>NW_026138082.1:0-2500000 GCF_025592945.1 Manacus candei | reverse complement strand
TTTGAACAGCAACTTTTTTTTTTAAAGTTTACACAAAATTCAGATTCAGCAAGATATATTCAACACAGTAGTAACCTAAAATATAAATAGTAGTATTTAACACACCTTACAGGTTTAAGTAAAACTATTGGGGTCTTGACCTGAATAACCACCAACATGCTCTCTCAGATACCACTGAGTTAACTGCTTACTTGAGATTTCCACAAGTGCAAAAGGACCCCTGCTCATTTTAGCACCAAAACTATCATTCTGTGTATTTTGAAAATACACCCATAAATAAAAAGAATAGTACTGTGAGGTCTAAACACAAGAGACAGAGCTGGAAAGCAAAGAAACGATACTTTAGTATTAGTTTCACAATACTGATCCTTAAACTTAGTATTCACAAATCTAGACAGAAGGCCTTCACTTAGATGAGGAAATTAAGCATGTACCTGGTCCATTTTATTGACTGCAACAGCTAGTTGCGTCACTCCAAGAGAGCGCACTAATAATCCATGTTCTCGAGTTTGTCCACCTGTCTCAAACCCTGCTTCAAACTCTCCTCTGCTAGCATCCACAACCAAAATTGCCACATCAGCCTAGATTAAAAGGAAAAAAAACAAAAACCAATCAAAAGTGGTTAAGAGGTGGAAATAATCTGGGTGAATACATACATATATCAGCATCATTTCAGGCAAAATATATTTTACAGAGGAGGAATCCTGACGTGCTCCAAATGTAATTGAAACTGCTCAGTCCTATTTGTATCACATCCACTTTGATGAGATACTATGGCATTATGTCATCTCATGTCATAAACCAGCACCTCCTGGTTAAACACAAGCCAACTCTTGGTTTTGGGAACCTGTCCCACCTACCATGGATGTGCTGCACAGATCTCAACTAAACAAAAGCAGCCTATGCTCAGAAGCTTTAGCAAGGATATAAGCACAATACTCAGTTCGCCCTGCCTCAATCTGGACACCTATGTAGTGAGAAGCTGCAAAAATTACAGATAAATCACCTCACTATATAACTGGGACAACCAGTTATATAGTTATAGTCTGTATGCTGGATGTGAATGCTTCACAGTACACTCAACACACTGAAGCATGCCAAAAACACAAGGTGGAAAAGAGAAAGTAGTCTATCTTATCACCTAGACAAACTCTCTGCCACAGCATTAAAAGCAAATAGTCTATAGCACTGCACAAAAGTCAGCATGTAAACTCTGGGAAAAAACCACAGATCTTGCTGTTAGCCTTAAATGCTGTTAATATTTCTTCTACTTTTCCTGTTTTGGTAAGTAACTGTCTGTTAGACCATCATCATGTACCAAATGATGGCAACAAACACAAATAATAAAGGTACTGCTGCCAAAAGGCAGGTATAAAACAATTCCACAGGACTGAAGAGATGGACATAACGGAAAGAGAGAAGAAAAAGTGGTACTTTCTCCCTTTCCTTACATGTTTATGCTTCAGGATGCCAGGAAAAGGAACAGAGCCCTGACTCTGAACTCCCCTCGCCTTGTCCTAGGCATGTAATCCCATAGCTCGTTCAGAGACCGCACAAGTATGAGAATGGGAAAAGGATGACTGATGAATTTCCCTACAGCTTTCAGCCTCAGAAGTGCATTGTAGTGAACTTCACCCTCAAAAAAAAAGACATCCTGCGTTTTCTAAATTATAAATAATAAAAAAGGTACCTCAGGATTTACATAAATGTGTATCAAAGGCCAGATCCTGGCCCTGATAAGGTTGATTTGAATTCTGCATAACAGCAGCTGGGGATTCACCTTCTAACAGCATTCTCCACAATAAAAAGGCATTAAAGCCATTTCCAGCCATTGCTTCAGCACTGAGCCTACTCTAACAGGCAACGGAAAGTTGCAAAGTTTCAGTAATTCCTTAATAGGCTTCAGAATAGACCAGCCCCTCCCCATCCTGATAGCTGAGGGAACAGAGAGATAGAAGCTTTATTTGGTCAGATCCATCTTCTGCTGAACTGATACAACTGCTGGTAGATCTGCAAGTCTTCTCTTAATACTTCTGCCTGTATTACTTTTACCCCAAAAGACACACCAGTTTAAATTACAATTGTAAAGAAATTAGCATGTCTCAGTTGACATTCTCCACTGCTCTGAAACTAAAGATCCACTTCTAATTTTAAAACTCATAAAATTGCTACAACATATAGATGACTGTGTAACAACTACATCATAATTTGCAAACTTCTGACTATTCTGCAGCCTAACCACTGGGTCATAAGGTATGAATTCTTACCCAGGCTCTGCTTAAAGCAGAACTTGGGGCACACCAGGCTCCCCCAACACTGTAGTTCTTTATCTGTAAAATCATACTAACAGTACTCATCCAAGTATTCAAACAAGATCTTATGATAAAACTCATATTTCAGACTGTTATGACACATGCAGACCAAAAATCTATACACAGTAGCTTAGTTTTGGAAAAAAAAAGAATATTTGATTAAGGTTCTACTTTGGAGAATCAATTTTACTATTTAAAAAGGGTGCCTTTAAGTGGAAAAAAGTCTCACACATTTTATGCCATGTAACCATGTTATTTTTCCCCCACCTCTGATTTATTATTTCCACAAATTAAATAACTAACCTATATGAGAAGGGTAAGTGCCATATCGAATGCAATGAGTAGTGGCCAATACTTTTGACTTCACCTACTGTTCCTAAAGCAAGTGGCATGTAGTCTCTGCAAATGTCCTCCTGACAAGACAGACGCATCCTGTATAAACTTGTTTTCTCATCCCATATAGAACACGCTATTAAACAGAAGAATGTGTTCTGTTTGGTCTCTCCAAATCTTTTTTCTTTAAGCTCAAAACTACTTGAAATCTTTACCTACAAGACCGCTTTCACAGAACTTCGTTGAGTAGACATATACCACATGTAAATAGCTTTCAAAGCTCAACTGTGATTTTATCAAACTGCAACTTAGTATTCAAATTACTCCCAAATGTTAACATACAAAAAAAAGGAACTACCTTTAGTGTTTAAAAAACACATTCTTTTTTAAGTTTAGAAAACTCATTAAAACCTCAAAGACATGCTAGCATCATCAATTATTCTATTTCATCTTAGATTTTAAAAGAAGAAAACCAATTTAAGAAAAAGTCACAAATAATACTGATATTGGAAAAAGCATTTTAGACCATTTCTACCTGTGCAGCTCCTGTGATCATATTTGGAATGAAGTCTTTGTGGCCTGGAGCATCCATCAGTGTAATTACTTTAGTCTTTGTCTCGAATTTGGTCATACCCACATCCATTGTAACTCCCCTTAAACAAAGCATACATGCAACGCACCATTAAAACTGCTTTGAAAGCTTCACAGAGATATAAACCAAGCTATTAAAACACATGAAATTATACACTTCATAGCTTTCATGGATTTAGCCTGCACGCAAAAATAGAGATACCTGCTTCTTGGAAGAGCAGACTTCTAGATCTGCCTTTCAGTAACTCCAGTCATGAGGAAAAGTATCCAGAATTCACAGTACTAACCCCATGCGCCCATAGACTGCGTACCAACAAGCACAGCAAGAACACGAAAACTGTACTGCATATTTAAATCATTACTAATTCTACTTTTAAAACTTGGCTCTTCAGAAAAAGGTATCAGAGTAAGAGAAACACAGCCAAGTTTAAAAAAAAATAGGTGGTATGGAACTACAGGAATACAGTTATACGTTTGCAGAGATCCACATGCAGAACTACTAATTACTGAGAAGGGATCACAACGCACTTTGACTCAGCTCCACATCTCACTAACCACAATATGTTCTGCGTGGCACATAGGACAGGATTCATCTGATCAAATGCAACCACCTATCGTACACATCTGTATCTGGGTTAGTCACCTGCATCTCCCTTTAAAGATGATCAAGACAGACAGGCACTTTCAAGGGACAAAAATTCTTACAATAGCAGACACTTTTAGTACGCTACTTCAAATGACCAAAACATTCCAACAACAAAATAAGCCTTCCAAAACCCCAACATTTACACATGACTCCAGAAAGCTTCTCTTTAAAAATACAAAACTTCAAGTAGAGAAAACAGAATCAATCAAAAATACCAATTCAGAAAACTTTTCCCTTAATAACTACAATTTTTCTTCTGAAGAGAAATCTGGTACCTAAATGCACAACTGTTAAGATACTAAATAAAAAAATCACAGACCAAGAGATATCACTTCTGAGGCTCATGACAATTATCCTCCCATTTTACTCTTTGCAGGCAAAAAACACTTGTCTCTATTTCTGGTTTCTCATATTAATTACATCCTATCAAAGGTAGCTTGTATTAATAAAATAACAGACTTAATATAGTGTTTAATTATTCTATTACAGTTCTGTGAAAGGAATTCATCTTCAAAGTTTGTTTGGCTTACACCCATATACATCTACAGGGATTAAGAAGACTTTTCCCCTATTACAACTTTAGACTTTAATGTCATGACAACACTACCACTATAATATCAACAGGCTTTACTGACAGAAAACTACTTATAAAATTTGGTTTTGGTCACTTTGGGATTGCCACCCCTCCCTCACATCTGCACCTGCACCAACACACACACACACCCCTCAGGTTTGTATGTGTGCTTTGCAAGTGAAAGAAAGGACTCTCATAGGCAAGTTTAACTATATACAGGGACACTGCAAAAGTGTATATGCCTTTGAAAACAACAGCTACACACTTGATAGGGACTGCCTTATTCCATGTTCTTCAGCATCAGTTTACATTGTGAAGGTTATCTTTCCAACCAGAAGAGCTTATATGCTGTTAAACCATGGGTGACAAGTGATTGCAAAAACATAAACACATATGAAAATGCCTTTTTTTATTACTTTGTGAATGCAGAATATCATATCTAGCTTGCCATACAGTGTCCTTAAAAGAACTTACACATGGATTTTTTTTTAAATTGCTTCACTGCTTCCCCATTACACACTTCTTCGATATGAAAAAATGTAATCTAAAATTTCTTATTTCAGATTAATAAAGGCAGTTTATAAAGAACGTAAATAAAATTGTTAATTTAATTTGTAGATTTTATTTTCAAAGTAATGTAAGTCACATGTCATGAACTGACATTTCAATGCTCAGTTTATTAGATTAATATTTTCTAACAAATGCTGTTCTTTCAGGGAAAAAAGGTTTTATATTTTAATTTCCATTAAAATATATTTCTACCTTTCTCTCTCTTCACCCGTTTCATCCAAGACCCACGCATAGGCAAACGAAGCTTTACCAGCCTTCTTAGATTCCTGTTCATATTTGTGCATAGTTCTTTTGTTCACATTTCCCAAAAGGTAGAGCAAATGACCCATTAAAGTACTTTTACCTGCATCAACATGTCCTATGGAGGGAAATAAATATTATATCAATTTTATTTATTTATGCAATTTAGGTATAGCACAAGAAGAAATATATGAACAACACATGCACTAATAATGCTTGTGCAACCCATAGAACTTTATAATTCTGTAAGACAGAGACACAGAGAGACAGTTTATTACTAGTCAGCTAGCATGGCAGCCATAGAGCATCTCCAAATTCCTACTAAAAGGAACACGATGCAACAATGAAACCAACGTTCTGTATGGTCAAAAGGAACCTAAGTCAACCTCACTGACCTAGTCAAAGACATCTGAATGTACTCCCTCCAAAGAATAACTGAAAAGATGTATGAGATGTAACTGAAAACAGTATGAGATTTCCCTTCCCTAGAGAGAGAAGAGTTTTGCTTCTGTATCACATCCAGATTCAACCAACACATTTTTTAAACTTTATGTTTGCCAAAAATATAATTTAACAGATTTACCTATTACCACCAAATTAAGCAGTTGCTTTCCTCCTTGTCTTTTCTCCAACTCTGCCTTCACATCTATTTGTGGTTTTGCCTTGCTTGACTTTTTTGCTGGAGTAGGCACCGTATTCTGCTCTTCTGAAACATGCACTGCTTGGGATGAAAGAGTAGATTTTGAGACAGCCTCAAGTACCCCAGAAGCTACATCGGCATCTTCAGGTAACAGTCCCTTCTGAGGTGTGTTAGTATGGCCGTTTTCTTCAGCAATCGCACTAGGGAAAAAAAGAAAACACAAGGAATGCAAATGATAAAGAAGACATAGAAATATAGGAGAGAACTTGAGTTTTCCCTTCACTATCGTGTAAACCCCAGACAAAGAGTATGTGATAAGCCCATTAAAGTGGAAGTGATAAGCAGCTGGATACAAACTGCACAGATACCAGCTCTGGACATCTTGTCTGAAAAGCACTGCTTACAAAAGCAAGATAAGAAGTAATCTTGACATGAAACAGATAAACAAAAGCTTCCCATAGCCTCTTCCTTTAACAGGAAGGGAAAAGACAATTGTGTAGAAGAGAGAGCTGGTTGTCTCTGATCTAAGAGCCCAAATCAAGTTTGAAGCACAGATACTAAAACAGCTTCCACGTACACTACAATTACTGCAGCTGAACATAGTGATGTTCTACTGTGAGAACAGCAATACAGCATAAAGAATTGATATTAAACATATGTGAGCTGAAATTTAAGATGCAGTGATTATACAGAACCATAACAGGCAAGTTAAGACTTATCAATACTGAGAAAATTTGTTCTACGCATAAAGCATAAAAGGGATCTAGGACTAAGATTTGGATTTTCCAACTCCCTTTTTTTTCTAACACCCTGTTCTCCCACAGATCCCCATACTAATCTTAACAGTAAATAATCCTAAATATATTATTTTCTTACACTCTTTTTCTCTCCATTTTGTAAATTAGCATATTTTCCTAACTTACATAAGATTTCTGAGAATATACAATATTATTCTTCACCTGTTATGGCAAAGATGACCACTAAAAACAAACACTAAGAAACATCTTCCAGAGAGCAAAAGCTTTCTTACTGCCTGACAGCTCCAGGATGAGGCATTACTGTAAGCAATATGACAGGAACAGAAGCAGTTATTACAGGTGTGCCAACATTATATCACAGCAAACTTTATTATACAAACCATTGATTATTAAAGTATAATGAAAATCCCTATAAAATACTGTTTTTAAAATTTTATCCAAGGGGAAGAGGCTTCTTCCCCTGGAAAACTGGAAATCCCTTCCAGTTCAGTACCATCATGCTGCAGGCTGCTTTCTCCGAACAGGTTCATGTTCAGACTCAAGTATTTCCACATCCACAGTGAAATTTTCGCTCTCTGCTTTCCGTTTACACACCACAATTAACTTCCCAGTTTTAATCTTTTCAACCTCTGTAAGCCAAATTTTGTTTGGTACTTTAGAATTCCACATTGTGACATCTCTGCTTTTATTTGACATTGCTTCTCAGTTTCTGCCTGTGTAGGAGTATTTGCATTGTATTTGTCCCTTTCCATTATATTTATGTCATGGAACAATACAATCTAAGTATGTTAGTCTACTGAACAAAGCTGTTCCAGAGTTTGATCTAAACATTGTTAATGTTCAGATCAAATGCAAACTTGGCTTCTCACTATAGCACTAAGTAACATGGGACATTTTATGGGTCTTCCTTTTTCCCCCAGTTTCAGAACCCGCCTATGTTATCAGTACTACAGCAGACTGATTGATTTTGACACCTTTTTCATTTTTTTGGCTATAGTTCCAAAACCCAAGGTCAGGGTCTTGTCTCAAGGCTGGATACAGAGGCATGCTTTTCAAATTAGCTAAGCAAACAGCCTGGTTTGCACCAGCCATGCTGGTTGCAGGGGTACTGATGGTACCTGTGCTTCTGCATAATGGATAGACAATTCATAAGGTTTATTCAAAAGAACTTACCCTATCAAAATATTCTAAACTACTTAGAGGAGAAGGACAAGTTTATATCAAACTACTGCCTTAGGTCATACAAGCATGACATTCTAGAATTTGCACTACAAAGCTGGCTGTTCTGTATCACCAAGTATAGCTCCAGTTGGTAACACTGCATCTTGACAAGCTGAATAACCTTCATAAAAGGTTATTCTTGATTCTCTAAACCAAAAAACTAGTTGGTCATCATTGCTTTAGATGTGGCTATGAAGAAAGCTAATTATACAGGAATTATTCCACAGAAAAAAAACTCACTACAATTATTTATGCTTTCTTTTACTGGAAAATTTAAGTGCATTTCTATAAGGCTGAACAGAAGGCTCTATTTTTTAAAGAGTCCTTATATAGTAGATTAAGTTCTAGCTGAAAATCTACTTGGAATGGCAAAACAATTATTTTCTCCAATGACTCTTCATGGAAATTTTACTTCATAAAAATTGACTGAAACTAATCAAGTTGATAGAGGGTAATTGTGCAGAGAACTGTGGTAACAAAGTTTTCTATATACTTTAAGAAGGTATTTAAAATCATCTGAGTGATGTAAAGTACACCAAATCATTTTTGTTTGAATCATTTAAGAGAGTCTCATATATTTACAATTCATTTGCATTAGACGACTTTCATCAAGGTTAAGACTCTCTTCCATCTTCTTCCCTTTTTTCAGGCAAACTTCAGTTCAGTCTCAGCATAACATCTAGCATGTTCACACTGAAGTACTAGGACTAGTGCCAATATGCAAAGGTCACAGTGTAATGCAAATACAGTATTTTACATTGCTATCAAGTTTTCTTCCTTGAAAGTCCAATATTTGAAGTTCTGGAGAAAAGTATTTGCATAAGAAATCACATCAAAGCAGCCTTCACAGTTGGCAATAATTTTCTCTCCTTTTCAATGTCTGCATTTCTTCCCAAACCAAATTTTCGAAAGTGAAAAAAATTTAAAAGGCAGTTACTTAGATGAAACTGTAAGTAATGTGACCCCAAAACATATCTCTCATGTTTTTCTATAGCTTTCCAAAATATATTCAAAGATTGTCACATCAGCCTATTAAAAGACAAGAATGTATTTTCAGACACAGGTTATTTGTAAGCTTCTAAATTTTATTTTGTTAAGCTAGGTAATGACTCTGTCTAATCCCACATGCTAAGATCTTCTTGCAGGATAAAGTCTATGTCACTAAGCATTCCCAAAAAGAGGATGGATTTTGAGTGGCAGAATTCAAACTAATTACAGCACCTGAAAAAATCATCATACAGACAGTACTCTCTCACTTCTAAGTAGCTTTTATTGCAACTACCACTGCTTAAGGCTGCCAAATAGCTTTCATTTTGGGTGGTGCAAAGAAAAAGTGCTAGATACAAACAAAATAATGAGCGCAACGTGACTCCAGCCATCATTAGGCCCTAGTATTTTTTCAAGGGTGCAGTATTTGAAGTCAGTATACTGCTCCATTTAGTTTTACAGATTTCAGATATTATCATGTTTTGGAAACCTGCAAACAACTTGTGCCATGATAAACCAAGACTTGCCATTTCAGAGAGTAAACATCAGAATGAACAGATACTTACAGAGCACCTCTAACAAGATAATTAAGCTTTTTTGATGACTGGTATCAGGGAAAGGGAGAGTAAGTTTATTGCTAGGTAGCTAAATAGGTAGGTGGGCAGATGAAATGTACAATTCCAGTCTCATGGAAGTACATGAAGAGAAATGCAACAGTGGGACCCTGACAGTTAGTTATGCCGCATGGCAACCAGATGAGCAGTTTACTGAAAACTTGATAACAGCTCAGAAAAATGTTAAGGAGCTTTATCTCTGACAGTAAGTGGGAAAAAAATGAATTACACTGAAAATGCTTTTCAGCAAGCCTTTTCACCTGAGTTTTTTCAAAATTATTGAATTGAAAATTTTTGTCAGAAGACAGAACCTAGTGTGTCACTACTACAGGCAGCTAAGTTCCAACTTGGTCTGAGACATAATGAACTACCATATCAAGAAAAATTTATACTGGAGGAAGACCATTTCCTAACCAATTGCTTGCATCTTTGTTTGAGAACTTGATGGAACTATCAAAAGCAGTCCCAGTTTGCCAACATCTGTTCCTGTCTGCCACACCACAGCTAGCTGATAACGTGGAGCCACTGATTATGCAACTCAACTTCTTTGAAAGGACAGATTATGAACCTTGTATGTGCACTAAGGTCATGTACTCAAGAAAGCCTGACCACCAGCAATTCAGGCACAAATGTCAAAAGAGATTACCACACCTCTTTTGGAAATCAGCAGACATACAAAAGCCTGGCAAAGACCAACTTTTCATCAAAATTAAAACCACCAGGCCAGAAACTTCCTATGCTGTTTTGCCAACAGGACCATAGGAGTAAACTGAGTACAATGTTATGAGTACATCACTGTTGTCTGAGGAAAATTAAATAATACAACCTATGTTATTATAAGACATGCTAGAAGACATTCACACAAATGAGAGATTCTTCAAAGAAGAACCTGAAAGTTTATTTGCTGAAGATTAACTCTTCAGAATTTTGCTTTTAAACATTATTTTCAATCTTTTAGTCTGGATGCTTGGTGATTTATTTTTACACAACCGACTCTTTCGGAGTACTTACAGTCATTACAGAAATCTCTATATTTATTTCCCCTTTCAAAATTATTAATTACAAAATATTGGTCAGGTTAGTTAAAACAGTCACCCTTTTTTGGTCACGACTTTTCCTGGCTTCCTTCCTAACTTAACAGGAAGAAAAAGCCCAGTAAATAGTTTTGCTAGAGCATCAGTTTGTCAGCTAACTCCATTTTTTGTAGACATCCTCACTAAGAATACCAAGCAACAAAGGCAATCAATGCTCAAAGCAATTCATGACTTCTAATAATCCACCCATTTAAAGTAAGATTCATTTATTATTGTAAGGTCATATATTTCATAACAAGACTGAATCATAAAGACTGAATAGATAAATAATGGTTACTCCCTCTAATGCAAGGCCATTGGTTTTAAAAGCATGGTCCATAAAATACCTTTAAGATTCCATAGAAGGTGACAAAAAAACCCTAGTTTATACATACTATACAATCACCTTCTAATGGTGTCTGCACCAGCACCATAAAAATATCTGAGATGAAAGTAGGGGGCACAGTGAGAGATGTTTTAGAATCCAAACTGCTATGAGTAATTTATACCCGTGCTTTTGGTCAGTGATATAAACCATGTACTTAAAAATCTGCATTATTTTAAACACTCTGCAGTAAATTTATCAATGAAACAGTAACATAAAAAAGGTGTGAGAGGAGTCAAAACGTTCTTAGGTGTTAATAAGCAGAGATTCATTCTGTTCCCTGACAAGTTGCCCTTATGCTGCCAATAATCCAGAAGATAACTGCGGAAGAAAAAATCCAACTCTGAAACTTGAGGTGGGGGTTCATGTTTTGCTTTGTTTTTCAAGTTTAAAAACAGATGCATGCAACGTCAAGGTTCTAGTGCCTTGGCAGAGCCTCCACAGTGGCCTGTAGGACAAATTAAAAAGGAAGCCATCACAGGCTCCTTGAAGAAGGGCTCTTTGGACATGCAGGTAACTTTACTATTTAAAATGTGCCTTCTTCCACATTTATTTATTGGCCATGCTCCAAATCTCATGCTCTTTTACAAATCATTTCACTTCTTACCTATTCCTCCCACTTAAGGCTAAATGGCTAATGTATATCCCATTCCTACAGCAAAAAGGTTTGGGTTTGATTAGTATTTCAGCAGTACCACTGAATAAGTGAGGTGAATTAAAAAACATCTTCACAATCATGGAATGACAAAATAGTTTGGTTTGGAAGGGGCCTTTAAAGGTCATCTAGCCCAAGCCCCCTGCAATGAACAGAGACATTTTCAACTAGATCAAGTTGCTCAGAGCCTGGTCCAGTCTGACTTTGAATGTTTCCAGGGTGAGACATCCACCACCTCTTTGGGCAACCTGTTCCAGCGCTTTAACACCTTCATTGTAAAAAACTTCCTTATATCTAATCTAAACCAATCCTCCTTTAGTTTACAAACATTCTCCCTTGTTCTATCACAACAGGCCCTCCTGAAGTCTGTCCCCATCTTTTAGACCCCCTTTAGATACTGGAAGGCTGCAGCATCACCCCGAAACCTTCTCTTCTACAGGCTGAACAAACCCATCTCTCTCAGTCTGTCTTGATAGGAGAGGTGCTCCATCCCTCTAATCATCTTGGTGACCCTCTTCTGGGCCCACTCCAACAGTTCCATGTCTTTCCTGTGCTGAAAACGCCAGAGCTGGATGCAATACTCCAGGTGGGGGTCTCACAACAGCAATATTAAGGATTTATCTAAAGGATTTACCCACAGGTCCTGAAGGCTTAATTCTTCTCTGTCACAAAAAATAGTATGCTACTAAACTGGAAGCAATTACAATACAAACTACTTTAGGGTCCCTGAAGAGAAGCAGAATGGCTGAGAACCATGTTGGAGCCAACCAACTTTCCTCAGAGATCAAGTCATCACTAGCCTATCCATGAATTACTTGAGTCTACAGATTAAGAAGCATTCTTCTTACCTCCCCTTTCCCTGTAGAGCATGCACAGGTGCTTAATAAGTATCAGAGATACAAAAGTCTATATTTGCTGTTTTTTATAAATGAACATTTTAAATAGTCATTATTATAGCTAAAAAAAAAATAATCAATCACCACTACTTAACACTAATTGAAAGATCTTTTTCATTCACTTAATATTCCTTTCTTTTTATAAACTTCTATTCAAATTAATTTACTAAAGTCCCCATGAAAAACTCCAACTTCTAAGAAGTTCAGTAGAAACACAAGAGATGAAGGTGTCATGACATTAATAGGAATCTCATTATGAAGACCAGTTGTCAAACCCAGAGCACTAATTAGTAGACAGCAAGGGGAAAAAAATATGCTCTCTTTAATATACTGCAAATTTCAAACAGTATAGAAAGATTTTGAAAGTCTCAGAAATTTTTCATTTGGAGTTTATTCCTTCTAAGGAGCTGAATGAAAGTGATGTCTTTTACCAATGACATTTAGCAGCATAAAGGGAATAATGACATCATTTTCACATCTGACATTAAATGTGTTTAAGTAGATGAAACTGCTTGCTTTCCACTCAAGTTATCAAACATTTACAAGATACTGTAAAATAAAAACCATGCTACCCTCTTACTCTCAAAAATGCTTTCCAGATCAGAAATACAAACCCTGTGGGATGAGGTTGGGATGTTAACACAGTTGAGAATTTTTTGACCCCAGGAGGAACTACAGAATTTCTTGCCAGAAATTAGGTGGTTATTGTAAGACTGGGTTCAAAAACAGAATAATGACACCAAAGTAAGAAAAATACATTAACCATTCTTACTAGAAACAGACTAAACCAAAAAATAAATAAAAATTGTGGGGAGCCACAGAATGTTCCACGTGATGATATTTCATGAACTGTATTCCCAACAAACATGCCATGTCCTTATATATTTCTTTAACTGTTCACTGCTGGCTACTGTTGTAGATCCAGATGTCTGTTTTCATGCTCTCATGAGACATCCTCCCCAACAGTTCCAACTCAGGACAAAATTAGAACTACTGTTCAACCACTCTAATTTAGCTATAGCATAAGTAGGACTGATCGCCACAACAGTTGTACCCTGGACACCTGTTAAAGTTAATAAAAGCTGCAGAGGAAGGCAAAGTTTAGCCAAAAGTGATTGTTTTCCCCATTAACTATTCTTAAATGTACTACTTCCTTTGAAGAACAAGCAATTACAGTTAAGATTTATTGATTTCATAATTCCACTTAGAGAACTAAATTTAAAATAAACGAGCCCCAAGAAAGTTCAGTATTCTATGAAGCGGATGTTTAAATAATCTGACTACCTGATATCTCTATGCACTATTCATAGTGAAAGGATTTGTTAAACTCAAAACGTGAGGTACCATCTTCTGAAAGTAATTCTGAGTCAAACAAGAAGCTGAGATGGTTAGTTCTGGAGAGTGACACTAAAACTGCTGTGAAAAATAGAAAAAAAAGAAAGAAGAAAACTTGCTACAGGTGCATCAGTCTGAAAGAAGAGCTACTGATGTACCTTGATGTATGAGGGCTTGGCTTACCATGGAACTTCAAATCCCATAGACTGTTTCTTTCCAGATACTGTCATTTTGGTAATTTTTGGCACAATTTCAGATTCCATTCTGGCTGATTCGGAATCCCTCGTTTTCCCTAGTAACAGACAAAAAGGAAGTTTGAACTTAAGGTTGCAACTAACAGGTGTTTATAAAGTTTAACAACTCACATTACTTCTCTCCAAACCAAAGACAGTAGTCTTTCATGATCAACTCTCACATTTCAGTGTCTTACTTACATATATTAAATAATTATTCAAAATTATCTACAGTTATATCCATTGTGAAAATCTCATCTCTATCTCCAAGCATTCACGTGACACACCATTCAAGAGCTTTACTCACAGCAGTTCTGCAGGGTGCCAGAAGCATTTCATGCAATATGAGGATGAAAAAATACTTTGCAGCTGCTCACTAGATGATTAGGTTAATTCTTATTTATAGTTTTTCTTTTGCCTTAACATTGTTAAGCCTGAAGGCTATTGTAAAACAGAAAATATGTCTATCTCAGCCATGTGTGGGCTACAAGGCCTTCCCTGAAACCTAGAAACTGACTTGCCTTGTACTGAATTACATTGAAGAAAAGAAGCAATACTCCAAAGCTAGCTAATTTAAAAGTTATTTAGAAATAATTACAAGAATCAAGTAACTTAATTACTTTAAGGTATTAACTTTTACCATAACGTAAATGAAAACACAATTACAGTAAGGTTCATTCTTAATTTTGTGAAACTACAGTTTCACAACTAATAGCACTACAGTGCTATTAGTTTCTTATCAAGCTGTAAAAAAAAAATATTTACTCTGCAGAGGAGTTGTTTATGTAAAAGAAGTAAACTAGGTCCTTTCTTTCCACAATTCCCTCTTTAATATGTTAGGATCCCTTCTTCCTTCAAGAAAAAGACTTTCAGCTTTACAGTGTGAGTGACAGCAGCTGCACCTTGTCTGAAGAATGTTACATACATGAGAAAGCAACACAATAACCTGAATTCAGAAGCAAGTTTTAAACAAGCTTCAACTACAGATGTATCTGAAAACTAGAAAAATGACACTACTCTTCCAGTAGTAGACCAGTTCAGATACTCAAGAGCCAAGTGAATATCAAGTTACTCCTGATACTATATTTTAGATATACTATATTAGGATGAACTGTTTAGAGTCATTTGGTTCTACTCATTTAGGTTAACTCTTTACTGCATTTTTATGTATGACAGCTACACCTTTAAACCACAAAATCATACAAGTTTGCAGGTTACATAAAAAGTTGCAGTCAAAGCTGCTGAAGATTTCAGGTAAGGAAACAGAATCCCACGAACATCTACAACAGCAAACAAAAAAAGATCTTGTGCAACTTTTTCAAAACAATCACACTACAGATGGAGGAGACATTTTTATTTATCTGATGACTTGGTCTTCATCTCCCTCATTTCTCTTATCTGCTGATATTTATATGCCACCTGCAGATCTCTGAAAGAAGTAATCTATGTGTTTTATTAACAGGTCCATACAAATTACACCGTAAATAAGGAACAAAAGTAAGAGAAATAAAGGCAACAGCACAAAGCATGACTTATAAGAATCACAAATTATGTAACTGAAAAACAAATATTAATATTCAGAATATCAAATTTTCACTGGACAGGGACTACTAGTTAAGCACAAAGATTTTGTTTCATCTTCAAGCTGCTAAATAGATCACGTATAGGATTCTTTTAATAAGTAGTTAAACACTTCAATCACAGTAAAAATTACATTACTCTTGTTGCCAACTTGGTATGGTTTTTTCCTCTTCAATTCTAACAATTTTCAAGCAAGTCACTTTAAGTTAACAGGTAAACATGAAAGCTTTACTTCTCATTTGAAAGCTGAATTACAGTTATTTCTCAAAAAATACCATGTTTGAGATCTGGCTGCAAGGAACTAATAATTACAAAAAACACAACTAAATTGAAATGAGATCAGTTGAAAGAAACCAAAATAACAATTCATATTATGTCAAAATAACCTGTAATCTGTTGATCCAAAAATCAAAAGTTTTACAAAATACATCTTCTCTAATCGATTTCAAAATTAAGCTTCACTCTGTACAATTAATGTTGGACTGTTTATTACTGACCCAAAGTTAAACTGTACACGGAGACAAAATACATTCCACTAATGGAGTATTTGACACAGAAAATAAACTTAAAACTAGAATTTAGTCAAAAGAAGATACAAAACTAAAGTTACAAAGAGTAAGACAAAGTAAAATAATTGTCCATTGACACTGACAGTATGGGTGGGTGTTTTATTCAGTTTTATAAGTAACGATAACAATGATAATTAATCAATTAATTAAATACTAAAGCACAGGTGGAATGAGGAAGCAGACTGGGATCATATAAAGATAAACCAAACCATAATAAGATAATCCTATAATGGACATTCAAACAGATGCAAAGACAAGGTAAGAATTATTAGCAACACTACTGATAGGAGCGTCAAATACAATTTTCTGATTTCAATGTTTTTATAACCAAGTACAGAAAAATCAAGCTGCACATTTGAGATAAAGACCAAGTCTTTATTTTATGCACTACAGGCGCCATTAAAGATTAATAATTATGGGCTTCATTACAAAGGACAGGAGGCTGAGAAATGAATATACTTTACTATCTAATCTATAGGGAACCGGAGAAAACTGTATGATAAATTCTTATCTGTTTTAGCAGGCAAAGCAAAAGCTATTTGGCACTTAAAAAATTGCATGCAGATCCTTAAGTTGCACCTTGGAACTAAAAGGAAGTCAATGCACAAAGCTGATATAATTCTTAAAACACTTCTTAATCAACAAGCAGGGTATCCTATGGCAAGTGAAGTGCACTACAAACCCAGAAAAAGTGTAGAAGCAGTAATCTCAATCTGATTAGGACAAAAGCAACTCTGAGGAAAATTAACCTTTGAAGGGAAAGGAAAACATGGGTTAAATTTTTGCCAAGAAGGGCTTCATAAAAGTTCTTCATGCCTACTGCCATTTGGACATTCTCAAACACATTCCTAAGTAATTCAATGGCAATATATTACCTAAATCAAGAGTACACGTAAAATTAAAATGAAGACAGATACATCTTTGTAAACTCCAAAAGAAGCCCCAGTGCCTCCTTGGTACATTTCGCTACTCTAGTATTGCAAAAAGTAAATATATGTGTGGACCCTACAAGTAAATGCATGGTGTCAAATTGCAGAGCAAGAGATTTAACTGAAGAGGATATGTCATAAAAATCCAGGCAATTCACTAACTTAACATTATGAAAATTTTAAAAGTTTCCTTCCATGAAAACACATAGGATATATTTATAAATTATAGAAATGTAAAAAAGGCTTGTCAGCATGATAGTTCTCACAATTCAGAATGTTTAAAACCCCAAACTTCTAGTCTATTTTAAGCAAAGCAGCTTTCAGACAGACAGACTGCACTGACATCAGAGTACCTAGACTAAATCGTACTGCAGCCACAAGTCAAACACTATTACAAAACAAAATATGCACTGATGAACCTTGTCACAGTATTAAATTAGGATAAGCCTAACACTAAGGGAACAGACAGACCTGCAGTGCCATTACTCCAATACAACTGGAGTGCAGCACCCTGACAAAGCTCTCTTCTATTATTCTTTGTTTTTACCTCTCCTATGACTGCCAGTTGGTCTTCTGACTTAACAGCCTTTTGACTTAGTCAAAAAGTATTACTAATGACACTTGCTGTAACTTCAAAATTATTAAAAGTACAACCCCAAAATCTGGTGGCACAATAAAGTATCTGCAGGCTGATAAAAGGATACAGATACACAGATATGGAGGAAGGAAGTAAAACATAGGGACAGTCTTTAAAAATTAAGAGTCTCCCTGGATGTTCAAGCTAGAAGAGCAAAGTATCTAGATATACTCAGCCACCTTCCTTTACTGTAAGCAAGTCCCTTTGGATTTCTTTGGTAAAGTCAGTTGTAAGGAGTACCTGTAAAAGATCTATACAAACAAATCAAAAGATTGCTATGGCTACTTTATCAAACATAACTAGCTTGATACATTCTTTTTTCAGTTTTGTTCATATATATACTTAACATTGGAAGTAATCTGAAGATAGAAACTGATCTTTTCTCTAATTCTGTTGGAGGTATGGAAGGTTTCAGTACATGAAAGTGTTGACTGATGGTCTAGTCTGTTCCCAGGTAGTTTAAAGATGAATAAAAATAGAAGTCTGTTTAAACAGCCACTATCTCAAGAAAGACATGTTGTACCAGATGAAACAGGGATATTAGCATACTTGGAGAAATGCATGCAAACACTGGGTATTTAAATCCACACTAGCTTTGTTCAGATGACCATACCTTTCCACAACAGAACGAAAACGTCATAGTTTTCAATTCCCATACACAGAGGCTTCTGCTCCCAACTTGTCTTCCCCTCATCAAACTGTAAATTGGCACTGAAACTCGAAATTCAACTACACCACTGCACAGAGCAGCCTGTTTCTGCTAAGATGAACCAGAATTTTTCATGTGCCTGAATTGAGCTTGAAAAGCAAGGACGAATGTCAACAAGTCAGGCATGTCTCCAGTCCATGCTTTTTCAGACGGCAATCCCATTTAAATAAATTCATGCCTACTCATAAAACAACTACTAGGGGTGTATCAGCAATGGCAAAGGATCAAACCTTCAAGGGAATTATGTTCTTATTAGCTATGACCAGATGCCAGTTAGTTTCTCTTTAAAGCTTTAAGTCATTTACATGCTTTTGACATTTTTACTTGGTTTATATTATTCTTCTGGTTTTCAAAAGTGGTATGCACACCTAAAGCCATATTTTGAATGGGGCTGAGGAACCTAGATTCTACTGATACTTAATAAACAGAACTACACTTACTTAAGCAGGTTCTCCTAATGCTGCCTAAACCAGCACTGCCATGAAAAAAAAATACATGTAATACCATGCTTTCTAATCTAGAAGATATGGTTTGCATCCCTTCCTCTGCTACAGACTTTCTATATAACCACAAGCAAGCCACTTAACACCTCTGTCTACTGATTATACAGCAACAGCCACCAACTGTATAAAAGAAAACAGACAGTGCACTTGTTTTGTACTGGTTTTGTGCACCATGTCATGAGCTTGTTCCAAGTATGTTTAATGACTCGCTGTTTAAAAAAAAAAATATTTTTTGTATGCAGTACTGGCAGTCCAACTATTGAGTGGAACAACAGAAGACATAGTTTCTGTCTGAAAAGCAGAGTTAATAGCTGAGGCTCCTCTCAAGATCATACTCCCCTTCCTATATGCTGCACTATTATTTTAAACTAATTTTAAGGCCCTACAATTGTGAAAATATTTCAAATATGGACTCACATGAGTGAGTCAACCAGATGTAGGTGCCTGCCTGACAACACAAAATTTCACGCTCAGAAGTAGGTATCACCTGTTTGCCCACATACATCTGGGTTTATATTAACATCTAACACATCCATCATGTAACAAGCCACCTGAAAAATTTCAAATTGTTTACATTCTTCTATTTATGTCATAAAACTCATCAGTTTCTAGCCTTTCATTAAAACTTTTAATTTGCCTTAAAAACAGTAAATTTTTTTTTCTCTTTAAATTACACAGCACACTGGAAAAAATAACATGAGATAATATTGAAATTTGTCCCGTTAGAGAGATATGCTACTGAAAAGAATATATTTTGGTTTTATAATTCAACTAAATCATTTGATACTCCTGAATTCCACAAAATATACAAAATATAGTGGCAACTTGCAGTTTAGTTAAGTTTGCACTGGGATGCAGCACAGTGGGTCATCAGTGGCAGTGGTACTGGGTATTAGTATTATCATCACATCACAGTGCCAAGAATATTATAAGTCCAGGACTCTCAACTACGCACTACCAGTACATAAGAGACTAGGGAACTTAGAACATCCCAGATTTCCTAAGTTTACAGTTTGCTAACCTTTAAAACATTCTGCCTGCATATAACTTGCCGTGCATCATCCCTGTAGCCCATCAATTAAATTTCTTTGGATGTAACAGCAGAGACAAAGCCTGCTGCATGTGTGAGAACTTCAACACAGAATTCCTTCCATATGCAAACTTCAGTATTTAAAGTATACTGGTTCAAAATATCCATTTTTAGGAAAATGTATGACATTATACTACTATGAACCACGATATACAAATGGATGCTACTGAATATCCACAGCACTTATGAAAATAATGCAACAGTCCAAAATAACAGAAAAGGCAACTTGCTAAGTCACCCCTTAGTGATGAGCCACGGCCATTATACTGATACTACTGAAAACAATTCTCCAAACAAGAACACTGAACTTTTTCTTTTTAAAAGAAAGGTTATTTCCTAATAGAAACCACAGTCAGGGGCTTTCCAGGTAACTTTGTCTTGTTGTTATAACTATTACCTTCTCTGCGAAGTTTCAGATGGTGAATATGACTTTTTTTTTTTCCCATGAAATTGGCAGTAGGCATTTGCACTGAAAAATGCTGAAAATAAAAATGTCTACTTGCACCTAACTAAAAGAATTTTTTGTTTTGTTCCTAAGGTTTGATACAGCAGGAGGGAAGGACACAACAGGTGGTGATATTCCTGAGTATCTCCATCATGGGCCACTTTCCTGTGACCCACAAAACACCAACAGCACAACTTGCTTCCCCAAGACTGAAGTTCCAGAAACAGTTTGCTTCACTACATGCAGCTGCAACAACTGGATGTGCAGCAGGCACAGTCAGAAGGGCCTGGCAGCCTCGCCTGTTAGACCCAGCTGGCACTTCTCACTTCTCTGGCTTTACTTTCAATGCTTGCAACTTTCAGTAAGTTGAAATCTCTAGTCCAAAAAACAATTTGTTCAAGTGAGGTTCCTGCCTGGGGCCTTATTTTCCTGCTAGACAGGGAGAACAGGGAAATTGGAAGATAAAAGACAGCAAATTATCGAAAATGCCACCTAAAGAAAGTTATTTGCATAAATGAAATCCTTCAAGTGATCTTTTCACATTCTGAAAACCCACTCAATTTGGCCTTAGAAAAGTTTGCACACACTCTTACAGCTGAAGTTTTAAAATCTAAATCCCAGAAATACTTCATCAACCTTCAATATGTAGCTACTGTGACTAATTTTGTCCAGGCTGGACACGATTGCATCACCTGAGTGAAAATTCTGCCACTCCTGTCGTCTCCATAGTTTCCTTCCACATAAACAAACTGGTATAAATTTGCCTTGGATAAATCACAAAAATAAACAAAACTGGGGTGCAAGAGAAGAAAAACAACCATATGGTGAGCATTGGCAAGCAGCAAGACACACAGACTATCAAGGACACACAAGGATTTCAAGAATGAAAATCAATAAAGCAGAGAAGTTGCAATGAGAGCTACAATGACAATAAAAAAAAAAAAAAGACAATACTAGTGAACAACCTAACCTGGGAAAATACTGCATGTAAAGAGAGGGAGAAAGTAAGAGGCCACATACTCAGTGAAAAGTTACATGCAGAGCTAAACATGAACAAAGGAAACAAAAGAAGATCAGAACTGAAAGCGAATGCAAATTACAACTGGAAAAGAGCAAACATGGAAAATAATAATGGCTAATGATTGGAAAATAGGTAGGAAACTGGGAATGGCTAGATAAGGAGTTTAAAATTACAAAGTAGAGAAAGTGGAACTGCAATAACAAATTTGGAATGACATGGTGAAATATTGTGTTTAAGACACAAACAGGAATTCAATAAAAAAAAACTTGAACATGACTTAATAAGTTAGAGGGTAAGAAGGACACAGATACTGACATTCGATCAGGCTGAAGTGGATGGGGTGGAATGTGTTATAACAAGGCAACACATTTTCTTCCTGCCTGAAACATTTCTGGAGCCTCACCATGTCTCTTGCCATCAATACTTTGTCCCTACCTGAAGACGAATGATACAGAATACAGCACTCAGTTACTGTTGTGTGCTCTTGGTCTTCTTACCTGAAACAAACACCTTCTAATGGACATTTTCTGGCCATCAGGACTTATTCAAATTACGCAGTCAAACCTGCAAGTAGCACAAAATTAATTTCACCTGTCAAAAGCTACTTTTTCTCTGTGACTCCGTACTGCAATTGTTCCACTGAATGGTGTACATTTAATTTAGAATATCTAGTGCTGCCACAGAAACCCAGTGTTTCATAGAACAGTGTATATATACATATAATATAAATTTTTATATAAAAAGGTTGTGCTGATCTCTATTGCAACTGTGAGCCTTCAGTGTTTTCACAACTTAAATTCGCATCTCTCAATATTTGGACGCTTAATAGGGCATGTATGTTTTTATGAAATTATGTTTAAGCAACGCACGACAACAAAGGGATGCATAGACCAGTTCTGTATGTAGACCATCGGTCTTTCCAGAAACAGATAATTGGTCTGGTTTACATTCACAGTTAATCTACTAGAGGAAAGAAAGGCACTGTCACTATAGTAAAACTCTCAAGATTTCCAGTTTCACTAAACCACCACCTCCCATGTAAAAGATCGGAGACCTGCTGTACAGAAAGACAGACTGGAGGGGTGGTGACTGTTTTCTTCTAGAGATTACCCAAACATCAGCTGTCTCCTTTCGATGTTTCTAATACGTAAATGCTTAAAGGTCCAATAGGAATTCACAACAATCAAAACAGTGACTTTCTCATCCATCAAAGTTTTTCAAAACAATGTCCCTGTGGTATTTCTCACGCTACTGCTCATAGTTAAATGGACTAAAATCCAGTCCCTCACACAATTTAACTCAGCACAACTCATCCTGTAACTACTGAAACCTTATTGTGGGAGGTGTATTGCTTCGCACTCTAGCAATGCCAACAATACCCCTTCTAAATCCATAACTGAAGGTAAAACCTCCTGTAAAATTTTATTACACTTTTGCAGTTGTTCTGTTACAGCACCTTTACTCTCCGCCACATACACAACCATAGGTCGTTGGTTGTGTTTCCTAACTCAACGAATTTTTCTTAAATGACTGTGAATTTTCTTTCACTGAGATTTAGAAAAAGCTCGGTCTGATATTTCTGAAGTGCAACTTCCTACCATAAATGGTCAGGTAAAAAGCAGAGTCAGCACAATGGGGAAGATAACCCTAAAAAGATATCCCCTTTACCCAGTCATTTAATTGACCAGAATACAGAGTCCATGCAAATTACCAGAATTTCTGTTAAAAACTTGGCCCAAAATGAGTATGTAAAACTGAAAGTACAATATGTACATTCTATTAAAATTATATCGAATTTCCAAAAATAACAGACAGCAATTTCAGGTCGAATTCTTAACTAAAGCTCTAATGCCAGAGGATGGTGCTATTTGCCTGCACATCATCCAAGTAATTCAGAAACAACATCATGCCTTTTACACGTTGACACAATTACATTCCCGTTGACTGTATTGAGGAGCACAAGGCATTTTACAAAAGAAAGCTTTCCTGATCTACGACTTCTATTTATGCACCAAAATCACTTCAGTATGAAACAGAAGTTTAAATATAAGAACTGTGAATATGAAAAACATATCAAACTGACAGTATTTAAATAGTAAAATCATCTTGCATTTGTTTAACTTTTCCATAACCATTCTGCAAATTTTCTCCAGAAACTTAACAAGGTGGCCTTTTAAAGGTGTAGAAGAAAAAAATGTATTTATTAATCACATATGATTAAGAATGTTGAAGCCGCAAATATTTTTAGCATTTTTAAGTCCCAGAAAAGTGTATTTTACAAAATTTTAGTGTAGTGAGAACTTCTAGGTAAGACTAGCTAAAACTTTATTTAATTCAAATTTAGGTTCTCTGAATTCCCAACTCTCCCACTCTGCTGGTGACATTACAATCATACTAGTTTCTGATTAGGCCAGAGAGCTGACATAGCTGTGGGAGAATTAATCAATTTTTGTCTTAAAATTCAGTCAACTTTGAAAGTCTTCACTTGTCCATGCATCCACTTTTTCTGGTTCTCTGCAAAGCTAGTCCTGTATAAGAAAAATAGATCCACTCAATGCCCTTCCATGGTTTCAGGGGCATTTCAGTGAAAATTGCAATGTCACAGCATAAGCCGCATTTCAGTGGAAGATTTGTGGCTTCAGAGCACCAAAAACCTAATCATATATCAGCTGTTGAAAAAAGCAGCTCAGGGGCTTATGTAAGATGTGATTTTAAAGAATCAAATGTATTCATCAGATTGAGTATGGTTTAAAAGAAAGAAAAAAAAAAGAAGGTCCAGCAGTACAGCAATTACTGATAATACTAGATATACACAAACACCCCTCACTTACTGTAAATTGAATTCATGAGTACAAGTACTCACTAACTGAATTGACTTTTGCATTTCTGCTTGCAAGGATATGGTAATTAAATAGCAAATCCTCAGAAATGTTCCCTTTTAGTTTGTGGGGGTTTTCCCTTAAGAAGACAAAAAAATAGACATACTCTACTTACATATTTTACAAAAAGTCAGCCAAATATTCCCATTTTGAAAGCTTTACCTATAATGAAGATGAAAGGAAATTACAGTATTTATTACAATTTCATTAAAGACAGAAGGAATGGTAGTATGGGACTGCCAACAGAAATGGAACCAGAAAGATGGAAACACATGCTGTGGAACAGTTCAAGGGGTTTTACTTTGGTTGCTATAAAACTGACTTCTTGATCATCCTTGCCATGCTCACCATCTCCTACTCAACAGAGATGGAGACATTTTACCAAGTTAGGGCACTTCTCTGGGATCTAGTAAAACTAAGTACTAAAACAAAGTCCTCACTATAACTGACAGAAACTGGATGATATGTATATGATTCACACCACAGTAAATGTTCAGACTTTTGACATTTTTTGAGAGCTTTTTTTTTCTTTGCACTTAGACAAGCCACAACCTTCCAATTAAAAAGCACTTCACTATAGACTACTAATCAGCTTTAGGTGTGAGCCTCAGCTCAAAACCAACCATCTTTGTGTTCACTATTTGCTCATATAGAGAACTCAAAGATCTAGCTTGCATTTGTGCTAGAAATACTTCAATGCCAGTTAAATTCTACAGTCCATAGCCACAGCAGAGATTGGAACTCAAAAAGCGTCATTTCAGGACACTGCACTGCTTTCATTAAGGCAGAAAACGGCTACTGAAGAAAAAGATACTAAGGTACAAAGATGAATAAAGTTATAGAACTTTTTCTTCTGAAACATAAATAAGACTCTAAATATTCATAGTATAAAAGCAACATACCAAAGAGTATTACAACTCTCCATACTGAAAACTACAATTACATAAAAGAACACAAACAAAAAACCCATTGCTGACAAAAAAACACTCTAATACAGTGATAACAAGTGGGCAATTTCAAATCTCAAAATAAAAATCATTAAAAGATATTATTATTTTGACCAAATAAATTAGACACAGTCATTTCCCAAACAGTCACAGAACAATGTTTAGTGTTTGTGTTTCTTGATCTTGAGCAATTTTAATAAATTGAGGAAAATGACAAGGAAAAAGACCATTACCCAGAATGGAAATGATGCTGGAAGGCAGGCTCCAATGAGAATGAAACCAGTAAGACACAAGACTAACATTCTAACAAGCTTGCCTGTTTTGCAGAAAAAATTGTGTTTTATGCAAGACAGCGCAACACCTTTTACTCTGGAAGGAAAAAAAAAAAAACAAAAAACCCAACTTCAAAAGGAACAAGAATAAGAAGTGAAATAGGAACTACCATGTTACATTTAATAGATGCTCTCACTTTTTAAGGCAATCAATCAGAACAGGGTCTGCCCATGTGCCCCCAAGACAACGGGAATTTTCTTCAGAGCAAGTATTTGTAGGTGTGCCCATAAAGACTATATGTAAGATAAGCAGCTAACTACTGTAAATAAAATTTGTAAAGAAAACAGCTCACATGAACTAATAAGACAGCTGAATGATGGAAAAAGTACCTCTGACAGGTGACGAGTCCCAGTACAGAAGAACTCCCAGACCCAGGAGATAATAAGCCCCTAAAAACCAGAGCTGTAATCAAAGATGGAGGATAGAGTAGGAGAGATGGTATTTATAGTTTTACAACACAGAATAGCTCAAAGGTACTGTTAATTTGAAAATCCTACCTCTTTTGGTATTCCAACTAGTCTCTTAATAACCAAAACTGAAGCAGGTACTGAAAATGTATAACCTTGTAAAAAGCTAAATGATACATAACTGAGTTTATTTTAAAAAACTGTGAACCTTTAACAGTTAAATACATGCATTTAAGAGCCACCTGAACAATTACTCTGAAGAGAAAAATGTTAAAGGTTCAGATTCTTACCAATCAGAAAGAATAAATGCTAAAAGGACAAACTGGAAACAAAAGGCATTAAAAATACATTGTTCTTTGTACATGTAAATTAAGTTAAACATTTCGCACAATTTGGTCAAAGGAAATATGCTGAGTGAACATACACCTTTTATAGTACTTGTTTTACTAGGACTGAATGTAAAATAATGAAGCAAAACATAGACAATTAACAAAACCAAGCAAAATAATTAACAAGGTGCTGTTTTTCCTTCTGTTTTTTCCTCCAAATTAGACACTAATACTGATAAACCTGCTCTTCCCCTCCTTAACTGTTCCAAGATTTCAGACTAATGTCTTACGCCATTAGTTCAATTTTGCGTTATTTCTCAACAACAAAATATGAAGTTGGTATAAAAAAAAATAAGTAACTGTTCTTCAATATCACAGTTCTTCAATAGAAATTTCAGAAATGCTAATTAAAGTTTTAACACTTTTTCTTATATCAGTCTAAGATAGTTTTAAAAAAATTAGATTTATAAATTATTTCTAGGTAGATGGGACAGTTAAAGTACGTTGGAGGCATTCAATTTTAAAAATATAACACCAGGAGAAAACACTTAAGATTTCCTCCTTCTAGCTGAATTTTGTTTTCAGTGTTCTTACAGCATGAAACCAAAGGTTGTAGGTGCACCATCAAGTGTTTCTACAATATGCTCACAACCTATAATTCAATACTAAAAATTACACTTTACAATGTCCTATTATTTAGCAAGGTGCTCTCCCTATTTTTTATAATAGATACCACTTAAAATCAGAACATATTCCCATCATCATCCAGTCTTACTCCCCTCCTTAATGCTATTTTCCACTCATGGGAGAACATCAGAAGAAAAACAAAGGGAAATGAGGCTCCAAGTTCAGTCACATTCTTATCTACTAGTTTTTGGTACTATGTCCTTAACAACGGGGTACATGAAGATGTGTTATCCACATGCGACTGCTCTCTGTGGGAAGAGACCTTGACTGGTCATAAGTATTCTAATGAACCAGCATTTAATTCTACCTTAATACTGGCATTCGAAGCTCAGTTTTTCTGATATAATTAGCTACATCACCACTATCAGCTCTTGCTGACAGACTTTCCAGATATTCCTGTGCTGTAAAGGATCTTTTTCTGCATGCACCTCCCAAACTCGAGCAACTCCTGCCATTTGGAAAGAAAGACTGCAATCTCAGTTTTGTTCTCAGTGCTACACAGATGATAGTTCAATAAATCACACACAAACCTACTCAACAGCAGCTATCTTTAGCAAAAGACAAGCAATAACTAAATACATCTATAGGAGAGGATGACCATATTCTCAAAGCACAGATTGAGATAGAAACTGGTAGATCGAGCCATTTGAAACTACTAAGGCATACTTTCCTGTCACATAATTTTATTCTAGTTCATTCTTGTGAAATTTTCTGGTTTTCTTCACTGTAATAGCAACAGGCTTCCTTCAACATCTACTTTTAGTGCTTCCTTTAATTCTAATGGAAGGTTCATTTCCTAAATAAACAGAATTAGTTTGCAACTCTGTCATCTTGTCCTGTTCATAAATACAGTACATTTGAGGAAAGGCAAAAATTAAGAGGAAGTAACAGTTACTAAAAATGCAAAGATATAGAAAAGCTTTAGCATTCTTTCTTATTTAAATATCCTAGTGGCAACACATTTAGAGACAAAGAATATTTGAATGTTAGGTGAGAAACTGCTAAAGATCTCTGAATCTAACTTGCAAAACAAACTCAAGTTGCATCAATGCAGTACGCTGATCAAACCTACTTTAGGTTATCTGCAGTCCAGAACTGCCACAGTATTAAAAACAACATACTAGCAGGAAAAAAAAAAACCACACCAAGAAAACCATCTGAAAACAAGTTCACGCAACTATTACTACAATTTTAGAGACAAATTTTAAGCTATCTGAAAAGCCACAGACAGTTTTCCAGGACCACCACTGTGCATCACACTGTTTGTGTGAACACTTAGTTACAATAGATTATATACCAGAAAGACATAATTCCCTAAGGAACACATTATGGATGCTACCACCAACAATGGATATTACTAGGGATTTAGTGAATCTACCACTAATTTGATGATTAAGCTGACAGTAGGGCTTTCCGTAGCTAATTGATACAAAATCCTAGAATTAAGCTCTAACTGTATTTACCAGGGAAACCACTGCAAGGAAAAGTGTAGACACTGGCCAAGCTGAAGTAAGCAAGGTATAAGTAAGCCACTTGACATACACAGCAGCACACATTTGAGAAGCACAAAATACATTTTAAAAAATTATTTGTTCTGCATTAAAAAATCAGGAAAAGTTTATAAAAATGGCACCATCCTTCAGCACAAGAAATGTATTCACATACATAGTTCAGTTTTCCCTTTTGAATTGCAGCATGTTTTACAATATCTGCATTATTTATCTACACCTTAAATATTTATATATATTATCATTCTGAAAACTTATTTATTCCACATTTTCCTATTAATTCATCTGGCGACAGCCAAATTTATCTAATTCAAGTGTTATCAAAGATGAACTTGTTTAATTAAGTCTAGAAAAAATGGAGACCGAACATTACCATAACCTGAATAAAGGAGACCTCTATTTTGGAAAATAACAACCTATATATAGATGTAATGTGAAACATAAGACTGGAGGCTCTATTCTTCATTGCCAAAATAATTCAAAGACACAAACTGATTTATAAGAAGCTGCACATCTGAGTTTAGAAGTAAAATTGAATACGATAAAATATAACCTATAGTTTTAAATAAGCTTTGCACAATTTATCAGATGCAGAACGCCAGAACAATTTCATATGCCAGTCTGAAGCAGTGCATTTCACCCTATCATGACTTCAGAAGGGAACTTGAATGGACTCGAGTTCATTGCTTAATGTTTTTCTCTACACTTCACATTTACAGTAACGCCCTTAGGCACACAGATTGCATCCACAACCCTGTAAGTTTGTTTCCATACGTTATCAGAAAAATAGCTTTGAGTAGCACTTTACCTCCTTTTTTTAACTTAAGCATAGCACTTGGTGTATACACAGTTACACCATCTTGCCTAGTGGACAAGCAAAGTTAGTCATTTTCCTGTTTATGTGGGTCAGCGATAGGGAAGAGGAAAACATGAAAAATAGGAAAATGTGATTCTAAAACCACAAAAAGTGCTAACAAGGGCTTGAACAAGGAGTAACCAAAATAACATCAACTCGTATTTTGGAATTAATTAGATATAAAATTTCCACTAAGGGTAAGCTTTTATATGCAGTAAAAATATGGAAAAAGTACTGAAGCAACAACCAGCCAAAGCTCTTCCATGTCTTTGCCAATAGGGCACTACAACTTCTGCAGACACAGGTATTTTCCATAACTACATTACCTAGTTTTCCAAGCTTTTGGTATTTTAAGCATGAATTTCTACTTTCTTATAGAGATTCTAACAGTAGGCTCATGAGTTTTAATTTTAATGGCCATTTCAATCACAAGTATAACAGAAGGGAGAAGCCTGGTACTTCATGCATTTGTAACTGTCCACTCTTGAAGACCAAAATGCTAGCTTTATGAACAAACACAGAAGCTGAGATGATGAAAAATGGGTAATGTTTTGTCACCCAAGAACAAAACAGTTCAGTTGTAACTAGAGTCACACAAGCATTAGGTGGGTGGCATTTCTGTTGATACTTATGTGCCATAATACACTACACTATGCAACTAATATGCTTTATAACAATACTGAATCATACAGAAAATTGCAGAAACACATCCAGAAGACAGTACAAAGTATCTATTGATAACACCAATTTTCTAGGGAAGGAAGTATTTGTAGTGAAAGACACCTAGCATAGGCAGACATTGTGAAGTAATTTTGTATTTTAAGCTTGAATTTTTACACCTTCCTGGCTTTCCCTTTTTAATTTAATTTCTGAATTTTCACACATTTCCTGTTAACATTCAAACTCCTTTTTATCAGTAATGTATTTTAAACTGTTCCTTTTGCTCCCACTATTTCGGATTTGATATGCCTATACTTCTAACATTTAGGTGTCTTACCAGTTTCTAGAGCTGAAATGCATTACTTTTCAACTGCAAAATACTCGTGTGTCAGCCTTGTCAACAGCCCTGCTTTGAGTACTCAAGTGCAAACTTCAGGTGGGACTCATTCATCCTTAAGACTTAACAGGATTTTTAAAAAATGTGACTCCAACCTTCCTGATACTCCAGTAATCCCATCTGAGAACTTAGTAAATGCTTCACTTTACCTTCTAGAGACACTGAGAAAACCAACTGGTAGTTGATTTTGACCATGACCTAGAGGGACTGACATAGAAGGCCACTGTAGGAACTAGCAGAGCTACAGCTTCCCCAGGATCTCTGATTCTTCTGGAATGCCAAAGCTCTAAAAGGACACAATCATTTTTAGTTTTATCTAAGCTCTCTTAGTTTCCAAGCAAAACACCCGATTTTCATATAGGATACAGACAACTACAAAAATGATTGACTTTGTATTGGTTTACACTTCATCCTAACAAAAGTAAACCAAACTAGTGTTAGGAACATAAAGGATAATTCAGAAAAAGCCTGGAGTGTCACTTTTTCCAGTGTAGGTGTATAGTGTGTATGAGGAGAATCTCAAAAAGATATCTCAAAGGATTTTGAAAAGCTTTTCATTGCTGGTGACACATTTTTCCCTGAAATAAGCCACTTCCTTTCTAAAACCCACACCGTACCTCAGTGTCAAGATTCAGTAACTTCTCAAAGTCTGTGTATATATTTTTCTTACCCAAAACACGGAAGTCTTACATTCTCATTTACTTTCCATGATTTAAGATATATCATGTCAGATTCAAACATTTCCATTGAGAAAAGAACATATCTTCTTTATCACAGACTGAATGCATGCCATATCTGAGTACAATTAAGTACAATGGGTCCTCATCACTGTAGCAGGCATTTGAGAACTGTCAAGTTACAGGAAAGTTAGCACAGCTAAGAGAAGTTTGGTACAAAAATTTCCTTTTAAGCTACCTGTTTACAAATAATGTATTTTCAAATGAGCAAAAATCAAAGCATCAGAGCCTAGTATGATAATTGGAAGTAAAACCTGAGGGACTCTAAAGCTAATGAAAATATATTGTACGTCGTCATTAAACTTCAGAATGTTTGTTCCTCCAGGATTTCTTTGGAATTAGGCCTACAGATAAAACCCATAAGTATCAGTTTGTTTGGTTTTGTTTTTTTCATTTAAGACTCCCAACTTCACTTGTCCATAAACCGTAAAACAGAAGTGATAGAAGTTATCTGTTAAAGCACAATAATCTGCATTCTGACACTTTGCACTAGGAAGCAACCACTATCAGTGTCCATCTGCAGCATAAATAGACAGAAGACAAATAAGTATTTCTCCATGGAAAGAGAAACACCCACCATTCTGAACCGAAACCTAACCCTGCTGCATTCAACTGAGTTAAAAGTAAAAGCTAATTACCTCGTCACATTGTGGTGATGTTTGCATGATTTTTTTCTTTTTTATTTGCTACTGGTGTAAAACAAAAATGAAAGAAGATACTTATACAAGAGAAGCAAGAAAAAGAATTTCACAAAATGAAAAGAAACATTAACAAAATGCAAGCTAAGCACCTCTCAATTTTATTTGTGCCTTTTCTTCTAGAAATTGCCCACACTGCATTAATAGTTTCATCAAAAACCTGAATACATGTAGTATTAATAAAAATATAAATCAAAAATACACGCCGGTGAAAAAATACCTGCTTCTCTATTAACTGCTTCTCTATTAACAAAGCAGTAAAGCCCAATATCTAGAAAACTAGACTCAGGTGTGAGACTTGTGCTCTATTCCTAGATTATCTGGCATATCATGAGTAAGGCTTTTCAGCTTCCTGTGCCTTACTTTCAATTCTGACTCTTTAGTATGAAGTTTGTTTCTTATTAAATATTTATAAAAACAGCCTTCTAAAAGCCGTTTGCAGTGCTATTCCTGAGAAATTACCATAAAACAAAATAGCCAGTGCCACCACAAAGACAGCTCAACTCTAGATTCCTTGCTACCCCAACAACAATAAAACTAAACATGCTCAGTTCACAGTAGTTTTTATTTCCTGCAAGAACTGCACATTTACAGACATCTGACCTCCTTCTTGCTCAAGCATCACTAAAATCAAAAATCTTAGTGTCATAAAGTGGTTAACAATTCCGTTAATGGTGCCTGAAATGGAATAGAACCTTGCTCAGTCACCAGTATCTGTTTGTTCTGCAACACTAACACAGGCAAAAAGAAATGAAATTGTAGCTTAGCCAGAAAAAAAACAAGCAGAAATGAAACGAAAATGCAGAGAATGCAGATCTTTTTGACTAAGAGGGTAACATTTTTACATAAATATTTTTTAGAAATGTGAATTTTAAGAAAGGTTTTTCAGAGAACCCATAAATATCAGCTACATATCATGAAACAAAATCTTTGCTTATCTTGACCATAGTGAGAGCAAACTTACTACAACTGTGTGTTTCAAATTACAATCTCTGAATATCACTAATCATACCAAAGTAAAGGACACCTGAGAAATGCTACATATGTCAAGAACATATGCCACCAGATAAAAAAGAGAAGTCTATATTAAGACTTCATTCTCTCATGTTATGGACAAAAATATTCAAAATAGCCAATCAAAATATTAAAATAATGTCCATCTTCATCTAGCTATTGCCTTCAAACATTGACAAGATCACAGAATCACAGAATATGCTGAGTTGGAAGGGACCCACAAGGTTCATCAAGTCCAACCCTCAGCCCTGAAGAGGACCATCTCCAAGAGTCACATCACGCACCCGAAAGCACTGTCCAAATGCTTCTTGAACTCTGTCAGACTTGGAGCTGCGACCACTTCCCTGGGGAGACTGTTCCAGTACCCAACCACCCTCTGGATGAAGAACATTTTTCTAGCAGCCAACCTAAACCTCCCCTGACATAACTTCAGGCCATTCCCTTGGCTCACCACAGAGAAGAGATCAGCGCCTGCCCCTCCTCTTCCCCTCACAAGGAAGTTGTAATTTCAATGAGGTCTCCCCTCAGTCTCTTCTCCTCCAGGCTGAACAGACCAAGTGACCTCAGCTGCTCCTCACATGGCTTCCCCTCAAGGCCCTTCACCATCTTCGTTGCCCTCCTTTGGATGCTCTCTAAGAGCTGAATACCTTTCTTATATTGTGGTGCCCAAACCTGCACACAATATTCAAGACGAGGCCACCCCACTGCAGAGCAGAGCGGGACAATCACCTCCCTCGACTGGCTGGTGATGCTTTTCCTGATGGCCCCCAGGACATGGTTGGCCCTCCTGGCTGCCAGGGCACTGCTGAGTCATATTCAACCTGACACAGACCAGGACCCCCAGGTCTCTTTTTGTGGCACTGCTTTCCAGCATCTCATTCCCCAGTCTGTACGTACATCCAGGGTTACCCCATCCCAAGGACAGAATATGTCACTTCCCCTTCCTGAACTTTATATGGTTGGTGATTGCCCAGTCCTCTAATTTGTCGAGGTCTCTGCAAAGCCTCCCTGCCTTCCAAGGAGTCAACAGCTCCTCCCAATTTTGTACCATCTGCAAATCTGCTTAGTATTCCTTCCAGTTCTGCATCCAATTCATTTATGAAAATATCAAAGAGCACAGGATCCAAGATGGAACCCCACTAGTGACAGGTTGCCAGTCTGATGTCACCTCATTCACTATTACCTTCTGTGCTTGACCTACGAGCCAATTGCTCACCCACCACACGATGTGTTTATCCAGCCGTGTGCTGGACATTCTGTCCAGAGGGATCCTGTGAGAGACAGTTTCAAAAGGTTTACTGACTGCCTTGTCTTTCAGGTATTTATCAATACCTCTGAAAGTAACCTTCTCCATAATTTTCCCAGGTACTGAAGTGAGACTGACAGGCCTGTAGTTTCCAGCACTTCTTGAAAATCCAGACAATGTTTGTCAGCTTCCAGTCAGCTGGAAGTTGACAAACTGATGATGAGTAAATACTTCACAAGCAACTCTTCTCTAAAATCTCCATATTCTCATTATAAAAAGAGTAAAATAATTTTCACTACATTTTCACAAGTCTAATTCTTAAGAGATTGTTCAAGGATTCTCTTATCTCTGCAGACTACAACCATTTTACAGGTTCTAGTCATCTTCTGGTCATATTATTACCAGAAACTTGTAGGGTAATGGGTTATTTTCTAAAGGAATCCTACCAACAATAAGCATCCAAATCAATTATCTGACCAAAAAACTACTGACACACCTCAGAAGTCACCGACAATTGTTTCTGATGGACCATTTTTAAGCATGCAACATAATGAATCCACAAACCAGATAAAGAACCCTTCCATGCTGACACTGACACTAGAAACCCATGAACCATTTCATACAGATTGTTCATCTCAACAATCACCTAAAATCACAAAGAGCAATTGGCTTTTAGTTTTTGGTAAAATTATGTACTTTAACAACCTACATAAAGGAGCAACTGGTTGTATAATACAGCAATAATAGAACAGACGCATTCCCAATGAACTGCATTGAGATATCAATTTGGGAAGAAAAGAGACTGCTTCAATAAATAAATAAATAAAACACCATTGGTTTTGATTTTTGTTTCACTACATTGTTTCCTAGTACAAAATAAACATACCAGTTTCACAAAAAAAAAACAACCTTCTCTTACTTCATCAGAGAAAATCCACAGTCAAAATGGATTAAAACCACACACAGAAGTATAGATAATGACATTTCCTTATCATCTAATTACTAGTTTGGACACAGTGAATTGAACATCAAATCTATTTAAGAGTTTATCAGCTGTCTACACTTCACAGAAACAAAACAAAACATCTAAGTTATCCATAAAAATTCAACTCAATTTCCAAAACCCCTTCCCCCCAAAAAAACCAGAGAAGCGTCCCCTGTCAGCACTTTAGGAAGTTTGCTTTTACTGCGTGAATTACAATGTCATGAAATGTTTGCTTGAAATATTGATTCATAATCAATATGATACAAAAACATTTTAAACATTAGAGAAGTTGAGTACTTTAGATTTGAAAAAGATGTAAATAATTACGCATATAACCCTAAACTACTAGTACTACTACTTGTATAGTGGAATTGTAATAAATTATATACTCTTCACAACGACAATCTGTATCTTCATACAAATCTTTTGTACAGCTATTCATTCTTGCAGTAGTAGTAGTTGCTGTTTAACTTTTTGCATAAGTGCAGATTTTCAGAAATTGTTGACTACTGAAAAATGTTATTTGAATGACATGATAAGATGAAATAGGGCAAAACACAAGATTGCAAAGACTACCTCACTGTGCCAACTAGTCTCTAAGAAATAAGATTTTGAAATATAATTGTGCAATAGTTCCAGAAACTTAAGCAGTTTGCTGCATCTGAAACTTAAGATCTTGAGAACTGACCAAACAGATTTTGCCTTACTTTCTCCACAGGAATCTTCCATGCATCTTCCATGCCCATTCAGTCACAACTCTATTTCTATCAGGTAAGTTAATAAGAAATTGTAATTAAATCAGTGCTTTAGGAATATGCATTTTATTTACATACATAAAGTTACATCGGTTTTGTATTAAAAATATTCAGCAACCACTCAAAAATTATGCACAAAATAAATTTAATGTACAAAACGCCTTAGGAGTATTCAGTTTGAATACCAGAAGTAGTATGTCTATGTAGTTTAGTATTGTCTTTTTCTCTTCATATGCAAACACAGACAGGTATCTTGCAATGTTAATATGTGAATTCCAAAACAACTAACACAATTAGCTCATATTAAGCAAAGATACACAGTAGCTGCAAAACAAGGAGGGGAAAATTATATATATATATATATATATATATCAAGAAAATAAGCTCACTGTGTCAAGCATTAAACAAGCAGATTTAGTTAACAAGAATTCTAACATTCATCAGGCACAAATCCTTCAGTGCAAAGGCCAAACACAGCCTTGTTATACAAAAATGCCACATACTATAATATCATGCAGTATTCTAAGACAATTAAACCTGTCCTTGATACATAAACGTGGTTCTCAGTAAAGAAATTAAGGAATAATTAGGGAAATTAATAAAATACCTATTTCATTTAAAAAGCAAATACAGTGACATAATACCTTTTGTTTAGAAAAACAAAACGATAAAACTGTCCAAGAATGAAAATAAATAATTTCTGCTACAAATTATTTGGAATTCAGGTTTATCCACCACTTAGGCACCTTCTGCAGTGTTCAGTCTGTCAGTCTGTACTAATTCAAGGCTCACTTCAGGATTCAGGACTGCAAACTAAAGAAAAATCCCTCCCCTACCGCTTATACACTGAACAGCACGTATGGTTCTTTCATGACCACTAACACTACAGTCAAATGCAAATGAAAAAGTAATTATATATGAAAATCTAGGTACCTAACAAGATCCAAAGTTGTTTACTAAGGTAGCAAACCCACAGTAAGAGCTGTGATAAACATATATGTTTTAGTCACCTGTTGAAACTTTAATCTGCACGAAAACTATGGTAAAACCGAGCTCCAAGTACTACACATTGCCCCCGCTACTTGTACGTACTTTCCAATGGGACCCATACAACATACATTTAGTTGTTCAGATCAGGCTCTAAAATTACTAAAACGCTAAGAAGTTTTATGCAAATAAGGGCAGCCAGAGGAATGAGAGAACAGATCAAAACCAAAGAGAAGCTAGACAAGAATAAGAAAATGTTTAGATGGAAAAGTGAAGCAATGAAAATTTAAAAAACCCACATGTACTAGAAATCTCTACCAACATTAATTAGTGCCTCAAGAATACTTGGAACACAAGAAAGCAAAACCACCTAAAAACATACCAGGCATGAGAATGCCAAACTTTGCACTAATGTTCTGTGTTTAAAATCAGAATTTCTATTCTAGAAAACACACAATCTTGGAAAGCTGAACTTTATAAATTCTCCAGATAGGACCTTTTGCCTCAGTAGGAGTAAGAGACTTGGATTTTTAAGCAGGGGAAAGTTAACCTTTGGACTAACTACAGAGAAACAGACCACTGAAAAGTATTTCATATTCTTCACACAGAAGTATTTGCTATTATGACTAATTAATAAAACTTCCAGTATTACTATCAACCAGGCTTCTATGGAAAGTCTTCAGAGGAAATCAATTATGCTCCTGCTAATGAACTTATCACTGTACAAAGGACTGTATTTTTTAATCCTCTAAGGCACTCAAAATAGGTTAGGATACAGACGGCTAGATTAACACGTCAACTGGAACATAAACACTACAGCACTGTCATTATATAAAACTTTTATTAATAAGGGTAAGAAACATTCATTTCATTCATGAGGTCAAAGGTCACACTGCTCTTAAATGACAATTTCATCAACTAAACAAACAAGCAAAATATACAGATCATTAAATTTGTACCTGAGAGAACTGGATGATGTTTTATTTTTATTTAGAAACAGAACTGTAGTGCAACCTGAAGTCAAGAATAAACCTAAAGTTTTTGTCTTCTTTTTGATGTAATATGATTAAGAAAAATTAGATTAAAACTAGATGAAAGTTGTTTCTACTGTTTCATATTAGCTGCCAAGTTTAGCATGAATATGTGTATGGCAGTACATGAACAAACATATTTTTGTAGTTGCAGCAGTATCTTTATTGAACTTATTGCTGTTCAGAATTTAAAATAGTGACAATGACATTGGAAATATATTAAAAGTCATAATGTGTACTAAGAAGAAAGTTAAAACATATATACAGTTGCTAATTTGACCAACAGGGCACCAGAAAACCTCCAGAATGTTCTGATTTGGATCTTTCACCTGAAGATTCAAAGCAACAGTAATGGGTGCAAACAGTAGAAGAGAATGTATTTCCATTTCTAAAGGAAGTTTTCTTCAAAACAGACAAGAAGCAGACACAAATAGCACTTATGCTTTGCCTGATTTTTTTTTCCATTGAGCAAAGACTCTCATGCTACAGTTGAAAGAACTGTTACTCCAATACTCCTCTGAAAGACTTGAGAATAAACCATAGAATCCTAGGGAAACTTCTCATGAAATAAATGCAGCATGTATTTATATATCTATAAAATTGCTGTTTTAACATTCTGAATATCATATTTTGACAACTGATTGGAGGGGGTGCACAACAATTTTCACTGCTTGCTCCCCTACAAATTTGGTCCTATCAAAAACTATACATGTCCTACCACAACCAGAACTGTCAAAACCTGAGGTCATTGAGGCTTTTAAAAACTAAAGGTATTTCTGTTGTAATAGTGTCATCAGTATAAATATAGAAAGAGAATAATGACAGTGACTGGAAACATCAATTACAAGACTGACAGTTTAATAACATACCTTTATCAGAAAATCTAACCTTAAAAACATTTAATAAAACACTTGTAATATAAACTGAAGTTCCTGCTCCCCAAACTATACACCATATAGCAAAAGTAAATTACTTTACAAAATAAAGTGTTCTTCCCAATGAACTGTATCTTCAACACCTAGAGATATTTCAAGACGTCTAATGGTGTTCACAGAATTTTGTACATGCAACATCTACATACTAAAGTTCAAGGTTTTTGCGAAAGTTAAAAATGTTAAACTGTCAGTGAAAATTACGCAAAAATTAAGACATTCAGTGCAACAGTTTAAAAGTTCAGATACAAATTTGCTACCAATCAGTAAGAACTGTAATATGTCAATTTAAAAAATAAAAAAAAAATCAATTCTGCATTATAAATACGTCCTATATGATTTTTTTTTTTAATATAACGCGATATAAACAGTGAGACTTGGGTTTTCCTTATTACTGTCTTGTAAAAGCTTTTTTTTGGTTAGCTTTTACAATATCATCAGGAGATGCTGATTTGAAATCAAATGGTGTTATGGCTACTATGGGACCAGTTTCCTTGGGTTTTACATCTTGTACTTGTCTACTGTATAGGAAAGTTTTATGTACACCAACTGTGTGACGCTTATATCCTTTTGGAGGATAACGGAGGCACAAGGTTAAAGCAAAAGCTGAAGGTCTTGCACACAGCGCCTTCACCCATGAAAGGGACAAATCCTGCCTCTTAAGACCATGCCCTTTTTTGGTTTTTCTGTTTATTTTCGCAAAACCAGAACATCTTCCTTGTTTTTCTTTTACAAGTTTAGTTTCAGGGCTTAAGATACTTGACTGCCCTACCACATTTTGCTCTGTAGATACATCTTCACTTTTTACAAGGACACTCAAATCAATGCTGGTTCCTTGGGAAGGCCTGAATTCCATTACATTGTGCACAGGCAAGTCCATCCTTTGCTGAGTTTTATCTATTTCAATAGTCTCTGCTATTAAATCCGAGAGTGATAAATTCTCAACCTCCCTTACTGGAGAAACTTTAGAGAGGGCTAGAGAAGACAAAGATCCTGTCAGCTCTGGCATCCCAACTGAAATCTGGGGTTGACTTACTAGTTGTAATAATGACGAGGTTCCTAGTTTCCTATCAGTGAGGCTTGCTGTTGACTGGGTGTACAGATCAGCCAAAGAGTAACAGTGGCTAGCACTGCTTTCCTGGTGCTCCTGAAGTAAGTCAGCCAATGAAGTACTTCCAGGTCTTAACACTGGCAAAGCAGCCATGTCTGAAGAGGGACTTTCTTGTTTTCTACTTTGCACAAGCGAAGAAAAATTTTCAAGAAGTTCATTCTTTTCATTTACAGTATGACTGACTTCATTATCAAGAGCCAATTTTCCTAAAGCACTTGTTAAACATGGAGGACTGTAAAAATTTGCACTACTACTACAATCAGAAGTATTTGGGGAAATGAGAGGAATGTTGTCTTCAGGACTCAGAGAACCACAAACCACATTCTCCATCAGCAAGGATTTCAAGTCCTGTGTTTCCTTGCATTTCGAGGGGTTACTTCCTATGCTAACGTAAACACTGTCAGGAACTGGACTTACTGCATTAGCACTTTCTGGTAGTTGCTTCTCTGCCTGTTTATTCACAAGTTCACAAAGTGATCCTTTACACAAATCATCACTGAATGAAGATGACAGAACAAGTGAAGAGGATTTCAATCCTTTCCTTTCACATGAAGGTATATCGGATTGTTCAGCATTAAGGAGTACTTTGTCATTTGCAATATTCTTTAAAGAATAAAGAGCTGAGCCACTTTTGGCTGTCAAGTTTCCAAACTCAGGTTTGTTGGTGTTGTCGGCAAAATTTTCTCCTGCACAAGAGAAACTGTCTGTATCAACACACATTTCTGGACAACAATGTAAGTCTCCTTACCTTACAATAGCCAATAATTTTCAGATGGAAGTGCAATCACAACGAAATATCCAATTTTTTTAAAGTTGACAGCAGCAACAAAAAAAAAAAATCAAGAAACATGAAAAGGCATTTAATTACTAAGTGTTATCCAAAGGTAAGGAATGCTCTACAATTAAATTACATGTATCTACTGAAATATCTAAGAAACTTTAAGCAAAGAATGCCAGTAAAGATTGCAAAGATTTAAGCACAAATCAAAATAAGAAAAGTTACTGTACAGACACTACCAAAATAGGGAGGTATTGGGGATGGGAAATGTCAGTTCACCTAACAAATAATGGAAGCACATAAAATTTAAAGATGCTGTCCACCTTAAAGGGATACGCATTAATTCAGTCATCATATATTATAAATCAGAAATCTATCATGAACTGCAGCTCTTTGCAGTTTGCATTTAAACTGACACTAAGGTGTTATTTTGACTTCCAGCTCAAGAAAAGCTACTGTTTCCTTTAAATGTTTTAGAATGCAGATATAGTAAGTTGATATTCTTTAATTCTCTAAGAAATTAATATTGCAATAATAAGCGTCTTCAGTTTGAAAAGCCAAAATTAAAGTGTAGATAGAAATTAAATCACCTTGAATGTAAACAATTAAATATAAATATACCTTTTGTATTCTTTGCTAAATTCACAGCATCTTTATTCTTGGTCTTCACATTTTGCTTACTGCCTTGTGAAAGCACAAGATCCAAAGCCTTCTGTACATCAAATTTACTATCCAGTAGTGCTTGCACCATTGCTTGTTCTGGTATGGACTCTGCCAAAATTTCTCTCATTTGATCAAGGCATGAATTAAGACGGGCTGAAAGAAACATAATACTGTTATAAGCTGCACAAAAATGTGTCTTAGATGGCCTAACCACTAGCACCACACCTCTAATAAGAAAAGAGAAGAGAAAAATATTACAATAAGTTAAAACATTTAGAAATTAATTTCAATCTCACTTACTGCCCTGATAAACTTTGTTTCCATACCCTACAGAATATTTGACCTATTTCAGACATTGCTATAAGGAACATATCACTGACTACTATTTATTAATTTAGAAAGTCTCAATATTGAAATATTTTGATGTTGTAAAATAACTACCTTAACTGCAGAGAAGAAATATAAATAATCACCTTAAAATTATCCAAATTAATTTAGTAAGTCAACGTGGAACCCCACTGAACAGTGTATTTTAAGCATTTACAGATGCTACAATTAACACCGGAAGTAAAACAGCAATTTCGAGGTCCTCAGGCCTTAACAACTGAAAACTCTGGATCAACATGCCAGGTTTCAAACTACCTGCAATCTTTGCCTTTTCTAAAAGGCAAAGTAATATATTTTTTGGCTGATAAAATCAATTTTCTTTGGAGGGTATTTTTGCAACTAGCCTTGACTAAGCTACTTGCTGCACAACAAAAGACTGAAAATTCACCAGTCTGCCATTCACTGGAAGTAGGGTGTTGATCAGCCACACAAACATAGAAGAAGAAAATCTTCCTGAATATCCCAGTTTCTGCCAGTTCAGGTTTTAGAAAACAGGAACTGAAGAACAGGAAGACAACTACATATTTTTTATTTGAACACCTCCTGAAAGATTTTTAAAAAACTTTGCTACAGAAATTCAACACCACAGAATTCCTGTGGTGTGGTTACTTAAATTAGCACCTTCTACCTGTAATTCAAATAGCAAGTCAATGTTGCCCACACATTTGCCATGGCAAACAAGTATGGGCAGAGCCCTACACAATGGCTGGTTGCCATTTTACTATCTAACATTCAACAAGGACAATCTCTGCAGCCACATTGACTGCATCAATAACTTTGTATTAATGGCCAGCACTGCACATTGTCTCAAATATAACAAGTCTTCTGAGACCGCTGCTCTTTTCACAGTAGGAATGATTATTTTGAGGTTTCTTTTCCTCTTTTTTTTCAGTCTGGAATGCTAGTTTCCTTCTTGTACCAGTTCTTGACCGATTAAGTCTGTCAAAAGCATCGTGAAAAGCTAGAGGACCATATGGTCTACATCACCTGTACCATTGCACTGGCTCGTTCTTTCAAATTGCCCTCTACAGCATTATTTCCTGCTATAAAAACAGGATGCTCCCTAATGTACCATATTTAACCATATCTAAGCATTAGCATAACTTCTACCACTGTGACTGACATGGAATCAAAACTGTTTCTGTTCTATCTGTTGCTCTCAATTTTCTGCAACTTCTTTTAAGTACCAAATTTCAACGCACTTTACCTGACCTTATCAACATTTTAAAAATAACCCTGGTTATTTCCAAAACATTAAAAACTATATTATCTATTAATACTTACAAAGAGACTTGTCAATCTTTTTCACAAAGCAAGTAATTAAGCAGTCAGGTAGCAAGTTTAAAAAACGAAAGCAAGTATTTTTTCCCTCACCACTTAGCTCAGAACTTATCTGGTAATGTGGAATTCATGGCTGCAAGACTGAATGGAAACAAAAGTCTTATGAATTCAAAACAAAGTAAAAAAGATTGTAGAGAATATTGGCTACTGTTTCAAGGAAATGAGATACTTTGAAAACCCCTCTAATGCTGCTAATTGCTATACTTCAGAATGCAAAACAAGCAAAAAATCATGCTACAAATACTCAGTATCCAAGAGTCAAGACTTGAGCAGTCAGTACAGCTGTTCTTATGTCTGAATTTCACATGAAATCTCATTATTTCTAGTAAAAAAGTAGGAACACGTTTCAGTGTATGCAACCAAGTTACAAGTAATTCACAAAAGGTAGTTAAAAATTTGAAGTCATCACTGAGGCTACGTTCATGGAAGGTGTTGTTCTACCACAAGGTTACAAAACTGTGAGCAGTGCTGATCAAGAAACATTAATTTAAGGCTATTCTAGTAAATCCTTAATTCATATTTGAGATTATTCTGATAGTTATTTATTTTCTATAATTACCTCTATCAACTTCAGTCAACTGATGACCGGATGTAAAATAATCAGCAGTATCATCGGTACCTTCGTAGCCATATTCTTCTTCTAAAGGCTCAGCAAATGTGGCTGGTTTGTCTCGTCTGGAGTAGATAAACTGAGCTGCTGCATTAGATAAAAAATGAAGTATATAAAAAAAAAAGTCAATTTTTTTTTTTCCTTTAAAAACAAAACATATGTAAACTGAAAATAAGTTAGGAGACTGAATTGTTGCAGTGGTTTCAAGGGGGTGGGGAGACACTGCTGTATAATCACTACTACCTGAGAACTATACGGAGCATACAACAGCTCATACTAGAATATAAATAAGTCATCCTCACAGTGAAACTACAAACTGGCCAATATCCTTGTATCCATGTAATCCAACAATTCTGCAAAGTTCAGTATTGGAACAAAAGAATATACTCATGGTTTGAAAAACAGTATTTTTTATACAAATTACCATCTGTGGCCTAATGTCTTCAGAGCCTTACTCCAGAATTTTTTTTTACTTTAGTTTCAAGAAAAAAAAAAAGTCATCATGAAATTCTCGTTGCTTTTACAGTATGTCACTGTGAAACTACTAATAAGACTTTCACAGAGTTGAACATATTCTTCCCTTTTTGGAATTTCATTGGAAACACAGCCCATGAGTTAAAATGTATAATCACACAAAACTTTAAACAAGTGTACAGTTTCACTCTGATTTAGCAACACATTAAGGCATATATACATAAAACTCCTTGCTGAATAAGAGCCCCAGTCATTATACACTCTCAGAAATGTGCAAGGTATAATGTAAACAAATTGCCCTATGTTACGTAATATGCCCCCCAGCTCTGAAATACATACTGAAAGCATACATATATCCTGAAGTTAAGTAGTATAGCCTTAGAAACTGTTTCCCAAATGCACACATACTGTTTCATATTCAGTCACCAAAACTGAAGCAACTATTAAAAGATCATTAAACGATCTAGATCAGATTATTTTATAAATGAAGCTTACACACAAAGAGTTCTTAGGAAAATTACTGTGCACAGGCAGGAATTATTTTTGCAATTTATCAGTCTATACGTGAGCAAAAAGTATAAGTTACATATTTTCATCACAAAATAAACAAGGCTATTACTAATTCTTAGAGAATGACTGAAAAAATCTAGCAATTAAACTCAGAAATTGAATGCAAGACAATCTGTTGGGGAATGTGACTACAAATACAAAAATTACACACCTAGATTCCCTCATCTAAAATCCACAGCATGAAAGAGCAACAGACTTTTAAAGATTTAATTATTTCAAGTTCCTGTGACCAGAGGTCACACACTACATCACAGTCACAGTGGATTTAGATCCAGACCAGTTTCCCGCAGTAGCACAGCTTCATATCAACACCAGCTGTACTATTTCCAGGGCCTACTCAGCTCTAGAAACACTGCCACCCAATCTGGGGAAACTCTGAACTGATAACTTGCCAGAGACTTGACTGGAGAACACAACCTAATGGTTCTACAGCGGGGTTAAATTCCTCTTGGCTGAGCTGCTTCAATTACATCTTACCTGAGCACACGGCATCACTTTTTTTAAACCTACTTTGCAACATTACAAACACTGGGAGGCTGGTTACCTCCACGTGACCTTGCATGAGAGGAGAAGCCACTGAGGATCAGCACTACATCCCACAATAAGACTCCTTGCCCCACATTTGCTTAAAGTTGTGTAAAAGACATCAACTACCAGGTGCAGAATCACAACTGTTAAGCCCACACAGATTGTACCAACAATTTGAACAGACAGTAAATGTTTCATGATTATCAACACATTCCCACAGACCAGATTTCTCCATTTCCAGGTATATTCTGACCATCTAAGATAATATAATATGCTTGTAAGAGTCAAGATGTAGCCAGTTGTCTAATGTGACTTAGAAAAATACAATACTAACACCACATAACTGACTTTAACAGGATTGTGGCTACTATGCACTTTTCAAAAGCATCACTAGCCTTTAAATATTGTTTTAATCAATAAATATCGGAGCAGGGATCAATGGACAATACTTATATGTAATTATATGAACTAACCTGTTGAAGGAGAAATGCAATAATCATCTTCTACAGATTGGCCATACACATCATCATCTTCAAAATCTATAAGGTAAAACCAGCAAGATTCATGTGCACAATTTCTAAATAATATTATAACTCAAAGTGTAGCTTTTGCACAAGGTTTTATGAAATTATGCATCTCCAGTATTTCAGAAGCGCAGTTAAGTTCTTCTTATTCACCAAGGTAAGAATTTCTAAGTTACAATAATAGAATTTTGTTAGAATAATAGAATTTAACATTTAATACTCTATTCATTAGAAAAGTTGAAAATTTTCAAGAGCTAGAATGCTTCACACCTCCTCCTTCAGCATCCCCTTTGGAAGGCTGCCCTCTCAGACCAAATCCAACTTTCTACAGCTACACAAATCTTTACCCACAGCACTTCTCTTGATAATTCTGCTTCACCTCTCAGTCTGAACCACAGACAGTTCAGTTACAATCTCTACTCCAAAAACTCAGGATCAGCATTTCTACTCACTTCCTATGTATTTCTCACCTTTCTTCTCATTTTATCCTCATGCCCATCCACCTTTCAAATGAGGTTCAGCAAGGGAAAAAACCCAATTCACAATTCCCTTTGAATACGCAAAATTTTTTCAAGCAAAAAGCAAGAATCTTACAGTTACTTAAACATAACCATATACTTTCCTCATTAAAAAAAAGGCATCAAGAAGCACAAAGAGAAAGTAAGTTATGCCCTGTACCCCCAAAAAGTAATCCTAATATTATGTAAATCTTGAAAATAAATTTGTAATTTTCACCAAGTAATAATGAAATACACAAAAAAAGTAATAAACTATTGTTAAAGATCCTATTGCATACATTTGGCAGTTTCACAAGTAATACATATTGTTTATTGTTTTAAAAGACTTACAGACCACAGCATGCACTAACCATAAAAATAATTATTTAAAAATGACAGAAATTAGAAAGAACAGAGTAGAAGCCACTCAAGCATTCCAGCTGTATCACGAACATACTCACAGATATCACATTCAGTTATGATCACAATAACTCAAAAACAAGAGGAAAAAAATGGAACATGGTCAAATAAAGGCCACAAAATCTAAGGCCTCAGAAGTCTTCCTATGAAAGGAAACCAAAAAATACTGTAAATATTTACTTTAGAAATGAGGTACGTAATTGAGCCAGATAAAGCATTACAGAATCATAAGTGGCATAAAAAGAACATATGGCATTAAACAAAGCAACAAAAAAGACATGAAATCTACCTCATTCGGGCCATAAACGATTGTATGTGACTATAGAAGCAGTACATTGTGCAAGGATAAGACCTGACACGTAACCCAACAGTAATGTTTCCAACAGCAATTGTAACTTAATGGCTACAGCAAATTACTGTCCATCTCAACAACTTCATTAAAAGATTCTAGTAAGTGTGTGAACAATGAAATGAATTCTATGAATTGGGCACTCAACTTCACAGATGCCACAGTCTGAGCTGAAATCAACATTTCAACCAATCTGTGATGAAAAAAAAAACTCTAAAGGATGAAAAATCAAGCAGTAAAATTCCCAGTGCAGCCCAAGAGTTTCCCTATATTAGCTAAATTTACATATACAAAACCTGCAAGGTGGGACATACAGATGCCACAGCTCATATAAATTTACATGACTTGCACAAATATTCCAAGATAACAGTGCAAAACGGAATTTGTGCACCTCTAGTACATACACAGTGTGTCTGTTCACTCAACAGCAAAAGACTAGGAGCAGGCAAAAGCATTTCTAGTAATTTTTAAATAATCTGACAAAGTGAGGCAACAAAATTGCTGCTCTCTTAACAAAGGATTCTGTAAAATACCAGTTTCAACTGGAAACGTGTCCATTTTTCCACAGCCCAAGTCAACAGCAAAAAAAACTTTGAGAAAAAAAGAAGTGTGATTAACAGTTTGCCTAAGTTAATGGGCAAGGGCACAAAGAAAGCTACAGTAGTGCAAGTAAGAGCCAAGTTCTTACAGAACTCGTTCATTCCATGTAAGCTTAAGTATAGCAGGACAGGTATCTGAAAAAGAAGTCGATCCCTAAATGCGCAATTTCATCTTTAAGAATTACATTTCTTCCGCAGGTAACAGCTGTTGCCTCTTATTTCTTGTTATGGCTGAACATCAGCAACAATTTGCTTGCATTAGGCCGTGAACACAACTTTTAAGTTTTACAAGACTAAAGGTGGGTGGGTTAAATTGTATTGAGGCTTATTTTCAAGTCACTGCCGCTCCTGAAAAACAGAGTCAACTTGGGTATCTCAAGGCAGCGCAGGGGGGACCCAGCTGTGGCTTGACCGCGCTTTGCCCGTTTGGAAGCTCCCGGCAGGCCCGGGCACCGGGAGGAGGTCCTGAATGTCAGTGGCAGCGCGGCCACGTGTGCCCGACCCTCCGCTCAGGCGGGAAGCGGGCCGGGGACGGGGCGGAGAGACGCCTCGCACGGAGCCCCGTCCAACCCCCGCCGAGGGGAGGTGAAGGGGCGGCTTTTCCCCTCCCACCGCCCCTGACAGCCCCCCGGGCCCTCCCCTACCCCCGTGCCGGCCCTGCCACACCCTCCTGCCCGCGGCCACCGGGACGGGCGGCCTGGCCGGGAGTAGGGGCTTGGGCCGGGGGAAGGGAGCAAGCACGGAACGGCAGCTGGGGCGGCCCCGCAGCTCTGCCGCCGGCCTGCCGCTATAACCGCTACCTTCGTCGTAGTTGTAGCCGCGGACGTTCCTGTGCCGCGACATGATGGCGGCAGCAGCGGCCTCGCTGTCCCGCCCGCGGTGGCGCTGGCGCTGCGGGCCTACGGCGCCATGTTGGTGTCCGGCGAGGCCCGGCGGAATCCCCCCTGCGCAGGCGCGCCGGGCACCTTTCCGCCAGCGTTCGCCACCGCGCATGCGTCTCTCCCGTGGTTCGGGACCCTCCTCGGGCCGGCGGGGCGGGAGTGGGGAGCGGCTCGCGCTCCGCCCTCGCGCCGGGCGGATGCGCGCGGGTGGCGTGAGGGAGGGACCGCCCGCTCCCGGGCAAGGGGTGGGTTATCGTTCTTGGAGGAGTTCAAGTCACGGCTGGATGTGGCATTTAGTGCTGTGGTCTAGTTTTCAAGGTGGAGAGCAGACAAAGTTTGGGCTCGGAGATCTTTTCCAACCTAAATAAACGATGCAGTGATTCTGCTAGAGTGTTTCCTAAGGCTGGGGGTTACGTTGTGCGTCGGGGGATACACGTTCGGTTTATGGGCTAAAGGCAAATGCTCTCTAATGGCACAGCACAGTGCTATGCAAAGACACTAGCCCTGAGCTTAGTAAGAGATTGCCAAACTAGTCTGTCATTCTGCTTGTGTTACTTTCCCTCTGACTGGTATAGCTCCGCGAAGCTAGCCAGCATGTTTGGCTTCAGAAAGATGTGTTGTACACAAAAACCCACTTGTTGGTCAGCACTGTGCTAAATTCTTTATCTCATCTGCACTTTCTGAAAGCTTGTCTTGAGTACTTCACTTGTGACCTTTCTCTAGTGAGTCCCCTTATTCCCATCTCTCTTCAGCCATGTTTTTCCCTAGACTGTTCTGCGTTCCAGTGCATGCTTCCAGTCACCATCATCTCAGATTTACCAGCCCTGATCTCTGCTCATAGCCAGCCCACCCACTTACACATGAAGCTGCCTTGCCAAAGGTCTCTGCAGCAGCCTCTGGCGCTGCTGTGCTCAGCCCATCGCAGGGCAGGCTCAGCCTGGAGTAGCCACCAGCGCTCCTCACCTGCCCACAGCAGGGAAGCGCCCTGGCCCTCATGGTGCCGCAGCCGACATGGAATGCTGGCATCCAGCCTCCCACCCACTACCAGCAGCATGAGGCTGCCTGCAGTTGGGTGCACCTCACCCCCGCATTGTTGCTCTCACCTCTAGCTCAACATAAGACAAATGGCCTTGCCAAAACTGATCTCTTTCTGACAAGCATAGAATCATCAGGGCTGGAAGAGACCTTCAAAATCATCCAGTCCAACTGTCAACCCAGCACTACACTGTAACCACTAAACCATATCACCCAGATGCAGATGCCTCTTAAACACCTCCAGGGATGGTGACTCCACCACCTCCCTGGGCAACCTATTCCAATGCCTGACCACCCTAACTGCGAAAAAGTTTTTTCTAGTATCTAATCTGAATCTCCCATGTCTCAGTTTAAGGCCATTTCCTCTTGTTCGCTCACTGCAGGCACAGTAGAAGAGACCAGCCCTTACATCACTACAAGCTCCTTTCAGGTAGTTGTGGAGAGTGATGAGCTTCCCCCTGAACCTTCACTTCTTGAGAGTAAACAAACTCAGCTCCTTCAGCTATTCCTCATGAAATATGTTCTCTAGTCCTTTCATGAGCCTTCTTGCCCTTCGCTAGACACACTCCAACACCTGGATAACTACACCAAGAACTGATGATCAAGAACCCAAAATAAACTAATATACAATAGCAAGCAGCATGGCAAGATGTGCCAAGCTGTATGCTAAAAGCGAGAGGTTGAAAATTCATCCCTAATAAGAAGGATGATTTCAAGTTTACTCAGCAGTCTCTGGCCTCTCCAAACAAACTAGTAACATAGAGTCTATCTGTGTTAGATGTCTGTGTGGTGACTTAAGTGAATTACAGGGAAAAACTAGACGTAAGATGCCCATTTTCTATCAATGACAGGTTTGATTCAAGCCAGAAATGGGAAGTGTGCATGTGCACATATGTAAGGAAGTGTTTTTAAGCTTATTCAAAACAGTTGCATCATTGAAATCATGGGAGCATTCTGGATTGGCCTACATTCACTAACGGTATGCTCATTTAAATACACTCAAAATAATGTGTCTGTATTTGTGCACCACCATGGGACCAAAGTTTGAAAGTCTTTGAAATTAACTACAAGGTTTTTTCAATTCTGGAACTGAATCATCTCGAATTGATCTGGCTTGTTGGTGACAAATAGCTATTACAATCCAGTGACTGACTAGTGGCCCGGATTAAATAAACTACTGTAGGCAAATGCAAGCTGTAGTAATTAGCATTACCTTTGGTAGTGTTAAGCAGCAAAATGTCAAAACATTAGGTCCCATGGAGGCCTTGATCTGACTTCATTGGCATATTACTGTGGCACCATCTAATGCCAAGTTTCATCCTCCGAGTTCAGTTGCAGTGCCAAGGGATTAGATAATCAAGGAATGTCCCTGCAGCTACTCCTCTTGTTGGGTTAGAGAGAGAAGAGCAAGCAGACAAGACTTTAAGCCTTGGCCGAAGAGGGAGTTGGGAAAGAGATCCCAGTTCACACAACCTCCAGCTCTGTAAGAATCTGCTTCTATATCTGCCAGCCAAGTTGTTCCCCAGGTACCTGCATTCGTCTACATGCTCAGGAGCTGTTATGCAGACAATCCCATTAATGTTTCTCAAGTCACATGTCTTCATCTTTGAGACCTTTAATAATTTATTTACCACCTTTTTATCTGGTCTTGGCAATACCAAAAATCCAGCCTCCTCCAGCCACCTGCATGCCCCAGGTGTCCTCTGATACCCCACCACACAGCCACACATCCCTACAAACACACATACCATGGTTTTGTAACTGCCACCTAACTATTGTCTCGTCCTGGCCCACATGCCAAAACTGTCACTATCTATGACTCCACATCCTTCCTGGTCACTGCTAGAGGCAGGGTGTGTTAACCATAAGCCAAAGTTTGTGTTCATATACAAATTGTATGTAAAGCTGCAGATCGTTTCCTTATGTTATTTGCATATTTCTAACTAATTTGTACAAAGCAGCACATGCAGCTGCGCAGGCCTAGGTTCTATATAATATCTTTCATATGGTGCTAAGATTAAAACAGAACCAGAAACAAAGATTTCTATTTAATTCCAGTGTCCTGTTGACCTTTAGTGACCCAAATATTCTCTACAGCAGAGGTTTGATAGTGCTGATCCTTATCAGACCCAATCTGTTGATATGAGTCAAAGGTACAAAAGAGAGGAATTGCTATCATACATTATGATTTAATATTACACAACCAGGGTAGCACACTTCTAAATTCAAAACCTGATTCCAGAATGTATTCAAAACTGGAAAATAAATAATAGTTGTAAAAATATAAAGATCATTACTATGTAGTCTTTCCATGGCATTAGCAGTGAACTTGAAAGGTTGCTATTTTTCTTCATTTCAAGTGTAGTAGGTTATATCATATGAGACCTAAGGAAAGAAATTCCAAGGACAACAATTTCATACAGAAGCACAATTATTTCATATTACAGTACTATCTTCAAAGAGTCATAAATACACCGTGATCATTCCTTACCTTTCCTTAATTATGAGACCTATGTTAATGTTTTATGGAAGGTGTTCAAGCAATAATGAGCTTTAGTCCTCAAGCCCTAGATATATCTCAGTTAGTTCTACTTGTATGTGAATACAAGGTTCATGAAAGGTATTCATCTGATAGCAAAGCAATCTATAACTAAATATTATTTCTTCAGCAGTAATTAAAGCACCATCAGAGAACCTGCTCCATCAGCTCTGACTGAGGAATGACTAGGTCATTTCTAGTAATAGAAGTCATTCTAGTCAGTTCTAGTAAACATTTTGGGCATTCATTTCCTTCCTGCCCACTGAGATTATATGTTACTTTAAGGTGTGTGCGTTAAGAAGTCAACTAAGATCACCAGTCTCAATCCAGGTGGTCGTCCTCTTTTATTCAGCAGTCTCCTGGACATTCCCAACCCCAGCACCACTTTTTTTTTTCCCTTAACAGTAAGAATCAATTAATAAAATATTTAATAATGTCTTTTTAGCTAAATAGAAAGTCTTGCAAATGATGTTATTTCTTCTTAAAGTGAAGTTACCAAGATTTTTAGTAGTTTTCTTAGTTACAATATATTCAGTCTATTTCAATATTTTGTCCATTTAAACCAAAGTCAAGTAAGGCCTCATCTGGGAAAAAAACAGCATAATTCCAGATGTTTTACCACACTACCAGGTGTGGGTGTTAAGTTCTAAAATATAGATATTGTCAATATCACTAAACACTTTTCCAGCTGATAAATGATCTGACTAGCTCAAAAGAACTGCAGTCAATAAATATGTGTCTGATTTTGTCTAAAATGATGCCACATAGTCAGAAGCTGATTTAGAAGTCAGAAAACAAAGAGTATTAATAAATGATCATTTTGTACATATGGTAAACAGCAAGTGTCTCCAATTTTCCACAGTATGAATGAGGTTGTTAAATATATTTATTATTTATTTGATAATGCATCAGTGCAGAACGACAAGTTTCACATGTGAGTTAGTGATTTATGTTAAGTCAAGACCTTACACAATTTCAACAGAATCTAGCTAAGTCAGATGGCAACTGATGGCAAACGGTAATGTAATGACAATCCGATCTGGAAAAGTGGCCTGTTTGGGTAGTTTAATATAGAATCAGCGACTCATTTAGATTGGAAAAGACCTTTAAGATTATCAAGTCTAACCATAAACCTAACACTGCCAAGTCCACCAAATTTGTGTTCCTCATAAGTATGTAAACTTTCTGTTACAATAAGGAATAAAATATTTCAGTGACTTTATCTATGTCTACACTTCCTGAAACACTTTGGTCTCAATCCCAAATTCCCCTGTCATCCTGCTGTCCCCCATCTGGCTACCACAGTGTTTCTCATCTGCAGTGACACAAATATCAGCCTAGAAAAGGAAGTTCAGTCTCTACAAGGAGGGGAATCACCTTGAACCACACATCTGGGAGAGAAAGAGTTCAAATTCAAGCATGGTTACCAAGCACCACTGTGAAGCTCTCACTGAAAATCTGTGATCAATTACGTTTACTTCTGAATGCAAAAAATATGTTCTTACAACAGAGTGGCATTTACTTCTAGTTGGTCTATGAAGTATACTGTTGATACAAGGAGACATAAGTGATGAGAATCATCGGGGGCATGGGAAATTTCTTGTACAAAGAAAGATCAAAAGTATTAAGAATTTGTCTTACAGAGAAGATGTATAAAATGAAACATGACCAAAGTATATACTTTGGTATATACTTAGAAATAACCTTTAGTTTTTTTTCTCATAGTAAAAGCATTTCTCAATTTCCTTGAGACTGAAAGAAGATGAATTTTAACCTGGTAAAAGTAATCAATTTTCATTCAGCATTGAATTAGACTATAAAATTCATGGCCAAAAGAAATGATCATGGCCAAAAAGCTATCTGGATTCAAACACTTTAGATCCTTGTGTAAATGACAAGAATACTTACACAAGATCACAGTAAGTATTCAAAGTTTATATAAAAGTTCTGCAAGGTATGAAAATCTTCATGTTAGTGATTCAGCCTACTTTTGCTGTTACAGGTGACAGGATAAATTAAGGGAGCTGCAGACCTAAGGAAGAGGCAAAACAGAAGGCTGTCGTTATGTCTGGCTTGAATAATATGATTCATGTATCTGCGCTAAAGCAAATTATCATGACACATATATATGTAGTGGCAGTATTCTGTTGTGTGTGATTGTACACATCAATTTATCAAGCACTTTTAAAAGTTTGTCATGGATCCTGGCTACTACCATAAACTGTTACTTCACCAATATATCTATGATGAGGTATATTTATTGAACGTAGGGATCTAGTCAAGCTTCCAATAACGCCAGTGAGACCTTCTTCTACTTCCTCTCTAGGAAAAAAAAAAAAGAGGAACTCAGATTCTGGAAAATATCTTATAAGAAACATTACACAAGCACTCACAGCAGCAAATCAAAGATGGATGAATACAGTTTGAAAAGTCTCTCACTTTTCTGGATAAAGTAATTCATGATGCAAATCTGACTGAGACCTTCCATTACTGATCTCTTCATTTAGACCTTAAATTAAAAACAAATGCTGACACCTGTATGGTTGTGGGAGGCATAATTATATTTGGGTTGTTGGAAAGGCAACTTGTTAAATTCTAAGCATTATCTTAGTATTACTCTGATTTTGTTTTCTGTGTTCTGCACTTCTACGTTTTTGGGACCTGCCTTTGGCAAACCCAAACAGACTGAATATGCTGTCAAGAAAACTGTGTGCTAGTCTCTCAGAGACTTATTTGTTGCCTGAAAAAAAGGGGTGCAGAGGGGAATTGCCAAACACATGGAAAATTCAACACAAACTTCCAGCATACATTCAGACTTCCAGAAGACATACAGAAGAATTACCATTTCATATTCATATGTTAATTGGGGCTGTGGCAAACTTGGTGAATATGTGTCTGTTTTATTTGAACTGCAGACTCATACATGGGGTCTGGACAAGCCGTGGGGTATCCTGAAAGAAAAATCTCAGCTACATGGTGTTCGTTAGGCCCACTTCGAGTATAGCCTGACTTATGATGTGCACAGTCTGCAGCCCTCCATACATACCATGGAGCATGGAGCATTGCCATGCCTCCATATTGCAAGACTGTGCAGCTGTCTGTAGTCTGTAGGCAGACGGAGAACCGGTCACCTTCATGGGATGCAGAAGGGGCAAACTATAGGCATCCTAATGGCAGGAATGGCATGGATGCTGAGTGAAGGAAACCCTCTGTATTAATCGATCTTGGAAATCCACTACCTCCGTGGTTTTCCTGAATCACGTTCCTTGGCACATGAGACACAAAACTGCATCTATAAAACTGGAATACTGGTATTATTAAGTGGGTCAGGGAGCATCATTAGATGAATAAGAAATGGGGCTTCATGAAGACTGATACTGTACTTCAGTCTTTGATCAAAGTCTTTGTTTTCTCCCCCCCAAAAAAATTCACTTTAAGGGGTGATTCTTCATGAAATTATCAAGTCCCTCTTTATCTCTAAACCAATTCTGATGTACTGCAGACTTGAGAATCCCATAGTAGGTATTGCAATCACAGGATATAATGCACTTCAAATACTCTTATTTTGCTTTTCTTTCTTTGTCATCTGGTTATATTTTATGTATCCTAGAGTCAAATGTAGTCCTGCAGCATGAAACAGTGACGCTATCAGGGAATGGAAACTTAGCCCAATCTTGCACAATAATATCCTTTTAGTTTGTTTTTTTTCTCTTTATCTGATAACCAGAAACTACTTAACAAGACGCTCATTTACTATCTAGTTTGCCTCACATATTTAAAGTATAAAATTCTATCACTCGCTATTAGAACAAATGTCCTATCTTCCATGAGCTAATCTTGTATGGCATATGCACTGTCTTACATGTATAAATCTATGAGAAAACCAATCTGATAAAATTTTATGCCTGCAAAATGATGATTCACTTATATCAATGTACTTGTCACTCAGACCTTTAAAAAATATATATAATACCACAGAGTTGGGTGGGTGCTGAAAATATGCAAGACCTCGATAATAGGAAAACATTACCCACAAAGTGTAAAGGAGAAACACCAATTAAAAAAAAGTACCAGTCCAAATTCCCAAGTTTGTACACCACATATTACGAAAAGGAACATGTAAGCTTTTGGTCTTAGGGTGCTGCAGCAGCTACCTCGTGGGTGATGGCATCATTTCAGTTTAACTGGAGATATCTTACTCATCTCCCCAATTTTCATATCTACACTTTTTATAAAAACAAACACGGCTTAGGCCTTATGAATCCATGTTTTAATACTGGTGTCCAAAGCTGAACAGATGTGGCTGTTCTATTTAAACATCATGCTACCTCCAAAATATCCACTTCTGAAAAGATTATTTTCTCATTTTCTAAGCTACCTCTGAGGAGAGGTTAACTACATAAAATTTTTCTTCATTTGTTTAAAATCATAATTGTTTTATGTGATTTTCTATGTTGCTGATTACAAGTGTAGTGAGGTTTAATCTTTGTCTTGAAGTCCACATGTGTTTTATGTTTGTATCCATGTAATGAATTGCCTGAAGGACACAAAAGCTTTGCAGTGTAAGCCAAATACAGTTAACATAAAAGTATTTTTTTTCCCCCAAATCATGCATAGACACAATGGTAAGAAATGGTCCTTTCTGTCCCTCTGCTATGGATAAAATAATTTCCCACAATACTTCATACTGAATCAGGTGCACCTTGCCCCAAGGATTCCTGCAGACAACCTCTTTAGAGGCTAACACATCTGACTTAAAATAACACCTACACCATCTCTGAATGGAGTGGATTTCTGCAGCAACAAAATCTCTCTTTGCTCTGCACTCATGAAAATCAAGAATTAACATCATTTTCCTTCTACATTAGTAATCTGTGTGGGAGGTTTTTTGCAAACTTTTATAGAAGCAAAGTTTATGAAAAAGGAGTTTTCATAAGTTTAATCTTCATAAAATTCAGTAGCAAGATTCAAGAGAGGCACTCAAATTAGTGCTCCCTCAGATGGAAAAACAGGTAAAAGCGAACTGTTACAGGCTCTGTAACTATAGTTTCACATTAGTCATAGTATGGGCCCAATGATGGTGTCATAGAGATATAGACACAGCTCTGGTTACTACTGTGAAGGGTAGCTGGGGGACAACAGTGCAGTGCAGATACAGTGCAGATACAGTGCAGATACAGTGCAGATAAGAGTGCAGAAGAATCCGTGTTTCATCCCTTCACTGCTCCGAGAATAGCTTGTTTTATTTGACATAAACTATTACTGGAGTCTGAAGTATTTAATAGAATTTCTCACAAACTATCCACATTATTTCGGTCGATGGTAGGATATTCAGGATTTAATGAAATTATTTCTATTCGGTATTTAATAATTGACACTGCAGGATTTAGAGTGGGTGAATTAAGTCAGAATAATCTATTTGGCAAGGCACATAAAAGTGTGTTCAGTGAAATTTAATCAGAAATTAATTTAACTCCATAGCATTTAATAATAAAATTTAATAATAAAACATCTAGTTGCTATTCACAAACTTTATTCTGGTAAAGCATTAGCTAGGTGCATAAGTAGCCTTGCTGGATTTCATCAATTTGAGGTCATAATTTGCAACTATGATGCAATACCAGCACTCCGTATTGGTCACTTAACTCTGTTAAAGGAAAGTTTAGAATGATTGGAAATGTTACAAGCAGGATGAGTAAGGGCATTATTTGCAATAGAAACAAAAATATTCCTACTTCATTTAATTCCACTGTGCTCATGAGAAAATCCACATTTCATTCCCAATAAAAGCTATAGCAGAATTCTAGTAGTACTGACCAACTAAAAGCTTCTGGTCATCTTTTTATAGAAACTCATTTGGGACCTACTCCAAAGCTTGTGAAAGTCAATATGCAAATAGCATTTGCTCTCATTAATCAATTTGACACTAACCAGACCAATAAAATATATAAAGGAGAGGATTTGGGTAGAACAAAACTACAAAATTGTACATTGGATTCCGGTGGAGTAAATTCTTTTAAAGAGACACCCTATTACTGCTAGAGGAACCATGAGCTGAGCAACAAAAGATAATTATAGGTATAGCAAATTTCTTATCTGTGTTCTCAGGCAGTGAGAAAATGTCAATGGATGTTATCTGTGGAAACACAAAATCAAGTGGAAAAAAAAAGTGAAATATAGTGAAGAGGAGGCAAATAACCAAGAGCCCCTTTCAGCTTGAGGAGGTGGGAGAGAAGCACTGGAAGGAGCCAGTCCTGAGCCATTATTAGACCAAAAGGGAATGCATCAAATGAGTCCTGCTAAGGACCAAGAAATCCAGCTGGATCCATTGTCTCCTGATTGTAGGGGCCTTTGGGGGCAGCCTTAGTCAGGGGAAATAACTTTGTGTTTTGCTGCTTGGTAAAGTTTGCATTTCAGGTAATGAACTGTGCTTGAGGGCAGGGCAATAAAGAGATTGGGTGCAGTACCAATTTTTTTTTCCAGGCTGGTGAGGGAGCCTTCCAGTTTTCAAAATATGGGGCCTTAGCAAGGACTGTATGCTTGTACGAGACTTCCTTCACCTTGCAATAAAGACATGACACTTTCCGGTATTTTAAAGTAGACTTGACACATTATCTTTGAGTGTGTATCAAGAAAAATTATCACCTTTCAAAAAGAAGAGGAAAAAGAGATATTTTGTGATCCATTCGTTTGAAATTTTTAAGAAAACTTCTTGTATGTTGAAAAGTAAATATTTCTCAACCAGAAAAAAAAGAAAAAGCTTGTCTCAAGTTGTAAGCTCTTTGGAAAAGGGCTCATATGTATTTTTTCCTGTATTTTTGCCCAATTGAGTACAGCACAATTCTTCTCCAGGACTGGAACACCAGAGTAACAGCTGTAAAACATTGGTATCTCACAGATGGATGTAAACCCACATGTATCTATGACTAGTCAAAAGACCGTCAATGTATTTGAAGTCCGCTTGTAAGCCTTACAGCAGAGTTGCATTTGTACAAGTTATATGACTTGTGTAGGCTTCTGAAATAAATTGCTGTTGTTCAAATGAGCATCATTTCTTGAATCTGCAGACACCTTTAATGTCACTGCACATTGCTTTTGCAGGATTTAAAACTTTCACTTCATAACTTGGATGCAACAACCATATCTTTTTAAAATTCTGTTCAGGTATTGAGCTAGAGGAGCTGATTTTCCTGTCTTTTACATCATGCACTCATTCTGAAAAAGATCCTAAGCTATGTGTGAAATTGTAGAAAACTCTATTACTTAACCAATGTAAGTTAAAGAATCTGTAATTAGTCACGCTGGTTCTGAGCTTCCAAAGCACATAATGAGCTGCTGAAATCTTGTTGGGATGTTTTTCTATTGTAAATAACAGGGAGAAATCAATCAATTGAAAATGGAAGGCAAAAATATAGCCACAAGAAATATGTATACAAGGAAAATAATAGTTGAGGGAAGTTTCATCCGTGAAGTTTCGTCCATGAAGTTTCATTCATTCATCCATGGTTGCATATATCTCCTTCAGTAAAGGTAAAATCTGTAAAACTGGGTCTACATTCAGGTTTACCCAGATTGCTAGTCTCTATGCTATCCTGTCTCTCTGACTGGGAAGCCAAATTTGTCCCTTACAGTGCTTTATATCAGTGGCTAAAAGCAAAACACAGACAGACTTTCAATAGAGTTTAAATGTGATCTCTGCATCAGCAATGTTGAGGAGAAAGTTTTACTGGTGAATGAGTGAACATGTTGCTTTGATTAATTAGTTTTATTTCATAAGAATACTCAAATACACAATCTGTTCAAGTTATAAGCAATGTGACTATTTATAGTCTGAGTATAATACAGACATAATACACTTAACTGAGTGAATAATAAATACTTTGTGAGGGCTAAAAAGTGAAAAAAGAGCTGTTGTAGGCACTGCCACATGGTATACAGCTTCTGCTGAAAATGACAATGCAACATCTCCTCCAGGATCCCACAGGATGTGTAATTATGTTATTTCAGGGTCTCATCCAATTTATTTGACATTATTGTAAGATTCACATAAAATTGAATTGATTTTGGTCCTTATCTTGTCATGTAAAATATTGCCTAAAAACAGAGTTTATATTTGGCGAAGTGAAATAAAACCTTCCTATTCCCATACCCTGAATAAGCACTTTCACTTTCTTTAAGACCATTCCAAAAATAACAGGAAGCAGGCAGGTAATAGGTACTATCTGGCCTAACATAATTGCAGCCCCAGGCAAGAAAGGAATAATGGATTATTCTATACCCATTTTCCCCATGACCAAATCTTCAAGGAAAAGGGACAATTGTAATAATAAAGATTCCAAATCTCTAAGAACCTTTTAAAAGCCAACTTATTAATTCATTACTTTAAAAAAATCAATCATTTTTACCAGTTCTATGCAGTACACACATAGTTGTTTACTATTTACTCTGTTTCCCTTCTTTAGTTGAGGGATAAATGTCTAATAAAAACAAAGTCTGGAGAGACCTGTGTGACCACAGCTCAGCAGATCAGTGAAGAAAAGTAAACTTGTGCTTAAAAAAGTAGATCTCAGTTGTCAGTGTGCAAATACTAGGTTATAACTACTCTTTATTAGGTTTCCTGATGGTAGGAACTAGGGAAGGCATGGGAGCTGGGAAGTCATGAGTGGCAAGGAAAGCCAGAGTGCCATACTCACTCTGGGGGATTGTGCTATACATTCATCCATCCCTCTGTCCATCCATCCATTCATCTTCTGTGAGTATAACCAGCTATAGGTATATTCCCGTATGTTGCGAAGCTCTTGTATGAATGGTGTTTGTGCCTTCAGCTGTCAATTTTCTGCTGTTTGTCAGTGACCTTAGCTTCACCCTTAACAAAAGCAGTGAGCTCCAGCTCTGTGTTACCTGTTTGTAGTTCAGCACCCTCTCATGAACTAAACTTAGCCCAGAAAAGCAAGAAGTGAAGCCAGCACCCAACCTTTCAAGTGGCAAAATGGTTGGAGGTAGAACGACAATATTGCCATGACTCAGTGACAGGAGAGTCAGACAGGATTGTGGGAAGAAGCAAATGTGTCCTTCAGGTATCTGTCTGGGACGCACATACCCACACAGATGTGGGTGATCTGCAGGCAGATGTGTTAGGACAATCATCTGAGCGGTGCAATCGTGACTTCTGATAAAGGATTTTAGCTAAGCCACCATCAATAAATAAAATTTTAAAAGCACTATATGCAATAAATTTTTTTTTCATTGTTTGATTCATGGACATGAGAATTCACAAAACAATATTTCTCAAAGAGTGTCCCCATTCATAAGTGTAAATTTGTTCTACTGAACACTGAATTGTTGGTTACGCAATTTTAGTGTGACAATTCCTGGGGGATTTGTACATCATCAACAATAAGGGCTCTGTGCTCATCACATACGTGGCCTACAGATGATCAGAGACTGTGTTTCAGCTCTCAGTTCACACTGTCTTGCTAAACTTGTCTGGGCTGAGGAAACTTGTTTTTGCTCCTTCCTGTGGGCCTCCCACTAAGAAACAAAGGTGAATTGATTTCAGTATTTCCATCTCTGCTCTCAAAACCAACCCAATCCTGAAAAATCAAAATGCCTCCACTCAAAAAAAATCACAAAATGAAACACTGATCTCCACAAAAGCAAGAAAACATTTACAAAAAGGTGAATGAAACCTCTGGTCTGTGTGCAAAAGACAATGAGTAATTTATGAAGAATAATATGTGTGATTTGTTTAACTAGAAATACTGCAGTGAAGACAGTAAGACTTTTCCTGCTATCAGCAGTGAGAGCTGGAAGACAATGTTCACTTATAACCCACACACAGGTTCCTGCTGATTTGCTACTTAGCTCCCACATCCAGTAATAGTGGAACTGCCTTTATCCTTGAGACAGCTATCATCTTCACACCTATTACTTACCTGTTTTCTGTGCGAGCTTATTAATCTTTTCTGGTAAACATTCTTTTCTGTCTTGTCCGGGAATACTGATCATTTTACAGATTATAAATCAAGAAGGTGTCTAATGTTATCCCATAATCTGGCCTCCTACATAAACTATTTGAAGCAGTTCTTATTTGAATTGATGCATGGCTTTTAGATGATTGGGTTTTTTGTACCCTTATCTCTTGAGTAAATGCTTCAAAGACAGAAAAAAAAAAAAAGTTGAGGCCTCCATCCAGCAACCCATGACCACTCTGTTCTGCCTCCCTGTCTACAATAGGCCTTTTGGGCTACATTTATACTTCTAAGTAAACCAGATTGGAGACTGCATCGACCCAGAAACCATGTGACATGGCTTGAATCCAGATCTGAAAATCCCCACCATCCCATCCCAACCTGATTCACTTTGTCCAGACCTCCTAATGGGAAGGGTTGATGTAACATGCTGTCCACTTAGCGAAACCTACACGTTCTCAAGGACAGTAGTGCTAGCTGTCGAGGGACAAAACTTATGCTTGGAAGTGTGCTAAAACTGTAGAGTATCAGAAACTGCAGAAGGGTACAGCTCTGACCCTGTTTTACTTGCACATATATGAAAAACTCTGTGACCTTTATCTAAGCTTGCAGCCATTCTCTTAGGTTTCTCCAGCTACAACTTACTTCTCTGTCATTTATGCAGCACTCCATCTTTACATACTCCACTCCTCTCATCTACTTGACTACTGTGTATCTAATAAACTTGTGTAGTACACCCTACTACAATCTAGGGGCCTCAGGATCTCCAAGCTGTGTGCTCATACAGTTTCAACCTGCATCCCAGTTCTTATATATTTTGTTTCCTGTTTATTCTCCCAAGTAAATATGTGATGTGGTAGCTATCCTTGAAAGCAGACTAACAGCTAGGTGGGCTGACTGTGCATGCTGAGGAAATGGGCAGATGTTGTCCATTGCAATGAAAGTAACGTGAGGAAACAGTTGCAATTGGTGCAATTCCTTGCGAGATCATGGTAAATGTCATGATGTGACAAAGCAGCATTTTCAGAATTGAAAATCCTGAATATTTACAGGAAGATTAATTATTCTGAAGGAGACACACTGGTCACAATTCTATACAGTTGTCTTCTGAAGCTGTCTTAAAATCAGCCTTATTTCTGGACTGTGAGGGCTGGGGTGAAATCAAGAAAAAAGGGAGTTTTTGACTGTTGCTGCCCAATCATAATTCTGTCATGATGTTGGTGAGTTTTCCTCTCTGATAGGCAGGAGGTGTCACTTCTTTATTCACTCAATGTCTGTAGGCAGCTAATGAGGTCTTAGGAAAGAAGATGTTCACAATTCTTGAATAAGGGGAAGCTCCAAGCAAAAATGCCTTCTGTGCACACAGCTGCTACTGGGATCATAAGGTAGGATGGGAATGTGGTACACAGTCCATGACTGTAGTATTTGGGAAAGAACTAAGGAGTAGGGGTCATGGCATGTGTTGATATGGCTAGGGCCTCAAATTACCCTAATGGAGATAATTGACTTCAGTGCTTAGAACGTGTTCCTTTTTGCTAGCTAGTATCTAACTTCTTTATGAATACAGCTAATTTTCTTTTCAAGGTTCTACACTGGACCTCTGACACTTATACAAAGTCAGACATGATTCATATTACTTTTGAGACTACTTCAAATACAGATGCAGGTGGCATCAGGGTAGTGTTGGATATCACCCTCTGCAAGATGTGCCTTTCTCAAAACCACAGTCTGCCTTTGTGGTTGTTGTTTTAGAAGCAGCCCTTCAGCTGGTGTTATCACATGATGATACAAAGTGTGGGAAATGAGACAGTCAACAGGTGCTAACAGACCTTGAATACTATAAGCAAGAAAAAAAATGAAAAAAAAAAAAGACTAAAGGTAGGCCAAGGAGATAAAAAAGCACCAAAAATGCTGAAATTTTTTTTTTCAAGGTAAAAATAAGCCAAGTCAAGAGAATTATAGGTCATTCTGGCTAGATCAGAGGAAACACTGTGTGCGAACAATGTATTTATAGCCCATATTGTCATGTGATTGTAGGATTTCCATGCCCTATTACATCAGGCTTTCTCTAGGACTAAGTAGAAAAACATTTTGATTTACTGTTCTTTATTTGCAAAGTTTTGCTGGCAATGGTAAAGCCATACCACACTGTCTGTTGTTTTAGTTGTTGCTTTTTCAGTGAACTTAGTTTCAGGACATGGATTCCAGGGCAACCACAGGATCTGGGGCAAACTCAGTCCTAGAGCTGTTGAAAAGTTACAGGAGATACTGTAACATCATAACTTTACCTCTTCTTTTTAAAATTATAATTTCTGAGGGAACGAGTATTTGGTTGTGCTGTATGTCCAGAGGTCTATCTCATTTGTATGTCTCCTGCTCCATACCTTCTGATCTCACTGGCCAGTTTCTAGAAATTTCAAAATGTGGCAAGTATCTCAAAGATAATTATGATCCTAAGTGTTTCTTGGAATTCCATTTGTTCAACCATCCTACATTAATACTGCAGTAGAGAAAAAGGAAGAAGAATTCAGCAGTTACAAAAAATATTTGCCTTCTTGGCCAGTGAAGGTCCACATAGTAGCTGGTCACAAAGCACATCAGTCTCTCCAGGTCAGCCATGATATCGACATCTCCTTCACGCTGGAGGTGTTGAAGGAATTATTTTTGAAAGGTGCTATCATGGTCGAAATGGTTAAGGGACAAAGGATTCAAGTCTGTAGGAAACCATCAATTCCTTTGCTTATAGAACCACCTATTAATTACACACGCAAAACCTGCCTGCAATCAGAAATATTAAGAATGCACTAGGCTATTCAATAAATATATGCATGAAGAAGTGCCCCAAATGCATCTTTAAATGCTATTAAATATGTGTACAAAATAGCTAAGGAATATGTTGATATGTTTATGCATCAGTTCTAAACATTGAAGTGTTTACTTGCATAAACAAATACAATTATGATACACTACAAATACAAATACAATTACAGCAGTTGCAATATAGGCACACAGAAAATTTGATTATCATTTCAGTTGAATTAGCATTATCTATTTTCTCCAAACTCCTGACAAAATCTCAAGTCCAATTAAAAATAATAACTATCCCAGAAGTATTTTAACATATTCTGTATTTATATATGTACCAAAGGCTTTTCAAAATTAATACCAGACCAAAATTGAGCATAATTAATTGTAAGAATATGTTTCAAAGGAAAGGCTGATAACAAAAGGTATCTTCTGAAACAAAGGCTGAGACAAGCTTTTAGTTCAAGACATTGTTTTTTCATTGCTATCACCAGTGGGGCACATGGTCCATCGTGGCTTCTCTGCCAACTCTTCTTTTTTATGAGTCATCACAGGATCAAAAGTCTGTCAAACAACAGAACAGAGATAACATATCCATAGACCACACTGTTTCATACATGTTTCCCCAGTTTTATTCTAATATGCCAGAAGAGGAGACTCAAAATGACTTCTTCCTCAAGTCCAGACACTTCAAGTGTTACTCTCTGCAAGCTTTGGTGAGTTGAACAAAGGACAAAACTGTCTGTAAACGACATTGGCATTACCAAGGGCTGTGGGTACTTGCTCACTGCTGTAGATTAGCCTGTGATCCTGACCCCTCTGCCCAGCAGAAACACTGGGGTGTCTCAGTAGCTGTACCAAAGATATGCTTATTTCAGCTACAGAAAACCCTTGATTTCACGCCAAAAATACTAGGAGAGAGAAGTGTAGGGGCAACTATTGGCAAAACTGCATTACAACTTTCATTTTATTGATTTTAAGTTGAACCTGTATAAAGGATCAGACTATCTATGTAAAAGACTCTATTGTACTGGTGAAGAATATTCCTCCCTAGATCAACAAACCAGCAGTTAATTACTCCAAAATGAATTAGCTTAAAATTAACCAATAATGAATTTCTTTGAAAATATCTACAGCAACTTTTAAAAATGCTTTTTAAAAATATTTTCATTTCTAAGGAAATATTCAGAGAAACTCTCTGGCCCTTTTATTGTATATGTTCAGATTTTCCAAACATGACTGCAGGTATAAGGAATAACATTGACAGATCACATTTATTAGATGCAATCCTTCACTAATTGTAAAAATAATGAAAAATTCCAAAGGTAGCCATGTCATGTACAATACAGAAAAGAATACTAAAAAACAAGCCAATTGGAAAGTCATCTTTTAAATCAGCAGCAAGACCCTTCCCCAGAGACTGAGTACAGTCAAAAAATTCTACTGAATAATTAACAGGTGTTATTGAATGTGGGGTGAAGTGGTTTTAGGCGTATATCCTGAAGGAAGTAGCATGAGCAGGGTACCATACTAAATAGTGCATTACGTGAAGATGAAATGAAATTCTACCCACCTAGCTGCTGTTGAACCTCTAAGAACTGCCATTGCACAGGTGGTTAGTAAGGCAGGAGCTAAGAAGGAAGCCTGGAGCACAACTACATCCTACTTCTTAAAAGTGTTTTAGTGTTGCTCCAGCAGGCAACTAAAATCATCCTGGCAATGTTATAGAGGGCAATGTCAATTAACAATATGCCTGCTGTACTCTACATGAGTATCCAGGTCCAAAGCTCAGTGAACTCAAATGTGAGAAGGCTTCAGTGGGCCCTGGAATACGGTCAGATTGCATGAGGCGGAAAATATGCTCTCAGTGCCTGGGAAGGGAGGAAGCCACGCCTCCCATCCTATAGCACCCAGCAAGTGAGTTCTTCTTGGTTACCTATACATAGATTTCTGACTCAAAACACTATGATCCAAAGGTGAGTTGATGTCTTTGTCTATTCAAAGCTTGCAATGGCTGAACCAAAAGAGGTACAGAACATAATGTTGCACAGTTAGCTAGTCTGACAGACTGAAGTGTTTATGTTCATAGTATGGACTCATGTAGAAGACTCAGTGCAAAGGAATATCCTGAATAACTGAAAATAAAGAAAGAAACATCAGAAGGTATTCTTTGAGAAAAATACCTGTTTGACATATGAAAACTCTGACCAAAGCATGAGTCACTGCAAGTGACTTCTGATGATTCACTACCATTTTTTTAAACTCTGACAACAATCTCTAGTTGTTTCAAAACTTTTTTTTTTTTTTTTAATAAATGGGTTTGGGCAGTTTTCATATAAAAAGACTGTGATTTAGTTTTCTTCTTTTTAGCCTCTAAACAGCCATACTAGTGGGCTGTAGTAGGTAAATTTGCTTACATTTCTTGCTCCTTGTATCTTGAAAGGCCATTTCTAGTACAGAGAATCAAGATCTTGACTACTCTATCTCAGACTGGAAATTGCTTGTAATTCTCGTGTCGATGGACCCAGGACCAAGGGAACAGATCTCATGATAGCAAACCATTGGAATGCCACCAGATTATGTCTTTTGGCTACTAACATGGCCTTTGAGTAGTGACTTCTGCCTTACTTGTGCAGGAAAGTTTAGACGCTTTCTTACACCAGTATCACTGCTCAGATAAAAATAGCTTGAACTTTCTGTCAGGTATGAGAAGGTTCCTCCCAGTCAAGCATGAATCCCTTTCCTCATGATGTAATATAAACTGGAAAAAAAAAAAAGGTTTTCTGTATCAAAAGGAGACAGTTATGTGTTGTTTGTGTTCAGCTAAATCAAAGTAACTTGACACATTCAGCAGTGTCCATGTGGAAAGAGTTTAGTAGTGAAAGATTCTGGTCTATAATTACTAATCCTCTTGAACATTCCCACAGTCTTCTGTCCTAAAGGCTTCATCTCCAGCTGATCTAAATTTAGGCAAGGTAAAAATGTATCAAGGTATTCAGACAAATTTTGCAGGAAAACAGTTTTGGAAGTTGTCACAATACAGTTTTGGAATAGCTTTGAATAGTTTTGGAAATTCATTTAAGTTTAAACTGTTTTGCAGATAAATTATTTGAATAAAGTAAATTATACCCTTCCTAGTTTAGACCACAGAAAGAATTTCTTCAGTCTGTTCATTCTGTATCTTATTACATAGAGGTAATATGAAAATTTCGGATGGGAATCACCGATAGTCAAGTAATTCTTCTGATAATTCTGCTCCAAGGCATACATCAATGATTTCAACCACATGAAAAAAAAACAACTAGCTTGGGGCTATTTGTTGCTCATATCATTGTTGACCCTGTGAACACTCGTAGTCCATTTCAGTGCAATATTGAAGAGGTTAGCTACTAACTAAACCCATCTGAGCATGACTTGAGCTAATCTATATCACTTTGTAAAAGAATGCTTAATATTTAGTTACCAACCTCACTGAGAATAGTAGCTAAGAGTAAATTTTTCTTAAGTTCTTTGTTAGAAAAATATGGCAGAAATAAAATCAGGCCTTAGGAGTGCAGGAGGAGACTGTAAAAATATTCATTCTGGGTGAGACCTAAGACTGATCAATTTGAGTCAGTATTCAATATCTGCACTGACCACTAGCAAAACTGCTAAGGGGAACAAGGCCAAGTACTAAGTGATGCTGATATGCATCAGCAGTCAATAATCAGAAGTTTAGGGGTCTCTCAGTTTGGATCCATCCTGTGCTGATTTGACTGATCTCTTTTAATTAATCTATATTTTGGCTTTCTTGTTATCCTATGGCACTGGTTTTGCCACAGTGCGCGTGAACATCACATGGAAAAAATATTCTTATTTTCTTAAGCTTGCTATCTGATCATTTTATGAAGTGAATCAAGTTCTTATGTAGTAAGAAATAGAAGTAAAAGACAAGAAAGCTTTTACTAAATGTGAAATCAGTTTGTTGTGTTATATTTAACATATTAGTTAACTTATTGTTTAGTTATGGATCAATATAAATTTGCAATTACTGAATTTTCCATTTGTTTTTAATGCATGTGGACCTGGCAGTTTATGCCATTTCAGTTACAGTACAGAGTTCAACGCTTTTCTGATTCCTATAGGGACATCTGTTCATTAGCACGCAGGGTGGCCAATATCGCTTTAGGTAAAGATCAGCTAGTTCCTCTGTTCTACACACTTCGGAAGAATAGCTTTGCTTATAAAATGTAACAAATGTTTCCTGGACTCTAGCCAATATATTTTTGATCCTTTCTTGATCTTCATTTTCACTAATCCTTTGCTTTTTGTATTCTTGCCTTTTGTTGACATGCCAAAACTCTGTCAGTCTTGTTTCCTCTTTCAAAAAACGTATTTTTGTTAAATTGAATTAAGCATTCTACTCTGTTGCCAAGAGCAAATTAAGTTCCCCCACACTGAAATCAAATTTCGTGAAGTGTCCGGGCAATTAGCTCTAATAAGTGGTTGCTGTAACTCTTAATTTTCCCCTTCTAAGGGTTTTCTTTTTTCTCTGTCTTTGTTTCTGAACAAATTCCGAATCATGAGATTCATTCTCTTCCCTCTGGTTGTCACCTTTTTGTTCCCCAGCATTCAGCACCCATCCACTGATACTTAAAAGTGAGGTAAACCTCACTTTTAATCTATAACCCAAAGGCATTTAATAACAAATTGTTCATTCTTCAACCAGAAACCTAAGCTGGTGGACCAGTCTGCTGGAACTGGAACAAAACTTAAAGAACAGACATCTGAAGAGCTCTCCCATGCACCACATTTAAGCATATCATATGCACACTGAGAGATTTCCCATGACAATTGAAAACTGGCACAGCTCACCCACATAACAACAGAAGTGTTTTACATCAGAACTTATCTTCTGTGCATTTGTTGTCAGGGGTTTGATTCCAAGAGGTTCAAAGAGGACAAAGTTTGAGCACATAATTATTCCAAGTAGATGAGAAAGAGCCAGTTTTAGAAGGATAATGAGAAAATTGTGCCTGTTGTGTGATGGAACGGCCTAGATCTAGCCTAACTTTCTTGCAAAGCTTTAGCATTCTCATGTCTGCAGCAGCCTGCCATAGGCTTTCCTCTCCAGGCTGCCTTCAGCAAAGAGGTTTTTCTTATCCTGCTCCCCAAACCTTTTGTCTTGATGCACAGGCAGAATGCACAAGACAAGGAATAAGGCTTCTCTCTGATTGCCATACCAAGCATTCTGTGATGAGGAAGGATGTAATCAGAGCCAAGGAAGCAGTTGTTTCAGTTCCAATAAAAAGTCATCTTTTACCATCAAAAAAAAAGTCTCCTGGATGGTTTCCCAATGTCAACTAGATTAGAATCAGCTAATTTGTTCATGAGAAATTTGACAGTTTGAACATTACTCAATCAGTCGCCGTCCCTCTCTTTCCTTTACATCCCCATTTATTTTGGCAGACTTGAATAGTGCACATGATAAAGCTGTGTTATAGTGACAGTCATCGTACTATTTTAAACATAACATTAGAAGTAAGAGAAAACCTGCTTGAACTCCAAAGGACATCTCTCACTCTCTCTCTCTCTAAATATATATATGTGTGCAAATTGACCAGCCACACTGCAAACATTCTAATGAAGCAACAACTGATTTCAACATGCGAAACCTGCAATTTCATAAAATATTCTTTTGTTTAATAAAAATTGCTTCTTTCCATAGGTGCATACAGAAGTGTTTTCCTGCCTCCCATACTTCCCATTGCTGATTGCCAATTCCTGTCAATGTTATTAATCCTTTAAGTCAAAGACAGGGATATGTTCTGCTGTTCCCGTTCTCCCCTTCTTATTCCTACTCCCCCGGCAACACTCCTTAGTCTACTTCTTCCCCAATGTAATGTTCTATCAGGCCTGTAAGTGATACAGAAGGGAGGTGCAGCTGAAAGTCGAGTGTCTAGTCCTCATTGAATTCCCTGGGGACTAGACATTAACTGCCCTTCAGTGTTTTGAAAATTCCTTTATGAATAGTAACACGTTAATAACTCAGTCTCTACTTCCAGTTATTGCCACCAGAACACCATCCAGAAATTCAGAGCTAATCTTTGCCCTGGGTGGTATGATACCCATCTACTGCAGCCAATTCTTCTGCTTCTTCAGGCCACTTAAAATAATCTTCCTGTGGCCAAGGGCAAGAAGCTCAGCATGTATCTGCAGAGAACAGGCAGAGGGATCCTGGGGGAGGATGTGGTGACAGATGGGAGGTAAAGCCTCTTTTCCTTCAGGTGTCCCACCACTGCCCCATGGAATGGGTGGGAAAGGGTGTGGAGCTAGGTCATGAGGCAGCCTACATCTGAACCTCCTCTCCTTTTATTCTAGTTGTCCTGGAACACTTTGCCATTCAAACCCCAGCACAGACTGATATCACATGATCTCACCACAGCAGCCACATGTGACCTGCTCCCAATATCATGTAGTACAGGAACAACAGTAGCCACCTTTATGTAACCATTACCAGAACTGCAGTGCCTATACTCACAGTGCCTCTAAGAAAAGACTGGGATGTCTGAAGGTAAGTCTGATAGCTTGTGAATTCCCACAAAGCCTGAAGTTCCAAAGTAACTCCCCGGTTTCATCCTTCTCTATTTCATGAGCTGTCCCTTTCTATTCTCTCTTCACCTTTTAGTTTTCCATCTGGCAGAACTGATTCATGCGCTATTCTATCCCATCCCACATGCATCAGCTTCTTAATCCTTCTTGATTCTTACCTCTGATAAGACTGGCTTCTTCATTATTAATGTTATCAAAAGGATGCATTAAAATTAATGCAAGACTTGTAATTCAGCTGCATTGTTGAAGTGAGAAGTCAAGCCAGTCAAAACAGTAAATGAAACATGCTCAAAGGCATATCACAGCAGCTTTTAAAAGAAAACACAGACTATTTAGAAAAACCTAGGCTTCAAAACAGAAGAGAGAAAGGTGCATGATCATACAAGGGACAATAAGTCTTGACAGAAGCTATTTGTGAAGCACATATGATATTTTTAAACATTTTAGACCAGTCACATGATAAGCACAAGCCTTCTCATGATACAGCTACAGCATCCCTATGTCAAACCTATGTCAAATATAATCTTCCATAGGAAAAAAATAATGGGTTTTTGTATTATAATCTTGACACTGTTCTTCTAATAACATCAGACACTATTTTTTCTATATTTTCCTTATATTACAAGTATTTTATCCAATATATTTGAGTTAGTTCATAATGCCTTATAGTATATACCTATTGGTTTTCAGCTTTGAGTGAAAGGAAGAAATCACTTTCTTTTTCAACAATTCAGTCTGTTTCCCAGTCACTTAAATTCTCATTCTTTTCAAACTTTATTTTGCAAGCTAAGTAGTACTTAAACTTGTATTTCCTGGCCTTTAAGTTAGCATTTCCACTGCTACAGTGAGCACTCTTGAAAGGCATATTTTAACAAGGAGAGAAGAGTATCAGACAAAAGAAGTAGGTTAAAGAACTTATTTAGACAAGTAAGTTATGTTCTAGCCAGCACAGATAGATGGAAGTTACTCTAGACAAAACTAGCAAAACTTGGTAGTAGACTAGCTGATTTTGGAACTAACCAAGACACTTTCCCAAATATTAGTGATTGCATGTGGGAACGTGTGGAGGACAAAAAAGCTCAGGAAAATGAGAAAAGTCAGAAGCCTTTTACAGAGGGAGGAAGGAAGATGTGAAGATGCTGAGCATCATAAACTAATCAATCTATAAAAATCATGGAATTAATTACTCAACAATTCATGTCAAGTGACTTAAAAATGATAAAGTGATAAAAGCCAGAACAAGGGTGTGTCGAGAACAGCTCACTTTACACCAAACTAATTTACTACTTTGACAGGAAATAGATGTAGCACAGAAGGAAGAAACAGATGAAGGCTATATTTCAATCACAGTAAAGCTTTACCATTGTCCACATGGAGTTCTCAAAAGGAAGCAGAATCTTGATATAGTCACTATCAGGCGGATAGGGTTGGCTGAATTGGTTTCAAATCTGCTTATTGGGGATTCATCACCAAACAAAGTATCTCAAGTGGATGCAATTTTTCCTTGAGTCTTCTGATTCCAATTATATTTATTATTTCTGCAATTGCACAGTACAGTAGAAATTGCCTAGTACAATAGAGACTCAAAATATCATGTGGCTGGGAAGAAAAAGGAAATACTGATTTATTCTGTGCTGGGGAGATTTCTGATGGTGCTCTCCCTACCTGTGCTGATACTGTGGGCCTCCAAAAGTATTCTAGTCACATCTTTATTGCATACCAGATGTATTCTGCTTCTCGAACCTCTTGCCAACCCTGTGATTCATCCTAGTTCTGTTAAATGAGAGGTTGATGTATATTGCTTGTGCTGGGGGGTTTTGAAGAGTATTGTATTGTGAACTTAATGAATGGATCTAGGGATCTCACTCAAAGACCACTTTAGTTAATATAAGTGATAATGGTATGCAGATGGATGATAAAGACATTTGGAAAGACTTTACTCACTTCCCTAGCCAGAGTGACTGAAGTATTTAAATAACTTGAACAATAATCTGACAACTTCATTTGTTTTTACTTTAGTGGCAGTAGTCTTTTGGAAGTAGCTCCACACTCCCATCATTAATTTACACTCAGGTAATTGAAAAACAGTAGTCCAGATGCTCAGTGAGGGAAAACTGGCTGCAGCACCACTTAGAAAAAGTAGGTTTGCCTAATTTATGAGAGGTCATTGATCTGGCCCCTGTTCCAATGTTAATATGTCTGTCTGTCTTATGTTAATGAGTTGGTGCTATTTTATTTGGTAGTATTTTTGAGGTTTATAGCAGTTTCAAAAAAAAAAAATATATATACATTTCTAGTTTATATGGCATCTTTTACTGAAAAAATCAAGTATTTGATAGAGTTGGGTTTACTTTTGGTTTTTACTGAACATTGGTACATATAACATACTTAGGATTTTATATCAAAGGCCAATAACCACTGAAGTCAAGCTTAGGGGCAGGATTTCCTTTAGTTAATGAATCATACCTATACTTTTTGTTAACTTCAGAGTCAAATCACCTTTACTTCTCCGTCTCTTTATTTTTTCATCGCAAATTTCACAGAGAAAAGGCTAGACTTATTCACAGGCACCAAGGCACAAGAAGGTTTGATCAAACAGCAGACTAAAATATCAAGCACAAAGTTTCTGAATCAAAGATTCAAAAGCCTGCTCAGGCAAAACATCACCTCTCCATCTTAGCTGAGTACAAGAGTTTCCCAAACAGCAAAGTACTGGTTTTAAGTACAAGGTCAGATTAGCTGAACCTTAAAAAGTAATCTCATTCTATTTGGCCAAAAGCCTGGACAACTGAACAAAGTGAACCTAGATTAACTTCCAGGTTAGCTGGCTGAGTGTTGTTGGGACTCTGCTCCTGTGGATACTGCTCCAGCAAATGTAATTTCTTTGTTATAGAAACCATGGCCTACAGTGCAAGAACAGGATAACAGGGAGGAAAAAGAAAGCAGTATTTACAGTTGATTTTTATTTTACTTAACTCACACACAGTAGTGATTAATTTTTACCATTAGGGAAAGTAAGGGCATACCTTTCATGAGTCATAGTTTCTTGTGGATTTCTCAGGTTTTAATGTTTTGTTTCTTGATTTTCTTTGTAACTCCTTGTCACAGAGGTAAGATTAGCAGTAAAAGGGTGACCACCAGATGTGCTTTCTCCTGATCCTTAGTATTTTTGAACTAAGTTGCAATTCGTGTCTTCTTGTTACTAAGAATTGTCTGAAGTGAGCAGTTCAGGTCAATCTTAAGTGTCTAAAGTAAAGGAATCTAACAAATATGCATCTTTTTCATCTTTGGTCAAGGGATACAAAACCTCATCAAGCAAGCCACGTTGCATTGACAGACATAAAAGGAGACTGGGAACTTACCTTTAGTCTTTGCAGTTGGAAGATCTTGATCAGGTTTTCTGAAAAAAAAACAAACCAAAAAACAAAAACAAAAAACAACAACAAAAAACCCACACAAAACAACAAACAAACAAAAACACGAACCCCAAACAAACAAACAAAAACCAAACCAAAACCAAAAGAACCCTCAAACAAACAAAAAACCACCACCCCCCCCAAAAAAACTCCAACAAACAAACTCAAAAAATTTTATACATACAAACATAAAGTTCACAATTTAGCCCCTGATATAACTCACCTGGGCCTCCCAAATCATACCAGAAGTTAATCAGCCATACAGAGGCAAGGCTGAAAGGGCTCAAAAGTATTCACTGACTTTGCATGCCTCTGTTTATGGTTGTCTGGCTTTAAAGACTTACCAGCAGGTGTCTAATTTAGGCTATCTAAAAAAAGAAGAACCCAAAATGTGGGGGACTTTCAGAAAAGATTTCCCCAAGTGACTTGTACAAGGATTTTGAGAGTGCCCATGCCCAATTCAGACCTGAGGACCTGATCCAAAATTGAGTGAAGGACATAGTCAGCTTGTATGACACTCATGCTTCTGGAAGTGGCAATCACAACATAAGCTGGACTGTGTAATATAATGCATTTGTAACAGGATTCTGAGACAGAGAGGTGATAGTTTTCATAATGAAACTATATATTACTTTTGTATGCACTTGGTATGTATTCAGTATACAGACCTTGTCTTCTCTAAAATGAAAAAGGGAAAAAAAGTGAGGGTTGGTTTTGATCCAGTTCATTCATGATCTATGCTATAGTCCTGAAACCAAGGGAAAAAACAATCTTAATCTTTCTTGGCCAGTCAAGGAATGCCTGAGGAACCTACTGCAGTTCTTTTGACTGGTATTTAGAGAGTGTACTTAGCTTTTTCTTGAACTTTCTGGAAAATCAATGTCACTTGGGTATCAGCCATTAAAGTATTCTGATGCCAGATTTCTACTTCAGTTTTCATATCCCTCAAACACTGACTTCATAAGATTTAAAAACTCAAAATATCTTAACTTCTTTTTTTGTTTGTGTGTTTGTTTTCTGGTTCTGTTTTTTGTTGTTTGTTTTTTTTTTATTTACTGCTCTGTTAAAATCCTTAGCCCCTCCTCACTGGCTAACAGAGCTTAAAAACTCCAGTTGTCTTATCTTCCTCAAGACTTTGTCAAAGATTAATTAACATGGCTTGCAATGCATCCCTTTTTAATAAAAGAAAGGCTGTATTTTTATTTTTTTTTTAAAGTTACCACTAGGACAGTCAGGATATGAAAATGAAAGATTTTAGCAATATAGACAGAAAGACAGATTTGGAGAAGTTAGACTAACCACCTGACAGCGTCAGAGTGCAAACAGAGGTGAGAAAGGCGGTCAAATGTACGTCAGTTTCTCACACCTGTGAGAAAGTAGGTGTGGAGAGTTCACTTAAGAAAGAACAGGGAAATAGAAAAGTCTATAAGATACTGAAAACAGTGTTGAACTCCCACCCTTCCCCAGCCATTTTGCTGGAAAAAAAAGAGGACAGTATTTGCCTGCCTTTTAGTAAAAGAAAACCATGGCAAATTAACAGATTCTCTCACTATTTACAAAAGCAGAAGAAAATCCCAGGATCTTGGGAATTATATATATTTAACTAATAACAGTAGTTGGCCTAATATTTTTCTTTCTAAGAGAGAATTTATTTGGTTTTTTTTAAATTAAATCTTTACTGAAGCAAGATAATACCTGCCTCAAAACCAGAGTGTGAAATCTTCCCTCCTGGGTGGGGACCTGAGCTGCAGAGCCATGGAAGGTTAGATACAAAAGGGATGCCATTGAACATCTCTGCACTTAATTTCCTCTCTGTCTGTGTGACCAAGTAGAGCAGCCCAGCAGCCATGCAGGGCATGGTTGATGTTGAGGACCCCATGTCCACCCACTGAATGTTTCATGAGGTTTTAGTTGCAAGAAGCTGGAGCCTGGCACCAGGTGCTGAAAGCTGATGGGAACAGGAGTGCACTAGGTGTGCTCCTGCCAGGCATTCCCATTTTACTTCCACCCAAGAGAACATCCAGCCTTTGCACTCCCCAGCCACTCCACAACAGACTGGAGCGGGGCAAGTGGGGCAGGGTGAGCAGGGGACTTACTTCAAAGGTGTGACCATGATCTGCAGTGAACCCTGACTGTGCCTTCACCTGGGGCCCAGCCAGATGGGCTGGTAGAGGGGGTATCTGCCAGCCAGGCCCTGTCCCAGTGGGAGGAAGCAGGTGGAGAAGCCAAGGTTTTTTGGTCAGACAAGCTCAGGCATGAACGAGGCCCCGAGCTGTTCAGTCATGTCCTCAGTGAAGCATTTCATACACAGGCAGAGAGAAGCAAAAGCTTCAGGGGCTGGTGGATTTCAGGCCACGACCAATAGTGGTTTCAGGACTGTGTCTTTTAAAGCATTTTTCTGCTCCCTAAGCAACGTCTTAGGCACCTGTATAGTACTTCAAATCATTTGCCTGAAGCCACCACAGCCATTTGTGGCAGAACAGGAAAATACACCTTCATCCCCAGAGGCTCTGGCTAACACCATAACCGCACCTACGTCCTTCCTCTTTTCTCCTTCCTCCTGGCTGGTCAGAATCAGCTTAATTTCACATAAGAGGAACACATTTTGATCACAGAGAGATAGGGCCATGAGACAGTTCTTCCTGAAAAGGAGACACTTGATCACAAAAAGTCCATGTAGCACATAACCAGCTGCACCAAGCCCACAGCGGTCCATTTGAGATGAAATGGCTGCAGCCATATGAAATGAGAGATAGTTGTGGGGATGCACGAGGAAAGGAGATTGTGAGGTAAAGAGAAATGCTGGGAAAGATATGTTATTTATTCAAAGGGAAATAAAATTCTTAGCTGTCATCCTATTTCACTCAATGGCGAAATTTTCACTGACTTCAAGACAACTGGCCACAAGTGTTCAACTCAGCTGTCACCCCTCTGTGAGGCTGTGAGATACCAGCATTTTGTTTCATCACAAATTAGCAGCAAAAATTTAAATATTTGATTTTTTTCCAAACTTAAATATTTTGTATTTGTTTTCAATATGTGACAACATTTATTTTAGGGCTTGAGGTTTTGGCCAGTGCTATGATAGAAAATGTTACAATAGTAAGTATGGAATGCCCTGCCTATTTACAGAATCACCGAATGCACAGAATAATCAAGGTTGGAAGAGACCTACAGGATCATCTAGTCCAACAATCAACCCATCACCAACATAATGACCTCTAAACCATATCCTCAAGTGCCACATCCAGACACTTCTTGAACACTTCCAGAGATGGTGACTCCACCACGTCCCTAGGCAACTTATTCCAATGCCTGACCACACTTTCAGTGAAAAATTATTTTCCTAATATCTAATCTGAACATCAGTTTAGCAGATCAGTATACAGAATATGAAAATTTTTGGTGATTTCTTATTAAGTATTACAAAACTTAGTAATTCACAAGAATTTTGTCTTGTTTAACTGAGCGAGCACTTCAAGATTTCCACTCTGTTTTCTGTTCATTATTTTATACTGGCTGTACTTGCATGAAGAGGAATTTCAATCTTAAAATATAAAGCTTGAATTTTCAAAACTCAGGCAAGTTACCATGCTCAAAATCTTGCTCCTTCCAATGAAGGAGCCTTGGCAATTAGTTTTAATGAAGCTGTGATGGCATCTATTACCTTTTACAAGTTTTGGATCATGCCTTTGTTGAAAAATCTCTAATGATATCTTTCATAGTGGCAAAAATCTAAAGAGATGGAAATTGATCAAAAATAATTAATAGACTCTTTTCTCCAGGCTCGTTCCAACTTGTTGTTTAGTTTGTTTTAGTCAAATATTTTATTTGTAATACTTTATTTATTGGGTGTAAAAAACAGTGAAAAACTACAATAATTAAAAATAAATCAAACTAATAGAATATTTATCTTTATTTATAAGAATCTCCTCAACAATTCACATTTTCTAAATTACAGTGTCATTATTTATATGTTCATTGCACATACAGAAGTAGCAATGTATATGTGAACTGCTACCAAATATTCTGATGTATACATTTGCTTGTGGTATATTTGCAAAATTAATACAAGACATATTAATTTCCCATTCTGTCTACTAACAATTCTACTAATAATCAAGAGGAAAAGAAAGACAGCATCTCACAAAAATTATATGGAATAAGATGTGGCCTTGTTTTTTTCCGGCTCTTTAAGTTTTTTTACTTCATGCTCCCAGAGTCTCAGCTCCTACAGGAGGGGAAAATGTCTCAGCTCTAGCTCCAGGTGGTTGGGTGAGTGCACAGGGAAGAGGACTAGTGACGGGCATGAGTGTGGACAAGAATGTCTGATCTCATATGCACCCCATGAAAACTGAGAAGAGAATGTTTCTGATTATCTCCTTAATGCCAGGTAAGAAGAAGCTACATTTCCAAATTTGGGGCAAAGAGTCAAAATATTGAGGTTTGTTTTATAAAACAAATTCCAAGTGATTTCTGGGAAAACATTAAAGCAACTGTATCAAAACTCTAAACATTGAAATGGTTCTGCTACATGATGTTAGTTTAGTAATGTAATATGTTATTGTTCTTTCTATCTTTAAACAAAATACAGATGACATAGTAGCACTAATGTAGAGGTTTTAATAAAATTAAAATATAAATCAAAAATTAAATAGCACAAGAAAAAGTTACATATGGAAGCTGAAAATGGTAGTAAGATTCAACCTCTTCAAAAATTAAATAAAACCTTGTAAAATATTTTTGATAGCTTTCTGATAATTTTCCAATATTTTGAAGGAATCTAATAATGAAGATCTTAGAGAAATGATGCATTTGGATTCTGCTTGTCCTTTCCTTTTATTTTTTTGTTATTTTGGGCTTTGGACAATAAAATGTGCAACATGGGATATTAGTATCTAGTTCTCTTTGCATAAGGAAGACAAGATATGATAGGATATGGTTTCAGATATAGTTTTCCCCATGAATCATCTTTATTCTGAAATAATATAAAACAAATGCTCATCCCACCTACAGTCAGCACTTCCCTACCGAAATGCAACACCATGTAACATGGTTCTTATTTAGAAAGCAAACTTTCTTGGAAAGTGTGGAAGAAAGTATTCAGAGGAAGACCAAACCACAGCAAACAGCTTAAGCTTGCCCCTGTTCTGCGCTAAATGTTTCCTTACACAGAGCTGTCAGCATCCATCCAGAACCCCAGTGATGCTGTCCAAGCTGATACGGTTTCATCCATATGCCATAACCTGCAGGGTCTTAATTCCTGTTGCATTGCTGTGGTTTGAAAAGCAAAAGAAAATGACACCAGGTAGGAAGCTGCTTACAATCATTCTGCTACATTTTATGAGATTAAATGAGGGGATTTCCCGTCAAGGTGAAGGAGAAAGCACACCTGTAAAGACTAAACATCAGCAATAATTTGGCATAGTTTCCTTCCTGCTCCCTAACCTGCTGGAACATTTTTCACTTTTTTCAAACTCTCGTTTGTGTTACAGATGAAAAACAATATACAATTTGAAAGCTGCAAAGCTGTACTTTCCCACCTGTTCATGTCTTAACATGGCTGGACTATTTTTGGTTTAGAAAAACTGAAGTACTGCTTTTATACCTCTCTACTTCTTTGCCTTCCAGTCTTGCTCTATGATTTATTTTGTCTCACTCTCCCTTTCTCTTTCATGTGTCATTTTGTTGATGCTCTTTAGAAACTGCCACACCCTCTTTACTTCACCACTGGGACAGCCTGGACTTTTCTCGTGCTTGGATCACTCACTTGGATGTCACTCTGCTGATAGAAGCCCAGAGTGCAGAAGGGAGATAAACCCCATTTCTCCTATATGAAATAACGGTTGGACAAGAGTTGACCAAAATACGTTCTGAAAGGGCCTCATCTAATATCCCCTGTAATCAATGGAAGACCTCTAACTGACTTCAGCAGGTCCCAGATAAGGACCCACATTGATATTGCAATTATCATTTGTAACGGAGGCTCTCTGAACATTGCTGTATGGTATGGTTTGCAAGAATAGGAAACAAATATGGGATGGTGTGTTTGTCTCTGATGCTTTAAGAGAGCATTAGTTTCATGCAAATTTTTGCTTGCTTTGTTTTCTTTGATGCTTTTATGTATCAGATATTCCTTTGCTAGAGGTCTTCCATGTGATTTGAGATCTCTCAGGCCTCAACAGAAAGATAAGAATATTAAAAATCAACAAGGAAGTTTTTCTCACAAATAGTTTAAGCATTTGCGGTGATGAAGCTTTAAAGAAAAAAATACTTGGAAAAATTCAGATAAAAGAAGAAGTCCCACCTTATTTAATCAGGTCTCACTTGTGTGGGTGACAGTGATACCGTTATCCTTCATGTTGCATTGTGTTCCAGGAAGAAACAGACTTAAATATCTCGTATAAGAACCCAAGCTGAACTTTCTCGGGTCAGAAATGTGTAAGACTTTAAAAAAAGGTGTAAATACTACTTCCCTTTTAGAAAATTGCTTAAATAGAGTGTAATAAAAGTCTGTAGAGATCAAAAAAATTAATAGGGATGTCTCTGCCCCTGTTGACCTCCACTGCGTGGAAAAAAAAAAGAAGTGGAGCAGAAAAAACTGTTCTAAAAGAAGGATATCTCTCAGAGAGTTTTTTGCTTCAGTAATTTTCCATTTGATTTATATCGTGATCATTCCAGTGACTCTCATGAACTTTAATGCATTAACTTTTGAAATGTCCTCTAAAGAATGGAAATATTATCCCTTGTAAGAGTCCTTAAGCTGGACCCGCTGAAGCTGGATGATATGCTTTGGGTCATGCAGCACATCAATTGCAGCATGCAGGCCTCTTCACTCAGACAAGTCAGCTCAGCAACTCCAAGGTTACACTTGAGCACTTGAGGAAGTTGTACCTCTGTGAATTGCTGCTGGCCATTGCTCTTGAAGTCATCGCATCTATACTGAGCTTCACGTGTTATGTTCTGGGCTTTGTCCTATTCTCATTTAGATGAATAGAAAAATCCTTTTGACTCTGCTATGAACAGAAGCAGGAATATGACATGCAAGGAGCCTGTTCAAGAACTAAATGTAGGGTTGCATCTGACTAAGTTTGAATTCTGTCTAAACTGAATTTATATATGTGCACATCTTTTTCTATCAATATCTAACAACCCGTTTCTTACACTTTACTCTTTTACCTCTTCCTCCTGATTTCTTACTTACCCTCACCTACCATCTTTGCCAGTCTAAGAGAGTTTGCCAAAAATTGTAGTTTGTATGCCCAAATCCCAGTACACATAGGAATGAAGCAACTAATCAATAACCACTTAGATCAGCCCTGTATTATCTCTAATAATTATCTAGTAACTTCTCCAAATACTTTGGATTGTAGGTTTTACTAACTCCGTACATCAAAAAGTGTATATAAATAGGGAGTTTAAATGAATGCAAACCGTATTATTTGTATATCACCAGTGATGTTTGTCTGTATTAAAAGCTAAGTAGTTGTAAAATTACATTTTCAGTTAAACTGATAAAGTAAAAGTAATTCCAATGTGTTATTCATATGAATTTTATCCCAAATGGATAATTAAAGATAATACGAGTCAGGCTGAACAAAAAGAATATAATTTATAGCATTTCACACTTTTTTCACTCACCTGCTTTCCAGTGTGATTTCAGGATAAAGAACTTTAATTTTCATAAAGATGAAAACTTAAGTCTGGCCTTAGTACTCTGAAGCACTAAAATGCTGATGAAGTTACAGAATAGCCAGAATAGAAGGAATCCTTACAGGCAACTATCAAGTTTTAACATGGACAGTTAAAGGTAGGGGAGAGATTCTTCAGTTTGTAGTAGGGTGTAAAGACAATATTGGTTTGCCAATCACATCTTTCCTAATCAAGGAGAAAGAAAAAAAGAAAAAAGAAAATAAAATATGGAAGCCTTGAAAGCCTCAAGAAATTTAACTATAGCTTTATGTCTGAATAAAGCTTTGTGAGATGGTAATACAGCCAAAGAGATACTGCAAAGTGCTTACCAAGATGTAACTGTATGAAAATAATTAAATTTTATACTAACCTAGTAATTATTTCTGAAAAGGATTGGTGCATGGCTTTCTATTCACATGCCATGGACACTCTAAAGAATGCCAATCAGATGACCCTAAAAAATATGAAGTTGGCCATTTAACATACCATTTCAGACAGACATTACGAAAGCGTTTTCAGCTACTTAAACGACACAGAAAAGCATAGAAATCATGTGTGATCAAAACAATAGGCTGTACTTAAAAAATGATCTTGATCACAGGTGTGCTAGAAATGCAAAATGTAGGAAATGACAGAGGGAGGCTCATTTTTCAGTGGTGTGCTGAACAAAAGGCACCCAGGAGGAGCATGCAGAGCCATTCTTCTCAGGCTCTATTACTTGTGTTGCTAAGTGTGATGAATCCTGGAAAGTAGATTTCCTACTTCATGGTAAGCACACAAGCTTTAAAATAGGCTTTGTATTTCTATTGTCAGCTAGTATACAACTATCTTCATTACCAATCCAAGCTAAAATAAACCAGTGTTGCCTTCAGTAGCTCAGCAGGACAGCTGGAAGTGAGGGTCAATTTACAGAGGAGACAACACAACACACATTGGTTGTTGTTTGAGACCCAGTGGACGGGATGAGTAGAGGTTTGCAGTCTGTAAAGCTGCAGTATCATACCAATCCAGCTGATACAGAAGTGTAAAGGGAGCAGCTGAAGAATATGGGTCTCTTGAAAGAGGCAAGAAGCATGAAAAGCTAGTGAGGCAATTCCCTTGTAGCTGTGATGCAAAGCATCATATCTCATTTCTCAACAAGGACAAGATCACTGCAAGTGGGAAGCATTTTCCTCAAGAAAATGGAAGTAGTTGGTGTGCTTTGTGCTGTTCTCCTGTGATATGAGACCAGTGGAAGACACCTATTCTACAAATGAATCTTTTATGAGTTTCACTCTTGCCTACGGTAACCCTGAGGTCATTCTCTGCAGCCAGAGCATCTGTATCAGAAAGGAAAGGAATACAGATGACAGGGCCTTTCCAACACCCATTAAAAAAAAAAAAAAAGCATACCAAATTGCCTGAAAATGTTTGTTGTAAAACAAAAAATATTCTTGGTATTGGTCCCTTCCATGTAAGAGTAAAATGGTCCTCTTTCTTTCTTTCTTCTCTTAAATGAAACCATATGAAGTTTCTATGACTTTCCTTACACAAAATTTCTGTTAATAGAGTACTGGGGTGCATTACTCTGAAGCCAGGCCTTTTCCTACAGAAAGAATTGATAACAATGGATATCCCAACCCATCATACAGTTACAGAGACAAAAATCTCAATATATTTATCCTGTGGAAGAAAGCACAGGATCAGGGAAATCTACAGGCCATTGCTCTTTGGAAAAGTCAAACCCAATAAAACTACATTCGCCTGACCAGTACCTTACAGAGTAGAGTGAATACCCCCTGCCTTTTCAAACAGTAGTGAATTGCTAGCTACAAGCAAAAAAAGCATATTTTTTGTAGGTTTAGGGTAATCCCTAAAACCTGGAAAGGAAACTGAAAATAGAAGACAGGATGGCCCTGAGGCTTTCAGAAACTGCTGAAAAACTTCACTATTTCTAGAGTAGCCTACAGCATGTAAAAAAAAAGCCTGAAAATCTCTGAATTCTGACACTTTAGTAAGGCAGTAAAAAAATAAAAAAGTGATTTTCTGATAATACCAGCTTTGTCTGAGGAAGACTAGAAGAGTGGATATCAATCTTCATGTGCTAGAGGGAGAGAAATAGCCAGCTGGGCTAGAATATTAGCCAAAATACTTATGAACTGTGTGATTGTCAAGTACAACTAAAATGTCACTGTGAAGGTTAAGAGTATGTTTTCTTACTGGGGAATTCCAGAGGAACTATTACAGGAAAAGAAAAAAAAAAAGACCATGGTTTATAGGGCAAGGTTTCAAAGCTTTTTTGGCAAGATATAATTTCTACTGCATTATCACCAGCCCTCAATATCCTCAAGCAAAGGCAGAGACTGGAAGAAATGTGCAGACAAGATGATCCTTCCTTGGCACAGTTATGTAAAGATCAGCTCCTGTTATGTCAGCTAAATAAAACAGACTTCACAGAGGAGCACTTTCCATCTCAGTAGCTGATGCCAGAAGAAGCTCTGGTTATGTATCTACCTACCTATCTCCAGAAAACAGAGGTTGAACAGACCATATTGATAATGTCCAGCTGTTTCTGAAACATTTAGAGATTTTAGGTGAGGACCAAAAAAAAACTTGTCTCAGCAAAATTATGTGAGTATTTTTCTACAAAAAATGCTGAAGTCTGTTATTATCAGGAGTACCTGAAACTGTACATTTAACAGAAACAGCAACATTGCATCTATTGCTTGCAAAGCCAAGAGGTAGCTGAGGCTAAAAAAATTACATGATTTGCCACCAAAGCAACCTCTGAAAATAGGTTTAATACATATTTGTTTCAATCAAATGTGTTTAACTTGGATGGTATGAACTGGTACGGGATTTTTGCCTGTGTTTAAAGCAGCCTGAAGAAGCAGCTCCTGTGATAAGCTCATAGCATTCATTTGAATAAGTCTGAAAACTAGAGATGGACCATTTAGACATTGTCATTGACTACTTCATCGTTTATATTGGAAACATTAAAAATGTTTCTCAGTTCTGTCCAAACTCCTCCAGACTTAGATTTCTTCTAACAGAGAGTAAATACCTCCAGCTTCATTCTTGACCTCTAGAAGGCACTGGCTCCTCAGAATAGAGAATTTGTGTCTGTGTGTTAGCTTACCACACTGAAATTTAGGGCATCTGAGGTTAATTTTAGTGCCCTTTCCAGTGTAATCTGATAGCTCCTACTTGTCTGTCAAGTTGTCATTCATCAGAGCTCCATAATGGCACTTAGCTGGTGTGTTGCCATTGTTGACTTCTAGTGCCTCACCCTAAGAGTCGTGTCTTGCTCTCTATTTATATTTGGGCAGAAAATGGGGGCATAAGCAGATACTGGCCTCCTCGTCAGTTTAAAACAACATCTGACAAGTGATAGATCAGTAAGGATAGGTGCTTTACTTATTCATATGCACCCCCCAGCAATTTAGCTGGTTCCCTAATCGTCTTGTTTAAGAAAAGTGAGTTGTCTCTACTTGTTTTATATTTCTACCCACAAAGCACTATGGATCCTCCTCATTTTGTCATTCTCAGAGCTACTAAAAGTGCCTTTACTTACTTTATTTTTTCTTTTCTTTTGCACAGAGTTGCAAGACTGCCTCTCTATTGGTGATCAGTCTGAAGAGTCAGATAATCAAGAAGATGAAATTGTTCAGTAATTTTGCTTATGTAATGTAGGTGTATCTAAAAAAAACCCAAACACTCCCTCAAGAAACTGTGATCACTTGTATTTCTAGTTGAGAAAAAAGGGAACATTCCTAAAAATTGCAATTTACACAAAACCAGAACAAAAAATTTTAATGAGACTTCCATGTGAAAAGAGAGGCAAGGCACTGAGAAATTGTATGCGATTGCAAGTCAACAAAAAGTGAACTGAGCCTAATAAAATTATTATACTCATGCTTCATTCTTAATGAACCAAGTTTTATTGCAGAGTTAAGACTGATAGGTGACTAAGTAAAAGAAATTTTTCAAAAATAATGTTGCCTGACAAGTCCCTCAGTCAGTTTCCACAGAAAGGAAAGGAAGAAATATCCAACTTTGACCTAAAAGTACAGACCAGAAAAACTGTCTTTGGCTGCATGTGAATCTAGTCTAGCAATAATATCCCCACCAAACTGAAGTCCAAGCAATTGCCCCCACAGCAAGTTCATCTCTAAAAAGAAGTTAAGCACTCTCAATGCTCAATTTCTGTACCATCTCCAAAAATAGCTGAGGAATCAGAACCCAACTGCTGATCTGGTGGTACAACAGGCAGATGATGGGCCAGCTCCCCTTTCACGGCTCTTTGTGTTTTACGGTGCTGACAACACTAGAGCTTGTTTTCATAAGTATACTATCCAGATATGAGTCAGAAGGCATATGAAGAATGTGTACCACTAAGATTCAATTTTTAAAGTCACTTTTCTGTTCAAAACCACACTTAAAAAAAAATAGAAAAAAAGGAAAAAAAAAAGAAAAAATCAAACCAAAAAAACCCACCCCACAACAAAGATGTGCCAAACTGACAAAACCTATCACTAATAGCTGCCTAAATCAATTGGTGGTCATGTCTTGCACTCTAACTTCAGTGGAGATGAAAAAGTGGAAAGGTGCTTCATGTATAACTATGAAAAATGTTCATTTGGGGAAAGGTTTCGGATTAACAAACCTGAACACTGAATACTATCTAGCTTACAAAATAAAAAAACAAGTTTATGGCAGCTGAACATAAACCAATTATATTGGTTACTTTTCAAAAGAAAGAAAAAAATAAATAAGATTTCATTTCATTTTGCTGTGGACACTTTTTGCATCACAATATGCCTGCAAAATGCGAAGTGCCTATGAAGAGGAGAACAGGCACTTGTGAAGTCCACCTTTGAAGCTATACGCATGGCATGGCCATTTGCTGGGTGATCTGTAATTCATACTAGAAAGCAACAGTAGATGGCCTACTTTTCACAAAAAGTGGAGCTAGAGAAAACCACATTGTGCCATAGGGAGGGGAAGCACAGGCATAGCCTTCATTATTAATTGGCATACAGAGAAAGAGCAAGCAGAAACAAGACTAGTGAAAGAAAGAAGGGAATTCTCCCCGGAAACATATGGGAAGCACAAAACAGAAGTAATAAAACATTAAAGAATAGGGATACAAACACCAGCATGTCCAGAAAGTGCAATCATTAGCACTGAACATAATGAAAGCACTGGAAGTGTGATTGCAAAGGTTAATGGCTTCTTTTACACGTGTACAGCAAAAGACCGGGGTATCTAAATAGGAAATGTATGAAAGAGTCTTCCAAGTATCATTTTCTATATAACTCATCAGCCTTCACTAAAGGGAGAAGTAAAGGAAAGCACAGAAAATTCCACTTTGACACCTGTCCTTTAAAGCTGTTTTCATTTTCACAATTTATCTTTGTAGTTACTGCACAGCTGAGGTCCCAAAGCCAAGCACTGTTAGCAAGTCACTCTGGCCATAGACCTGGTGTTCTACTCACTTTAGTGGTCCACTGGACCAACTCCTCTTTTTAATTAGGCACCAAGGCTAATTTTTAGGCTAACCTTGCCATATAAGCCAAATAAATGCTTGAATTCCTAAAGAAAAATAAGCACCCAGACACTGTTGAGGTGCCCTCTCCTCAGGAAGATGAGCACAAGCCTTTTCAATATGTTTGACTATCCTTTTCCTATCTGGCTGAGCTCTCAAACCACAAGTTGCTGAATGCTGTCAATTGACATTTGCAAGATACTTTGGGAAATATTTTTGCAGCTCCACAAAGTATTTCCAATTCTGGAAAGCCAGTGCACGTAAACATCCAATTTGAAGAATTATTGCTAAAAAACATTTAGTGAACACGTTTTCAAAGATCATACCCAAACTTCATAGGACACAAATACTTAGTAATAACGTAGCAATTGTTTCACAGTTGTCTAAGTGATAGCAGTCACGTCTTTAGCCAATTGGTCTTGCTTCTAGTTAAGATCCAGCAAACTTCTTTAAAAGCTAAAGGTGTGATGTAGGAGTAGCTTAATGGAATTAAATGTCAGGACTTATGGGCACAAGGAAGAGAGGAAGGAGTGCAGCCGTATTTGTACACACGGTGTTACTGCAAACATAATTTGACTAGCTCTTAAAGAGTAGTGAATAGCAAGGGTTGCAAGATATAAAAATGGAGGTGATTAATTCTGTCTTGGCCTGAAAAAATTATTTTGCTTGCCAATATTTTGGCACCTCCTACTGACTAATACAGAAAGGGCCTGAGGATGTAAAACAGTGAAAAATTAAAAGTTTTGCTAGCTAGCCTACTTAGCCTACCATAAAAATAGAGCAAGTGGGAAGGAAAGTGGAAAAAGAAAGATTGATTCCAACACACAATATTTGGTTAGTTAAATGATGAGAGAAGGTTTTAGAGGGGAAAGGTTATAAGCATAATAACAGAAATGGGAAATAGGGCTTCGTGTGTGAAGTGCCAGTGCCCATCACAAATCTATAAGATGAGATTAATAATGGGTTAACATCTAACAGAAAACATGTAAGAAATGGCTGCAACCAGTGAATTAGAACCACAGGAGACACATCTCCTTTGCATATCTTCCAGTAAAAGGAGAAATTAGTAAGTTTTACAATGGGTCTGACAAGAGTGTGCCCACCCTTTTATTTAAACTGGTGTAAATCACATGTATTTCCTTCCACTGTATCAAGCCAATAGAATAAGAATGGAAAAAGACTGCTGTAAGGGAGAACCAGGCCTCCCCAGCAGCATAACAGTGAAAAAAGGGTAAATGTAAGCAGTTGGTGTCTATAGCACTTTGCTATGCCCTGCATTGCACAAATAAGTGGCTAAACTCATTTACACCTGTTACTCTCAAGTACACTACTACAGTTTACAGACCAAGCTCTGCTTTCAGGTGCAGACTGATAGTGCCTTCAGAAACATCACTGGAGTTGCTTTTGCATTTACAAGGGCAAAAATGAGAGAGAAGCAGCAGACTGAATTCTCTGCTAAACGGGTGCAAAGGTGCAGCACCTCCCTCAGAGGACACTTTTAAAAGCAGCCACAGAACAAAAGCCTCTCTGCTTGCCAGACAGGCATGCATTATAGGAACCACACCCTTCTAGGTAAACATGTACATAGAGCAAATCACTTCTTTTGTGAATAGGGTTTACTTTATCATTTTGAAATGCATATTGCTGTTTCTTGACATATTAGTATGCTTAAAGGAATCATTTAAGAAAATAAACTTATTTGCCTATGTTTAGACTTATTTGTCTGTTATTAATCAAATGTGTCTAATATTTTTATCACATTGTATTTTAAATAAATAAATAAACACCACAATTGCCTCTCAAATAGTTAGCTAGCAATAAAATAAAGACAAGAAATCACATAATCTCCTGTGTGATGAGAGTAGGTGGAAAGGATGTATTGCTCCAGGTATACTGGTAACAGACAATGTCAATACCCCACATATTGCGAATTTTCTATTGCTTTGAATGTCAGTGCCCTGCTACAGGTTAAAAAAATGAAGCTGTATATGCAATGAGTGCTTCTTATTGTTACTACTGTGTTTTAAAAAGAAATTAGATTGTTCTGCCTGATGATGTACGGTTTTATATGGAAAGAGGCTGGTTTTCACAGGAGGCACTGCACTTGGAACACCACCAAGAGCACCGTGCTTGGGCAGCCAAGACACTGTGTGGTTCTGGTATTGTCCAAGGAACTGATGCCACTTGCCCCAAGCCTCATTTTGCACCTACTATACCGTGCTGTTTCAGAACAAGTGAAATAACAGCTTTTGTACAACATATGTTCAGTTCCTATAGTAAGTTATTTTTGCAGTTGGAAGGCCTCAGGCACTACTCTCCTTCCAAGTCATATACAAACAAAGAGGGCTTACCACAAAAAAGAGCTGCTGCTGAAGACTGTAAGGTTTACCTTTGCTCCCTCACTCAAGATCCTAATTTCATCAAGTGATGTCCCTTCATTTCATTTTATATTATATAGCTATAACCTAAAGTTTTCTCCAAGGAGCAACACAGGTCCCTTCTGGTTTTCCCTTACCTTTAAAACCATCAGGATCATCCAAGACTTTGCCATCAGGAAAATCTAGATGTCACATCTGAAAGGAAACAGATCTTTTATTCTGCTAGTAATCCCTTTCCTATAACATTTCAATTGATTCAATCTCACCTTATTATTGAATTCTTATTGCTACCTGATCTGAGCTAAGGTCAACTATACTTGAAAAATAAATAAAGAAAAAGATATAGTGCAATCAACTGGCAAGTCTGAACTGTTGCTGTCTTATTTCTGTTCTCTACCAGAACACACAGGATTTTCAGTGTAGGTGTTCTGCTATAATCACAGGGTAACAGTGGTCTAGAGGGCTCTAAAACTGCATGTGCTGAAACCAGATGTGCAACTTAAAGATCTAGGGTACGCCACCTACATCGCTGGAGTAGGAGTCATCAGAGCACCTCCTTCTTTCTCCAAGCACATAGATGCATAGCCTAGGAGGGATCTTGTTTCCAGCTGCTGAAAGTTTCCAGTCAGCTCAGTACCCTGAGTGGAGGTAGCTGCATCTCCTACTGGCCCACACTTTGCCATCTGTTTTGGGCCTATCCAGGTCCACACAATGTCCATTTTCATAGGGTAGGTGATTGCCACTCACACCTATGTGTTTGCTGTTCTTAGAGTCTCAGCACACATGCAAATCTGGGTGGCAACACATCCAGCTGCCTCTGAGGCAGGTACTCCTAGGGAAGCCAGCAGTGCAGACACCAGGCTGGCCCTCACACACCGCACAGTTTTCTGAAACAAAAATGTTAATGCATATTGTGGGACATAATTTGTATCCACAGATAAGGGAATCTGGCTAAATATGTGGCTCTAAGTGACTTGGTATGTGATACAAGTGGCATTAAACCCTCATCTCCTGTCTTCTTCTCCTGAGTTTTTAAATCAATCTTCTTATCTCCTTTCATGAGGAACTTATGTTAGGAAATCTACCTCAAAGGAAAATACACATTTTTACTTTATTTCAAATGTGTTAACATTATTTATGAAAAACATTTCTGGGCAAAATATCAAAAACCATCTGATGTTCAATTATAAAAATACCACAACTGCATTTGAAACTTTACCGTAACTACAGTCTAAAAGTGAAACTAAAAAAGTGAAAGTTGCTTGTTGTTTTGTGCTGCACAGACAGAAAGAAATGCAGAAAGTAAACAAAAAAGCACACATTAACATATTTATAAAAATCCTTCTTGCATTCTAAGATACCTCTGGACCAGAGGGAAAGAAGGCTGGCAATTTATAACACTTGTGATAAGAAAAAAATACGTGTGTGACACTGATTTCACAGTATTCCTAGCAGATTCTGTGACAAACTCAGAAAAAGTAGGAACAGGTAGATAGAGATTGCTGTGGAGATTTTCAAAAGTCTAAAAAGAAGGTATGCAACTACCTCCTGTCCATTTGGAAAATCCTGGTGTTCAGTCTTACTGTTCTTCTCACAGCTAAATTTCCTTCACTATTCCTTTTCTATTTGGTTATGCCTAATTAGCTAACGTGTGCAATACTCAGCCCAAGTCATGCCCACTAAATAGCAGATCACAACAGGAAAACATTAAGGAAGAGGACAACACATCTTGGATTTGATGTTTAACGAGGATTCTTGACATTTTCTTCACATGCTTCTAAACTCCATTTTGAGGTTTATGTTTGTAGTGGAGGTGCAGGAAATCAAGTGACTCAATGTGTATTTACTATTTATATAATTACTTCTGTTAAATTGCTTATACAATTTGTGTAAGCAAAAAAAAAAAAATTCACCAGAACATGCAGTTACACTGTTTACAACTACTCTGTCAATTGATGCAATTACTATAAACAGGCTCAGAGACATCACTAATTAATGAAGTCGGAAGGGTAATATAAGAAGAAGTCTGCTACTGCACATTTAGGGCATATATCCTGAGATGCAGAAGGGTGTTTTCTTTTTCTGTTGGGCTTTGGCAAGGATATATTATAAAGAACCTTGGCACCCCAAATTCCCCCAAGCTACAGATGCTCAGGAAAGAAAGCAAAATAGTAAAGTTATGGCTTGTTTTTAGCTAAATTTTAAACATTAAGAATGAACCAACACTAGTGGAGTGCATGCACACATCTGACTGATTTTAGTGGGGTTTATATATGCAGAGTGAGTTGGGGAAGACTGATCTTTAAACCTGGAGCAGAGGTGCCATTTCCCTCTCTATTTTGAACACAGTAAGATGTGTTTTATTTGCAATTCTATGTAATCTTATAAACCAAATGTAGTGGATTTCTTTTTCAATCTGGGAATTATTTTTTCGGAGTCACTGGAGAAGAAATGTAGCCTTGTACGAAAATCGTCAGAAGAAAATTGTGCATATTAACAGTTCTCTTGAGAGCAATAATAGACATTCTTTGCATTTGTTCAGCAAATTTACATCCAAATCAGGAAGATGTTGGGCTTGTCTCAGTTAACACTGAAGTATTTGCAAAAATCAATAAGGGAAAGTGTTTCCTGCAGAAGAAGGAAGAGATAACCTTGCACAGTTTTGTTTGTACCTTTTTGGGATACTATAGGCAATAATGATCACATCATTTCAGTGAACTGTGCATTTTCAGGCACAGAGTAGTAGTATGTGTCCTGGACAGTAGATCCAGTGAATCCTGTCATATCCTTACAGATGCATTGATGACAGACCCAGCTTTGGGCCTCCTGTGTATATAAGCAGTACTCACCAGTGGAGCTGTACTCAGAAGCTTCTCTTACTTTTAAATAAACTGTAAAGTATTCAGGAACATTTTACACACACAAAGAGAAAAATTATACTCTCGTGGATTACGATCAGCTTTGTTTCTGCAACAGTAACATCCCCAAACTGGCCTCCTGATTTCCTTCATTCCTCAAATACATCTTTACCACAAAAAAACCCAACAAAACCCACCTCAAAAATCTAAATGATCTGAGTAGCCTTGTTCTCTGTTGATGCCAATACACACTTTATACAAAGTTTACCAAGTGTAAAATACAGAGTTAGTCTTCAGTTTTCCAGTTCTCCTGTCGCCATTGGCATTAAAGCCCCCCTCTCGCCTCCTTCCTAGCAGAGAAATGCTTTGCAAAGATGTCACTGTACAAAGCCCCTTCCCCCTTCACTAATGCTGGTGCCCCGGTGCAGCAGACCCCTTTTACAGGTAGGCAAGTGGAGGCCGGTCGGGACGGCACCTCCTGCCAGATGCATGGCTGGGGGAAAACAGGAACGACGTGCACCCTCCGGCATTTGGGACGAGGTGTGATCCCAAGACCTGATGCAGAGCTCGGGGACACAGCCCCGGCTGTCAGTCCATCTCCGCGCTGCCTGAGCCGGTGAATCCCGTTAAGCGGGAGCCTACGGGACGCACAGACTCCCGACGGGGCGGTGGCGGGGACTGTGATGGGGCTGCGCTGTGCCCAGCGCACGGCCCCGGCATCCCTCCACGTCCCTCCGGGAGCGGCGCCGCGGGCTCGGGAGCGGCCCGCGGCCCCGCCCCGGCCCGCCCCGTCGGCGGCTCATTGATGAGCCGCGGGCCTTTGAGGAAAGGGCGAGTGCGCCGAAACCGCTGCAAAGCCATGATTTTTCAAGCAGCAGCGCAGCCTGGGAACTTTGCATGTTTCGCCATTTTTCACATCCTGACTCATTTCTGTATCAAAAAACGTGTGCTCTGGAGCTCATCGGACACCCGCCGTCTCTCCCGCCGCCGTCGCTGCAGGCAGCATCCACCGCCGGGCAGCAGCAAGGGGAACTATAGCAGAAATCCCCCGCGGCGAGGCAACCGCAGCCGAGCCTCGGGCAGCCCCGGCCCCGGCTCCCTCTGAGTCCCCCCCAGAGTTCCTTTAATATTTCCAGCCAGAGTTGCTCGCCCCCCGGGGGCCGGTGCCGCTGCAGCCCGCACGCCACGCAGCGAGCGGAGCAGGTGCACCCGCGAGGGCCCACACTCCCCCGTCGGCAGGAGGCACCTACGAGGGCCTGGGGTAGGTGGTCGGCGGGGTCGCCTCGGCAGCGGCCGCGCCGCCCCACGGAGGGACTCTCGTTCCCCGGCCGCCCCGCACGGGGGAGAGGGGCTGCCTCCCGCCCCGACAGCTCCGGCAGTGAGACCTGGGGGCGCGGGGGGGCTGCGGGAGCGCCGTCGAGGGGCCGCAGCGCGGGAGCGGCGGCAGCGGCGGCGCGAGGCAGTCCCGCCGCTTGAGCGCGGGAGGGGCGGGGCGCGAGGGCCCCGTCGGGCGCGCGGCCCCGGTGCGCCCGCCCCGCGCCCGCAGCCGCGGCAGGGGCCCGCCAGGCGCCTGCGCACTGCAGGGGCGCCAGATTTGGCGGGAGGGGGAGTGTCCAAGGGCCCTTTGTTTGATGGCATCTCTGTTTACAGAGTTTACTCTTTAATCTCAACCTGTTTCCTCCTCCTCCTCCCGCGGCTCCTCGGCACTCCTGTGTGCGGCGGCGGAGCGCCCAGGCGCAGCCCGGCAGCAGGGCGCGGCGGCGGGCGCGGGCTCCCCCGTTCTCCTCCCCCAGCGGCCGGTGCGAGGATGTCCCGGAGACCCCGGCACAGGTAACCCGCTGTCTGCGGGCGAGGGACGGCTGGCCCTGCTCCGCTCCGCTCCGCGCCTGTCAGACGGCGCGCGGGACGGGAGAGGGGGAAAGCAGCAGCAGGAGACGGGCTTGCCCGGCGGACGGGGCGGCGGGCGGGTAGGCAGGCCGGCCCCGTGCTCCGTGCACCTGGTCTACTCCGCCCCCGGCCCCGGGACACGCCGCAGAGCCGCCGGTGACAGGGCGGTCGGTCCCCGCGCCAGCCGGGGGCCGTCAGGGACCGGGGCTCGCTGCCCGCCGGGGCCAGCGCGAAGTCCGACGGAGCTGAGCGCCCCGCAGCTGCGGGACAGGACAATGTCTGGCGGGCTCGGCGGCGGCAGGTAGCGCGTCCCGTCCCATTCATTCATTCATTCATTCCCGGCGGAGTGGCACGGCAGGTGGGCGGTGGGTGCGGGCATTGGGCTCGCTCCCTCGTCTGCTTTTTATTTATTCGTGCAGTGGCGGCCCCTTCGCCCTTGGGAGCGCGGCTGTCGCCAGCGGGACTAGTTACACCCTGCGGGACTTAGCTTTTCACCGGCACACGCCGCTCGGCACATGCCGGAGCGCGGCAGCGCGGGCGGGCAGCTGCGGGGGTCTGCGGGTCCGATGGGCCGCTCGGCCGGAGCTGTCACCCGTGTCCGCCCTTCTGCCGCGCACCCGGGCGAGGGCGATCCGTGCCGCGCCAGGGGCTGGAGGTGGCGGCGCCCCGGGGACGGCGGGCTGGACGGGACGGGACGGGACTGGGCGGCAGCGCCGCGTGGCCGCGTCCGTGCCACCGCTGCCGGGCGGGCGCACAGAGCGGGGTTGTTGTCTAATTAGCCGGGGACGGCGGGTCGGACACGTGGAGGCTTTTTCTCTTTCTCTTTGCAGCCCGGCATCCTCTCCTCTTCCCCTCCCCTTTGGCTGGCTGTGACAGGGGAGAAGGTCGCAGCCCTGCCTGTCACTGCCCGGCTGCCGGCCCCGTCCGGCAGGACTGGAGGGCTTGGGGGTCTCTTTTTAAGGAAGAGGGGCTTACGGTGCGGGAGGAGGCGGCAAGCCGCTGGGCGAGCGCCGGGCTGTACTCCCAGTGTCAGAGCGGGGTTGTCGCTAGGGCTGGCGGTGAGTCACCCGGCCCATCTCTCCCGAAAGAGAACGGGACGGCCACCGCTGCCTCGCGGGCGCCTCCCGCAGGGACACGGCGCTCCGCCGCCCCGGGCTGGGAGGCAGGGACTGCGCGATGTCCGCCTGATCCCCGGGCGCGGCGCCGGCGGGGCCGCCACGGCGGACGCGGGCTCTGCCCCGCGGGGCTGGTGCCCGAATTCCTTCAATCGCAGCAGCGAGTCATTTCCTTTACACCTTCTCTTTTTTTTTTCTTTTTTTTTCCCCTCTCCCCTTTTTGTTTTTCCCCGTTCTTTTCGCCGTATATCATTGCACAAGCCGGTTGCCCGGGCGAACAGCGCAGCGCTGCCGGGGCGGCCGGGGGGCTCCAATCCGCTGTCCCGGCCGGGCGGAGCGCCGTGCCGTGCCATGCCGTGCCATCCGTGCCGTGCCATCCGTGCCGCGCCGCCCGGGTGGAAGCTTCGGGCCTTCGGCCGGAGGTGCAAAATAAAGTTTTAGAGGACCGCTGAGGGACCGGTTGGCTGAAGAAGCCACCGAACGTCCCGAAATCCCGAAAAAGGGCCCTTTTCTCCTGCTGGAGATCGCAGGTAGTACAGTGGCGTTTGCTCGGTACTGCAGTGCCAGCGAGGCCCCGGTTATTTAAATAAATCTGTTACAGTACTGGTCCCACACTAAAGTCCTTTAACCTGTTCGCCGCTGATGCTGTGCTACCGCTGCAGAGCGGCGTTTCCCTGTGGTGCCCGCACGGCGCCGCCGCGCAGGAAGCGCCGCCAATGGATGCGTACCTGGTGGTTGCTGTCTACGAAACTCATTTTCAAAATGATACTTGGAAATTGAGCCACAAAGCTTCCTTTGGCATATGGGCAGTGGCGCAGCTGTCTCTGTGTGTCATTGAGAAAAGCGAACGCAGTTTGAGCGGCGCCTGGGGACGGAGCTGCACTCGTGGCAGCTGGAGCGTGGGAGCTTTGCTCAAGCACGAGAGGCTCCAGCTGCCAGCGAAGGGTGCCTGCGGAGTGGGAGCTTCAGTCAGGGCTTACCCAAAGTGATTACGTGGGCTGGGGAACAGGGAATGAGCCGTGGGGCTGCAGGACTACAGCATGGTGGGGGCGAGTTGAGGGTGGCAGCGATGGGCTGGGTGGGTGAGTCAGGGGCCAGCTGGCAGAGACTAGGGGGAAGGCCACGCGCATCACGGTAGGCTGTGGAAAACTTCTTACATGTAGCGTAGTTTTCATGGCACATGCCACAGGCCAGAAAACGAGGTGGAAGATGTACAGTGTGATTAGCCCAGTACTTTAAAAGAATGTATGTTCAACAGCTTGCATTTTGGGGGTGTTTGCATCTTGACTGACAGTCTCTGTGCTTCATTGCAACTTAATTTAAAGTAATCTCCTGAAAACAGGTTAACAGCATAAACAATGCCAGGTAATTTTATTACAAAATAACTTTCTTTTAATGTCTTAGTCATACCTTAACACACCACAGCATGCCGTACCATCAGATATATCACAGATTTTAGTCTCACAGCATGACATTGACTCCTTTCTAGCACTCGTGGTTAGCATCTCTTAGTTGAAGTATCAGAACTGCTGCTTATACCTTAAAAGTTACAAATAAAATACTGTCCACCAGAAAGGCACCTCTTGTTGCAAAACAGTCTCTATTAGTTTTAGTTAGCTAGGTAGAGCAAGTGCCATTTGTGAAAAGAGTAATGGAGTCCTTTTTTACCCATAGATAGCCTCTGGGGAAATCCCTTAGTCATGAATTAGGTGAGAAGCAGAGTATTTCAAAAACAATGTGAGAGATTTAGAAATAGAATAGAGGTAATAAAGTATTAAGTTAGAGAAATGGAGGATATGGAAGGGTTTAATCATTCATTTGTTTGTTGCAAGATATTAAACATACTTGTGCTCAGTCCTTGTCCGTCCAGACCCATAAATGGAAGGCACATTTCATACGAGAGCTTATAGCATGTTAACGCTGCCACTTACTGTCTGTACTTAATTGTAAAAACTTTTGCCTTTGCATATAGGGTCCATAACCCTTTTCTCAGACAAGGTTATTATTGTTTAACTTTTTGTATTTGTACACAGTCTGTTTTATTATGGAACAGTATAAATATCTGCTGTATAAAACATACAAACCCACTAATATTTTTCAGAATGTATGGCATGAGTTAAAGATCTTAAACATGTGCTTCTGTACTGGACACAGCCTCTAGTTCTCTTTATTGTCCCAAACATTGTGTTTTAATTTGAAACCTTCATTGGTTGAAAGTTTGCCAAATGTGTAATTCACCACTGATCTAACATTAAGAGCAGGTCTAAACATGCACAGTAATACGAAGGTTGCCAGCCCTTTGCTTGTATCTGTGGATACCAAAAACAGCAGAACCAGTTCAGAATACTAGAACAACAGAATGCAGAACAAAATCTTGTTGTGCAAGTTTTAAAACTTTTATCTGTGTAACCTTTGTAAGGATTGTACTGGGGTTTTTTTGTGCTTTGTAGTTAAGCAGCTCAAATCCTCATGTTCCACTCTGTCTCACTGTCTTACTTTCTGCAGTATATATAGTAGTGATGATGATGAAGAAGATGTTGAGATGTATGATCACGATTATGATGGTCTGCTCCCTAAGACTGGAAAACGTCACTTAGGAAAAACCAGGTGGACCCGCGAAGAGGTAAATCCAAGTTCATTCTTCTCCTGCATGTAAAAAGATAGAGAGCATGGATATCATTCTTCTACGACTTGCTTCATGTTCTTCACCATGTTGCTTATCTGCAAACTAACTTCAGTGACAGTCCCATGTGTATCAATGAGGACAGCTTTTTTGACCCATTAGCTACATTCAGTCTTTAGCTGAACTTTGAGAATTGTTCTTACATTTTAAATAAAATGTGTAAATACAGTTTTTTTATTTCCACTAAACTCTGTGTTGCAGGTTTGTTGTATGTGGGTCTCTGTGTAATCCTTCTTGGAGAAAGAGGCTCAGAGTCACCTGTAGCAATGCTTGATTGTTACTACTTGGCTCTTTTTGTTTGAAAACGGTTGCTATGAGAGAACTGATGTGAGTTCAGTGTCCCACAGCAGCAAACAACTGTGGCAGAAACTGCTGCAGTCCTTCTGTGCAATTTGAAATTTGCACATTAATTGCACCATAATGATTCCAAGTGAACATAAATTAAAAGCTGGAGGAAAGAAATGCAGCAGTATCAAAATTGAGCTTTCAAGATGTGTTTTGCTTTTGAAGGTCAGAATATGTTTTAGTCATGATACCCTTGAGCTGACTTCTGGGAAAATTGTGGTATCAAACTCCTTTACCAGTTGGATATCCTTTGGCTGTTTAACTGGTTTGAGTTTATTGTAAAATACATTAATGGAGTTCTTGAGTTATGTTTTGACTTCTCCTCTCTAACAATGTATATTGATATATAAATAGTGGCAGGTCACCTCTTGCAAGCCTTTTTTTTTCTTTCTTTTTTTAAAAATCATAATCTGCTCTTACAAAGGCGGACATGATTGTAATGTGGCCTTGGAGGAAGGAATTGCCATTTTCCTGTCACATGAACTGGGAGCATACTGGGAGATGCTAACTGGGGAAGGAGAGGCTTATTTTCCTCTTCTTATCTCTTGGGGCATTTCTCATTTGTTTTACACTATCTCAATCTTTCCCAGTACATGAGATTGGTTTCTTTTGTCTTTAGGGTCTACCTTTCTGGCCTTATCATTAAAAATACTGGGCCAAATTTCTTGCTATTGCAAGAAATACCAAATTCCCTCACAGAGAACAGGAGCAAAAGGGAGCCATTAGTTTTATCGTGCATTCACTGTACATGGGTAGGTCATGAGCAAATTACGGGGACTCCCATTACTTGCAAGACATATAAAGTTTAAGGCTATGATTTTCAGAGGTATCCAGATATCTAGGTGCCTGAGTGTTACTGAATTTAATTGTTATTCTGATACCTGACATCTGAACATCCATGCCCTCTTCTAAGTCCAATCCAAGAGTAACAGTTACAGTGCTTTGAGCAGTAAAATGGGAATGTGTAGTGTGAGTCAAAGAATAGCACAGAAGAAGTCAGTCTTTCTCCTGCAGCACAGTGAAGAACTGTGCAAAATCCACCAGAGTAGAAAAATCTCCTGTTTTAGGCAATTGAAAGTATGACAAGTGTACAGACCACCCTCTGGTACACTCAGAAAGCAGAAGTGGATGCATAAAAAGCTAGAAAGACAAATATAAAAAAAAATTATTTCTTTTGCATTATAAGAGATTTCAGTATTAATTATGTCTGGTCTTTTTTAATGATTCAGGATGAGAAATTGAAGAAGCTTGTGGAGCAGAATGGCACAGAAGACTGGAAAGTCATTGCTAATTTCCTTCCTGTAAGTGGATATTGGTTTCTGCTTCCAGGCCTAGTGATAGCTCTTTATCAGAGGTTTCCCTCATAAAGGGGAAGGGGAGCGGTTGCTTTATAGTTACATTTTTGCAGGAGATAGAAAACCTCCACAAATGGAGACCTTAAAATTTAGTTAGGTTACTGTAGAAACCCTTACAATTTTTTTCCTTTTCACTTCTCAGAAAGGAATATTTGAGAGTAAGGAATATTGGAGAATAATTGAACAAGCAAAAATGGGGGGTGGTGGGGTCTTGCACAGTAGATGGTCAATGTGACACTGAAACAAAATGTCTCAGCACAGTGAAAAAAACTGCTTTGGTGAATTGTAAGTGTGGTTTTGAAGATAATTGCTTTGTGAACACTTTGGCTGTTGCTGAAACTGTATGTGAAAGCATGCCAGCTATTGTGCAGATGAGGAAGATTAAGTTTGTGTAGTTTGGGTGATACAGTCCTCACTGCAGAAGCGATGGAAGTCTATCTTTTCAGTGAGAAAATTGATAGTTGAGCACCTTTTTCTCAGACTTACTGTATCACTCTGTGTTTTTTGGTAGTTATAGTTAGCAGTGAAATAGGTCGGGAACAAGTGTACCTAAATAAGAGCTTCCTCACTCTACATTCATCTTGTCTAAAGAATTATCTACTTTGCATATTTTACATTTTGCTAGAATCGGACAGATGTGCAGTGCCAGCACCGATGGCAGAAGGTACTAAACCCAGAACTTATTAAAGGTCCGTGGACTAAAGAGGAGGATCAAAGGGTAATCAGTTTTCCTTTCTGTCTGATTAATGCCTTACTAGCAGATTTCATGTGTTGGGGCAAAACTCCTGGAAGCTTTGGTGGTCTCAACACTAATGTGGCCAGAGGCAGACTGTATTTGTTTAGTGCTTTCTAAGTTTGCTATGCAAATAAATTAACATTGCTTTACAGCACTGTAATGTAGAATTGCAGTCTAGAAATGCCTTAACTATTACCAGATTTTTCCTTTTGAGTAAAAGTAGGAATGGGAAGTGGGGACCCTTAATTGTCTGTTAGTTTTACTGTAGTAGTTTTGAGAAATGTTGTTGAAAATACTGCTCCACCACAGAAAAAAAAATTCATTGATTCATTATGCATCATTAAATACAGGCAGTTTTTATGTCCTTCTTTGAAGGTAATAGAGCTCGTGCAGAAATACGGTCCAAAGCGCTGGTCTGTCATTGCTAAGCATTTGAAGGGAAGGATTGGAAAACAGTGCAGGGAGAGGTGGCACAACCATTTGAACCCAGAAGTGAAGAAAACCTCCTGGACAGAAGAGGAAGATAGAATTATTTACCAGGCACACAAGAGGCTGGGAAACAGATGGGCAGAGATTGCAAAGTTGCTGCCTGGACGGTAATGACATATACCTTTAGCTCTTAAATAGGAAAAAAGGAAAAAGCTGCAGGTCTGAGCAGTCTGTTTCGGTCTCCTCAGGCTGCACTTTGTAAACTGAAAAATTTTGGAATCAAAACCTGGGAAGCCAGTGACACTGATGTGCGTTTTTCTCAGTGGGAAACTGCGCTGTTTGGTCAGTACATGGAACAGTACACTATTTTTACATTCTTTTAATGTTTGTCATAGGTAAAAAGACCCTGTAACTAGAGCAAGACCATAACAACTTCCTAAATGTCCATGCAGTCTTATTTCTGCCTATGATGACTTCAAATTTAAAGGTTCATATCTAAAGGATCAGGCTCTGCAAGGGGAACATAATTTGCATTCAGTGAAGGGTACGCCTTCAACATGAAATCCAGTCTCTTAATTCAAAGTGATTTAAGAGAAGGCTGCTTCAACTTTTGTAATTGCTCCTGAATCATCCAGATGATTTCGACCTGTTAAAAATCGATGTATGAATTAGGAGAAACTGACTTCCACAAACTCTGGTCCTTGAAATATTTGTCTTGTTGAAAGCCTATACACAGCTTGCATATAATTTCAAAGATTTAGTGTCTTATTCACTGTGATTAAAAGTGACTTAAAGTGTAGGCAAGGAAATAATGTAAATAATGTAAGCAAGAAAGAGGTTTCCCTTCTTACTTTTATTCCTGCTATTTGGTAAAACATCTTCAAGATCTAAATATAATGCCTAAGGTCATGATAGCCTTTTAAGCGGGCATTCGCTAGGCTGCTTTCACCTTCTAGAAAAAAAACAAGAAAGGAATTAGCCCTTGGAAATATTTTTGTAGCTTCCACATATCACAGATACTGCTTTCAATGATACTGTGTGGTGGTGATGTTTTTCAAATAGAGGAGATGTTTCTGAGCATACTCTTAAAATCTCACAGACTTGGTAAGTTTGCTTTTTCTGACTCATATATGTGAGAATTTGAATCTCAGTTTTTCTGCATCTAAGAAAACTTCGAACAGCTTTGTTTACCAAATTTTTATGTACAGCATGGTATTATCATTGTCTAGGTGGAGTGCTGGAAAGTTGCTTGGAAGTTAGTCTTTTCACAACTGTTCTTCACAGCCTTTCTTTCCAGCAGTGAGATACCATAAGACTCCACTGAAATATTAACACCTAGAAAGATGATGTTGGCATCCTTTAGGTTAGCCTCAAAGGGGTGTTAGCATTTGCTGTCACCTCATCTCATGGGAATGAGGCAAAGCTGAATTTCTTACAGTTTGAGGATGTAAGGCATAGAGATTGCTTTTAAAAAGTGCATAAACAACCTTAGCCTGCATTTATTTTTCCACTAACTTTTGTACTGAGCGTCTTTCCCCAGAAGTTGAGAGTAGAATTTGTAATGGCAGGGGAAGGAGGAAGATTAGAGAAGAGCTCAGGGTTTAAATAGAGATGCCAACAGCAGTTCCCTGCCTATTGACCTGTCTGAAATGAAAATGCTCATTTTTGAAACTCCTCAAATGTATGTATTTGTGTTGCAGAACTGATAATGCTATCAAGAACCACTGGAATTCCACCATGCGCCGAAAGGTTGAGCAGGAAGGCTACCTGCAGGAATCCTCCAAAGCCTGTCACTCCTCAGCAGCTGCTGGCTTTCAGAAGAGCAACCACTTGATGGCCTTTGCTCACAACCCATCGCCATCTGCCCAGCTGCCAGTAACTGGCCAGCCCCCGCTGAGCAGTGACTACCCCTACTACCACATCTCTGAGCCACAAAACGTGAGTGCCGAAGATGTGCTGGGGGTGGTTGTTTGGCTTTGTTGAATAGGGGGGTGCAATTTAGCCATACCTGGTTTTGAGGAGCATGAAGGGTGTTCTCCCAGTTTTGGGGGACTTCTAGTGTTTGATGTCAGATGAGGACTTCTTTGACTTTTACTTCAGTCAGTGATGAAAACATGTACATTTCAAACTGATGGGATTCAGGGATTGGAATCGGGTACAGCGGTTTTAGTGCCTTGTAAGCAGTTAACGTATTTCTTAGTGTGGTGAATATCAAATTTCTTGCAAATCAGTTGAATCTGGGTAGTTCTGTGTTCTATCAGAATCTCCCACGTTCCCTTCAGTAATATTCTGTTTGTGGGTTGCCTGTTGGAACCAAGTAAACAAGTATTGTTTTTAATCAGATTCCTTTTCTATTAATGATTAATAATGAAACGGGCTCCTGCTTCAGACAGTTATGTTGTAGTTTTAGATGATAATAAATTGCATCTTTTGCTTTTTTCACTTCAGTTTAGAAAATCCCTACAAATATGTCTATAAATTATTCATCTTTTCTCATTCAAGAAGGGTAAATATTTCATATATGAATGTTCTTTCTTCCTCTATAATGCTCACTCTCATATTCCTGAAAAACTGTTTACTTTTCTTGTAAACATTGTTAGGTTTTTTGCTATCATCTCCGTAGATTGTAAATATTAAGTACCTAAACCTTAATGTTTAGTATATTTAACATGTTTAGTATGTATGTTTAACACAAATTCACAATGCAAGCAGATAATATGATAGAAATAATAACTTTTAGTGTCTTTTGCTTTTTGGCCTAGGTTCCTGGTCAGATCCCATATCCAGTAGCACTGCATGTAAATATCGTCAATGTTCCTCAGCCAGCTGCTGCAGCTATCCAGGTAGATAACTTGAACCTCATTTCAAGAGTTAATTTCTTGAATATTTGTTAAATCTAAATGCAGATATCGTACATTAAAGAAACATTCTAATGTATTAAGTGTGGTGAAAAGAGAAAATGGGGAAGGTGGGGGTGTTCTAACATGGCAAATAATTGCTCCTTCTGAAGTGGATTTAAAGCACAGTAGTTGACATCTGGTGTGATAGCTTTCACTTTCTCCATTTCAAATGTCTGTATTGAAATTCAGCAGGGACTTTGATAGTGGAAAGCACAATTGACATTTGTTTCATCTTTGAGTCTAATTTGGCTGTTATAACCACAGGTCGGCAAGCCATAAGCATTTTAGTTGCTACATCCTATCAGACCTTTATCTTTTCTTTTCCCTTAACTCTTAATTTCAGAGACACTATAATGATGAAGACCCTGAGAAAGAAAAACGAATAAAGGAATTAGAGTTGCTACTAATGTCGACTGAGAATGAACTGAAAGGGCAGCAGGCATTACCAGTAAGATTGTCACCGTGTGCTTGGATGGAGGGATAGCAGCTTTACCCCAGTGCTTGTCTTTTTAACTTTTTACTCCCCCTCTGCCTTCAGTACTAATCAAGGCTCTATATTTCAGTTTTAAAAGGATGAAACATAGCACACATATAATCTACATTTGCTTCATAAATTCTTCTATTAAAAACAAACAAACAATTTGCAGGTATTTTACTTTGCAAAGTGGGAGCAGGACTGGGGTCTGTAACATGATGTAATATTGGAAGCGCGATGATTGTACAAAAATTAAAAATCCTACAGATCTTTAATCAATGAGATCTGCATTTCTTAAAGTGTGCAATGGTTCATGTGATGAAAATGTAGTACCTGTGCATCAGATTTTTCTTCTCTGTTGTATTCTTTCCTTCAGCTGTGTTTTTTACACTTTGTAAGCTTCAGACTTGGTGCATGTTTGACAGTCTGTTTTACTTCTCCAAATAATGTTAGATTCTTCATAACTGCATGTGTGGAGCAAGTGCTGGCTATTACTGAATTCTCACACTTCGTTGTATATGCCATTGGATGTTAATGTGTGAAAACCCTTACGTAATTAGTTAACACCATCACCAAAGCAAAGAAGCCCAAAATCATTCTTGAAGTTAGGTGATAGCCAGCAGATTCTTTTTTTTTTTTTTTGGGTAATACTGAAATTAATAGTAAAACAACTGCATGCGTGATACATTAGTTTGGCTACTTTTTAACTTTAGTTAATGTTTTGCAATTTCTTCTGTTGCATGATCACACTGGAAAGAAACTTCTGTTAATTTGTTCTTCTGCTTTCCTAACCACATTGATTTGACAGCCTCTTCATTGCATTGGTGTAAGCTGTAGCATTAGACAGGGACAGCAGAAGACAAGGAGATAAGCAGACAAAAGCAACTCTAACTCTTAAACCCTTTAGCGTTCTACAGGGCTGAGCACTCAGTAGGGAAATCCTGCCGTTTCTTGCTTCTGACAGAAAACAACTTGCAGACACTTTTTGAGCTCTTGGTGGAACACAAATTGAATTGATAATGTGTTACTAATGATAAATGCCTATAATCCTGGAAGTGAATTATGAGGTAACTTTGGGATAACAAATACAATGCCAATATTACTTAGAACAAGGTCTTGCACTGATGAAAGGAAACATCTTGACAAATGTTTCATAGGCATAAGCTTTTAGATGATGATGCAACTATTATCTTTCTTCCAGTGGCATCTGACACCTTGTGCAATTTCATTGCTAAGTTCCTTCTGCCTTTCCCCCCTCCCTTTTCTTTTTTTTTTTCCTTCTTCCTTTAGACACAGAACCACACATCAAACTACACTGGCTGGCACAGCACCACAATTGCTGACAGTACCAGGACCAGTGGTGACAGTGCACCTGTTTCCTGTTTGGGGGAACATCACCACTGTACTCCATCTCCACCGGTGGATCACGGTTGCTTACCTGAGGAAAGTGCATCCCCTGCACGGTGCATGATTGTTCACCAGAGCAACATCCTGGATAATGTTAAGAATCTCTTAGAATTTGCAGAAACACTCCAGTTAATAGACTCCGTAAGTAGACTTGCCACCTCAGGTGGATTTGTGCATGGTCAAAGAGTAAGGGGAGAGGAACTGGGACTGTCCTAAATGTGCTTGTTGTTTTTCTCCGAGTAATTTCTAGTTACTCCAGGATCTGAAGCTTAGCTCCTGACATAACAAAATGTAACTGCTCGTAAATGAAGCCCTCGAGCATGGATGCGTATGCTTTTTGTGGGTGTCTCCCTTTCCTGCTACGTCTTGGTGTGGGAACATGACTTTTGGCAAGCTGTACAGTAGGAGCTTGAAACGATCTCTCAACGTTAAGTCTCCTTAAAATAAAATCAGAGACACTGAGAAAGATTTTAAAAAAGGAAATGATACTTGTATATATTTGAAGTGATACATGCCATATATATGGCTGCTCCTGTATTTGCATCATTTTCTAGAAGTTTTTTTTGTAGCTTCAGTAGCTGGTTCTCAAAGTTTAAGGAGCTTGCCCTGGCAAATCTCAAGGACTGTAAGCACATATTGAACTGCCAAGTATCTGACTGACATCGACACGGGCCTTTTCTTGTTGTGGTCTCTGTGATGATACATGTACTGAAGTAGCACATTGAAATATGTTTGTTGGTGGCAACATCCATCAGCAGCAGAAGCGTCTGCTTCATGCGGCATCACATCCCTTTCAGCGCATTCGGAGCAGGCTTGCAGGTTAGGAGTTTTGGTTTAGAGCACACATGTTTTGCTAGCGAAAGGCACATCTTCATACCAAGCAGAAAATGCTGGGCAAACAGATAGTAAGGGCATAGTGTGACTCATTCTTTAGGGACTCAGTTGCCAGCAACAGTACTAGAATGTTAGACAGTTTGATGTGATCAAGGTATGTATTGAAAGCACAGTGTTCACAGTGTTACTACTCACATAAACGTGGTCAGGCTGAACTGAACTGGGAACTACTTGTTATTGGTTACAGGCATATCCTAGCACTGTATTTTCATGAGGTGGCACTATACACTGTCTTATACCTCTGTGCCTCCCACGTTGTTTCAGAATCCTTCATCATGGGGTGATCTCAGCAGTTTTGAATTCTTTGAAGACACAAAAACTTTGGCTAGCAGAGCTCCCTCAGGCAAAGTTGCACAGCTTCAGCAAAGAGGGGCCAGTGCTTGTAGACCTCAAGAATACCCCATCACAAATTTGAGCAAAGTCATGTCAAGTCAGGGCTCTCTACGCTCACCAAAGACCTTATCTGCCTCACAGGGCAGTGCGGCTCCGTGGGTCCTTCTTCGCAAAAGGAGAGGGCACTCCAGCCCCTTAGCCAGTGGCCACGGTAGCACCTTGGTCCTAGCTGACGTCAGCAGCTCAACTCCTACTAAGCGCTCCCCTGTCAAAAGCCTGCCCTTCTCTCCCTCGCAGGTAGATCAAGACTTCTGCACAGATGTTACTAAATTCTCAAAGTCACCCCAGTCTTAACAATTTAGAAACTAATCCTTTGGAACAAATGACTAATTACCGTTGTGCTTGTTGATTTTCACTCTGTGTTTGAATCTTCTCACTGCTCTTAGACTTCACCACTGAGTTTAGTTAATCAGCAAGCTAACTGTTGATTCTCTTCTTTTAAATTCATCTGTGGGGCTTGGGTTTTTGTGTTTCATTTTTTTTCCTTTTGGGATAATTTCTGTAGGGGAATGAGATTCCTTGCTTTGCTCTTGCTGCTAACTCTAACTACCAGAGTTTAACATTTCTGACCATTTGTAATACTTTCCATCTCTGTCCACTTACAGTATGATTCATTGACCTAGAAAACCCCAAACTGCATTTAAATAGCATTCAGGTTGTGAGACAAACTGACAACAACCAGAAAATTCAAATCACACTCGCCATCCTCAGCCCAGGCCACGTGGGTTGGAGTGGAATAGGAATGAGGAGGAAAATGGCCTGTTAAAATGGCCTGGCATGCACTTCCAAATTCCTGATAATGGTTGCTTTGTTTCACAGCTGTAGCACTATTTAAAAGTGTTTTGGATTTTTGTTTGTCTATTTGTGTTGGTTTACCTTGGTTTTGCTTTAGTCTTTGAAGTCAAAGAAACACTATTTCATAAAGGATAGTAAAAGATTTCATGTAATGATCTCCCACTTATTTCCCGTTACCTGTTAATCCCATGTAATTTATCCAGTGAAAGCTGGATTTTCTTAGATGCCACATTTTTGTAAAGTAGCAAGTTGAGTCCAGAAGGTAATACATTGAATTCTTGTCAGAGTAAAGGATACCACTATGCTCACAGATTTGTAGATGCTGGAAATAGAAACAATATTTTAGGTTACTAGGCAGAAACATGCAAGGGCAATTTTATCCAAACAAATACTGCTGCCTCCTTTTCAGTCAGCTATTTCTATTCCAAAACACTCCACGCCCCCATCACAGGTGGCAGTTCTCATTTTATGCTGTGAAAACGAAGCACTTTGTTTTGAGAGAGATGATGGGAAATTTATTTTCCTGTCATAAACACTTCATTTACTGCCTTAAAAGCCCCTAGATTCCCTGTGTAAATCTTTGTGGAATTTAACCCTGTTTCCTGTGGCTTTGTTACTGAAACATCCATTTACTCATTTTCACCCAGTTCTTACTTGGGCACACTGCTCTTAATTAAAATTTATTTGGAGAAAATCCAAATCAGGCTTTTAAGATTTGGCTCTTAGAGTGGTAGAAAGTGTTTCTCATTGGAACCAAGTGTCACTGTGTTTAGAACTTCCCTCTCTAGAATTGCTTGGTTTGGCTTCCTAAGTGATCCAGCCAAACTGTTGAGTATTTTTTCACAATGCAGTCAGGTATCCCACATACACCTACTTGCATCATAGGGTTAGGACAGTGACTCATGTCAATCAGAAGAAAATAATTTCTTTTTCTTTTGTTCAACAATGTCATCCTAACAAGTCAACCATTTAATCTGGATATTACTGTTAATTTTTTCTTTCCAACCTGCAGTTCTTAAACACCTCATCCAATCACGAAAACTTGAACCTGGACAACCCTGCACTTACTTCCACACCAGTATGTGGCCATAAGATGGCAGGTACCACCCCGTTCCACAGGGACCAAACTTTCAAAGCTCAGAAGGAAAACCATATGTAAGTCTGTTGCCTTGTTGGACTCATGAGGGTTCATTTCTTCAGGTTTGCATATAACTGTAGTGCTGGGTCAGTGTATGCTTCAGCCTGAAAGAGGGCAGGTTTAGACCAGATATAAGGAAAAAATTTTTTACTGAGAGAGTGGTGAGGCACTGAAACAGGTTGCCCAGAGAAGCTGTGGCTGTCCCATCCCTGGATGTTTTCTAGGCCAGGATGGATGAAGCCCAGGGCAACCTGATCTAGTGGAAGGGGTCCCTACCTGTGGCAGGGAGTTTGAAACTAGATGATAAGTATTGGACTCGATGATCTCAGAGGTCTTTTCCAAACTGGTTGATTCTGTGATTCTATGATATTTAAGGTCCCTTCCAACCTAAACCATTCTATGATTCCATGCTTCTTACAGAGTTGTTTGCTAACACATTCAGATTTTTCTTAGTTTGGAGTAAAACTTTCACTTCATGACTGTGGAGGTAAGTTATTAATACAGAACAGTCATACAGGCTCACCAGTTTTTAAAATAAAGCCATTACACCTTATCACAGTAAAAAAATGTTCTGCCAGAAAAGCAAAATGGATTATAGGCTTGCAGGGAAATATTTTCCCAAGTCTTACAGCAGCTACTGCCTGTATGCACATATATCTGTAAAGAGGTAGCATTTCCAAGTGTCTTCCTTTAAAGTTCCTCTCCCTGTTTTTAAAGTTTCAGAACTCCAGCAATCAAGAGGTCGATATTAGAAAGCTCTCCAAGAACACCCACGCCATTCAAAAACGCACTTGCAGCTCAGGAAATCAAATACGGTCCTTTGAAGATGCTGGTAAGCAGGAAACAATGATAAAAGTTGCTTTGATATTAGTGCAGAGGGATGTTCTGGGACTTGGATATAACGTTTCTTCTCTTCCTTTCAGCCTCAAACTCCGACTCATCTTGTAGAAGATCTGCAGGATGTTATCAAGCAGGAGTCGGAGGAATCTGCAATAGTGGCTGGGCTACATGAAAGTGGACCCCCTTTGCTGAAGAAAATCAAACAAGAGGTAAATCTCAAACTTACCTTAGGCAATTTAATTCAGAACACTTTCTGAGAAACTTATACGAATACCTTTTCTGTTAAATAGCTGTGTCTGTTTTTCTTTCATGTGAGCCCCAAGATCTTAGTGTCGGTTCCATATAGTATACTAGGCATGCCTAATTCATCTCCCATTGATTTCCATAGAAGTCTTTCTGCTGTTTTCAGCAGGGGTTTGCTTGGGCTGTTCTAATGCAGTTTTCGTTTGAAACTTAAAAAGAAAAGAAAAATTAGATAGGAATTTGGATTGAATCTTTCAAATATTGGTGAAAAATATAGAAGAACCCTATGGGGACCAAGCTCCATGGAGTGCCTTAGAAACCTGAACATTTGAGGACATTGAATTATATACTTTGTCACTGAAGTTCTAAAAATACATATATTCTCAATCCTTTCTAGGGGATTAAACTCCTGAATACTGACAGAGCACTGAGTGCAAGTATTCAAAGTTTTATTAGATGGCGATTTTTTTGAGAATCTTGAATTTTTTTCTTCTATAAAGACCAAGGGTGCTGTAAAAGATGTTATTGTAAACAGGCATTAGACACAGCTGTGAAGAATATTTGTTCAATTTATTAAGCAACTGAGAGAAATCTGGTCACTTAAGTACTGGTTGTTTTCATGCCTTTCCTGCTTTCAGGTGGAGTCTCCAACAGATAAAGCTGGAAATTTTTTTTGCTCTAATCACTGGGAAGGAGAAAACTTGAACACTCAGCTCTTTACACCTGGGTCTGCTATGGAAGATGTGCCAGTAAGTTTTCACACCATCAAATAGTTTTTTTTTTTTTACACCCCTGTTCAATTCTTACATGCAAGAGAGAAAATATTTTGTCCGACCTTCTTCACAAGTAGGCATTATTCATTATTTCTGTATCATTTTCCTGTACTGAGCATAAAAGGTGAAATCCCACTCTTGATTAGATCACTGAAATGCCTGTAGAAGGTAGCAGAAGTTGCAGCCATTTTGCAGCCCACAGACTTTGGGAAGAGCCTGCACTAGGAGGACGCTTGCACTTGTGTGTAGAAATGACTAGATCATGGAGTTAAAAACTGGTAAAAGAAAGAGAGAGTCTCTCTTGGTTTGTGTGCAAAGGAGACCTTGCATGTGAGTGGTTTCCTTTGCTTTGCCAGGACTCTTGGGACTATTCAATGTTACTGTTATTCTTGCATTTGGGAGTTTCACTGGATGGAAAACCTTTGTATGTGGCAATGCTCCTGCAAAGCCAAGTCCCAGGGAGCCCAGGCTGAGATCTGCTCCCCATCTGCGATTACCCAGTATGACAACTTCTGCAGTCAGGCTGAGTTTGCTTTTAATACATTTGAATTCAAATTTGAATTTGTTCCTGTGAGTTGCTGAAAACCATTTTTTTTTCTTTTCCTGCTCAGAATCTTCTTACCAGCTCCATTTTAAAGATGCCTGTGTCTGAAGAGGATGGTAGTTTTCACAAAACAGTTGCAGTACCTAGAAACAGGCCACTAGCTAGTCCTCTGCAGGTAACTATTCTTTGATAAAAATATCCCTTGTATATAAATATATATATATATATATTGTTTTCTCACAGACTGATTTTAAGTTTTGAGTATGGAAGAATGAGATGTTCAGATGAATGTGGATATCGCTTTACCTGTGGAGCATGAGGACACAGTGGCTTCAGCTGTGCCAGGAAGCTGAATGGGACATAGTGCCATGTGTGGGGTGTTGTAACTCAGCTGGGTGCAGTGTTAAATTGGTAGGACTAAGAATTAATGTCAGCCAGAGGCTTTTTTTATGGACTTCTTGTAGGCAGCACTGCTGTTTTGGAGAGCAGGGGAGTTGAGTGGTATGGTGGTGACCAGAACTTGTCACTGGCCTAGGGGTGAGAGGAGAAGACTCTAGCACTGCCTGACACAGGTATGGCCAGTTTTGCCCATCCAGGCCAGCACTAGGATGGCCTTTCCCTGAGTGTTGGCTGAGGCTGGTCCAGAAATGCAATGGTAATGGGTGGTCTGAAGGGGTCTTTAACCCTTACGGCCAGCTGTACGTCTGGGCGTCTCTGAAATTAATGAAATGTGTGATTGTTGTAATGTAAGATAGATGTGAGGCTGGGCTTTATGTATCTATGTTTGTGCCAAGTGTTAACAAACATATACATTTGCTATACTTTAAAATATAGCTGTTACATAGGGCCTGATCTAAAGCCCACTAAAGTTATTAGCAGCCAGTTTGTCAGCTCTTGTGGACTTTAGATGGGCCCCACAGCAAGTCATTCAGAAAATGAAACACAATGTAGATGGTAATTAATCATCCTTCCACCACAACCCATATTTTTGAGGTAGATGAATGTGATTTTGTAGCCCTTCTCCACACAGGAGAATTAAAGGAAAGTGTGTCATTCCCCAGGGTGAGTCACTGTCAGAAAGGAAATTGTAACTCCGTAGTTCCTAACTTTCAGACAGATAGTCCACATGGCTAATCCTTTCTTTCCTCCCTCTTTCCAGAATTTACATTAGGGTTTACTTACAGTAGGAAGGAATGAACAAAGGCTGGTTTTGATTAAGCATTTCTAACCAGGCATTAAAAAGGGAGATAATAAAATTTTACACATCCCTGTTTGGCACAGTTTGCCATGGAGTAGGCTTGTATTTTCGCCGCAGATTCGTTTGATGAAAAACAGCTTTGGAGAGCTGGGACTATGTTTCCCCTCAGCACGGGGATGTCTGTAGGGCCCAAAGACTCATACTCCCTATTGCTTATCTTCTCTTTTCTCATGAACTTGTTTTTTTTGCTACCCCGTGGTAGGTGACTGAGAGAAGGATTTTTAGATCCACTGCCCCTGGTCTAAGACAGGTATATAGGGACTGAATTCAGACCACCTCATGGCAAAGAAGCCTAGGGCTCCAGCTTTGCAGGGGGTTGCTGAAGTTCCCTGGACGTCTGGCTCAGCTCTGCTGCCTTGCCAGCATGCCAGCAACTCTCTGTGACCTGTGACCAAAGCCAAACTCCAGGCTCCTCCATAGGTTTAGGGCAACATTTTCAGGTAGCTAAACAACGTATTCTGTGTGTTGTCCTGTTAGCGGTAGTTGCCTGCACTCTGACTGTAATAAAAAAGAAGCATCTGAGGTGCCTGTAAAATAGGATCCTTTGATCTTTGGTGTAAGAGTGTTATATTTCCTGCTATCTAAAAATAATTTCTTTATAAGCTACTGTAAATGAAAGGGCTTGTTTAACCTTCTGTCCTCACTCATGCTGATTTTGTTCAGGAAGTTTACACGAGTCAATTTGTGGATCATTCTGGATTCAATTCTTCAGTCCTTTCTCAGGAAAAGCATGTTAAAAGTCAGGTATTCTCATTGTTCGGATAAAGAGGATTTTTTCTTAAGTAGGAACTGAATTAAAAAGGACTTCCCAGCTCATCTCAGAGTTTAAAGCATGTTGAACTGAAAGAAAAAGTAGTTGTAAAAAGCCCCAAAATTAATAGTTAGTAGGCAGTTTCTTGTTGTACTAGTATGAAAGTAAAATTGTTCTCTCTGCTGATGAAACATTAAACTTTTCAGCTGAAATATAATCTTAAGTGAAGGCTAGGGGTTTCTGTGATGGTGGCAGAGACAGCTTTTTCAGAATGAAATACAGGCTTTTTATAACAATGCAGTACTGTCTGCCGATGGCTGCGCTCTCTGATTTGGATTTGATATTCTGGTCAAAAGTAATGGTAAGGCTGCTTGGATTCATTTCAGAGGGGAGAAGTTTGGCCCCATGAAGCTCAGAAAAGATGTGTAGTTTAGCTCTTTTTCACACCAAAAACTGCTGCTGCTCTGTCCCTAATTCTTCTCCTCTTCTACCCCAGTGTAAATGGACTTGTATGATGAGGACAGAGAGTGTCCAAAGGGTGCAAAGCAATGGGGAAGGTTGGCGTTTATGCTTGTTGATCGGTTGCATTTTGTACCTGACGAGTTTTTAAGCGTGTTTTGTTCTACACTATCTACACTTCCTAGTTTCTAATTTGGTGTATTGCCTCATACATGAACACATGCATGGACACACATGTGAACACTGGACTAAATCCATTGATTCCATGCAAATAGACATGAAACACGAGGGAAATCATCTGGGTGAAATTTAATTTTGTCTGCATGTGTTGACATTGCTGCTGTTAATATTTTGGACCTGATCCAACTGTTCTTAGGCAAATTCTCATTGTCTTCAGTCCAAGTGAGAATTATAGCACTCTCTGCACCTTGGAATCTGTGCATGAAGAGGGAAGAAAGAAAGAGAGCACTGAACCTAATTTTTGTTAATATACTTGGTTCTTAAAACTCTCTTTTAAATTTGAATTTGCATAAGAGGGATGCAGTATATTTACCAGCCCACAGTATTTTTCATTGCTTTAATAATTTGCACTTCATTTACATAAAGATATTTGGCTAGCAATAAACTGATCAAAATGCTTGATTACTTATGGTTTTGCTGTTAAATTCCAAAGAAGGCAAGAGTAACAAATGTTCAAACAGATCTCTAAGGATATTTTTTACTGCATTTTGGATACAACTGATCATATGCAATTTAGTAATTAATAGCTGCTGACCGTATCAGATAGCACAATATGATTCATGATCACTTAGGAGGAACAGCATGTTGCATAATTTGGCATGTGAGGTCAGGTAGCTGCATATAACAGCACTGGGAATATGGTGGTGTCAATGTTGTACTAGAGCAATGGGAGGAGAAGGCCTCTTAGACTCAAGATCCCCATTCAATCCCGTGGTTAAGTCTCTCTATGACATTGGATGTAAAGGTAGTTGTGTGTAAGACCTTTCTGGTAAGGTGTGAAGGTTCAGCCAGTTTTTTTGTCCTACACAACAAATCTCGTGTTAGTACATTAAGTATTATCTTGCTGGCAGGAACAGGTCGTGTCTCACCCAAACCCACGTTGCCTTGGGGTGGACTTACAGTCCCTTGCACAGATCCCAAATACTTCTGCTTTATATCGGTGGAGTTAGTTAAAACCTGTATTTTTGCACCCTGTATTTTTGCTACTTAATGGCAGGGAGATTCTGGCCTTACAAGCAACTTTTCCAAGGGTTAAGATTTTAGGATAACCTACTCCAATACTGAGCATGTGCTTGAATAATGCCTCGTAAGAGGTTACATAAAAAAACCCCTTTGTTTCTGGCCCTTCCTATGTTAAAGTTAGATTTTATTTCACATTATGTTCTGTAACAGTAGCGGTACATAATACAAACTATCCTAACATAGACATTGTAACAGATAGAAAAGTAGGCTAAATCACAGACCTTCCACCTAACCCTGCAGGCTATCAAAAGACACCATGAAATGGAACCTTTTAAGAAAATAGCGCTGCTTTGATATCTTCTTCCCCCAGTAACAAAGGAAACAACACAAGGTAGAAGCCCTGCAAGCTACAGAGAACGTTCTTCAACCCCTAGCTCCTGTCACTTTCCATTTTTTAACCACAGACTGACACGTTTCAGCTCGAATTTCCTGACTTTCAGCGGTTTATGTAACCATTTTCTTTAAAGAGTAACTTTAAAGGATTTTAAAACAGTTACTTGGTTAACCTTTTTTCAAGAGTGTAAGCTGTCATGAAGCTTAATTTTCTCAATTTAAAAGGTGAATTGTTATTTCATTTGCAGCTGGTTGTAAGATAAAATGTCCAGGAAGGCAACATGGTCTCATGCAGTAGCAGGCTTTCTGTTGTTTTCCTCCATAGCTTTTCTGGGGCAAGAAGATCCTGAAATCTCATACTCTTCTTTGTTTAATCAAGGGAGAGGAGGAAGCATGCTGTGTTTGAGATTTGCACAGCAAGGGAAGGTAGCCCTGTGGGTTTCCCTCACTTGTGTTGCCCCTTCTCTCACCAGTGACTGATGTGTACATGAAAGAGCTGTGCCTGGCACAGCTGAGGGAGCAAGAGGAGCTTTGCAGTTACAGGTCAGTCATTGCGTGTTTTCTGTCCAGGGCAGCAGAATTTGAGTTGCAAACGGATCAGATAGAGCTGCCCTAAGCTGGTGGTGGTCTCTCAGAAAGAAAAAAAGCGACAACTTAACTATTACCCATTTGCAGCAATGTATTCTGATCTGTGAAAAAAAAAATTACTTAAGGACAAAATCGGAAAGGAACTGAATATCCTAGTATGAATTGCAGATGCTTAGCCCACTTCCATATCACATCCATTAATCTTACTTGGAAAGCTCACACATCTTGAGCAGGAATTTTGTCTGAGCAAGGCTTCGGGGTTAAGCTCTTAAAAGTGCCATCAAATAGCTTTTTGTAGCTCTGGTATCATGCTTATAAAAGTTGAAAAGTTGGACCATCGTCTTTTCTCACATTTAGCAAGTGAACAAGTATTTCTAAGCAACTGGGAAAGCCCCAGAGTTTAGGAGAAGTCTGTCCCGCGCTCGAGGGGAGAACTAGCAACATGAGCAGAAATTGGAGTAGAATTCATTTATGGTCACTTGAGTTTTTCATTAGTCTTTACTGTCTGGTATTGATAAGTAAAAGGGCTGCTCTTGGTACTGCATCCTTACGGAACAGAAAGCCATGTTATTCTACGTGATATTCATTGTATTCTGCTAAGAAACTGTTTTGTTTAGGACACTGTTTTACTGTTTCAGAAGAAGTACCACATTTCTGTTCCAAGCCCTCTTTTCAGTCAGTGGCATGTTCTGCAAACTGTCCATACCATGCAATCTAAGGGAAAACTGGCAAGAAATCCAGCTTTTTGCAGCAGAAAAACATGATAAGAGACCTTCAAATAGTCTGAGCCCTCTAAATATTTTAAAAATATTAGCTTTTTTTTTTTTTTCATAAATGCCAGCACAGCTTGGCTAAATTAATGGGAATGTGTGTAAAACCACTAACTTTGCTGGAGTTGCTGAAGATACTTGCCAGCATAGTGGAGATTTAAAATCTGTTTTCTAGCACAGTTCTTTGGCCAAGGATTTTTACTGCACTTTCATCAGTTTGGGAGCTCAGCACTGCAGGACTGCAGCAATGTTTGGTTTTGGCATCAGTTCCTAACACACAAGGTGTCGTAACACTGGAGCTTTCTTAAGCTCTAGAGACAGCACATGAAAAGGCAGTCCCAGCTACGAGTGCAGTAGGACAAGTTCTGTTAGAAGAGCACCTTTCCACAGTCTTTTTTTCCCTTACTCTGGTCTTGTTTTCTTTAGATGGTCCAAGTTTTTATTTAAAGTGCTTTAACTGGATGTCCCAGTTACAACTTTGACAGTTTGTTTACAGTTCACATCTGCCTGAGGGCAGTCGAAAGCATATTACAGGATAAGTAAGGTAGTTTTACTGCCAGGAGAAGGATGTGCTGGTAGGATTATTGAAGTTTAAAAAAAAAAAGAGAGTGGGGAAAAAAAAAGGCCAGGGAGAATGACATAGCTGGAATTGTACTATGGATCTGTAATTTTATCCTATGGAAATTTGTAGTCGTATGCCTTCTTCTTCCCCCCAACTCCCTGTTTTAACTTAAGAAGAGAGACTGCTGTCGGTGGAAGAGAAAAATACAGCTGGAAGTACTGACTGAAAAGGCTTAAACTCTTTTAATTGACAGCAGAACTATAACTAGTCTGCCACTCTTCAAGGCAATTCAAAAATTATGTATATGGGAAGAATTTACTACGGAAATCCCTTTCACTCCCCAGTGGCTGGGAATTTATGTGCCAAAACAAACACCTCACTCTTAAATGACTGAATTTAAGTAGGGTGAAATACACTGAGTCAATGAACACATGTCCATCGATTCTAGTGGGCTTTGGGTCAGGCCTTTTGGCTTCTCATTACAAAGCTCTTGTGTTTCCACCCATTGATTTGCAGACTTAAACCTTTAAATGTGATGAGGAGGATGCAATGAGCTTTCTGCAAAAGGAGTGTCCTGACAGGGGTTTCTGTGCTGTTTTCCTGCATGCCTCTAGCATTCTACCTGGGTCTCTTTTCTTTTGATGCATTTGAGGAGCCCTGCTTTCTCCAGGGCGCTGCTACTGTCTTGTATCAGCCCTGTCAGTACTTGCTGTGAACCTGGCATGGAAGGAGGCATTGTAGCATCCCTTTTTATTCTTTTTACTAAGAGATCCCATAGCTGTGTGTGACCAGGCCCAGGAAGGTGCTTTGCCTGGGCTGTGGGACCCAGCATTCCCTGCCAAGGAGGGAAGGAAATCTTGCGTCAGAATGACTTTCACACGTGCCTCTGGCACTGCACTGCAGGGCTGGCAAGGCAAAGGCATTGTGCTTTGTTTTGTGTTGGCTGCCAAGAGTCAAGACTTCAGACAGAAAATGTTTATTAAAAATACCCACTGTAAATGTTCTCTGAGTTCCCCAGGGTAGAACTGAAAAATGTCTTAGTAAAAATACTACATCAGAAAACATTACTTTTGGTCAAATTCTGCTTTCTTCACTAGAGCAAAGCTCTCACCGCCATCACTGAGATGCAAAGTTAGTCTCTTTTTATAAGTTTGTCACAGGAGGAAAAAAAAAATAGTATAATTTTCTGGGAAAATTAGTACATGGGTCAAAACTGTATGAGGATATTCTCCCATCAGCAAAACTAAAGTTGTTTGAAGCAGACTTAAGTGAGGGGTTGAACTGGTCCTCCTTGCTGTGTCTACCACCGAGTGCTCCCCAGGGTGGCCAAGCCCGGTGGGAGGGCAGAGGGTTACTGCCTGCCTGAGCAGCTTCTGCCACACTGACATCAGGTTAAATGAAGACCAGGCTTTCAGTGGAATGAGTGACATGTAGCAGCCTGCTGAGATGTTGGAGATACCAGGATACAGATTTATTTATTTTTTTTTTCTACTAGGCACATGGCTGCTAATACAAAGAACTCAGTGTAGATACTAATGATTAAGCCTAATTTATGACATAGGGACACTCCTTGCCTGAAGTTACTTTATTTTTTAAAAATTGACATACTGTGACAAATGGACTTTTCCTTACATGTTTTCAGTTATTTAAGGGACTGCTGATCTCTCATTTCTAGACCAGTGCATTGAAGCCGTGGGGGATCATAGGGAAATACCTGTCAGACACATATTTGTGTTGAAATGATGGATATTCTGGAACTACCAACTACTTTTGAGGTGTACAGAACAAATTCAACTTCTAAGTAAAACCAATGGCATTGTACCAGGCATTAATTTGGTCCCTGATACAAATATCTCTGAAAGAGTAGGGGAAAATATTCACAGGTACCTGAGTCCCACTGAGGATCAATAGGAGCTTGTAGGTTCCCAGCTTGTGTAGGTGCCTTTGAAAAAGTTACCTTGGAAGCTGTTTAACCAAGACATAAAAGAAGCTGTGGCATGTCGCATGCATGTCTGCGGCATGCAGAAAGTATGTCACACCTGCTTTCTGGCTGTGGCATGTGCCTTAGGCTGAGCCACAGCACAAGGTATACAGCCAGCCCATATTGAACTGCTCTAGAAAAGAGGTGTATGGCATGTTTGTTCACTTCGCAGATGCAGCTTTCCCATAAAAAGCTGCAGAAACTTGATTTGAGGCCTGACCTGGTTCTCCTACAGATAAGGAACTCCCACAGAAGCTCAGCAGGAGTTTTGCTTGCAAAGTGGCATCAGGAGCAGAGACAATATTTGGTACCTCTCTATAGAGAAGAGAAAGCCATGTCTAGGGAAGCCCAGCAGAAGTTTACAGAGGACTAATGCACTTTCCCTCATCTTGGCCATTCTGCTTTGTTATTCTCTGGTTTGGTCCCTTTTAGACTGTAGCCTTTCGAGGCAGGGAACCTCGGTCCCTGTGTTTGTACCAGTGCCCTGATTAGGGCATGTTATGTGAAATTATCTATATTTCATATGTTGCCCAACCTTTTACTATCCGTATGTCTCAGATAACACAGTTTACAGTCAGGAGAGCGTTCTCTAAACACTTAGACCAGAAAATAATTTAAGGATCCTCTTGCAAAGTTAGCAACTAGCAGCATAAAGAGCCATGGGCACACCAGGACAGTTCTGCTCTTAGCAGATGGTTTGCAGTCCAGTAATTATGCTTCATCCAGTGTCCTAGATGTTGGGAAGGCATTGGCCATGTCGTTGAGCAACATAGCTATTGAACTGCAAAGATGATCCTTTTTGAAAGCAATGGAAAACAGAGAAGGGCTTCTCCTGACTTGTCTTTATTGGTAAATCTTGAGCATACACCTTCTCAATATTCAGCAGTACTGGGATCCCTTGTGGGCAGGCAGCTTTCTGTTAAGCACAATCGTGTGCATTTTTGGCATGCAGAGGACTCATGCAGCAAACTCTATGTGATAATAGAGTTGTTATTCAGGGCTTAGGGAATATCTCAATGTGGAAAAGCAGACACAATGGGTAAGTGAAGGAGTTCAATAGAAAAAAGAAGAAGTTTGTGTATACTAGTAAATTCCAGGAGCTTTGAAATTTCATTACTGTTTATAGCTCAAGGCAATGAGAAACGTCTCACATGTGTAGTGAGTAAATAAATACAGTGCACACAGCCCTCTGCAGATATGTTTATCTCACTTTAACATTATACTAAATGGTGTCTGTAACCTCCATAAATACCACAAGAAGTGAAATGGCTTACATGATAATTAAAATGCTGTTTCTGCTGGGAGTCGAGCCCCCCTCCCCTTCTCCTTTGCTGGAGAAGCGGAGCTAATGGGCACGTGCCAATCACTGTGCACAGGTGAAAGCAGCCTCGAGCGCGGGGTTTTTCGTTGGCTGTGGTCAGGACGTCAAGGTTGTTGGGTTCATTTAGGGAACTTGCGGACAGCACAGCTGTATTTCTACAATAGAGGTTCAGCAGGAATTTGTGCATGGTCACAGCACTGAACATAACTGCAGGCTTTAGCCTGGCTGTATTCTGTTGACCGTAAAGTCCACTCGCCAAGTATATTCTCTTTTAGAGAATATATAGAGAGTATATTCTCTTTTAGAGAATCCTTCCTTTTTAGGAAGGATTAAAGGCAAGGCTATAGCTATGGCCTCGTAGAAAACACATTGTCTGAGAGAGAAGCAGGGAGGTTTTGATCCTGGCTCTTGTGTTGTGCCCCTGTGCAGGTCATCTGGTCTGCCTACCCCTGTGGTCTCTAACCGAGGAGCAGGGGTGATATTTTTTTGCTTGTTGTGTTGAGATTTCAGTTTCTCTGGAGATGGGACAACATCCTTCTGCATGTTCATGCAACAGTTAATTAGAAGTGGGCCCGGCTTTGGCTGGGGCTATGGATAAATCACATGGCGTGCAACTCAAATCTCTCTGTTTTCTAATTCAGCATCTGAACAACGCCTGGGAGTCAGCATCCTGTGGGAAAATCGAAGATCAGATGGCTCTGACAGATCAGGCACGCAAGTACATGGCCACCTTCCCCACTCGGACTCTAGTGATGTGAAAGGGTTGACGAATAGAGAAGCATTATGGTTTTGAGAACACTTCACCTCTGCTGGGAAATTCCTGTTCCTCTGCATGAAAACTTTCATGAATGGGAGAAGAGCTGATCTTTGTTGTGGTACAACAGTTGGGAGCAGCACAAAGTGCATTTACTCACTCAGCATATATATTCTTGTTGGATTTCACCCAACTTAAGAGTTGTTTTTTTTTTAATGATACTTGCCTAAATTATTAGGTATTGAGTTTGAATCAGTAATTAATGATCTTAAGTGCAGACTTATAATAAAGACAATTTTTCTTGTACTTTTTGAGATCAAGCAGACTTAATACACCAGTATTGTTATTTCAGTGATGTGCTAGCCAAGGGGTGGGGTTTTGTTTCTTTTTTTATTTTTTTTTAATAATAAAAGAGCAGGTACTCAAACAGATATATTTTAAATCACTGAAGAAAATGCATTGGTGTGAAATACTGAAGTGAAAAGCATTACTATAAACGCTTGTCTGTGCAAAAGGGGAAAACTGATTAAGATCGTGAATACTCAGATATCCATGCCTCTTGAAATACTCTTTTCTGTTTTGGTTCTAGACCAATATACATTGTGTGTTTCTGTTGGGGGGGTGGGTAATTAGCTTGCTTTAAAAAATATTACTGTATGAAACATAGATTTATGAGAAAAAATATATTTTTATTCAGTAATTTAATTTTGTAAATGCCAAATGAATACTGTGTTTTGCTGCTACAGACCATAGCGTGTAGAAATGCTGCTAGTGTAAAAGGAGCAGTAGAGCTTTATGGAAAAACAACAAATGTTGATGTTAGCTAATTGACTATGCACTAGCATTCCAGACCTTTTTGTTTTAATTTTTTTTTACATCATCATTTATATTTTTTCCCCTTTTTTTATAAGCAATATTTTTGAACACTGTTCATGGGAGATTTTTTCTTTGTCTGGATGTGTTGTTTTGTTTCTCATTGGTTTGTAACAGCATGCATTGCACCTTCATATGTTTGGGAGAACACTGTCTTGTTCATGTTGTCTCTTTTGTTCCATGTCTAGCTAGTTGTTCCCTAACTTGGGTCTTGTGTACTGAATCAGGTTCTTAGAAATTCATGGTTCTTTGTGCTGCCCTATCAACTCTTTATTGATATGGCAAAACACTGATTTGATTTTATTTTTTTATTGTTTTGGTTTTTTATAACAGCCTTTGAATTTGCTGCCTTAATAGCACTTAGTGCAGCTTCATCTGCACCTAATTTTTTATACGACCATGTACTGCCTTGTAGATAAATAAAGTGTGTTCTTTTTTACTTAAACCATATCGTCTCCTAATCTCATTTGTCTTTAGTGTTTTGGTGGTGGATTTAAAGGCAACAATCAAGCCAAGAAGGTTTTTCCCAGTGCACTCAGATAAGTAAGGAATAGGGTTTTGCACACCATAGATAGCCTCAAAATCCTCAGTTCTCATTGATTGCTAAGGAAGTGGAAGGAACACTGCACAAAACAGTGAGTACTGAGCATGTTGTGGTCTCAGGGCACATTTTTAGTGACATCAAAGTCCTGGTCATCTTCAGTCAGTGGGAGACTTACTGCGCCTTTTGTGGAAAACCGCCCTTCTCCGAGAATGATGGCTAATTTATTTGTTCATCTAAGACTACCAGGCCAGGAACCAATTGAATAAGAGGGAAATATTCTTGAGTTCTTACACTGTGGAACAAGTTTTTTCACGCTTGTCTTAAAAAAAGAGAGGTGAGAATATACTTTGAAGCCCTGGTGCATTATGCTGCACAGCAAATAATTGGTCAGACCTGCAGAGCCTTATGCGGCTCAAGCGCTGAGTGACAGTCAGACCTAGGAAGGCTAGAGATAAAAATAATTCCCAACAAAACAAACAAAAAAGAAGATGCAACCTGCCAGGAAAAAAAAAAAAGCATTTTGTTTAGTATCTTGAAAATAAATTGCAGCAGCCCCTCCATGTTTTGCCTGTATTTCACATCTATCCCACATGTGTGGCTTGGGCTCTCAACTAAATGCTGGGGGGCTGGGGAGAGGCAGCCCCAAGGCAGTTTCTCAGAGGTTACTGCAGGCAGGACTCTGGTGCTGAGCATGGATTATAGAGAAGGGGAAGTCTGTGGGAGCACTTGCCTGTGCTGTGCCAAAGAAGCTACAGGCTCATGCCATAAAAATGCTTGTGCAAGACATGAGAGAGGACTGCAGGACTCAATGGTGTGCAAAGTGGAAAGAGGGAAAGGCCTGACTTGAGGCATGCCATATAGCTTAAGCAACCTGTTACAGCTTAGGAAAAAGAGAAAAAAAAAAAAGGAGGAAAAAGAGAAGAAAAAAAAAGGGGGGGAAAGAAACACCAAGCTTACAACAGTTCTTCAAGGCAAAGCTCCTGCCTGGTAGGGCTCAACTCCACCAATCCTGGCTAAGTTTAAACAGATCATTATCCCAGTGCCAGGAACCATGGAGGCTCTGCCTGCAGGAGTGGGCTTTTCCCCCACTACACCTTCAGTTTCTTTAAAACCTATTTTAAACATGTAAAACCACTACAGTAATTGTCTTGTTGATGGGCACACTTAGAGCTAATACAGAGGAAAATGTTTCTTTCCCCCTTTCTCATTTTACTGAAAATGTAAAGGACTTAGTAGATTAAGACTGATTTGCATATGTTTCTGCATGCATGTGGTGCTCAGCTTGAGCAAGAATGAGGCTTTCTTTGGATGCTGTACCCAGGAACCTGATTGTTTTCTCTCCACCAACACTGGTTAGGTTTCCTTTGCAGCAAACTGCCACCTCCTACATATCTTTCTCACACAAATATCCCCATGTGGCTGTGCTCTGCTCACTGTCTGAAACACATCTTTGAGAGGCCCAAGAGAAGTCCTACCTGTCTGGTAAATTCCATTTTGAGCATCAGACAGGCAACACCTATTCTGAGACAGGTCTGTGTAAATGCTCTTGGTGACAGCTACTTGGCCTTGCAGTGGCCTCTGCACAGGTGTATAGCCATCCTGTGCCCATTTAAACCTAGAGTAAGCTACCAAAATGAAGAGAAAGCAGGTTCAGTCAAGTTCTCATTTAATGGAGAGTAGATATTTGGCTCAAATTTCTATGAACCTTTTTCTTCGGTGTAATTATAATTTAATAATGTTGTCAGTGGGAATTCTTTTGATTTCTGAAAAGAATTTAAATTATCATTTCAGCATGTGCCTCTAATTAAAAATGAAGAGGCAAAGGAGCCAAGGCAAAAATAAAAGAAAATACCAGAGTGTGAGGTGTTTCCCAGCTAATGCCCTGTAATTCTCCAGCTTTCTATGCAGAGAATCCCAGGGGTTCAATGCCCACAGGTCTGACCTATGTGACAGCTGTAAGCTAAATTGTAAAAGAGCCAGAGCTTGGATTGGTTTGGAAAAAAAAATTAGAGCTTGAATGAAAGAGCCAGACTTTGTTGTTAGGAGCCAAATAACAAATCTGTTGAGGGTAAAGCAGAGAGCAAACACAGCATCAAATATTCTGTATCCATCAAAAAAGCCAGAAGACTTTTCCTCAGTATTTGTAATCTTGATCCTTATCTGTACCAGCTAAGTCAAGCCCCCACAAAAGCAAAAGGTGTTTCTGTAGGGTTGTGACAGGACCATCATAATCATCACCTCTTACTCCTGCCATATTTATTTGTATTTTTACCTCAGTCCTGATTTGAGAAAGGTGTGATGGCAAAGCACAGAAAACAGCCTTGTTCCTAGAAATCTATTTAAAATGTTGGGGGTTGGGTTTTTCTGTAGATTGTTTTTTTGTTTTTTAAAGAGTATGTTATAAATATTTCAGTTTGGGAAAGAATGATTTTGAGGCACTGGTCTGCATTTTGCCTGTGTCCTTGTTACCTAGCACAGAGGGAGTCGGGCAATATCCCACATGTTGCTCCAGAGCAATGGTGGTGTTCTGCCTGGGTGGCCAAGGAAAGACTCTGGTCACATCTTTTAATCACCAGGCTAATGTCTTAATTCAAAAGGAAGTTGTGCTTCCTGACCAAATGTACTTGTTCCCTTTGTTTGCCTCTTTTATGTGAACTTGACTTTGATGCCTCAGCAGTTTTCCTTGAAGACTCTGCTACCAGCATAAACTTGTTTGTGACTTCTTTGCTCTCAGTGACTGATGGAGGTTAAGATAATGAAGATAGACCATAGAGGTCCAAATTCTGCCTTCATCCATGTTTGCAAGCCAGCAGTGGTTATACAGCTCATTGTTAAGGGCTGCAAAATATATTTACTCTGCTATTATTTTTCCATAAATTATCTGTAATCAAGTTGTTGGTTGGGTTTTTTTCTACAATCCCTCTTGATAAATGACATTTCAAGAAGGCATTTTTCCAATCTATTTGAGTATCAGAATAATTGCTGACTTTTTAACTGTTTTGTAAAAGAGCCTCCCCTTCTCAGGCTGCACAGGCCTTCATTTACAGCCTAGCTCTATTCACACCCAAGGAAATTTTGTTTCATGGGGAAACAACTTTTACTACTTGATTCAATCACTACTCATCACCACAGCTCCAAGACATGCTCTGTACACACATCTGTCAGAGAATCGAAGAAGAAAGTTTCAGGAAGCTCTCCCCAGACAGGTTTCTACACTAACCATAGAGACCACCTCTGCATCTCCCAGTTCCTGCCAGCCCAGCTGCAAGCCTGCCATGGCCCTCCCAGTGCAGGCAGTCCCCAAAGAGCTTTGACAGGGTGCCTGCAGGTGTGCTTTCCTGCCTGCTGCCTCTCTTTCATGTTTCATTAACTCTCTCATCAGCCTCGATCAGCACAGGAGTTATCTGAAGGTGCAGGGAGGCCATAACTATTTCAGTGATGGGTTTTGATATCTTTGTTCCTACCAGCTCAAGGTAGAGACCTCCGAGGTGCTGGCTCAACCTTCCTGTGCAGATAAAGACACTGCTAGCCTGTGCTACTGGCTGGGAAATGTAAATCTGCAAGGGGTTAGAGCTCCTACCTGCCCAGCCAAGCCTCACTGCACCAAAGAATTAAACTGAGAAACAGCCATGGTTTGCTGCAAAGGCCTAAAACACCTTTCAGTGAAATAATAAAGAAAAGAGATGATACTTCACTTTTCTACTCTGCTCTGCTGATACTGGCCATCCCCTCTGATGTCCTACCTGCTTTAATTGTTTCAACAAGGCACACCCCTGAAGAGGTCTGGCCCAAACACTGCTGAAAATGGATTGATAAAAGTCACTTGTCTCCGTGACAGCAGTGAGCCCAAGCCCATGCTTAGTCAGGGCTAAGGACATGGATCATTTCCCTGCCCATGGTTGATGGGGTCCTGCCATTCCCACTCAGGAGGGGCCCCACACACTCAGGATGGTGTCCCTGCTATGCCCGGGTTCAGGAAAATCTTCACTGAAAAGCAAGCTCTGGTTGTATCTCAAGTAACATCCTCCAGTCAAGGAGGAAAAAGAAAAGCCTTTCACTGGAGGTGATTTGCCTCTGGCTGGGAGGCCCACCAGGAATTGGCACGACAGGCCATGTTATGTCCAGCTTTGGCACCCTCTCAGCAGCTGTCTGCCTGCCCAGGATAGGGACGAATTCTTCTGCTGGGACCCTCCATAAGGGTCCCACGGTGGCACCCCAGGAGCAGCAACTCACAGGCTTACCTCCTGAGCTACCACTGATGCAGGCACAGCCTTAACTTTCTTTAATCAAAAAGGTTAGAGTAATTCTTTCCTTGCCAACCTCTGATTTGTGGCCACATCCTCTAACAGAAAACCCATAACAAATACAAACGGAGTTTGTATGGTGATAAGCTACAGAACTGATGTGATAGTCATCCTTCCATCACCGCTCTGAAACACATGGCTTTCTGGTACAAACTTTCTTTGCATCCAGTTGGTGTAGCTGCTGTTTGTATCTCAGAACAAGAACTAATATGATGAGAGAGGAGTGAACCTGACACACACCTGCATCACAATTTTGCCACAGGCATCAAAAAGCACAAAACATGATGATTAAAATAAGATGTTGAATTATTCCAGTGCCCCCCCTCCCTCGTTAAGTTGTCACATCCAAGTTTTGCTGTGCTGTCTGATATCCAAAAAGTACTTGTTACTATCTTCTCTGGCAATTGATCAATCAAGCAACTTGATAGCTTGAATGGAGTAAATGTGAAAATTTCTTTGATACCTTGGTTTGCCTTCCTGTCAGTGGTAGAAGCTCTTCTTCCTTTCTCTTTAGCACTCATAACTAACTTTTTCCAAAGTTTTTCCAATAATAGAAGTCCGTTTCTGTCTAGACCACAGGAAGTTTTCCAGTAGGCTGAATGTCCCGAATGTGCCCCTGTACTCTCTCAAAGCCAATGCTGAGGGTGCTACAGTTTCGGTCTTGCTATACCAAAGCAGGTTTTCACACCCTAATCCAACCTTTCCTGTAGAGCCAGGCTCTGTGGAAGAAGGAGAGTCCAACTGCTATGCATGTAGGTTTGGACTGATTAGATTTCTATTGACTTTGCACACTGGCTGGCCAAGGTCACCCTAGTTCTGGAGCAACATTCTGGAGCTGAGGATGGTATGAGAAGTTGCATGTAGAATAACAAAATCAAACAACAGAGTGTGCTGCCATTGCAGTTTCCAAGTCCTTGAATCTTCTGAGGAAGTTTGCGTTCATTAGAGAGCTGCTGTAAGTCAGCAAATGGAGAAGCACTGGCTTCCCTGAAAGGTGATGACTTTCCTTTACATTTATTTAAACTAAGTGCATACAAATATATTCATGCCTCTCTCTCTCTCTCTCTCTCTCTCTCTCTCTCTCTCTCTCTCTCTCTCTCTCTCTCTCTCTCTCTCTATATATATATATATATATATATATACACACTTATTATGTTAGAAATAAAGGAATGATATTTTACTAAGAAGGCCCAAATCCCAACCAGCATTCTGAATCTATCATAGACTGTGTATCATGTGCTTGGGTCATAGAGACTCTTGGCCCCCAGAACAAAAAATTTTAAAGGACAGAACTCAGACAAACATCAGACTCCACACTCAGAAAAAGAGAAAACCATCCAAACAAGAGATTGCTGTGAGAACGTCTTTTGTGATGAGAACTGAAACTGCAAGTCACTGGTTTTCATTGAAAGCAATGCAACCAAGAGTCTGAAATCAGTCATGTCCCCAACTGATGAGCTGTCTGAAAATCTGCCACCTTCCAGAACACATAGATCCTGAGATTTCTCAGCTTCTTCATCTGTGATCATAGATTTCTGTAAAAGGGTAGTTCATGATTAAAATCAAATTAATAACAATAATAATACAGACACCGTGGAAACAAACATACACTGAAGTTGTCTGACATGTTTTCTTTTCCTCAGTGAATAACGGATTAATGTTGAATTTATGCCGCAAGTGATTTCACACAAAACCTCTCATCCTAGAAGTTGGATTGTCAGAGGTTTGTCCAGATACATCACCGTTTAGAGTGGACTGGATTTAATTTCACAACTGTATTTTAACCTAATTCTTACATGCCTGCTGCAAGAGTTTCCAGCCAAGTCAATGGGAGTAATCATGTGAATAACACACGCAGGTTTTGGCCTGAAAATCTCTGCCACCCTCATTTGTGGGTCAAGGTTGGCCCGCTTGGAGAAAAGCACAATGCAGTGCCAACAGTGAATGGCCTTTACATGGTCCATTTCCAAGAGATACAATGATACCACCAAACCACCAGGACTGTATGCACATAATGAAAAGTGACAATGCAGTCATTTGTGAAGGATATAAGACAGCCATGGTAGTTAGGGCCACATTTGCATAATCACATTAACTTTAAGGACCTACTTTAAAATTGACCTAACAATGGCTCTCATTGTTTAAAGCCACAGCTGTCCATGCTGATCGGACAACATGCTTGGTCAACTTGTGCTGCAGCCATCTTCTTCAGGAGGATTTAGAAAATTTGACTGAAAAAATCGTGGGCTCCAGGACATCCTGTGAATGTTTGGCCTTACAATGTGGTTTGGCTATCTGGGAATCCACAGCTTTCAGGGCTGCACAACTGTTGCATTTTCATTGGGACTGATGTAATTTATGACACAGCTTTACTTTTCAGAATTGTTCATCAGGGTCATGTGAAAATGCACACACAGATTATTTATTGGCTGCTAAGAATATTACAGAACATGAATAGTCTGGGCCCTGGTTATTTTAGGCTTTAGCAAGTTACTGCTAATATTTGAAAAATATCAGAACTTGTGCTCCAGACATGACACTTCAGTCACATGTTCTTTCTACACACAAGGAAGATTGAACCATTTTCATCTTCATACGTGTCTTGCACAATCATACCCCCCACAAAATTGCTGATATTCAGCCAAAATACCTGGTGAATGTTATTCAGTAGAAAAGTATTTACTTAAATTATCAATACATTTCAGGGTAGTTGGCCATAGACAAAGTTCTGATGAAAACCTCGACTCTTCTTAGCTAAGATTTCTTTTTCTTGTTCCGATTTTAGAAAGGCAGCCTTGTCCACCTTGAAAAACATGTTTATTTTTAGTATTTTCAGGATTCTCAGACAATCAAGGTGGTACTGCATTAGCAGCAGGGAACTCAAAGTTTCAGTTACAGTGTGTGTCTTCTTTGAATAACATTAACCACAGGTAGGAAAATGACTAGAGCATACACTCTAGAACGGAAAACAAATAAAGAGAAATATCAAATTAAAAAGAAAGTTGTAGCAAAAATGGTTCAGCCCTTTCTGAGAACAAGTTTGAGGAAAACTCGTTTCTCCTTGCCCTGGTAGGCCTAGTTAGCATAGCATGAGTCTGTGAACTTTAACTGACTTTTTGTTTTGCATTGCATACGCTGTGATTAAAAACCCATTTAGGCTCCCCACTGTCATTTGGTATCAAACCACAATAGCCAGTTAAAATATTCTTACATTGGTTTCAATTAAGACAATCTCCTGCCTTTACACTGAGGAGTGGGGACTTGAAATTTTAAGCAGGAGCATCATTTGTGACTCTTATTCCTACGAAGATTCATATAAATTTGGCCAGGTCATGCCATCTGAGCATTTCATTTGCACAGGAGCATGAAGACCTCACCTCTGTTTGCCAGCTCCCCTCCTTGAGACTCCCTGGGCAGGACACACCACCCATCTGTGGGTAGGGGGCTGCAGCTGGTCATTTATTACCCTGCTCCTTGCAGTAGGGGCCAATGCAATATCACACAGGGGCTCAGCTAAGCTGCCTTGGCCTCTAAGTGGGGCTCCTGCTGGGAAGGACAAGGTTGCCCAACACAACTGTGAAGGGATGCAGAGCAGAGGTGGGTGTAAAGGCAAGTTGGAAGCAATCGAAATTACTGGCTAGGAGACAGATGTAAATGTGTGTATGAGTGTGTGCACACATAATGTGACTGTGTAATTAAGATTGGTATTGTAATGAATATACAGAAAAGTGGGGAATGATGGGAGGGAGAATTAATTGCATGTCAAACCTCAATTCTGACTCCCCTAACTTTGAAGTACTACACTCCCAAGCCTTAATGATCTTTTAATTTATACTTTAAATGATAATTTACCTTTTGATTATTCAAGAGATGGGCAACATTTGACACCAATACTTTACATTTAAGCAAAGTAATTGAAAAGATGCAAATGCCTTTACTGAACAGATATGCAGAATGCCCCTCTGCATTAAGCACAGGTAAAGTGAACAAGCATATTAATATAGGCAAAGCTTCCCTAACCACACTGTTATTTATATTTTAGGCACTTAATTCGTCATGAAGATCAGTCTGTATTCCTCATATTCATATCTGATCATATTAAGGCTACTGGAATAGTTCAATAACATTACAAGAGAACTGCAGTTAGAGCAAAGATAGGGATGAGTTCTGTGAAACTTCTTCAGAAACACCTATGCTGTTTCAGCACTTTACTCTTTCAGTAGTCCAGAAACCTCTGTACTTTGGACTAAGAGAAAATACAGCTTCATATCCCCTAGACACATATACTTTTCCCACACAAAGGAAAACCTCAGAGGTGAGTACTGTTAAAAGAAAAAAATGCAATGGTTGTGTACTATTGTCTTCTAACAGTCAAAATAAACCTTTGGCAGGGAAAATTATACGAAATCTTCATTTGATCTTATTTTAGGCATCCAGAGAGCTATGGCAGTCCTTTTAAGTTAAGTCAATGTCAGGATTCACAATGTAATTTTTACTTTTGAAAATCAGCATTGCATTACTCATACACTCCTATGGATTTGGTTATTACTGATGGACACAGTTTTGTTGCAATAAGGCAGCTAGGTATTTCATCATGCAAAAAGTCTTGTATGGGTTTGTGAAGGGACCCAGGATTGAATGGTCATTTTTCATTTTTCAATGAAATGAATGGCAAGGATGACAGTAGCTCTCTAGAAAAAAATCTTTATGGAAGAGAGTAAAATCTGTAAAGCACAAAGGACTGAACTAGGGAATCCATTAAAATGCTCAGTAGTATCAAACTGCTCCCCATCATACTGTGGAGTATCAGACTGCTCCTCATCGTCAGACAGGTCCAGTACCACCTGTTTATCAAGAATATTTCTACATTCTCACTACAAAACACATGCCATTAGATGCCATTCCCAGCACATCCTCACATACAAGCCCATTCAATGTGGGCTAAAAAGCAAAGCTTTGCCAAGTGAATGGCTAAGAGCAAAACAGCACAGCATTCAACTCAGGCCTTCTCCACTAACTTGGCCCATCCAAAGTTTGTACAACTAAAAAAGAAGTTCTCTTCAGGAAATCACATTGTCGTTCAGGTTCGGTCCATTTGAGGTAAAATCTTGCTCATTTGTTTAAGCAATTAGCATTCACTTTCCTAAGTTACCACTATTTGTTGACAGATTAGATATTTCAGGTTTCAGCTCCACCATTTTACACAAACTTACCCTCAACTTACCACTTAGACTAAATGCATGTCTGCATTGGAGAACAATTTAAAATAACTTGAAAATTATGTTAAGTATGAGCTCACAATATCATCAAATTGGCCAATTACAAATAGCACCTATGGTAAAAAATACAGTCTGTAAACACAACATTAAATTCATCCTCTGTAAAACAAAATTAGCTAACTGCATCTGGATGTAAAATGAGGCATAGGATTGTATGAGTAGTAGGATTGTAACTGCTTTATGTAACTCTCCATACAAAAGAGAAACACTGAGTCATTTATCTTAATGATGCCGATATTCTGTGAAACATAAGATAAAACTGCAGAGTGCGGACAGAAAGTTCAGAAACCCATTCAAGCACCATGCAAGTTCTCGCCAGCTATCAGGAAAAGTAACTCATTTACTACAGAGTCAGACAAGGTTTACAGGGAGAGCAATATTTTTATTAGATACAGCTTCTTAGATCAATGGTTGAACTAATACAAAGATATTACAGACTTTGATTTTCTCTGCAGCAGAAAGCATAACCTCATTTGCACCTTCAGACAATCACAGGTACAAGAGCATTCACTATTTATATGACACGTGGGACAAAGTCTTGTCCCATGACTACATATGAATGTAGTGGTGCAAAATTAGTACTGGCAAGACCTCCTACAAAGTTAAATGTAGCGTTAACACCACACCTCAGAAACCTCTAAATAGCACAGATGCATAGGAGCACACTGTGTATGTACTAAACCAGGTAAGATCTTCAGTCCAACTCTTATCCCATTTTGCCTTACACAGTAGGTGGTGGTACCTCTTGCTGTAGAGACAGCTGAGAACTATCTGCAAACCAGCAAAGTATTTTCTGCAGTGGTGGTGAAGAGGCAAAGATGTTCTTTTTGGGGTACTGCATGCCTTGACTTGTGAGATTTGGTTAATCATTCTGAATACTTAATGTTATTTTGCAGCCAGCTACTCATGTTATACATATACATTGTTTAAAGACAGATTAGCATTAGAAGGTCATAGGCAGCTCAAAATAAAATTACACTAAACCAACCCAGCTACCTCCCCCAAAATCCCCACATACTTCATTGCAATATGCATGCAGGTTATTTTCAGCTGCTGTAACTCACTGATCTCCATTTAGCAACTTCTGTATTTTTTCCTCTTTTTTTTATGGCACTTCAAAGGTGTGGGCTTATAGAGCAACGATGTAAAACAATAACCCAACAAACCATCCTAAATTAAGCTTTTTTATATATACCACTGAAGTAGTATTTTCAAACCCCACACAAACAGAGCATAGCTCTCAAACTTTTCTGATGGATATTTTGGGATTTTCCTCCTGCTAAAAGCCCTTTCATGGAGACTGTTTTCCTGCAAGTCTTATGTTCTACTCACATTTAAATATCTCTGTTCTTAATACTGCTATTTACCTATTGCTTATTTCTACCACAGCACCAGTCAAAAATGTCAAGGAGAGCCTTATTGTAATAGTACAGTGTAGCACAACTCCAGAAAGCTCCCATTGTGTCAAGCAGAATTGGCTATGAGAATTATTTAATAGTATTGTATTGTTGCAAGAATAGATCTCCCATCATCAGAGAGTCCATGTGTTATCTACTGCTCTCAACAGGCAGTGAAGGCACCTTCGCAGCCAGGTGAGACTATTTATTTTCATCATACACTAGCATGTCATGACATAAATCTATTGGGTATCTGTGAGAACTTCTTTTGTAAGCATATATCAAGCTGTACAGGTAGAGCTCCCAAGAAATTCTTTGTCTTGCTTTGGATTATTGGAGGAGCTACAACAGCTACAGTAGTGACATGGCATGGTATGTGTTACACTGGGGTGGCTTCTCTTCAGGTATGGTCAATTAGTTTTGGGGATTCTTTCCATGCTTCCACTGTCTCTCACAACAACAAAAACAAAAACAAAAAACAAACAAACAAACAAACAAACAAACAAACAAAAAACAACCAAAAAAAAAAAAAAAGAAAGAAAGAAGGGAAAAATCTGAACCTATTTCTTTAGAGTGGAGACCTCCACACAGTGACTAAGGCACATGCAGCCTGCTTCGTGTCTTGCCATGTTCTGTGGAAATTCAATCACTTTGATCCCTGGGGAGGTGAGACGGAAGTTGGTCTTCACCATTTAATTTTTTTATAGATAGCAAAGTCCATCCTTCCACCTGCATCCAGAGCACTGAGGCAGCTGGCAGAACAAAGCACTAGAGAAAAATAGTTGACCAGAATCTATCTGAAATTGCCAGCATACAGGTGCAGTCTTGTTTTTCATCTCAGTTGCAGCAGTCCCTAGTGACTGTGAATGTTTTACTGAAACTGATTAACCCTTTCTTTGCCTAGAATGGATCAGAGAAAAAAACCAACCAAACAAACAAAAAATCCACCCAACTCACCCACTGGCCAAACAAAAATATAATTACATGAGTAGAGAAATGCAAGAATCATATCTAGTCCAGGACTGTGCTACAAATAAAAAGGTTGCTTGAAAAGTAAAAAAGGAACAGCAAATTTGCCTCTTGGGATTGCTGAGATAGTTCCAAGGTTAGCATATTACTTCTAACACCTGAAGGAGGTGGTAAAGATAAACAGAGAAATCACCCACTGCTGAAGCACCGCCAACTTCTGAGTGCAAAGGAGCAATTGTTAAACAAGGAATAGTAAAACTGAACAATAAACTTGGATAAGCACTGTGGACAGGAAGTTAGCAAATATAAACAACCGAAGCAAAAGATAAGACTTTGAGGATAGATAAGAATTCCCAAAGCTGCAGTTTGGCTGAGCCATCAACATTAAACATTCCTTCAGATCCTCAAGGAGAAGTGGTGGCAAAGGAGTCTTATGAGGAAATCCAAGTGCAAAAGGTAGGACTGCTCCCTGCAATGTAGTGCCTCATGTTCCTTCTTTGTCTGGTTGTTCAAGTCCTAAACTACAGGCTTCCACTACTATCCTGAGGAGATGATCCCACAATCCCAGTGTTAGGATTTTTCCATTTACATGTAGCCTAAGTTTTGCTTCTCATTTTCATCTCATTTCTGCTATTTATACCTCCTTCCATTAAAAAGAAAATGTCCATAGTTATAATTTGTGTATTATAATTATTTACCTCATTTTCACGCTCTAAGGAAATGACTGTCACTAACAAGGGTATGCTTCACTCTCTGACAGTCTCCATGGCAGCCAGCTGTCAGTGGTGGTAGAGCTATTCCAAATCCCTCCAGCCTTCCAGGGCCAGCCTCACCACAATGCCTGTAGAGAGGGAAAGGTCCTTGTTTCTCGCTGCCATCACCTGATACCTCAATATGGCCCTCTAAAAATGCATTGGTCTTTTTTTCCTTCTCCAGTCACACACTGAGCACATGTTTAACTTCACTAGCAGAAAAGTTTCTTCCATTGCGGAAAGTATAGTTGGTCCAGGTTACTTTTCTCCCCATCAGTTTTTCCAGAGCAACTTGTATTAGACCTAACCACCCCTCTGATTTGTCACAAACAGTGACAGCTTCCTACCCACCACCAAAAGCTGAGTGATGGCAGGCCAGAAAGGCCAAACAGGCAGGGAACATCTGGGCTTGTTTTTACCTTCATTCTTTGGTGCCTCAGCTTCCCGGGTAGACAGTTCACAAGGATGATCTGCAGCTGGTCTCCAGCTGTGACAAAACCCAGACTCAGCTTTGCCAAAGCCTCTGTAGCTGTAAATAAGGTGGTTTTGGTAAACAGAGAGTAATGCATAAGCCTGAGAGGAAAAAAGGGAAAATGGGGGGTGAATTCTCCGTTGTGGTGGTACAGCAGGAGTTCAGCACTGGTGTCAGAGCTGCTGAGCCCCACCTGATTCACTTCAAACAAGCTAGTTCAACACACTTCACCAGCCCAGAGTTGGGCATTCTTGAGCTGCAGGTCACATTCCTGGCCCTCAGCAAAACAGCCCACTCTGACCCTCGGGAGCAGCGTCAGGGAAAGCAATGCCTCCAGACCCAAGAGGTGGAAGCCTGCCACAGGGCTGGAACTGCTGGAAAGCGAGGCTGTGATGCAATACTTTGGCAATCATTGGCTATGCTGTAGTAAAACTTGCACGGCTGTGCCAGTTGTGCCTTCTGTATCCCTCACTTTGAAGAATGCCATGTGCAGACTCAGCAAAATGAAAAACATCTCCCTTGCCAGGACACTTCAACAGCAAGCCTCAGATATTCTGCTGGCTATAAAAATAGAAAATACTGTTGGAAGGTATCTGAAGTGGTCATTATGTTCATCCCCATGTTTTTAGGCAGCATTAAGTCTAAGAAGCATTCCTGCAATGGATTTGTTTAACCTCTTCTTGAATGCCTGCAGTGGTGGAGCTTCCCAGTTTCTTCAGAACTCTGTTCTTCATGCGATATTCTCTTACCTGAATCTTCCTTGCTGCAGTTCAAGCCTACTCCTTCTTTTTCAATCAGCAAAATCATGGAGAATAGATTCCTATTTTCCTCTTTGCAGCAATGTTAGTACTACTAACAAATAATCACCCTCTAATGAAACAGAATGGGATCTAGAAATATCAGCCATTAGGAGACTTCACCTGAAAGGCAGCTGAAAGTATGAAAGAACCTGCTCTCTTAAGTCTAGTATTTCAGGATTTATCTGGATTCACAACGCTAAATTGAAATTCCACAGCAAATGGAACTCCGGTCTTGCAAAACAACTTCCTCCCATTTATAAATCATATCACTTTGCATATATTTGAATGGCCAAAGATCTATTTAGTCCCTGGAATTATTTGTTCTTTCATTAATGGAGACTAGATGAAAGCTGCAGATAACAGCGCACAGTGACTGAACATAAAGTAAACCCCCTTTATTGTAAAGGATCTGCAGCCTGAGCACCATGGCAATAATCTAATGATGCCAAAACTTGGATGCCCTTCAAATGCTCCAGAACAATAGGTGCTGCCAGCATGACCTACACGAGGTACCAGCGACTGAAGCCAGACTCTGAAGTTACACTTTCCCTCTGCCACCGTGGGCAAGGGCAGTGCCCCAGGGGAACCCAGGAAGGGCTGTGCATGCAGAGAGCTGGGCAAGGGGCCAGAGATGCTCAGGCCCAGCCTCTCGAGGCTGCTTTTTCTGATTTAAACCCTCCGAAGTCCAGCTGCTAAAACTCGGGCAGAGGTGAATCAGAGTCCTCGTTAGGGTATTCTAGAGCAGTGAAGCCCAGCAGTTTCCATGGATTTCAGCAAGGCTTGCCCAGCAATGAAGCATATAAACATCTACATTTGCAGAACTTTCGCATTTTAAAGTTGTCAAGGGCTTGGCCTGGGTCAGAGGGGTGGGATGGAAGATGCCCCTAAAGCTGCTCGAGCACTTTGGAGCAGATAGTAAAGGAACCTTCTCGGGGACAAGTGTGCAGTACACTATGGGCAATTAAATACTTTGTGTACATTCAGCTGTACATCAGCAGCCTCTTTAGAAGAAATGTCCAGCTTCTGTCATTTGACACCAAAACCCAAATTATTTGAGTGGTCAGTGTGATTATTCAATGTCATCATTCAATGTATGTGCCATAAAATCCACATGTGCTTTGTAGCATGAAACTAAAACTGCCGGAGCAAGTACATTTTACTTGCAAGCAAAAAGTGATTTCTCAGACTAATACTTGGAGTAGATTTGGTGCTTTCAGAGAGTTTGTGCGAATGGGAAAGGGTAGGGAAAATAACTGAATCAAAACATGGTGTAGTTAATTTCTGGTCTATTATTTCCCTCCTTTCCACCAAATGGTTGCATTCACTGACTATATAATCTCCTGAACAGAAATTTGTTAATTCTGAGTTGCAGAGAAAGAGTCGCCCATTGAGAGAAAATGTGAGAAAATTACAAACCATTTACTGACCGAGATCATAAAAGAAGAAAAATGGACATGAAAAAGGCCAAGTTCTTCAACAGTGATATGTTTCCAACTGGACTGTGGTATTTATTTTAGTTTAAACATATTGCTCAGTGAATTAATGAAATGAAGGAGGATAGTTAGGACCCACCAGAAATATCCTCCTCCACCTACTATCATCATATCAGGCTGCATATTTTTTAAAAGCTGAAGGGGTCACAGCCTTTATTAGTCCCATTTCAAAGTAAAGACACTTCCACTCCTTAATGAGAGACTGCTTACAACTAAGATAAATACTGGAATTGCAGCATTATCTTCCAGTCTATTGATATGGCTTTATTATCTCATGTACTGTAAAATAAACAGGGTCTCCTCAACTACTTCTTAATACATTTGTGTTTTGTTATCAAATCAACACACCATCCTATATGCTGGGCAGGTATTCCTGTTTGTGGCGGACAGCAACTTGGGTCCTTTCCTTGCCAGCTTATCCAGCATTTATCTTCTCTATCTGTTTTGATGGTAATTATCACTTTTGAATGTAAGACACCTGAGGGGAAACGTAACCTCTCTTTCCTTGCCATGGAACATACTTCAAGGCTTTCAGTTTTTCTGGCCAGACTCCCATTCCAGATTTTTGGAGCTCCGGTGGGGCTTGCTCTACTATTATAGCTGCCACCAGAGCGTGTATTGTAATAAGTTATAGTGTCCAACTACAGCTGAATAATCCACCTTTACAAACAAAGGCATTTTCCAGAGCTCTTTCCTCTCATGCCTGATACTGCCAGTCTCAAAAATAAAATAGTAAAAATTGCCTATCCAAGCCATAAGACTGAAAACCATGAGTTTACAGAAGTACTTAAAAAAAAAAAAATCAACCTCAAAACTTAGTCCCAACATAAATATGGACTATTTTTCAATTACTTACTGTGTCATAGGTATGTGACAGCTAAACTTTGAAGATTCTGCTAGACAAGTGCTTGAGGACTGTACATTGTCAAGACAGTCTTACACAGACTAACTCTCAGGCTGTCCACAGGAGAAATATTAGTATCTCCAGCTAAAGACAGGGAAATTGATGTGGAGGTTCAATTTACCCAAGGCCATGCCATAAATCATTGGAACAGCACAATTAAAACTGAATAGCCATAGGCTCATGAGTTCTGGAGAAAGATTCAGGGTCAGGATTTTTGCTCCAGATAGAGATTTATGACAGAAGAGATAATGAATAAAACATTTTCACCATAATGTTCGTCTCAAAGAATGACTGTTATGCACCAACACTGATCTACTGAGTCTTACAGATGCTGTTTCAGCAGAAGAAAAAGGCAACTAATAATAGTAAGCATAACATAGAGAAAGAAAGGAAATATATGATCATCTAATTTAAATGGACCCAGAAATACTTAGTTGGTTCACTTAGGTTTGTCATCTTTCACACTTTTCTGCAATAAAACTGAAAAGTCATTTTATATTTTGCCTTTGGTTTCTTTGTCCTCTAGCACAAACCTTACTGGCTGCTATTTTACCAATTTGCAACATTACTTCCATTTTCCAACATAATTTTTAACTCTGATCACGTCCTACAAACAGCCTGAAAACTCCTGGTGTCACGCACACATTTTATAAATATTACTACATCGTCCAGCTCATTAATGGAAATAGTGAATAGAAGTGACAGAGAACTGACCTCAGGGACCTCACTTGCAATATCTCCCTGGTATGATAACTAAACTTGGATAACTCTTTTTTGAATGCAGCTTTTCTTTTTTAATTAGTTATGCATCAACTCCTTGTAACAGTTTCATCTAGACCATATTTCCTCCCCTTTGGTTATAAAAAATATCATATAAGACATTATTGAAAGTCTTACTGAAATCAATATTTGTCACACTTATTATGCATTCTCATTCATTTACACCAGTTTTACCATCAAAGAAGCAAATTCATTCAAGTATTCAACATCAGTATTTTTCATATAAATATTTTTCAAAAAAAATGGTCTTTAAATAAGCACAGAAGTTCTTTGTGAAAAACTGTCAACACTGTCAACAATGTAGTTCTACTTTTTTCAAAATTATTGTAAAATCACTGCTGGTACTGATAAAACATAGCTCAGGCTAATGAATTAGGTCATTGAGTATTTAGACAACAGTTTCAGATTAAAGTTAACTAATCTGCTTTCAGCTGAAAGTCACAAAACCAGCTGTAAATTAAACCCAACAAAGTGGAAATAAATAATAATTTCAACATCTTTTGACAAAGCATTTTCTTAGTTTTCAGAGAGCACTAAGTATCCAGATCACAACTTTCAATCTAACTTTCCAAAGCATTTCCACATGCTTTTCTTAGGTCAGAAGTAGCAAAAACCAGTTCTACCTACACCTTTCTAGTCAAAGAAAGTTATAATGGTAGTGGCAAATCACCAGCCAGCCAACCTAAACAAAAAAGCCAACCTTCAAAAGGGTCAATGCAAAACAAGACAGCTATATCAATATTTGCACAAATTTGTCCAGGAGTGAATAAGTTCTTTGAGCTACATGAGGCATGAAGAAGTGAGTCACCCCAGGGATGGACGGCAGGGTGTCCGTCAGAGATATAAGCGGTGTTTGATGCCCGGGCATCTGGCATGCTGCCACCCATCCCATTTCTCCATTTCAGCTGGAGTTCTACAGAGGAGGCAGGAGGCCAGCAGGGAACTGAGGGCAGCTGGGAGGGAGAATGGGAGCAGCACCACGAATTGTGTGTCCTTCCAGGAGTCCTTAATCCCATGTGACATGTGCCACTGCTTACAAATCCGCGTATAACCAGGCCTGTTTTCCACACTGCTGCACTATGCAGAGAGACTACCAGTGCACTGCTCAAGCAGTTTTGCACTTCTCTGCTGGTATTGCACAGGTTCAAATCACAAGCAAATTCTCTTTTTCTCTTTCTGACTAAGTTCTTACTCAACTCACAGGATTCAACCTGACCCTGTAAAACGTATTCATGGCAAGAAACTCCCATTCACACAAGAACTCTGCAAGTGAATTTAACCAGCATTCAGCTATGGTTTCAGGCACAAACACATGCATCTTCAAATTTGGAAGCTGCGGCAGTCCATTGCTAGGTCCTAAGAAAGCAGATATCTAAATTTAGCTGATTCTAGCTCTAGGAAAAGATGGCAGCGCTCCAGAAAAATACACCAATGGTTCAAATGGATTGGAAACAGGTTTCTTCAATGATACAGAGATAAATTTCCAATATGTAATACCACACATTAAAAAAAAAAAACAAACAAAGCCAGAAAAAAAAAAGATACTCCAAAACATTCACAGATGTTACAGCATTGATCTTAGTGTGGGAAACTGGCAGAGTTCAAATAACTTGGTGAAGCAACCTCAGCCTACAAAAAGACTGAACCTCGACAGTGTTTGACCAGTGTGTCAACCCCAATGTGCTGAACTAGTCACTCTTTCCCCTCCTTACAAAATGTGTTCTTAGAACAAGTAACTTGAGCTAAATATTAGGTTCATCATCTTTGGTGGCAGGCCCCATAAGTACATTTAGGCTGAAAGAGATTTGTGTCTTAACAACTTTCTGTTCCTAGTTTTTCATGGCTCAGGAGAAATCTTTGTTGATAGTGGTATTGGTAGTGGCTGTCAGCATTACTAGTCCTGTATTGCTTCCCGTTTCACTGGCATGAAAAAATATCAGCGAAGGCTAAGCATTGTCAAAAATATTAGCTCCCTTGATGAAGCAAACTGAATCAAGCTGTTGCTAGATGATAGCACAAACCACCAAGAAATCATATCTTAGACCACATCTACACAGGTCTCTGTCCTTCAACACAGAACCTGAACAAAAATCAGAACCTGAGAATTACCAGACATCTTTATCTCTATGAATTCAGGCTAGTCAGGGATCTAACTGGAGGCAGCCAAGTCTGCACTCCTTGTCCTATGAACCTGTTGTCAAAAACACTGCCTCAAGTAAGTCTCAGAAAGAGTCAGGTGCCCAGGTTTCCAAATGTGACTTGAAAACCCACACTGTTGTGTTGCTGAAGAGTATAAAAGGCAAAATGCCAAAGACGATGAACTCAAAGAGCTACCATTGAGGGCTTTTTCTGTTTTCAGAGGAAACCTAACCCTGACGGAAAGAACATCAAGAAAAACCAACTATAGCTACCACTTCAACCAAGTGTGAGGCAAAAGCGCCGTCTAGAGCTTCCACCCTCCTTCCTTATGCTGGCTCAGTGACTGGCACACCACTCTGGGGAGCAGGAATCCTGAGTCCTGGCCCTGCTCAGTACCTACCTGTGACCCCCTCTCTGGGGAGTGAGGGTACCCTGCTGCCTGATGATGCTGGGGGTAGCCCGCTTGCTTCTCATCCAAACCCTTGCACACAGGCAACAAATTAGGAACTTTGGGGCCTAAACTGGGAATCCTGATTCTGAGATGTTTCCTTTGGTGAACAGGACCTGCAAGGCCGTACACTCCATTGGGAAGCAAGCCACATGTTGCTCCACACTTTCTGTCTGCCTGTGTATGTCCATGATGCATCACCGAGGAAAGCCACCCCTAGATATTTATTGCTCTGCAGTGTTCTGCCTCAGTTAACAGAAAAGCCCTTTTCAGTTGCCCTGTAACCTGAACCTGCTCAGCTCTGGTCCTGTTGTTGGTTGAGGAGGAGGGATGGCAGGGGCCTTTGGCCACACTTGCAGAGCACATTTATTGCCCCTTCTGCCCTTTCCCTGATGTCACTGTTTTATTATGACATTATACCAAATCACAATGAGGATTAACCACCCCCGTATAAGCTTATTATAGGCTTATGCAGGCTGCTAGAGCTTGGCTTTGGATGGCATTTATTTTAATGAGCTGATGTCACTATTACACCCATGACTGTATATCCCCATTAAGCACTAAAATGAGTGCAGAATATAATATTAAGTTACCTTATACAGTGTCTATACAAAGGTGTCAAAATCCTGATGACATACACAGAAAAAAACCTGGCTGATTATGCCACGGCAAAATAAAAATGTTGAGGTGGAACTAAGGGAATAATTACAGTCCATAATAAAAAGGCCCTGCCAAGTGAGTAACACTTGGTGAGGAAAACTACTTTCATTTACTCTGTACAGCTCACCTGCAGCAATGGATATGCAAAAGCTTAACTCATGCACATAAAGACACACAGTGCAAGCAAAGCACCAAACCAACATATTCTACTTATTAAAAATTTGTGAGGGAAGAAAGAGGGTTTTCTTCAAATTATACAGTTGTGCAGCGCTGAATTAGCTATATTTAGCTGTGGATTAATAGCAGGGTATTCAATACTGAAGATATACCCAGAAAAAGATGAAATTCAGTACTTCTTCATTTTAACTGAGTGCTGAGGCAGTGAACTTAGGAAAAGTAGCTGAATGCAAGGACAGCCTTTTCTAGTCACCTTTGTAAGAATGAGAGCAGTAAGAGACATTAAAAAACTGATTTATGAGAAATTTGTACTAATTCTCTTTTTGACTCACAGATGATTTCATTGGAACTCTTTCACTATTACTAAACAAAACTGAGTGTCTTTAACATGGGCAGAGAAACAAAAATATGGACCAACCAAGAAGAAAGTTAAACTGGCACTGAGTGCCTCAGCTCCACTTATTAACTTCATCACCAAAACGCATGGCTAGGGCCTGCACTGACTCACAAAATGTGTGAAAAGAGGTTCCTCAGTTGAACATGTCCACAGAACTTCATTAACTCTCCTTCTGATCCCAGAACAGTAGGATCTAAGCCAATATATTCTGCAACAATTTCCTTTCCAGCTAGTACCTCTGCCTGCACCGACTCTGCCATGTACACTCCAGGATGCTGGTGAACGTGAGTCTGGTGAAAAATTTCTAGATAATAGAGAAATAATGGTAATATCTGTCTACCTTTTCTTTTTTTTTTTTTTTTTTGTAATGCCTGCATTTTATGTGACTACAGAGTTTTCAAACAGCTATATCATAACAGTCTGTCGCAAGTGTATTGGGTGTTTCAGTTTGCCAGACCTGTCATAATAAATTAAATACAGGATGTTGCAGAAGTGGCTGAGTTCCAGCAGCATCTTGCACAGTTTAATATAGACCTATTTCCCCATTTCGATGTATTTGTGGTTAGATAAATCCTCAGAAAATTTACAGCTGCTACACACAAGTTTATTATACTCCCTCCCTTTGCAGGCTATGTAAGTGCAATAAAAATTTGACGTCTGCTGAGAGCATAGATTTTACTGATATTGCTTTACCGGTGTGGAAACATTTTTCCGCTAAAAGTGACATCTGCAGTTTGTGTTGATTATTTGCATTTGAGCATTACACAGGACTTGTAAACTTGCTTTCCACAGTCAAACATAGTGCAAATTCATTTGGCTTGACAAAGTTCTCAAAAAAAAATATGAGATGCACGTACTTTTACCTGAAATGCAGAGCTAACATTTTCCCCTCTGGGTGCAAGATAGAAAATATTTTTCCAGCCTTTAAAGTTAGTGTAAACTAATGTATAAATTGTAGCCACGATGTTGCGACTCAAAGCCTAATCCTTGCTGACTTTGCTGGAGCTTTGAGTATAGGGGTCCATCTACCCCGAGCAGCTTGCAGGACTGGGACTCAACATACATATCACACTGCTGAAAAACAGACCCTTCTGAAGAGGAAGGCAGCAAGTGACAAACATACAACAGACTCAAGAAAAGACAAAACTTTTGCCAAAAACACCGTGAGCAGAACACGTCCACACGTAACAAAAGGATCGTACGATATTTAATGTTTAAAACAGTAGCTTGATGCTTGGTGTGAAGTTCCAATCTCTGCTCTAGCTGTTTTGCACCAGATGAAAAGGCTGGAGAGGCCTGAATCAAGGCAGAGGTGCCTATTGCAACAGACAACAACTAAAAAGGTGCCCTCTGAAGAACTATGCCAGAAGTTAGGGAATGAAAACTTCATCTATCCCAACAGTTCTTCAAGCCATAGACTATATGGACCTTTTGGGCTGTAGCTCAGAGTTAGAACACTACTGAGGTAAGAGTTACCGGAGAGACACAGAATATTCCTCATGGGTTCTGAGAGTTCATCCAAAAAGCTTCTGTAAATGGTACAAAACAAGATTTTAAAAAAGTGAAGTGGTTAAATATCCTAATTTCTAAAGTCTAAAAAACATGACTGAAGCAACCCAAGCTCTGCTATAATGCACCTATACATTATCTTCTGTTCCTTCTTCTTGAGTTCCATTTTCTAATTGCTACATTTTTGCAAGTCTTCCTCAGGCAGCACCTTTCTTCTCAAGTTGCTTATTTCCCTCTCTCAGAACTCCTCCTGTTTCTACTCCCTATGCATAGCAATTTTGTTCCTAATGCACGTATTCTAAACTCCAAGCAATAAAACTCCTGAAACTAACACAGCATAGTTTTACAAGTGCAGGTGTACATCCACAAAATAATTTGTCAAAAATATTCTCTTTGGCCATTGGACAAAATACTAAGGGAAAAAACCCAGAGTATCAGCCTCTGGACATGAATCTTCCTGGCCTCCCTCCACTATTCATAAAATACTTCTATCCCCTCCCAATCTCCACATCCATAAAATAGGTTGCACTGCATACATACTAATTTCATACGTGCTAGAAAAAGATCATTAAAAAACCCCACCACTCTTTGTGTTTACCAAACAAGTGTTTTTGCTTTAGTCTGTTCCCGCCTTAAACAAAGTATTTCCTATTCACCTGAGTAATTAGAGCAGAAGGATGTAGTGAATGAAGTGCCTCATTATCAAGTTTGTATCCACAGTCTCTGCAGAATGGCTACCATGCCGGCTATTTTTCATAGCTGTCTGCTTTTGCTTGTAATGGGCCATTGTTAACCCTAAATGATCCTGACATTCAATTCTCCATCAGACAATCGCGTCCAGCCGGCAGATTTAGTTCACTAGTCAACAGAGACTTTCGGTTGTCATGTTTCTCTGTGTTCTCATTAGCCCTTGTTTGACTGTGATCCATCCCCTACTGCCTTCTGAATTAAGTGATGCTACAAATACACTTATTGTGTTTTATGATGTCTGTTCCTCAAATTATTTTAAGGAAAAAACTAAGTGCAATTTGATGGCTATTGGGAAACACAGGAAAAATGTGTCCTCCATTTGCTTCTGTTTTGCTGATTTAGGCGTTGTTCTCGATGTCTCTGCCATATCATAAAAATGTAACAGCAACTGTATGTTGTAACCACACACACAAAACCTAGAAGCACCACAACAATGAAAGACCTACTATGCTGCTATCACCAGACAGCTAAAAATATCTAATATTCAGCCTTTTTTAAAGAACATATTATCTGTTTTGCACCAGTAATGAACTTGGGTAACCCTCTAAGAATGCATCACAGAGACTTTTAGAACTCTTGTATTTTAGTTCACACATCATGGCTGAGGGAACAATTTTACAGGGCACTCATACAGTTCTTCATCTAAAAAAAAAAGGAAAATTTTCAGTAGGCAATCTAAATCCCTCTGGAATTCTTTTCTTCACTGAAATTTAAGTCCTTTAAATACTTGGACAATATTCAGCATATGTACATGATATTAACTGTAAAGTGATTTTAAGAAATATGTAGACTGCATTAACACAGAAACAAGAAGCATTATATAAAGTTTTTAAATTAAAAATCTATTTTTAAACCACTACCCTAATCCAAAATTTTTAAAAGTTGTATCCTCTTTTGTAAGTTTAAAATCCCAATAGCAATGTCTGAAGAATAAAGAATCTACTAACATCAAAAAGCAGTTTTTCTTAAAGTGAATGTATCAGCCATATTTCTGAATGAAAGTTAAAAACTGCCTTTGCCATTGTGCCATGCTAATAATTTGTTAGATTTTAGGTTGAAGGCTCTAATTTTAATATTGAAGAATCATAAATTTCAGATATTTTTGTTCCTTTTCTGTTAAATGAATGCAGAAGAGTAACACCACAGTGACATGGTAAAAAGGAATAGAAGTCCCTAACCAACCATGTGGTAGGGAGGAAAAAAAATTATAAAAGCAAAACAAAAGCTATTGCAATTACAAGTAAACATCATGAAAAGTTTATTTTCAACTCTTGCATTTTCATGTTTGGCTCTTATCTGATTCCTTCTGCTTAATTGTTATTTGGAACTGTGCCTTGGAAGGCACTACTGCTGCTTCTCCTCTCAATTTGGAAAGTGTGGCAAAGCAGCTCTATTCAGCTTCAGAGCAGTGAACATAATTGGAGCCCTAGTTCGCAAGCATGAAAGGAGGTGCTGTGCCTTTGATTAGAACTACCATTTCTCTGTGGTGTTTATCTGAAGTGTTATTTCTGTCTTCAGTGTTGACAATGCCAAATTAACATTTTACAATGCTTTCCAATGAGCTCCCAGATCTTGGCTGCTGCTCAGCTCTCCCTGACGTGGAGTCTGATGTCACTGCCCTTATTTTAAATGTGACCCAGGACATTTTAAGAAATGTAAAACGTTGAGATTTTTCTCCTTTATAAAATCTTTAAATTCCACACATTGCAAAGGATGGTGAGTTGAAATACATTGCAAAGGCTGAGAGATAAGAGGCAAAGAGTCCTGCTAGAATCAGGTAGTCCCAGGATTAACATAATTTTACACTATCTCTGACTGAGGAAAGAGACATTACTAAGTTTCCAGTACCATATAAGCAAGCTCTATTTAGGAGTGGACTCCATACACATACTGTAAGCAAAGTAAAGCTAGGACTGCTAGCAAATATCAACTACTAGTGGGGTGAAAAAAGAGTATTTGCTGCTGTGCTTTATTTGAAAGAAAAAAGTTTATAGATTTTTCTGCCTTTCAAATGTGCAAGAAAGTTATTACAATATAGAGCAACTAGTCCTCTGCATCTGGGTGCATTTCACACATCAGTGCCCAACACTGTTATTCTCACTTCTTTTTTTAATGGAATCAAGTGCCCTGTCTACTAAATAAGGACTTTCTAATTTTATGTTATTTATTGCTTCAGAGAGGGAGGAGGAAGAATTTCCTAGCAGAGTAAAAATAAACTGGACATCATCAGCCAGAAAAAATACCAACACTAACTGCTAGAAAGTATTTCATTTAATATAAAACATAAATTATTTAATACCATAGATAATTAGTGAAGTCATCAGTAAAAGTTCACAAAATAATACTCAAGTGAAAAAACAGATTAATGACACAAGTGAATAAGGACTATGAGTAAAACAAACAGCATAGTTGGATATGAAATATTTCATTCAGACAAAAACAAAGTATCTTTGGCAAGACTGCTGCCAAAGCAGCCAGGAACTCTGACAAAACTCCAATGAATCTTCACTATGTGCAGAAAACCTCATCTGAAAAATATAACTGTCTGGAATTTGCAACACTTATTTACTTTGATAAGAATGAGTAGTCCTACTGAAGACAGTGTAGTTACATAGGTTAATTCCCTTCAGAGCTGCAAAATGCAGTCCAAGTGAGTATTTGACGTCAGAAAAATATTTTTAAAAAGCTTACGTTTTCAGGTACACGTTAATGTCAGCACTTCTTTGGAATTTTACCGTTCTGAACACTCTTCTATTTTACTTACAACACATTTTAGAATGTTAACTTAATAATATATGTAGTGGTTGAGCTTGTTTTGCTCTAGATCACACTTTTTCACTTGATTCTCTGCTCACAGTGGACTGATCTACAGCCTACAGAAATGCCTAAGTGAAAGTTTAATCAGATATTAAATTAGGAAATGTTGTATTTGACAGTTTCAGTTTTTTTCCAGTCCAGTGAGGAGCTGAACCTCACTGTTGATTTCAAGGACAAAAGTCACCCAAAGCAGGTTAACACCATCAGTAAGTCACAACAGGTGGCATTTTGCATATTTAAGTATTTTAATTTCTTTGTTTGTTGTTAACCCTAGAAGAGAGACCGAAATTGGAGCCTTCAGTGTGTGTAATGAATATCACACCAGTATTCAGAAATAAATTATGACTATACGTCCCAGCATTCAGGTTCAAAGGCAGTATTTGTCTTTCCATTTGTGCTTAAGTTTGAGCCTCTCACTGCCTTTTTCTTCTTCTTCTTCAATTCCACCCCATGGGATGTAGGTTCATTTTCAACACCATTAGCTGTAACTGATGATAGAGGAGTATCGAGACTCATTAAGTTGTGCTGATTTTCTCTCTCATTCCTCTGTATCCTTTTCTTCTTTTTCTTTGTACCTCTAGAGGAAGGTGGATATAAAAAGAGTAAAAGAAACACAAAGTTAGCCCAAATTTAGAGCTTTTTCCACCCACAGTTGATGTGTTAGAGCAATTGTCTGCCTGTCCCCTTGAGCACAATGCTGAAACAACTACAAAAACTACTGTTCCACAGCAGAACAAAGAAAGAAAAACCATGAAGACAAAATACGAGAGCACTCCACCAGTCTACTTTATCATAGCATTGCCTTGAAAAGAACTCTTCATGATCTTAAAAATCAGCTTGCCTTGATCAATAGTAAACAGATGTAATTAAAAAATACAAATTACTAGTCTCCTCCTCTCATAAAAGCAATTGGACTTTTATTTTTTTTTACATTCCTAAGCTCAGACATCAAAATACTTGTAATTAAAGAGAGATTCCTGGCTTATTTATTCAACAAGAATAAGATTAGTTTTTTGCATTTTAATTTACCTGAATGGGGACAGATTTACAGAATCAAAAACAACTTTAATGTCTATGCTTATCAGACTTCATACAATGCCAAAAGCATCAACCAAGCTCCTGTATCTTTCCCAGTTAATGCCTTTAACTAGTCTTGTGCATGATGTCAGGGATTTTGCAATGTCACACCACTTCTACCATGAATTTCCACTCTTGGCAGAAGTTGTAACTTTATTCAGCTGTAAATTCATAAAAATACTTTAACTATAACCTTTCAAGGGCAGATACTGTCTTTGTTCAAAATCTGTATTGTGTCTAGCAAAAGAGGTCTTGGTATGACCTGAACTGTTATGTTGAATGCTTCTGAAACGCATAAGCAAATCGATGAATCAAGACTGAGGAACGTAATGTGTGCTGTTTCCCCAAAAAGGGTGCTGCAAGTGCTCTACTGTTGGTGTTACTGTCCTAATGTAATCAGATTTTATACATGAAAATGTTTACACATCAGCCTTGCTAATGAACTGATGACTATCTGCCTATAGTTTGAATTTTTTTAAAAACTAAATTGTATATTTATGAATAAGTGGATTGCTGCAGCTCTAGTACTGGAACATCTTAAAGAAAAGGTTCTGGAGTTTAAAACCTTCTGTGTTATGATTTCTAGAATAACTGGAGAAGTACTGCAGCATAAGGAAACTGCGGAATAAAAATCATAATTTTTCAGTAATGTAAGTACCAGTGTACCAAACTGAGTGTTCAGCTGGGTCGTGTGTAAATTCATGCAGAGAGCACTACAAAACTGCGCAGCTCAACAGAACTGTATAATAGGAATATATCTAAGGAGATAATGTCTGTATTGACAAGTAGTATCTAATCATTAATATTCAAAGGTTACTATGAGGTTACTATGCTGGTTTCCAATGTAAAGCCACTCTAATTCTGAGAAGCAATTTTCATCTTTTTATTATTTGAACATCAGATGCGATGACGTATCAAAACAAGACACTTAGATTGAAACCACTGAGCATCTATTATATGGACAATTCTCTGTATCTTCCAGAGTCTGCAGAAGATAGGTTAACTGCTTGGCTAAGATAAAAGTCTACTACCATCTTGCATAAAATTTAGCTTTCCCACTGCAAAACTTTAATTTCCATCCAGAAATTCTCAAAGACAGATATGTCTTAAGCACTTTCCATTCATTTTCTTTTACAGCAGGTATCGTGGCCAAAATGAATACTGCTCTAATAAGGCAAAACAGCAATCATTCATTTGGCATACTGAGTTGTGCAGGTGTTTACAGTTTCACTTCTCCATATTGAAAGCATGTACTTGGCAATCACATCTCACTTGATTCTTATGAAATTTATTTACTACATAATTCCTATCATATACATAGATGTGACATGGATATTAAGGTATTTTCACAGAAAACAGAAGAATAACAGTACGTTTTAGGTGAAGCAGCTATTTAAATACAGGTTGAACTGGACCTCAAGTCATGTTGATACTGCTGTTAGATGCTAAAATAGAAAACTTTTCCAGTTAAGATGGCAATACTAGCATGCATGTGATTTTTAAGGATATTTCAGACACATCAACTGCAGTAAGCAAGAAAACTACAGCTCTGTCACAGCCCCTGCAGATCATGTTTTTGATAACAATGAAGAGAGACTTTTCATGAAAAATAGGCAGCCATGTTTCTGAGATGTTTTATTATCTAATCTGTCCTGTATAAACAGAAATATGTGAGATCTGTCAAACTAATAGCACCAGCAATGTCAGAGGATCCTTCTCTCTTTTAGCTCTCAAAATAAGGCAGAAGCTTGTAGTCTTTTCTGAAAGAAACTTGGTACACACAGTCACTGCTATGAAGTACTATGACATGGAGCATGCATGAATTCAGACTGGAATCTTTGTGATGCTCCCTATAGTTCAGGAGGAGGGAGCACATTTCAGTGACTCAGGCATGTAGGTTTCTTCTCTCACCTTTCCTAAATGTAACTGAAGTGGTTTTGGGGCTCTATTTCTTCAGTGTGACCTCTTTGTCAGGACAGTCTTAGTTTCCACTACAATGAACATTTCACATTTGTTATGACTCAAAATTCTTGAATTTGCTTAAATTATTTGTGATTCCACATTTTAATTTAGTAACTACGGTGGTAGTGGATCAAGGGTTGGACTTGATGATCTCGGAGGTCCCTTCCAACCCAGCTGATTCTATGATTCTATGATTAATCTGCAATGGCACATTTTTCAGTGGATGCCCTGGAAAGCTCACTCAAAATAGTTGTTTCCTGAAGTTCTACTATGGAGTTGAATCATACCAAATTTTTGATACTGACTTCTAACAGACTGTATTAACCATCACAGTAATTACGCTTTTAAGGCATTTCCTTCCTTAATGTACATACTATCAGAATAGTTATGCCCAAAATTCAACACTGAATTCTGTCAATGTGTAGTTATACAGCCCATTCCTCATCATACATGAGGGTTAAACTTTCCACTCACACCTTATTTTCAAACCTAGATACAGACAGAGATATAAAATTAAAATTTAAAAGCAGGTTAAAATCAGATATGTATCTGCATCTACAGCATATATGCACAGATTATTTATATGGGGAGGGGACCAGTGTGGAAAACAATCAGTGAAATAACTTTTCTTAGGTGACAGATATAATGGGAAACACAGGAAGTATTTTCAAATACACTTTTGAAGTACAAATGGTTATAATAGCTAAAGATATTGTGGAAGCTCTTATTTAAAACACTGAGATCTTATCTGCTTACAGCTTTCACGCAATGAACAGATATGATTTTTAAAAAATACAAGTGTCACCATCAAAGACGCTGGTTTGTGCCTTCTTAGAATGTGACAATCTCTCGCAATTCACATTAATTAATTTTTAGAAGGTGCAAAAATAGTTTAAAGTTTGTAGCAATAAATCCTAATACATAGCTAAGGCATGCCAGCGGACAGCCCCATATCCTGAGTCATATCCCCGAGTTTTGATTGTCATATACATTATAGCCCTTGCTTTTTTGAGGATAGAGTGTGTATGCACATCTGTGTGTGCAGATATACACGAACTGTAACTTATTTCACATTTCGAGTGTGAAGCACGCTCTCACTGATAATCTTAAAGCTAATTCTTGTTTTGCTTGATAAAACAAAATAAGCCTTCCAACATTTTCATAGTTTTCAAACAGCAGTTGTAGAAAAAACACTGCAAATTGTTTTAAGTTATTTCTTGCTTACTGTGTTGCAGGTGAGTCTCTATCTGTGTCACGCTTGGAGACAAATTTTAGGTCCCCTGACTTGCTGATGACTGGTGACATCTGTGAAAGAAAAAAAAAAAAGGCAGGAAGGTAAAAAGAAGACAGACAAGAGGGCCAACACATGTGCATAGAAAACCCACCAGCTTCCTGAATAAGGAGAGAATATACCTCGTTTGATAAAGAATGTCTATCAGCCATAAAATGTTAACTCCTATGTGGTTACAAACAAGGAAACAGCACCCTGCTATAAAAAAAAAAGCTACTTGCAAATAAAAGACAGTTTTCAGGTATATGTAGAAACAGATGGTTATGAATCTGCTTGAAATCAGCTTAAAATACACATGGTCTGTAAAGAATAAAGTTATTTCTGCTCCTACAAGATTAAAAGCACAATGCTAAAAAGACACCTTATTGCATAGTTTTAACAAGATAAACCTGTGGGTTTTTTAAGCCTGCAAGTTTAACTCAAAAGTAGTTGAAATCACTCCAGGTTACTTTATAATTCAGGGCTAGGAAGACCCCCCAAACCTGGAAAAGTTTAAGTAAATTCTCTCATTTCCACCCTAATTAGTGGGTCTCTATACAACTTGCTCCCTCTACAAACAAACCTCTTCTAATTCTAACAGGTCTCACAATTACTGCAAGAATTCCCATAAGGAAATGCTAGTGCCCTTCCTGAATCTTCAGGAACAGATTATTTTATTGGTTTAATATTTTTCTACTGACTGGGAATAAACAGGATCAAGCTCTCATTGACTTACTGAATTCATATGAGCACACTGCCCACAACAACCATGTTCAAACATTAGTCATTGGAATTAGTCTGCTGAAAAAACACAGATTGCTGGAATAGTTTAGACAAAAGTCAGCCTATTAGAATACAATAACTAGCTGAGCTAGGAAGAAAAATCATGTACTTCACACACAAAATCCTTGTTAATACAGCAATAAACTTGAGACTAAGTCAATGGTAAAAGTAAACACAAAAGAAGGAAATATAATGCCACTGATATGAAAATACAAAGGAGTGTTGTAAAGGGAATGACTCCAAGTAATTAATACTTCCTTCAGCACTTACAGCCTTGTGGTTCCCTGCCATACACAATTGTGAATTCACTTCGCTTGCAGTCAAAACAAAATCTTTTTCTGAAAATCCTGTGTGAATGATGTTGGACCATTTTTTAACCCTCTTTTTTGAGTAAATATTACAGAATCTCCTCACTGTACTAATACTATAATCAAATATAAACCATTCCAAAGAACAGTGAGGTAGAATTCCCTGAAGTGCTACTATAGAAGACTGACCTCCTATAAAACTAGACTAAGATTTTTAACACTTTCAGACACATAAACACAGAAAATTATACCTGTTTTACAGTTAGAAGATTAAAAGATCCACTAAATTAATGTGCCTAAGTGAAAATTCTTATGATCAAAAAACCTCATCACATAGGCTTTACATATTAAAGCACAGCTCTTTAGTATAAGTACCAAGGAAAGAAAAGCACACAATTGGAGACATTCCACTAGCTGTGTTCTCCACACATGGCAACTAATGAGAATTCCTAGGGTCTGTAGAGAATGACTCCCAATTCTCCACAGCAGTGTTTGAGTATGATAGGTTTCTTACCTCATTCCTACAAACTTTAAAGCATGTAATGAAGAGGGAACTAGGTACTAGATCTTTTTGAAGCAGATCTCACTGCTGCTACCTTCTTTTGTCTACACTACATACCTCTGTGTCCCTCTTAACCTATTCCTTGAACTACTTTTCCCATCCTAGGGATGTAAGAAATAACTACTGAAGGAACAAGAGGGATCAGCAGCAGATCCAAGGAGCTGGTGCAGGAGCTGGTGAAACAAGGGGATGAAGCAGCAAGAGGAGCACAGCAGAGTAAATGGAGGCTGGAAAAATAGGCAGGAGGTATTTGGCTCAGGAGGTGGTGGTAACATTTACATGCTGAGAATTCACTGAGGACATATCAATGTAAGGAGCAAGCCAGAGAAGGCTAGAGTTTGGAGGAGCTGAAGAGGCTGTTGATCTCATCTTTGTCCATTTTGAAACCTCTTGACCACTTGTTATACACAGGCAGATCTCCAAGGAAGCTCCAAACGGCTCTGCACTGTTGTCACTATGTCTGTACTAAGATTCAGTAAACCTAGCATTGGACCAGATATGGTGTTAGTTATTACATTCATCCAGACTGCAGATCTTAAATATTAATACAGAATTATTAGGGCAGTGTTTGTTTTAAAGAAAACACCCTAATATTTGATACTTATGCATATTTTTCTGTTTGCAAGAAAAAATACTAAACATAGTACAAAAAATTAGCTCCTTTGTAGAGTGCCACTAATGGTGTTCTATTTTGTTGCCATATTCTAATTCTCTATCCTTTGAGAGAAACAATCCACCAGAAGGAGAAGAGAACATCAGTTCATATCAACTGCAGAAGCTTGGATTTTCTGAAGTTTCCTTTGCTTTGCTTATGATCATAAAAATTGTAACACAATACATATTTTCCTTTTCTAAAAGGCTTGCTTGCTTTACAGCACATTTTTTTTTCATACTTACTATTCTCTGTGATGCCACACAAGAAGCAACCAAGGCAATACAAGTAAAGGCAAAATACACAAAAGTATATCAAGTTCCTAATCCCTGCTGTAGAATTCACACCAGTAAGTCAAGCAGTAAACCCTCCCTGTGCAACTCATGGAAACAATCGGATATATCAGAACATACTTCCTAGCAGAAGTTGCAGCAGAGGACATCTAAAGGAAATACTAGTGCCAAAGTCTCATCCCAAGTCTACATCTTTGGCAGTACTTTCCTCTAGGCTGTGCAGAGGTGTTACTAAGACTGATGGTCTGCAGAGGTTCTCTGACAGACTAAGAGGTAGATGGACAGAATGGAGTGCTGCAGAAGATCTATTCAGGTGATCCAAGCCATGACAGCAAATGAGCTTGCTCTGTAGCCTACTCTGCAGAGAGGAACTCTCTCATAAAAGTTGTTTCTACATAACTTGATCTAATAAAAGATTCACTGGATTAGAGATGGCAAGAATGAACATGTCTCTCTGCCTTTTCAGACTAGTCTTTCAGACTCGGTATTCAGTTTTTATTTTGTTTTCTATTACACAGTCCATGGATAAAAGACTCATAGTCATGTGTTTAACTCCTCAGAACTCTGCTGATGCCTCCTGACAAAACTGTTATAACAAGTCAAGTTTGAGAGAGATGTGGTGACACCACACTCATCATTTTCTTTCTTGCTATTCTGCACCCGTCCACACACTTCCTGATTAAATGAACAACTGGCAGGGATCTTTGCTAGCAGAATTACATATATGTCTTTTGCCAAGACTTTCCTATTTAAAATGCAATTAACTTATAATTGCTTTTTTCCCCTTTCTAGCATTTTTAAGAACAATTCTATCTAAATCAGATTGACCGGGTTCTAACCCTTATGCCTAACAGTATTAACTTAGTTGTGATCATCTAGTGGAACAATGGTTCTGTATACCACAGACATTGGCATGTATTTCTATCTTCTGCACAAAAGGAAAAATCTGGTGGGTGAAAACTGTAAGCATGGCTTGACGAATACTGTATGTCAGAAATCAAATCCACAAGATGAGTATTTGAGGGACAACAAAAGGAGGAGGAGGAGGAGGAAGAGTGGAGACAAGATACTTCAGACTGAAGCAGTATGGTTTAGAGCAGTTGTTTTCAGTCTTGAAGTCTCGGCCTTTGGGAATTTATCTGTGGTCACAGCTTTGCCTAAGATTTGCATAAAAATAGTTTAATTCTCTTCAGAAAGAGGTTATGAGGACCCAAGGAGAAAATGTGGGGAAGAGAGAAGCTAGCTTGCTAGTGAGAGCTATCTTAGTAATATGTGTCCCTCAACAGTATTTTTGGTTCTGTTTGACCAGTTCAGTGGTTCAGCCTGATTCTTCCTACCTTTAAACAGACTGGGCACTTACAGTAAATGACTATTTAATCTCTTCTTTTTTTCCCCTAACAGATAATTATTTGCTTATAAACCAGATACCTTCTCTTTCTTAAATACTATAGACAGAGGCATAAACATTTTTTGAGACACAACGCATAGCTACCAGCTTACAAAGTAGTAACACACATGCTTAAGAAAGGGTAATTCATCTTGCAGGTGCAGTCACACACTGGAGGGAAGGGATGCCATCCAGAAGGACCTTAAGAGGTGGGCTGATGCAAACCTCATGAAGTTCAACAAAGAGAAGTCTAGGTCCTATAAACAGGTCATGGCAAATCCTTGACACATGTTGGGTGGAGAAGTGGATTGAGAGCAGCCCTGCAGAGAAAGACTTGGGGGTGATGGTTGATGAAAAACTCAACATGAGCTGGCAGTGTGTGCTCACAGCCCAGAAAGCCAACTGTCTCCTGGGTATCAAAAGGAACATGGTCAGCAGGTTCAAAGAGGTGATTCTCCCCCTCTACTCTGCTCTATTCCAACACCTTAGCATTCTATGATTCTATAACACTAACTTGAACAGTAAAAACTGTATTTTAAAGGGAAAACAGAACACCAAGAAATAGGAAACTACAGAACTCAAAAGCTAAAATATGTTAATGTTGGGTAACCTTTCAGAAAAATGGCCCATTCCTCATAAGATGGTGCCACAGTAACATTTCCTTCAAAAGGAGGATTTCTTAAAGAATAATCAAAGTCATTACTACTTTGAAAGTAGGATTTGTAAAGATATATCTATTTCATAATGCCATTCAACAATTTATGTGGAAGACTACACAGCAGCTTTGCAGACCAATTCTAGAAAAGCATAGTTTCTTTCAGCCTAGACATCAATACTTTCAGAAAGAGAGATCTGTAATCATATTAGCAATGAATGAAGCCCAGACTTACAAACTTCACTATAATACATTCTAATTCAATTGAATATTGCTTTTTTTAATAGCTGCAACCTCTCTGAACCTTGAAAATGAACACACTTCGCGATGTGTCGAAAGTCTTCAGCTCTATTCACTGCAAGAGTTTCATTGTATTAATTTCTCAGTGTTTCCCTCATTATCATAATCACATCTTCCTATTCCCTCCTCCTCTTCCTAAAAGGTAATCAGTCACTGAAGTGTTTCCCAGTAAACTGAAGAAAGGCACCATTATAGAAAATAGAAACTGCACAAACTCTAAAATAAAAGTTTTTGATTACGCTAATAGAAAAATTTCTAGCTACTATTTTTGGAAAGGAAAAACAAGTTTTCTATGCTTTTTAAAGTTTTAGATTTCATAAAAAATTTTTGAGCCCACAAACACATACATACAGAAGGAGCTCAAGCCCAGGGGAAAAGCGTCAGTTGCTTGGCAAGTTAGTTTCAGACATAGTGGGCTAAATATTCACAAAGTCTGACAACAACCTTCTCTAGGGGAAGAAGAGTGAGAGTATGAATTATTTATGTGAACAGTGATAATCCCAAACTTTATTTAAATAGACATGGAATCAAGTTGTGATGATCTTTGGGCAGATTATCCAAATTGTGCAATAATAATGTGGTTTTTGACAGCAACCCTTTTGATGTTTATGACCATTATTTTACATCTTGGTATAATTTTTCAAAGATAAATATACTAGAAAGACTATTTTCTTACACTTTTAATGAAAATTTTAAATTAAATTAAATTTTGTTTTTGTCTATTACTACTTCCTACTATTATCATGTAATGTGGAATTGCATACTTAATAGTTAGAATGCATTTTATGTAGTGAGTGGTAGGCCACCTTAAAATTATGAAACATATTCCCAAGATTTTATAGACAACGGAAAATTTCTAGTAAAAACCCCCCATACTATCAACTTTGAAATGCTTCTAATTTGCCAAAATTTTGCAAAACCCACATTCTTGTTTCTTCCCTATCTGAATTCCTGTCCTTTCCACTTTCATCTTAAGGAACCTGGAAACAGCACATTTACTGGAGCAGTCAGATGATAAGTCTGTCTTTATTTCTTGGAAATCTTCATCAGTGCAGCGACACCTTCACTCCATGAAATTTCTATTGGCAGTTTAGAGGTATGTTGTAATTAAAGATGATTATGACCTAATTTTGTGGCACAGGAGTTAAGTAACCCATAAGGCAGGAAAACAAGGTTTGCATAAAATTATTATGTTACGAATGCAAAGCTGATGGTAGAAAGAATTTTGAAAGCAAGTCCTTTGAACTACAGCCTTTTTTTTAATTATTTGCAAAGACTAATATTGGATCTTGAGTATTACACCCTCTTCTAATGTTAATAATTCCACTTTATTCACTCATAAAGCTCTGATGATTAGCTAGATATGCATTTGTTATATCTGCAGTTGGAAAACTATTTTTAATTAGACTATCTGGTATTCTCAGTAATTAAAACCATAGTCATATTCAACATTTTAAGTGCCCTATTTAGTCTTGTGTGGTAGCAAAATCTCACAGGTAATTTCTATAATGATTTTCACAGTAACTGTTTCGCAGGCTTAACAGAGCTAAATATTTGAGCAATCCTCCAAAAAACCCCAGAAAGAATAATATAGCAAACCTAGGTATAACTAAATATTAGGGAAAACATGCTCGTGGACAAAAACAAAACACAACCAAAGAATGAATTATATTTTCCTGCTTGTGGTAACAACTTAAACAAAAACTTAATTATTAATTAAAATATATTTGGATTAAAAAAGAAACAAAAAACCCCAACCAAACAAAACACGTAGGTATTACAAAGTAATGATTTTTCTTATTTCCCATGTAAAAGAAATTGGTATTTCCTTTTATCTGGTCTTATATTGAAAAAAAAATGTAAGGAATAGGAAGAAAAGTTGCTGTGTCACTACTGCAAGACAGGAACTGCCATAACTGATCAGCCCCCTCAGTGGTCACCTTAGCAGCTTTGTCTCAGAAGTATCCAGTACTGCCTAAAGCCAAAGCACTGTAGAACTTTCATTCATGTTGACAAACATTTAGGACAATTTGTTTCTTCTAAGCAGAACTCTGTTGCTTTTGTAAACCCACTACACTTCAAGGCATCACAAGTCTTACAGAGGTTAGATTCATAATTTGATTCAACTGTCTTATCTTTTTGATGATTTATTTGGTGTTGATGTGACTTGAAATTTAAAAATCAGTCAGATTTGCATTTCCCATTTATTCAGATGCTTTTTGGAATTTCAGCCATTACCTCAGCCTAAAATGCGTTATTAAAGCAATTAATCTCTAAGCACATACATTTAATAGTGTCTTGTAGTAGGTTTATCAAGGCATAAACAAAAATTTCCTTCTACCAATTAGATGTGCTCCATTGCAGATTAATGTTCCCTGATCTTGTTTAACAGCAGGAGGAAAAGAAAAATAAAAGAAAGAAGAGTGCATCCAATTCACATCAGGTACTACTTTATATGCTCTCTCCACTTGTAAGTATATCCTCTTATATAATTTTTTCCAGGACTTGTAAATATTTCATAACTTTCCTCTGGGCTCTTCACGATTTTGTAGTGCCCTCAGCTGCTGTGCAAGATAAAAAGCAACGTATTTGCTTTGTTTTGGACAGTCATTGTACATTTGCTTCATTGTATCTTTTGAATTTCTATATGTACTATACAGACTACTACAAAATTCCAACTAATTATTAAATATGGAGTCAATTTAACTCAAAGTACAAGTAGAATCCAAGTAAAGAGCATTTCAATTAAAAATTACTAAAACCGAGTGTTAGTAAAAAAGTACTCTAGTAATACAAAACCTAGTGTTAGAAAAATGTCAACCACAGACACTTGAAAAATTATAAGCAATCAGAACTAATTCTCACAAAGCTAACTTCTCACAAAGCTGAATAACAAGTACTAGTTGCAAATGTTAGTAATATCAGTGCACATAAAAGTATTTTTATGCAGTAAATTGACTAGAATTCTACTAGATAAAAACAGAAAAAAAGATGTGGATAACAATGATCAAGTCTAATAACAACAGGTGTCTTAGCACTTTTCTCTTTTCTAACCTGAGTACAAGTGAAACTGGATGATTATAGCAACATATTCCCTCTGGGATACCTTCCTTGCCTCTAGCAACATAGACAACAAATGAAAGAAATCTTCAGTAACACAATTTTTCCCATATTTGTTAGAGTCTGCCTTTACTGACAGTACCTGGAAGTAATGCACCCTTGTCTCTCCTGGACAATGGTTTGGCTATGAGTTTCTCAGCTATAAAGAGGTAAAAGATACTTCAGATTAATTATTACTACTTGGTGCAGTGATTAATTCCATTTTTCAAGTATAGTTAGAGACAAAACACTTAGTAATTCAATTTATAGCAGTTGGCTTCAAGAAAACTTCCAAGTGAGTAATCTGTACTCAATAATTTATTAAATGCTACCTCTCTCTATTCACCTGCTAAAAACAGAAGCTACACAAAAAAGGTTAGTAGAAACAGCATTGAGTATTTTAACCTTGAACACTGCAATGTCTTTTCCAACCTAAACAGTCCTATAATTAGATAGATCATCTGAAAAAAAATCCCCAAAATTGTAACAAAGTAACACAGAGTAGTTTTGAGTCTTGCAAATCAGACATAAAATATTAGATTCAATTTTAGAAAAGTATGTGGAAAAGTCAAATAATCTGAAAGAATCTGAACAAAACTCACTTTTAAGTAGTTATGTTAGTAACACAAATAAATGAATAGTTGTGAAAAGTACACTTATTAAGGATACAAATATTTTGAAATAAAAATTCCTTAAATTCTAACAGTTATTGACCTAATTTTTATCTTTTTATTTTTTTGCTTACAAATTATCCCATGTTTTAAAACAAACATCAGTCTTATTTCACAGAAGGGATACAAGCTATGCAGTTTCTAATCTCCTTCTAGTGAAGTGAGAATCAAGTGGCCTGCTTTGCACATAGTAGAATCTCTAAAGCTCAGAAAAGAAAACCCTAATAAAAATCAAATGCTCAATTTTTCTTGGACTAAAAACCGGGTCCTGTTTCTTTGTCCTTCTGCACATACTGTATTTTAACTAAAATCACAGAAACAGGAATGCTTATGCACACAGTATAGTATGTGGCATGTAAGCAACAACATACTGCCATATGCAATTGCAACCCAGTATAAGTATATGGTGGAAGTGGAGAGATAGTAGATAGTGTCAAGGCAAAAGCCTTTATTACCTTTGCTCCTCCAAACTATGAAGTTCACCCTCCTAAGCAACATACAGGATAGGTGCAGCCACTCATACTGGAGACCCATCAGCAGCTTTTAAACAGAAAGAGCCACCGACAAGTAAGCACATTTCGATGAAGCATATCTCCTCATATGGTATAAAGGCTTCATGATCACATTGTGTATCTTTAATTAGGATATTACAAGAACTGGAAAACTCCCAAGAGAAAAACATCCCAGCTCTTTCCTAAGTAACTCCATAGATAAGGAAATTTCATGGTTGAAAATCTGAAGAATATGTGGGCAATGCATATTCCAAGAACGACAGTCAAGCACCTGAAATTATGTCAGGTTTTGACAAATCCATATTGTTTCCTCAACCATGATTTACATCAGGTAGCTGTAAGAGATACTTCTGTAAACCTTGGAGTCAATGGGAGATTTGGCCCTCATTACAATGGTGTAAGTAAGCAGGATATTTAATTGCCAAATGACAGAACACCTGATTCCACACAAGACAAACATTAGACTGCTGCTGAAAATCTACCTGCTTGCCTGGAACGAGGTCTACACATAAGAAATTCTTACAAAAAAGATCAAAAATTAATACAGTCCATGTGTACACAAGACATACAATATAACACTACTTACAGAATCCTTCCTTCTCAAATTGTTACCTTATCTAATGTCAGAGAACCTTCCTCTGCTTCTGTTGGTCCTTCTGGCAGGAGAGGAGCAGAATCTGATACTAATTCTGAAGGTTGTTCTTCATACTCTTCTGAAAAGAGGAACCATAATTCGCCATTATGAGAGACATGAAAGAATTTATGTGAACCACCATGACATTACAATCTAGCCAAAAACAGATGTGAACTGAAACAGGTGAAAAATGTTTGAAGCCAAACATTGTATGAGAATTTATTAAATTTTTCCCGTAAACTTTTATTCATATTAGTAAGTTTAGATTTAAATGTGATTTATATATTGGTTATTATATAAAATAAAAGCACTCAAACATTTACCTAAGAACCAAGTCCATACTGATAGCAATGCAGCTGACACTTAATAAATGTATCATATACATTTCTTTTGATTCAATAATAAGATGATTTGATCACCAACTGAAATAACACATCTACCAGAGATTTTTTTGCACAGTTGGACAACTGCCTCCAAAATTTTTTTTTTTTTAAGAACATATTTTCGAGGCCATCACTGCAGACTTTTCCTACAGACTTCTCTCTGGGTTATTTTGCAAGGAAGAAAGGCTGGAGAAAATCCACAGGATGTGCAAGGAGAGCACAAAGGGAAAGGGCAGTAGTAAATCTAACTTTAACTGTCCTCAAGTGAGCACTGTGTTATGTCCAAGTCTTTTTTAGGAAAGAGGCTTAAATACTAGATTTCACTCAAAAGACAGAGGGAGGAACTAGAAAATGGGGGAAAACATCTTGAGAAATGTTGAGTTAAAGGATTTCTAAACACCAGCCTAACTGATAGTTTGATAGTTTAGGATGGCAAATGAATTTCTTGTACTATGCAACCACATGCTGTGTCCACAAGCTGAATACTAACAACTATCAACACACTGAGCATCTTTAGAGCAGTTGACTAAGTAGGATGCTTCCTATATTATTTGTTCATATTCATTTAGGTTTGTCTGTATCAGTTTAGTCAAAACTGTTTTAATAACAAGTACCTGGTTGCAAGTTCAATGCTCAGATATGACATTTAACCATGACTGTTCTTTTAAAACTTCATACTGAAATCCACTTTTTTTGGGAACTGAACATTCTCCAGTATGGAAGGGGGAAAATTAAGAGGTTTTACAAAAGCTAGATCTAGGGAAGACTGCCTAAGAAAAAACTAAGATGTTTGTAGAATGCTTTGATGTGTCCTAAATCATTATCAAGGTAGGGCATGAACCAGGCTGCTATATGTAAGAAGAGACAAGGAATCAATCCAGTTGACAGATAATTAAGTCAGTACTGTATTAGCTGGAATGTTTAACCAAGAGCATACCTTCCTAAGTCAGGTATGTCAACTTGCTAAGTGGTTAGATACACAGTTTTTGCACCACAATAAGTCATCATTATGCCATGTGTGTACTACACGAATTCCTATCTTCAGAACAATAGCAGTACAGCACAGTAAAATCTTGGACCATCAGTTAAACCCACACCGGTATACCAGGAAGACAGCAGTAAACTTACTTTCACCAGCCACATAATTAGCTGGAAAATAGCCTTGCTGTCCATTTGCTAGGCTGCCAAACCACCAGTTATCATTATCTTTGTATAACACTTGGATAATGTCACTGCGATGGATGGTTAGCTCATCTGATCGATGCGCTGTGTAGTCATAAAGAGCCACTACCTAAAAGAGAGATAAGAGCACCACAGCTTTATCACAACCATGCCACAGAGAAAAAAGCGCAACATTCACTTCCTCTTGCAGAAAAGCAGCTGAAACCAAAGCTGCACTTTGGTAAAAGCTGAGGCTGCCTCAAGTTTTGCTAATGGGATCAGGGGTGGTGGGAAAGCAGCAGGAGAGGCAAGATAAAGGACTGTGGGATTGCAGAAATGGTTAAGAACATTCAATTCACTAAGATTAGCTTCAAAACAGCAGCTGTTAGTTTTATAAGCAATTTGCTTGTGAAGCAAAAGGAAAAAAAAAACTTCATACATTCAGTTTCTCAGAATTGTTACACCACCTTCAGATCCCATTCTCTGTGTGCTCATGAAGCATATGTGTTTGAATAAATACTTCAACAGTATGACAGTTTTATCGAAGGAAAAATTTAATACAAAAAGAGATTGCAAAGTTTTGCTTTGATCACTCAATTTTTTTTTCTTTCTTTTTTTCTTTGTTTTGCTTAAAAATAAGGGTTTGGATGTGCAACTTTAAAAATATCTTTTAAATATTTTAAAAATACATTTAAATTCCATTTCGCATAATAAATCCATTTGACATACAGTGCACCTATACTTTTATGAAAAGGAATACTAACAGTCATCAGCATCATGCATACTACATAAAATGCATTACCAGAAGCCTGCTTTCTACCCTGAATATGAAAATATCAAGTACAATTTCTTATTTATTTCCTATACCCTATGAACAAAAATCTGTCCTGGTGAACTCCAAGCAGAAAAGCTTGAAAAGAAAACAAATGAACCGAAACAATAAGGGAATTGCTCACTTTCCTCATCATAAGTGAGGAGCAAAATTATGACCTATTTTAGACACAGAATGCTGCTACCCTACCTATAATTTTCATCTCAGATTCCTCTACAAAATTGTAAGTAAAGAGGTCAAAGACAGGGATTGTTAGGAGCAATAGGAGGTTTAAGGGGATTTGAAGGAAAAAAACCCTTTTTATTACTCATGCATGCATTTAAATCTTAAGACTGCTGAACTGCACAATGCTTTTATATTTGTATTTCTACTTTGAGTAAGATCACCTGTGAGTTAGATGTGTAAAAATATAGACAATGTCACTTGTATTTTCAAAATTCCATGTCATCAATTAAACAGATTAAATCAGTTATAAATGGGAAAAGATGGAAATGATTCCATTGATTCCATGATACCATTTTAAATTTTATGTGGCAATTTTTGAGCTGGTCAGTATAAAAAATTAGTATCAGCATAGTTCTCACTAAACAGGAAATTTATCTAAATATGAATTCAAAAGTCCTGAACTTACATAAAGAAGTTAAACAATGAAATAACCCTTATCATAACTCTCCTCCCTGCATTAGGAAAGCTCATACAGTAATTACAGGTGGTGTTGACAATATAGAAATACGAACTGTAGCACAGAAGCAAACTAAACCACACTAATGAGCACCGTGATCATGTCCAGTAAGAGGTGCTCTAATAGTGCCCACTTCAGTTAAGTGACGACCTCATGAAAACCATGAGGTCACTTAAGGTAAAAAAAAAACTGAACACCAAAAACCAACCCCAAAAAGGAACATAGGAATGTAACACTAATTACTTGGCAGCATGAAAAACAATGAAAGGTAGAGCTACAATTACTTCATTTTGCAGTGTCTTTTTTAAGATAGTTCTGGTGTAAATGTTACATTTTTTGGAAAATATTACAAAAATTCACTGCTACAAACAGTTCAAACCAATCAAGAAAGTCTCAATGTCTGTCTCTCAGAAATAAGAAATTAATAAACCAATGTGTCCTGTAATACAAATGGTTTAGTAGGCCTGACAATTTAAAAGAATGTGGAAATTGCCACTATATTCTCTGAAGACATGTGATCAGAAAAATGACCAAGATGGGATAGAGGAAATGCACCTCAGGACCAAAGAAGAATGTAAACCACTTACAATTATGCTTAAAGCATTGGACTTTCTTCTGGTTTGACATTCAAACATTTGTCAAGTTTTGCCTGTGTCCAAGTCCAAGTGAAAAATAAAAAATTCTATATTCAACAAAATTTTACAAGATTGTTTTTCAAGAGTGATATAAACCCAGCATTAATGTAGTTACGCCAGTTATGAACATCTTTGTAAGAATTACAAAATCTATGGGAGCAAAAAAAATCCTTGGGATTTCATGCTACAAAAAAGGGAACATGCTTTCAAAAGCACAGATGCAGTATAACAGGTATAGAAAATACTGCAAAAAATTACATAATACTTACTGTCTCTTGCACGAGTGGACAACTGCTTCCTCCTCCCACTCCCAGTGCTGTCAGGCTGTCATCATTCTAGAAGAATAAATTATGTTGAAACTTTAATATGAAGTATCTTGCTAAACTATGAGTATTTTCATGTCTACTATGATAAGAATTATCTGTAATATAATGTCCTTTTTAAAAAAGAAAAAGCAGAAGTGATGTTAAGCAACACTGAGTAATATTGGCTATTGGTTGGTAGATATTTAAGAAAGATATCAAGTTTTTCAAGTATGTAAACTGCACTAAAGACAACTGGACTGGTGACTATGCAGTCCCATCTTGTTTGCCTTGCAAATACAGCAGATATTTAAGAAGTTGTTGCAGTGAACTTTACCTCTGAACCAGTACGTAAAAGACGTCACTTCTATATAATGGAAATTTCAGGTTGGTCTTAATAACCAAAACTTTCCATTTAATTCTAGTTGTTCTATCTTTACCACTCACTCTTCAGACTTCCAACAAATTCAAAAGAATAGTAGATATATAATGTAATAATCAGGATATGCCTGTATCAAAAAAATTTATTTCTGTCAAACAATAGAATGCTTCAGTTGAAAGGAGATATATTATAGAAAAATTAAGAAAATTAGTAGAGTAACAACAAACTAGAAAAAAAAAGGAAGAGCTGGAAGTCCTTCGCTGGTATTAATTTTTTCCAGTGGTTGATCTTCACAAAGGAGAAGCCAGTTTCCCCTAGATTTTGTATGTGTCAAAGGATATACATTACAGTACAGAATAGAAATATTACAGAGCAATTAAGACATTTTAGAAGAGAAAAGTCAAATGTGAGATTTGTGAAGTAAACATTTCTACCTCTAACAGATATACCACTTTATAAACACTTAAATTTGAAAACTTTTATCCAATATACTTCACCTTTTTCATATTTTACTGCCACTCCTTTAACTATCTTTTACATGAACTTCTTTCTCTTCTCTTGCTTTTTAAAAAAAATGTATCTAAAATATAGCGCTCCTTTTATTTTCAATAGGGTTTTTTATTTTTTATCAGCATGGTTCAAGGAATGTCATTACATATTACAAAGAAAATCATTGCAAATCCTCAGCAGAATAAATGGCATTCTCAAGAACAGAGATCCTTGCCCTCAATGTTGTCTTCATAACTTAGTTAGGCTTATCCTATATGGAAAATAAATCACTGACTATCCTGAGGTTCCATCCAGTCTCCAGATTGTTTCAGAGCTGCCACAGTAGTTACAGACACATACAGTATATACAGATGAACACACTGTAAAAGTGAACAGTTGTACTCAATTCTCATCATCTACCAGAACATCTAAACCTACCACCTAAAGAGTTCTGAGTAATTATGTACATGCACAGAAGGAAGAAAAAAAGTGTAACTGCCTGATTTGATAAACAAATTTTGAACAAGGACTGGTGGAGCTGCAGTTCAGAGTATGTGGCTTGTTCAGTGGTCTACTGGTAGTTAGCACTGCTGTACAGGTTTCAGCTAATTCTCATTTTCCATTCTCAAGGTTAAGAGAACTGTACAGGCAGTGTGCTTAGCCTGTGGGATGGGAGTGCCTCCTGTTGCTCAAAAATGATTCATCAGAATTATTAGCAGTATTATTTAGATATCTAGTTCAGGTATTCATATTGCCCCATTATTGTGTCTCAATCTGTCTCTCTCTCTTTCTCTCTTTTTAATAAAGTATTTATGTGGCTCTCAAACACTCAACTCGAGAAGAGCTTGAAGAGAGTGAGTTGTTTGGAAATAACAAGCTAAAATCCATGAGTCACCCTGCGATGACGTTGAATATTCTCAGACACTGCCTTAAACTTTTAAGCAACAACAATCCATAGAGGTGCCTCTTAAAGAGATAGATACTCTGAGTATGTCACTGGCTACACACAGCTCTACCTCTACCTGGCAATTGCCACAGCTGTGATTCAAAGAAATCAAACTCAATTATCATTATATGACCCCTTTTCAGCTGCCTACCACAAATGTAGCTACTGCAAGGCAGAAGAGCTGCCTCTTCCACGCCATGTCATTCCTCAAATAGTGCCAACTACTAGTTACACTGCAAGAAACATCCAACTAAAACTACTGGCCTTTCAGCTTAGAAACATAATTTTTTACATGTTGTGTCAGAAGACTAAGGCACATTTTCAGGATTCCAAAAAAGCAACAGACATACTGTAATGTATGAATACATAATTCTTAACGCAATATTAATGTCTCCTTTTTTTTCATGCAGGATGGAAACTAGATAATCCTTTTTTTTACATTGGAACAGATGTGGGGCTATAGCCATCTTCCAAGGAGTTGGTCTTTTTGGGAGGCAGACATCTGTGAGAAACAGAAACGAAATCCTTGCTGAAAAAGTCTGCCGTGTCACACTGATTTTGGTTGAACAAAGCTGTTAGGAGCTTTCAGCATTAAAGGAACATCCTCAGAGGAAGATAAATAGATCCAGTCATTCATGCAGAGTTCTAGACCACGGAGTATCACACTGGTTATCCATGACTAACCCACGTAGATACCCTTGAAATTTCTAACTCAAAACCAAACAAAAATGTTTCAAGACACTAATAAAAAAGAACGTTGCACCTAAGAGTAAACCAATAGATACACTGTTGTATCAAGTGTTATCAATTCCTGATAATACGCTAATTAAAATGTTTATGGCTTCTTTTTAATTGGGCAGTTTCAGTGATTGTGCTAATGGAGGTTTTGCTTTTTTGATGCAGATGTATAGCAGCTGACAGGATTTGGGCATTAGATATCTCTCATCCTCTTAGGAGAAGGAGCACTGAGTAAGAACAAGTGATCAGTTGTTATTGTCTTTTCAGTAAAAGTCTCAGCATTTCATTTGTCCTACTGAACCAATATATTTCAATTACCACATTATCAAAGTTTAAAGAAAAATACGAAAAAATGTAAAGTCTAATGATGTTTCCATGTTTTTACCTTATAGGTAAACATATTCTTCATTGTAAAAGAATAAACATATAGATTAAGTCCCACTTCTAAGAGTTAGTCATTACCTCTTAATAACAACACTTGAAAAATAAACTTTTCTAAGACTAATTTTAGGCAACACTACACATACCAATGGGAACCCTAACGTGTATGCATACAGGGCCAAAGCCACCCTCTCTCCTTTTCCCATTAGTGACAGACTCAGTGACATGAAGAAGGACAAACAACTATTTCCTGAATGCTGCACAGCACCACTACTTCTCTCCACTCCACCTCCCTATACCTGCCATCTGCCAGAACGGAAGAGAAACTGGGAATATTACTTATACAAACAGTCCAGTAAACACACAAGGAATGTGTGTTACAGCTTCTCTTGCCTATCCAGTAAATTTGTGCCTCAGTGTGTAATAGTCCAGGTTCTAAGACTGTTACCTTTTCAGGGCTTTTTGTTGCTGCTTTTGGTTTATGGTGGCTTCTTGATTTGTTTTTTTTTTTTTTTAAAGAAGACAAAATGAGAAATTAACTTATACAGCTTGATTGAAAACTCTTGGTTAGCTTAAAAGATAATATTTAAAACATTTAAAAATCTTACAGAATAGACCTGAGATTTTACTGTTGCTACATTGTCTTCCTTTTTTCTTATGAAGGGTTAGAAATTCAAAGAGTTAGAATTTTACTTAATTGTCTCCTCTCCTAAAAATGTCATGCAATCTCTTTACTGCAGTAATTGAAGTTTTAAATAAAATGCTAAATAACCTGAGACTTAGAAGAAAACAGACGAATACTGTCAGCACTATCATATTTCTGTTCTTGTTCTCTGGTCCAATGCATTCTTTTTCCCATTAGTGACACCTAACTACAAATTTAGTCTGTGGGAAACAGAAGTACAAGTATTTGTATTAATAGGTAAATTAAAATTTTTCCAAAAGTATCAATTGCTAAGAATTATATACTCTTCTTCGGTTGTAATTAATCTGTCCATAGAAACTTTAAAGTTACTTCCTTATGCTTCAGATGACTACAATCCTGATTTGATCACAGCTTTTTAATATTTAATAATCATGGGAATGTATAATTTGCCTTGAGGAAAAAAGAACCTGCAGCAGACTGCACTTTATTGAAACCTGCAACATACAAACAGAAATAAGAAATGCAAACACAGCTGCTACAGTAAAGCCTAAAAGAAAAAAGATAAAAAAAGAAAAAAGGAAAAGGAAGAAAAGATCAGTTCAGAAACATGTGAAATACTCCAGCTCCTGAAATTATTTAAAACCTCTTCAACTATTTTACCATTTCTAAATATGCTACGTTTTTGGTATTAATTACTTGGTTAACCTGCACTTACATACATATTACTGCATTTATAATAGGAGAAACAACAAATATATTCAATATTCAATGTTCAAATATAACCCTTAATTTAGCCCCCTCAGAAAAAAGTATTTTAAATTAGCTGCTATTTAGCATCTTACAAAAGAGCTGATCCTGTAAATGTTTATCAAGCTTGCTGTGGTGGAGAGCACTAATGTACTGGTTGAACAATTTATACTTTTCCCTAAAAAATATATATTGATGGCAAAAAATTTAAAGTGTGAAAACAAGAACCATTTAACCACTAACAAAACAGCAACGTAAACCCACACTTTCAAATTCCTTGGTGAATCCTACTTAGTTTACAAGCCTTCCACAACTGTATTAACAGATTCTATTAAATAAGGTAGGATCAAAAAAATCCTAAACCACTCCACACCAAAACCCCAAATCCAAATTGTAAAACAGGTATAAATGATCAAAGTTAAATTGCGTCCATTTATAATATTTCTCTCAAAAATTACAAGTAGTGCAATTACAACAGAATAATAAACCATGGCATTCTGTTCATGAGTGCAGGAGGATTAACATCTCTAGTACAAGAGGCTCAACTTCATAGAGATACAAATGCATTCAGTATTCAGAAGCACCACTTGTTCTTCTGTCACTAGTTCCTCCATACATTTTGTGTTTAATACAAGTTTATCAAATGTAAAGTTGGAATTAATGGTATTTACAGATTCGGTTGGATTTTTATTATGGTGATCAGGAAACCAGAAATAAACAAAGAAACAAATATAATCAGTAGAAGTTTACAATCAATATTTAATAGATAAGCAGTTAAAAAAGCAAGAGAATATCTGTGATTTCACTTGTTACAAAAAGATGAAGTATGAAACAGTAAACAACGAAAACATCATGCTACAAATAGAATTTCATTCCCAGTAACTGTCTCAGCTTTCTTTTGCTGTTTATGAATGCCTTCTTTCTCAGTAATAATAAAAAACTCGAGCGTGATTTTAGCATATTTATTTCTACACAACAAAAAGTAAATAATGAAAAAAATATAAAGCTTTTGATTTTCAGATATCTGATCTTCCTACCAGCTGGCTGCAGCATAAGCTAATTTGCCTATGTAGACAACTGGCTTGAAGATACCTCTTTTTTTGATAAAGACAGGATAAAAAAACCACCTCTCTACAATGAGAACTTGTGAATAATGACATTTTATAGTTAAACATCAATTTAAAAAAAAATGCAAAAAGAGAATTCCATACCATCTGTAGTCTACCCAATAGTGTTCGGCTAAGAGGATTTCCTACTGGGCTGAAACACCCTGTGAAAAGAAAAGGCTGTGAATTTTCTGCTTGTTATCCTTTTCCATCGAATAAACCATTTTATTTTAAAATCATTATGTTAGCAGGATATGTTTGACAAAATTCTAATGAAAAGCAGCAGCATCTTTCAGTCACAACTATGCAACCTTCAGTCAGGAACAGTTGGAGGATTTATTTAACTAACAGACCTGACACAAGGTTAACTAATCCAATATTTCCATTCAAATGATTTGGAGAAGTAGCTCAAGCTATGTCCACATGCCATCTCATGCTCAAAGCTGACACTATTATCTAGGCTGTATTGCTTTCCTCTTCATTGAATTTCTGAGTAATGCATACAAAGTTTTCCAACAGAAATGATCACAAAAACTCACAAAGGAATTACTTCCTTATTTTATCTGAAAGAATAACTATGTCTATTCAGTAGTTCCTTTTGATCATCTGAGTTCCTATCACAACACATCTTGCTGTTTATTTTATTCACTCTCTACAAAGCACACTTGAACAAGTACTTGTAAATTCTTTTCAAACTATTATGTTAACTACTAAGCTCAAGAAAATCCTTTCATCATCTATGGATTTATCTTTTTGTTATTGGTCTCCTCAGCTGTATACTTAAGAAAACATCTTAAAAAGAAAAGATACAAAAAAATTTGAAAATCGTTGAACATGACAGCGAAATGTGCTACTGCTTCACTGGAGAACCGTTTCTCCAGCACAGAAATGCCAGGCAACACAGAGTTAAGCTCACTGGATTTTCTCTGTGAGATACTAGCTTTCAAACAAGTTTTGTTTTCAAAGAGGAATAAATTCTGAAAACTCATTTTCATTTGCCACACCAAAAGCCTGCTGTCCAGTATCTGAATAAAGAGTACTTTTCAGATTCAGATTCCCATGCACTGGCACAGCTCCACAAGGAAGCCTGCACAGCTTCACCTACAGTATCCTTTCCAAAGCCTAGCGGTTTTGACTTTCACAGGAGATTTACTCATAAATGCTTAATCATTAAGATATTCATATATTGCTAGCTAGAATAAAAGCTGTAAAATCAAATAGTCATAGTTAAACCATGCTCCTGCAGATCTTCTGCATATGACTAATTTTGTACTTGTGAAAAATCCTAAACATGTGCAGTAATACATTATTCAACTTTGCGTATGAATTAAAAGATTTCTGATCTTAATAACTTTAAAAAAGCTTGTATAAATTCTGAAATACTTCATTTTGAAAGGTTTTGCTTCTTATTACTTTACCCTATCTCTTTTAAGAAGAAGAAAGAGAAGAGAATAGAAACCATTTTCTGAATTTAACCCATGCTCAAGATGGTAGACCTGAAGCTAACCTTTTTTCAAACAAGTTATTTGCTAAAACATTTGTTCAGCACTAACACCAAAAGTCACCGGGGATATTACTTCTACTGATATTATTATCTAAGTACTCATACAAACCCAGATGCTACAGAGGTGATACTACATATTGGATATACTGTTGCATACAAGTGTCACATCAACTCTTTGAATAAAAAACCCCAAACTCAGAACCAATAAAATGTCTGCATGATAAAAAATAAATTTTTCTTTAGACAGCTAAGTGTTCTACCATAGGATAATGAATTTGAGCATTGCAGTGTTGTGCCAATTCACACAAGCGCATACCAAGATACAAGATATATAAAATATTTGATAAAAAAAATTGTTTGTTTGGAAAAGTCAAGTTTTAATTAAAAATAAAATTAATCTGTATTTTTATCAGTAATATAATTGACTTTCTTGTTTTCCCAAGGAAAATACGCATTACCTCCGGACTGTATGTTTATGCACGTGAGTACTCTTGTGTAGTCTGTCTATTTAGCTGCTTGTCAAGTGAAAACTTTATGGTTAGACTGATATTCCCAATTAAGATTCAATAAAGAGCAGTGCAGACCCGTTACGCTGCAAGCATAGGATAGAGACAGATGTGTAACTCAAAGATACAGGCAGTGTGCTGTACTGAATTCTAGAAGCTGGCACTGGTTTATACAGCATTTTCCATGACTAGAGCCAAAACAAACAGAAAATTCTCACTACTTTGCTTGAGATGTAAACAGACCACAGCACACTTGGATCCAAATACTCTATGATCACAGCTATTGGTTACCCTAAACTAGTTTTTAGCATTATCCATTAGTTGTTTTCAGTTATTAAGTATTCCTTTAGTAGCCCCTACATTCAGAACAATCACATTAACAAACCTCAAGTAAATAAAACAAAACCAACAAAAAAAAACCTGCCCAAAGCTTCATCATTCCCAAAACAAGGCCCGTTCAGCAAGCAAGGGAATATCCATCCCTTCTTTCTCAAATGATGCAGAACAATTTTAAAGCAATGTTATACAGCTACTGGCTTGATATGGTTCCATGCTTGATGAAGCATGTAAATGACATCAAGCAGGTGTGACTAATAGCCTCTGCAGTGCTTTCTTTGGTTATCTCTGATCCAGGCTGCACACTTTTCGACTAGTATAGTGAGGTACTGAAACTGAGGTCAGGATTGCAGAACGACATTTCCACTTAATTTGAAAATGAAGTTTACAGGACACCATGACCTGTTGGGACTCTCACTTAGTCTGAGTTAATAGAAAGGTCATTAAATCCCTTGTACGGCTGAGCCTGAAAAAACTCCCAACACTGCCAGGTTAATCTAGATTGTCCTATCTTAAGGATGCTTCATAATCAGTAATGGAAAAGCATTTTTATTGATAGAGAGGGTTTATTTGAACTCTTCAATAATCTTCTTTCTTAACAGCATCATCTGCCTTCACCTTCAAAATCATGTACATTTTGAGAAGCTAATTTTCCCTATTAAAGTATCAACATTTGAATTACTGCATTTCTTATTACTCTACATTGATTCTTCAGTGGTTTCCTTTCTATGAAATTTTACATGAGAAGAACAGATTATTTCTAGAAAAACTTACTGCTAATGTCTAAATGAAACATTAGATGTCTCAAAATGATAGATGCTAATGCTTTTTCTCAAATGACCAAAATTTTCATATCAACACAATTTAACAGCAAGACAGCTCCTCTTTAGGGTCCACATAATCCTACTGTTAAAATTATCTTGTGAGTCCAAGCATGTGCTGGTTTTTGGGAAATGACTACCAAAGTACCAGTATCTTTTGAAAAATAATGTAGCTGTCTGCCTTGAGAGGAGTCTGAAACCGTGTTAGTTTCCTGCATAATTTGAACAGTGAACTGAAAGTCTATCCTCAGTTCCTCTCAGGTCACTTCGGGCAATATATTCTCTGCCAGTAAAACAGCAACTAAAGAAAAAGGAAGACAGAAACCAAGTAGTTGTCCTGTCAAAAACACACCTGTACTACTAAGTTCCCAGTTTTACGGCATGCTTTCACTGAAAAACTACCCTCTGCTCTAGACAAGCACATTAGCATGAAGTCATCAAATTCTAAATAGTTGGACTGAAATGCACAAAGTAGATGAGTTGGTATGATAACAGCAACGGTGCCCCCCAAAGTAGTACTTGTAATTACTAAGAAAACTTCCCTTTAAATAACAGGATCTTTAGCTATTTTATTTATTTTAAATTAATAGCATAAGAGCCAGAATAGGGAAAAAAATTCCTTCTAGGAAGTCACATAAATCCACTATTATCCTACTGGATTGTCCACAACCACGCAATGTTAAATGTTTATGTGAAAAAATGCTCTTTCAAGAGAGGCTGAGAGAACATTCATTACAGAATTCATGTTTTAATTAACTTTTCAAAAGAAGGTTTTTTTCTCGCTTTTTGAAATGTTCTTGATAAATTAATTTTTTAATTACTAAAGGTATTTTAGCATCATAAATCTCTAAGGATTCCAGTCACATGGAATCTACAGTTAATGAAATCATCCAAAATTTCATCCTGAAAAATTCTCATAAAATCACAGAACATCAAAGTAAAAAGACATATCTAATAAAACTGAAAAAAGCTAATATTCAGACATTTCTGTGATGAACGACTGTAAAGCATGTAGAGAGAAAAAAAAAATCTTACCCACTAATTCCACATTATTCTGTTTTTAATTGAGTTTTACTTTAAGTTTATACTAATTGCTAATGTCTAAAAACCCACAAACAAGTCCTGAAAGACAGGAAAACAGTGCCTCTAGGAAAAGGTATTTCTTATTGCAGACATTATATTGTGGCCTCTTGCAACATAATACAGCCAAGTAAACAACAAAAAGTGGGGAAAAAGTCAACTCAGATATGAGATAAATTTGTGTATATCAGCTCAGTCCTTTTCCTACTCATCTTCTGTGGCTTTAAAACTATTTTTCAGCAAACAGAATTATTTTCAGCACAGCCACTAATTCAGAAGTATGACCTTTGTGACCAAAGGGTCTTTTAGTATGCAGTATAATCTCTACTTTAGCTTTCAAAGGTTTTAAAGGAAGTTCCAAGGTGGGTTTTCTTGTTGGTTTTTTTTTTGGTTTAGTTTTTTTGTTTGTTTTTTTAAGTAAAAGTTTTCAGCATTTTTATTATTCAAGCCAGGTATAATATAAGAGAAATATGATAATTTTGTAATGTTCTAAATATATGTTAATCTTCCTTCAAAGGCTTAATTCTCAAACCAATTATGCTTTAATAGATCAAACAGAATTAATTAAATAAAAAGATTGTTTATATATTGGATAAGAAGCTATTTTCCTTTTTTTAAACACAGGATCACAAATACTTAAGAAACCCACCACAAACATTTTCAGATGCAGTTCACATAAAATGAAAGGAATGGATGCATCCACTTAACAAGAACACCTTTTGTTTTACCAGCTAAATAGATGTTTTGCAAATATCCCTTGCTGCAGGTGAAAACCCACTTCCAATTCTGCTCTTCATAACTTAGTCTAGCACCTATGATTTTGAAGATATTCTACACTGAACAGGAGAATCGACAGGATCAAAGTACATTGAAAACTGTATCATAGCTTTTAAAACTACTTTAGATGCATTTGGCTGAAAGTAGATTAAAAAAACTACATTCAAAAGCAAATACAAGTGAGACAAGCAACAAAGTATTTTTAGCATTCTTTCTAAAACAGCATACTCCTTGTAATTAATACAACACCAAAGGAAATGGTTAATTCTCTTGAGAGCCTGTATCAAGAAGGGCAGTGGAGCTGGTGAAGGGTGTGGAGCTCCTATGAGAAACGTCTGAGGGAGCTGGGGTTGTTTAGCCTGGAGAAGGGAAGGCTCAGGGGTGACCTTATCACTCTGCAACTGCCTGAAAGGAGGATGTAGCCAGGTGGGGGTTGGCCTCTTCTCCCAGGCAACTAGTGACAGGACAAGAGGACACAGTCTCAAGCTGTGCCACAGGAGGTTCACACTGGACATTAGGAAGAATTTCTTCATGAAAAGAAAGGGTTGTTAAAGCATTGGAATGGATTGTCTGGGAAGGTAGTGGAGTTACCATCCCTGGAGGTGGTTCAAGAAACCATTGGATGTGGCACTTAGTGACATGATCTAATTCACACAATCGTGATTGGCCAAAGGTTGGACTTGATGATCTTGGAGGTATTTTCCAACAAAAATGATGCTGTGATTCTGTGATCTTGAAAACCACTTAAAATGTATATACTCAAAAGAGGCAGTTCTCACATGTCATATTTAAGTGTATATACAAAAGTGCTGTGATTGCAACATTATCAAATGCAAAGGTCTTCTACAAACACCCATAGAATTCTAGTAGTGTATTCTGCACTGATAGAAGTCTATTCACTGTCAGCCATTACTAGCATTCTCCTTGTCTTTTCCCCACTTTTTTCTTTGATCAGAGCATCTGGAAAAGACTGAACTATCTCCCCGATGTTGTTCTCATTTTCCAAGTGGGGTTACAATTTATTAACCTAAACCTATCCACTTAAAACCAAAACCCCAAATCTACAGGACAAATGGAATCCCTCTCTGTTTACTGTCTCACTTTTTACAAGTAATAAAGTTGTGTTTATTTCTTTAGTCAGTTGGATATGAGAGCTGTTTGCATGCTATATACACTTAAAAAAAAGAGAGAAAAGCCTTAGGTCTTCTGCTGCCAGATGTCTCTCCTCCAATTAGTGCAGATCGATCTAGATGGTAATGACAAAAACCCCAAAACTTAACAAAATACCAAACCCACACCACCCCTAGCCCCTCCCAGTTAAGCCAAAACAGAGCTGTACTGATGGGTAGAAAAGCATAGTATTTTTGTTTCCCTTCCCCATTAATACAATGAAATCTTGCAAACTAACAAAATAAACTTGGAAAATTATGTCAATAGATCAGGCTTTGGTTGCTGTTCGAAATACTATACCATATAGAAAAGTCTGCACAGAAGGATAAGCTTTCAATAAAAAAGTAAGCAACATTTACCTTTTTAACCATTTACTAAATACTGGTATTAAAAACAGTTATCTAGTAAAGTAACTCTAGGGAGAGAATTCAGGACCATGCAGTTCCGTATATATTGCTGCAGCTTCTTTCACAGAGAATGTGATTTTCCTGTAGATGCCCCAACTCCAGGTATTAGGAGAACCTTACATTCTCAAATAAGTCACAGCTGTCCTAAACGAAGAAAGACAACTGGTCTAGCTAGTGTGCTTTAACTTGGTAACTTCCTTATCCAAGGACTGGATGCGGTTAGGTCAAGTTACTGCATCTGGCAGTCTCTGATTCCCCAGCCCAAATGACCACGTAGTGTGTCCTTGCAGCACAGTGAGGTGATTACTGGAGCAGCGGAGTAGAGCAAGGCTTAAATTCACACCTGGAGATCCACAGAGAGATACCTTTCCTGTAACACCAACTAATTCCAATCCTCATATAAGAGACCTCAGAATTAGACAGCACTAACATGAAAACACTATGCTTCTGGCAGTGCCAGATCCCACAACATAATTATATCTCTCATCAGCCAAAAGAATGCATAGAGATATTCATTCAAGCTTAGCCATCATTTTCGTTCCTGGTTCAAGGTGTACAAGGGCACAAACAAGTATTTGTTCTGAGAATAATTCTCCAGGAGGAACTATGGAGATTGTCACTGGATTTGAGGAGAATACAGTTTCATTTGAAAACATTTAATCTGTACTTAGGCACAATGAACAGGCAGAATTTGGCCCCTATTTACAAAAAGCATAATGAAGTAAAAACTATTGCATCACAAAAACAATTAAAAAATCCAACTTTTTAATTAGAGATTAAAATCAAATACATTAGCAGCCTACACACCCACCTAATTATTTCTGAGTAATCTTATCAAACCATCATCTTACATTTTTCTTGCAAATGTTAAGTTTCTACAGTACCATATATAAACAATGCAAGTAGTAGCACATGTCTCAAGCATTCTTTTGAAGTAAAGAACATTTATTGAATTCATGCTAATCAGGAATGTGCTAATTTATGACAACTTCGAACATTACATCACAATGGCAGTAGATACCACTGAAAATAAGCAGAGACTATAGTATCCAGTTGTTTCTTTCTACAATGTAGAGAACAGAAAATGATTCTACAGCAAACATCAATAAGCCTGCACAGATACCATCAGCATTCTTAAATCAGATTGGCAGTATTATTTACACGTTCTAGATAGCAGATAAAAAAGATGTAAGGAAAATGCAGACTCTGACGCATACTTTGTATTAATAAGAATTATTTTTCTTCTAGTGCTGCAGATATCCCGAGAAAGTCATTATTAATTTTGCTAAGCTTCCCTGGACTACTTAAAAGCAAACAAGCTAAAGTAAATTTGAAAACAAACTTATTTTGTATTTTATTAAATATAGCTTGCAGTGTTACCCTATGAAAAAATACATCATGAAATACAGAAACTGCAGTCCCTTAGAGCTGTGGATGCCCAACACTGAAGTAGCAACCTTCACTTTTTGGTTTAGTAATTTTTTTTCCTTCTGCATTTACTTTCCCTCCTTCAATCAGAGGAAATGGAGCTCTTATGCAGGATTTATGCTCATCTGTCTCATAAAAATATGTAGTAGGGTTAAATTTTATTTATTAATACAGCTAATTTATATGTAATACACTTAAATAGAATTTAACTCTATCTGCAACCATCAAAGTCAAGTCTCTACTGACCTCAAGAGTCTACTCCTGTCTTTAAAAAAAACAGAGTTGCCCATAGATAAAAGAAAAAGAATGAAAATTATGCAAGGAAGGAAAACAAAGTAATTTACTTCACATGGTTCCTCCCACAACAGAAATTCAGTAATGGCTAGTTATTCACAGTTACTTAAACTAAATTAGTCTGCTGTTCTACAAATGGAAAGCTGTAAGAAAATATGCTTAGAACAGCACAGATACTTTTCAAAATCAGCCATTAATATTTTTGCAATGCAGTCTTGTCAGCTAAGTAAAAACAGCCAGTTACCGCATAAACTACTGAGTTCCTACATTACCCAGTAAGCCTCACAACGTCAAATCAAGTCTTAACTGAAAAAAAAAAAAAACCTAAAAAAAATTAAAATCTTGTAATTGCTTGAAGAACTTATGTAGCATTTTCCTAATACTTGCATTCAAGGAAAAATAGTATCAGCAACATCATATGAAATATGCTGGATTCAGCTTGATATTTCAGGTCTTTATCATGACCAGAATAACTACTACTTTTTCTATTACATTAGCACTTTCAGCCAGTACTGAATACTAATTTTGACAAAATACTACCAGAAAATTCCAAGAAATTGCCGAACAATTAATACGTTATTAAACCTGAAAAATTTAAGACCACTGGCAGACACTAAGTCAGGAAACAACTATATAAGATTTTTAATATGGTATCAAATCAAAAGAGTAAGGAAAAAAGTTCACAGCAGACACACTTCTTTCCGAAATAGAAGGCCATGTCTTTAAAATACATTCCTAAGTTTATTTTCCATTTTGTAGCTCAGAAACTAGATTGGTCATATAATTCATGAAAATACGTGTGGTGAAACCAACCTACACATGAGAATTTTTCCATATCCACACTTTTGAGTTTTCAGATTATTTATGAACAAACTACTCTAAGAAGGAGTTTTTCTACATATCAGTGATTAGAACATGTATGAATAACTAAGTCCTTTCTAATTAGTTTCCAATTGTATAGGGAAATAAAATAATGGCCTGTAGCAATTTTGGTAATAAAATCTGAATATACTTCCTTGTGAATAAAACATGACAAAGTGCTTGAGACTAATATTGGTATCATCTATTACAGAGGAAAATATACTGAAATGCTAAGTCTGACATTAAAGCAACATATTGCAGTTCCAGTTGGGTACAGATTTCAATGATAATGATTTTTCAGTTTCCTTCATCTACAAGGTCTGCGAAGTTTTCTGGAATGCACCAACAACCTGCTACTGCTTTTACAACAGTGGATTTTTAGAATGCCTTCTTAGAAAGTATCACCACTTCTATACTCTCAGTCTTCAGCCACTATGCAATTACTCTAGCAGAAGTTACACTGGTTATACAAATATGTGGATACCAAATGCTACTTTGCTGAAAGTAAAAAAAGATGACTTCGCCATTAAAGGCCACTTTCTACTACTGATAGAAAGTTTGAATTATCACTTGGCAAAGAGCTGAAAAGCAATTTTTTCTACACAGATTTTTCCTTGGGTCTTAGGTGGAAGATGCACAAAAAAAAAAAAAGCATGGAAAGGAAACTGTTTGCAAAGAATGGAATTAAGAGGCAATACTACATTTCATTTACAAAGCGGTACCTGATCTGAGGAGAGGTAAAAGAAAGAGAATCAAGACAGGTAGGTTCATAAAGAAGGGCTGTGTTCAGCTTTGGGCTAAGACCACATTTCTAAAATTCTGGATATCCTGGAGAGAACAGACTTCTCTCCAAGGTTCAAACAGCAACACAAATCACTGCAGCTGGTATTAGAAGACAGAAAGACTTTACAGTATCTCAGCGTCAAGCCAGACAGTAGAAGTTACAGTCCTATCCAGTGAATTTTTATCTTGTTTTTATACAAATTTTGCAAGCGAGATTATTTGCACAGCAGGTCCAAAGGTGTAAACAAAAAATATTAATGAAAATTAAATTCAGAATGAATAAAGAAATACCATTTGACTAAATATTTTCTATAGTATCATGAAAAACAATTTGATTAAGTACTTAATATAATAACATAATAGCTTTTTCTACATCATCACACAGGTAGTGCCAAACTGTTAGAAATTGCAGTACTTAAACATATAAGCTTAATTATATAACCAGTCCTCTCTGGTTTGACTACCATTAATAGCTAAAATCACTACTGACTCACACAGCATCTCCAATAACCCAAAATCCACATGAAAGCAAAAAATGTTAAGTTCTCACAATCATCAATAAGAGGAAGGGGATTCTTAAAGTCTGAATATTCAAGGAAAGGAAATTCTTCTCCAAAACTTATTCTGAAAATAACCACCCCTTTCTATACATCAGACATTGTGAATGTTATCTCAGTTTCTTTAAAACTGACTTAATTGCCAAGTGCTACAAATATTTGTTTCGTCAAAAGGACCAAACAACTGAAAACCACAAAAAATTATCTAGTAAGACTCTAACTTTGGAAGTCTCAAAGATTATGTCTTAATAACCTTGTTCACTAAGCCTTCCTAGATGGGTTTTGCACATACTTATGTGCCAATTATTAACTCAAGAGCTGGTGATACAGACAACCCTGGACACACCTTGTTCTCTTTGAGTGATTCCTGGAACTTACTCTGAAAATCATTTGTTTTGGTAAGAAAAGCTGATTTGCAGGAAGATTCTTAATTCAAACCACAGTTTCAACTGCTGAAGATCCTTTACACATGTGAATAGAAAAAAAAGATGGAAATTTCCTTCATGTTCTTTACTAGAAGGAAAACAAATTTCCAATAAATACTGCTATCAAGGTACACACGATGTGGTATATTATAGATGTACATTAAGTAGGCACTGGATTCCAGATTTTGCAAATGACAATAGAACAATAGCCTTTCCTCTCTTGGTGCTGCTTTTTATGCAGAAGTAGCCAAATCTGAGGGAAATATAATTGGGCAGAAGATACACTACGGTAGACTGAACTGCTGGACACAAAGGTACCAACAATTAATCTAGATACATATTCAGAATTTGTGTTTTTAACTATTTCTAAAATGAAAAATTCCAAGAATGTGCTTGGAGTCCTTGTAGGAGATAAATACTAACTTGGTTTTAGTACCTGGCTCACAAGAGAAGTGCTTCAACTAGCAACATGCAGAACTCTGTTACAACATTCTCCCGAACAAGTAGAGGAGGTGACACACCTAACCTCCTCTAAATTGATAAAGTCTCAAAAAAATCTATTTCAAGGACAGGATCATCCTTTTTTAGTAGAGAGGTGAGCTCTGCTTAAATGTGATTATCCATAATAAAAATTCAAAGAAGCAAGGAGTAGGATAGCAGCCTATTTAGAGTCTTCACCTGAAAATCTTACAAAGCGAATCTCAGAGTTACAGCCACTGCTAGGAAAAAAAAAAAAAAGAGGTTAGAGGAATTGTTTCTCATGCTCTACAGGTGCATAGTGACAACCTCAAGTTTGGTGACCGAATTCTCAACACATTTTCTGCTACTAGGTAATTTATCACAGCAAAATATGCTCAGTATATCTTTTGAAGGAAGCTGTAAATTTCTGTATTTTATTATTTGGCTTATTAACTGCAGCAGTCTTCTTCATTTCACCAGTTAGGCTCTGAATGGATTCCAGAAAGACCTGTATCAACATATGCCACTGCAACACCCTTCAGTTACTCTGTAAAAAAACCTGATCAATGAGGCACTAGCAGCTAGCCTACAGCTGGAGTAGAGGATAGGAAAAGCGGATGTGATGCATATGGGGATGCAGTATGATGGAATCAATCTTTAGATGAGATATAGAGTTTCAAATATTATCTGTTATACAGCCGCATATATATACAAAGTCTTCTCCCAAAAGACTGTCTGGCATGCCACAACAAAGTCTGGGGTCAAGTGAGCATGGGAGACTCCAAAGAGGTTTTTTGAATTTGCCTGTTTGTCACTTCAATCTTTTTTCTCTGGCCGAGGAAGTAAAAACTGAAGAAACTGAGCCCTAATTGTGAGGGGAAAACATGAGAAAGGAACCTCTGCAATCTGTTCCTTCACTGTGTGCCTTAAGGTTGCAGAAAACTCCCAAATACAAGTTTTCAGAAGTAGAGTTTCAAAAGAATTCTAACATGCCATTTGAAGCCAACAAGCAATGAGTCACTTTTCCTTACAACCTCCAGTGAGCAAGAAAGCTCACTGTGAAGCTCTCATTTCATCTGGATCAAGGCAGCACATTTAGGCCAGCTCTGTAAATAACTTCAAGCTACTAGGTGGTGTGACAGCAGGAACATCTAAGTTACAAACCCATAGAGGCCTTCACTTCTCTGTACGTGCCTTCTGCTTTCTTAATGGTTTCCCAAGCCACTATCCTCTATCATTAGTTTCTACAGAACCAACATGATCAGTATCAAACTACAACAATCAGACTACATTGGTACCACAGACTACTGCGGAGCATAATGTATACCACACGCCCAAAATTTACTTAAAAGGTGTTATATTAGTAGAATGGATTGTGAGGGAAGCTTGCTCTCACTGAAATTGGTGCTTCAGCAACAAGGATAACAAGTTGCATATGAATCCATGAAAGCTGAGTTGTTTCACACATAAAAATCAATTAACAAAATTAGCAAACGCTTTTTAAAACACTTGAAAAAGTTTGCATGTACACCAAAATGGGATGGATAATGTTTGTTTAAAACCTGGATTCTTTTTTTTTTTTTAGTGTACTTGGGTTCTGTTAACTTGTCATAACCAGCATTGAATTCAAAGTACCCAAGTCTCCTCTTGGGAGATGGAGACCTCTCCCTCCTGTGCACCATGGCTGCTACTGGGTTTTTTGCACCAACTCCTCTGGAAATGACATAAACAGAAGGATTGAAGCACTACAAGGAGGGATCAATTTCCTCATCTTATTCACCAATGCTTATTGCTGTACAGACAGCATTCTTGCTGGTCTGGGTTTTCTGCTGGACAAGAGAACTGATACTTTACTGCACAGTCCTTGGCAAAAGGACTGTTTCCACCTCTGCAACCAGCTAAAATTGCTTTTAAGTATGTTGTCTCATGGCTCAGTAGCTCAAAATTACAGACAAGTTCAGAGTGAAAACAGTTAACAGGACCTCTCTACTTAGGAATTAATTAGATTCAGTTGTTTTAGGATCCACATAATTGAGAAAGTAAGGGCACACTTAGGCCAAATCACTTTTGGCAGAGACTTTCCACAGTACTACGTCACACCCTGATTTTGCAATCTATATCCATTGCTGCCAAACAGAGAGTAATGCTTCATTTAATCCACACCCTTGTATAATTTGGCTGAGAGTACTTCCTTTAGCCTGAAGGCTCAGCAGTAATTACCCTAACATACACCAATTTCAAGTAAATATAAATGGTGTTCTTCTGATAAAGTTTTTGGAATCTTCAAAGATTGCTGTTATTGTGCTCTGTATTTAGTGTAATTTTTAGTGAAATATTTTAATTAACTTGCCTAGAAGAAACATGAAAAAGAAGAAACATGAACATCTAATAAAGGAACATGTGTATCTTTGATCTCAGTATAAACAATTCTAGCAAGTTTAACTAGAAAATACAAACTCTTCTGACATTTATAACATCTTATCAATCAGACAGAAGAAACTGGATAAGCAACCTTTTAGAATAGTAGACTGTCATTATTGTTAATGGATATGTCTCTGTGCCTTTACTACTCTGTTGGAACATTTTTGTGGTTAGATGTATTTATTTACACAACTTATGTTTTCAAAGCAAAAAATAATTTTTACTATTCATTTTATAAATATAAACATTCAGCTCTTCCACCTTAAAACAACGTCCTGTATTTGTGCCTTAAAGCAAAACTCTGATGTTGTCCAGTAATGTGGGCAGGACAGCAGGGTCAAAGAGCTCTGAGGAAGTTCTTTCCCTTGCAGAATTGCCTCAGATGCCTGTAAGCCATGACGAGGGCACAGGTGTGTCCTTTACTCTTTAATTTTTACTTGCTGCCGAAGTCAGCTGTAAGCTGGAACATCATGAGCCTTTGTAACCTATTTGCATTGAGGAAACTAAGACACAGCTACTTCAAAATGTAAATGGCACAGCAAAATAACTTCCAAAAGAACCAGGTACAAAAAAATTATCAAAAAAATCTTGTGATAGATGTTTTTTTTGTTTTAGAAGAAAATTAACTTTGAGAAAAATATTTGTAAGTTGTATTTTTCAGTTCTTCCATTGTGCTGTAAGCAAATAATAACAAAAAAAGTTTTATTTTCTTTCTCCCTTCTCTCTTATACTTTTACCCTAAGTCAAAGTCAAAGTGAGAGATATGACTATCTTAAAATGAATGATCACATTCCGATTCAAATTAACATACAGACATATAAAAAAAGCACTTTAGACTTAATGCTCTTCTGCTTATGGTAAAAATACTTGTACCTAACTTCAGTGTAGTTACATCAGTTGACACTTGTTGAGAGCTGATCTGTGGTGTTGAGCTGGTAATTTCGCTCTACTGAGTTCTCTTACCATTTTTTTAAAAATAAAGAGAAAATCTTCTATATTAGATCTAAAACTTAATCATTATAATAAATTCTCTGTGACTATGCAGTGCTTTTTAGTTAAAACAAAGCCTTGTAATGACTGTAAAGATATTTTTATCTTTGGTTAATAGGAGGAAAAAAAAAAACCAGAACAGAATAATACACTCAAAAAACTAGGGACTAAAATAAGTCAAGTTTACTCACTTAAAAAGTGTTAGTATTCTGCACTTTCTCCTAAGAGTTTTAAAACATTATTGTTATCCAGGGCATGGGGTGGTGGGGGTGTTTCAGTAAATCAGTTTCCAAAAGAATGAAAATATAGGTACTTGATCCAACCACAGTGTTAGAAGAAGTTATGTCCTACAAAATACAGAAAATGTGAGAATTCTGCCAAGTAGCAATTCAATACTTGTTATAATAACAGAAAGCAATTCACATTTCTACATTTAGGAATGCAAAAGAAAATAATAGGTAAAATTTTCTACTTTTTGGCACTACTGTCCCATTAGAATAATTAAATGAAAAGGCCACACGTAAAAAAAAATCCATCCCCATAAAAATATTAGAAGAATTATCTCACAAATTTTTTAAAGTTTAAATTTCTGAAAAATGTGTCAGGCAGGATCAGTTCTTCAAATACGTACTGCACAAAAATATAGAAAAATAACTGAGGAGTAAGAGACAAGTATTGGGCACCCTTTTCAAACACATGACATAATCTACTAGGAGCAGACTGTAGCTTGCAGGAAGCCAACCACCCTGCAAGCATTTATTCTTATGTATGACTTCCTATGTTGACAGCACCTCTATAGGATATACTAATATTGTTCTGTATTTCTATCCAGTTCTAGACTTAAAAACGATTGGTAGAAGACTACTAAGCAAAGATACTTCCCTCACTGGATTGCCTGATCATCCTGAGGCCATTATGACTATCCCTCAGTGAACAGGAAACTTGCATTTCTCCCTCCATAGTCATAAGAAAAAATGGAAAAGATAAATGTATCAGGCCACTAGGGAAAAGACTACTACAATCCTTTTGCACAGGCCTCATAGTATCACTTCATTATTTGTTTAATCAATATCACAAAAAAGCCCAGCAGACTCACCAATGCCAATGGAATTGAGAAAATATAAAATAAAGGAAAATTAGTTTCCATCATTACCTATTCCTCTTAGCAGCTTGTATTACACTCAAACCACTTTGAACTAATAGTGTGGATTCTGAACCACTTTTAGGTATGTATTTGCTACTCTTCACCACAACATGCGCCTGCCCCAATTTTAAGAAGATGTGGGGCTAAAAAGAAAAATCTCAATGCTACTTAGACGTGGCAAATTGCTACATCATTTCCATAGCTCTGATCTGTGCTGCCCTGCAGGCTTAATTGCGTTCACCATCACGGCAAATCTAAATGAAGCTGTTGGTGAGCTAATGAGGCAGCACACATTACAGTTTAACAGGGAACAGATATATCCTGATTCTTTCAAAACGAAATTGAATTTTTTTTCTAATGCTTATATTCTTGGCAAGACATGTTTTACACACAATCAAGATATTTCTCTTGAAAAGTGAATAGGAAGAGATTTCACCCCTATGTTAAAGTTTGATAAAAGACAGTATTTACAGTAATATGCTAGAATAAAAAAAAAATTATGTATTCAGTGATCTGTGTGCCATTCAATTTGCCTGCATGGACTGGATGCCAGTAACAGAAGCATGAGAATGCAACTTTTGATAGTGTTTCTGCAGTATCTCTGCAAAAATGTGAATTTTGCTACTTGATGTACCCTTTTCTGATTCTAACACCCCTCCGAGAATAAAAACAGTATTTTAAGAACATTTAATTGATGCATAAATATTCTTTATATCTTTGATGTAGAAATCTATTTTTCACTCTTTGAGACTGAAAAAAGAAGTTTTAAATAGTCTATCAAATATAACGGAGGACTTAAATGCAAAGTCAGTTTTGCTAATATCTTCAGAGAGTGAGAAAGAGTGCTTTGAAGCTTTCACTTTATGTAGGTGGAAAACACCTTTGACTGTCAGTTGTGTTAATGGAGAGAAACCTTCTAATTGTTCTCAACCCTGCCAAAGTGTTGTGTTTTTGTTTTTGAGATTTTCTTTAAAGATACAAGAACCATCACGTTATTAGCGCATAACGTAATTAATTTTTAAGAGCAAGTTTAATTAACTGGTTGTATTGAAGTCAAAATTTTAGTGAAAAGATCTGTGCAGTATTTATAGTTGAGCTTCAAGCTCCCACATAACTAACAATTAGGGTCACTGCTAACTTGAGATCTCAAACTTGTTTTAGGAAGCATGTCTTGAATATAGTGGGAGTTACTGAAGAGTCACTGTTGAATAAAGCCTAAAAACACTGGCCATTTCTTTCATGGCATGCCATGGACCTGCAAAACTGCCTCATAGGAAAGTGATTTCACTGTGCAAAGATGCTCACAGTCTTAAGGAGGAAAGGCAAACAAGACCATATGGGATTTTGATGTCTGTCAGAGAATGGGTAATTGAAATCTGGAGCTTTTGCTACTCCCTTATTTATCTGAAAAATAACAACTAGGAAATGTGTTATCCTGGAAGAAGGTACGAGGAAAAGATAGGAATGTCTAAGACAAAGCCCTGCATAATGCTATAGTGCAGTGTTGCAGAATAACACTACAGGATGGATATGATAGAACCATGCAGCAAAAGGAAGGCAAAAGCTCAATTCTGACTATCAAAGACAGGTCTTAAATTTTATGACCAAGAAAAAAAAAAGAAAATGAAAGAAAGAAGAAAAGAAGTTCAGCAAGCTTAAATTTTACATACCTTCAGGGATAGACTCCTTAAAGAGTACTAAACAATAATCAAGAAAGAATAAAGTAATTCTGCTACACATAAAACAAGAGAAATTTAAGTAGAATGAAAAACAGGACCAGCCATAAGACTTTGTGAAGCTAAATTACAAATATAAAACTGACCTTCTCCAAAGACAAACATCTAGTAAACTTTTCAAATTATTGAAATAGCTATCAGCACAGTTGCAGCTTTACTGAGGCAGACATAAAACTTACCCTGATATGGTAAAATGAGTCAAAGTCTCAATGACAAATTTCATCTGACAGCCTATCACAATGGACAGTAAGAAAACCTAAGTTCCATGCCTTCCTCTCAAATTTAACATAATATTTCTGAGAGGAAGCAACAAAACATACATTTTCTTAAATTTAAATTTATTTTGTTAAAGCTTATGAAATCTCTCTAATGAAATGTTTAAACATAACACATATAAATAAGTTCATCCATGTCTTGTATTTGCTTTGTGGTTCCTACTTTACTCACTACTATTTGACAAAATTCATTACTTTTTTTCTAGAAATTCTAGCCATACTCTTGACAAAACCTTACCTCTTGCACAGCACTCTCTAGCATCAATGGGAAAGCAGCAGATGTTGTTAACCTTGAATTTAGCAAGACTTTCAACACTGTCCCCCACAACACTCCCACAAACATCTCAAGTATGGACTGTGTAAACAGACAGTGCAGCAGACTGAAAGCTGGCTGAGCTGAAGAGATCAGAAGTTTGTAACCACTCTCGTGAAATGTAACTGGAGACCAGTCTCCAGTGGTGCACTCCAGCGGTTGATACCGATGTCCACACTTTAACTTCTCCATTAATGACCTGTATGATGGGACTGAGTACACACTCAGCAAATTTGCATATGATGAAAAATTGGGAGGAGGGGCTGATACGGCAGAAGGACACACTCCCATTCAGAGGCACCTTGACGGGCTGCACAAATGGGCCAACAACAACCTCTTGAAGTTGAACAAGGGGAAATGCAAAGTACTGCACTAGGGGAGGAATAATCCCATGCACCAATGCAGACTGAAATACACAAAATATCATTTAAAGATAATAAAAAACCCTTTACTGTGAGAACAGTCAAACATTGTAATAGGATCTCCAGAGATGTTTTGGAGTTTTCTTCCTTAGAACTATTACAAACCCAAATGGACATAGTCCTGAATTCTAGGTGAATCTGCTTTGATCAGGAGGGTTAGGCTACATGGTCAATGATCTTGTCTCAACTCATCTCACATAAAAAATATTCTGTCCTTGAGAAAGATGCTGAAGCTCTCTATTAGATGATTAAACAATGAATTATTCAATTTAGAGCAATTAACTAAATAAATAAATTGACTAAATAACTAAATTATTCAATTTAGTTGGAAACAAAGGCGGTCCTCTGTCTCAGCATCCTTGAGATAAGTGATCTTGAAGAAAATGGGGAAGGTAAACAGCAGAACAAGGACTGGGTCTTCATAAAAGCCTATAAACCAGTGAAAGTATGCACCTGAAGAAAAGCCAAAACACACCGTATGCTTGAGAGTTTACAGAACCTATTTGTCAAAACGAAGAGACATTTAAAAGAAATAGTAGTGAATATTGCACATACAGCTAATTCTGCAAATGTATCTGGACACAAAAAGATTTAAAAGTCAGGGAAGATCTTCTGTATTACTGCTAGTGTCCATAAATCACAAAGATGGCTTCACCGTTTCCCCACTGTTTTCTACCTAACACAAGACCTAGACAATTAAACTGTCTTAAAAAGAAAGGGTTGCATATATTGAGGCTGCACTGTCCATATTATAAGACATCAGCTACCACCTTACCAAATTACTAAAGCACTCACATACACCAGTTACACAGTGAGAAACATTGCTAAGAGAGGCTTACACATACAAAGGGGAATTCTGCATTTTGCTTTAAAAAGCACTAAATATACAGCAAAAGGTGACAGGACTGAACCGTCAACATAACCCTCGGGAATATGTAACCATCTGCTGGACAAAAATGAAGGATCTCTAGTACAGGCAACTGTTAAAAAATGCAATATCCCAGTAAGTATAAAAAGTATATATATTGTGTATATAAAATCAATACAGGAAAGAAAAGTTCTGTCCTTCCAGCACAATCCCTAATTAATAAATCTGTTTAAGTCCAGATTTTCTATTATTCAAAAGCAAAATTTAACTGGCAGTTAGGAGCTATGAACACAAGCACTTACCTTATAGTTTATAACCAATGGGGAAAGATGAAAGAGATGAGTAAATCTTCCTCACATGTTTGAAAACAACTCTACCACAGTAGAACAACTTGGAGGCCCCCAAAATGACAAGAAGTAATTTACAATTTTAAAATATTTTCTTACAGAAAAGTCTATTTCAATTTTGACCCACTAGTATTTTTATGGTTGTCTTAGCTTAAAAATCTTGATGTTCTCGTGGCTTCTTCTTTACTATATTTCCTTTTTTACTTTCTTTTTACTATACTTTCCTTGTGTAAATATTATTCTGTACCAGTGGATCATCTTGAAGTATTAGTCAGTTTTGGACACAACTACAGTGGGAGCATATGTGAACAGCTATAACATATAAAACATCTATATTTGCTCATGCTATTTAGGAAGTCTCCATCAACACATTTAGCTGTGCTTCTGCATAAAGTAAAATTCAAGAAAACAGAATTACTCAGTTTGAGCAATATTAGGAATAGCCATTTAGAACAACTTGAAGTATGTGTTAATGTTCTTTGAAGGGTTAGTCCACCTATTTTAAATATTCACAGTATGTAAGACAGAATACATATTCTACAGTTTCTGTAAGATTTACACACTCTGGAAATAACATGCATCTGTTGAGCAAAAGATGGAATAGTATTAGGCTCTAAGCTCTTTTGTTAAGGTAGAAAATGGAAACACAGAAGTTAATTGGTGTACGGCCATTTGCATTGTGAAATAGTGACTAAGAGTAATTTTGAGACTAGTGGTCAGTCTCTTAGACCATGCTAAGGACCCTTTCTCTGGCTGCTCAGAAAAAGTAATCATAACTTGATTTGCAAAAAAAATTGCCTGCCTTTAGGATATAATTCTATATAATTATAGAGATTATTCCTATCTTTACTATCTAAATTTTAAATCTCTATTACTTGTTTTTAGTTCATTATATATTCCACCCTCCCCCTGGAATTCTTTTTACCCTTCTCAAGGATACAAAACAAAAACACTTCAAAATTAAGGTACCAATTTTCTGTCTTATTTTACAAGTGCCCAAAAAAAAGAGAAAGACATGAAATCATAAATTTTATTATTAAATACTGTGACTAGCAATGAAACAGATATTATTAGCAAAGTAAGCATCACAAATGTGCATATTTGCACTACTTGCCTTTTTCTCAAATTCTTTCAATACAAAAATGTCTTTAGAAGAAAAATCCCCTAAAAGTAATTAAATACAACTGCAAATGAACTACCAAGAGCTATGGTTCTTATATAAGTATACATGCTTTTAAATTCTATTATTTTTGAGTGTCCATATTTAAGATCATTTAGTAAGCATTAAAATATTACTAAAATATTAAATGAAGAAACTCTGGTAGTCTCATAGTCTTTTAGGAGCTGATATCACAATGAAATAAGTGTACGGTTTAAGGAAAAAAAAAGCATTACAAGGGAACACGCATCAGTATTGGACTGTATCACACTGCACTTTATAAACAATATCACATATAACAAAACCAGGACACTTCCTGAAAGAGCTGCACAACAAAATTTAAAAAGGCAGAAAAAACATCCTCGTAAAGTTATTACCCATTCCCTACAAAGAGTGAAGAAATAAAGAAACCTACCACTTTCAGTAGTGAAAGAATACAGAGGATTCAGTGGAGTGCTGAGAGTTCCTGGCAGTCTTAGCTTGGAGTGTGGTGACAGTGATGATGGCGCAGGAAGCAAGAGATTTGAGCTCGCCTGTAATAGGAAGACAAATCAGAAAGTGAAGTGTAATTTCCTGGGTCATTTACTGATGCAATAGCTAGAAGAGAAATATTTGCTTACTTTAAATAACTATTATGTACCAGTAAAAAAAATAAGACTCAAGTTGACAATGACTAGCAATTTCAATTTTTTTTTTTTTCAATATTTGGAGGTACAGACTTGGAAAAATTACTGGCACAGCTATAAGCTGAATTGTGTGTTTATATATGGACACTACCTCTCAAGGAATGCAAACAATGAAACAGAATTCTTTCAACCACTGCATCTTTGCTGCATCTTTGTATATAAAAAGACATTTATATATGGTCATAAACTTATAAATTCTCATTTTTGAGTATCCTAACTACACTGTATTTCTGAAGAGATTACTCACTATTAAAGAAAAAAAAAAATTTAACCCAGACCTAACATAAAACCAATTTCTGCAAATCAATAAAGCATACTTTAGACCAAAACCCCAGACACTTCCTACATGTAGGTTACACAAAAAATATCTCCAATCCTAATTTCCACAGTAACAAAGATAACGTAATGAAAATTTGTTTTCCTATGGAGTTTCTTGATATACATACAACTATTAAAATGCAAAAGCCCTTCCCCAAATTTTACTCTTGACATATTATCCAATACAACACTATGAAAAAAACAATCTTAGGTTTTTACTTCATCCAATTGAGAATTTTACAGTTTGTTAAATATATGCTCATTGGCTGCCTTAATAATACAATGGAAAGAGAAAAAACCAGGCCTTAAATAAAATATTTGTAACTTTCTTCAAGCAAAACAGATTCATGTGCTAGAATTCTTGAGTTTTTTACATAAGGCAACATAATTCTTGATCCTTTCAAAAGTTAAGCCTATTTCATCATATAGATAAAATGCATATGATCACTTAATCCAACTAGAAGCCCATACCCAGTGGAGTATTTCCTTTGGCCTCAGTAAACTCTAGATCAGAATCTTAAACTTCACTTGTGGGTCAGTGATATTTTGCAAATTTTCATCTACTGGCTTGTCAATTCTGTTTAAAGAATGGAGACGGTTAAAGGAAAGTGAATTGGTGGATCATTTCAGAAATTATATATTTTATACAACTATTATTTCTGTAATTTAATAAATACTAATCAATTCAAGAATGTGTAATATTCGAGCACTGGCAGTTGTATTGGAATGCAGGTAATATAGCACTAAAAATGTGTGTTGAATGACTTGAATGGGCTATAGAGGACATCTGCAACCATCTCCTCTATACCACTATACTAGACCTCTATCTTAATTTATCCACCTTTGATTAGCTAAAAACTCTCGTACCAACTGCGCACAATTGTAAGGACTGTACTCCAAAACTGACAGAAAGAAAACAAGATAGAAAATCAGATTAATCATTGAACACGATTTTAAAAAAGCATTAAACCTGCTAGATTTTACTGTAATGTATAAATTTAAATGAATGTTAGTAAACAGTAGTTGTGAAACATAAGCAGAGCGGAAGCCTGCTTGTCTGAACAACTACAACGAAATCAACCTGCTTTTCTTACATTTACATATGCAAGTGAGTAAGCTTCGCTGACATAAAGTTTTCTTTGATACAAAAAATATGGTAGAAAGCCACTAGCTTATGTATTTATTCAAATACAAAAAAATAATCTGTTCTGCAAATGTTTTGAGCTCAGCTTCCCAGTGTTGCATCTTCTTTAATCCACTGTAGGCTCTAGAGAGTCTTTCTCTCTAGATAAATGAGAAGACTCCCCTTTGCATGAATTTCTTGCTGAGTGGACACTACACCATCACACAAACATATGTTTTCCAGCCAAATATCCTCATGGAATTCTCTTTCAAATTTGCTATCATAAAGTAGGTTTCAGACAATACCAGGGAATGAAGATAGGTGGAATATATCGGTCTTTGGAAATCAAACTAAACACAGCAGAGCAAATTACTGAAAATTAGCACTTAACAGATGAACCCCAGTTCATCCTAGAAGGAAAAATTATGAAAATAGACTTGTCTTGATTGTGGTGTTTGAATGAATTACATAGAAGATATGAAACACTATGTAAATTATTGCTGTACAACATTTAATTTACTTCTCTTTATTTTCCTGCTGTATCACACAAATAGTCTCATTATACAGGCCAAACAGCCGTGCTTTGCAATCAAATGCAACAGAAACACACAACAGAAGATTGTGTACAGTACCGAAGAGTTAAGAAAATCACCCATTCTAAAATGCAGCATTAATTCTCTTACAATTTTTCCTTCCTCCCCAGGGTCTTACAAACAAGATAAAAACCTTTTTAATAAAAGAGATATTAAAAATAAAGTTTGAAATCAAAGGAGTGATTCATTCCTCCCCTTAATGGCAATGAAGCTGAATGAAGGTGAGCTATAAAAGCCTGTCCCTCCAAAGTACAGACAAAATCAGTTTTAATGACCTTTCTGCCACTATGTTATAAGTATTAGTTAAACCTCTAAGAGGCCCAAAGAGGAAAAAAACATGCCACATTACAACAGAAACGGGAACCACTCAGCTAATAAATGAGGACTAATGATTCAAGCACAACTGCTTCCAGGTGAAGTGCACTATCCTATGAAAAATAATTAATTCTCCTACAACAGGCAGACATAAGACTACCTTATGGAACAGAGTGAAGCAATCTTTTTTTTTTGAAATGCATGCTGTGGGAAGGCATTGCTAAATACCTTTACAACGAGCAAAGTTGGCTAAGATAGCCAACCATCAATATAGTTATTTTTCACAACAGGCTCTGCTTGCTTCATGCACAAACCACAGCTTTACCAAAGATACAGTTTACCACTGTCCTGAATTGAGTAAAACTAAGACTTATAACATTCATGTCACTTTTTGTAGCAAAAAAAGATACCTACATAATTTTTGCCAAGTTTAAACAAAGCTGGTTTGCATTTTCTTTTTTGTTAGGGCAGCTTTATGCAAATTACACAAATACACATTTTCAGTGGAACTATTTTTGACATTAAAAGTGAGTTGGATGAGACAGAAAACAGAATAGTCTAAGATTTGACAAGCTGACAAAAGTTATTTCTCTCCTAAGAACGCAATTTTATGACCTTTGCAATCAATAAAATCAACATTTCCACATATAGTTGCAAGCCAAATCATGTTGGTCAGCTCTATATTACTTCGCAATCTTTTAGTTTCAGGCTTCCCTTCTGAAACTTTAGGTCTCTAGGACACTTTTAAAGACAGTTTAAAAGCATTATTAAAACCATGATTCTGCAGAATTTAAAAGCTGAATTTGAAATAAAACCAAAATACAGATTCTAATATTTTTCTCCACGTTAGAAGAAAATACATAAACAATAATGCTTAAAGTAGGAATACAGCAATACAGCTTTTAAATTTGTAATGTAAGTTTGAGTCAAGTTTACATCTATGTAAAAGTGCAATTTCTATGACAGTAGGGCTAGAAGGACTCCAGTGAACACTGGGATTCTATTATATTAGGTGTCCTGCAATCACTTGGAGACTAAACTATTTTGCTCTTATGTACTTTTAGACTAAGTGTAAAAAAAAAACAACCCACAGCTAAAATAAGGTATTATCCCAAAGACAGGTAAAACTTAGACAGATTTACTTGTCTGAAGCAAGTATGTTCCCCTGATGCTTCCTACAGTCCTCTTAATTCTGACTACACTGATCAGGAACTCATCTAAATGGCAATATAGGTTCCTCGTAACTTGAGTGCATGAATGTTTTTCCCCATAGAAGCCCAGAGGTGACCAGGGCATACAAATGAAAATTGACACTAAGAGATGCTTGATTCTACTGTTTAGTCATTGTCTGCAGATGCTGGCTCATCACACAGTAATTATGTATACTCAGTTCCTTAGTTCTGCCAGAAAGTTCTGGCATTTCAATTACAGGTTACTTCAAAAGCTTTCTTCCTTTTTTTTTCTTTTGTCTTAAAAAAATATTAAGAAGAAATTAAGATTTCTATAAACACTTGGAATAGTATGCTTCTTTCATTTAGCCACAAGGCATACCAACTTCTTTGTACAGGACACAAAACAGTTAAATACAGGCTCAGTTATACACAGGAACTGTAGACTCACTCAGCCATTAAATGCAAAGAGAACAACCTTTCCTGGATTGAATAAAAACAGCATTTCAACTTAAGAACATGCCTAGATATACACATCTTAGCAGAAGTGGGTAATTTACCACCAATAACAGTAAAAAGTAGATTTGTCTTGTTTATTAAGAGGCAAGTAGGTTACTATGTAAACTGTGACCTCATGTTATGATTCATGCTGTCAAAAAACATGTGATCGGGGGAAAAAAAAAATCCATTACTTTTGTAGCTAATTTTTAAGATGTCTTCTTTTTTGTGCAAATGAAAAACAGATGTAACCTGTTCCACATAAAAAACACACCCAAAGACACTTGTCTTATGATTTTATTTCTCTTCCTATTACAGAAAATAGACACCAGAAATTTTTCTGACTCACATCTTCTCAAATATATATATATATATACAAACCTATTCCTTTGTACCTGCTGGTAAAAGACATTAGGACATGACTATAAATACACTATACAGCTTCAGGCAACCACTCAGAAGTTTGTAACCTCACCCCACCTATCCCCCCACTGCCCACGTATTTAGTTATACTTTAGGGGTTTCCTATCATATATAAAATACCTTTTTGGTAGATTTTTTTTTCCCCACAGAGATGTTAAAAAAGATGTAGTCTATGAAACTGTAATTATTATTCATATTATTTTTTAAAAAATAAAAATAATCAGACTTGCACTTCACTAAATCGTTTTTATAATTATGCACTTAAACAAAACATGTAAACTAATTTGTTATGTTGACAAGCCTTCATTTGATTATTCCAGAGATTAACTGTAATGTAACCATAAACACAGAAAGGTAAAAAAAAACCCAAACAAACTCTGACTAGATTTCACAACAATAAGCAGCACTTTCGGACGCTAAGAAAAAAAAGAAAATAGTTATTTTCCATATCTTTTATGTGAATGAAAAAATTCCACAGCTAACAAAAAATAAAAGGAATCCGTGAAACCTTGTAACAAAATTCTTAAAGGTTTAATCTTGTATATCCTTAACTCTCAATTTATAGTATCTTAATATTTGAGCCATGATCAGTGTTCCTTTCTGCACCCAACATAAAATCATTTAGGTTGGAAAAGACCTCCAAGATCATGGAGACCAGACCTTGTCAACTAAACCACAGTACTGAGTGCCACGTCCAGTCATTCCTTGAACATTTCCAGGAATGATGACTCGACTACCTCCTGGGCAGCCCACTGCAACGCTTAACCACCCTTTCAAGTGAAGAAATTCTTCCTGATGTCCAACCTGAACCGCTCCTGGTGCAGCTTAAGGCCACTTCCTCTTGTCCGGTCACTTGTTGCCTGAGAGCAGAGCCCAACCCTAGCTTGCTACAACCTCCTTTCAGGACTAGATTTAAGCTAAAAAATGAATGCAATTCACTTCCTGTCTGGCATACCATTTATATAAAACATAAACCCCTGAGAGACATAAAATGCTGAAAAACGTCATTGTTTAAGTCTATCCCAGGCCAAACCAGGACATACATCTATTTTGAGTATGTTGTTTTAAAATTTACCTGCTTAAAATGAGGAATGCATAAAAAAATTCTTTCTAAGCAAAGAAGCTTCTAACATAGGAAAATACGACAGATTTTAAGAACCTGACCTGCTTTGTAAGATTGTCAGAGGGCAGGGGAGAATGAATCAAACAAAAAACAAATCACAGAAAAAACCTTCTATTTGTTTAACTTTTTCTTACACAGGCAACTTGGTTAAAACTGGTAAATTTAATGAATTGACAAGGAAAATTCATCACAATTTCTAAACCCTTACTTTATAATAAAATATTTCTTAGAAACATACAAAGTAAAATTCTGGCAAAACTTTCATAAGCTATTATTTTACCTATATAAAGCTTCTAGTAATAGTTCAGCCATTTCATATCAGCTATCAGTTTACGCAATCACAAGGATTTAACATTCTGCTTGGCAAATGAAGAAGAGGCTTATAAAAATTATTGGTACATAGTAAATGAAACGGTTGTAGGATTTCAGATCCACCATGGCTTATAAAATACATCCTTACCAGTCTGCAGCTGGGAGTAGGTATGTGTAAAGTAATAACTGTAAAAGAATTTCCTAGAGTAAGAAGAGCATTTCCTAGCATTCTGAAGAGGAATACAGGAATAGGAAAAAGTACACATCGCTATTAAAAAACATCTATTTAATTTAAAAGCCCTCATTCCAATGAGACATATTGTGCTGGTCATTAGGAAAATGATGGCCTGTGTTACAGGATCACATTCTCCACTAATATAAGAAAGTAAACAAAAGGTTTTAAACATACTGCAAATTTCTTATAGATATGATAAGAATACAGAATATCAGTACCTCCCCTGAGAGCTTGTAGATAAGAAATTTGTATTGCACACATGATCGAGTTATTTCAGCCTGCAAAAACACTGCAGCATTGTCTTGTACTTGGCAAAAAACATTCACAGAACTGTCAATGCTTTCAAAAGAGTCCTCAGTACTTAGTATATTATGACTCTCCAGTCTTCCATCTTCAGGTAGAAGCCGTAGTAAGTTACTATAGAACTCCAGATTTGCAGTAAAGCCCACAAGTCAAGCACGGTATTTCAGAATCTACCAAAATCAAGATGAACCAGAGGACAGATCCTCACAAGACTGCAAAAAAAACCAAAACAACACCACTTGGGCATCTAGCTCTGTGTCTAGGTCTTTGTCGCAGACAAAAGCACAAGTTTGTCTTCTTCCACCTGATGATTTAGATACTATCAGTATCATGGTTATGTGTTCACCAAAAAGGCTGCACAGTTTTTTTTTTTCTGAAAAGTAGCGGCTTTAAATTCTATTCTAACGCAAAAAGATATATTTTGCATCTCAACTAAATTCTTAAAGAAGACCACCTGAAAGGACTACAAAGTATGCTATCTGATGTATACTACACCAAAGCACCATTTATGAGCATACTTTGTAGTCATATAGCTTAATGATGAATGTTCAGTACATTTGATGGAAACCAAGGCATAAGCTTCTGGATTCTCTCACAGTAGCTACTCCTTTTATGAATTATGCCATAGTAATAAATACACTCAAGGGACAAAAAAATCTCACCAGTTTAAAGTATTTCTGTATACAGGAAAGAATACTTTCACATTCTACTTGTCTCATATTATACTTAATACACTCCAAATATCAGAATTTTGGTAACCACTTTGATAACCTTTTAATAATACATTTTTCATAAATATAGCATGAAGTAAAGACTGGAAAAGCTCATCATACTTTAATTTAGAAGCATTCACATGTTGAGAGATGAGGCAGCCAACATTTAATTGATTCCAAGATCAGTACTACAGAGTATATATAGATGCTATTCGTAAGTGCTAAAAAGGAGTTAGGCATCTAAAAATCATAATTTCAGAGGTGAATACTAACCTTTAAAGAAAGCCCTTCTCCCCATACCTAGATAACATATATCATCCTCTTGTTATGCAAAGTTGTAAACAGGTATTTTCACTGCTAGATGGAAGTGAAATTTTAAAAACATAAATAGTAACACTGAATGAAAAGCACTTATGAGTTCTTTCAAGGACCAGAGATAAGTGCTTTCCTATCAAAAACTTCTGTGAATAGAATCATACATTCCTTGAGGCAGAGATAAATAATAATTGCTGCCAAGATTCACTACACTGTGATTTCTCTCTGTGGTAAAGAAGCCAATTCTGCATTCTGGTTTCATACAGAAATTAATTTTTACCTTCTGTAACAAAATGTCTCAGCTTTTGTGAATTGTTAAAGCTTAAACACAATAGTCAACTCTTGCTTCTAATTACACATTTTCTGGTCTAAAAAGAATGGTAGTGTTGCAGAGGAAAAGAAAAGAAACTTCATCTATCATTCATTAAAGTTTCCGTTCAGGTAGCAAAGAAGAAAAACAGAAAAAAACCCCAAAGACTGCTTCTAAAGGTACCTGGAAAAGAGGCACTGGTCACAACACAAAAACCCCAAGCTCATACAGGATCAGAGTATTCTCTATTTCTATCTAGCTTAAACCAAACTTTAATGTATTGACTTACATTTTCAAATCATATACCTAAGTCATAGAACTCCAAACTTTGCACTTAACAGCTAATAGATATGAAATTAACTTTTAAGTTCCCACATGTTAAAATCAGAGACCCCTGTGTTGGCACATTTGCTGTTTGGGTGTTCGGCACCTTTGTCTCATAAAACCTGACTCCAGGCATGATCTTAGGCCAGGTTTACTGTCTACAAGGTACGCTGCCACCATGCTTTCCCCAACATGGTATTTCCTACAAATCTATGACAAGCTTTTGGTATGCAAACATGAACTAAAGACCAGTACAAAGCCTACATAGTTTCTAGTTCCCTACTGTTTTTCCCATCAGACAAATACATACAAGGTGTTCTCGTCTGGATTTTCATTTTCCAACCCTACCACAGGGCAGCTAGCCACCCTATGTGTGGCTTCATAAAGTCTCCTTTCTTTAGTTTTACTTGTCTGTTCCCAGAAATATAAGCACATTCTCATGCATGTAGCTGTGCTGCAATTTTTATTTACTTTGACAAACACTTTAGCAAACTATTTATGCAAGTGTGCTTTCTAATAAGCCTTCCAGCAAAGCCTGCACTGACGTACATGCATCTTTTGTCACATGAAAAAGTGAATTGCACAGACATCCAAAACTGTAATTCCCAATTACAAATCAGTAGAAATTTTAAGTTTTAGTGTTGCTATATTTTACTCTGGTGTGTCCAGAACATGATAATGCAGGCAGGCAAGACTGCATCCAAATGCAAGAAATGATCCTATCCCTGCTTGAAAAGGCGTTATCACTGTCTCCTGAATCTCATGTTGGATCACTGAAAAGATTAGTATCAAGAGTCCTTTCAAAGAAATCTCCTCCCAGATATCTCAGTGGTTCATAAAGCTCTGCCAGGAAGCACTCTCACAGTGTTTATAATCACCACTGCATGTGACAGGTATCAAAATGCATGCAGACTCTTTCAATCGCCATTCTCTACTGTTTGGAAACCCACATGGTGAGAAGACTCAGATGACCTTTTCGACATCTTCCACATAGGAGAGGATTTGGAGGATGCTGTCAAAAATGTTGATCATGACTCTGCTCACAATGAACTTACTCATCACAAACTGGTCATTGTGCAATGGAAATCTAGGGTTACAAAACTCCAGTGGATGAAAGTTATTCTCTCAAACACAACTGTAGGCTTATCTACAGTTTTCATCTAGCTACATGGTTCCATGGAACATCTATGTGGCTCTGCTAAACCAGATTTGTTTCCCACAGTCCAGAACCCCTGGCTAATCTGAGACTAAACAGATGCAATGACGAAGACTCTCATAAATTCATTAGCCCCATCTTTTTCCTCATGAGACATCCAGAAGATTAAAATTTCTTCTGGAGTATCTTCCAGGAACACTTGTCCTAGACACATAGTCCATTCTCTCCATATTGTGTCCTTCTCTGATAAACAACTTGAAGGCACCAGTGTTCACTTTGTAGACGAGTAGGAACAAAATAAGGAGAAATCAGAAACAAGGCTTCCTTCCTTGTCTGAGACCTTGTTTAATTCAAAGGCAGAAGCAACCTGCTACTGTTATCCACGTGGACTACAACATGGGGTTTAGAAAGGAGTCCACTGGGAGTTCACAGTCCAAAAATCAAAGAACTGTGAGATAGCTTTCTTCTGGACAGTTTCAAAGCTCAGGCCTAATGGGATGTCAAATCCAGGGAACAAGACTAGATCAAATCCAAAGCAAAACCCCTAAAGCATGATAAGAATAGCTACAGCAAACTCAGCAACAACTGCTTTCATCTACTCACCTGCTTCCTTTGTGATTCACTTATTAATAAAGACAAAACCTAAAACTACATGAAAAAATCTACACGTATTCAAAAGTACTTAAAACCAAAAAATAATAAATGCAAACACAAAGGCAGTTCACGTCATTGTGAAAAGTAATTATAATTTCATAGTGCTACTCAGGTCCATTATAAACTCTTGCTGCATGCAAAATTGTCTTGAGTTGGGGAATATCAATGAAATTTATTGCCCATTACAAAGGTTTTAATTACTAATGCAGGTATTGAGAAACAAGACAAATAGTCAAGCACCCATCCAAAAAAACACTTTTTATCCCTCTTTGTCCCAGCTTCACGTTAGGCACCTCTTTTTCCTCATTTCTAGCCCCCAGCCTGCTTGCATTTGCCACTAGGTTACACTCAGTCCCTTTGGTATGGTGCTGCAGGAGAGTGGTCTTAAGTGTATAGTGGTTTGCTCTTTTTGACTCTTCTTGTTTCTTACTCTTTTCAAATGCTTTAGTATGGATCCTCCACCAGACAAAATACTCTTGGGGACTGTACCTGTCCAGCACAGATTCTTCCATAGGTTGCAGCCCCTTCAGAGATGTACCATCTCCTGTGTTTTCTTTTGCATGTCCTCATGTATCTCCTGTGTTTCCCTTCACGCCTACTTTGTTGTCTCCCCTGTATCTCCATTTCTGCATCATTTTGTGTCTCTTGCATCACCTTTGTGACTCCTGCTGTGTCTTCTTTCATGCCTCCTATCTCTCTTCCTGTATCTCCACTTGTGCCTTCTGACATGTTTTCCTTTGTGTTTCTCCTCTGCTGTGGTCTCTCCTGTCCCCACTAGATACAGACCTCTCTTCAGTATGTTTTCTTGGAGGTCCCATATGCTGTTTTGTTTTGCTCCAGTTTCAGTTGTGCAGTGGCTCTGTACTGTCCTTTGCAGAGCTGGCTTGAAACAGCTGTGCCCAGGACACAAAAGACCACGATCTCCCACAGAGGTCAGCCCTGCAGCCCTCTACACTATAAAACCCCTGACATTTATGCCACATACAAGTTTAAAGGTGAATAGGGAAAAAAAAACCCAAACAAACAAAAGAGAGAGAACATTCTGAAGCTCAGCCACAATGATCTATGAAATAAATCATATTTCTGAATTGTCTGAATGGCAATGGCACTAGCAAAAAACATCCCTTTTATCAATACTTGATAAACAAAAGTTTTATATGATTACTCTTTTCTAAAGAGCTGCTTATGGGTGCATTAATATTAGCAAGAGACATATTAACTTCTGAAGATCAGATCTTATGACAATATATATATGTTTTGTTACATATACCAGTCCCAGAATATGAACTTTGGCTGAGAAGATTATATAGTTCTGCAAATTAATTAAATTTGACTTACCAAAACAGAATCAAGTTTTTGTTTCACCTTCTGCATTCTCATTGATGCTCTTGCAACACTGACAAACTGATCTGCCGGAGACATCACTAAGCTTTTTTGCACAGGAATTTCAGAAAAACTGCTAAAGAACTGTGGCCCTCTTGGTGCAGCTGTGGTAAGTGATGAACTGAGATCTTTTATGAGTTCAGCTTCCTGTTGTGCAACTGTAGAAATAACCAATATTAATGTGTCAGGTGAAGCCTTACGTTGCCATGGGAAAAAAAACAAAACGGAATGATTACTGCCATTTTGCCAGCCATATCTTCAGTCAAACACCATCACAATCTGTACTAAAAGTGCTACAGGGAAAACCTGAAAATGACATGAAATTTTCTCCATACTACCCCATTTTCCCTTAACTCTTCTGGTCGCAATTCTCACTTCTGTTATCTGTGTTCAGTAATCTCTCACACGGAACTGATATTTTTGTATTGCTTATGAGCCACAGTGTTCCTCATGCAGAAATATTGGCAGTGTAAGAGGGGAGAGCAGGGGGACAGGAAGATAAAAATTTTTCAAAGTCAAGAAAGGTATAAAGCTTGTACCAAGTTCAAGTCTAGGTACATTTCATATTTTTTCCAGCCTAGTTCAAGTGAGTTTATTATAGTTGAGTAATATTTCAGAAGTTATCAGACATATTATACAGGCACAGAAGGTATTAACTGACTTTTGCAATATTTTGTACTGTGGTCTCAAGCCAATATAGGTTAAAAGAATTCTTCACGAAAGTTCTGTGCAGGATATTAATAAAACTGTTGGTGTATCTAAAACATACTCTTAGAGTCTTAAAAAGTGTGTCAGTGACTAAAATTAGTATTACTACATGATTAACTCATTCAACACTAAGGCAGTAAGATTACCTTCTGAAAGTAAAGTGGGTGCTTTTAACCAAAAATGGAATAGTAACAGGTAATGTAAAAATGACCACAACCTATGCAAAATTTTACTGTCACCAGTGACTTAGTTAAGCAGTCAGATGATACAAATAACTACCAGTGTGATGATATCTGTGATCTCTAATATGTAAGTACACACATATATATATATATTTTAAACTACAGTATTAGATTTTTTTAAGACTCATTGTCTGCCGAATAGTCAAAAAATTTTAAAGAAATCCTTCAGCCCCCAAAAATTCCATTGCTCTCTGAAATGCAGATATCTTACTGGATTGAAGTTTAGCGCTGAATATTGATTGTAAAGTCATTTCATTTAATGTTCCTGTAAAAGTCAACCAATTCAACAGAAAAATAACCTAGACTCCAAGATTTGATAGGAGTAATCTCATTACTACATGTTACTTAAAAAGTCAGTGTATAAAGACAGGATTAGCTTTACAGATCTATGTTCCCTGCAAACATAATTCAAACAAGAGAATTCCTGCATAATTCATATTAACATTATCTACTGTCTAGATGCAAATGTCCTTAATTAAACACAACTATCAGAAAAGCCTTCAAAGGACAATCTGAACTTTATTTTGTATACCAAAAATTCAAGATGAGCATTTATCACTATCTTCTCTTTAATATAACATAGGGAATAAAGCTATCTCTCACACAATTGCACCACAGATTTAACACTTGTTTTTTAAAAGTCTACACTGTCTGATTCAATTCTATACAGCTCCTCAATATTATTTTGTAACATAGCCAGCACAAAATACTAAGCTTCTGATTACACTATTCATTAATTTTCTGAATGATTGTACTTTCTGGCTCCATAATCCACCTTGATACTGAAAAGGGGCTTTTAAATATTTGTATGACACTGCCTATATATGAAAAAGTGCTGTAAAAATCACATAGTATGACATACAATAGCACATTTAAACTTGAGGTTATACAGGACCTCTGGTGACTGCCTAGGCCAAAACCCTTGCTTAAAGCAGCAGCACTTAGAGCAGGTTGTGTGGGATCATGTTCAATTCTGTTTTGGAATTTCCTAGGAAAAAGGTATATATTGTCATCATATGACTGCATTCTTTTTCCCTCAAAAGAAGTACAAATACTAAAAAATTGCTTCTAAAAATAGAATATTTACAGGTGTGTATCAAGAAAATTTGTACTGTACCTTTATAATCATAAATATATATAAGTATTGGCTGATTTTGACCAAAGGCACAAAATGACACCATGTGTTCATGTGGATGAAAGGCAACATCACGAAGGGAAGACGTGAAGGAGAGTTCAGAATATATGGCCACCTGATCTCCTACAGAATTGAAATATGTTTATTAATACCACAGAAATGTATTTGAAACACACTGGATACAACAAAATAACAGTTGGTTAAAGCCTATATTATTACAGTACAGTGTCTGACACTGTAAATAAGTATTCTTCAGTCAATTTCCTTATTGAAAAGGATTTGGCATAAGACAAAAAAATATTGCATGTTTTTAAGTAATTCAATAAGTCATAAAAGTTGCAGTAGCTGCAGGAAATCCCAGAGGATACACTACGTTAGCTGAGTTCTCTTGTTCTGATAAGCAAGTTCTGGAAAGGTGGCGTTCCACAGTATTTGTTTGTGCTTGCATTGTACCAGAGATAGCCATCTTAGCTGCAAATTTCAACTATATAATACTGACAACAGGAGTGAAAGTTGAAGCACAGAATTATTAAAAATATAAATAAATATAAAAATATAAATAAAATTAGCTCTTCAGATGATGGCACTATGAATGCCAGTACAGTGTGTAAATGAGTCAAAACCCAATGAAAACATACTAATAACAAAGTCCTGGCTGGCAGTGATGACATTAATGAAAAAGGTACCAGGCTAATTAAAAATTACTTCAGGGCCCTGGGTTGATTAGTTAATGGGACAGGAGCACAGGTGGCGTTCGCCTTAGTTCCTGTAGTAGCAGAGATAAACGAGGAGTAGGAAAACCCATCTTAACAACAGGTTGCTAAAGGATTGGTGCCACAGGCAGAATTTTGGTTTTTTCGACCATGGGGCAAATTCTACGGTACCCAGACTGCTAGAGTCAAATGGGCTTCATCTATCTAGCAAGGGCAAAAGGACTCTAGCCCATAAGTTGTCGAGGCTGATCAGGAGGGCTTTAAACTAGGTATGAAGGGGGAAAGAGTTGAAACCAGGCTCTCCAGAGATGAACCTAAGGGTGAAAAGCCCGAGTCAGAAGTGAAATCAGCAGCCCAGCTGAAGTGCATGTACACCAACGCACGCAGTATGGGTAACAAACAAGAAGAGCGGCCGGTCACTAGTGGTGTCCCCCAGGGATCAGTGGTGGGCCCAGTCCTGTTTAATATCTTTACTGATGATCTGGATGAGGGGATTGAGTCCACCATCAGCAAATTTGAAGATGACACTAAGTTGGTGGGTAGCATTGATCTGCTGGAGGCAGGAGGGCTCTGCAGAGAGACCTGGACAGACTGGAGAGTTGGGCTGATTCCAATGGGATGAGGTTCAACAAGGCCAAGTGCCAGGTCCTGCACTTTGGTCACAACAACTCCATGCAGCACTACAGGCTGGGGACAGAGTGGCTGGAGAGCAGCTAGGGAGAAAGGGACCTGGAGTTTGGATTGACAGGAAGCTGAACGTGAGCCAGCAGTGTGCCCAGGTGGCCAAGAAGGCCAATGGCATCCTGGCCTGGATCAGGAACAGGCCAGCAGGTCCAGGGAAGTGATTCTTCCCCTGTACTCAGCGCTGGTGAGGCCACACCTCGAGTACTGTGTCCAGTTCTGGGCCCCTCAGTTCAGGAAGGATATTGAGGTGCTGGAGCAGGTCCAGAAAAGAGCAACAAGGCTGGTGAAGGGACTCGAGCACAAGTCCTGTGAGGAGAGGCTGTGGAAGCTGGGGTTGCTTAGCCTGGAGAAGAGGAGGCTCAGGGGAGACCTCATCACTCTCTACAACTCCCTGAAAGGAGGTTGTAGCCAGGTGGGCTCTTCTCCCAGGCTCTCTTCTCCCAGGCAACCTGAAGTAGGACAAGAGGGCAGGATCTTAAGCTCTGCCAGGGGAGATTTAGGTTGGTTATTAAGAAGAAATTAGGAAAAATCAGACATTGGAATGGGCTGCCCAGGGAGGTGGTGGATTCACCATCCTTGGAGGTTTTTAAGATGAGACTAGATGTGGCACTTAGTGCCATAGTCTGGTAACCACGGTAGTGTTGGATCAAGGGTTGGACTTGATGATCTTGAAGGTCTTTTCCAACCCAGTTGACTCTATGATTCTTCCTCCTTTTATTCTCTTTTTAAAGTTTTCAGGCAAATTATGTAGTGGCATAGATATAAGCTAATGTAGTTGGAAACATGGAGAGAAATTCAAAACAAAACTGTTAGTTATCTGCCAGTTTTAAAATATTTACTTTTTCCTTTTAAAAAATTAATTAGATCATAATCAGAGACAGAACATTATTTCATCAAAACCAAAATGGTATTCTGCTACTTTCTACTGTCATTTTTGTCTCTTTTACCTCCCGCACAAGAAGACAGCAAACTCTTTATTTTACATTTGCTTGACATTTTTTCAGAAAGATTTTGGTACCTATTTTGAAACTACTTGGCTTGGGGACTAATTTACAAAGAAACCTTATATTCCACAGGCAAAAAATACTGAGTCTCTGACCACCCTTGGTAAACAGATGAAGTGGTTCTCAACAAAAGCCTGATTCCCAAATCCAAATCTAAACAGTACAACAGAAAAACTGATCTGACCTAAAACATTTTTTGTGCATTCCATTTTAAGACCTTCATGTAAAGAATTGCAGCATACAAAAAGCTGAGCTTCAGGTGCTCCAATCCTGCTGGATATTACAAATGCTACCTCTATTAATTTCCTCTGGAGAATAAAATCTCAGAGATTAATAACAGCTATTTAAAAGGTGGAGCTAAAGCCTCAGGATTTAAGTACATCTTACATAACTTTTACTCTGTATCAAAAGTGTTTCAATAAAGCTTAAAAAATCATTTCCCCCTCAGCCTTGAAAATTTGGCTTAAGACCATAAAATAATTAGTTACCTGTTTCTGGATTCCAAACATAAGCTTTTCCATCTTCACTTCCTGAAAACAGGAACGTACCACATGGTGTTAAGGTGCTGTGAATCTTTTCTCTGTAATTTGTGGCACCTATGTATTTCTTCGTAGCAAAGCTAAAGAAAAAGAAAGTTTACAAATGTAGCAGACACTTTTAGAATAAACAATCTAACTTTTTATGCATCAGTTCCCCCCTCTATTCCTCAGAAAAATCAATACACCTTGCATCCCAAATAGATATGCACCTTCTGCAGAGTGCAGTGTTCACCCTTCATTTTCCCTGACTTTCATAATGCACCTGACATGACAGATGAAAGCATACATCCTTGTCTTTCAGTAGAAAAACAAAATCCTCAGATCTAGAGAATGGATACAGATGTAGTAATTTGCATTGTCTTGATCCTGGGCTTTGCAAAAAATGGGGAAATTGGCACTATTACTCCAAGCTTTGCCAAAAAAGTTTTCATTACGCTTCTTGAGCTTGAGTGCTTAAATTTATCTAGCAGCTCTCTTCAGCTCTTCAGACTAATGTCTCCTTGGTTAGAAAACCAGCAGTAGAATCAACAAATTTCAAGATATAAATGTTAATTTACTATTAATATTTTTAATATTATTTTGCAGCTTAGGTATCCTATTCCTTTTTCCAGCGAAACACTACTGGTCAGCTTAGTAATCATGATCTACTGTCAAACAGTTTGCAGGCATCAAGTGGGAGTGAACCTACAAAAGGATGGAAAGAAGCATAAGTCAGCTTTTAAGAGGCTATTTCAAACATGAGGCATAGCCTAGAAAACAATATGAAAGTTCAACATGGAGACTAACACAGCAGCAATTCTATGACACAGAATTTGAGGCAAGAAGAATGGCAATAGTCCACCACATCCCTCAAAGACAGAAGCCAGTAATTTTTCAAATGTGTTACTGAAGAAATAATGGAGGTATGCTGGGAGAAATGCAGTGCATTTCATATGACAGGAAGATTATTTTAAACAATATTCTGAATAAACATACTCCATATGCAATTCTATTTGGCAAGTAAGAGAAAAGGATTCCTTAATGATCACAGTGCAAGAGACTGTATTAGCCCAAAAAGGAGTTTTAGCTGTGTGAATAAAAAGAGATAGTATCTCTGAGATGTCAACAGAAGAGCTCTGCAAGATGTAAAACTAACCTGCATATGAAACCCTAAGGAGAGGACTGAACCAAATCTCTGATCACATACCTAAGTGACAAGACAGCAGTATTAACCAAAAAGATCAAAAAAGCAAGTTAAAAGAGGAAAGTTAAGAGCAACAAGCTATCAATCAAAGTGAATTGTGAAGATCTGTGACCTCCGCCCCCTCTTTTCTCATGCAGGGAATGAACAGTTAATGCTGACGTGTAAAATTATCACTGCTGGATATCTGACCCTGTGGTTTATTGATAGACTTAAGCCAATGTAACTGTGGGCTGTGGTCAAAGTAGCAGTCCTGCTGCTGTCCTCTCCACCCTTGTTTTCCCAGGCTCTCCCTCATTTCTTCTCTAGTGTTCGGGCAGCTATCAGACAAGTTTGATAAGATAGTTGATTAAAATGAAAATTAATAATTTGTATTTGTAGGCTGATTTTCAGTTGGATCAGCACACTGATCTGACTCACCCTGCATCAAAAGACCTCTAGAGATGATAAAAAGGAAATGCTAGGAATACATGGCCAAAGCTGTGGCAGACCCAAGGAGATGGTGTGTCCTATGGATAAACTTACTTAAAATAATTGTGAAATTGCACCCCATATCAACCCTTTCTTAAAGAGTAATATGCATGTCCATTTTCCCCTCTCAAACTAAAATTCTGTCCTTTTTAGAAAGCGTAGCAACAGAAGAACACTATCTGCCTCAAAAACTACAGGTTTGCTCTGTCAATCCACCGATTTCAAGCTTTGATTGAGTGGATACTTTAGGCTTCTTGCATAGTCATTGTAATGTACTGTTTACAGTAAAAGAGGAAAAGTGCACTATAACACTGTAAAGTCTTCAGTTAGTTCAAACATTCAATCCAATAGAATAACAGAACAGCTTAGTTTGGAAAAGACCTTCAAGAACATTAAGTCCAACAGCTAATCCAGCACTGTCAAGTCCAGCACTAAACTATGTACCTAAGTGCCACACCTACATATCTTTTAAATATCTCCAAAGATGATTTTCTGTATAGTGAGGGGAGGAAAGACACTTATGAAATTAAGGATAAAACATTTAGGAAGCATGTTCGTATTTTTAATGTCACTTTCCAGAACAGAATGTTCAGGTACATCTTAACAACGTATTTAAGTGATTAGAGTGAGACCCTTCTAACTTTCACCCAATGAAAGGACATGAGGGAATGGACATAAACTGAAATATAGGAAGCTCTGCTTAAAATTAAGAAAAAAAGTCTTTTACTTTGAAGGTGAATGAACACTAGAACATGTTGCTCTCAGAAGCTGTAAAATCTCCAAGATATTAAAGACCCTTCAAGATATTAAAAACCCAACTGTATAAAGCTCTGAGTAACATGCTGTTTGTGATTTGATTATTGGGTTGAACTGGTCACTCTCCAACATCAAAGACTCAAGTGAGTCTGTAATCCCCTTGCTTTTTATTGTAGTTTATTACTAAAGAATCATGTTCATAACTATTAAGAATGAGATAATCATCAAAAACCTATGTCAAAATATCTCACAGCCTGCTTAATACACCATAATACAATCATCATTGCATTTTTCAGTATTTATGATGACAATCATATTCTGTTTCATTATCAAAATACCCTTCCCAGAGTCTTAACAATGAGAAACTAACACACAAATAAACGTTATCATTTCAAAGTTATTTTCATGCCTAGATTGCATTTGAAAAGGGATTTCAATCTTTAGGAGACTAACACTGTCTTTTTCATGCCACCTTATGCTCCCACGTAATCTAGTAATTTATGGATCTTCTATTCTAAAAGACTTACCCAACATCACACAAAAGGTCTGTAATACAGCGGTGTTTTGAAACCATTTCCTAACCCTTGATTATTAGGACATCTTTCTCCTCCCCAGCTACACACCTAATACATCTATGGTATTTTATTTCCCCAAGTAAATTTTAAAACAAAAAGGAAATACACATTTGTCACCAAAAATACTAACATTCTGAGATCTATAATTCTCAGGATACTGTCTTTGGCATGGATCAATAAACGCCTTCCATTCGGATGCACCTCCAAATGATTTATTGGTGTCCCTTTAATATCATTTTCTTTTATTTCCTACCGAAAGAAGGAAAATAAAGAAAAATATATAACCTTGTGTTTTAAAACTCATTTTTCTACACGTTATTATTCATTTTTCTCTTGCATTACCCTTTTTTTCTCAATTCATTCTATTTGATTAAAAAGTTTGTTCCTATATTAAGGCATTACATCCTAGACATCAACTATTCTCAACCACAAGGCAGATTCTGTTGTGACTGAATTTAAAAAAATTCAGCTGAAGACAGAAATGCCAACTGAACATTAGGCCTCTAAGGTATGAACAAAGGTGATTTGTAAAGGCTATGGTCTGTTTTATTACTGTCTCTAGAGAACAAACCATGTGCCTGAGAGTCCAAACACTTCCTGAACTTTGTCAAGCTTGGTGCTGTGACCACTTCCCTGTGGAGCTTGTTTCAGTGCCCAACCCAATTAAGTTGCAAAACAATTAAAAAAAATTAGAGTCACTGAATCACAGCACATTGTTTCAGTTCTTTTGTACTAGTTTTTACAGAAAATACACCTTTGCAGCTAAACAAAAGGTAACGTATAAAAAAATTCGAATTCAAATCAAATTACTAAATTTAGAACAGTTCACATAAAAATTACAATGCTAGTTTAAGAAACCTGTATACCTTATTGATCCTCCAGTGTTGAAACAGATGTTGAGAACTTCCGTTGACAGGTGTATCCCAAACTATTATCAATCCTGAACTATCTCCTGAGAACATGTGCTGTCCTGTAAAATAATGCCTTATAAGTGAAATAGCACCACACCAAAAAAATAATACAGAAAACTATATATGAACAAGAAATCACCTTTTTTTTTTCTATCATTTCATTCTAGCATTTTTGTGAATAGGCAGTTCTTCCATCTCTTTTGCTATAATATACTACTTGCAAATGCATTTTGCTCATATTGCATGATATAAGTTGATACCATAAATTTGGATTTAGCATATATATCAGATATAGAATATACTTTTAATTGGAACAAGAACAAATACCGTTATCCAATACTTGTTCTTTAAGCACAAATATTTATTCTTTATAAAAATGCAGCTTTCCTCTCCATAGTACCTACTTCAGTGACTACCTCCAAAAATGAACCGCCTGATAACTAATGATATCACTAATACCAGAAAAAGTCAAACACATCCAAGTACCTCTAATTATTCATCTTCAACTCTTCCTTCACTAGTACACGCCAGTACATCACTCACTTTCAGCGGTTAATCTACCAGTTAATATGACTCACAATGGTCAAATCTCTGTCCTTTTCTCTCAGTGTTTCCTATTTCTGTCAATGTCAAAAAGTTCATCACCTTCTCACTTCTGCAGTCTAGTGTTAAAATTCTCACAATCTAACTATACTACCTCATTTTCTTTACCAAAGAATTACAGAATGGTTTGGGTTGGAAGATCATCTACCTCTGTCCTCCCTGACCTGGGCAGGGACACCTTCCACTAGACCAAAGTCCCAGGCAATCTGGTCTTGAACACCTTCAGGGATGGCACATCTGCAATTTTTCTGGGCAACCCGTTCCAGTGTCCCACTACCCTCACAGTAAATAATCTCTTCCTAAGAAGAATACATTGCCTCTATGACAGAAAGCAAATTAGTCAAGCTGGCCTTCGACAAAAAAGACAACTATAAAAAGTAATATTACCTACATACCTTCTGCATCAAAACAAAGTGTGTTGATGAAACTTTTATGACTATCAAGCTCCTGTAGCAGTTGCCCATGGATTTCTTTCACATTTGCATTCCAGATTCTAATCACTGAGTCATAACATCCTGTCACAACCAATGAGTCAGCAATTGGGTGGTACTTTGCAGTGTAAACAAACGAAGGATGAGGGAAAACTCTCACTGCAGATGCCGCCTGCATTTCTATTTTCCACATTCTTAAAAGGAAATAAAGTAAGGATATCTACTGTATAATGCAATCACACACAGAGATATAACTGATGCCATATTTTGTGCTAGTGGTTCTAGAGGTAAATACTTGCAAACACCTAACAACACCCACTTATCCTACCAATTTGTTTCACCTATATCTAATCCTTTAATACAGTAGTTTGTAACAAGAATTAAGAAACATTTACTGCTTTACATAGTACTCTGTCTTCAAAGTAAACTCATGACTACTTACTCATTTAATGGATATATTACACATTTTAAAATACACATAAAGAATTTCATGGAATGGATCGGTTTTTTTCTTTCAGGAGTCATAACCAATTCAAGACCTTGTTGGATATCACTAATTTAAAAAAATGTTAGAACAAAAAAACCACAAAAGAACATTTAGGGTCACTAAATATAAATAAAACCCCAGAAAATTTTACAATAGTAATTACCAACCAAACAGTGATCATGATCTCAAGGATGTTTGCATCACATAAATTCACTTCTTACTATTTATCTATTTCCTATCCTTTGACACCCATTGCTGTAAGATCAGATTTTTCTGTGTTTTCTATTTGATGGTATACGTTTTATCACCGAGTCTTCCCCAAAGATAAGTCCACAAAGAATAGAACAGTACCTGAATCATTAAATACAGTTGGGCAGCACATTAAACAGAGTGCTCAGTTACAATATGGAATTGAATTGCTTTAGTGACACCCTTCCAGGTGAGGTGACCACTTCTGGTGGCTATTGACGAATTCTAAGCTTTCTCCGAGGTGACCTCAGAGTCACCTGCAACCCTTTAGAGTACAATTAATTTGCAACTTAATGCAGAAAGGTCACAAGGAATCTACCTATCTGGTTTTGCTCTAACAACATAAAAATTAATTTATTGCTCACAAATTATGTGGGACTAAACCTTGCAAAGGCTGGAGGATAATATAAAAGAGTATACAAAGAAGAATTCACAGAAGTTCCCAAATTTCCCTTCAAGTTGCCCTAGAATTCAGTACAAGAGATGGTCTAAGTAATAAACTCATAATGAATTTAAAGAAATGGGGTGCTGAAACTTTTTAAGGAGCTTAAGGCAACGGACAATAAATACAGGAACTAATAACTCGTACAGTGACCATGCGTAGCACACAGAAAAGGAGGCAGACCACTACAGTTTCAACTTGCTGCCACAAATTCAAGAATTGAGGAACAGCTGGTCCTCCTTACAGGCAACATAAATGACAAATTAATATTTACCTCAATATAAAAAAATATTATTTAATCCACTCCCAAATTAAAAAAAAATTGGGCCGCGTTCTCAAAACAGTCTTTTTATGCCTACATACAAGCAACAAAAAAACCTAAACCAGTTCCACATACACGATATACCCTTTAACAATTCTTCTGGCATTTCAATTATGCAACTGCCTGTAGCATTACTGAGTTGCATAACAGAAACAACACATAGGAATCTGAAGAGCTAAAAAAAAAAAAGCTCCATGAAAACCAATGAAGTTGCTCATCATAAAATTGTACAGTGTCACAGCCATATTTTCATGTATTTCTACAGTTTTGAGGGGTTTGGTTTTTAAAAGTTGAACAGATTAGTATTTTGATATTAACATTGCACTGAAGAGCGCTTTTTATTTGTAGAGGAAAATGTGTACACGTTTGATTTAAGAAATAACAATATCAAATTTTATTTTCAGCAATTTAAGTGGAATTATTTAAATAAGTTTACAAAAACAAAAAAACTCCACCAACATATGTATATGCAGTGTGGCCAATTTATAGACATAACCTGAATCTTACATTTTCAATTTATTGCTTCATGTTCAAATTTGCAAACTTAATACTGCATTCATAGCATGGCAATTTCTCCAGGGACCAAATATCACAACTGTATCAGTGTCTTCTTGAAATACTGAAAAACCTTTTGGGTTTTCACTACGTTGTAGAATTAACCACTACAGTTTTTTGAAAAGGTTTGGTCTCACATACATATACATTAGAAACCAATATAGTAAATACAGTGTCAGTGTCTAACCCAATCACAATTTTTATATTACTGCAGTCATAACATAATTAAAACTTTAACTAAAACAGTATAATACAGTTTGTAGTAAGATATTGAATTGGACCGCTTTCTTTTCTGCTTGTGATGCTATCTGCCAGAACATCATCATCATACTGACCTGACAGTGCCATCAGAGGATGCAGTAAGAAGGTACTGATTGTCTTTTGACCAACAAAGATCATACACTATGTTAAGGTGACCATAAAACTCTCTCAGGAACTGTCCAGAAGGAATTTCATACACTAGTGAATTTAAGTAGAAAAATAAAAGTTAAGTATTTACAGTCAAATATATGTAGTTACTAGAGTAAAGTTTAGTCTAATCTTAGGCTGATTTTCTGCTAGCATAAATCAACTCATTTTCTTTATCTTCTCATTTTGAGAGAACAAGATCAAATAGTTGCTAGATATGCATGGACAGCAAGCATCTGCTTCCATCTAGTGGTTCATGAATGTCACAATGTCTTAACCCTTAAGAAACAGTTTATATTATCTTTAAATTAGGATGAGGATTAGATACATATTTTTTTTTTTAATTTTGGCAGCTATTTGACCAATCTTTGAATTATTTTAACATTGAGATCACTTTCTGGGGCTGTGTAATAAAGGAATTTAGATTTATTGTTCCTTGCATTTAAACATGTATTCTGTGTAAACTTAAAATACTGTTCTCTCTAAATCTCAAAATTCTTCTGGAAGGCTTAAGAACCATGCAATTGAAGATACTGTGATGAAGCAGTCCCAAATTTGAGTAATAAGGAATATTTGTATTTCGACTGAACTGGACCATGGAAGACAGCAGCTTCCAGTAGTCTGGAGGCGATGACAACATTCGAGACAGGTTAGGAGAAAAACTTACATGAAAATTTTGTGAGGTAGGAGCTGAAAAACTTATTTCACTTAAAACATTGTTATCAAAAAATATGTTCCTTCTGCAAACTGATTTTGTATTTCCATTAGACCTCCAGGCTGAAACTGTCATTTCATATCATTAAACTGTATACATATAACCATGTATGAAAAGCCAGTTCCAGCCCTATCAACACAGAAAGAGCATTTTCCTCAATGCTCTTTAATGCAGATAAGAATTTGCAAAACACAATAATAAAACAGAACCCCTAAAAAAAGGACAATTTAAAAAATACATCTTTTAACCTTTAGTTGCAAACTACATGAATTATAAGAAAAACACGGAACATATTTAAACTTACAAACAATGGGATAGCCGTTCCTTCCTGCACACGCTGCTGCCAGCATTTTCCCATCATGAGAGAAACGAACACAGAAACAGCCCATATCTCCACCTCGCAGTGAAAACAGGTGTTTGTTTGGTATGCGGCAAGCCTAGCTTTTCAGGGGAGAATGGTATGAATATTAACTATCCAACACTTAAAACACATTCTTAGCTACTGACATCCATAAGTTTTAAAAAGCTAGTAACATCTTAATGGAATTTAAAAGAAAAATTCGACCTTATATACAGAGATGGTTCTGCAGCACAACTCGAGCTACATCTAGTTTGTATGTTTGTTTCTGTCCCGTTATTACAAACCACTAGAAAGTTTTAAAAACCTAAGAAAATTTAAAATTAAAATAATTTCCTTAATTTTAAGAAGTGCTTAATAATGTCTATCATCAGTGATGCAAACTGTGCAGTTAGACTGTAAGTCAAGCTTGTTTAAGGAGTCTAAGCACAACTTTCAGTGACTTAATGAACTCAAAAGTCCAACCACAGGCACTTAAACCTTGGGTTTACCAAATCACTTTTAGCATTCCTCATCTGTATTTAAATACCTGACTTTTAAAGACACAACCAGAGATGAAACATTTCAAAACACTGCACAGGCATTTTAGTCCCTTTTCCTTTCTCCCAAAATATTTCCTCTTTTTTCACCCAAGGGCTTTTTCTTCAACACTAAATTCAAAGTTTAAGGTGAAGTAAAATATCCACAATAGCTATGTGATTATTTAACCTAAACCTGATTTACCTTTAGGAATGAAAGATGAGTGTGAACAGATTTATATTCATTTAGAAGTATAGAAATAGATCTCATCATCATGGCTAGGCTTCGCGAACGAAGTTTTGGGAAAGGCTCTATCCACATTTGTCACAAACAAATAGATCTACTCATGAAATAATTGTATATACACTATTAATCTTGTTAAAAACTATATATGCAATTAAGGTTTCTTATGTTTTTTAAACTTGTTCTAAAATAAAACAATATTATGTTGAATTAGTAATTCAGTTCAGAAAAACTTATTTCATTTCCAGATCATGTAGCTATAATTCACATATAAAATAAATTTAATATTTAATTCATGTATCAAATAAGTCATAATTCTATAGAACATTTTTAAAAAATAACATATCATCCATCTATGGAGACAGATACAGACATATTGTTTATCTTTACAAAAATAGCTTTAATTGCAAAACAGTAATTAAAATGTATAAAAAGGAAATAATAATTTTGATCCATTATTAAATTTTAAACCAGTGCATATTTCAAATATTTTTTAGCAAACAGACATACCACATCATGCTAACCTTACTGAAACTTTTTCACAAGACAGCACATCACAAAATGCATCATCATTGCTACCATTTTTCAATATGCCCATGGACTAGTCTAAGCATAAATGAGCTAATAAAGTAACATACTTAACCTAAATACAACTTTCAGGTATCCTGTCATTTTTGGTAAGAAAATTCCCATTGTAAAAACCCTAATCTATTCCTTACTATTTTATTATTATTAGCAAACAGTGTTGGAAATCAAGTCCATGTATATTTAAGGGTTCTTTTCATCACTCTTTCTTAGCAAATCTTTATGTTATGCTTTGAATTTGCATAGAGTCATGAACCCGTGCTAACGCTGTTCTACAAAATGATATGAAATTATTGCATGGACATCCTATACATAGTTGCAAAAATACTCCCATTTTATGACTGCTGATTTTCATTAGCTATAGTGATCTAGGGGTTAGGATGAAGTCAGCAAAAACCTTCTTAGGAAGGTTCTTCAATATAAGTTCTTTCTGTTATACTATGAAAATAACTTTAACAAACAAACAACAAAAAATCTCAAGAAAATATATTTACAATCAAGTTGAAATCTGAGAACAGGTTTCCTGTCTTACTTCCATTAGCCGTATAACCCTACTCTTTCAAATTCTTGAGGAATTCTGGAGATGAAAATACCTGACTGTTCTCAGAAAAAAAAATGGTTAAATCAACCATATTTGCTAAGATTAGGCATCCTCTGTTATCTATGAGACTTTTTTCGTGCTTTGTTTAATATTTTTCTTAATTTTAATTAATTACTTGCTTCATAATACTTATACCATAAAAACAGTTAGAAAAATATAGTAGTTATTTAAATTATTTTCCTTTAAAAACAAAAGAAAAACACTTTACCTGTCCAGGCAATCTTGACCATTTAAATGGCTCCTTTTTTTCCTCTGGAAAAGGTTCGTATCCCTCTCTCTGGAGCTCAGACAGTGCTGTATTACTTTGTTCCTGCTGAACAGCTATCATAGAGCGAAAAGAAGGAGCAACCTTAAGGCAAACAAAACTAAGTATCAAGGAAAAATATTTTTGAAGTGAACAATGTAATTTCTGAAAAGATTTTAACTTTAAATGTATTCCATTTTTACATCTGAAACACAGCGATTGGAAAAGGCTTAATACATAAAAACTGCATTGCAAAAACTTCATTTAAAGTAACCAGGAAGTCAGAAAGTAATCCAAGCTTCTAAAGTTGTGTCAATCAGATGCTATCACAGATTTATCAAATAACTGATACTTTTCTATTTTTAGTAACTATCCAGGTCAGTGAAAATTAGTAATACTCCTGTATTGTATTGTACTACTGCAAGGGTGTTGCATAAAAAAATAAAAAAAGCATTCCAGTATGTAAATAGTTGTAGTGACATTAACCTACTACCTTGCAATCAAAATACTGCTTCAGTAACAAACCCCATTCTTCATATTAAAACATATTACCGGTGTTGTTCACTCTTGATATCAAAAGATATTACCAGCATTGTGCACGTTCAATAGTTGCAAAGAAAGGAGGACTGACAACATTTATGATTTTAATAGTAGATAAAGCATATATACTTTCCAGATTTCTGTAAGTACACTCACTGAACCTCACCTACAAGTTACACCAAGCTTGAACACACAGGAAACCTCAACACTAGGCAACAGCCCAGCAGCCCCTCTGAGAGGCACAGAGGCCATACAGCAAGAGCTGCAGTTCTGATCTGTTTTACTAATTCTCTTTAGAAACATACCAGAATACCACGCAAAATTACTGTTTTCTTCCAGGCTTACAGTAGCCAGGTATTCACTGTCTAGGTTCCTGTGGCTAAAAAAGAAGGCTGGACACCTATTATGCAAGTAGAAATCAATTTAGGAGTTTAAATTGTTTGTCAACTTCTATGCAAATGCCCTGTTTTATCCGAGACATCTATTTTCACATCTACTAGCCCATGCAGAGGTATGAGATCTGGACTCTTCTGGAGAAGCAGACTAGGTAGAATTTGTAACAGATCTTAAATGGAAGCAGAAATCTATGCATAGAAAACTGTCATGCCATGGCTCTTATCTGGAGCTCAATCCCAGCCTTACCAAACTTGGTATTTATGAGAACAAGAATGAAATAATACCAGTAATCAATGAATCCAGTCAGGCACAAGTCAGAAAGCCTACAAATTCACCACATCAGCTGAATTTCACAGAGGACTGTAAAGTAGGGACAGCTGTAAACCAGTGACAGCACCTAAACCTACCAGGAAAACAATCAGACCATGGTAAAGACAGGCTCAGAGGACTTCCAGAAAAAAAGAAGCACAGCTGCTCAAGCAAAGTGCACAGAATTCCTAACAAGCTCAGCAGCTGACTGAGCAGGAGATCTGCAGATGTCATTCCAGTACACAAATTAGAGCGTCCCAAACCCTGTGAACTAATCCCACAGATTTGCTCGGTTTTTGTCCAAGCACATCTCACCAGCCTTCCACATCACCCTTGACTGTACGAACAGTGAGCATAAGAAAGACTTATTACAGCTCTAAATGCAAACAGAAAATTATATAATAGAACAATACTGTACTTGCATACTAGAAAAGGAAATGCTGTATTTATCTTGAATGTGCACCTCAGCCCACACCAATGTAAGCCTATCTTTAAAGGAGTTTTCATCTGAGAAAAAAAAATACAGCTCATTACAGCTTGAGGGTGCAGGGAATAGAGTTAAGTGACTTACATCTTCTCTCACAGAATTTACACACCTGCACGAGTCCAGTGACTTAAAACGCCATTTCCCCTAATAAGAAGGAACCTTAATCTTCAAGAAATTACTCTAAAAGTTTTCTGTCAGTGACAAAATATTCAAAGTTGTAGCTGGGAAAGTAAGCCTATTTTTCAAAGATAACTAGGAAGGGTTGAGTTTGAAACATATCTTCAGATGCAATGTTCTTATAATGTATTTTATATACTGCATACAAGCACAGTTTTTATATCCATGCATACAAACACAGATGCACATGCTCTAGCTAGTTACTAGTTCCTGCAGAAAAGTCTGCATATTTGTAAATATATTTATATATTATATATTTAACTTACATGATCCGGCAGTTTTATGCCTCTTACAGTTACATATAAAGTTGATGGGTAACGATTTCTAGGACATTTTGCCCACCAGTCATAAACCTCAACAACATTTGAACGTGACTTGGTCCTTGAAGGTGGGTAGTATAATTGCAGACGAAGTTTTCCACCAATGTTTAGAACTCCATTTGCACCTACAAGCTGGAAGGGTGGTTAATTAGAGGAAAGAGGAAGAAAAAGTTAACATAAAAGAAATAAAAGTAATTGATAATTTCTAGTATTTTAGCTACAGTATAAACTCTTGAAATCCACTGCCCATTGCAGAAATATACTAATTCTAGAAGTGGTAATGAATTTAACATTATTAAATGCCCCAAGATCAAATCACTAAGATTAAAGCTTAGATAGCAGCCTAGTTTTGAAAGATGTTTCACAGCAGTAATACCATGAAAGTGGGAAGACCTCTGTAGTACCACTTCGGGTTTTTTTGGTTTGGTTTAGTTTTTTTGTCGGTTTTTTTTTGTTTTGTTTGGGGGTTTTTTTGGTTTTTGGTTTTGTTTGGTTGGTTGGTTGTTGTTTTTGGATTAGTGGTTTTTTTGGTTTTGTTTTTTTTTTAATTACTACTTGCTAAAATCAACCAAATCCCAAAGGACTGCCAATCCACAAACAGCCTCTTCCAAATTTGTTTCCTTTGAATGTTGCAACAAAGGGCATTGCTAAGGCTTTGGTTCAGAGTAGAAGATATAGCAAAGCTGTAGCATCTCCAACTTCAGAGGAGACAGAGTTCTGTCTATTGAACTAAAGAACAAGTGTACCTAGTGCCATTAACACTGGTCAGTGTTTATCAGGACATTACTTCGACTGATACAGATAAAAGGATAATGCAGACAGACAAGTAAGAACAAAGAACAGGCCACCATTTTATTCATATTTATGCTGAAAATTCACCCTTCCCTCCATTCAGGAGTAGGCTGTCCTGAAGGCCTGGATGCACAGCTATACACAGCTATACACCCAGCTATACACAGACTTCTGTTTCCAATAGATTCATCTTGGGCAGAGCTAAGAAGAATCTCCATATTGAACTGATATGAAGGTCCCACTCCCTTCACCTAAACTTGCAGTCCATTATCTTCTCCTGTATTTCTCATGCTGTAGACTGCTCAATGATTATCAACCACACAGGTAGGTGTCAATAAACAACCCTCAAGGAAACTAAAGCTTGCCAGCTCTTAAAGAACAAACTGACACATTCAAGTCTCTCCTAAAAGGGTAAAAAGGTACACATGTGCTGGGTAAACTACCAGTATCTCACATTTGCCTCATTTGTATATCAATTGTCACAGCATTCCCAATGCCACAACTAAAAATGAGAGGAAATTTCTAATTGGGCTAGGGAGTCTTTTGAAAGATTGGACAACTAAAAATGCCACCAGAATACAGAACAGCTGAGGTACAGAAATTAGTGGATTTGTCATTTTCTTCAAAATCACACAACCACACAGAAAACCCTAAAAGAAAATCTTTTTCTGTACTTTATGAAGAAAAAAAAAAAACTTACACGTTCTATACTTTCTTAAAACCCACATATTTTTTATTGTCAAGCTTGTTAATGTGTTGATTTTATCGGGTGAAAGAAGAGGGAAAGGAGAGAACAGCCAAGCAAGGAATTTTTTCCCCCATCTCTGTTGTTGGAAATATTAAAAAAATGTTTCCCTACTAAGTACAGTTAGAGATTTTCAGATAAAAATATTTATAAATTTTGCTTCTTTAATTAAATATTTACAATACCTTTAAAAATGCCCAACAAATTTTTCGATAATGACCTTCCTGAATTTGTACATTGGAGTTGGCTCTCACTTCATCCATACTTAGACAATCAAGGACCTAGAAGTAGCAGCGGGAATATAAATGTATTTCTAACGAACTTCATGGTAATTAAAAAATAATTGCTGAAAATATGCTAGGTGCAATTCACTAAATTAAACAGATTTCAATTTTAAGAAATTACAAAACCAGTATTTTTCCCATCCAAGGGCACAATTAGAAATGACAGATCCTTATGCATTTACCTGATGGCTATTTATGACCTGCATTAAAAAGAACGTCTGGTCTTAAAAAAACCTATTTTCGCTTCCCTTCTGTCTCAGTAAAAGAGGAAACAATAATGTGTAATTTTCTTAAATCCTATACACTTCAGAAGTCATAGAGATCACAAATCTGACAGCTAAAACTAGGTGCATACTAATCCAGATGGAAAATGGCAGTCACAAATTTAATTTTCCTTTCCTAAATTTATCACTTTTGTCATAGAATCAGTCATAGAATGGTTTGGGCTCGAAGGAATCTTCAAAGACTATAGAGTCCTGTCTCATGGGCTGGGACATCTTTCATTAGATCAGGTTGCTCAAAGCCCCATCCAACCTGGCCTTGAATACTTCAAGGGATGCGCATAAGAATCTTCATTTTTCTGTCAGGAACCAGAATTTTATCATATTTAGGTACTTTTGGAAGTTTATCTCAGTATACAAAAAAAACTCCCCTTAGAATCATACTTTCTTCAAATTGATTTTTCAGTTGATAAACCACGCTGAAGTCAAACAGCATACTCGCAATGTAATCATACTTTTTGTGGTCCTAACATCAGTTTGATTTCCATGAAGAATCTTTACAAATATAATTAGTTTTGTGTTAAGCAACTAAGGACTCTTAATTCTATAAGTATCTTCATTTATAAGCATCACAAAACATAAAGAAACACATGGTAATGCATTATATTCAATCTATTTGAAACAGAAAAAAAACAAGGAATGAAAAAATATTTATTGTATTAGGGTACCATTTTGAGGTTAGTACTACAGAATCTCTCTGTACAAATATTGAAATACTTAAGCTCAAAATTATGTTGAATATATAATTTACAATATAGAGGACAAATTAATAACTACTTTATGAAGATGGGGCCAGAAGTAGTAGACATGTAAAATGTTAATGGAAACAATGCAACAGCTTACTCATTGGTACAATGAGCTGTTGCTACAAGCAGACAAATTCTGCCTTTCAGTTTCCGGTACTTCTTTTCAAATTTCAAGAGTGTGAAAAGGAAAAAGTGATATCCTTCATATCTTACCAGCCTTTCCCAGAAGTTTGACAGTTGATTTAATAAGTTTTGTACTCTTTATTACTATCAAAACAGGAGTTGTTTTTATTTTATGAAAAAACACTTTTTGGTATCTCCAGTTAATTCTGTATCTTAAGGCTATGCTATTAACCCATTCTAACTAAAACAAAACATCTGAATCAGTCAAATATATACTGCTGAAGAAACAAACCAAAAATCAGAATATGCATAAACTGGATGCAAAATATTTAACCTTACCTCAAAAAACAGGATAACCTGAGGGTTTTCTTCAGTGTTTTGGGTTAAATAAGTAAAACGCTCATTAAATATTACTTGTTCTTCCCACTCTGGAACTGTTGATTTAGACTGTCTAAAGTCATATGGTTGAGTCATAATAGGAATAATGTGCTCTATTTCTTCTTGTTCATAAGATGAAACTTCCCCCTTGCTGCTTGAAAATTTCCAGAGAGTTACAATTGTTAGAGCAATTAAAAAAAAACCTCAAGCAAAACAGTATTTTCAATTACTGAAAGCAAACTATTTGTTTGATTCTAGAAAAAAACTCATCCAAAATTTAACACAATTTGCAATGTATATAGAAATGCTGCAGGCTAAAGTTCAAAATCCTAACCATTAAGTTACTGTTAGCAAATTTATGCATAATGGTCATGGTAGAGCCTACTGCTTAAACACAGTTAAAATTTGGGTTTCAGGAAAATCATGCATAATGACAGTGGAAACAAGCAACTCAAGCAATTAGAAATATGAAGAACTAAACTTTATTTCAGGATTTTAGAAGTTCTTTAATAAAAAAGAAAAGGTAGGCATTATTTATACTGCAAGAATTTTGCTTACTTATTCTAACCTTGGCTTTTACATATTTTTAGGACTTAGGAAATTTTCTCTCTGGAAAGAATATAGAATTAACTGCGTTGCAAATATGGGGACCTCGAGAGCAATACAGCAGTGCAGAGCATTTAAAAGTGCCAAAAGGAAAAGACAAATGCCACCATCATTGATTGTAGGTATATACATATAGAAACACAGATGTAGAAACTAACGAATGACTACGCATGCTTAAAATTGCGCATTGTTTTCATTTTTATACTTAATTTTCTAGGGAAGAGTATACCTATTTATTGTAAACATTGATAATAGAAACAGTTTATTAAAAGTCACCTGTGATCCTTCTTGACATATAAGCCACTTCTCTGATCAACAACATGGATTTTAACTACAGGATGAGATACCAAGAGATCAGTTTTAAGTCGGTCAGATCGATGGATATAAACTCCCAAAATCAGATCATCAGCAAAACCAAATTTAGACTGAGTTGACATTTCTGAATTCTTCTTTTCCTCATCATTTTCTGCTGCAACTTCTGTGGTTTCTTCTAGAAATAGGAACAAAGTAAATAAACTGTCACCAGTGGAACATAATAACCTCAAAGCAGTAAAAATGCTCTGTATTGTCTTCTCAAACAATAGTAAAGCAATAATATTAAAAGTGTTCTTTATGTAATAGGTTAAAATAAAATTATCGAATTTGCAGCATCTTTAACATGTATGAACATACACAGAAGTACACATTAATTAATATAATCTATTCCTAATAACAAACATTTTAATTTAAAAATCACAGGTCTTCCTCTTGATTGAGGTTCTTCTGTGCCACAATGACTTAAAATCCATACAGTTCAACGGCCTGCAGTTTGTTTTGTTTGGTTTGTTTTAGAAAAACAGACAAAAAAAAGGCAAGTAGAAACTGATGCTTTCTCCATGTGTATTTTTCCCTGAATATACCAAACACTGTTTTCAGAAATTCCTCATTTACAAGTTAAGAGGAGACTACAATACTTGATAGATATCAAGATACCTACTCCTCATCAGTTTCAGTAATTTCCTTTTTTTAAAATCTGATTTCTTACTTTGGCCTCCACAATATTTGAGGAATCAAGTTCTCCAATTTTACTATGCATTGCATGAAATAGTATTTCTCACATTTGAATTGAGCCATCAGGTCAAAACAGTGGCGATGAACCATTTTTTAGCATAAAGTAAAAAAAATAATAAAATAATAATTAAAAAAACAGAATATGCATCTTAATAATACACTATTATTAAGCAACTTCTGTGTTACCACTATGGATAAATATTTCTGTAGCAGCACAAAAAAACCAGGTAGCAAAGTATACACTATTATAACATTTTGCTGGTAGACCTTTTCTGGTTTTCTTTTTAACCTTCCTGGCTTTAGGTTTCTGTTTATCCATGCTTTCCTTGAGTGTCTGTCCTTCTGATGTAAATAGTCTTTCGGGTGACTGACTTTCATTGCCATCTTTTTCCGGATGATGCTGCAGCTCAGAAATGGACATTGCACTGCAAAGTAATGAATTACTATCAGGGCAACTGCACTCCACTGCATAAACTGATACAATTACTCATTACCATTACCAATCCACTTGGAATTCTGCAACTTATCATCTGTTTATGCTGAAAATGCAACACTCCTCAGCCCCCACATTATTGTCTTGCCTTTCTCACTGCTCTCCCTCCTTCACCTCCCCCTAATTTCCACACAATTGCAGAACCACTCTTGTGACTAGAGCTAAGCTAATGCTCTTCTGCTGGATCAGGGCCATCACCTATCACAAAAAAAAATAAAATCATGCATAAAATTATCTTCAGTTACTTAAGAGCGAGTTCCACAGAAAACACAGATCAAATAGCAATGGAGGACATTAAAAAAAAAAAAAAAGTTAAAAACAATCTGTGAGTTAAACATTAATCATGACAGAATTTTGAAAAAGTATCTGGTAATAATTTTCCATGACAGATTCATCCAATTAATCACTTAGGAAATACGAACAATTTATCAGAAAGCTTCTGTCTATCTTAAAACAAAATGAAACATTTTGCTTAAGATTCACAGACACACAGTGTACAGTTTATCATGATACCTTGTTTCAGCTTCACTTAAAACTGCTATTTCTTTCTTCTTTTTTTTCTTTTTGCCCACTTCATTGTTCAATGCAACTTCATGGCTTTGAACAGCGGAGGTAGATTCAGACATCTGTTCTTTAAGTTTCTTTCTCATTTTCTTTTTAATTGCATTTGCCTCATCCTCAGCCACATGCAGCTGATAGGCTTGAATTAGCTGCTCTTCCTCTTCTAATTCAGTTACATTTCTCACTTCAGTCAAGGAATTTTTAATCTTTCTATCTGCTTCTTGAGGAAGTACATCTGTTTGTGATTTCCTTCTTGTTTTCTTCTTTGGAAAATCATTAGTCTTTTTTTCAAAACTCCCCAATTTAGCTTCATATAAATCTTCCTCCTCATTAAATTGTTCTTGTAACAGTGATTTCTTTTTCTTCCTGTTTGACTTTGGTTGCTTTTTCTTCTCTCCACTAACAATATCATTGTTTATTTTCTCTGCAATTGATGCTTTCTCTCTCAATTTATTTTTTGTAAATCGCGGACTCTCCTCTTCAGGATTATATGTGTTGTTTATAATTGCTTCATCATTCACACTTTCCTTAGATAGATCAATTTTATTTCTAAAGGTATCAAGCTAAAAACGAAAAGAACATAAAACACATTTGTACTAAAAATCATGTAGATAAACATAGCACTTCATGTTATTCCTTCAGCAATCTTACACAAAGTAAAACGAAATCAAAGATTTAGTTATTTTCTTGTTTTGATTTTACAAGTGACAGATTGAAAGTCAACAGAAAATTCACACTGGAAAAAACATTTGGTGTTTGGCCACCTGATCCTCAATGTTTCACTATGTTTTTAAATAACTTTTATGTATACCCAGTAAAAAAAGAAATCAAGTCTACTCCATAAACAGATGCCAATGTTTACACTATGGAAGACTTGCAGACTACATGCAGCACAAAACCAAATATTTTTATCCATTGAAAATGCAAGTTAAGAGACAGACTTCTGGCTCAGATGTTTTGCTTCTCAAAATTTATCAATGAAATCATATTAAGAAGGGCTAAAACGGAAAAACAGACTTCCATTAAGACTTCTAAAAAAACCCAAACCAATATAAGTTGAAAAAAAAAAAACACAACAAAAACCCACCCCACATTATTCTTAGTGGAATGGCAGAGAGTTAATCTAGAGAACAGTCTTGCAAAAACAGCAAAGATGAATTTCAGCTAATGCATTTGCCTGTGCACCACTTCTAATTCTTGGAGGTTTTACAGAAAACACATTGTAAACTTTCCTCTTCCCTTCAAGTTTCTATTCCAGGTTACTAAAGGTAATAATACTACCTCCCTTGGATGGGAAGGAGATCTAAGCAACCTGATATAGTTGAAAATGTTCCTGATCATGGCAGAGGGCTTGGACTAGATGACCTTTAAAAGTCCCTTTCAATCCAAACTATGATTCTGTGATATCACCAAAGAACACAGCAAGTAACTGTCTAATTCTGTAAGGAGGTCAACACACAGACCTCTGATCCTCGACAAAACTTCTATAAAGTTGCTGAGGTTCATTTACTCTGTTGTCTTCCAGAAAAATCCCTTAGAGACTCATCATGAAACATCAGAAAGGACTTTAAAAACCAATGAAAGCAAATTAAAAATAGAAAAGTTTGGAGAAAATATATGTATATGCATACAATCTTTTATTTGCCAAGACTCTCTTCCTCAATAAACACAGACACTGTCCCTTTCTAGTTGGGATACTTCTCCCAGTTACAGAATCATGTTTGCCTCAAATATTTGCAAAGAGGGACAATATGTATAATAAGTGATCACCAAAACATACAAGCTTATAAGAAGAAAACACAGAGAATGAAGTTGCAATGGCAATCATGCTTTGGAGGATAGATCCTGACTTAAAAATGCCCACCTGTGAGAAGAGTATTCTATGTCTAGAAAGAAGAGAATACCCAATGTGCAAACCATCTACCTTCATATTCTAGGCCCTTAATTATGTGAGCCTGTGAACCTTCCTCACTATCTTGTTTTATTCACATCTGACACTTGGAGAGAGAACTTGGTGAGCAAGGAAAATATTACAAGAACTGAAAAAGGAGAATGAAGGAAAAAGAAAGGCAAATTTGAAGTATGAGAGTAAAAGCACAAGAAAAAAAAAACAAGGAAGTTTACTATTTGTATGAGAAAATCGGCAAATAAGAGCAGTGCGACAAGAAAAATACACAAAGACAAAATTTAACACATAAGTAAAAGCTGACATCTGAAACTCTAGACAACTAGAGACCTAAAAATGCAATAACTAGACTTATTAATGTTAATTATTAAACAACACTCCACAAATAAAGCATAAATTTAACAAAAAAAGCACCCAGAATGTCATGCTAGTATGCCTATCTAAGACATCATAAAATCTAAAGCCATTCATATCTTTTCATTAGATATCTTTATTTTTAGCTCATATGTCTAAAAATAGTTTAAACACCAAATAATGAAAAAACTGCCCTTGTATCTTCATCTTATACTTGCTTAAACAAAGCAGTAACATCATATTTATTCATAAATCAGTGTTTCAAGATGTGGAAAATCACATATAGATAACTTGAAATACAGAACAGAATAAGGGAAAGAAAACACTTAAAGCATCAAGCTTGGTATAAACTAAAAAAAACCAACAAACCAGAAACAAAAACTTCTAATAAATAGTTTACTTCCTTACCTTTGTTTCTATGAATGGCTTTAACTGCAGAGTATGAGGAATGAAGATTAAAACACACCAACAATTAAGACCCAACAGTGGCCAATAGCTGAGGTCATGCTTTGCCTTTCACAGAACATTAATCCATTAAGCCCAAGAAGTTTCTAAAACAACTGTGATATTCAAGAATCATTTCCTTAAAGAAATCATTTCCTTAAAGAAATCTAGCAAAAACTGGTTTGAAATATTTACTAGAACTTGTTATTTATTATGCCTACCAACAAAAACCATAGATTATAGAATCTTTAAGGTTGGAAAAAACCATTAAGATCGTTAAGTCCAACTGTTAATCCAGTACCACTGTGCTCACCATTAAACCATCCACACGCCTTTTGAACGCTTCCAGGAATGGTGACTCAACCACTTCCCTAGACAGCCTGTTCCAATGACTGACCACTCTTTCAGTGAAGAAGCTTTTCCTCATATGCAATCTACCTCCTTTCAGGTGGTTGTAGAGAGTGATAAGGTCCCCCCTAAGCCTTCTTTTCACCAGGTTAAACAACTCCAGCTCCCTCAACTGCTCCTCATAAGACAGGTCCTCCAGACCCTTCACCAGTGTCACTGCCCTTCTTTGGATACACTCCAGCCCCTCAATGTGTTTCTTGTAGTGAGAAGGAACAAAACATACATACACAAATATGTGTCACAACTAGTAAGCACACAGTTATAGCAAATTTACTTATAGGAAAAAAAACCCACCACAGATTATCCTTGTAATGAAAAAAAACCCAGTCTCAAACTACAGCAAATTCCTAGCACATTTATGGATACTGCAGGCAGCACAAAGCTGCTTCCACAGTTCAAACACAAATTCCTCAGATACACAGCCTGTATGATCTTAATTCAGGCCACTTTTTCCACATGTTGTAGTTATATGATGTAATTAAATAGAGAGGAAAGATGCAAAGGAGTCACAAAACAATAAAGTGAAAGCCATCAGATTAGGACTCAGGCAAAGGCAGGGATACTGGTATAGATTCTCTGACTGAAATGCAGGACTGAGAAATACCAACTAAGAGCAATTGTCAATACATAAATACACTTAAACTGAGTTAGAGAAAGCAGTTAGGCTGGAAAAGCAGCTCGACCCTCTGGAGTTAACTCCAGAGACAGGCCTCTGACCTGAACATGACTTCAGCTTAAAATCTGAAACAAATAAGAAGGCTTTTTTTCAAAACAGCTCCATGGCTACATTACAACACCAGGGCAGAGGAAACACTCTTTCCTGAAAACAGACTTGCTTGCACTACCGGCTTGATAGGAGAGAGAGATGGGTGCCAGCCAAGATGCAAGCAGGTGGGCTAACACTCAAGGCTCATATCACAATGAGCCAACCTCAGGTCACATCACTCGCCATTTGTGTCCCAGAGCTGACAGAAGGGACAACACCTAATAATCTTATGCCTTTTTAAAAAGGCTTCTCAAATATGCATGAGTGGAAGCCAGCAACATATCAAGTGAGTTTGTCACGAGTATTTGGAAACTCACATAACCAGATTTACAAAGGTACCTGAACTTCTTTCCCTAACACAGGCACACCTTGAAAAATGAGGGGTGGACACTGCCAGCCCATTGAAGCGCTGATATGTACCAGTTGTAAAAGACCATTTACTTACAACTGAATTGGTAATGAATGTACTTGTGATGCTGATTTGTTGAGTTTAAGAAAATCTTCATGTGCTAGGAAACCAATTTTACTGCCATTGCTCATAGAAGACTATAAAATGTAGATGCACTAAGCTAGAAGACCTTTAATTTACAGATAAGATGGGCTTGGACAAGTTTCACCAAATTCTAACAAAAAACATTGAGAAAATGTGTAGGTACATTATACAGTCAACTATTAGCAGTTCTATTATTTTAAACACAAGAAACAAAGAAACATAGGAAACAAAGCAGAAACAAACAAGAAACACAAGAAACAAATGGATAAAACCCAGCAGAAATCTCCATAATTATTCAGTGTCTGTCAGCATGCCCAAAAAAAGCAGAACTTGGGAAAATTCTACAACCTTAAAGCTCTGCAGGTCTTACATCTGAGACAGATGTTAAAGTACTGAATTGGTCAGAAGAAACCTGTAAAACCACCATCTTACCCAAAAGAATACAATAATTGTCAAGCCTGAAGATGGACTCCTACTATCTGTACCCACATGAAATTCCAGACTCCAGCCTGTCATTCAGGGTCTTATGAAGAAAGAGAAGGAGCAGGTTCAGTGAAGCAGGAAATATAAAGCTTCAAACAGGTAAATCTGTTGCAGTCCTGCCTTGAATATAAAACCTTAGTATCAATGTACGCCCACCCCAATTTGTAATCTGATCAGACTACAGTCTAGGAAAGAAATTTTTGCCTCCGTTATAGGATCTTACTTTTCATCTGGTAGAAAAATTCACTTACGTTTTCAGAGTTAAACATGCTCTTTTCTACCATAAAATTTAGATTAAACCAAATAAACTTAATTTTCCTGCTGACCTTAGACAGATTAAAATAGCTGGGCAAAATAATCTGCATATTGCCTGAACTGAAGCTTGCCTCATTCTAACAACTTGTAAGAGGAGGAACAACTGGTAAAAAAAATTATGGCGACTGTTTGCCCTAGAAAAGATGCTAGCAAATTCACTTTCTGAGTGTGTCTCAATTGCTTGTATCTTCAGCCATGCCTTTGGGCTTCACACCACTGCCCCTGTGGCTACTGAACAGCAAAACAGAGCTTTCACTGGCCACAGCTGATGCCTATTTCCATCTCCATTACAAGCCCCTCTTTCCTATTAGTTGTGACTTAAACTCATCCTGCCCTACAGACATCAACCTTTCCTCTTCCAGCCAGGCTGTTTCCCTTCTCCCCAGACAGGGTCTCCAGGCAATGGGCACACAGAGCAGCACAGGCAAGCAGGCAGGCAATCTCCTTATCCTCAATTCTGTCATTTAAAATCACAGCAACCTCATGCAGCTCCAGAACTCAGATTTCAAAGAAACAGTGGATATGAGGGAAAAGGTTTTATTAATCTAAGAAAGGCTAGAGAAAAGACAAAGGAAGGAAGTAGACTGGTACATTTCCAGTTGAAATATGCTCTCAACCATGACCCGTTTCTGATCAAACCTAGGATACCATTTATAGCAAGTGCGTGACACAAAGCCAACCATCACTGACAAATTTCACATTATTTCAAGATATGTGAAACTCTGTATAGTTAAATCATATGAACTGAAGAAAATGGGAACAAAACCAGCAAACCTCCTCCATCTACCTCCTCCTCCCTCCACTCCCACACACATTTATTTCTTACAGAGAAATGACTGTTTATTTGCTGAAGCTTTTACAGAAACTTCTACTTGAAAGCAACCAGCACGGAAAATACCAGCCTGAGCTCTTGCAACTTTGCCACACTTTAAGGAAAGTTCTTAGTTTTTAATTGCTTTGATTGGTAAAAATCTAGTTTCAACAAAGCCATAAAGTTAGGTTTCACATTGATCCTAAAAATGCTTCCTAATTTGCTTGCATACCACTAATTTTGACTCAGGTCATTGTGATTTTAAGTGTTTCTAGGTAACTCCAAAACACTAGTGTTTTACGTCAGAGACTTCTGAAATGGAAACCAAATTTAAAACCAAAGTAAGTGTAAAATATTTATGAGTAATATCTATTTGCATATGAACACATAATTATGTACTTAAAAATACTTAAAAATAACAATTAATAATTCACATTTCATAAAGAAGGTTAACCTAACTGAGGAAGAATTTAGTCTTGTATTTAGACAAATGCCAGCAAAAAAGGAAAAAACCCACCCTTGAACTCTCTGTGATATATTTTAGACATCATGTTAATTCTTTGTATAGACTATTGACTAAATACAATATACTTCAAGGAACATAAATTATTAAAGTCCACATAAAATTAAACTTCAAATTGCCAATTTAAGACAAAATAGCAATACTAAGTTTAATATAACTATTCTGAATATATTTAATATATATAATAAATACAGGTAACATTTTGATATTACACTAAATACCACTTCTTTGTCTTAAATGAATATTAAAGAAGGAACATTCATTTCCAGCACCTGATAAGGACATTGCAAGGAAAAATACTTAAAACATAAAACCTAACAAGTGGGAAGTAGAAAAACAGAACATTTGTCTCTTAAGCAAATTGGTTTCTTTTTAAAGTCCAAATCTTCTAAGTCAATAATCAAGTATATATAGGACTCATATTAGACATTTATTCTCCTGTTCAGGAAAAAGACTAGAATCTGAACCATAATTCAGAGGCTGTTTTAATGACAGATATGCCACAAATAAAAATGTCATTTAACCATAAAGTCAGGGTAATAAAATCCTTCCTAATAGGCAAGTCACAAGCTAAGGTCAAAATCTTTAAAAAAAGTTAGCATGTGAACACAGGACCACTTAGACACAAAGCTCAGCACATGCAGAAATATTCTGATCACTGACATCAAATTAAAAAAAAAAAGTAGAAAATTGAATAAAGTTAATTATTATCTCTAGTATTATTACAATTTCTCATCAGTTTTCAATTCACAGCTGTATTAGATGGACATACTTTTATTACACAGATGTAGGACTCTCGAAATCAGATACTTTTAAAGCCATAATTCTACTAGCCCTCAAATATCTAATTAACTCCAAGTAAAGTCAATACTGAATTTGAAAATCTTAAAAATTTTAGAAAAAATGTGAATTGAAAACAAAGTACCGGTGGGCATTAGGTAAATGTATGCCTGCATGTGCCACTTCCTTTTTACCAGTATTATAGTCTATACCTCCAAATTACAAGGATGCATTGCTGGTACGCAAACAACAAATAAAAGCCACATCAAAAATAAGGGATACGTGTAGAAACATAATTTATACTTCATTTTTTTTTAATGTTTACAGCTCCTTTCTACGGTACATTTTCCTGATCTTTTTTCCATTATGGAAGGCAATCAAACAAAACTTATATGTGTTCTAACTCACCACAATACTCTCCGGAGAGTCAAACTTCTTTTTCTTTGATTTCTTTGCATCTGTTAGGCCTGCATGGCGTCTGAAGATTTCCTCAAAGCGGACTTTGGTTTTTGCCTTTGCTTCACTTTCAACTGCAAAAAGAAATCTAGAGTATGATTCACTGTCTCAATAATCACCATTGCTAAAAAAGTGCACAATCATGATTTAAAATTGCAAAGGATGAGAATTATTTATCAGGGAAAGTTTACCAAAAAATTCACTTAGTATTCAGTTAAGAAAAAGACTGTTGAATCCTCAGCTACAGTATATGTATCATTGCCATTACAATTTTTACAAGAGTCCCCAAGTTTAAAATAAAAAAACCCCAAAACTTCAAAAATCAACTATAATCATGCATTCAAAAAGAAGCCAGTGCAGTATTAAAGATTTATATAAGTCAGAAGTAACTTCTATCATTTGCATCCAGTTCTAACTATAAAATAAGTACTGGAAATCAAACACAAAGTATTCTTACCTGCTGGCATTTTCAGTCCTCAGTTAGAAGTGGCTCAAAACACCAGCTGCCTCTTCCTCAGAATTCACCGTTCTATTTAAAGTAATTAAAAATTTTCATTAACATAACTGGTCCACAGACTTGAAACTAACAATTGAATGTGTGCTGATTAATATTGAGTACAGCTCAGGATTCTCAGCATCTGATACTTATTATTTGAGAGTAAATAAATAACAACACTACAATTGGCAATAGCCACATAATTCAGCACTATAGTCCTACAATCTTCTAAAAAACCCAACAGTTTATTTAAATAATAATGACCCACAAAGCCATTTATATTGAAGCCTTTCTAATCAGGTTCCTATCCTGACAGCATCACTGAGGAAATCACGTTGTAGTCAGCTCATAACTTCCAAAGCAAAGATTAGTAGCTGCCAGCAAATCTAACTTTACTACAAATCTCTAAATATTTATGTTTTCACAAAGCATTTGTATTTTTCACAAAACAGAGAAGCAATTACATGAAACTCATTTCTCTAAAGAGAAAAATGTTGGGCCCTACTGGTTGTGGAGAAAAGCCTACAAATGCAATCCAAACAAAGCTTGAAGGCAAGAAAAAATATTACACAGCTTTATCTTTTCATCAAGAAAATTCAGAATGTTTTACAAAAAACTTTAATACAAAAAGCTGTTTTGTAAACAGCAGAACTAATGAAACCTAGATTTCTGAAGGTGTTATATTCCTCTTAGCCTTCCAGACAACAAACTATTGTACCTATCTCCCTGACATCCCATCCAGCAATAGCTCCAAGTTCTCCCTAGGCAAAATGTCCTGTTAAACACCAGGAACTCAAATTGAATAGACACCCAGACTACATCGATCCTAACAAATTAAGACATAGCATTAAATACTGCCAGGATATGGTTGCATTACTCTTGCCCCACTTTGGTCCAAGCCACCTAACACTCACCTATATACGGGTTAGGAGTTATTATGGATTATTATTAATAGGCGGTTCGCGTGTAGCCATTCTGACTTGAGGCTGAGAGTTTAATAGCAGTAAAGTGAGCCAGACATACCACAGGGCCTCAACATGTACTCCTGGGCACACACATCTTATACCAGCACAGGGAAGAGCTGAGGCTATATTGGGTCCCCAAGAATCTGCACCACCGTACCCTCAGATCCCTCTCATCTTTCTTTCACAGTGTTAACTTGCACAGGCTACATACCTTCAAGTCATTCCACACTTGTTACTTAGCGTACTGTGGCCTGCTGGATAGCCAAACCTAACCAAATTAAGAAAAAAAAAGCAAGAAGTGTTCAGGTTGGTCTGGGATTATAGAACTGTTGATTAGTCAGAAAAGTAAGGTGTCATTACTTTATATCTTAAGCAAAGCATTTACATTAAGTATCCAGCATTCTAAGGATGTTTGAAATGAGCAAGGATGATGTGGTGGTCCCAGAAGGGACCTTATTGGAAGCAAAAAAAAAGTTTAGTTCTATGTTTCACCATGACACTCATGAGGTTACAATATTTTCACTCACTGAAACATGTTTTGACTCGCAAAGCAAAGCTTTACTGTCACAACTAAACCAGTAACAATTAAAAGCAACACTTATTACAAGAAATGGTACCAGAAAACACCACTGGAAAATAAAACTGCTTTTGCAATTTATACTTAGTAACATCAAATGGGCATTTTAAAAGTACTACAGTTATTAAGTGCTGCTTTTCAAGTAGTCAATTCACAATTGTCTAGAAAACTCCTATAATTTAGAAAAGTAGAAAACTAGACATGTTTATAAAATACAGCAGATTCTATCACTTTCATCATTCACTGAGGACCACAGGAACATGGAAAAGTCTCTTATGATTAGCTGAGTGATTGCAATCAGCCCTTGAAAACTAATTACAAACAAATGAAATGCTAAAGGGCTCTTAAAATAAAAAATGAGAGATAATATAGAACACAAAAGCAAAATGACTAAAGTACATACCTGTTCCAAGTATAGAAATAATTTTATGGTCAAAGGTTAAATAAATCAGATCACAAAAAGACCCCCAAAACCCAACCTAGAGGTAAATTAATTTTGCAGATACATTTGCTCACAATGAAACAAACACCTTTCCAGAGGGCAGGCTCACCTCACGGCTACCATCATTCTGCCTATTTATTCAGTAATTGTCTATCCTCTTGTGGCAACAAAATTAAGAGATAAAGTCCTCCTGATAGTGCTATTATTTAATATACGTTTCCAATTTAGAATTTCATGACTTTTTACATGGTGCATTAAAGCAACTATTAGACTTGCGTAAATACAGATCATTAATCAACAGGGGTAAGATCAAGGCTGTTTACTTAGTGTAATCTCACCTTGAAATAGGAGAGATTTAATGGTATATCAAAGTTCAGCAACCACAGTGCCCCAAGCTAAATAAATTCAGCTATCATTAATTTTTTAAAATACATTTTTGCCTAATTAGATTGGATCTCTTCCATGTTAGAAAATACAAGACAATTCAGGAATGACAAAAATACATACCTGGAACAGTGGCATATTCCAGCCACCATGAATAACCAGAGAAACAAATTCATGAAGTCCAAACTTTCAAGAATTACTATACACTTTCTCAAAAATCACCTAGTTTGCTCTTTTCTCATATTACATGTACATATATACATATATATTTATATCTAAAAATGCATATAGAATGTATTTATAAAAGCGATTGCGTATTAAATTCTTGCTCTTTTCACAATATTTTGCAATACTGATTTCCTATATTCTACATCTGTAATATAGGAATTCTCTGTGCTAAACATGTCCAAAAGGCCACCGTTCACAAACCCCACTTTTATTAGTCACTAAAAAAAGATATAAATCAAACCTACACTATAATGAGCAGAACATACAGAATCTGTACTACATATTGCTAAGTGACAAACTTCCTACCCAATTAGGACCGTTTAGGAAACTGAGTTGACAAAATATAATTGCATACCTCAGGATTTTCCTAAACTAAAATCCTCAACTTTTCTTTTCTCAACAAGTAGAACATCAGGCCTTGTTTACTTATCTTTTAGATCATAATTAGAAATCTTAGGTTTTACTAGCAGGTTTCTAATGCTGCTACCCGTACGTATCACTACTTTGAATCTGAAAGAACTTCAACTCAGAATCATAGAGCAAAATAACACTGAACTGAATCTGCTTCTCTTCACCATTGATAAATGTGACATCAAAAAACAACCTGGTTTTATTAAAGAAAATTTAGTATTTAAGTCCAGGAAACTGACAGAAAGTTTTATTATTATCATGTAACCATCTATGTACTTGCATATCAATAAACACTACTACCAGAAGTGCAGTAGCCTTCTTCCAGTTTAGATGTGCCTGTAAAAACCTTGTGTTCAAACTAGCTTAAAAAGATGTTTTAAAAAGCTGGTGCTACTCTCAGTTTTCTAGCAGTATCAGAAAGCTTCAGCTTTAGAGGAACTGCTGGGATGGGTATTTTTCCCCCAGAAATTTGGTAGCTTTAGTGAAGAGAAAGTTGCAAACAGACTCGGTCCGCTCTGATAACAAAACTATGGACTTCAGTTCTATGTAAGGAAATATAGCTGACTTCTACTGTTTATTAAAGTCTCTGCCTTATCTGATAATTATGAAAATGCTTCCTCACCAAGTATTTTAATTTCCAATGCAGCATTTTGCTTTGCCTAGAAGAACAGTGGTAGATAAAACAGCTATAAATGAAAATTCACAACACGCACCACCACTGGATTAACCAATGGAATTATTTAATGAGCACGTGATGTAAAGATGCACATTCCTCATGGGAGGGAGGCATCCCGGCTTTGGAGCTCAACGTGCCAGGCAAGGAGCAGCACTGTGTGTTCACGTGCCGCGGGATAAACTAACCACGCAATGTTACCCGAGTGAACTACAAAGCTTGTAAAGACGGGGGGGGGAAATAATACTGCTCAAGGGATTACGGCTTCCCGCGGCACTGCTTCGTGCCACCACGCTGCGCCGAGACCGGCAGGTAACAGGTCTCCCTAGGCCGCCTGCCCCGACAGTCAACCCGCGGGGTTACCCTGAGCAACCACGGCGTTCGAAGGAGCGGGACGCGCTCCCACTGCTTCCCGAAGCGCGCCGAGGCCTCCCACGCATCCCCGCGCTACCGGCCCGCGCTGGCCGCCGCCCAACCCGCTCCCGCTCCCAGCTCCTGCTCCCCGCCCGCGCCAACCTCCCCGCCACGGCGCGACTGTGGCTGAGCCCCCCGCCCCGCGGCGGGCAGAGGAGCCGGGGGAGGGCACAGCGGCGGGAGGCGGGACCCAGCCCCACCCGCCCTGGGGGGCGCGCACCGCGGCGAGCGGGGGCAGGCGCCCGGCGGGACCCCGGCCGAGCGCAGCCTCCCCTTGCCCGGGGCGCGGCCCCGCTGCCCCCGCGGACATCACTCACGTCGGTCCCGTCCGCTCCCGAGGCGGCAGCTGCGGGTGCCCCGCCTTCCCCCCCGCCAGTGAGCTCACTCCCGGTCCCCCCTCCGCAGCCCCGCGCGGGTGGTTCTGCCCAAAACAACCCCAGCTTCCAAGGAAACGGCGCAGGCGCGTAGGGAAGCGGGGCGAGGAGGAGCGGGCGCGCCGGTGGCCGTGTCGCTTGGGGCCGCGGAGGGCAGCGCTCCCCGCGGCGGGGACGGGGCTGTTGAGGGTTGTTTTGTTGTGTTTTACTCAACAAAATCGCGGTGCTTGGCTGAGCGGTACCGTCTCCTGAGTTCCGTATCTGTTCACAGTGGTGTTTGCCTCTCATGCGTCATGAGTTGGTTACGAAAACCTTTCTGGAAACGCGAGGTTGGAATTTAATTAAAAAAAAAAAAAAAGAGAGAGAGAGAGACTGTGAAAAGCATTAGAACCGGGAACGGTCTCGGGGATACCTTATGGTCCACTGGAAAAATGCGTCAGAAGTCCATAATAGCACTCTTAACGGAAGTTGCTTGCGGAAGAATGAAGTGTCAGGGTAACGAGCTCTGTTGGAGTCAGGAGGGCGTCTGTCAAGTGTTTGAAATGGATATCAGCTTTCTGATTTAGTAGCTAACTTAAGCAGTGTTGGGTTTAGGGTTTTTTTTCCTCTTAGGAATAATAACTCATTACTGGAATGAAAGAAATCTGTGTTAATTTCTTCCATGTAAAATCTGATTAAAACTGTAGATCATTCCTTCGTCCACTAGAGAGTTTGAAAAATTAATGAAAGGTTTTGAATGAATGTGGTCAGATCTTTTCAGAAGCAAAGTTGGGTAAAATTAGCCTTTGGTTGGCAGTGAGCAATTTTTACTACCTAGGGGTGAGCTATTGCTTGTGATCCTATGGTTGTGACATAGTTCCCGTAGCGTCTTTGAGATTCTGTGAATGAATTTACACTGGCTGCCAAAAGAATGCACATTCTGAAACCTTGCTTCCTTGTTTCTCAGGCGTTACTAGTGACAGATGCTGTTGTCTCTTTCTGGTGCTTACTTGTCCTTTGCTTTCTCAAATGCTTGCATGCATTCATGTGATAGGTAGGGATATTTCTTTTTTCATATGGCAGGTGTCCTGGGTTGCCTTGGCATAATACAAACAAAAACCAACTCCTCAGAATTTCTTGTGCTTCTTTTTTATCCTTGGTGTATCTGCATTCTTGTAGGTCTCCATCCTTGGTAGTACCCCGAACTCCATTAAATAATGGCTTGGAACAACCTGATTTCACTTTAAGGTTGGCCTTATATTGAACAGGACCAGAAATCTAGATGTTACTTCCTAAGTTGTATGGTTGTGACATTATTTGTTATGTCTATATTTGATGTATAATTAGATGACAGTTCTAGTGCTAGTTTTCACAGTAGCCAAGACACTTGAAACTGTCTCAGGGTTAGTCATAAGTTAAACATCCTAATCAAAGGCCGCGCTGTATGTCTGTAACCTAGCAGGTTCAGAAAAATTCTAATCCAAATCCTAGCCCCAACTTTCAATGTAGATGAAATGAGAAAATGGTTCCCCAAGAGAATAGTAATTTATTGATTATTGTGATGTGTTACCTCTGTTTGATAAGCCTTATGTTATATCCACAAATTGTTTAGGATGCAGCAGAAAAGCTACCTCTTCAATGTTTTCATTTGTAAACATCCTGACAACACCAGTACAGTCAATCACAGAATCACAGAATATTCTGAGCTGGAATGGACCCACAAGGATCATCGGGTCCAACTCTTAAGTGAATGGTCAAGAAACAGATAAGGTTTATACCTAACTTGTCAGTCACGATCTGACAAGTTGTACTAAAAACTAGACATTTTCTTGAGAATCTGTTACAGGACAGTGACTGTGAAGACAGACTCCAAAAAGCTTTCAATACACTAGCTTGCACAGTAACCTGAGAGCTCCCTTGCACAATTTTGCAGTTATGTCGTTGTAAGGGACAGTTAATGATTTACACATTCTGAGATCACCAAAAGACTTTTGCAAACTGAAAAGAAGCCGCTGCTCACCCAGCAAAGCCCCGCCCACCCCACCCCTTTCTGGGATGGGTTGCAATACTGGTATAATATGCATAAGCACTGTTCCTCCCCAGCAAACGCAAACCTACATACTGTGCATGTACACAGATATTCTAGCACAGTCTCCAGTGCTGTCTCAATGAACTCTTCATCATGATTAAAGCTGGGACAGCAGGAACTGTAGAATATATTGCTGGGTATGGCAAACCGATGTGGAGAGCAAGGCAGGTTGAAATGAAAAGTGACTCATGGTAAATTCTGAAGAGTGCTGTCATCCTTGAAATTATGCTTCCTCTGAGGATTAGGATTGGAGTTAAATAAGAAGGACGAAGATGTGGATTGGTGTCCACCATATAGAGCCTCAGGGTATGTAGGGTTGTAATTCTTAGATGGTAAATGTTGAGGCTATTGCCAGATGGCTTTTCTGAGAGCAAGACTGAAGAAAGAGCCTACTTTTTCAAATCTGTTAAAATGTAAGATCCCAGAACTCCCCCAGAGTTTGGATAAATGCTGAGCCTGGCAGAGTGGGTGGCTGTCCTGGCTCAGGCTAGGACAGGGGTAGTTTTTGCAGTAGGCAGGAGGGGACATGGATAGGACCCAGAGGTTATTCTGTACCACCTCACATCATTGCTGGGAGAGGGGAAAAAGGGACTCTTCTTCCAGGGAGAAGGGGTCCCTTCTGGCCAAGCAAGGCCAGGGTGGACATAATTGTGGGTTAATGTTGATCCCAAGCCAGAGGGAGCAGTCAGGGTGGAGTGGCTGTACTCAGGTCAAGCTCTGCACTCTCTCTTTTGTACACTTTTGTTATTAATATTATTGCTGTTACTGTTCATTTTATTATCTCATTGCTGTTTCCAGTAAATTTTTTTTACCTCAACCCGTGATCTTTGCCTTTTGTGCCTCCAATTCTCCAATCTGCTGCAGCAGGGAGGGGGAGGGAAAAGGAGGGGAAGGATTGACTGAGCTCTGTGTGATTTTGCACTTTCAGTGGGAACAGTAAATTGGGGAGTACCATTCCTAAACCACGACAGTGGCCTATGGCAGCTGGGAGGGCTCAGTTATGGTTAAAAAAACAGTCATTTTTAATCACTGACACAGAAAGCAGATTTGATGTCTGATATTTGATCTGTCAGCAGTAGTAATGGGCTACAAAGCCTTCTAAATAAACTTGGCACCAGACATCAACAGGTTTTCCTATTATTTGTACAAACTTATGTCAAGTTTCCAGGAACACTTGTTTCATGAGAATGTCTTAAAGAGTTCTGTGGCCACTACACCTATGAAAAACACAAGGTATTTGTGCACTCTAAGTTCTATAAGCAAGTAGTGGTCAGGCCCGTTTTCCATGTCAGAGGAGAATACATCTTACCTCTTCAGCTGACTTTAGTTGGATTCTTTGGGCTATAGGCAGATGAAAACACTGCAGCTCTTATTCATAAAGAATAGATTCTATGATAAAACCAATAAGTCTATGTTATATTTGGTACCTTCGTCCTGGGACAGTTAAAAATCACTGTTCTGGAGTTAAGAATGTTCCATATAGAAAGCTACTGTAAGCCAAGGTTTAATGTGCTGATCTAAACAAGACTTTTCCCCCCATGCTACTTCTTATGAGGTCCTATGTCATCAGTTCTTCTGATCTACTTTACATAGTGCATAACCTGATCTGCTGATATTAAGCAGTTCTTAACATTGCTAATAACACCTTCATTATATCTGAAGATGTTGCAATATGTATTCCAATGTCAGTGTCATGGATCTATTTTTTTTCCATTTTCTGATAGTGAAAATTTTTTTGCAATATTTGAACTTCATTCATTAGTACAAAGGGAATAGAAGTCAGTAGCAGTACCTAAGAAATCCAGCCTGGGAACCTGTACAGCACCCAGAATAATAGAATGAGTTTTGTCTATACTTTGATAGCCTGTGGAACAGACCAAAGAAAAGAAAGCACGCTCCAAACACAACACATCCTTGCCCAAATGCATAGACAAGTGTGCAATTCTTATTCTGCTAGAAGGAGGAAAGCAAGGTTTTCGAAAAAGTTAGAACAGCAATTATGGATGCATGGAGTTTTTCAATGGATTAAAAAGCATGTGCTCACTGTGTTCACCTGATTTTTCAGTTGTGGGGGGCTTGCATAGAAAAATGTTTCCCATTATCTTACATTTGGTCTGTGTAGGAAATAGAAGTGATGACTTACTGTAGTGTACAGATAGAAAGTTTGTTGATATCAGATATATTCTGAAAATCTTGCAGAAATTTCAGAATGATGAAGAATGGATCAATGTTCTTATCAGAACCTAACTTTCAGCAAAAGGGTAGAGTCTGTCACGTGCAGGGACAACCTCTAGGTGTCACTTCAGTGTACAAAATAGAAACAAGATTTGCAGTTGGGTAACAGCTCTAAAGATGCAGTGGTATTTGGCAGAAGTTAGTTGTTTAACTGATCAGTGCGTTATTTTTCTCTTGATAGCAAAAAGTAATTCAGATTCTGATATTGGGTATTCAAAGCTAACAGTCTGATTGTTTGACACAAGTTGAAGCTTGAGTAATTTATGAGGCAACTGAAACAAGAATTTTAATTATATGATATTGATAGGAAAAAGAAGTGTCACAAAAGCTAAGTCAATCACCTATTTCTTTAAAAAACTTAGAGACCAATTGTGCAAGATGTTTTGCATCCTGAGATTATTGCATCTTGCATGCTCATTTTCTAGTGCTTTGAAAGGAAGTCATAAGGTCTGACTATGCTGGAAAGCTGGTGTTCCCCAAATATGTGGATTTTATATATAGCAGCATAGACGTCTGTATGTGTTTATTTGGCATTCTGCGTTTCTGTGGCTGCTTTTCAGAGACCTGAAACTCTTTGAGCTGAAAAGATTTCCATGTTGGTTCAATCCTTGACTTATCTTCTGATCCTGAAGTGAACACCCTTAATTCAGGTAGATACATAAACAGTCCTTTCTTAGAAGAGAACTTTTGCATGTGTTTATCCTCATTGACTTTGTTGAGTCACCGTCACCATCTCAAAGTGTTTTCTGGAGTATGGATTTTCTTGTGCTCCATTGCCTTCTTGTGGGTGATAGCTCTTCCAAAACTAAAATTCTGTAATGCAGAAAACTTATTTCGCAGTCTAGTACATTTTTTACTTCAAGACAAGCAAAAAAAATTCTTCCGTTAAAATTCAGTAAAATATTTAAAGAAACCTACTTTTTTTCCTCTATTTGAACATGTTTGAAATGGACTTTGAAATGTTTTAAGAAAATCAAGCCTTAATTGTCAATCTTAATGCAGAGACTTGGAGCAATGTTGGACCTATGAATTGGCACAATCCTTGGATCTCGTATTAATGGGAAATGTAAGACTTCTAAATTTTTAATAAGTAATTTTATTTTTCATTTTAAATGGGTGGAAGTTAATAGGAGAGTCACATTAATACTCCCTCGTATCTCAGATTGTGTACCAATATGTTCAGCATACTAGATTATCTATTTATAATAATTTTTTATACTTATACAACATGAGGAAAAGAATAAGATAAACTCTTTTTGTTTAACTGCCAGAAAACTATGTTTCAGAAACCATAGATTCAAATTGTCTTTCAGTAGAGTTAGTAGTTTTTGCACAACATCTCCTGAGGTATAGCTAAATCTCTGCTGATGTTCTTCTGTCTTCAGAACAAGAATTCAGTCTTTCTGAAAGTGGATTATCATTTGGAAAGTGTTCGCAGAAAACTTTTGATACCTTGCCACAGGATGGCAGTGTAATAGCGCATCAAGTTTAATTTTTCTGAAGTGTTCTGGAAACATTGGGTATTGGAGCTAGAATTTGTCTGTAACTAAGTGCAGCATTGTTGCTTTTTGACTTTTCAAAACACCATCGTTCTGCTTGTGTGTCTAGTGCATCTTTGCATAAGTTTTAATGAAATTGTTTTCCTTTTGTGTTATTAGCTATACAATAAGCTTTAATAAAGAGTAATGAATCTCCTGAATATCCCTATTGTATCCTATGATTAAGAGTATATTATTTGTAGACAAGTTGCCATAATCTTTTTTCAGAAAACTAATTTATTCTTTAAAATGCACTTGTTTTGTTTTAGAATGTAATTGTTGATGTGCTTCATCTGGTATCTTTTCTTTCTTTTAAATGGTTGGGGTTTTTATCAGGTCAGTTTGAAGATTTTAGTTCATAGTCCTTTGCTAGGTTCTCATAGCTCTTTTTTTTTCAAAGCCTTCAAGCCTATCTTTTTAAATATTATTGTTTATCTCACTGGGATGTTTTATTTAGTATTGTATTAAGGTTCCTTTCTTTCTATGTTCCCACTGGTTTCTTGAGTAAGAATCACTATTGCCAGCAAAAAAGTTGCCATTTTTTTACTTGGGGAATACTTTAATAGTTTCATTGCAAATATTCTATTGTGCATCCTTGCTGTTATTTGTTTCTAATCGCTTTGTTGTGGAGTATTGCTAGACCTTCTCTGAAGGTATCTGAGAGGTAAATGAAACAATGTGAGTTTGTCTTCATGACAAATTATCAGGCCATATTTATCAAAAACATTAGTTTTGTGAAATTTATTTTTTTATATCAAAGCCATTAAAATTTTTCATCCTTTTGTGATTAGCCAAGGGATAACACAACTTTGGATTTGTACTGAAGTCCAAGAGTCTGCCTTTCTAGGTGGACTCTAGGTGATCCAGTTGAATGTGTTACACTTGGCCAATGCATAGGAAGGAGCTGGTTTTTGTAGAGAGGACATTGTGCTTGAGCTGTCTAAATATCAGTCAAAGTTGAGATAACTTGCAGTGAGTTTTAAAATTTATTTGAACTCCAAGAAAGATGAAATAAGTTTTGACTGAGTGTCATTTTGTCATTAAACAATCTGGACCTAAATAGCATGAGAAATCTCAGTTTTGTTCTGAAATTCTGCATGCAACCTAATGTGCAGTTTATTTCTGCAGTGATGGGCACTGAGTTATTTGGTGATTTTGCCTCCATTAGGGTGATGTGCTGGTACTGTGCTATAGTCAGGTTTGGTATCTGCCCAGCAAAAATAAAAACTTCAGCTTTAATTTGTCTTACTTAAATGCACCATTCTGTCAAAGTTATATATGAGGTTTATAAAGATGCTTTAGAAGTCAGTGTTAGTTGACGTTCAGATTAATTTCTGTATAAAACAAACTCAAAATTAAACTTAGTGAAGAAAATTTCTAATTAAGCATCTAAATGGTCTGATGTTTGAGAGGAAAAGGAACAGAAAACTATTTTTCATAAAACGTTCCTCCCTACTGTGCACAGTAATTACAAATTACTTGTAAAGATGCTTGTAGTTTAAAAAAAATCCTGCAATTCAAATATTCAGCATGGACAAGATCTAAGTCTCTGTTCTGCCTTTTTTGTTGAGCAAGAAAGCAGGAATAGACTGAAGATACTTTTCTACCATTCAGTTTTCAGTGTTGACTAGCTCTATAACCTTTTATTGCCATCTCTAGGGATCTTTAAGAATCCTGTCTTGACAGGTCTTTTTTATATATCTTTTTCCTGTCATGATGCATAATGAGCATCTATTTTAGCCGTTGTTTCTCTGTCCTTTTTATCAGTTCTACATTTTCTAACTCCTACTTACATGCCTGTCTTGATTCTGTTACCTGCCTGACGTACAGGCATGACATCATTTAGAAATAAATTTTTGGCAAAAAGTTTTTCTTTTCCTTGTTTCTCATTTCATTATACTAAGTTCTTTTGTTTCTGAAACCAGAAGTCTAGGAATTGTGCTTGATCCTTCTTCTTTTCCTTCTATACTCTGTTTTTCTGTCAGGCTTTCTCTGTCTACTCGTGAAACACAGTCAGAATTTGTACTTAACATAGTATTACCTCCTTTTTCAGTGTTTGTAATATTTTTTTTCTTTCCTGATTCAGCTGCTCCTTACGGTCTTTCTGTATCTTCTTGCTGCTAAACTAGGTAATCTGAAGCCAGCAACTCTTTCTTGTTGCTGCAAGAGAATAGAGATAAGTTTTTTGCTTCAGGATGCAGAACTTAATACCCACGTGTTTTGCTACTGGCTTCTTGTGACTGTAAAAAGGCCTTTTAAGGCAAGGACACAGCAACCTGACCACATCAGGGACAAAGATCTCAGATGCAGGTAAATAAATCCATCAGTCAAATGGAAAATCTATTTCATAATACCAATGTATTGGAAAATAACAGGATCAGGGTTACTTGATTTACTCCTGAAATAATTACTAGATACTTTTACTTATCTCATCTCTTTGGTATTTTGATAGGCAAGGTTTCTTGCAAGGTGTTTTATGATTTTGCAAACTGTTTCGTGCCTATGGTCATTATGTTACTAGCAGGCTTTTCCTGAGATCATAGCCTGTTTCTACTTATCAGATACAGTGGTTTTCTATTATCGTCCCTTTCAGCATTTCAGCTCTTGGTTCAATTATTCTACTTTTACATGTCTCTGGTCTCTTGATTATTTCTCTTACTTGGGCCTGTAGATCCTTTCATGATTAGAAGATTAGTTTTTTATTACCCTAACTCTCTGAAGCTTTCATATAGTGTTTATTGAATCATCTCCAGTCTAAATGGTTTTTGTTTTCCATTTCCCCACTGCAGCTCACTTCTCTTCATTATTAGGTAAAGCTGGAGTACATGCATATATAAGTCCAGTTACTAGTGAATGGTTATGAAATTAATTTCTCACTATTCTTTTTACTGTACTTTTCCTAGCGTACTTTGCATTACTATGTAATTCTGATGTTTCATAGCTCTCATCTTTTGTTTGCACTGCCCAAACATTTTTTTTAATAAGCTGATAGAACTTGCCTTTTTTGGCCTAGCTCATTGAATTAATTCTACTTATCACTTTTAGTAGTTGCAGCAACTTGTGCTAATCAAATGAGCTGTGGAAAGAAAAGTCTGTTTTGATGTGCTTGGCCCAGATCATAGAACACAGGACTCTGAAGTGACCTGCAGTCTCTTTTGCCTTTTTAATATAAGGCAAACTATAACATATATCATTATAGACTGTTCATAAAAATCTTCCAAAGCTGGAGTTTCCACAGCCACTTCACTTACTGTGTCCTGCTGTGTTGTTACCTGTGGTCTGAGAAAGTTCAAAGAAGAAAAAATGTCAGAAAATATCTCAAAAGATAATCTGGTCCAACTTTTCATGTGAAAGGGAGTCTACTTAGATGGGCATGTCTACCATGCTGTCCAGTTACATCTCGAAAATCCCCACTGATGGAGCTTCTGCCATGTCTCTGGGGAGGCTGTTCCAGTGATTGACTGCTTTCACGATTTCTGTCTTATATAGAGATTAAACCTCTCCCAGTGCAACGTGTACCCATTGCCCTTTCTCTTCTCCATGTGGCTTCTTGTGAAGAGAGAACCTCTGGCTTCCACGTAGCCACCCTTTAAGTACTGGAATACAGCGATGAGTTCCTTCTGAACCTTCTCTTCTCCAGGGAAAAAGACCTAACTCCTTCAGTCTTTGATCATCTTTGTGGCCCCTCTTTGGAATCTCTCTAGGCTGTCCACATCTTTTTTGAATTGTGGGGACCAGAACTGTACTGCAGGTGCAGCCTGGCAAGCACTGAGTAGAGTGGGACATTCACATGTCTATCTCTGCTAATAAGGTCTCTCTCTATTGCTTCCGTCCATATTACCCCTATTCCCTGCAAAGAGAGTAGTTTATTGCCTTCCTCTTTGCATCAGTCAAGAGGAACATTCTTCAGAATTTGAACAGTAAAACAATTTTTTCCCTGAATCTTTTCTCCAGCCTTAACAATCTCAGTGCTTTTGGTCTTTCCTCATACATAGATGGTGTGTTAGAGATTTTCAGCCATGCCTGTTGCTCCTTGTTAGACTCCAGAGTTGGTCCAAATCTCTTTTAAAATGTGCCTGAATTAAACACAGTATTTCAAGTAAGGGCTTAAAGTTGAAAAAGGTAAAATAATAGCCTTACCAGTCTTCTGCATGACAGTCATGCGTGCTTTTTACCAATGGCATTGATACTGTTGACTCACATACAGCTTGTCAACCCTGTAGTTTCAGATCCTTTTCAGCACAGCTGTGAGCTAAACATTTCCCAACTTGTATGCATTCTTATTGCTGTGCATCTACGTCTTGCACTCATCCTTACTGAATTGCAGCCTCCTTTTTCAGATTTATTTCCTGTTTGTCAAGATCTCTTTGAATTATAGCCCTTCTGCCCAAAACACTTGCAGTTCCTCACAGAGTGGTATAACTGCCAGTTTAAAAAGCTTCCTCTTTGCTTTACAACCCAGTTCAAGAACTAATGCATCAAATAGTATCAGCTCCAGGACAGACTCCTGCTAAAGTCCCACTGATACAGCCTCTCTTGTTGATAAATGATAGTGAATTAACGATAGCTACTTCTAAATAGGTTTTCCACCAGTTTTATACCTTCAATGTGCATGTTTTCTCTGGAGTAGGCAATACTTGTATAAGCAGAGATGTGAAAAAGGTATTAAAAACTCTACAAAAGATGAGTGTATGATATCTGTTATCTCTTCCTTATGCACAAAAAGTGTTACCCTTTCAAAGCATGTTACTCTTTCACAGAAACTATGGTCTAACCCAATTTGTTTTCAACACAACTATGATGAGTGTTACGTCAGTCATGCTGACACGTAGTTTGATTACTCATTCCATGATTTTTATTTTTTTTTAATAGGAGCTCCTGCTAAACTGATGGTTAGGTAATTTCCAAACAACACTTTTAATCTTTCCCCTACGCTTTTATATTTGTCCTTGCCCAGCCTTGGAAGTTCCTAGAGACAGTTCAGAGAAGGATCACAAAAACAGAACTGCAGAAGAGTTACAAGGAGGACTAATTCTGTTTATTAGAAAGAAAGTTTTGATGAGGTATGTGTGCTGAACTACTTTCAAGGCTGAGGTGTTTAATAGGCTCATACTAATACTTACCTTTGGAAATGGGAAAGAGTCTTGTCTCTGGCTTGGGTTGACAAGAACTTTTGCTTCCTTTAGCAGCTACTGGTATGGTTTGCCTGCTGATACCATTCATCTTGGCTTAGCTAGCATCTTTCACTACCAAGAGTCAAACCCTTGTCTTTACTTGGGACATACAGCTTAATCACCTGAGAATGGAAATGTTTTATGTACAGGGATATGTACAGATACCTGGGTAAAATCTAAAGGCCCCTTACCTCTATAGGTAAGATCAGATTAGATGATTTAATGGTCCTTTGAACTCTTAAATGTTATGAAGTTTAAGAATAATCTATTTAAGAAAATTTCTTCCGATTTTCTATTTTGCTTAGTTTTCTGGTACTAACAAGTGATTATTTTACTCCAAGTTTATATTCATGTGCAATTCTGTGTTTTGTGGGAGACATCCATATTTCACAGAATAAAAACAAACACTTCATTGCAGCCTCTGATATGAAGCCACATACTGGCAAATTATAGTTGTGGGTTGCTGATTTAGAAATTCTTTTCATACACTTCACAACACAAGATCCACGTTAGAAGCAAATAATAATTTGGGTCAAATTCTGCTGGTTCAAGTAAACTGACTTTCTTGGTTGTTTTGCAGAATTAGTCTTTTACATGTTACCTTCTTAAAAAGTATCAATTTTTACATATAGCTGAATCACAATTATAGACTTAATTGTAATATTAAACTACACTATTTCTCTTACACAAAGTCTGAATGCTGAGATATTTTTGAGGGAGTTGAATATTATTCTAATTTTTACTGTTTGATAGTCTAATAATTGCTGGAAAAAGAACTCCAAAAGCATACTTTGCCTTCTTGTAACCACTGCACTGCAGCTACACAAAGCCTTCTTTGTGGCAGAAGAGAGTTGGCTTCATCTCTTTTGGAGGCACCTTGAAAGGAAACTTTGTCAGATCACTTATGTAAAAATGGAAAAGTGTGTTAAATTTTTTATCTTTTTAGTGAATTAGCTGTAGACCCCAAATGGCTGAAGATAAGATACTTCAATTTCGCAGTCCTCTTTGCTCTTAAAAAAAAAAAAAAAAAAAGAAAAAAAAGAAAAAAGACTGGTACAAAATATCACCATGTTTCTTAGATCTAAAGGAGGACTAAATTATCCCCTAGTACATACCATTGTTCCAGTGACCCAGACATGCTGTGAAACTTAAATGATTATTAAGTGATTTGCAGCTGACAGCATTTGCTTGCTTCAGACTTAAGTTTCTCTCTGTGAAAAAGGTCAGACTTTTCCAATAAATGCACTGCTTATTTTTTTTTTCAGTAACACAGAGATGTAAAAATATATTAGAAACAAGGGGGGGTGGGGGAGGGGTTGTTCACTGAAAAACACCCTGTTCCCTTAAACTGCTTTAGTTGTATCTTTACATATTTATCTCTTTTTACTTAAAAGACTTGAAAGAATTTCTGTTTTTCTTATTTTTTTCCCCACCTGTTTTACTCAGCTAACACACAAGGCAACTTGGAAGACAGAGACATTGATGTCTTGAGCCCTTGTGTCAAACTGGTTTAATTGGTAATATTCTCACATTTAGTCAGACATGTCATAGGTTTTGTGCTCAATCATACAAGCCTCATGCTGGTCTGAGACCAATAAGGGATAGCAGTTTAACCTGCTGTTATCTGCACTGCTGACTGTCACAATGTTTCAATGAATTGACGGCTTTCAGATGAAACTGTGGTGCCTCCTCGGTGTCTCCCCCAAGCTGCTTGAAAGAGCATCCTTAGCCCCAGGCCAGGCTTCTGCTGGACATCTTTGTGGTGACAGTGCTGCCTTGAAAGACAGGCCATGCGCTCTCCTTAGCACTTCAGGAGCCTGGATTGGTCTCAAAGCCAGAAAGGGAAAAGTAAAAGAATCCAGCTGCCTGAGGGAATTTTGCTTTTTTTCCTTAACCTGTGACTGATAGAATGATTTTCTTCATCTTTCTTTTTCTTTGTGGTGTAGAAAATGGAAATGCTCTACATGATAGCTTAGCAAAAGTCAAGGTGAGACAGAGAAGAGCAGAATGAACCTGGGGGCAAGTTTTGTTTGAGGCCTGTATATTTGACATGTACAGAATCACAAACTCTTGTAGCAGAAGGTAAAATTTTCTTTTTTGCTAAGGTGTCATGCTTGGAATAAGACTAGCTGTGATTCAGATGCACTTAACACAAGCATACCCTTACCTCCATAATTTTCTCATTCATGATCACATGTAATTGTTACAAAGAGCCAATAGAAAAGTGCATTCTTAATTACCATGCAATTATTATACAATAACTAGTCCTCAAATGTATATAATATAGAAAAATTATGTGGTGAAATAAGCTTGTGTGCAAAAGTTCTAAAAACTTACCTGTCATGCTCATTTACACAGAAAAGCCAGTGTAAGCATGTGTTTCTTTGTTGATAAATGAAGTATTAAATCTGTCTAGAACTATTCAGCAACAGGCTGCCTTTTAGACAACAAACTGCATTACATTAGCAGAGAAGTTGAAATTCATCTCCATTAAAATAACTGCCAAGATTAAAGATTACAGGAAATATGCAAGGATATATTTACACTGAGGTGGGTTTTCTTACTCCTACTCCAATTAGCAGTTCTTACTTAGGAAGGCTGTGCCTGGGAGTGCACCTTTTTCAACAACTGGGTTACAATTTCTATCATGGAAGAAATTTTCCATTGGTTTCAAATCTTGGTTCTGCCAATTAATCAGATGCTCTAAACAGAGCATCCAAAGGATACTATTTTTGACATTTCTCTTTGAGTTTTTCTCCAAATGTAGTAATGTATTCTTTGTAATGTAATCTTTTTAATGTATTGATATAAAAGCAAATAGATTTTATAGAAATGTTATAATCTGAATGGAAGCTAAAAATCATAAAAGTAATGATCCTATTCAGAAGAAGTAGGTAGTAGTCTAAGTTAAGAAAATAACATTGCTTCTCTTGTGTACTTAGAGTTTTGTATCAGCAATAATTAAAAAATACAATACCTTTTTGTTTATAAAGGCAATTTGTTTCCAACTTCTATGTGTGGCAGTCAAGCAAAGGATTGCCACCTTTTTACAAATTTAAAACATTGCTTCATATGCATCAGCTTTTGTTTAAATGCCAACCCTTCTCCTCAAGTGCTACATTATTATTTTCTGAACAAAAGTGTGTTGATCACTTTAGTAAGTTCCCATTTGTGTCCCATGTTCTCATGATTATCATAATAATTTCCACTTACTACTTTCAAAATGCACCAAATAGAAAAGGTGAATAAAAGTTTAAGTGGAACTTTGTTCTTTTATAGACTTCTACACTATGCTATAGAAAGTAGCTGTGTTTTTCTCTGGGTTTTATGTTGGGATTGAGTTGATTTCTTTCCCCCTCCTTTCTTGTCCTGGGGCAGCCCAAGGCAAACTAGCACCGTGAGGAGGGAAAGCATTGTAGAGTTAATACACAGATCAAATATTTTCAGCTTAAAAATAGTCATAATGACTTTGCTTCTCCCCACTTTGAGCATGAGGTAAGACTAGGTCTTCATTGACACTGGAGGCAGTGGTGAATCAATCCAATGCTATCTTGCCACTATTGTTACTTGTTAAATTTTTCATATCAGTTTTGTCACATTGCACTTTTTTAAAGAAAGAGATTACAGGTGCAAGTTCATCCATTGTTTGATTTTACAAAATCTTCATAAACAAGTTTATGAAGATTTCTCCTTAGCTGTCTCCTAAGATGCATTAGTGATGTGTTTGCTCCCTGGGTCTTCATATTTGGACTACTTTGCATTCCTATGAGTGAAAGATGAAAGTCCAAATCACAAATATTTTATTAAAAGGAAGTTGGAAAACTGCTACAGAGGTTTAAACCTCACATAGTGCAACAAAGCAAGCAAAAAAAGAGCTCTGCTGCCTTAAATCCTAAGCATAGCACTTGTTGTAGCTATCTACTGCCTAGTGACCACCAGATACCCAATAATCTGCCATGAATCTTTCATTGCTGCTCCTGCATCAGCACCAGATTCCTTGCAATTTCCAGGATAAACATAGGTCTTCAGTCCCTACTGTCATCAATTCAAAACTTGACACAATCAAACCTGAACCCTGGCCTTAAGTGCAGGCCAGCAACCCATACACCATGCCAGATGAACTGTGAGCCAAAGCCCACTTGCCAGCTCCAGCCTCTTGCCCAGCCTGCCTGGTCTTCCAGGCTCTAGCAGCAAGCTTAGCTTTTCAGTCCTGTGCTTCACTGGGAAGAATGTCTCCAGCTATATCCTAAATCTGATTTTTAGAGAAAATTTCATGTAGTGTTTGGGATTCTTTGTTCTCGAGGAACTGTGTACTGATTTTGGTAAGCAAAGCTAGACTAACTCTTCTCATTTCCATAATGCAATAGAACTCTCACAAATACTGCTAGTAAAACAATTATTTCCTACCACCATAGGTTATCTGGAGCACATTTGTGTTAACTGAACTCTAGTGTTGCCCATTTAAAATAAACAGAAACAGCAGAGGGTACATGCTGTTAATACTTACCCCATGTTTTATTGTCATATGTTACCAAGTTGCTTATCTGCAAAATTTCATTCTCAAATTTGATAAGTGGGTGCTAAATTTTAGCTGTGTACACCAAGAACTAGATTTTATAGCTTGAAGCTATATAGCTTACTCTGAGTTGCTAATGGGAAAAATAACTGTTGCGGAAGAAAAGTAGAAGGTCATCTTTTTATACCCACTGGTACTTGCAAATAGAGTTTAAAAACCACAAGATAGGTCACGTCTTTCTGTCCATAGTAATTATACAATTGCAACCTAGGAACTGAAAAAGAAACAGATACAATAATACTTTGTGATTTTTAATTATTACTACTTATTTTCAGTGATTTTGGGGAGGAAATTGAAAGCATCAAGTATTTTGCTTCATATTTTTTCTCCTGCAGATAAGCTGCTCTGCTCCATTCTCAGGATCTCAAACAGAAAGAGTAACTTTAAAACCATTTACTAAGGTTGTTTTAAAAAAAAAGTTTTCTTCATCATTTAAGTAGTGCTACATGCAATAAGTTTCACTAGATGAATGAAAAAGCTGGTCATTAATATTTTATAATGTACCTTAATAACCAGACACCATAGCAATATCAAATGACCACTTATAGTAGTAATATTAATTCTCTGACTTACTAAGAAACTTCACAGCTCACAAGCTAAGAAAACTTCATGAATTGCAATGAAACCTCGTGGTGCTGTGTTACTCAATTAATGTTGCTCTTAACATACTGACCTTTATCACCACAAATATGTCATTACACACATAACTTGCTTCTTGACAAAAATCACCCTAAAAGGCTGAGAGTGTGACATATTACAAGACTTCCATTTTCAAGTTTTACAGTGAATCCCTTCAGGTATATACAGAATACAAGGGGACCATGAGGTTAAAAACAGTTACCCTCTGACAACTTCAGGGAGGGAAGAGAAAAAGGAATCAATCAACCAGAGCCAGCCCAGGTCACCTGGCACAGCCTGAACTTAGATGGGGCTCCTGAGCCAATGGACAGAGGAGATGTGTGAAATCCCCAGGTGAGGTTGATCAAGGCCATTAAGCCCTATTAGAATATTTAGGGTCCTGGCAAAGGCATCACCTTCTTCTGAGCTTAAAGCTGTGTGTTAGTGTGTGAGCTAGCTGAATCAAGGTGTGCTGCAGAAGGCAGAAAATATATAACTGCTGTGGTGCTGACAGGCTAACAGCCAGTGCGGTTGCTAAGTAGAAATGTTTCCAACAGTTCAGTTGTGTGCAGCATTGCGCCAAGAATCTACTTAAATTCAACAAGCAGCTCAGCTTCCATAGAAAAGTATCTTTTACACACTTGGAATTTGAGAAACTTCTTATAAGCTGTGGGGCAAAGGTTTTCACTTTATGTGATGGTGATTTTGGAGATGTAAGATGTCATTGGCTTTCACAGACCTTCTTTCTTCTTTCCTTCCTTCCCCTGTGTACTGAACAAGCAAGAGCAATTCCAGGCACTGCATCCCAATGCACTTCTGAGCTCAGTACGTGCAAACAGTGTCCAGGCCTCTTGGGCTCACTCCCTGTGACTACAGAAATATTTGTTCGTTGTTAAAATCAACAACTGAAGTTTACTTTAGCCCTTTGTGTTCTAAAATATGTGTTCTTGTCACTACTTATATCAAATAGTTGCATTTTCTTTTGAAATGGCTTTTGTGCTAACTAGTGCAAGCTGGCAAATCTGATTTCAGTTCTGTGAAAAATTTCAAGATTTGGAAATATTTTTCATCGCATGTTGGGACAAAATGTCAAGATGGTGCTCAGATGTGAAGAACTAAACTCCCACTAAAATCCTCAAATACTTTGCTTTGGACACAATATGTCAGAATTGTAAATTCAAAACTGTTGGATGTTTAAATTCAAGTTTTTAATCCTTTAGTGGCAAGAAGTATATAGCAGATACTCACTGCTTCTACTGTCTGGGGCAACTCCAGAAACTGACGTGCACTATTTCTCTTGCTACTTAATTATATTGGCAGCACTGATACATCTGGAGCAGGAACCTTGAACATATCAGGAGTGACAGGACAGCTATGGGAATGGGGTATAAAGACCCAGGTGATGTTATATTGAGTCCTGCCAGTGCAGAGGAAAGGTTTGGAGAGGAGCAGACAGGTTCCATGGGTCAATGTCTGGTTGTACAGCTGACATCATTGATAGGAATTTGGCTTTTATGAGCATGACTCATTTTGGACAGTAGGAACTGCTAGATAGAGATGGCAAAAGGGCTCTACAAAAAAGGATTATTGTCAGACAGCAAGATGGACATGAGCCAGCAGCATGCCCTGGCAATAAAGAAAACCAACAGCTTCCCGAGCTATGCTAACAGAATCAAGAGAAGTAACTAGGCCCCTTTGCTCAGTACTCATGAGATCTCTACTCAGGAGATGAAATCTGGAAGGCTGTTTCCAGTTTAAAGCCCCTCCATTTTATGAAAGACGTGAATAAACTTGAGCAAGCTCAGCAGAGGGCAACCCAGATGGTCAAGAAGCTGGGATACTTGCCTTGCAAAGAGTGGCTGAAGAAATGGAACTGGGCTTGTTCAACCTGCAAGAGAGAAAGCTTTGGGGAGACCTAACAGCAGCCTTACCCTTTCCTTGGCCAAGTTATAAAGAAAACAGAGACAGACTCTTTCACAGTGCTGCATGGAGGAGCACAAAGATATAAGATGAAGCAAGAGAGGTTCAGAATGGATGTAAGGAAAAAGTTTTTTACCATGAGGACAATCAAAGACTTCGCAACAATTTGCCTAGTGGGGCTGTGTCTTCTCCATAGCCTGAAAAGGTAAAGCCCTGAGAAATCTTGTCTGATCCTGCTGATCCTGCTGTGAGCAGGAGGTTGGAGTAGAAATCTCCTCAGGTCCATTCCAGCCCTGAGATATCTTGTCATAATATGAATATCCTATGATCCAATGAATATAAAAAATAATGAGCCAGTAAACTCACTGATGAACACCAGAGTATTTACATGTTGTGCCTTAGTTTTCCCTTTGCATCTCGTAGAGTTCACAGAAAAAGAAAGTATTAGCTGTTCAGATTCAGCCAGGAGGCTTGGCTTTAACAGAAGCAAGGGAGAATTTGTTCTGAGTTGATGGATTGTGCACAGCAATAGTTGAAAAGTGCATGCATCTTCCAATTTACCAAGTCTGCTAGGCTTCCAGCAGAAATGTGAGAGGGATAGGTGAAAGGGCTAGCATCTTAAATAGCCTGTTGTAGCTACATCACTATTTCTCTGTTAGGCTCCTTCCCTTTGTGTGCAGGAAACTAGTTTAAATGAACATTAAATTGGGAAATAGAGATTGCTTGAAAAATAGTGATGGAGACAGCAGTGTACCCTGCATCATTCATGAGTTTCAAAAATGTACCAGAAAGACAACTGTGGTAACTTACATGAATGTACTCATTAAACTGAGAACATGAAACCATGTATGGATTTACACAGGAATAGTGGTCTTAATAATATTATCATACCAACTGTTGCATACAAATAAGCATACACAACTAATGACACTTGAACAGTTTTTAGAAATTTGGTCAGTTGCTTTGAAAGCACTTTGCTAAGAATTGCAAGTATTGTGCTCTGTTTAATTTGTCGGAAAATTGTGGCACACTCAAGTGATTTGTTGAAGGTCACTTGGCAGGCTGAGGAAAAGAATTCTTCTTTTCTGAGCTTCAAACCTGTGTTCTATTAAACTGTAAGGAAAAAGCAGATTGAATCTTTGACCTGAAGTGGTCACCGAGCCAGTAGTTGGATATTGTAATATATTAAACTGTGTTTTCATTCAGTGATACTGGCACCATTAAACATGTGAGTTGAGCAATAACTGCATTACTGCTTTTGACTCTGTCCATTCACATATGATGAGTGTCATACTGGCCTGTTTACATATTTCTCAAAAAACTGTATCCTCTCTGATTTGCAACAGCTTAAAACCATGAAATTTTGGGACAATATCCTTTGATGGGCTGGTTAGAAAAACTGCATTTTCTTTCATAATCTCCCTCTCTCATCTACATTCACATGTCTCTGTACATGTGGGTAAATATTTGCCATGGGAGAATTTTTTGTTTGCATTCCTCACTTTCCACTCTTTGGAATGAAGGAGGAAATACTCCATATTTTTTGCTCTCCTCCACATTTAAATCTGACCACTTAAATCTGTGACCTTCACTGTTTTGGGTAAAAACTTTGTTAGTTCTCTTTGAAGTCATCTGATAGCCTCAGGAGTCTCTTCTGAACAATTTTGGATGTTCCTTTTTATGGATATTCCGTGGACCTGCAACCACTAAAGTGGGCTTTCATGTATCATCTGAGCAACTTTCACACTGCTGAGACTCTCTGTCACAGATTAGTAAAGCTCCCCAGTAGCTTGTCTATCACTTTATCTAACTGTACTAACTCTGCCTCACCCACAATATCATTCTTACCATGTCAGTTATCTAAAATTAGAAAGGAGTGTGAAAAACTAAGTCAAAAGAATCAAACTTACACTTTTCAATTCACACGTGTTTATTTCAAAAGTGATTACCCATCTATTAGAAAAATAAATCATGTGCACCTTTTCCCTACAATAAAGTCATTATCTCCTGATGCTGAAATGGCTGAAGAAATAAAATGTATTACAGCCAAATTTTCATATTCTTATGATCTCAACTAGAGAGGATTGTTGGACTAACTAAGGACTGACTTAACTTCTTATTTTCCAACTTTACTACATCAAAGTAAGTGACTAACAGCCAGAATTGGCAATAAGTAGCTAGTCAAACCTCTGAACTAAACAGAGGTAGTTTAAGCTGTCAGCAGAGCACCAGAGGCATCTTTCTGTGTTTTTTATCCAATTAGTGCATACTTAAACAAATTGTAAAGCTATGAAGACAGTGAAGGCTTGTGCCTTTGACAGAGCTTTTCAGTTGTCATTACAGAGCATGTTGATTTTCTATTTAATTATGGGTTCAGTTAGAAGCTTTGGTTTCAAATTTCCCCCTTGGTCACTTGGTTGAGTTCCTATGAAGACCAGCAGAAGGGTGTTCACTTAGTAAATATTTTTACAAACTCTCCTGTCCAGATTTCTCTGACTGTCATAGTGGCATACTTCGGGGCCCTTCTGCTATTTTTAAGGAGGCCTCAAAGACAGAATTTGGGAACCATGACAACTCTCTGGGATGGCTGAATGAGGAATAAAAGAGACCTGAGAACATTGGGAAGGTAAAACTCCTGAATTATTGTAGTGGTGGAGAGCAGAGGGGCCCCCAAAGGAAGTAGCTCCCATGTGGACGAGGCGATGGTGCTCTTTGGTGCACAGATCCAATGAGATTGCCATCAGAGACCACTGCTCATCCTTTCTGTGTTCTTCCCATCCTCCCTGTATTCGTGTTGGGCATCCAGGGAGTGCTGGTATCCTCAGCACAGCCTTCATGCACCAAGCTCTGGTCAAACTGCTCCTTATTGTTTCTTTGTAGCTGGTTTCCCCCTCTTATGCTGGAGCCAGAAGGATCCCAGAATGCCTTAAAGCCCAAAGTCTGTGCCATGGCCCTGAAACCACAGAGCTATTCCAGCTAAATTTCTGGTTCATTCCTACTTACCAGATCCTCAGTGTACCTCTTGCAGCTGGTGTGGCAGATTACACCAGCCCTGTTAACACTTCACAATGCTTCTGGAAGTCCCCATTTCCAGAGCTAAGGAGTGCTGATATAGACAAGAGATGTGGAAATGTTTACAAAAGCTGTTGAATGACATCAAAATGTTGCTTCTGTCAACTGTGCTTTAACAGGGATACTAATAAAGACCCAGTGAAAACTCTCTAGCATTTGCTTTTTTATTATACTTCTGAAAGAGTAAATCATAACAACTCTGTACAGAATCTGCTATTTACTTCAAAATGCAGGTCAAACTCAGCAAATCAAGCTGCCAAGTGATACATTTCTCTTTGACACCATATGTTCCAGCTCCTCTTGAAGCTCCCAGTATCCATCAGAAGTGATGACTGTACATTAATACCTTGTCAATCAGGACATATAGTGCTTCGTGATAACACATAGGAGAGGGGGAAAAAAGGAAAGTTCCTCTGGATGAGGTGTGTTTGGACAGATAGGGAGGTCAGCTTTTTTACTTTGAAGGGGCAATACTGCACACCTTTTCATGAAATTATACTCACTACTAAAGGAGTTACTCCTGCATTGTGGAATCTTTTGGGAAATGTAAAGCTGCTGTAGCATCTCTTGTGATATTCACTTCTATTTTCTGTGCAGTCAACAGCACCATTTCTGTTTCTCCCTGTGAGAACCAAGACAAGAAAAAAAAATGCAGGTAAACTGTTACCACATTCTACTGTAATGAACCATATACTTCTGAAAACCATCTTGAGATTATACAGACTAGGATGTGCTTTTCCCTGGATTATTCCTGGACCCATTGCTTAAAAATGGGATTATTGTTCTCTGTAAGTTTTTTTTTGCTTGGTGGGCCTTCACAGACTCATAGAATATGCTGAGTTGGAAGGGACCCATCAGAATCAGCGAGTCCATCTCCTGGGCCTGTGCAGGACACCCCAAGAATCACACCATGTGCCTGAGAACATTGTTCAAACACTTGAACTCAGATAGGTTTGGTGCTGTGACCACTTCCCTGGAGAGCTTTTTCCACTGTTCAGCCATGCTCTGGGTGAAAAACCTTTTCCTGATATCTAACCTAAACCTTCCCTGGTTCAGCTTCATGCTGTTTCCTTGAATTCTGTCACTGGTTACAAGAGTGAGGAGATCAATACCTGCCCTCCGCTTCTTTTCATGAGGAAGTTGTAGACTGCAATGAGCTCTCCCCTCAGTCTCCTCTTCTCCAGGCTGAACAGACCAAGTGACCTCAGCTGCTCCTCATACAGCTACTCATCCAGACCCTTCACCATCCTCATGGCCCTCCTTTGGATGCTCTCTAATAGCTTTATGTCTTTTTTATATTGTGGTGCCCAAAACTTCACATAGTACTCAAGCTGAAGCAGCACCACTGCAGAGTAGATTGGGTCAGTCACTTCCTTTAACTGGCTGGTGATGCTTTGCCTGATGCCCCCCAGGGCACGGTTGGCCCTCCTGGCTGCCGGGGCACTGCTGACTCATATTCAACTTGCCATCAACCAGGACCTCTAGGTCCCTTTCCAAAGTGCTGCTCTCCAGGTTCTGATTCCCCAGTCTATACACACAACCAGGTTTTCCCTACCCCAGCTACAGAATCCAGTACTTGCCCTTGTTAAACTTCATATGGTTGGTGATTGCCCAGCCCTCTAATTTGTTGAGGTCTTTCTGTAGGGCCTCTCTGCCCTTGAGGGAGTTGACAGCTCCTCCCAAGTTAGTGTCATTAGCAAACTTAGTATTCCTTCAAGTCTTGCATCCAGGTTGTTAATGAAGATGTTGAAGAGAACTGGGCTGAAGATGGAGCCCTGCAGAACCCTTCTAGCCTGATGTTACCCCATTTGCTATAACTCTTTGTGCCTGACCTGTGAGCCAGATGCTCACCCATCATGTAACACAGTTATTCAGTTGTAGGGTGTACGTGTTGTCCAGAAGGATACTGGACTGGCTTTGCTGAAGCCCAAAAAGTGTACATCTACTGGCTCTTCCAGATCAACTACCCTGTCACAGAAGGAAATCAGATTCAACAAGTAGTACTTCCACCCCCATGAAGCCGTGCTGGCTGTGATCAATGATTGTATTGTCCTCCAGGTGTTTTTCAATACTTCCCAGAATAATCTTTTCCATGATTTTACTGGCACTGAAGTGAGACTGATAGGCCTGTGGATTCCAGGGTCCTCCTTCTTGCCCTTCTTGAAAATCAGGACGTTTGCCTGCTTTCAGCCAGTTGGGACCTCTCCAGATTCCAAAGACCACTTGAAAACCCTTGCTTAGTTCATTATCCATGTTGAAGACAGAGGCAAAGGTTGCATTAAACACCTCTTCCTTGTCTATGTCCCTGTTTGTGGGGTGACCATCCTAAACCTGTAACTGGCTGATGCTATTTCTATGCTACTTTTTGCCATTATTACATTTGAAAAAAACTCTTTTTATTGTTCCCTGCATTTCTGGCCTGCTTTAACTTCAGTTGAGCCTTGGCCACATGAATTTTCTCCCCGCAGCAGCAAGCAGCATTCTGTATTCTTCCCATGTCACCTGACCTTGTTTTCACTGGTCATACACCTTCCTTTTCCATCTTATTTCCAAAAGAAGATCCGTGTTCAGCCAAGCCAGCCTTCTGCCTCTCCTGCTTGACTTCTAGCATTTGGGAATTGCTGCTCCTGTGCCCTCAGGAGGTGATATTTGAGAAGTGACCAGCATTGATGGACCCCAGCACCTGCAAAAACATTTTCCCGGGGTACCTTGCTTACTAATTCCCTTAGGAGCCTGAAGTCTGTTCTCATGTCTTGAGTTGAGGTTTTGTTTGCACTTTTCCTCCTGTTGACAGAGATTTTAAACTTGATCACTTTGTGTATGCTGTGGCCAAGACAGCCGCCAGTCTTCACTTTGCTCATGAGATTCTCTTTGCTGACAAGCCACAGATTAAAGAGGGCATCTTTCCAAGTTGGGTTCCTTTAGACTTGTTCCATAAAGTTGTCATCCAGGTTTTTAAAGGAATCTGCTGGCCCAGGTTGTACCAGCTGTGTGATACTCCCAGTTAATTTCTGGCAAGTTGAAGTACCCCATAAGGACAAGAGCAGTTGACTCGGAAGTGTCCCTTAGTTCCTCAAAGAATAATTTGTCGGCATCATCGTCCTGGTCAGGAAATCTATAGTAGACTCCTGTGATGACATCCACATTGTTTATCTGCCCAGAGGCTCTCAACTGTGCCATTGCCAACTGCGAGCTCCATATATTCTAACCATTCTATTACATACAGTGACACTCCTCCACATCTTCTGCCCTACCTATCCCTCCTAAAGAGCCTGTAACCATCCAACAGGTCACTCCAATCACAGGACTCATCCCACCAGATTTCACTTATGCCAATGATACCAAGTCTCTAGGGCTGGGCGAAAGCTTCAAACTCCTCTTGTTTGTTCCTCATGCTACACGCATTGGTTTTAAAACATTTCAGGTGTGGTACTTTGTAGTCACCACCTCATGAAGCAGATTAGGGGATCCCATTAATGCTCACTTCCTGAAGTTTTGGCACACTGTCCCATTGGTCATCACTGCCAAGCCGGGTATTTTCCCTTTCCGCCTTCCAAGCTAGTTTAAAACTCTATCAATGAGCCCTGCTAGTTCCTGTGCTGGAACATTTTTTCTCCTTTGAGAAAGGCTCATCCTGTCAGGTGTCAGTACACCAGGTGCTGAGTAGATCATCACATGGTCAAAGAAACTCAAAATTTTTTCACTTACACCAATCTTGGAGCCACTCATTGACTTGATGAAACTGCCTATTCCAATCAATGTTATTCCTTGCTACTAGAAGGATCAAGGAAATCACTACCTATGCTTCTGATCATTCAACCAATCATCCCAAGGCCCAGAAGTTTCTTTTGATTGCTCTTTTTGTTATTTCATTGCTGATGCCTTAAACAACCAATAACACAGAGCAATCAGAGGGCCTTACTAGACTGGAGAGTTTTCCATTCACGTCTCTTACCCAAGACCGTGTGAGACAGCAGACTTCCCTGTGAGTTGGGTCTGGCCCTCCATTCCCCTTAGAAAGGAGTCTCCTATTACATCTATGCTTCTTTTTCTCTTAACAGAGAAGGTCATGATGCAGGGTACAGATGGTGGTTTTTTTAGGTCTCACTGTCCAAAAGGACCTTCACCCACCTCATCAGTTTTCTGGTCTTCTAGTTCCATGGCTTCATACCTGTTGTAGATGGTGTCAGTCCTACTTGTTAAGTTTTCAGAAGGAGGAGGAACCTTCCTCCTGGTATGTGCAGTGGTCTGCTTTCAGCCTTCATCTTTAACAGACCCTTGATTAACAGTCCCTTGACTGAGGGTTCTGAATCCACCCGCTTCTCCACTACAATGGAGGTTCGGGACTCCCAAGAGTCTTTAAACTGTAGCATCTCTGAAAATAACAGGTCAGTCTTCTGCTCCTTCACTTGAATACTATGTAGCCTGTTCACTTCCTTCTGTAGCTCTCTCACCTGACGACACAGCTCTTCAACCACAGCACATCTCCTGCAAAAGAACCATTTGACAGTTCCAGCCTCATGGGGAGGCATCAGGTGCTACTGGCAACCTGTGACCTGGAAAACTGTGTCTGCCATCGGCAGGTCTGGTTGGCTGGATGCCTCTGACATGGCTGGTTCAGTGACTCCAGCAGTTACAGGGGAATGAGCTCTACGGTGTGTCAACACTTACGGAGCTTAGTACTAATAAGACTGGGACTGAAAGGATATTTTTGTGCTCTTTTCCACCAGATACTGAGTCTGTTTATCTGCCTCTATTGGCTCCTCCCGTTGAGGTCTGAGAGGAGGTCTTCCTGTTCACCCTGTCTGCTAGAACTGCCATGCAAACTGCTGAACTTCCTGGACTCATCGTGTAGTTTCTAGAACTACAACTCCTCAATCTAACATATGGTACATTATCAGAACAGTCTAGGGGATAATCATTCTACTTTACTCAAGAACTTGAGATTTCAAAATCTGACTTCATTTCCAATTGGGCAACAGCCAAATATTTTGAAATTCTCAGAAAGAAAAAGAGAAGTAAAACAGATGGATCAAAAGATTTCAACTGTAATGTTTATACTGGAAGTAATGTTAGTATTTTAACACAAATTTGATAAAATTTGTAATTTTTAAACAGAAAAACATGTTTTATTTCAGGAACATGCTCATGGAATATTTTGAGGCTCCTGGAGTTACTTTCACTGTTTCTTTATAGGAAGTTTGCATAAAGCAAACATGGGTTTGAAAACAACTTATTTTGTCTAATGAAATATATCTGTTAAGGTGTATTCTATTTGTTTATTCACTAGACCTTCTATGACCTATCACAAAAGTAGAAAGAATGGTGAGGTTTTCTGCTGGAAAGCAGAAAATGTGAAGCAGAATGTCAGCTGAAGTAAAAGATTATTAGTCTTATTGAAATCTGCCCTCAGAATCTCAGAAGTCCCTATTTAAAATTTCCAGCTATATACATCTGGAATAGCAGGAAGGCATCATGCACTACCTTTTACTCATTTCTGCAGTGTTCAGTTAGATAGGCATTTTCATTAGGCAGTTCTGTATGAGTGAATGTGTGTCATCTAAACATGGGCATGAAGCTTCAAGTGTAATTTTGACTTCTGTATGGGCAACCTATATATTGTAAATGTATTATAAAGTATGTATATTTTAGGCAGAACATCTAAGTTATGTTGTGGCCAATATTCTGCATGGTCAAGCTAAAATATTCAGCATTTATAATTGTTAATTTCCAATGAGCTAATTCAAGCCATAAATCAAATAATGTTTTACGTCTCAAAGTAAAAAATTTCCCAGCACAGTAAATATACAGTGGCTCAGGATGCTTCTACTAAAAATTTAGAAGTGAAGACATGGAAGGTATTTTGATTCCTAGAAACACAAACCCTTTGGAAAATATATGTACAACTTTTGGTACCCTTAAAAATATGTAGTATGCAATTTTTGAGTACTACATGGACATTTTACTCACTATCTGAATTTAAAACTGTTTTGCATCAGACCTACAGTCTGCCTGTCTTAGCTGCCTGCAGTAATTTCTTGGTAGGGTTGTGTGTGGTGTATGTGCTTAAGAAAATAACATTAGGTTGTGCTATCTGATCTTAACATGCTGTACTGTTGTGGTGAATTTCTTAATGCACCAGGGTGTCCATCAGGCCCCAGATAAAACCACAAAGCCAAGCCAGTGACGCAAATCAGCAGCTGATATAAACAAGTTGACACAAACCAGAAACTAGCTAGCAGTGAACCTCCGGAGATGCTTCTTTTTTCTCTTCCCTTCCTTTTTTGTTCTGGTGGTTTTTTGTTGTTGTTATTGTTGTTTGATTTTTTGTTTAGTTTAGAAGGGAAACATTTCTCAGCAACTGAAATGCTTTTGCATTTGCCTCAAACTTCACAATTAACCTAAAATTGGCTCTGTAATGTGCAAGTTTATGAGAAAGAATGTGATGCAGCCTGCTAGTAATAATTTATAGACAAACTGTGTGTTCTGGACTTAGAGCGTTTGTTGATTTTTAGAAGTACTCCAATGACCTGCTTTCCTTTTTATATGCCATTTAATTATCCATAAGAATACTCACAGAAGAGACCTTAGTGCTTTATTGAAGTCCTGTAAGTTTTTCTTAATCTCTTTACTATTAAGTGATTAAATGCATAAAATCATGTTCTTTACAGTTAGAAATATCTCCCTCAGTTTCCTTTTTTCCAAACTGTATCCTTTTTCTAAGGGTATAGGTAGTACTGTATTTTTACTATTTACTTCATAAGCACAAGCATCATCTCATTCGGATTTAAAGGGTCATCCTTTGCCAGTGTATTTACTGCAGCCGTCTACTATGTTAGTAGTACTGTGTGAGTGCTACTCACACAGTAGTAGCACTTTGAGTAGTACTGCTTTGTTCCATGAGGCAACTTTTCCTGCTTTCCTCCTCCATTCAGGCAAGTACGATCTTCCAGCCTAGGTACAGGTTTGTCTGTGTATCTGCATCTGCAACCATACTGTGCACCAGTAGCGTTGCAACCCCCTCACTTGACAGACACAGCCAAGCCAGCAGAAGTGCAGAGGGACATGATCAGGACTATCCACCTCCTCACTTTTCCCAGAATAGTTACTGTTTATTCTGCTGTGTGTTGTTATAAGGTTGTTCAAGTACCTTATTTTGTATAAATAAATCATTATTAAATATGTTTATAACATTATTTTTGACCATCTTGTGACTTGTACTAAATAAATTCCCTCCTGGAAAGCTGTGGGTTTTTTTCTTCTACGCATTTTTGTCTGAAAGTGTAATACTCTAAAGTTACTTTATTTTATTTATCTTCAGCTTTGGGGATCTCTTAAAGAGTGTGTCACAAATGAAACAGTAGACACAAACTGATCGTAAAGGCTGACAGTATTGAAAGTCATGGCAATATAAGATAAAAGAGAACTCTCCATTCTATTTCTGACTGACACTCTAGTTTTAAATTATATCGGTTTAATTGATTAGCCTTTGTTTGCCAATGAGAATAATTGGCAAATATTTACAAAACTTAAAGATTATACATATATTAAATAGCTAACATTCATTACCAAAAATTCTTTTGAAGAATGAAATGCTGTCTATTTCATATAAGTTGCAGTGAAAAATAGTGTTGTCACCTGATAGGGAGATGCCTGTATGACCATGCTAATATGTCTCATCATGCTACAGATCTGTTCCTATTAAAGGGATAATAAATACAATGTAAAAGATAGTGCTGTAACAGGAAATTGCTTCCATATGTGGCACACACATGCTAGGAAAAATAGATTTTTTTATATCTATTAATAGAAAGATGTCTTCTACTGGATATTATAATTTACTGAAGAGTCCCCAAGGTTAGTTAAGAAATGCTAGCTGTTTTTACAAAGTTGCTTTTAATGCACTTCTCGCAAAATTTAACCTTCTGACAGAAAGTGGGTTGATATGCAAAAGATAAGGAAACAGCATCTCCTCGTATGTCTTTTTTCTTATGATCTTTTATCCACCAAATAAATTACAGATAATATTGCCTGCATTTTTCTAGTCTTCTGTCATTATCATCCCTTGATCTCAATGTAATACATATGATGATGATAAATAGGTATCCTTAGAGGCAAACATGGAGTGTTGAGAAGATCTGTAGACTGAGACTGATATTTTTTCTCTGCCATCCAATTTTCATGGTTTTACTATCAAAAAAGATCCCCAATAAACAAAACTACAAGAAACCAAAACTTGAAGCCGCTGTGATTAGCTCTGTTCAGCTTTGAGAAAGAGTTCCAGGGATTAAAATTCAGATTTACAGGTTATGTATTTAAATTCAAAAATCTACTCTTTTCTACCTAAGCATGTGTTCTGCCTACTGCTCAGTTCATTGCAGTATTAGTAATACACAGCATAGTACCATCTATGTACTGAATAAAATAATAATATTATCCTCACTGTGTTGCTGCTTTTAGCACTGGATTTTACATTTTATCTGTTGTAAGAAGTGCTGTTGCAATTTGAAGAACTACTGCTCATGAATCACTATGTAATGGAACTTCTTCACGTGCATGGACTCAGCCAGATGCTGTCAGGCTCCTATGTCAGATGTAGACAGCGCAGAACTATCAAGCTCCAGTCCCTCAGATGCAGATGGGAGGACACTGAAACTCTGGCTGGGTATAAGCACGGTCAAACAAGAGTTGGTGTCTGCAGAGACAGACTAAGAGGAGTGGCCAAATCATATCCTTAAATAAACGAATGAGAGGAATTCTCCTCTTCTTGGTCTGCAGTCGTAGTTCAATTTTGAAATGCTGTTACTTCAAAGTGACAATAACAGCTGCAGAGCAGTTCTCGTCGACAAGGTTCTCATTGAGCAGCTGAAGCAAAATCCATATTAATGGGTGCTGGTAGCCCTGTAACGTGCATACTCACTTCTGTTCTGCATGGTCCTCATCTCCACTCCTTGCAACTGAAAGGAGAGACTGTGTTGCCAGTGGACTAGCAGAGTGGTGATAGCGTGGGATATGGAGCCTAAGGCAGTTGCTCTGCCTCCTCTATATTCAGTTTTGCCTACAGCGATGAAAAAGCTTGAATTGTCCAGACTTACAACAATGAGATAGTGACATCCTTCATGAAGTCAGTCTTCTCCAAGAGCTCTGCTGGGGATGGTGGTTTGAATGTGGAAATCTCCCAGAAAGGAGGACAAAGAAATGACAATCTAATGCAGAAGCTTAAAAACCAAACTGCTGGCAAGCTCCAGTGGATGGGTGGAGGGGCAGCTAAAAAGTTTTATCTACACTGTCTTTTGACAGTTGCCCTCAGCCCAGCGTGTTTAGCCATTAAGGACAGCAGACCTTCAAAAGCAATACTCCAGGCGGCGGAGGTACAGCAGGATGTTAGCTACCTCCCTGTATGAACTGGACCAGCCAAGACACCACCTTCAAGCAGCTGTGTAAGGAGGTGGATGGGTTGCAGAGAGTGCCATTTTAGAACCATAATTGCAGAAGCCTGTCACACCCTGTGTTGACTTATGCACTGAAGCGTTCAGGCAGGAAGCTTAGGAAAGGCAGAAAAAACGGAGATAATATTTTTATTATAATAGGCACTCATGGAAGAGGAAAGTGCGCTGCATAGAAGGCATATCCCATGATATGGAGGAGAAACTCTTGGCAGTATTCAGGATGGGTTTGAACTGGATTGTTGTCTCCTGAGAGTCCTATGATCTCACCTGAAAGAATGCCCAAAATTAATTTAGAAATCATATACAACAAGGAGGCATATGCAGATAATGGCTCAATCTCACATGTTCTTGAAGGATGAATTGTAACACCAGAGTCCCCAGAGGCTGAAGGGAGGATGTGTGTACTGTCAGCCCTTGCCTGGAAGGTCTAGGAAGTCTGACCTGGGGGACATATAGAAAAACTATGTACAGGAAATATTCTAGAGCAGTCAGGGGAAACCTGCCTGCAGTTCCGCAGCCTACAGGGGTCAGGGGAATATTGACAGTATGTAGGCCTAATTGGACTGTTTCTAATACAGTCTGAATAGTCTGCAGCTGAAAGGACCTTATCAGGACTGCCTGACAGGATTTCTTACAGGGTGGGATATGTGCTGCTGCCATCTTTCACCAGGGACATTATTAGGATGACAGATGATGCTGTTAAAATGGCAGTCTGTAGCAGTGTTTTAAAAAGGTCTTTAGAATTGCATTTTTGTGTAAGACTTGTATAAAGTGACAGAAAAAACTACACTGTGAAAAGCTAAATGCGTGTTTGTGGAGTGGAAACAATGTCAAACATGAACATGAATAGGAGAAAAATGAAAAAAATGGACCAGTAAGAGAGTAGAGAGTAGGGAAAGGTGGTGCATAGAAGCAGAGGTGAATATTTCAAAGGTCTAATTTGAAAACAATCATCCAGATTCCATTTTTTTTCTTAATCTCATAAAAAATATTGAAACAGTGGACCCTATAAAACCCTGAGGTAGAAATGTTCAGAGGCTTTTTTGTAATCTATACTTATTTATATTCATTAGTATTTCTGGGGAATACAAATTGCTGTAGAACATGCTGTATTGATATGTCTTGTTCTGAACAGAGCTGAAAAAAAATCCGGGAGTGAAATTAAAATTATATGAAATATATAATGATTGACTGAAATTTAACATGTAAACTTAATAGATTTAAGACACTTTAGATAAAATCAGTGAGATAGTTATATATTTGTATATCTTCTCTCATGGTATACTAATGGCATTTTAAGGTAGTATATTTAAAATAGATAAAAAATAATCACAGAAGTGAAATTTACTGTATAGAACGGATTTCCACTAGGCAGAATAGTCTAGAATTAATGAGGATTCAAGACAGTATAGACTGACAATATGAAAAAAACCAAACTTAGATGAGATTTAGAAAAGTAAGAAGAGGTAAAATTTTTGCACTTCACTATAATCTTTTACTCTGAATCTGCAGCAGATCAGCTGAGCACTACTGAAAGAAGGATAGTAATCACAGCTTCTAGTCTGATCACCTCTTCTGATCTGGTGAGGAGCTTTGTATGTTCTAATTTCTTCCTGCCAAACCTCTTTATGACTGAAAAAAATTGCATCAAATTATTTGAACATCAGCCGCAATTACAAAGCTCTTAAGAATTGTAAAGAGCTGCCTTTATAACTGTATTTATCTGGTACTGCTGTCTACCTTTAGTGATTCTTCCACTTTCAGTAGGATGTGGACGGGATAGAAGCCTTTGTCTGTACTTGCTGCTTCACTGCAGCTCTCCATGGCCCATGTTTCTTTCACCAGTCATTCAAGAGCAGCTTGGTCTTTTTCTTAAAGATACCTAGTTCTCTTAAGACCTTGGCTAGCTGCTTTTGTGAGAGTTTTCATCCTCATGTTTGGCAGTCATAGAAAACAGTTTTACTAAGCAATCCATACCAAATCTCGTCCCTAGTGTGGGTGCCATCAAGAAACCATGGGAAGATGCAGCTCTGTACGAGAATAGGATTAGATAGGAAACCTGCAGGGTATATTCCTTCATTTTTTTTTGCCAATCTGTCACTGTATTTAAAAGAAATTAAAATGTTTTGTAAAATGATGGGTGAGAATAATGAGCTTACTGGAGCCACTCTGGAGTTTTAAAAGTGCTCAACTATTAAAATAGTTAAATAAGAAATGTGTGTAACTGCTATTTGTAGCAGTTACTGTATCTGAGGACATTAAGGAGGAAAATATAGTAGCAAACTTTAAAAGACCGTGAGTGCTCTGGCAACTTACAGGCTCTGTCTGGCTTTATTACCAGCCATATCTTTATAAATTTTAATAATAAATAGAATGAATACTCAATACTAATAAACAATGCCAAAACCCAGATGGCTTTTGTAGAGACAAGTTGCTCTTGCTCATGTATTATGTTTCTTAGAAAGAGTCAACATGATGAGTTAAGCGTGATGAGTTAAGCGTACTTTTATTTACAAAAAAAGGTTTCATCAAGTCCTTTACAATGGTTTTTGAAGAGGCTAAACTGCTGTAGGAGAAAAGAAAAAGATATTCTTTCAAGGATAAAGTAGTGGTCAAAATATGAGTAAGTTCTCATGGTGTTGCAGGATTTCCACTGGAGTCTCACAAAAGTATGTGCTAGGAAAAGTGTTCAGCTATTCATAAAGAGACTAAAAAAAGCAGTAGGACAAGGATATGAAGAAATTTTCCAACAATCAAAAATTGTTCAGGATGGCCAAAACTAGGGCTAGTTGCCAAAGCACTTTGTAATCCTTAGCAGTGGGTAAAAAGATGATGCATGAGTCTTAATATCGATAATGTACCAGGTTGAAGGGAAACCTTAATTATGTCTGCAAAGCAATCAATTTTGAATGAGCATCCTTTGAAGGAAAACTATCATGGACTCTTTGGGCAGGCCTCTGAAACATCAGCTTGGATATTACAGCCAAATCCAAGAAAAGAATGAGGAAAGGAACAGAGAGTAAAATAAACAGAGTCATTACACCACTAAATAAATCCAGGATATGCTCACGTATTGAACATTATGTACAGTCCCAGTTGCCTCATTCCAAAAAGTAAATATTAGGATAACCAAGTACAAAATGCTGGTAAGGAGTATAGAACACAGGGAGTTAATAGATTAGGAGAAATACTCTGGTGTGGAAAAAGACAAGAGGTGAGTTGAGAGGAAAAAGCATAATAAAATAATGGAGAAGGCATGTAAGGAATCATTATGTACTTTGTAACACAGGAACTCTAACAAGGAAACAAAGGAAGCGCTCTTTCACACAATGCATGGTTAAGTTGTTGGACTCATAGCCCCAAGATCTTGAGGCCAAAAATATGATTGTTTTCAAAATGAAATTTAAGATTTATATTGCCAGTAAACATAATGTCCCAAATACACCTTCGGTCTCAGAAGGTCCCTTACTAGATTGCCAAAATCCTTTCTAGAGAAAGGATCACTGTGTTTGTCTGTTTTATACTCCAAGCAACTGCTGTTGGCTGTTGTCAGCACTACTTTTGGCACCACTGTGTAGCTACTCTGCTCATTAATTTTCTTTTTGTTAACTGAAATTGAATACCTTTTGCGTTTTGGAACTTTCAATCAAGGATTTGAAAACTGTAGTTTGGAGGGGCTGAGGGGCTTTTGTATCCTTAATGGTAAAATTTGAAGGATTCTGCATATCAGGAAAGGTGACTATACAGCCTGTGAAAACCTAGTCCCTTAAAGCTATTGCAAAGTAAAGACATGAACCCCTGTTTTAAAAGGCTTGCTTTTATTTGGTTGTTAAAGCATGTTTTGAATATCTGTATATAGAGTTGGAAATATTTCCATTCAATGTTTATTAAGACTTAATTTTTGTTGTAGCCATGTCAGATAAACAGTATTGTTTCACTTCAGATTTATATGTGTTTTCAAAGGATGAAACTACTAAATTATACCAGGATATTTTGTGTCCTACTTAGAAACAGGCCAATTTCAAAAGTTTTCAGACTCAGATGGGCTTGTGTAATGATCCCCATTTGAACTGGGGATCTGCAGAGAACAGGCACTCTCATGAGACTGCTGGTATTTCCTGTTTCTCATCAGACCAGAAATACAGTAGCAGAGGAAGAGCTTTTCTCTTAGCATTGTATGATATTTGAGCCTGAACCTAGGAAGTGCTACAGTGCATAAAACTGAAAGAAAACAAACAAGCAAATTTAGTAACCTTTGCAAAGCCCCAAAAATGTTCCTATTTGGCTTTTGTTTGGACAGCAGTGGTTCACCCCTCCCTAGTTTTGTGATATATTTTTGTTCAGAATTAAGGACTAATGTGCCTGAAGTTAATGTTTCTGAGGTTAACTACATGCTTTTTGTACATATGTTGGCTAAAAAGCTCTGATATAAGTATTTTATATTGTAAAGAAAGAAGTATTGTACAGTGGCACTCAACAAACTGAACTTCCTTTTTTGACTAAAAATATTTGTCCAAACATATCACTTAGTGAGGTATGCATTAAATTAAAATAAGGTGTCTGATTTTCTTGATAGAGATCTAGTCATTTCTTTATAAAATATGCAGTTCTGAATATACATTGATTTATGTGTAGATTTTAAACATAAAAGGCCAAGCATCAATTTCAGAGTAGACAAGTTTGAACCAGCACAGATTTCTGTTGACATAAAGGACAATAGTATCACAGAGTGACTAAATGTGCGCTTATGTCCTTCCAGTCCATACACATTTTACATTACAACAATTTTTAAAATTCACATTAAAATAATTGTAAAATTTGTTTATTGTAATGATATGTTTATGTGTGTAGATTATATTCATAATATAAAACTTTCTTTAGGAAAAATAATGCTGAGGAGTAGGTTGTCTTGTCTTTTTATATTTCATATTTATTTCAGCTGCATCAGGCTTCAGTTATTATTTTCACCTTGCCGACCATGTGATTTTGCTGCGGTGAATATGTGCGTAAGTGAGGTTTTTCTTGTGGATTTCCTGCAGATACTGGGGATTTACAGATTGTGCAAAGGTAGCAAGACGGTTTATTATTCCGGATGTTAAGAGATGTTGAAGGCTTCTGAAATGTTTTGTTTAAAATATTCCTCTTTTAGTATATTAGAGGAAAACCTACTGTGAGAGCCCAAAACACAGTACCTAATTATCCTATCTGTGGTGTGTTGCTATGCTGTAAAGCCATTTCCTGTGAATAAATCAGTAACAGAAGCAAAATTGTACTGCTGCCGCTGATTTGAGACACTTTAAAAACTCCACTCAAGATCTTTTCTTAAAGAAAACATAAGTCATATATACATGTCCTCAAATTATTAATTTTGTTTTTCACTAGTTTTACAAGATTGGAAAAAAACTTTTCCATTTACAATTGTTACCGGGATTTTCAAATTTGGGTGAAACAGATCATTCTCAATCACAATTCAGTTGTCAGATAGCAAAAGTTTTCCATACTGAGGAAAGCTACTCCTAGTTGCCGCAATGGTGAAACTTCTTCGTCTTGAAGATACTTCAGTGCAGTAATCACAGGAAATGATTAGTGAATCTAGACAAGATGAAGGTACTTCACCATCTGGAGGTGAGCCCACCCATGCTTTAAGCTTCTTCTCTGGTGAATACAGTATCTGCACAGGCCAAGGTTACACCTGTCTGCAACCTGATCTTTTTTCAGTTCCTTTCTCTTGGTGATTCAGAACGCTGAATTAGCAACATGTCTCCTTCTGCAGTGTTTCCGGGAATGGAGTGCATCAAAACAAAATTCAAAACTTGCAATACTTTAAGAATGTGATTGCCGAAAATCAACAGGCCCTGCCTAAGACTAAAAAAGTGGTAGGAATGCTAGAAAAGGAACTGCTAGAAGTAGACACCTTTCTTGAATGTTTCCCCTTTCTGGAGCCCAGACATAATCTACTCTGGGCTTTCAAAAGGATTTCTTTATTCCGTGGAGGTGCAAATCTCAGAGCAGATCTCTAAAGTCTTGCTTTAAAAAGTACCTGGGTAGGGCTCATGTTTATTTTAATACATGGCCAGAGGCCCAGCTGGTAGTACCCATCTTTCACACTATAGGTTACTGCTTAAAGCACTTTTACAGGAAGTACAAAGTTTTGGTCAGTGATTTTATCTGCTTAAAGGTTTTTATATTGACTACTTTCACAACCTGTAATAAAATCCTAATCAGAGACTTGAGGAAAGTAAAGGAGAATATTTTTCATTGCATTTAATGAAAGTGTGCGGGAAAAATTCAAGAACTGTTGAGTCAAGAAGAAAACTATGAGAATCAGGAATCGTTAGCAGTTTACTAGCATTTCTCTAGGAGCAAAAACTCATGGTCTCTAATGTCTGTTCTGAGTATCATACTTGTGTTTTACATGGAAGAGTTATTTAGTAAAATACAACGGTGTTCTCAGGTGGTATTTAGGGTATAGATTTGACTTCATCAGTTCAAATTTATTAGTTAGACTATATGTGCTGCAGTTTAAATTGCTATATCAACATATCGTGAGTGTACTGCTGAACAGCACTTTCACTCTTAGTGATTTTAAGATGGTTCATTTGCTGCAATACTACAGGATTATGAGCATTTTGGAGGGGGAATTTCCAGCATGTTTGAGCCATATGAAATCATAACCAGATACATAATAAAACTAAAATTTAGGCTTCTCTGTAAATTTTCTCATGTAAATCCAGGTGCTCTAATACAGATAATATATTGCTGCTTACCTGGTAATCCTTTGTAGATTTTTAGCTCTAAACTCAGTAATGCTGCCTTTGGTATCTTCTTTAAATGGCACAATATAATCTCTTTTAGCAAAGTGTCTGAATTGGGAAGCAGAAAGAAGATGCAACAGGTAGGCCATATGCAAAGACAACCTGTATTAACCATTACATTACACACAGGTTCTTTTTCTTAAACTCTTAGATTGCCATTCCTTTATTCAAAGTCCGTCAATGAAAATTAAAATTGCAAATATCTGCCTTTGCAGAAAATTCTCTTTGCTCTCAATTAAGCATGATTCTTACTCTCAGGACTTCGCTACATGAAATTTTCAGCAGTATTAAAGATTTTGTGTCTGGCAACTGTCTGGCAACACAAAGAACTTTTAATACTTATGAGTTACAAAAATTTTTATCAGAAAAAACCAAAGTCCAAACCTCCCACAAAACATCCAAAAAACCACAGTATTTTTAAACAGCTCTAAGAGTTTTACAGACATGAGCCTTGGAAGAGACTTTTAGCCAGTGCAGAGTATGGCAGGAAGTTAGGTAGTTTGTTTATTTTGCTGTGTCATCAGGACACTGCTTACTTAGTATATAGTCCAAAAAAGGGGTCTGCTTTTTAAATGGAAGTATAACTCCATGTGCTCTGTGTTCCCACCAGTCCCATGGCGAATGTTTGTAAATCAGTGATTTCCTGAAGTGGGAGATAAATGAGAATCCTCTGTGAAGAAAATATATGCCAGAACTTATGGGAAAATTAAAGCTTCCTATTTTATTTATTGTTTCTGATCATATGTTTTCTGTTCCTAGAACTGTGAGTGCAGATGGATTAAAAAAAAAGCAAAGCAAAACAAAACACCAAACCAAACAATATCACTTCCCTTTTTTTTGGCTTGAAATTTGTAAAATACTCTACATGTTAAATTCAAAGTGAAAATTTTTACAAGATCTTTTTTTGCCTTAAAGTCTTCTTACGACTAAACAAAAATTCTAGTCTAAAGAGAGTATGTATTTGAGAGTTATATACACTGAGATGTATTTATAAATAGATTATTTCTTCATTTCTAGTGTTCCTTACCATGGATTTTATGAGAAGAAATCTCACAATGATCCCATGAAATGACTGCCCAGTGTTCTTCCATCTGAATATTGGGCTGGCACTGCTGAGATGGGTTGCAACATCTGTCTAGACTGCATCGTCTGTCCTTAAAATCTATGCAGTACATAAGGATTTGCATTTTACATCCTGCCAGCTCTTCACCCCTCTATGTTCACATCCAGAGAGAGAGACTGGCCTTCATGGGAGATAATACCGGGAAGGTACTAATCTTAGGATGTGGGCAGAGTGAATTCGAATATTATGGCTGGAGTAAAATACAGGATTGTCGAAGGCAGAAGTAAGGAGATGTGAGATGAGGGAACTCTCCAAATGGGTGTAGTGGTGTTTGTGCAGTTATGTGTACGTGTAGAGAGAGGATAAGAGAAAAATACCAAAAAAAGAGAGAGAAGCAAGAACATCAAGAAGCTAAAAAGCCCAAGATGAGTGATATTTTTAGTATTCTTAGAAGAGTTTTCTCCCAGATCATCAGTTTGCAGCATAAGCAAAACCGTGGTAAGATCAGCAAACTGTACCCACACCCAGCTCATCCACCTCTGGAGACTGGGATTGAATAGAAGGATTTCCTGGAATGAAATGTGGAGAAATGTTGACCAAAACATTAATAAATGACTGCCATGTAGTTATCAAACATACATCAGTTGTCAAAGTCATCATGAGCCCTGTAAACCAATTAAAATGGTTAGTGTACGTTTTCATTCTTTTTATGGTAAGAGAGGAGACAGTAATACAATAAAAGGAAGATGTGCCCCAGTGAGGTCTAGAGTTCAAGCAAAATACTTCGGTGTAGTCTGTGAGCCTCAGCTTATCTGCAGTAGGGCTGAAGATATTTCTAAATCAACAAATCCACCCTCAACAAGATAAAAAATACAAGAGAGAGAGAGAAGCAGGGGATAGGTCTAGCATGGGGCAGAAATGTAGGAGATCTGGTTTCTGTTGCTGTCCCTCTCATTAACTTCTGGTGGACAATAATGATGGAGAAGTAAAACATTTTCCCACATTCCCACTTTCCCTGCTTACGCTCTTGTCGCATCTACTTGATATCTTGTCTACCGTCTATGCTGATATAAACCATACCCACACTGATATTACGTGGTCAGCAAGCATGTGTGCTATACTGACCCTTGTTCAGCTGCAGGGATGTGTGCAACCCCAGAAGCAGCCTTGCTTTGGGCTACTCAGCGGTTCCTTTTGCCCCTCACAATAGAAAACCTTATAGGCCTTGTAGAAGGGACCCTACAACAACATGATATCTCTGTGTCCCAGTGGAAATGCAGAGAGGCAGCGGGGCATGGCTTGGCGTGGCAAGTCTGCCCAATCCACACCACAAATTGTGAACCAGGGTGGCATAAACCTGATCTTTCCACTTTCGGGGTGATCTCTGAAATAACCCTCAGTTTTCTTAGCTGTTCATGCTAAAAAAATGTGTCAGGCGGGCCTGTAACTCATCATGGACCCAGACCTTCACTTGTAGTGCATTTTAGATGTAGCCATAAAGGCTAGAAAAAGGGGCCAAGTATGTAGTATGACTTTCTATCTACTAAATAATAATGCTACATAATAATGTTTCCTTCAGTACACACATTTCTGATCTTTTAAAGGAGTAATGCAATGAATTCTGTTTTCTACATTTTAATATTACTTTTTAGATATTTACTTTAAAATAATATTAAACTTGTAAATTTCCAGGAAACAGTTACTTCATTATTACAGAATTAGTAACTGTTACTGCAGATTTTGGCCTGTTTCCACAAAAATAGGAAAATAACTTTACCAGATGCTGATGAGTCTTTTGCACACTGGGAGCAAGTCTCTCTGAAATAAGGAAACAACATGAAGAATGATGCCATCAAAAAGTATTTCCTTAGGAAAACACTGAGACTCTTAGGATTCAAAATGTAAATACACGTTTTTCCACTGCAGTGCCATGAAAGGAATCTTCTGTTCAAACAAGGTGACTGTAATGTTTAAAGGTACAGTTGCCAAGTAGTTAAAGATGAACTAAATTATTTTTACTATGTCTGACTATGAATGGAAGGTAACACCTTTCTTCTCTGCTTTCTTTCCTTTACACCCCAGTTTTTCGGAGCAAAATTACCTTCTAATAATTTCTTTCTGGAAGAGGTAAAATGGCAACAACAGTACCACTATTGGTACTGAAAGTTTTTAAAAAAATGTATGAAGGAATACTGGATGCAGATGATTAAATCTTCAATTGTCAATTGGTGGTATTATATAATCCCACTTAAATTAATTGATATTATTATTATGTAACATGACAGAATTTAACATGCTCTGAGCAATTACTAGTTTATTCTGGCTATTTAATTTCTGATAGCAAATTTAAATAAAAAGTAGTACATCAAACCTTGTAACTATTACCTCTACAAAGGAGATTTTTGTTTTAATCTCTTGCTGCCATCATTTTGAAATAGCTTTTTTTCCCAGGTTCCCCTACTCTCTTACCAAAACTCAGTCTAGATTTTAATGATTATGTCAAAAATCTTTCACATTAGTCTGCAAGATAATATTTAAAAAGAACAAGAACTCTAATGATCCAATGAATTTTGCGATAGGCAGAATGGAATCGTATCAGTGAATATCAAAATTGTATTTTGAAAGATTGAAAGACTACTAACAACAGTAGTGATAGTGAGCAAAGCCCTGTAGCTCTCCTACACTGGTGTAACTAGAAAAAAGGAGAAGAAAGACATTCATTGAATTTATATTGCATATGCTCATGAGTTCTCTAGGTTACCTGGACTGCTATCTGAAAATCTCTTCTAAAAAGTTGCCAGTCTCTAGGCAGAATAACATTACTATCCCAAGACTGTCGTAAGCATATGTGTGAGTGGTATGTTAGTATGTCAAGCCCAGCTTCTTGAGATAATTGGAGTCAGCTTGGAAAAAAACACTGTCAGTGGAAAAGGAAGTTATTCTAAAGCACATATTAAGTGCCACTGCTATTTAATACACACATAATTAGAAATACTATAAATAGAGTAGACAAGTTAGTCTTCTGGTTGCTTCAGCTGTAGCAGAAATGTTTACAGTGCGTGATTGTGTAAGTCCCTTCTTGTCCAGCCATATGATGAAGGAAAAGATTGGACATGACCTATTCAACAGCATGCTGACATTTGTATCACGAGGTTAGAGCAACATGAGACAGACGATAACTTACGTAATGAACTTTTGAAAACGTTTTTAGAAGTGATTCCAAGAGGTTGGCTTATTTATTAGGGAGAATCTGATGCTGGGCCCATTGGGGAATTTGAACAGGGGCCCAAAATATGTTCCCCAATCCTCTTGCAGCAAAGAACCTCAGGAAGAGTGTGAGAAGATGAAAGTGGGATATCTTTGGAAGATTAATTACTGAACATGGAAAAAGAGTCTTGGAGAGTATCACTTCTTCCCTCCTCCTGAGAGGAGGCTGCATTATTAGAAAATGGATTACTTTGAATGTTGACAGATTCCTAGTAAAAATAGAAAAAAAATCAATAAAACTTTGGAGATAGAATGAAACAGAACTCCCTTCTATTTCACTGCACAAGTTTTGTGGAGTTTTTCTTCTTTTTCTGTCTTGTTTTAACCCATTTTGCTTTAATTTTTTTTAATCCACAGTTTATACCACTCATAACAGAGTGTACTTCTAATTATTTTTATTTGTCTCAGTGTAGTCACATACAAAGTCATAAATACATTCTATGATCTTCAAATCTACTTGTTAAAACCTTTTTGCTAAACTTAGTTGTTAATGATGTATTTGTTAAAATAAACTATATCAAGTTTCCTTTCTTTTACTGACCAATAGTTAAATACAGCACAATTACAACATTGAACATCTGAATAATAAACTGAGATCTAAATTAGTAAACTGAATTACACAAAACCATGGAAACATCTGACTCCAATTGTATAAAACATACTTGCTTTTAAAAAAAGAGTCATCAAATCCTAAAGTTATAGTTTGAGATAGAGTGTGTTTATTTTTTCACAGAATAGATCAGTTAATAAAAGTATTATGCATATTTTTCTGAGTCAGACTCTTTTTTGCCTTGAATTAGGTCTGATTTTTAAAGGAATATTAAATCTGAAAATAATGATCCTGTAATTATAGTTAGGACTTATTTACCTTTGAATTTCAGGATATCCTGCAATGATAAAAATGGCATTCTTGCAAAATATTGTGGGTTTTGAGCAACAAGTTCAAGTTTTTCCAGTACCTATAGGCCTCAGGTCAATAATACCACACTTGGAAAATAGTATGAATTGATTCAAGGGATGTATTAATGCAGAAAGAAGGTAAAGGGAATCAGTAGTGAATGCATACCAGGTCCATTTTTTTCCCTTTCTCATTCCCTAAATGATAGAAAGTTGGGTCTTGGACTGTTCTCAGATGTTTTTAAATTCTTTAAAATCCTACTGTGCTTGTCCTTGAAAATCACCTTTTTCATAAGCCCTTCTGAAAATTTCACAAAGTTCTGAGTATTGAATAGACAAATTGATGTACTAAGTCAAGATTAAACTCATCCTTACAATAGGATTTAGTGTATTAGCTTTATAATAGGATTAAACTCTTACTAGCGTGAAGTAGCAATGGGTGTAGAGAAAAGTAATGTCTCTGTAATGATAGGTCATACATATTCTAGGACAAGGACTAGTCCTTGATCTTATATCTACAAAACAAAGATTTTGACCACTCCAGGTAAATGTTACTCTTTGGTAAGCTGTCAATTTCAAAAGGACTTTTATGTATCCTGAAGGCAAAAGTCAATCAGTGTTGAGAAACATGAAAAAATTCCCCAGTTGTAGTCCCATTAAAGTCAATGCTTAAAAGAAGAGCAACGTAAAATTAACAGAATCGGAATTTGAACTTAAAGGTGGAGGAGTCTTGAGGACAAAAGCACTGTTTGATTGTTACATATTTTCTTTACAAATAATGAGGACATAATTGTTCAAGAAATGAAGTTTTTGGAAAGTTTGAAAGGTTTTGGAAAGTTTGGAAAGTTTGAATGCTGGTTTGAGTTCCAGCATTTCGAAAGAAGCCAGGGGAAGAGAAGAGAATAGGATCTTAACCTCTGAAGCAATAAACCTTTGTATTACCCAGGAAGTCTCACTGCCTTCTTGCTAATTGCTTTTAACATCTATAGCCATGCTTATATAAAACCAAGAGGAACATAATCCCTTTCCTAGAAGTACTTTAAGTTATACAACATAAAATCACTTTTTATGTGGGAAGAATTAACAAGCACAGGGGGTTTTAGATGTGGGCCTTCTCCTAAGCACGCATCAGAGTAACATTTAAGCAGCAAAACAGCATTTTAATGGGTAGTCTCTCTGGAAATGTGTAAATAATTTTGGTCTTGCTTTTTCAGTTTGTTATTTTCTTTAAATGGTTTTACAAATAAATGCTTTGACTGTATTTAGTAACCTTAGCTTTTTGTCATTAATACTCTTCATTAGGAATAACACCATGTCTAAGCTTAGCATGTATTAAATTTGTAAATACAGACCAAGTTTTAACCCAGGATTTCATTTTTAGAGTCTCTAACAAAAGAGATCACATCTGTGATATGTGTTCCTACATAGAGACCCTGTGGCTTTGTTCATCTGGAATGAAACAGAAAAAAGTGCCTTGTTATTTAAACATTTACATTAACTGGAGTTGACAGTAGCATCTCTTAACACTATGATGGTTTGATGGAAGGAATATCTGATATGTATTAGCTATAGGAGCTGTATCTCGCTATTCCCTCTATTATATCAATTTCCATAAATGTGACAAAAGTCCCATGAGCACAATGTGGGTTGGTACCCTGAGATGAAATGGAGTTTATTATCTACACCCATGATGTTGTTTGCAACTAAGAAGTCATCTTGGACTTTCTTCTGTTTTCAAGTAACCAGGCTGCAAGTAGTGATTAACCATTTTATTCATACCTCTTATTGTTGTTTTTTGTAGTCTGTTCATAAGGAAGAAGTTGCCATACATTGTTTTAGGCATAGTCTTTTCCCCACGTGCCATGATCCTCACTTTCATTGTAATAAGGTTTATGTTACATCGAAGATGAAGCAGAAATTTTATTAACATAGAATGTGATGGTTGGCTTGCAGAAAATGCGTGTTGCTTTATCAATAGCAGCTGCATAAATGGAGAGCATACATTCCCTCTACGGTAAATAACAGATTACCACAACTTAAGGATAGGTTCACTTAACAATTGTGCTTTCACTTTGAAGGCCATGTTTTCCTTTACTTAAGAGATTATTTTAAATCTCTGCCCCTGTTAACATTAACCTCTAGCATTTCTGATATATCGGTATTTCAAATACTTTTGCCCCAAAAAGTTTAAACAGTTCAGCTTCTCTCAGCTTCAGAGAACGTCGTTTCCCCTAGTAGAAGTTAGTAATTATGATAAATGGATGTACTTACATGTACTTTCATTTAACAGAAGGGCTTTCTAAATTCACTGTCTTCACATCAGCAATTTACTTATCACTGTCATCTTCAGGTTTATCTAACTGAGGTTTGATCTATTCAGTTCTAGGACTAGCTGCAGAACTTATTTCTGAGTTTGTAGTGTAGGATTCAGAGATTCTTTTGCTAATAGAGAGCATTTTTCTTTGCAAATTAAGAGCAAGTAATCTTGGGGGCATAGGCCTGAAATAGATCATTATAAGGATGAATGTGACTTTGACTTTTATTAGCAGTTGAATTTCATCCATGCTGAATATTAAGAATAACAGTAAGACAGTTTAATTCTGAGGGCTTGTCAGATTTAGGAGGGTATCTATACAGCACAGTGGAGCATAGCAGAGATAGTTCTACTTACTCATGAATGCCCTATTTCTGGAACTTAGTCTACCAAATTGTTTCAGGACCTTAGCTCTGCCTGACTCTATGTCATGTGGATGATTTAGATCAGGTTAGCATCAGCATTGACAGAACTCTATCACATGGTAGAGATACACTTTTAATCCTTTTGCAATTGCTATGTTACTGAGCAAACCTTATGTAACATGCAAATTTTACTGTGTTGCCGCTTTCAACCTAAAAGGCATCTGACATCTCTCTTGAGGTTGCCTGGGACTTTGACAAAAACTCCCTTGCACAGAGAAATCATTTAAACATTAAACTGTATGGCTGCGGTTACTGGCTGATAGGATGATAGCAAACACTACTTTAAGTAATAATTTAAATTTTAAAAATTATGTTAAAAGTGCCTGGTCTTCATTGAGAAACTTTAAGCATTGACGGTGATTAGTCAGTCCTGTTAATTAGATACCTGCTGCACTAGAGCAATAATTTTTAGGCTATACAATATTTCCTTTAAAAAGCTGGATTTTATTTCTATTCCATGTGGTTGTCACTTCTACAGTTAATGGTAATGACATTTTTACTGATGGGGAAGTACACATCATCTGAAAGAAATCCTGAAGGTCAGCCAAGCAATTCATCTGGTAGTATCAGTAAATCTTCTTTTGCTTTATATCACAGTGTAGTGACCATCAAATGCCCTCCCTGCTGGAGGAAAAAGTGCTGAGTGTTGTGTGATATCATCCCTGGGAGGCAGCAGGAAAAAAGGCAGGGTTAATAGAAATATGTATTTGGCCAGTGGATTGTAACAAACCCTAACAGGTGCTGGGCTGTTACCAGCATATTAATCTGGCCAGCAGCTGATGTATTCCTATTTTAAGGTCACTCAGTGCTACTGACTTTTTTGCAAAGTCCTCTTGGTATGATGTTTCTCAGGGAAGTTGATTGAAAAGTTTTATAGGCTGACAATGGACTGAAAGGGATTATCATTTACAAGTGACTAAGGGCAATATGGCTGATCAGATCACATTTGAGTGTCTCAACTATTTAGAGAGGATTCTGATATTTTCAGCAATTGGTTGCATCTTCAGATCTGTGACTGCTTTCTTTCTTATGTTTTAGAAACAAAAAAATATGCATTTGTATAAGAAACAATTATGGTGATGTGGAAATTCCTTCTTTGGAATTTACTTTTTCTTGTATGCTAGGATCTGCTTATTTTCCTTAGAACTGGAAAGAAAATATACAAGCCTAAAACATGGTGAAGCATCTTGCCTTACCCATAGCATCTCTGTGTCAGCTTGTTCTTCTGATCTGCAGGTAAGGTGAAGCTGTGGAAATACTTTAACTTGTAGAGTAGTTTAAGCAATTTTTAATGCTGCATATGATTACAACAGAAATAAAAATACCTGTAGGTTTTTGGCACACAATGATTAACAGTCATCTGGAGGTATAAGTAATGTTTTGATTTGCACTTTATTTCTGTACCTGTTTCTACAACAAATCAATAGCTACTAGACCAGACTGGATAATTTTTGAAGGGAGTTTTTGAGATGTTTTCTTTTATATTTCACTTTGTAGCTTGAAGAAAAATGTCCCATAACAGTATTCATTGAAACAAAGTGACTAAAATATTTTCCTCTTTGCCCAGTGAAATGATAATTCTTGCAACTGAAATGATATATCCTTAGGTCATATTATGTTCAGCATAATCTTTTCCTTATAAATCTCTGGTATATAGTTTGCCACACAGTCTAGAAATTGTGATTGATATATATCTTATCAGTTATTGATAATGACAATATCTTGATTGGTAATATCTTAACAGTTATACTTTTTCAAGTACTTTTTCGAGTATCGGAGTCTCTGTAGGGGCATCATCAGTATTGTGTCAAATAGCTGCTGCTATTGAGACACTGGGCCAAAATCATGTCCTTTTATTTCTTTGGCAACATCTGACACAGGTATACTAATTCTACATCACAACTCTCAAAGCTAACACCAGAATAATATACACTTTTGAATGAGGATGCTCACTGCTAGTTATGCAAACATTACTAGCACTACTGCTGTATGTGAACATTCTTCTGGGATAATTCAAGAGAGCTTAGATGGCTCTTGGGACTTGATGATCTTGGAGGTCTTTTCCAACCTTAAAGATATTCATATTATCTTTGTGAGGTGCCATACGCATAGCTCTATACTGAAGAATAGATTATTAGAACAAGGAAAATAAGAATAAAAACACATAAATGTGCAAACTGTTTTTAAAAAGCTACACATTTTCTGTAATGTGAATTTTTTTCAACTCTCTGTTCTGATACTTTAGGTAATACAAGTTGTATAGCACTACGTTTTAGTGTCACTTTTTTATGGAATCTCCCTTAGACTTTCTCACTTTTCTAACTTGTTAGTCCCACTAGACATATCAAATTTAGCAATTCAATATGAAAAGGTTCAGTTAAAACTGTCCATTCTTTCTACTGCAAATTGCTAGGAGGGCTGAGTGCTTTTAATTTATTAGGCAATAGTTTTTGTTAAAATCTTTATAAAGTTGTATCTAATGAGTGAATTAGTAGTTTGAGAACGGCTTTGTTGCTCTAGCATTAGTCATTCCTACCACTTTCATTTCATACGCACCACTGACTTTAAAAAGGCTGCTTCTTTCAGTTAAGCAAGAGTCTGAAGGAAAAAATAAGCAATTATTTATCTCCTTTGGCTTGCAGTCTTGTATAATCTTGATCTTGTGAGATGTGTTTATCCATGTTATATCCATATCTTAGTTATGAGGACCAAAAAACCCTAGTGAAAGAAAGGGGAATCCATGTTTTATCTGCATCATGGGACACATAATCCATCTTTTCTGCACCTTCAGAAGCACATCACCTCTTTTTCAAATTGCCAAAAGCTTTCTGAGTCTTTACATTTTTAACTTATCCTTCTAAAGCAGGTACTTCAATCAAAGCACAGTTCTCTAACTTGTGTTTGGGTTTTGAGGGGCTCATAGGGAATACTTGATGCTGAAAGGTGTGTGGAGGAATGAAGGCCAGGATTTCTAAGTAACTTCTTTATTTCACAGTCTTCAAAATTGAAAATTTCCATGTCTTAAGAGTCTCTTCTTAGCCTTTCATGACTCCTTACGGTTGACAACCCCATTAATGTGATAGTTCTTTAAACTATAAATTTGTCTGTATTTAGTCTTCCATGAAGCCTCCTTCTTTGCATATTTGCTGCTGAAATACCCTTTTTCCCTTTTTCTTAGACCTTTTTAGTACAGCTGCTCATGATGGTTTCCCTGAATTCTTTCTTATCTAGAAGCTAAACCAGGTAAATGAATTTAAACGGCAATACTGCTTGAATCTAATCTTCTCTCTACAGAAAGATTCACACATAGAATATTACCTGTTTCCAAATTGATCTCAAACCTATTTCTGGGTAGTTGTTTTTGAAAGAATCAACAAATCTGCTTCATTTAACTTTATCACCATCTGTAGGAAAATTCTATGTGTGCCAGTACTGTGAAGGAGTATGTTGTAACACATTAGGTTTAGTGAGTGCCAGGAAGGGCTAGAGGTAGAGCAAGACATATGAAAGATAACCTGCCCCTCTGGAGGGGAAGACTTTGAAGTTCTTTGCAAGGACAACTGGACACCATCTGATAGTTTATAGGAGATGCAATCCTATACCCGCACAGCCCTCTGAGGCTCAGGCAATGGCTAGAGGTTTTGGAGTGTGTTGTCAGTGGGCTCAGTCTAACTGAATCTTGATTGTCCTGAGCAGTCATCATAGGCTTTGCTAACACAATGTATCACACTCCAAACATGCTGATGATAACCAGTCGTTGCTCAATGGCATAGTAGTTCAGTATTGACAACTCCATCTGAAGGACCATCTCTCCTGCACTTTATTTCGTGCTTATCCTCATCCAATATCTGAGATACGCGAGTCACATTCCAGTGCCATGTCACACCATGCATCCCCCTTTGGATGGCTACAATACAATCATGAAAGGTACTGTTACTTCAGATATTATTGTAGGATATGGTAAGGGCCCAAATCAGTCAGTACCATCAAAATATGTGAATAAAGACAAGCTTCTCTTTTTGGGAATTAGCTCAAATTCAATACTTACCACCAGGAGTTATTGTAGTGGGTTTCTGTGGGTAGGTTTGGTAGCGGGGGGCACTACATGGGTGACTTCTGCTAAAAGCTGCTAGAAGCTTCCCCTGTCCAGTGGAGCCAATGCCAGCCGGCTCCAGAATGGGCTTCCTGCCCCTAGTCAAGGCTGAGCCACTCAAGAGTGATAGTAATGCCTCTGTGATAACATATTTAAGAACAGAAATGTATTCCATGGAAAGAATTCCAGCCAGGGAAGAGCGGAGTGAGAACATGTGAATGATGTGTGAACCAAGGTCAGTGCAGAATGAGTGGGAGAAGGTACTCCTGGCACCAAAGCTGAGGCCTCTGCAGTCCATGGTGAAGACCATGGTGGAGCAGCTGTGCCCCTGCAGCCCATGGAGGACCATCGGGGTGCAGAGACCCACCTGCAGCCCATGGAGAAGCCCATACTGGATCAGGTGGATATCCGAAGGAGGCTGTGACCCCATGGGAGGCCCAAGATGGAGCAGGGTCCTGCCGGGGACCTGCAGCTCATGGAGAGAGGAGCCCACACTGGAGCAGGTTTTTCCCTGGTAGGACTCGTGGCCTGCATGGGGTTCCCACGTCGGTACAACTCATTTGTGAAGGACTGCACTCCATGGAGCAGACCCACTTGACAGCAGTTTCATGAAGAAGTGTTGCCTGTGGGATGGACTCATGCCAATGGGGTCCATCAAGGACTGTCTCCAGTGGGAGGGACTCCACAGGAGCAGGGGAAGGACTCCTCCCTGAGCAGTGGCAGAAACAACAACTGACCGTAACCCCCATTCCCCGTCCCACTGCACCACTGGGGGGGAGGAGGGAGAATATGGAAGGAAGGAGGGGTGGGGAGGAAGGTGGTTTCAAGATTATTTTACTTCTCACTGTTTTGCTCTGATTCTGTTAGCAATAAATTCAGTTAATATCCCCACTTAGAGTCTGTTTTGCCCATGATGGTGTTGAGTAAGTGACGTCTCCCAAGGCTCTTATCTCAACTCATGAATTCTGAGCTGTTTTTTCTCTCTCTCTTCTGTCCAATTGCAGAGAGGAGTGGGAGAGTGGTTGTAGTGAGTACCTGGCATTCAGCCAGGGTCAACCTACTACAGTTATAAAACCTGATGCCGGGCATTCAGTTTATGCTCAGGAAATGCTCTGGTTGTGTCTAGCTTGACACAACCAACGTCTGGGCAGTCAGTAGCTTGCCTGCCAGAATAGGCTTTAACCTTCCTGTGTCGTCTTTTCTCTGCCATTAGAGGAAGATGTATTTATAAGGCAGAAAGTATACATAAGAGATATTATTCAGAACCGTTTGAATATACTTTGACTAGATTTTGTTTCATTATAAACACTAATTAATTATGATTACACTTCTTTGCAGGAATGAATCAATTCTGACTCCATTTTGAGTATAATATAATAAATAGAATAATAAAATAAAAAGAATTGAGTCAAAGCCAGAAAAAAATTACCTTGCACCCGAATAACCAATTTATCTGTATTCAGTAGTGATATGTTCTGTGGCAAGATAGCAGACAGAAAATGGTCTTCTCTTGGATTCTGTCAGCTGATATCAGATACTGTTTGTGTTCATTTAAATATTTCATTGTTTTTGCCATTATGTGCACTGCTGCAGTATTTTATACTTTAGCTAGCATCCATAAGTGTGAACAAAGTTCTGTAGTGAAATTGTAAGTGGGTTTGTAGGTTTGGTGAGAAGTCCATCCCTAGGTTCCTGAAAGATTTGTTAAAAAAATGCAGCAAATTTTCATTCTCTTATGTCTGCACACACGTAACAGTTGTTCACCTACTTGGAGATCTCAGTGATAATTTTGGGGGCAGTTTATCACTTCTTATATTCTGAGTCCAGGCTTCTACTTCAGAGATTATTTTGTTCTCAATGCTCTGGGTCTTCAGTCTTTTTGCTTCTGGTGGTGCATTTATTTATCTCATCTTTGTAATTCCATCATTCTAGTGAGACCTGTGCAATGCCTCCACTAATTTTTGACCATCTCAACAGAGGCCATGCAGCTATCAATTTCTGTCAGTATATAATTGCTTTGCAGTTCTTCCCAGTTCTTTTGTTACAATGGGTTAGTAACTAACTTTGCTGTTGCTTCAAAATGAGTTGAGGATCACGTTAATCTGCCATATTTTCATGCTCAAAGACTGCCTTGCTTAAAATGCAGCTATGCACATGTGATTTGCCTAAACTCTATTTGTGTAATTTTGATAATAAGATCAGAGTGCTTCAGAGTTCTGGTGTCTGGCTCTAAGTAATCTCAGTGGTCATGAATCCCTAATGATCGCTTTTTCCTCAAGCATAATGCTTAAGCATTTAACATATGCAAACATCATTGCATTTTGGTTTTTGTATCTGAAAGACCCTGGGAGTTTAAAAATTCTGATATTCTCTTCATTAATTGGTACCTATAGATCTGTACCTATGCTAAAATACATTTGTCTTAAGTTTGTTGTTCTCTCTGAGGAGGCCTGCAAGTATCATACCATAGCTTTTTTTTTTTTTTTAAGATTAATTTCCTTGCCTCTTTATGGCAGAACTGAGATTTTTGTGTTCATATACCAGAAAGTGAGAGGTGTATCTGAAAATCCCATTAGAATGTCTTACCATCAGAAATAAGTAGCCACACTAATTGACACTGACACCACTAAATTAGTAGTCACAGATAACAGCAGCAATAGTGTTATTTTTCCACTGCAGATTTCTAAAATTCTTATCTATCGACTGAAATGAGATGAAGAATGATTTTTCCACCCACTTCTACTTGACTGTACTTTTCCATGACATTGGAAAATATTATGTTTAACAGATCTCTAATATTCTTCACTTGTATGCATGTAATAGCCATATCTCTTTAGTGCTTTTGTTTACACTGTTTGGGCTTTGCCTTGTTTCACAGGATGACAAGTCATCTTGGAGGTTTGTTGCTCTAGACAGGAAGCATTTTTTCATGTCCTTAACTGTTCCTGTTATATTCATTTACTACTATTCATTGAATAATGAATACATTCATTGCATTCATTAACTACTGCTCCGATTGTATATATATATATTCTGTATATATTCCAGAATTTCCTTAAGTTAGGAAATAGTATTGAAGGCAGATGATGTTCTAAGTCAGTCAGTTTATTCAGTTTGAGATATAGTATACCTGGGGATTGAGTTCTTCAAAAAGACTTTGGTAATTTTTAGCTATTTTGCTGCAGCTCTGTCAGGCTGTAATGTTCTCGTGGATAACCTTTTGTTTTATTTGCATATCTATTACAGTAATTATTTCTTTCAGATTTAATCTTAGATTTCTACCTTTTTTTTCCCTGGAAACAGCGACTATTGTTCTTGCACAGTTTTCATATTCTTCATACTTGTGATTAGTGTTGCTCCTATGGTCTTCTTAAATTTGATTTACCGTTACTATACGTAGATACATCGTAATGTTAGAATGCCCACCTTTGGAGAAATCTCTGCCACAATACTGTGACTGGAATACAGGTCATATGAGGTCCTGGTATCACTTTGGGAAATTGAAGGGAACTTTTTAGAACCTTAAGCAGGATGCTTTTGAACCATGTTTGTGTTTTAAATATTGTCAGTGAAACCAGCATACATATATTTAAGTATAAAATGCTTTATATAAAACTGATGATCTGCATTTCTATGTCGTGTCCCACCACAGTAATTCCAAAACGTTATTGTTTTCCAGTTTTTAGGTCTGATTGCTAGATGTAAATTGCTGTTACCAAAATATAGATAGGTGCTACCAGGATATTCATGTAGCTGCTAGGTTAACAGAAAGCTACCGTAGCTTCTGACTCTAACTAGCTTTTTAGTCAATAGCCTTAAATTTGGACTTTTGGAATATATACTTGTACATCATGAATTAAGCATGTTACAAGTGGCTGACACAGAATAACCAAGGGACAATGTTCAGTAAGATTTTCATATCTAAAACAACAAAACACCTATTTTAAGTAGTAATTTTGATATTTCATTATTGGCCACAGTGTATTGCAAGAGAAAATTACTACTATGAATATAAAAACAGTCCTTTGGATGCTGACAATTTCAATACAGCAGCATTTAATGCCAGTTATAAGGATTTTATCTGTCTGGACTGTCAGTACAGTTCATATGCATATATAGATTTTATATAGGAACCAATGATACTTATTTTGGACCTCAGTTTAGTAAACCTTACGCTGGAGAACACCTAAGCATATGCTGTCTTGAAGATGAAAACATTTTAATAGGTGTTTCAGTGGTTTATCTATTTAAGAATAATTTTGGGGAGAAACAGTCTTGTATGTTCTCACAGACAAGGAGCGGTTAAACTGGTTATTGAAAACAAACAAACAAAAAGAACCACAAAATTCCTCCCCAGGCTCAAAAGCTTTTTAACTTTTGCAAAGGCAGCAAGCAGAGTACTTTACTTTTGTTACCAGTGCAAGAATGAAGGTTTGACATCTGTGTAGCTTGGCAACTCTGGTAACAGCATTACTTTGCAAGAGGTGTTTGTTTACTTTGCTGATGTTGGGGTTCTTTTGTATTTGTTTTCTTTTTCTTTCCTGGGGTGATAGGGCTGAAGCAACAGGATGAGAGATCTCAAGCATGCTGCTTGTAGTCTGACAAATATTATAGTCTGGCAAAACTGTATGGTTTCCTTTATCAAGACAGCTGTGTTTTTACATAAATGATCTTAATTTGGCCTGCAGATGGATTATGCCTCATACTCAAATGTATTACCTTGAAAGGTCATTCTGGATGCCAGTCCAGAAAGCCTCACAGACTGACATATATTCTTGTTTAGTACTTAAGAAAATAGTACTAGAATGAAAAGTACTTCCAAAATAGCAAAGAAAGTTATTGCTACTCACGGAATCACTTTGAAATAAAGATTGCTGAATGGGCTGTTTCATTTTGATCACAGGGAATAGTTAAACTTTTTTGAATTAGGTTCCTGTTAAATAGATTTTTATGTCTCTTAACTGTCATCAGGATTGTTCATAGAAGTATGACAAGACTGGGATGAGGAATAATTCAGAGCAGTTATATATCCAACACTGCAATTTGCAGCAATAAAAGAAATTGGTCTTTTATTTTAATAATCACTTATTATACATAATTTGGCCAATGATCACGAAAACTCATTCTAAAGAATGTCAAAGATGAACTCAAAGATATTGCCCTGTTTATTAAAAATCAGTCATATGAAAATCATTATTTTACACATTCACAGAAGCTGTATGTTCGTCACATAAATATTAAAAAAGGGGAGATTTAAGAGAGAAATGGATCTATGGCTATCTGTGGAAATATTATGTGATTTTCTTTGTACTTCTGTGCTAATCAATACGTATAAAAGACCTTTCATGTCATGAAAATTTTGAAGATGTTTTTGTAGGTCTAAATGCTGAAAAATTAATTAAATATGTTCCTGTGTCGTGTAACTAGAGACTTACATATCCTATCAACTGGCTAAGTAAGATGCCCAAAAATCATATGCTTTAGTGGTAGAATTCACAGCTGATCATGAGATCAGTAATCTTGAGGCTTGGGCTTTTATCTGATTTGGAATCTGGCTGAGGCTGAGGTTTAAACATCACAATGAAGAATGCCAAAACACGTGAAAGTAAGACATGTTTTTAATTTAGTGACCTTATGAAGAATGGAGATGCTCACAGTAACCCATTCAAGCTTTCTCATTTGCAAGTTCAGATTGGATACAGGTGCAGTGAATCAAACAGGAGCCATGTCCCACTTTTGCTGTTTCCAGTTGTCTGGCTTGGTTTTTATGTGCTGCCCAAAATAGTATTTGGACACTAAAGCAGTAGTTCTGAAACCTTCTAGTCTGGTTTTTCTTCTCAATGTGCACACCATCTATAAGTACGACCCAAGTTTTTACATTCAGATGCATACACACTTGGAACAAATTGCTTCACATTTCCTTAAATATGGTGTTTTTGTGGCAAGAAGTGGAAGGGAAGATGTCTTGTGACGTAAACTTCTCAGTATCTTATCCTGTTTTTATCCTTACCCAAACATAGAAAAAAATGCCCAGAAAGAACTTTATGAAGTCATGGTTAATATCCCAGGTACAAAATGCTGAAATATTAAATGTCTTTACAAAAGAGAAGAGATAACTGTTCAGCATTCTGGACTAACCCATGTAAAATTAAATCTGCATTGTAGTGAATACTAAAAGACAGTTAAGTGACCTGAAGTCTATTTTTCAATCTCCTAATATCACATGTACTTCCATTAGAATATAATGGAATAGGAATTGTTCATAATCAACCATCAGATTGTCTTGATAGCAGAAACAGAAGGGATTCTCACCTAAACAATAAAATTGTAAGTAATGATGAGTTTCAGAAAAGTTCTTTCAGGAAATTGGTATTTTTCTTAGCCTTACACCATACAGCACCAAGCAGCTTTAAGTCCTATGTCCTATGTGAAGAAAATATAACCATACCCTAGCAATTCTTCTATGTATTTTGCATCTTCCTTAGGAAGACTGGGCTTTGAAACTGTAGGCCATTTAAAGTCTTGTGTATCCCTTCCTTCCTAGAATTAGCCCCTGCAAGACTTAACATTGTCCTTCCTCAGCTCGCCAATGACCAAATGATCTGTAAAATTTTCACTTTTTTCAAGTGTGATTAGGCTGTAAATTTGGGCACTTGTCTTCATATTCATATTTGAGACAGAACTAACAAGCAGGAGTTTCCTGAAGCATTTTTCACTGAAAAGTTGAAGGCTTCTTAATGTTCTGTTTCTGTAAAGCACATCTGCTTCATACATTAAAATGTTGACAGTAAGTGACTGGTGAAGTTACAATTTGTATTTCATGTGACTGAATCTTACAAAACTAGAAATCAAGAATTCAGCTCAATGTAGAGTTTCGAAGAGTTGAGTAGTATACTTTCTAATTTACATACTTGCAGCAGAGATATTTGAAGTGCTCCTAATCTTCCACTATCATATTAGATTTAGATAAAAATATCTTAGATGTAATCTTTATCACTGTAATTTGATAGAATATACTTGAATCGTTTTTTTCTATGACTGCATTGAGCAAATTTTTTCATTTTGACTTGCCAGAATCTGATCCAGTCAGTATCACAAATTTTACATATGTAAACTGATAACTCTGCCTGCTGGTTTCCTTCATCAGCTCTCTAAGATTTCTTCTAAATAATACTGGAAGTAACCTAGTGATGGTATGCGATCAGATCTAACACCTTTCTTGAAGTGAATAATTACTAGGTATGAGTCCACTTTACAAAATACCATCATAGTTAATGCAAGACACACATGGCAAAACCAAAACCATATGAGCTCTGAATTTCTTATATTTCTGGACAGTGTTAGAATCTTTTACCCATTCTTTGGAAATAGTCACAAAGACAAAGTTGGTGTCACACATGGTTTAGACAATTCTTTGGCAAATATCTATGTTTATGTAATAAAAAGGGAAATTTGAATATGAATAGGTAATTAATTTCTCATTATTCACCTCCCTAGTACTGGACAGCTTGAAATATTTCAGATATTTGTCTGAGATTTATAAGGAGATAATAAACCACATGAAATTAATAGTTACTGCTTGTCAGCACTTCAGGGCAGATCACTGTTAGTATGTCACCTTAAAAATACATGTAAATATATTTTTGAAAATTGGCATAACTTCTGAGTGCTTCATACAATGATAGAACTGAACTTCAGAGGTAACTACTTGCCTCCTTAGTAGTCATTATATGATTTAATTTTTACCAAATGCCAAGGAATGTAATCCCTGATTGTTCTGTTTTTGTTAAGGACTATCAGTTCTGTTGGGAATATTTTAGCAACATGAAGAGGTGTAAATAGTTGTGATATGGCTAAATAGAGGCTATTATTTCCCCGTACTTTTATTTCAACTCTTACCTGGTCAGTAAGTTGATTCATAGTATTTTTTTAAATTAAGGAGAAAAACTGCTCTAAAGCTCGTTTTTGTATTCCACTGTTGCTTACATTATACTGAGGAGTCTCTTCTACTAGTTATGTCTGTGGAAAATTATTTTTCAGCAATTAAAATGTGCTTGCAAAGACATAAGATCATGGTACAGCATAGCTGATTTTAATGTTCTTAGAACACTTTTCAGACCATAAAATTTATCATAAAATCGGTGTTGTCACTAAGCTACATAATGCAGAAGTGTAAATCAATGGTCTGGAAATACAGCAGAAATCATGCAGAGGCAAAAGTAATCATAGTCTTCCTAGAAGACACATGGTGAGATCCAGTTAGCTTAAATCACATACAGGCTTCAGCTAACAGAATTGCTTCCAGAGATGCTGAAAAAACCCTTATTCTGGCTGTAGAGAAAATGAAATGCTGCATTTACAGAGGCTGCTTCAATATACGCCCAAATTATATCTATCCATGCTGGGGGAGAACAGACAGCCACTTGTTTCTTGGTCTACACAAAGCTAAGAGACCAGCTACTCAGAGGTAAAACATTATGTATGATCTCACCAGTAGTCATGAAGGCTAAAACTAAGGCAGAACTCATCAAAAAGAAGTGTAAAGAAGACAGTGTGAATGCAAAAAAAGTTCACAGAGTCAGACATGGAAAATTCTGTCAAGTTTGAAAACAGAATTTCAGCAAGATATCTATACAGTGCCCAGACTTCCAACCACCCTGACAAAGAACTGGCTAAGCTGGATGCTCATGCAGGACTTTTCTCTCATTTGTGACATGCAATGCAGGGCCTGGGAATTAAAAAAAACCAAAACACACAACCAAAACTAAGAACATATAACAGCAAATAAATGCATGTATAAATAGACTAAGTACCTAAACCAACTGGACCTGTTTCCATCAATATAAAGAGGAAATTTAGAGTGCAAAACAAAAATATTTTTTTTAATCCTACTTAATTTAATACATGACAATTTTTACTTTCTCTGTTATCAAGATCAAATGCCCTTTTCAATAACATAAAATGAATTCTCAGTAAAGGAATGCCCTGATAAAACTTCTTAGTCTGTGGAAAGATCACATGAACTGGTCAAATAATCTCTTCTATCCTTAATCTTATTATCGATCTTGTTTGACTCATGGTTTGTTTCTTTATCCCTTTTTATCTTAATATTTCATGGTTTTGTGTTAGCATTATGTATATTTATTATTGTTATTTCACTGGTATCCACTGAATACACAAGTGGCAGTAGGCACAAACTGAAGCACAAGAAATTCCATTTACTCACAAGAAAAACCTTTTTTACACTGAGGGTGATCAAAGACTGAAAAGGTTACCTAGAGAGACTGTTCAAAACCCATATGGACATGCCTCTGAGCAACCTGGTCTAATTGTCCTTGCCTTGAATAGGAGGTTTGATCTCTAGAGGTGCCTTCATTAATGAGGCCCAGTTTGGGAGGTTTTTTGTACTTAGATGACAAACCTCTCCCTTGTATTAATGTAGCAAGAAAACAAAATTAAGTTTCAAATGTAACTAAGGAGGGCTGCACGATGAAAATGCAGTATGGACTGGCATCAAAAAAATGCCATAGAACGAAGGACACAGGAAACATGTAGTCTAGTGCAAGTATGGTCTTGTCATTGCTAGTATCTGGATAACATGAGCAAGTGATTTTTCTCAAGATTGATTTCCAGACTAATTAGTCCCATTTCCACCATTTGTACGTGAGGTAAACATTTCTAATCTTTCAAGAATGCTCAGTTTTGGGTAGGATGGGAGAGTGCATATGCAATCTTCATAGTCCACCAGTCAGAAGTCACTGCACTGTCTGAGAAGCTGTCAGCTCCTCTTGTGCTCTTCCACCACAGCTCTTGGCTGTCTGTTTGTAGCTGTCAAAGAGTCAAACATTTCCTGCTTGGCGGCCGGATGGAAAGGAAGTCCCATCTGCTTCCTGGTGCTGGAGGTGGCGCAAAGAGCGAGGCGGCCAATAAAAGCAAATGTACAAAGTGAGACAGGATTTGATGACCTCTCAGAGTGAAGCTTTGTGTCATCCTGCTGGAAGGCAATCATTGTTCCTGTGTATAATTAGATGTCTGACTAACACTGTACCACAACCTTGCAACAAAGAGGATTAGCGGGTTTAAAGGTTTAGAGATTCTTGATTCTTGTTTCCTTTTTCTTCCATAAATGATACCTTTCTAGTCTTGGATCAGTCAGGGTTGTATCACTCATCACCTCAGAAATAAAGACTTTTACTGGTTGTTTAAGATAATTTAATGCTTATGAAAAGTGCCAGACAAGTTGATAGCCTTAAAGCCTTCCTCTTCTCTAAATTCTCTGCAGCGCCTTCAGACACTGCTTGAAACATGTTTTCTGTATCTTAAATCTGTCTCTTTATTTTCTGACTGGTCTTGAACCCTAGACTTGTTGGTGTAAATCACTATAATATTGTAAAATTAATTTATACTGCACTGGCTTGCAGGACATAGGGCTTTTGTCCAGAAAGTGTAGGTATGTGGAATGTCTCTCTGTACTGAGTACAGAAACAGCAAACGTGCTTAAACTAGCTTGGAGGTGGTGCATTCAATAAGATCTATTTCTACTATTTGAATACTTCCTCAGACACTTTATATTGTCAGAAGACAGGTTTTCAGTGAGCAAAGAGCCATATCAAGCCAGATCCACATGTTCACATCCATACTAGTGTTGTACTGGTCTACATCTTGCATCACAAGAACTGCTACCAGCTGTGCAGTGCTTCTCTCTCTAACTGTGGGACATGTACTAAGGTACTTTCATTTTCTTATGAGTTTACCAGCCTTGCACCACTATCTGTGTCAAAGATGTGAAAATATTATTGTTTATATAAACAATTTCCATGTGAAGAAATCCCCCAACACTACGTTGACAGCAAGAGCTTTAAATGCAAATTTTCTTAAGGAGTTGAGGTTATAAAATATGGATTTTTCTCTAGTGTAAATGATAAATATGTCTGCTGTTCCATTGTTTAGTTTATGTTTTCTGTGTTAGCCCCAATTTTATGGACTTTGTTAATACTGCACTACAGAATTTATGAGAGACTGGTATCATGGCTTTCTGGAAAACCATAAACTTGAGATATTTTTTTTTAATTACATCTTAACTTACATATTATTAAAGAGCAGTCAAAGTAGATTGATTTGTGTCAGTCTTAAGGTAGGTAATTTGCTTTACTTGTCTGTATTTCTTGTTAATGTCAGTTCATTTCTTTTGAAAGCTAGGGATTTGGTTGTTTGGGTTTTTTTCTATAGCCTTATCATGCTTTTTTGTGTTTGAAGATAATTTTTCCCCATTATCTTTGATTTCATTGTTATTCTTCTCAGCAGTACAATCAACAAAGCATACAGAACACACTACCAATGCCAAGTTATCTTGCAGTTGTATTAGGGAGCTCTTTTTTCCTTTTCCCAGTAAAAAAGAAACAGAAGAGATGGTACTATGAATAGCTTTTAAACTACAAATTTTGGTGTTTAGTGTTTTTATTCTCTTTCTTATAAAAAAAAAAGTCACAGATTGAACCATTTCTGTCAGTCTCTTAAAATCTAGATCACACAAACACTGTCATAGCCATTAGAAACAGTTTATCTGAATATAGTGTTTATTTTATCTGGTGCCACTGCTCTAGATGTCACGTCCACTCGCCCCCAAGCCACGATCCTGCTTTGTAAATGGCACTGTTAGGACCATTCACCTGGTAGCTAGCAGTGGTGTCAGGCATGGTATCTCTGATTTGTGCTAACCATGGTTTTACAGACATAGCAAGGAGGGAAGAGAGCTGTCACAAGATTGTGTAACTAGTTCACTGTTATTCACTTCTTTTATATTTTCTTCAAGCACTGCTGAGTTACAATTCAAAAATATTGAAAAGTAAGATTATTTACTTTTCCTTGTTCTCCAGTTGTCTTATGTGATACATATTGGGAAGAAAAATAAATCTACATTCAATAAAAAAATTCAGTTTATTGAACTAGAATATTAGTACTTTTATTTGCAAAGAATTTTTTTTAAAACATATGATTCTTTGACATCTCTAGAAGGGGATAGCAAGATATGATGGGATAATTGGCCCAAAACTTCCATCTGAGTCCATCCCAGAAAAATCAAGTCATGAAGCATGCAAACTTCAGCTTGCATTAAGAATAATTTTGAAATTGAAATAAGTCTGGTTTTCATTTGAAATATTTCACTGTTTGAAATTCTGTCACAAGTTTTGTCAGAATTGCCTGTAGAAGATATAATATAGTTTTATAGGCTCTACTCAAGACACAATAATCTAGTTCCAGCAGAAAATATCTTTTTTCAGTATGCCTGATCCTTTTTCTCCAGTGTTTCAGCCCTCAACACAGCAGCAGTTCATCTGCTAGGACAATGAATGTAGTAATAGGAGAGAGTTTGGGAAAGGACACGGTGGGGAGGAAAATTATGTGACACAGATTTTTTCACTGCTGTATTTAACAATACAAGACATAAACAGTGGGGAAGAAATATGGATTCTAGCAGCAGCCTTCTGTATTTCTGCAAAGACAGGGAGCAGGGTGACTTAGTAGAAAAGAAAACCTAGAAGCATCTACCAACAGGGCCTAGGCAATAATGAGCAATATTTTAAAGTTATAAGACACCATATAATTGCTATACCTTAGGGAGGACTTGAAGTGCAAGACATGGTCCAATATCACTTGACTTTTCACTTTGCATCATGGTATGATGCACTTCAATGTCCTGGATCTCCACGTGATATTTAGGAGGTCAGGGATGTTAATAAGAGAAGGATGACATCTGCATGGTTCTGGAATTCTAACAATTAATTTATTAACAACATTTAATAGCATCAAAATACTCAGTGGTATTGTGCTTTCTTGGTCTCAGTCTTGTGAAAGATTGAAATGATACTGCCCATCATTTAATGAGACAAACACTGAACATGTACAATGGCAGTTTTTGAAGCTGTGTGTGGGGAGGTATAATCATGGCCAAATTGCTTGTCAGATCTCACACAGAGTCCAAAAATTAATCTTGCTGAGGTCAAGATCAGAAAACAGAAATTATTAGAAATATGGGATTTAAAGCTGTCTCTAAGAACAAAAAGGATGATTAACACTGGGCTGACTGAAAGGTACCTTTATCCTCACACTGGTACCAGTTTAAACACTTGAATCAGTTTTGGCACAGACTTCTCTGTCATGAGTAACTGAGTACCAAACAGCAATGGAGATTTTAAACCAGAGCCAAGCACTTTCTTTTTACATAAGTATGGAGTATTTCTTGGTGAGGTTAGTGTCTGAACTTGAATCTATTTGTATTATGCTGCCTTACACTTGTTCTAAAATGATTTGCAAGGCATTGAGGTGTTTCTGTCCTTTAAACCTGAAATGCTCAGGTTTAAAAGTAATTTATGTCATTTAGAGTACTTGCCCATTTTCAGTTATTGAAATGAAGTAATTTACAGTAATTCTGAGTGTTTGGACATTTGTTTGTAAAGTAACATTTCTTGTAATTTCAGAGAAAAAGAGATATTTATCTTAGAAGTTAACTGGAAGCAATTCGTATTTTCTTATCAAATTTTCTGACTTCAGCAGATAAATAAGTTGAGGTTTATTTTGAAGGAGAGTGAAGAGCTATATGTAATATAATTGTCTCATCTCTACAAGCAATTACAATGAAGATATATTTTAAAAATTAATACTATGAGGTGAGGCTATGAAATGTTAAAATTTGAGATGGCAGTTGGTCTTATACCAAATCTCTCAACCTTCTTATGCAAACCTGTCTTTACTTCATCAGTTACGATTATATCGACAATCTTTATCTTTGCCCTGTGTGCTGTTTTCATAGCCTGTCTTATCTCTTATTTCCATCCCACTCAGTAGTATCCTGTGACTTACTCCCATCACAGTTTACTCCCTTCTCTCTGACCAAATTCTTTTTTCCTCTACTTTTAACTCCCTAAATCAAGGGGTATCATTGGGAAACCCAACAAAGTGTTTGCTGACCTTAGTTTAGGTGCTCAGACTTTGCACTTGCAGCACAAGTCATGATAACATCATGTTTAGCCTCTTAGGGGTGACAACTTTGCAGAATTAAACTGTTAAAATCTTGATCTATTGAACATGTGTGAACTTCCTTCTCCACACACCCCTCTCCACCCCCCAATAGTATGAAATTTAATCAACTAGGGTCAGATTTCAGAGGGATGCCAAAAGGCACATCCTTGATATGAAGTGTGCTCACTCCTCCCTCTGTCCTAGGTTTTAATCTGAAATGTGAAACACTCAGTTTAAGGTCACTGGAGTCAGTTCACATGGACAAAACTTCTTTTTCCATAGCCTTGTCCTTGAAAGCAGCCAAGTTATTTTTACTGTAATATACCCAAAACAAACAAACAAAAAATTTAAAACTTGTCAAATGGAGACACCTAAGATGGAAAATTTTATCCCAAATGATTGAAGCTTGGCAATGTTACAAATACCTGAAAAAAAAAAAAAAGCCATTAAATGGGAGGTGTCAGGGAATCTAAATAGGTTTTACTGTTAGCTTTGGCTTTAAAGTATGTATTAAAACCATTAGTTTACAGTCCCCAAGGTGTTAATCAAATGCATTCATTTTCCTTCACAGTTGTCCGCAGATATAGTAACCTAGGCAGCAGCTCCATCACAGGTAATGGTGACTAAATATAGGTGCTAATACAGTGCCTATGCTTTGGTCTTCTGGTTGTCTGTAGGAAGCCCAGCACTATTCCTATGCTTTGATGACCCATAAGATCCATGTAAGTCTTGAAAGTACACGGTGAGCCGAATTTTTGCTGATCAAATGATTAGTGAGCATTTTAAGTTGGCCAGATGACGGAGAAGTAAAAAGTGTAGGTAGAGCAACCAAAATTGCCCATTCTTGTCGTCACTGAAGGTCACTAAATAAAAAGAGATCCTATGTGCTCCTGGTCTTGAACAGATTCCTGTCTGTGGAGGTGGATTTTTCAGACATCCTTTGGCCTAAGATATGGCATGAAGAGTTAAATTCCGGTAGGATCAGTGGAACTGATCAGTGCTATTTAAATCAGAGTTTTAACTTATTATTTTCCATGTTAAAAGGCACAGTTCTGTAGCTATTGCTGCCCAACTTCAGATTTTTCAGGCTTTGAACACCATTTGAATGGTTCTTTCTAAAGTTTAAAAAAAAAAATATAAACCCCTCTGTTATTACCAAAAAAAAAAAAATCATGTTCAGAACTAAGTAATATTTTTTTTTAATTATTTTATTTGAGAAACTCGTGGACGTAGTAAAATACCATTTGCTCATGGAACCACAGCATGCACTATTACAATTAAACCAGAGTATCCACACGTAAATGAACTTTTCCTTCAAAGTTCACAGGATGTTCACATTGGGTCCATTTCTTTAAGACAGGATCCATACCATGTTTTGTTTTGCCTTAGTTACCACAGTTGGTATCTCAAAAATACAGCAAAGGATTAATTTTTGTTCGTTTTTTTCCTTTTTGATTTTTCCCTGTAGAATAACCATCTGAATATATTGTGATTACATTACTCTTTTTGAGAAATGAAACAAAGATACTGAATTTTAAACATTAGTCTATTTCCTCTGTTAGCAAAACAAGAGTGGTCACAGTAAAAGATTTTCTAAACTCTGAAGGAACATTGTCTCTCACCACAAAAAAGTGTTGAAAAATCAGCTGCTCAGTATTGACATTTCCTGTGTCACATCTTCACACGAAGTGATGGACAGAAACGGTCCCTGAATTGTGTAGAGGCAAAGATTTCTGACAGTTGAACAGAACTTAGTTACATTCCAAGATAATTTGCCAGAACTGCAGAAAAATAATAATACTACCCAAATTATGCCATTCTTAAACCATTTAAAGCCTGTTTATTTATCTGCTAAATTAGTTTTAGTAACAACAAGGAGTTTGTACACTTTTTATACCAAAACTTTAGGCCCTGACAACATCAGGAGGTAGGCAAGGTTCTGTTTGCCCAGTGCTTGTGGTTTTGCTTTCCATCAATATTCTGTCACAGGGATCCCAAAAACATTTGAGTAGACTACATTCAACCCTAATGCAGACAGTGTCTCATGATCTCACTTACCACATGATCACTGAGACCATTTCACATACCCTGTCATCATATAACATTCCTCTGGAAGGAAGGAATTTGTTTACATGGGAAACATCTCATGTACTTTAGGATTTCTTTTTCATGTGATACAGCAGAGGAAAACAAAGATAAAAGTCATTTTTCAAAGAGGAATACAAACATGCACCAAGTAAGCCTTTAGAAATACTTTTCCTAGCTTTAATGCCATCAGAAATGTTTATTTTGGATTTTTGGACATTTGAAAACAGATCTCCCCTTTGCAGCAAGAAATCTGAGACTGGCATATACAGTCATGCCAAGAGCCGCTAGTTCAGCACACTGTTTCTGCTAGGACCTCTATCAGCTGCTTCAGAAAATGTTACAGAATGAACTGGCCACAGAGATGTTCTTCTTAACCCATGTTAGTTAGATGTTGTTCTGCCTTGAAGCCTAACTCTGTCCACAAACTCCTGTGGGCTTTTAGAAATGCTTATTTTGGATGTTCTTCTTACCCACACATGTCCAAGACTTTTTTTGAGTTCTGCAGGACTCTTGACCTAAATCATACTTCATGGCATGAATCCCAGACTGATTGCATGTTCTGGGTAATTGTTTCATTCATATTCCATTCCCCACACCACAACTGGGAAGCAAAGTTTAGGTTAAACAGCTAGCTACATATGCCAGCTCTACAATAATGCTTTTTTTTCCTTCTGAATGCAGTTGGAACCTACCAGCAACTCGGTATGGCCAAGCAGCTGCAGAAAATACTCATTTCTGGATTACTCATCTGAGAGCGTCTGCCTTCTCTTATACCTGACTGTTTGTTCCAGCTCCTATACCTGATTACCCACAACTCCCACTTTCCCTGGCTCTCCCTTCCCTTATATTCTTCAAACTTATCCCCCTCTAAAATAAGGCCATTTGAAACATTTTGTAGTGACAGAGGCAGCTGAGTTAACCTGTGTAATGTAAGACACATAGGTAGCCCCAGAAATGCCAAGGTAGTGAAAAGAATTCAGAAAGTTTGTTTGGAAGGCCAGAACACAAGAAACTTACAAAATACCTAACAGTGTGGTTTACACACCGCCTGAGGGAGAAAAAGGCCAGTTCCCTCCCTCTCAGGGCCTCTTTATCCTCTCTGTTTCTCCCCCACCTTCCCAAGGCCTCTGTGCATGTCTGTTAGGGCTATTTCTCTCCAGCATAGGAGAGAGAGAGAGATAACATAGGTCTCTCTGTAACCCCCTCTGGACTGCAGAAGGGGAAAAAAAAAAATCTAACCCTCTTGAGAAGGCACTTTACAGTCTTCCTAAGAGAAAACAAGAATTTCCAGCTTTCCTGTTACAAATGCTTCCAAAAGCAAACTACCTCTACCATCTTAATTTCTCACTCTCTCTTACATTTCGCCATGTTCCTTTTTTTCTGGTTTTCATTTTTCATAAGGACTTCAGGATAAAGACTGTATTATTTTAATGTTTGCAAATTATCTAGGATATCATGTTATAGTCCACATTTTTGTCAGCCTTAAAAAGAGAGAAATCTTTCAGACACTACAATTCACCACCATTGTCAGTGGCTACTGACACATGGGATAATACACACACAAAAATGCAGAAGAGTGGAATGTGTCCCTTATTTTTTGTCAATTTTTCATCTGGGTTGTAATTCCATTCAAAACTACATATTAAAAATGTCATCATATCTTCATTAATTAGTGTTAGCCAGGGTAGCACTTCAATGTTTCATATACTGTCTTGTTTAGTTGGCTGTATTTTATACCCTAACATCCACTCAAGGCACTGCAGAGTATCCTTCCTCAGTTCACACCAATAAGAGGAGACTGGCTATACAACGAAGAGTTTCTACTCTTTAGAGAGACAAGGAAAGGACCAGTTCAGGAAACAATGCAGGCCCCACAGTGTTGACCCAGTGCATCCTAGATAAATGGTCTTCTGACATGAGACACCTGACAGAGATGGGACCCCTGTGCTCACACCAGTACAATGCCCATCCTTCCTTTTACACAGTAGGATCCAAAAGCAGGCTGTGAATCATAATGGAGGCTGCCTCCAGACACCTCTAGAGTTGACCTGGAGGCTACATTCACTGGGGCTTGGGTGTGGAAAGTGCTAACCTGGAAGAGGTTATCCTCTCCCAGGACTACTCACCTTGAATTTCTTGGCTGCTTCCTTTTCTTCTACAAGGTCTTAGTTTGTGGGATCTTTTTTGCACTAAGTTTGTGTGTCACCGTTGATTCAGAGAAAGAGAAGGAATGGGAGATGCAGACGTGATCAGAAAGCTAAGGGTGAAGACACATGTCCATCTGCACGACTGAGGACTGACTGCTGGGCTGACATTGTGTCTGGAAAACCATGGTTCCACATGGAGTGAGAAGAGTTAGCATTAGCATCTCTGTAAGAGAGAGAAGGAAAGAAAGTAGAAGAAGAGCACTTGTCCCTCAGGTATTGGGATAGGAACCTGAGGTCCAGGTGGGAAGGAGGGAAGTACTGTGATGTCCTAGTTAGAACAGCTGGGACCAATTCATCACTGGATGGGTGTAACCCAAACTGTGTATTCTATAGCCTTCCATGCCATTTCCCAGAAACTGTTATCAATAGAGCATTTACACCCTCTGCCCAGAGCAGCCTGACTCCTCAGGCTATAAACTGGGTGTTAAGAGGCCCGTGAGATAGGATGTTCCTGTCCTCACACCCTTTTATGGAATTCCCCGCTCTGAGGGAAGGACTGAGCATTCCTACCTGAACTGGAGAATATAGAAACTTGGAGTTTTGGAACCTTTTTACCACTCGTGGGATCCAGAGGAAGACTGCAGCTCACTGCTCTCAACCAGACTGAGACCACCACTCTCAACTGGACTGCAATCACCACTTTTGACCAGACTGCAACACCTCTCCCACCAGCAGGGTTTTCCCCTCTCCCTTTACTTTGGACTCAGGGGGGGCCCAAGGAACACCACTTTGTTCATGCCCCAGGGTGCTGGGTTATACATTTGGGTTTTGTGGGTTAAGACCAATTGTTTGTCTGTATAATCATACTTATTGTATTATTTTATTAAATTGTTATTCTGACTTATAATCTATCTTTTGAGTTGAGTTCATTTCCCCTGCTGGTTAACTTTTAAACTAGCACATGTGACTACAAAATTTAAAGAGAATTGTGTTCTAATCAGAAAAAAGACAGTGTTCTAAGGGTGTGATTCTTACTGTATATGTTGGAGGCAGCAATGGCCATTTAAGGTATTAGATGTGATCTTTAAAGCTGTGGATACTGTAAAAGAAAGTATTAATGCTGCTTGAGTTTCTGCCCTTCAGTTTTGCATTACTCACCACTGAAATGCAGACAATTACATCAAAGCTGCTCAATAAAGGCTCTTGCAAAGAACCAAGCTTGAAAAGAAGGGATACTGTATCTCAGTCTCAGATAAATTGGCTTCAAAGCAACTAAGAACTATGTTAATAGCGGATGGCTCCCTCCAAACTAGGATAATACTGTGGAGGTTTGAACAGTAAAAGGAGGAGAGTGAATTTAGGGTGAGGTAAACGCTAGACTAAATATATAATAAGCGACTGGAAGACTGGTTTGAACCGCTGGATATTTTTCCAGTTATATCAATAAGACCAAAATTTCGCATAATTTGTTTCGTTTCAATTATTTATTTTTCCTCAAAATATGTTTGTATTAGTATAGCATTCAGGAAATATGCTGGTTTGATCTCAAGAGCACTAGAGGTCTACTCCCAGGACGAATACCTCAAGGGCAGCAAGAGATCAAAATACTTCATAGTGACATACTTGGGGTCTATTGAGTCAGAATCTGTTGTCCTTTTTTTGACAGATATTCTGTTTTTCATGTGATCCTTTTGAAGTCATGGGGCTATCCATTGTTTCAGGGATTCAAAATCTGACAATAGAGGAGTTCCTTCTAAGGGGAAAATGCTGATTATTTGTTCCACCCTTGATATTTTGGATAGCATACTTCACAGCCATGCTAACTGGGATGACTCTTGTTTTTGTGATGTTGAAATTGTTGGCTAAAGCCTTCATCTGCGTAATTCAGTATTTGATATTTCATCTGGAGGAAGGAGAGGAAGGAAGAAAGGGCAGTCTGACTTTTTTCTTCAGTTGAAGTTTTGTTTTCACAAATAATAACAAGCATATTAGCTAAAGAACTAAAAAAAATAATTAGAGATTAAGGTTACTTTCAAGGTTCTTTTATAGTGTGGTATCATTAAAAGCAAGGAAGACTTGATATAGCCAATGCACAAAATTAGTCTAGTCTGTACTTTATATATAAACATGTGTGGTATCAGTAGGAATTCTTTTTATATATACGAAAGGATAAGCAAATCTCTCAGTTTATATATTCTAGGAAAATATTTGTTTGCTGAGTACATGCTGAGCATCGTTCCTGCCTTTTCTTAGAATAAGCCCTCATCTCCCTGTGGTTAGCCAAACTGAATACACAGTTCATATAGTTTAAGGATTACTTAATTTAACAAACCTCCATCCGTTGTACTTTGCATTTATGATGCTGGCACATCACAACAATGGCCGGATGTGCATTACTAATACAGAGTTTTTCGGTTTGATTTTGCCAGCTTCATATGATATTTTTATCTGAATCATATGTGTGGCACTGGATTGTTACTGAGACTGTATGGTTAGCATGTATAGAAGGAAAACTTTCTTCCTTTCCTGTTAACAAGGGGAGTACTGATGAGAATAGTGCCAGACTAGTTAAGTTGAGGCAGAAATGCAGTATAAGCTAGTCATCACTCCCAAATTCTGTCTTTTCAGTCTAACACCAGATAATGGAACTGCGCTGGTTGACAGGAACTGCAACTTCTCTCCTAAGGTAAAAGGCAAGATCTATGTGGCTAAGAGTGGCAGAGGCAACAAGTGGGTGAAGTTGTTTTTTGTTTACCCTGATCATTTCCATGGTGCAGTTTATGAATTGACACCAAAACAATTTGTGTATCAGTAGTTACAGATTGCTGTGCAAAGGAATCATAAAGTCATGTAATCATCAAGCTTGAAATAGACCTTTAAGATCATCAAAACCAACTGTCAACCCAGCACTGCCACTGTAACCCCTAAACTACTAACCCGAATCACCCAGGACCACAACAGACACCTTGTAAACACCTCCAGGGATGGTGAAGGAACGAGCAGGCTGGGATAATAACAGTAGATAACATCTCAAGCTTAAAAAGCTTTATTATCAGAAAAAAACATACCTAGAATCCAGGCCTAAATCTCACAGATTCATCTTCTTTTGTCTTACTCCTTACCTTTGGCTCCTCTGCCCCCAAACAACTGAGTTCTGTATATATCAGGAATTTGAAACAGAAAAATTTTTGTGACACATCTATTTAGTTACCTTTCCTGTATATGTGCTGTATACACCTTGAGTCGCTATCTCTATACATGTTTCAGTTATTCTTACCTGGCAAATTCATAATCCACAGCCTCAACATCTAAGAAGCCATTCTTTATAGTCTGCAGTTCCAGCTCAGTCATGGTCACAAATTGAAAGTGAGATGAATTTAGGAATGAGAACAAAGGTTCATTCGTCTACTTAAAAGCCACAGGGTTTCCATTTATTCAGCTCTTAACTTTCTTAACAGCAAGGTAGGGAATGAGCCAAGAGGCAGACAGAGCAGCAAAATTATTTACTCAGAGCAACTGGAATTAGATTAGATATTAGGAGACATGGACCTGAGACAACAGCAGGTTTAATGAAAGTGCTATGGGAACATAAGTACATTGATAAGGGCACTTGGGAGAAGTAAGAAAAGAAGTAAGAAAAATCTTTCAAAAGGCTGTGAAAAGGGTTAGATAAACAGGACGACTGATGCAGGCATTCAAAGAGTGGGTTGCTCTGCAAATTGGGTTTGACAGTAACCATGTCTTTATACTCCACCGTTTGGAAAGATAGATACAGGAAAAGTCTGGCTGGTCCCTGAGTTGGATGTGTTCTTCCCATGAGCTGGCTTCATATGTCACATTTGTGAGGTCTTTCTAAGCAATATTTCTTCCCTAATGGGACTCACCGCATTATCCTTTGGCAATTTCTACCTTGAGTGTGTCATGCTGGTGATCATATCCAGTGATTAACTCCAAATTCAGGGCAGTTTCAGAATGAGTCTGATCCTTCACAGGTGGTCACCAGCCCTTACCCCCCAAGAAACCTGAGGGAGTTTCTGAGGACATGATGCTTATCCATCTCCCTGGTTATCAAGTTGCTCATGGGGACAGGGGTTCAGAGGAGGGCTATATGTGGACCAGCGTGCCTTGGACACTAGGGAACAAGAAGAGAATATCAGTATCAGGAAACCTAATTCTGATTTGCAGATCATCAGCTGCCACGTACCTATGCATAAGCTCGCTTTATGGCATCTGTTATGCTAATCCTAAAAGTTACAGATATCTGACCTAATTTCCTAAGACAGATCTTCATTACCACTGTCTGACTAAATCTCTGGAGAATGCTATAACCTTCAGGAAAGATAAACCACAGCGATGGGAGGGGAATGGAAAAGGGACACCTTCCTGCAGTGAAAGATGAAAGGGCAGATTAAAAGGCCTTCTTCAGTAAGGGGACAGAATACATCAGACGTTAGCCCTGATCAGTCAAAGGAAACAAATGCAGGAACACACTGCACAAGAGACATTATGGTTGAGTAGGAGGAACAGCCCCTGTGGGATGGTTGCCTTCTGTAAAAGAAGTTGATGTGGATAACTTTTCAAGAAAGAGAAATAAATATTTTTCAGGTGAAAAAAAGAGTCACAAACTGGTATGTTTAAAAAGACACACTGCCTTATTTTGAAAATTAATATTGAAATCGGGTGAAAATTAAGATTTAATAAGAATATCACAGTTACCCTAAAACTGTCTCAGAGGAAGCTGATAGTCAAATAGATAGTCAAATTAGACTTTAATACTTGCTACCTTCAGCACTGATCAATTTACTTCGAAATTACTGGCACCCACTGCACCAGATTTTTACATTAGCAGAACTCCAGAGGCAAAGTTAGAGTTCTTCATTGTTAGACTCAAAACTGTCATGGTACCAGCAGTGCAGAGGACATGATGGTGCAGGGATATGGGAGAGGCCAAGCTAATACAAAGAGACACTTAATTTCCTTGGATAGCTGAGAGAAACAGGCAAGCTTTACAGCTCACATGCCTTTCCCAGTCAGTACTCCAATAGACAAGCTGAGTGAGGGTGGTTCAAGCATTCAGTTCATGTCGATGCCTGAAATTGCTAAACAGAATTCGAGAGCCTGGTTGCTTGCAGCACTGGCTCCCTCCACCTGCTCTTTGCTCTGTCTCCTGCAATGACAAGATAAGCCACCACTGAAGTGCATATGCACATGAGCAGGGAGCAAATGTGGAAGTCAGTGCTTATCTTTCATCGCAGAACGCTTCCAAATCCATGAAAGAAGATCACTATAAAAGGTGTTGGTATTTATTTTATGATATTACTAGTACAGCAGCTGCTGGACGGTATGTGACATCACTTCAAATGTTCTCAGCAAAATTTCCTATTTGTTCTGAGCACTGATTGCTTGGATAAACCCTGTGAAAAGTTTGTGCATGCATTATGATATGAGCAAAAATACATGTTTTATCAAAAATGCCATTAGTTTGAATAGAGCTATAAAGTATGTTAAAAGTATTTTCTTGAAAGCTTCAGGTCTACTAAATTGACCAGGCTGATTACCTCAAAATTAAACCCAAAAGAATAATATATTTTGAATAATTTGAATGTTACATCTTTTTCTCCTCATGGGATAATAAAAAATATCCTTTTTTTCTCAGTTGTTTTTTGGAAATATTCAAACATTCTATATAATTGAACTCTAAATTTTATGTGAGGGTTTGGTATTTATTTCAGTATGTTGTGTCATTGTTAGTGTCAGATGTCATATGAATTCATTATCAGTTTCAAACAGGTTAAGTATAAAAATGATTTATTGTGAAGAATTTTGTATTGTGTGGTTGTTAACCCAACAGCTGTCAACACTAGCACATTTAATGCAATATTTTGTGTTCAACAAAAGTTTAAACCACTTCATCCTCACTCTGATATCTACAGAAGCATCAAAAACAAGGGGCACAAACATGAATATAGCTTGTAATGGAAACTATTGCCAAGTTGGTGTCAGTGAATTATTGCAGACTTTTTTGTAGTATTCAGTCTTCTCTGATGAATTGTTTGACTTAATCTTTTGTCCATCATTTTGGCAAAAAATGCCACTACACTCTATATTTTGTGTGAAAACATCCTTGATTGTAGGAATTTGGAATTTGTACTCTTCCTGCTCTAACTTATTTTCTCCCAGAAGCTTCTACAATGATGACAAATTAGAAAAGCAGGTCCTAACCTGAATTGAGCAGATCTTCCCAGTCAGTGTCTCCTACGTACTTTCAGATAGTAATCTGTTATCCTACAAGATATTTCATTTGAGTCCTTTGGAGTATTCTTTCTCAAATCTCATGAATTTTCAAGTCTGTGAAATTCCCCATATCTGTGGATCAGATGTGGAATTTTACTTTTCCAGTGCTTAATGAGAGTATATTTACACAAACTGCCACCATTTTCTTTGCCATTAACCAAAGGCTGGGTTAGAGCAGTGATTGTAAATCCCATTCACTACAAATTGCAACATAAAGTTCTGCATAATGTCACACTTGTGGGGCAAAATCCACCCTAGCCCATAAACTCCAGTGGGAGCAAAATGCTTTGATTCTTATGGACTTCTTATGGACTTCTCTGAACTGGGATCAACTAAAGGAGAAGATTAGACATTAAGAGCTAATAGTGTAGAGTTGAGCGACCTGCACAGAGATGGCAGATATGAAGTGCAGCTTTCAAACTTCTCCTAAGATTGGATGGGTCAGCATTGCCATAATAGACTCAATGAGACCGTCACAGTTGATCGTGGAGCAGTTGTACACAAACTGTACACTCCATAAACTGAGATCAAATACGGTGAAATAATGGCATCTCTAAGTTTTTGTCTACGCTCAGTACTCATTAAATATCTCTTTTGGAAAGTGCTTCTCAGAAATTAGGACCTGAAAAAACACACTTATTTTATAAGTGTATTTTATAAGCTGATTTTATAAATCTACTGCAGGAACAGATTTATGTAAGAGCTCCAGTAGGCTCTCTTCTTTGCCTTGTATAGGTGTATGAGTGCTTTCTGAGCTCCCAGGCTAGGCACAGTCCCACAGGCAGGGACCTTGGGACCTACTCTAGGTCACTCTGCTGTCAACTCAGAAATGCAAACGGGGGCTGCAGTCTCTTCAGTTTTCTAATAAATCTGTGAGTGCTTGGGGAACAATAGTGACCTTTAAAGGGAATCTATTATTTCTGTCTAATTCCAGAGCTGGTTTTAGGCAGGACCCTCTGCTGTGGAGTTTAAAGAATCCCTCTGTGTTTTACAGTTGTCCTTAAAGTGACTGAGCTGAAATGTGCAGAGGTTCTAATAAGTAAAGCAGAAAAGGGAGAAGTTGTGGGACAGCAAATCTGGTTGGGAGAACAGGGGTGACAGGGCTGTATGTGAAGCTGAGGAAGCTAGAGATGGTAGCAGATGCTGATCACTCATCAGACGAAGTGTGTAAATACCTCTCACAGTGTGAAAGGTTTTTTAGGAAATCACAAAAACCTTTCAAAAAGATGCTGACTAACTTCTGCTTGCTCATGCTGGCAGATGTGGCTCTTTAGTTCCTACAGGAGCCAGGCGAGGCAGTACCTTTCCTCTAAAGGAAGTTAATCCCAAATAGGCTCTCCAAGGGCATTACAAGTGTGACCACCCTTTCAGTGAAGAAACTTTTCCTAATATCCAAACTAAGCCTCACCTGACACAACTTGAGGCCATTTCCTCCTGTCCTGTCTCTTGTTACCTGAGAGAAGAGACTGAGCCTACCTTGCTACAGATTCCTTTCAGGTAGTTGTAGAGAGTGATAAGGTCCCCCCTGAGCCTCCTTTTCTCCAGGCTAATCAACCACAGCTCCCTCAGCCACTTCTCATAAGATTTGTGTTCCAGACCCATCACCAATTCCATTCCCTTCTCAGGGCATGCTCCAGCACCTCAACGTCCTTGTAGTCAGAGGCCCAGAACTGAACACAGGATTTAAGACATGGCCTCACCAGTGCCAATTACAGGGAGTGACATGTCTTGAAGTTCTATCCATTGGGAATTCAGTAAAATAATGAAGTTAAATTTAGGGGGTTTGATGATGGTCCAAGGGCTTTTTTGAAGGATGAAATGTCCGTTTGTTGTGAGCTGATACAGCTAGTGGAGTTTTCCCTTTGTAAGGCCTGTTCAAATCATGACAGAAACTCTACAAACCCAAAGTATATGACCCTGAATTCCTTGGGTGCTCTCCCAGTGGGAGGGCTTGCTGCACTGGACTCCGGCCATCACCATCGGTTTATGGGTGTCATCATTAATTGCTAACATTAAAAGAAATGAAAATACATTTGCACTCTCCCTTTCTTAGAAACCCAAATACTAGAGGCACTGACTTTCATAAAGTGCTTTGCCAATATGCATACCCTAGTTTATCCCATCAGATTGGACTACAGCTGTGTGGGACATGCTGTACTTCCTCAAGGGCACTCTTTTACACAGGCCAACAATATCAAAACCTCGTGGGCAGCACAAACCAGTCCTTCACATGCTTTCAGACTGCAAATTCATTTAACCAGCAAGGGCTGCAGTATCTCTGACTAAAAATTATACATATAAAGACTCTTCTGATTTTTTCATTCATTATGGGGTCCCCTTGTGAAATGCAGATTGTCTCCCATGGGCACACATAGCAGGGAGGAGTGGATATCAACAGTGGCTCCAAGCTAGCATCAATACCCAAAAGCAGAAAGAGGAACCCTAACAGAAGAAAAGTTGTATCTCTTTAACCATTCTGAAAGAAAGCAAATTTTTTCCTTTTTTTTTTTTTTTCTTTTCCAATAAGGAAAAGAAAATCAATTTGAATAAGATCATCAAAGTCATCAATTCTGGATAAATTTATAAGCAACTTGATCTGTTCTATTTTGAAAATTATTTGGTGCTTTGTTAATTTCAGTCCATATATCAAAAAACCAGAAGATTCTGACTGCAAGACAACAAGGTAACTCTCTAAAGGCAATTACCATGGATCTGTTTGTCAGCAGTAGTAACCTCTGTGTAATTTCACATACAAGATCTTGGTTTACCTAATTTCTACAACATGCTGCTATCTGGAGAGAGTATGTTCTCTGTTTAGGCAGCAGTCCTGTAATCTGAGCCGCCTGAGGAAAATCAAGATTACTGTTTGATCTGCTAATCTTCCTCCTTGAAGGTATCTTCTAGGCAAATTCAGGAAGCACAGATATTTCAAGAAAAAGGCAGTAAATATTAAACTAGCATCTTTGAGATTATTGCAAGGAATTTATTCTGTATGATAGACAAACCTAAGAGTCTTTTAGTTCTTCAGCACTCTCAATAGAGCAGTTGCTGACCTCAGAGTGAAAGTAACCCTTTGGTTAACATAATATCAAAAGAAGGCAGTCTTGGCACTAGTCACATTAATAAATTTCTTCTTTTAAAAAAAGATTAGAAACTTTTAATTCAGACTTCACAGTTGTTTAAAAAATGCACAACGACTTACCTGTTCATCAAAAAGATATTTAGTTTCCTTCTAGATGGAAAGCTCATAAAATTCATTCGTAGCTGAGAAAGAAAGTGGCAAGTTACAGATTAACATGCTGTGGGATGCATAACGCATTGCCAGTTATACAAGCAGTAAATGGGAAAATACTGAGCTTTTATATGCATATTCCAAGATGAATATAGCTCACCAAGAAATATATTAAACATATAATTGAGCTAACATAATACACTGAATAAATTTACCAAATTTATCATATTCAGCAGAATAAAGAAAATGTAATAAAATGGGAGCCAACCATACTGAACAGGATAAAAGTCTTCATGAAACTGATAAATGGGTCACTGCGCCAATCAAGTCTAATCAGTCAGTAAAGCAATTAAATGACACTTGTAACAAGCACGTGAAAGATACTTAATCAGAGGGACTACAGGAACAAATGAATTGTGCAGTAATAGATTTAGCTTTGCAAACTCCATAGGTGTGTTGGTTTTGAACTATACATCAGTTTCATAGACTTTTACCCTGTTCAGTATGGTTGGTAGCCATTATATTATATTTTCTTTGTTCACGTTATTGTGATGCTGCAGTAAAAAGGGTTGGGGGTATTGCTACAGTTCTAAATGAGGATTCTTACAAGCTCAGGTGGTGACAGTTTTGAAGAGTTTGTCCCCTATATGGTCTTGCCTGAGAAGGATCTGAAGGGAAGTGTAGATACAACATTCATAGAACTTAAAAATAACTCAATGACTGTTTTTTCTTTCCACCTTGTTACACTGTTAATCTTACAGCAATTACTTTCTGCTCTCCTTTCAAGATTTCAGTTTTTGCCCCCAGATTGTTTACATTTTTGCTCCTTGTAGGCTATTTGTCACTTCAACATTCTAGCAAAAATATCTTCAAGAAAAATCCCTGGTCAGTTCTGATATTCATTATATTCATTTCCTGAAGATGGTCAAAAGATGTGCTTGTGTTAGACAAGCAATTTTTCCCCATTCATTTTAGAGCTATTGTTACAATACTAACTTTGTTTATCGAGGTCTTTTAAATAGTACAAGAAAAACCTTATCACTGTACACATTCAGTAACAAGGCAGAGTTCTGGAGTATAGGACCTTTATTTCCACCTTCAGCACCTATATCACCACCAAAACAGACTGTATCTCCACCTTTGGCACTGACTTTTGTGAATATGGGGAGAAAATTTTTTTGTTCTGTGTCTCTGTTCTCCCACACTCAAAATGGAAAAATCAAATTATCAACAGTTGTCTCGACATTTGAGATACGCAGATAAAAATGCTGGAGAGATACAGATGTTGAATTCTAATAAAATAGTATAATTTCAGTGTGTTGGGGAGATTAGCTTTTTTTAAACACCCTTAAAACCTTTGAATAATTTTCTAGAGGGAGGCTGTGTGACCCACAGAAACTGATTATTCAAACTAATTTTATTTTTTCTCTCCTTGTTGATAATTTCTGGACTTTCATTCTTTGTTGACACAGTTGGTTGTATTTGATGTGAAGACTTATTGTGTCAGTACTGTACAGTGTACTCTGTATTGTCCTGGCATATAATCATTGTTGGAACTAATCTAGACAAAAGATTTTGTTAAATTAATTGTTTGCACCTTGATGGGCATTTTAACAAGATTCAATTATGAAAGATTTCTGCAACTTGAAAAAAAATCCCAGGGCAACATACCACAATGTAGACTCCTAGAGGAGAATTGGACTTCTGAAATGGCTCAGAATTAGTATAGTCCTTAAATGGTTATGGGAAGGGCCACTACCAAAACCAGAATACTTTCACAGCAGTGTTATATGACTCCTATCTTATTTACTGCAGATGCAGTTTAGAGTGAGAAGATTGGCTGAATGAGTGAGAAGTGTTTTTGCCACTGTTACACAATTAAATTTCATGTCACAGCAGAACCAGATGCAGAATTTCTGGCACAACATCTTATAAGCTAGATAGCTGCTATAAGCTTAAGACCTCCTACTATGATCTGATTTCAGACAGCTGTGTTGGTTTAATTCTGCATTATTTTTTGCTGCAGAATATGATAAAATAGAGGTGGTGTGTTGAATTTTCTCCCTCCAAGAACTTTGTAACACAGAAAAATGGCTCAAGTTTAGGTATTTTCATATAAAAACAATACATTACACATGAAAAGACAGTTACATATTGAAGCAGTTACCTCTTGATTTTTGTCTACTATATTTGCACATAATCTTTGCACTACAACGTTTAAACCTTCAGAGTGTTCATCTTTGCTAGGATTCGTGTTTGGAGTCATTAATAAATGTATGACTATTCATAACAGAAAAAACTCTGTCTTAATAGAAAATTTTTCTTTCCTTTCATGGTTAAATCCAGGAGATGATTCTGTATGACAGACAAATTAAACAAAAGAGAACTTACCTTAGAAAAAGTAATTATTCCTCTTCTCCCATGAAGAGCCTGAGGGTAAAGTGTTTGTCAAGTTTAAAACTCAGAGTCTGGAGCAGGTCGGGTTTGGAGCAGCTTAGAAAGAGTGTCAAAGAAGAACAGAACAAAGCACAATTACTTCTTGTTTAAAGAATGGTAGCTCTTTAGCTGAAGTTTCTGTGTAATTCCTGACAGCTTGTGTGCAAGAAAACATTATATGAATAAAAAAATTACAGAGAATTTACTTACAATTGCTCATAAGTGATTTCTTCACTGAATGCAAATGAGTGTGTTTCTTTTTCAAAATAGCCATGCTGTTATTGCAAGCTTTCTTACTTTCTTATTCATTGCTGCTTACTTTCTCTCTTCACTGAAGTCACATATTTTCAAGTGTTCAATGACCAACATTCAATCAGAAGATGAATATTTTATCAGCCTAAACAACAAGGAATCATTAATTTTAAACTTGGCAGTGGAATATGAACCAATATTGTACATGAAACAATGATTTATCCAGGAAAATAAAGCAACAGGTTGTAAAAGTTAAATGGTTAAAACTTAAGACACACAGATATAGCAGTTCTCCATTAAGGAATTATTTGAACTAAATATACAGTTAAATAGCAAACTACAGTAGATTAAGTAGAACAAGGACAAAATACAGATTTTATTAGGTTAAGATATCTTATTACATGAAGACTTTACTGAGTCAAATTCATTCCACTGGAAAACTATTTTTGTGTAGGAGAAAGAGATGGAAATGCTGAACTTTACATGAATAAAAATTATCAAGTTTTGTAAAATTAAAAAAAAATGTAAAAAATTTCCCCCATCCACAATAAGAGAAATTTTTATACAGACAGATGAGTATTTTACAATTTACCAGCCAGATTTGGGAATGTGCCTTAAAAGTAACAAACCAACAAAATGCACATTTATGTATAACTAAAAGACTTTATATGGATAAAATATTTAATCTTACTATCACTTAACTTTTTTTTTTTCTGATCCCAAGGGTTTTCACGGGAAAATGCAACAAATTTTAGAAGTTCTTAGTACTTCCTGGAATTTCATTAAATGCTGTCATGCAATTCTAAGAATTAAGAATCCATGATAGGGACAGGAAATAATTTCCAGAGGTCTCAAATAGCAATATTACAGAAGATTGATTTGTCACTCACACAGAACGAATAATGAGAAGACATCTTCTGTTGGAAGCAAAGAAAAAGTGACCCCCTTACAAATTAGACATAGATTTATTTATTCTTACTAAAAACATAACCTAGAGAAAAGAAACATCCTATGTGTGTTTGACATTAGCCACATTCCTTTGAAAACCTTCTAACGTGCACAGTGGCTTGTAGTGAAAAAAAAAATAATTATTGGGCTTTCACACATGGCATAGTAAACACTGACAGATACTGTGTGGTATGCCATGATATTAAATGTTCTATAGTGAGTAGAGGCTTCCACGTATAACCACTGGGTTCCATTGTCCCTTCATCTAAACAACAGAAAAACTACTCACAAAGTAATATAGAACTTCCAGAAAAAGGACAAGATGTGATATCAGGTTGAATCTAGCATGATTATTTTATAGAATACTACCAATGAATCATGAATTGTAGGTAGAAATTATTTTTGTTTCCAATAAAAATTCCTTCGCTTACAGAAAACATCAGTCACCAGTGCAAGATGTCATCCAATGTAGTTTGTGCTATATATTTCATGTTCATTGTTATGAACAAAAGCCTTTTTATTGTTTGTATCTAGCAAACATAAAAGTAGAAAAGAAAAAAGAAGATAAAAATAGTGACATTAAAAAGGTTCCTTTTATCCACAATTTAATTCCTGGAATTGTTATTCTAAGATATACCAACATGTCCATCAATGGTATTTTAAGGTCATGTAACTGTAAGTGCAGTAAGTCTTTAGAAAATAATATCCTAGGACGTCATGCAGCAATTCTCAGTCATTACTACTTTGTTATTTCCACAGGGTTAGAGTTATACACATATTTAGGTGAGAGTAGAAAGGAAGGAAAAAGTAGTGGAGACTTCCATATTTTAATGCAGGAACTAGACAAAGGAAGAAACAATTCTCCCTCATGTCTACTTTTACAAAGAATGTTCTCTGTCAGCCCAACTAATCTCAAAATCATAGAATCATAGAGTCATTAAGGTTAGAAAAGACCTGCTGTATCATCAAGTCCAACCTTTGACTGGTACCATCATACCCACTAAACCATATCATGAAGTGCCACGTCTGCTTGTTTTTTGAACACTTCCAGGTATGATGACTCCAACACTTGCCACAGGAACTTGTTCCAATGTTTAAGCACTCTTTCAGTGAAGAATTTTTTCCTAATATTCAATCTAAACCTTCCTTGGTACAGTGAATGTGATTATATGAAAAATACACAAATAATATGATTTAAATAAAATAAACACCAAGTTTCAAATCCTGAATCCTGTTTTAATGCTATCTTTGATGTCACTGAATATCTCTACTTCTATCTATCTATAAACTTAAGTATTTATGAATGCAGGATTTTCGAGGAACCATTGAGAAAGAATTAGATTAGTTTAAAATGGAACAAATTTTAATAGTAGAAATTAGTAATCTTGTTAATAATGGGAATAACCTCTGTCAGACAGATATACATTATCTGGTAATAAGAAAAGAGAGGAAAAAATCAGCGTAGGTTAGTTAATTGGACCACAAGTCCTGTATTTGTTGTGGCTGTGAAGAAAAAAACAAAAATCATCCATATATCTCTGTACATATCCAGAGAGGTATCTTCTGGAAAAGACTGAGGAGTCTGTGGAAGACTTCATTTATAGAATTGCATGCAGTTCTACTCACTTAATTTTTTGGCATATTTGTTCAAATAGAATACAGATGTAAAGGAGGCCTGCAATGGCAATGAAGGAGATGGACAGACTGTTACACCAAATAAGAAAAAAAGTCTTGGTGTTTATACCCTAACTAAGTGAAGACTGAGAAAAAATAAAAGTTGTTCTCTACAAATGCATTGAGGTGGTGCATTTTACCAGAAAAAGAGAACAACTATTAAACTTGTCATAAAAAACTTAGGTGGGACATTGGAATAGTATTTCTAACCGCAAAAGGTACAAGACTCTAAAAGAAGATCCCAGTAGGAGTAGTGTAGGTAGACATTCTAAACACTTTTTGACTCCTTCATAAAAAGGACTATATGACATGGAACAGCAAGAGATTGATACGCTTTTATGCTGTCAGATATATAAAATTAGCATTATAATTCCACCTAAGTTTCGGTCATAAAGATGACTTTTTAATGAGAGACAAGAATTTACCTGCTTGGATAACAAAGGAAAAGTCGAGAATGCACATGGTATTAAGGGGGGGAAAAAGTGAGTAGAACTGCATACAATTTTCTGATGAATGCTTTCATGGAACCCTTAATCTTTTCTAGAAAACACCTCTCTGGACATATCTTGGGATTTTGTTGGCCTTTTAATAGAATAGAATTTCATTATTTAATGGAGTTTTCATTAGTTTCATACAAACTAATGGTTTGGGTTGGAAGAGACCTTAAAGATCATATAGTTCCATACCCCCTGTAGAGTCACCTTTCACTAGACCAGATTGATCAAAACCTCATTCAACCTGGCCTTGAACACCTCCAGGAATGGGGCATCCATGACTTCTCTGGGCCACCTGTTCCAGTGTCTCAACACCCTGCCAGTGAAGAATTTCTTCCTAATATTTAAGCTAAATCTTTCCTCATTTAATTAAAAACTATTATCCCTTGGTATTCTGAATTTTTCTGTAATTGGATATAAAGTAACAAGAAAATAGTTCAATGCTACTATTTGTTTGTAATACTTGAGAGTGACTGTATCTGTCCTCATGCATGGATATTAGCTAATTGACTAGCATTCAGTCCAGTAAGCCCGAGTTAATCTTGGTAAACTGTAGGAAGTAGCTGGATATATGTAGAGACTGTACCTGTTCCTTTTATTGAATGTTTCTGTTTTTCATAACTTATGTTTACCAAATACTCCAGTGTTGATGCCAGGCTGCATCACATTCCAATATTGCTGAGGAAAGTTATTCCCATCTTTGGTTTACAGATGACTTTGGTCTACTCTGAACACAGACCAGGGCTTTTTCCATTTTGAGATAGATTGTTTGCACATATTACGAGGCTTTGCATTTAAATCATTCCAGAAACCATAGCTGGTACACAAGTGACACCTGACACTTAACCACTGCATTTTGGCAGCATACAGGCGAAACTGAATTCTCACAAATGTCCATGTGAGTTTCCAGATGCAGCTGAAGATATGGATTGTTTTGCAAGAATGAAGTGGAACCTACATAATTCACAAGCAGTTTTATACTCTCTATCCTTCTGCCACAGCTCTGCTCGGTAGAAGCATTTGAGCTGGATTAAGAAAACAGAAAAAAGAATAAGTGAAAAAGAAAGGCAAAAAACAAGCAAAGATAAGGGTTTTTTCTCATCAGGGACCTTCAGCTTTGAATCTAGTTTTTTCTGTCTTATTTATAGTCTCAATAGTACCAAAATTTAATTTTCTTGTGTGCACATGAGAACATTAACCTCTTTACCCAGACTGTGAAAAAAAGCAAAACAGAAGAAAATGGCATTTGTAAGAAAGGAAAATGTTGTTGGATTTTATTTTTATTGTAGATTTGCTTTGTTGGTAGGAGAGTTTAGAAGCACCTTTAAATATCAGGTTAAAGATTGAGATACCTACTCTGCTTTTATATGTTAGATTTTACAACAAAATAAAAAAGGAGTTGCTTGCATTTCAGTAGGTAGTGTGTGACTGAATCTCTGGAGGCACCAACTATCACTTCTGTTCTCCAGAATACAAGATTTCAGTCATAACTTCTTTTCTTCAACATCCCAGCTGTCAGTACTGAAAACATCTTTTTATTACACTCAGGATATGGAAGATATGTATAAAATCTAATGTCAAGGTTTCTTTTGTTTGTTTTTAATTCCAAAGAAAGGCTCTCATTCTTTCTTGTGTGGGGATTTTGAGGAAGATGACAAATAAATTACAAAGCTTGAGAAAATTGTTTCCAGACAACACTAGAAAAGAACAAAAAGCCACTGAAACCATTTGACTCAGCCTTGGTTTCTTCCAATGTAAAAAAAAATAAAATAAAAAAAAAATCCATCTGGTCTCAGAAATAGTGGATTAACTGTAGAATGAACTGAGATTGTGATGAGTAAAATACAAGCTAAATGAAAAAACTTTGCTTGTGTGCATACATGTGAAAAATATAGATACCTAATTGTGACCTTTCAGTACCTAAAAGGGACCTACAAAAGAACTAGAGAGGGACTTTTTACAAGGGCGTGTAGTGGTAGGACCAAAGGATAATGATTTTCAATTAAAAGAGAAGAGATTTTGATTAAATATTAGGAATAAATTCTTTACTGTGGGGGTGGTGAGGCGTTGGAACAGGTTGCCCAGAGAAGTTGTGGATGCCCCATCCTGGAAGTGTTCAAGGTCAGGTTGGATGAGGTTTTGATCAATCTGGTCTAGTGAAAGGTATCCCAGCCTGTGGCAGGGGAGTTAGACCTAGATGATCTTTAAGATCCCTTCCAACCCAAACCATTCTATGATCTATGAGTCTACAAAAGTAGTTTCAATGAAATATTTTCACTTTGGGAATCAAAATATATTAATTGCATCAAAGCATCATTAGATCATGTAACAAGTGTACCAAAAAAAGTAATAGGGGAAGGTCTGCACATTTTGATGCATTAGTCTCCCTTGGTTTCCTCCTGTCATGACGTAAAATATTAAATGCATCTAGTTTACGGGCTGACAACTGCGTCTGCGCCAGAATACTCCAGGGATACTTCAGAACTGCACAGCATAATGGTAACATGTATGTCTGGTTGGGAGAGTATTCCTGGGAGACAGCTGTGAGAGTCTCATATTCCATGCATGATACCTGACATCTGGCTTTCACTAAATGGGCTTCTTCATGAGACTGCGATCAGAGGGGAGTGGGTTGGCTCAGTTTAGAGCATGGTGCTAACAGTGCCAAGGTCATGGGTCCAATCCCCATTTGGACCATTCACCTAAGAGCTGGACTTGATGATCTTTATGGGTCCCTTCCAACTCAGAATATTCTGTGAATATCAAGAAATATATTGGTATGTTCAATATTTCAGTTATAGGCTCATCAGAGAAATTATATTAACATTTAGTCCAAAAGCATTGATATGTTTTAGCTACAACCACGCTGAACATGGTACAAAATATAGAAGTATGAGAAAGTGTCCACCCTGCCCAACTCACAGTATAACTTCTGAAATAAATGTATAATTCTTGGAAAGTGGATGCACAATGAAGTTAAAGGGCTTGCCTAATTAGCTGGTCAGAGATACCACCAGGAATACAACTGCCTAATGCCACTCTCTGATGCCCCAGCTACTGAAATACTGGACCAACAGTTGACTAAAACCTATTCTTACTTATTAATGAAAATGTAAGAAGCTGTCTTACTGAAAACATGCTCCAATTTATGAAAGCATCTATTTATCTTGGGGAGTTTGCCTGTGATTTTCAAACATAAAATTCAAACTATTGCTATATTTAAAATAAATGAAGTGGCAAAAGAAAAATACATGTTCCCACCTTACTAAGCTAGAAAGGCAAATGAAAAATGGAAGGTTTTCCTTTTAGCCAAGGCTTCTCAAACCAGAAATGAGTCCCAAAGAGAAACAGCAGTGTTGGCTCCTTCAGAAGCAAGGGCCTGAGGCAAAGCAAGAGCCTGGTAGTGTTTTCATCTGCTTCAGCTCAAGCAAACAGACACACTTCTCAGCTGAGGAATGCAAGGCCCTTGTCACTGGGTCAAGTCTTGGGAGGGGAGCGTGGGCAGTGTCCTTTCACTCCACTTTCACAATGCAGTGGAAAAAAAGACATCCACCCATATACTTGCATGCACGTGCCTGCTCACACACGTGCAAAAACAGTATGTGCACGCACAGGATCTTTTCAGTGTTTGCTGAGCTGCCTAACATGCTTCACTTTCCCCTTGTTTCTTTTTATGTAATCCAGCTAAGGTAGACTTCTCTGAACTGGAAAGGAAATATCAATAATAAGGGTTTCTGTCTCACTGAAACACCTGACTGCTTTGTATGAATTGCCTGTGCTGCTGGGTATCCACTCCTACTTCATAAGCACATTTTTCTGGCATTAATTTCATTGTTATGAATTTTTACCATCCTTCATCACTATCTGAACTGACATTAGGTTTGACAGAAAAAAATCAGTTCAAGAAAACCTATTTGGGCCTTCAAAAACATTTGATGAATGATCAGAATAAAAAAATAAAACCAAACATTTACCAGGAGAGGCTCAGATTAGAGATTTAAAAAAAAAAAATCACTGAAAGAGTGGCTAGGCATTGGAATAAGTTGCCTAGGGAAGTGGTTTTGCCTATTCTGGAAGTGTTCAAGAGGTGACTGGATATGGCACTTGCAAATATGGTTTAGGGATGATTATAGCCGTGACTGGATGATTTGAAGGCCTCTTCCAATGTTGATGATTCTGTAATATGTAAGAAAGTATTTTATAGTTTACTGTGTAATCATAGAGACACATCCTATAAATCACTGAAACTATAATGGGAATTTGGCAAGGACAGTGCCAAATGACACTGGAGTGCTGTTAATAGTGATTTTCATTTAAGCCTATGGTTATTTTTGAGCTGTGTGATTTACCTGAAAGAATCCTTTAATCAGGTTATTTATCTGAGTTTCTTGGGGTGATCGACTGTAGTGGGGCACTTAAAAACATGGACCTACATTTTGCTGAAAAGTCTCATTGCTTTCTAACCAAGAATTCTTAGAGGAAAACCCTGAAGATGCTGATGAGAAACTCTGTTTCTGGTATCAACGGCAGTAAATCAGCAAATGCAAGGTCAGAAATAAGATATTTGGATTGAGTTTGATAGTTGATTCTGTGAAATCTTGTTTCCCAAAACAAATACACACACTTATTTCCTTAGGAGGAAGAGTCGTATCTTCTCAGACCCATCTCCTTTATTTCACCAGCTGTTCTCCCTTATGCTTGTGTGGTCTCAGCAATGCATACTATATCCTTCATTACTTTGATTCTCTCTAAACAGTGCAAACTTACTTTAGTTTAATAAGTTTTAAAAATCTTATTTTGGTTTAACTTTGGTTCAGGAGTTTAACACCCCTGAAATGCAGCAGAGTACAAAACTGATGCTATCTGACAGTGCTCCATTCAGAGTCTGCAGCAGACCAGCTGTGCTAGAATGCAAATGCTCATTCCCACCCCAGCTCATTATAGCTGGAAGCAAGCTGATAGTCATGTTTTCCCTTCCCTTTCCTTTGCTACTCAATGTATGCTTTGGTATCGGCACACCAGCCATTTTGATTGAAGGAGGGATGGAGTCAAGATTATCAACATTCTCCAGAGAATATTGCTGTGGACTTCCTGGATCTCCTAGTATTTGATGTTAATGCATGTTTCTGAAGCCTTCACTTTCTTTTTGGCTGTGTTTGAGCAGTTCTCACTGATTTCAAGAGAATGGATAATCACATCTAAAAGGCAATGTTAAGTCCAGGACAAAGTGTATACCATTCCAAAACAAAAAGCCATATGTCTATAATTAAATTTGTTAGGATGATGGAGAACTATATAAATTTTTAGAAGCAGTTGAATTTAGGTTTTACATACAATCACTGGCTTATCAAAAGGCTCTCACAAGACATGAGAGCAAAAAACCAAAACTGGTTTTCATATCATCATATTTTAGCAACCAGCACAGTGATTACTACCTTCTGATAAAATGCAGCCCGTAGGTATCTTTCACTTCTGACTTGCATTTGACGAATTTTTTAAACCAGCTAGTGGCACTAAGTCATCTTGTTTGACTTCCTGTGTAAGACGTGCTATTTCATTCTCTAACTCGTCTAACAAGTCAGTGCTATGGTAAAACATTCTTAAAAAGACACTCAGATAATATTTGAAGACATCAGGAGAGCAATTACTTTCTGTTGTAGTTTTTTGCAAAATGATTCAGTAATATATTAAATATTTATTCTTAGAGTTAATGCAGTACTGCTGAAATTTTCATCAGGGCTCACACCTCGTTATGACAATTTTCACAGGCAGGTAGTACAAAAGGACTGGATGGATTGCCAGTCAATACAATTATTCAAAGAAGTGCTAGTCCCTTTCTTTTGGCCAGACCCTATCCAAATTGACTCTGAATTCTCTTGAAGACCCTATCTTCCCAGGATTACTTATCTGTGTTGATTTAGTCCACAAATTAAAGTTTTAGTAATTTGCTATTTTGTTGCTGAATTTCACGCTGTTAGAACAAGTTTTGTCCAGAGTTACAGTTTACATTTTGGTTGAACCAAACTGTAGTATGGAAATATTTTTCTGTAGCTGTATGTACACATCTGAGCCTGCTGAACCTGATATTTGAAAGAATTCAGTAGAATAGATATATGTGGTTGTGTTTCTGGTGAATAAACGCTAGTGAGCTGAGCATGCAGTTCAACCAGATAATGCCAATTTTAACACATAAAAATCACTTTAAGTTCTTTGAGACAAAATGTGTTTTGTGTTTGGACGGGGGTATAAATGGAAAAAAAAAGAAATCAAAGCAGCAGTGTACATATCCTTTGCTCAATTTTCAACACCCATACTTTGTACACTACAAGCATTTTTGCCTCTTCTCCATAACAAACTCTGTATTTTGTATATACAGTTAGTCACAACCCATACATCTGCTGTTGATATTTCTCAGGTCTGATTTCATTGCTTCATTGTATGTGAGTTATTTCATGATTGTTTTATTAGCTTTTACAAGTGGACATAAGACTACAGTGAAAAGTGCCATTTGTAGGAACGGCAGATTTTCCTAACAAATTTAAAAAGTACTGTGAAGATTTTCTTAGACGAAAAAAGATTATTATTATTTTGAACATGGAAAAAAAAGACTACTTCTTTTGGGAGAATTAATAAATTAAATACTTAAACTTCACTCCATTATTAAAGTTTAAAGTTAAATATATGTATTATGCAGCTAAAAGGATAGCTTTATGTAAATTGGTGACAAATCAGATTTTTAGCAGATTTTCACAAGTTCAATACTTTCCATTTCAAACCACAGTGAAATGAGTGAAATTCAGAATTTCCTCTGAAGATAAAGTATATAAAAAATATTCTTATATTAGGCCATTTTCTTTGGATTTTCTTATTTCAGTTTCTCTGCTTTTGTGTAAAGGCTGCAAAAAATAAAATGAGAACTTCAAAAGATTTCTGAAAAGGAGCAACTATTTTATTTTACTTTTTTAGGGATTGGATTCTTATCTTTGCATGAAGCATTTTGTTTGTGATAAATTTGCCAAATAGAATAAAGAAATCCTTATAAGAATTCTAATGAGCTTGAGATATTAGAAAAATATGTTAGAAATGAAACCTATGAAACACTAAAAGAATCTCAACCTCCAGCTCAGCTCTTCCTGACAGAGTAGATCAGCAGCAACCAACCAGAGAACAACAGTAACTTTCTTTTTTTTTTTTATATTTTCTATACAGTGAATGGCAAATGGAATGGACGAAATCTGTTTTGCTCTTTTATCTCTTATCTGGAACTTGGAGGTCTTCCAGCTCTGCTTTTAAGCACTTGTCCTATTAAATATTGGTCCAGAATGATTGAATAAACCTGTTTCAAGATCTCTTTATAGTTTTAAAAAAACCTAGATTTTTAAAAACTCTGCATGTTTCCTGCAAAAATGAAATCAAGTTTCTCTGTGGTTTTTTGTGAAAGAAAAATTTTGCCAAATGCTTCCTCTTTTTCTCATTCAGTTACTTAATTTGTGGCTTTTGATCTGTGCCATGGGCTGCCCTCAACCTTCTCCTTGTTTTGAATTTTTAAAAGAAGAATGGATTTAGTTGTGTGGTAATGCCTGCTGTGTGGGAAGTATTTACTGATGGAAATCTGAACTGGCAAAGCTTTAAATCCTGTTGGAGCAAGAGTGTAGTCAAGAACATTTACATTAAGAAATAACTTTTTAAAGTCCAAGTATAATTTTTAGACTAGCACTTAAAGGTCTAAGTTGTACTGAAAGCTAGACTTAGATTGACGTATTTTGGAAGTCAAACTAGAAATGTTCCATAAGCCTCCTTAGCTGAAACCTGCAAAGTGAGACACTTCTCTGTTGAGTGTTATCTACGTGCGTATTCATATTATGATGTGTTTTTATACTGCAGATGCTTGTCAGACTTGTTTTGCCTTAGATATGCCTGGAAGATGGTGTTTTTCCTCTACATGCTTGTGTCCCTTATATCGTCTCATCTACTCAGCTGAATCAGAACACTTAGACGGTGAAACGAAACATTTTTGCCAAAAACCCCTCTTTCTATACTTTCTTTTTTTCCCCAACAAAATGCTTTTCATATTATTTCATTCACAGGTTTTGGGTGGGAGTGCTTTTGTTTTGTTTCCTGTTAATTTTTCCAGCTCTGTAAAACAGTATAAAGGTTGCACTCAGCTCTGACCCCATAGTACCTTTTGTTCTTTTTTTCCTTGTGGTACCTTAAAATTTCCATTCATGTTAATTAATATTTTACCACCACATTTCTATCATGACCTTGCCAGTTTCTGTAGGTAGTTTCATCCTTCATCATCATCACCACCTTTTAACAAACATATTTTTGCCATAGACACCTATGTTTAGGCTTTGAACAGACGCTGAAGTTGTTGTTCTTTTAATTCCTGGGCACAAGCAGACTGTGATTTGTATGTGCATAAGTATTTCTTGGCTAGACACTGTCTTCATTTTGAATCCAGATAGTCAAGAGTTTTTCAAGTAGTCGAGTCTTTGGCACTCATGCTGACTACTAATCCATCTTTGTTGTCAGTTCTGGAGGAGACCGATGACCTCAGCTCTGCGGGTGTCAGTCTTCTAAACTGACATTTAAAATACTCTTGCATCTTCACTCTCCTTCTGTTTTCCAGGTAGATAAGAAGGCAGTTCGCTTTGACCACAGGTGCACTGGCAGGAGAAGCTTGGACAGAGTGCTGAAGAAGAATGCAAAAGAACCCCAGTCACTGGAATTAAGTTCCTTTGCCTTCAACACTCATCCATATGCATTAACACTGTGGGGGATCCCATGCACTTCTTATACTCGTTAATTACCTAAAGGTAAAACTCCTGTTATAGCTTCTTCTGAAAGACAGGGTGGGGGGACTGGAGTCAAAACAGTCATTACTGTGTAGATCCAGAAATTCTATTCCTATGCAATAACAATGCCAGAGAAGAGACGAGAAAGAGTGGTATGGTTCTGTTCTGAGTAAAGGGAGAAAATAACTCACAAAAGTTTGATGAATTCTATAAGTATGGAAACTGTTCAGATCTTCAAACTAGTTCTAATCTGTATTATTGCAGCAGCAAGGATGGGAATGAAGTGGTGTGAGCTGAAGCTGTTCCTCGAGTAAGAATGTTTCACATAATACCTCAGAGTGTAATACTGCCAGGTACAATTTATAATTATATTTTTTTAGTTTCCTTCACTTTCATAGGTTTCTAGTCTTGAAATCAAGAACTTAAGCTCTTGATTTCCTTGATTAAATTTTAGTTTGTGCTTCTAAGCTTGTGTGGTGAAAAGTATGACTCTGGATAAAAATTCAAAGAAAAAACAAACCAAACTTCTCTAGAGAGTAACTAATTCAGTAAAACTGTTTCTGCAGGTAACAGCCTTCCTCTCTGAAAGAATCTGATATATGACTTTTACCAGTATCTAAGGACTAGTTTGAAAGTACAATGAGCAAGTATTACGGTTTAGTGGTAGAAAGATCATATATAGCTACAGGTATACCTCAGATCATTAATGTGCTAGTTTTTTAAATTAAAGTTACATGGTTTTGAAAATTTCACCCCTAATCAATAATTCTTAAAAGCAACCTAGTAAATCTCATGATTTTGGAAAATAGAAACAAACTTCAGAATCAGACAATCTTGATGATTTACCAGAAAGATCATGTAGTCAATCTTCTGAAAAATGCCCTGGTAACAAGCTCTGGTCTTGTTTTCTAATTGTTGAATTATTTGTTTTATTTCGCAACTCCAGTATTGTCTCACTATTCCTAAAATCATCTGTCATCAGGAAGGCAAAATATCTGAATCGTGAGTTCTAATTTTTCTTAGGTTCTATGGTCCTTCAAGACAGAATTTAGCATATAGCCTTGAATGCATTACTACTCTGATTAGGATTTGTTCCTATACTCTTATCAGGATGAAACATTTTTCTAGACTGAGGCCACAAATGGTCTGATTCCCATGACCACCAAATTAAAGGTCAACTTGAAGAGCAGGGTTTAAATTTCTTTCCTTATAGTCTACTTCAGAAATCTATGAAAATATCGTGCATATTTATTAATGTCTGTTGCACAAGACTTTTTAATTCACTTGATAATGTTGAACTTTGTTCTCTTGCCTGATACGTATAGATTAATTTAAATTCAGCAAGTCATACCGAAAATCCTTAATTTAGTAGTTTTGTCTATGGTCTGATTGGAACAAAAAAAAATTAGTAACTGGCCAAAGTTTAAAAGAGCTGATAAAAATCAATCAACTTTTCCTCTTTTACCTTTTTCACCAACAAAACAAGTGCTTGGCATCTTTTAAAATTTAGGCTAATGGTCTATTTGAATGGAATGTTTGTGAAACTAATGTCTTGATCATGAACAGATGTTAAATATTGGGCAGCCGAGAAATTCTAGTGGAAAATTTTCTGTTTTCAAGAACTCTTTCCAAGACCAAGTCAACCACTACAACATTGTTATTTGTGACACTGAATATGGTTTTGAGCACTGTTCAGATGAGTTAGTAGTAAGTATTTCAGACTTCAAGCCTTTTGATGATAGGCAGGTATCAGTAGAGTCTGTGATACCTGCTGTTTCATGCAGCTGCCCTTTGAACTACTTAGTGTCACCATTTCCTATTCCTCTAATCCTAATCCTAAAAGCATCTTAGTAACAAATGCATTAGCAGAACAGAGTGGATATCTGCGTCATGATGTTTCAACCTGGGGTTACTTTGTACTTATGCCTCTCTGCCGTCTCAATGTTGAATTTGCTAAAATCTTGAAGCATGACCACTCCACTGTCTTCCTGTCACACTTGCTTTTATGTAAGCTACAAAAGACTCCAAACTCTGGTCTTACTTGTGACATTAGCACAAAAGCAAACACAGTTGGAGAAGACTACTCAGGAAGTAGGGACCATCAGACCTACTGGATAAGGGAAGCATGAAAAAAATCAATCCCAAACAATTTTTTTTGAAGGAGAAGTGTCCTTTCTCCAAGTCCTCCCAAAGTCAACAGTTGGCAGGGACTTTGTGGGTTGAAATAAACACTGAAGCCTTCTCTGCATTCTTAGGAATGGTTCTCTCATCTGTTTCCTCCCGAGCTCAGCTTTGAATCAGCACCATGCTGTAGGCAAGCAGCTTGGTCCTCTCAGGAGTATCCCAGTCTGTACTCATGGTGCTTACTGTTTCTCTTGCTGCCTTTTCCACTCTGCATTTAGTAGGTTCTGCAGAGCTGAGCTTGCCCTTGAGAAAACAATAAATTCCCCCCTACCTTCTCCTTTTCAGAAGTTTCATTTTGACTTAGAATAGAGCAGCCAGAATAAGGTAAATATACAACCTTCTTCTTGGTTGCCACCGATGCAATCTCAATAATATAACCGGAAATATCACTGAATTTATGCAATAAACTTGAAACAATCTATCATTTGTAACCACAAAAGCAAAGTGTTTCCAAAATTAGATGCCTTTTAGTAACAACTTGGATTTAATAAGGCTTTATTGTACTGTATAGAAATAGTTCCGTCCACTACTATTTCACCTGTTCTGGGAAATATTGGTTCGTGCCTTTCAGCACATAGCACACCTATTCTCATATCTAAATATTTTATTCTTGGGTTTCACAATGGACGGAGATTATTTTTAAACAAAAACCCTTCCATTTAGATTTCCTACAGCACTTCTGGTCCTCAACAAGGTGCTATGAGTCTTATGAGATTATTCTACATGCGTTTGGCTAAACCTGTTTCAATTTGGGCAACTCCTTGAGCACAAAACTAGCAATATACATCTGAGCAATTTCTAATTATTTGAAATCTGTTGGGGATTACAAAGTCTAAGGAATTCCTACTCTTGCAATTGGGGAAATTGTACTGGGGAAATTGTTCTTCCAGTGTTTGTCTGTTATACTCTCTGCCAGTCCATAAGTTCTTTGACTCAGATTCTGTCACTTTGTATGTGCTTCTACAGTATCTGGCTCCTGCCTTCATTAGGGTATTTAAATACTGAGATAATAAAATAAAAATTAATACAGTTTTAAGCGTCTTGTTCTGTAAATGCAGAATTTGATAGATGGACTATGGTTTCTTTTGTTTGCAAATCTGGATTCTAGGGAGCAGAAACTAATGTCTGTTTTTCCCAAATGACATGGGAAGCATATTTCCAATATGAAATAAGTACTCACAAAAGTTCCTAAAACATATTCCCACTATACCAGTAATTTTCAGAACTAAATACAAAACTAATTTCTTCAAATTAAGTTCATGTCAGCAAGTATTTTAGCAAAGGTCTCAATTTAAGCACAAAACTGATGAGACAATATTGGTAGTAAAAGTGAGCACTTTCCCAATACACAAACATGTTTCCCAACGTACAAGCATGTCTATATGTTTTCATTTGAAGTGCTAAACTAATAAGAAAAATCTATTTCAATGTCATTCTCTTATTACTTTGTGTTGATAATATTAAATGAAATATCAGTTATTAGTATCCTAGGAGTTTTATATTTATTAGGAAATCAGTGAATATAACCTACAAACCTCTACATCTCCTTTCAACTACAAATGAGAAGTATAGGATTCTCAATACACTGTCAAAATTGGAAGCTGAAATGGAAAAAGTTAGATAAAACTGAAGCAGGGTGAGAGCGAACGCTTCAGAAGAAAAAATGTTTCACCTTGGAAACTCCTAGTCATCAAATGCATCTGCACATTAAGGATATGCAAAAAACTAGTCAATGCTGGGTTGAAACTATTCTATCCCAGCCAGCCCTTCCTCAGTTTACTTGCTGGGTGGGGAAGGAGGCATCTTCATGGCTCAGAATCCTCCCTGGACAGATGGCTGCTGCCTGTCAGCTGTTGGCTGGCCACATGAGTGAGTCTAGAGCAGCGTACAACCTTCAGGCAATATTTCTTATGGGGCTGGCTTTGATTAAGCCAGTTCTTATCTTCAGAATCTTTGATACTACTGATTGCTCAAATAGTGTGACAGCAAGAATAAGTAACTGCAAATTTTTAACAAATGCCCTTAAAGTTGTCTCAAATATTTCTCCACTTATCCTCCTGTATATATTTTTTATGGGAAAAAAAAGCCCTCTCAAATATGTTCAATACATATTACTGAAGAAATCCGTACATTTGTAGCACCGAAACCTGCAAGTCCTTGTTATATAAATGTACTTACATTGCTCTCCAAAATCAGTTCCTGGTCTCCTTAGCAACACAGGCTGCAAAGAGCTCACCAGCCTGGAGTTCTGCTGCATGTACAAGCTTCCAAGTCAACTGGAGGAGTTTTGGGTTAGGATTCAGAGCTTCCCTTAGACCAGTTCAAGCTACTTGTAAGGGAGATTCTTGTTCTGCATATAGTCTCACGACAGCTATAATTCATTGAAATATATAAGCAATGAACTTAATATATAAGCAAGAAATATATAAGCAAGGAGCTTCTGAGGAAAGAAAATTTTCATTGCAGAAGACAGAGCAATTTATTCCCTCTCCCTGCACACCCATCCCGTGTCTCACAACCATAGAACAAAATATTTTAATAATGAAACTCAATTCTTTAGCATACCTCCCTTTAATAACTTATTCACATAAGGATACAAGAATGTATACAAGACTTATACAATGTCTTTCCCAAAGCTTCTAGAAACCAATGCATTTTTCCTGTATTGTAAGACAGAAACGTAGAAATCTTATTTTGCTATTACACTTGTCATCAGTGTAACCTGTTGTGAGATGCTATTACAAGACTCGTAGTTAACACTATCATGACTGGATTTAGCCATTGAAGATTTAAATTAGTTCTGGAAACAAAAATCTCCTTTGAAATCATTCCTCCCTCAGTCCCTTCAGGTTAACCTGGGGGTTTGTTTGGTTTTTTGGTCTTGTTTTTAAACTTCATTTTCATGCTAGTTCTGTACACACACAAAGTAATAGTAATTTGTTTAGCATTAAGACTGAGATTGTTTCACTGCACTCCACAGCATTCCATGATGTCAACAAATTGACGAGGAAATCACTAATGAAGGCAACCTCACATGCGTTTACTTTCAAACTTTATGTTACCCAAAATACTCACAGGCTTCTTGATTCACTTACCCTGTGCGAAGAACCAAGACAGGAAACCCAAGAGACCATCAGTCTTGCAGGTCAAGTGGCTTTGAGCTGCAAGTCCCAGGATCCTATCTTTGCCTCCAAAATAGGCTACTGGGAAAAAATGATAGAGCTATGAGGTCACTCTGTACTTCTACAGAACTTCCTTTTACCAATGTACTTAAACACACAGGGAACAATTTCTCTGTTAAAGTAAGGCCCACTACATGAAGATGGGCAAAGGTTCAACCAACGGGAAAGAAAAATATGTTCTTGTGCCAGGAGATTTTCCTGCCTGAATAAGTGGGGAACACCTTTGTTGCTCATTTGCTGGAAAGCTCTGGGACCTGGAAGAACAGGTCAAACAGGCATACAGAAATCATGAATTTCCCTCAGCAATGGAAGTCAAGATGGTTTTGGTTTTCCTTCAGGGGTTTAAATTATAGGGAAAAAGCTTAAAGGTTTGTGATTGAGGACTTCAAGTAGAGAAGTTACAACGCCCAACTGTGCTGGTGACGCCAGGTTACACATCTTCCAGCCCGAGGTCTGGGAGCATGTTGTGTTTGTACTCTCTGTGCTCTGACTTCTCAGCAACACAACATGGCTGGGTCTATCACTGCCATAATTTTCGGCTCCAGAGCAGCACGAAACCACCAGCCCCAGAAAAAAAATCCATTTAATTAGATTTTCCCACACATCCAATTGGATCCAAGGGACTTGCTGAACATTGTGCTGCCTCCAGGTAATACAAGAGAGGGACTTCTCTAGTCTGTAACAAACTCCTGCCAGGAGGGGTTTACTCATGTTACTGTAATGCTCTGTAAAATAAAATTTAGTCTGACAAAAACCAGCTGCAAGAAAACAACAATACTGGTTTCTGATGAAAACTTGAATGGAGTCTATTGCTGTGTATTATTTTAAGCAAAAGTATTTCTTGTATCTAGCTTTTGTTGTCGTATAGCAAAACCGTAGCTGAAACAAAAGCAAATAAACTTACAAGTAGATTTTATGTCTGTGTCACTTACAGGATATGTTAGTACCTCCAGCCTAGAAGCACACATATAATTATTTTTCATACTTAATCTGTAAATAAATCTTAATTCGTGAGAGTATCTCAAATTGAAACAAGTAAGATCTTTTATTCTCATTTTTCCCTCTGTTAATCAGAATGAATTCAGAATAGGAAGTGGTTTCCAGATCTGTCATTGCAAACTAAATAAAAAACAGAAGTAAGAAATACAGGAAGACTTTCTGTATACTGTTTGTTTCCCAGTCTTTTATTAGCCTTTTGACCTGAAAGGAGTTTCCAATGAGAAGCTGTACCAGTGAAAAACATGGAGAAATTTTAATGCAACAAGATAAATGTTAAATTAGCATTGTCTTATTGGTTTATTTTTGCCCATGATAGTGCATTAGAGAGATCTGCTAATTTTCATTTAATGTTCTGTGTTTGTATGAGTGATTGTAGCTCATTCTTCATTCACTTCAGGCAGCTAGGTGGTTATGGAGTGAGGCAAGTCCTGATTTAATTGTCCTTTGCTTATGCAAAATACTATTTATGAATAGTTATTTGACTCAGTAATATATGGTAGCTTAATGTATTATTCTGCAAAATAATGTATTAATTACAGTATTAACCAGAGTATTCAAACAATTAAAATTGACTTTGTGTGTTCAGCCTGTTTATGAATTAATTTAATTTGCACCTTATGAGCAAATGGGCTGGTTTCAGTGCCAAAAAGCAGAAAAGGACCTGACATTATTTTGGGGATGTTAATATAGACAATAGATTCAGACAAAGCCTTACATATGGCTAACCATACTAAAAAAACCTACCTGAATTTGAAAGCACCCCCAAACCATGTAGAAAAATAATTAGGTTTTTCTCCATAAAACTAAAATCTGTTCTGTAAATGCACATGCACATGGGAATAGAGACACATTTCCATGTGAAACTTTAGCTCTGGCATTTCCGAACTTTTGGGTATTAATTGTGCAATCTTCATGCATTCTTAACTTGTTTCTTTTACTTTTTTGAATGGAGTATCTATTTGTGCTGGAGACAGATAAGGATCAAACATCTGACAGTGGACGTACCAGCCAACTGCTTTCAGGCTTCACCAGGAGAGGAAGACCCAGTTTTTGGGTACAGAAACGCCAAACTCAACCACACTGTCTACTTTTCTGAAGTAGGCTATAGGGTATAGTCCTTCCAGCAGAGGGCAGTGGAATGGTAGGTACAAAAGACAGTATTTTAAAGTAATTTAGGAGAGAAAATTCAAATATGCATTAAAAAAATTGAAACAAAATAGACAATAAGCAAGAGAGATCATTTGTATTCCCCTTCAGGCATAATGTGATTTTGCTTTGGCTTTATTCCAAGAAATACCAAGGAGACCTTTTAATTAACAATGGTATGCCATTATGAAAAACACTCTAATGCTCAAGAATTAATAAAACGTGAAATTCTGAACTAGAAAAAAAAGTGTACTCTGAATGTCTTAATTACTAAAGGTCTCATTTTGGTGTGGTCCCATTTCAAGTACATGTTTTTCACAAGTATTTTTTCTCTGAGGAAAAGATTAGACTAGTATTTTCTATCAAACATTTTCACAACAGTATTGGTTGCAATAAAAAACTATGTAGACACATAAAGGACCTGTGTCTTTAACTATTTATTGCGAGATAAGATGTTCTTTTCAGATTTCTGACCTCTACAAAGATGAAAATGCTCCCAAAATGTTAAGACTCTGTGGCAGGTTGGAAATCACGTATCTTGAGACTGCATTGCATGGTTATGAATAAGTATGACTCAAAGCCTTTATTGATAGCTACAAATCACCTCCCCCTCCCGCATTTTCATGTAGAATATCCCCTCTGAGGATTTCATGCTTGACATCTGAACCTTAGCAGCTTCAGTGGCATATGGCAAATGTTAAATGAACATGCTTCTTACTCTCATGCAGGCTGAACTTCTGTTCCCTTAGAGCTTCCTCTAGAAGTTTGGTAAATGGAACTGCTCCTTCTTGTTGCTACACTCATTTAAAGCAAAAGAGCAGCAGAATTATCAGTGCAGTATTCAAGTAAAGCAGTGCCACAACTAACAACAGTATTTCACAAGAATGCTTGAAAAGAAAATAAATGTAATAGCTGACTGAATCCTCATTTTCTGGTCTCTCTTCTGGATTGCAGGCACCTGATTTAATGCCCATTTATTCTCTAAATCCAGAGTCTGCATTTCTTAATCACTTTTTATTGACTAAATTTAATACTGGCATAAAATTTTGTAGTCAATGCAGTCATCCCCAAAAAAAGAGAAACTGAAGAAGGAAGAGCAAAAAATGAGAACCTTCAATCTGAAGTAAAGTGATGTATTAGCATGCTATTGAACTATCTGTTTTTTTCCCTAGGCAGAATAACTGTGTTCCATATCCTAATCAGCTGAATCAGTTGCTAGTTCAGACACAGTGTTGGTCTACCCCAAAGTCAAATAACTCCAAAGGCTAAATATTCCGAAGATTGCTTTTTAAATATGCTATGATGAGATTTCATACTACATTTTTTTCTAGAATTAACCAACATGATACTGTTTTTTGTGGGTTTACATGGTTGTCTTCTGCACTTTTTTGCAAGTATGTGAATGCATTTTGCGTTTTCGTAGTATTTTCTAGTATTTTTTTTGTTTCATTTGCATTAGTGTGAAAGAGATGAGTGACAATTAATAATCAGGATTTAGAGAAAGATAGTGAGTTCTAGATGAGAATGTAAAATTCCAACTGTGTGTAAGTTAGATTCTGAGCTAAACTTCTGAAATGTACTTCAGGTTTGAGGTATTACCGGTAAGCAAAGAATCAGATTTCCAATTCCAGCTATTTACTTTATATAAACATCCTGCCTGCAAATTAACCACAAAAATGTTGGATAAAATCATGTCCTTCATCTAAATCTACAGTGAATCTACAGCAAAAATAAGTATTTTGTTCTTTACCAGTACACCTCAAAACTCTTGTTGAGCTTTCAGTCTGTTTTGTTTTGATTGCCTTATAATTTCAGCTACCCATAAACATCATCTTTTGATGTATATCAGTCTTTCTACAAAGGTAGCTCTGGAGCAAGACTGAACCTCCTATTAAATAAATAATTCTGCTCTTCACTTCCAGAATTATAAATAACATGAGGAATGTCAGGGCAACCTTGGGGTTAAGCCAAGTCTTAACACAGCTGCTATGACCTTGTATGTCAGCATCTTAGCCTTTATTAGTCTTTGATTTGTGTACAAGATGGAATTTCTTGGGTTTTACATTAATTTAATTTGTGTTTGTTAATTTGTAATTAGGGGAATCTTAAATATAGAAAATATTTTCAGGCTGCTTAAGATTTCCTAGAAGGTTTGCTTGACTCTCACTCTTTATTATTCACAATAAAGAAAATTTTACCAATTTACCCTGGTACAAGGTAGCCACTGTAGCCGTATCGTAAGCCTCTGTGGGCTAAAGCCACTATCCTCACTATAAAAGTTTACCTCCTGTAACCTACTACACAGGACTAAGACCCAGAAAAGAAGATTTGCTTAAAAGCAGAGCTGTGAATAATGGAAGTTTTGTAGGAACTAATTCTCTTCCCACTGCAGTTCTGTACTTCAATTAAGTATTCTTTAATGAATGGCTAATTTTAAACTTGCAATTAGTCAGAGTGAGAACAATAGACCTACCTGTGCTTAATTTCCTTAATGTGTCAAAGCTGCACTGACTTCAACAGAAGTGTAATCAAGTTTCTGCAGTTCAGTAGTTACTGGATAAAAGCTAACTTATGTCCACAGTGAAAGACTGAATTCAACTTTTCTTTTACAGTTCACTAAGGTTTTTTTAATACCTCTTATTAGGTATGTATTAACTTATATCGCCACTACACTTTCCTAAAAAGTGGCCCGGCACCACCAAGATGCTTCTCCCAGTATCTCTACTGGGCTCAGTTATTCCAAGCAGTAGAAAGCACACTGCTTTTTTATTACATATCTTGAGGTTTTTCTGAACTAGAGCACAAATTTTTGAGGCAAGTATAGCAGTGGTATTTAGAAAACCCACAGCTAAGAAGCATATAACATTATTCTGTCTTTGATTTTTAACATTGTTGATCTAGTTTCCATCTCTTCTATACTATATTGGTGGGGCTTTTTTACCTGCTGTGTCCACTTTATGATTACAACACATGTGCTTTTGCTGGGAACAAAATATCTAGCTTCTATATAAGGACTGGAAATACTGCCCAATCCTCAAATTCTTGTGTGTCAACAGTAATATGAATTCCAGGTGACCTCCAGAGAAGTTCAAGAAGCTGTTAAAGAGAACCCTTTGGTTTCCATGTCAAAACTCTGTCTTGTGAAGAGGATTGGTTTTTCTCCAGTTACTTTAGCTAGCAATACCCATTTCGCAAACATTCAGCCTAAACCTCTGCTTGAACTAAACTTACCAAAATTCAGTATGAGTCTCAAGTTCAGATTTCCAAATCCTAATAAGGATTCTTAGATATGCGTGCCAAGAATTTATGGACACATAGAAATCTGTTTTCTAATAAATTTCTCTCTTATGACTGCTGAAGGACTCATTAAAGACAGAGAAATCATAATTCAACATGGTTGACATGCTATGACATGATAGATCCCAAAGCAGGATTTACAGAAAAATTTCTATAGATGGTTGTTTAAAGATAAATTAGACTCTGAAAATTTAGATGTGCAGTGATTCTGCTGTTTCGTGGAAGCACAGTGATATTATTTACCAAAGTATTTCCTGACACTGTGTGCATAAACTAAAGAATCTGCTTATGTTTTGAATTATACATATGTAACTTAGCTTTACCTTTGTTTTTTCTTATTGATTGTCACAGGTCCAATTAATGGAAGGGAAAATGCTGCTTATATTCTTTTCTATATATTACGTTTTCATTTTAGCTTAGATGGGAACAAGAGAAAATATTATGTTCTGTTAACATTACATTTTATGAAAATCCATGGAAGTTAAAATTCATTACAGTGCACACTTTTCCAGTGCTCTCACAGCATTTTCTTTTCTCAGGCTCTGCCTGAAGGTAAATCTGTGTGGAATCCATTCAGTTATATGGAGCTATCAAAATGCAGAAGTCATATTTCCTTCAGTGAGGGAAGTTTTCCTTCATTTTTCTTTCTCTCAGTCCTTCCCCTAACCCTCATTTCTTCATCATACATGTTCAGCGAGTAGCTTGAAATGTTTGTGTGGCCTATATACAATATTTACTGAGAAATATGTTTTCAGCTGTGTGAAAGCGAAAAGGTGGAAAATCTTGGAAATTACCAAGTCTAAGAATGTATCAATGGCGTTTACATCCATGTGGGCAAGCAATCAAAATAAGATGGATTTTCTGTGAATATTTGTTCTAGTAAAACTTAAATGTTTGCCTAAAGGTATGCTTAAAAAATGTATTACTATGAATGAAGTAAATGTGCTTGAGTATGTAACTCTCTCTTAGTTTACACTTAGCTCCCAGCAATAGCACTTCTCAAAGCAGATGCCAAGATAGACATTAGACTGAGTGGCAAATATTTTTACAGGTTGTCCTAGGGTCTTGGCCTCATCCAAATCCAGATGCCTGAGTTTTCCTCCTGTAGAAAACAATATCCCTAAAGACACTTGCTGAAGATCCTCTGGGACCAGGGTACAGCTGGGGCATACACCAAGATCTCAGACCTTCTCAGCTGTGCAGTACAGGCTACACTCATTAAACACAGGTTTCCAAATTTACCTCAGCATATTTGGCTTCCCAAAACTGTACAAAGCTTTTCCAGACCCCAGCAAGGTGTACATGAATGAAGCAAGTGCACTGCTTTGCATTGTAGGTGGTTGTTCAGGTATAAGCAAAGAAAGAGTGAAATTTGATCAACTCAGAAATACAGCGTTTTATGCCAATATTACACATATTTGTCTGACACAGTCACACCAGGCATCTGTTAATTCATTTAATGTAGCTATTTTTTTGATACATGTTTCTATTTTGCCACCTTGCTCAGCAGAAAGACAGTATTTGACTACAAAGTAGCCCATGGAAAGACAAAAATTACAAAGTGTGAAAAAAGGAAAGCAGGCTAGCAAAGTGTTACTTTGCCACATGACCTTTCGCTGGGAAGATCAGAATCTGCATTTAAGCCATTGTTTGCTGTGGAGAAAGCACAAGCAAAGGTGCAGATATTAAGTGCCAGCCCACTGACAAATGTAACAAAACATATGGAACAGTAAGTGTCAAGCCCCAGAAGCGCAATCAATTATGTGTGCTGTTGCTGCACGCTCTGGAGAGGTGATGATGTTCATTCTTCTTCAGTTGGATACTTTCAACAGTACAGCCAATTCAGTACAAGCAGAGCAGCTGGACACGAAGCAGCATCATTAGTGCAGCATTGCGGCCTACTGGAGTAATTGTACAGCAAACTAGGTTATTTGCACATCTACTTCTCCTGCGTATTAAATGTGGGATAATGAGTAATTACTTGTGGTCTGTTCGGAAAAAATGAGTTGTTTGTTCAGCACTTTGAAATCATAAATCAATACATGCTGCAAATGTGATGTGCCACATAGAGCCTCATTCAAGAGAGAGCAGCATTGGACAGGGAAAAAAGGTGCCTCTCTCTGGCTCTCATGTGCTGCCTTCTGCAGAATGTAGTGTTGGGCATGATTCCCTCGTCTATAGTTTGAGAACAAATACAATGCAAGGGGGCTTATTCACCACCTTCTCTGGACAAAGTGAGCAAAAACTAGATGAGGCAAGAGGAAGATAGACATAGTTGCCTGAATCACTTTAACTTCCATGGAGATGACTATTCAGTTAACAATCAGGTGACACAAGTATTTTCTTTGGCACTCCAAGAGCCTCTACGGGCACATCAAGCTGATGTTTTCAGATAAGGCTTTTAAAAGAAAAGAAATATCTTTCTTAGGGTTTCTTCCAATGCTGGCTTTTGAATCCAAGGTTGAGCACTCTTAGTGAGATTCATTTCTCTACTTTATATTGATGGACAAGATAAGCTGGTGTATTCCCTAAGATGGCTTACAGAAGCTTTCAGGGCTCCCTGATTCAGTGGTTTCCTTGAGCTTTTTCGGAATTATGGCATTTCTGAGCTCTTTTCAGCACCACACTACTCCATTTCTTTTCCTCCACTCCAGAGATCTTTCCAGGGATGCTCTGGAAAAAGGGAAGACTGAGTACTTGTAGGATTGTAGCTGCTTCCAAAAGGCTGCAAAGAAAAGAGCTGAATTAGGTTCCTTGCATTTACTATTTTCCAGCACTGTTTAACTGTTCATACCTCTGTACAATATTCTGTCAAACAATTGATAAATCCTAATGAGTTTGTGCATCAATATTTTTTTATATAATCTCAAGAAACTGTAGTTAAGTTTCCATTTTCAGGGTTAACTCTGCCTTTATGTTTTCTGTCTTTGCCGTAACCATAGCACTCCAGCTCAAGGAGTTAAACTAGCCTTTACAGTGAATCTAGAGCATATATTGATCTATGTGGTTTTGTAATTATAATTCTGAATTATATTTTTTTCTCTTTTGCTCACAATAATGTAGCTCCATGGAGATATGATGACTGAGATGGAAATTCACTTACATTCAGTCCACCACACCTTACCCAAAATACATGGATGACTGTTACAAAACTGTAGTTATCCATAACAGACAGAAAGAGGGAGAAAAAGAGTGTGCTTTTTTTTCCTTGTAATTAATATTAGGCATTTTGCTTCAAAAAATTCCTCATGAATTCAGTAGACACAGTTTTATTTATAGTTTATTTTAGATTTATTTTCTATACATGTGACCTACACTAAAGGGGAACCAGCAATCCTCACAACAAAATGGAGGGAATAAGGATAGCCTGGTTATGCAGGAACAGCTGCTTGTTTTCAGCAGCATCAGTTGAGAGTTTTTCGCATTCTCCTTCTCCGCCTCTCCCCAAATGTTCAGCCTGCTGTGTGCAAGCTGGGTGTTTACAGTTCAGGACTATGGAGGAGGAGGAAATATTTTGCCTATTGTTCAGTGACGTCAATGGCTTCGCTCCCAGTCACTTGAGGGACGCTGGTGCTTAGCAAATGTCAGTACACTGCTGCTACTGCATGTGCCTTACAGTCTGCTTGCAGGAATTTAAGGTCTCTCCTTCAAGATAGAGCCAGTTGGCAGACAAGGCGGGTGTGAAAGGCAAGGAGCAGTAGCCATGGAAAGCTGCTCTGCTGCTTTTTACATTTGAAAGCCTAACATACTAGTTATTTGTTGTGGCATTAATATGGCATACTTATTAGCATTAAATACTGAATTTAGCTTAAAACTGTCTTTTATTCTGCACCAAAGTCTCTATGACATTCTTTTCCTTTGTATTAAGAAGAATTTTGGAACCTTGTAGTATATCAAGGGTCTAAAAAAACCGTCAGAATACACAGACAATTTTATAATTAAACAGGATAAATTAAAATCTGACTATATTCATTGTTTTTCTGATGCCCTCTCATGGTCTATTTTTGTTACCAGATATTGAAAAATGAATGGTAAATGTATTTTGCTGAAGATTTTTTAGGCTCAGGGTTGATTTATTTTTTTTTAATGCATGTTTTATGAAAGTATCTATAGTCGATGTTGCTAAAGGGGCTGCAATTGGAAAGCCATTCTTTAATCAATTTTTCAAATAGACAATACAGAAAGAAGAGTATGTCATGAATTCTGTTGTTATAACAGTCCCCTGTATACCAGGTATAAGAGTTTTTGGAAGCAAAATCTATTGCTAGTCTTTTGAAAGAAAAATATTACATCACTTTCTGCTTCATTGGGGGTGGGTAGAGACAGAAACGAACAGAGGAGGTTTCATTTCCTCCCTCCTTCCCTCCCTCCCTCTGCCTCCTTCATCTCCTTCCTTTTTCTTCTCCCTTCCCTCCCATTCCAGTGAGACATCTGTCTAAAGCTGTTCCGCTGTGTACTGTGGCTCCCTCATTTTAAACTCCTCCAAAACAGCTAAGAAAATCTCCTTTAAAATAACATATAATGATTTGGTCAACTAGTTGTTAGAGTGATATTCATATTGTTAGAAAAATCATTTTGAAGTAGATGGAAAGTATTAAATGTGAAAATTTCATCTGCTGGCAACACAGTTAAGTTAGTTGCTTTGATGCTTCCTGTGATTGTATCCTGTATTTTGGAGAAAATCTGAGCACGTGATTTTATATTCATTACAGTATCCATATATCCAATATCCACCTCTTGACCTTTTGTAATGGCTTGGACTTTGCTCTTTAGACCCCTTAAGAATTGCTTTAGGGTAGTTGTTTCTGAGAAGGTTTTTCGTGAGCTCCACTATACCACATGTAGTGATGGCTCACAAGCCAGACTTGTCAAGAAAGCAGAGGACCATTCTAAGGTAGGCATGTCTCTCACCTGGGCTCAGACTGAAGACAAGATTTGCCTTTCAGGCAAAAAGAGTATTATTACAGAACAATTTCTTCAGCAGTAAGAGAGTGGTTACTAAGGAATAAACATCTAGCTGTTTTCATGAAAATCAAACTGAAATGAAATAAGAATATCGTGAACCTCTTCAAATAAAGAAGGAAAGTACAGTCCTTGTGGGGAGAAATAATGCCACTATTTAACATAATGTATTATTCCTAAATAAATATTGTAATAGATATTAACATTAAATATATTTATAATAGTGTATCAGATCTTCTGGGAGTCCCATGTATTTTGCAGGCTATTTCTCAATCACAACTGCAATGCAGTGGGTGGAACATCACAGCTTTCTGCATCTGAAAAAAATACACAGGATCTTTCAGCAAAATGCTGTGTGCATGAAGGACAAAAAACCACACTAGCAATCAGATTGGAAGCTGGCAAGGAAATATGGAGAGGGGAGGAAAGAAAATATGCTTTTTAATTTCTAAATAGTAAGATGTAGTTTCATTTCTCCTCTACAAGCTAACAGCATGTCAGCATGACATGCAAGTTTCCTATCAGCATACTAGCTTGCATCTTCAAGTAGCTGCATATTGGAGGAAGAAGAAAAGGGAAAAAAAGGAGACTGGAGGAGGGGAAATTTGGCATATTACTAACCCACAAAAAAGTTGGTTCCAACAGTGCATGTTGGAAAGTATTCCTCTCCTTCCAGGATAGCATTGGAAGTGAGGTAAACACAGGTGCAACACAGAGGGAAACTAATGCCTGGAGGGAAAGGTGTCACTTGATACTTGGAGGGAGTAACTGGTCTAGAAGAAGTGGTCTCGTTCCTCAGGTAGGGAAGTTTATCACAACAAAGAGCGTGACTCCAGACCTGGAATGGGAAATGTCCCCTAATACAGAAATGGACATTTGCGCCTGGACTCAGTCTGGTTTCAATGATGAAAACAGTGTCAGCATGATGAAAAGTCAATTTCGGAGGGACAAATAATTATCTGAATTTTGTGACTGGTAGTAACTTTGTTCTGTCATTTGTGGCAGTCCATGGCAGGCCACAATGCTGAGCCACTTGGAGATGCTGAAAACCCAAGGAGCAGAATGATGCCATGCTGAAGAGCAGAGATCCATACAATCCCAAATCTGAGGCACGTTTTTCAGTCACACTCCCAAGGCTGTGTGCAAGACTAAGGGGGTAGCCATCAGGATTGCACTGGGAACTGAAGTGGCTATGCCATCTATGCCAGATGTAGCATGTTAGTCTGGGCTGAACAGATCACTACTGGCCATCATTTAACCTCTTTCCACAATAAAATAGATGATATAGCTCTCATGTTAATAGGATCAAAATTCTATGTCATTCCCCTTACCTGCCATTCTAAGCTTAATTCAGCAATGGTTCAAAGGAGAGAGGAACCATGAACTGCCAAGTGCTGTAATCTCAGTCATTTACAGCCATTTTTAATTTCTTTTTCTTTACAGAGGATTTTTATCATTTTTCTGTTTCTTTCAAATGGTTTTATAGCATTTACTACCATAAAAGTAGTATTAGAAGCAATAACATTTGAGTTATACTAGTCCCTAGAAATTCCAGTGAGGGTTGAGACATGTGTAAATACAAAAAAAAAAAAAAAAGATTTTTGCACCAAGGAATTTATATACTGAATCTTGATGCAGTTAAATTGTGTTTTCTCCATTCTCCTAAATAAAAATACTTAATAATGAGTAAAAGAGTTAGCCTGTAAATACAAAAGGATTCCAATAGTGCATGACTCTCTTTTTCAACTCTCTTTCTCCTGTTCATTTATTGTCTGCAGTTGAATTACATTGCTTTTCCACTTCACGCCAAGAACGGATAGGATTGTCTTGCCACATATAATCAGATCAGTGCAGAAAAGCTCCTTTCTTTATTTTTTTTTCCCCTTGTGTAAAAACTCTTTTCCCTGAGTGGTGAATGAACAAAATTCTTACACTCAAACAGCAGCTTTAATGTCTTTCTTACACACAAGATACACTGTTTTATCTTGATAACCTAACAAGGGAATTGCCACAGGAATACTTTGTTCTATTCCCTTTGGCAAGCTATTGTATTTGAATACTGCCTTAATTTCCTATGGAAGGATGGCTAGGAGTGATGCACCCCCAAAACAGCAAAGTTGTAACAAAACATTATTTCACACAGGTTTTTTACACAGGTTTTTATGTGGGAAGCCGGGCTGTGGTGAATAAGCCTGTCAGGTTCTCACAGAGGATTAGCATGGCTGTCACAGTGCAGAAAAGATTGTTGAACTATGTCAACATGAACAGTACATCAGTCCTGCTGCCTCCTAAATTGCCACTTAATCAATATTCTCCCAGTCCTCTCTTCTTTTTCTGATGACCATTAAAGGCAGCACTGTCTGCTCAGCTAAGATGTCTGCTGCTTCCCTTTGGTGCCTTTAACATGGTGCACGAGGATAATTTTTTTCTGGATAATTGAGCTCTTATCTTACTGTATCTACTTGTGGTGAATGTGTGAGTGGCACAATTTTTCTATGTCTCCCATCAGTAATTGTGATTGAAGGAAGGAAAAGAATGAGATAGGATAAAGATGACATTTCACAGATCTGTAAAGAGTACAGGAGAATCTTGTCATTTCAGTTTGTTTCTCTTGCTTATTCCAAAGAGGAAGCACGGGTGAATGATACTGGTGGACAAGTGTCCATCCAAGTGCATCTGAATGCAGGAATTTCTTGCAATAAAATATATCCTTTGAAACAGTGACCAAATATAAAAAAAATTGAAGATAGGGTGGGCATTAGTTAGCAAAGGGATGAAAAGATGGGACCATCTCTGAGGTGAGGCTCAACAGGGCAGCGAAGTAGACTGGGTTTATGAGATGTCTACTTCGCAAATAAACTTTTTTAGTTAAACTTAAAAACAAGGAAGGAAGATGTATTGAGGACCAGTCCCACCTCAGCTATTGATAATGACATAACTGTTGGGCTGCAAAGGTTGGTCTCAGTGTCCTTGTGAACGTGATGAAGGGGTTTGGACAAACAGAGGCAAAACCTGAGAATGAACCAGAACAGAGGAACTTTGGCTGGGTGAATATAATGTCTCTCATTGAGTAAATGCTCAGAGACATTTAACAAATAAACTTGAGCAGAGTGTTTGTAGATGGAATAAAACCAGCATGCCATTAGTTTATTTTCTTCCTGTAAATACTTTGGTTTTAGCTTTAGAAATTAGCCATATTCAAGCAATGTTGAGCAATAAGACTGTCAAATTGCCATGTTCACCTCTTTCATACTTCCCAAAACCAGATGGAAAGAGCAGAACCCAGCAGGCATGCTAGTTAAGTGTAGTGGACAGGTGCTGATGTCTAACTTTCAGATGTACAAGAACCAAAAAATTCCAGCTCTGGGAGAGGCATAAGGCTGAAAAGAAGAGAGGTTCTTGTAGCAACGCTGACCAAAGGATGCAGGAAAAGCTACATCTGTAGCCGATGAACTAAATAGAGTTCTATAGCTGTAACATTTTAAAGAAGATCATACACTTAAAATTTATTTGAATGCCCATCCGAAAGACAGCATGCTCTTGATGGTACCTTGCAGCAGAACATGCTTCTGAAAACATCTGAATCCCTAGTGGTCTTGATTCAACCCTCAGTTCAATATAAATGGTCCTAAGACCATAAAAATACTGAAGATTGTTGAATAATATTAAGACTATCTGCACTGCTTCAGCTGGATATGTTTTTCTGTATTATTGATTTTACTGGCGTGTAGGTGATAAGTAGACTTTCTGGCACCATTAATTTAATGACTTTCTCTAATCCTACAGATTACATTTCCAAAACAAGTTAATTATTTCTACACATATGTGCTAATAGGGATTTTTTGAAGTTTCTCTCTTTTTGTGTGCATAGACTATAGCTATAACTGTCTTTATTACCAATCATTTTTGACAGCAAGAGTCTGAAGGAAGTATGACTGGACAACACTTTGTCTTGTTAGGCATGTACCAATTTGTTTGGTTGCTATGACAAATGCTCCAAAGCCCCATGCGATGCTGAGCTCTCATAGGACTAATGATACAGGGCAAGGTACAATAAAATGAAGTGTTCATTGATCTTCAGCGTCTTTGCAAAGCAGCCCACCCTCACTCTTTGCCTGTTTTCTCCATCCTCTAAGGTTTCTTCATTTGACCACTGTGGAACAAAACTGGAAAATGTCTGGTGTGTAATACAGAATGAGCCAATATAAATTTTAAGTTAATACATAAAACCAGGTATACTATCCTTTCCCTCCCACAACATGCTGCTTTTTCTTTCCAGCACTGCTGGAGGAAGAATATTTTTTTTTGTCTGAGACACTTCTTGGGCCATTCCCATTTCAAAGTACTAAGTCTATCTTTTGTAATAGTCAAGTGAGTCAATTAGTACAGACAGTTAATAATTTTCTTAAAGTTTAAGAAATTTTAGAAAGAGACTGAAGAACAATTTACTTATTCATAATTTCAGTAAAAACAAGCTTCTTATATCAATAGAAGCTGAAGAAAAAAAATCCAGTAGCTTCACTTAGAAAGAAGATGTCCCATAATTTTAAATGAAAGTAAGTTGAGTGAAATCAGCTTTCCAAGAGGCAAAGTTAAGGATGCAGAAGAAATCCTTCACAGTGAGCAGACATTCATAGCATTTGCATGTGAAAAGCATTGTGTTAAGGAAAACAAACCAAAAAAGCCAACAAGTCGTCAGGTCTACAGGGTTCAAATATTCCAGAACTCTCAGACTTACTTGGCAGTTGCTGCTCATAACGTAATTCAAGAGTGGAATATCATATGGTGTTAACTGTCAGGATTGAAGTCCTTCGGTAGCAATGTGTGTGGGAAGCCTGCAGAGCCTGCCTGCAATGTGCCTAACAACCAAAATTTTTTGCACTACATTCACCCACAAATTGAAAATATATGCAATATTTATTCTAGTATAGTTTTTGGCATAGTTTACACCTCTAACACTTCAAACAGTTTAAGCAAGTCTAGGGATCTTATCGAGGGCAGTAAATTAGACCGTTTTGTTTGTAGAAAAAGGATTTGCTGTACTCCACCGTAAAAGCTAAGCCAAAGTTGAACTATGTCCTTTAAAAACCAAAATAAGACATTTTTATAAGATAAAATGCCTCCATCTAGAAATCAGTTAAATATGACCTTATTGACAGCAGCTGAACAGACTTGCCATAGAAAAATGTGTAATTTTCAACGCATTTGGATTAAGGGTTTTTCCCCCCTGTTTTATTGCTTTATGTGATTATATTTCTTTACTGTATACAGACCCTCACTGACATTTGAAAAAATAAACACAAATACTAGAAACATTTTATAATTATTTAAGCTTTTCAAAAGTTTACTTTTACAAAATCTTGAAGTACATATGCACTTTTCTATCCTTTTAAAATAGTACATGTATAGGGGTACAGACTATGTTTTAGACTGTGAAAATAAGAAAGGATATTTGCATGACTGAAATCTTCTTGCAGTTTGGGTGGATATGGCCACTTGAAACTATTGACAACGAGCACTGCAAGCTATATAAATCCTCAGTGAGGCTTTTAAAACAAACAAGGCAATTAAGTTCAACCTACTTCTGAATAATTTACTGAGGCCCTTTGGCACTATCACAGAAATACCTTTTTTCTCCTTGGACTTTTTGTCCAAGCTGTTGTCTATCTTCTCCTTACCATAATTTACATTACCCCCATTCTTTGTCGTGTCGTTTTTTTATGAAGCCCCCGTGAGATAAATACTTTCATAATCTCATTAGAAGAGAATAGAAGCATTGTAGATCCAGGTTACTTACTAAGTTTTTACAATATATTTTGCAGTAGATCAGCAAGTTCACTGAGCATCAACTAAATCCCAAATGGAGTAAGTCAAATATTGCATCGTTTAAGGTAATTTATTGTGTCTTTTTCAGGAATACACAAAATTTTCTTATTTGAAACCTTGTTCAGTAAAAGCTGCAATGATTTTGTATTAGAACAAAACAAAATTAAAAAAAAAAAAGCACAACTTAAAACTATAGCTCAAACATGAATCACCACTTCTATAGTACAAATTGGTCACTCATAATGTTAAAATTCAGAGCAAAAGCTGGACAAAGCAGAGTCTTGAGTGGATCCCAAAGCAGATCAAATTGTCAGCATTTGTTCCTGGCAAAGAGGCCTTCTCAACTGTAAGCAGACACCCAACAGAAGATGTAGTCTTTAATATTTTTATTCTGACACTAAGCTGTGTTAAGCTTATGTTCCAGGAAAGGAAAAGTTAAGTAATATAAGAGAGGCTTTGTGTTACGTTTAGGGACACAACATCCACTGAATTTAATTTCTATCTCTACTTCATGTTACTCTAGATATTAATATAAGTATTTCTATTTTCTGCATTTGCTTTCTTAAACTTCTGGTGATAACCAGTGGTAGAAATTGAGGTATGGGGTGTCGGGGTGTGTGGGGAGGTGCTCTATGTAGAACCCAGCTAGAGCTTTCATTTTCTGCAGTTGTTTCTTCCTCTTTTAAATTAATTTCAGTCACAAGAAGCAAATGGCAGTGTTTCTCTCTAATAATACAGAAATCATATTAATTTCAAATGTATCTGGATTTATTACACTGTATTTGATTTATTTGGTTGAAGAGCAACTTCACATAGAAAACCCAGCAGGACATCACACAGAGAGAATTGTGTCAGCTCCTTCTGAAGCTAGTTTATACTACTGCCATTCAACCATAGGGAAACCCAGGCAGAATGAGAAAAGAATACTGGAGATATTATTTCGAGCAGCAAATTAATACCTGACCTTACTTTGCATGTTTCAAACAAGAGTGCCACAGATTAAAAATAACTCACATATTCCTTTTTAATTGTTCTTCTTCTATGTATTCAAACATTTGTGAAACATTTTTGTCTCTATGTCTTTAATATGATTATATGTGTTAATTAAAAGTGTTTTTAAAGTGTATAGTAAGGAATGACAGACATTTGGAAACTGCTGGAGTTAGCGTCTATCATTAAACTGATGTGTTCTGAGATTTAGAACTGTTTGAATTATTTATTGTGAATGGTTTATTTAGACATGACAGCAGAAACTTGGAGAACCTTGGAGAAGTTCTCAAGTACTCATGTGATGTACCGCAAAGACCAGTGGCAGCTCAGTTGCGGCACTGTAGTGCTCTTCACGGACTAGTTAATCTTGTTCTTGGCTGCTTTTTTCTTTGCCATCTTCTGCTATGATTCAGATTTTGTTTTAATGTTCCTGTTAGTCATAATTATTCACCAAATAATTTATGCAAATAAGTTTCAGCTTTTAGATAGCTTTTTCTGTGCTCACTTACATGAAATATGGTATCACTCACTGAGTCACATTATTGTTTTTGTCCTCTGAGTCAATACATGACATTGCTACAAGAAAGCCTTAATACATAATGAATAACAAGACAAAATGCAACCAGTGCTCATTTATATAAACTTTTGAATTAGTTTTGGGACTCACAACTCTTCTATTAATCAAATACCAAGCCTCTGAATAGCTACAGTATAAATAAATAAATACTGAATAGCAAAAAAATATTCTATTTCAATGGAACCTTGTCATGTTGAATAGTAAAACTCCCACTGATTTCACTGAGGTCAGGCTTTCAATGTTATTCATAAAATATTCACCAGGATTTTTTTATACCATTCTACCAATTTATTGACATCATGATTCACTGGATTTTTAATGTTTGATGGTATAACACTGTCCTGGTTCTGGCTGGGACAGGGTTAATTTTTGCAGTAAGTGGGAGGGGGCATGGTTAGGACCCAGAGATTATTCTATACCACCTCATTGCTGGGGATGAGGGAAAAGGACTCTCTTCCGGGGAGAAAGAGTTCCTTCCAGTCAAGAAAAAGTAGCAGAAAGAGCCATCTGATACTGTCTATTATTGGGGGGTGGGGGTTTCTATGAGAATAGTTTCTCTTCTTATACCCTCTGTCATTAGTTTTGTTGCTGTAACTGTTGATTTTCTTGTCTCATTGCCGTGTCCAGTAAATTATTCTTATATCATCCCATAATCTTTACCTTTTGTGCCTCCAATTCTCCTCTCCAGTCACCCACAGGAGAGAGGGGAGAGTAAGTGGCAGCATGGGAGCACTAAATTGGAGAACACAATTCCTAAATCAGGACAAACACAATCACTTTAGCTGTAATATTCTTATTTGTAATGAAAATTAAGAACATGCTAAGAGACCTTATTTTTCAAAAAATTTCAATTGTTAACAATATATAGAACTGGATTATCTAAAAGGCAATCTGGAGTTCCAACTATGTAACTTTTTGCTTGTTTAGTTGTCTTTTATTAACAACGATGACAAAATCTCAATGTAAAGAAAGATCTAACCCAAGACTGTTTCAAAACCCCAGCAGAACCCTATAAGGAATGCTCAGCTGCTTTGTTATATATTATTGTAGACACAGGATTAACAGAGCTAAGCAATAATCATAAAAGCTGAAAAAACTCTCTTCTATTTGCATCCCATTTGAGCTGTAAAATCATAAACCAAAGTGAGAACCCTTTTTTTAGCAATGTAAGACAAATTACCAAAGTGCTAGGCCTTTACTAAAATTTAAGCTAAATCAAAATCCCAGAGCATCCTACCAGCATGGAGCAGGGAATTGGTCTCAGTGATCTTTATGGGTCCCTACCAACTCACAATATTCAATGATTCTGTGACTTCAGATGCCTAAAATGGCATTTTATCTCAAGTCGCTGTCAGATATGCCCCTAATGTCTTATTTATAATACAACAGTAGGTTCTCACCCTAAGATTGCAATTTGTTGCCTTGACAATAGGTCGAGAAAACATAACTTCTGTAAGAAGCTTGGGGAAAAGAGAAGATAACTGAAAAAGTCCTTAGGCAATTTGATTTCAGTATGACTTATTGATTACAGTCAAATAAGCAAGTTGACTCGTTATTAGTGTAATATAGCAACAGATAAGGAAGGAAGTTCCAAAAGCCAACAAATATTCTTAAAAGATGTTTGAAAAGTCTCTGATGTTACAAGTTATTTAGTCATTGCTTATTAATGTAATTAGTCAAGTGTTAAAATAATTATTTTAAATCACATTAGGAATAGAAAGTAAAGCAAACAAAATTCCATTTGCAAAGCCTCCTCAATGGATCAAAAATACTGCAGCATGGCTTACTCACTGTCTAAAATTCAGTTTGAGAGAAATAGACTGACAAGTATGTGAAATTAAAATCTTCTTAAGTCAATTTGAGGCAGACCTACCAGTTCAATCTAGACCAAAGCAAGGGCAGCACTAGTCCTCTTCAGCTCTGTAAACATCACTACAGAAAGTCTGGCTCCTGCCATGGCTGTGGTGCAGAAATGACACTTGCAGTTTGAAAACTTTCCCTTCCTAGTTCAAACTAAAAGTGCCTTGAGAGCCACTGTGACATTCAGAGTGAAGCATCTTACCTGTGCACAAGTTTAGCTGCACAAGCTGTGAGTCAGGCATAACAGGTTTTTAATTGTATAGCTTGCATTTTGCCCCAGGTACCTGAAAAAACATTGAAGACCACACTATCCAGGTCAAACCTGTAAGTCTGGAAAGTCTTTTTCATCAGTCTGAACTGTTAGCAATAGTGATGATGATATAAATATTTTTCATTGGGGAAAATGTCTGGCAAGAGATCATTTTAATGAGGCAGTTTTAAAAGAATATTACTGCTTTTGAGGGATATGATCTACTCCTCTTACTAGGTTACTAATAGACTAAGGAGACGACAAAGAATGTGACTGAAAGAGTTGTGATCAAATGTGATAAATGCTGCTTGCTCTAAATTGTGAACCCACATAATTTAAACTTTTGATGTTTTATTAGTTAACTCAGTTTATTACATTTGGACTGCAGAATTCCTTAATACTCGTGTCTTTCAGTACTTTACCTAGTCCACTTTTCTAAATCATGCAATCATATAGCAGGTACTGGATAAAGAAAGTGCTCCAGAGTAAAATAAGAGAGGTTTATCATGATGTTCAGCAGACACCTGTCTGTTTTTAAATGTAAGCTTCATTCTCTCCTTTTATCTCTGAACAATTCCTCTTGTTGATGGACTCTATGTCTTTCTATTGCTTTTATTAAATAATGCTTCCAAAGAGTTTGCACTCAGCCGTATTATCTGCCCTAAATCCTAAATCTTCTTTGCTGCCTCTGTCTATAGCTTCTTAGTTATCATACCAGACTTCAAAGTCTTTTCAACATCTAGAAAGCTTTTGATTTTATCAATATAAATCCCAGATAACTTCACTAACACTATGAGTAGTCTAAATTCTCACCCAAGACAAGGTTAACATGATGCACACAACTGCCAGGAAGACTGATAGGACTGAAGAGATGCATCAGGTACTGTGCATCTTTCATTCTCATCCTGTTATGTGTGCCATTAAATTTTGTGGAGATATTGGCATTTACATTCATCCTTTGTATGTAAAAGCTATGTGATTTCTTTCTAAAGGGTGAAGATGGGCTGTAGACACATGCACACATGTTTTCTTGTTTGGAAATTCACTGGCTGGATATGTAATTTGACTAGTGTTTTTGTATTACAGCAAACTTGGAAGGAGAGAAAAGTATTTGCTTGATTTTTAGAGCAAAAATATTCAGTAATTTTGTCCAGTTATATCCTGGGTTAGCCTAAGTCTTCTTTTAGCTTTTTGTACTGAAACACATGCTTTTCTGTCTGTATCATGCCAGAGCCCAGTGACATCAGTAGAATTGTTCTGAATTTACAGAAATATAACTCAGAACAGAACGTGGATCTATATCTAGCTCATTCGGTCTTTCATTGTAACAAACTTCCAAGCTCATAAATACTCACTGCTCTTCAAATTCTCACCACTGTGCTTATTGAAGTATCCAGAACTATACTTAAAACAAAATTAATAGGTAGAATATTATTAACTTTAAATACAGATTAATTAATTAAACTGTGAGAGTTATTCAGATAATTAAAATCAAGCACTGTTTAAGCAGCCTGGTATGTTAGATCTCTATACTTTACATATGTGATTATTTTAAAGGAACTTTGAGTATTAATACTACTAAAGTTATTGCAAAATAACTCAACACTTCTATCTATTGGAGCACTGGATTCAGATACTTCATTTTGTCTTTGACCCCAGTGCCTAGCACGCAAAGTCAAACTGGAGATTTTTAATAAGATCAGTTTCACTTTATCTGTTGATTCATCTAGATCACAGAATGACAGAATTACAGAATAAACCAGGTTGGAAAAGACCTCTGAGATCATCAAGTCCACCTATGATCCAACACCACCCTGTCAACTAGACCATGGCACTGTCACCTCCAGTCTCTTCTTAAATACCTCAGGGATGGTGACTCCACCTCCTCCCTGGGCACCCCATTCCAACGTCTGATCATTCTCTCTTTAAACAGATTAATAGTGGCACACACCTGAAGTCATACTGCCCTTATTCATTTCTATATTAATTTCTAAGATACTGTTGACTATTATTCTCAAAAGTTATATTTCACATTTCTCTTTCTGCTATATGTGGCAAGTCGCTTTTTTCTTCTCTAAATTGTATTGTATTTTCTTCTTTGCATTTATGTATTTCTAATTACTTTTCCCCTATATATTATTCATTTGTTCTTGTAATAATCATAACCACTTAAGAGTGGTTAAGTGTCCACTGTAAGAATTTTTTTGCCTTATCTTCTGTGTTACCAGATTACCTTTTGTCTTATTTTTATACTAATCTTATTTTAATGTCCCTTATCCATTTCAAACATTTACTTGAGTTTAAACAAATAGGAACATAGTAATTGCCCTACTGACTCAGACTGATGATCCATCTATCCAAATACTCTAATGGCAGTAGGAGATGAAGCTCAGGGAGAACATCCAAGCCTGGCTTTCAGTCATCCGCTCCCCTTCTACTCCACCATTACCCCAGTTGTATTAGAAATATCAGAGGGCAGGACTTTGCCTCTTCCTAATGTTGCTTCCACACCTGTTTTCCATTAATTTGTCTAATCCTTTCTCACACTTGTTGAAAACCTCTGCCATCTGATTAAGTGGCATCTTGTAATAAATCTTATTTATTACTTGATCTTGTATGAAAAGCATGGATCTGTGATTTACTGTTGGTCTCCATCTCGTCGATTTGATTAGAATCCTTCCTCCACTTTAAACAGGATCTCAAAGAGTAACAAGTAATATTTGGTCCTTGTACATGAATTTACCTTGACAACTGACACAAGCATTGATATCAAAAATGTGAAGTATGATTTCACAAAAGCAGAAACATCATGAGGCTGAAGAGTGAGATTCTAAATAATACTAGCATGACTAGCTGAAGTATATCATTAATAATAATTTTGCCTTGTTTCAAGACCAGCTCTAGTGTGAAGCCCTCAATCTCGTTAGATTATTAATCAGTCATTTTTAAAATAATTGACATAAGTGTATTTCTTCTCCAGTCCTTAAAAATAGAATAGAAAAATCTAAATTTTTCTGACATTTAACTTCTCTTCTGTAGTCGTTCCAGTACAGATTACACCATTATACGCTCATTTAATCTGGTGTTGTGTCAAAACTAATTAGAATTTCATGGCAATACAATCCTTTCACCTCTTGATACTTCATCAGTGTGACTTTATTTACAAAGTGCAGCATTTATACCTCATAAACCAGTTTTACAGGAACTGTGTGATTCCATATGCACTCCTCATCATTACTGTTACTCTTCATTTGATGTATGCTATAAACGTAGTGTCATATCAACCTCTTAGTAATTGTGTAGCCTGTTGCCATTCTTACTGCAAAATGACACTTGCAATTTTTTTCTTTACTGCCTTTTAATAGGCTTGGAAATGTATCCTTATAATTTTCAATTATGGTGAAGATAAAATCCTTGCTCCATATTCTTTGGCCACTGTTCTGAGGCCAGAATTGCATTCATTTAATAACGAGTCAAATACAAGGTAGAGCATGAAAGCAAAGCAAGCTACATTCACAAAAAAAAAAAAAAGTCATTATAGACATAATACTGCAAAAATTTGTGCTTCTCGAATCACAATAAACAACAGCTATAACGAAACTGAACTGCAGTATCTTCCTCCAATATTTGAGGTAATTTACTTTTATTATTTGTTTTATTAAGCCTCACTTCATAGTACATGATTCACACATATTCTGGCAGTCAGTCCTCAGAGTTAATAGGACATTCCAGGATCTGAGCCCATTCAAAAAGTGACAATATGGTAGATGTGTCTCAAGGGTCTGCCTAAGATGAACAGTTCACAGGAGTAGAGCATTAGATTAATCTCTTCTTTGTCTTTGAAGCACCATTATCATTACTGACATTGTGAGAGCAAGTCTGAAGAGAGACAATAAAGTTATCCAGTACAAGCACTTTTTTGTCTGGTTTCACATCAGAGATAAATAAATGAATGTTACACTGCAAAATATCACTTTCAGAGTACTTTCTGACTTCCAAGAACAGCAGTCTCTGCCTTTTCTTCCCTGAAGTGTTGACTAAATGTTCAAATTGTGTGGACCAATACCCAGTTCCTAGAATATCCAGAGCAACTTCTGTTTCGAGTTTTAGACTAAAAAGGTAGGGAAAGGAGCAGTGACTCATTTCTGTGCTATGGAAGCTGCTATCAATTGCAGAAGAGGAAAAAGACAAGGAAGTGTTAAGGAAGATAGCATTATTTCCACCAGGGAGGAAGGGAGTCTGAACCTTTTACATCACAGCTCATTGCTGATGGATTGGAAGTGTCCAAATTTTTATCCCTGTTGTTGATAGTAATTTCCAGCTGTATCTGTTGGTGTCCCAAGGCTGATCACAAGCTGCAAGAGGCCCTTGCAGACACCAACAAAGAGGTTCTAGAACTTGTCTTGGAATGCTACAGAACCTCAACAGGGCAAAAAGAAAAATGTAGCCAGCATTTAATGGATTGAAAAAGCTAATTCATAACAGGCAATAATGGGTCTAGCAGACTAACATCAATCCTGGGAAAAACAGTAGAAAAGAGAAAAAAAAAATCAGTTAAAAGAGGCTTAAATAAATTATACTCATGTATAAAATTTATGAATTATATAAACAATGCAAAAATTTATAAAATTAGAATCTGGACAAAAGGACTTGTCAAATTATGTCTTTTAGTGAGTTTTTAAGTCATAAAGTTAATGCTATTAACACAGTACACATAGGTTTCTGTGAAATATCAAGACCTGATACAGAATAGTGCTTTCTGCTACGAATTTAGGATGATACAAAATTAATGTTTTACATGTTAAGTGCATTAAAACTAATAGGTGTGTGTTAAAATGGAGTCAGCAAACCCATATTTTTATACACCAATTTAAAAAAAAATCTGATTCAAAAACCATGCATGAATTCAAAGAACAAGAAGACTTTGTATCAAAGTCACCAGAAATATGTGGCCTGTAGCTTCTGCTTTTGATTATATGTCTAAAACAGTACAACAGGCACCTTTCCAGTCAGATATATGTCAGATGTATCCAAAACATACATCTAAAATCATGCAGCTCACAATAGACAGTAGGAAATACAAAAGTAAAATCAGTTTCAAGATATCTGTGTGCAAGTGCATCAGTGTAGCTGTTTTGGTATTCCACCATGAGATTGAGTCAACTGTGCCTTACATAGCATAATGTCCCAAAAAATTCATGCATTTCACAGCACAGAATGCAGCAAATACTGTTACTTAGTCAGTGATGGGGGTGAAACCTAAGGTAAATCATGTCAGCTCTAAGCCAGGCTTTGCATGGTGCCTGACTTCACAGTAAGTCTGTGTTTGTGAAGCAATAAGATTGTTCTGGTATTACAGCTTGGCAATTGCAGTAACTTTATGTATCACATTATGTATTTCCTTTTTTTTTTTAAACGTGCTCTTTGTTCCAGTGGTCTGAACTTCCCTTTCTCATCCCTTACCATTTTGCCAAGCCAGATCCTTGCTTTAACTCACTCTTTGACAAGAGTCAAACACTTAGCACATTTTGAAAGTTGTGTCTTATTTCTTTAGGAGAGTTTTAAAAAAATAAGAGAAAAAAAAGAAAAAAGTTCTTCTTTTATTGTGTGTTGTTAAAAGTTTTTCTCAAATGAGCAATTCTCAGAGGGCGCTGTATAAATCTTTGTATGGTATTCCCCATCTTACAAGTTTTCTGTAACAAAACAGTTAAGAGTACCGATATTTTAAAATACTATTTACATGAAGTAACAGTATTGCAATGAATGGGGCTGTCCACGTCTCAAACTATGGTTTCTTTTTTAATCTCTCTGCATATTCAGAAATTAGTTATGTTGGATACACTCAGATCACACTGGAAGTATTTAATTGGAAAACCCAAGAGGGACAAAGTAAATCCTTACCTTTAATCTAGGAAGCAAAACAGAGCTCATGCAGAGCTCTAATGCCCAGTCAAGTTACCTTTATCAAGATTTCATCTGGTAGATGGGCAATGGAGGAATGCTCAGATGTAATCAAAGACATTTGCTCAAGTTATTAGTTTGTATTAGTATTGCTGGTTCTGCTCCTAAATAAGCAAGGATAATTTTCAGTTCAGAAATCGATTTATTTCCCCCTCAGAAAGACTTAATACTGTTGACAGTATATATAGCGTAGTTGCCAGACTGAATAGAAAGATAAAACCAGTACTGGAATACAGTTGCTGTTTATGATGGAAAACCTTACCTAGTGAAACTGATCCATAAAAAGGTATCATGATCTTCATATTGAAGATGTGGTGTTTGAAACTAATTAAGAGTTATTCTGAAATATTTGTCAGAATGCATTTGAAGCTAATACAAAGCAAAGGAAAAATGCTTCAAAAATAGGATAGTACTGTACTGTTACTGAGAGTTTGTTGTCTTAAGCACCGATGAATAGGCAATCAGCTTGGAAAAAATAATTAATTCTTCAGTGCAAAACTTTTTCAAATATAAACATATAGCCCAAATTTCAAATATAAACATAAATTTTGTTTAAATCTGAATCTGTTGCTGAAGTGACATACGCTGCATGGGACATCGTATTAGAGCTAGTAGAATATCTTTCAAAACACTAATTAACATAATACATATTACCAAAATGTTATATCTTTTATCCATAGCAATTTGTTTACAATACTAAATAATGGAGAAATATATTTTGACTGTAAAAGGGTATCAGAGAAATAAGGTGGGCTTTTTGGTTGATAAGGGGTTATCAAGCACTTGATGACCAAAAGTTTCTGGAACTTACACAGTTATTAAATGAAACAATAATGGTAGAATTTGGTTTTCCCCTGAGAAATAACAATGTCTAGCATTATGATATAATTGGAGTACAGGGAAAGGGTTTAGGGGAAGAAATAGTACTACACAGTCAGAAAATAGCCTTTTGATTTTTCCTATGAGATTGCATGTCTGGAGTGTTGACATCTGAATAGAAATATTCAGAATAAGGAATTAAGCAAGATTAGTAGTAACTTCATGCTGCACAAATTGTAACTTATGCCACACAAAAGCATAAGATAAAAATCAGCCCGCAGATTTTTTTTTTTTAAAAAATAGTTTGCGGCAGATCAGCAGATTAATATAATTTAAAGCTGCATTAAGCCATATAAAGCAATCCAACAATTCCTTGTATATCTGCTTCTATAAATAATTTTATTTTCTGACTAGTCCCCAGGATAACAGATTATTCTCAGTCTCTGTGCTAAATAGTCTATTTATGTTCTATTTAGTTAATTAACATACAAATCACCTAGGTTAAAGTCAGAATTGAGAGCACTAGTCCACTTGCATTGTGATTTCCCAGATATTTGACAAAATAATAAATTGCACAAGGTTAAGCAAAAAAACAGTTTTAAGATTATATATTTTGTTTCATTTAATGTGAAAATAGCAGACATAAGGAAAACTTTATGATTAGAAACAGCTGTTCTAGATTAGACCAAAGGGCCATCCATCTCAATTAGCATTTTGAAATTAGGAGACCCAAAAGTTCTCCATCACTTGAGCAGTAGTAAACATCTTGCCCAGTCACAATCTTTTTGTTAGGAAAACAAGAATTAACAATACCTAGTAGCACATATATCGTATTCCTTCAAGTATCAAGTTGCTTACAACTTTAAACTAGTATCTACCAATTTACCCAAAGCAGCCTTAAACTTACAAGCTTGTAAACCCCATCCCACCCCAAACCAACCCTGAAACTACTTCATTAAATGGCTGCCATGCCGGTTACCTTCCAGTCATCAGGCACCCAACAATTCTAAGCAGGAGGTTACATGTCACAGTGGGTTTCAGCTGTTTCTTCCTTTAAAACTCTCAAGCAGTACCAGCTGGGTCTTCTGATTTGACAAAATAAACATTTATAGTTTGTTCTGTAATCTCCTTTACTGAGTTTTCATTTTGCATCAGATAATCTGATGTGCCTGCCATATAAGAACCATGTAGCATCGGAGCTCACCCAAGCTCCTCTATAACGAACTCAGAAGCAAAAATCTTCTTAAGTTTTTTGTTTGATGGATTTTGGTTTGGGTTGAATTTTTTTTTTGTTTTCTTTTTTTGGGGGGAGGTGGGTTTTATTTCTTCCCGTATGGCTTTATTTTCTATGAGTACTTTTTAGGAAGCTTTACAAAAAGTAACCTTTATTCACTGGATGTCTTTTACAAGTTGATTTTCAAACTACTTTTTTCACTTGATCATCTCACAGCTGAATGTGATACGGTTGCTCCAAAAAAATATAAGGTCTGTTCAGGTATATTCAACAAATAGCATGTTCATCTAAAACTGCTTAGATACTTATAAAGCTTTTGTTTTAATATTGGATATTAATAAATGCTAAAAGTTTCACGTGTTATCAACAAGTGCAAATTTTCCCAGGACATATGCTCATTCATGAAACACTGGAAAAAATGAATTCTGATGGTACAAAGAACAGTTACATAGCTCTTGATGTTTCAGTCTCTTCAGAAAATAATACCTGGCTAAAAACAAAGTCAACTTACAAGCTAGAACACTTAAATATTTATGGACTTTCTGACTGACCAAGGTTATTTTTCTGTGCAGACAGAATATTATTCAGAAATAGTCCCCTACTAAGTGACCAGCCAGGATGCATCTTGTCTGACCTTGTGTCACAGGATGGTTGGGGGCCAGTATAGGACTACTAACAATTCTCATAATCGAAAAAACCAACAGGGAGCTAAGACTTCTTCCTCTTCTTTGTTTTTGGTTTTTGATTGGGGTTTTTGGTTTTTAAGAACAAAGCCTAGCTAGTTCCTCTTCCCCAGAACTTTTCCATTGTTACTTTTTCAATTGATAAGGATGGGTCATCCGTATTTGAGATCACTGGCTGTTCCAGGTCCCCGCAGGCCCCCGCTGGGGGCTGAGGGCCAAAGCCCCCCTGTGGGGCTCTGAGCCCCTTCCTCGTGGCTCTACAACATGGCCACCTCTCCAACCAACAACCATAACTACAACTCTCCTCTTCCAGTGAGCTTGTGATATGTTTACATTTTTGCAGGAGCGCCCATTGGACAGAACTTCAAAACTTCCAGGGGTTTCCACCCCTTGGGGTCTACCACTTTTCTTAGCCTCTGGGGGAAAACAAGATTCAAACCACTACACTGGCATTGCCCAATGAGCTCCACTTTAATTGCTCTTTTGTGTAAGAAAAAGATAAGTTTTTCTCTACCCAAAGTTTTATTAATCTGGGGCATAGAAATGTCTATTACAAAGTACATCCAGACAGTGAGCCAGTACATCTGTAGGAATTTGAGTCATTTGGAGTTTGGGAGGAGAAGCATCACTGATGTTCTCACAGTTTTAAGTTCCACATAAAGTATTGATTAATGTAAGGCTAGCAGATATTAACCTTGCAATAAGAAGTAAAGGTTAATGCTATATTCATTTCAAAACCTGTGCAAACCCTGTTGCTTTCTCTTTTGTCTTGTCCATAGATATCACATATTCAGAGTCTCCTTTTTTTTCCCCAAAATACATGCTACTATAGATGTTAAATTTTAAACTGTAAAGAAGGCAATAAATCTTTTCTTCCTGAAATTACAGTGTGGTGCTGGTCCTATATAGGCTAATGTAGAATCACATGTTTCCGTGAAGCAAATGTACTACCTTGTTCAGGTATTTAACAGAACAAAGAAGGCAGAAGAGAGCTGTTATCAGCAGATGCCGTGATGGCTGCCTTCAGCAGAGAATTGAGTCTTTTGGTCTTGCTTAAAAGACAAGTATACCACTAGCCTGAGGCCTCGATCACGAACCAGTGTCTTTACATGTTGAATGTAAAGATGGTTTCTCAATCACGGAGCTAGGTTTTAGCACTGTGCTCATGATCTACTAAAAACTGCTGCACATCAGGACAACAGAAGTTTAAGCAGCACTTGTCCATCACTTTTCTCTGACCTATAGTATTTCTTTGAGAAAACCCATCTTATACCTATTTGAAGACTCCAGATGATAGAGAACATTTTATATACCTAGTTAACTATCTATTATATTTCTAGATGGAAAAATGATTACAGATAACCACTAAATTTAATTTTCTCTCCAAGTTGCATTGTAATCTAGGTAGTTCACATAGGAAAGACAGGGCTTTTTGAGCCATAAGTTTGAGACCTGAAATAATTCTTGTATAAATAATCTGAATTCTTTTCTATTTGTGAGCCTTTCATTTCAGTAAAAGGCTGAAAGCTTTTGGGTAATACACAATAAAAAGACAATCATAGAATGGTTTGGGTTGGAAGGGACCTTAAAGACTATCTAGTTCACAACCCTCTGCCATGGGCAGTGACACCTTCTGCTAGACCAGTTTGCTCAAAGCCCCTTGAAGACTTGTGCCTATTCGGTTTCATCAGGTGGTCTTGAACCTGCTCTTTGGTCCAGTCCAAGAGATTAAATGAGATATTGGAATATCTGAGTAAATCAGAGTGCTTCAAACAATGTATGCTACTTCAATCACTACAAGTAATTTGAATTCCTATTCATCTGCTAGTACTATTGGTGAAATGGTTGAAAGTTGATACATTTTCATTTACTTCATTTGAACTAATTTTTCCCCAGTCTCCCCACAGATTCCAATTCAGCAAAGCATTTATACTGTATTTAGGAGCAGGCCTTGTACTCAGATATTTTGGGGGCTTGTTCATTTTCACATGTGTTTTGGCTTTGTAGCAGTATTTCAAAGACAGATGGATTTCTGATTTCAGTAATTCTTTGTTTGTGAAATGTATCACTTAATGCCTGTGTGTGGCTAACAATATAATTTCCTGAACAGAACACACATATGTCTCACCTTGTCCACTGTTTCAGATAAATCACTGTAGCACTGTGCCTTTTTCTAAATCTGTAAAACAAAACGATAATAAAAGAGACAGTATTTAGATATAAGCATCTCCAAATGGCTTGGAATAAAAGCAGTATATAGAACCTAGATACAATGTGTGTTAGGGAAGAGAGCACAGACATATTTAACAACAAGGATTTAAAACAGGATTATGGTAGTCAAAACACTGCAGAACATCTCAAGTTTAGAAATTATCTATGAACATCCATAAGTTCCAAGTTGAGTTGGCTTTCCGTCTATATAAAAGTTGAAACTGGCACTTTTAACATTAAGAATCCATCTTTTTGTAACTATCGCTCTAATATCGTAGTTGGTTTTCACTAGGAGCTTTCCTGAGATAATCAAAACGGATTAACTAGTCCTCATTGCAAAGATCAGCTCAGTTCAGCATCTGATAAATCTAATTTCTACATAAGAGCATGTCTCATCATTGGGAGCAATAACCTGATGAATTACAGACTTACTGGATGGCTGAGGCTGTGAGATAAAGACAGGAAAAATTTCCCTCGTACTTTTTCTTACAGATAGGATAAAATCACAGGATTTGCAGCTGTACTCTACAAGCTATGTTCTGAGTTGCTTATTACAAGGTAGGATTCCTTTGTTGCTGTGGGGATATTCACAAATGCAACTCTAAACTAAAAACACTTGTGGGAAAAACTCTAGTGGTGATTCAAGGGTGATTGCTCTATGTTGGGGCAACCAGTGCATTAGATATAAAAGGAAGAATTTATTCACTTTGTCTTGATGGGAGTGTGTGGGATTTTTTTTTTTTCAGAGGTTTTAGTGAGTGTTTTTCTCAGTTATGCATTTTAACTGTTGGCTAGCACTTAAGCAATGCCAGTCAACCTGCCTGGTGAGTGATATGTATGATACTGTCTTCAGAGAGAGTGTTATATGCAAAGGCAGCAAATTTTCTGCTGCCACATTTGAAAAAAATGTGATTTAAATTCTCAGCTATGGTCTTCCTGTTTCATTGAAAATGACTACTTGGGATGTTCACAGAAAGTAGGTTTCTTGCTCAGATAATATCAACAACTGCCATAATGGCTGACTCAGGTTTAAGGTTTATAAGGGGCGTGGGAGGATGGCCCTGTGCTCTTTGGTTTGCTCACCTGTGGAGGGGAGGAATTTGTTTTGCATGTGCAATTACTCAATCTAGTCAGACATCTCATGAGGAAGGGACAAAAAAAGTTGTGTTTTTTTATTATCTTTGTTGATTGATTTCAGTTGCCTTCCTGATATGTGATATGTACTTCTGTACCTGATTCAGGTACAAATAACAGGGGATTAGAACTGTTTCTAGTTAGATTGAAAATATCTAGTAATACAAATTAAAAATACAGTAGTATACATTAAAAAAATTGAGTTTAAAGTATATATTAATTTGCAAGTCCATCTCAGAAATTTAATTGCATTTCTTGGACAAAATCAGTTGATCTAAGCAGATATTTGGGAATGGGGGGAAGCAAAAAACAAAGCCAAAACCAGCAGAAAGGAAGATTGGTTGTTTGTACTGTTCTTCCTTGGTCTAAAGTCTGCCAAGTGTAAAGCACAGTACCCATGAAGGTGAGTGCATTGCAGTTGAAAATTAAGCTGCTGTAGGGCAAACCCAGTAGTAGCTTAGTAGCTTAGTTCTGCTAAGCATTCATGAAACACTTGATTTAAATCTGGAAAGTCTTTCAAGACATAACGGTACAGAAGGCATAATGTGAACCCTTGATATGAGCTTGCAGTCACACATAGAAAAGGGAGCAAGAAAGGACACCATTCCACTATCTGTGTTTCTTCCTTTACAAAACATGTTTGGCATCTGCATCTTGCAGTTTCCCCTGGCAACTCTCTACCATCACAGAATAGAATGTCCCAAGGCTACACTCCATTACACTGCACCATCTTTTCCTTTTTTTCTTGCTCCACAAGCTTTAATGAAGTCCATCAAATTTGCACAAGTGCCCTATTTACTGTACAAAGATTACGTCAAAAGGAACGATGTTGGCTTCCTATTAATGCTTGAAGATTGGCAAATGATCATGAAAGTCGATTGCTGTTCAGTTTGCTAAGTGATGGCATATATTGCTGCCTTGCCTAATTACAGCAAATCAGATGTTTCCTGTGGTGGAAAACAATACTAACAAATTACTAACTCTGTGTGTTTTAAGGGTAATAATACATCTTGTGAATCAATTGAAGCAGAGCATTGGAACACAAATCTCTGTACATGTTTTACCATCAGTTTTTTTTAATGTGTATTTATGGATATGTAAATTCAGGAGAAATATTAAATCTTTACAATATCCATGATTGATCAATTGCACAGTAGTAGCTTTTCTCAACTGATTCAGAGCTGAACTGTATTCAGAGCTGAGTTTGTTCATTGCTTTTTTTTTTCTTAAGCTTTTCTCCAAAAATCCTCTGTTGAGTTACAAGAATAAAGGCACATGTGGTAAGCAGTGCAGTAAGCACTAGTATGCAGAATGGTAAAGGTAATCTACAAATAAATTTCAGGGTGTACAGAGATTAAAGGAAATGGCATTACCACAAGAAAATTAACAGAAATTTACCTCTATCTGAGATTTTAGTTCTCACACTGAAGACAGTAAGGATATGGCTGGTTTTGTGCGCATGGATAGTCTTTCTATTTTTCAGTCAGTAGTTCCCCAGGATATGCTTTTACACTGAGGGATTATTAGGACATCATGATAACTCCTACACACAGTCTTTGCCTAACTCCTGCATGTAATTTCAATGTCTCTAGCTTTACATCTAACAAAACCAGTTAGTGTGACAGCCTTTGGCTCTTTGTAAAGGATGACACTGATTTCCTTCACTTGTCACTTAACTAAGAGGGAGGCTGAATCAATCAATCAAATCTTTTCAGTGTAATATTAAAGAAAATAACTGTTGTTTAAGCCTTACTTACAGTGTAAAATTCAGCCTGAAGAAATATCTCCTAGCAAAATTTTAACTGGAAAACTAAATGCTTTTTATTTTCCTGAGACTAAGATGAATTAAGTGAAATAAAAATCATGTTTGTGATTTCATGCTTGAGAAATTGCCTGTTAAATCATGACATTGCCCACACACCTCTGATTTTGCTCTAGCAGCTCAGGGAAGGAAACAGAGCTCCACAAAGAAAACTTCAAGGAAGTTTCTTAAAGACATATGCCAGCAGCAAATCATTGCTATATATTAATGTAGTGAATAATGTTTTCATGATTTATCAAAACACATATCTACTCCTTTTGGAGGTTTCTAGGTAGATACCTCCACTGGCCTCCCTGGAAATTTCCAGTTGGATGCATTGAGCTGAGAACCTCAGTGTGTTCAATTCAGCCCTGTACTGAGCTTGTGTTCTGCTGATCAGAAACTGCTGAGAAGATACACGAAATCTTTAGGTTTTTTTGGAAGAAATGGAAAAGGATTCTCTCTTTGAAACTGGGGAGAAGATCAAGTGAGGTTTCGTTGGAGCATGTCAAGGAAGATTCTTCTAACTGCTGAGCACTTTCATTTAGAACTAGACTGACGCAAAGTCCGTGGAAGGACTGAGAGCCATAATGTGTGTACCAGAGGAATTTGTAGTAACAAAATGAGATCTCTTCAGTTTATTCCATTCCTGTCAGTTTCCATTTTGTCATCTTGCCCATGATCAAGTCCTATGTGTTCGATCTCAAACATCTGTGGTTTACTCTAAAACTAAACAACTATGATTCTACACAAATTTCATACATAAATAATTTCAGTGCCACTGAAATGGAAAAATTTGGAAAAGCCTTCCTGGCGGCTTTTGTTTAAGATGGTTTTGATGTAAATTACACAGACTTACTGTCTTTCCACTCTGTCTCACATTTCCTTCCTTTAAACTCCCCTTTAACATTTTCTCCCATCTCTTTCCCTGTCTTCTGTCCAGAGAAGCCAGTGTCTCATATCCTGTTCTCTAAATGTTGTTCATTTGCATGACCTCTGCTACTCTTGATTATTGTAATGAGTATCTTTAATAATTATCATCATCCTGATCTATTTTTTCACAGCAATACCCACTTTGGTGAATTTCAGATTTATAAAACAAGTGTTATATTAGCAAAAGCTTAAATACTTCCTCTTTTCCCCAGTAATGCTTGTACAAGTCTAATAAATCAGTAACTTTCTCCAGTGGTCCTGAATAAACTTACAGTCGCCCTGACGAAAGTGCCTCAGCTGAACGGAGGGCATCAGCCAAAGTGAAGTTTGTCTCTCCATCAAAGTAGTTCAAAATTCCATTGAGTTGATGTGCAAGGAATTTCTCTGTGCCTTGCACACTTTAATGAGCATCTCTGCTTTACTTAATAGGTATTTTCAGTAAAATGTTCAATGGCAAAAGAATTAATAGTGTTGAATGTGTGTGCCTGTTAGTCATGGGCCAGGATTTTACATTGATAGGTGCTGAGCAAACACAAGTAAACTATGTCACCCTCTTTCTGAGACAACAAACAGATTCATGTTGTTGGCAGTGCTAATGGGATACAATTTTTGGTTTAACACTATTTATCAGTATTTTAGTACAATAAAGACAAAAAAATTATCTCAGTTACAGCCTTTTGCCATTACTAGAACACACTGAGTGCAGTTACTGCTGGGTCCAACCGTTCTTTCTGGAAAGCAGTTGTCTACAACAATATGAATGCATTGTCTGCAGGAACTTCAAATGAGCCACCGATTCCCCAGCTGAATCTTGCCTCTGTGGAACACAATGGCTCCTGATGAGATGGAGCTAGCACCATCATTCAGAAAAACAGTCAGTGACTCTGTAAGTAGCTATGTGGTACTATTCAAAGTTCTAAATGGCTTTATGACTTACCACAGTAAGTCATAAAGTCCCACTTCAGGTGCTCCATATAGATCTTTTCTACTTGGATGCACTACTGTGATGCTCATGTCTAAGCTGGCTCATTCAGCAGCAGCACAAAGCACGGGCAAAACCATGGTGGGCAGCCTGAACCTGCCTGGATGACATGGGCTAGTACACATCACAGCATTCCCTTTACAAACTTATGGGGAATTTCAGAATTCCTCTTTTTCTCTGTATTGGTAGTTAAGGAGAACCCCTCTCCTCTCCTTTATCCATTTAGGACAAAAATTTTTATCTTCCTACAATACCAACTATATAAGAGTTTCATTGTATGCAATGGAACTATAAAGTTCAAGTACAATACATGAACACAAGTTCAGATACAGGAATGTTGGCAAATCTTGGATGAGTCACTTTGCTCCTGTGGATCTTTAGTGGGGTAGAGATGAATGACATGCAACAAACCTCAGAATTCAGCATTGCTTCTTGGACACATACTCATTATTTATAGTGCTGTATCTAAGTTCAACCAGGCAAGTCTTTTGGTCTTTCGTGTTTGGGCAGAAGATCTTTCTCAGGAGATTTCTAGTGCTTCTGCACCCAGTCACAGTGGAAAATCTTTCATGTAATTTTACAAAAAATAATAAATACAAACTGACTGGTTTTGCATCACGTTGTGAGTAAAATGGAAGTCCCGGAGCCAGAATTCCTATTTTTTATATCAACCCAATCTTTATCTGTCTTCACTAATGTCAGTGTTTCATTCAGTACCATTTCTATTCCTTAATACTAGTTCAGATAATAATTGTAATTTCTTGTTACCTCTACCCATATTTATATGGTAATTAACATTGTGTCTGAGCAAGACAGCAGTGAAAACAGAAGATGCAGATAAAGACACTTTCTCATACAAAGTATAGGAGTATCTTGTGTTAAAGCATTGCTCTTTCACTCAATGTCAAATGTTTTTAAAGAAAGTTTAATTTTGAAAGAGTCCTCTTTAAGCCTGCACTGTGTAAGAAATTCTCCTGTTGTCCTCTGACCTTGAAATTCCAGGGATGGGATGGTGTAGCTGACCGAAAGATAAACAAGGAGGCTTTAATAAAACAGTGTTTCCACAGGGTGACTAACCAATTTAAAAAGGAATAAGTACTTTCCTCCATGCCTAATATATTGACCTCTCATTGGAATATGTAAAGATCACTTGAAGTTTATAGTCGTAAATACTGACAGTTTACAGAAGAGCAAGAAATACATGGTTGTATGTGTTTGTGCACCTGTGAGTATACAGCGCTGCAACCCAAAGAGGTTTTATGTGTCTAGGCAGGGAAGTCTAAATTGAGATTTCAGAAACAAAAATCATTGTCCATGTTATGAGATCAACCAGATTGATTAAACCAATGTGATTTTCACAGTCATGATCAGGCAACTGGGTATCTCAGTATGTGAGAGGAGTCTACAATGCTGCTGCTGTTTTAACAAGGCATTGGCTATCAAATCTCTCTTGATCCTCAATGTGTAGCTGCATTAATCTCTGAGCATCATTGAGCACATCTTCTTCTGTGTGTTAGTGCAGGCCACATGTTTGCTTTTGCCCTTAATCTGGGTCATATATCTCATGGGTGAGACATTTTGCCTTTAGGATTACAAGCTAAGCACACCAGAAACATACAGGATATGTAAAAATGTTTCTCTTCTCCACAGTGCTTGTTGGTTTTCTCTCTTTTCTGCTCATTTTTGTTCTTTAGTAGTTTCCATTTATGTCAGGTTTGCCCTTATTAAAACATTGGTTTGTTTCCTGGTACTGAGTTATCTTAGTCATCACAGAAGAATATCCCTTAGAAAAATATCTTAGGTAGAGAGCAATTGCACTTCAGTGATGTGGCTGGGATTCTTTAAGCATGACAGCTGCAGTTCCTAGAATTTTGATTCTGTATTTTCACTTCACTACGCAGTAAACTGGAATTTCAGATGTGACCCAAACTGTAGAAGTACACAATATGTAGTTATAACTGACAATTGCATAGAATAGAAATTAATTTTAACAGTTTTTATTTGGCTATTATTTTAGTATGTATTTATTGACTTTTGGGAGATGGATTCAAACCCCTAGCTTGGCTTGACCTTGATTTCTAATAGTTGCTGCTGGATAATAGATGAAAAAACATATTTCCATGTGTTTAGCACACCTTGTGACTCTGAAAATGACATTCAGACAGAAGGACATGAAAGATAGAAATCAAAGACTGCTACACTTTATGTAACCTCGGCACTGCAAGGATCTGGGAATGGGATTGCATATTTTAAGAGTGCAAAGGAGGGACACCAAGCACCTGCTTTACAGCCTGGATCTAGAGAGTTTACAGGGAAAGAGTATTGCTCAAAAAACAAAAGTGCGTGTAGGAGGAGGGCGGGTCAGATGCAGTAAAAGGGAGCATTAATTGAGGCCCTGTTTGATGCCACTAAAAAGTGAGTTTAAATTGCTCTAAAGGAGAGCCCTAACCTTCAAAATCTAGGAGACCTTGGTAACTGTGTACTGTTTATGTAGTTCTGTGGCTGGATGCCACAACAACTTTGTAATTACTGCTATGCTAAAAACCAACTCTGATGCTAGTTAACAGAAATATTCATATTGTCAGATCAGTGTGCTACTGTCATATTTATTATTCTCCTCCACTTGGGACCACATTTTTGTCCTCAAAAGTTTATACTGAACACATAATTAGTCCCAAAGAATATTTGTAATTTCATACATCTAATGTTATACACTGCCTTTAAGTCACTGGAGTTTACTTTTCCAGTGTCCTACAAGAATTATCCACTGATAATGCTTCTACATTAGAAAAATTGGAAAAGGTGGATCCCAAGATTTATAGGATTTTATAGGAAAGGAATCAACTTTTCAAATCATCATTTACATGTGTTTGCAAGTCTGAAATATATGTATAAATAGGATAGTATACACGTAAATAAAATCTAAGCTTTAGGTAAATTAATCTGTGCCTACAAAAGACAAATGACACATTGAAGTAAGTATATCTGTATGCAATATTATATGCAGCACCCCACAATTTTCAGTAACCTACATTCTTATATACCCTGAGTTTTTAATCAACATAATATATTGATGGATGGAATAGATGAAGTCAGATTGCTGGAAGAGATGCTTCTCCAGGAGGTTGCTGTCTTCACATCAAGAACAACTGAACCGTACATGAAGCTGCTCCAGAAAGCACATCAGTGCAAGGAGGGCAGCCTCCAAGTGATACGTAGGCTGATGAACTTGGGAATAATGACTTCTATCACCCAAGTTCGTCTTTTGCCTGCAAACTCAGCGGAAAGCTGTGGTCTCAGTTAAGGTCTGTGAAGACGTGGATCAGAAATGTTTGGAATTAGAGAACTGAAAAAGGAGAAAGGCAGTTGACAGAAAATCAATGGTTTGTCTTCTGTCAATATTGTTGCCAAGGCAAATTGTCTCAAAATGTTACTGCATTCTGTAATTTACAAAATTACAGGTGCTTGGCACAACATCAAAACAACCTGTATTTTTCCTAATGAATCTGCCTTCACAAGAGGAGCTGAGCATTTAAATGTTTTGTGTCTTACTTAACTATTTTGCCCTTTTATCAAGATTCTGAATCTAGGTGAAGAAAATTTGAAGATTAGCATGGTTGAAGTATCTCTACCCTGTTAAACTGATTGTATTCTCCATAGGCATATCATCATAGAGTATAGCAAGTATAATCCATTGAAGTGAATGGTGAATTCCCATTGACTTCAATCAAAGATTTTATTCATTATGTATCTTCAATACATTTCCACTGTTTTCCTGACTTACCTACCTTTACCTAGTGTTCACGTCTTTAGCATTTGAATGAGTTCATACTAGTTTCAACCTCCTCCTTTAAAAAGTTTATGATTATGATTCATTTAAAGGTTCCAACCACATAGAAAACCACTGCAAATCATTGCTGTTCTCTGACAGCAACCAATTTATTAGTGCATAAATATCATTGGTTGTACACTGCTACATATGCTTTAATTTTATGCACTGTTTTACATGTAAGTGATGGTAATTAGGGATATTTTTTTGTGAAAGATGGTAAGGAAATAAAGTTTTATGACCCCAATGATGTCCTTTGTCTTCGGTGAGGGAAAGTTATATTTTGGCTTGCATTTCAGACAATATAGCACTGAGAAGACTTACATAAGATAGGTTAAAAAAAAAGGTGTAAGAAATTGAGATTCAAACCTTGCAGTTTGGAAGAGATAAACACTGAGGTCTTAGATCTGTTGAGAATTTATGATTCGTATGTTTGTAAGAGAACTTGACCCTTTTAACTGTCCCCCCTTGGGAGTGTTTCTATCTTTCATCTGACTATTAGCTTTATAGTTCCATTGACTAATTTTAAGTAATGAAACAAAATTATGAAATTCTTAAAGACTTCAGTGAATTGGGGTTATTACTCAATCTGTGCAGTTACAGTACTGGGGAGGGGCACCAGCCAGGGCAATGGGGCTTGTACTGTATGCTTACAGTGCTTTCACTCTTTCTGATAAGCACATGAACCAGAATAGTAATTTGTGTTCATTTCTCTGTATTAAATACATAACTTATAATGAAATAAGTACAACTTTGTGGACTACACAAGTTGTTTGAAGAGTGTTCATTTAATGCTTGTAGACTGTATGGGAATCCCAAACCATAGGGGTGATACAGACCATGGAACAAGAAGGTGAGGAGGAAGAACATAGGTGGATGACTATAGAACTAACGGGCTAAATCATCACTCATGTGCAAGTATTGCTGTTGAGCAAAACCAAATGATTTTCATTAATTTTCATTTGCACATCTCAATGTACTATTTATCCTCAAGGCCTATACCTGCTGGATCACACTACTACATTTCAATCCAGCAGGATAAGAAAGTAAATCAATAGTAGCTTCATGTGAAAGCTAAAAATCCCTTTGATAGATTAAATAATCCTCTTATAAAATGTTGGTCTCTGTTTCATTGCAAGTAATGCCTATTTCACAGGAAATAAAATATGAGTAAAAAAAAATTTGCAAATTCTAAAAAACTTAGTAAAATGTCTAAGTAGTAAAATTGATTGAAAGTTGGAAAAATAGTCTTCCCGCTCCTAAAATTTTATAGGTGTCAGAAAAAAATAGAAAAAGCAAGAATGAAGCTCGTTGTAGTTCATTCATGTTGAAATGAAAATCTAGGAATTTTGTACCATATTCCCCAGTATTTTTCAAGAAAACATTTATCTGTGTGTTTATTTGTCTAAAATAGTGATGTAGTACAAATTCTTAAATATTAAAATGATATAATTATTTTTCCTATCTTTCCTTACTATCATAGAATATAAGATACTCAATTGAACAAATAAGTATCTTTTTTTTTCCTTGCAATACTTTTTCCCTTCTACAGTTTCACTGGCTGACATACTAAGCTTTCTGACACTGCTTTTAATCCTTCAATGCAGAATTGCATCTGGTTTGTTTTTCTGTTGTTTCAACTTCCTCTGTAGCACATAAAAGCATTGCTTTTAGTTTATCTCTCATTTTCCAACTGTTTTAAACACCAGAAACCTCATAATAATAATCCATTGGCTGAAAAAGGGATGAAAAAATCGCTTGCAAAAATTAAGACTAGATTAATGTGGAGAAGTATCAGCAACTGTAGTATTAGGAAGATAAAGTTTTGGATTTGCTGATCTTGCTGCTCTTTACAACTTAAAATTTTCTCTGAACATGTTTGGATTTTAGTTGGAAGTTGTTCCACCCACTTATGAGTGATAGAGAGTGAAGACAAAAATACTCAGCACTGGTCAAAGTAAAAGTTTGTTCTCTTTCAGGTAAGGAAAAATACTTAAACTTTTCACCTTTCTGTTCTGAATTTTCCTGAATTTGAAATCAAATGTCATACTATGAAGCAAAAAAAACGGTTTTGCATATGGTCTGATCACTGAAACAAATATGAGTCATTCACAGCAATGTTTTCTCACCCTTCTTTTTCAATGCCTGGGAACTGCACGTCAGTTTTTTTGTCCAATGCAATGAAGTCCTTTGTGCCTATATAGAGTATTTTCTGTAGCTTTATACCTCTGACAATATGGCTTTATGCTGACTTTGGTGGCTTTACCACTGCTCCATGCACTACTGGCCAGGAAGCTGGACTCCAGGGCAGGCCATGCTGTTGTCCTTTTCACTAGTAATCCAACTGACACCCTTCAAAATTCATTTAAATGCTGCAAAACAGAAACCCGACTATAACTGAACTCCAAATTACTTCATAATATTAATTTATGCAGTTACTGTTTTATTAATTCAGGCGTCACATCTGCTGAAAATGAAGGTCCACACAATATTCTAGCTCACTGCCCCAAGTTAATGGGCACTTGAAACTTTCTTCCTGATGTTTTTATCATTCTATATAATGGTTGTTTATGTGAACTACCTAATCCAAAGATGAGAAATTATTAGTATTCTCTTTTGATTAAAAAAAAATCCATTTCATTAGGGATATTTCCCATCACTAAAATCTATAAATAAGTATATAGAAGTAAGTGGAGATATTTTCTAAAAATATAGTCATGTTAGTCATAATTCCAAATGTTCTTAGGTTAAACCAAACCACATAAAACTTCTGGAACTTTTCTCCTTTTCTATAGCTTTTAACATACTGGACAATATAAATTTTACAGGGCAGTAATGTGATATGTTAATTTTTTATAAACCACAGAAGTACCTTCTACGTACATACTTTTTCCCTAACCTTGATAGAAAAGTTATCACCAGTAACACCTAATACCAGTTCATACCTAATTCACCTACTATTATCTAAGGACTTTCGCTTCCCCAGATCTCCTACTGTGTAAATTTCCTTCTTTCTTCAGTACTCTACCTGCCTAAATCCCAAGGTACCTGTGCATGTGTACCTAAAGCTATGTATGTGCCTAGATTTTCTTTTGTGCCCTGTGAAATAGGAAGCCATTCACAAATCTACAGTGCTAGCCATCTTCCCAAATGCAATATGTGATTCTGTACTGGAGCCCTTCCTAAAGATGGTCAGGGTAGAAATAAAGCAATGGGAAAAAAGTGGAAGGAGGCATCTTTTTGCCTGTCCATGCACAGTGCCTGCCATTCTATCATGTGCAAACACAATTTTTACTGGCACTCAGATGAATTTTTTTTTTACTTTAAGGCTTATGTCTGGGTATAAGGAATGTGGTTTGGGTGAGGCCAGTTAAGCAGCCTCTCTAATATCCAAATTCCTTTCCAAAGAACACAATGGAAGGGTTGCAAATTTGAGGAGGAATACCATTACATGGTAAGAGAGAACATGTCTTGGTGTGTCACCTATGCTGAGAAAAGAGAATAGCTAAAAACAAATATTAAAGTGTCTCCAGTGTTCAGCCAGGACTGTGAAAGGAAGTCAAATAAAGTACTTAATCAAGCAGGTTTCCTCAAAAAGGCAGGCTTATAAATTTGAAGGATTCCCATATGTACTCTGAAGGCTTATTCTGGAGAGAATGAGACTAGGTGTCTGAGTCCAGTTCAGCTCTTTTTTCAAGAGCTGCATGATTAAAATCTCACATTATAGCCAAGATCTCTGCTTTGAACAATTCTATTAATTGCTAAAAAAAAAAAAAAGTTACCCACTTTGTCTGCTTGGAACTGCAGCAGAATCCAAACAATGCTTATATTCTTTTTTCACTCTTGTTTCCTCCTGTTCCTGAACAAGGTGTGCTCTTTCATACTAGTGTTGCAGTCACATATTCACATGACTGTACCCTACCAAGTTTCTGTTGTGTCAATTAAGTTGCAATTTTGATCTTGCACTGTGTTCCAGCTCCTTTTATTATTTAGGTGAATTTTACACCAATACAGAGACATCTAGGCTAAGCATCAGTTGGTTTGTTTTCTTTTTAATTCCTCTGATGACACTTTTTAAGGAATCAGAGTTTTCATTCTTTCAGATTTTTTGTTTAGGCCACTGTGGGTCACATTCATCTGGACATGCACATCACCAGCCTGACAGGATTGTTTAGTATAAATCCAATCAGATTAGCAAATCTATGCTGAAGTTCTCTCTTTGTTAGATGGACCTCGCTTCTTCTCAGCAGTCCTTCCCATCCCATCATGGAAGTACGTGGTTATGCCGAGGTAACCAAGGTCTCCCTTCTAACAGTCTTCACAACTGTACATTCTCATTTCAATCTTTAGATGCATGTACTTGTGCATGCTTTTAGATTCTTTGTCTAAGTAGAAAACTGCAATAAGAAGTGCTTCTTGGTGTCTCTTCCTTTCACCCCATCTACATCACAAAAACCGCAGTGACCACTTACTGTCAGAGGGCCACATGATTCCAGGAGGCTGAGGTAGCCTCTAAGTTATTCATGAGAGAGACGAGACCTATCTAAGACTTTGTGCAAAACTGGATTGTACGAGGACCCTAATTCAGGGTAATATTATTAATAAGATTGATGCTAAAATGCAGAAAAAGGAAATAATGCGACTGGGATAGACATTTGAAAATATCCTACTCTTACATCTATACTCCACAGTAGGATCACCTATATCAAAACTGCTCATGAATGATAGTTGTCTAACAATACTTTTAAAAATAACCAGTAACAAGACACTGCAGATTATTACAGCCTAACTATTTCGGTACTTCACTCTCCTAATTTTAGTTCTCCCTAGGTCAAACAACTTTCCTCTGCTGCAATTTACTTGTTCTAACTACAATCCATATGGAGAAAAATGTATTCCCTTCTTCTTTGCAAATCGTCTGTATCTATTCTAGTAAAATAAACAGAGCCATAACACATCCTGAAATGGTGGACCTTGATTAACTACAATGTTACATTCCTAGAATGGGCCTTCACAGAGCTTGGGCAGTGCCCTGATCACTTTCCAAACATAGCCTGAGACATTACCAGCTTAAGTGCAGCTATGTTGACATGAAGCCTGCAAAAGAGTTTAAAGGCCAATTAATGTCTCCAGGCCAAAGAATAAAATCTAGTATTATTTATTTTCTTTTAGAGAAATATACCCTTCATATAATTAAGAATGCTTATTGATTCTCCTTTCTTTGGACTAAGCAACATCAGTCTCAGCCTTTCTTCACAGACTCCAGATCATTCCAGCTGGAACCTATATAATTTTCAGCTGACATTCTCAAAACTGGTTCCTGAAGTGCAATTCCCAAAGTACATTACTCAACTGCCCCCTCACCAATGCTGAGTGAAGATGAACATGATGATTTTCTGTGAACTACAAATAAGATTTCTATTTGTGCATTTCAGATTGCTTCATGCAGTTCTTTAAGTACAATCAGTGAACTGAATGTGCTCGAACTGACTTTGTAAATCTCGAAGTTATTTAATACTTTTTAATATGTTGTTCCAACATTTACAGCCCCATAAACCTTAGCATTTGTTTGTGAATCTGATTACAGTAGCAGTGATAGCACAGGCAGACTTTTCAGTGAGCAAAAAACACTAAATATTTTGGCCTCTCTGGAGCTGCATTTCGGTAGCATGAATGCAGTTGGCAGTCATGGAGAAGTTCTATGACTTCTACTATTTTTGTACCTGTTCTGTGGAGCACTGAGAAATTTCTTTTTCAGGAGCTTTCTGCCTATCCATTTTCAAAAGCAGTTCTCTGTGTTTTAAAATTAAAGCTTATACTGTTAAGACTCTTTAGAATTGAACTGTGCCTCATAGACCAATCTCTTTGAAAGGATTCCCTAGCAGAGGAAATCAATAAAATTACAATGATGAAGTTACTATTGTCAACTGACCTCCTATCTTGTGTTGTCATGGCCTCTGTTGCCCATGCTAATTAACTTTGATTCATGTTATTTGTTTTTTGAAGCTTCAGCTGCATGATTTCTCCATTGGCAATGGTGTGGTGATGATGAAAGCCAGGCTTTACCATTGCTTCTTGCCTTTTGATGAGGACTCTGGTATGAAACAAAACACTGTGTGGTGGTCCACAGCAGAGCTCATAGGTGAGCGTAGCTGGGCTGTGATCTGCTGGTAGAACGCATGGTTGTTTGCCCAGGTCAGCAGACCTTAAGTGTGACTCTCATGCGGTAAAGAAAGGAGTTTGCTAATCTGCAGTGTAGCTCCTGCTGACTGATAAAGGGATGTGTACAGTAGTCTCAGTCTTATCTCTTTCACCAGGTTTACACTGGTGTGACACTGCTGAATTTAGACAAGCAGTTCCTGATTTACTGTAGAGCAAGGGCAGAATCAGGTCTGATTTTGCAGCATGACCCATAGAGATAACCCAGCTCTCACTGGAAAACATCCTGGGTGTACTTAGGAATTCTTCAATATATGTAAGTATATTTATAGCCTTTCCCCATTTTGAGGGGATACTTTGGATCTTTCTGGTACTTCTCAATATAAAATCTTCCCAAGCTGAATCCAGGACAGATAAATCATGATTCCGGTTCCCTTCACGTAAGGTAGCCTGCCTAAAGCACTGCTACATTCCTCCCATAGTAGTCGTTTAAAATTAATAGCACATGCAGAGGAAAAACTAAACCCTTTGACGTCACTCCCGAAATGAGGAAACATAAACAGAAAAGGCTTCTCCCCACCGCGCCGGCAGCACGGCTGTGGATTGGTCTGCGCTCCCGCGCCTGTGGCACTGACAGCACCTCCCAGCCCTGCTCGGCCTGCGCTGGCTGACACAGGCAGCCAGACTGCAGCAGCCTCAGCGCTACCCCAGCCTCACCCTGGCACAAAAAGTGCACTCTCTTCCCGAGCCCTTCTGCTTCTTAAGGTGGTTTCATTGGCTGGGCTGGGGGACTTGGGGAGGTTTATTTCCTTTTTTTTTATTATTTTATTTTTTTCCCTCTTATTTTTTTTATTTTTTTTTTATTATTATTATTATTTTTGTTTCCTGTCGTTACTTATTTCTGTTCCTAATCCTGGATGCAGTTACTGGATTCTGCAGTACAAGTCTTCATGAACAAGCAGCACCGCTTAGAGATTTCACGGCATTCAAAGGTCACAGAACTGCCACTATGGTTAAATGTCTTGTTTAATGGTTGAGGTATGTACAGCAAACCTAAAAGAGGTAGCATGATTATTTGTTGAAGGGGAACTAAAATTGAGAGGGGGAGAGGGAGGCAATACTATTATTTAGTGGAAAAGATTTTTGCTGGTGATTGTTACTACAGCAACCAGTTTTTGAATTTCCTCCCTTTTTCTCTTTATTCAAACTAGATGAAAATTTTAACTTATGTTGATTTAACCATTTGATGGCTACAGAAGATTTCAGAAAGATTCTGTTATTCTAGTCCTTCCTGACCCCACTGAGGAAAGTGTGATTGATTTTTTAATATATTTTCCTATTGCTCTATGGCGAGAGAGGAGACCTGGGACTTGACTGGCTTAGATTAAGGGAGAAGAAGCAGAAACTTGTTCCCATCCTGAGGGGGCTGTGAGTTTGTCTGAGAGAGCACAGAGAGGAAGAGTTGGAAATAAACAGGTCAAGCAGAAAAGAATATTGGCCTCATTTTTAGGAGTACATGTACTGTTGTTTTTTTTGGTTTTTTTGTTTTTTTTTTTTACTACATACTTAGATTCCTTTACTTGGTTTGGGTTCAGAAGTTCAAAATTAAGAAGCAACCTGAACTTTGACTTAGAAACAGATCCTCAGTGGGATGGGAGAGAGCTGATCATCTTATATCAATGCTGGTTTTCATACAGCTTTAGCTACTTAAACAGAGAAAAGTGGAATGTGCTTGGAAGTTGAAGTAATGTAGCCTGACATCTGTTTGATGGCATATAGGTTCAATTCATATTCGAGCTAGTGATCTCTCTTGAATGAATATTGCAGCAGTACAGTGGGCAGTGTGTGCTGCAGTAAATGAAAGCAACTGCTACCATAAAACTAACATTGTTTTCAAGAGTGTGATTATAAAATATAAGAGGAGGAGCCGCTTGTCAGAGCTCGTGTGTATGTATGCCTTAAAAATAATTTCAGCCAACAAAGGCAATTTCTATTGTTAATTGGATTAATATACAGGTATGTTCGATGACTAGCAATCTTCGTATTTTTCCAGTTTGTGAAACGGGACTTTTTACAGCTCTGTTTGAGATGTTGCTGTACACACAAACCCTCTGCAATTTGAAAATATTTCAGTTTACTTTTAAAAATTATACCTGAAAAAACAATTCCTTTAGCAAGGAACAGAACATGAGCATACCTAGCTCATGCAGCACACCTCAAAGGGTTACAAAAATTGACTACACTAGGCTGAAGCATGCTAGCTTAAGGACTGCAAAAATATTAGCTCTGAAATGCAGAGGATGTGCTATGTGCTGTGAATGGACAATTGCTATTCTGCAGTGCCTAGTGGGAAAACAAGGACTTTGTGTATTGCAAATGCATAACTGCAGCTCCTCCATTTCCTTTGCTGTATCTTCACTGATGACTGCAGAAACAAAGAGGCTTGTCACTGATAAGCTCTTTAGTGCCCCATCTCTTTGGAGATGCTTGAAGATATTTTTTTCTCATATCATCCAACAACCCAAAGTCAAGCTTAGTTAGTTGAACTGTTATTCTGTAATCTCCATGTCATCGTCTCCTCCCTAGCCCTCCTTAAAGTCTTACTATGTGAACAGCCAGCTGTTTTCAAAAACTAAAATAGTGCTTCTCTAGCCACAAGTCTAGAAGGGTTAATATAGTATTTGTTAGATGACTAATTTGTAAATTTAACTAAGGGGAAGTCTCAGTCTGTAGAGACTATGGTATCTTCTTTAAGGAAGAACTCTGTAACTATATGAATATATCCAATTTTCTGAAAGACGATCTGTAAGACATTTGCTTATAATAATTTCTGAGAATTAAATTATTCCCTTCTTTTAACAAACAGAGAAGCTTAGTTTATAAGCTCTCTAATCTGCATCTTGCTGCATCTGTGTTCTGTAGCAGCTGCTAGTGGTGATACTAACAGTAAGTATGGTAAGTGGACTTCAGCTGAGGAAATGATACAGTTTTTCTACTTTAGTAAGAAAAGTTTATCTGCAATGTTTCTTCTGAACAATCTTGATTCATTATTTAGGAAGAAATACAATTTAAGGTTGGCCTTTCTGCAGTGGACAAAATGGTTAATGAAACTTGCACACAGATTGGCTCAGATAAAAAATCTGTACTGCAGAAGTTTCATGGGATATGAATGACTGCTTATTCTGAGTTTATTTCCACAGGGTGGACAGAAGTTGTTACCACCGAAGTTCTAGTGATTCCAGCAGAGTAAGGCATGCTTTGCTGAGTCTAATACAATATATTGCAGATCACTTTTTTAAAATGTAAAATGTTTAATTCTGTAAACTAGTATATAAATATACCATTATAACAGCAGCTCACCTTCCTCCCTGTTTATGTCCTTTTCCCTTCTGAAATCGAGCCCTCTGCTTGCCCTTACCAGACATCTAGGTAGGTCATTGAAGCAGACTGATTTTCCAGTGTCTTCATTTGCAACTATAAAGTATATTTGAGACATTCAATCATATACATCTCCTTTTCACTCACTGCATGGTTTTCCTACCGATAGCTAAAGCATATTTTAATGAGAAATATCTGAAAATCAGTATTCTATGAGGCATATATGGTTTTCTGTTAATTTTTCAATCTCATAGGGAAAAAACTGCCCTTGTACTGGTAATTTCCTTTATAGGAGCTGTATGAAGCAAAAATTCCAGCTACCAACCAAGCCATTACTGTCAATAGGGTAGAACCTTATGCATCTCTATTTAATCACAAAAAATGTCTAAGACTTAATCTCTCCTCCAATCAAAGTAGATATATGGCCAAAAGGTCTTGATGGGTTTGGTTCTGGTTTCTGGGGTAACAGAAAAACAAGTCACTTGGTGCAGCCAGGAAGATATGCCATGTAAATGAGCATTCTTAGCTGCTCACTATTGTGCATCATCATAGTGTTACTCCGTTTTCATGCTTGAAATTATTACAGCATTCCATGTGTTTGTCACAGGGTGAAAATGAAAGGGACAGCTGGGGACCTACCAGCTGCCAGAACAAAATTAAGTGTTTTGTAATGAAATGATGGTTCAGTATTCCTCCTCTCAGATCCATATCGGGTAGAGGATATTGAAACTATAGCAATAATTTTTCTTGTTCTCCAGCTAGAAAGCAGACTTATCCTTGCAGGGTCATCAATTCTTACACTTTCAGTGAAATATTGGCTTTACATCTAATGTGAAAATTGCACTTTTCAGTCAGAAGCTTCAGGGTGTAGAACTGATGTTATTTAGAGTTTTTACCCAGAGGTCACTGGGACACAGACATGCAGCTTAAGTGTCCAAAAGCAGTTCAGAAGTTCTGATACTTTTTCTTTCTATGGCCAACACTAAGTGTGTCAATTTTGGCACCTAAAGATGAATAATGCTGAGAAGCTGGGCTACAACGCTAGGAACCACATATGCAATCAGATGAGAACTTTTAGTAACTTTTTTGTGTTTCACAGTAAATGAGTGGAAATCAAATAACGTGTCTTCTGATAGTAGTAAAAGTTCTTCAGATCTGAAGTATCAACTTTGTATAAATACTAGAGGGATAGAATGCATTTATTGTATTTAAGACAATTTATTGAACTAATTTATAGAATTTGAAAATGCAAAGTCAACTTCTGAAAGATTTTTTAGCAAAAAGAATTCTTCTGTATCATCCCAAAAATTGTTTGAAGAACTTTTACATTTCATTTTTACTATTATTCTTACTATAGTGCCATTCCAAAAAAATTGCATTAGAAAACCATATTTGAACCTCCGAACTTGTTATTTCTGTTTTCCTGTAACAGACTGTGGGATCCAGAAGATACTATTCCTAGGGTTCACAGTGCTCAGGTCTGACCTAGTGAGAGCTCTCTGTTTTAAAGCCTGCAGTTTTAAAGTAGAAAATTAACAAATCAGAGCCAGATAGAAGAGAGAGCAGTTCCAGAAACCAGACTTCGGTGACAAAACTGTGAGTGAAAAGTTTGGGGCAGAGGCAATTCTCAAAAAACAGCAGTCATGAATTAAGCATTTCTTTTGCACACATTTAATAGTGTAATATTGGCAGTCCATTGATGCAGTAATTTTGATATACGTTTGTCACTTGTTCTGTTCTTTGAAAATTGAAAAATCTGTGGTTATCATTTTATTATGTAAACAGTGTTGAACTAGAGAAACTAATGAAAGGGCCCTATTGATTTGCAGTTTTTTTATTATATTCTTCAAGGTGGGAGCTGTGAGTGAGGGTGGTTAAGAACTCAGTTTAGCTACTTATTTAAGTCACACAGTCTTATGGTGGCATATGATATTCTTCTGCTAGCTTGCTGTCCAGCCAAATAAGACATCCAAGTTGCCTGGATGGCTAAATATAGCTGATGATCTCTTCCTCTTAATAGGTGGCCATGAACAGTTAGTATTTTCCCAGTCACAGACAGAGACAAATTGGTTACAGTTTAGCTAAAGAACTGCCTGCAGACAAAAGCAACAAGATCTACTTCTCTTTGAGTAGATTATTTTAAAAAATAAGAAACAAATATTTAGAAGAAAATAGTTGCAGAGGCATTTTTTTCTTTAGCTGTTAGGTTTATACTAGTTGCTCACAAAAAGTTCTGGTGTGAGAAAATCACCAACTAATATCTCACTAAAATATGTGTTGATGCTGGCAGCGTAAGGTTTTTAAAAGTAGAGCACAGAATCTCCTGTCAAACTAAGTTTAGCTAATTGTCACAGAGGCATAAAAACACATTTGTGGGGCAATTGCTGTCAGGACCCATATGCAATTCTTCTGCATGTATGTTCATAGCAGAGTCTATGATACTAACCCATCTGTATGTAGTGAAGATGTTTTCAAGGATGATAGTTGCCTTTCCAAGAATAAAGAGGGAGGTACGCATATTTTGACTGAATATGAAGCAACTCAGGGATGGCTTCTCAATCTCAAGAAAACTCCTGAAGGATGGTATTGAGCTATTGTGTAATCAGTTTTGCTCCCTTTTTGGAAATTGCCCTTTATTCCTCCTGAAAGAAAGGGTATGTACGCCTATGTTCTTAATTCCTTCTCTTTCCCCCTACCCAACCTTTTCCCTTAGCACACTTCCTAGTGTGTGTGTAAAGACTGGCTAAGCTCTGGGTCTTGTCTAGTAGGAGGTGTGCAGAGTTAGAGTTACCATCAAGTGTGCATGGACTCATCGCTTGGAAAGAGATGTCAATTCCCGGGTGTTTTCTGTGTTTTGGAAACAAACACATATTGACATGAAATGCCATAGTGCTTTCTCAAAAATTCAGCTGTCATCTAAAGGGTGCAGCTATTTTTCCCTTTATGTATGATGATCCTGGTATAGAACAACTAAGACCTCTGCTTAGACAGATGCAGAGAATGTAATCTGTAGAAGGGTACCAGTTTCCACAAGAAACTAAGGGTGCAGCAGTGTTATGAGCTTCACTTATGTATGCAGCTGTACGCTGAAATACGCTAAATATGGGCAACACTGACATTTGGTTTTGCCTTTTCCTCAACTTACCACTTACACTTGATTTTAAACCTCTGAGCAGGTTAGACAGAATGAGGACTTGGTGCGTACCAGGCTGCTGGGAAGGAGCTGAAGATTTCACACAGACACCCAGAGAGAGATGAAAACAGATGCATGACATCTTCATGGAGAAAGCACATTTCTGGCTTTCTGTTAACTGACAACCATGTTGAAACAGGCTACAGGCCCATTCTGTTTCAGAAGTTGGAATATGACTTGGCTCTGTATTATTTATGCAGAGTCATTTCTGCTTTACACACTGTCGTAGTGTCTGAGTATCTGTTAATAAAAACGTTCAAGTGGCATCAGAATGGCCATCATAAATGTAATTAGGCAGTGCATCTCCAGTTTAATCAATATGGTCATTAGAAGAGTGTAAGACGGCCACAAAAACAGTAATTAGTCCTGATTTATAAAGGAGAACATGAACACATCAGAAAAGGAGAGCTGAGAGCTGTGCATGTTCCAAGCTTGGGAGAACAGTTAGTTGCTTTCTGCTTTAGTAGATCTGAGAACACTGTTGTTAAAAAACACTCTTTTAAATGCTTTTACAATAGTAATTAAAATTCTCTTATTAAAAACTTTTCTTGAAGAAACTAGATATCAACTAAGAAAATACAAAAGAAAAGTATTTCTTCCCAAGCAAATTGCTCAGGTGCACAGCTGTTTAGTTTTTTTGAAAAGCAGAATGATTGAAAGATAAGAACAAGACTCAGATTGGTGTATGAGAATGTAAAATCGCATAATTCCACCAGTTTATATCTGTGAAAGATCAGTCTTGCTCAGTTTTCAGGACTTAAAAGAACTCCTTCTCTTCACCAGTTAGATCAAATTTAGGTTCATTAGCCTTTTGTCATACCTGTTTCATACCAGTTTTCCATAACTTCCTCAGCATTGTTTTGCCACAGAGCTGCCTTGGTGGCTCCACAGAAGCTGTGATGCATCCTTTTCCTTTCATCACACTCTAAACTTCCCTCTTCTCTTTCCCTTTCTCACAGAAAATAAATCTTTACCAGATTTTATTTGAAATCAGAACCCCATAGGTAATTTTTAGCTTATGTGCTAGCATCTGCAGAACTCTCTATATTTGTAATGCAGAAGGGGCTGATCTTGCTTGTTTTCAGTGAAGACCATGATCTGTTTCAATGACACAGCTATGTAAGTAATATTTTTAAAAACTGAGGAATAACAGGGAAATAGTAATTTTGTTTAGGGTCCAACATGTACTGCACTGTATCACAAAATATTTTTCATGTAGTAAGAACCTAACATCCAGTCTCTTTGAACCACAAAGCTATATCTTTAATAATTATATCCACTACTAAAGTATAACCTCTGTAATAGTATGGTAACAAACACCAGTGCAACATGAGGATGTTGACTGTTCATCCTATATATCATCATCAAAGCTAATAGAAATGATCAGGCTTTCAAAAAAGCTCAAATTCACTTTAGTCTCGAAACGAAATGGCTGCATCTGAAAAATTACTGTGCATGAGAGGTTGCCTGGGAAATGTTTTCCCATTCTACTTTAGACAGAAGTTTCCAATAGTCTGTTCTTAGTGCTTTCAAGAAAGTATGGGAGAAAAATTTCCAAGTTCCCTCTCTGCTTCTGTCACCCCTGGGATGGATTGCCACTGCAGTGTCCCCTAAGGATTGAGCTCTGTGTTCATGAGACCTGGCAGAGGCAACCCATAGCCACTGCCTCACGTTTAGCCCCAGTGTGGAACTAGACCTAACACTGCTGAAGGGGCACACGAAGGTTGTTTCAAGCAAATCTTCACCTGCAGCTCCAGGAGTTCTGTCCTCAACCCAAGAAACTTTTCTGATGGGTGTTTTTTCCAAATAAGCACCTCCTCCTAAACAACTGTTGTTCAGACAATTAGTTGTTTTTTAAAAAGAAAGCTCAGATATATTTGAAAGGAAGAAAAACATCTCACTGCTACCACAGAATTTCCACCTTGCCTGTGAAGACAGAGACTTTGGTTTGGGTGCTTGCTAGTGGGAGTGATGGATGGTTGGACTACATGATTTTGAAGGTCTCTTCCAACCTTGATGATTCTGTGAAATTGTGGTTCCAGTGACCATTATGAAAAGTCTGCTTAGATTTTTTCTTTTATAGTGCCCAAATTTAAAGCTCAAAGGTCACTGAAGCCCATTATTTCCAAATCTTTCAGCAATCCTCTTCTCACCCTCCTCCTAACAGACTTAGTTCTACTTTTGTTTCTTACTTTCAGAATAACTGGGGGAAAAATCAGCAATCCATGCTTTATTTATATGATAACTATATAGTACTGAAGAGATTATTTCTGCATGTTAAGATTTGCTTGTACTGGTTACATTTTTTTTTGGTTGTGAAACACACTTGCTTTAAAAAGATGTTTTTACATGCACCACAAATGTATTATTATTCTTCTCATCCCTCCCTCAAATTCAGCCCTTTAGGGCTTCTCTAGCAGAGTAAAGGAGTGTGGGATAGTGTTTGGTTTTTTATTTTTTGCTTAAACACCATAGCAAACATTGTTTCAAATCCTATAATATGAGAAAGGGAGGATTATAATGTTTAAATATGTCAACCAGTCAGAAAACCTCTCAGGGGGGCAGCCTCACATTCATCTGGACCACCTAGTATGCCACTGCAGCTTGGTCTCACTACATTAGAATTTTTAAATTGGTGTACATGATTTTAGAGTATCACTTGGCTAATCATTTTTTAACTTTTAATCATGTTTACTACTATTTTGAACAAACTGGAGCTGACTTCTGCTGTTTTGTAAGTATTAGTGAAAACTGTTTCACAAGAGAATAAAGCCAAAAGCATTTAATGCCAATTCATGTTTGGCATTGCACCTTTTTATGAAAGCTGATGAAAATTAGGTTGCAAATAAGCAAATCATTCTCTAAAAAAACTCTCAAAAATTCCAGAAGTTTAAGACATAGAAAACAATTTACCAGAGAGGTCTCAGTGCTATGTAGTCCCCCTTTAATTGCCATCTGTTGATAGTACTTTGACAGTTGAACTTCTTCAGCTCTGGTTTTAAGAGAACTTCAAAAGCCTCTGAGCTACTTCCTCAATTTCTAAAGAAATTTTTTGAAAGAGTATATTAAAAGTGCATTTCTCCTTTTTGACTCTGTTACCCTTATTTTCTCCTGAGAACATTTGTCTTAAAATTACATTTTCACCACAGTGATTTATAGGTTCTGGCACGGGAACTAATGCTCTTTCTCCTAGTAGCAGACAGAAAATTAGTCACAATCTGATGTTAACAATTTCTTCATTACCTAAACTGTTTTATACTTTATTAGGTTCAACATAAGCAAATCTAATGCCTTTGAGCCAGGGAGTTCTTGCCTGTGTTGCAAATATATAAGACATAATTAATTTATAAAGTCACAATAGTAAGTCAGCCTCTGTGGCACTGGAATTGTTATACCACTGAGTTCTGCAGAGAAGTGCCACTTGAGTGCAGCAGAGAGAAAAAATTGGTTTAGTTAATTTACATCAAAAAGTCAAATATGAATAAGACTGTCAATACAGTTGCCCTTGCGGTTCTTGTTCGGAGATGAGATTCAACGTATTTTATCTTCACATTTGACACACTACATATTTGTCTGTGCTGGCAACAAATAATGTGCACTGTATAGACTGACAGGGTGGTATAAGATACCTGTAGATTTCAGTGACAAGGAGATCAGTAAAGCATTTATGAAGAGTCAGCCCAATGCTGGATGTTTCTACCAAAATCACCAGTGGTGCTGTAATTTTCAGCTGATCCCTTAAATTTCCCTCACTGCTTTTCAGCATCAAGTACCTGCTGAGCACACAGGTCCTTTACTAGTTAACCTTCATCTTCATCTTGCCCATGAACCTCAGGCAGTTCCTGCAGTCCATTGCAGCTGGAAGAGGACCTCACAGAATCACGGAACGGCTCAGGTTGAAAGGGACCACAGTGGGTCATCTGGTCCAACCTCACTGTTCAAGCAGGGTCATCCTAGAGCCCGTGGTACAGGATTGTGTCCAGACAGTTCTTGAATATCTCCAGTGAGGGAAACTCCACAACCTCTCTGGGTAATCTGTTCAAGTGCCCATTGGAAACTCAGTCATATAAAGGAAATGGCCTTAGGCTTAGCCCAGGGACATATGAAATTGCATCAACCTAAGCTGTGACATTACCATGTATGGTATAAGAAATTATAAGTTATTTTTCATGCTTCGTGCATGCAATGGCATTCACTGTTCTCAAAGAGTCTTGTGTAAAAGGATTTGTTAATGAAAATCATAATTTGGACAGAGGATGGTTCTGAACACTTGAATAAATAAAGAAAACGGTGAGGTTTTTTAAGAGCAGCTTTACCATTATTAGTTTTACAAATAGGGGCATAGAAATAGAGTTTTAGTTTGACTTGGTCACTCCAACACTTTTTCTTTAAATGAAGATTCTTTTAAGAACCACTGAGAATTTGCAAACTTAGCCACTTCTTTAAAATGTTTTGGGCAGTTCATTTTGAAAACAGTGCCTCTTCTGTCCATATTCTATGTTACATTTACAGCAACTGCTTGCTACTTCTAAAAATTTACCTTATTGCTACAGTTAGAGCTAAAGAATTTTTTATCTAACTAATTTTAAAAAAAAATGAAATATCAAAAGGAAAAGAATCTTTTGTCTTTTGATTGTGAACCACTGCAACTACACTGTCCTGAACTGTAAGCAGAATTACTTACAGGAAGTTGAGGCACCATATTGTAGGCAGGCACAAGAGTAAGGTATAACCTTGTCTTTCACAAAACATCAGAAGCATTTCTGATTATGACTGATAACAGAATGAAAGTGAGAAAGGCAAGCAGAGATGGTCTCAGAGACTTTGGATCCCAAATAGGAACATGATATCATGTTCAGACTCATACCAAATGAAATACTAACCTAGAAAAAATTGTATTGAGCTAAGAGATTATTTAAGGCTCTTGCTCTATGTTGTAAAGTGTGTTGCAGTACCAGCAGGGTATGAAAATGTATGTAAAATATTAATCAGATCAGTAAGACTCACTTAAGTTAGACACCTCTATTCCCCACAGGTAGAAACTCAGGAAACACGGATGTATTAAAGGCTACTTTTTGGAAAAAGCTTCTCTATCTGTGCATAAATCTTTTAAGAGCTGGATATTCAAGTTTTTGTCACTCCCAATTTTCTAACTCAGAAAATTGTTTTTTATTAATCAGAAAGTATTTAGTGTTTAAATATAATATTTATGCTTTCTACTCTTTGTCTGTGAATTTAGTTATTTGTCTGCAGAACAACCAAACATTTATATAAGAAGTTTATGTTGACAGAGCTTTCTACTATGGAAATTTGCCATTTCATAAAAGAAAAAATTTGTTATGGCAAACTGCTCTGTATCCTAGAGTTTTGGAGTTCTTAAACTGGAGATAGAATGAATTCAAGCATCTATTTGATTTTTCCTTTTTTAAATAAAAATTAGGGATTCAGTTTACCTACAATATGCACCCTGAATACAAGCTGTACCTACCTCCCACTGAAGCCAAAGCACAGACTTGTTTCAGCAGGCAGGGTGAAAACCTTACGTACCCTGGAGCTCTGTTTGCTATAGGCACTCCCACAGCAGAGAATGCTGAATTGTGTGATCCCATAGCTGTGCTAACCTTTCCTCAGCATCAGTGGACACAGCCCATTCTGCATGGCTGCGAGCAGAATCTCCCACAGAGAACTTGTCATGCCTGACCCAAAATCCCCAACTCTGCTTCACATTGTGTGGGCAGGGCGTGGGCAGATAGGGATTGAAAGGGTGGAGGAGGAAGAAAGGGAAAAGGGTGGATACAGAGAATGACGAGGGGGAAATTGCACTGTGTCTTGCTATCTTAAACATCTGTAATAATGTACCTTTCTCCATCTGATATTGACTCTAAAATTGCTGATATTAAGTCAATGTAATCACTGCTATAGAATTGTCAATATTAAGTCTATATCAGCACCATTTCTCCTTGTTTGCATCAAGTTTTGATCTTTTGAACCCTCAGTATTTCTACACTGACTGTCTATAAAAATATTTAATCTGTTAAACATCAGGGTTCTTGGGTGCTTGGGTCCAGCGTTACACATCTTTCTCTGCAATGGTGGGCTACACAATTCTGGTGACGTAAAGGCCATTTCCAGCATCAGAATAGATTGTTTGTATAGGAGACATTTCTGTGAAGTTGCAAAATGAGCTGCTAAGAAACTGAAGATTATCGTATTCCTCAACACTTCCCTTTCCAAGTGCAAGATGCATTTCTCCCAATTTTTCAAAGAAATCACCACATGTTTAAAAGAGAGTAATTGAGACTACAAATCATATGTAACAGATACTACAGTCCTAGTTTATGCAGTACTGGAAAGTATTCACCCCTGATGATGTAGGATAAAATGGAAAAAAAATCTGAGAAGACTGTCAGAAACTTAAAGATTCGACTTTTAGAAACAAGAAACAAGTTCATTATTTATTTACTCACTCCAGAACATTTATTAACCTCACTGTTTCACCTTTCAACTTCCTATTACTTGCAATTATCTGGACCATTCACACATTATTTGAGAATTTGCTATGGCAATTTTACTTGATATGTGAAAGAAAAATCATTATGACTTTACCTACAAATGATATGTTTCACAACAGCAAGAATATGGTCATTCTTTTTTTTTATATGGAGAATTGTGATTTTAGATACTCTGAATGTTTTAGATCTCTAACAATGAATGTATTTAATTATGTTAATGGCTTTGCATATAGGAGTTTTTAAAAACTGAGGAAATGCCAATGTCTCTGCAGGTCTTGACAATACCACTTCACAGTACCAAAATTTGATTTCTCAAGTATAACAATATTTTTAGAAAGTCTGTAAGATATTTATTCAACAGTTGCTTTGGAAAATTGGTGGAATGTATCTCTGGATTTGAAGTATTTCTATGTCCTTCTAAATTTTGTATCAGTATGAGAGATTTCAATTGCGAATTGTTTGTCAGTTATTAAATACAGATATGAAAAATAAATTAAGATCTAACAGAAACTCATAAGATGAAAGATCAGGTCTATGACTGGATGTGTAACCTGTCAAGGTATCCTGAAAAACTGCACGGTACAGAAAATTTAGTAGATATAAACCAAATTCTCTTCTTATATGTATGAGAAGAAGTCTGCTTGACTTTGTGGTAATCTTCCACTTATGGAAGAGGGCTATGTTACATAAAAAAATTAATATTGTTTCCGGTTTTAGTATTCAGTTCATATCTGAGTCTGATAATAAGAAAAATCCTGCTCTCCTGTTTTATCAACCAGGTCTTGCTGATTTATGTGTTTTATGCAAGTTCTGTGTTAATATTCTGGCACCTAATCTCTACTGCATTTTACTTAGAAGAGTCAAACATCTAACAGTCCATCTAACAGTCTTTCTGGGATTACAAAACCTTTGCCACATCTTCCAACAAATATTTGTGCATAAATAAATTAATTTGGCAGAATTATCTCATTTTCTTGTCAACTAGCACATCAGTAAATCAGGCTATGCCTCTGTCTAGATTCCACATTCTTTATCATTCTGAAGAAATCAGTACACTTTTAAAATAAACTTGCCTACAGGCACCTGAAATTATTGTAACTAATTAAATAAGTTCTAGGAACTTTAGTAGTTGCTTTGCAATTGTCACTTGGTTCTCACTTCAAAGACATATATGCCTCTCTCACTGTTGCTGTAGTCTTTTTGTGCTTGTGCTTAATTCTCTGATGGCATCTTTCCCTTTAAGTGATTGCCCTTTGCATCTTCTTGGCACCAAGTTTATTTTCAGCAAGCTGTACTCACAGTGCTGGCATCCATCCCAGGGAAGCTGCTCTGCCTCAGTGGCATTTGGTACATGGGAATTCCAGAGTAAGGAATGGGCAACGGTTACCACGTGTTTTACATCACTCTCAGAAACATCAAACTAGACTATTAGTGTTTGACAACAAACAATGCATAAGGCCTCTAGGCATTGTAGTCTGTCTAATTCCTTATTTTCCCTATTCTTGTACCTCTACTCATACCAGCCATGTTGGAATATTACCTCTGCATTATTCTTGTAATATCACCTTATGATGTGGGAAGTCTTGATAAAAGATGCAGTTTGACAAAGAATAATTTAAATGCTAGGAATTAGTTTAACTCCTAGGAAACAAACCAGTCCTCAATAAGATTTAGATAGTTATATTCTCAGACTTTATCAGGCCTGTGCTGTTGTAATAACTTAAGAGACTGATTTCAGCCTGGAAGTTGCTCTCACTCTCTGTTCTAAAGGCAGACAAGCAGCAGCTTTTTTTGCACAGCAAAACTTGTCATTCTTCATAATCAGAAATATCCTATCAAGAAGCATCAAATGCACAGAATACTGTTGCTAAAAAGAAAAGGCAAATCAATTTCCACAGTTTTATTTTCATAGTGAAGTTCTAGTTGTACTTCTGCCTGCTGGAATTTTAGTTTGCAGGCCTGGATCCTGATTTGCCTGCCTTCAGACCACTCCTTGGTGAGCAGTCTGCCTGGCTGTGCCTCACAGTGTGGCTGGCAAGTCAGCAAGCGTGCCAAGTGGTACCATTGATGGCCTTTGCCAGCCCTCGCTGGCTATTCCTGGGAACTGTTCTGCCTGTCATATGGGCAACTGTGGTCTGATATAACAGGGTATGTCACTGTTCTCTATTAGCACTGTCTACCTAATATTATTGAGAGTTTTTTTGTGAGTTTTCTTTTCTGATGTGGCAGGGCCTGTACTAATGCATTAGGATGGTCAGTTGAAGACCACTGTTTGCTTAGTAACCTCAGAGGTTAGTGTTCACTAAAATTAGAATGGAGAAAGGAATCAATAAATCAAATACCAGGGGTGAATAGAGAAAAACTGGAGTGTGCTATTAAGTCACACTGTACTGGTGATTCATCTTACTACAAACTCAGTAGACTTTGACTCATACTTGATCCTTGAATACTGATCCTTAATACTTGTATGTAGAAAATCACAGATCACTATCTTCATTTTCTCTGTTTTAAACAACGGAAAAAATTATGCTCCTTTCATTTCATGACAATAGTTTAAAAGGAGTTTCTTCCCAAAAATATAAGGTTCTCTAAAAATTGTATGAAAGTATCTATAGAAAGTAAAGATTTAGAGCAACTACATCAATATAAAAATAGTGTAATTTAAAATATATATATATTCAAGTCAATACTGTGATTAGCTAGTCTAGCCTTCCAGGCCTACTTAGAGATCTTCTTATTAAATCTTTATAAATGGATTTTTTACTTACAGCAGAAGATAATTTAGAATGCAAATGGGAATTTTTACATGAATGAACTGAATATAACTCTTGTAAAAATGGACATCATTAGGCAAAGGTGTAATACTAGAAAAAAAAAATCACTGATCCATAATATCCTTTTCTAGTACAACATGTAGGAAGTCTAAAGTACTGATTTTCAAGAACAGAGTAAAAATGGCTTACAAAATCAGATGTAATAATAACATAACATCTGATTTTCTGTATGCATCATAATCATGTCGAACTAGCATTTCCTACAGCTATTTGGGAACACTGTTTCTCTTCATTCAAATAGAAAAGTCAAATGACCACATGACAGTTTGCTAGAAGACCAATCCACGGGAGCCATGTGTTGCAAAGCCACAGTGCTTCCCTGTAGTATCTGGATTCTGCAGAGACCAGTTTTTTGTCTTGCTTCACTTGCTTCATTGTCTTTAAGGTAAGGCAGTTCTTCTTACTGTGAAAAAACTCTTTTTTCAATATAGTGTTATTTTAAGTGAAGGGTGGACTTGAGAACTAGCAGAAAAGGGTATAAATTCCAAGTAATTAGCATCTGAAGACATAATTACCACTGGAAAGAGTGAGAAGGAAGCTGCAATATATGTGTGATGTTTGAAAAAGGTAGGGGTAGTATATTACTATTTGAAAGTACGAACTTCTATTCTACGGGACCAGGGAGAAATTTTCCTTCACCAGCACCAAGATGTATCGTATCAAGGTATAAACAGACATTTTATATCTATATATGAATAAGTCAATATTACCTATTCCTGGAAATCTGATACCTGATTTAATGTTTTTCTCATCTGCTCTGGCTTCTCTTAACTGAAAGCTTTTTCTCCACTGGACAGATTAATCCTGACATATAGAACTATTTGTCAGATAAACTGATTCTACCCCTATATTCATATGTAAAAATAAAATAACAGATCAATAAGTCTGTAGATCAGTGAGTTTTTCTGCTGTGACAAAATGTAGTTTTCTTTTTCTACGTCAAATTTTGTCGAAGATCTCTAAATTGTTTCATGGTATCATAGCAAAGTCTAGCTTTCCCTTAAAATACAAGGCTAAAGACAAACCTACATGAAAAATGAGGGAATATTTGTTTTCATGAAACATTTTTCCCATGTTTTTACTCTATGTATTTACTTGCATTACAGCTATGCCTGTTTCCCTCTGCCTTTTCCATTGTGTCAGCTGCTGTGTATTCAAGGTCCCACACAGAAAAAGATACTGCTTTGGTCATTTAATTTGAAACAAAACTCTAGGGTAGCAAACGAAAGAGGAGAAGCAATGTAAGCATACAAAACCAAGATTAGATATTTGCATTGGTTAACCGTTGCATAAGTTGCTATCTAAATTTTTGTAGGTTTTCAGAGGTAACATTTTTGTCAGTGATGTAGATGTTATCTTTTATATTTAGTTCAAAGCAAAAATGCTTCTGTTCTTTTTGAGGAATTCAAACTGTACTTTTACTAAAAGTTACTCTTTTTGGTGCATGCTCGCTAGGTTAAATTGTTAGCCTACCTTTGATCAGCCTTGATTTGATCTAATGAAAACTTTGTAGGCCTTCTAAATTCACAGTCCTTAATGACAGCTTCTACTGAGATCATTAGAAGTTAATGGTTTATGGACAATCCATTCTATGAAGCCCCTTCTGGAGCACTGCATCCAGTTCTGGGCTCTCCAGTATAAGAAAGACATAGAGTTACTGGAGTGACCTCAGTGAAGCACCAAAGATGAATAAGGACTGGGAGGATCTGTCATGCAGGGAGAGACTGAGAGAGACTGTTCAGCCCAAAGAAGAGAAGGCTAGGAAAAGATCTTATTGCTTGTATAAATAGCTGATGGAGCGTGTTAAAAAGACAGAGACAGACTACAAACCAGGTGATGTCCAGAGGTCCCTTCCAAACTCAGCCATTCGGTGACTCTAAGCACTAGACATGACACCTGTCAGACTGGTGGAGTGCCAAGTCACACAGATATGGTAGGACTGCCAGCAGGCACCAGCTGGAAATGTAAAATATATCACTTAGGAAGAGGACAGAAGGAATATCTCTCAATTAACAAGTTTCCTTTAACAGGGAGGGCCAAGCTAACAGCTAATTTCATGGAAGTGTAGAAATTAATATCTTTAGTTCTTTATCAAAAAATGCAGATAATTCAAACTATATTTCCATTATATTTCAGAATATTTTGAGGATATTCTGGATTATGTCTGTTACTGCTTTTATTTTTCAGATCAAATTCTGCTTCAGTACCTCATATCCATTAATTCACATTGCTAGTGGGCATTCTAGGTCATCTGTGCTTTGATATTTTTCTGGCACATCCATTAGTATACTATGAGAGTTCAAAAGGAACATGATAGTAAATGTTTCAAATACAACATATGCTTTCATTCAGTATTTACGCTTTTAGAAGATGAATAGGAGATTCATTTCTTATGATGTTCTAGATAATTGCTACTACAGGTAATTTGAAGGTCTCATTTTGTTTATGTGTATGTATGTGTGTGCACATGCCCAGGCTTTGGTACTTGTATCTCTTCCAAAGACAGTGAAATCCACAGGGAAGCCACATTGTAATTTGCACATCATTTACCTTTACAGCTTCTAATTTTTTGAGCATGTCTGCTGCCTGTGTTTGATAGATTTATTCACAAGGGAGAATATTTCTAAACCCACTGATTAATAGCTTGTATCAGAGGGACAGGGTTATATAAAAGAGGTAGAGAGGCTTCAGCTGCATGTGCTTTGCTCTAACAGCCTATTGCTGATAAGTTTTTTAGAACTAAGAACAAATCACAACTTATAATTCAAATATTTACATCCCTGAAAACTCCTAGAACTTTCAACAAAAAAACTGAAATTCACTACAAGTAGGGCTTAAAGCCCAACTAGTTCTCAGTTTAAGAACAACCTTGGAAAACCCAGTATGTTGTTCCCACCAACAGATAAAACAGAAAGCATATTTCTGTGTGGCAGCCCTGCTTAAAAGTCTACATTTGAAGATGAGAAGCAACATGTCATTATGTTAAACTGATCTCACACTACATATCCCAGATCCCTTGTTAGAGTTATCTTTAATTAATATTTTAATTAAAGTGTATCAAATTAATGTAGTGAGCACTCTAATAAATCTCCTGTGGACTACAACAGAGCCAGAATATCACAAATAACCACGAGGAACTAGCATGACAGTAGGAACCAAAATTCTTAAGAACTTATTAAATCTCCCGACATGTCCCAGTCTTCCCTGTTTGATTAATACAATCATCCATGTGATTTATCTCGATCCAGAAATGGCAAGTAATCATCCAACAAAATTATTTTGCGCTCCAGTAATGTGGAGCTCTACATCTATTATTTCAGTGTAACTGAGTTTGATTAGTTCTGTTCTTGAGTAAAAATTATTTTTCTACAAAGATAGAATCACTTTCTAAAGTGGATTGCTGTACTGTTATTACTCTGAAGTTAAAGAGGTTCCTAACAATGGGAATAAGTAGTCAGCCAAGAAACTTATCAACATAAGAAACTGAGACTCTGAATGCAGAACTACAAATAGGTCTGTGGAAGTTGCCAAAATGTGACATTCTAACACTTTGGTATTGTGGTTTCATCATATTGGTAGCAAGAAACTAAAAATATACCTATCTGAAACATCTGAAAGAAATCACACACCTAGATGATGGACTGACTGCTTAGCTTACTCTTAAACTTCATTAAAAGATACAGATAAATTGCATTTGCCAATTCTCGGCCACCTTCTGGCAGCATTTATCTTGGTTTTGCTTTTGAGTTTCAGGAAAATGTTTTGTCTGTAACAGTTTTGGAGGATGCAGCCAATAGGAAACTAAACATATTTTTTTCCTGCTTAGGAACCAAAATTGGTTCAGCATTCAGTATAATGCAAGTGAATGAGTATGTTTCAATTCATGCATTGTCTGTATGCAAATAGTCTGCTGAAATTTTAATTTCATATGGGCAAAAGTTGAAACCTCATACATTGAAACTTAATGTTATTGTCAGCATCAGCTGAGATTATGTTAAAAAGTTATACAGCTTGCTCTACATTTGCAATCCAAGTTTTTACAGTGTGTTTTTAGCAATAGAATATTTAAACTTTCCAACTGTGATTGCATTTTCTAGTTATAAAATAATTCATAAAAACCAAGGCTGTGTTATTTGTACAAGGGTTCTGTGTAAACAGGGTTTTCTGAAATAGTCAACATATTAGTTGGATGGTAATTTTGTCAAGAGTTTGTTTGATAGACTCAAAATGGTCTAAATGTGTTGATCAAGACTCTTCATACATGTGTATGACAGGATTTATTTTTCTTATTTTTCTAGTGCAAATATTAGTTGTAACAACACAGTAGCAGCAGACCTGGAGTTATATTAGGTTGGGAAAAGAGAATTCAGTGAATATTTGATGTCAGACTTCACACTAACAGTGGTAGGCTTACTAGTTCTCAATGAGCCAGACTTTTAATACTAGAGCTATAAAAAGCTTTTAAGGCCTAAATATCATATTTGTGGTCCTTGCACAGCTGTGTTTGTTATCTTGAAGAATTTTTTATTATACTAAACTTGTAAACTTCTATTTGGCTTCTGGTTATAAAATATATATAAATATATTGTACAACGGTGTCTCCTTTGTTTGCCAGAGACAGAGGTAGAACACAGTGATGCTGCAAAGTGGACAAAATCATTCCATAATAAGAAAATGCATTTTGTAATTTTCAAGTTAATAATTTTTAGTTCGTTATTTATTATCTTATTTCATTACTGTAATGCTTTTATTCTTATTTGTGATTTAAGAGCAGATCCAAAGCCCATTAAATACCGAGGGCAGTCTCTCCTTGCTGCGGTAAACTTTCAATCAAGTCTCTTGTCTGAGCATTTCTCGTGGGTTTCTGGTAGGGGAAAAGTGCCTGCTCAGTGTTTATATTGCTTCTTGCTAACAGTTGTCATCTGTAAAAGTCATGTAAATATTGTCCTTCATCATATTTGCACAACCTAGCAATAGCAATAGCATTTTATGCAGGGCACACCCACTTCATTTGCCACGTGTGACTGCATTAACACTGATGGTTGCCTCGCAACGTGTTCATATTTCCGCGTAAGAAGTGCAAAGAGTGCCCACGGGAAAACAAACAAGCTCTTCACCTATTGTTTGGGCCCATAAGATTTTACCAACTTTGTTGTATTTTCTTCCTTCAGTCATATTTCTCTATCACTGTTTATTTGAAATAAGACTTTTAGAAGGGCAGAATAAAGGATCTCTGTTGCTATGTCGTAAGTGCTTGTCAGTGTCTGAAGTTTTACGTTTATATGCCTTGGAATTGCATGGTTATATTCCTTGGAGGTGGACTTCAATGATCTTCATGGGTCCCTTCCAGCTCAGGATATTCTGTGACCATCTAAGGTATGATCAGCCTTAAATAGGAACAAGAGTTTTGTCTAGTAGGGGTTCATGGTCTCACATTTTGTCAGAATTAATTATTTCAGCCTCTTGTATTTTTGTTTCTGTGTGCTTGAGTTCTTTGACACTGTGGGTGTTTTATATACATTTACTAGCTACTTAAGAGCTACAGGGCTGTTACCCTGATATATGCCCAGACACATTCAAATGTGAGCAAGTACTGCAGATTCTCTTTCTGTATAACAAATACTTCTACAAGGCAATCAGTTAATGTCAACTGCCCATGCCTCCATCTCTTTCATGTTTTGAATAATTATAAATTTATTAATTTATCCTCTTTTTGCATTCTATGAAAGCATTTTCCCATATCTTGTAATTCAAACGTGTTGTTCAGTACTGTTACCTTCATATTTTGTTTGCTGAGCAGGCAAAATTCCTTTGTTCTCCTGTTTTTATTGTGAGATTGTTGTTCTCCTACTTCCTCTCTCATTTCATAACTAGTTTACTTGCCTAACCTGGCTTGTCCCAGCTTCCTGGGACAAGTTAGGTTCAAGGGTAAACAGTTCAGCTAATCAGTAGTATAAAGTCATTTGTAAAATATGAATCAAAGCTGAATCCTTCTAAGGTTCAAGAGCCATAATCTTCACAGACGACAAATAATCCAGTTCCTCAAATTTAAGCATCCTCTAATCTGATTTTCCCAATTTTTAATTCCTGAAATTTAAATTTCCAAATGACATGTATTATTCTGATATTTATATGCTAAACAAACAATTCCCATTGATTTCTTAATTGACCACATCAACTGAATTTTGGCCCTGAGAAAATAACAAATATAAATTCATAACCCACTTTAAAAAATAAGTTTGAGCCATTTGTAAAGCTAATGTGTATCTCATCTTGAAATCCCTGTTGGTACATATTTGCATCATTATGAAGCAAAGTAACAATCTGTCCCTTAATTAGGAGGCGTAACCTAGGAACGCTGTGAGAGCACAAGGGACCAAATGATGGTTAATCCTCAGCACTGTCACTTACCTGATACACAGAGGAGAAGTTCACTGGGAGAAAGACGGGTGGTTTTATTAGATTTTTTTTCTCAAATATAGACTCACAAGAGAATGTGGGGGTTTTATTTTTGTTTTAACTGAAGTCAACTGACCATTGGGGTTCCTTTAAATGTTTAGTCTGTCTTAATTTTTTTTAAACACGGAAAGGAGGACAGATTCCTGCATTTTTAAAGGAAAAAAACCCCAAACTTAGGAAACAGCATTTCTATCTGTTATGGGTGCAATTCAGCTAGGTAGCATTATCCAGGTTTCCAATGCAGCCAACAGAATAGTTCCTTACCTTGCATGAAAATGACCTCCAGACAAAGCCAAAAGTAATTTTCAGAAGCCTTCATAGATATTTGTGGATAGCAGGATCAAAAATATATGAGAACCTCATAATGCCACAAGGGGAACCTGAAAGTGGACACCTTCAGCTCATAATTCTAGTTTTACTAGCTGCAGCTCACAAAGCAACAGCTGCATTCACATTGCAAAATACCTCCCACACATACATACACACATAGTGTTTGCACAAAATACTTATTTTTTCCTTTAATGTGTGGGAATAAATTTGAATCTAAGATCTTACTATAGAGAAAGTGTGTGTTGTTTAGTTTGAAGGGCTAAAGATAATATGACTCCCATAATTTGATCATGCATGTTGCAGATGGAAGAGGGGATCCTGAAAAAAGAACCATTCCAGCAAATCGAGGTACAGTTTTACTGAAATCTTGCATCCTCATGATTCTTTTCATAAGATTATCTTCTTCCTATGTTGCCTAAGTGTATCCATTAATTAGAAAAGAGACTGCATAATCAGAATTAGACGCTATAGTGACTACTAATGCTTGTATATTATCTTTTTAAGATTGTACAGAAAAAAAAAAAAAGGCAGAATCTGAAAATACTTGTACCCAAGCTTTGTTGAGAACTTGGAAGTGTGGGATCTTGTTTGCTCTATTTGCTGTGAGAAGAACTGGTCTGGAAATTTCTCAAGGGAATAGGATCTTCTACTAGTACCTTATTGTATAATCTGGAAACACTTTGAAAATGTGTGTTGATGTTTTCTCATCAAAGTCATTAGACATATTTTTCCAAAAAGGGCTCCAGTCTAATTCACTTATTTAGTTAGTTCATCTATTTATTGCTGCTGCCTAAGCAACTAATGACTCTGGGGGATGGTTGGATTTTTCACTCTTTCTAACTGTTGTGCTCACTGCTGTAGTGTACTCACAAGTCCAGTGCCAAATCATATCTCACAGACTACTGTGCTTTTATTTTTATTTCAACTGACAGGTTTTTTCTTTAATTTTTTTTGTTTTAGGAAGGAGATGTGATCTGCAATGCTTGTTGAAGGGCTCTGATAATAATATGTTATTAAAATATTTTCAGTGCTACAAGGATGTTCCCTAAAGATCTTCCAGTATCATATTTCTGAAAAAGTAAAGAAACCCTTTAGAACGAGTGACAGGCAATGCTTCTTCAGACGCCAAAGAAAACGTCTCCTTCTTGATTTTTTTAATACTGTATGGTTGTTTAAAGTAGCCTCTAAACAATGTCCATTGTGGATTTAGATTGAATACAGCTTTATGAACTCATCCAGTTTGAAGTAGCAGATCAGAGAAGGTTACTATTGATTTGCAAGGTCCTGGCAAGCATAAATGATTCATGATCTGTGGTACTTGTCTTACTATAAGATTAGACCAACAGAATAAATGTACACCTTTTAATGTGTAAGCTAATGCTTCTGGCAGTCCATTGTGTCAATCAATGTGACTGGTAACCTTAAATATACATTAAACGCACTTTGCTCTTGTCAGTTGAAGGAAACATCACCTTCATTGTTTGTGGCAGAGTGAAGAGACACAGAACTTGGACACAGGAATGGCAAGTCAGGTACTGCACATCTCTAGGTGACATAAAGAGACTTAGTAATGAGATAGACATAGCTCTGCAGAAACAAGAAAAATTCCTGTACTTTTAGGGCAAAGATATAACAGAGAACAAGGTGGAATAATCTGGGAACACATGCACTTGTTTTACAAAGACATCTTTTTTATTGGAAATCAAGCAGAGATCTGGAAATAAATTCCTCTAAAAAGGATCTGTGTTATATATCACCACATTCTTCACTGGAAGGAAAAATTAATTGGAAGAAGTGCTGCAGAATTTGTTTTGTTTCCTAATATCTCAGGGTATAACACATGCTACAGCTGAGAGTGATTCTTTCCTGCCAGGTCACCCTTAGCTGTGCCAAAGTTAGTTGTCATTAACCATGCAGAAGTGTCTACTCAAAGACAGAGCATCTGTACTGCCCTTCATCATGACCTCAGCTGCCTGTGCCATTAATAGGTACTCAACATATTTTGGCCAAAACCTTAGAAGTACTCACAACACAGAACCAATCATTTAGGTTGATAAAGACCTTTAGGATTGAGTCCAGCCATCAGCCCGGCACTGCCAAGTCCACCACTAAACCATGTACCTAAGCACCACATCAAAAGAGATTAATAAAAAAGAAAAAAATTATTTAGTTACCCTTCTCCATTTACCCACTGAGATCCTAATGCTCTTTTACTGGAGAACTGTCATTCTATAACTAAAAGGAAATTATGTCCTACATGCCACTCAGTCAGTTAAAAATATAATTATAATATGGCATAATCCTTGCTTACTTTAAGACTGAAATCATGGCTAGGCTTTGCGAACGAAAATTTAGGAAGGCTCTATCCACATTTGTTACAAGCACGCTGGTGGCTTATGAGGCCAATACGAGATAGGTATGTCCGGTTGCAAAAGGCACAACAGAAAGACTCCTTAGGTGGTATATTCTGCAGGACACGGTTCTTTCTGCGTTGCCTTTTCTCCTTGAGAGTGATCCCGCATGCGTTCTCAAAGGAGACAGCTGCGTTATAGATGGTGTGTCTCCAGGCCTCCCAATTGGAGGCCAGAGTAGACCAGTTATGATGATCAGTATGGCCAAGGCTGAGATGTTGTTTCAGGGAGTCCTTGTATCTTTTCTTTGGGGCTCCTCTTTTGCGGCAGCCGGTGGCAAGTTCACCATAAAGCAGGATCTTAGGGAGGTGGTGGTCCTTCATCCTGGAGACGTGTCCTGCCCATCGCAGCTGTGTTCTCAGCAACATGGCCTCAATACTTGTGACTGCTGCTTGTTCTAGAACAGATGTATTGGTCATATAATCTGACCAGTGGATGTTTAGGATTGTACGGAGGCAGCGTTGATGGAAGTGTTCTAGGAGACGCAGGTGGTGGCGGTAGATGACCCATGATTCGAAACCATACAAGAGAGTAGACAGCACTATAATATGGCATAATCCTTGCTTACTTTAAGACTGAAATAATGCGGTGGGAAACGTAGTAGCATGAAGGTTTTGAGGAGCCTATTTGTTAAATGTTATTTTGCATCTCCATCAGTTAGAAATTATCTGTCATTGAATGAGGCAGCAAAGATGTAAATGAGCAGCTAAGTAAATGAGTAGCCGAAATGTCAACTTCTTCCAGCATACAGAAGTTTAGCACTCATATTTGGAACAGAAATGGCATTGATTACATTAGCAGATAAGCTTCTCTTAGACAAAATGAAAATTGAGTCCCATTTCCCAAACTGATTTGACAGAAGCTTTAAATGTCTTTGATTTTGACCAGTTTCTGTATTACAGAAGGAATGTTTCTTCTTGCCAAAATACCTTCAGAGAATCATAGAAGGATTTTTTTCTTCTGTTGAAGGACAAGGTCTGTCTTGTCATCCTTTCTGATTAGCATGTGCTGGGATCCTTAAGAGACCTGTTTGAGAAGGTAGTGTGAAGTGTGAGTGATACACAGCGCTGTACTTCTATTTAATCTTCTTATCCAGTTTGCGCCTTCATTGTATAGCCCAGCACTTAAGGTCTTCATGAGAACTACTAATGGAACGACAGCTGAGTGAAGTGGTTGAAGTGATGTTTGTGCATTACACAGGGGACAAATGCAGGTGATAGGATGAAGCTAGCATTTTGTGACTCAGGTAGTGCATTTAGTTCTTACATGTTCACAAATCAGGGATATTGAGTCCTCATTTACTGATGTGGGTTTAGAGGAATCTTTCGCCATCTGTATATGACCTGATATTTATGACTTCACTCTTGGTGTGTTGATATGATTCCTATGATGGATATTTTGCCACTCCAAGGCTAAAATCTGAGGCAAATTTAAAGAGAGGAAGTAGCATAGAAGACTATGAATATTTTTTTCCATATATATTTTTGTTTTGAAGTTGATGAAACTTTAGATTTTTTTTAGCAGGATTGAATTTCTAGGTCTTTATATTTTTTCATATAAACATTTTACCTCAACTGTCTATGGATTTTAAACATGAAAACAACTCTAATTTACACTAAAGCCTTAATTTCATTCTGCATGACTGTGTAGGTATTTGTACAGCTGCACCGAAGATTGCCTTAGGTTTGTTGTTCTTCTTCCCTAATTCATCATCATCTTCTACTTTCAAGAAGCTACAGGTGATTGCTAATCAGATTTTCTGTGAAATGCAGCCAGTTCCTCTTTTCTGATTCCTCTTTTCCAACTCTCTTCCAAGAACTACCTCCCCTTTTACTTCATTTAATGTAGAATTTATGATGATTCTGCATCACCCTCAAATTTACCACATTCCTGTTTTCCCATTTTCTGTGTCAAATACCAGCCTTATCTGCTTTGTTATCGTCAATGTGTGTTCTTGCTGCTGCATTGGGTTTTTTCTTTGTTAGATTGGTATTCTCAAATTCAGTCAATTTTGACAGATATTGTACCTAAGCTTTTGACACAGTTCCTTCCATACAATCGGCGGCATTTCCCATTAACACTTATTCTTGCTCACATTTCTTCCATATCTTCACTCCTTGTAGTAAATTTTGTTTCATGATCTCAGTATCTCCTTTTTCTCTTCTTTTTCTGCTTTCTGTATTCTATGTCAGTGAGATGCCATGTACCTGTATTTTGCAGTGAAATAAGCTGATACTGATTCTCTTCCAGGTTTCTCCATTTTTAGTGTTACAGCAGAAAGTTCCCAAAACTTGGCTTACAGCACCTTGTCTCTCAACCCCAAGTAGATGCTACAGTTAGTTCCAGGAACACATTTAATTTCCACATGCACATCTACTTCAATGTAGCTTTTTTAAAGTTGATGACAGAAGCAGTTGATAATTACTCAGCCCAGGTTCCTTAGCAATGAGAAAGAAATTGCTTTAATATTTGTACTTGTTGACAATTTCACCCTCTTTCCAAGAACATATGCTTCAGACATGTCAGTAGTATAAATTAAATGTGGTCTGTAGTAGAGAAAGTGGTTAAGAAGTCAGTTGTACCTTTTCATATCGGGCTTAGTGATTAATGCGTTTCTCTCAAGAGACTCACAAATAGGCTGTATTTGTCTGCCTTCCGTTCTGTTGCAGCTGTGTGTTGACAGGGGGGGGTGAAAGTTCTGTAAATAAACCAGTTTTATGGCATACTTGGGTAGCCGATGCCAGAAATGTCATGTAAATTCAGAGACAAATATTGCTTGTAGAAAATCATTTCAAGCCTATATAAATGAACTGCCATGGTAATTCCAGTTAAAGCTAAAATAGTGACTTACCAGGAACACTTGCCCAAAATAAAAAGGGAAGAGTGTCCCCCCAAACACCAAGTTAGGCACTGACTTGGAATTTGTAACTTTGTGGAAATCAAAAAGGTATTAAGTGAGGACGGAATTTGGCCCTGTTTCTTCAGAGGTTGTCTTCCTTATCTTGGAATTTGGTAACATGTTAAAGAAATGAGGGAAAAGTAACACTCTGCTTCCCCAGAAATTGTAGCATAAAGTTAAAAGTGAAGTCATTTCCAAAGACCAAAGTGCACTCTGGTATTGAAATGTGAAACCCCTTCTATATGAAAGCTCCTTTGTGGAGAGAAATGGTCATAGACATTGGCATTCTACATTCTCAGAGAAAAGCTTGTTAAATGACACAGTCAGCCTAGCCACGTTCTTTTTTGCCATGACAAGGTCAGGCAGCCAGTTCAGCCAGAATACAACCAACCTTCTCTGGTTGTAGTAGGGTTTGTTGAGCATTAGTGTGCATGTAAATGGATTTGGATTACAGTTCAAAAAAAGCAATGGAGTGGGAGAAGTGTGATCAGTAAGAAAGGGAAAGATTCAACAGAGGTCTAGAAGATTTAAAAGGTATGAAAATTCTCTATTTTTCATAAGACAGGAATTAGGGAACCCAAAATGGGAATGTCGGACAGCAGAGTTAAGCGAAAAGGAAGTACTTTTTCATACAGTGCATAATTAAATTGGGGAACTCATTTCCACAGGATGTTGAGGAGGTCAAAAATACAAGTAAGTTCAAAGACGGACAATGCAAATTCCTGCAGAATAGATCCATTAAATGCTGCTAAATAAGATGACCCAACTGCAACCTACTCAGGAAATCCCCGTGTTGCCAGATTCCAGAAAGGGGACAGCTAATGTCCTGGTTCCAGACAGGACAGAGTTAATTTTTGCAGTAGCAGAACTCGGAAGTTATTCTATACCACCCAATGTCACTGCCAGGGGTGGGAGGAAGGGAGTCACTTTCAGGGAGAAGGGGTTCCCCTCTGGTTGAGTTAGCGCAGCAGAGGGAGCCATCTGGTATTGTCTGTTGTCGGGGGTTTCCATGTGAATCATTCCTTTTCTTGTACCCTATATCCTTAGTTTTGTTCCTGTTACTTTTCATTTTCCTATCTCATTGCTGTTCCCAGTAAATTGTTCTTATCTTAACCCACATATTTTACCTTTCATGTCTCCAATTCCCCTCTCTAGAGCTCTGCAGGGGACCAGGGGTGGGAGGGGTGGGGGGCTAGTGAGTGGCTCCTGCTTTTAATGGGAGTACTAAACTGGAGAATATCATTACTAAACCACAACAGCTACTTACCAGGGCAGGTTTACTCTCCCTGTTCTGTTTCTTTACCTCAATATCTGTTCCTTGTCTTTAGTAAAATTACTTACAAAGCAGAAGGGTCTCTAACCTGATACCATTTGTTTGTGGGTTTTCTGTTAACTGTGAACAATTGTAAACTTCAAGGACCCCCAAACACACCAGCCCAGTTAGCTTTCTCCTGAATTCCTGTGCATAGCAGCCCTGGTACTGCTATGTTCTGCCTCTAGCTAAACCAGTGGCTGAGGGAATGTGTTAGGAACAACTCTTGTTTTGCTTTCCTAAAGCCTTTCCTGGCTTTAGGTTTTTTATAGAGCCAACCCAGAAGAATATGATACTAACCTATGACAATTTATATATCTGCTTGGGTTGACACTTTACCTACGTGGCATTATTTTAAGAATTTTCCATTACTTTTTTTTAACAAAAGGCAAACTCTTTAAAAAAATCACCTTCTTTTTGTTATTTTTTGTGTGAAGGTGGATAGAAGTAGAAAAAGGCAAAGGATCCTGTCTGTGGTCCATGCATAGCAGAACCACTGCTCAGTCATAGAAATGTTTTCACATAGCACAACTGCTCATTGTTATATTTTGATGAAAGATTTTACTGCAAATGGTCTGTTTGCTTTGAACTTTCTTCTTTCTCCATCAGAAAACTGAAAAATAAAACATTTTCTCACACAGGTGGGGACCAGACTAGTTTTGGCTCTTCTCAAGGAGAGCTCAGAGGAGTGTTGTAATTAAACTGTCCAGGTATAGAAATCATGACAAACCCCCACCTTTGTTTGAAGTATGATTATTTTAGTAATAGGAACCTTTCAGATGCAGATATGTTTAGATCTGTTGTAAGTGGTTGCAATTCCTTGGAACTCCATGAAGCCTCAGCTACTTGGAGCAGTTTTGAACTGGTCAGTGCCCTCCACCACAGGTCACCATCATTCCTTTCCCAAAACTTCTTAACTATTTGGTCAACAGATTTACAAAGAAGAGACCAGCTAAATAAAATATTTGCAAGAAATAATGTATAGTTATTATTTCCAAATAAGAAATGGAAACAAATGTAAAGAAATTTTATTGAGAGTGGCTGATGTTTTCCTATATTTCTTTCCAAATCACAATTTTGGCCAATGAAGTTTTTTGCATGATTCTCGCTTTTGAAACAACAACAAAAAATCTATTTTGGAAAAAACTCCCACATTTCATGTAAAGATGCTTTTTAATTTTCAAGACTTTTTTTCTTTTTCCTAATCTCTCCTTTTGGCACTTTACTATTTGGAAAAAATAGGAGAGAAAAAAGCAAAATGTGATTAAAAAAAAGAAATTGCTGAAATAGTTTTTCTGCTTGTTTAAATTTGCATAAGAAATACCAACAGCACTTCTTAATTTTTTTTTAATTGGGAAAAGATTATCAATGAAAAACATGAAACAAAACAGACAGGTGATAGAAAATATTTTCCTCAAGAAAGTAATTTCAAAACTTTTGTTTGAATGGGAAGAATAATTTTAACACATTTAAAACATCGCCATTTAAATTTTGTTGGCAGAATTTTTTGTTTGACAAGATCTGAATGTTTGGTTGTTAAGACAGTTTGCTTTTCTGTTCATAAATTAACTTGGAAATATTACATTTTATTTCATCATTTTGGTTTGTAACAATTCAGCAGATTTGTACAGTGATGAAACCAAGCATAACACTGTGCTACTGGAGCACAATCAGAAAGTCAAAGATTCAAAATAGAAACCACCACCCCTTTATTACAGTTGTTTAACTATAAAAACTCAGTGTGGCACTTTCCGATAAAATTTCTGTAATATCAGAGAAACCTGGAGGTTGAAGTAAGCACAGTTACTTACATATTAAACTAAAGAGCAGATTTGATTGTGTTTTTAATGTAATTGTATTACTTAAATATGTACCTTTTTGGTAAGGATTTACCATATATTATAATATTCTAACTCACAGTGGGATGTTGTCTATCACTACAAAAAGACAGTGTTTATGTGTAATATGGACATGGGCAAACACATGGTTGAACAAGGTATGCAAATGTGATCATAAAAAATAGATTTCTTTGTTTAGAGGCCTGACTAGAGAACTATCAGCTCAATGGTGTTTCTATGCCTTTCTGGAGTAAAGTTAAGTGGTGTCATTTTGCTCTTTTCCTGATTAACAAAGGAATAGCAACACCAAAGAATACTGCTGTGTCACACAAGGGCTCCAATTGTTTCCTCTTCATTTTTTAACCCTTATTGTATTTTACAGAATTTATTTTGCATTGATTTTTCTACCACTGACTTGGAGTCTATAAACTCCAGTGTTTTATTTAGAGAAAGATCTCCATCTATAGATATATGTAGCAGAATTATTTTCATACAAACTCTTAAATGACAAGTAGTTACATGAAAGCTCTTGGATCACTTGGCCTGTTGCAGTCTGAGTGGTCTTCTCTCATGCTTACATAGCCTGTCCTTGAATATCTGGTAACAGCACCTATGATTCCCTTCCTTGGAATTCTGTTTGACAGACAGGTCTTTTGACTGCAGAGCACTTCTGCTTTTACCCTACTTTTCTCAGTTGCTGTAAACAGTGGGTTTCTGACTCGAGCCAGTTTCCCCTGCCTTCAGGGATTCAGCAGAGATGTGGTGTTATGAAATGTTTCCCTTATTGTGGTTTCATTGCATGAAATAAATGTGGTCAAACAAATAGAATAAGCACCATTTTATGCTTCTGATAAATAGCTATACTCTGGAGCATTATTTTGGTATACCCAAACAAGATTTTGCTGTCATTGTCATAGTGGGGAGGCACATACTTTTGAATACTTCACCTCTAAGAATTGTTTTACAATTACTTACTTCCATCCAGCATGTCTGTGTTGGAACAGAGAGAAACAGCAGAGAGAAAAGTAACAGCAACACTGAGAAAAACAGGTAGTCATACTTGGCTAAAAAATGCTAACATTAAAAATACTTAGAATACACATATCTTCATTGCCAGAACTCTCTTTACAAAGAAGGAAAGTCTATTGCATCAGACAATTAAAATGGGAAATACACTTGAGCATGTCTTGTAGCAAACAACCTAATGTTAACTGGAAAATAAACAGGTTTTTACTATTTCTTAATTAATATATTTCAAAATTAACCACACAGTTAACTTTTTTTTACGATACTAGTTACACTGCTTGAGGACTTCTACTCTATTTTGACATTTACCTGTCAGGGTGCCTAAGAGTAATGCTTGATAACTCTTTACCGAAGTTTAATACTTAGTGGTTGCCTTTTGCATGGGCAGTGTTCTTCTTGCTTGAAGTTTTACAAGTTTTTATTTAATCTGTCTTTGTACAAGTTGATAAGATTCTTCATCAATATTTTATTTTTCTATCAAGATTGCATTTCATGGTAAACAATCAGTTCCCATGTATAAAATATAAGTACTATGCACTTACCAAGCACTCCCCATGTTCATTCTTCAACATGGAAACATTGGCTCTCTAGCATACTATTCCTGCTGTTAGAAGGAGAAAATCATAAAATAGAATCATTTAGGTTGGAAAAGACCTTTAAGACTATGTCAAGGTTCATAGTCAAGAAAAAATGACAGATCAGATTTGAAATCATGCGCTATGATTGCTTCTGCTTGAAGCTAAATGGAGTATATCCAAGCTGTACTATATTTATGTGGATATATTGAAATGCTGAACAATTTTTCTGGCAGGCTTTATACTTTTTTCTCCAAATATTTACTATAGAAATTTCAGAGTTGAAAAAGCAACACTGGCCAATTTATAAAAAAACAGAAGTGTTCCTCTGACACCAAGACAATGCTAGAATTAGAAAACATGAAGGATAGGCATTCTTTTAAGGCAAGACTGAGAAGACTCCTTTTTGTAAGGTTCCTAGCAAAAGTCTTCCAAAAAGTTTGTGGGAACAAAATTTACTCCACTAGACCGCTTCTAAGTCACTGTCATATTATAACTACCCCATATCTGCATGACAAGGAACAGAAGAATTATTTGTTCTTTCACCAGAAATAAAACTCTGGCAGGTAATAGGGTTACCTGATACTGATAAGCATAATATCCTACTCACAAGTTTACCCTATTTATTGTAATGTTAGGCTCTATAAACTTTTGAGATGATCCGAATTTAGAAAAAAATTTAATTGTAATGAATACATCTATATTCATGTGTAAAATGTATGTAATGCAAGTTGTTTCTGTTAAGGCAAAATGTTGTAGAACAGATTAGTTTTTGAATGCCAGGTGGATAAAACTTTGGTATTTTTATGTGCTGAATATTCAGGGGGGTGGTTGTTCGGAAAATTAGATTCTCAGGTATCACTGTTCTTTTTAATTGAATGAATAGGATTTTCTCTACATTTGATTAACAGTTTTCAATGCCTCTATATACACCAGGCAAAGACAGTTTTATTAGGGACAATGGGGAAGGTATAATCATAGGACCACAAGTCAAGATTAGAACTGCTGTTTTAAAGAGAAGGTGTTCCAGATAAGGTATCCTGTGGTAATTAAACCCACAGCCACATGCTGTGCAATATCCTGATGATTCTTTTACAAAGCATCACTCTGACATCTTGGCCAGCCAGATAAGGACATTTCTGGTTCTCCTAGATGAGTGATTTCTTGCAAGAAGGAATCTGGAGGCTCTGCTAGAGATAGAACATAAGTATCAGATGCACAGTTCATATTATTTTATCTGGTGTAGCTTGTTTAAAGATAACACCAGTTGTTTTACCTTCTCTATGATAAAGTAAATTAGTTGCTTATCTTATAACTTTGACTAATAATCAGCGTGGTCATGATCTGAAGCTCTTACACCATACTGCAACTTGTTCTTACGAGTTAAAAACAATATATACAGCCTAGAGAAATATACAGCCTAGATGTGCTTTGGAGTGGTGTTACGGGCCTCATGCTGCAGTGTAAAACCTGGTTTGGAGAGTGGTGATAACACTGTCACAGCTGAGAAGATCAGTTTAGTTTAGAAGATGATAACAAATACCTCACTGAGGTGCACTTTGGAGGACAAGGGTGACTAGTTTGTGGTTCACCAAAATCATGCCGCCTTTGGAGAGAGTCTGCTCTCAAGGAGAAATCTTTCCTGATTAACCCAAACCATGAGATCAATAGTAAACTAAAACACAAACCAGAAATGTTTTCAGAAGTTCATGTGATTTCAATTAACATTTTCGCCTTTGCTACACCTTCTTTTTCCCCGAAGTTCCATTTTGATTTTGAATCTTCAATTATATTTTCCATTTGTGCTTCAGTTCAGACAGAAAAAAAAAAAGAGGATTTCATGGATTCTATCTGGTTTTTGTTTCATCTGTAAGTAAAAGACAGACACATGCTAGCAGGCATAATCTCATATGAAGAAAAATGATGGATCACATCATACTATATGGCTAAAATTTTGATTTCCTGTCATAAAGAGCTCATTGTAAAATAATTCAGGCACTAGCAATAGTACATAGCAGTCTGAATAAAAAAAAAAAAAGACATAAGATTTACACTTGGTAAATTTACATCTAGAATCTAGTCAGTTTTCCAGTCATTGTGTGCTGTCTTTCTGGTTGCTCCAATATGGTGTGCGTTTTTTCTATACAGTGTTGCAGTAAACCATCAGTGATTAGAAGCCTCTAGTGACAAAGCAAATAAGGCTTTTTGAATCTACAAAGTATCTTAATCTAAGATTTGTGGTGTTTGTATGTCAATGATTTTTAAGACTGAAAATATTTCTGGAAGAAATAAGTTTCATCCCAAATATGCAGACGTGAAGACAGAACCAAAAACTGGCAGAACCTTCTGCCCTTAGGTTTACAAGTGTATACTGTACTGCCTTTGCTCTTACATGTTCTGATTCTATCTAAATAGTTGCAGCACCACATCTCCAGTTAACATTGCCATCAACTGAGTCCAGAAACAATGTACACATCAATATTTCCATATATATCTTTTTCACATTTTTCCTGTTACTGTATCTTTAACTTCCATGTGTCATTAGATGTTTTTTAAATGAGACTAAGCAACATATAAGTCATAAAGGCTTATATGATTCAAACTTGGTGGTAGAGACAAACTTGACAATCTTGAAAGCAATGACATTTCCTTAGAAAATATAAGGGTTTAAGGTTGCCTTAATGCCACTTCATCATCAATATGTATTCAAGAGTCTTTAATGACATTACAAACTTTGCGATATTATTTTAGCAAAGATTTATTATGTACTTTTATCTCAGAATTATCTTCTATAATTTTTTTTATAGAAGAAAAAATAATTCCAGCCTAAACTGTTGTCTGAAATGTGGGCTGGTGGTCATGGTCGTACTTGATCGAACATTGGACTTGGTATTCTTGGAGGTCTTTTCCAACCTTAATAATTCTACAATTCTATGAAGCATTAGTCCTAGCTAGGTCTTGTTTTTTGTGAAAGCTCACTGGTGAACAAATGCAGCTCGGTCCTTCCCCACAGCTTGCTTGGAACTCCACGACTTCTGCTTGACTGTTACTTACTTGTGCTCATTTCTTTTATTAACAAATCAGGTCAACAGTTGTGGTAAGAATAGGTAAATGCTACTATGGAAACTAAATTGTTAACTACAATTGCAGAAAAATTGCATAGCAGAAGCTTGCAAAGTCTTTGTGGTTTATCTCAACAACATAACTGCCTCATGATTACTGGTATATCTCCCAACTTCCAAGATGTTGTCAGTGGCAAACAAAAGTACAGTACAGCTTTATTTTGTGAAGCATCTACCATGGAAACATATTCTCACAGGTTTTACCCAGTAACACATATGCAGTATGGGAAATGCAAGTAAAACTATGTTTTAGCAGTAACATTTTAGTTTTATTGAAGAGAGTTCCCTGCAGCATCTTTCTGGAGAATAACAGTGTTGATCTGAACAGGATCAGCTGCTGAATACTTCCAAATATCAGCACTCACCTTTACTCTATAGTGGGCTTTTACAAAATTTCTTCCGTAGGGATTGTGTTTCTTATAGAAGCTGAAAGCCTGAGTATTGTGCAACTGCTCTTTCCCATTATTAGTAAACAAACATTCAGGGCTGTTATATTCTAGTGGTCCTTTATTTATTTATTTCTAAATTTTGTGTCCATCTGCCTCACCAAACTCTTCCTTAACTATTTTCCCAAATGTGGCTGCTTAAAAGTTGCTAAGTAACTGCTAAAATGCCTGTGCTGCCCACAACTCTAATGACTACTTTTGCTTTCCCTTTATCCTACACAATTGTTTTGCCTCTAAATCTTTCCAGAGCATGGATTTCTAGCCGAAAAATATCTGAAAGCATTTCAATGTGCTAGTAAAAAGGGCTGATTCTCTTCAATTTTTGTTTTTGAGGCTTTCATAAACTGAGCCACTTATAAACTGAGACAACAGCACTTTCAGATGGCAAATAGGATAAGTAAAAATAAAAGCCTTTCTTGAACATCCCCCTTTTCAAAGGCTCATGCAAATATTTCTGTCCAAGACACATAGTGCAACTCCTTTTATTTGTTGATCCTGCCCCTGTTGAGAAACTGAAAAACCATTTTCAGATTTCTTTGTATAAACAGGTGACTGACATTACAACACCATCCTTGCTATATTGAAGCCTATTCTGTATGATCTTGTACTAAGGGCCTACTGCTAAGAGCAGTAATTTGGTGTATGGCAGGCTGGCATCTCATACCTTGCCAACCCCCAGATCACATGCAGTTTGGAGTATGCATATGGTCCATATGATCTCTCGAATTTGTTCTTTGCCTAGTGCCATTAAAGATTGAGTGGATCAGGACCAATGGTAAGAGTCAGCAGTGTTCTCTGTCTTCATGGTTTGGACAATGGTGTTAGGAGAGAAAGACCAAAGGATCTGTAGTCTTTATTGGCTAATAGCTAATTAATACAAAATACTAAGCAGAATCAGGAATCTAAACCCCAGCCTTTCCTTTCCCAGGTGATAGTGCCATGAGTGCCAAATGTTGCACTTTTACTCTTTCCCTATTGCAAACCAGTCCTTGACTCTTCACTCCAGTAACTTAACTGTGTTTGATATCCTGAGCTGGCCATTATCTGCAGTAAAAGAAGGGGCACTCACATATTTTCATCCCTTTTGTGGCACGTTAGGCAGCCATGTTGGTTTTGGATGGGATATTTATGTATATTTAGATATACCTTAAGCACAAACCTTTAGGGCATGTGGGCCCTAAGGCCCATTTCAGTTTTCAAATGAGATATTCCCACATGAGACAGGCAGAGATTTTCTGCAGATGATTCCATCTAGTTCAGTAAAACCAGCTGTTGAAATCACAGCCAGTTTACGAACAAGTGCTAAAAAGTCACTTCAAAAGTTTTGTATTTTGTCACCACTGTCATCTCTCAGGAATACCTCTGTTCAAAGCTGGCTCAGCAAATAACACCCCTTTGCCTTCCCTTTCATGTTCAAACCTAGAAAACTCTTCTTTGAGGAAGGTCCAAGTTCATGTCAGGTTGATGTGCATTTGTCAGCACACCCTTGAAGACAGGCAGCAAACTGCTTAGCAATGATAAATATACCCAGAAGTGCATCTTTAAGGAAAGAGGAAAAGTTGCTGTCAAGAATTTACGGAGCAGGGGATTTGATGACGGCACATTCATATATGCAAATTTCAGCTGTTCTACCTTAGCACCTTCTGTACATTTGTGGTCTGCTGCAATTTCTTTAAACTAAAAACAGGATTTAAACTAATGACAGGACATCAGTTTCTGGAGCAATTTGTGTTAGTTTATGTCCAAGTTGGTAAAGGATAAATATGAGAATCAGATAGTGGAGATAGAAAAAAAACTTATTTAGGAAAGGATGGAGGACGATAGTATTAGGAGAAAGTAGAGCAGTCTATAGACAGAGGAAACTAAAGGAAAATAATTGAACAGGAACTGTGATGTCTATAACCAGTAAAAATAATTAGTATTCTAGGAGCACTGATAGTTTTTTAGGGTAAAAGTGTGATGTACGTGCTGGGTGTGATAGTTAACACTATAATCTGCGTAAATTAAATGCTTTCTAGAGTATGCATCAAATTTTATAGATACTATTCATAGCAAGTCAATAAACTCATTTTGCTGCGGTTCTGTTAATTCAGGGAAGTTAAACCCAGTGTTAATTCAGCCTCCTTTGTGTGCCATATTAACTACCATCAACAGCTGGTACCATCCTAAACCCTCAAAGAAGTCAAATCCTTCTTTGAAGTACTTGGCGATTCAGGGAACCTTGTCCCTCTTGTCATCTCCTGAAGAGTAACCTGACCATGTTTACTGGTTTTAAAGCACAGAAGTTGTATCATAACAGCATATATAACAAGAAATAACAGAGAAGGCTGCCTGGTGTGACTATTAATGAAAGCAAGGGAGGAGAGCTCACACCTTCTGGACTGCGTGCTTCAAATTGGATTTGCACCAGTGTTACATTCCTGTGCTGAGAACATTTTGCAAGTGCTCTGATGCCAGCAAGGGGCTAGCTTATTCTGGGACTAAATTGAACCAAACGGCCTAAATGGGAGATGTGCCGAGATTATAACTATGTGTCTGTCTGCTTAGACTCTCAGGATTCGAAAGCCACAGGTCAGCTTTCTGCAATTTCAGCTCTTTTAATGCATTCAAGCCAATATAGAGAAGGTAAAATGGAGCTTTAAATTGTAAGATATTTTTGTTTCCTGGAAGGGAATGGTTAAGGCAACTGAATTTTTGTCTCCCAACTCTCACTGTTCCCCAGGAAGGAGCAGTGTTTACCACTGCTTAATAGGTGTAGATTTTTCTCGCTGGCCTCTTTCAAAGCTGTCAAACAGAAGTGTGCAGTCAGTGGACTACGATGCACCTCTAAGACTTCCTCTCAGCTGTCTGTAACAGTAGCAATATTGTGCCCTGCTTAAACAGCCACCATTCATGCTAGATGGTCTGGCTTTCCCTGATTGCTGTGAGCCTACAGTGAATTCCTCCACACGTGCATACATATCAGCGTAGTAGTCACTGGTAAGGATTGTTACAATTCAGTAACAATATTTCCCTTAAGAGTGCTGTTTTCACACATATTTCCTAAGCAGTTTCCTCGGGAGCTAAAACTGTCCAAGGTTGGGTACTAACTGGAAAATCCGTGCCACTCTGTGTGCAAATGCCAGGACATAACATGAAGTAGAAAACAGCAGCAACTTGTAAAGCCCTCTGTAAACAGTAGTCTTATGTGGGAGTCCTAAATACACTTTATTCCAAGAAAATAATTAATGAATTTGAAGGCTGTGCTATCTAAATGTCTGCAGCCACGGTGCAAAAGCTACCAGAGGAGTGAAGAGAAGCATAGGAATCCAGAGCTCAGTCGCCTGTTCCATCTCTGCCTCAGTGCCCGGCTCACCTGCCTACTTTTCGTGTACCATACAGTGCTCTACAAACATTACTTTGCAAACATTATGTAGGTGGGCCTCACAACATCTCTGTGAGGTAATTAAACACAGAAACCTCACACTGTAAACAGGGAAAGGGAGACTCTGAGCTTGGTTTTCTTGCCAGGCATACAGGAACAAGCAGTTTCACAGTAATTCACCCAGTTTCAGGGGATTGCTTATTGGTTCTTTCTTTTAGCACTTGTGTAGACTGTACTAATCCATGGGGTTTGATTTGATTCACAGCAATTTCATCCTCAGGTGAACTTGGTCTCACTTCATTTGTCACTGTGGGCTGTGGGCTGCTTTTAGTCTGCAGAGGGAAACAGACAGTTATAGGGTACTCCATTTCATCCTTAAATGGACCCCTGAAGTGTGCACTACAAACAAAACTGCCACTGACTGTCATGGAGTGAGACTGCAGTAGCTACTCAGCTTCAGGCACATAAAACAGGGTGAGACAAACCCCACTCCAGCCCATAATAATTAATAAAGTTATCTTAGAAAAAGTCCTGGAATTTGCCAATTATATGATCAAATCATTATCAATAACTGGGTGTATTCTTGGACAGGACTAACTATGACTTTTACAAGGAATTCATGGTTCAGTTTGAGGAGTCCACATTGGGCAAGGACTCAGTAGCATTTTGGTTGCAGCCACTGTTTTGGAGACTAACAGAATTTAATATAATGGATGTGAACTCTTCTGTGCCAGTTGGCCTAAAAGAACAGTTCCTGACATCATTAATTTGATAATATAGACAACACTTTAATGTTCAAAATGGAAAGTTCAGAAAATAATTATGTTTTACTGGAATATGTGCAAAGAATGATTTACCAGATAATACTTTGATGAAATCACTGATCAGCTCCTGAAAACTGATGTAAAAAAACTATATAGAAAAGTATTAGTAGTTTGTGATTATGAGATATTTTAAGTACTTTCGATGAAAGCATGAATTTAAATTCTTGTTTCAGGTCCTTTTTCTAAATTCTCTCCAAAGACTTGTCTGATCTGCTGTTGTTCACCTCTTTTGTAATGCAGAGCTTGTGCTGTCACTTGGTTTGCTCTTCAGAAGGATAGCTGTATTATGAACTGAAGAACTGAGTCTGTAGCTTGCTCATGTTTTCACATGTAAATTTGCATTTGTTCATGTATATCCTGTATTCTGGGCAAAACATTTTCCTTTCATTTTGAATAAGGTGTAAAGTGGTTTGAAAATATGTTAACCCTTTCTCATTTGGAAGAAGGCCAACATATCTGGTCATTTTAGTGTTCTGGAAGCATAGCCCACTGATGTGACTGGTCAATGAGAAATGTTTCTTCGAAGGCTTGCTGATGCTCTCTCTTCTTTGGGAACAAAGCTTCTTTATTGTGATGTTGCATGGGATAAAGAGTGTTTCTGGCAGGCTTTGAAACTATCAGTGTTTTGGTATAAAGGCTATTGGTGTTCTTTGTTAGTAATCTCTGCAGGAGGTGAGGTAAGATAGTTGTTTCTTTTTGCTGAGTGACAGATATCGGGTCTCCCAGATGTAAGATGCAGGTTGCCAGGATTTAAAACGATGGTTAGAGAAAATTTTAAAAGATGGTTGGAAAAAGATTTAGAGAGATACTTTTGTGGCTACTTCACTGTGCCTGGTCTAGCTACAGAGGGCTAAGCATTTTTTAGTAACTGCTGTTTTTATAAAAGAAACCTTGAGTTTCCACTGTGTCTTATGGTTTTGGTAAAGATTGTCGAAGAACCCTCTAAAAGCATACTTTCCCCATTATCTCTTCTTATGGGTTCTCAAGTAGTCCTTGCACACTCCTGATTTTCCCTTTTAAAATACCATCTTAATGCTTTATTTAGCTGGTTGGTGGGTGGAGACACTCATGTCCTGGACACTTGTGGTGAAGGCCAACAGAGTAGACAAGGTTGCGATATCTTGTGTTTGTTTTGTGAAAATGTTCAGGAACAAAATTATAAAATATTTATTTTACGTATTGTTTCAAGTATTATGAAAAACCAATAAAAGTAAGCTGAAAGAAAACATTAGCATTTCTGATGTTAAATATCAAAGGACAGGAAATTCTCCATCCTTGAATTTCCATTGGGATTATAGCAATTTACTGTTTTGAAATTCCCTGCTTTAGTGTGATATAATGTATAAAGGATAAGCAGGATCAAGATGACATTGAATTTGGGCTTTGTTTAGTTTCAGTTAGACCGTGCATAGCCATCACACCATTGTAAGGTGACATCCGTAAGCTTCCAAAGATATCACAGCCTAAACACTTTTTGATACTGGATTAACATCCTTTCTATGGGAATGACACATTTTTAATCTTTTTCCAGACTTCTGTGTTATTACAACAGGCTTTTTTAATCCCTTCTATATAGTCGTCAGATAAAAATAAATGTGTGTTCAAACAATGTCGAATCTCCATGTTGAAAAGGGAGGTGAACTTAGGACAGAGCTTTCTCTCATAAAGCAGTTTAACTGTGGAATAGCAAATATACTTCATAATACAAATCACACTGACCCATGTTGTTGTTAGTAAGCACCAGCAAAACAGTTCAGTAGTAGCTGAACTAGTGAGTCTAGTAAAGGTGAACAGGCAGCTTTGAATGAGGGGCTATGTCATCACAGTAGTGTCAAGAATGCTGCTGATGTGTGATGGCTTTGGTTTTTGGTGGACATTCAGTGATGAACAGGACCTGTTATTAAACTCATATGTGGTTAAAACAATAGAAGACAGTAGTTTTATTTAATGACGGTGGTTTAGGAATTAGGTGTAGAGGGGAAAACTGCCTTTCTGCTCATCAGAAAAGCAGGGTTGAGTCTTGTTTGGGATCGAGGTTGATGGCTGCCACCTGATTTGTCTGCACATGGGGGATGCTGAATATTGTCCACATCAGTCCCTGTTTGAAGCTGGAATTTCTAAGCAGCACTTGCCCAATGTCACTAGACCTTCTAATTCAGTTGAAATATGATTTCCAGTGGCAAAAGAGGTCTGTCTATCAGCTAGAGATCATTTTAGCAATGGTTGGAAATGGAGCTACTCAAGTAGACAACTTCCTATGTTAGAGAACATCTATTAATTTATTAGAGAACTATTTCTTTTTCATTTAGAGAATCTAATATTGCAATGGATGTTTCCTAATGCACTGAGGAAGGAGGCCTCAGACATAAGAAAAACAAAACATAAGAAAAACATTGAAAAACCCACACAATAACTGTCTTATCGTACTCTTGGATTACTGTACATCCAGATGGGAAGATTAGTTTTACTTAGAGGTTTTTTTAACTTAAGGAGTTTTTGTTGATTGCTTTCAAAATTAGAATCTCTTTGGTTTCAGTTTTATGACTTGTTACCAAGACTGATTAGTCTGAAAACAGAAATCTCATCAGGATAAACCCTTCTGTGTTTCCCCTTGAAGGGAAGTCCTGAGAAGACAGTTTTCATCTCTATCCTCATTCCCATTTCTGTACAAATCCAACTAGTTTCATGCCAGATGAATGTGTCAACACTAAACACAGAACAGACCATCTGATGCACAATGCTGACAATGCTCACCCTTCCTCATGGTTCCTTTTGCTGTTGATGTGTGATGCCTGCTGACACCCCAGGGATTCATCCAATGGATTTCAGATAGGGAGGTGGGAGGGAGTGTGTATGGTCATCTTTAGGTAAGGAATCACTTCTGCACCAATCAGGATCTTTACTTCCTCTGCAGATCAGAGTCAAACAATGCCTCTTGCGCTCATCAAAACATTACCTGAATGTGCTGGATTTACTTACATACAAGTTCATAAGGGCAGAAATGGTCAACAAGCACAGGGCTGTTTTAATAACTCTGCTCTTAAGTCGTCGAGGTAGGTGCCTTTCAGTAAAAAAATCTTCTCAGTGTTTCTGGTCTAATGTGACATTTGTTTTCAAAATATCTCCCCCCAAAGCTGATTTTTCTGGCCTATGTTGCTCAGTTGACTTTATGAGGTGAGAGTGCTCATCATGCAATACTATTAGTTCATATATTTACACACCCATTACTCAACAAGATAAATGTAGTCATACTGTTAGTGTAAGAAATAGTACACAGAGCTAGAGCTAGAGACAACTGGAATGTTCCTCCCTGCTCTTTCAGTGGGCTACTGACCTTTAGCAAATTAGTGTAATCAGTCCTTTCCTTGATTTCCCATCTGTACGGTATCTAATTGTAAAACCTTGCCTGCCCCAAGGGTAGTGTTAAATAATATTGTAAAGAAGACCCTAACAAAATATGGAAAAAACTAAAAAAACATAAAAATCACAAGACACTAGATTTTTTTTGCTTGCAGAGACCTGTTAAAAACTCACTACATTATTTGTATCAATCTCATCATGACATATGTTTCAGTCAGTAAGTCAGCATTGCATTGCCAGCATTCAAATAGGAGAAATGCATCTGCATCATAGTACAGGTGTGTCTGAGCAACATGACTTTAGATCCAAATGCAAATTTCATGTGTTTCCATATAAACAGGGGGTACTTCAAAACCTCCTTTCGTTAGAACTCAGTGCATTTCCACTGAGAAACTTGTTTGCACTGAAAGGCATTTTCACTTGGCTTATTAATTAGGATTCCGTGGCATAAAATGAACAGTACCTTTAGGTTTTAAAATAAAGTCAGCCAAGATAATTAGATACAACTTTGTTATTTATGTATTATGTAAAATCTGTTTCAAAAGAATTTTTGGAAATGCTAGGAAAAGAACTTTAAGCAAAGTTTCTAAACACTGATATAAAAAAAAAAGTCATTGTTCTTTCTCTGTAAAATGATACGGACGTACCACTTGTAATATGTGCAGTTTTATCAGTCACATGGCTCAGGTATATTGCAATATATGGGAAACCATGACTCATTTGTAAAGAATGACAACTGTCTACCATATGTAAATACTACAGACACATACATAATAATGTATAAATGTTTTAAAAAGAAAATTTTTAAGAAGAGGTGTTTTCAGATTCTGGCAAGGAAAGTGTTTCTGCTCCTTGCTCTCGATCATTGCACTGCACAACTTCTAAATGTACCACTGCTTCCCACAAAGTATAACTTACTCAACAATCCTTACCTTCAAGAAATTATAGCTGTATTTTTATACTTCATTGTAAGAATTCAATGTTATATACAAAGATATATAATGATATAAAATAAGAAAATGGGAAACATTATTTTCCTTACTGATTTATCATTTCTCTAAAGTTAAGAGGAAATTAGAGGATTTACCCATAGCTTCAGAAATGATGTTGTTTACTGTGAAGAAAATAGCATATTTTCCTTTATTTGTGTGTGAGCCTCACAGCTGTATTGTGCTATTCACCTTGTTCCCAAGTGGTCAATTAGTCCTAATAACAGTCACCAAAGAAGTATTAAAAAAATATCTTCTAAATTCTCTCATAAAAATGCAATGAATCTAGAGCTGTTAAACAGTCCATGCTGTCCTCCTTCTATAACCAACTGTTCTGGATATCGCACATGTCCTGGTGAGACCATTAGCAAGTCCCTTATTTCTGCTTACCTGTCAGCTGCCTTACTGTCATATGGCAACTGAGAGAACATTTTTTCAGCTGCGGAGATCCAGCCTCTAACATTCAGGATTAACACTGATTTTAGGGTCCAAATATACAGTCGGTGTTTACATTTAGAGTCAGCTAAATCCTTCTAACTATATGTGATGAGAGTTAGGCATCCAGGCTTTCTCTGTAATCAGGTGGGCAAAATTAATCTCTGGAAATTTCCATCTCTCTTCGTTTGCGAACGTAAAAATCTAGAGGTCAGTCCCTAAAGTGAGATCCAAAAAAACCCACCGTAGTTTTAAATATGATGTACATGTTAATTGTTTTGGAGTTTTAGAAAACAGACATTCTATCAAAACAGAGATTTCATTTAAAGGAAAAACCTGGTAAGACATTCAGTATCTTAGCAATTGTTTAAAAATATACAGGGAGAATGATTTTTTTCTTTAAGCCTTTCATATAACAATTGGGATTTCAAGGAAAAAATTCAAACCCAGGAGATTTTAGGAATTGTTTTTCAATTCCATCTTTAACATCAATACATAACAGCAGTTCCACTTAAATAGCACAAGACAAAAAAACCAAATAGATCCAAGAATAAAATATTTTTAGAAGAAAATTATGGATAATGCACCCAGTTTTCCCCTTGGGGGACCAGATAAAAAATGAACTATATATGGCAAGTATTAGTCACATTGCTTAGGATGTCTACTGCAAGAAACTCAGACGTATGGTGATAAGGTTGGTAACAGACACTGAAAAGAAATGATGCCATCCATATTAGTCAGAATAAAATTGATTAATGCTAAAAATCAAAGGCATTGTCTGGTTTTGTACAGACAGGTAGGGGATATATGATAGAAACTTCACTGGTAAAATGTTCACCATGTTGACTTCGGAAGGTAAGAGTGGAAGATATGAGCAGAACCGGGCCAAAAGACAATGTAAGATTATTCCCATGACAACAGAGGTTAACAAGTTAACATTTTTTAACTCTGCAGATGAAGTACAGTTCTGTTTTCCCCAGAAGAACAGTATGTAGTTGAATAGGGAGTAACAGGAGACATGGCTTTGCCGTTTTTGCAAAATACTTCAGGTTTGCTACATACAGCAGAAAGACGTCTCTTCACGAGAATTTATCTTCAGAATGTAAATCCAGATGAAGGGAGGGAACTATATTCAACCAAGTCCTTCTCTAACCTTCATTTAGATCCCATAAATATCAGGTGTTGCGGCCTCTTAGCAAAGTCTGAAAAGAATAGTAACTACTTCCTTTTCCTTGTTTCCATTACAAAGAAAGTTGTTTTAGTACAGATGCATGGTATGAAATTAATTTGTAGCCTGTCTTTTTTAATAAATACTACTTTTCTTATATAACATGCTTTACTCTATGTTGTAGTTAAAGTGTGAGATGCATGACCTTTTTTCTACTGCAAAAATATAGTTCTTCATAATCAAGTCTGAAATACTTTCATGCTTCTTACTGATGAAAACTTAAGAAAACAAAACATAGCAGGTAAAATGCTTGCAGTAGAGTGACTTAAGAGTTCTCTTACCCTCAGGATCTTATTTGGATTATAGATAGAAGTGAACTCCATAAGAGCATTTCAGATGTGTTTGAATACCTATTCTTTAAACAGGATTATGACAGCAGTTGCAGATAGCTATGAAAATATGGTGGGTTTATTTTCTCTAGACTAGTGATTGATGGCTCTAGAAGGCATTGAGTGTAGACCTAGGGAACATTTTGTTCCCATAGTCTTTTTGCTATTTTGTATTCTAGTTGTTTCTGCAGTCTAAAATAAATGCTTGTAAAACCCTGTACAATTTTTTTATGGGGAATCAAGATGCACATCACTTGGGAAGGCCTTGGGACTCTGAGAGAAGAAATAAGATACCTGGGCAATTCATTCCTTGTGTAAACTCCTATGATGAGTTTTACCATAGTAAAACATTTGTAGGTGCTTTGTCCTTTCCTTTTACCACCTGAAGGGTAGGCATAGATTTAGTCTTGGCTTATAACCAGAATCTGTTGAGAAGTGACAGAAGAGAAAAGAGCAGCTTTGTGCAGTACTTGCCAGCAATACACCTATACTGAACTGATACTTTCACACATAAAACAAACAAACAAACACCAAAAAAACCAACAACAAAAACAAACAAAAACAAAAACCCAACAACAAAACAGACAAAAAAACCCAAACCCCCCCAAAACAAAAAAGCCAACAAACAAACAACACAAACCTCTGCTTCTGGTAATTATTTCCATGAAGAAAATTAGTCTTTTTAGCATTCCTCCAAAAGACTGCAACCTTGGAAACAGTAACTGATATATCCAAAAAATGTGTATATTTCCCTGTGTCTTGAAATATGTTCATAGGGATTACTGCAGTAGCATCTAAGTATATCCTGATAATAATGACATTTGTATGGCTGCAGATAAGTTGTTAATCCCACTTCGAAAGTTGACAAAGATATGTTAGTACCAATGACACTTTTTTTAATGCAGAAGATGCTCTTCTGCAGTGTTTAATATGAGAATTTTTGAAATCCAAATTTTTCCTGTCAAAACAATACTTGCTGTTTTTTAGGTCCATATGTTCAGCACATACAAACATGATGTATGCTAGCTGTACTAGAAGTTATAAAAGCCATCTTTTCAGTGATAAAGTCACTTAGTTTTCTGGTTTGACTTTCTTTTCTAAGTTGCACTAATGTAAGAGCATCACAGGATCATAGGATCACAGAATGAGTCAGGTTGGAAGGGAGCACAGGTTGGAAGGGACCAGCCTCCCTGCTCAGGCAGGGTTATCCTAGAGCACATGGCACAGGATTGCATCCAGATAGTTCTTGAATGTCTACAGTGAGGGAGATACTCAATGAGTATTACACAGAAGTACAATAAATACTTCTAATCGATAACTACGACAGTAGAAGCATGTGTTAAGATAAAATAACAGTATAGATGCCCATTTTTACAGTAGGTGTTTGGTAACATGCTGGACAGGTGACCACAAAATTTTGTATCAGGCCATTTTTACAGAACTATTCCATATAGAGCTTCTCTATTAATATTGCTTACAGTGGTAAAAGAGCTTAAAAATAAGTACAAGGCAGGAGAGCTCATAATGTTTGAGAAAGAAAACCAGAAGAAAATTTAGGAGTAAAACTCATAGTGGTTCATGATAAACTCAGGAGATACAGTTTGAAGGGAGCTTTTCATGTTGTGACACATTGAAATCATCTGCACAGCTAATGAAAACAAGGCCTGAGGCCATCCTTTGGTAGTGTCCTTTTTGCACAGCAGTTGGGCCAGGGTCTCCTTAGGGTATCACGTGACCACACAGCGTTGCAGAAAGGACTTTGTTCATACAAAGTTTTATTTTACCTAGTTCCTTACAGATGGCAGACATCAAACTCAAAGTTACCTTAGGGAAAGAGCAAGGAGAAAAAGAGAAGAAAAAAAGGAAGGGAAAAACTCTCTTTTAACAAGATGGCCAATTTTGCAATCACTGAGTATCTATCCATGAGACCCTACTGACTTCAGATCCAAGCAGTGTGGTGCACACTGGAGGCGAGGAACTATGGAAAAGTAGTTTTCTGCTTTTTGCCTGTAAGTGGTCTATTTTCTCATCTGCTGAAGCTCTAAGCTTGACAAGAAGTTCCACATGTGTGTTTTAAGGTTTGATGACTTCTAACTCTCTCCTACATGGTTTATTTGGTGCAGTGCTATTTGTTACCTAAGTATGCATCTATGCCAGAAAGTGAGTGAAAGTAGTGGACTTGTAAACACATTACTTAGTTGCTGGTATTCTTTGGGCATGGGTTGTTCTCACCAACTCCCATTCCTTAAAAATTAAGTCCTAGAAAGGATGAAACAGGACTGCCTCAGCACGTTCCAACGTTTTGGGGAACCATGGATGCCCAGTTCTTGAGAAGCAAGTGGCCATGAGCAGGTGGCCACTGGTGCTTGGTACCACTCAGAAAGTGGTCAGGAAGACAGTCTTATTAGGCAGATGCCTGTGTCAGCTTACTGGCACTCCATCTCGTCCTTCCTGAGACTGTGCTTTTGTATGCAAACCATATGCAGTGGGCACACACAAATAAGCAGGTGCCAAAATTCTTCCCACATTGCTCTGAACAGCCTGAGGAGACTCTTCAGGAGACTCGTTCTCCCATAGCCCTTTGATTTGCTTATTGGAAAGAGTGGTGTGTCAGCTGGTACTTCTGAGGCTTTGACCCTTCCTTTGATCCACTAGATCAGTGTGACAAAAACATGCAGTTGAAGCTGAGACCTAAATTTTCACAAATTAATCCCATATTTTCTTCCCATTAGACATTGCAATAGAAAGTGAAAGTTAAAATGGCCGTGACCATAGAAAGCAATTAGCAAAACAGGCCAGGTCTACCATTCAGAGGAGGAAAGACAACTGTGTGGTCCAGAAAATGTTTAAATACAGAGAACTTTGATGTTTCACATCAGAGCAACAATAAATAAAGAGAACATACTTGCCTTTTCCCTAATGCTGGTATTTTCCTCCCATCTTCCCTCCCACTTAGAACTGTTTTTGTGGTGGGAGGATCCATTAGGTAATCTACAGATATTTTACATTCTTTAAATGTAAACTAGAAAATAAACTGTAATGCACATTCATCCCATGAGGGTAAAAAACTCATCTGCTCTTTAACATTTCTTGGACGATGGTACCCCCTCAGAACGTGCCTAGAAGTTGTGCCTTGCCTGTTAATGCACACTCAACTTATTGCTTATTAAAACTCAACATTTTTATTTAGTAATTCTGGATTTGGCTCCCAGTGCCCCTGTTATAAACAGGGATGCCATATTGAAACACTGACAGATTCTCATGGGAGTCAGGGCTACTGGCACCTCCCTAATGAAATCACAAGCTGTTAAACTTTTTTTCCTTAACTGAAGAAGAAAACAAAGCAGTTAAACTGCTATATCCATTTTCCAGCAACATTAATCTGTTTCAAGCCACTCTTAACTGTAGTAAATCACAGGTTTGTGAGAAAATGAACTGCCTAAAGGTTCACCTCAGGTTATTTAGCCCACAAACAAGATGCTGACTACTGGCAATGGTTGGTTGGGTATTATTGCTCAATTAAGTTGCAATTACTTATTTTGCTGGGTCTTCTATTCAGACTAGCCGAGGGTCTATACATGGTAAATTCCAGAATGAAATGCAGTGCCAGGGTGCTGCTGGAGATTGACACTGACAGTGTCGAAAAGCTACTTGAGCAACATGTTTTTAACTTCTTGGAGGGAAGAGAAACCTTCCCTTTCACTGGGGAAACTCAGAAAGGGAGAAGCTCTCAAAACAAATCTGCCCAGATAGAGCTATTCTACTCTGCAGAAAATCATCCAGATGTTAATAGAACCTGAATTTTCAGCTTAAGTATGCCTCAATGCTGATACTAAATAGGGAGGCTGGAAACTTAAACCGTGAAATACAGTATAGCTGCAATTTAATAGCTGCAGTGCAATAGTAGTAATTTGAAGAGCAACAAATGTAGCACTCTGACTTCTAATAGTATTTTAGAGGCAATTGTCACTATGCTATGATTACACCACAGTTAAAAATGGATGGACATACACGTAATGCACACTGGTTCAAGAGAAGTGTACTTTTTTTCAGCCCTATTTAGTGAAACCCTTAATTTGTCAAATGTAGGTCTGAATGTTCAAGTAAGTATAAGATTTATCTATAATCATTATGGGAACAGTTAATAAGTCCCTGGGAAGTAATACACAAAACTAATCACAAATTTTTATAGATCTTGGGCAATTTCATTAGTTGAAAGATTCTAGTGTTTGCTACGACCGGGAATGTTGTTATATGTAATTCTCAAGTTGTATTCATTATACACATATTTTCATGTCAGAAAGGCTAAGTAAAGTTCTTGAAAATGTAGTCAGCAATTCAAGGTTACATGTATAGGGTGATCTTTTTGCAATTATTGTCTCCAGATAAAATGGATCAAATATCGGCCTGTTAAAATTAAAATATGGTGTGATATAGAGAAAACTAGCTTTCATCTTTAAACAAATAAAAACAATGGCTTTCTTTCCTTTGCTCAGGCCAACAAAGACCACGGGTAAAGGTTCAGCAAATCTCAGAAGTATTTGACATTTAAGTGTATCTCAAGATTACGCAGAGTATTGGTAGGGAACTTCCTTGTTTTACATAAACATTGATTTAATGACGAGCAGATATTGTTATAAGGCTTTCATTTTGGAGGCAAGATAGATTGCACATGTCAGTCTGTTCTGGTAGTTCCCATACTTTCTTTAGTCCCTCTCAGAGAACAGAAACAGAAGGGGAAATACCTAATACAAGTGTAACAAGGCATTGGGTATCCTACAGTTCCTACACTCTGATATTTCATCAGGTGAATCAATCTTAAAAGTCCTCCCATGCAACCTGAAGATGAACAGCATGTGGCCTGACTCTTTTTGAAATATTTCCCTTAGTTTTCAGCTATTTATGAGTGGCCTCTTGTTTTATAAAAGTTTGCTAAGACTTACCAAGTAGTGTTGTTTTTCACACAAACAGACTTTACATCTATTAAATCCTTAGGCAAGTAGAATGATGTTTTTGCATACTAGAGAGCTTTAATCAAGTACTTTTTAAAGGTGATGGAGAAAGAAATGTAATAGGAAAACAGAAATATGAGTAACAGTAGCACTTTTTTGCCCCTGAGATTATCCATTTATTCATAAAACATACAAGTTTTTTGCTCTGCCTTAAGTTTTTTTAATCAGATGTGTCTGTGAATATATTTTTAACTCTCTTTTCCAAAGGAATAAAAAAATTATATATAGTACTCTGCAAAAAAAGGAAAGAAAAAACTCTTTTACCAAACTATAATGTTAAGTGGAATCCACTTCTGTCTACTATTGGTAAGAGTTTAAAGTAACTTAAGGTTACTTTAAAAAAAGAAATCAGATGGACTCTTAAAAATATTTGGCATGCAATCAATGTGCAGTTAACACATCTCCTCTATTTGGAAGTACAAGAATCTCTGTCACCTCCTGCAAAAAGAAAGTGATCCAACATTTATTGTCATGTTCGGCTGATCATGTATATCAAGTACCTCACTGATTATTGCAATGTTGTAAGAGACGTGTTGAACTGCATACTCAGGATGTGCAGAACAGAACAGAACAGAGTGAAGAAGCCTATAAATATGGTTCCTACTCCAATAACCTTTTAACTGACTAAGCTGGCTTTACAAAACTTGGTGCCTCCAGCTTAAAAAGGTCAAAATTGCAGATGTTCAGATATCATGCCAGAACAATTCCTATTATATTTTTTAAAACACTATACACTAACATTAGTAAAACAGTTAAATGTTAGATAAATGTAATTATATGCCTTTAATAAGTAGAAAATTAACATGCCACTTAGTGGAATTCTCACGAAAAACACTTTCAGACCTTTATTTGCTGAATTTTATCATAGGAAAGAATTTAAACCCATTTATTTCAACTACTTGATTTGCATCTCTCTTCTTAAAATGAGTAATCCATTAATCCATCACGCAGATGGAAGTTGAATAGAATGACTTCAAAACTGTTTTTTCATAGGTAAAGTTTTCTCCACAACATTAAAAAAGAAAACAAAAAGACCAACAAACTAAGGGCATATTCTGGCTGGGGTATATATACCCTGTTTATTGCTACATATTGCTACATATCTCCAGTCCTCAAATGCAGCTGGTGTGAGCCCAGGCATGCTGGAAATGGAAACCCATCCAATCCATGATCACGTAATACCAGAGAAGTAATACGAGATGCATTTCTGCATTAGTACAACAGACTAGAGTAGATTTTCCATCCACTCTATGCATGGACTTTTTTCCAGTTAGTTGTGCCCTACTTTTCTGCAGTTTTACTTACACTGTTTTGGCACAGGGCTCCTTGTAGATAACTTCCTATTTTCCCTCCTCATAGTATCTTGCAAAGAGGTCATCTTTCTTGAGAGCACCTTTCTCCAGCTGAGTCTTAGTCCATGGAAAATGGTGCCTGTGTAATTTAGTATTTCCCTTTTCTGACAAGAGGTAGTGGGTCATCATAATTGTCCAGGCTGGCTTCAAGCTCTCCAATTTACTTACCTCATCAAAGGGCTCGAGTTCATGTCACATTCCTTCAGAATACCATGTGCTTTTGTCCCTGTTCTCTAACAGCAACTGTCTCATTTTTTTCTTGTGTTTTTTTTTTCAAGTTCCACTTTCAGCTGTTCCATGATTCAGTCTCTTTTCCATGGGGAATTTCTAAGTTTCATTCTAGTTTACTGCATATCAGCTTGTGTAACAGACTCAACATCATGGCATGCATCTTATCTCAAAAAAGGGAGTTGAGAGTAGATAATTCATTAATTCATTTTATTTTATAAATATTAAAAAAATCTCACATGTGTAATGAACTGTCGGCTGCAATCCTATGTGGAAATATATCTCTATTACTGAAAATATCATTAACTGAAAGTAACTATCCTTTCCTTTTCTCCAGAAAGAGAAAAAACCAGTCTAGTCCAGAGTTAGTTATTCAAAATATATAAAGGTATAATGAAAACTCTGAGGGATGAATTTTACTTGTATTTGCCTATTTCTTTGTTAAATCTGACCACTTCAAAACACAACAGTGTTTTAAGATTTTCAACAGTAAAGGATCTCACATTTCAGGGGAATTGAACACTGGTGGTATTATTTTCAGCAGGGCTGCCTTTGTAAACTTAATAGCCTGACATCCAGGATTGCATACGACAGAGTCAGTCCAGCCAGTACTGTACTAGTCCTAGACATGAAGCCCAAATTGACATTTAAAGTATCTTAAACTCAGGGATCATTTAGGTAATGGGATTTATCATAGTTTTAGACAGTGAAATCTTGGAACTTTAATGAGCTTTAAATATAGGTCAGAACTATGAATCCAACCTCATCAGAGATTTCAAGAAGTTTAGTTCAGAGGCAGGTCTTCTGCAGGAGTTCATTGCTCTTCCTAACTGGATTATATGTTTGGTCTTTGCAGCTCACCATTGATATGTGTGTTTCTCTAAAATGGGAACAGAAAACTGGTATTTCTTCCAGACCTGACTCCTCTGAATAAGGCTAGTGCTGCTTATAAGCAACAGTTTCCAGAGGCTGTTTAGACAGTCTTTAAAGGAGATGTCACAGTTCTCTCTTAGCTTCCCCAAGCTTCACGTCTGGTGATCCACACACATGCAATCGATCATCTTATGTACAGCAGATATGTCCAGGGTTATTCTTCACTTTCTGCTTTCTGAGTGGTTGAAATTAAAAAGTAGAATAACCAGCCTCTAATGTTAAATGCCTCTTGCTGCTCTGATGGATCCATTACTGACCCTACTGCCAACTTTGACATTTTCAGGAGAGAAGGAGCAGCTGCTTTAAGACTAGTTTGGAAATGTATTGGGTCTGGAGACACTCTTGGCCACATCTCTCAGTACCAGCCCCAATGTACAAGCAGGCAGAACAAACCCAAACCAGAAAAGGAAGTAAGCCAGGCCAAGAAAAGGACAGAGAAACTTATCCAGCCCTGGCAGGAATTCATAGCTCTGATGGCAAAGTCTCAGTTTAATCCTAATGATTAAATCCTGAAATCATTCCTTACTTCTTATTCATGGAAAACATTTGCTAACAGCAAAAATGCCCAAACAACTCTATTTTTTGGATGAGGAAAAAGGAGTTCCTGCTGTATTTCTGTGCCATTTTACACATCCAGGATCCAACTAGGTCTTTTTCAGATGCTCTAGGCAGTTTGGTAACAGTTTATTTTTCATCCTATTAATGTGTAGCTATGAACTCTTACTGGCAACAGAAATTAAATTGTTGCAGAAGCTCTTTCTCCTGGTATTTCCAACTGCAGTGGTAGCAGTGAAAAAATCAAAAAATCTCCTTGACTGACTGTTATAACATGATTTTCAAACAGTTCTGTGGGTTGTAGGCATAAAGGGAATTCAGATAAGACTATGAGTTCATATACAGTTGTCTGAATCTTACTTGCAAAGTTTTCAAAGTTCATGCATCATCACAATGGATCCTGTGGGATGTTAGTGGACTCTGGGGAACATTAGCTGTATTCCCAGTTTCATAACACTAAGACTGGTGAGTATTGTTAGATATTGTAAGACACCATTTGCCAGTCTGAAATGTGATGTTTATATAAATATGTCCGGAATATACCATACTTCTGAGGGACTGAATCAAAAGGTTTTCACAGAGTAGAATAAATCCAGAGGTGAAGTGGGCAGTGAATTTTGACATGCTGCCTTACATCTGTGTTTGTCTAAGTATGTTGTGGTTGTGAAGAAGTAGCTGGGAGATTTCTGTGAAAAGATGCCCATATCTTAACATTCTTCCTAGAAGAATAAATATTTTATTCCTATTTCTCCTGACAGAGAGCTAGTATAAAAGCATTCATAAAATTAACTTTGAAATACTAGATGTTTTTCTTTTGCAATCTTTCAGTAGTATGTGCTCCCACCTAGGAAAGTTAATAGAGGCGTCTGTTTACTCTTTTTAGATGTACTGATATATGAAAAGACTATGTGTGGGACTTTTGTTTGTTTATTTGTGTTTATTTTGATGTGAGGGAGGTAAAGGCTTTTTTAAAAACAGGGAGTTCCAAAAGCGTTGTTCATTTATGAAACTCTTGCTGTGTTTTATCTTCTTTGAAGTTCTGGAGCTTTTTACTTATCTGATTCTTTGTAGGTTTTCACATTTGCTGCGTCACTTTTATTAACTAAAAAGAAATGGCAAAATACCCCCCAGTACTAATGACTTCACCATAGGTGCTGAAAAGGAGAAAGTGCATAAGAGAGAGAAAGGAGGAGGAAGGGAAATGGACAACTGTCAGTGATTTCTCTAAACTTGACGCACTGTGCTTTTATTCCTATTTGGTCATAGATATCAAAACCATAAATATGAAGAAAATGAAGTATAGACCACTTTTACCCATAAAATATGAGGCTATTCTTAAGCCCCTGTCATGAACTTTGAGTGTAGTGATACAAAACTGAATCTGTTTTGTAGCACCTGAAGGAACCACTACTGAAGTGAGTGGGATCTGTACACTGACTGACTTTAATCAGAACTGGATCAGACCCACGAGCCACACCAATTATGTTTCTCCTGGCAGCTAAACTGACAGGCCTGTCTGCATAAACTTAGAATTGATAGTGTTTGAAAACAACCCAACACTCCTGTATTCTGATCATAACCCTAATAATGTTCCTTGACTGGATTTGTGTAGGGAGAGAATCATCCTTGATGGTAGGGACAGACATCAGTCTTGAAAATGTATCTGTGAACATTATGTGAATATTATTTTTCATTAACAGAACATGTTAGCATAGAAACATAAATTATTTTCACTTTACAAAAACCAATTTTACTCATAGGTATTAGGGAGAGTTCAAATTTTGTGAAATGACAACTTTGCTTAATAAATAATTAGGAGTTGGGGATTTTTTTTTTTAAATAAGTTCATTTTACAGAGATACAAATTATTTGATCAGCACAGCACAGTTTTGTTTTCAGATTAATCGTTTCACAGATCCTGTGTAGGGTACAGCCACGTGACAACTAAGTCTGCATACTGAAGTCTGCCAGTGGTAAATGAGGCCTCCTGTAAAATTGAGTCTGAAGCAGTAACATGGATCAGGCAGTAGCTTAAGACATAGTTACCAAGGCAATAGATGTTACCTTGAGTTTTTGCTGAACAGCCTGGGGTACAGTGTCGACCCATCCTTGCGCGTTAGTGATGTCCGTTTTTTTCTCAAACCTTGGCTACTTGCAAATATTTTCATTTTGACATTTTTGCAATCTGTCTTTGAAAGTCTCTAGTTCCAAAACATAAACAGAGATATCAGAGAGCGAGGACAGGGATACTGTCACGGATACTATCTTTAACTAAATATATCCTTTTTTTTTTTTTCCAGAGGTGCGGAGAAATCTCATTTGATAGTCCTGATCAGAATGCCAAATGTGTTTGCATGCTAGGTAAGGGTAAGAGTCTTTTCCCTTTTCAATACAAGTGTGTGGAAATATGTTTAATTGAGGATTTCTTCTAAAAAGTACATGATAATTACCATGACAATTCCCAGTGACATCTACATAGCTCATCCATGTGTAGTCCTCATTAATATATTCTTTATGTGAACTTTCAATTATTTAAACAAAGAATATATGTTCCAGTAGTGTACATATGCAGATGAAAATACAGCTGTACTAACACTATAATTGCAACCTCTGATGTACTAAAGTCCAGAACTCATATCCAAAAGCTGAAAATCTGCACTTTGAAAGAGAGTATTAATTTCGTGAGCATGTATCAAAAGTCTCTAGATCAGACTTTGAGCTACATCAATAAAGAAAATTTCAATCACTATGATTTTTCAGATTTGCACCAGTTTAGCTTTGTAAAAATGAGTATTAAGTAGAAACGTCTATTCTTTAGAAACAATACAGGAAGGTTCTGCTATGTTTCATTAATTTCCGTGACCAATTTTATTGTGGTTGTTTGTTTCATCTCCAATGTTAGTACTGAAACATAAACAGCACAGCTTGTATCACAGTGAAAAACAGGGAGTAAGTGTCTAAAAACCTAAAAGATAGTGTTTAGTCAGAAAAAAATGAAATCATGGAACTCTTGTAGGATTAGGTTTTAAGTTCTGAAGACTTTGACCTGCCAGGTCATAAATACATGCTGCAAATTAGAGCATTGCATCTAATAACGTGAAGATTTAAATAGTCATAATTTTTAAAACTGCATCTGGCAATGTCTAGGAACTTAATTTCCATCTGGGTGCATAGCTGTGTTCTGTAATAACAGATTATGTGGTTTGTTGTTTATATTCATTAAATCCTATTGTCACAATAGACTTTAATTGCTGCAGAGAAATCTGTCATGCTTATAGTGCACAGATCCCAACAGATGAACTGACACAATGGGCCATAATGATCTATTACATCAATGATCCTTGGTTAGACCTTCTTAATGGAACAAGCTGACAGAAAAGATACACTTGTGATCCTTTATCATGCCAATTATAATCTACAGTGTAAATACAATTGAATTCCTAATACTCTAGTTCTAAGGATGTTATAATCATGCAATTGTTATTATGCATTGGGTGGGGAAATGCAAGATGGGAGAGAGGAGAACAAAAAAATAACCTTCTGCATGGGTTTGGTTCATCATTTGGTTTGGCATTTTTATAACAAGTCAGTCAAAAAGCGGGAGTTTGACATCCTCCCTAATGCAAATGATTCTTTAGGAGCAGTGAGAAGAACAAGATCTTGTTTCCATTAGATATATTCTTATCTATGTCTTTTAGTATATACATGTACAAGAATGAGAATATATGTTGTGCTGTGTAAGGAAACTGCTAGGAATGTAAAAATTGCTCCAAGAGCACACGTCAACTGACTCTCAGAAGTTACATCTCTTGTATTAAAAAGTGTTTCGCCTGCTATTATTATTCTTCAGTGTCTCTAACAAATTAAGGACTACAGTATATATTACAGAATTTTACATTTCACCCCAAAGTATTCTAAATCATGTACAGAGTTTAAACTATTCTAAGTGCAATTTGGATATTCGAACAGCTTTGTAAGAGGTATGGGAAATAGAAACTAACAAACAGAAACATAGTAGAAGTTGTAGTTGTTCTGAGAGCAGCTACTGGAGACAAACTCCACTATCTCTATTTATCACAGAAATGTGTGTGGTTCTGATAGTGCTGTAAAACCAGAGGGTGTCCACTCTGGTACCACTCCTTTCATGCTGAACTCTGTAGGGAACCAGGAACCGTGCAGCCTGAAAGGTCTAAGAGTTTGTGTTGAATGTGTCATGAGTGTCCAATCTCAGATTTCACAAGGGAATTGAATTTCTGAGAGAACATGACACAGTTTGTCACTTATCAATGTGAAGCTGACATTAATGTCTGTGGGCATAACTAGTGAACAAAGACACCATGTGCCTTCAGAGAGGGACATCTTTCTTGAAATGCACCCTCTTTGAAATGTGCTGAAACAGTCGCGCTGTCATTTACTGTAACAGCGACACAGTGCTAACAGAAATCTAGAGGGCAAGTTCCAGCAACTGCAAGAGGATAATTATTCTAGTACAAAATGAAACACAGGAGTCTGGAGTACCGACGGTATTTCTTCAGGGATCTTTGACACAAGATCAGTCCATACTTGACTCTACATATTATCAAGCTTTACTCTAAAATGGTAGCAGCTGTTTTTGTCAAAAAATATCTGTATCTGAGTTATACTACTGGTTCTGGGTTAGCTTAAAGTTTAAAGTTTTTTAGGAGTAATGCCAGGCCTGCTGCTGTGAGTCCACATTCCTTGAGGTAACATAAATTATGTGGATGAGGTTCTTTTTCTATAAAGGTTGAGGAAGAAGGTTTGCAGTAAAAATCTTGTTCTATTCTTGTCTTCCTGCTAGAAAATAGTAAATAATAGATAAATAAATGCCTAAATGCTTACAATGCCTATAGTGAAAGTAGGTAACTTTTCAATGCACTGACTAGATATCACCCAATCTAAGATTAAGAGCACAGAATCAGTTTAAAGCCTCATCTTTCAGAATCAGAGTGATTGATATTTGTAATTCAATTGTAAAATATAACTTGAATGACAAAATTAAATGGTCACTTCACAGTGTTTCCTAAGGATTTAATAGATAATAACAATGTGCTCTTCCCAAGATATGCTTAGGATTAGTGTAATTATCTGTACTAAAGTTGTTATATAAAATTATGTTCTCCCTCTTTTTTTTTTATATTGTGTTTGTTTCTTTACACTTTTATATGCATCATGATTTAATCCCAGCTGGCAACTAAGCACCATGCAGCCACTAGCTCACTTCCCCCCTGCAGTGGGAGGAGAATCAGAAAAAAGTGAAATTTGTGGGTTGAGACAAGAACAGTTTAATAACTGAAACAGAATAAAGTATTATAATAATAATTATAATAATAACAACAATAACAATAATAATAATAATAATAATGAAAAAGAGAGAGAGAGGAATAAAACCCAAGAGAAAAAAGTGATGCCCAATACAATTGCTCACCACTGGCAGACCAATGCCCAACCTGTTCCCAAGTAGCCATCAACAGCTCCCAACCAACACACATACACACACACACACACACACACACATAGAGCTTTATTTACTGATCATGGTGCTCTATGATATGGAATATCCCTTTGGCCAGTTTGGTCCATCTACTCACTGGCAGAGTATGGGAAACCAAAATGTCCTTGACTTAGAGTAAGGACTACTGAGTAGAAACTGCAGCATCAGTGTGTTATCAACATTATTCTCATACTAAATCAAAAACATAGCACTGAATCAGCTATTAAGAATAAAATTAACTTTATCCAAGCCAAAGCAGGACAATATGTTATACTAGTTAAAGAAACACAACTTTTATAACTGTCACAGAGGAAAGTCAGTCAGTGGCCCACCTTAGCCTTTTGGTAAGACCAGTGTTCGGATCCTAAATCTATCACAGCTTTCCTCAGTATTGCATTGAATAAGACTTCAAACCCTGCACATCCACCATCCTTTGAAAAATGGGAAGATAAGTGCTTCCTTATTTCTTAGGAACAAGAAGAATAAAATTATAAGTACAATGAGAAACTGAAGTTGTATAGTAATACAAATAATAAAAATACCACACTGTCAATAAATGTGTTATCAGAGGTTTCACGTAAATCTCTGAGTCTATCTGGAGACAATGGCAGCTCATCAGCACTTCCAGGGCAAGCAAGAAAATCTGAACCATTCTGCTTAAATTGGAGCTGTTATCAAGTTAGTGAGGGCACTTGGCCATGACGAAATTGCTAGATAATGCTGAATAGGATGTCAAAAATCTTTTCCTTTATGCTACATTCTGGAAGTTAGAACCCTGGACTCCTCATGCCCTTTACTTATAATGATTTTGACTTAAAAAATTATAGTTAACACAAAAATCGAGATTATAGCAATGTACTCACTATCTGGTTATTAGTCCAGAAATTCATATTATGAAGGGCAGAAGGGAACTATCCCTCTCCCTAGAGCACCCTCTGCTATTTTCAATGGCACAGCACGAAGGTAATTTTTCCCGTATGCAGACAGACATATTCTGGGCTCAGACATGACACAATGTCATATCATGCAGAGATAATTGAGTTAGTTTGCTGTGAAAATTGCTGGTTGGATGCCTTAGCTAATTAACTCTGCTGGGAAGGATTGCATACTAGCTTGGAAGTGTCCAAAGTGTCCAACTTAACCAGTTCCCACATCTTAACTAGCTAACTCAGTAACCTCTACGTGGCAGAGCACTGAGTTTTAAGAATTTATCCTGGAAAGAATAAGTTTCCATATCAGGCTCTAGGATTAATACAGAAGGGAAAAGGTCTGTCAAGTGGAAGAGAAACTTCAGTGTATAAATAAATACCAGTTTATACAGAATAAGTACAGTTGTCCTTATATATACTGTATAGGAAATAGACACCTGCACTCATAACACATACAAAATTAAATGGTCCCATCAGTTTTAATCTGTTCAACCTTACTGATGATAGTGAAATAAGGGGGATGGATGATAAATGTAAGTTATCTAGTTTGTTACTTCAGCAACCAGTCTCTCATCGCCAGACTTAGTCCTTACTCCTTAACGAAATGCTGGGTAGATTTTGAAGAGGTCACATCATGCTGGCCAACTCTGCTGTCTGCAGAAATTTTTCCAGAGGAAATATGAATTGCCCTCCTTAAGCAACTGGTTAGTAAGATGAAAACACAAGCCTTCCAGATGCCCCATGGCAAAAGGCTGAGGTGCTTTCTTTTCATTATTGTAAATTCCACAGAGACAGGAATAATACGGCTGAGTTTGTTTCCCTTTTGGTGTAGACTTAATCCTTGCAAAAGCAGACAGATGAATCCTTGTTTGGAATAAAAGTAATTCCCTCACAAATAGCCATTTAAAATTAATACAAGTAGAAAAGCAGTTATTAAAAAAAAAAGTGGCCGTGCCACCTTTTTTTTAATTCCCCAGACTATTACTACATAACTCCGTTGCTTTGAGGCAACAAAGCTCTTCAGATTCCATCACAGAGAGGTGCCTAACTCACTCATCCCCCCAAACAAAAAGGCTGCTTTACAGCTTACTTCCACTGTTTATTACCTATGAAGAGTTAAAGGAATTGGCATTTGGCCATGAAATTAGTTTCGTGGATTCGGCTTCAGTCTTGGTGGCTCTTTGCCCACAGAAGAAAACCACCACACATTTGAACAGAGTTGGCAGCCACAGCTTAAGAGAGACATTACTGGAATAACAACTGTGTTGAAAGCCAGGATAGAGGGGTACTGGCAAGGCTCTGGCTGGCTGGCCTCTGCCTTATGTAACTATTGAACTCACCTTCACTGGCAGCTGAAAAAAATCTATTAAAATTTACTTTGCGAAACCTAATCAGGCAACTGTATAACTTAATGGGGAAAAAAATATTGAAAAATAATTAAATGTGTCAATTTGCCCTGCAGTAGAGGGAGAAAAAGAAATGAGACATCTAGTCAAACGGTTCTGCACTGGCTAAGCTCCGCAGCTTTGCAAAGCTTCATGGAGCCCTCACTGACATCATTTGAAATGTGACCCTATAACTCTTGCACACGCAAAACTTCTAGTGAAACTGATAGGCATGCATGAGCAATGGTGCTCTAAATAGCCCAATATAAGGACTATTAATATGCCAGTCATTCAAAGACTTGACCTTATGCAGACTTAAGTATTGTATCTCTGCAAATGAGAGGAAAAGAAACACATGAATTAGTTTTTGTAAAATTAAGCAATATGTTTATGGGGAAACAACCTAAAATCTATAGTGACTAGAAAGAAATCTATGCTCATTGCTAAACTACCCATCAAGATTACTCAGAACTTCATAGTGGTTGAAAGGGGGAGGCTTAAGATGTCTGCTACAAAAAGACAGGCTTCTATTCCATGATCAGCTTGCTACACAGGATGAAGAGAAGCAGGTTTTTCCCTTTGAAAAGCAACGGTGTGAATGCACACAGAAAGATATACACTATGTATCCTTTTGATAACCTGTTAATGTAGATAAATTCAAATCTAAACTTATAGATCAATGTTATAAGCTTTTCACTTACATCTCTAATTGCCAACACAAGTCTCACTACCAACAATTTATTCTGGTGAGAACAGCATTATGTAGATAGGACTTCTGAAATTGCTGTTCTTCTACCCAATTGAGTAGACAAACGGTAGAAATTTTCAAATAACTTCTAACAGTTTTTCCTTTTTTCTCTAAAGTATCATTCCAGTATATTAACACAATTTTAAAATAACAATTCCTGATACCGCAAGTATCTTACAAGCAACTATGCTTGTAAATGAATTTTTAAAAGTGGATTCTCTGTGTCCTTACCACAGTGGAAATAGAGGCTTATTGCTCCATTATGTCACATAAGACCTCTTCCCCAGTTTATTGTCTCTTCCTGAAATGCAATACATTCTAAATCTCACCTGTTTTCTCCAAGAATGCTCCTTATTTTTTGGCCACGGTGGCACAGAGCAAGCTGAAGACTTGGTTCATTGCCCCATACTTTATCTGGAAGGCCAAGATGCCAGGCTGCCTTCATTAGAGTGTTGCTTGGAGACAGAAGTGGTAAACCAGTGGGCACAAGGCCACAACAGCAAATCCTTTGTCAAGGACCTTATAGAGTATGCATGCCGTCATTGTGTCAGTTCATCACTGTGTTATGGTTTCAGGCTAAAGGAGTAGGAACTCTTTGTCCTTACTGTGATAAGATTTGTGCCTAAAACCACAAAGAATGTAAATGTCAAATCCAGCTTCTAGTTTCATGACTATTTGATTAATTTGGATAAGAAACTATAGCAAAGAAAGATAAATTAAATTGAAAATTCTGATGCCTTTTGTATATTTTAAAGAGCAGTTCTCTAATAGTATCTTATTATTCCAGTAATTTTGATCTAATTACTATTTTAGGTAATTGTATAGCCTGGTAGCTGAGTGACAGTGACCACCGGTTTATCCTGTTCTGTCCTGTAAATCAGGTCAGACTGAAAGCACTTGTCTTGCAGTATTCTACCTTTCAGAAGGGTGCTGAAGGAGACAAAAACTGGCTCTGGCCTTTTGAGCAGGCATATAAAACACTTCTAAATGTAATTTCTGATTCTTGGTTTTCTATCCCATAAACATTAACTTGAACCATATATAGTTTTATTCTATGTCTGAACTTGGTACAGGAAAGAAATGGGGGAGTCAGAGAACTCGTAGGAAATGCAGTAATGAGGATTTGGCACCATCTATATAATGTAAATACAGCATGATGGCTTTCTCTAGAATAGAGTGTTACTGTGTTGCCTACATCCACAAAAGCCATTCACTGGGACCACAAGATCCAGCTGAGATTCAAAAGCTCAAGAGACGATTAAAAAGACCCTCCAGTCCCTCAACTAAAAATACCCCAAATTCCTGACTCTTCAGCTTCTCTTTATATCAAAAAAGCTTTTTGACTTGACTGAAATCGCACCACATATCACATTTAGGAAAAAAACACAGGTTTCCAAGTCCTATCCAGCAGCTGCACTCAAAGCATGGATACAAATACTAGCAAATTCTAGTGGACTGCAAAGCCAAGTATCTCCCTTTTTGTCCAAAGCATGCTGCAAACAGAAGGATTGCATTCTGCTGTGCATTTATGTAGTAATCTAGTGAAAATTTAAACTCTGAACTTGCATCACCCTAAAACAGGTAAAGCGCACAGCACCCACTTTTTTTTTTACCAACCAAAATAAAGGTAGTGCAGGTTGGGATTAAGTGCTCTCTCTTCCATCTGTTGACCCTGCACAAGGACAGATGCTGGTATGGCTCCAGGAGGGTAAGAAATAGGCCCTTGATCTCAGGGAGCACACACAGAAGAATCCTGAATTTTGTTTCACAGACATTTCACTTTTTTTATTTTTTTATTTTTAACTAGGCACTTCTTAGAAAAGCAGAGAAACAGTGGCTTGATTGATTTACTTAAGATGATCTCATATGTTATTTCATGGTAATTGTCACATGAGTTATTGCTGATCCCCTGTTGGAAAATAGATTTCAAGTGCCTATTCACTCTGCTTTCTAGCAGTTTTATTTTTCCTCATGCCTAACCTCGTGCCCAAACACGGACTGCATTCACGTAGTTTCTCACCTTCTTTGTCCAAACTGTTATGAGTGGGTTGTGTTTACCCAACGTACTTGCTGTACAGAAAATTGTTGTCAGTAACCATATTTTGTAATAATGTTCTCTCAGAAGATGGGAAAGGGGAAAGGAGCAATTATTAGATCTAGTGATGTGACCAAAGCAGATATGGGAGCACTTATTCAGTTTTACAGCAGCCATCCCTTCATGATAGAATAAGTATAGTGAAATCTCCAGATGTAAACTTTCCAAACTTAGATTTAAATGGTTCAAATTTATAATTTGTGGTTTGAGCTCATCTCTAGCAATTAATCTTTGTTTCTTTAATTATCACTTGGTGATACCTTGCAATTTCCCAGTCTCTGCAATTTCCTATGGATTACTGTGTAGCTACTTCTAGTAAGAGTGATTTATACCTGAGATAGCCATGGAATTTTTGTGCTTTCAGTCATTCAGTTCCTGGCTGTACATGTTCAGAAACTTCTCAGATTAAGAATGCACTTTCCTATGGTCTTCTCCATTCTGTTTTATAAATGCTGGAGCTAAAAATTTTTCTGTTCGGAAACGCTGTTAATAATTTTACCACTCTTACTGAGAATTGGGAGTATAGAATTTGTTGGAATTTTTTTTCACCTCTAGTATAAAAAAGAAAACTACCAAATCAAAATCATGCTTTTCTTTGGCCTTGTTACCTAGGTATCTACCTTTCCTTCATGGTTTTAGTTTCCTTTTCCTTCTTTTTTTTTTTATTTTTTAATAATAAATTATCTTTTCTAATGATGATCTGTTATTTTCTTGTATGTCTCATACTTCTTAAAGCATTAAGTTGGTCTCTTAGATCATCCCTTGATCATCAAACTACTTAAGCATGTATTTACATATTCTCACTGGAGCCAAAAATGCGTAGGCTGAAATATGTTCCTATGCCAGGGTCAGTCACAGTGTCTAGCACTGTGCATGCTCAAGCCCTGATCTGATCCAAATACTTGAGCCTCTGGGCTTATGAAATCATGGAGTGTGACTGTGAATATTGGTAGCAAATGACAGAAATTCAATTTAGCAACAAGAAATGGAATTTCTGAATTGCAGATAGCTGTGTCAAGAGACTAATGTATTTCTTACAGAAAAGTTCAGAGAATGCTCCTACTGGAATTCCCTTACAGGGCATTCTTCTCACTCTGTAGATGAAATAATGCTGAAGACAGTTGGGATGCAATTCATCTGATAGAATGTCCATAAACATCTGAAAAAATTTTAAAGTCTACAGCCATCATCTAATCTTCCCTTTTGTAGTTAAAAAGAACAAGAAAAAGGTACTTCCTTCAGACTCATTGCAAAATAGATGTCTAAAACAGGTCTGAGGAATCCAACTCAGAGGGTGCCTATTTGTCCCCACTGACTATGCAAGAAACTGAAGTGTGAATGTGAGCATTTGGAGGAGATTAATCTTACTCCTTGAATACAGTCATTGTTTTTCATGGTGTTCAAAACTCTAAATTTTGAAGTATAGGGATAATAGAAAATTTGGTTAATCAACCTCATCTGCAAGATAATTTATTGGGGTTTTTTAACATAAGATCAAGTTCTAAGTTTTCAGGATATTTGTAGAAAAGTATTTGCAGAAAATTTTTTTTGTTAACTGAGTTATTTTCCTCACTGCTTTTGTGAAGTCTTAATTTAAGGGTACTCTATAGCCTCTTCTTGCAAACAGTATGTATGCATTAGTGTTTATGTCATCTCAGGAGTGGGTTTTTGAGATTCTATCCCAAGTTACTGCAAACTTTGGTTTGCATTGTGAAGCAGCCTTGGAATGGACAAACTGAACAACTTTCACATGAAATAGAGCAAGGTGGGTGCTCTGGGAGTGCTCTAGCTGCTGCTAGACATTTAATCCATGGAAGTAGATTAGGAGTAGTCCAAACCAACTCCTCCAAAGCATGTAGAGTGCAGACATGGGGGCCTCCACTGTGGCTGTTTAACTTGGCTAATCTGCTCTTCTTGTATTACCTGCTTCTCTGAACCTTGCCAGAGAGTCAACACCTGTTGTGACTTCAACCCAGCAGTTGCTCTAACATGCAGGCTTCTGTATCCATAAATTACCTTCAGGACCATTCAACCCAGTTAAGGTTTAACTGAGGATGCTTAGGAGGTGTATAAATCATAATTTATGACTAGTTGCAAGCATGTGTTTTTCTGGGTATTGTTTGCCTACTTCCAGTACACGTCATCAATTTGTGCGTACAACCTAAAACTATCAGGCTTTTGTCTTATATACTCAAACGAGGACAGGTTTATGGGGAATGGTAAATGTGGTTTAGTCCAGTGAGAAATCTGTCCTTTTTGAAACTTAAGGTAAAATGATATTTAACTCTAGATTAGGATTTCACACTGATCTTACAGATTAATACAGAGCAAATTTAATTTAACACTTAATTCAGAGGAATTATTCATATTGCAGAGCTTTGTTTATTGACATACAGTAATAAGATCCTCCCATTTTACTCATGCATATACAGGAAAAATGATTATTGAGGTATTTTTGGTTTATAACAGAGATTGTTAATGAGAGGAACTTAGAAATACTGGCATCGTACACTTTATTAGTAGACATTTTCTAGAAGAAAGCGAGGACTAGGGGACTAGAATTGACTTCTTCATCTAAAAATCACGTAATAAACAGACATCAGAACTGTATAACACTATCATAAGAAGAAGCATATTGCCATGCTGACAGAAGAAGAGACAGCTATTTTCAGTGTCTTTCAGAGAGTTAGATAGTATGTAAAGACAGTTCCTACAGATAAAAGTACTTTTGTCTTTTTTTTGTTAAAAAATAATGTATGAAGTCATGAACATACTCTTAAAGAGAAGCTTGTGCATTTACACTCCATGAGCTGTATTTCAGGTTTCTACAAAAGTAGTAAGACAAATTTATCATTAAGGTACATGACTGGGCGCTCTGTAAAGTCCCAGAACGCGCTCTGGCACTTCGATTGTTAAGACAGGCATTTGTCAAGGACAGGTCATTGTTTATCTAAGAAAAAGACAGAACTTTTACTTCCATCGGCTCTAACTGCCCTGTGAAGATTTTCTAATGGAACTTAATTTCTTTACCTATGGGTTTCCAGAGTTTTATATTTACGAGCTTGGATCAGTATCTGCCATACAATAAAATAATTTTTAAACTGGTATTACTTGGCTTTGCTTTGGAGACCTCAAACAGAGTTGCCAATACACCCAGACGTTACGTGAATATTCAATTAAAATCGCCATGGGACTGCTCCTATGACAGGAGTTTTAAGGATATGAAAGTAAGTTAAGGGGTAGCAAAAATTATTTGAGTCCCCAGCTAGTAGTATGTGATGTAGCAACAACAGCAGACACTGACAGAGCTCTGTTGGAAAGGGAAGATGAATGGCAGATGCTTCATTGTAATTTCTTACTATCAGCAGAGAGCATAACAACAGACATTAATCCACTGGTTTAATTAGAGGTAATAATATGTCCAGGAAGCTACCACATTTAAGGCACAAGTGCAATTGCTGACACTGTACATTTGTCCTGGAGGGCTTTTTAGGCAAGCGCATGTCATAATATTTTAGGAGCCAGAAGATTCCAAATTTGCTTGACTTTAATTATTAACATATTTCACTTTTTTAAAAAAGAAGGAATGGAAGCATCATAAATCATGATGTCAAATCTCATTTACTTTCTGTTGTTTGAGAACAACACTCAGGGCTTTTGAAGTCTGTGTATTATTTGTTTCACGGGGGGAAATGACATTATAATAACCCTCAGAACAGCTTAGAGAGAAAATTCTGTTGGTTTTGGATATTTTTGTTTTAATCCAATCCAGTTTCTCTGTGCCATAAAGGACTCTGTGTTTGGTTTAGGCAGAACCATCTTAGATACCACAGTTGCTTCAAATTGTGCGGCTCTTTGAGACAAAACAAAAAGTCTCTTCATAATTGATGACCGAATCAACAAAGAGGAAACTGGAGGCAGATGTGTGCTGGAAGGTTTTCTGAAATGCTAGAATGGGGGAGAGTTCGATTTTGATTTTAATCAGAAGCACCACAATTTTCTCTTCACCCTGAACATTTTCTACTTGACATTTTTTTGTTCTTAATCTTTGTTGGGGGAGGGTGTCACTGATGTTTAATTTTAAGTGAATTTCCAGTAGTAAATCTAGAAATGTTTTTAGGCTGGCAGCTGTGCAGCCTCAGGCCCTCCCTCTGCAAGACAGCATAAATCCCTATAACACTGTCCTGCCAGAAAGCTTCTTCCTCGAAATGGAAAGATCATCTGCAGGAATTACTAAGCTACTAGCACCTTTATCCATCTGGTTTTTATATTCTTGCTGAAGCTGCCTCGAGAGCAACAAGATGTGATGCAGGATCTCATATTATGGGCATATTTAACTCTCTTGTTAGGAGCTACACCAGAAGTACAGGTTCAGACAGACAGGGCCCATCATTCAGCTCCTGTCCTTATTTCTTCTGCCACTATGCCCACCTCTCTTCTACTAAAAAACTTGCAAGTATGCACCTAAGCTGGCAGGAAGAAAATCTTCCTCAGAAATGTTTAAAAAAAATTGTTTTCCTGCAATTAGATCTTGTAATTACATTACAGGAAAAGATGAAAACTTGAAACCCAAATCAAATAATTTTTAATGGAAGTTCTTTGGCTGGTAACAAGCTTTAGATTCAGAAAAGTAGCTGTGACATTTTACAGGCAGGGTTCTTGTATGTACCTCTATGTGGGAGGTACATCACTCTGTCTGTCACTGAGTTACTCCAACATATGACAGGAGTCCCTGATGACACCTCACAGCAGGTTAAGCTTGGCTGAGTAACCTCAGTAACAGAAGAAAATGGGATAAAGAGACAGACATGTTAAGGCTCACCTGAGGCATTCCTATGGCATCTGTGAATCCAGTATTTCCAGAAGGAAACCAAAATTTTGTTTATGGAAGAAAATGAGCACTAAATTGCTCTGACAAACAGAAAAAAATCCCTGTGGAATTCAGAAATTTTTTGATACAAACATTTTGCAGCCAAAATTTCAGTTTCTACCATGTTTCTCTATTAAATTTATTCACTTAGAGCTAACAACTAAGACCACTAGTGACCCTGTTTTGTAGTAGTAAACTTATCTGACATAAAGTAGGATGAGTTGGGTTAACACAGTGACATGAATGACGTAATGGGAGGGCTGGAGCTGATGTAGATAGTGCCTATGTCAGCTGTAGCTTGATGCTATTGTACAGCTTGTGACAGTGTCCTGCTGATGGAGGAGCTGTCTGCTTGACAAGATACAAAACTCTGCGCTTAACGCCCTTTACTCACTGATCGTCTGGCATGTCTTTGGTAAGAGCAGTTATTACAGTACTCTAAAAGAGGACTTCTTCAGTTTTAAAATCAGTCAGGTTTTTTACTCACTTTAATTGTTGGTACAATGTGTAGCAACATATTACTCTAAACTGGATTTAATTTGGCAAGGGATGGGAATGAAGGAGGGTTTTAGTCATTTGCCCTGTGTTCCAAGTTGACCAATGCAACACCTCCTCCCAGGTTCCAGGCTGCTTTCTCCCATGAGTGCTGGTGCACAAACATTTACCAGTTACCCTTTGACAATAAAAAAAACAACCAAAGAAGCTGTTTTTAATCAAGTTCCCAAAGCCAGACCATCAAAATGAATACATCTTTCTTGGTAGAACAGTATTTTTCTACATTTTCCCTGTCTTCATAAAGCTACCCTAAAGTGTTGGCTGGTGTATAATGCAAGACTTTGTGGCAAGTTATTTGTAATTTCTCTGAGGCAAAACATCACAGTAATTTATGTCCGAGTCTCACAGTGCCTGAGAAGTGCAAATGTCAATCCAAATGGGGAACTCAAATATCTATCTATTAAATAAAGTAACAACACTAGTAAAGGGAATTGACAGGTACAGTCTTTTAAAGTTATTAACTATTGAAATAGTCATTCGAGTCCCAGTGGGACTTTGAAAGCATCTGTATATAGCTTATCAGCAAATTAGAAAAAGAATATGAACAAACTAATGACAAACAGTCCCTGTATCAAACCTGATTTCCTTGTGTGACGAGGCGACCCATCTAGTTGATCAAGGGAAGCCAACTGATGTAATCTTTTTGAATTTCAGTAAATCTTTTGATACTATCTCTCACAGAATCCTTCTGAACAAAATGTCCAGCACACAGCTGGATAAACACATAATGTGGTGGGTGAGCAATTGGCTCAGAGGACAATAGTGAATGGGGTAACATCAAACTGTCAAGCTGTCACTACTAGGGTTCTGCAGGGCTCCATCTTAGGCCCTGTGCTCTTCAACATAGAATCATGAATCATTGAATTAGATGGGTTGGAAAGGACCTCCAAGATCATCAAGTCCAACCCTTGAGCCACTACCACTGTGGTTACTAGACCATGGCACTAAGTGCCACATCCAGTCTCATCTGAAAAACCCTCCAGGGATGGAGAATCCACCACCTCCCTGGGCAGCCCATTCCAAAGTCTGATTACCCTCTAAAGAATTTCTTCCTAATATCCAACCTAAACCTCCTCTGGCAGAGCTTAAGACCATGCCCTCTTGTCTTACTGATAGCTGGGAGAAGAGACCACCACCTGGCTACAACCTCCTTTCAGGTAGTTGTAGAGAGTGATGAGGTCTCCCCTGAGTCTTCTCTTCTCCAGGCTAAACAACCTCAGCTCCCTCAGCCTCTTCTCATAGGACTTGTGCTCGAGTCCCTTCACCAGCCTTGTTGCTCTTTTCTGGACCTGCTCCAGCACCTCCATATCTTTCCTGAACTGAGGGGCCCAGAACTGGACACAGTACTCCAGGTGTGGCCTCACCAGCGCTGAGTACAGGGAAAGAATCACTTCCCTGATCCTGTTGGCCACACTGTTCCTGATCCAGGCCAAGATGCCATTGGCCTTCTTGACCACCTGGGCACACTGCTGGCTCATGTTCAGCTTCCTGTCAATCCAAACTCCCAGGTCCCTTTCTGCCTGGCTGCTCTCCAGCCGCTCTGGATGTGCCCAGCCCAACATCTTCATAAATGACTTGGATGCAGGACTGGAAGGGTTACTAAACAAGTTTGCAGAGGCCACAAAACTGGGAGGAGCTGTTGACTCCCTCAAAGGCAGAAAGGCCCTGTAGAGAGACCTTGACAAATTAGAGGACTGGGCAAACACCAATCATAGGAAGGTCAGCAAGGGGAAGTGAAGGATTCTGTCCCTGCGATGGGGAAACCCTGGACAGATTATAGAACGAGATGCTGAAAAGCAGTGCCACAGAAAGGGACCTGGAGGTCCTGGCTGATGGTAAGTTGAATATGAGTCAGCAGTGCCCTGGCAGCCAGGAGGCCCAACCATGTCCTGGGGGCCATCAGGCAAAGCATCGCCAGCCAGTCAAGGGAGGTGATTGTCCTGCTCTACTCTGCACTGGGGTGGCCTCGCCTTGAATATTGTGTGCAGTTTTGGGCACCGTAATATTGGAAAGATATTCAGCTCTTAGAGAGTCTCCAAAGGAGGGGAATGAAGATGGTGAAGGACCTTGGGGGGGAGCCGTATGAGGAGCGGCTGAAATCACTTGCTGTGTTCAGCCTGGAGAAGAGGAGACTGAGGAGAGACCTCTTTGCAGTCTACGACTTCCTCGTGAGGGGAAGAGGAGTGGCAGGCACTGATCTCTTCTCTGTGGTGACCAATGACAGGACCTGAGGGAATGGCCTGAAGTTGTGTCAGGGGAGATTCAGGTTGGATATTAGTAAAAGGTTCTTCACCCAAAGGATGGTTGGGCACTAGAACAGGCTCCCCAGGGAAGTGGTCACAGTACCAAGCCTGACAGAGTTCAAGAAGCATTTGGACAATAGCCTCAGGCACATGGTGTGACTCTTGGGGATGGTCCTGTGCAGGGCTAAGAGTTGGACTCAACGATACTTGTGGGTCTCTTCCAACTTAGCATACTCTGTGAGTCTGCGATTCTGTTCACTTGAGGACTCTCAAGTCCTGCATTTGGTTTGGCTTACAAGCACTTAACTAACTTTTTAATTACAGAGAGCTACTATAAAGCTAGTTTAAATTTTAAAAAAAAATCTTAAATAAAAAAGGTTGACTTTTAAAGTCAAAAATAAATCAAATTTTAAAATTACAGCTTAATCTGCTCCAGTCAAAATCACACAATACTGAAGAAGCATTCCTACATTGTGGCCTCTGACCCATAGAAGTCATGTAATAAAATCCAAGAGCAGACTGTGAAGCGTAGACAAGTAGACAAGACTCCCATTTTCCCTTATGCTAGGTGCATGTATAACCATTACATTACAAAACAGTTTCACTCTTGCACACACATAGTGTGAATTGAATTCTTTATTGCATAGACAGGCTGTTCCTGCTCAGTACACCTAACGCTGCAGGCAAGGTGTTCTGCTGAGAGCTACAAGCTGTGGAAGAAGTATTCCCCCTGGCAGACAATGAAATTTAATCTCCACCACCACCACCAATTTATGGATAACCCTTGTAAATGCTAAACTGCTGTATAAATTCCATGCACTATTTTACTCTTTTATAAAGAAAAGGCATCTCTTTTCCTCCGGTTCCCATTTTGTAATGGTCACCACTAGAGCTTGTGATACACTGTACCTGGTACGTGCTGAGAACACCAACTGGAGTGAGCACAAGGGAACTCCAGTAGACAAATGTTTCATGTCTGGATGCAAATAGGATGGAAACATGAAAGTAGCAGTGGCTTCTGAGCTGTCTCAATCTGAGATGCTTTTGAGTATGCTCACACTCAGATCTTTCAGACACTGAGTGTTAAGGTTAAAAAGCAAGCAAGCAAAGCAAGAAATTTGTGTTGGACACAGAGTTGAAGCATTTTCAATGTCAAACAAAAGTTGAGGTTTTCAGGGTCTTATCCTTGGATTTAAGCACAAAATCTTATTTGGAATTCCTAAATCCTAGTTCAGGAACATTTGTTGGATCTAGTCCACAACATCTTGATGACCTATGCCATGTTTTCACTTTCACTAAGAAACAGAGTCTGATAGGTCTCATCTGCAATATACATGCCTAGAAGTTGTAGGCTACTTCTAATCATCAACATTCTTTAATTATTAATACAAGTTTTATTGGCTATGAGTCAAAAGCTTATCTTTTTCTGGCAAAGGCCCGGAAAGATAATTTTTCTTTCTAACAGAAGATGTTTCTAAAGCAGATGTTTCTAAACCCAAAATTCAAACCAGATTTAAATATATTAAGTGCAAATCTCTGTTTAGTGTGCTATATAGCTAAATTGATTAATACAAAATATATAACAAATAGTTATTTCTATCAATGAATATCCCAAACAATTCTATAATAAAATTCATGCCTTGTTTTTCCGCTTTGTAGTGACTCTTTTTATTCTAAGAAAGTACAAGATGTTACTGTACAAACTTCATTTATGTTACTTTCTAATCTATTCTTAGGAAGCGTTTTAATGATAACACCTGTTGTTCTAATAATGGTTTTTGGTCTTTATCACTTATGGGATCTAAGGCTAATCAGAAATGCAACACTTCACTCTGTGTAGGAATGACTGATCCCTGAATATAATAGACTTTTTTTTCTCAGTGCAAGAAATTTCTGTCCTTGTACTTTGCAACTACTGGCACTAAGAACTTGGAATGAAATCAGTGCAAATCAGAACTATGACCTTAAGATTTCCTATATGTATTTGCTGCTTTGTCTCTCACAGGAGAGACTTCCCCTGCATTCCCCAGCTACATTACCACACACTATAAAGGAGGAAGTGCAATGAATGCAGTTGGCTTATTCTCCCCGAGAGTTCCCTTTGGTAGAGTATGTCAAAGTACTCTCAGCCATCAGTCTGTCAGGTCTGCTCGGATGTTTTGGAAGACAGCGTGCTCTGAATGGGAATGTAACAATAGCAGGCTGATTTTTCAGCAGCCAGCACTGATAACTCTGATAAACAGTCTTCTTGAGGTAAGAAGTGACGCATATCAGAGGTTCCTGCCTTAGACGCCAAGGTTATTCGTCATGTAATTGGATATTGTTGGAGAAAACCATAATTATCCTAGACTTAAAGGCACAAGACCATCTAGCTGATAGTATGTGGTCAAAGATAATTGTTTGCTGCTGAATCCACTTTAATCTTTCCTATTCATTTACTTTTAAGAGATGTGACCTAACCAGGTCTTACTTAAACAAAGCTGTGACTTGGTGGCTTCATGATTATTGTTAAATTACAGACCTGGCTCTCTTGCCATTTGGTTTCTATGGTAGGGTAAAACTAGACTCTCCTAATTCAGAAGTCTAGGAAGTTATCAGGAGGTCTAGTTCTAGCTCCAGCCAGCAGAAAGCAGCTGTAGTGAATACCTTCCATCACCATCAAGTTTTCTCTACATGTTGGCCTATTTCACCCTACAAGGCAATAAAAATTCCAGCTCATGTGCATGTGGGGTCCATTGTCAACTGCACCTGAATTTTCCACTTTTATCTGAATGTGGGCTGCCCAAATGACGGGAAAACTCAGAAAACCTAGGCACTCTGCTACTCCTGTCCTCACCAAACTCTTGTCCCTGCTTTTGTTCTCTGGCTGCTCAACCGTCCATCCCTCTGCTGAAATCGTGTTAGAGCTGAGTCCCAGCAGTCCTAATGCTTCCCCTGGAATTGTAGTGGAAGTTTTAATCACACCGCCCATTCACTGACCCAGGAGATTCTAGGAGGTAGTGAGCTTGGCCACCCCAGTGTGCTGAGGCAATTAGTCATCTAGTGGGCTATCTGCTCCTTCCAGGAAGTCAAGGACTATCACACCACAATAGGTTTTAGCTCCTGTCCCCAGGGAAACAAACACATCAAAGCCCAAAAAGTCGTAACAAACAAAGTAATTCCTCTGGTCTGGGCCAGCTGCAGATCCCAGCAGCCTTGTCCCTCTCATCTCCCACTACCAGAAAATTGATATACCTCTTTTCCTTTAATGTTTGGCTCAATCATGTGACAGGAAGTCAGATTACCTACTGTGCTCACTCTCTTTCATATGCTAAACCACACTTTTGTGTTTCTCATAATAAGCATCCTCAAACTATCCACACAAGCATTATAAAAGCTTCATCATATACAAATTCTAGAAATCTAATATGCTATCTTTAAAGATAGATTTTTGTTTGAACAGCCTTTCAGTTGCTAATTTGCTTTCTCATATTCCTAGCATGGCAACCATACATTACAATATTTTCTTCCCTAAAGGCTGCACAAATAAATGAGACTTTGGCTTTTCTCCAGATATTTTCCCATTGTTAACTGGAATATCTGTTTTTAGACCCTTTCCCGTTTTTCCGTAAAGGTAGCCTTATCTTCTTGATTCATCAGTAACAGTTTGTTACTGATATGGAACTCAGGCTCTTTGAGGTAGCCTTTCCTGTAATTGCTGTTTCTGTCATCAATTGTCCCCTGAAACTTGGGCTATCTGAATGGGATTTGTTTCAATTCCTTAGGCTTATATAGGGGGAAAAATAATTAAAATCTGCTGGAGCTATTTGGAGGTATTTAATTTCCCTGTCTTATCATTATGGAATAGCTGTTAATGTTTGTAAGCTCTTTTTCCATCATAGGATGAATATGAAAATAGATAACTCTGGCTGAAGTTCTAGGTTGTTTTTGATGAGTGGAATGGGGAAAAGTTTGTAAGAGACTGGTACTGAGCCAAAATGACGAGATTCATATAGATCCTAAGCTTGTTTAGGCATGTTTTATGCATAGATCCAACATATAAAATAAATTTACAAAAGAAATTATGGAACTTTATAATAAAAAAGTTCCTACTTCTGAAGCCTTTAACTATATTCTCTCACTCCATCAAATCACTAAGAAGGAGTTTCATTTAGGAAAAGGAAAGAAGGCAGGAGACAATAAGGCATAGAAAGGTCTTGGGAAAAGTGGTTGAAGAGTACAAATGAGGGATCTCAGATCTAAATAAGGAACTTTTATTGCACAATACTGAGAGGGGTTAATTCTCTTCACAGATAGTACATTGAATGACCAGCGGGGCAGTGTGCTTTCTCCTTACCTCTTTTGATATGTCCACAGTAAGAATGTTTATGTCTGAGGCTTCCTGACAGTGAGCAGAAAGACACAGGCATTTTGAAAACTCTTTTCAGCTTGCAAAATATAATGTGGCAATGTAAATACCTCTTATGAATCAAATAAGCTCTTCCTGTTGGTTTACTAGAACAGACCCAAGGATGATCAGTTCAAGAGTTTCCTCCTCAGTTAGGAGGATTAATAATGAGAGAGGGTAATAAGACTTTGAGAAGTCTCTCATGTATGAAGAGTCAGATATCCAATATATGTAATGTCTAAAAACAGCCAGTTCTGATTAGAGAATAATAAAGGGAATTTAAAAACACTTGATTGCAACTCAAGTCCAATCTTTATTTTTTAACAATGGTCATAGGTAATGCAGCTACAGGTGTAGAGAGGGAGTTGCATATTGCCTGATATTTATGGTTTTAATTCTCAAATGTCCCACAAGTGCATCTGTAGAAGCGGATAAGTCAGCTTGCCTTGCCATGTCTACACACATACCTATTTCACATACATAAGCATTAGAGGGCACAGATGTTTTCTAGAAAATATACGGTGCTCATTGTGTAGTAATAAGTAAATGCAAGGTACTATATTGTGTATGTAAAAGGCATTTTTCATGGTATAATAGAGAAAAATCACTACATTAGACATGCTCTGAGAAGGCAGATAATATTCCATGACATGGGAGGAATTAGTCCAGCCAAGAAACATGATAGCACATATTTGAAAAGGCAATTTGGCTCCTTAAGGAACAATGATACCTTTTCCTCAGCTATTATATCTTTTCCATCATAACTTAAAACCTCAGACTGTGATTTGATGATACCAACATACAACATATTAAATAGATACCCTTTTAGTCAGAAGATACTTACTCATTAGTTCCTGAAAATCAATTAATTTTGGATGCTTCTAACTGGATTGTGTGGAATCAGGACAACCAAATCAGCAGTCCTCGTAGAAACCTACAGCTTCTAGGTTTTACAATCTACTAAATCATAATGAAAAGGGATATCATAAATTTAAATGCTTTTTAGTGTAGTACAATTGGAGGAGTTTTATGTAAATTCTTAGCAAAATTTAACAACAAAATATGGTGTCTTCAGAAATGTGGAAAATAGCAAGTGTGAAAGAAATGCATGGAAACTGCTTACAGATATTCAGAATGACAACTTTATGAAGCCTTTTCCCACACATCAGGTCTTCTGAGGAACAAGACACCATTACTTTCAAAGGAAATGGGAAGATCTTCTTCCCACCCAAGGTCACACACAGTTAGAATGGAAAAGTCCCACACAGGAATTTCTGCCTCCCTGTCTTATTGCTTCACAGTGTCCCTCATGTTGAAGAGATACATGTCCCTTCACTTGTGATGCAGAGCAAACTGGCTCATCACAAAAGCAAGAGCACTTTTTTGGTATTTAGGTGAGAAGGCAAAGATTTGTTGCAGATGACTTCAGTGCTGCAGCACACAGTGCTGGCAATAAGCCAGAGACAGCAATTTCTGGTCACGTCTCACTCCAAGAGCATCTCAGCCTTTAGTCAGGCTCACAGCTTTGCCCAACATGTGCCAGGGTGCAAGTGTGGGCTGTGGCTGCCAGCTACAACCTTTCAATTCATCTGTCAGTCATGGTAGGGCTGAAATAAAAGATGAATTAGATAAGCACTCTTCCCGATGTTACATTAAGGGAAATTACTTCTCCCAAACAATAAAGGTCATAAAGTAGCTGAGGCCTTTTTCACTTGTGACAATGATAGATGACTCTTAGAATGGGTCCTTATCCCATTGTTCTGACCAGAATGGATCCTTATCCCATTTTTTTGATCAAAATACTGGTTTCGACGCAACATTATTTTAAATTTTCCCTCAATATATTCGAGTTACATAGGTACAAATAGTGTTTATATCCAGCCCTTTTCAGTACTGTTCACACTTCAGCTATGGGTGAACAGCAGATCTTATAGCTGTTACTGTAGTTTGCAATTGTACCTTTACCTTATAGCCCAAGTATTACTGGCAAGACAGCACAAATAATAAAAGAAAAAAAAAACATGTTCAAATGTTTATTTTGAAAAAAAAAATTGAAAACTTTTAAATACTTGTTCATAATACAAGTAACTAGAGGTGCAAGACATGTTTTGTCAACCATAAACACCCATAAACAATCATAACTGTGCTGGCCAATAAGACAACAATATATAACATCAGTTGAACATTGTGCCTGATAAGGACTTCAGGGGTAGTTGCAAGTACTCCCTCCCTGCACACACCTGGCCCAGGGAAAGGCTGCTCACCTGTCTGTAAAAAGGAGATGTTCAGGCCTGGTGGTTAGCTGGGGAGACAGCACCTTGCAAGGCCATGCAGGGCTGCCAGTGCTACCTGGCATGACTCACGGACATTGCGAAGTGATGAACTCCTACTCAACTCCCTGAGAAAACCACCACCATTTCTGAACCTGGCTAACAGTGTTATATTTCAACATGCATTCATTATATGTACTGTCTTGCCAATTGCACTTGAATCCTCAGAGTGACCAGATAGCTATAAATTTTGATAGTCCAGAATCACAGAATCACAGAACCCTTTAGGTTGGAAAAGACCTTTAAGATCATCAAGTCCAACTGTTAACCTATATGTATGCAGCTATGTTTGAGACAGGTCCTTAAAAATACACATGTTTAAGAAGAGGTATAAAGACTCTGTTATTACAGTATGCTAAAAGTTCATTATTCTTAATATTCATATTTAGTTTCTTCCTGTGAAAAAAGGTAACACTATTCCCATATGGTCCAAAGAAAACAGTCACATCTATACAATGTGACAGATGCCACAAGCCACTTAGTTCTGGTTTCCTTATCAACCAACATTATCCAGTGCAACATGTACTTTTGCACCTTACATCCCTGGATTTCTTCATAGAGAAATCAGGAGGCAAGAGAGAAAGGAGAATTAGGCTTCGGATCTCATCCCAGCCCTGAGCTGTCTCACATTGCCAACCAGGAAGGAGGAGAAACTCAGAGATTAGGTAGCTTAGATATAGCCAAAGTGATTAAAACTGATTTCTTAGTATCACACAGGCAATGGGATAGACCAAAGAGCTGAATTTGTATCTGCTCTGAAAAGAAGTAAATTACTTTTTAAGAGTATGCGTAATGTGTGACAGATCTTTTGGATACTCTTGAGCTGACACCTGTAGAAATGTTTAAGACCATTATGAAAGCATGGTTCATTTTACTTTGTTTTTGCATAAGGACTGTATAAAGGAGAAGGGAAGTGACAGAATGCCATCAATACAGTGAAACCCTTTTAATAAGAGCAGATATTATGAAAACTGCTGAAAACAAAACTGTTTGGGTTATTCTACTAATTTACAAATATTCATGCAACCATTACTGTTAAAGTTTTCTCCAGCTTCGAGACTGAATTTGCAAAATCAACACTTTTCAAGCAATACTGTTGATACATTTAGTAGAAAAGTACCAAACCTCAAAACCCTTGGTGAGTCCATTTTATTTTTAAAAAAAGAAAAATAAAATATTTAAATTCTGAATGTTTCAATTTGTATTAGTATCTTGGAATTCAGGCAGAAAATCTAAGATCAGAATTTTCTCATGAGATTCTTTTCCCTGGAAGCACCTTCTGCACCATTCTCCTCCTACTTCTGATCTCAGTAGAAAATAGGGTGTACAGATGATTCCAATATTTATTTATAAAGCAATGGAACATCTTAAATGGCAAAACAAAAAGAAAGAAAGTTTGGTTGTTTGGATTTCTACCAAAGATACGATGAATTACACTAAGCAATGGTTAAACAGGAAATGTTACAATATAGGGCCTCTGGTCTGTGTCAAGTGCTACTCCAGTGTGCATTACTGTAATTTAGGGTATAATCAGCTTACTCAAGTATCTGCACAAAACTTGTTTGGTTAAGTTATCTATCTGTTTTCTCACGTCTCTTCTTTAAGTCAAAGGGAAGACCTAGACTCTCTGACACAGTGATTCAGAGTAGAAGGCTAAGTAAACTAGTTGGCGTTGTGAAAGTCTCCCTGTTTCTTACACTGACCTTTAAATGATAATTAGGACTTGTCTGTATAATATCTAGCAAAGACATCTGTTACTCTATTATCTAATTCAAATGATTTGTACTCCCACGTACACACTGAGGTATAGTGGCATTTAGTAATAAAGAAAAAAAGCTATTAGGAAAATGATATTTAGCTTTATGTTAAATAAAACTTCTATTTGCCCTTAATATTTGAATACATAAACTCTGACGTTAACATTTTTTATCTTATCTAGAAAACTATCATCTTCTTAATAAATGTTTGCTCCTTTCCTTATTTCTTTCTTTTTATTAAAAAAAGAAAAAAAAAGTCATTCACTATACTTAATAGCTACCAGTCACTGAAGTTATATAGTTATAGGTATATATGCCCAGAGGGTCGGTGGTGGATGCTACACTCCTGGAAACATTCAAGGTTGGGCTGGATGGGTCTCTGAGCAACCTGATCTAGCTGAAGATCTAGCACATTGCAGGGGGTTGGACTAGATGATCCAAACTATTCTATAATTCTCTTTTACCACTCATTTTCTCCTGTTCATCTCTTCATTTTTTAACTTTGCTTCAACAGGAAAACTTCTGCCCGTCCCTCTTACAGTACATCATGTCCATTGGTCTAGCCACAGGAAAGGACATAAACTGCAGAGCCGCTAAGGCTGGCGGTTTTACCACTGTTGGTTCAAAGATATTTGAGTGCTACAGAGATGTTATCAGGTCTTCCTCTCTTCTGTGCCAAATACAAGACAACTACAAGCCACTCAGCTCTTTACTCAAATGCATCCTCATTCTAGCACTCACATTGTCCAGTGCTTGCTCTTGCTTCCATACACTTTCAAATACAAAATGTTCAATAAGACAACTACAGCAAGCTGACTTTTTTTTTTTAGTGAAGTAATATCGCCTCAGAAAAGATAGTTTTAATTTTTTTTTCTAAAAAAAATTATTAACTTTTTTTCTATGAGGGAAAAGTTGCTTCTTTTTTCTCATTTTGTTAAGAAAACAACCAGCATTACACTCTGACCTTTTCTGGTTATTTTCCTTCACTATTGTTTTGTTAATTTATTTAGACCTTAATATTCTAACATGTTTATTCAAATGTAATTCAAATACCAAGTTAAATGTTATTCAAATATCAGATTATAGGATCTGTTATTATAATGCAATGTTTTGAGGTTATCTCAGCAGAATACTCGCTACATCAAAAGGAAAAAATATATTTTCTCAGAGGTCGTTTACTGTAAATTTTTAATTCCTGCCTGATGGAAATTTGCTTTTAATTTCCAATTTCTAATAAAAACCAAGTCTGATATTTTCATAAAACAAATTCAGCTTTCCAACTTGCTACTGTTAACATTACCACTATTATGATAGGAATGGTATTCTGAACTAAGGAACCGTGCTTTTTAAAATAAAATATTAAGGAACCATCAGGCAGTCCTAGATGAGCATGCACTTCTGTTTATGGTATGACTAGGAAAGGAAGTTTATGTTCATGCAAAAATGAGACAAATATTTAAGTATTTCCTGTTGGACCTACTCAAACACGTTATAGCATAGTTGGAAACCTGATATTTAGCCATTTCAAGAACAGTCGATGTAAATGGCAAATGTCAGCAAAGGAGATGCGGTTCATTTTACAGTTCATTGGCATAGGAAACTAGTGGTTTAATTGAGTGATAGGCAAACTGATGTTTGATTTTTTTTTTCTGCACAGTCACAAAATTTGGTAAAAGTTACATCAGTTCCTTGCATGCTAGTCCTGCTAAATTGTTGCCTGTGCCAATGTTCCAGCTGAAGTTGGAAATACTGAAGGATTTCTTTCCGTTTCTGAAAAGCCAGAGTTAACGGTGGCTGAAACCAATTTCGTCTGGTATTACTTGAACATTGATATTATACCTTAAAAAAACCCAGTAAGAACTATTTAATGAGTTTCATTGAAGGGTATAAGAAGTTCCTAATAAAAATAACAAACCATTTTACTTAATTAGTATATTCAGAATATTCCATTAAAAACAAGCCAGCATTATTAAGAAGATAGACTAGGCCATTTTTCTGGAATTTTTTTTTTAAATTCTGATTTTGATACACAGTAACAAACTCCCTGCAACATGTCCACTTTTTAAAGCACTCAAAAGCATGAACTGAGCTGTATGGAAAGTGGATACAGAGCTGGGGAGCACAATTGTCCCTAGCAGATCAGCACTCCATTGAGCACTGAATATTTTTTTCCTTGGCTAATGGAACACCACAATCTCCTTCAGTCAGCTTCTTTGAGTGTGATCAGAACTCTAGAGACTTCAGTGAAAGAGAGAAGATGGCACCTAGTCATTCTAAGAATCTGAGCTTGGTTTCTGAATTAAGCATCTTCAGACTGCAACTGGCAGAAACTGTTTGTGGGAGCAATCACTCTTACATTTAGCTCTCGACCCACTCAAACAGGGCTGAAAATGGTTTTCTAATTGCTAGAGGATCTCTGTCAGCAGAAGGCAAGCTAAAGAGAGTAATCCAAAAGTCTTAAAATTGTGAGATCAAGTAACCAATGATGCCCTGTAATTGACTTGGTATATGATATTGCAAACTTCAGAAAAATAGATAAAGCACAAGCAAATGTAGTCCCTAATACTAAACAGATAGTGAAAGGGAGACAGAAATTTTGTCCTGACAATCCTGCCTGAACATTTCTGAAATTGCACTGCTACTAATGGAAAGAGATGTTTATGGATGTCAATACCATGACCAAAGCTAAGGTCTGGGGAAAAATCTGTATACAGTACAGTATTTGCCTGACTGTCTTTTCAAAGTAACCTGAACAGTTTTCTCTTTTACTAAGTTTTGGATCAATTTTGGGTTCTTTTTAAATGTATCTTACAATTACTGTGTACCTAACTTAATATTGCTATCATAAGAACTGTGCAGCACCCTGCAAAATGATGTGTGATTTTCTGGATTGGAAGAAAAAAAATGTAACAGATATCTTACGAAACACTGGAAAACATTTATGTTTTTACATATGGTCAGAATATCTTGGAAAGCGTACTGCAGTTGGAACTGCATTACTGAGAGCAACCTACTCAAATACATCAGAGAGAAACAGGTTTTCCAAAAAGCCTCCCCTCCATCTGCAGATCTAGTGGACGTTTTTAACCAGTTACAGAGAGCTTTTCCTCTTAGGATATCTACTCAGAGCTTTTTCCCTTCTGCAGCATCATCAACAAGAATACATTTCAAGAGGAATCTGTAGCGAAGAAAAGAACCAATATGTCTTTGCATGATTATCAGTGGAGTTTGAGAGCACGGTGATAAAATGCCAGGACAGAAGCGACAGCAGATTTCCAAAGCTGCTCATCCCAGTGGAGCTACATTTACACAAACACATTTGTAAGAAATGCAAAGAGCTTGATTACAGTAAATATGGCCTGATTTTGCAGTCATGAGAAACTAGGTCAGAGGGAGCTTAGTTTATCACTAGGATATTTATGCATCATTGTTAGACCTTTCCCACGACTTCCCAGCTGTATCTCCTGTACATCCCCACAGCAAACTGCACTCACTGCTGTCATGCAAGATGCAAAGAAGGAAATGAGGCTGTATTACTTCTGTGAAAGGGCAAATAACATCAGTTTTGGGACATTTACATCATTGGAATGCTGATGTGCAGGCAGAATAAAGACACAAAAAGTGTGGTTACAACGTCAGCAGAAGTGTAGACATGGTAATCAAGTACCATAGATATTTAATCTGAAATATACTGCTATAATTTAGTGATCTATGTATTCAACCTGACCAAAGCGCCAAGCTTTTTTACTACCACTGCTAGTAATAAGTCTGCAACCAGAGCAGCATTGTGGAAAATCCAATTCGGTTGTATTATTCCACTCTTGCACTGCAAATAGTAATAAATTTGGGAGAGGTCTGCACCTATGCCATCCTAATACTCATTATAGAGTCTAAATGGTATTGTACAAAGAGATAAATTCACCGTTAATTATTAAAGTCAGAAAGACATAAACTGAAGCATAATGAGGAGTAGATACTCTGCAATATTAATAGGCACAGCCATCAAATATCTAACAACTATAAAAAGTTAAGAAATATGTATTAATTTTTTGTTTTTCCTAGTCAAATACTATTTCATCTTCATTTTGAAACCTAAAAGATCTTGTGATATCTGATTTACAGATGAAGGAGCAAGCCCTAACATCCTCTGTATTTATTTTTTATATTTATGTCCCATTTATTATTACTGTACTATGCTTTCTTTGAAAAAAATTTAAACTTAAAAAGGTATCACTTAATGCAGATTTTTTAGCTACTCACTTTTATAATTTCAAAAGAAAAAAAAGACAAAGTCATTTTTGGAAGTCTCTTCTATATACCATAAGGGGCAAGGATACCATACACTATGGAGCCACCCATGCCATCTCATTAAGGTAAGAGGTGACAGAAGAAACACTTCAAATGTGGCACATCTTTTATCTTTCAAACCACTGGCATAATTTTTAGATGCTTATGTCCCAGCTGAGAAAATACGTATGCACATGCTCAGCTTTAAAGACAGCAGAAATACTTTTGAATTAATTGAGACTATCCAGTTACTTAGTAATAGTTATGTATTTAGGGAATGTGTGTCCCTCATCTGGTTAGGCCTTTTTTCTACGTTGCTTTTTTTCACCTATTCACAAAAGGGAATCCTTTGGGATGCAGCAGTTATTCTTTTCATAGGGTTATTACAAAAAGATGATGACTAGCATGTCCACTGTCTCAAAGACTAGGTAATTATTTTCTGCCTACCTGATTTCAACTGACATTTTCAATTAGATGCAGTGTTCTTAACCTCCCACTCTATGAGTCCAGTTCATTATTAAGCACCTGTTGCAAACCCATTGCAATGAGTTTGGGATGGCAATGAGTTTTTCTTAAATTTCTTGACTTTACATTGAATCAGGTAAATCTTGCTTGTGTATAAGAATTAAGGGAGGGAATAAATTAATGGGGTCCATCACATACACTGTGCAACACAGTTAAATATAGTGCTGGCAATTCCCTTAGTTCTCTTTCAGCTTGTGGTTATTATTTTCTTATTATAGTTTATTAAGGTGAGATGAGTCTATTCTCTGCTATGTGTTATTTCCTTTAAAGCAATTTAGAATTTTGCCATTTACTGTGGGAGATTTTAAGCATCATATTCTGTATGCTGAACTTTTAATTTTCCAAAGTGGGCAATGGAAATATTATATAACCTCACTGTTTCCAATGAGTTATGGACTTCTGTTTATTCCTCTACTCAAAGCATTTTTACTTAGTTAGTAGTACAAATTGCTAATCGTAAAAGTTTACTACATCACTTGGCACTAAGAATGAAAATGGAATTGGCTCCTTGCCCTACAGAACTCCAGCAATACTCACTCCTCCTTTTTCCAAGAAGTCTGATTAACTGATGACAACAAACAAAATACTACCATGAACCCATAGAACACCACTGCATGTCTTCTATGTTCCCCAGTAAGTGAGACTCTCAAGGCAGGATGCTGTGCGCAGCTCAGGCAATAACAAATCCAACCATTCTCTTACAAACTAATATCACTGCTCTTGACAGTGAGTTGGTAGCAGATAAAAAAAATCTTCTGTCATGTACCTTGAGTATGCACCAGAGAAAAGTTGTTAAGAATTCATAGCAAAAAATATTAAAATAATTTCAGGGTTGAGAAAAAAGAGTTCTGAGATAGAGTTTAGAGAATTTAATATATCCAGTTAGAGTAAAGACATAGCAACTGTCCCTCCATAAATATAAAATTCCTCATATTTAATAAAGTAATTGCAATTATAGAGATAACTAGGAATAATTGTTCTTACTAGTAAGAATGAAAATAAAAATAATAGACATCTGGAATGAGACAAATGTGGAGCAAAGAATAAGAAAATTATACAAAGATTTTTAAAGCGATGAAAGAAACCTTCCAGGAGGTCATTAGAAAAAATTCTTGCAAGCTCCACATAACTGTGTCTGCTTATGCGTCCTCTGTCATATTCTCCGAGCTTCTTAGGAACTCTCTTCCCATGTCCCTTCTAAAAGTTACTCACTTATATTCTTGTTTTCTTTATTGCTCCTTTTAGGCCATCTTGCAAACGTGCAGCATCATTTTTTGTTTTTACTTTATGTGTAAGGACTGTGCATTTGCAATCTTCTCTTTTATATTAAACTCACACCCCTGAAGCCTTCTAAAACTTGATCCTAATGATGGCATCTCTTCCGACCCTAGGCAATGGCCTAGCCTATTGTCCCTGCATGGCTCTATGATCCCTAGGACAGAGGCAAAGACATACTTTTCACAAGCAACTACTGATTCAAGATAATTCCACTAATAAGTGCCATCTAAAGACACATGCTTTATATTTTGAACAATCAGTATCTGATAGTCTTTGAAACTGGTCTCTACATTTGAACTTCTTAATGTTTGTGATACACTTAAAAATTTGGAGTATTTTTCCAATTTTTAAAATAATATACTGTATAAAGAGACTATATAAAATCTTTTCAGGTGTTCTTACTAAGTTTTGTCACAATGCAATGCTGTGGGTTAGCTGAGAGAATAGAAGTTTCCAACAGTAATGAATCTGCCACTCTAATAATTTATGAGCCATTTTTTCAAACATCAGCTATCAGATAGAAGTGGGAAGAATAATAGAATAGAACTTCTGCTTTACAATAGTCTGTTAATATAGAAAGACAAAGGCGCCTGTACTCTAAGGAAGCTGTCAGCAAAGTAGCAGGCTGGAGGTCCCAGTATCGCTTACAGTACTGGCAAGCAGGAGGTCATTTCTGGGGAATGAAGCTTGAGGAGAGAAGCAAAAGAAAAAGGCTATGGGGGGGTAGAAGGAGAGAATCAAGGACCTTTCTTCACCATTCTTTTTTTATAGCTTTTGTGTGTCTGGACTGATTTGTTGTGGGAGAGCTGCTGGAGACAGTATATTTGGCACAGGACAGGATAGCTCAAAGCCAAAAGGATGGTGCTATTGCCAGTTTAAACCATGGCTTTTATTTTATTTTTTTTCCCCTCCCTCCTTTTTCTTTGAAGGAAGGAAAAGAAAAAAGGGGAAGAAAGGGACTTGCAATGAAAACCAGAGCAGTGGGTTAACAACGACCCTGCAGGCTTCAGTAGACTGGAAAGATACACAAGGCACTTCCTCTACCATCTGGCATGCAATTCTGCTGCTGCTCCTGCTCTTAGTACATAACTTCAGAGTGAATAAGCAAACAAATAAAACTTTTTAAGAGACACTAATTATGAAACACCAGCTATTAATCTGCCAGCTTACTCTCTTCCCTTTTCTCCCACCACAGTATTCCTTTCCTCGTCTTTTCTAGTTCTCTTGTCTACCTATGAAAATAGGCACTGCCTTGTCATGTTTTCAGATGATTCTATTCACCTTTTGCTTGGCATTGGTTCTCAGGATGAATGAAGGCCAGAGCTAATACATTCATATTTCTCTCATAATCACTTCAGCTTCTTTAACTCCGAGTCAGATAGAAACGCAGTTAGTAGAAATAAAGCCATCCATCACTGTTGAATGATTTCCTTCAAGTCTGGCTAGAAGTGAGAATGCAAAAGAGAAGTTTTAGGTCAGCTGAGCTTGCTCAAAGACCGTTTAAAATGCAGGCTGGGTACATTGTTGTGTAGGAGTATCTTTTAGTTCTGATGGCTTTTCTCAAGTGCAATGAAAAGCATGATGCTGAGGTCACATCTTCAAGTTAGGTAAAACATTACACCACAACTGAAGTCAGAGAAACAGAGAACTTGCAAAATCTGAGCATTCTGTCAATTAGAAGTCTCTGAGAATGATGCTACAGCTGATTTTGGATGCTAAAGAATCTCATAATCAAGCATAGATCTTCCAGGCTTTCCTGTGACCAGCTTTTATGTGGGTCCATTCTTATAACAAAAAAAGACAAAAAGAAAGTCAGTTACAGAAAAATCTTGGATGAATTAAGGATAAATAATCACTGAATTGTAGTACAACTGTGAAGCAGAAGTTTATTAAGAATGAGATGCATTAATTTACAGTCACACCCACTAATGCCAAGCAACAATTTTTACACTTCTTTTTTTTCATTTGCAACTGCTGATCCTTACACTGGCCAGGATTTAAAAAAGAAAATCCAGCCTACCTAGAACAGTTGCTTTCATTTGACCATAATTTTCCAAGGAAAAAAAATACATACTGTCTGTTAGGTTTATCATATAGCTTCTCGAAATACAGAAACTATAACAACAACAGATTTCAGTTTCAGTTTGGTTTTTGACTGGCCTCCTGCTTTGCATCTGTAGAACTGTAAGTGAAAACAAATACAACAATTAATCCTTCAGTTTTGGCTGCCTGATCCTATCCATAAGACAGGTACATACCCAAGTGGCCCAACTAGAGGTTGTACAAAATTTTCACAGATTTAAGGATAAAAAAAGGTAGTGTAGACTTTAAAAACTCAGAAGATTGCTATTGCTGTTACCAAGAAGGCTGGTGGCTAAGTTCTGTTAAACACTTAAATATTCAGATATTAATCTAAAAATTGGTCTGGGCACCTGTGAATGCACTGTCTTCCAAGATGTCTTGTATCTTTTATCATAGAATCAGCAAGGTCAGGAAAGACCTCCGAGACCATTGAGTCCAGCTTTTGGCAGAACACCACCTTGTCAACTAAACCATAGCACTAAGTGCCACATCCAATCATTTCTTGACCATGTTTTGCATCCAGTAAAGTTGGAAATGCCAGGACAGCTTTAACTTCACAGTGCTCTGGCACATCTGCTCTTTGCCCTGATGGGGACCACAAAGCACAGAGGTAAACAAAGAGGAAAAACCATAACTGAAAAAAGTTACTGCAATTCCTTGTAGCTCAAAACTAAAATTAATTAGTTGGGGTGTAAGGTTTAAACGACCCAGTAGGCAAAGAATCTTCAAAGTCTTTTGGACTTTTGTTGCCTGGTTCATCCCTTTCTGACAGGAACATTGCTTTAAAAAGTAATTGCACAACATGCACTAATATGAAAAACCTACAATATCTCAAGAAACCATATGAAATTAAAAACAATAAAATTTGTCTTTCTATAACCGCAGATTGTATGAATGTGTTAATGCTTGTGCTACTGTACTGCACCATCTATTTGTTTTCTTTGTTCTTAACCCCTTTGTTTTATGAGTCAGGATATCCTGATGCAAAGGACTCTGCAAAATATCAGGACAACAACAATAGTATAATACTTTGGAAGTGCTTCACAATTTTCAAGACAGAGCTACTAAATGTAGTAGGCTAATAATATGGTACTGCAGTCTGCAGTCAAAACTTTTGCAAACCATTAGAGTTGTGAGTTTGAGGTTGGAACATTAAGATAAGCAAGGTAGACGATTCTATAATAGGGGAAACAGCACGCTGGCCCTGCTTATGTTGATGTGAGGAGGAAAGGCTTGTGCACTCTGTTTTCTACATGTAAGGGTGTTAATTTTCAGTCCATTCTCTTGGCTTCTCTTCCTCTGTAACGGAAGATCCTGCTTGTTTGCCAGTTTCCTTTTCCATCTGGAGAGATGGCAGAACATTGAATGTAACCTGGAGAAGATAAATGTATTAACTATGTATGCTAGGAAATATTATAATGTTCACTCAAATCCAACTAAATAAGTCCTCTGCAATTTACTGAAAACTAAGTGGTGGTGCAAAAGCTCACCCTCCACCCTTCTGCTGTACACTCAGTAAAGTAACAACTAAGGGACAGACCAGTACCAACAGCTGGCTAAAAGGGATACATTGTATAAAGGCAATATAAAAGCTGTGAAAATCGCATGGCCTCTCCGGGTCCCAGGGAAGAGCCCGTGCTGTTGCAGGGCCTGGCCCAAGGCATCCCACAATCCCGGGGAATCACTCGCTGACAGCTGCGCAGCCCCACCACGCCACCTCATTGCTGCTGCATGAGACACAGCACTGTCCCGGGCGCCTTTCCCTTGTTTTTAAAAATTAGTGATGAATAATTTTCTCTTCGTCGTAGTCTGAGCGATGGCCGCCACCAGGCAGTGTCCTAACGTGAACCCATTCAGGTGGAGTTTTGCAGCCGAAGTGACGAGGACCCCGCAGCCTCCCCCAAACCCCTCCTTTCAGCAACTCGTTTCTCCCCGATCCCTCATGAGCCGGCACCTTCGCTGCCCTTCTGCAGGCGCGGACGGGGCGGCCGTACGAACGCAGGGCAGGCGGGGGCACCGCACGCCGCCAGCGGGGCTTGTGCTCCACTCCCGGCCCTCGCAGCGTCCCATGAATCACCGCCCTTCTCCCGCCGAGGGCAGCCGAGGTGACGGCGGGGTTTGACTAAGAGACCAAAACCCCCACCGGCTCCGTAGCCAGCCGAGCGAGGAGGAAGGCGGGGCGGTGGGAGCTCCCCCACGGCATCACCGCAGGGATAAAGTCAAACCGCCCCCGCCGTAGCGCCCAGCGGGGTTTGAGGGGCGGCTCTGCCGGGGCAGCCCCTCTGCCCGCGACTGCCGGGCTGCGCCAGCCCCCGCTCCGCGCCGCCGGCAGCCCGGCCCGAGCCCACGCCCCCGGTCCCGGCGCTGCGCCGGCATGAGCGGCGGCTCCGCGCCTGCCCGCCAGCCGCTGCGCCCCGGCTGCCGGCGCCTGGCGGCGGGCTGAGGGCGCGCAGAGGGCGGGCGGCGAGCGCGGCTGCCGGAGCCCGGCGCTCCTTCCTTCCGCGGGGCCGGGCGCGCCCCCTGCGCGGGGCGGCGGCGGTGGGCGGCCGGGCGCCCCCGCCCCGCTCTGGATGCCCATCGCGGCTGCTCGGGCCGGGGGGTGGCTGCGGCTCCCCGGCGCGGGGCGCGGGCCAGGATGCCGGTGCTGGAGCGCTTTTTCCCCGCGGCAGAGCCGGGCAGGCGGAGGAGGACGGGGGAAGAGCCGATGCCCTTTCCCATGGGCAGCCTGCCCGGTTATCAGCAGGGAACCCTGGCCTGGGATTTGCCCGAGATGATCAAGATGGTAAAGCTCGTTTGGAAATCCAAGGGAGAGCTCCGCGGGGCGAAGCACAGAGGGGTTCTGGAGAGCGAGGATGCCCTGGGCGGTTCGGCAGGTAAGTGTCCCCCGCCCTGCTGCTCGGAGGAGCGAGGGAGCACACACACGCAGCTGGGGGCCGCGGCCGGAGCCGGCCCGTCCCGTCGCGGGGCAGAGCTGCTGGGGCCCGGGGCTGGAAAGGCGCGGAGCGCTGCCTGTCCGACCGGCGGCCGGGCTGGAAAACGTGCTTTTGGCAGCTCCCTCCCCCGCGGGGACCGGCATACCGGAGTTTGTGCCGGATCTGAAACCAGGTCCATTTGCCGATGGCGCTCTCCCGGTCCAATCTGTTGCGTGGTTTTATACGCAGGGTGATAAAAGCTCGGCTGAAAACTAGAGCAAGTAGCTCCGTGGCTTTGAGGCTGACCTCGGCCAGCCGCTGGGCTGGGTGCCGGCGCGGGGGAGCCTCTCCCCGGCCCGCACGGAGCTCGGCACGGCGGCCCCGCGGTCACGGTGACGGGGGAGCGGAGCCCCGGGGCCGCCGGGCAGCGCGGCCGCTGCGGCAGCTTCCCCGGTTGCTTTCGTCGTGCCTTCCGAGCGCATGGCCTGTCCTCTCACACCGCCGAACACACACCGATCTTTGCGTGCGCTGGGCTAATATCACATGCTCTGCCCGCGCTTCCCTTGTGCAAAGCGGAGCGACTCCCTTACTTGTGTGTTGTTGGCCACCGGTATGAAAAGCTTGAGACCAATTCTTGGAGTAACGCTGCCCCATCCCACTACTTTCTCTTTAAACGTGCTGTATTACTGGCTAAAGAGCACATGCTTTCCTATAAATCTTGCATGTCAGTATTTTCCTAACTCACCAACATATGGCACCACATCACGTGATTTATGGAAGTCCAGGTTAGACTTAACTACATTTTCATTGGGTAGAGACGAGTGGTCAGGTTAGCGTGGTACTTCTGTTCTAATTCTGCATCTTGACCCATGCTCCGCATTGCTTATGGTTCAAAACGTCTTGCCTTATGTTGGAGGCAACCTCTTGCCTCCTTGAAAACCTCTTGCCTTCTCTTGAATACAGGGTCGTAAGGCTATAGTATTAGCTGCTAATGTTTTATTCTCCTGTAATTGTATTACTGTGATTTAATAGACTTAGTGAAACTGTGTGGCTCATTCCTTCAGAACTCTGCATTATCTCATCTCTTCAACTTGGTCACTAAATTCTTCCAATGCACTCAGTCTTCAAAGACTATGTCTTCACCTTCCGTTGGTGTGCCCTTTATCGAGATCTATAATTGACAGTATTTTGTACAAGAATAATTTAATTTTTTAGGTAAAATAACCTCACTGTAGGTATTTGAAGTGCCTGTGTGTGTATGTATGTATGTATTCTCTGTGTAACTGTATAAATAAACTTGAATATTAAATAAGAATCGGTGTATCACTTTTGAATGCCCACTAAGGTTGACTGGTTGGCCATTGTGTGATCATTATTTCAGATGTTTGCAGTTTAACCAAAAAATGCTGGGTTCTCTTCTGTTTTTGAAAAAGGGAAGCTAGTTCTTTGGCTCTGAGGAAGATGTACAATTGGCCACCCCACCCTTTGGGAATCACTTCAGCTTAAAAGAATAATAAGTAAGAGTATTGTGGATAATGAAAGAGAAGGTCAAATTGCTCTTTAAGACATGGAACAAATCAGCTGGGAAGGTGCCGTAGCCAACCAGGGAGATTGAGGTTTGTGTGGTGAATGCCGAGTGTTCAGAGATGGACCCTAATCAAACAACCTAAGAAGTGCTGCATTGGTTACACCTTATGTTTGAGTCATAGTGGTTTTTCAGTGTGCTTGTGTTTTATCTGGTGAAATTACTTTCATTAGGTAACAAATGAGATTTGCCGTCAGATTCCCAGAGGCAAGTAAAAATGAGCATGAATGTACAGAGACAGATTAGTCCACTAGCAGGATGTGAGTAACTTGCATTTACTCAAATGGCCATTAATCGTATCCTGTGGAGGGACAGTCCTCTTCATGATGCCAGATCCTATTTCATAAGCTCAGCTTGCACCAGTACAAATCAGAGCAGAAGATGACTCTTTACTCTCAACACTTTAAATACAAATCATCAGACAGTTTGTGAACCAGACCTGGGTTGCTGGTTTTTCCTCCTCAGCAACAGTCATCCTAGTAGTTTTCCCTCTTGTGGTTTCATTTTAGTCACTTTAAGTACATTGGAGTATGTGGGAAAACCAGTAAATGCTGAAATCTAGTATGCTTTATTAAGTGCAGAGTCAAAGAATGCAGAAATGGGAAGAGAAGATAGTCATTTGGAAGACTCAGTAGTTTGAAGTACTCAGCTTCATGTTTGTATGGTGTTTTGTACATGTTTGACTCCTTAAAAAATGAACAAAACTGTATCATTTACATGTTATAAAAAAGGCAGTACATAGTTGGGAATCAGATTTTCTTCAAGTGAAGTTAAAGCAAATAAGTTCTGCTTGAGGTACTGCTAGCTAGGCAAATAAATGTTGATTGTTCAGTAGTAGAGTTCACAACACTTTCCACATCAAGGGCTTTGTCATTTGAATTTGTAAGTGTTCATGTGATAACTCATGTCCTGTTATCACATCCTCATAAAACTACTTTGCTTACAGTAGAAGGGGAAATAGGTATGAATTCTGGAAGGAAACTGTCAGGATTTCTGCCTTGCTTGATCATGATAATAGAGATTTAGCTAAGCAAATTGGTTTCCTTGCCTGAGTGATTGGAGTGGGTTTTGAGCTGGCTTTCAAGAAAGTTACAACCCTCTGAGGGTGAGGAGGAAGGAGAGCTATATCTGCACATGATGTGAGTTCTGTGGATGGCAGTGTCTTGGGGACCCACATAGCCATAATTTATACCACATTCCTCTTTCCTGAGGTAGGAGTAGAGAGATGCTAGAGAGCAAAACTATCTGTGCGTCCTGGACTCTCAAATGTAAGACCTGTGTCTGTGTCTTTCATCTTGTTCAGTACTGAGAATAAGCTATTTAATCTCCCTGCAAAAAAAGTGTTTGCAAGACATCATGCAGCATATAGCTGGGATGAATGAAGAACTCTGATCTCACAGAGACTGCCTGCCTAGGATGATGATGATTTATTTTCACTGCCAAAGCAATAAAATTCACATCTTGAGCCTTCTTGTTGCATTGCTTTTTAAAGTTAATATCAGTTAAAACTACAGACCTTTCTCCTGCTCCTGGCCTGCTGTTGCTTGGTAACTCCTTTTTTTCCCCCATTTCAATCCCTGACCAAATCAGCACAAAACTGTGGTTTGGTGAAGCCTCTCTCTGGCTGTGCCAGAAGCCATTTTGGTGGGAAATTGGTGTAATTTGATCTCATTCCTTATAGTGTTTTGAATAGATTACTTGCAAGCCAGTCCTTTTGACTTGATTAAAATAACAGCATGTGTTGATTCTTACCTGAAACTATGTTGATCTCTAGGAGGGAACTGTGTTCTGTTTATGACCCTAACTTTTTTATCTCCCTTTCCTAGAGTTCGGCAGTATCTTTGCAGATTAAACCTTATCAGGGAACGGGTACAGGTTTGCCTCCAAGAGTCTTCCTTATGAGCATTAGCAACCTCTTAAACTTGCAGTGATCATCCCAGATAACTCCGGAGAGACTTTGTGTATTGAGTCTTGCACGTGTGCAGACATGCAAGACTTTCAGAGAAGGTGCAGTGCTACTTAGAATTATCAAGGTCTGTTGAGAACACTGGGTTTTTTGAAATAACTCTGAACGTTTTTTTCCACTTATCTCTCTCTGTCTGTACATATTTTCTCAGAAATGTAGGTTCTGATTCATGAATGCATCACACTTCTTAACTGATGAGTCCCTTTGCCATGAGTAGGAAAAACAAACCAGTACTGCACATCACTCCTATTACAGTTTGCTTCTGGGAAAATTTCTGTCGGTTGTTGGTGTGTCTGTTTGCTTCTCCTCTTCAATCAACAGTCTCATTTCCAACTCAGTAATCCATTCAAATGTCTTGCCATTGTCCAAACTGATGTTGCTCTTTCAAACTTTACAGCTGTGTGCTGAGCAATCCTTGTGATACACCCCTTAGAGAGGTCAGAGTCAAATCATATGTGCTTCTTTGGTGGTCACTTGAAGGTCTTCCCTAAAGTTATACACAGGACCTCCCAAAGACTCAGTTCTTCATGGTGTCCAAGGAAACATGCCTTCTACTTAATTTTTTTTTGTATAACAACTTTTATCATGCTGTGCAATAGCTTTGCTGTGCTTGTTAAAATAAACTTCATTCTTCCTCTTCCCATCATTGCATCTGGAATCTGACCCAAAATGATTTGAGTCAGAAGGAACCTTTAGAGATAATCTAGTTCCAGCCTTCCTGCCATGAACAAGAACAGGGACCTTCCACTAAACCAGGTTGCTCAAATTCGCATCCAACCTAGCCTTGAACACCTCCAGGGATGGGGCATTCACAGCTCCTCTGGGCAACCTGTTCATGTGTGTACTTGCTGAATTGTGTTTAGTTGGGACACCTTGAAACTTGTGCATGTGTTTGTAGTTCCACTGTAATAACTAACAATCATAAAATGCTTAAAATCTGTGAATTACTGAGAACCAAATGGGGGGGTTGGCTAACAGCTTCAAAAGGTCATCATTTTGTGTAATTGATGTTGAGCATGTAGGTGCCACAGATGTAGATCCAAGCAGTAAATAAAACATGGGAGCTATCAAATGGCATTATCCTAGCATCTGACCAGTCTCCTGTGTTATTCCTTAGGTTGAAATCAGCTTTCAGCTTTGTTTATGTCCTGCTGAGAGATGCACAGCAGGCAGGAGGGCAGCTTGCTATATATTTCCTTCATTTTTCCTCCACCAGGTTTTATGTTGAGACTTGTTAAATCCATTACGGTTACTAGGGACAAAGAAAGTGAATTTGATAGGATCAAGGCTACCTGTGGCAACTTTGTCTGCTCTCTGACTGTTGTGTTGGAACACCAACCCCTGAGAAGAAGTATGCTCTTCTATATTCTTGTGGAGAGCTGGTTGAATCAGTGGGACTGTGTGTGATGATCTCATTAAGAACAGCGAAATGAGACACTGTCCAGTACCACTTCTAGAGTGTGTGTAAAGTAGACCAAGAGATAGAATTCGGAGTACATCTGTAGGTAGTGCTGTTCAAACATAACTCTTCAGTTTGCTGGCTGAACATAAGTTAATAATACATGTAAATTTGGGTTATTTTTTTCCAAAAGACTTTAATAACTAGAGAATTGTGTTCAAAGATTAAAAAAAATAATTTTGAGACATTAAATTGTGGTCACTGTTCAAATTAAGGCCCTTATTTAGCACCTAGCTCTTTATCTTAAAGTATTTTTAAAATATAGAATGAGAAGTTGAACTGCTAGTAGAAATCTTTGGTTTTGAATATGTCAAAATGAGCTGATGTGAGTGTGTTTGTCAACCAAAGTCTGTTTATTTTGTGAGTCCAAATTTTCACTCAGTTCTACTTAGCCACTGTGCTTAACCACTCTCTTTTACTTCATTCCTATGTAAATTTTCTGTTGAGGATTTGTTAGGATTTTGGGATATTGTTTAAGTTGGAAGTGACCTTTAAGATGACCAAGTCCAACCATTAACCTAGCACTGCCATGTCCACCAAAATAAGAGCTAGACCAGGGATGAAGAATTAAAGAAGAAATAATCTGAAAATCTCACTGATTTCTGAATGGTCTTTCAGTTCAGCCTGGCTGGCGCATTTTTTGTTTGCATTATTGTTGGAAATGTTGGAAAACAGAATTTATTTGCAGAAATACTTGGAGAAGCAATTTGAGCAGCTGTTCAGTTACGTACAGCCACGACAGAGAGAAAAAAGATTACAATATTATAGAGTTAAGACTGCAGGATAAAGTGAGGAGATAAAATGTAATTGCCCAGGTTGGATGTTGGCCAGCATGAAGAAGGGAATGCTGCTGGTGTGCTAGAAAAGTGACGGAGGTGGTATGTCAACTCTGCTGAAAACTACAGACACAAATAGAGCAAATTCTGGTGAGCTGCGAAATGGTGGACAGATCTGTGGTTTTCAGTGAAGCTGTTCTAAATATCAGGAGCCAAAGATGTGGCTTTATATGTAAAAATAGTGTTTCTAAAGGAAAAGCTACTACACTATAATATAAATGGAATTTTTTGGTTGTGGGTTTTTTATGGGTTTTTGGTTTTGTTGTTTTTATATCATTGTTTGCTTCATTAGGGTTAAAGCCGATGGCTTTATTTTACTTTGGTAAATTGTCTCTTTAATTCTCTATACTCTGTGAAGAATTCAACTGAGAAGTGGCTACCAATAGTAAGTAGTAGTGATATTAGCCATCATTAGTGGTGATGATTTTCTGTATTGCTTAAATGTTGTGAGAGAAATGTTTAAAATGCACGGTGGGAGGTGTGGTACTGCATCTAACTTCCAATGCTTCTAAAGAAGAATAGTGCATTCTATGCAACGTATTTGCTATTTCAACCCTTCTTCATAGCAAACGTATTTTGTGGTTTGTCATGCGTAAAACTGCTTGGAGACATGCATCCCAGACAGCTTTCTGTAGTCCTGCTTTATGAAGTGTGAGTTTGGCTTTCCATCCAGACAACAAAAGAAAAAGGGTGCTCATGTCACCATTTTCTTCACTATGATGTGAGAATCTATTCAGACCCCCTTCCCAGAGCTCTGCTTTGAGAATATGCTAAACCGTGTTGCTTATGATAGCTCACAGGCTGCCAAACTGCTGTCACATTTGCAAGGGGCATCTTTATGAATGGGCAAACTTGTCTGAATTGGAGTTGTCCTGCAGGAACTCACTGGTGTCAGCTTTGAAAAAAGTCAGCTGACCTCAGGCCGTTTCTTCACAGCAGTTGTGCACCTGGTTCTGGCCATAATGCTCTAAAACATGCTAGTCCTCCTTTCTTCCTTTGGTCTGGACTAAAAAGTGAAACACTCTTGACACTTAAAACATGCTTTGACATTTGTTAAAAGATTTTTATAAGTCCTCCTAACCTTGTTCAAAAAGAGCATTTAGCCTGCTGAATTCTGGGATAAATTACATTAAGTACTCTAATGGTTTGTGGTACAGACTTGCAAACACAAGATGTCTTAGCTCTTCATTTTTTTCCTCATCTTGCAACATAAAATTTCTTCTGTCACTGTTATGGCTACAAACGAACAAACTCTGTATGGCAGAAGAAATAAATCCTTCTTGCAGGATAAAGCATTCTTTTGGCTCTCCTGTGAACAGCCAGCTATGGTTTTCCCTTTCTCCTCCTCAAATCACCACAAGATCATAGGAGTTCCTTGTTTTAACCTGTTACCTGCTAGGAAGAGGCATAGTCTTGTGAAAGTTCCTGATGCTGCAAAGATGAACGTAGTGTGGTCTAAGGTGTGTACAAAGAAGAAAGTCCAACACAACAAGGGTTTAGCAGACTCAACATCGAGAGTACTGCTGTCAAATCTGCCTCTCATTGCAGTAGAGGGGCAAAACCCTTCCATTTGAACAGAATACCGTGAAATTCAGGTATCCTACAAATTTCTCTCAGAAAATAAGATTTTGTAAATCAGTTGACAAAAGACAATGGCAGTCTTTGGGAGTGCTACCCTATGGGAGTGCTCCCCAGTCCAAGCTGCTGAGGACCTGGTTCAAATTGCACTGAAGCTAGGGGCAGTCTTTCCATGGACATGGATGGGCTTTGTTCTAAACCCCGATGTTCAATAGTACTTCTAGGTAAAAATCCTGTGGAAGGTGTACTCTTAAGTGTCTCTTTATACACAGGAGACCATTTGGAGAAATTGCTGTAAACTTCCCCAGCTGTGATCCTTTTTGAAGGGGAAGTGTGTAAAACTCCATTTCCTTCGGGAGACTGTGAAATCCTTTAATCTGTAGCCAGCTCTGGTTTGTATGTGCTATCTCAGTGTTCTCCTGCTATCCCTGACCTAAGGTAGGGACAAAGTATTAACTCAAAGGCCTATGTAATAGATGCTCTGTGCAGGTGCAGTTAGAAATGAAGTGTTATCCTGGAGGGTTTTCAGAACTCACTGTGCTGTGGCAGGCATTGCTTCATTCCTGCTACTTAAGCACCACCTTGAGATTGAATGTTTTGTTTTCAACTGCTGGAATTACAGATCAGCCAGAAGAATAACTCTAAACTAGGTACTGCACAGCAGTGTTGGAACACTGCTTTTGAAAGTTAAATCGTAAAGCAGGTTCATGAAGTAGAAGGAATTAGTTTTAAGCTTGCTGGAGCTGTGTTTCAAAATAGTCAAAAGCTGGTGAATATTCAATTAAAAATTATAAAGAATAATTGGAAAATGCAGGCACAGAAATTTCTTAAGACATCAAAATTTTGACAGGTGCAGAAAACACCTTAAGCACACAGCCCACTAACCTGTTTTTTTAATAGCTGTTGACTAAGTTCTTCCTTGTCTAATAAGAAGTGGTTCCCTGAGCAAGCTTTCCGTTAGTTAAGGTTAGCAGCAGTTAATCCTCAGGGGGTTATCGTTTCATGTATCTGATTATCAGGAGACCGTGTTCAGTGAAGCACCCAGGTGCTTATCCAAATTGCGGTCTGTTCCAAACTTCACTTATCCAAACATCTTCCAAACAGTTCATGTGTGCAAATCTTAAGCTGGAAATCTCGTAATTACAGGCTTTCATGGAAGATTTCTTATTTCCTGCTTCCAGCCTGAGTGGATATACTGCAGGAACAGCTGCCTTCACAGTAATTCGGCAATTGCATTTCTAATTCCAAATGGAACTGAGAGAATAAAGGGGTGTGAGATACTGGGCTTCTGTGAAGTGCCAAAAAGAGCGATTTGATCCAGTTTGGGTTTTGCATGCAGGTTTGTCTCATTAAAAGAAGTGGGAGGAGGGAAAGAATTCTGCATGCTCTGCTTTCAGATTTTTTTAATGATACAGATTATATTCAGCCACACTAACAGTGAGAAACAGAAAACTGTGTGCAAGAGATTCTGAACTTCATACACGTTGCACAGCTATTACACTTGCTTTCTCTTCTTCCTGAAAACACTAGTGAGCCTACATTTTATGGTCTCATTTGGGAACTAAAGCTGAGTAAATTAGTACTGGTAATAGTACTGGGCCTTTCTTGAACTCAGTTCTGTGTGTGTGTAAAAGAGGTGTGCTGCTTTCCATGACCACTGGAAAAGAGACTAAGCAGAGAGGAATTTACTGCACAGATGAGAACTACCACCCTAAAATGGCAGAGGAGCGAAGCTTTTAGGTGAGACACTGTCAGCATACACTTCCAAGCAGGGTTTGAACATCCTACTTAGAGTCAGCAAACTGAGAGCTCTGAAGAAAGCTGAGCAGTGAGGAACAGAGAGCCTTAAGAGGAGACGAGCAATGGGTAGAAGTTGGAGGGAGAGAAGAGGAATTTCTTGGTGCTGTTCAGTCCACTAGCATGTCTCATTTAAGTTTAATCCCGAGTTCCCTCCTTGTCAGTCATGAGAAGGCAACGATCACTGCTGTATGCCAGTGCTGGCACAGCTTTTCCCCCATCTTCTTTCTGTCAAGTAGTCCTGCCCTCTCATTGAAAACCATAATTGCAGCTGTGGATAAGGGCATGGTGACACTGATAAGATGGGCTTGGTGCAGTCATGCATTGACTCTCAGAGGCTTTGCTTTAAGGAGCATCTTGTGCATTGTGAATTACCAGCTTTTCTAGCTTCATGCATCTCAGCCAAAGTGATGAAATAGCAAGGACAGCAACTCAAAGTTACAGCGCCATGGGGGCTCATGTTGAAGACATGCTGCAGGGATGAGCATACAGGAGCTGTTACAAGACCACACTAATTCAGCTTAATGAGTAATCAGGAGGTTTCAGCATGATATCTTGTGTTTCTTCCTGAATGTAACTAACTTGCCCACGGTAGAAATGAAAAGAGTAGAAGAACTTAAGGGGCTAGTGCAGATAACATACTGCATACAAGGTGAAGTGCAGCAAATAGTACTAAGTAGCTTAAGACAGAAGTGTGCTTAAAGACCCTATTTTACCCGTGGAGAAAATAAGAGAGTCAGAAGAACAGGATTTTCCTATCTTAACTAGACTGGGATGTATTCACTGAGTGGTTGGCAGGGCTTACCTGTGAGAAATGTATGATCTTTGACAAGATTTCACAGAGCCTCAGTAGGACCTGGATGCTTAGATCTTCATGAATAATTAGGTCTGAAGTTCTGTTTTGTTAAGATAGAAGTCTGACTTTAAGAGTCTAAGAAGCTACCTGATTAGTGTTAAATAAATGCTTTAAGCTACCTACAGAATACACTGTTCTGATTTTCTGAGTTACAAGATGCAATCTGTAAAATGCAGTCATCTGTTGAAGGTGTGTAGCTGTTAAATCATATTTACATTAAAAAGATGGAATTCAGAATAAGGTTATAACGCCTAACTAGGCAGACTCGGCAAGCTATTTAATTTCTCTGTGGAATAGCAATAGAACATATCTTCCCTTCCCCCATTGCCAGCCACGCACATCATTAAATATGTACTTAGTAGCTGGCAAAACAGACTAAATGTTAAACTAACTTTGCTAAGAGTGAGCTTGAATTCTCATACTGAAAATGCAAGGTACCTTATTTAAATGTTGGCCCCTTGACAGAATCTGTACCACAGGCCTCCCAAGACCGTCACTAATCTTTTTGTAGGTGCCCTGTAGCCAAAAATGTGCTGATGTCTGGCTTTGCACAGACTGGAGACCTGGGAGATTATATGTTTTGAATAGGATCAAATGACTAGAAGGGGAGAGCACTCTATACTTAGCTGTCTTGTCACACAGACAGAAAAATGTTTTGCATGTGACCTTGTTAACAGCATGAGTTAAGAGTAACACTGTGAAGTAGGGGCAGAGCTACTGAAACTTGGATAATAATTGAGAATCCATGTTTTTCTGGTCATCTGCTTAATTATTTTTTTCCCCCCATTCTCCCATTTAGACTTAGTGGCTTCAATTTTCATGCTGACTTCAGATCTCATGGAGAGATGAGGGTGAGAAAATCTAAGACAGCTAGAAGATCCGATCTCCCAGGGCCGGTTCTCCTCCATGTTAGAAAAGCAGAGCAATAGTTCAATAGAGGATTTCTTTTTCACCATCACTGTCAACTCCTCGATTTCTCTTAACAGTCACTTGTCCTTTCATACTGCAAAGTCCGTCCAGGCATGTTCCTCAGCCACAGTGCCTTTGAGCATTTTTCCAAATTAATATGATCAGGCTTACTACCTCACTACAAATTAATTATCTTTTATTGCAATCTTCTGTCTTCAACATAACTGGATCCCAGACCTGCAGTCTTATTTGCCTCTTCTCCATTTCAGGTGGTCTGAAATCTTCCCTTCCTGCTGCCTCCACCTCTCTGCACAGTAGATTTTCACTGATGCTTCTTTCAACAGACAATTGACATCTCTGTCCCTCTCACTCCCTCTTCCTCCTTTTTTAGAGGCAGAGTTTTCTTTCCTCTACTGAAGGATAGCATATGGTAGATAAGACTGTTTCCTGTTGGAGTCTGCAGACAATGTCCTGTACAAATACAGCTTTCTCGGTCACTGTATCAATGACTTGTGAAATGTCTCATAAATATCTGTTCCCTAGCTCAAGTCAATAGAACTCCTGTTTTTCCCCAGATACCAGCCCACACCTTATTTTAGTTAGGTTACATTAAGCCACTGGGACGACTGTCACCGTGCAAAGGCAGGCATGCTACCAACCTGCAACTATTTAAATTATGTGTCTCAACCAGGAGGTATATGTTCTATGCCCTGGAGGAGCTTCTCTTTCACTTCTGTCCAGAAGGATAGAGTAGATACCAAAACTTAATTTTCTATGAAAACCTTGTTGGGTACTGGGTCACAAACGTTGCAATCACCAAAATTGTATGGCTTGTTCCAAAGTGAACTGGTAACGTGTTGCCGGTACAAACTTTTTTGGCTTTAATATAGTTGCAGAAAAGGTCTGTTCCAGTTCCCAGAAGCATCTTTTTATCAAGAGAAAGTCCTCGGCCTCCTGTGAGTGAGCCCAAGCAGGGCATGCAGCAGCAAAACTTTGTATATGACTCACGTTGCTGTTGCAGTTAAGCTACTGAAAAAGTAACACAGAACCATCAGAGCCACACACAGAGGCAGAAGTGGAAGAAGCGAAGTTCAAATAAAATGAAGCAGTATGATAGTAAAAAGAAAAGCACAGAAAAATACGAATGCCAGACAGATGGCTTGGGTGGGGAGCACAACTAGTCTTTGGGATATCAGAACAGTTGGATGACTGTTTTAAAACCTTTTTAGAGAGGGAAACCAGTAATTTAACCAGATTGGACAAGGATAGAGCAAAAATAAGCTGCACCGAAATGAAGAAAGAACAGCTTCTTAGGCATTATTGGTGTAGTGCTACATTACATTACAAATCATAATAGTTTGGGTCGGAAGGGGCCTCAGAGATCATCTAGTTCCAACCTCCCTGCCATGGGCTGAGAAACCTTCCACTAGACCAGGTTTCTCAAAGCCCCGTCCAAGCTGGCTTTGAACACTTACAGGGATGGGGCAGCCACAGCTTCTCTGGACAACCTGTTCCAGTGCCTCACCACCCTCACAGTTAAGAATTTCCTATATCTAATCCTTCAGTCTGAAGCCATCTCCCCTTGTTCTATCTCTTCATTCCGTTATAAAAAGATGGAATAAGAAAATGCATTCTTTAAGGCTCAATATGGGTGTTGGTGGAAGGTGGACAGTGAGGAGGCAACAAGTCACAAAATATGTGGCATTCAGTCCCCTCTGGGGACAGGAGTACTTATTCTTTGGAGGGGAGGGGGAGATGGAACAATTGAAACTATTTTCACAGTTACTTCTCTCCCTTTGTTATCAAATGTAAAATCTGCAAACACAGATGTTACAGTGGAACAGGGAAGATCTGGGCAAATATTTTATTTTGCTGTGTCTGTTTACAAGATGTTTCTACAAATTAAAAAACATGGAGGAAATACTGAAAAAAAATAAAACGGAGCCACCTGCCAGCTCCCATTGCCTGGAGTGGTGTATCTTCCTGCTTGCTTTGGGTGGAAAGCCACCTCTGAATGCTTGACTAGCTGAGAGAGGCAGTAAGTCAAGCTGGTGGAGCCACAGATGGTGATTTTCCTAAATCACCAGTCACAGACTCTGAAAATGCAACCTGCAAACTGTTACCAAAGGAGATGGCTTTCAAAAAGCTGTCTCTACTGCTTGAAAAGCAGAGGCGGGAGGAGGATGGGTGACCACTGTGATGGGTTTTCTGTATGAGTCTGTTATAAGATGCAGGGTGGAGGAAGGAACTGACTTTCTTCTATTTCCTTTTTAGCTACTGAAGGCATGAACTAATTTACAGGAAAGGTGCTAGGCTTTTTTGGGGGCGGGGGGAGGTGTGGAGAACAAAGGCTCTGTGTGTAACTTAACGCCTCCAGGGGGAAGTCAACTAGCATTTAGAGCTCTTAGATTCCAGTGTGCAACAGATCAGAAATGAGGTTAGAGTGTCAGCCATCAAAATACACACAGAAACCACTTTAAGGAGGCATGAATTATGCATGAGGCAGTCAGAAGCTTCTCAGGGCTAACTATGTTGACCTGTCACAGGTGATCTGTGCATTGGCTCAGTGGTGGTCTGGTGGTGCCTTCTTGCTGTGTGGCGACCGGGTTGTATTTCCTGGGCTGCAGGACGGCGTGGAGATTGAAAGTAGACCTGTGTCTCTGGCTTGGGCTGCTCAGCACATCGAGAGTATAGTTGTACAGAGCTAAACAGGGCCACAAATGGGGAATCAAAAGGAATGCATTTCTTTCCATGCTGTTGCAGACCCTCTTTGTACAGCAGATTTAAGCAACTTCAGGCAGGAGAGACTTTGAGCTGCTGTGGCACCTTTCCAGGATCTAATAAGAACTTGAAATAGAGCCCAAGCCCTAAATGCACTTTATTTAGGCTGAGAGTGGCAGTTTTTATTACTGCTGTAATTCAACAGGAAAAAGCTTATAATTTTGTTTTTGAGTTTCTAGCTTTGAAACTAGATGGACTTAGGGAGCTTTCATGTTAATTAACAGGTAAGATGAGGGCCAAACCCTTCTCATTCTGGATTTACTTTGCCATCAGTGCTGACCTTCCGCACAGAGATTATTATGCTTGCTAGTGAGGTAAAAACAGAGTTTATATCATAGTCTCCTCTACAGTTCACCTTTAAAACCAGCCAGCAGCATGTGGGTGCAGATGGATGATAGCTTTGGAAACCATGGTGGTATGTTGGAAGTTCCTGCCCACAAGTTCATTAGACAGGTTATTTAACATATTTAACGTATTTTACATTGAGGGAGGCTAGGGGTGTTTCCATGCTCCTCTAACATACCAGAGCTAGAGGGATGATACCTTCAGCAGCATGGCAGTTACTTCATAAGCCAATATACACTTTGAGTACCATCACTTAACCTTCTCTATGCTTGAAGGTTGGTGACTGCTGGGAAGACTTACTGTTGTTGAAAACAATGGCCTGTTAGCAAGACCAGCTACCAGTATGGCTGTTGTAACAGAACAGATTGCACCCCATATTTTGTAACTGACTCAGCCCTTCCCAATTTCCCAGATTGAACCAGAAGGGAATTTTTTTTGCTGTCTGACCCCATTTGGTTTGCTTGAGGCCCAGTAAAGCATAAAGTAAAGCCAAGGTTGTAAGAATCACTCAGCTGCAGCTCTAATCCTTCCTCTAGAACTTTTAATTTACTGATTTATGGCTTTCATTTTTTTAAATAGGTATATTCCTTTTACAAATTTTAAAACAAGGAAAAGTAAAATGGCAGTTGATCAGCAAAGCTGACTTCTCAGGAAAACTAACACAAAAATCAGTTTTGATGTGCTATTGAAGGAATTAAATGGTACTCATCCCCAGAAGTTTGTAAGTATGTCTAATTCAACCATGGAATATTTATTTACACTATGTATAGACTGCTGATCTGTAATTTATGATTCTATGCCTTCAGAAAAAAATTATCACAGTTTAAGATACTTTGTGTTTATCCTGATGATAATTAAAATCTTTCAAGTGTAGCTGTCCGTTTGTCCACTATGGCCCACTCTGCCCCACTTTGTGCTAGCAAAGAATGAGACAGAGGAGCTAAGCCTGCCAGGGCCTCTTGGAGTTTCATGAGGAGCTGAGGCATGATTAGAAACTGGAAAAAAGGAAACCAGGAACTTTTATGTGTCAGTGAGAAAGGATGAGAGTTTTATGAGTGTAGAATGTGAGCCAAAAAAAAAAAATATTTAAACTTTTGCTTCTGTTCCTAGGCATGATAGAAATAAAGAACTAATTGAGCAATAAAACGTGCTTATTGGAGCTGGCTAGTGTGGAATCACTTGTAAAGGATTACTAACAACAGGATGAGAGTTTTTCCTCTGCAGGGAAGAAAAGTTAAGGAGTATAAAATACATGGCATAATATAGTCATAGGCATTTGAAATGCAAATACATATAATGTCCTTACCTTCCTTCCAACTTTGGCATTCATAAAATCTTTCCACAGTTCCGGTGACGAAGGGAGGAATAAAACCTCAGCCCTGTCAATGAGCAGCAACTTCGCCGTCACTTGTGTATGTCAGTGCTGCTTTAGGTATTTTAAATCTGTGGAGTCCTGTTTCTGAAGTGCGAGTAAACTGCATCAGGGCATTCTGCTCAATGATAGCTCAGGATTACTCCCAAAATAAACACTGTTCCCCGTCCTTTACTGTTCATGCTGTTGTAAAACCTGATCTTGAAGGTTACCCTATTGGGCAACCTAGATACCTCTGTCATATTATGCTGGGCACTGTTGGTGAAAAAAACACCTACAGTTATTAGATTCCAGAAAACTGAAAAATAAATCTAATAAACAAATGTAATCGATGGATGTCTTTGGAACTGCTCTCAAATAACGACTAAAATTTGTAATTAAGACTATCCACTTTGCTTAGCAGTAAGTAGTTGTAGTACAGGATTTTAAGGAAAGACTGAAGGAAACCAAATTGCTCAGCTGCCACAAATATCCTGCTCTGTTCCTGTAACAGAACATAAAACAACAACTAATAAAAAAAAGTTTTATTAGCTGTTGGAAGAATTATTTCTATCAGCACTTCCCAGTAAAATTGAAGTGACTTAATTCCTAAACTTTCTTTCAAAAAAGGCGTTTTATCAAGCTGTTGGAAGTTGGCCACTGAATGTGTCTGTAACACATTAGGCACTGTTTCTCAAAACACCTTGTGGACTGCTAATTGGGGTTTGCATAATACCACAAAATTGCAGACATTCCTTTGAAATAAGTAGGAATGAAAACTGCTTTTCTGGGGTAAAAGAAAAAGGAATTTTTTATTTTTAACAAAAAGGCCTAACAAAAATCCTTTGTTTGAATATGTTATAATTATTGTTTGCCTTTTTTTTCCCTGAAGAAATTAGTTTGAGGAAAAGTTTCTAAACAGTTTTGAATTACACAAGTTCAAGGAGGGCCTTGTACATACAGTACTACTGTTCAGGCCACGAGGTAAACAATTATGAAATGCCTTTGAAATGCAAGGTTGGTAAGGCTTTTCAAGGTTATGTATTTTGTCATTGAATACAACAGTAAGTTGTTGGGAGCAGGAGTGAGTGATACTTACTTATGCACAGATGTGCAAATGAAAAAGTTATGAAATTTAATAGCTGTGAGTCTGAATTCTTAGTTATAACACTGTTTTAAATCTGATTTATACTAGGGACTGGGTCAGGATCTAAAAGAAATAAAAAAATAATTAGAGAAATACATTTGCTTGGTCAAAATTCAGACTTACTCTGCTCTTTTGCTGGTGAGTTTCAGGCCCATCTGCGCTGCAAATCTGGAGTTGTACTATGTTTGAGTCTGAAGGTGATTTTAGGGTAGAACAGGATTGAACTAGGGCTGGCACAGAAGAATATTAGGCTGTATTCTGCACTGCTGGTTTTTTTTAACCGTTGGATCACTCTGAGCTGTGAATCCTTTTCATGGCTTTGAATTTTCAGAATGTCAATCCAAGCAAGCTGAATTTGTTTCAGCAGTGTCCAACAGCTTATCGTGACTGGACATGGATAGCAACTCTTTATGAAGAAAAAGCTGGAAAAAGCCAGTTTCAGAGCACTGTGAAAGAATGACTGGGTGCACGAGAGAGAAAATCCTGTCCAAGTAACTATTATTTCTACCTGAAATTCTGAAAGGGTAGATGTAACATCTTAAGCTCTGGATGACATACCCAGCCTGAAAGCATGAACATTGTATTTCCAAATCTGTTTCACCTTGCTGCGTGATTTTATGTTTAATGAAATAATAGCAAAACAGAAGCTTTAAGGCAAGCAGATGTGCTGGATCTTGATAGAGTTGGAAACTTACCCTGTGTTTATCAAAAAGAACAGTCTCTTATGGTCAGGAACTCAGTACAGCAAATAATACAGTAGTTTGGGGAACAGAGAGATGTTGCAGAAAGGAGAATTTTTTTATTTCAAGTGCCAAGTTTGACAGGACTTTGTTTGTAGCTAATAAATACCTAATGCTTGTATCTCAAACACAGTATTTCAGTCTTGTATAAAGAAGGGTTTAAATGAAAAGTACACGTCCTTCATGTAAATCAATTACTCAAAAAAGGAAAGAAAATCACCTTTTGTTATATTTGAAGCACAGGAGGAGGCAGCAAGGGCAGATTAGCAGGGCTTTATGCAGCAGTGCCTGTGTATGAAATAAACAACTTTTGACAGGAAGATTACAAAAACTGGAATCATGAAGAGAGAAAAGCTGTTGCTAAATGGTAAGCATGTATTTGCTTTATTTACCCACCATTTTCCTTCTGCTTTAACAGAGATATCTTCCAGGCTCTTGATCATCCCTGAGCTCTCAAAAACTTTGTCACCTCTGCAGTAAACACACATTTACACAATCAATTGGGTGGGAGAAACTCCCTGCCCTCTCATGCAGCGCCCCATGGATTCCACTCTGCTGCTAATGCCGGGGCATGGAGTTTGTGCACAAAAGTGGCTGGCAGATTGCAGAAAGACAGGGTGTCCAGTGCTGTATATTTTTAACTTTATACATCTCTCTCGAAAAGACAGGTGGATGAACAAAGGAAATGCAGAAGAGCAAAGGTGGGAAAACAACCTGATGAGAGAAAAAATTCCTTCTTCAAATGAGAGGCTTTGTCACTGAGCCACGGACTTCAGAAAATAATGATGACTGGTCAGAGATATCTACTAAAGGTAGAATTCCCTTTAGATGGGTAACAAGAGCAGTTAGAGCAGAAAAACAACCCTCTAGAAGAGCACAGTGTGCACCCATCTCTCTTAGCAGCAGTGATGAGAAAATCATCCTCCTCTCCATAGAGTTATAGAGTCCTTGTGAGTGTAAGGTGAAAATCACAGAAAACAGTCACAGAATCACAGAATCAGCTAGGTTGGAAAAGACCTCTGAGATCACCGAGTCCAACCTATGACCAAACACCCCCTTGTCAACTAGACCATGGTACTAAGTGCCACGTCCAGTCTTTCCTCAAAGACCTCCACCTTCCACCACCTTCCTGAGGAGTCCATTCCAATACCCAGTTACTCTTTCTTGCGTAGAACTTCTTCCAAATGTCCACCCTAAACCTCCCCTGGCACAGCTTAAGACTGTGTACTCTTGTCCTACTGCTGGTTGCCTGGGAGAAGAGACCAATGCCCACTCAGCTACAATCTCCTTTCAGGTAGTTGTAGAGAGTGATGAGGTCTCCACTGAGCCTCTTCCTCTCTGGGCTAAACAACCCCAGCTCCATCAGCCTCTCCTCATAGGACTTGTGCTCGAGTCCCTTCACCAGCCTCATTGCCCTTCTTTGAACATGCTGCAGCATCCTTCCTCAACATCCTTCCTGAATGAGGGGCCCAGAACTGGACACAGTACTTAAGGTGTGGCCTCACCAGCACTGAGTACAGGGGAATAATCACTTCCCTGGTCCTGCTGGTCACCCATGGTTCAAATACATTCTGTCATGTTTCTTATTTTAGAGCCACTTCTTAGAAATTGCAGGGGGGTACCCCAAAAGACAGATAAACTACACACTGAGAACAGTGTTTTCTGAGATCATGAAGAAAGTTCTCTTTGCTTTTTGGGTTTTCTAGCATTTTACTTGTTTCCCCTACAGTTTAAGGTTTGGCCCACACTAGTTGAAATGTATGCTTACACAAAGCCTGCAAAGAAGTCTTATCTCAATATTATTTTGAGGATGGACATGAAGACTGAATCATACAAGGCTATGTGATCCTTGACTGGATTTGAACCTTAGCAGTCTACCTTACATATATGGAATAGTCAAAGTCATTGATGTTAAGTCATGTGCTGGTAAAGAAGTGTCTTAAAGTAATTTTACTCCAAACCTGAAGATGGTAGATTTGTTTAAATTTAAAGCCCATCAAAGTTCTTTACCTAAAATCTAGTGTAAACTGAGAAAAAATACTGTGAGATGGACTATTCCCTCAGTATTTCCAATCCAGTCAAAATGTAATTTAACTTTCTTTGTGATTCTTTGCTAACACCAAAAGTTTTACCTTTCCATTAGCCTACTCCATCTAAAGGCAAGAAATTAAAGAAAAACTGTATCTCCAGCCATGAAAGCTGTTCATTTTAGCACTAATTTCTTTAACCAAGCAGAGTTTCATCTGTGTATGAAAATGCACTGAACATCAAGTAGGCAACCATAGCGTTGCTCAGTTAGCTGAGTAAACTGTCATATTGACTCAAATTGCACTTTCTGCACATACACACATTTCAAATATAATTTTTTTGCTCCTGTGGTGAAAATCCTCATTTTCTCTTGTTGCATATAACTGCTGAGCAGGTGCAGTGAAGTATAAGCATTAGATACTTCACAAGTGTGGTGGGTTTTACATTTACATTGTGGGACTGAATTTGGAAAGACAACAGGATCCTTTAAATTAGTATTCACTGGTTTGAGATAGCAAAGATTATGTAGTTTTAGGGAAGGTGAAAAAAGATATTTTCTTGTCTTTCAGTGGGTTTGTACAGCCTGCGAGCATCTCACGTACTGCTTAAGGATGTATGAGATGGTAGTTAATGAACTGTGGTAAGCTAAAAGTAAATATTCAAATATGGGCATCATAGTATGTAGCTCAATGAATTTGACCACAATTATTATATAATTACTGTGGTAATGAGTGGTTTCTGAGTTTTTACTTCACAAAGGATAGTTATGTACTGTTAGTATTTTCTTGCTAAGAGTTTAGTTTAATTAGTTGAGTTTAAACATAGCTTACTGTGAAAAGCAAATGTTTTAGTATGTTATTTTTTTATGAGTTAAGACTAGGGAAGTATGAATTTACAATACCGAAAGCTTAAGTGTTCTTCAGCAATACCCAGAAAATGGGTTTCTGCTGAAAACCTATTTGGATGTCTCTTTTTCCCCTTGGTACTGTTGAACGAATAGCCTTTAAATCCAATTAGTTTTGTGTCAGATAACATTTGAAAATATTTTATTGTATTCCTTCCACCAAAAAAAAAAATAAGGTGAATCTAATAGTATTCTACATACTATTCTAAATTACTCCCAGCATTTAACATAGTTATCTCCTTTCTATACAGCTTGTCCTAGAGTTGTAGTCCTTCTAGAGAATTTTGTTCTTCATCACTAGGTGTCAGTGATTCAGCTCAAAGTTAAGATGCTTCAAGGTATAGCCAGAGGAAATCGAGTCAACTGAATACTCCTCTGGGCTCCACTGACTTATGACTTTGACTATAATGGGAGGTGAGATATGTAGCTCATATGCAAATGCTTACATTTAAGTATTAGATGTAGGGAAATAATTTTCTCTCAGCCTTTATGTTCTGCTAGACTCTGGTGAGGCTAGTTTGTGATGGTCTGATCTAGAGCCAGCTCAAGGTTTCTTGATAGACAAGGTAAAACTATTTGGTGCTCCAAGAACAAAGACAAAGGAACACATATTCTGTTCTTACCTTTGATGGCAGCAGAGCTCAGTATTTTTGTGCCAGTAAAAGAAATTGAGGACAAGAAAGGCTGAGAAAGGCTGGTAGGACTTGTCAGGCCATGCAGAGGGGTGGAAGCTCTGGGAGAAGCAGATGGGCATGTGAAGAAACAGACTGGGAGAGCTCAGAGGGATGTAGCAACTGTGAGTGGGAGTTCTGTTCCCCAGATATGTTGTTGGAAGGCTGGGATGGGTCAATGGGAGCCCTTACCTCAGTGACAGTACAAGAGAAACCTACGTCTTCACTTCTAAGTCCACTCTCTTTCCCAAGCTGCCTTTATTTCTTACGTTCCCAAAGTAAGAGCATCCAGAAGCACCCTCATATGCACAAACACAATGTGCGTGGCAGGCCTGGCCCTCAGCCTGCTCCGCTGCCAGCAGCCAGCAGCTCTGATAACATAAACGAACCAAGCAGAGGGCAGGCAAATACAGCTCTTGCTGCTTAACCCAACCCCTTCCCATTGTGGTTGTACGGAGAGGGAGCAGTCCTTCCCCTTCCTTCCTTTTTGTCCTACCTGAGTTCTTGGAGGAGAGCCTGGTGCTGCAGGACCCAACATTAAGTGACACCCAACACAGTACACAACTAATTTGCCCCACTTCTGCCTAACACCTTACAAAGGTGTTTTGGTTTTTTTTGTAATATTTTGGCAAAAAAAATTTTTAGTAGAGCTCAGAGGGTCTGAAGGTTTGCTTTTTGGCCAGTGTTTTTATTTCTTGACCTGTGCAACTGTTCTTTCTTTGGTGTGATGGTGAAAAGTAAGAATAAGAAAAAGAAAGAACAAAAGGAAGAACAAAACTCACTTGAGTTATGTCTGTCTGCCACTTCTCATGAAGTAGTTAGCAATTGAAGCATTATTTTGATGTCTCTCCTAATACTCAGTATGTGTAAGTGTTGACCATGGTTTTGAGCAGTTTCTTTATTCTGCATAAATGGTATTCTCCTTCCACATGCTAAAGCATTAAGGATATGCTCTACCATGTTGGAGGCTTATAATTTTTGTATTTTGTGGATTGGGGGAGTGGTTTGGGTTTTTTAATCTGTAATGAATTACAGTTTAAAACAGCCTTCTGCTTTTCTCTTGGTCTCCCTCCTCAGTACAGAACAGTATCCCAGGATTTTCCCCACTTTGGTTGTTAGGGACAAACAACATTTGATATAGTCTGAAGCCTCTGAGAACTGCTTCTTTAATCTTATTTGAAAAATTACTCTTGACAGATGAATATTTTTTCCAAGTAGGATGTGCTGCTCTTGATAGCTTGTTACAGACAGCATGGAGCTGTTAGGAGTGAATTGCTCTGTTCAGTCACAGCGTGGTCATTGTGGCTGCAGCTGTTCCCTTTTAGCTCCCTCTGAGTGGTTCTGTCCTGATCTTCAGTGTGATCCTCAGGAATACCAGGGCATCATCCTCTGGGCCAGCAGAGCCCTCAAAATTCCCTGTTAATCACCCTGAGAGGTTCACATAATAGTGTAAATTATAGTGGTTGTTGTATGATGTGGAGACTTGGCTACGGAGAAGTAAACACAAACCAACTTACTCTTAATTACTTTTTAAAGGAAAACAGGTTTCCTCTGTAGTGATAATCAATGAGGCTTGTGTTTGGAAGAAAGATGGATTATTCAAAATGAAACCAAATCTACCCAGGGCAGATGTCCAATTGATCTTATTCCTTTTTAAGTTCACTTATGCTTTCATAAATTTGCTTTAGGAACAATTTTAAAAGCAGTGGTCCAATTGTGTCAGCCAGTACATTCTTCATACCTTTTATGATTTTCCAAACTTCAGTTTCCATGTCTAAATGGCATTATGAACCACTCTCATATGTATTTCTTTCTGAATCTTAATCTTCCTAATTAAAAGTCAGTGACTACATAGTGACTTTGACTATATTTTTCAGATGCAGAAATGCAGGACATAGCTTGGGTCTCTAGGTCTTGAGAAGACACTCTTAACAAGTCTGTTGTCATTACCACCATAAGCAGCTGCATCAGTCACAGCCACCGAGAAGCTCTACCTGTAGTCTGGGTTCTTGTACCCAGACTCAGGTCTATCCAGCTTAACCTAGAACAACTCCTTTGATGAGAGGATGCTTATACGACATCTCTTTTGGGTCCAGTGTCTCACAGGCATGTATACAGCCATGATGTTTTCACTCTGTGCTGCTCTGCCAGTTTGCTATGTCATATACCAGTGTGCCACGCTCTTCCAACAGCATCAGTGGTGTGGGAGGCAGCCTCAGTTCTAGCGCCTGTTTCTCCTCCAGGCTTGCAGCTGGAAATTGGAGGCCTATTCTCTTTCTGGCAGTTTTCAGGCCTGCAGAACCAAAACCCAGGTTTGGCATGTAATCCTCAGAAATACCTTTTATGGAAATTAACTTTGGGTTTTTTAAGAAGCACTGAAGCTATGTGAATTAAAAGCATCACGTTATCGAGTTTCCAAGTAGAGTGACAGATTGTTCCACCCTGTCCTGGTGCCATTGTCAGATCAGAAAACTGAATTCTTCATTCCTCACGATGTTTCCTTGGGTGAAAAAGAAATACAAAGTCTTCATAGCTAGAACTGAATAATGTCAATTCTGTAATGACAAGATATTACAAAATTACTGTCTCATGTCCTTTAGGATTTGTTTTTCTTTATCAGTCTTCTCTGTTAGAACATGTTTACAGTAGGTACTCTTTTAAACTAAAATTTCTAAAAAGATTCGAAGAAAGAAAATAGGGAAATTACCTTGACATTCAATGACAGCTGTAATATCATGTAAATCATTACTAATGGAGAACAATTATGGAGGCTCAGAGTCGATTGTAATAGATTTTTCACACAAAGAAGGAAGGATGTTGGACCTGCTGCAGAGCCGTGAAGAAATAATTACATATCATCTTTCGTACCTAAAAAAATGATATATTTTTAAAGATGTCACACTAGACATCACACACTCGAGAACATCATGTCCTAGACAGTAGGGTGTTTTGTTTGCATTTACATCTTTTAAAGCAGCCATCTGTACTGCAGCATTCTCTGTGCCTGCTTCACAGTTTGGGTGTGCTGTGTGCATTGTTGTTTCATTTTGTGCAATGTACCTTTTGAGTACATTGCAACCATTTAGGATCCATGTCCTATATGCTGACTGCTGTCTACTGTCTTGCCTCAACCAATGTATAAGTTCTTTTTCAAAGTGACTTCTACTTATCAATGTGACCTCCTCAAGACTAATACCTCTCCTAGAGGAAAGGCATCCTATTTCTACAGTGGTACTTATACTGAAGTCTAAGAAGGTTTAATGAAATATAGTAATTTGAGGTTCAAAACTCTAGTGAGAGATAATTATTCATAGACTATTAAGATGGAACAGATGCTAGATGAATGCTCATTTGCTTCAAGGACATAATGCTGTTTGCCCCAGCTATTTGGTTAATTTTCACCTGATTTTTCAGTTCTCTGTATCAGCACTTACCTTAGTTATGAGTGGGTTTTGGTTAATGCCTCTTGTCTCTTGCCTCTGCCTTACAGATGATCAAAAATTACTATAGAGCAGTGAGCATTGACCTGATAGGTGGAAGGCTTCAATTACACCTACAATTAGACTTGCCTTTTATTCTGTCCAAGTGGAAAAATAAAGTGGCACTAGGACATGGCCTACTTGTGGACTGAAGCCCAGAACCAGGACCTGCCCCTCCATTAGATGTCATTAGAAGAATCCCAAAACTCAGATCCAGCCCTGCACCTTAATCTGCATGTTGTAGTGATTTTTGTGTCATGGAAACTCAAAGCTGTGTTGTAGGATCATTTAGTGACATGATTATAAATACAGGGACTTTTTGAGTGTCAACATTAATTTGCTTTAAAACAAGTCACATTTGGGGATCATGACTGTTTTCATTTGTTTGTCTGTTGCAATTGCCTGGGCACAGTACTTACCTGCTTGTTCTCTGCCTTTATTCTGAAGTGCACAATTAGTTCTTTTAATTAATAGTCAGGTAAAGGATGAGCAGTGTTTGATATGAAGGAGTTTGGACTTAATGTATTCTCAGAAGACAGTTTCAGTTTCCAGCATTGGTGTGCCATCTGTGAAATGGATTTTATATTTAAGAGCTGTGTAAGAATGAACTCAGCCTAGTTTATATTCATTAACAGGAAAGTCTGGTGTTCTTCCTGTATTTTGGACTGGTCAGGATCTGTCTGACCATTTGTAGAAGGCTTTGCAAAGGAAAGCAACCTCTAACAATGGTAGTTAAAAAAACCCACATATTTTATGATCTTAACCACTAGTCACATAAAAAAATCTTTGGTGTTTCTTGAAGACATAACAGGAGCAGAACATACATGTTTTCTTTCAGTTAATCCCCAAACATCTGTTTTCCCAGTGAATATAAGTATAAACAAGAGAATGAGAGTAAAGTTTATTTCCCGAATTTCAATCTTTTTGTGAAACTCATCTTAAGTTTTTACAGGTAAAAAAGTTTTGGGAAAGGGGCATGTTCCTGAAATATTTGCAATGTTTAAACCTTTGTTTCCCTTGATAAAATACACACAGAAACCATTTTGACTACCTCATCAATTCACTGCTGTGGGAGACATCACATGTTAAAAATCTTTAAAATTTGTTTAAATTTTTGTTTTACCTTAAAATGTATTTTAAATGTGTGTAAATACATGTTTATCTTTCTTTGAGCTTTGCTTTTCTTCCCATTGGAGGATTGTTCAGGCAGCTGGCTACTGAAATGCTATACCAATCTGATTTAATTCATGGCCAACGTTGTCACTTGGTTGTCCATATAGCCTTTAGAGAAGTCACATATCATTGCCGTGCATTAATAGGTTACTCTGGAGAAAAGTAGCTTCTGGCAAGTATACTATGATGCTGATCTCTCAGAGTAGTTGCCCAAAAATATCTGTAAGAGAAACCACTGCTTGGGTGAGGAGAGGTTAAACATATGTCACCATGATAGGCTAAATTTCCACATGTTGGGTAAAGAAGGAAAAAAAAAAAGAAAAGAGGAAATGATAAAGTGGATGAGACATATAACTGATTGGCTAACAAAGGTAACTCACCTGGCCTTCCTTCCTACAGTATATTTAAAGGTGAAAAGACAAAGGAGAGGCAAAGGAAGATGAGGCCTTATTGAAGACAGTGGAAAAGTAACCTGGATGATGGTTCCCTCTCACGTCAGAGAAATAAAAGCAGTTTTCATCTATGAAATTCCTACCACACTTGGTAGTAGGTGATATTCCTTGGTGATATTCAACAGGTTTATATAAGCACTGGCCAGATTAATGTCTATGTTTAGGAAAGGAGTGCATTGATGTCCTGAAGATAGTATAAGAGGGCAAGGACTTAGTAAATTATGGTAGAAAAGATAAGCCAATAAAAATTATTTCAGTAAGTGTTGAAGGGATGAAAAGCCCTTCTTTATATGAAACTGAGAGATGTAATATTCTGACATTATAAGACACGCATTTATAGAGTGGTCTGCAAAAGATATCTGAGAACATGAGGCATGCTGCTGTGTGCAGTCCCCTCTCCCCCAGATTTTGGGGGAACTATTTTCTAAGCATTCTGTGTTGGGGGAAAAAGGCAGTAGGCAGGTTACGAGTTGAGCCCTTGATCAGTCAAGTTGGCTGATAGCTACAGAAAGCAACACACAAAAAAGTTAGCAAACTCATTACAAGGGTTGTTTAATCAGTGCCCTTAAGGGGGAGAGATTCCCTCCTCCTGGAAGAAAGCAAAGATATTTGTAATACTATTAAAAGAAGAGACTGCTTGTCTTCTCTACATATTTCATTCATAGGAATTGATTAGTTCTCATTAGTATTGACAGACTAGTAACGTTAGATTTGTTTATCCAGAGAAGTATGGATTCATGGTAGGGGAAAAAATTTCATATAATAATAGAAAAGCTCTACTATGAACTATACAATGCAAAATAATAACATATAAGTTATCTGAGGATCTTCTGACTAAATGCCACTGAGCAACTGAGGGGATATATAGAAACATTGCATTTAGGAAAGAAAATGGAGGTGAGACCTTGTATTTCTGCTGTGTATAAGGGTTTTTAGGTTTCTGAACTAGTGAAAGGAATATCTTTAAGCTGGTTAATTAACATGGCGGGAGCCTCCACATGTCTATAGCTACAGCAGGACAACATCTGTCTGCAGCAATTAGGCAGGAACTTGTAAACTGAAGGGCTGCTCACAGATGGAGCAGATAGCTTGCCAGGCAGATGACGTTTAAGACTTTTACTCTTAAAAAGAAAAGCAAACACATATCTCTGGCAGTATTTGAGTATAAAACTAGTTATGATAAATCTGAAATGTTAAGTGCCTGGTATTTTGAAAAAAATAAAATTATGAGGGGAAAACCCCCTCAAATTCTTTCAGTAGCGTAAACATTCATATGGATGTGACAGAAAAACAGAAGGTCTTACTGAAAGTTTATTGTACTGTGTAAAATAATAAAAGCCTTTGAAGAATTGGTAGAGATGAAGCTTTCTTGGATGTGCAGAAGAGCTTTCAGTAAACTGAATATATTTTTTACTGTTGATAAGATTAGAGAATTAAGATTGTTAAGGAATTTCTTCTGAGTCTATCAAATGAGTAATACTGTTTGGTCAGGGAATATATTGTCCTTCAAGGAGCAGGATGTGAAATCCTCTGAAGATACTTGAAAATACCCTATAGCGTTAAGAGGATTTTATCCGTATGTTTATTTTTACTGTATGTAATGTCAATATTTTTAGAAAAATTCTCATATTTAATAGTAACCTGCTCCACTATTGATTAGATGACATGGGATTTCATGAGAGCTAAAATTTATTTCAACAAAAAATTGTGGTAAGACTTAGCGTATAAAATCTCAGAGAAAAAGTATCACCAAGGAAAGAAGTTCTGAACAGTGAGGAAAGAATAGAATAGTTGCTTTTGATCTCCCCCCAGGCTGTTCAACTCCTATATGGGGAGTAACCACATGTAGCCACCTCCACTACCCCTTTTGCACAAGATCTTTCTGCATCCATGGCTGGTGGGACACCTGGAGATGGGTTAGCAGAGCTCAGATCAACTGCAGGAACCAACACAGGGACTGAAGGCACCAGTACTTGAAACCTGAGATCTAGTGAAAAACTTTCATTCCTATATCTGGGGAAAAAAAATATTTGCTGAGCTTTATTTCATAAAAACTGAGAGAATAGGAACATCTCATACTGAAACAACTAATCTGAAGTATAAGCTTACAGTTGCAGTGAAGTTTCTACACAAATAAGGTGGTACTGGAAGAATCGATTTATTTTTCTCTACACCAATCCCCTCTTGCTGCAATGGATCGTGTTGCATTCTGGAGAGAGAATTAGTCAGCTGTTGGTATTGGGGAGGAAGAAAACAGGAGGCTTACTTCAAGGTGAACTTGAATATGTGTCCTTTTTTAGGATTTTAGGCCTGCTTCTGTCTGCTGGTAGAGTTATAATCAATGTTTTTTGCCATGTAGTTGATATAGGATCTGTGTTTGAATATCCGTGAGTACAGTGTACATTAACTTGCTACACTTGTTTGGGAACTAGCAGAGTACGGTGTTTTTCCCAGTAATATACATCTGGTATTAGAGCCCGATCCAAAACATTAGTCAGTTTTATGACTATAGACAAAATTTTACGACATTATTCAGTAGTGTGATAACGATGAGCTGATTCTTACAGATCTTCATGGACTTTTCAGCATAGAACCAAATTGAAATTTAAGTTTTTCAAAATTTTCAAGTGTTTAGGTAAGTGTTTCACTGGTTTTGTGAGTCAGACAAATATTTGGGGAGTGAAGTTTCTTGTAAGTTTTCTAGCAGTTTCTGAATTGCTTTTGTGTAATACATTCATAACCTAATTTGAAGAACCTTTATATTAGATACCATTTGGAAGTAGAGTCCAACTAGTTAAGATTATTTTCATACAGATCTTGATTTTTTTTTGGAAGCCCTTAGCTACTGAATATACTGTTAAGGTAGAGTCTAGGAAAACCAAAACTTTTTTCTGAATGTTACTTCAAGCTAATCCGTTTTAAAGAAAAAGAGAGCAGTCTTACTGCTTTTTCTGTGTTATGTCTTGCAATTCCCAGAACAAAACAAAGGAAAAAAACCAAACCAACAAAAGGAAAAAAACCCACCTCTTCTTAGTATGAATTACACAAGAGCATGAGTCAAGAAATCCTTTTTATGTGTCTTCATATGCACATGCCAAAAAGTCTCTGCCAGAGTTACTCTTGATTGGAATTCACAGTGGCTTGTGAAGAATAAATACTGAAGTGCTGTCTTGCGCTTTCTCCTTTAAAATATTATTTTAGGAGGAGCCTGAGCAGCTGGATTGCTCAGAAAAGGATCTGTTCAATGAATATCTAAGAAAGAACTCTTGGGTTACTAAGCTGTAATTGAAAGGTAAATTTTGAGACAAAACAAAATTAAATTACTGTTTGCATTCTTTATTGTTCCTTTGGGATTTATAATAACATCTCTTGCAGTATTTTTTGCCTCCACCCACAAAAGTGTCTTTGATTGTTGAATTAAAAGGTTTAGGTTGCAGTTTCTTCCTCTTTCTGAAAGACTTGAGCAATTATTTGAATTTTCTAAGAGTATATTAAAACACAGGAGACAAAAGCCTAGCTTCTGTTTTCAGCCCTAGTTGTGGAGAAAGGCAGTGTTGCGGTGTATGCTGTCCATCAGAGAACCAGGCATTTCTCATGTGAAAAAGTCTGAAATGTTAATATTTGTGTTGCTAGTTTGGTTTTGTTGGTTTTTTTCTATTAGCTAAAACCAGGGATTAAATGCACAGGGCTTTTAGTGGAAACTTCAAATATAAAGCTAGCCTTAAAGTTATAAAATTAAATATATTTGCTAAGGACACTTCGTAAAGGATGAAATAATTGGAAGACATGAAATAGAAAGTTCTTCCAGTGCTTTTTGGCTTCCAGAAAGGGTATGGTGCCGGCATGCCCTGGACTGCCAGCATCCCCAGGAAGCTTCCTCCCTGGCTTCCTTCGGTGTGGGGTGCCTGCATATGCCTCTTGGTTCTTGATTCTGACACAGTAAATAAAACTTTGGCAAGGTTTATGCCACGGGGGCCTGAACTGCAGATCTGGTTTTTAGGTATAACTCCAGTGCAGTTGTTCCTAAGTGCAGACTGCTAGGTTAGGACAATTAGCAGATTAATCAGTAGTACAATTTTTAGAATGTGGATTCATGGTTTTGTCCTTTCATGGGAGTTTTGGAAGACTATTAATCCAATGTGTATTAAGGTTGAGCAGCAAGTAGTTCACTGTCTGAAAGCCAGATTTTTTTCTTCACTTTTTGTAGAAATAGGTACAGAGTAGGAGGAAGGAGAAAAATTCTTTCTCTCCCCTGCTCTGTCCATCCTCCTGAGCAAGAGGTCCAGCACAATCCATTAGCTTCCAGGGCAAGACAGAATTTCCCTCCCCTCAGGTATGCTTGGCCTTTCCTCACGAAAGGTGATGTTTGTTGCAGGTCCTTTACGGGACAGTATTCTTGGTCAAAGTGAAATCAAGACTTGGTGTACATAATTATGGGATGAGGGAAGAAGATGGTGATTTTAAGGATCTTGAAATGGGTTACAGTAAGCCGTGTTTAACCCTCACTGCATATCTTGCTAGTTGCTCTTCCTTTCAGATAATAAAGTTTCTGGAATGAAGAGCTGAGGTAGAGCCCCATATTCACCCTAAGAAGTTGGGCAGAGGCTCTCTGGTAGCAGCTTGCACATTTGCTGGGCTCAGCAAAGCTGTGGTTGCCAGCTGGGGAAGAAGCCCAAATGCAACTTGCTCCTGCTGCTTGTTGTCATGGTCGGGGGTCAGCCATTCCAGGAAACACAAAAACAAGTTCTGGGGAAATACCAGTCTTTGCCCATGGGAAGCACCTAATTAGATGTGTTTATCAAGTGTTTTGTAATTACAGAAATATGTAGCTAATTATTTTTCTTTGAGCCACCTCATGCTTATCTTTCTTAAGAATGTACCGTGAAGAAAGAAAGTAAACTGCTGTTTAATTGTACTTTAGAAATAGATATTTAAGGCAACTGAACCATAACAGTGAATGGGACACAGAGACTAGGCTAATGTTTGAATAACATGAGATTGATATAGAACTTTCTCCTGTGCTACCTTTTTCTGAAGTTTTAAATTTTAAAATGCATAATACAGAGCAAGGATGGTCCAGATCAATGATCTGCTTATTTGCAAGAGGTAGCATATTTGCTAAATTCTAGCCAGATTAGGGTTCTGGATTTGATAATTTGGTTTTTCTTTCTTCTTTTTTCTTTCTTTTTTTTTTTTAAGATCCAGTTAATTATTTGAAAAATACAGTGTAACAGGAAAAGTATTTTCCAAACAGTAGTAGCTTCTACTTGATGCAGTTTTATTCAAAATGGAAAAGGTTCCACTCCAAATAGTTGTGTTATCTACAATTATATACATCTATTTTTTAATTAAAATAATAATTTTTTATTATGAATTATTACATGATAAAATGTGGACTATCTCAGGAAATACTCATCTTGAATAAGCAAATAATGCTAAGGTTACCTGTGCTTATTTTGGACAAAATTCTCTTGCCTTATGATCAATGATTCACTGAGTTATGGAGGTATTTTTATGTTCCCCAGAGATACTAAACCAAATGCAAAACCAATAAGAAAGAAGATTTACAGCTCTTTGCCATAGATACTGCTTTTGAATAAAAAAAAATTATTGCAATATATAATGTACAAACAAAAATCGGTAACCTCAGACATTTGTTCCTGCAGTCTCCTGTATAGACAAAGCTTTTAATCAGAGCAAAGCTTCAGGTTGTGAGTAGTTCTCTGCAAGATATTACAGGCACCTCCTTGTGCTGCCGAGCCAAAGCTCAGTGCTTCCTCCTCCTCCTTCCCCCTTTCATTGCTCTCTCCCAGCCATGAAGACTCTGGGAGAGTCCCATCGGGAAGAATGAGTGGCCAATGCTGCTGGACTGGGTGCAACACCACCAGGCAGTATTCCAGCCTCAGGAGAAGGCAGGAAGTAGAGGGGAGGCTGAATTGCCACTGAGTCAAAGACAGAGAAGAAGAAGGGTTTAGGAATATGTGCATATATATATGTATTTATGTATAGAACAGAGGGGAATTGGAAGAGAGGAGATGAAGACCATGCAGAGATGAACAAGGAAGGATCACCCTGTGGTTGATACATAAGATTGAGACTAATTTACTGCATTGTATATGATCTCTAAAGTTGGCTATGTACTTAAAGGGTTGTACAAGCACCATACATTAGATATGGGGAGACAGACTGAATCAGCAGAGACTGAATCTCCTCCTGTGTGAGGTGAACGGCAGCCGTGCGATTCCAGGATAAAATCAGAAAGGAGCAAATTCAAAAGATCTTGAGCTTTAGCTACTTGGCTCCACAGGCTGACTGCCATTCTGTTAAAATACTGATAGACTTTAGGTTTTGGCTGATGGTAAGTGTTTCAAATGTAGGTGATGTATTGCTATAATGGCAATTGCTGTATTACTACTTATGGTTTTAAACGCATATGTTTTGTGGTTTAATTGGAAAGAGAGGGTAGAGAAATCTTGTGGGCAAAGCTGTGGAAATAGAGGGAAATTTTCTTAAGTGTACTGTTAAAGAGCTGAAAGCAAATTTTGATTTGATGGCATGAGTAAAATCCTCTGCATTCATTTTCTTTCTGTGTTGTCTAACTTAACTGTTGGTTGTACAAAAAGCAGAGATAATTAGTGTTTGAATTGTGGTAATGTAGAAACCAGAACCAGGACTGCAGGTAGAAAATGGTGTTGAATTACTGAGGCCCTGCATTAGAGAAATTGCTGTCTACTCAGAACAAACAAAACACAGAAGTGGAAAACTGAGGCATGAAAAGAAAACAATTTGTTCCATAAGAAATCAGGAAATGAGCTCAGGGCTTATGATTGTCATCCTGCATTTTAATTCCAAGCGCACTCTCTCTTTTTCTCTCGGAAACAAGAGTTAATATCAAATTATTGAACAATTTAAAAAGAAAACAAACTCCATTTGTTCCATTCCACTTTGGAATTAGCAGCATTTTTCAATTAATATTTATGTCATTATATCCATCGTTACTTTACAAGTATATATAATATGCCAAATTTTAGCCAGTGACTATGCTAGATATCCATGGATTGTAACATCAACCAGTTTCTGCTTTTCTACATAACAGTACCTTAAGAGAAAATGAGAATGATACCTTGTGGCTCAAGTCAATGCAACCCATAAAATGTACATACTTGCAAACAATGGTTCTTGAGGAAATTGTAGAATAAAAAAATAAAAAATTAATTTAAAAGATCACTTAACAAATATTTTTAGTGGGTGAGAAATGAGAAGGCAAAATAATAGAACGCAGAACAAACTTATTTGAATAAATACAATTACCCATGCTTTCTGCTGAAAAAGAATCTCTTCTTCAACTGCAAAACTCTCACTGGTAGATTCAAGGAGTCTGGTTGTGTTTTCACAGTGGAAACATTTAAAGCATTGACAATGCTCAAATCAGAAATCCATGTAATAATATAAGATGTAGGTGTTTGAGAGAACTCAGTTAAGTTGCAATACATAGGCAAATGCAAAGGTGTCTCTGAAAGAGCATCTATATATAGAATGCTATTACAGTTAAGAAAATGTAATTTATACTTGGGATAACTGAGGGTCTTGCTGTATATATGAGTGAAGAAAATCCTTATCTTTGGGAAATAACAATGGAAGTAGCTTCCCCTGATGGACTGGGCGTAGAGATCTGAATGCTGTTGGCACTGTTTTTGACATTGGTTTTGAATAAAAAAACAGGTCCTTCGTACCTTTTCTTTTACACAAAACCAAAACCTAATGACTTGGAATTGAAAGTGTACATGTCTTACAAGTTTTTTATTAAATACATGTTTATTTCAGTAGTTGGGAGCCTAGCTGAAGACTAGAATCAAAAAATTACCAACTGAATAACCAGTAATGTGCTTTTATTTATGCTGTAATTTATTTGGGAGAGAGATGGGAGTAGCATGATAGTAAGACATTATCTTCAAAGTTGCCATGGTAATGCAACCTACTACCTGTTGCTAAGACTATGCTGTGGCTGTTATTACTTTTATTACAGCTCTTAACATCTCAAGATGTATCCTTTCGTTTTAAGTGTTATTTATGATTCAGTTTCATTTGTAAGAAAACCAGTAAGTTTTGCCACTTGCCAGCAGGGGTCTAGAGCAATAGGAATGATAGCAATGCAAGAACCTGATTCTGTTAACATAGGTCCCATCCTCTAATACAGAGCAATGTACAGGCTATCAAACCATTTAGGAAGACAAGAATATCAAGACAGTTGAGTTCCCTATCTATGTTATTATCCACTTTCCCTGGAAAGTCAGTGATCAATATTTGGAGACAGAAATGCCAAAATGCCCCACCGATAATGCTATATAAACCCTTCAAAATGCAAACAAGTGGTTCTTAGCATTAGAACTAGAAATAGTAATATCCACTTTTCTAAGAGGATCCTGGCTGCTGTAAGTCTGGTTTCCTGATCCAGCAAAGTGTCCTAGGACCTCTTTTACTGTCCTGAACCATGCTGAGCAGCAGCAGTTTGGTAAGCCTGAATTCAGCCAAAGTGCTTTCATTCAGAATCACAACAGCGTGAGACTCTAAAGATGCTGTCAGTCATATGCTACTGCATGTGAGTACTGTAAACTGCAGGTAAGAGTGGAAATCATAAATGGATCGCTCAAAAAAAAAAAAAAAAAAAAAAATCAGGAGCCTGTCTCCTCCTAGCTGCCTGTTCTCCCAGACTTTCGTTTTCATCTATTACTAGCGAGTTCAGCCCCTCTAGATAGTAGATGGCCTTCTCAGTACAATACAGTTCAAGGAAAATGTTTACCGAAGTCAAGATGGTCTGCCTTTCATGTATGGAGGGAGTGATACATGACTTCTGTCTTCTGCACTTACAATGCTATATTTATACAAGTCTCCATGCTTTCTTGTTGGATTCTTTTTTTCAAGACCTGTCTCCTAGCTTTAGTTCAATAACTCTTTATTCTTTCCTGCTGGATAGCAAGACTTGTCCTTTTCATCTACGTGTGAAAGCCATTGGCTGAATTTTGCAAAATTTGTATTGGTAAACTCCTATATCTGAATTTCTCATGTCTTCAAAAAGAAAAATTTGTGATTAAGCAGACTGTGCAATTTGCCTGTTCTTATGCTCTCCTTCTGTCTTTATGTCCCGTGGTTTAGCACTTGATCTAAACTTTTAGATAATTTTTTGTATTTTTTGTCTAGAAAATACTGAAAGTTAAATATCACACAGTAATATCAAAGAGATACGTTACTGCATTTTATCCAGAGCAGTACTCTGAGTGCTATTGCAAATGGTCATTTTTGTTTAACTGAGCCGTGGGATAATACTACGCTGTATGTGCGTACACAGTACGTCTGTGTTTCGAGGGTGTGCCTCCACTGATGGGAACTAAAGGTGTATGTATCTGTTATATTTATTGAAAAATAAATAGTCCCAGGGATAATCACAGTGAAAGGCATACTTACAGATAAGAGGTCTGGTGTGATCTCAGCTGTCTGAATACAATCCTCATGGATGAGGTCTCAGTTTCTTCTCCAGCTATGCTCTGCTTATAATTGTGGCACCTAATTTAGGAACAGAAGCATCTTAGACTCCATCTGCAGTCAAAGACAAAAACATGCATCTCTGAAAGGTAATTCAGGCTCTTTAAGTGTTAGTCACTGGGCGGAGGCAGCTATTCCTCTCCACTGACTTACACCTACGAGTATGTGAAATATATTTGACCTTAAGGCAATAATTCATAGCCCATTATCAAACTCAGAGACAATTGAAAGTGTTTCCAGTGCATTATAACATATTGGCATTTTGGAAAGCTACCTTCTTTAGCCCATGCAAGATTGTCTGTCCTAATTGACTGGGCATTTTGTCAGTCAGAGGTTGCACAAACACAGAGGCTCTGTGTTTGCTCATGCAAGAACAAACAGGTCTGTGAAGAGGGAAATGTAGGTACTGCTTCAGTGTCTGAATTTCTGATGACTGCTGTTATATGGTTCTCTATGGCAGTTTTCTCATCTTCTTGGATTTCAGTTGTCTGCGAGAACTTTTCCAAAGTCTGCATGTTGTAAGAGCTGTGCCTCAAGATACTTCAGTTCAGAATCTTTTCACCAGAGTTATTGATATGATATGATATGGTTTAAGGGAGGATTTCAAAAGTGTCTGTATAATACTCATTTAACTTGTTCATTTGTCAGCATGGACAACTGCTAAAGGCATGCCTGTGGATCTTAGGATCTTCCCATATATCCAGATAGGGTGTGCATCAGTGCGAAAACAAACTTACCAGGAGAATTCCAGTATTGAGAGGGGTTTTATGAAGATTGTCAACTTCTCTTTCTTGCATTTTACTGATTGGCACAAGGAGTGGTTATTATTCTGTTTGAGAGATTAAGATACAACAGTGGTATGGATTTTGGTCAGTAAAGGAGGACAGAAATTAGAGCTACAGGTACAGTCAAACCGTGCCGATAGTTTATGTTGAACATAAGAACCACCATTCACTTCAAAGTACTAAGAAAGGAGGATGTGTGAAATGTCTCGTGCAACGTTTGCAGGCCTGGAAAAAGAAATTTGAATAGCTGAAATTCAAGAAGTTGACTGGTAATAAAGAAATAAAAATAATTCATTCATGGAGTAGGACCACTACAGGGGAAATTATGGTTTCTACACCATCATTTTATCCCCTTTTTGTAAAAAAGGTGTACCAACAGTTACCTTCCTTTGCAGAGCATTTGGAAACAACACTGCAGAAAACATTGGATGAAATCATTACTTATTAGCTCACAAGGACTATTAGCAGAAATAGTAGATCCATGCAGTGTATGGCACAGAAAACCTCATGTTTTGGAATGTTTACATGTTTAAAAATTCAATGCTTACAAGTTAATGAAGTGAGATGGCTGGCCCAGTTTCTCCTGATGGGAAGAGGAGTCATCCTGTCTCTGTAACCCCTAACATCAGTCTCGCTGTTGTCTGTTCAGAGGAAATGTCCTTTTTACTGAAGAACTGATACACATGAGGAAATCCTTATAAAATGCTTTCTGCGAACAAGAATTTACAGTAAATTTATAGCACTATTACAACAAAATGAAAATAATCCAAACAAGCACAAATCACCATGAACAAGCATTCAACCTCTTCAGATAAAATATAATTCCAGTAATTCTGGAAACTTTTCACTTTGCTGCTTTTATGCAGCAACATTTCCCTCTTCTAGAAAGCTTTCCACTAAAACCAGATTGATGCTTAAAACATAAACAACTCCTCTTCCTTTAACTCAGAAATCTCAAGCCTTTTCATAACTGAAATAGTGGAGGAGCCATGGGCTCCATGGAGTCCACAAGAGACCTTACTTCTGCCACTTGGTTTTCCATGAAAAGTAGTCAGCTGCTGCAGTACATGCTCTAAAATACTCCATTTAAGAAATATTGGGATGAAGACTGTAGAAAAACTTGACTAGAATAAATACATATAACCTCTTGTGAATTTGCTATGGTATTCCTGACTTAGCACATGGATCTGTGTGCTAAATAAAATCAAAAATTTGGTGGTTCATTCTAACTTCTGTTGCATGAAGCTGCTCTGTTGTTTTGTCACAGCTATGGCCCTGTTTTCTCTCCTAATTTGTTGTGCTTGCTCAGTGAAATTGAATAGCACATCATTTAAGGCAAGTCCCGGAGAAGTTATTTTGCTCTGTGCAAATGGCTTTTTCCTCCAGATGTGACAGGCAGTTAAGAGCTGCCTCATTTTTTTCTTAACCCTTCTGAATCATCTTGAAATCCTGTTGATGCTGTGGCTGCCAGAGTGCTGTTGTTCTTGCCCCATAGCCGATTTTCTCATGCCTGTAAGCTGTCATGCATGTCAGTCACAGCATGCACTGCACAGGTTCCTTTTGTAGGTTGCTTTGGTTTGTTTGGTTTGCTTTCTTGTCTGTTTTAACAAGGACAGAGTAAAATTCAGGAGCGCAGCAGCCCCTGGGAGATGTCACTGCTGGAAGCTCCTGTGGCAACTTGGCGCCAGTGAGAGTGCATTCCTTCATGTTTGTGGCCACAGATGTCCCAGCCTTGCATCTTCAGCCCAAAGCAGTCAAGAGAACCTGTACCCTGGCCATTTCCCTTCACCCTGCTTGTTTCATTTGGGAACACAATGAGCTGTCAAAATTTCCTGCCCTGTTTCCACAGAATCCTTCCTTTTGCTCTGAAAGGGATTATTTATCTAAAACTGCTAATAGCATAAATTGTCCGAACAATTGTTTAGCTTGATTTTAAGGTGGAGAGCAAAGAGATGTAAAGCTCTGGTGGACTGATGAAAGTTGCCCTCAAAGTCCTCTGTCAAAATGACAAAAAGAAAGTCTGGTGTGTTGCCATGAATGGCCCTCACCTCTTGGACATTAAAAACCATGTGATATGTTATACCTCTGGTGCAATTCCTATTCTTAGTGTCTCTGTTGAGTGTACTTAGATGTAATTAAAAGTAATAGGGAAGTATGTAAATGTTTTCCAAATATGTGAGCCAAGAAAAAATGGAGGAAGAGAGGTGTGGTTGATTTAGCCCGCCATCATTTCCTAACTAATCTTCCTCTAATGATGGAGAGAGAGACTAGGTGGCACCTGGTGAAGTATTTTGAAATAACACATTCATGAGGTAGAGCTACTTGATAACATCTTTGACTCATCAGAAACTTGCCTTCCCTGAGGATAAAGTTAATAATCATAGAATATAAAGATTTTAGTGGCTTTTCCTAAGTGATCAGGGATGCAGATTTATTGTGCATATAGATTCCTATAGTGCTAGAGACAGCCCAAACTTATATTATCTGTAGAAAATGTAAAATAGTTGATTGGAATCATCAGTAATTTGCCATGACTTCAGGTCCTTGGCTTTGCTAGTTAAGTAAAACTCATTCACATTTCTTACTAATGGCATCATTACCTCCCTTGCTTTCCCTCTCTTTGCTGGAATTGCTTGTCTGGATAGTGTACATAGGTGTCTGAGTTGGCCGGTCTTCAGTTTGATATTAAACATCAGCAACACCATGAGAGGAAGCTGGACTACCAGTTAGAGGCAGGTAGATGGGCCACAGAGCAGTTGGGGCAGAAAAGGTGACAGTAGTAGTGAACTTTATTTAAAATAGTTTTAGCTGTATGTACCCGCTATCTCTCAGCTTTGTGTTATCATCAAGTATTGCTAGTGCTTTTCTAATTCTTTGTCAAGATCATAAATAAAAAATCTTTAGGACCATTCCCAGTATGAGTTTTCTAAAGATCATGGAGTTCTCAAGAAAAGGTTTCCTTTCAGTGCACCTTGTTATCTTCTAGTCTTTTCAAACTTCAGTTTTTGTACTCATCTCTTGCCTTGTCTTATATGTTTGACAAAGTCCATATGGTTGAATTGCACTACAGTATTGAATTTTTTCCTCTTGTCTAACAATTACCTGTTTTGTTTGAGGTAATTAAGTGTGTCATATGGTTTATTTTTGGTAAGCCCACATTGTGTTTACTTCCATGTTCCAGTTATCTACCTACCTTTAGTGTTCTCTTCTCCAAGATCTGGGGTCATACTCTGGAGATCAGAGTTAGGCAATCTTTCAATACATAACTGTGTATGATTTTGTTACTCTCTAGTACTGTGGTACCTCACTTGATCTAATAGATATATTATTTCATGTCGAAAGAGAAAATCAGTCTTTCTGGGTTTACAGTATTATATGTCATGGATTTTTTTTCAGATTTTTGGAGTTTGAATTTCTCTCTTTTTTTGAAAGTATCTGTTGATTTAGTCACAAGTGACATGTTTATCAGTGTGTTAATGCAGGGGACTATTTGCTGCTTCCTGTTAATTCATTGGTGCCTACAGAAAAACAAAAGCCTTGGTCAAGGCATGCTCTGAATTTACACTCGTTCTTAATTTGCTGATGCCTGTATTAGTAACAGGCTGAAGCCTGCCTAATTTTTTTGAGTCTATATAATGTGTACCATATGCTTGCCATTCTTACTCTTTCTGCACACATCAGCCAATCTGATGAGGCTACCTGTGACAGAGAGCAATGCTTTTAAGTCTGGGAGCTGCTTTATGGGCTCCGGCACGTGGGTGCTGATGAATCTTGCTTTGGTGTTTTACAAATTCTTCAGCTATTTGCTCCACCCTTCTGTCCTTTAACACGAGGATTGCAGGGAAATACGTTCATATACCTTCATTGCCACAAGTTGCATGTAATTTTAAACTGCTGATGAAGGTAGATCTATGGTATTATCATACCTTTGAAGTGGAACAGCTGAAGAGTAGGTAGAGGTTTGCACCTGCTGCCTCTGCTATCAGAAGGGGTAAGTGGGGTCAACAACATCTTGAGTTATTTTGAACTGGTTCCTTAGAGTAAGAGGTTGGCAAGCGGGAGCTGAGAACAAGGAACACATGTTCTGTCTCTGGAAACAAAAATGCTAAGCGAAAGGGTGAGAGAATATAGATTTGTATTTATAATCAAAAGTGACTGTGTTTGAAATATTCTTAATTTACATCCACGCTCATATGTCTTTCCTACCTCTGAGGACCCCTAGAAGGCACGGAAGTTTTTCTCAACCTCAAATATTTACCTTAATAATTCTGCTTGGCTTTCTTCCCTTAAACATAATTGTAAGCATATTTAAAGCGAACATTAGATAGAAAAAAAATAACAGCATCTAACTAGGTCCTTCTTTTACTCTCCAAGATGTTTTCTTGTTTTTAAACACAAGCAGTAGAGGCCAGGACTAACAGCCAAATTCTTAAATTATTGTTGTTTAGATGCTATATTTGTATATCAGAGGAAGGACAATTCAAACTAACTAATTCACAATTTCATTGCAAACTTTGAGAGAACTACAGTGAGAGCTGTGTAAGGATATGCAGAGGATATGCTTTCAACACTGTGGCCTCTGTTTCTGTAGAAGAGGAATTGGTATAATGAAGAACTAGAGTACTCTAATTAGAACCTCTAAAATCTCCAGACTTTGTCTTATTTAAGAATTTTTAATATTTTGGTCTTGTTAATTGTCTGTAAAGAAACAATTGCATTGCTCTATTTAAAGTTTTGGAAGTATAAAAGTTACATCTGCTTCCCACTACTTCCTATTTACTTGGAGGGAGGTTTTGTAACTCTTACTCATCCTGAAGAGCATTTTTCTCCTTAAATTAGTTTTGCCTATTTCATCAATATTACACAGTTTAGGTCAGGAACTAATCAATCTAAATTGCCTAGCAATACTAATTCTTAGTACTGTTTTGTCACTTTATCATATTTGAATATATACCCTAAAGCTCTAGAGTAATGCTTATCTAAAAACATCAGGTTTCACTTATATAGAGCAGCTGCAGTGTTTGAGGAGAAGGCTTACATTTTCTGGAATGCTCAAAGAGCATAAAGTAAAACAAAAACAAACAATCAAGCAAAAAAAACCCCACAACACCCAACCCACACAACTTTAAAAACAATCTTCATACTCTTTTGGGGGGACTTTTTCATCACCTAATGATTTTGAGACCAGTCCCACAACTTTGGGGGTCAGTTGGATTGTGAGCCTAGTCCAAGGTTGAGACCTTTGTGTGTGATGCCATGGCAGTCAGAGTTCAGCTGTTCTTGCCTGGGAAAAAGCCAGACCTCTGCACTACTCCTGAAGCAGTGAGAGTCTACTTGCTGGGCAAGAAGCTGTTCAACAGGATAATATTGTATCATTTCATCCCAGCCAACAACGAAGGGTTTTTTGTGTCTTTGTTCTGTTAAGTGGATCAGCTATAGTGCTTTACCCAATTACTCAGGGATGCCATGGAAGATGATTTTTGGACCTTAGTTTTCCCACTGGAGGAGTGTAACGTCATCACTTTGTATAAAAAATAGATTTAGATCTAAACAGCAGAGAAAGACAGCTGTCCCTCCTAATGTCTCTGGGGATTTTGTGTTTTGCAGGAGATGCACGGGTGAGAGGTCAGACAGGGGTTCTCTCCGAGCGCCGTGGCTCCTACCCATTTATAGACTTCCGTCTTCTTAACAGTAAGTGCAGCCCTTTCTTCAGGTCTGTATTTAAATTAAAAAAATCCTAAAAATCTCTGTTTTAAGTATATGAACCAAAAAGTATCTCATCTCTTATGTATCTGTAGTTCAGCTGTCTTCACACAGTCAGCATTAGTAATTCTATTATTCCCATCCAGTTTGGCTGTGAAATGTTTTGACTGTATGAATAGTGTCCATAATGCTCAATCCATCAAGTGTAAATACAGTAGGGCCATGGGGCGTGCTGAGCGGGGGGAGAGGGGTGGTTCAGAATTAAAAAGATAAACCGCTGTGTCCTTTAGCCTCTTAGACAACAGTTGGAACAGATTTATGTGAGTCTGTTATCCGGTCATATAGAATTGGCACAGAAGGGGACCATGTGACAGCGCTGACCAGTGGTTTACAATAACATTAATTTTTCCAACAATTAGAACCCAATCCAAAGCCCCATGGAGTCTTCTCATTGACGTCAATGGATTTTGGGTCAGGCCAGCAGTGAACATCTGTTAAAAATAATCTTAACCTCATTTTGATTGAAGTTATTTTGCCACTGTTGTAAATAAAGAAGGGCAAATCTAAAAAGAAAAAGAATAAATCAAGACCCTGTTGGGTTTTTTTCACCTGATGTTTTCTCTATACTGATGCAAACCCATTAGGCCGTGTGTAAAAAAACATAATAAAATAAAAAAAAAGTGACCACTTAGTCTAGGTCCCTGTAGCATTCAACCTGGATGCTGTGTTAACTTCAGTGTTAAGGCACAGGCAGATCTTGATTTATCCTTGTGTACTGCACAGACCCCTCTGTGTAACCTTTGAAAAAAAATGTTATTCGCTGTCTTCATCAAAACAGATTGAAACTCACAACAGTTTTAGGGACGACACTTTTAATCTTCTAGAGATTGTGCTTTTCATTAAAGATTAATTATTAAACTGGAATTTCGATTCTGCTTTTTGTAACTCTGTGTCTGGGTGCCTGGGGAAGGGAAAGGGAAGAGGGTGGCAGTGAGCAGGGAGGAAGCCCACCAGAGAGTGGGAGGGCTGGCTGGAAGTCAGGAGTAAAGAGGAGCTACTAGAAAGGGGAGGACTTGGGCTCTGATGGAATGCTTTCTTGCATGCTGGCAAAGTTACTGCCACCCAGCAAAGTGCTGCTATCAGTAAGACTGATAGAAGGTATTTTCTGGGTCATAAGACCATCAGAGGGTTTGCTGTGGCTGAGGTAGAAAGACATCAGGGGTAAGATGGGTCCATCATTTTTCCCAGGACAAAGGGAATAACTTACTGGTTAAGTAGAGCTTTGAGGATAATTTAGTCCTGACTCACCATTGAAAAACATGAAGGAAAACCCAGTTTAGGCTAGCTGAAAATAGTACTGGTCATGCCCTTATAGACTGAGAGAAAATAAAGCACTTCTTTTTATTTGTGAAGTAGAGGTAGATATATGTTCACTCAAGTCATATATATAGTCACACAAGTGTGACCAAATTAATTATTTCCTTTTTTATTTTGATACATACACATTATTTAAAATTCCATTCATGTGTTCTTTCCTCTCCATGGTTAAAGAAAGCAAAAATTTTCCAGATTTTTTTTCTGGCAATAGCACTTTCACTTTTATCCCCTGTAGATGAATCCTGCCATCTTTCAGGTCCTGTCAGCTTCTGGGAAATGCTGGTGCTTTCCATGGGCTGTCTAGGGAGACATCTGTGGTGAGGGATGTACTGGTGAATACTCAATCTTTGATCATGCAAGGAGCAGGGCCCTCCACGTAACCCCTCTACCATAGTTGCTTACCTTAAAAGCGATGCCTCTTTGTGTGTATACCTCTGGTCTGACAGAGGTGGGGCACCTGGGGTTTTATGTTCCTGTGCTCTCTGTCATGGAGACCTCTGACTTACTCTTTTTACTGCTTTTCCATAATCTGAAATCTGTGTAAGGAAAAGCAGTGATCCTGATTTGGGATTTCTCACTGTTTTCAGGTTTTTACGTATTTACCGTTTTCTGTCTAAAGAGTAGTGTTGGCTTAATTTTTCAGTACAAAATGAAGTGAGATTTCTAGACATTTGACTACTGATTTTGTAGATGGCAAGTGCACTGGGCCTGGCTCACTTGGTAAATGTAAAGTAAATGTACAAGTAAATGAAGATGCTCAGTGTCAGAGCATGCAGACATGTTTTGCCAGGAAGTAAACAGGCTTTTATATTATTTGTTCATCTACATCTGTCTGTTAAACCCAATTCTGCTGTGCATACCATACAAGCAGCAAAAACCATGGTGCTGCACATCCTATCAAAAAGAGACAGATAAAAATGTCACTACTGCAGACTTTTTTTTGAAAAAGTGCCTAACTAATACTTACAGTAAAATTTTGTCACCATGTTGTATTTGTTTGGGGGCAGCAACTGTTTACTGAAAGCTGTTAGAGTAACAGAGGGATGAGGCAGAGAATATTTTATGGGAAATATCCTCAGAAATTATAAGCAAATGCAGCATAAATGTTACTCCAGCCTCTCACTAATAAGCTGGGCTTGAGTAGTGATTATTCCCTCTATCATCTGAAAAACTATTCCAAATAACGGTACCAGTCTTGTTTTAAAGCAAGGGAAAACACCGAAGCTCATTCTTGAACAAAGTTGACATTCGTTATGAAAATTGACATTTAAAAAAAAAATACAGGGCATTGATACTTAATGTCAGACTAAAGGTTACTAAAATGTAACTTCTTTTAGCACACTTGCAGATTCAGTCAAACTAGAGGATTTTTTCCTTCTATGTCTAATAAGGGTTAACACTCACTAGACCATATCTTTTGGTTTTTTCTGGATTCCTGCAGTAAAGTCACTGTGTAACTTAAGACACCATTAAGTCTTTTTGAATAGAAAAACTTCCTGCTCTCTGAAAACGGGATCTTCTGTAGCCTTAATCAAAGCCAACTGGATTTATGTTGGCTTCTTGCTGTTTGAGCTAATGTCTGTGATGCCATCTACACATGCTTTCAGTGCATCTCTGCAATATATAGAAAGTCAGTGTTACTGCACCTTGTCTGTGCTAGGCTGTCAGGACCCTGAGGATTTTGCAGGATCCTGTCTGAAGGAGATGCAGGGCTTTAGTGTCTTCCTGTCTTTCCTCTGCCTCACTGCGAGCTTTCCTAGGCATAGTTGTACCAGTGGATTTGAGGACTCTTAAGATGCCTCTGGAATACCACACTGAATGTAGAATATCCCTGTGTCACCAAGAACACCTTGGTTCTGTATTGTGAGGAGCAGATGTTTCCCTCATTTTCTAGAGTGAGTCCCTGCAACTTGTAGGGACCTGCATGACCTACCAGATACTCATTTGGGTTGATGGTATTGAGCCAGAAGCTTGAGGGGAAGCTGTGCAGCAACTCCTCTCCCGCAGGAAAGCTGCAGCAGCCGATGCTTGGTGTCAGCCCTCTGTGAAGACTCTCCAGGAGATAAGCAGACCGTCCCTTCTTCTGTCCTGCTGTGATATGGCAAGCAAAGCACCTAGTCTTGATGGCCACTGATAACCCCCAGTAAAAAATAAGCTCAGCATGACAGACCTGAGGCTTCAGGTTCACTAGGATGCTTAATGAACAAGTATCAGACTTTACAAACTTGTAACCTTTTTAAAAGAGAAGAAATTTTGCCCAGCCCTGTAGGTTTATAGGAAAGTAGAGTGAGGGTTTCCTCTTCAAGCAAATAAGGTAGTGGTAGAAGAAGAGACTTAGCATTAGAAAATTACTTTCCAGAAGCAGTAAGGATGGAATAGGCAAGTGTTGGGTGCCTTCTAGCAGCTGAATGCAATGTATAAATGATGTAAAGTTGATTCCAAACCAAACCTCACAAATTTTAGGAAAGTTTGACTCTGAACTTGGTGGCTCAAGCTTGTAACTGAAGTTAATGCAGCTTGAAATTAATGATGGCACTTTATTGGCACTTCTGCATTTCTATGAATTAAGCAAATCTTATTGTGTTCACAGTACAGAAAAGGAGTTAAATTGAATATTTGCGGGTAATAACTTAGAATTTGAAACTTCTACAGTGAAAATTATTCCCATTTTCCTTTTAGCACAGTATAGTTTGGATTTGAGAAATAAAGGAGCATAGCTACGGTAAGCAATAATTTAGTTCTGTAATTCACAAGGTTGCTCAGTGAGTCACTGAACCAGATCCCACCACTGACTAATATGTATTTATTTAAATAGATTTCATTATCTCATGATGGGTTTTGTTAATGATTGTGCTGTTACATTTTTTCATTGTGTTAAGCAAAGGTTTGAGGGAATTCCTTGTGATAAATCTAGTCTTGCAGGTAATCATGCAGCAATAACCAAGAAGACCTCACCCTACTCAATTATGTTAGACATTTTGTTTTATTGCCAGATTCAATTAAGGAGAGTAACAAAATAGCATAGTTTAGGGCTGAGATGAGTAACTTAGTATTTACAAATTTGCTTGTCAGGCTTTTGAGTCAGAAGGCAAGGAGATTCTTAAGACTTAAACAGTGATTCACCAGTTCCCATCTTGTTTATGCTAAGCTTTTCTCTGGATTGAATTTTTGCTTGCAAATGACAAAATTATAAGCCTTTAATTGACTACATTTAATTCACTTCTGTATATATTGATCTAGGAAAGTTAACAAGGAAAGGGAAAGGATGTAGTATGTGGCCTGCAAAGTGGAGTCTCTGTACCCAAATCGTGACATCCAAAAAGATTTTTGTTTTCTCACACCTTGCACAACAGGAACACAGAGTGGGATCTGAAAATATATATAAAATGTCAAAACAACTCTGTAGAAGCTCCAAAGGCATGTGTCTGTATTACCTAGGATCTTGGTGTTGTCATGCAGGCAGAAGTTGATTCCAAAAGAACCTCACCTGCTTTAAGCTTAGCTTGGCAAATTACTTTAGTATAGATAATATACTTTTAGCACAGGATGGTGATAAATGGTGATATTAATACCATTTAGTCTCTGTCCTTAATTTGATGTCTGAGTCAAGCAAAATACTCTATTTTTCAGTTTATTTGCAAATAAAATGGATTCATCACACACTTTTCAGGCATGTGATGAATTAGGTATTGGAGAAATGAAAAGTGTTGTCAGGATTAGTAAGGGAAGTCACAAAGAAGTCTCCATCTCAGAAAACCAAAGTCTGTGGACATTTGAATCTGTGGTTTCTGCCTGTCTCCAGAAGGGTCCATTGCAAAATTTGCATTCATTTTTGGATTTGGATTTTGAACACTCCAGGGCTTTCAGGTAGGGCCCATCTCCAGGGAAAATAAAACTTAACCACAACCGCCAACCCAAAACTGAGCCATCAAGTAACCCGAACCCAATTGAGTAAGGTTAAAAAGAGTTTGGTTAACTGTCTTGTTTGGTTGCTGTTGGCGAGAAAAAGAAGTGGGAGCGAGAGATGCCTTTTTAGGTATTTCTTAACCAGGTTAAATTAGGACATTAAAAGTCTTGTGAGGAAGTTTCAAGGGCTGATTGGATTGCTTGGATCCCAACCCAGCTGGTGGAGATGAGTCCAAAGTTCCAGATGGTTATTAAATTAGAAAGGGAGAGATCATATGAGGTCTGCATTATTTCTACAAAATATCTCCCTTAGTTCCTTATGGATAAGCACATCCCTAAGATACTCATCAACATCCTATGACACGTGGGCTTCTTAATCTGGTTAGTTTGTGTCTGGTTTGAATGGGAAGAACATTTCCAGAGCTGGTCAGCCTGTGGCCTTGCTATCAGTTACCTGTTCAAGGAAGAGAAATCAGAATTCTTTTAATGTTTTAGCACCAAAATTGTTCTTTCCTACTGACACCATATTAAAAAATTCTTCCTGTCATTGGAATTCAGTTTAGTTCACCCTTTTCATCAAATAATAGCAAAGGTTTTTTTTCTTTGTGGTGGTGTTTGCATTTTTAAGTGTTTTTTTGCAAGTGCTGATATCTGCAAAATTTAATAACAAGGTTTGATTGAAAAGTATATTCTACTTCCTGCCATTCATGCTCCTTGTTTAGTTTTAATTCTACATTTGCAGAAAATGAAAACCAGAATGTAAAACTGATTGATGCACGTGCCCTTATATGCTAGTAAAATGCATCAATTTGGGTTATGAATGCTTCAGGAGAACTCATGAGAGCAAAACAAACATAAAACCTAGATGAGCTTCACACACAAACTCTTAGCGAACACTGACCTGATTACACGTTTGTAACTTGTTTTTTTAGTACAGATTTGGGATTCAGTTAACTGAGAATGTGCCTTTAAAAGTTTCCAAATGACCCATTCTGCTACCCCACCTTCTTTTCCCTGATTAGGAAAGGGAAGGATGTACTGAAGATAACACTGAGGATACCTTCCAAATGACCGGAGGAAAGGAAAGAACAAGGAGAAGGGATCATTAAGATGATAAATGAAAGTTGGGTTTGCTGTTATTACAGGTTATGTTGTTTTTTCTCCAGGGGAGTGAAAAGGAGGAGGGGATGTACCATTTCCTGTTAGAGAAACTATAATCAGCCATAGAACATTTACAGTTTTCGGAAGAAAAGGTCCTGACTGTGCTACTGTACAAAGATTGAAGTGGCAAAGCCAAGGTTCATATTGTAGTGTTAACAAGTTTGTGAAAAAGAGAACTCAACATGCCATTTCTTAAGAACTTGGAGGAGGCTTAATAAAAGATGCCAAGATGTTTGTTTACATAAAAATGAGTGATGGCCCAAACAAAGACTGCAAATTGTGAAGAGAAACACATCTAAATTAGTCTTAAATTTGGATTTAATCTATTCCTCTTTCTGTTTTTATGGCAAATACTTTTTACCTAAGTGGTCTTTGAAACTCTAATTTCTCCAGAACTTGGTGTAATAGGATTATTTGGTAAATAAGTTGGATTATCAGCATAATTCTTAAATTCTGTGTTCTCTTTCAAACAGTATCAAAAAGAATATATTTTGGGATGGGGAGGAGACTGCATGACTAGTGTTCCTCAAGATGCCAGCAATTGTGCAGGATCTTTAGGAGCTGTTACAAGCCACCATTACTTCAAGTCAGGTGCAAAGGAGGGGAAGTTCCAAAGCAAGGTGACCTAGAAAGTTGGAGTCTCAGAACCTCTCATACTAGCCAAAGAAACACACAAGTACCTCCTCTGTAGAGAGGGCTCTGCATTGGTTTTGTGCACTTGTGCCTGTGGTTGATTAATGGAATTTTTACTCGAAGCAGAAAAGTTTAAAGTTCTTTTGTTATACTTCTAATTTTCTGCTTTTCTCTGATGTGTTCAGAATCCCGCTCTCACAGCTTCTGCCTAGCTGAAAAAATGTTTACCCCTTTAAAGTGAAAAAATAAAGTTGCAAGCCATATGAATAATGGCAGCTAACGGAGAGCACTTGACCTCTAAAATTGAATTTTATCAGAAATCAAGGAACTTGACTTGAATATTTTAAACATTATAGAAGCAAGTAAAAACAAAGTGTCTATAACACAACTTCTTTGGATTTCCATATAGTTTGTGAAGTGTCATGAGGATTTCTACAGTTACAAAGATTTCAGCACAACACTTGTTTATCTGTAGATATGATACAGTGCAAGGTGTTCATCTCTGTCTTCTTAGTTGCAGTGACCAGTGTATATTCAGATGATAAAATTGACAAAATCTTATTATTTTTGAATCAAACCTGTTGGTTGGTTTCTTACACCAGCCACAGATGACTGAGAAGTACAGCTGGGATATTCACCTGAGCTTCTTGGTCCTTCTGCACTAGACTGAAAGCTTTTAAGTACAGTCCTTCCACATAGGTTTCTGGTGCTTTGTGCATTTTCTCAGGCCTTTCTTCAAAACTGCAGTGTTTTCTTTCTGAATCTCTTTGGACTATGAGGTGAAACGTGTCAGGAAGGCCTAGACAGTGCAGAGAGAAGAGGTTTTCTGTTCTTCTAGTTTGCCAGTGCTTTCTCCAGAATTCAAATTTAAAATATTAAGTTTGTCATTAATTTTTAGATTACCTCAGTAAGGTACCTGTGTACAGCTACCCCTAGTAATGCTGCTGTTGTCTTTTGGATAGTATGATAAATCCATAATGTTAAAAAGATATTAGGAAGGCACAACAACTCTTTTCTACCATCAGTGCTAAGCACTCTTCTTTATAAGAAAAATTCATCAACGGAGCATGCAATGAATATGCCAAACAAGACTTCAGTACAGGTGATCTAAATGAATGGCATGGTTTTACATACTAAAAACCCAGACAAACACCAATTATTCCTCCTAAGTCAATTACACATCTCTTGGGCTCTTAAAGGAAAGTTGTCTTACCAGCTGTCAAGCCAGGAACCAATGCAGAAAATTACCCCCATAATGTGTAGGACCAGAGACAAACTGTTTCCCAGAGTCCTCAGTGTTTGCAAACTGTCTGGACCTTAAATTGCAAGACTCATCCTCTCACCTTATCTTCCAGGTATTTTCAGCACTTTTCTGCCAATCCTGCCTGACTCTTCAGGCATACAGTGGCTGTGCATGGAATGCCTTTGCATCTTGGGAAAAGGTATTATAAATTGTATGAGTCAAAGGCAGCTTCTTGAGGACCTGATTTATTCTGCATCCTTTTGGGAAGAAGAGAAAAAAACACTTTCTGAATCAGTTCGCTTTTGAAAATTAGTAAACCTTTTGTTGTCCACTCATATTGTACACTGAGATGCAATAAAGTAAAAAAAGGCAATATCGTGAAGTAAAACTCAGAGGCTTTATTTAGATGCATAACCAAGTTTGTTTGCTTTGAAAGAACAGTAACAATGTAATGTATATCTGGTGCAGAGTTAAGTACATCCTTGTCCAGTTTTGATTTATGTGATCATTTCTGGATGTTAACTCCATCATTGTTAACATAATGTCTGTCATTTTTATATTCATGCTGCCCATGGGCACACACTAGCGCATCAGCATGAAAGAAATGTGAAAGAAAACTGGTAGCAGTTCCCAGTGCAGGAAACTTAGTTCCCTGAAATAACAGAGGTTGGTGTGTAGTGAGCTGTAGATCATTTTAAGGCAAGGAGATCTGTGTAACTGGAGGAACTGTGTTAGGAGAGAGAAGGCAGCCAGTGATTCCTGTAGCTTATTAACCTCTTGAGGGCCATGTGCAGTATGCAGACATCATCCACGGTCTGCTGCTGTGCGTATACGTGATGTGTCTATCAAATTACCTGAAGAGAAATGCAGCCACTTCTGTCGCCTGCTAAAACACATCAGGAGATACGCTGTGAGCTCAGGCTGCCTGGGCTTTTGAAGGTAGAAGTTGAACTTTGTGAAAAATGCTTGTACAAACGGTTCTGTAAACGTGTATGTAATTCATACAAGATGTCTGTGTAATTCACACAACAATTTTGTTCAGTATACAACGAAGAGTTTCTCCAACCCCTGTGCTGGGCAGTAACTCCATAGCATATGAGAATGGGCATCTTTTAAGAGATACAGATAATGGAGGTTTTTTAGGTAAACAAAACATTCAGAAGTTGCCACAACGATTAGAGATAAACACAGTTCTCAAGGGAAGTTTTATGTGTATAAACAAAAGACATTCTTGTTTGTCTTTCACGTTCATTTCAAAATTGCACTTAATTACTAAATCCTTCCCGTGTGAGCTTTGCAACTTGTGTTCTTTAACTAGATACTATAGCCTATGTTTTAGTACCCATAGTTTCATAGTTGAAGTTCAGGGATATCTGCAGTGGTACTTTTGGTTCATTTACTTTGTAATACAATTTAACCTAGAGGCACTGTATGACTCGTATCATAACTTGTCAACATCAAAATTTTATATTTATGATTTAAACTGAAATTTACAGTTGTCAATAAAGTAATATGTTCAGTGTGTTACTGTAAAGTCATTCATATAAACCCTTAATTTCATCTTAAAATTGTATTTTGATTTTGTGTCAGCTGGTGGATCCCATCTGGGGGATTCAGGTGCAACTGCTGAGCTGAGGGCAGAATTTAACTGTTCACTCTTGGCCGTTTTGCCTTTTGCTCTTCTTTTTTAATCAGCCTTTTTCTCTCCATTTCATATGATTGTGCTTTTATTTTTTGTTAGACACTGATCTTGGGAGGAGAAGGAGAAAACGCTGATGAGATTATACTAGTTTGAGGTGTGCTGTGCTCAGAGAGGGGCAGAGTTTTAGTCCAATTTTATGCAAGACACCATCATAATAAGGTATTACCTGTACATTAATGCAGATGTCAAAGTAATCTATCATGGGTCATAGCAATCATCTGATTAGTCCTGTGATTCATAGACAAATCGATTATTACTGAAATGACCCAAAGGATGTGATTTAAACATGATATTCTTTTAAGTCAACATCCAGAGTTTGCATGTGGATAGCCTGGAGTGAGGGATTCAAGCTGTTCTGTCAAGAGCCCAGTTTTGAAAATACATTTGCTACTATTCTTTATTGGTATTATGAACTTCTTCCCTTATGAATGAAAATACAGAGCAACACATTATTGTGGGTAATCTTTTTTACATAATACAGTGCTCACCTGAAGCCTCAAGTCATGTTTCAGAGGCACCTGTCTGCTGATGACTACATTTGAATTGAGAGCAATGTGTAGCAAGGTTGATGGTTGAATTCAGAAAATATGTTTCATAATAAGAAGTTCTTTGTTTCCACCTGATGTGTCTGTGCTATGGCAAGTATTATTTGTGCTACTGAAATGATCTGGTAATCCAAAGGATAAAACAACCACTTCTTCATAATCCAGCATACAGCTCCTTGTTGGGACTTGGGCCAAACTTCCAACTTCAGATCATCCACAGCAACTATATGTATGAGTTAAAGACAGTTTATGAGAGTGTAGGTGATGATTTCAGTCATCTTTAACTGAAAAAAACCAGATATTAACTTAGATAAAAGTTGGTGGGAGCAACTACTAATTTTCAATGTACAAAAGTAAAGTTTTTTGGACTTAAAAGTTTAAACTTATTACCTGAAAGTAGTGACTGTTTGGGGGCAAAGATGGAACTATGAAAGTTAGGAAGTTGAGAAACAGGTAACACAAGTTTAAAAAATGAATTTAATTTAAGAGTGCTTTGTTATCCAGGAATTAAACTAAATGCTAGCCATTTCATAGCAGCTCTGTATAAGTAAAAAGAAATACAAAAACAAGTCTACCGGTTCCTCTACATGTCACTGCCACTGGGTAACTGTTCACACCTACATTAGTCACTCCTTCAATGGGCCATGAAATCGTTCCAGCTTTTAAAATGTGTGAGAGAATTAAGGCAGGTGCTGACACATCATAAATGATAGCCTAACCTTCAGGCTGGTACAGTAGTGGCATTGTTACTGTTTGCATTCTGGAAAACACATGGCTTGTCAAGTTGCAATAAAATTATTTTGTGCTTTTATATTGTTAAGACTCTGTGGGGTCTTTGGACTGCCCATGAGAACCATGAGACTTACTGATGGAAATTATATTGATACTCAGTATGTAAAGATGGGTTTTTTTGATGTTGCTGGCTTTGTGTCACTCAATAGCTGTTGGATTACTTAATAAGGAAGAAACTTGCTACAGAATGTGCTCGCACATCTGCTATTGGAGGAATCAAATACTGAACCATCGATGGTCAAAAAAAACCTTAACTACTTCTCTGAAAATCCTCTCAGAATAATAGTAGTTGTAAAAACAGCAGATAAAGTGATATTTTAATTTCACAGTAGAACAAATATTCAAGTTTTTTTTCATGAAAGGATATGGAAAAATAGAGAATAGAGAGAGTCATCTTCAGTTCATGGATATTTTTCATGATCTCTTATTTAAGCCTGGAATCCAGTGAATTGCTATGGAGCTTCTTATCTCAAGAAATCATTACTATTCTCTCAAAGGAGTGTTTAATCTTTGGTTTCTTACAGGTTTGTCTTACAAATAAAACTGTATTGAATCTCACTACCTTTAACCAGTTGTTGAAGTTTCTGTCCTCCCTTTTTCCGAAACTTATACCAGATTGTCAAAAGGAAAACACCATTACTGTATGTGAGCTTCTGTTAAAAGTTCAGATGAAATTACCTAAATCATTATGAGTTTTAGAAAACCTGCATATTTTTCTTGCTAACAATAAGGTAACTTAATTACTCTAATTAGTGATTTAATCACTGTATAAAAACTGCCTTGGTTTTTGTGTCACATTTAGCCCTATATGAAAATCTCTTAATACAGCATTAGGGAATTAGAATTATCCTGGTACTGAGTGAAAACAACATATTCTGTTGTGTAACCAGAATTGCATGTATTTTCTGAATATACCTGCTTTCCTAATTGCAGAACTAAAATATTTTCTTCATTTATGATTTACCTTAATATGTAGGAAGGACAGCAGACAATACAATAGGACTGTTAACCTATTCTTGCTTCTTTCTCTCTTTTATATCATTTTCCAAAAGTGGGCACACATTTATGTTTTCAAACTGTATTTTGAGGTCTCTTTTGGTGTCACTTTTTTGGTTTTATACCCAAGATGACCTTATCTACTGGTGCTATGCAATTTGTAATATATTCCAATGACACTTCTGTGAGGTAATGTTATTTTCAATTGTGTAGCTAGGGAACAGGCACAGAAGAGTAGGTGCAACTTTCCTGTAACTAACTCTGCCTAGTCATTTAGGCTTCCTCTAGTCATCTGCAGTTAAGGTAACATATCACACACCCCCCAGCCCACCCAGTGACTTAGCTTGGATCACTTGGAATTTCTGTGGCAAGCAGTGTACTAAACTCAGATCTTCCAAGAGCTACATTAGCACTCTTTTTATTGGAACGTACCTCCTTTCTGAAATAAACAAATATATTATGCCAAAGTACAGTGATTTGAATACTGCTCCTTCATGTGGATCAGCAAGAAGCGTAAACCTTATGATTATTTTGTCACTATTTTAAAGGCTTTGATATTTCTCTTATTAAATAATTAATAAAGTCATCCATCATCTTGGTTTTCATGGTTTCTATACTGATTGCTTTCCACAGATACTACACTCTCAGGGGAAATCGGCACCAAGAAAAAAGTGAAAAGACTGTTAAGTTTCCAGAGGTATTTCCATGCATCCAGGTTACTGCGTGGAATTGTACCACAAGCCTCTCTGTACCTGCTGGATGAGGACTACCTTGGGCAAGCAAGGGTAAGACAGGTCTCCAGATCTCCATTTCCTTTAGTAATATTACAGAGAGTGTCAATTTTGTTTCAGTCATCGGATAAACAAATTTATGGGTGATCTTTCTTAAATGACCCACATTACATGCCCATCTCACAGCAAACAGACTGTCCATTCCTCTTTTATGGTTACAGCTTTAAAGGCTCAGGTCTCAAAGCAACAAGAAAATGTCTAAATCTATTCAGCATTTCAGATTCCAACAACCGAAATTATAATCTGGATTTATTAAAGGATGGAAGGATCTCTGGCTAAGTTACTGATTTAAGTAAGTGCAGCCTTGACACGGGATTTAATGCATCCACTTGAAAAAAAACAGATGTCTCTCAGCTGGTATGGAACCCATTAGGCAACCCACAATAGTCCTCCATAATGGCAAAGACTAGGAAACAGGGAACATTCACTGCAAAGAACTTCACAATGATCAAAATATAATTATATTATTTTGCAGCTCTTATACTCACTTTGAATGGTATTTTCTAATGAAACTTGCACAACTGATGGCATTGGGATTATGTGCCTAGGCAATTTCTATTCTCTGCGAGGTGTTGGAAAGTAATGAAGAATTCAGAATGAGTTTGAATATAAACTAAGAGATGGGAGTGAATGCATATTTGATTCACGCATATGCCATTGTAGGTCATACAGCTAATCCAGACTCAGTCTCTTAACTGAACTGAAGTAGCTGTAAAAACACTGTATATGGTGGTAATGATGGATTCTTCTGCATGTCTGAGTGGGCTTCACAGTAGGACTGTAAGTTTATAAAAACTATTCCTGCTTCTTGGTTTCTTTAGCAAATTGTAAGTCATATTCACCATGAGAGCTAAGATTTTAATACATTGTATTAAAAACCTAAGAAAATTTACACTGATTTGGGGGACATGAAAGAACAATAAAGAATTTGTGTAGTAAAAGGGAATATTTTCATTATTTTTGGTTTATATTATTCCTTGTCTTGAGCTCCATCTAGAAGACATTTTTAGTATTGAGTTCAAAACCTCCTCAGTTAAAAGCGCAAGTGATATTTTATGCAGTACAGCTACATTTGGTGCCTGATGTTTGATATTTCAAGTACACCTCTATAGCTTTCCTGAATAAAATTTCACAGAATCTCAGAATGTGATGAGTTGGAAGGGACCCACAAAAGGGATCACTGAGTTCAACTCCTGGCCCTGCACAGGACCATCCCCAAGAGTCACACCATGTACATGAGAGTGTCATCCAAAAGCTTCTTGAACTCTGTCAGGCTTGGTACTGTGACCACTTCCCTGGGGAGCCTGTTCCAGTGCCCAACCACCCTCTGGGTGAAGAACCTTTTGATTGATTAACATGGAATAATAATTAAAATCTGCTTTACAGTTTGACACACCAGTCATTTGCCTTTTCATATTTGTTTTTTCCAGCATATGCTATCCAAAGTGGGAATGTGGGATTTTGACATTTTCTTGTTTGACCGCTTGACAAATGGTAAGTAATTTTTTTTAAGTCTTTAATATCTCTCATATATGACTATTCAAGAAATCCCTAATTAATTATTTGCTAAACATTTCCAGTTTAGGTAACTGAAGATAAATTTGCCATTTTTAACTTCTCTTAAAATCATATCCTGGAATTTTATCAGGCTTTTACTGAACTATAGGGTAATGTTTAAAGTGTCCTTTTGTATTAATCTAACCTCCTACATTTGTTGTGGTCACCTCTTCAAGGAGGTCTTTCTGTTTCCTTTACCTGGGAAATTGCCAAGCTACTTTAAATATAGCTGTTAGATACATTGGTCAATAATTCCAGATCATCATAATCAGTCAATTTCTCTTGAGACAAAAGACCTTTAAGTAAACATACCCTTGCTTCTGTTCAGCAGCAAAAATTGGGAAATTTATTAAGAAAATAAAAATATGTGAAATGTTTTCCCTAAATGCCTGTAACATATGCCTGTGATGTATTTCCTTATCTTTCTTTGGCCCTGCTCAGTAGTTAGGGCCAAATAAGTTTTCATGTCCTTTTTGTTCATATATTTATTTTCTTTCTGGAGTTATTTGAAATAAGGAAAGACTCCTTTCACACATAGTTTATATGTAGTATGGGCTTGGTTTGTCTGGGGTGTTTTTCCTAACTTTTCTGGAAACACTGCTGCTGAATTAAGCAGTGCAAACTTTTTAAAATATTGTGTATATGTATAGTTGATCATGTAGTACTAGTTAGGCTCAATTGTGCCAGTGTTCCCGGTATTGGATTGTAGTGGGTTGACCTTGGCTGGATGCCAGCTGCCCACCCGGCCGCTCTGTCACTCCCCAGCCGGACAAGGGAGAGAGTGAGGTGGAAAAAACAACTTGTGGGTTGGGATAAGGCAGTTTATTTAAAGCAAAAAATAAAGCGGAAGCGAAGCAAAAGATAGCAGGGTTTATTCTCTACTTCCCATCAACAGCGATGGTCGGCCACTCCCGAGAAGCAGGGCTTCAGTACACGTGACAGTTTCTCAGCAGGCAGCCACTGGAGACAATGAGTGCCCACCCTCTTGCTCTGTGCTTTAGCTCTTATATCTGAGCTGATGTCATATGGTCTGGAATATCCCTTTGGTCAGTTTGGGTCAGCTGGCCTGCTTGGGTCTCCTCCCAGGATCTTGCCCTCATTTGAGGAAGGAATGTTACAGTGCTGATGCTGTGCTCAGCAGGAGCCAAAACACTGTTGTGTTACCAACACCCTTCTAGCTACCAATGCAAAGCACAGCACTTTGAGGGCTACTGTGGGGAAATGAACTGCAGCTCAGCCAGACCCAATACATGGATTTACAGTAAGGCCAGTGTAACATTACAGTGGGACTTGAGACTGTAAGTGCTGCAACTCATTTTTCTTGTCTGCGTCATCATTATGAGATGCAACTGTAGCTGAGCTAGGTACATGGGCTAATTACATGTTTGTACAGCCATGCATAAAATAAAAAATTTAATTACAAATTGCTGCTTTTTAGTAATTAATTAATTAGTACAGTATGGCAAACCAAAGTGGCAGAAAAGCCATTCTCCTTTCTGCTGTTTCTGGAGGTAGACCTGAATTATGAAGATGATGTCATTCGCAAACAAGCCTGTCATAAGACTTCCAGTTCAAACCATGTCAGTTTACCTTCTTCCAGTTAAAACCACAGTTTGCCTGTGTCATGCTGAAAACGCAAAAGTGACTTCATGGCAGCTAGACACAATAATGGTACTCCATTGGTACAGCTGTGCCATCAACTCTTGATTATATATATAGGAGTACCTTATGTAAGTGACTCGTGAGTATATGAGTGTCATCTAAGCTCATATGATACGACCTAAGGTGATAGCATCTGATTAATAGGAAATTACCGAGATTTTTAGTCTTGCTTGTTTTGTAACTCCTGTTACAGGATCTAAGAATTGTTCCTTTCTGCTTTTAGGAAACAGTCTCGTAACACTGCTTTGTCACCTCTTCAATGTGCATGGACTTATTCACCATTTCCAGTTAGACATGGTTACATTACACAGGTTTTTGGGTAAGTGCTCACCTCAAAGCCATCTTTGAATGAAGTTTGCAGCTTAAGTAGAGCATCAGAGAAGGCACTGGCTTGGTCTGTGTATCTACATAAAAATCATGCTGTTGTTGCAAATATTTCAGTAAAGCATTTCTGTGATATATGTTGGCATACAGTTACAGACCCTCAGGTACTTGGTTCAGTACCTAGTCAATGGAGGGACTTCAAAAGGCTCTGCATTGGGCTGAAGCATCCCAGTACCACAATCGTTCTGGTGATTTCACATAAACTATTCCATGCAGACATATGGCCAAGCTGTAGGCCCACACAGACAGACAAACAGACAGACACTGCAGAACCTAAACGTGCTCAGTACGATTGTGGTGTAGTATAATTATTTTAGTGACTAACAGACCACTGAGACCCAGAGCAGTTAAAAGCTTATGTGCAAAATTTAACAAATCATATCAAGCTGTCTGCACTGAATAGTGTTGATGAAAGCCCCTGCTGCTGTTACTGCCAACACAGATATTAGCCCCATGCTGTCAGTGAACCAAAAGAAGAAATTGGCCAAAATCAATTACTTTTTGCATCATGTTTTGAATGCAGCTGAATGCCAGTTTGTTAGGCTGTCAGGAGGAGTTTCCAAGTCAGGGTCTCTTCTTTAAGAGTGCCTAATTGTTGCTTCTGGAAAGCATTCCTCTGGTATGGAGAGACAAAATATCCCTGCTGTTTCTAATTCCTGTGGGCAGCCATGAAGTGGACACTTGAGTCATTAGAACTAGTGGTACTCAGAGTTCAAAGGATTACCCACTGTACTTCACGATGCTTGTGAAGTTGGAAACAAACAGAAGGCTAGGACTTTCTTTGGCGTTCCCTGTGCTGGCAACGAGTGCCATGGGAAATCTGCCTGTTACCTTTCTGTTTGATTGATTTGATACTGTCTAGGAGAGTGTTTTGGGCAAGATCACATGCAGCTTCCAGTGTTCCCATGGTGTTGTCCCAAGACCACCTAGTGGTGCAGGCACTGCTGCAAGGAACAAATGGGTGTGAAGCACACACCTCAATGATTTTCTGTGCAAGTGAAAGCTGAGAGTTAATAGGTTGGCGCTCCTGATCCAGCTGGACCAGTTCCAGCACTGTAAACTAAAGCAAGAAGGACTGGTATTTTAAAATGAACACATAGATGTGACTAAAATTATCACAGGAGATTTTGCTGTGGATACCCCAATGCTTTATCTTTTGATTCTATGCATGGGGGATGTAGAAATGCCTTTGGCTGTAGTTCATCACTCAAATAACAAATGATGCCAGGATATCAGGGCCTTACTACCTGCTGCTGTAAAATAGGTGGTACTGTCTTAATGGCACACTGCTACCCTATGGCAGCAGCCTAAATAATTACACACCATTCTGGATAAATTTGCCTCTCTTCCTTGTTTATTTTACTCCTGAATGAGAGCCTTCACTAAGGCAAGAAAGAGTTGATTTATGCACTATACCCACTCTATGCCCTCAGGCCTCACAAATCCTTTCATGCATTTTTTCTCTAAAGGTGTCCCAATAAGAGCAGCAATCTAAATAAACTACAGCAATTTGAAGAAAGTCCTTAGACAGCTGACTGCAAAACCTCAGATTGTATTTTAAGTCCAGTTCCCACTTGTGGCCATGGCATTCAGAGACAAAAGGATCTTTGTTTTCTGTTTTGATTCCCAGTTATGGTTCAAGAAGATTACCATAGCCAAAACCCATACCACAATGCTGTCCATGCTGCTGATGTCACACAAGCTATGCACTGCTATCTGAGAGAGCCCAAGGTAATGACAACCTTTCACACTGGTGTTGCTTTCAGATGATTCTCAGATTTTTTTCCCAGGATTGAAATAAAAAGATGTTTTTAGATAGCGAAAAGTGATTGCGTGCTGGAAGTCACCAACAAGTCAGGAGCAGTGTCAGCTACAGATTACAGACATTTTAATCAAGCTACTAGAGTCACTTCTCATCATGCAGGCAATGTGTCTAAATGCTGTCATATGAGCTCCATCCACCACGACGGTGTGTACCAGCCACCCAGCAGTGGCTGCAGTTCTTCTCCAGTGAAACTCAGCAGAAGGCAATGCATGCCTGTGCCTCAGTCACCTCAGGGCATAAGGTCCTCTCATCAGTATTTCAGAATACCAGATTAGGCAGTGCCACACCAGGAAAGGGCAAAACAATCCCTTCAGATGGGTCTGTTGTGCAAGGGTGTCCTCTGCAAAAGTAAACAGGAGCATTTGACTGCTGCAGCAAGTCCTCACAGCGTCAGGGTGTGACATTACCTTATGTTACTGGAAGGCACTGTGATAGTGGAGTGCTGAGCCACAGTATAAGAACATGACTAGTCTTTCCTGGCTTGACTTAAATGAAAGGATGTTCTGCTAGAACTAGCAGTTTGTTACACGAGAATATAGTAATGGTGAGGACAGAAGCAGGCCCCAGCTTTCCTGTATTTTCATCTCCTGCAAGATCTGCAAGTCCCTTCTGTCAAGACTTGCAGAGGACAGCCAACATCCAGAACCTGTACCATTACTGCTCTTCAGTTCTCATCTTGGGATGCTTCTTTCATCTCACAGACCTGTACTCTGTACAGACTCATCAGGCTGTAATAGCTGCTTCACTGTCAGAAACAGAAAATGCTAAGACTTCCTTTCATTTCCTTTCAATTATAAGAAAATTTGCTTCTAAATGAGGTCTATAGCAGAAAAAAATCTGGACAGGTTTTCAAACTTGGATGTTTGAAATTAGAAAGGTAAATTATATTCTCTAACAAAATACTTATAGTTAAACTGAAATAGCTAACAGCCAAGTTTGAAATTTCAAAAGCTGATGAACTCTGCATTTTATAACAGTGCCATGCTAGAAAAATGAAACCTAATCTATTGTTGGCATTACTAAATAGTGTGAGGCAGAGCTCTCGCCATGTACGCTAGCGTAGCCAACCTGCCAGTATACTTGTTTAATTTTTTAAACTGAATGTTTTAGACTATGCTCAAGCACTTCTATTACAACAATCCATATGTTGCCATGAATGATAAAAGAGATAAGAAATACAAACTATAATAAAACATGATTATATAGTCTAATATCTTTAAAGATGTTTGTTCAACCGTCACCTTAAAAACGTTCACAAAATTTATTTTGTATTTGACATTTGTATACAAATGCCTATAAAACCAAGCAATGCCAGCTGGTTTGTTTATTTGCCAAAAAAAGAAAAAGTGTTTACTGTTCATGTTGTGATTAATGTGTGTGATGATTCAGCTTGCCAACTTCCTCACCCCATCGGACATCATGCTGGGACTGCTAGCTGCTGCGGCCCATGACGTGGATCACCCAGGGGTCAACCAACCCTTTTTGATTAAAACAAAACACCACCTTGCCAGCCTGTATCAGGTAAAACTGCTCATCAACCTGCTAGCATGTGAAATGGTGACAAGGAGAGTTTAAGCAATTTGCAGTGAACTCTAATGCCAAAATCTGGCAGCGGGGGGATGCTGATCAAGTCATCCTGCACTTCAGAGTCTGGACAATTTCAGTGACACCAGGTGTCACTTCTTACAGCAGAGCTGATACACATGAGAAAGAAAGTGGAAATGCTGGATTTTTTTGAGGACATTTATCAGTTACCTGACATTTATCAGATCTGCTGTGTAGATCATCTGGGATGAACTGTGAGGAACTGTGGGTAGGAGATTTAAAATCACAAGAAGATAATTTGTACTTCATCTTCCTTCAGTGACCAAGTAAGCAGCAGGCATGCTCTAAATTGGTGCTGCATTAAAAGAAACTTTTGCTTCATATGGCTGTAGAAAAATTAAATACTTAGTGAACACTGCATTAAAAAAAATAGAAGATAGAGGAAACCAAAGGAAAGTTGTAGACATTTACAGTAATGTTCCTTGAGATATAAAGAAAGAACTTAAAAACAGCCACTAGGTCACACCACAGGCTGTCTAGACCAGTATCCTGTTTCTAAGAGCAGCGAGTAAAAGATCTCAGAGAGAAAAGTAAGTCTGGGATAAGTACAGAGCTGTCCTTCGCCTGGTATACTTACTTCCAGCTTTGGCAAGCAGTAGTAGAAAACTTCTGAAACAAAAATACAGACCCTCTTATTCAATAAATACCTATGAACACATGCTGCCTGATTTTTGTGGTCCCTTTTGAATATATTTGAGGTTTTGACCCACATTGGAAGAGTCAACTTCAGCCTTCAACTTCATAATGAGGTGTCAGAAATAGAATATCCTGAGGTAAAAATTAATCTGCCTGAAGAAGACTCACTAATAGCTGTGTACCTTTCTACACGTACTTGGCAAATTGAGAGGTTGCTGTGATGTCCTCATTACTCAATAAGAGAGTCTCTCTTGTTCTCCTCTACTCAGGCAATGTTTGAGTTTTCCCAATACACGTTTCATTGTGCAATGGTGCAACTGTCCTGCCCTCAGATATGGGAATGGGCTGCATTGTGAGAGCTCCAGCCAGGGCATAGTAATGCTCAAACACTGAAAAGTTTGTGACTGGCCTCATCATAAACTGATGCACCATATTATGTCACACCCATATGTGTCTGGTCCATTTTATTCCAGTCTTTTCTAAATGTTGGGCCAGCTGAGTGAGGAAAGAGAAAAGTCAGGGGCCTAAGCTGGGGGACTTTGGGAATGTTGTGTTAAGGATCCTTTGAAGAGGAGTGAGGAGAGCCATTCCACAAAAAACCCTTGTCCTACTAAAGGTACAAACAATTCCTTCTCAAATTAATAGTAAGAAACAGTAGTATATAATTAGGTTGAAAAATCAGGCTAATCTGAAAGAAATACAGCTAAAATATTAGTATCTTGGAGAGATAGTTTCTGCTCAGTTGACTGGGCTTGAATATACTTAAAAATGTTGGTTAGAAAAGGCAGTGACAATGCATAAAATGCAATCTTTCAACAGCAAATGAGATTTTAAGTACTCTACTTAGGGACATTCACTGACAAGTTTTACTTATTTTATCTGAAATTGATCCCAGATTGTTTCCAAAAATATTAGTAGTATACAGTATATGGATGCCAGTAAAAATAACTACTGGGAAAAAGTTTTGCTGAGAACATTTTTAGCAAAAAATTTAGATTCAGAGAATAGTCTGTAAAACATATACTTTACATGTGCTTGAAACTGAAACAAAAAAGGTCATGGTTTTTGGTTTTTAAGTAGCAGAACTGCTGGGATTAATCAGAAAAAAGATCAAACAAAAGTAAATTTTAACATAGCTGTCTGTCACTGGGACAGTGGACTTATCCATGTATGGCATCTATTTGCTTTTGATGGTTTGACATTTAAATTAGAACTTTACATTTGGAAGAAAAGGTTTTGCAAAAGGAGGTGGCTCAGTATTTGGCAAAGATGCAGTGTTTGACACCTTCTGAAGTGCATATATGAGAAGAGTCGTGTTTCAGGAAGATAGGCGACATCACCTAGGATTTCAGAGCTTTCAATATTTATTTTCAAACTAAATCCCTATTTTATGATACAAGACTTTTTTTTTTTTTTGTAATCTATAGGGTAATTTCCACAAGAGTCTGTTGCATGTGGTTGCATGCACCATAGTTTTCCACAAAAATAAAAGTGCCTCATTCAAGTCTCCAGTATTACAAAGACAGTTGAGAGTGTAGAAGGTGACTGTAAGGGGTCAGGAGGTCACGGAGTTCTGTGAGGAGCACACCAGCATTCCTTGTTATGTGATGCAGACTTTGCTTCTAACTTTCATTGTCTGGCTTTTAAATGAAGGACAAGAGTTTAGAAATATGGAAAGATCACATACAACCTCTGTAGAACAAAACAGGTTTCAGAAAACTGTGAAAGAACACTTTACAACTTTAATATAGATGTATATAAGCTGGAAATAGGAAGGTACGTTTTGGGCATCAGTTATAACAGTTCTACTTAAAAGCACCATTTCTAATCGAAGTGTCCATTTAACATTGTGTAGTTAAACCAATTGCTCAATGACTAAAAATAGATGACCAGACTGAGAGAAATTCTGATCCACTTCAACTTTGAATTAAAATTGCAGTTTACTCTGCACCTGGTTAATAGCAAGTCTTCCTCTCTTCAAGTTACTATTCTTTTCCAAATGCATATGTTGAGTGCAGTGGTTCAAACAGCTCAGATAAACTGACAGATTGGAGATATTGTGATAGTTTAAGTAAAATAAACAGGTTTTATTTCCTCACAGTCCCGAAGTCTGTGTTTTAGCAATTCACTGTAAATATGACAAGCTTCCCATAGTGCAGCCTCTAAAACAAACCTCAGCTACTAAGTTTTTAAAAAAAATAAAACACCAGGTGAAGCAGAGCTGAGAACTCCAGTCTGCAAACCAGCACGCAGACTTTTCTGTGCATGGGACATCTCCTCACCAGCCTAGGCGATCCGATAGCTCACAGCAATTAGTTTTAATAAGGCAGTAGTGTGTTCCTAGGTGGAATAGCTGACTCTACTGATTGTTGGCAGCTGCTTCAGGGATTCTGGCTCCTTACATTTAAGAGGAGAGTCATATGACTTCATGCTCAGTTACTGCTTGTTAACTTGACCTTTCCTTTTCCCTCCTCTGTGTACTTTCAGCGTGGGAAACTAGACAGTGCAGAAGTGTCAGTTTAGGGTTCCCCCTGTAGCAGCAGGCAACTCACAGAAGTGGAAATATTCTGAGATAATTACCTGAGTTTGCTTTTGAATTGGATGCAGGAAAGTTCTCAGATGCCTATGTGTTCAGCCCTGTTCTGGCTGGCCTTCAGTATGGCCAAAGAGCAACTGCATCCATGTAGCATAATCCCCTGGTTGAGGTAGGTGCTGGTGAAGCAGCTCCTCACAGCAAGTAAGGCTGCCATGCTGGAAGGCATGTGGGGTCACAGGGTGCTCCAAGGGGGATCTCCCCTGTCAGGATGTTTCAAGGGTGCAGTCAGTCCACGGTCCCAGGAACCTGTGCACACAGGCACTGCCTTAAACAAGTGTAAGCCTTCCCAAAAAGCAAAGGTGTCAGTCAAGTGGAGTCTGTCTAATTTACCTTCGGGTAGGAAGATGGAAGCCTGTGGTCTTGGGGTGACTCTTGGGACCAGGATTCAACTCTGTGACTGGGTAGGTGAAAAAAAAGAAGAAAAAATTTGTTGTTATGCCCTATTACATTTCCTTATTTTTCTTGGTCAGAACATAGGGTTGCAGAAGTCCATCCTGATGTATTTAGGCAAAAGGAGAAAAGGGATATTTAGGTTGGCAAATGAACAGAATTGCTGTCAAAAGTAATTTCAATACTGCGTAACTAATGTTGAGATCTGAGTCTTTCAGCTCTTCCTAAGAAAAGGACTTAATTTTTTGCACAGTTTGAAAGTTTTGGAGTTAGTTATACTTTGTTTCCTCCCCTCCCCTTCCCCAGTATCCCTCATACCTGTAAGGGAAACAAACAAGCAAACAAACAGACCCAGAGAAATACCAAAGCGACATTGTTTGTGTGAATTCAAAAGCAACAGAAAGTACTGTAATAGGAAGTCAATACAAATTGCACTCTCACCATTGCACTAATTTGTAGCATGAAGCTTCAAGAAAAATAAAAATGCAAATTGGATCTTGGTTACTGGCAATGTTTAATGTTTCAACAGTCATTAGATATGACAGGATTACAAAGGAGGATGGGGAAGCCTTAAGGAGAAAATACTGTTCAGTCCCTCTTGGAAAAGTAGAAGCTGTGCATCGTGTCCCACAGGAAAGGCAGCACTATGGCAGCAACAACTCAGACTGTGAATAAGGGAGCTGGAGATTAACAGTGGCTGGAAAGAGGGATTCTTACTCTAATTTCCCTGTTTGCAGTGACAGGGTGGAGTCCTAGCTCTGTTTACCTGCTCAAAAGGTTTGATTGTGTGTTGATTTTTTTTTTAATCCAGTGCTTATCTACTGCAAAAGCCAGGGAACAGATGCTAGAGGTTTCTGAACAAGTGACATTTCTGAGGCATTTGGTGATAGAAGGTACTCTGTGAACTAAAGAAGTGATGATTGGCAAATGAATTGTGTGTTAGGATAGTAATTTCAAGTCATCAGACACAAGATATCCAATTTGTTATAATTTACTGACAACCTAGAAAGCTGGGTTTCTGTTCTCTAGCAATTTTTTCCAACCTAACTTTGGTTCCACTTTCTTGGAAGGAAGCAAACAAAAAGGACTCAAAATTTGTTGCATACTAAGTTGCTGAAGCCTGCAAATGCTCAGCAGTACTGCTACTCCTCCTCCTTTCACTGAACAGCTGCAGATAGCTTCCAGTTCCCTGACTTCAAGGGAAATTTGGCAGTTTAGTTTTCTTTTTGTTGTCCACTCTGCATTCAAACTGTAGAGGCTGAGAAGTCAACCCAGGATTAATAGGAGGCAAAAATACGATTTTGCACTCCTGCTTTAATTCTTTTGTTAATAAATCTGTTAGAATGTAAGCTACCTCCCACTCAGGTGAGATTAGCTCCTCTGTCCACAGCAGGACTCAAAAACTGTAGAACAACAGGGCTCTAGGGCTGACCTTAGCTAAGAAATCCAGAAGTACAAGGTCCTTAAGTGTAGAAATCTAGACCAATTACTCTAATCCAAATGTGGCTAAAAAGCACACATTTTAGACTGATGTTACAGCATGTCCAGCCAGGTCTGGGTATCATGTGATATGGCAAATCCATATCTGTACCATGGATATCTGCCTAACCCTTGAATTTATTGCTGTTATTCCTCCACAGAACGTTTCAGTGCTGGAAAACCATCACTGGCGATCTACGATAGGCATGCTGCGAGAGTCACGGCTCCTCGCCCATCTGCCCAAGGAGGTGACGTAAGTGTCCACGGGAAGAAATGCATCACTGAAACTAGTCCGTGGCTTCCTTCACTCTTCTTAAAAGGATACTAGCAAAGAGGCCCAGGCTTCAGAATAGGCTGAACTTCCTGCCCTCACTTGGTGCCAGTATGAAATCATGAGACAAGTTATACAGCAGAAGTATTTTCTAAGACCTAGCCGCTTCTGCAGCACTGGAATGGCTACTCTCAGCACCAGGAGCATGGGGAGGCCCAGCAGAAGTGGAGCTTTTCAGATCAATTGTTGGCATTTTTCATTTTACATAGCACCAACTGAATATGGAAAGATTTAGTGATTAAAAAGCATGAAATAGGACATTGAAGGAGTTGGTCAAATAGCATCAAGACTGCTCAGGACTTCTATGCCTGCCTGCGAAAGCATGGTCCAGCCATTATAGGTGAAGCAAAAAAAAGCAACATGAGCACCTTGGCCAAGTTGCTGCTAGCTTTGTATCTGCTGGTTTTGTGCAGTACTAGTCCCACTGAGGAACGGAGGTTGAGCCAATGAACAGATTGCGATACTAAATTTTAAATCACAGGTGACCTTACCAAGAACATAAACAAGTCACCTAGAAGCAATAAGCTTTGTATCTCTCCAGAAATTCTTTGCATCAGACAGTTGCATCCACCTTCAGTTGGACTTCAGTCCAGACCTTCACAACTTTGACTGCAACTTCAAAGTTGCAGTATTAACCACTCAGCTCTGAGCAGCTGAAGTAAGACGTGAGCATTTTTCTTGATGCATTATGCTCTTGTTTTGGAGTGGTTTTTTTGTACTTTCCTAGCACTTTTCAGAAGCTTTCAGAACAACCTGTGCCAACAAGCATTTTTCATCTACCTTATCTATTGCTCTTGAACCCATTTAGGCAGGTAGAATGGTTGTACTCGGCAAACCCCAGCAGAGACTGACCAAACAGATCACTCTGGATCCATAAAGAGAGAGGAAGCTTTATGCTAGCTGTGATCCATAGCAGGTTGGTTTGAGCTATTAATGTTCAATGGTTCCATGATTAAAGGGGCTTATTTTCCTCCATTGCAGACAGGACATCGAGCAGCAGTTGGGCTCCCTGATCTTGGCAACAGACATCAACAGGCAGAATGAGTTTTTGATCCGTCTGAAATCTCACCTTGACAATCAGGATTTGAGGCTGGAGGATGCACAAGACAGACATTTTATGCTTCAGGTAACTTCAAAAGATATTTTTTTCACTATTATTTTTACTCATTTTTAAAGTCACAGTATTTCCTATTATATGTTGGAGTAACATATGATGGTATGTCTGGACATCAGCCTCTCCCTATTACCATAAACACTTTCCTTCTGCCACCTGGCATGTAAGGCAAGCATAAGGTGCCTCCAGTATTTCCTTTTGTAATTTCCTTGAGTTAAAAAGTTGTGAATGCAACAGATAGAGGAGTGTGTCAAATGCTAAGAAATGAAGATAAGCTAGTAATTATTTTATTTCCAGAACACTGCTTCTCTTGCCAGGTAATGCTTCGATTGTAGTGTCTCTCTCTCCACTGGTGTTATTTTCTAGCACCATGCAGGAGAGCCCCCTCATTGGTGTGTTTACCAGCACAGTGTGACATCAGGTGTCCAAGTCCTGTTCCTGTGATGGACACTTAGAAACTGCCTCTGCAGACAGCTGTTGCCATGGCAGCAGATGCTTCTCTAGAGCATCTACCCAGCTAATGAGAAAACCATGCTTTATTAAAAAATGAAATAGATTCACACTGTTTCTGTGTTAAGCTGCAGTCATTAGCAGACTCTTCAGAATAAACCTTGACCTATTAAAGCATTATCGTGATTAAAGTAGCTGCATATACTTGCTTCTTTGGAGAAATTACATTAATTTCATTCTTAAGTCCATAAAGAAGTTGAAGTAATCATTATCATTTATAAAACAAATACCTACATGTTTTCCTTTTGTCTAAGTTACAGTTCCTTACTGTTGCAAGGAAAGAAATGCTGATCTGGTAATTCTTCCCCCTCCTGCTCACCTGTCCTGCATCAAACAGTCATCTGTCAGATTCCTGCATAGACCATGCAGGGCAGGATGACAGGTTTATTATATTTCTGGACAGATTAGGCAAATGCCAAAAGCAAAGGAATTACAGTTCTCAACTGTGACAAAAAAATTTCTTATGTACTTTTCTTGAAAATAGTAACTAGGGAACAGACATGATGAGATTTAATTATCCGGTGGATTAATTGTGGAAGAAAAAAAGAAAAAAATCAAGGAATCTTGATTGATCAGAATAAGCTAAAAAATGTCTGAAAGGTCGTTGTAATAGATAGTAACATTAGGGCTTAATCCAGAGAGAAAAGTAACGTGGAGACTTCCCTCCTCTGGTTTACAGGTCTGAATTTATACAGGAAATGTTTCTTATGTTTTCTTCATGGGTGCCAGAATGACTTCTGACTTCTGTCAGGCTAACTGACTGTGTTCATGACATGAACATCTTGTTCCAAGGCAGTAAGACAGGCAGACTAATACATGGTTTACTTTTCTGAAACAGTTACTTGATTTTTAAAACCTCTTGCCCTCCTGTACGCATTCCCCTGCAAAGCACTTAAAAGTACTAGTTAACTAAGTGAAACCAAGCCAGGAGCAGTGCTGAGAGCTTTATGCTCGGCTTTGTAAACAAAAATGTGCAGACATTAAGATGAAGTGTAACTGAAGTGAGATGCAAGGTCACTCACTGAGACTACAGAGAAATGATGCCCAAATATACCAGCTTGGCTCTTCCCTTCCTTGTCATCAGCCATGGATGCTGAGCCAAGCAGTCAGCAGGAGCCAGCCTGAGGCTTTTGTTGGCGTATTCCTTGCAAGGAATATCCAAAACACTTTGCAGCCTTGGAATTTGGCCCTCCTCTTGTTCTCACTACGGTAAAGTGGAGTGCTGAATGAAAGTTTTGTCTGCAGCTTAAATAAATGCTCTTTCCTCAAAGGGCATGTTTGGGTGAGGCTGAGTCTCTTAAAAGGTAATCTTAACCCTTCCTGCTGGTGAGGCCTGGGAGTTTCATGACTGCAGATTTACTGCTGAAGCATTGCTGTACAGTAACTTCTTTTCTCACTCCTACTTTTCTTCTTGCTTTTAGATTGCACTCAAGTGCGCTGACATTTGCAACCCTTGCCGGCTCTGGGATCTGAGCAAACAGTGGAGTGAACGGGTCTGCGAAGAGTTTTACCGGCAAGGTCAGCCCCTTTGACTCACAGCAGTCCCCTTTTATCTCAGATTTCTGTGGGTTTTGTGTGATGAGTCAGAGGTAGAATTCAGCATAACCACCTTGCCTTGAAATGTGCCTCGAGGATGAGATGTTGAGATACACTGCCTCACTGGAAAAGCGGCAAGGGGCAGAAGAGCAGCAAATGTTTCTCTGCCCTCGCTGTTCCTCTGCGAGCATCAGGCAAGAGGGAGGGCTCTGCTGTGCCTCAGCACTGGAATTCAGCTTAAGAGCCCACGTCTAGGTTCTTCTCTGAGAGCTGTCCGGTCACCATTGGCATTTCTGAGCTGGAGCAGTGCCGGGGCCACACTGCCCCAAAATCCTACCACTGTTCACTGTGTTTTATCTCGCTTTTCATGCTCCCACTACAACTCTGATGGGAGCCTTACCCTCACTGTTTCCCAAATATGACACATTCTTCTGCCTACAAATGCAGAGAAAGGGTTCAAACACGCTTCCCAGCACGCTGTTGAAAGGGCCAAAGCATGCAAGCCAAACCTCGGCAAGAACCTATTGCAAATGTTTTCGAACCCCTGCAGAGAGCACAGTCAGGCAGGGATTTTTTTTGAAACGCAGTAATTACACCATTTGGCTCTATCTGCATAGGCAAGGTCATTCTGTGCTACAACACAGGGTGCAGCAGAGTTTAATCACTGCTAAATTCTTTGTTCAGAGCATCCTGAGAGTTGAAGGCAAGCAGTACAAACACTAGAAAAGCACGCAATAAAATTCTCAGTTCATTTGAAATTTTGCACTACAAAATTAAGCCACATCCGAACTGGTACCTGGTACAGTTATTCCATAACAAGGACAAATAGGTCAGCAAGTTCATTTTCAGCAAGTGTCAGTTTCAGCTTTGATGCCTTTGAAGCAACATAAGTAACTTGCCAGATGCAGGTTTATTTAGTCAGTCAAGGCATAATCAATATCCAGCTCATGAGAACAGGGCCCCAGTGATGTGGGACCTTAGTGTACTGAGGGACCATGATGAGAAAGCACTCTCATCTCCTATAAATGTAAGCTTTTTCCACAGCCCTCAAGATTTATTAGTCTAACATCTAAAATATACCTCTGAGAGGAGACACCCGAGTCTATGAGACCCGTTAGAAGCATGAAAGGGAGAAAAAGAGCATTTCATGTGGGACAATATACAGAAACTGTGGTCTGACTATCACTAGTGGCTGTATAATCCTGTTAAGTGATACAAAACCCCCCAGTAATAAATAGCATGTATTTAGATACCATTGTCACTTTAAAATGTTTTTGTAGACCTCTCTACCCCTTTACACACAGTGCTGGGGCTTGAAGGTATTTTTTGGCCCTAAGTTTAACATTTGGAAACCATAGCTCTCATATTTTGATTTTTAACTGTAGATGATACTGAGAATACCACAACTAGTGCCTTGTTTAATCTTCCTTCTGGAACAAAGTTTTAACATTTTTTGTATCAAACATTTCTAATTCCATTTTAATAGACACTCAGATCCTGATCTTCTAGTCTTCTCGTGCATCTACGCTAAATCTGTTAGTAAATAAAATATACAACCCAGGTACATTTCAGGGAGCAGCTCCTAACAAATTTTCTTTAGAAAAATACTTTACCTTGTTTTCAGATGTTTTAAAAGTCAGTTAGGAAGACAAGGTAAGTAATGCAACTTGATTTATTTATATGAAACTGGAACTGGTAAGAAAAAGTTTCAAGAAAATGGCTGTCGTGGTTTGACCTCCTCCAAAAACCCACAACAATGGCTAATGTTTAAGCAACATTAATGATCAGTTTCTCTTATGATGTTTTACAATTGCTTGGAAGATTTTACCCACCATGAAAGTTTTCAGAAACTAATTCATGCAGTTCCTTCTACAGCAACTTGAAGCATAAGAAAATTGACCATCATTTTAAGTTCTTGCCATACAAAGGAAAATCTTACTTTTGTCAATTAAATTACTTCTCAAAGACAAGAAGATGTTGATACATTTTGAGCCAGGCAGGTCAACCATTTTCAGCCCAGAATACCTAGAGAGGGGATGTCACTGGAGTTAGACACTTTTTTTCAGTCAAAAAGTTTTGGAAGGTAGATGAGAAGAAGACAGTCAAACTGCACATTTGGAAACATGATAAACTGTTATTTTGTGTCAGTTTTGCTAAATTGTTCCTTTTGCTGTTTATGAAGCTAAAAATGTTTCCCTAATATTTTCTAAATAGCTAATTACAACTGAAAATACTCTGCTCACATTTAAGAAGAAATTGCATGCTGCAGAGAGAAGAAGGGCAAGGCTTAAAAATGCACATGGTGTTTTATATGGGACTATAGAACCTAAGTAGCACAATAGCATTTAAATCAAAACTGTTAGTGGGGAGAAAAGAGCTTTTAAACAAAACCAGTGGATTTAAAGAAAAATATTTCTTTATTGGGTTTTGCAGTGTTTTGCCTGAACTAGCAAGTCTTTCTTACAGGCAATTTTTACCTAACTAGCCCTCACTACATTCTTATTAGTGAATCAGATGGACAAAATATTTGTTATCTGAGGGGAAGGGGCACATCTTAGCTTGCACAGTTAACTCTCACTTCCCTTCCATACTATAGACTGGAAAGTAATCAGCATTGTACACTGGCAGAGAAAACTAACAATCACAAAGGATGAATGTGTTGCACTCACAGACAGAGTTTGTTTAAAAAACAAAAACACACTCAAAACTTCACTCACTTATAGTGATCTTTGTATAAAGTAATTGCAGGCAGAAGGAAATGCCACCTCTCCAGCAGAACAAGTGACTGTTGTCTGGATGACAATGAGCAAATGAGACTCTCTGAGATGCCAAATCTGACCAGTTCTGCATCAGGAGCAATCTGAGGTGGCATCTGGAGTGAGCAGATCCCCCAGCCAACTCACACTACAGTACTACCAGAGGCACATTTCTTCTAAAATTTATATTCTGCAATTTTCTGTTAGGAAGACATTTGAATAAATGAACTAGTGAATGAAGTAAATGAACTATAAAACGTCTTAAAGGTCTTTCACATGAAGGAGTCTATTTTAAAATCCTCAGAACACTTACATGCTCAGATTAACGTTCATTCAAAAGTTATCCTTTCTTAGATTTTTCTTTGTATGGATAATCAGTTTCTCTAATACCTAAAAAGTCCAGAAAAGGAAAGTATTAGACATCTGACATGGTCATCATTGGTAGAAGATTCCAACTGCTCAAATTCACACAGTTGCAGTCACTGTAAGAGTGTGGCATAGGTTTGGAGAAGGGATAAAAGTGGCACAAAAATATTTGCTCTTTTTTTTTTTTGCAGGTGATCTAGAACAAAAATTTGAACTGGAAATAAGCCCCCTTTGTAATCAGCAGAAGGATACAATACCAAGCATACAGATTGGTAAGTATTTAATTCTCTTCTTTTTTATCTCACTATGGCACAAGCTCAAAGAGAAGCTTTTCTCCACCACCCGCTCCACCCCACTCTAGTTGTGGATACCATAAGAGTTACGAAACATGTTCTGAATTAAAATGTTCAAAAAGAAACCTATCTAAGCCGAATGTTCAACAGAAAGACAAAGGAGTCATTGCATAGGGGAAAAAGTGTCCATGGAGAAAAATTGCAGCCAGTGTGGGATTAAACACTGGTTACTTTCTTGTCTGAAATCTCCCCAGAGGGATGCCAACTCTCACAGATTTTACTGATACACATGCAGATAAAGCCGTGTCTTGTCATGTATGCTGGTCAAAAGCTGTGCATTTCAAAAGGACTCCATGTCTGTTTGAGGGTTTATTGTTATTTCTTATCAGGGTTTTTGCCACTTACATTGCTCTCAAGGCACTCTGTGAATGGATTTGTTGCTCAACAGGTGTCCCTTGTGTGTTTCCCCAGGGTTCATGACATACATCGTTGAGCCACTCTTTGAGAGGTGGGCCCAGTTTACAGGCGATACTCCCCTATCTGAAAATATGCTAAACCATCTCAGGAGGAACAAGGCCAAGTGGAGAAGCTTGCTCCACAAGCAACACAGCAGTAGTAGGAGCAATGACCACTCGGGTCAAGTGACTGGCAGCCAGGAACAGACTTTAAATGAAGAAGAGACTCCTTAATGGCAGCTTTGCACTTTTCCTTATACCACTGCTATCTCCGTCTTGGTCACAGCAGCAAGTAAGATCCCGAGTAGCCAAGAGCCTGTTGTTGAGACCGTGCAAAGGGAAGAAATGGCAAAGCAGAAGCTGTAAGGGTCCCCACCAACAGGCCCAAGGTTCTGCTGGGTTTCTTTCTGATCCTCACGTTCCATTCCTCTCCCCTCTCTTCGACCTGCGCATGCCTGATGTCATCCATCACTCCTGACCACGAACTGTCTGAATGCGGAGTCCCAGTCAGCAGCAGTTATGGCTGCCGTGAAGTAGGGAGGATTCCTGAGAGAGCAGGGGAGACAGAGAGGCACTCTTGGTTATATATTCATTTACCACAAGTCATACTGTGACATATGTATTTAGGCCCAGAGCGCCACACATGTTCCAGGCTGGCAGCTGGGCTGCACATTAAACCACCAGCATCTTCAGCATCCAGAGGACACAGGCTGACAGACGGTGCTCACAGAGGGCAGAGAGAGTCTGGTTGTTTTAGTAGTTAAAACAAAAACCTTTTTAACTTTTGTATTCTGTGCACTAAACAACAGATCTAAAAACCTTGGACTGAAGTTACTCTCTGTATACATGCCTCCAGTGTAACAAGGCTCGTTTTGGTAATCATTTTTATGCCACTTTGGATAAAAGACAGGCATCTTCTCATTGCAAGGAACAGTATTCCCTCGCAACCGAAAGGGAAGGTGTAGTACAGTCTAAACCTTTGAAACATGAACAGATCTATCTTTTGAGTACTGTTTCAAGTAACCTGTTTATATTCATATGTGTACATTTTCTGTAAATACAAAGCGCTACTGATTCCCATGCCAAAATACTGGAGTACTGTGGGATTGCTACCTGTAAAAACATTGGCACTGTGAACAGAATACTGTTAGTTTTAATACAAGAGAAAGCATTTGTAAATATGGTATAGAGTTTATTAATATACACCATTGTTTGTGGATAAAAGCCTTAACTTTTAGCATCCTTCATAGCTGCCAAAATCATATGATTACAAGATACGATTCTGAACTGCCTTTCCACTATCCAAGGTGTATCAAAGGTCATTAAGGAATGAAGTCCAGCAGGATAACTTCTTGAAAACTTCAAACACATTCCATATGGGTCCATGTTGTTAATCCATGGCACCTTGCACATTTGGTCTAGGCAAATGTTTCACAGAGCCTGAAGTTCAAAAAAACCCGAGCCCCACAGCAACACCACATGATTTGACAGTTCAACCTGATTACCATTTATTCAAGGGTGTGAATTTTTACTAAATAGCTTAGTGGTCTACAAAGCACGACATTCAGTAGTTCTGGAGTCCAGTTGTTTTCGCAAGAGATGTTGCAGTGTAGCTGATTTTTTCCCCCCATTCCCTCCTTAGATAGCCAGCGTCAAAATGCATTTGTATTTTTCTTGTAATTTAAGTAATACTTCAACTGACTTTTAGATTGGTCTCAGTCAATGAAGGAAAAAAATCTGTTGCAGTCAGACTATTAAGAAAAATCTCTTAACTGTCATAGTTGCTGAGGAATTTTCTATAATCTTGTGTTTGTGAAAGATACATGGCCTTAACTATGCCATAAACAACCTCATTTGCAAAGTCTTTATAAAACTTAAGCTTCCACCATTTCAATGAGATTGTATTCTCAAGTGATAGTCCCCTTCTCCTTTGCCCCCAGTAAAAATAACTGCATTCAGGTGAAGTATAGTGTTCTAAACCCCCAATACATCAAATCTGTATAGCTGTTTTCCAGCAGATATGGCCATACAATCATGTTTGGATGTGAATACCTTGAAGAGGCCAACAAAGAAAGAGCTATTTAAGTCGGTGTTTGAGAAAGATATTTACTCAAAAAAGTGCAAGGGGAGATATAATAGATTTTTCTCAATTACAGGGGATATGGACTTGATAAGAGAAAGTTCATGCTCAGAAGGTAACTAATATGTTAAAGGAAAATAAAAAGCAAAGTATGTTTTACTCTACTAATTCTTTGTGTGTATCTTCAGAGAAAGAAGCTGAAACCCAGTGAAATAGGAGGGTGGAAAACACTGTGAGAACACAAAGCACTCCAAGAATGATGTTTTTCTTCCCCCTCTACTGTTACATAAGGTATAACCATATGTAGGTAAAACCATAAGGTAGAAAATCTCTCTTCCTCCCACTTCTAAATGAGACTCACATATTAGAAGGACCACAGCAAGCAAAGAGAGAGAGAGAGAGAGAGAGAGAGAGAGAGAGTTGTAATATAATTAAATTATTTCTAACTACAGGACATAATTTCTTCTTAACCACCTGATGGTAGGGGCAGAAGCATCACCATTTTGCAGCTTTTTAGATGTATCTTTCCTTCTGACAGATTTAGGACAATTATTAGGACATTACACAAGCAGTGTAATGTGCTGCTTAGAAGCACTTAAGTACATACAAAAGGATATAATTTCCCTTGTTTTGTCTTTTTACTAAGAAAAGAAAGCCCTTTTCCTTCTAGTTCAAAGAAATTTTTTACAATGTTCTGAAATTTAGTTCAATAAACACGGTGTCTAGCAGCATAAAAAGCTCTTGACAGAGACATTGTTGAGCTGTTTCTGAAGAGCTTCCAGAAAATAGGTCCAGCAGGTACAAATGAAATTTTGTTACAGCTACATTAAACTCAAGCCCTTTTCTACAAGTGGAGCCTGCAGAGTCCATTACAAGTTTGCTCTTACCAAGCTAAAACTTTTTAACTTTAAAAAGCTGCTCTGAAAATTGTGGGGGATTTTGGCGCACTGATTTGCTAAATTTCATACCTGCTAGATTTCAATCACCTTGTCTAATGACATAGTGCTTGAAATAGGTTCAGGGTGGCTCCAGCAATACTTCTGTACTTGTGAGCCAAACCCATTACACAAATTTTGGTCTGGCCAGTTTGCCTCAGGTGTTCCAGACAGAGGTGTGCTGAACAGTTAGGCTCTGGCAGCAGATTCCTGGCAGCCAAATTCACCGGGGTCTGTGATGCAAAGTGCTACCATCTGATTTCCCTTAGAAGCCAAACGATGACCGATAACAGCCAGTCCAACAACACCAGTGTTCATTATATGTGGTTGTGATACACACTTGGTATTCTGTAGTTTGGAGGGCATTTCTGCACCAGGTTTTCTCCCCAGGATGCCAACAGAATGCTGATGCACAGAATGGAAAAACTATGCAGATAATACAGATTTCTGTGTTGTCAGCCCCATTAGCCACTTTACAGAAAGCCTTTGTACAGTGTTTTTCCTTCTTACTGGGCCAGTTGCAGGTAAAAGATTTTGAAGTTTTTTTAAAACTGAGTTAAGGTTTCCATATATGGAAAGAAAAAGAAAACTACTAAAAGCAGGAGGTCAAAATGTTTTTATGGCCCACAATTGCAATTCATTTGATTAAAATCTAGCTTCTTTAAATAAAGATTTCATGCCATCAAATAAGAAATTTTGTATAATTAAGAACAATAATAAGTAATGACAACTGCTAAGTGAAAATTTTAGGCTGGTTAAAATAATGCATACGTATGCATTGTCAGTAAGTCAAGATTTTACTTACTTTTGGGTTTTTAAGTGTCAGTAGTCCAGCCACCAGCCAAAAGGACTATTAAAAACATGTACCTTTGGAATAGAGGAACAGAGAGAGGAGCAGCTGAAATGGAGTCTATGGAGGAAAAAGAAAAAAACAAAACACATGATCTGCCATTGTATCTAACCTAATCTACAACACAGGTCAATTATTTTTGTATAAACTTGTGATTTTCATGAAGGAAACCAAGGCCTCCCCAATAATTAGTAGCAGAGAAAGCTGTTACCACAGTAAATAAGATATGCCCACTGCATAGCTATCTTACCAGCTTTTCCAGTCTGTGGTTGAAATTTCTGTTAAAAGTTTCTGTCAAATTAGACACAAAATGCACACCAGCCCTTCCAAATGGATTCTCCTAAGAAAGGAGAAACACTCAAGTAGCTACAATTTTATTTTCAGGTACCAGCCATAATTTATAGCCTGATATTTTAAGTCACTCAGCTGAGTTGTCCATAAAATATGCCCATTCCTCCCCTGATACCACCATCCCACTCATGGCCCACAAAAATCAATAATTAAATTTGACTTAAGATCCTGCAAATCCAAAAAAAGCCACCCCAAACAGAAACAAAGCAAAACCACAAGGCAGGTTTCATGCCATGAATATGTATTCAAATTACTTTGATTGGTGCAAACTGTTACTCTATTATTTGTTTCTATAATCCATCCAATATTTTAGGTACATAAACTTTTAAGTGCAGAGCATAAGTTTGACTTGGATGTAAAATATATTCTGCTTATCTTTGAATTCAAGATTGTATATGTCATGTTTATTGTAAAGCATTTTATATATACATATTCGCATATCTTAGACAACTCTTTGGGCCAAGCACTGGTCCCCTCAACTTCACTGGGACCAAGAATCAGCCCCCGTATGTGCGTATATATGCCATATGCATCATTCTGAAAGGAAGCACTAGATTGTGTGAAAATGCTGTGACTGCTATGCAGTGATGCCAAGAGACTTAACTGTATCTTTTTTAACATACTGCTGTAAGTATTCATCATGTCAAAGAATGACAACTAATAAAAAAAAAACAATGAAGTGTCTCAAGTTCTTTGGTAAAGCCAGTTGATTGAAGCATCTCCTTAGTTTGCAGAAGACATTCTGGTTTGACAAAACAGCAGAATTCCTGCTGCATCCATCCTCCCACTGTCTCTCCTTCTTAACAGTAGAAAAATCCCTTTCCTAGTGCGATGTTTCTCAGAAAAACTTTTCTCTAAATTTACCCTTAGCCTTGCTGTATGAATTAAATGGACTTAGGAGCAAGAAAAGTATTTCCATATAGTTTTCCTAAGCATGTAGTAAAAGGATTTTCAATCCCCGGGAAAAATGCTTTCCTGTTCAAGTATTTAAAGGAGAGAGTTGTCTTTTACTATTGTTTCAGTTCCAATAACGAGTTCTCCTTACTATCATTGGTCAATGTCCATTTTCTCATTTCTCAGTTTCAGACCATATTATTTATATGTGCAAAATTACAAAGGCTTTTGAAGTTAAATTGAAAATATGAGAAGCATTGATGTTCTACACTGGTAAGTATTTCTAAGTGAGAAATACTTAATATTTGTCACTTCAGGGACTTGACTTTGACACATCTTTAAAGACAGAATTTATTTGTACATCAGATCTTTAGTAACAACACTCAATGGGTTTGTGCCATGCAAATACTACAATTGAATCAAATATAGGAGCTGGAAATATATTTTTGAGTTAAGTGCTATTTAGCCAACATTTTAAATTTATTTTCCTTAAAAAGCCACCCTTCAAAATCATAGTAAGTTTTTTCCTGTGTCCTCCAGATACAAGCTGAATTGCAGAATGGACTCTAGAATGAAGCCCCTTAGAGATGTGTCCTATGTAAAGGTGGAGTTGTGATGGCTTCTCCAGGAGTAGTTTTACACAGTTAGCATTGGAAAACCACTCAGTTTTCCATAACAGCTTTAACAGTGTTATTTTCAAGTACAGCTAAGTCAATACATGTTCCCACTCTGCACAGACACTGGATGGATGGATGCTGATGTTTAATGGTTCAAAACAAATAACGCACACTAGCAAGTGGGAACGTATGAATGAACAGTAAAACAAAAAATAATTATATGGCAGTATTTTTGTCCTGGCCAAATACTTACCTGTGCTTAAAGCTCAGGTGGAGAATCTTGGAAATATAATTATTCATTAAGAAAAGAAACAATGCAATATACAAGTGACAAACAATTATTTAGGTGACACTCCTTTTACCTCCAATGTCCACCACAGTGCAAACCTCTCCAAGATAAAACAAGTGCAGTTACAAAATACACTGTTTTTAGCAACAAAGCAGGTTTATGGTGTCTCCACTTCTACTCATCTCTGTCTTTCAGTGATGTTGTATACAGTACAGTCTCAAACAGCTGTTTAGGGACAGACAGATAGAAAATGAACCACAGGATAGGAAAAGGCTTTAAAAAATAAAAAGGCTCTGACAGTAAAACCAATGCATCCTTACTATTTATATCCTGGGCTAGTTTGGATCTCAGGCAGAGTTATACTAACACCATGCAATACCTTAATCTGTGACAATTGAAGTTTTCTACCAGCAGCACCACCTCCTAAAAGCTACCTTGGGTGTCTACACAGGGCCGTGTAGACCTATGCACACAAGGAAGTGAGTATCACAACAGCAGATAAATTTCGTGTCAGACTTTATAGTAATACACTTTAGAGAGAAGATTTGAAACCTGTACCCTACAGAGCTCTAAATATATTGTACTAGATTAGGAAGGGGATCTGGGTGTCTTAAAAAGTTGTAACTAAAATGGAGTATTAGAATTCATACAGAGGAGTTGTCCTGTTATTTCCATCACTCCTACTACCCAGAGATAAATTCAATGCCATCATTTGCATACCAATCATCCCTCTCTAGAAAGTGCAAGGACAAGAGTGGGAAGTGCAAAGGGTGGCAAAAAGTAATTTGAATCACGAAAAACCTCCAGAAAGGAGAGACAGAGGAAAAAAGACTGTAGCTTCATTAGTACCATGTATAAAAAAACCCCAGAACATTTGGGCAGACTGAGAGCTTCTGCTTTCCCCAGATCAAAACACAGGTGAAACAAAGTAAAGCAGTACATATGGAAGTTGCTGCCCCAAGCATACATTAACCTTTAACCACATAGTAAAGCTTAAAAGAACATTGAACATTTATATGAACAAAAAGAAAATTCATGGTTAGAAATACATATTACTAAGATCATAATCCTGAAGAAAATGCACTATAATACTTAAATCCACCTTTAGTTTAAAATGATGCTTTCCTGCGCTACTCATGCAGCTCAGCAGCTGTTCCAGTTCCAATCCAGACTTTCCATTTTTATGTGCAGAGGATTCCTATGACCTTAGCTCATTCATAAGCATATTTATGAAAGAAATATAGTTACCAAAAAGAAAAATCTAGTGCTACACCTACACATGCCCAGTCTCATTTCTATAGCCAGGCCTACCAACACCTGCAGACAAATGCAGGGGTAGTCATGTCAGGCAATCAAAATCCAAAGAAAATAGGAAGTACTGAAACATACGGTAGATTCAAAGGCAGATTCAAAAAGAAAATATTGTCCCAAAGACCACTTGTTTGTATCTTTCATGTTTTGCATTTGACAAATATATTTCAAGTCAATCCTTAGAGGGAGGAGAAGAAAATAGATATATTGGTATCATCAACTGAGAGACCAAAACATGAGTGGAATTACTTTGTTTCAAATGTACTGTTTTGCTGGGACAAGGTTCCAAGTATAGAAGTACTTCAGGACTTGGACGTTGTGCTCTATGGTACCTGTGCACAACACATTTATTTCCCCCAGTGTATCAGAAAAGTCACCACCACCAGTTCTACCATTTCTGCATGAAACATTAAGAAGTGGCCATTTACACTATGTGCTTTGAAGTACCTTTTATCAGCACTAATGCTGAATTAAGATGCAACTGCGCAGCTCCCACATTAAAAGGAAATCTTCTTCAAAAATGCCAGTAGCTGAAGACTGCCTATGTAAAGACAGATCTTAAACAAATCAAGAAACATAAGGAAGATCTGGGATGGCTACGTCAGCCACTCAAAACAGCTAAGTGACATTGGCACATTGTATACTTTAGGTGCATAAAAGTGTGTACAAGAGTTTTAATATAGCAAATACACTTCCGTCATTTATCTTCATTATAGCTACAAAGATATTACACACAGAAATTATATCACCTGAAGGTATTAGTGAATTAAAGTGAAGAAACCTGGAAAAAAACTGTATAGTTGACTTCCTTCTGCACTTGATCCTCAAATCCTCTGTTTGGTCAATCAGGAGTCCTATCTGCAGATGACTAAAAATGGTTATCAAGCTTCATTTTTATCTTCTTGGATCTCTTGCCCCCACTTCCTTCCTCTGCATACCTAATTATGGTCAGCTTCTTGAAAACACCAACTAATCAGAAGCAACACACAAAAAAAATTTGAGTTGGGAAATTATGGTATTTATTATGTTTCCAATCATATGTTATGTTCTTTTAAAAAGCAGTGTGATTCCCTCCCCTCCCCCCCCAAAAAAAAGGAATTCTTCCTTCTCTGAGATGCTCTGGATTGGGCTAGAAGAGAAAAAGTTCAGAAATGCAGAGAATCTTATACAAGAAAGCCATGGCAAGAAGTTCAGAGCTCACTTGGAGAATGCGGCAAGTAAATAAAATTCTTGTGAGCCTTCACTGTCAGCCAGACATGAGAGGGGCCTAAGAGAATTGACTACAACTCAGAATGGTATTAAGTGGAAGCAAGAACTTGTATGCAAGGGCACAACCCCTTTTTTGTTTTCTGTCTTCCTTGATAATTTCTGTGTTCTCCCTTGATAAAACTATGGAGGTTTTATTGTAATAAAGCCTGGCTTTTTGATTTCAAAAGAAACAGTTTCCTGAGGCTCAGATCCACTTCAATTCCTGTACCACTTTTTATTAAGCATACTTTACTATAGTATGAAATGTTTTCTTTTTTTTAAGAGCATTTCAGTTTTATGGAACAGTAGTTAATAATATTACTATTAATGTTTGCTTAGGATGGAGCATAAAAAAGTGTCTGGATTTCAGCTGCCTTTTGCCAAATCCTCCATCTGCCCAAGACCTGAAGATATTGCAATATAATCTCGTGTTACCAACAATCTCCATTTTCTTTTGAACAGTTCCACTACTTAGGCCTATATGTTGGCAGGTTTGAAATGTAAACTACTAACAAAATGATCTGACATTTTGACTATGGCAACTCAACAGTCACATTGTATGTGAAATGCTAGATAAAGGTGGAATTTATTTATTTGCACTATGATTAAATTTCAGAGCACTCTAGTTATGGATTAGGACACCACAAGGGTCCCCACTGCTCCCACCATAAGTCTTCACAATAGAAATAATCTAAAAACAGGTTCAAGAAGAAAACAGTTCAAGAAGAAAACCATCACAGATCCTGTAGAGAGCTAGATGTGAAAGGGCAGCTTTTACTTCAATGATAAAGGAGCAAAACTTCTATGGTTTTGTGGAAAAAGCAAATTGATCACCTCCAAGTACCTTTTTTTTTTTTTTCATTTATTTCCTCACCAATCCAACTGCAATTCTTTCTTTCTGATACTTCAGTGTCATTAATTTAAAGGGAGAGCTTACATTATCACTCTTGAGTTACTTGACAGTTTCAAGTTTTGCCTGTGGGTGTTATATTGCTCTCAGGGACATCTTATATAATAATGCAGATATCATTTTTTAGCTGGCACAGCACATCTACAAACTTAAATTTTACTGAGATCCATGATAGAATGAAATCTTCTCAAATAGCTGAATATCAGCAAGGAGTTTGAACCTTCAAGCATAGCACAAGCTCCTCCCTCTGTGAAACTAATACTTTTGAGATTAAAACAAATATGTTAGTGAGAGCTGTTCTCTTTTTAAGACAACCTATGATAAATACACTAGAAAATAAACATCAGGGGGAGAGAAGGAAGGCACCATTGTCAAAAAGTGACAATTGTTTTACTCCATTGGTTCACTGTAGAACTACCTTTGGGTTCTACTACAGAGAGTAAATAAAGAAGAGTCACCAATTCCCACTGTGAATGTTGTACTTATTACTGAAATGCACTCTCATTTAAATTATTCTAGTTTTCCCTTCCTACGATTGGTTAGTATTATATTTCTCTCTGTCACAAAAAGAGGCTTCTAGCACTTTTTTTTGTCTCCATGCATTCACAGTCAAGTCACTGCAAACAGATTTTCTGTTTCTGAAATAATACAGTGGCAAAACCAATAAGTTTGAATGAAACTCCTTTGTAGTTCTCCAACTGACTGTACTAGTATGTATTTTCTTTCTGAAGACCTAACCTGCTCTGGCATTATCACTATGGCCTTTTGCCATCATTCACATCTTCATTATTTTTCTCAATGTAATTTCTGGTTTTAATTATCCACAAATTTTGTCACTTATTTAATTACTAAAAATATCAAACTTCATTAACCCAGCACCATTCTCTATAATCCTAGTAGAAGTACTTCCTTTCAGTGATTACTATTATCTGCCAGTTAATCAGTTCCACATCCATTTAACATCTACTTTGTGGGTAATATGAATGCTATATTTAATTTACACTATTCTATTATAGCTATTTTTGTCAAAGATGATTTAAAAGATCTGTTTTACAATGAAGTCACATGATATAACTCCTGTTATAGAAGTATTTTCAACTCTGCACTAGGATCCCATCATACAGAATTTTTGCCTAGAATTGATACATGCTAATTGATCTACAGTCATGTGGTTTACCTCACTTTTCTTAAAAAGAAAACTTAGATGACACAATAATTTTCTGAATGCCTATGTTACTTCAAGGCTTATTCAAAGTAAATATAAAAGGCCATATATGTCCTTCTACAGATGTGTAGAAATAGCACAAGTTTCTGTGGGTTCCCCAGGCAACTACTAGCTTAGAGGACTGTTAACATACTCTTCTCCTAGCAACAGCACCAAGAGCTCACAAAGCATGAAGCAGGATCTCTCAAATTCTGTTTATTTTGCTTACCTTATGTCAATATATTTTAAATATATTCTTTTATTTGTGACCTCAAAAATCTAATTTGACATCAAAAACTAGATCAGTAATAAACTAGGTTATAGAGCAGATTATTTGGTAGACATAAGTCTCACTAGCAGCCTCATTGTTATAACATACTAAATAAGAAGTATACTCTTCAAATCTGAAAGAAAAGGCTATGCCACTACTGAGAAATAATAAATGGGCTGAGGATTTGATAGAAGTTTGGCAAAAAAACGACTCCTCGGAAACATAACAAATAAAACTTTAATATAATTCATATACATGCAGACAGTGCATATGAGAAGAATAGACAGGAGAAGCAAACACAGATGAAACACATCAGAGTGGTCAAATGAACAGATAGGAAAAGGGGGTGTTGATAAAGCCCACATTTCATCTGAGTCAAGACAAAGTAGAACTTCAAACTAGCTATTTTTACTTTCACCAAATACTGAGTTTCAGATTACTTTCCCACCATACATACTGGTAATAAATTAAAAACAAAAAAACATTGAGCTTGACCTATCTTCAGAAACACGTCCTCACAAGCAAGAAAAGAGCATTACAAAACAGTCTGACTTATCAAGCCTGCCCCACTAGATGACAGTCAAACAGGGTATGTAAGTCAAGCAAAAACATCTACTAGAAAAAGCATAATGGAAAAAGATGAGTAAAATACCAGTCAGACAAAATTAAGTAAGAAACAACAGACTATGCATATAAAAACCCAGTATTGTAAAGGACAGAAACCCCTCACTTCAGTAGTAGAAGACACAACCTCTGATATTTCAAAACTATTAACACAGATTCCTACAGCTCTCACTATAGAAAAAATAAGACAGACACAGGTTGTAAAATGCAAGGTGACAATGAATCAACCAACCACAAGGCAACAATAACATGGGAACAAACTAGAACTAAGCTCATTTCAAATTTTTTCCTTTACACCACCAGCTGTTGCTCAGTGGCAACTGTCTCCCAGCAAACACAGCTGCTGTGTAACAGCATGAGAACTGTAAAGTAAAAGAGAGAAGCAGGAACAATCTGTTTAACTTTCCCCGTTAAGTAAAATGTAGAGTACCAAAGAGAAAGCACAGATGGCAAGAACAGACATCTCAAATGCACAAGTCCTCCACAGTTCAAGGTGATAGGATGGGCAAGATGTTCCTTATTTAAAAATATGTAGATGAATAGTTCCTTTCACTCTAGCAGCTCTGCTGAAGCTGACAGCGATGCAGAAGCCTTACTGAAGGTTAAACTTTGCCCAGCTCTGCAAACATATACTTGCCCAGCTTTATGAATGCACCTAAACTCGTTCAAGTCATCGTGTACCCGTGACAACCAATGAATGCCTATGTTTACAGAATAGTATAGTCCTTCAACTGAGAGAAAAAAACGTGAATCTTAATGCCCCATAGTTACTTTGACTTTTAATCAGTAAGAAGCAGCACATTTTCACCTCTATCATCTCAAAGTTATTTATACAAATCCCTGCAATTCTGTGGCAGTGCTCATTATATGTGTACTGCAACACAAAGAGAAATTTTCTCCCATGGCCATTTTACATGGGATAAGAGAGGATATTTTTTCAGGAAAAGAAAGACAGATGAAGCCCTTCTCTAACTTACCACTTAAAATCTCCAGCCCATTCTTCCAGAAAATGAAGTAGCAGATTTATTTTGTGAAGAGAATAAACTGGTGTTGCCTTATATTAATGTGAATGCATAAAAATACAGTTCACCATAATGCTAGTAAGTTAGAATCATGCACCTCTACAATTTAGTGAATACCACTGTAAAGATAAAAACATAAAGGGATTAAAATTTTGTTGTTCGACTTAATACTGACAAAGCAGAATTACTTTTAAATTCAAGACTTGCAGCATAGACCCAGTATAACACTGCTCTCTTGTGGTTAAATACATGAAGTTCGTCTGCAGAATGTAACAACTATTTACATCAATTATTTTTAAAAATTTTCAAAGGTATTTTAATCTAAGACAGTTTTTGATGATCAGGAGTTTAAAGCAACCAGTGCCAACTCCACTCCTCCACACTATACTGCTTGTCTCCATTACCTAAAGAGAGAATTCAAATTCCTGGTTTTGGTTCTCTGAAATTAATGCCTACATGAGCCTTAAAGAAAAGGTAGGCATACACCCATCCCAATAACAATGAAAATGAAAATCTGACCCTTCTTGCTGACATACATAAATAATTTGTTTTTAAAGCCTCCTTCAGCCTTCCAGGCTTAATAAAAATGTAAGCAGAAAGTAAAATGTAAAGAGGAGTAGCAACATAGTTGGAACAAAAGCACCACGTTGTTTTTCTTTCAATGTGCAAAATAAAAAAAAAAAATAAAATTAAAATTCCCATTGCAGGAGAGATCCTACTGACAGGATTTTTGGGGAAATAATAAATAACAAAATAAGGGCCTTTTGATTATTATAATCAAAATTTGTAAATAATCTGGCCAAGTAATACTGAAATGTGCAAAATATTTCTCAAGTCGAAGGGCAGCTGTCATCTTTAGCCTTATCCACAATACAATTTCAGATATTGTTAAAACTATCACCACAGTTCGTGATTGGGTTCCTAAACAAAATGTTTCAAGCCATAACTATGGAGCATAGTGCACTGTTACAAATCACTGAAACACTTACTAACAGCAAGAGAGGAAAAAGCCTGTCAAAGACCCTTCCAGATTGTACCTTTCACATTTGTCGAACTGCAAGAAACAAAAGCAGAATAATTTATACAAGCAGATTCAAACATTAACTCATGTCTTTTTCTTTTTACATTCTTTTTTCTACTGTACACTTTACAACTCTCCTACAAAAACTCTATACTAACTATCCAATACCTCTTCTTTTTTGATACACTGTAAATGTAGAGTAACATCAGCTTCGAACTTCAAAGCATTTTGAATAATAATGAAGAATTCCTCTCTTTATACATTGATGATTTACAACAGGTATCTTATTCTTTCTAGCCAAGCTACATGCTTCTTCTTCAAATCTTTGAAATTAAATTACCCTTCTCTGGATACACTCCAGCACCTCAATGTCTTTCTTGAAGCGATGGGTCCAAAAGTGAACACAGGATTCGAGATGCAGCCTCACCAGTGCTGAGTACAGGGGAAAAAACATTGCCCTGGTTCTGCTGGACACACTATTGCTGATACAAGCCAGGATGCCATCAGCTTTCTTGCCCACCTGGCACACTGCTGGGTCATGTTCAGCCACTGTCAACCAGCACCCCCAGGTCCTTTTTTGCTGAGCTGCTTTCCACATACTTTCAAAGAGTCAACTTCAGCCTTTGTAATAAGATGTCAGAAATAGAATATCACAAGTTAAAAATTAATCTACCTGTAGAAGACTCACTAATAGCTATGTACCTTTCTACACATGCTTAGCAAATTGAGAGATTGACAGGTCACCTTGTCATAGAGGGAGATCGGGTTGGTCCAGAAGGACCTGCCTTTCATAAACCCCTGTGGTCTGGGCCAGATCCACTAGTTGTCCTATATGTACCAAATGGTGGCACCTTAAGACAACCTGACCCACGACCATTCCCAGCACTGAGGTCAGACTGACAGTCCTGGAGTTCCTCAGATCCTCCTTGTAGATGGGTGTCACACTGGCCAACCTCCAGTCATCTGGGACCTCCTTGGTTAGCCAGGACTGATGACAAATGATGGAAAGTGAATTCCACCAGCTCTGTCCATACCCTTGGGTGGATCCCATCTGGCATGATAGACCTGTGTGTGTCCAAGTAGTGTAGCAGGTTGCAAACCTTTACTCTTGAATTACTGGGGCTTAATTCCATTCTCCCTGTCCCTGTCTTCCAGTTCGGGGGGCAGGGTACCCAGGGACTAAGTGGTCTAGCTATTAAAGACTGAGGCAAAGGCAACATTAAGTAGTCCAGCCTCTTCCTCATCCTTTGTAACTATGTTTCCCTCCACATCCAGTAAAGGATGGAGATTCTTCTTGTCCCTCCTGTTATTGTTAAAGTATTTATAGAAACATTATAGAAACATTTTTATTGCCTTTTACTTCAGTAGCCAAAGTTCTAGTTGGGCTTTGGCCCCTCTAATTTTCTCCCTTCCTAATCTTACAACATTGTTACAGTCTTTCTGAGTTGCCTGACCCTTCTCCCAGCGGTCATAAGCTCTCCTCCTTTTCCTGAGCTCCAGTCAAAGCTCCCTGTTCAGCGAAGCTGGTCTTCCCCACCAGCTCATCTTAAAGACCCTGGGAATGGCCCACTCCTCTCCTTTAGCATTTCCTCCTTGAAAAATGTTGATCTTTCCTGGACTTCTTTGCCTTTCAGGACCGCCTCCCAGCAGATTCACTCAACCAGTCTTCTAGACAGGATAAAGTCTGCCCTGCAGCAGTCCAAGGCAGCGGTCCTGTTGACTCCTCTCCTTACTTCTCCAAGAATTGAAAACTATCATTTTGTGATCACTGTGCCTAAGATGCCTCCAACCGCCACATCACCCACCAGTCTCTGTTTGCACACAACAGGAGCAGCGAGGCACCTTCTCCTCTGCAAACTACTCAGATTTCACACAGACGTCCAACAATAATGCTCTAAAATATCATACACAATTAATAGATTATTTAGATAAACCTGGAAGGTAATACACATGTAGGTGAAGTCAGCGGCTGCAGACATTGCTTAACATTGGGACATCACTTGCTTCAGAAGTCTTGCCTGCATAACTTTCTTTCCCCAAGGCATCTGATCAGTAACTCAAGGCTAACTTGTTTAGCAGGTTCCCTAATATAATACATATAATGTTACTATTTAGTTAGGACTAAAGAACAATGCAATTAATTCCTGACAAGAAGAATAAACTGAGGGCAGTGAATACTGTTGCATATTCTCTGCTCTGCCTTTACCCAAAAACTCTGTACCTACATGTGCAGAGAGAAGACAGATTATATATTAATTGTCCCTCACGAGTAGTGAGTATCTGGACAGGTCTGGTATATTATAGGAGTATATCAGCAGTGACATTCTGATAGTTGAGGTAATTGTATTCATTAGTCTCCTTGTAATGGGAAGCTCACTCAAATCTTATAGGATCTCCTAGAGGAAAATCTGTAAAACTGTTTTTAAAGGACTGCATTGTACTTTTCCTTCTTACCCTATTTACTCAAAATATTTGAATCATTTATTCTTGTTTCAATTTTATCAACTGGAAAATTGGATATATTTATACATATTTTTTAGGCTTTTTAGAGGAAAACCAAAACCAACGTTCATTCCAGAGACCACCCCAGCAACCCCCGAAGGAAGACATGCTGCCCAAAAATTCATCATGAGTGGTAGGAGAGTAAGTTTTTCAGACCTCTTCAGTGATAGAATAAGAAGGCACAGCCTTTCACAAGATTGTTCCAGCAGATCAATAGAGCACTCATGTTCTTGAATCTCTTCCTCCTCTCTTGTATTAATAGCACAACTCTTGAGTTGCACTGTGACTGAGTAATTCACTCAGGGACCTAATGTAAACCAGGGTATTTGTAGGTGAACAGGGCATGGATTCTAGGTGGGCATAGGTAATCTTCGAGAACCTCAAGTTGCTTCCAAGCTGTTGATACAGAAGCTCTAGTCAAAGAAAATAAGATGACAAAGCCACATTTCCATCAGTTCTGAAAGCGAGAAAAATCTCTGCAATGACTGATATAACTTTTCATTGCTAACTATCCCTAAGCTTTGCAACTTCTTAGTACTGAAAACTGTCAGATGTTACCAGATGCCACCCACAGACTTCTCAAGGTATACCAGAGTTGAATGCCTACCCTAATTTATAACTGGAACTACATAAAATAAAGACTCTGTTCTCATAACATGTCTACATGGTACATAGTTGAGAAAAAAAAAAACAACCCACATGGTCCATGATTTATTCTTTTTCCTAAGGAAGTGGGTCAGCTTAAACTACTTTATAACTACATTACTGCACAATTCACATCAAACTGACACAAACATCAGAGAGAGTACCCAACAACCAGAACGATCATACAGCTCACCAAAATTTGCAGATGCTTCTGACACTAGATCATTGGTTTCAGAGGTACTAAGAAATTTCTCAGAAGTCCTTTCCAAAATGAAAAGACACTTCCAAATTCAAAATTCCTACTGCAAACTCCTCCTGTGGTCAAATCCCAAGATGAATTCTGGGGAGAACAGAAAAATATAAAAGGAGTCCAAAACAACAGTTCTTCCTGAAGACAAGAAACTGTTGGTCACATAAAGCAACTAACGTAGAGGAGAGAGACTGCTGTATTGAGGGTTTTGTAGATAATTCAGTCTCCCGCAGAAAGAATTCCATCCTCATGTTTGTCAGTCACGGCAGAACAGCCACAAACCCTGAAATCCCCTGGATCTAGGAACACTGATATAAAACAGGAGATAACTTGCTCCCCCTCACCACAATGCAGATACTGAGGAAAAACGGAGCCAATTCATAGGCCTTATGCTCCCAGGGACTCTCCTGCCCTCATATCCTCTTCTGCAGGCACTGCATCAACTTCTCTCTCTGTTGCTCCTCGATGCCCTAGTATAGCAAGACCAGAGCAGCAGACAAGACAATGAGGAGTTTTGATAGAAGAGGGTAAGATTGCCAAGTAGAGGGCCGAGCTGGCTATTCAGTATGGATTTCATAGCAGTTGTCAAATTTAGGTAGAGGAAGCAGCAAATGTGTATTTTGAAAGAAAGGGAAGGCCAAACTGTTATGGACCAAGCAAGGAATGGGAGAATATGATAAAGTTAAATAATTACTAAATCCAGAAAAAAAAAAACAAACCAAAAAACAAACATCTAGATGATGTCATTTTAGGAGCATAATATATCAAGTCACTTGATATATTATGTTCAGTTTTAGTCAAAAGATAACTTTTAAAATTAAAATGGAAGTATGGCATTTGCACACTAATTTCTTACAACTGTGCAAAGAAGACTCGGCAGTAGGAGGGGATACAGTTGCCAGTCTACTCTGTGTAAGTGAGCAGGGAAATAGAAGACACACAGGATATATGAGGGACACACGGGATTTAGGTTTTATACATCAGGATCATTAGACAAAGGATTAAATGAAGGCAGCTACTGTAAGCAGTGGATCATAATAAATTTGTAAATAAGTGGCTCCATCAAGTACTCTGGCAGGAAAAAATATAAGCTGTACTTTAATTAGTCTTAGATAATGCAATTTAAGAAGCTGTCTAATATGGTCAGTTCTTAAGATACAAAAGAGTCTGCAACACAAAAGGCCACTACCACACACATCTACAATATAAAGAAAATTTTATTTTATAAACTCATGTGAATGAAACTGAGGTTAGATGGACAAGATGACACAGAAATTAATGTTTACTTACACATGGAATTTAAACTATGTGCCAGCAGATCTCTCTACAAGGTCTTTTTAATCTCAGAATGCAACTCCCTCATATTACAGGCACTTAATAGGCAGCTGCAGTTTACTTACAGCACAAAGTTTCACAAACATAAAAGTTCATCTCCTGAACCAAAATAAATCAGAATACTGTTTGCACATGGAATAAGGAGTTGCATCAGCAAACTGCAAAGAAAACCATGGCAACTATACCACTCTAATGAAAAAGTATTACCATTATATACAATCAGTGATAACACACTAACAAAAAGTTTATACTTCATTATTTACACTGGAGTGCAAACAGAACATACACCTCAGCTGCCACAGCAATAAATTTCCCTCCCCACACACTGCTTTCCTCGATTTCCCAGGTTTCAAACACACTGCTCCACAGTAATGGAAGCATTCTTTCGGTTCTGTCCTTCTCATAAAAACATCACATTCATAAGTTTGGCTTCTGGGAAACTAAGGAGTAGGTAATTTTACAAACCCAAACTTTAATAGCATAGGAAAGACCTGTTCTAGAAAAACACAATACAGCACCTTACAGCAGTTTCCACAAGTGGACCCACCACTTATGTACACTATGAAGTTTCCTCAGAAGTTTCCACTGCAGTTAAATATGAGCTCTCACTTTCCACGGTGGTACCTGTTCAACTTCATCAGTTCTTGTAAGGTTAGGTTTTGCATTTAGCTTCAGACTGCAACGTCCAACCTGGAGAGCAGGGATGGAATTACAATTATACCCAAGACAACTGAATTAGATGTTTACAATAGAAATGGTTTGGAAGAGTTGTTGTACTTCTTTTAATGTAGGAAGAATAAAATAGGAAGCTCATGCAATTGGTTTAAGTAAATTTATTCTTCAAAATACTCAACAGTTAACAATTAGAGGCTCGATTACCAACTCTAATAAGATTATTCTGCTTTAAGCAGGAAAAAGTCCATCTTTTTGTATCTACTCCTGAATATGCTAGCTTTATGCAGTCTCTCTTTCAGGACTTTATAATCCAGCTGTTAGAGGATATATTTTTGATCTTTGTATCTAGAATCAGGTGTGTCAGCTATGCAATGCAATGGTCTGCAGCATCCAAAATACAAGCCTGGCTATTTTTAAGAAGTGGGTTTTTTTCCCCAAAAAGGAAAAATTAAAAAGTCAAAGAAATTTATTAAGACTGCACCAGAGCTGTTGACTCACTGTAGTCTGTAAAATATATGCTACATTTTGCTCGCAAAATTCTTGTGGCAGTTGAAAAAAATAAAATAATTATAGCTAGAAAGAGGAACACACACGCATTATTTTTCCTCACATTTTCAGCCACACAGCTAGCCTCATGTATGAGCAGCTGCCTTCAAAGAATGTCTGGATTTCCATTATATGTTTTGCACTACTATTACTTATTAGGATAACAAGTGCCACAGTCCAAATAATTTATCTCACTCTTACGATAAAAAGACAGAATTGCTAAACAGAGACACAGTTTAAATTACTGTCACCTATTTCTAACCACCTCGTCTAAGCAGCTCTGAGGTTTATGAAAATGTTTAACAAGCAACCAACAGTACTGCTGGACAGTGTAAGCTGAGGTAGCTTGCACAGGCTGCTCTACAGAAAACAATGCTCAGACTCACCTTAGTCTGATGGTCCCGCCTACCACGCTTCTTTGTTCATAGAAAAAACTGTATTTTTCATGGGCTTTACAACAGAATCACATCTCATTTTGGATAAAGATACAAACTGTGTGAAAATTATGCTACCTCAAAGAAAAATTTTACTGACCATGCTTTTGATTTCATTTCTGAACACTTAGCATCTGTTAGTCAGACCTTTCTGTGCCCTCCCAACATCTTTATTTGTAAAATATCTATGCATGGGTACTTGTCAGTTACCATCAAGCAAATGTCCATAGTTCAATCAACCATGAGCTGAATTTTTAAAATCAGTCTTCTAAGTTTTTTCTCTTGGCACATGTAGAATTGTACACCCAAAATAATTAATCTTTGATATTCTCTGCCTTGATTATACTTTTAAAAAAGCAACTAAAACTTGAAGAGAAGTTCTAGACTTGCAAAAACCCTAGAACTATCCATGAAAAGAGCAGTAATTTCAAGAATATAAACATACATTCTTATATAAAAACATACCGTTGGGATCTCCGGACTAGAAAATGGAGAGTTATCAAAAGATCGATTTTCTTTGTCCAGAGAATCATCTTCATCATAATTTTTATGTGCAAATTTCTGCTTTAGTGCGTGAGTTAGTAGAGCAACTGGATCCCAATCTGAACTTTGCCTCTTTTGGGGTCTAGAAAGAGGAGTACCTCCAGGAGACCTGGGGAAAAAAAAATAATTATTGTCTCCCGACCCTATTCCTGATTACATAAATAATGCTGCTGGTAATTTACAGCAATTCATCAAATACAATTTATACAAGTACACCCAACAACTTGTCAGCCACATTCTTAGCCTGAAAACACCACTTGATGCTGTTCCATGAAGAAAAACAGCAGTAAATCAACACATGTTGAAGTATTGCAAATAAATAGAGAAAATTTAAAAAAAAAGCAGAATGTACAGTTTTTATAGCAATTCATTTATAGGTTATATTAAGCTATATTAGTGGAAATGTACCACTACAGTATCTCATAATAAATGTGAATGTAATCTGATTTAAACTTTATTCATTTTAAGTTCAGAATAGCATGCCTTTCTATGGTCCCACAAGAACAAACAAACTTAGGAAATTCCACAGAGCGATTATATTTAAAGAAAACAACCCCTTTAAGTCAAATATACAGCCAGGTAAACACAAAGCCCCATTTATAAGCTACACTTAACTCAAATTTCATTATTTAAAAAGAAAAAAAATTATCATCAGGTTTGGCACAAATGCTTCAAAGACAGTTTTTCCCTCCAAGTGAGCACCTGAGCATCCAAATAGGAAAATTTTATAGGCAACAAAAGTAGAGCTTGTATTTTAATTTAGAAAAACTGTTCTAAATTAAAGCACCTGCACCCCAAAACTTAACATGAATGTGGAAGCCAGTGACTAGTCCAAGAAAATAAATCATAAGAAAGACTTTCTAACCATTGAGGTATCTGAGGGCGAGGGGGGAGGAATCTAGAGGTGTTCAGAGTTCTGCTAGTAAAGTGCTGCCTCCAGGCCAATGATTTGTACCTAATAATGCACACTGACAGTGCTGAGCTTATTCAAAGTCTGGGAGTTACATGAGACCCGAAAGGATGGAGTTCACTCTTCCTACAAAACAAGCTGACAGAACACTTGCCCAGCGTGAAAGACTGTGTCCGGGGTGGTAGAAACTGGGATCTTCAGACTATCAGTTTCTGAGAACAAGGATTTTCCCTTTGCTGTGCACACATGAAACTATTCTCAGACTGCAGGCTGAAAGATTATAGCAATTTTGGCCGTCATTAGTCCCTCCAGCAATATAAATTCATTATCCAGTTAAGTTCTACCTTCAGAATATAGGTAGATGCCTAAATCCAGAAAGCATTTCGGACACACATGTACCACTTCTAATTATGCTCATGCTCAATATACTGGGTATTAAAACTGTCAACCAGAACAACTCACTTTCTTGACTCACCATATACAGAATTACATGGAAGAAAATATATGTAAAGGAAGCACACAGGTTTACCTAAGTGCACTTTATATTTGCCTTATTTACTGTGAAAATGTCATCAAAACGTAAAGACACGCTTTAGAGTTGCATAGAGATAATTGTCCAAGATTTGTGCTAGTTACTTTTAGAGATAAAGCTCACAGTTAAGAAAATGTTGAAATGAGAGCAGTAAGTTTTGCCAAGTGACATTCTTTCCACATTAAGAGCTTCAAATATTCATTATAGACTCAGTTATTCTTACATACTTTTTCAACTCAAGAAGTTCAAAGACATCTGACAACCTCTATTATGCCTAGCACAGCACAGCAACACTGACCCAAAGAAGTGTTGCAGTCTTTAGTAAAGCATTTTTTTAACAGGTCAACTGTGTTTACCATCAAAACAGTTGACCATTAAAAATACTTATAACCCAAGTGCACTATTGAAATACAAATTTGTGAAACATTTCCAATAAAAGATACAATATATGTTCTCTTTAACACTTCGAAGCTTGAACCAGGATAGTTTGGGCATGCTAAAAGTAGTTTTCCAAAGTTTCCCCAAGGATCTGGCCCTTCACTGTGAATCCAGGAAGTTATTTGTTCAGATGAATTTTCTGTGATGGTGTAGGAAACTTTGTAAACAATCTCCCACCTCCCCACACCAACCTTAGATTTGCATACCGAAGCAGTAAACTAGTTTTAAATGCTGTGATATTCAGCACGTTTTAAATGCACCTAAAAGCCATGTCACAAGTATCTCACATTCCCAGCTGTGAACTCAGACGTTGCCAACTTCAGTCTGACAGCAGTAGCTGCTCATGAAATGATGTTTCGCATTGGTGTTCTCTGGTGCTACTGAAGTGCTGTGATGCTTACACAGACTTGGCTTGCTGAGGTACACATTTAATTCAACCTACCTCTCAGTAGCTCGCAACTGAACTTTGTTTAGGTCTTTCAGAACATCCATCATACTAGGAACGTTCTTTGTCTTCTGGGGATCAGCACTATCAGCTGCACTTGAATCACCGTTCCTTGCAGCACGGCGTTGTTTTATAAGTTCCATTGCAGATTTACTAGAATCAACACCAGATGGTACACCAGAAGGAAGTGGAGGAGGCAAGGGAATTACAAACTGATTGTGAGAGACGGACAATGGTGTGGAAGTCATGGCTGGCACTGGGTAAAATCCATCTGGAGTGCTGGGTGTTTTAAAGGCTTCTGGATAGAGTTAAGAGAAGAAAAAGACTAACATGTAGGATGACTCGGTTTTACGTCAAGATAAGACTGCCCTCTTAAAGCACTTTCTTATACACCTCGCACATTATAACACAGAAGAACCAGACTTAAAACCAAGAACATAACTTCAAACCCACAGATTCAAAACACACAAAACAATGAATCTGAGGTGTCCTATGCTGCTCTGATTTTCTCTGTTCGTGTTTTCAATCTAAGCACTAGACAAATCAGCAAAGCAGCCCTCCAACAGCAACTACAGTTTGTTCTCAATGGTCTGAAGGTCATAATAACCCACATGAAGCAAAAGCAAAGATAGTCACAAAACATGTAAAATAGACTACAGTACTGAGTGCAGTGGAGAAGAGACAGAAGAAGAGTCAACAGAACAACTAACTGAATCACAGAAGTCCTCACGATGCCACAGAAAAGTAAGTACCTCGCACCGGTTTACGTATTTCAGCAACCACAGTGGGGTTAGTCTGCAAGTAAAACAATCAAGACCTCAAAATTCTTAGGGGAAAAAGAGGTCACAAGATAGAAGTTCATGCTGGAGACCAACTATCTTAGACACATCTGTCTGAAGTGTTTGTTTTTGTTAAAGCCCAAATCTGACTGACTTAAAATAATTTTTCTATTCGTTATTTTGCTAACTTGTTAGAAACAGTACAAAACACAAATGGACAAAATAGTCTGTAATTTTTTGAAACAATAATTGGTAGCCTGTATATAGTGATGTTATTAAGCTCCTTCGCAGACATGGAAATGAGTATGAAGATTACTTAGGATCAACTTTTGAACTTGGCAAACAGGCCACAAAACAGAAGTGAGAGAGGGCCACCAACAGCAAAAAGAGAAACAAAATACTGTATTTGGTAAATTTACTGGCGTATCTTCAGTCAGAAAAATTCTCTGTCAGACATGGCAAGCTCTAAAGCATAAAAAGGAAAAGTAGTTTGCTTCAAACCAGAAGGGCTCACGTGATGGAATGCTTCCCAGTGTCTGCGCTGAAACAATTGCAGCAATCTGAGCACGAAGAAATGTTAGCTCATCTTCAAGTGCAGAAATCTTCTGGAGTGCTGCTTGATCAATATTGTCTTCTCGTGCACTGTTTTTTGGAATGCTCTGTATTGAATCTATAGATGGATATAGGTCATGATGAGTTGTACATTTCTCTTTTCTCCATAATTCAGTCCTAGAAAGCAATGAAAGACAAAGTTTCAAAAGGGTCAGCCAACAATGGAAATCTCAAAGCTCCTGTCTATTCAAGAAAGTTACTGTCATTCAGCAAGACCTAAATTTTCAAACCATCTAAGAAAACTACACTTTTAACTACTCATAAGCTTTAAAATGTTTTAAGTCTCCCTTTGCTCAAGTACGATGTAGATCCTTGCAAAGTCATCATAAAAATTAGTCAGATAATTTATTCAGGGATAATTAAACATCATAAAGCCATACAGTAGGATTGAGCTGTCATTATTTAATAACTATTAGAATGACACCATGTGGAGTCTCTCCCTTCTCCCTATGTGAATATGAAAGGCAGGAGAGTCAAAGGCTAATGATCTCTTAATTAGGCTTCAGAAATTTTAGTCATTTATCAAACTCTACGAAGAACACTGTGATAAGCAAAGAAATTACAATCTTTCAGAAAATATACTGGAGAATAACAAGGTTTAATATACACTTACAGAATAAGAACCTCATCTTGTATAAGCTACTACGAACAAAGACAGCATTAGAAAATCGCGCTGTAAGTCTCAGGTTTTAATTTTAAAAATTGTTTCGAGTCTGTGCCTGCAGAAAGAACCTTAAAATATAAAATAAGTATAAAATCAAACTGCCAGAATTTCATTCTAAAACAAAGAAATTAAATTTACGTTATTTATTCAAGATGTACTAAGTTTTGATTGAAAACAAACCAGACCTTTTCTCTTATATTAACTATCCTTTTACTTCAAATCAGACCTGCAGCATTGCTTTCTGATTTGCCAAAAACTCTTGTTATTCACACTGCTTGAAAGGGAAAAGATATCAATTAGAATAGCTGTTCTTGGAAAACATCCCACAGAGCCAGAAGGGGAGGAAAGAATTGAAACAACAAAAGAATAAACTGTCATAGATCTGCAAATCTGATCAGCTGAAGAACAGCATAAGCATAAGCAAGACAAAGTAGGTCTTTTAACAATATGCCTTTGAACAATATTCTTACTCTTGCAGTATTTTACCAGTGTTGCATGAAACACACTGTATCAAAACTTCTCCAATAAAAAGTGTGTCCTTCAAATCCATCAGTTTCTTGTGTTTTCATTACCAGCAAGTAGCACAAAGATCACAAACAAATGTCAATATGAAGTAGAATTATATCATCCTATACAGATAGAATAAAAGACAATACAAGTGCCCACATTTTAATCTCGGTTCTGGCTCTCTAACTCATCCTCTGATTTTGAACAGATCCTTTAGAGGAAAAGTAAAACAACTTTCTATTTCTTCTCTAGTGGGGAAAAAAAAGATAAAACTCGTACACTACTTGTGTCTGTAAATTCCTGGACAATTTCTCTTTTCACAGTACCTGAAATACTTCGTAATTTGTAAAAATATTTTCCTTCAACATTCTATAAAGGCTAGAAAGAATTATATATATATATAATATATACTCAAATCTATTTCCAATTGTTAAGATAAAAAAATTATGTTTGTACTTTCCAACAAAGCAATCACCAAGGTTTACACAGAGCAGTGCAGAAATCAAAGTCAAAAGGAGACATTTAAATATTTTTTCTTGTTTTTCGCTTTCTAAAATTTATCAAAATGGTTGCAAACTAAAAGGATAAAGATAGGAATAATCTTAGGGTATACTGCAATAACCAAATTTCCCTTCAACTCACAAAATACTTTGTGAGTGAAAACCAATTAAAATATCAGCAATGCATCTGACGTGCTACTATGAAAAGAAAATAGGAGACTAAATTTCAGAAATCTTTCAGATAAGAATGCTTTACACAGTAAGAATTTCCAGGTAAGCAGGAACTGCCCCTACCAAAACCACCTAAGATATTTCTGGAAAATGCTAGGAAAAAAAAAAAAGAAACACCCCATAAAGAACAGAAGGCATAACTCCTTTTACTCCTATTGTTCCTTTTTATACTTTTACTTACCTAAGTCTAGTAAAAGCCTGTCCTTCATCATTTGCCACCCACAGGACATCAGCAAGTGATGGAGCCACAGGAGTTGGAGCTGCACTTTGTTCATCGTAACCCAATGGACTTGGGTCTTGAACAAGCTAAACCAAACAAGAATGACAAAAAAAGGTATGAAGAGAAATCGAATTCAGCACATACTGAAAGTTCTGCAAAAAGAGTTTTTAAACAGTGATGTAAGGAAGTTGAAAAGAGGGAACATAAGGGATGCAACACACAAATTACGCGAGCTAAAAAGAACAGGAAAGCTATCATCAAATTAAGAAACAAGAAAATGCAAATAGGTGAAGCATATATATGACAAATTGCTTACTTGAAAATAAGGTCTCGGGTAGGGCTCCAAGGAAAGAATTGTCCCAAGTCTCCGGACAACACTTCGAGTAGATCCATATTGCTTTTTTTGGCAAACAGATGTGACCTAAAAATCAGAAAACCTTTGAAAATGAGAAGTAAAATCAAATTCCGCAGTTCTTACAATCCAAATTATTAAATCCTTTAATATTATATGTAATTAAATATAACACAGTTAGGTTAACTTAACTTTCCAATGCTCTTCTCTAGCTGAAAGTCCAAAGAAGCCTACACTGGTTTTAACAAACAATGTCTAAGACACTTCCAAAATACAGCCTGTTCACAGAACACTTTAAAGAGGTACAAAGGTAAATATCCTGAGATACTGACAACAGAAAAACTGCATATTTTAAGTAATCATATGCATCTGTGTAAGTCTTTGGGGAAAAAAAGTTAGTAAAGCAGTGAAATAAATGTAATGTACCTTGATTTGATACTTCCTTATTATGGTGTACAACTGCTGGAAATGCCTTCCTGATGAGACTGCTGAAGGAAGGCATGTTCTGATCGCACGAGTGATACTGCTGCCAAACATGCGAGTTTCAAAAAATACAGCCTGTCAAAAAACACCAAGAAGTCCCAACGATGGAAACAGAAAATAAAGAGGAAAAATCAAACTAGAGTCCCTAGAGCCACTCTGGCAGTTTCCCACACATATCCCAGATCCGCCTCAGAAGCACAGGCTGCAGCAGCACCTCGCTACTGACACCCACGAAGGAGCTGCCCACAGCCCCCCCCAGCATCAGCCCCGACACTGCACCAGTGAGCTGTCTCCGCTTCCCATACCGTACCTTTCCCAGGTCTCTGGAAACACAGAATTAACTTGGGAATGGGTATGCAGCCTTTCATTTAAAGCAGCAAAACAGGAACAGCTGACGCTCCTGACTGTTCCTCTCTGTTCAGGGCAAAAAGCGCGCCTTGACCGGCCGAGCCGGAGCAGCGACCCACGCGTTCCCACGTGCGGGCAGAGTGTTCCGACGAGCCCAGCTGTGGGCACGGAGGGCGCGGAACCCGCCGCACCGCCAGCGGTGCCGATCTCTCCCTCGCTCCCTCCCTGCGCGGAACCACGGCGGCTGCGGGCGGGACGCCCCGCACCAGCGGGTCTCCGGGCGCCGCCCGGCAGCAGACTGCCCCCTGCGCCGCCCGGCAGCAGACTGCCCCCTGCGCCACCGCGGGGTCTCACCTGGTGGGGCGGCCAGCCCAGGAGCTCCAGCAGCCGGCGGAGCAGGTCCAGCAGCAGCGCCATGGGGGGGCAGAAGGCGCAGCCGGCTCAGCCGCCCGCCGAAGGCAACAACGAGCCCGCCCCAGCCCCGCGCGGGCAGCGCCAGTCGGAGCCGGGGGCGGGGCACAGGGGTAGCCCACCAATAGGAACGCGGCAGTGCACGGGGTAGAGCCAATGAGGGGGCGGGGCGGGCCCGCGCGGGGGGTGTCGGGAGGGAGCGGTTTGAAGGCCCAGTGCCCAGGCTGGGCTGCGGCACTCCTGGGGAAACGGAGCTCCGGAGACTGCGAGAGCAGAACACAGTATGCATCAAGAGAAGAAACTCACCAGCACATGTTATAGCTCTGAATTCATGGTAAAGGGCTAAACTGAGATGTTTTGGGTCCTCGATGTAGCAAACTCATAACTAGTTCATTCAAAGTATCCTCAGCACAATAACTACCTGATAGCATCTGAACAAACTGTGTTCACTTCAAAACAAGAAATCTGGCCTTAGATACTGTTATTTAGATACCTGTTCTTTAATCTTGCTAGTAAAGATTTCTGCTGTTTCTTTAAAAAATTCAATTCTTCAAGAACGCTTGCAGTGTGACAAAATAAAACAGTGTTTACACTCAGAGAAATAATATGGATATCTTTTTCCTCCACCTGTGCAGATAGTGTTACTGTTAGTAGTGTAGTTACTATTACCCATAACTTGTCACATAGACTGATTCTCCAAGATCAAACACAAAGAAGGAACAGTACTGATAACACACACACTGTGAGAACAGCACAGAGCAGGTTCAGGGGCCTAGGAAGGTTTAAGCTTGAGGTTTGACTGGATCAGCACCAGTAACCAGCTCCTTTGGAACTAGAGGTGCGGTTGAGAGCGACCTCATACAGAAAGGCTTCAAGTCAGCAGGTACAACTCTGAGCAGTACAGAAGGGACCTGCAGGATCTTCTAAAGAAAAGGATTTTGTGACAGGCCAGCTTTAAGAAACAAGGAGAAGTGACATGAGGCTCAAGGCCTACTACTGCAGCCTTTACCTCTGGAGATGTACCAAAGCTGGTAACAATAAGAAAGCTTAAATCTGATGTAGTTGCCCACTGTTACAGTAATGCAACTGATTCTGCCTTCCCAGGAACAGGATGTGAGGTTTCATTCCGAACCAAGAAACTGGTAAGTGCACATAGTCTGGAATAACAGGATAGCTAGATTTTTTGGTGTGTTTTGGGGGGTTTTTATTTGGGTTGGTTGTTGGCGTTTTTCCTGCCTAGTGAAATGGATGTCTGATTTTATCTGAACTGCAGGGATAACTTCAAACCTTATAAGTATACTGCAGAGGTGAAGCAGATTCACAAAGTGCTGCACTGCTGGAGAGCAGCAAGTCAGAACGAATTATTGAACTCAAAAGGTAGTTAAACATTTTATGCCAGCATAATGTCTAGATTTTTTCCCTGGAGATCCATCAATGATGGTCTTTACCCTGTAATGAGAAATGCAAAATGCATGACTCTTGTGAATGGAATTTAAATGCAACTACCTTAGTAGTGCTACTTAGTAGCACCAAGTGAAAACTTCAAAACATAGTTTTTTTTCACAACAGGGAAAATTCACTGTTGAAAGACTAATAGGTGCTAAAGCATCAGTTTTGGATTTATAGAAAAATAACCTTCACTCCCACTTTCTTATAGATCTCTGATAATCAGATTACAACTTGCATCTTTGACTACATTATCTCTTAATTTGAACTAATTTATTTTTAAAAATTATTATGGCTGTCAGTATGTGTTCTGAAATCAAATTATATTTTTAATAAACTGCACTGAAATTAGGGATTGTGAAAAAAGGATTTTTATGATCTAACCTAGACAGGTCTGTAGGATCAAATGCCATTACCAAAGCAAACTCTACTAGATCTCCCTGAACATTCAGCTGAAGCACAAAACTCACATCTGTCTATTCACCCAGGAATTATCTTGCTTTATGACACATAGACCACAACCATCCACTTTCAACTTGACCTAGATGATACAGATTACCTGTTCTAAGGTTATGACAGCTCAAGTGTATCTTGGTCCTATTTGTTATTTTCAGATTGGTGTTAAATTTTACTTCATTAAGAAAGACTGATACTGATGTCAAGTTTGTTTTGTTCCTTTTCTGCTTATTCTGATTTAATATACAGAAATGTCTGTGTGAGTTTTGCTAAAAAGTCAAAGGAATATTCAGTTTTACATTTCAAACAGCTATTAAAACATGCACTGTACATGTAAAAGCAAATCTTGCAACGACAGTATAGTTGGCCTAAACTTTCTAAAACATAAAGAAGGAATGACTCTTTAGTAACTAACTACTACTGGAGGGTAAGTATTATTCCTATTTCCCTTTCTACACAGCTTCTGGCAAACTAGTACAAATTCAAAATACAGTTTCTTCAACTACAGTTAGGATTAGAGACAGTACTGTTTTCCTGCCTTCTAGTATTTAACTTGGATAGGGCAGATGGTTTAATTACTCCCTAACAATAAAGCCAGTAAGAGGGCACACATTATATACATATTTAATACAAACACCTCTATCAAAGCTTTTCCTTTCCTTTTTTTTTTTTTATTTTTTAAAAACAGTATGCTATTCTAAGGGGTGAATAAGAACAACTACACTTTTAACTCCATATAACATTAAGATTTAGTTTATCAACAGCTGTTTGAGAAAGAAAACCAAAGTAATCTTGTTGTATTAGAATGTCCTTGTCCTGGTAATACAAATATGTTAGTGTCACCCTTAACATTCTGGAGTTTAAGTGTGCACCTACCACTAAACTAAGCTTGTGGGTTTGTTATTTTTGTCAAAAAAAAAAAAAAAAAAAAAAAAAGGCAGCAGATTAACACCTGCACTTTGGCTATAAAAATTCCAGAAGCGCAACTATTAGAAATCAGTGTATAGAAAGTAAGATTCATTTCTCACACTTCCACTATATCTGAATTATCTTTACCAATGAAACATTTAAAGACCTACTGTTGCCAGATTACAGGTCTGGAGAGGCAAGTCCACATAGAGAAATTAAAGTTTTAAGAAACTGGAAAAAAAAAAAAAAACGGTAAAAAAGATACTGCCACCAATTTATTCACTAAAGTGTTCTGCTGATGACTAAGCTATCAAAGAATACACTTGAAACTCACTTAGTATTTATGTACAAATGTATTTCTTAGGCTACTAAAGAAGAGCGAAAATGTCACTGTTAAAGCAAAACTCTTGCTGCACTCTCGCAGGGTGGAATAAGAATCCAGGTTTATCACTGATACTATGTGAATGTGATTCTTGTGAACATATAATCAGCATTTTGCACAACTGTTTGTACTTACACTATGACTATGTAACTACCCTTAAAACACAATTCTTATAAAAAGACAACATAGAAGTAGTAATCAGTTTATAAAAAATGCTGCTCCAAGATTTCAGGTGTGCAGAACTGTAAGTTTACTTCAGAATAAAACACAGACATAGGGGAGAATCAAAACTTTCAGTTGTACTTGACCATATATTTGGACAAAGCAGAATTACACTGCATATAACAAACAGTAAAATTTCTTAAAAGTTGTTACAAATATTTTACTTTCTACCTGTACGATCATTAACATAGTTTACTGTATCATGATTTTTTTCTAAAGGCTTAAAACAAAAACAATCCCCCTAAACTACTTTCCAACAGTAAAATTTAAGTAAAATGCTTACATTCATTTGACAACAAAAAAACATATTAAAAATGTTGTGAGGGTGGTGCAACAGCTGCTCTTCCAGCTACAACTTTCTTCCAGGGTTATTCCTGTGGAAAGAAAGAAAAGTCTTGTTGTAAACTGTTAATAACCAAAGTCCAAAACCTTTTAAAGCGATCCCCACTCGCACCCAATGACTTACAAGACAAACTGTCTAATCTGCAATCCACTGACCCATTTACCTTTTCCTCTTTGCGTCTGTCCTTTTCTTCATTATTCTCAATCGTTTCTTCTTCGTCTTCCACAATGCCATCCCCTTGATATTTGTCATGTGTCCACTTCGGACTGCTACCTGACTTTTTGAAGTTAAAACGCCCTCTGCCACGCTGGAAAGTACCACGGCCTCTTCCTCTTTTGGCCCAATAATCCACACCATCATCTCTGTCATCGTGCTACAATAATGCCAGACAAAAAGTAAGGTTAGAACACCTCTTAAATGTACCCCTTAATGTCAGCAATCTATAGCAAATGTATAAAACAAAGTAAATGTTAAAAAGTTCCCTTCAGATCATAATTTATAGAATCCATTATGAACTATATTCTTACAATTCATGATGCTGTAATTAAAACCACAACATTGTTTTAAGAGCTCTTATTAGCTCTGGGTCTACTAAATGTTGTAACAAATAGCTTATCTGTCACTTATCTGTCACTTCAGTCAGAATAAAGAACTACTAGTTTTGAGGGGAAAAAATTGTTACTTTAAAAAGAAGAAGCTCTAGGAATGTACTAGGATTTTTTAAAAATAATTTTTATTTCAGTTCTTTATACTTAATAAGGAAAAATAACTGAAGGTAGTTTTCAGAAAACCCGCTTCCCCAGCACAACACAGGGCAAATGAAGTTTAAACTGTTTTAATCTGACATTCTGACATTAACAAACAACAGTTGAGTTGGTTAATAAGCCAAACTTTGCTGTCTTGCTACCAAATAAAACCTTATACTGTTTGTTAAGTTCTGACAATCATTCCATGCACTGCATAAAAGCTACAGACAATTATTTAATATAAAAAAAGGTTTACATTTAGAATGGTGAGGTACACTTGCTTCAACATATGTTTTTTTACTTGTGATTTGGAAAGAAATCTGAACTACTAAACATATCACACCCATATTAAGCAGTTTAATAACTATATAAAAGTACTAAGGGTGTCATTTTTGTCTAAAAACATTTTTAATGAATTCAAGTGTAATAGCTACAATTAACCGTTCTAGTATTGTAGCATTTCTTAATAAATAGATTATCGTATCTCTATGTTTACAGATCAGAAAAGTTTAATATGTGTAGGAAGACAGAAAACTCCTTGTACAATCATCCAAACCAGTTACCTGTTAACATATTTGTGGCAAGCTATAATGCTATAGGAGAAGGTCTAATCCTCACTACTTATTATTTTTCGGTGGTGAAACAATATACTTCAAAGTTTGCACTGTTCAGGAAATCAACTGGAGTAGAGGCCACCTTTTCAGTATACTACACTACTTAAGAGTGGTTACATCAACAGTCCTCCTTTCATAATCCAGATGGGAAAAAGGCATCAAAACTACTGTGATTTTCTTATGACTATCACACTACTCAACTAAGAGCAGAAAACTGCTCATAACAAAGTCAGCCTACATACATCCACAAATACTGTCAGCTTTTCCTGATTTTCCACTTTTGCAGACTTCTTAGTCAGACATAAGACAAAGCTCAAATGTCATAAAGACATAAATCCAGGAAAACACAGCACAAATATTTTTGGTTTAAAGTTTGGTTTTAGTAATTTTTGTCTAAGCCTGCCTTCTTCCCCACTCCTGATGAAAGTTTTGGAGATAAATTCTGTGTCAGGCCTCAGTTACTGCCAGCCTGCTGCAGAAAGATGCAAGAGAAGCAGAACTAGACACTACAACCACCCTGATAATTCTCACAGTCACTGAAGTCCCTGTCCACACATGCATGCTACTTCTACACTTGTAGAAAGTTTGAAAAAACAAAAGCATGCATAAGACATTGAGTTCTCCACACCCACCAAGAAGTATTTCTTGCTTTTTGGGGTATATTCAGGATCCCATTCCTCTTCCTTCGGTCTCTTCTGAAAAGTAGTATTTGAGTTGCTGGGACCAGTATTTGTTCCAGCAAAGACTCCTCTGGCTCTTCCTCTGCCCCTAATTCGAAACTGATTAACCAAGATGTCATTTAATCCATTTACATAAAACCACAAAGAGTTCAAGTTCTCTGTTACTGAAAATACTCTTTCTGTGCTTCATTACAGTATCTGCAAGTGTAAAACCATTTTCAAATTCACATATTACCTTAAGTAATATATTCAAGTATTCACTTTGAAATAATGATTCTATTAAGCTTAATTGAAACACATTTGAACTTGGCGTAAGTTTACCCACAACCACCAAAAAGAAACCTCCTTTGACTGCTGTTAAACCAGCAGTTTTTGTGTTGCAACAAAAGGTCAGAATAGCTTCTGAAGCTGTTCACAGACAAAAAACAAACAAAAAAACTAGACTGGAAGAGGGAGAAAACTGTCAAGGGGAAGGTAGAGGTCATTTATGGAGTCAATCGTATCAGTTATGAGGAAGTGATTCTAGAATACATACTAACAATGCAGTTTTTAAAGTAGTATATCCACTGTGTGTTACTCACACATTTCTAACAGAGACTCAAAAAATGTACTTTAGGCCAAATTAAATTACAAGCGAGTAAATTATTTACTCAAAAGAAAAAATCAACAGTATGTACTGTTCAGAGTATGTTTCATAAACGCAGACAAAAAAATTTATATGATTAACTAGCTCAAAAGAGAAGTATTATGAACACTTAATTCCCCAAAGCTCCAATACTTCTAATACAGAATTTCTGCTGGACAGTTTTAAAACTACCCTGAAATCAAACAGACTGAAAAACAATCAGTAAAAGGCTCATAAGATCTATTCAATACCCTGTAGGCAAAAACCAAAAATAATTGCATGGAGAGTAGTTTGTAAAGCAAGAGACTAATTGTACAGGAGAGGAAATACTACATGCTTTCTTTATTTCCAACAGCTTTACAAAACTAGGGCACAACAAACAGTATCCCGGTGGATCTGGGGGGTGGGAGAAGGATATAGAGACAAAATTATGACAGGATTAAAAAAGAAAAAAAATTATCAACATTTCCTGGTATTAGGTCCTACAATCAGATTCCCTTAAAGAAAAATGTCTAGAATTTTCCTCATCACTGTATGAATGCCTCCCCCTACCACATCATCTCTTTCAGGTAAAGAACTATAGGAGGTGAAATCTACTATGGTGGTATCTTTATGTGCTTGCTTACTACAAAAAATAGAGAGTACAACTTCTGTATAAAACTCCTTTTAAACAGAACTTTTACACACAAATTTCTTCTGGAGCTGGATACTAATGACCCTGTCACTGAAAAATTCTACTTAACCTTATTTCTGTTTGTATTTGAAAACTATTCACGATGATTATGTATGAGACGCATAGAATTAAACAGAATCGTATATCAGCAAAAGTTAGTGAAAAACCATTGCTGATTAACATGAAATTGACAATTTAGCTTATATTAACTGGCTGGAGAGGGGAGATGTTATGTTCTCTAAGGCTTCACAACCAAAGCATCTTATTTACTCCAAAAGCAAAGCAGTATTTACTGGAATGCAGCCATTATTAGCCTGCATTTACAAACATATTCCTACACTAGCTGGTCTGTATTTTTCAGTACTTGCCCAGCTGTATCCCTAAAGAGGAGATCTGAGTCAAGAGGTTGGCCTATTTAGATTCACCTGTTCAGAGGATTTGTTAAAAAAGCCTGTGTATGACCACGTATGTCATTACGGAACATTAACCGGCTATTACTGCATAGTCAGAACTGGCAGTCACTAGTAATTAAATGAGTAGAAGTCTATTAAATTCCCAATTCACATCTACCTGAACTTCATATAAAATAGCATCTCTTTCACAATACATACAATCTGGTTTTATAAAGCAGGAAGCCTTTAACCAATGAGTCTTCTACTAAATCTCTTAGAGAGATGGAGTTTTAAGCTCTGCTTTTGCTAATTTCTGTTTTGTTTGTGCCGTTAGCTTATACAGCTGGAAATTGTGCTGATAGTCATAATTGATGCCTACACCATCCAAGGACTTACATATTTATGCCAGAGAGATGTTACTTAGCATAACTATATAAAAATAAGAAGAAAGGAGGAAATGATGCACTTCTAGTGTTAGAAATTTAGAACTCTGAATTTTCTTCTAAGCAGCTACAGGTTTTTAGATGGGTGATTCAAACCTTAAGTGTTGACACATGCCACAAGCATTTCAAACACCCTCATATGTAATTCAAAACTTATTTTGTACACTAGTACAAACAATTCAATGTACATTTATACTAAACAATGCATTTTAGCATTATTTAGTCTTAATTACAGGCTACATGAAGGAATTATTGTTAAAGTATGAAATTTCTCCTACCTATTATGTAAGACTATTCGACAGTTTTTCTCCAACCACATGGAACTTGCACTTTTTTCTGTGATTCATTTTGGTTTGGCAGTTTCTTCTGCTGTGTTGTTGGGGGTGGGTGTCTGTCTCGGGGTGGTTTTATGTTTTGTTTAGGGTTGTTTGGGGGGTTTTTTAAGCGCTCCTTATCTTTTTCAAGGCCTCCTTTATTGATTACTACTCTTTTCTAATGCTCCTACATTTCCCATTTAAATAATTACATTAACATGGAATCTTGAAGTTTAAGATTTTTCTGAAGACTATAATGGTCAGTGTGTCACTTTCCAAATCACAATGCTTAAACACATTCCAGAGGTAAATCAATGAACGTGCATGCTCACTGTGGCTAGTGCCAGCCAAAGAAACAAAAAATAACAAGTATACCATCTCCTCCATACAGCTATTTCAAGGTTGAGGTGTAATTATGTGCCATTATCTATTTGACAAGTTGCAGGCATCACACACAAAGGAGGGTAAAACCAAACTTAAAGTGACAGGGAAAAACAGCAGCTGCAGGGAGTTAAGAGGTAATAGAATACAAGATTTAAACTTTACAGAACGCTAAATTTTCAGATCCTGTTAGGAAATAACATAATTACACAAGAGCAAGGAATAATCAAGAAATCCTTTTTCCCAGCCTCATGCTAGGACCTCTAATGGCAAATTTACATAGCATTTAACTGCTACTAGGCACTGCTGGGAAAAAAAAAGACCAGAAAAAAAGACTAGCTTTGGTATATCACATAAAAGAACTCAGGAGTAAGTCCAGTCTAATATTAAACAGTGAGACACTCCCTCATTTATCTGTTGTGAAGTTTCCATAATTTGAGGAAAGAATAAGAGAAAAACTTACAAAGGTGCCTCTTGGCCTGTTGACTCCTGCAAAACCAGAGTATTCTTTCTGTTCATGGTGGGTTTTGAACTCTTCATCTCTTTCCTTCTTGCAATCTTTTTCTTCTCGAGAACTGGATGAAGAAGAAGATGGGGAGGAAGATGGGGAGGACCTAGCACGGTCTTGATCTCTTTTTTGTTTACTGAAAAATAAAAAAATATACTATGTGCTATTTTAAACGTACTAGATAGTCTGTAACATGCTATACTAAACCGTGTCTCTATATTTTATGAGAAACTAGCCCCCTTCTGGTTATAAAGTCACACGTGTTATATATTTGAGATATTAAGGCGAAGTATAGTTCCACTTTCCAGCCTCCTCTTACACATTTAAGTGCATTAAATGCTCATTATTGCTAGTGAGTTGGAAAGCAGCAGTCTGCAAACTGCAAAATAGTTTTTCTAGATTCTGACACCATGAAGAGATTCTGTTACTTTTAAGATCTGCCTTTCTTCTGAGGCAGAAAACAGAAGTTAAAGGGAAAAAAGCCCTCAAGGAAAAGTTTTACAGAAACTTTACATAGTTCAGTTTGCACACTGTTGAGAAGATATAGTATGGGCTTCCCTACGTAGATGGCTGTAGGGAATTAGCCAGTGGAAGAAAATGTGGATACCGAAGTCAGAAAGTAAATGGGAATCAGGAAGCATAAGTAAAAATTCATTCTATATACAGTACAAAGCAGGGGAAAAAAAATTCCTACAGCAAGACTCTTAGTAACCCCATAGTGGCATTAATTTGACCCAATTTACAAGACTTTAATATTCTATTCAAAGAAAGGTCATACCTGAAGTAACTCTTACCACTTCTACACAGTATCCACTGAGATATGTTAATGTTTTTTTCTTAAAACAGCCCACTGGCTTTAGAAAAAAATAAAAATTCCCCTTCTCACCCATGTTAAAACCTAAGTATCAGTAAAATTCTCATACTCTGGGTGTTATGAGTTGAAAAAGTGCGGAATCAAGCATAACGAACCAAAGTTCTTACACAAACTGTTTATAGAAATGTACTGCATTGAAGTCCAACCTCCTGATGTAGCCTGGATAATAGGACAGATTAATTTGTCATTTTTTTTTTCAGTGTGTTAGCTTGCTATTCCAAAGTTTTTGTCCTCATCCACCATAAGCCGTGTAAAAGAGAGATAATACATATTTGCTGTAAAACAAATAATTTTAATTGTTTAAAATTAAATGTTCCATTATACATTGAAAATTGAAAGCAATTAAGCTTACAATTACAAAAGGCTAATTAGAAGGTATATTTCTATATAAGGACTTCAAATATTTACCTGTCATCTTTGTAAGATTTGTAATCCTTGTAATCTTTTGGAGTTTTCTCCTGCTTTCTTGACCCACTGGATTCCCTGGAACCCTTTGAGTCTCCTCGCTCTTTACTTCGTTCTTTTCTACGTCGGTCAATGTCATGACGAAGATCAGCTGAATCACACCTTAATTTTTTATCTCCCTGTAAACAAATATATATTTTGGAACACAATTTTGAAATAAAACGTCCAGAAGAGAAGCTCAGTGACAAGGGAAGTTGGGCATCAATTAAAAAAAAAAAGATAGAATTTACCCATTTCTCAACAAACTTCAGCACACAAATTGACCTTGCCCTTTACATGCAATGGCTACATCTAAAAAAAAGAACAGCTAAGAATTTCAGTTTCAAACAAGCATTCCCATCAAGGCAATGGGATATATCTAGTTTTTGGTGCATACACACCATAATGCATGGTTTGGGGAGATATTTAAGTATTCATTTCTTCTGGTGAATTGTTTTTAAGCAGAGTACAAGCATCTTTGCAATTCAACCACACTACTCATTGACCATGTGGGTACTTCCCCCTGCCCCAACACCTGTTCTTTGTCCTCGGGCAGCTTAGTGGTCAAGACACATGCAAGAAGAAAGGAAGCATGGGAGAAGACTTGACCTTATATGCCACATTATCAATCCAGCAAAATCATGCTACATAAATGAGCTTCTAGATAACATGTTTTACTCAAAGGAAAAAAAAATTCTAAATAAAAGTACTCCAAGTACTATAAATATAAATTACTTTTTTATTTTATACACGAACAGAGATGAAATTCAGATTTAAAAGGAAACAATAAATTAAGTTTAGAAGCACAGAGAGGACATTTACTTAGAACCTACTTTTTGACTTTCTTCTTTAAAGACTCTCTCTTCACCTGCTAAACGAGTATGCTTCCTCAGGGTACTTGGGGAGATGTCAATCCTCCTAAATGTAAAATAAAAGCAGTGTCTTGCCATATACATATGTGACTGTTAATGGCCTCAAACACTTCTTTTCAACAGAAAACTGAGAAGGCGTTTTTGCAGTAGACAAACTTTTTGCATATAAAGCCCCACCATCAGAATACAGAAGCAGATTAAAAATTGAAAACCTTGGTTCTGTTCTGTGTAAAGTATGCTAAAAATACAAATATAGGCAGATTGATGTTTCACATTTTAAGTACAGCTTTGAAGATACAAAAAAATGTTTAATGATTTATTTCAAAAGGATCAGTATATGTAACCAGCTGAAAACCCACCCCCTCCAAGAAATCATCAGCATTATGATAGTTAGCTGTGAAGTCAAAAATACTGAACAGTTAAGAAAACTTGTAGAGTTGGACACCATATCCTCACATGCAACACAAATATAGTACACTGCATCATAAAATTATAGCACATGATCAGACACTACATTTGCATGCCTACCTTCTTACCTTTTGGGTTCTCAGATTTTTCAAAAAACTGCTGTAAATTAACACACACAAAAACTAAAGTAGTATGAGATGGAACATTTCACACTGAAGAAGAAAGATGCATGTACAGGGCTTCTTTTCATCTTCAAGACATATGCCCCTCAATATTTGAGCACTGCATGTGAGAAAAGTAAATATATCCCAAATGAGATACAGAGGTAGAGAAGACATCTGTTACACAACCACAGATGAAGCCAGACTCGACTCAGATGAGTTCTCTTTTACAAAAGGGCTTTTTTTGGTATTTTGTAATTACACAAATTACCCCATACAGATTAGAAAAAATATTTTGGATTCTCAAAAGAAATATTAGCAGACATTATTTAAAACAAAAAGCATCTGCATATGCAGTTAACATATATACCTATGTATTTCTGGGCTCTTTTGTCGGGTGCTGTGTTCTTCAGTGGCTTTTTGATACGCAGTGAACCTCTCATTTAGGGTCATTCCAGCTGACTTGAAGTATTGCTCTGTTGGTTACAATAGAAAAAAAACACTGTTTCATTAGTTTAATTCAACTGACAGGTATTTTACTCCTGACAAAGGCAAGTAACAGGCAATAAACAGTATTTTCTATAAATTTATCAGGAAAAGCAAATGTGGCGGCTTCCCTATTTTTCCACACTGTAACCCAAACAAAGTTAAAGTGCACAGCATCACTGCAAGTCTACTATGCCATGACTGTATTACATCTAATTCGAGCATCATTTACTGATTGGACTTGCTCATTTTTAATGACATTTTCTTCTAATGAAAGAGCAATTTCTTAAACAGTTACTTTATACTTTGCCCACAACAGAAAGTGAAGTTACTTAGAGAGTCATGAATAATTGCAGTAAGTACAGTTTACCATTCATCTCATCTTTAACTTAAAATAAGAGTAGGTGAAAACATTTAAGTAATGTATGCTTCAATAACTACATGAAAGACCTGACAAGTCTTTTCTTAAAGGGATACAATTTCTTGATTGGAAGTTGTGATGATAAAAATCCAAGACAATTAATACACCTATACATAGGTAAAATCATTTAAGGATCTGGCATCTTGGCAAACTTGACAACTTCTCTGACAAATTTTCTCCTTCCTTCAAAGACAGTTAAATTAGCCACAGCAAAACTCAGTTTTCAAACCAGCTCAACAAATGTGTTCAAATGTAATATAGAAATACATAAAGTCATGAGCTATGAAATGTTACATATGAAGCAAGCTATCTGCTTAACAGGTCAACATACATCTGTATCAACTTACCGCCCGGCATCCAGTATTTGTCTCATAACCAACCATTAAAACTTGAAACGGCCACTACAAGGGTAGTGCCTCAATCATAATTCCATCAAACACAGGAATTTGAGCTAGCAACTCTGTTTTTATGCCATTTTTGCCAGGAAGACAGAAGGTTCAACTGTGCCTGTTTGGCATCTGTATCTTTCAACAGCTATTTTACTTTTGTAACATGGATTTTGCCATTTCAAAACACATTCCAGGACCTAGTTACAATGAAAAAGAAAACATCACTGGGCATTTTCAGCTCTACATCAATAAAGAGCTGTTCAGACTGGTCGCATCACACCAATAATGAACATAACTTCAGTTTGTTAAAAGTGTTACTAAAAATCTGATCACAGACCATAGTAAATATGAAACTTAAAGAGATGTTCTGCTTTCAAAAGCAACCATAACTGTACATATTCTAATAACTTGATTATATAGGCTGTTAAGCTGTTATATTTACCAGATATTTAACACACAAAAGTTCATAGAAAAATTCTATTCTGTGATCAACATGTGAGAGTTTCAGAAGTAGTATTTTCACCTATAGCTACATATGCACCATATAAGCAAAAACTTAGAGAAGCTCTCACTGGATTGAGCCTTAAATTTCTTCACATAGCAATAAAATAAGATACTTTCACAACAAATCATTATACTCTAAACAGGTGTCCCGATATTGGGTTTTTATCTAATACATTACCATAATCCATTACTGTTGACTATTACCTTCTTCTTTATAAGTAATTCAAAATGCAGGAAATCATTTGCCTTTAGTAATCTGAATTATGCCAACAAAGTATTTTTAATGTCAGCGCATATTTCCAGCACATAAATCTTAGCAATTTTAAAATCTAACACATCTTAAAAACAATGCTTGGACACAGATTCACTGAAACTGGCCACATTACCCCTTAGTATGATGATGTGGTAAAATTACTTTCACTAGCTCCATATTATCTCAGTAATATTTAACACAGAAACAAGACAACAGACCAGTGAAATAAAGCAAATGCTATACAAAAAAGCATTTGAAGAACTCTCTAGATATCCTCACTGGATTTTAGGAATTATCTATTTTCCCCATCAAAAAAACTTAAGAGGATATATGACCTAAGTGAAATATATCTACGTTGACGGTCTAGGTTTGGGTTTCAGTGTTTTTTGGGGGGGACTTTCGTTGTTCTGATTGGTTTGTTGAGAGGTTTTTTTGGTGTTCATATTAAACAGCCACTACTGTTAAAACAGAAAATGATTAGTGAGTAACTCATTTAACAGAGGTTTATTTAGCCACTGCCAAATTTCTTTTAAGTGAAATTCCTGACAATACTGTCAAATAGGAATAAAATATCACCATGGATTTTAGCATCATTTAGAACACATTTCTTCCTAAATCTTACTAAGAGAAAGACCCCCTTCTAATAAGAACCTGGAAATGACCTCTATGGTGCTCCAAAAGGAATGGCATTGTATTTACAGTACTAAAGACATCTGTCAACCCACATTGCACCACTTAATATAAATTGTGTATTAGAGTCATTAAAATAAAATTAAATAAGAAAAAATTGACTAATGTAGTATGTTTAAACTACACTAGAAAACTTTATATGCTACCTACATTCAAAAATTTATCCAAAAATATAGTATAACTGCTACTATACTCTACACTGCTTGTGTTTTTTTTATACTAGTGTCTGTGGCTATTATTTTTCTAATTATTTTTATGCATACCTTAAAAGGAAGAAAGTCTGGCTAAATCAACATTAAAAAAAGGGCTGAAATCTTCCCATACTAGAAACAGCAAATAGGCTTAAACGAAGTGGTCAGACACGTATCCCATACGATAAACTAAATACATACCTTTGACATGATGAACCAAGGACACAATGTGCTGAATAAATGACTCTGACGTGCTTTTGCTGGCCTGTGGCAACTTAATGTGGTCAAAGATGGATCGGAACTCTTGCTCCTTCTTGATGGAATGAACAAGTGTACTAGCAAGCAGCCTGTCTTTAGTCAAGGAAGCAGGTCTAAAATGCATCAACAACAGAAAAGAGACACACAAAAAGAAACCAATAGTTTAAATAAAGATGAACAACACTGCAGACAAATGGAGAACCACACTGTAAAGTGGAATAATTTACCTATTGGAATCATCAAGAGGTACTGGTGCCATTTTGAGTTTAACTTCAGGACGATGGGAGTCACTGGCTATCATTTTGATCCTAAGTGGGCTCTCCTCTCTGAAGGTGGATTTTTCTCTCGCATCCAGATTCTTGTGTAGAGGGGGACTGTAATCAAAGAGTTCTTTGAGCTTTTCAGACTTTACCTGCTCAGGTGACTGAGTTTCTTTCTTCATCATTAGCCTCTCAGAACTCTTGTCTTCTTCCTTGTGCTTATCTTTTGTTGCACTAGGCCTTTCCACTACATAGCCAGTCTCTTTAAGCTTATAACTTTTCTCATCTCTAAATCCATCGCTCTCTCTATTGCCCTTGATTGATATTTTAGATTTGTATTTGGTTCCTTCCTCCTCAGCATTCCGGTGAGATGCAGTAGGAAAATTTTTACCCTGATCTGCCAGGACAGACTTTCTGAACTGTCTGTAATCCTCTGTCTCCTCTGTGTCCTCCCCTTCAGAGTCATTAAACTTTTCTTTCCCAGTCTCTTTATCAATGAAAAAATCTAAAGTTTCCTGTTCCTCCCATTCCCTTTCTCCCTCTGTCCTCCCTTTTTCTGATCCTCTCTCCTTCTGGGCCTCCTTCTCCCTGGTATTACCCCTATCAAGCAGGTATACTCTAGACTCTTCATCTGTGTACCTGTGGATAGCAAAGAAGAGACTCGTAACTCTGGATTGCATTCATTCCAGTTCACTTGCATTCCTCTTTCGTGTCAATCCCACACCAAGATGATGATGAAAATACATTCCTCCAAGCAATTAACTGTAGCATGCAATGCTTCGCACACCATTAACACTGTATCCACTGTCCTTTATGCACTACTGGAGGCATCTGAGGAGACTACCTAGAAATTTTCTGCTATAGTTTATAAGAAAGCTAGTGGCTTTTTTTTCTTAATCAGTGCCCATTTTCACATTCTCTTATACTACTCATTTTTTCCATCAAACTCACATGAAGTTTGAGAATTCAGACTACAATTCATTTTTGTATTTCTTTTACCAAAAAAGTTAGAGTACCACAAAAACGTGAACAATTTTCAAGATCCTGCATACTACTAATTCCAGAATCTGAAACAGGTTTAGCAGGGAACCTTTAGAAGGCAGCTCTCCTAAATACAGAACCACACTTACCAGTTGTTTCACACACTGCCTTATCTATACACTATTTTCACACAGGTGAAAATTCCATCTAATACATTCATCAACTCCAATACACCTAATCCAAGGGAAGTCATATTTTTGATCTTCTAAGCAGTAATTTTTTTACATAATAAATCACTGACTGGACAAATTCTTTTAAAAGCCTACAATCAAGCCTATATAGCATAGTCACAACTTCTCTCTGTAACACATTTTATAAGAAATCCACTGAAGTACTAGTCCCATTAGAAAGGAACAGTCTAATATCAGTAAGATTTTTACAACTTTCAAAAATTACTACTACATCAAACATTTCAAGAACGAATTGAAGAATTTTACATTCACTGGAAAATATACACTGAAGTTCCTTCACATCAACAGAATTATGTTCCAAGAATACCAAGACCAACTCTCTTTGATAAGTAATGCATGTCAAGACAAAGCTGTCATATTGCACCACACAATTAGCAATCAGTGCTGTTTATGTTAACATAAAGAAACCATTGCAAAACATCAGCATTTTTTGAGTTCCAGAAGATCTGCATTTCGAACTACATCAACCATTAAAATTTTGAAATACCTGAAGAGAATTCACTATCAAACAAGCAAGTCTGATGCACTATTCCAATTAAGATTTTTCTTAACAGCAAAACACTGAGTACAAGAAAATACACCTTGAAGGAAAAGCACAAACCCATTTTTCCTCAAGGATACAGATCCCTATCTTCACTAGCCAGCAGTCAAGATCCTGAAGCATCTTAGTACACACGTTTCAAGCTCAGTTCCAACCAGACTAATAGTACTAGTGTTCCAAATCGCCTTTTTCAATGTATAGTGACAATCTTGACAAAATTCTAACTTTTTAAGAGGCAACATTAGGCTTATAATTTAATTCTTACCTTTTCATAAACTTTCCACCTTTTGCAGCTTCCTGTTCGCCACCCTCAGGATAAAATGACCGCACTCGAGCTTCCTCACGGGGGGCACTCTGTGATGGGATTGTCTTTGCAGGGCTTCTCCTCGAAGGGATATGATGCAATGGGCTATTCTGAGAAGGGCTATAACGGCTAGAACCATTTCCAAGAGAACCAGAGCCAGACCTCTCAGGACTATGCTGAATGGAATGGGAATGTTGAGGTGTGTCCTTTGCTGAGTGGGCTGTGCTAAGCAAAGGGGCATCAGAGCAAGATGAACTCTGACTAGGTGGGGTGGCAATAGAAGGACTATGGGGTGACCTTGGACTGTTATCATACGCTGAAAGGCCAGGCCAAATGTCGCCAGAAGCTGCTGCTGATTTGTTAAAATCATCAAGAGACTCTGATGGGTCATGTTCAAATGTATCTTTCTGTTCATCTTGTGATTTATTTTTCAAGGGGCTATCTTGCAAAGGAGCCCCTTCAGTTTTCTTTGCCTGCTTTTCCAGAGACGCACGTCTTTTGGAAGAGACAGGTGATTTGCTGTATGGGGATGAAGAACGAGATGAAGAGGACCTCGGGGACCTGGAAGATCTGTAAGATCGACGAGATCTGCTCCGGGACCTCTGGGAAGACACAGACCTTCGTTTTGGACTTCTGGAACGTGAACGGCCACGTCTAGGGCTTCTGGAGTGTCTTCGGTTCCAGACAGGCCTATAACCTCCACGATGGTATCTACCACCTCCTCCTTGATAATACCCTCTACCTCTTCCTCTGTAACCATAGGGACGTCTCATTCCTCTATTATTTCTGTAATCTCTGCGATAATCTCTAGAATAAACACGATCCCTGCTGCGAGATCGTGAATACGTCCTTGACCGAGACCTAGAACTAAAATTAAAAAGCAAACATTAACATCTGAAAACTGGAAAACCAAAAAGAAAGAAGTGCCTTGACACTAAATGCTAGATTTCTCAAATGCAGTCAGAATGCTAAAGGACACGGACTAACGGTCTTACAGTAACTTCTACAATCTCTACTTATTATTTCCGTAATATATTTACTGTAATAAGCATGTTTATACTTCTAAGGACTGTGAAACTCTGCATCACATGATTAAGATGTTACCAGCCTCAGTGGCCTGCCCTGCCATTTTATTAGAGATTATCACCACTCTGGAACATGGCATTCAGTTTCTCAGCCACCTTGGTTCACAGCCTGGAACATGAAGTTACATGACCCCCAATTTCATATGCCAGCCTGTGGATAGCAGCTGATGAGGCAGTAAATATTCAACTGACCCACTTCTTTTATGGGAGATGGTAAAGTCCACTAGCAAGAAAGATGAGTGAAAGGCTGGAGGCAACTAAGAAGACAAGGTACAGCAAAGTTTATCTACTGAAGCCATAAGTTACTTCAGATATGAAAAGTGGAGTGAGAAATACAGAACAAATTACAGAGAAAGAGACTGGACAAAGAAAAGATCTTATGAAGGGGAAGAGAAGAATCAAAAGGGCCACAAATCATGAGGAACCATTCGCATTCTGAAATTATCTTGAGATACATGAAGATGGAAAAAAAACCCCAATTATTAAACAAAGTAACGAAAATTACATTCAAAGCATAATTTGCCTACTGCCTAAAATGAAATACGATCCCAGGCTCACTTTTGCCACGGCATCATGCAAGTGAAAAACATTTTCCAGACAAAACCTAATATACCAAACCACCTTTTAATGCAGTGTGACATCAACCTACCTGTATCTCTTTTTCCTTGAATGTGATCTGGATCTTGACCTAGAGCTGGACTGAGATCTGGACTTTGATCTTGAAGAATGTGATCTAGAGTTAGATCGACCCATTTTTCTCAGTAGATATACTCCTTCCCAAAAGGAAAAGCAATGAGAGGAGGGGGAAAAAATGGAAGCAACTATTTAGAGTCCATCTAAATGATATAAATGATACAAATGAACAAAATTTGTATATACTAAAATGACAGTATTAGAAAGAAGTATAGCATTTGCTAAATGAAAGAACTCTGGAGACAGTATGAGTACATTTATCAGTAAATTAAAAGCTCAACCACATTTTAAAGAATTTAACATTACTGCAGTGCACACACTTTGTCTGAAAGGATAAAGTATAACAGTAAAAGGTTTTCCAGATTTAACTGCAAGCTGATCCTGTAGAAGAGAAGAAGAAACAGAAAAAAACCCAAACCATTTCTGCAAATTAAGACACGAAGAACATAACTCTGGACATACTGATGTATGTTAAACATAAGTCTTGCTATTGTGCAGTTTGTAGTTTCCTTGCATTTCCAATGCACTATTCCTTCTCTGGAATTAGTTTAAAGTCCACTACAATGTACCTTTTACATAAGGAAAGAAAAAGCCCTGAAGTATTCTGTCCAGCAGTTGTTAAGTTTGAGCCACAGGTATTATTTCTCTTTAACCACATGTACTAAAGCTAATCGCACTAATCCGATTTTCCACTAGTCAAGATGCTCACCCTGCATCTTTTTAGGTTAACTTTGCTTTTTAATCGATAAGTAAAATGCATGGCCAACTTAAAGATTTTAACAACTAGTTAAATAATATGGCTTGCAACAAAATTCAACGTGCTTCAACACAAAGTAAGCTGTGAAAACTACAATTGATTATAAAGCCATGAGACCTAAAAGAAAATAAATAATAAACTATCATTTCTTCTTACATACAGTCACAGTAAATATTTAGAATTAATGCTAACCATAAAAAAAATACACACCTTTTCTTTTTCTTTTCAGATCAGTAGCTAAAAATCCCCAATTTAATTAATAAAAACTTTGACCCATTACCATTTTCTTTTGAAATTGCCCAGCTTTAAAAAAAAAAAAAAAAAAAGGGTCACATTAGACAATCTGAATATAAACTATTAACAAGTAACTACATATTTTCAGGCCTTTGAATGCTAAATAATCATCAGTGTTTAATAATAATTAAAACAGAAATAGAAAGAAACAAACATCTAGCTTTTGTGTTGCAAACAGGCTTTAAAATCTAAAATTACTGAATTAAAAATACAAGCTCAACACAGCAAGGTACTTTATATAACCTGTCTTGTTACCTGGGTGATACTTCAATTATGTAAAGACAAAAACAATGTCAGATTTTAATTTTAAGTTAATAAAATTTCAGAGATTTTAGACACGTCTAAGAGAACCCAAAAGAAGAAAGCAGACCAACCCTTTCCCCTATCAGCTGTTTCCTCCTGCCCCACATGATTTTCCCCACAAGTCTGCATGGCCCCAGAGGTGTAATCTCACCTGAAACTAAACCAGCAAAACTTTTTAACCTAAACTAGCTTTACATGTAACTCAGAAAAAACTATTTACCTTGGTGGAGAATATGTTGAATGCTGTTTTTTATGGGCTCATTCCACTAAAAAGCAAATTTGCATAACCTATACTCAGAAGATGGTTTCTAGTTCATTGTGTTCAATTAAACTCACAGAAAATGGGTTATAATCTTTTAAGCTCAATACTCACAGGCAACATAAATTTAGAGCTTTTAAAGTGTTGTAAGACATGATGCATGCCAATTTTCCAAGGGTGATAGAAAAACTGATCTTTTTTCTATTACAAGTAATTTTCAAACCAAACATCAGACGGACAATGTTTATAATATAACCCAATCTCAGCTTTAAATAAATATATTATTATTTTCCCTGAGCTCGACAGTAACATTCATACATTTTGCATTCTATGTATGACAAGTACAGTTGATCTTTACAAGAGATAGACTAATTTATAAAGTTTTATATATTGTAGCTTCTTCTTGCAATCATAAATTTTAGGAAAACAAAAGCAGTTTTAATTTTCAATAGTTGGGTTCAATCAGAACATTTAAAAACAGAATTCATCTTACCTCAAACTGTTAGTTGGTGCCAACGAAGCAATTATTTCAAAACTCCCTATTTGTGCTTTCAGCGATACAGGTTCCTATAGAACAGAAAATGAGACTGTCAGAGACATGAATGTTCACTAAAGGACAGGTAACACCTTTTGTTTAAAGGGGTTCAAACATTAACCTGTTTATCATGAAAAGACAACACATAAGAAATAGCAAATTTACTCTTGGAAGGGTAGTGAAGCTGCATGCTAAGACTGGAGCAGGTCAAGAGCCAGCCACTGTCAAGTGGCAAATCCTACTCCCCTTGCACACACTACCACTCCTCCTTTGGCCTTGCTTGCTGGGCTGTGTAACACATTATCTTCCCCTTACAACAGCCCTGACATCCTTCAGGTCCTTCAGTGACCAAGCTCTTGATACCCACAAACCACTTCCACATAAATAGGTTATCAAAGTGGCTTAATGAAGTGCCAAACTGAGCTGGATTATGGAGTAAATAAAAGCATGCAGCCAGAAAGAGGGGAGTAAAAAGGACAGTGACAAACTGTTAGACCAATTTTAAATCTAACACATAGCTCTGCACTTCATTGGAGCTACCATATTGGAAAGAAAATCAATTGGGATGAGGACTTAGGCCAACAGTGAAAGCTTTATCTTTAGGTTTCTCTTGGAACATTTATAGAAGCATTACTCTATTATACCTTCTTGTTTAAAATGCAAGCATATATGATTTTACCTAAACAGCCAACAACTTCAAAAACTAGCTCTTTTAAGGTTATACAGAAACAAAGCATAATTGTAATAATAAAACCAGTCTCAAATGTATGAATTTTTCACTGGACTCAGCTTTTAACTACCTTCAAGCCTTAAGACTATGTACATTTTCAATTTGGCTCAACATTAAACAAACTTTTCAATTCCACTAAAGCAAGAAAATAGGAAATTTGTCCCAGTTCAATACAGACAGGATGGGTCTCCCAGAAACTACATCTCAACAATTTATTCATTAAATCCAAAGACGTAAGACATCCAGTGCTCCTAAAATGACACTTTCACACTTGTTCACAGACATTTTCCTCATCTAAAAGAAGAAATGTAGCACTCGTGTTCATAAACACCGCTTTCAAAAGTCCACTTACCATTCACTAGTAGTGACCAAGATATTTCCAATTTCTACAAAATATATGCTTTATTAAGATTAAGTTTTTACTTCTCATCATCAGCAAGCATGAGTCTCTGAAGGAGCACAGTAGTGTATCGGACCATTTCAGATTTTGTCTAGACAAAAGGCGAGATGGTATTAGCTAGTAAAGGTCAATGAAGGCATTCAGAAGTCTACTACAGAAAAAGTAATACAAACTTCAAATTCAGTCCAAGATTTTAAATGAATACTTAAATAATATATATTTCTGACTTTAACTGGTGTTAGCTTAAATCCAAATCCTAATTTAGACAAGTCTTTAGATCCTGGGGATATAGAACAAGATAGTTACTTCACCTTTAAAACCTCTAGGCAGAAGACAAGATCTCATACTCCGGCAGTCAGTTCCACAGAACTCAAACTCCTGTAGTCAGTTCCACACAGTTTTAGGAATTTTCCCTAACAACTGACAAAGCGAAAAGTATCCACCTTTTTTTTTTTAATTATACAAGACATTGGATTTACTACATCCAACCCCAGCAGCTAAAATATATTTGCTACCCTTTTCCCAAATATTTTTTTTTGTAAGAAGAGTATGGATATAACAACATTTGAAAGAAAAGGAGTTTTGAATAGAAAACCTTAACTATTGAATAAAAACCACTCAACTATGTGCAGCTTTTGTTCCCATTTAATTGTAATGGGTAAAACCTTCACAGACAACACCCACTTATCCAAACAATGTTTATATTAAAAAAAAAATTGAAAATACTAGATTGCTGGTGAGTTTTTTAGTCTGTGTAAATATTCTCATAATATGCAACAATCTCAAATTTATTAACCTCTACTAAAGCTTATTTAAGAAACAATAATGGTAATAGAAATATGCAGGAAAACAGCTCCTTTTTAACAGTAAGCTTCTATATGCTGCATACTTTCACAGAAAAACTACGCATTCCTCAGAACATCACAACTACAACATACTGTTTGAACAGTATCAAATGAAATTATCCACAGCCTCTTCCTGTAGACGCTCATGCAATCTGTAGTGGCTACACTATGCCAAGTAAGGGCACCAGTACTCAAGGCCAAGGAAAAAGAGGTCCTAAGCATCGTATGTTGCTATGCAAGAGCAGCTGCCCCTCTCACTTCAGCGAATGATGCTTTCCTCTGGACTAGTCTCAGAAAGAGACACAGCCTGCCAGAGGTGCACAGAAACAAGGTGACACAAGAGGAAATTACTAACACCAGTGTTTTTAAGAGGACCATGACTGCAAGGAACATGGTCTACGCCTGAAACACCAGGGCTGTAATTCCCACACTTTTGGCAACTCAAGCTTCTTTCCACCTTGCTTTCCACCCTAAACAGTAGAAAGGTGACACTTAACTCTGAGTCATTTCACTTCCATGTTTAAAAAAATCTGGATTTTACAAAGGAAGCTGCTAAAGCTCCACAGTACTTTAAATCAGAATACGTTGGCTCTGCTAATTTAAAGAAACAGTCCCATCTCTCCCATCCTGTGTTTCCTCACATTCCTAATGATCTCCTTTATGCCACTACAAGTATTTCTGCAAGCACATACTAGATTACTTTCAATACAAATTATTTTTTCTGATATGGCTCATTACACAGCTCCACGAACGTCTGGACCAACACAAGGAAGTTGAAATAGCAGCCAGACAGGACTGCTTCTTTTGGCAGCACCACAGTCTTAAAGCTTCCCTGAAACCAGCCTGGCATAGCCTTCAGAAACAATAAACTTGGTATTTGAGCTTTTTAACAGTACTTGCAAGCAGCTTTAAAAAAAAAAAAAAAAAAAAAAGAAAAAACCCCCACACACAAAGCCCCCACCAAAACAAACACACAACCACAAAAAATTGAAACCAACAAAATCAAACATTCCCAAACAACCAAACCTAAACACAGAAACCATGACTTTTTTAAAAATTGGCTAGTTCATCACCTGTCAGATATTGAGTCACATTCAAAAAATAGTTCTTTATGAAGTAACAACAGGATCTGTGTCTTAAATTAGTCTTGGTCAGCAAGTGTAACCATTAAGCAAAAACAAGATATGCACCAGAATACCACAAGCAAGACAATAATGAGGAAGCAACACTGTTAGCATTTGCTATTTTTAATGAAAAAATAAAAAGGACAAGGAAAACTGCTTCCGACTCCTTTTAAACATTATTTTCCAGAGTCTTTACTGCACCACTGATGTTGAAATTTTCTCAGAGTGCACAAACTGTAGATACGACACATCTCTTAAGCCATTTTACAGGTTACACACCAAACGTAAGTTTAAGACATTTTAGGACAGTTATACCCACTTACACTAGCAAAACACTGCTTCCTCTTAGCTTCGCTATTTTAGCTATCCTTCATTTAGAGTTATTTAGTAGTCTGTATTTCTCTTGCTTAAGCGTAACTTGAGAGCTGTCAGGAAGATTTAAATCCAAATCTTATTAAAGTAATTCACAAGCTGTTTCCAAAATGCATGTTCATTCAGAGATTCAGGCTTCAAAAGACACGGGGATTACACAATCATGACAAAACAAAAGGGGATAGGACAGTCTACTAGAAATCCCATACAACTTTTAGTATTCTCTCATAACACACATACTGAATTACAGAAAGTCTTAATGAGACAGCACTGTAAGTCATCTATTCAGCGTGTGCACATCTGCTGTGCTGTCTTATCCACTCTTTACCTCTCCCCTCCCTTTTCTTTCAATGTCCACAAAAACAAACGTAGCAGCGGCACATTACAGGTAAGAACAGAATGCATTTCACAGTGACAGTGCTACTCAGATCATCAAGGACTTAGATTCCTACAAATACTAAAATTCCATGGCAAATTTGCCCAAACTATCTTGGAATGTACAAATAAGATCTAGGAAGCAGTATTCTCCCTGTTTCATATGCTGGAAATACAGTGGAAACAGTAAAACATACTAAAGCCTTTTTTCCCCAAAATTAATTCATTTCTTTATAGAAAACAATACAAAATACTTGTAAGATAAGTCAAAAGACAGCAACCTAGTAAGAGCAAAATCACCTCTGAAAAAAACTGTCATATGATTGTTAGCTGTTCTTTTATGTAATACTACTGGCAAACAAAAGCATATTTCTCCTCTAACTAAAAAACACAGAAAGCAAAGTGACTTTTTAAAAGAAATTTCTCAAAACACAAAAAGAAATTAGCATGCCTCTGGACACATGTTGTTTTGGATAGCCTATCTGTTTTTTTGGTGGTGGTTTTTTTGTGTGTGTGAGTTTTAAACATAGTGTTTTCATATGCCCTTACACCGTGGTTTCCACAATCTCTGTGATGAAGTACGAGCATGCTGCTGCAGAAAAGGCAACTGTCCCTTCCTCATTTGTTTCAAGACTGATACCACAGCTTGGTGGGCTGCAGCAGTGACCTGATCCAGAAAAAAAACTACTCTGGACAAAAGCTGACTTTTCAGGTCTCCCAGATTCCATTTACCACAAGGCTGCAGGGAGGCCACTGACAGCACAGTGAACACCAGTGCACTTATTGAGAATACCTTTGGGAGAGACTCTGACAAACAGAACACAGTTGTAACCCAAAGGCTTACTTTCCTCATTAGCTTCCTTCACCTATCCCATCTGTAAACAATCCCTAAACGTTCTCTGGCATTTCTCAAACCCCTATATCACTATCTCTCCTTGACAACCAGACTGAATATAATCCATTCAAATACCTGCACCCTCGATCCAAACAACTCCCTGCTGATCTTTTCCAAATTTCTACAACCACTCCGAGTTTTCTGCATGCCCAATGGAAACAGGTCCTTCTCCGTGGTACATGATCCTCCCTACTTCCCCCTTCCCCCAGGGAAGAATTCCCCCAGCAACAGCCTTCACCTGTGGCCTCCACAGAGGAGGGCCCACTAAAGTCTTGGTCAGGAGAGAGGCAGTTACCAACAGATGTAACACACTGAACCTCGTCCTGCCATTCAGCACAGCCTGTCACTCAACATCAAAAGCGTCGAGTGGGAGGATGCAATTCCTACTCTCCATGCCATAAGAAGCTGCATGCTTGGAGCACACATCAGTGCCAGAGCCTTTATCCCCTTATTTTCCCTACTTTTGTCCAAAACAACGTGATTATCGGAGAGGAGAATGAGGAGGAAAGGGGAGAAAGACAACAGCTAGACAGCATTTTCCTAGAACCCCACGTTCTTTAATCAATCCCTCCCACACCGAGAACAACTACTCTAAGTGATGTTTTTATACATTTACAATATGCCAGCCATTGCTCAAGCAGTGACTACTTGCAGCGTCAAGAGCACCTTTGTTTTGCATGCCCTCGGGCCTTTCTGTATAGTAAAATTTAACTGCTGCAGTGAAGGCAAAACTTTGATCTCCGAGATAAACAAGTGACTTGGTAAAGGATCACCACGACACAGAAAGCAAGAATCTGATTCTCACAAAATTAAAGGTGAAAAGTAGGGAGGTTACAAAGCAAAGAAGAAATAATGGATAAGATCCTGCAACTACAGGCACACTACACTGCGATCAACACTGGGAACACAACAGCACCCTTCAGCAAGGGGCTGAAACCCACTCCTGCCCATCAAGGGGCTTTGCGAGCATCTGTAAGCAGGGCAGGGAAGGCGCGGGGTGTTTCAGGCAGCAGAGCCTGAACCACAACCATGCCCGGAGGGAAGTTCCTCCATCGACCGTAAAGGCTGATCCAATACTGGGAAGCATCCTTTCTCCCCAGCACCGTTTCCCTCCTCGGCGTCACACCCGCGAGAATAACGGGGAGATTTAACACTCCCGTAATCTGTGCTGCACAGCCACATCCCCTCGGGCCTTCCCGCCTTCCACAGGAGGCCCAGAGCCAAAGGCCGCACTCCCGGGGCGAGGCCCGACGGCGCCGGACGCTCCCTCCCCACACCCCCGCCTCGCGGGGCTTCCAGGGAACAGCTACAAGGAAGATCAGCCTCCGCTTCCCGCCGCCCCTTCCCCCTTCTACCTTCGGTTCCCGGGGCGCCGTCCAGGCGCGGGGAGGAGCGACGCCGGCTCGGCCCGGCTCCCGCGGGAAGCGGCGGCCCGCGGCAGGGCAGTGACGGCGCCTGCCCGCTCCTGGCCCGGTCCCGGGGTCTGGCCCGGGATAATCGGGATAATGGCTGCGGAGCGCCGAGATCACGCGGCAGGGGAGGGCGGGACGGCGCGGCGCGCGGACACCGCGCGGCCCGGGAGGGGGAAGGGAGGCGGGAGGAGGCGCGGGGGGGGCGGGGTCGGGCTGGGCCCCCCTCAGGCTTCCCCCGCCATCTTCCCTCCAACCCGGGGCCACCGCCCTGCCGAACCTCTCCGCGGCCCCTTCGCCTCCCTCACCTGGCGGGCGGAACTCCCTGCAGCCCCGCTCCCCTATGGCAGCCGCACGGCCATTTTCCGTCCGGCCGGAGGAAGAGACACGGGGCCCGCGGGGAAACAGAGGAGCCACCATAGGGAGCGGGGCGGGCGTCGCGTCACTTCCGCTCCGGGCGGGGAAGAGCTGGCCCCGCGCTCAGCGCCCGGGCGCCATCTTGGTTTCGGGTACCCGTCCTTAAGCAAGATGGGGGAGGGCGGCCGCCCGGCCCCGCTGTGTCCCTGCCCAACGCTGGGGACTCCGTGCCCTGCCCGGCCCGGCCCGCCGCCTCCTCGCCCCGTCCCGCACCGCCGCAAATAAAAGCTGTCGCCTTTTGTATTCTCGTTTTCCGAAGAGGCGCGGGGGGCTGGGCCGCGCTGGCCGTTGCCTGGTTACCTGTGGGGCGGGGTGCGCATCCATGCACGGGAGTGTCTTGGAAGCGCTTGTGTGTGGAGCGGAACCCAGCCAGCGGCTTTTCATCCAGCGGCATTGGCAGCCGGTACTCCTTGCGCTGGTAGGGAGATGGCGGTGCCGCGGCGCTTCACTGCAGCAGCTTTGCAGCAGATGGGCGCCCGTCGCCTGGGTGCGATACAGCAGCGCCGCGTCCGGGAGAAGCGCGCCCAGGGGGTCTGCGCCACCGGGAAAGTGCAGCCGAGAGCTGCGAGTGAGCAGTATTGAGTAATACACAGGATGTGTGTAGGCTGGCCGGGTCCTAAAATTCACAGGATCATAGAATATGCTGAGTTGGAAGGGACCCACGAGGATCACCGTGTCCAGCTCTCAGGCCTGAACATGTCCATCCCCACGGATCACGCTGTGTGCCTGAGAGCATCGATGAGCAATTCCCACTCTCAAATCTTACACAGCTTGTTTATTTTTTCGAAAGCTATTACATATTATTTCTGAGACAAGAAAAAAAAAAACATTAAAAATAGCAAGAAAGGATGCACATAGACCATTTTAACTGAGTTTTTAAATTCAGGGGACACTGACTGTGAGGCAGGCAAAAGCAAATGATAGAGGAAAAAGGCACGTAATATGCGAAGCAGACATAATCCCAAAATGCTGGTTGGCTGTTTCCTGTGTAGGGAAAGTGATGCACTGCTTAGATCTATTTCTTTTAAGGTTTTTTTTAAGCTTGGCCTTCTATGGAGGCAGCAACCGATGAGTAGTTGGTACTGAAATAAATACAGTGAAAGCTTTTAGTTCTCACTAGTTGTGGTTAACTGATGAATGGTCTGGCCTAGAGAGGAACGAAACTCTTTTTAAGGGTTTTTTCCCTTCTGCCGGGGTAGCAGTAACTAACCTGTACCTCAAGTGCAGCACACATGCTACACCTTTTGCTGTAACCAACAATAAGGCACTATTAGGAGGAGGATCCTTGATCTGTGACAATGAACTGTTTTCAGAACTGTCGAGGGATTTGGCTGCATGCAATACACCTTCTCCTGTTTCTTAATGGTCCTGAGAACTGGTGGGATGCTCATGCAGGAACACCTTCCACTAGACCATGTTGCTTAAAACCCCATCCAGCCTGACCATGAACACTTCCAGGGATAGGCATTCACAGCTTCTCTGGGCATCTAACTCTTAAGTTTTTTGCCCTGACCCATGTGCAGGACTTTGCACTTGGCCTTGTTGAACTTCATGAGGTTAACACAGTCCTATCTCTCAAGCCTGTCCAGGTCCCTCTGGATGGCATCCCTTCCCTCTTGTGTGTCGACCACACCGCTCAGCTTGGTGTGTTAGCAAACTTGCCGAGGGTGCACTCAATCCCACTGGCACCAACAAAGATTTGTGGGACATAAGCCAACATAAGATACATAGGATGTATCTTATTGGGACAGAAAGGGTGGAGACTACTACTCTTTCAGTTCTCCACTGTATTCAAGACAACGTGCTATATGCCCAGGGGAAACAAACTATAACATGAAACTTTTTGAAAATATATTTTAATTATTTCAAATATATTTGAAATATATTTGACAATTTGAAAAATATTTGACAATTAATGCAAGTTGTTTTGAAATTTTGTTCACTCCTTGTTTTACCAAACTTTTGACATTTGGGCTGTGTGATCCTTCAGTGCAGACCCTTTGTAGCAAAAACAGCAGGACATGCACCTGTGCTTTGAAACACATCAAACCAGTGGCTTTCTAGGGGTATTGATGTGAAATACAACCTGACTGGTCTCCCTTTCCTCTTGATGCCCTGACTATAATTTATGCTGTAAAATTGGGATGATTTATCTTGTAAAATTTGAGATTATTTTTTATACAGTTTTTATACAGTTTGTTCAAACCTCTGTGGTACATAGGCACTTCTGACCTGCCTTTGATATTTTAGAGGCATTATCTTTTGCTACTAAGCAATAAAAAATACCAAAAATAATTCAATTTATGTGCTTATTATTATCCTAGGAAACAGTAGCTCTGGGCATGACACAAACTGCTGCTTTATTTGAATACAGCAATAGTCCAGAAAATTTACAATAACATATGCAGTGCAAGACAATGGGAAGATACATGAAGATACATAAAGACAAAGCAGTACAATAATACTGTGTCATCACCAGCCCAAGCCAGACCCTTGGTGACTGTTAGCAGATGTTCTCACCGTTCAGTGAGGCGGCTGCAAAGTTGTACATCTTCTGAGCACTAACATAGAAACAGGGAACGAGTAGTAAAGTCCATCGTTAGTAGTCAGCAGTGAAACTGGATTGTCTCATCAGGAAATGCCACTCCTAAGAGTTACAGAATGATAATATAGCCTCAGTTTGAAAGATTTACTCGGAATGAAGAAACACAGAAAGAGGCTGTCTTTAAGCTCTTCAAAAACTGTAGCACAGACTTGCACAAGTCAGTGGTGTTACTTACCATCTTTGGCCTGGTCCTTTATGTGCTGCTGGTACTTTACAAGACATCCACATCTATAGCAGCTGCTCCTCCTGTTAAAACCTTGTTCCATTTTACAACCCCTTTGAGTGGATTTTGTCAATCCATGAGTGGGACAAGGCTCAAGGAAGCTGTGTCAAGGAGATGCTTCAGTAGATGGCACTCTCCCTCTGAAGGAGAATGAGCAAATACCTCAGCCAAGGAATTTGATGCAATGAGAACAACTTCCTTTATACCCTACAAAATTACAATGAATGCAAATGAAGCTCTGCCTAGCTTTGCAATGAAGTAACCTCTGGCAGATCTTCACAAATCAATCTAAGTCCTCACATCTGACTTCCTACCTGCTTAAATGACTGTCGTCCATTACTGTTCATCTGAATTCCTCCTGAAATTGTAGTGGTGAATATATACATACATACACACACGTACACAAGTGTATATATTTGTTATATGTATTATATATATATATATACAAATATATAAAAGAGCTCAGTAGTAATGTAAATTGCACACATTAGACTCAGGTTTTACAGTTGTTCTGCTTCTCCAATCATCTTTTTCAAATTCATTATTTTATTGTACTCTTTTGTTAATGGTAGGTCCAGTTTGAGGACTTAAGTCCTGTGGTTTGTTGATTGTTTTCTGTTGGTATTTCATAGTCACAAAATTTCATAGATCTGGAAATTGTTCAAACCAGTTTACAGAGCAGTTGCACTGAATTAGTACAAGTGAGGAGGCCTTAACTGCAGGTATGGGAACAATAAAGACCTGCTAGGCATTAGGGGAGCTATAACCTTTAAAATCACATCTGTTCCTAACCAAGCAGTAATGCACAGCCATCATACAGCTTTCTAAACTGTACAGTGATTTCCTCACTCTCGAACAGGAAGGAGAGAGAAGAGAGTGAAAGAAACATGTATAAGACAAAGTTGCAATAAAAAATGTCATGGGATAAATTTATAAAATGTAAATTTAATTATTTAAATCTTTTAGATTTTTGGATTCTTGAGTAATGTGAAATTCCATTTACTGCTGTTTAAGAATATAAATATCTGTTTTCTCACTTGACTGGCTCACAGGTCAAATAAGACTACATAAGTTTTCAATCACTGCCTCTCCTCTCCCCAAAAATCCTTTTTCCATTTATTAAAATCACAGTGATAACAGTATTTATAAAATCCAGAACCTGGAGCTATAATTTTGCTACCATATCTCAGATAAAGCTGACCTGTTTTTTCCAATATTCATGTCAGAGCCTGAGGGTGTTTTGTGTCCTATTAGTATGAAGAGGTCTAGGTAATATATGAAAGAGGAGTATAGAGAGTATTTGTATACATCTCTCCAGTGCCAGTAACTTTTGGGCAACCAAAAGTTGTGCACCATTGCAAATTAGATTAAGGAATTTCTGTTACAAGAAGTGGTTCAAGTAATGGCATGCTGCATGAGCGAAATAGCAGATGAACAAATGTATTTTTGAGATTTACTGTTCTTGATTCAAAACAAAACAAACCCACTGTGAGTGTCAGATGCTAAAGGGACTGTACTCAAAAGTAATATTTTCTGTAATTTGTGGGCAAGCTACACAGCAGATAAAATGATGGACCAGCGGAAGCTCTCTACTGAAAGTACCATTTAACTACAGCATTCATCTATTATTTGGCAAATAGATTTAAACTTCCAAATGCAATTTATACAGAATTCCAAATAGCCTTCATACAATAATGTTACTGCTTGGAAGTCTCTTTTGCACACACCTGAATGGAAATGGTTTGCAGAGGCTTTTTTAACACTTTGCAAAGGAACTGATTTTTCTTTTCCTTGGAGAAAAAAAAATGATGATGTTGAGTGTGGGATGCTTAGTATTTGAAACATGTTCTGTAGAAGAATTAAATCAAAATGGTTTAGCACTATTAGAGTACTACTATATCTTCTCCTTCTGCAGACTTAAGGTGACATTTTATTCAGTCAGAAAAGGAAACATACTAAGGTCATGAAACTAATCAAAAACATTGCATTTATAACCTTTACCTTTACAGCAGCTATTGTGAATTCAGAGTATGTTTGAAGACCCACAAAACAGCCTTCTACACTATCTTTCAAGTAGTGGTGTCAAACCAAAGAACAATTTCCTGACTGAATCATCAAACTAGGTATCGGGACACCTGAGTATTATGCCTTCAGGCAAGTTCTACACTAATTTTCAGGTGTTACTCACTTCTTTAAAACAGAATTGCAAGAGCTCAGCACCTCTGAAATTTGTTTTTAAACGATTTTGGGAATATCTTCCTTACAGATATATTGAAAAGCTGTTTTAGTGTTTGTAATAGATTTTGAAATGCTTAGTAAGAACATGTTACAGAAATGCAGTCATTACTAAAAAATGTTTCATTGAAACAGTCCTGTTTTTTTCTCATCTCAGTGCAGTACAGTTCAAACTACCTTTAAAATGTCTCCCAATTAAACTTTACTATTCATTATACAGAACGGAGTAAGAGGTAGAAGGAGCATGCAAGGGATTACCGGGGATCTGCTTTTAGATGAAGGCTGAAGACTGGAAGATCGTAAGCAAAAGGTGAAGAGCAAGCAGTGGCAGAAGTAGGACCTGACGATCACATGGGTTCCCTGTGCTTGAAAAGATCCCTACTGAAAGGATCCAGAAGACATAGTGAGAAAATAGAAATATTAGCCTTGCTTCTGATAATATTAACAAGTGAAACAGAGGTCAGAACTCAGTAGGCTTGCAGAACTGGCCAAGGAAGTAGCCAGAAAAATCAAAGTCCTGATTCTTTGTAATGGATTGCATTATGTATTAGAGGTCTCATACCTTTTGGTTTACTGGTGTAGTTGCCATGTGATACTTGTGTTTAGGAAAAGTACATCATGTGTAAGTAAGACAAGAAATAGCAGTAGCTGGACAGACCAGTGAGATTTGGGTGAGCCTGTTCATGAGTGCTTGGAGATGGATGCAAAACAAAAAGTTGATTTTCAAACATGATTTATTTAGAAACAAAAGATCTATTAAAGGACAGTAAGGCTAATACTTAACAATAAATGTATCAAATGCAAAAGTTAGAATAAATCTATCAAATCTATGATTAAGAAGAAGTTTATAAAAGTGATCAACACTCAGAAGACCAGTACCTACAGGATCCTTAATTAAGGTGATCTTGAATCAAACCAGATTTTACTGGAAACCTCAATATTACAAATATCACTTCATGCTACATTAACTAGACTACGGTAACTTGTAAAATTGTTCAACCAAGGGTGGGCACATGCGCTAGACTGGTGAATTAAGCAAAAGGATGGAGCAAAAGAAGAACTGCTCATTTTCCTTTTGCTACCTTTCCGTGCATGAAGACTGCAGATAATTTTTGCATTCTCCCATTGCTAGCTTATCCAGCTCACTTTGCAGGACTTGCTTGACAGGAGAAAAACAGTTCTAAATTCATTTGGCCACTGTAATTTTTTTCCAGTTTTCTATTCTTGTTGATTTGCCAAGTCTCAGTTGACTGAGTTATGAGTTGTTTGTCCAACAGCGCCTTTGTTCTGGTCTGTGCTTCAGCAAAAACTGGAAAAACCTGTTCACTTTCTCCTTCTTTTTTTTTTTTTTAATCTTCCTCTCCCATTGGTAGCTGCAGCTTGTACTCATGCAGGCAAGGTGGTGCCTACCTTTCATGTGGAAAGCTGTCTTACAAAAACTGAGGTTGCGTTTTCCAGAGCTTTTCTAACCTCATGAAGTTTTTGGTGGGTGCTCCAGGTTCTCCACAAACTGTATTTAGGTCATTATTTTATTTTTCTTCAAGCAAAGTGTTTGATCGTGTCTCCAGTCAAGCCTTTTGAATAATAACTTGCACACTCTGGGAGATCTACAGGAACCAGTCTTGTAAAATGTAGCTTTTTGGACACAGAAGATCGTCTGCTTTACAGCAGTCGCATATGGTGTGATGTTAGCTTCTGTAAGACAGAACAAACACTGAGGAAGCTAGCTAGTGCAAAAAGTGGACAAGTTGAGAAGAAACTTTTCTTTCCATCTCCTTAGTTTTCTTCTTGCTTGGTGCTGCTGTTGGAACAAGAATGGGTCAACTATGTGGACGATGCATGCAGCTGCTGCGGGACTTCGTAGCCTTTGTTCAGAGGATGTCCTCCGATTTGGTACACAGTGTCAAGGAATGCTTGATTCTGATAAGCAAATGCTCCTGCTTAAAACAAAACAGCTCTAAAACCAGGCAGCTGTACAAGCCCATCCTACAGCCTCATGAGAGGGTGACAGCACAGGAGTTTCTGCAGCACATTGAAACCGGTAAGAGGACTTGTCTTTTTCTAAAGGGTTGTGAAAGAACAAGGAGATTGATTTTGTGGGTTGAGAGCAGCTTGCTAGCTGATATGCTCTGGCACGGGCAGTTGGTGATGATGTAGGAAAGGCCAGAGCAACAGAGCACTTTCTTTGTGTACAGGACACCAAGAGCTCAAGTGGTGACACAGCTGGATCTAGGTAGAAATGGTCAGTCACTTTCTTGCTCTGCTACCACTCTTAGTACATAACCCATGTTTCATAAAAGTGAGTCCTTCTAGTAATTGAAGTTAGTTCTTTTAAGTCAGTCACTGAGCTCACGGAGCTAGAGATGAGCTGTGCCAAGACCTGAGTGCTGAGCTCTGAGCAGGCAGATCACAGTGTGATGTGCACAGTTGAACACCTCCATGTTGGCTGGTTGCAGAACACTTGGACTTGTGCTAGGGGTGTCTGGGCTATATATGGGGAAGGTCAAAGTCACCCTGGGACAAGCATAGTTGGGTTACCAGGATTCTAAGAAACTGTGCTTTTGTGCAAATATTTTAGAGACCAGGCTTAAGCACAGTCATGGGTTTCTGCTTGAATAAAAGTATATCAATAACTCTTCATCTATCTCTTTTGTTTTACAAGCTACCTGCCTAATTCCCCTGTTTATCTATTTGTGATGTCCTCTTTGTCCTGTCCTAAGATACAACAATATCAATAAGAAACCTTTTTTTTTTTTTATTTCACTGTTGCAGTCATCTTATATGAGTGTATTTTGTCAGTTGTCCAGCCTAAAAACAGTCGTTGTCTCAAGCTTAGATAGGGGCCATTGCTTGTTTGGTTTTGCTGTGTCTCACAGCTGATTGGGTATATTATTTTAAGTTTGGTTACTTTGGTCTAAAGCTACTACACAGAATTGCGTAGCCTTCTACTTTCATTTGTGTGAAAGGCGTGGAACACAAACTGCTATTTCTTTACCTGCCTTTTTGGGAACGTAAAACTAACATGTGAGGGGAACCAGGAGAGACGCTTTTCCTCGGTGTGACACAGTTAATGCTGTTCGAAATAATCTGTTGCAGAACAACCTTTGCAATAATTGCTGTGACGCTGGTTGTTGGCAACATGTGTGAATTAGCCTCGGCTGGTATTAGCTGGTGTCATTACCCATGAAAGTGGTGGGTCCTGTGCTGCTGGTATGGTTCACTAATTGTTGCACCTTAAGCACTGGTTAAATCCTGACATTGATACCCAGAATAGGGCCAGATCTTTTAGCTTGTTATACAGTGGAGACCTTCCACGGCTGAACTTTTTCTTCAAAGGCTAGCATGCTCCTGACTGTATAAGAGATTGTCTTGGCAGTATCCCAGCTCAGCTGATAGATCAGGTGTAATGAAGGGGTGCTCTGGAAAAAATGGTGAGACCAGAATGGCCCCTTGCAGCACCCACTGGTGCTTCCTGTAAAGACTGAGTGTATGTTTTCCTGGAGAGATCCTTTCTTCTCTGAGATCAGTCTTCAAAAGGCTGGTCTGGCTCGAATCCTCAAGAGTTGGGGTACAGCAGCAGGAAGCTTAGAACTTCTCTGACAGCAGTACACAGATGGCAATGTGTTCTTTCAGGGAGGTCCCACTGTCCATGACAGGACATACACAGCACCCAAGGAGCGGAACCAAGGTTAATTTTCTGAGTGGCCAAATCCTGGTGCCAAGATAGTTGGAGGCAGGGAAGCCTCACAAAGAGAACCAAGACACATCCCTCTTACTTTAACATTCACCTGTGTATTTTATTCCAAGATGGAGCAAGCCCAGCCTTAGTTCTGAATAAATTATTATAAGCAGGAAGCCAGTGTTTGGACAATTTGCATGCAAGGAGAGACTTCATGATTGATCATCATACTCACCTGTTAGCTAGGGCGGCAAATGTTTGATATTATAGGCAGGTGAAGATTTTGAGTGGTTTCTGCTTTATCACTCTCCCAAACAAAAACAGAGATATGTGAAAGATTCAGATAGTCAGTGTGTAAGGACCAGAATTAAACCGCATGAAGAGATTTTTGGTTTTTTTCTCTAAAACCTTCACACACAGGCCAGTCCTTCCTTTTGTGTGTATTGTTAATTATTAAACAAAATTGATTTTTATATGAAGCAGTTCTTCTGTGAAGCTCACTTACCTAATCCTGAAAGTAGGAGTTTGCTAGTCTTGACATGTAAGCAGCTTCTAATGGCATGAGATATTGGCTGAGTTTTGCACAGATGCATGAAAGCTCCTGTCCCTCACAACCCTCACATCTCTTTCTCCTATGGGAGGTAAAGTAGCTAGATATGCTTCATAGAGATACTTCAGTCATTAATGCACGGCTTTAATCTGTTGCCTGAAAACATATCTTATAATTGTGTGCTTCACCAGTCAATTTATACTACATTACCTTTTCAGCTCAGTTCATACTACTGAGCATTGGTTCAATGTCCCTTTTATTTTCCTCTCTGCTGCTCCATTCCACACATTATTTTATACAGTGACTTTCAGAAGTCATGCATGACTGCTGTTGCTTGATGGCTATTGTTGAACATCTGGTTTATTCATAGGGGAACTATCATACTTAAGTACAGGTAGACTCATGCTAGACCCCGAGGTAAAACTATTTGCAATCCATGTTGCTATTCCCTTAAATTCTTTATTGTAAAAAAAGATTGGGTATTATTGTAATACCCAAGATTGAAAACGCAGTGAACTTCAAATGTAGTAAATTAAAAATATATAGTGTTTCTATAGTTCATAACTAAGAACACCACGTTCAGTAGATTTTTTTTTTAACAAAGATCTTCTGTAATTCAGAAAAAGATAAAGATTTTTATGGAGAACAAGAACACCTGCATTTATATTAGATAACATTAAAAAAAAGTGTTTAAAAATTATAATTTATCTTGCTTTGAATCACTAGCTTTGAGAGTTTTATAAGAGGCATTGCCAAGAACATGTTATTCCGAATTCATCTATTGCTTCTGCTCATGGAAACATGAATAAGGGTAGATGGGCTTTATGGAGTTGTTGCAGTACAAAAATCCTTATATTTTTGGTTGGCTATAAATTTTAATGCATTTTTGTAAACTAACCCTTTTCAGGTGTAATTAAGCCTGTGCTGTCATTGTACATCTTTAGGTTTTGAAATGTCACCCCTTGGAAAGGACCCCCTGGAGGCCTTGAGGACCTTAGCCTTTTCAGAAAACCCAGGTTTACAGCAGTCAGCTGCCCTCTATTACCTGCATATGAGTCAGCACAGTAAGTTATCTCAGTGCATTAGAAAATTTTCACATAATTATAAATAAAAGTATTATTTCCAACTGTGAAATTTCCTTTGATTTATTAAGGAAAGATTTGGTGGGGGTTTTTTTCCATGCTATGTTGTTTGCTAAGGAAAATGGAAATGCTGTCATTGCCATGTAGACAGAGTCAATTCACGGTTTTGCTGTGAGGAGATATCTCTTATGATTATAAAAGACTGTCATTTATGTAATTGTAATACTTCTGTAAAACTCAGCAGAACTCAAAGTACTTAGTGTATACTGAATCTCCTGAGAGCAACACAGTCAAAATATAGTGGAAGGAAATGGGCATAGTGACCAGCTAATGTTTTATATTATATTATTTTTGAAAGAGGACAAAGTTCTAGAGGCCAGATTGTAGTGAAAGTTTATGAAGGAAACATTCTCCTTTGTCCCAACTATTCTGTGGGAGCACTTGGCTCCTGAGGTAATTTGTAAATGGTTAGGAGTCAACCTAGATATCCCAGATAAAATTCCAGCAAGACTTTGGGCTCTAAAAAAAGGTAGAAATACCAGCAACAAGCGGGTTGCAATTTATTATCTATTTGTTTGTCTTAAATTTACTTCAAAGAGAATATTCTGTCACTTGGCGTAATAACTTTATCCCATGTATTTTTTGCTGTATAAAAAGTGCAGGTAGCCACAACACAAGGACCTGCTGTGAGGCAGAATGACTTACTTTGTAGCAAGGCATACTGCTTTCCTTCCCGTGATGTTTTTGAAGTACTTGGTTATTCAAAACCTTTTCAGGAAACTTGCCCTGTTTGCTAATAGCAGTGGAATTTAAATGAAGGGGAATACCACTCAGCCTATGTATGGGAGCACCTGAGGCTTAAGATCAATAAGGGAAAAATGTGACTATGGTGAGCAATGAGACTCATGAATATTTCCTCTCTTTCTTGCAGTGAACATCCCCCTGCCTGTGGAGCATCTGGAACCCTTCTATGCCTTACTACGGTCTGCTGACCTGGAGGTGCAGCAGATGTCTTCCTTGTCCCTTGTCAACTTCTTGCTGGAAGGACATAGTGAGTAGCACATCTCTCTTCAGGTGAAAAAGTGTCTCTTCAACCAGACTCATGTAGAAGGAAGGCACGTCTACACACCCAGGTCTGCACAAATCTAAATTACTTTTTCCGTGTTCTAGTGGCACCAAGACATATAAGATCCCTCCCGCTGATTATATCATATGGCAAGAGTTCTTAAATCTGTGCGCAAAAGCTGATAAATTATTCCCAGACTGGTGTGGGAATTCTATTCTCGTTCTTGGATTGAGAGCCCAACACTTGCCCTTTCAAACAACAGATAAAACTCTTAGAAATAAACTCTATCTATGAGACAGCGCTCATTTTCTTGTTATTTATGAACGGGACCTTAATTTCTTGCAGATAAAAGAAAAGTTAAAACATTCAGTAGAATTCACTTTCTTCTGTAACTAACAGGGCAAATGGAATTGAAATAGGATCTGGGATCTGCAGAAGAAAAACTTCCCAATAAAGTTTATGTTGATAGACAGGGCATGAACACCTCACACCTGGTCAACGGAGTCCTTGTTGCATCTACTACTTCACTCCTGGCACCTGGGCCACAAGTATTCCATCACTCAATCCCATAACAGCAGAAGATGGGGTCAGTCTTCAGTGAAGCTAGCTTTTTTCTTTGCTTTTTTTAAAGGATTTTGCTGCAAATAATATCATGTCACTTATTAACAAGTAAAAAATAATATTTAAAGGGAAGAAAAACAAAGAGTGAGGCGAGTGCTGAGTAAATTGTTGAACCTATTGGAAAGCTGCAGTTGCTCTTTCCAAAATTACCCTTATGTTTGTAAACAGAATTGCTAACAGAAATATTTGAGACCTTCTACCCTAGAGCTTCTGAACATCTCTTACACTCTTGCATGAGTCTGAAGAGGAATCGAGCAAACCAAGCTAGGGACTGTGAGTGGCTATCAGACTGTTTCCATCTTAGATCTATTTTATATAATCATAATACAGATTCCGAAAGCATAAGAATGATATATTCTTTCCACAGAGACACTAACTATTTATTTTTTTTATTTGTCCATTATTTTTCCTGAATTTATGAATAGTTGACAAAGAATTAGTTGTTCAAATGGGTTTACTTGAGCCAATTCTGGATCTACTTGAGTCAGAGGATCCCACTGTCCAGTGTAATTCCTGTGCCTGCATCATGACTTTGGCTGTTTCAGGTGAGTGTGCTGTTCTTTCCCATTATCATCTGCAATGAATTCATTCAACTCTTAGATCACATTTCAAGAAAAAACAACCTATTTACATTTGGTTTAAGAGTCATAAGATGCAGCAGCAAGTTTTGGTATTCCCACATCATAAATTCAACCTTTTGATATTCCAATTAAGGAATTTTTCTTAGTGTTTCTGACCTTCATTCTCTTATGATTACAAAGCTTTCTCTGATTTTCATCCTAAATATATTCATGACCAGCTTATCTTAATTAATGTCTACCTTGGCTTTTGCTTCAGTAGTTCTATCTCTCTGGTCTATGCTGATGAGGCTCCTTCATTTTACTAGACCAAGAAAGCCAAGCTCTTTTAAGACTCCTTGTAAGTGCTCTCCATTCATCTTCATAGTCCTTCTGGGTGTAAATGATATGTTCCTGGAATGAACATAGCATTTGCATCTGCTGTATTGTGATACCATAGACCTCAGGCATTTTTGTTACAGTCCCAAGATATACATAAATGCTGCAGGAGTTCTGTTTTGAATTCATGTCTTCTGAAAGCGAAGTCACCAGAAATGTGCAGTATTTCAGCTGTGGCACCTAGGGAAATAAGTTTTGTGGTACATCTCATGATAACTAACACCCACCGTTTTGGTGAACATGCCATGGTGATGTTGTCATCCTGCAGCTGACTTAATCACTTAGTCTTTCTCCTCCTCTGCTGCAATTTCCAGCAGATACCAATTAATTGAGGGTCTACCACAATTGTTTCCAAGTGCACATCCCTGCATTTTGTACTATAAGGTTTCATTCTGTTTCTGTTGCTCCAGTTTTCTAACTTGTCTGTTATTTGTAAAATATTCCAGTCCTCCACTGCATTGACAGTTTTGCACTCACACCTTTGTATTAACTTTCTGGTTCAAAACCAGCTACAGACCAGTCCTTGTGGAATTCCATTTGTAGCCTACTCCAAGTGGTCATTCCCATTCAGCAAAACTTGTTGCCAGCTTGGTTTCAGTCAGTTTGTTATCCATCATGTCCTACTTGCATTTGTCATCAACTTCTTTTGCTTAACTATGCATATTTCATATCATGATATAAATATTTTCCTGGTATTCAGACAGTTCAACCACAGTTACCAAAAGAAAGGTTATCAAGTTAGTCTGACTACTTCTACCTTGTGCAAACTGTGCGATTCTACTGTACAATTTGTGTACAAGTTTGTATAAAAGCCATGAATAACATTTATTTCCCTCCCTGTAGTATTTACTCCACCAGCTTTCCTCTACAGAATGGGAGGTTGTCCCAGAAGGCTGAGAGAAGCATGATGACAGTGTTCATTTCTCATTTAAGTATTTAGGTTGCAAAAGGGAATGCAGGATGCAACTACATGAAAGTGCTGATCTGCATTTTATCTCACCTTTTTTTTTTGTGTATTTTTTAGGTTTTTAAACACTTTTCCCTTAGGAACTTATTTTTAGGCATTGTATATTATTACAGTCAGGTTAAGAATTCTGCATACAACATTACTTTGTGTGGAATGCAAGTTGCCTCATTTAAGTGTCTTAATTAGGCATGGCATCACTAAAATTTTAGGTACCTGGCACTAGAAGGACTTTTTTTGTGTATGGTCAGTGAAGTTATGGCCCTGAAAATTTACAGAGAGATATCCATTCACCTGTTTTAAGTAGCCCACAGAAAAAGTGACTTGTTTGGGGACCTAAGGATGTTACTTAGTCCTGAAGGCACTCTCTCCCTTCTAGATATCTTTATCCTGGAATATAGAGAACCCTCAGCTACTCCAGAATCAGTCCACCTTCATTCCCTGTTGAAGGTGGTCACATAATGCCTTTGCACACTCCCTTAAGTGCCAGTGTCCTTCTGAGCACAAGTAGTTCAAATTAAGCTCTCAAGAAGCTTTCAAACTAGACAGGAAAGGTAGGCAGTCCTGCAAGTGAATAGGCTGGGTTGCTGTCTGGCATTTGATAAGTGTTGAGTATCTCTGTCCCAGTTAAATCAGGATTTGGAGGGACTGAGTCTATCTATTTGTTTTTCAGATGGTATTTAGCTACCACAGCAATGAGACTAAAGCAAGAGGCAATTCTCTAGGGTTTATTTTAATTTTAACTCACAGACTATGATATTTTGAAGTGTCTGCTTGATAAAAGTATCCTGTTCAGTCACATCTTTCAAGTAAGCCTTTCATGCAAAAAGATACATGTGGAAGCACAATCAAATTAGGAAGATCCTTAGATAGCTTGAAGGTGACTAAAATTCTGCATCTAAGAATGGTCTTAATTCTGCTGCAACAAGCATGCAAGACTATGCACACTGAAGCTGTTTAGCAATGTGACTGCAAGTTATGCGTAAGCTGGATTGTCTGGTACTTACCTGCTGCAATAGGTAGCCAAAAATAAGAAGTGCAAACCAACCCATTCAGATGAACATGATTTGAAGGTTAGTTTGTTCCAACACCAGTATTTGTCCATGCAGCAAAAGGACACATGCGTTTTGAAATTATCTGCTGCTTTTCAATCAGTGAGTGAAAGTAATCAGTTCTGGTATAAGAACTCTTCTCAAAGTATACCAGAACAGAACTAAATGTTCACAGTCTCAGGGTTTAGGGAGGCCTGAACACGTGCATTAAGCTAAAACGAGGATGCACTGAGTGTAGAGCACATTCAAAGCTGTTCTGATAGAAGAATTTTCAAGCACACAAATGTCAGAGAGTAGAAAGAAAGAATTTATAAATGCAGTTTTGAGGTGAGCTATTCAAACACAGCTTGAGTAGATGCTGTTGATTTCCCTACTTTAGAGTAGCATCTGAACACGTGGTTTCCTTCAAAAACCATTCCAAAGGGCATCAGTGGAAGGACTGCATTATTTAAGATAAACAGGTGGTCCAAGAGAGAAACATCTAGGTCTAGCCTGCCTCATCTCTGACAGAGTTGATAGTACAGTTACACATCTTGGTGAGACAGGTCTCTCCAACCAGTCTGTCATAAGTTGACAAAACAGTGTTCATCCACAATATCTATCTAGACGGAAGAAAGAATTTGCCCAAGTCCAAATGGTTCTAATCCCTTTGCTCAAATATGAGGTTCTCTCCCACATTTACAAACATTCATGGAGTGTATTGTGTGCAAGAGCGAAGGAAGCAGTTATACCTGAATTCTCAATCCTTTTACCTTTTTCACTCAGCTGATTAATTTACATCACACCAGACTGGTTTCCATCACTTGGAGCCACACAAAAGAATTTCTGCTTCTGCTAAGGGAAACAAAAGAATAGTATGTAGGCGGCTTAGATTAGAGGAAGGCTTGTCTATGAAATGGACCAGAATATTTCACCAGAGTAATAGCTTCCTACGTGGAAAAGCTATTTTTAAATACATTACCCTTCCCAGAACAATTATTTTGCTCAAAATGTTTTTCCAGGATAAAAGGTTTTTTCTTGAGTATAAAATACTCATATGATGACAGATTACTTGTCTTGGTATATTAAACTGGTGCTATCTGAACTATACTTGAATAAATATCCTGGATTATCTGTTTGTGCCAGTTCCTTATTAGGCTCCAGGTATAAAAATAAGAGCTTTGTTCTCATAACTCCCTAAGTTAGTTGGCACCTGAAGACTTGATCTTATCTGAATACCTTCTTTTTTTTTTGTTCTGTTCTGCTTCATGTTTCTCTCAGCAAACTTCCAGAGACTGGCCATTGTTTAAACTGTCTGTAAATGTATGTAAATGAAGCAATACTCTACTAAAACTCCTATGGTCTTCAGTGGCAGTTTGGCTTATATAAACAATGAAAGATGTAGACTTTGCTTTTTCCTTTTATAGAATAGTCTGCAGTATACTAAGGCATGAAGAGAATTAATCAATGGTCTAATTCCCATATAAATCTCATCAACATCAAAGAACACCACTGCCAACACCTTATTTTTTTCAAAATTAGCCACTAATGTGCTTATAAGATACAAATACAGAAAATATAGAGATAGAAATAAGATAGTAAAGGGGAGAGGACCATAGTTGTCTTAGTGTGGCAGCAGGTTACTTGTTGCCAATGTTTTGATGGCCTCATGGTAAAGGGGTAAGGAAGAGCATAATAGAAGGATTCCCTTCTGTACAGCACAGCTGAGGCTACCTTCAGGAAGTTCAGAACTAAAAGCAGATTCTTTCTTCTAAATTATATTTCATAACATAGTATAACTTCATCATATGTAGTATGCTTATATACATAGTATATAAATATGTTATATAGTATTTTATTGTATATAGTTAATTTTACAGCATTAAGTATTATAGGTTTTGGTTTTTTCCCCCAGTTTTTATCCAAGAGTCTCAAGGGATTCTGCAGATTTTTTTGAATTCTCCTTCTACTCCAGGATACAACTGTACAACTCAATGCATTGCCATGCAAGGAATCACCAGCACTTCAGAGAAGAAGCATATTTTCAAATTTCAGTGGTTAAATCAAATTCTGTCTTTAGAAACCTCTGCATTGTTTGTAGCTGTCAAAGGAGTGACATAGGGACATTCAAAGAGAGAAATTGGCTCTGAATATACCCTACTAAATGAATTCAATCTTACCTGCAGTTAATTATGTAGTTTTTTCTTGTCACACTGTGAATAGCTTGATCAGACATACCAAGGGTATGAGGCAAGTATGACACTTTGTTAACCTGTTTAAGGGTACTTACAGTCCTTTTTTTTAATTTATCCTAGTCACAAAACAAAAGCATTGAACCAGCTGTGATCTACAGCTAATCCAGAACTCATGAGTTGGTTTCTTTCCTATTTAGCTCTTGGAATTTTTAACAGTTTCCTTTGAGGATGTGGAGAAATTTTGATATATACCAAAGAATCAGAGAAGCAAACACCGAAGGACAAGTCCCGCTAGTTGTCCTGCTCCTGGCTCACAGTAGGATGGCACTAAGTATTTCTTTCTTTGTCTGATTCTTTTCTCCAGAGTCCAACCGAGAGGCTATTGGTGCTGCTCGAGGAGTTACACCCCTACTGTCTCTTGCCAAGTCCTATGATCCCAGAGTCCAACAAAATGCAGTTGGTGCTATTCTCAACCTCACACAATCAGGTACTTTCGGACTAATGGTTTACCTAAATTGCTGAAGGAAAATTTCTCACTGATAGAAAAACAATCCAAAAGGGTTAAAACAAGATTAAAGCATATCTAAGCATCATTTCCTCTGCATATGGCATTCATGTTGATACCATAGGTTGATGATTTAAGTTTAGCTGATACTTTTTTTGCTTAATAGTAAAACAGAAAGGATTGATTTTCAACTCCGAGGGGCTAGTGTATGAATACTTAAATAATCAAAGAAATAGAAAAAAGAACCAAAAAAATTTGTTAAAAACATAACTTGGCATAAAATTTAGCAGCACATTTGGTTGTACTTTGAAGCAACCTCAGAATCTTATCAAACAAAATCAAGTTCTACAAATTTTTACTTGTTCTAACTAACTTGATGTTGGAATATGCAGAATATAACTATTATGGGTCAGAACATTAAAGGCTCCTGGGATATCTGCTAACAGCTTTATCAAAAGCAGTTATTTGGTCCTCTGCAATTATATGTACACAACCATACATTAACTCTGAAATGAACCAGCATTAAATCTCACCTACCTAGATGATACCATTATTCCACAGAGTTAAATGATAAAGTCATGAGTAACACCTCTTAACTCTACCTTGTGGAAAGAAACTGTTGGCAACAACTTATACACTTGGCTAATACAATTCTGTTATTATTTAGAATTTTTAAAAGAATTTGGTTTTGAAGTACAGAAAACATGGTGAAGACAATATCTGAGGCTTTTCAGCTTCTCTAGTGATTATGATCCTCAGAACAGTTTTTAACATAAAACCAGCAAAAGCTTAATCAGGCAGCCTGCTAGTCGTTTTGCTAAAATATCTGCAAACTGCAATATTGCACAAGCTCTAAATTATATACTCTCCAGTCACACTGGCTGGCATATATTTGGACATCAGCACTTTCTAGAATCCAAGGATTGTGCTTATCCCTTTTGAACGGTGCCTCCAGATAAGAAGGAGGAGAGGGGAAAGACACATTTACAGTACTTTTTTTTTTCCTTTTTAATGGCAGAGAAAATCCAACAGGTCCTATGCAAGGAAGGAGCCCTACCACTTCTTGCCTTGCTGCTGGAATCTCCTGACTCAGAAGTGCAGGTATGGCTCAAACAGGTCACATTTTAAAACAGTAACAGTGTGACTGTAAGGAGAGCACAGACGTCAGTCTGTAGAAGTGAAAAGGTGGACAGGAGGGAAGGTTTCTTTAAAGAAGTCAGAAAACATGTGAGAGCATTTTGGTGAAACTCAGCTCAGTCAGATAATGCATATTCAAAATACTCAACTTGTCTAGCTCCTCAGGAGAAAGTTTATGATGCAGAAGCGTGTCTGCCAGCACACATTAATGCATGAACAGAATTGTTGTGTGCCTACCTTCTTATGTCTTTCAGATCATCAGACAAGTTGCAGATAGTCTCTTCCTCTGTTTTTTTGGTGTTTTTTTTTTTTTTTGGTTCATTGGTTGGTGTTTTTTGGGGTCTTTTTCTTTTGTTTGTTTTGGGTTTTTTGCATCCTAACTTTGATCTTCCACTCTAAGCAATTTTGCTAAGTGTTCTGAGAACACATAACTTGTGAAGATCTTTTTCTTATCATTGTAAATATCTGGAAATCTTCTTTTATGCTTACCAAAGATACCTCTTTGTGATTCTGCATACTCAGCAGAGAACTGGTCTTGGTTCAAAAGTATGGTGATGAAAAAACTTTGAATCAGAGTTGTAAGCCTTACCATCCGTTAGTTTGTTCATTCAGTCCTCTGAGTAGCACAGAATAGTTTTCTCCATCAGTTTTATTATCTCTATTCAGTTTTTTTTTTAAATGTCTGAAGGGATGGACCCTCTGGAATTGCTTTCTGCAAATCGGCTCAGCATTTTCAGGTTTCTCTGAGATTCATCTTAAAATTTCCTTGTCTGCAGTTCAACCTGTTTCTTCTAATTATACCTCTCCAATAATACATACTCCTATATGTATAGTCCTCCCCAGCGTTAATATTTAAATCCTTTGGAAAGGATCTCTTGGCATGCTAGGGCAATAACTACATCCAGCTTAAGTAAATCAATGGAAACATATAATATAGTAAATGCAGATGACCTGGATGCCAGGAGCCATGTCGTTGCAGCAGCACAGGACATTCCCAAATAGCCAGGGTCCTAATGAGTTTGTACAACATGCCACAGCAGGACTGCTGCAGTAGCTGCAGCATGTTGTATCTACCCAATAAACACCCTTAAGATGAAAAAGCACTTTTATTTTCTTCAGCTCTAAATATGAGCATTTCTCCAATTTATTTGTATTCTCTTCAACATGACACCACTGTGACCTCCTCTCTCTCTCTACTCTTTTTCTTGGTCCTTTGCAGTATTACAGCTGTGCTGCCCTAAGCAACGTGGCAGCCAACATTCAGCACCACAGAGCCTTGCTGAGACCCGGTGACAGATTCCTGCTACGGACACTCATCTCTCTCCTATCCTCTTCTGTGGACAAGGTAAAGCTGTAGCTTTTCCTTTGTGTAAAGGCTTAGCATTGAAGTAGAGCTATAAACTTGGGCTTCCAGTTTTCAGCCTCACACCATTCTGCTTACCTACTGTACAGGTACCCATGAGAAAAGACAGCTGTATTAGAAGGTACATAGGTTCTACAAGGTCAATGTATGGAGAAAGCAAAGGGAAATCATTAAAGTTGTTCCACTGCCCTGGACACTTCCATTAGACTAGGATGGCCTGTATGCTATTAACTTGAAACTACATGTGTGAATTGCCCTGTCCAGGCTCTGTCTTTGATCATTGTGTCTGTGACAGGAGGTGTCAAGCATCTTTCATGCTACTTTTTTTTTTTTATTTTTGGTATCTGGAACTTTTACTATATAGCTTCGAGGAATAACATCCTGAAAATTTTGCTTTGCTGGGAGTCACATCAAAGGAACTTCAATAAGCCACAGTACAGGATTTAAAGGGTGGAACCTCAAACACTGTGTAGAAGGGAGGCAAAAAAAAAGCAAATGGGACAATTCCTTTCCCTTCATTTTCCTATAACTTATCTGACATTCTAAACCAAAACCAACATCTGAACCCCATTGGCTCTTCTTCATCAACAACAGGATGACTGATACTAAGAGGTTGAAGAAAATTCATGAAAATATATTCTCTGAAGTTAGAGTTGTCATGTTGATTTTGTGTACAATAGGCAAGAACATGCATTACTGAAACTGCTCTTTTTCTCCTTCTCTCATTCCTTTTTTTTTTTTCCCTATTCGGCACAAGCAGGTTTCAAGCCAGGCATGTGTTTGCCTAAGAAATTTGGCTATCAGTGGTAAGCAATATCTTGGAGATAAACAAACCACACTATTTCTTTCTTTCTCTGCCTTTCAGAGTAAGCACAGTGGGCTGGGAACTTTTCATATTGAAAGCAAAGAGATACCCTCTTTTCTACATTTTAACTGGGTGTTAAGGGAAGAGGGGGGTGCGGTGCATATCCTAACTAAATCTGCCTCAGAGCTCCCAGGTAGTGAGGGGAAATATCTGGACAAAGTGAGAAAGGCAGAAGAGGTCTTCTTATGCACAGAGCCCTAGTAAGTTGCTAAGTTTTTCTCCCTTCCATGTTTCCTAAGCATTAAACCCGGTTAGGAGAGAGAATGTCTCCTGAAATTGCTGCTTGAGGGGACCTGTCTTCTCCCAAGGCATGATTCTGTCTATCATTAAAGATAATTTTCTCCCAAGCATTTGTCATCAGCTTAAAAAAACCTATCCTATTAAATGTCCAGGTTTCGTTTCTATGACATACTTAGGAGATGAAAGTGGAGGACTGGCACGCTCAGTGCTAAAGCCCCACAGTCCAGGGTAGAGTTGTTCATCTAGAAAATGTAGAGGTGCTTAATTTTCAAGCAATCACAATTATAATGGAGCTGAGAGTGAAAGAACTGCTGCACTGCTCCTTGGTGCAGTTGAAGCCCCCTGGTCTGCTTGACCATTTAGATCTGCCTCGCCATCTGCTAGCTGCTCTGACAGGGCCTTTTAGTGCCCAAAAGCACTTGCTGAGGTTGCAGAGACAAGTGAGGTATAACAATTCAGTGGGATGGCTGATCTCTCCCCTGGCAACCATAACTCTGCTTGATAGATGGTGCTTGGGGAGGTCTTTCTGTCTGTACAACAGAAGCTGCCACCTTCTTACCTGGCCTTATGCCAATGATGGACTCAGAAAATTCCCCTCATTCTTCTTTTTGACATTCAGATACAGACTGAGGGTGTCCAAACCTACATTCTGCCATCAAGCTTATATTAATCCCTCAGCAAAAGGAGCCAGAATGAATGAGGGTTTATTTTTTTTAACCGAACATCTAGCGTTGTCCCATCTTGTGGAGATGGGGAGGTGCTCTCTAATTTGATCACTGAGGCACAGTCAACTGTTTGAGTCAGAGCCTGAATGCCTCCTTGCAGTGCTCTGAACCTCCCTGACTCAGTCATTTTCCCAAACCAGCGGACATCCAGGCCGAGATGGTTGCTGAGAATGTCCTGTCCAAGCTGTGCTCTCTCCTGGCATCTGGCAGCGAGGACGTGCGTCGTGCCTCCATCGCTCTGCTCTGGATACTGTCCCAGCACCTGCACAACCAGGTAGGGGAGGTCATTTCCCAAGAATAGAAGGGAAAGAGTAGTTCTGGCCTGGGGTAACACCCTGTTATGGCAAAACTGCATGTGAAATGGATTTTGAGAATGACCAATAGGCTCTGGGAGACTTCCCAACCCTTCTCTTTCCCACCCCAAAATAACAAGGCTTTGTTTACTGCATTTGCACTGTCACTAACTACCCAAGGAGCCATCTGTTGTGGTGAGTGGGATCCAAAGAAGAGACCAGTGAGAGAGCAGAGGGAGAGATGGGTGTCAGATTCCTTGGATATGTGGCTACTGCTTTGTGCTCCCTGCAACTCCCTATGGTCCCCTCAGTCCCCAGACCATAGGTCGCCACATGGGTGTACAAGGGGGAGGACACATGCATAGCACCGTGAGAGACTGCCACCATGGGGGCAACCAAGGAAGTTATTTCTTGGCTACAGAACTTCCCCATAGACTGAAAAGCAGAGAAACTAATTTAGAGCACTCATTTAAAGTGCATCAGTGCAAAATAAAGGGCAAATACACATTACCTCTCTAAATGGACAGTTTTATTCATAAGTACACTTTTTGAATTAGGATCAAAACAACAAGAGGGACTAATAGAATTTCAAATCCTGTCTATCTTTAGTTAATTCATTAGGACTTTTACTGGGACTATATATCCTCATGTCCTTAGTTACAGAATGGTTCTTTTGCCCATGATCTGGGTGAACACCACCATTAACAGTGCAAATACATGAAGAAGTCTGACTAGAAATAAACTACAGCAAATATTGACAAATTATTATTATTTTTAAATCTGCTTTCTCTTTAATTAAAGACATCTTTAGGAACATGGATGTAAAAAGTTTTCGATAGGTGTTTTAAGCTAACAAAAACATTTTAAGATAGTCAGAGGTTGGGTACATAAAGCAAAAAAAAAAAGTGAGAATCTTTCCTGCTTTGAACAGTAATGACAATCTGAATAACCATAGGTGGCCTTAGGTGCTTCTTGTGGATTAAATATACTCAGTCTGATTGGAATTTTTTTTCTGGGAATTGGAAGCTTGGTGCCAAGCAGCTCAGTTTCCTGTACACAGCACAGTGCAAACCAAATTGCACCTCGTCTAACTCCGGGACACGATTAAAAAAATGGGTAAATTCAATGCCTGGGAAGTAGCAACTAGAGCTATTCAAAGGCACAGTGGCTTCACAGGTTTTGTGCTGGCTGCATGAGCACCAAACATCCTCATTGCTTGTCTAACTGCCTCATACAATCAAAAGACAATTTGCCCTCAACAAGCTTACTACTGTAATACATTAAATTAATTGGAGGCTATTTGCACAATAAAAACATTACTCAGTATGAGGCATTATGCTGGTACATTGTCCTCACAGAATCACAGAATATGCTGAGTTGGAAGGGACCCAAAAGGATCATCGAGTCCAACTCTCAGCCCTGCAAAGGATCACCCACAAGTGTCATACCATGAGAGTATCACCCAAACACTTCTTGAACTCTGGCAGGCTTAGTGCTGTGACCACTTCCCTCACTTTTGCTTTTCTTGTCCCCAAAGATCATTTACACTTTTTATTCTCCCAGCAAAGAGTACCTGCAAATCCTCTCCTCCCTGATCCTGAAAGTTGTCTTTACCAGTGCTTCAAACCCCCAGCTACAAAGAGCCATGGTGCAGTGTCAGTGGGAGCAAAGGCACTGGGAGCTCAGCCTTGTTACACCAGCAGTGAAACAGACCATCCTTCTTGGGGGAAAAAGGATCAGCAGCAGGAGACTGGAAAGCAAAGCATCACCCTTGAGGCTTTATTCTCCAGTGAGAAATACCTACATCTCAAAATTTGTTTTAGCAAGCAAACACGGCTGTCCCTGACTACTGAATGTTGCTGCTTTGTGCAAGCAAGCCCAGGGAACTCTGAGAAGAGGTTGACCTATCCTTACTCATATCCTGGCTCCCCACCTCCATGCCTTTTCTGGCCTGTTTTTCAAATCTTTTCAATGTTTCTTTCTCTAACTCAGGCTGAATTCACTGTGAGTGAAAGAGGGACTTCTCCATGGGAACAACTGTTAGAAAACAAACCACTGAACAAAGCTAACCTTTACAACCAAGTCAAATGATGCTTGAATTATTACAAATACTACCCAGGATACAATGGGGCAGAATCCATCTGCCCCTTCGTTACCATGAAGCAAACACCCAGGAATGTTTCACAGGAGCTCCTCTCCCTGCTTCAGCCCCTTTTTTCCAATCCCCTGACCAGGCTGTTGACAGGGATTCCCAGCAAGAGCTGGAAAACTTCCCTCTTGCAGGGGGAATTTTATTCAGTTCTCCCAAGGACAGCCCAACCCTGAAACACTAAAGAATCAACCTTTGTGAGAAAACAGTCTTTTGATTCAAATTCCTTTAAGCAAAGACCTGGAAGTCAGGCTGGCAGGGGTCTGTCTACTGCAGATGGTGCCACTGACTCTCCATTCCAGGTACAAAATAACTTTGCCTTCCCTTCTTGCTAACTGGTAAACAGGGGCAATATTTATCTTGTCAAGAAATCTCTGTGTAAGGAGTACAAGTGCAGCATTGCAATTGTAAGCACACTTCTAAAATTGGGGGAAATGACATCAATATCCATCTGAACCACTCGATCTATTTTTACTCACAGTTGTCTCATGATTCTCTTGCACTGTGCAGGATTGAGCCAGAAAACTAAATCTGGATCCCAACCATATTCCAGCCAAAGAAAGAGGTTCAGCAAAATTCAAAGTACTGTCACTTGCTAATGTAGGTCCTAAATAAACAAAAGAATCTGGCAGGGAAGTCATTTTAAATTAGAAAGTTTATTTATAGTCCACAGAAAATTTCCTCCTCTCAGGCCGTAGCAAATCAAATACAAGTATCTTAGTTGATGGGATTACATATAAAAGAGGACACCGGGTCCAAAAGCATAGAAAACAGTCATCAATGGTAATTTAATTAGATTATCTAAATTTATATTATTTCTGCCTTTGAAGAGAAGGAAAAATAAGATTAAAGAAAATTTAGTCATGTCGGCATATAGGATTCCTTAAATGCCCTGAGTTTAGACATAGCACTGTCCTTTCCATTTATTTTCATCTTTTATTTTAGGATAGCTAGTTGTGACAGTGTTTAAAATAAATGTTAAATGAAGATGTCAGCTGATACTAAAAGAAAATAAGATACACTTTTGCAATTTAACCTAAGTAAAAGAAAGATGCAAGTTAAACTAACTTTTAAAGACATCTGCCTTTCAACGCTACTTTAGCAATCCTGACATTTCACAGGTTTCAGAATTGTGCAATTTTTCGCAACTGCATACAGGACCAATGATTTGTTTTATATTGAACTCCCCTGCTAATGTGCCTCAGTTTCTAAGTAGTACAAATGATATAATTCATTGCAAACAAATAGAAGAACTGCATGAAGAACTCAAATTCCTAAGGGAAGGAGACTGAAAGAAAAAAACACTCCCAAGAGGAAATCTTTTGCTTTTAACTGCAGACCTCATCCAAAGCTGGCTGAGGTCAGGTTTCTCTTACAAACAGCAGTGCCCTCTTAATCCATACTGTTATTCAGGCAACTACCTGGGCAGTAATCCAAACTCAGATCTGATACTATGGGACAAAGGGTAACAGCTTCAAACTGAAAGACGGTAGATTTAGATTTGATATTAGGAGAAACAGTTTTTTACTGTGAGGATGGTGAGGCACCGGAACAGGTTGCCCAGCGAAGTTGTGGATACCCCATCCCTGGAAGTGTTTAAGGTCAGGTTGGATGGGGCTGTGAGCAGCCTAGTCTAGTGGAAGGTGTCCTTGCCCACAGGAGGGTGGTTTGAACTAGATGATCTTAAAGGTCCCATTCAACCCAAACCATTCAATGATTCAATTAATATTAGTGGTAACTGGAGGAAGATTACATTCAGAGAGAGATACTTAGTAAAGTCCTTCTAAAATATCCATCAGACAGCAGAGAAATATATGTTTAAACTCAGATGTTGTTCAGAACATGTTACTAAAGTGGTGCCTCATTACAAACTGGCCTAAAAACACAGCCCATTATTGTAGGCAAGGTAAATTGCTGAGGTGCTCAAGGACACACTGCTGCAGCTACTTCACCACGTACTTCTGCCTTTCACATATACCCTGACTACTTCTCCTTCCAGTCAGGATCACATGTCCCTTCCCCTGACTATGAACAACTTCTGGGAAGGAATTGATGTGCAAACAAAGATAAACTACAGGACCTTAAAGGCTCCAGCCTTACACGGCAAGTGCTCTGTACATCAGTGCCAGTCAGTAGACCATATCTGAGAGAAAAAGCACCACATCATTGGTTTAAATGAGCTAACCAATGCTCTTCTTTCAGAGCTGAGATCGACCTGTCTATAGCTGTGTGAAGCTGCGATATGTTGTCCATATTGGATGTAACTGAGATACCGGTTACTCTTCTCAGGACACTCTGGCATGTGCTGAGCTACTGCAGAGCCTGGGGATGTTACTGTCGGTGCATAAAACAGACCCTGTGATTGTTGGACATACTGCTTGTATCATCAAAAACCTGAGCCTTTCCAAAAACAGACAGGTAGGTACCCAATATTTTTCACTGAGCTATACCCCAGGAGGTTGCCATTATATTTATATCAAATCAGCATTAAAAAAAAATCAAAATTTCTGTTGATAAGTAAATATATGCCAAGGATATTCTACACAAAATTCTAGGTATGAATAAAAGGACCTGATGTGCCATAATGAAAGGAGGGTTTATTCATATTTTCCCAATACAATAATGCTAATGAAAATAAGAAATATTTAATTTTTTCTATCAGTGATGTGGTTACCTAATTGAAATGACTGCATCATAGGTATAAAACATTCCTCTAGCAAAGACATTTCATGCTAATTAAAGGAACCATCCAGGAAAATCTGAGGTCTGTTATAAGCTGCATCTTTATTTCCTAGCTCTCATGCTTCAGCTGCCCTTTATTGTCAAATATAACCTGACCTATTGACGTATATTTTACCTGTTTGGCAAGATACCAGTTGTGCCAAAATGTTATAAAGATATCTGTTGCTGAGTTTGCTTTGAAATCCGTATGCACAGATGCACTTCCTTTTTCCTTGCCTTTAAGAGTACCTTGATCAAATAGTACCATTATTAACAATCAATACTGGGGTGGGGGGCGGGGAAACAACCACCTAAATCCTCATTTCTGCTTTGTCCCACTTCCTAGTACACACTTTTCAAAACTCAGTTCTTTTTCCTCTTTTTTCATGATCCAATTGCCACTAGTTCCAGACATTTAAACTAGCCAGAAGGAAAAGTATGGTATTTTTTCACTGGTATTAAGATAAGAATTATATAAATTTCTAATAGTTGAGAAATCAAGTTTTTCAAGGAACTAGATTCCCTCAAACTCAAGGCCCACAGTAAGAGTAAAAATGGACCATCCTTTCAAAGTTTGACAAATATGGTAATTTTTTTAAAGTATTTAGATTTTGTGACTTTATTCTGTTATCAGCCGGGAGCTGGTTCACCTTCATAAAGCTTTATAATGTATAGACTACCTAGCTCTCACTGCATAAGTGAATACACAGACATAACTGGGAGTGCCAGGTTTCCAGGGTCAATTCTAAGGAACACTTTCTAAAACACGGAAGAGTCCTTGGCACAAGAGATAAAAACCGGTGTTGTTTTTATGCCAGCAGGACACAGAGCGTGGGAGCTTGAAAGGCAGCAGTGTTGGATCCATCTTCAACCTCTAAGCAGCAAGTTAAAAACTGCAACATAAAAAAAAAGATATTCTCTTTTGTTGACAGACACCTGAGCTCACTTAAAGAGCTGTGATCAGCTTCCATTATTAGGATCTCCCAGTAAAGATGACTTTGTGATTCAAATTCATTACTAACCAGTCACTTCCAGTCACAGTGAGGTGACTCATTCAGAACTCATTTTTTGGGTCTCATGTGCTTTTAGTCCAGGTCAGCACAGACTAAGTCTCCTGTTTTCAACTTGGTCTATAAAACATATATCCCAGTACAGAGACATGCTGTCCAACACCACTTTTGGCATAGCAGATTCAGCCTAAAAGATAAGGGATACACAAAAACACCTAATTTGTAACATTTCTCTGCAGAAATAGAATTCACCATTGCTAGTGAGAGGTCATCCCATATTTCTGCAGATCAGAGCATTTCAGCACCAGATAGTTATCAAAGACCTGAAGACAAACAAGGAAAACTAAAAACCTTCCACATTTCCCAATGCTTTGCCCTGGAGCACTCAGCTTATTCACCTCTGCAGCAAGATTTAAGCCAATGACAGCTCACTACTAACATACAGTGATGTAAAACAGCAATAGGTCAGGAAATTCTTTGAGCTCAGAATGATTGGTGATCGTGAGAATATCCCACAGAGAATGGCCCAAAATCAGATGATCTCTGAACAATTCGAGGCATTGTCACGTGGTTGTGGTAGATCTGGGAGAAGACATTTCCATTATTGATGGTTTAGCCCTCAGTATTGTTACAGTACTTCTGAAGTCCTCAGAATCCACTAAACCATAAGGAAAATGCTAAACATCAATCTCTTTCCCTCATTGCAGAGAATCATGGAGAGTCGGTGTATTGAAGGTCTCCTCCAGACCATGCTTTCTACCGACACTCAAGAGGACTCCCTTTGTTACGTGGCATCTTGCCTTGCTGAACTTGCAAAGCAAGGTAGGGAAGCAACCCCTCCATAAAGCTCAATCAGAGAAGTGTACATGTCCTTTATTAATTCCAATAGGAGATGAAGCACAGGTGAACATGGACATACAGCCTAGGTCTTTCCCTTTAAATTCATTGTGAGTTTTGCCACGAGCTTCAAGAGCAAGATCCAATTCACTGGCAGGACATATGGGCTCCACTCTCTGCACTTTCTTTCATTGAACTGCTTAAAATTTTTTACTCAGATTTTTTTTGTGCTGAACTTTGCTGCTGTACATGGCCTGTCTACTTCTATTTGTAACATTTCCAAATTTCTCAGGGTGAGAAAATTTTACAATAGCAAAAACTAATATAAAAAGGGGAAAAGACTAAAATACAAAGTAGCATTTTCTCTTGAAATTTTTTGCACATGGATTTTATAAAAGATCCCAAATTTACAGTTGTGAAAGGTACAGCACTCCTTATGGCAGAAAGGATCAGTGTAAATTTTCCCAACATGCCCTGGCACTGAATATTGTCTGTCAAACAAGTCATCTCTTGTATCTGGTGTAACGGCCATGTAACTGGCAACATGTCACACTCAATTTTGCAAGAGGTGCCCAGCAGCTGCTGGATAGACTGAACCTACTAGGCTACAAGTGGATCGTACATAAAGTGGTTCATTGTTTCAGAACATAAAACCAATAAAATATGAATTAAACCCATGGCCCTATCTTACTGAGAGCATAACCTCAGGCCATGACCCTTTTTTACAACCTAAACATACTTACTAACCAAGCTCAGCACTTATTTTGCTTCTCCAGCTGCATGAAGAATTCCCTATTTAGGCTGTATGGTTTCTGGCAGAACTCTCTACTTCATTTCTTCAACACTGGACTTTCTGTTTACAGACTACTCTCTTATCTTTCTGTCTTCTAGAAGGAGCCACACTACACATGGTCCAATGGATGGATGAACATTTGACAAAGTGCTTGGTGAGACTGGCTGGCCAACTGGAACACACTGAGTCATCCTTTCAAGCTGCCTCCATCATCCAGCACATGATAGGTCACGGTAACTGTCACATGGGATTAACTCTGCTTTGAAGGAGTCTTGTGGCTGTCTGGAGTGAAATTAGCCTTTTCCAAAAGGAGATAACTGTCAGGCACCCAACAACCTTTAATGTTCCTATAGCATCCTCCATCTGGTCTCTACAAATGTATTAGCATAAAAGTGCCTACTGTCACCCTTGAAATAGAATAGTGCTTGAATGCATGAGGAAGCCCAGGGATGAAAGTGGACCACAAAGGTCTGAATCACATTTTCATTGCCTTCTTCAAGCACTGCCATTCTGCAGGGCTAGTCTGTAGTCAATTCTGAGGTCCTTAAAAACAACTTAAGTAGGAAGGTTGGAGACAGTTAAGATATTCCTTACCATGGGAAAGATGAGAACATGTTTCAGACAAGTCATTGTTACATCCTTCTGATTGACCTTCCTTCTCAGTATATACAATGTGATGGCATTCCCTACGGATAGAAGCAGAGGTTACATTCCAAAATTCTAGATAAACTCTGCTGTCTGACTAGCAAAAGGAAAGCTCTTACCGAACCAAATCCTGCTGTTGTAATTCTAGACTAGGTTAGCAGGAGCAGTGAAGTGGCTTTTAAGAATGGAGTCAAAATTTTTTCAGTTTCAGTGAGAGAGAATAAAAAGAGCATTACCTGTAGCAAACAAACAGCTTTATGCTTAATATACATGTGCCATGCAGCTGAGAGCCTTTAGACTTGCAAGAAAAAGGTGTTCAGATAATTCTTGCCATGCTCTCTAGAAAGGCATGGTTAGATTTTAGACCTTAGATGTGCAAAGACTGAAATCCATAATGAGTCTCCAGTAAGGGAAAATGCAAATCTGTTTCATTTCTGCCACTGAGGGTTTGCAACAGAGCAGACTCTCAGGCAGTGAACAGAGTCCAACAGCATAATCACTTCAGGTTAGTATGACAGGCTTATCAGTCCATAAATCAGCAGGCACCTTGCACAAGGACCAGATTCCTAGCACAGCAGCCCATTCAGCATTTTATTTACCTGAAGTATCAGCGATATTGCCAGAAGCTGTAGTACAGTGAAGTCCCTTGCCAGTCTTTGCAGTAATGCTGGCTGTAGCTGAAGGTAGATGAGTCATTAATGATCTTACAAATGTTACAAAAATCAGTTTTCAAAGTGTTTTAAAGGTTTGTATTGATCTCCAGTGGTCCTCCCATTTATGCAGAAAAAATGATGCTTTTATGGAAGCATCACATTGGAGAGATTCAAGCGTATCTCAAGAATTTTCTTACCCACCGAGAGATCCGGTTTCAGCAGCTGGGCATCTCCACATTCTGCAGACTACGAAAAGGTAAGTCCTTCCTGCTAGGCTGAGCCCCCCGGGTGCTCTCAGAGCCTGCCTGCACCTATCAGTGGCAAGCAGGCACTGCTTTGGAACAGAAGTCAAAATCATTAAGCTTGGAAAAGACCTCTAAGATCATGGAGTCCAACCACTGACAGTGCCGGGCAAAGTCCTCTGGGGACTAGCTCTGCTCACTTAAGCAAACAGAATAATCTCAAGGGTAGCTGTTACCACACCTGTTCTGAAGTAACTAAGAGTATCTTATGATAAAAGTGGGAAGGTTTTGTTTGTTTATTTGTGCGCTTTAAAACTAAAGCCTTTCTGATCAGCAGGGAAATAGGACTTCGGGTACAGATGCTTTTATCCGATATATTTGGCAATAGATGCAACCTAAAAATTCTTTAAATCTGAAAGCAGTTTATTTTGATAAAGCAAGCAAATAAGCAAATTGCATGATTAGCTGCTATTAAAGTGGGAAGTCTCACATCTTTTTCATACTCTAAAGTCCATTCCTTAATATTTTTCCGGTTTTAGTCTTTTTGTTTTTGGGTAAAAGTTGAGTACTTATGAGAGTTTTAATGTGGTAATAAATATATATAATATATAGCATATATCTTTACACATGTAGAGCCAGAGTCAAGACCTTGCTATGACTTGATATGCAGCTGCTGCATAAAGCTGCATTTAGACATCTGGATCAGGAGAACTTAGCAGCAATCTTGAATAGTTGTAGGGATCAAAACTGAATTTGTATCTGCCTTCTGTGGTAGAAGAATATTGTTCTGTCTTCTCTGTTATTCCTTTACAGATCCAGAATTTTCATTAGCATTCAGAAAAAGCCAAATGGCCAAACTCCTTGAGCAAGTCCGTCAACAAACAGAAGAAACTCAAGAGCTCCTTAAGGCAGCTATTTGCCATGAAGACAGTTAAGCCAAATGGCTTATGAAAACTTATCACATTCAAGAGTCTGAACTTTCAGAGAAAACAACTATTTTCATCAATTCCTGTAGTTAAAAGTTTTCCTGCTACTTGCAGTTTCATCATACAGAAGAGAGGTTCTGATAACAAGAACTGGAGCACGTCAAAAACCAATTCCTTGAACATTTTGGTTGGCTGCTTAAGTGTGCTTGAGGACAAGACTATGGTCCTTTCCAAATGGGGTGTGAAAAACACCCGTTATGCTTGGTTAATCCTCCATGATTTGTTTTTGGTTTCCTCACCACCACCCCCCTTCAAAAAAAAAAGCACTGTATTCATGAGGTTTTCTTCATATAACAGGCCAATTCCTCTGAAGAGGCATCTCAAGTATGCGGGTTACTCTGCATTCATCTTTATTTTGTTTCTGTTCCATGCCCCTTATTTCAGAGCACACTCCAGGGTCTTTGGAAAATAACTGAATTAACCCATAGTATAAAAGTAGAAAATTACTAACAGGTTACTACAGAAAGTAAGTGATGAGGGACAGTTCAGAAATCGCAAGAAATTTGTAAGAGACAAGAATGGGGCAAGCCTTCCGGCCGATCCTTGTCCAAACTATAGACAGTACTCTCCAGCAGAGGAGCAAAGGCACATTTAAGGCAAGTAAAAAGTTGCACAGAGCATGTATACAATACAGTAGCAACCATGAATTATTTGGGTGACGTGTTTGAATACAGAGATCTGTGTTCTGCAAATGTTAAATTATTTCCAAAGGTACTTGCAACAGGGAAAAAGTAAAAATATTTGGTAAAATTAGGAATTGTTCTTGTACTTGGATGCTGATAACTTCATTTTAAAAAGTGGTAAAGAACAAAAAACCTAGTAATATGTTTAAATTCAACTAATTTTCTTACATGTATACAGAATATGGGACAACCTCCCCTTCCTTCTCCTCCAGAGAAGAAGCTCTCTCACAAATACTTAGCCAATCAAACCAGTATTTTTCAGGAAAAAAAATGTAGCACAGAGCTTTGAAATTATGGGGCACTGTTTTTTTAATATAGGTTTTAATTTGTGATAGAATAGTAATCTAATAATAATAAAAATAATAACGATAAAAATAATAATCTATTAGTAATCCAATTCCATATTTGATCAATACACTGGTTTTTGAATACAAAAATCCTTCTGAAGCTTCACGTTGAACTAGCTGGAATACTGAAATTCTGGAACCACTGTTATAGCAAGCATCTGCTGCTAGGTAGCAGTTTCTTGTGAAAACATTTCAGAAGTTTCCTGTCGGTCGTGGTGTAACCCCAGCTGGCAGCTCAGCCCCATGCAGCCACTTGTTCACTCCCCCTAAAAGTGAGAAGACTTGCGGGTTGACATAAAGACAGTTCGACAGGGAAAGCAAAAGCCACACACACAAGCAAAGCTCTGCTTGTGTATCCACTTCCCATGGGCCAGGCAGGTGTTCAGCCATCTCCAGGAAAGCTGAGCTCCCTCATGTGTAATGGTTACTTGGGAAGACACACACCATAACTCCGAATACCCTCCCTTTCCTCCTCCTTCCCCTCCCTTTATATGCTCAGCATGACACTGTATGGTTTGGAATGTCCCTTTGGTCAGCTAGGATCAGCTGTCCCAGCTGTGTCCACTCCCAACTTTTTGTGCACCCTCAGCCTCCTTGCTGGTGAGGTGGTGTGACAGGCTGACTCTGGGCAAGTGCTGCTCAGCAGTAACTAAAACACATTGTTATCAACACTACGTTCAGCACAAATCCAAAACACAGCCCCCCTCTAGCTACTGTGAAGAAAACTAACTCTACCCCAGTCAAGAGCATCACACTGTGAGGTACTCCTGATCATGTTATAACTCTTATGTGCATGTAGAGCTTTAGAGCTGCTATTGGTTACAAACATGGAATAAATAAAAGTGAGAGCAAAAAAAACAGTTTAAAAAAATCATTTTGTCAATTAAGAGCTCAATGTTGCATTTTAATGTGGCCCAAATCTTTAAGTTTAATTTTGGTGCTTTGGGGAAACATTTTTGATAATGATACCTTTTAATATCTGCAAGTTTTTTTCCATCAGTACTCATTGGGAAACAAACAAACAAACAAACCAACCCACCTAAACCCAAACAAAACAAACTCCACACTCAAAATCCTCTCTGCAGTGCAGTAAGAAGGCCTGCTAAAGTACAGGGCAGACAGAAACCTCAGATAAAGCAATATGGCATTTTCAATATTCATGTGTGACAGAAATTTTGTTTTGAAATCTCATATGAAAAGCCATGTGCTCAACTTTGGCCAGATGGACTCAATGAAACAGAGGACTAACTGAATGACACAGCTAGGAACAAAATCCCAAAATCTCAAAACTTCAGACCACCTCTGTGGGTGACTTTAGATGAGTTTCCAAAAAGAAAATTAGTGCAATATTAAGTAATTATATCAGAATCTGTCCTGTATCTGTATTCTTGGGTATTTAATTGCAAACATTATTTCAAAGTCTTAGCAAGAAAAAAAAATTACAAAGCATTCTTTATCAGGAATGAGGAGATAAAAGATGTGAAACAAGCAAAGCTAATGGTGAACAACCCACCAGTCGTGATGTACTGAACTACACTCATTTATGTTGTGCTGTTAAGATGTGAGCAAGGAGCTGAGTCTTTCCAAAGCACATAGCTCACTGCTGTGAAAGGTTACTACTCTGTACCTTCAGTACAGCTGTCTGCAACTTCTACAATTTCTAGTTCTACCAAAACTGAGTAGTTCAGTTTTGCCTCTGATAGTAGACAACAAAATCAGTGGCAATAGAAGGGAAAGGAGCTAGCCTTCACTCGATACTATATTTTATTGTCAAGAACAACACTCAACAGAAGAGAAACTATTTTCCCCTTCATTTAAAGAAAGAGAATTAATCAAAAGACTTAAAAATTCAAAATTCAATCTTTTTTTTTTAAACTGATACACGTAATTCTACTTGCAATTTCTCAGTCTTTGTTTTGTTGTCAGGCCCTTGAAACAGAGGAAATTCTCTCTCATTTGAAGCAAACCTGGACTGAATGTAGTGATAAATTGTTAAAAAAAAAATCAAACCAAAAAAAGCAAAGTACAGATGAGAAATGAAGCAGGGCCTTAATCTGTGCTGCAAACAGTGAAGCAAGTGTTCTGAAGTCTCACAAAAAACAGATCAGCAAAATATAGACCCAAGCCAAAATAGCTCAAGATCAACATAATTTAAACCTGAGCCTAAATGAATCCCCAGACTTAAAACTGAAGCCAAATCTTACTGGCTATTTTTTGTTCAGTTTGTAGCTGCAAGTGACTTTGTACTGATTTTCTATTTAAAAAATTAGATGAAACCTGAAGCAAGTTTTAAGCAGACCAGGAGTAGTGAGAAGAGTTTTCCACCAGAGATTGACTCCTGCTTCAGCTGTGCAAGAAAATGAAAATATAAGTAGAAATAAATATTTCAAACAAGTTTTATTTGGTACTTACATGCTATATATAGTTTTAAAGAAAAACTACATATTTTGGACACTTCAAAATATTGTGGCTATGTACATGGAAAACTAAAGAAAGCAAGAAAGGAACCCAATTCATTTTACTGTGTCACAAGTTACTATTGAAAGCATTCTGACTGAATGGCTGTTTTTTTCCCTTCCATATAGATTCTGGCAGATGAAGTCTCTTTCATTTTATTTCCATTGCTTTTATCCCATCTCCTCTATAAGATGAACACTTGGTAGCAGCAGAAGTTTCTTCAAAAATTCTTCAGCTTTTGTCTCAGAGGATTTCTTCTGCTAGTATAGACTTCCTGCACAGCTTCCTAGAGGCCTCGCTCAGTGCTCACTAAAGGCAAGTACAGGAATCTTAATGATACATTCTCTCTTAGCATGAGCTGAAACCCCGTGAACCTCCATTTCCCTTGCCAAGGATCTTCTCACTGACTTCAGAGAGCAATGCCTCAAGCCCTCCTTGATGCTTCAAACTCAAATACCTAGAGTGAGCTCTGCCTGCAACAGCATTGTTTAGGAAAGCACAAAAACGTGCAAAATTTTACAGTTCTGCACAACACAACCGAAAGTGAGGGATGGAACAATGACAGCAGAAATCAGCATCAAACTAAAGAGAAAGCAACTTGCATTGCTCCTCTTATCACTCAAACTGCACTGCTTTATAAAAACCACACACTGCATAAAAAGCAAAATGACCATTTTCCATTTGCTCTGAAACGAGCAAAACCAAAAAATCCCAAACCTGCATCATCCAAAATCAAATATTTCAGGTTTCACACAGTCTTCAGTAGTTTGATAAGGCAAAGGAAAAGTCTTCCATCATTGGGAACAGCAGCAACTTACAGGACTCAGAATAAGGTATTTCCTTGTGTGTGTGTGCACACGTTTGTGTGCATATGCATACACATCTTTTATAGGTTTGTGAACATGGACGTAACCAAAAAAAAAATCAAGTTTGCAGTATCTTTTTACCACATTTGTCTAATTTATTCAATTAAATGATTTATTTCTGTACTGAGCAAAATTCATAAATACATAATCTAGAAGAACAATAGGTTTTCCTCTTGTCCATGAAAAAATAACGCTTTCAAATTTTCACATTTTAAAATCTGTCTTGTTTTGTGTTTTTAGAGAAAATGTGAGAAAATCATAGTGACGTCTCAATTTACAGAATGTCCCTGTAGGGATTTCATTTAAAAGAACCTGATACAGAAGCCTATAGTTTGCCTCCATAATTAGAGTTCTCTGCAATAACATTTAAACCAACAGGTTTAAATAAAACACCCCATTAGCTCTACTTGTAGAGCAATGAGGCATTTATTTTTCAAGTATTAGAACCACAAAGTGTAAAAGATTCTTTGCCAATTTTATAATTATGCCTTTTAAACCAACACTCACCTTTTTTAAAAAAGCAAAAAAGAATCAGTCCCACCACCCAAATCAGCCCATTACTTTCAGATTCCAGTGTCTGGTGTCTTAAGGAATGCAGAAATATCCATTTACTAACAAAAAAAGCTCGTTGGAAATAGCCATATTAAGTAACGCACGTGAAGCATGATTTTTCTAGTGATGAAAGCTATTAGAAAGGTGATCCAAGTCTATTCCCCTCATTTCTTCTGCTGGTTTTACTAAAGTCCTTCCAAAAAAGATATTCAAGAAATCTTTAAAAAACTGGAGAGAAAAAATAAAACACTCCTTCATAGCATGGAAAAAACTCCACTGACTGCAGAGATGCTCATATCACCTTTGGTTCTTCGGAAGAAACAATCAGATCACTTCTACAACAGAAAGTAACAAAAATGACAGGTCAGAGTGGCAATGCTTACTTCAAAATGTTACGTGCTTATGTAATTAATGATTTTCCTTACATTTTCTGGCCACAGAAAAATAAAGGTATATCCAACTTAATTTGCTAAATTAGTATTTGTTTACTAACATTCTTGAAAAGTTGTGATGTCATTGAGAAAACTAGTGTCCTGCAAACCATCCCTCAGTATTAATGCGTGCAAGAACTTGATGAGGAAAGTACATTCAGAATTTTACAAAGTGATTAGGTACCAGGTCCCCTTCTGCATGTGTGTGCCAGGTACTGCACTTACAAAACTGGAGCCTGATTGCTGACTGCTTGGAACAGCAGCTGTCACTTACCACTTCTGTTTGGCAGCACAGGGCAAACCTTTCCAAGCAACCACAAGTGGAAGAAAGTAAAACATAACTGAGAGGCCCTCATTCAAGAAAAGATAAAGCCCCATCATAACTTGCACTGCATCTTGGCATGCACAGCTTTACAAAGAAGAGATACGCTCCTTTCCCCAAATGATGTGGGGTTTAAAAATGCTTAAATTAATCAACTGATATTAACTGAGAGCTCTAGGACCTCTGTCAATTACAACACATTACAAATGTTCATGAACCACAGCAAACCTACCTGCTGTTTGATGTGTTTGAACACTATCTACCTGAGGCAAAAGAGTCCCCTTATCTTCAAAGGCTAGAATTGGATTCAAAGGAATTTCCGGACTATTGCTTCCATCATTGTTCATGGCATCCAGTCGGGATGGTTTAGAACCAATAGGCAGGTTTATGATCTCTTCAAAGTTATCATTCTGCATAGACATTCCATTGTCATTTGTGTTTTTCTCTGGATTGAGATTGCTGAAAGAAAAACGTAGTTATTTCCTCACACACTTCATCTAGAACAGAAATTTAGTCCTCCTCAAAGCAATATTACAAATGGAAGAAAAGTCTGCATCAATCCCGAGCATTCTTCTTGCCAGTAAAAACAAAACTCTGCTTCTACCACAGTAGATAAACTGTTTTTGCAGTTAAGTACTAGGTATGCCTTCCCTCACACAGGGTAGTAGTTACATTTGGCTACATGACACCCAGCTACAGTGCGCTGTATGTCTGAGAAGTGCCTGCAATTGGAAGCAGTAAGGAATCCCCTGCAGCACCACCACTGCTATCTGGAGCTACCCACCTAATGCAATTTACAACCTCTAACATATTTTTTCAGATTTCATAACCTTTTTAGTACCCTTCCTCTTATTGCAAATCAATGTAATTGCCCTTAGATAAGATCACTGTAATTTTTATTACTTCTTGGATCGCCTCCTGCCACCAGTTAGGGAACAGTGTCTTCTATGTGCCACTTATCCAAAGACTCCATTACCAATGTAGTGCTCTTTTCAGTCCCTCCTCCCCTACAAGTCCTTAGGGCTTATTTTCAAGGCACCAACCAGCTCCATACTCCTCTCAGTGATCATGCCCAAGCCAAAAGAACCCTCTCTCAGCACCCCTCATTGTCAATCTGCACTTTTGGTTTCCATCTCCCAGTTGACAGAGATGCCTTATGAGTAAGATCTTGTACATCTCCTCTAGTCAAGAGCAGCACAAGCACACACTCTGCAATTATACATACTCTCCTGAGACAATACATGCTCATGTCTCACATCTTGCTCCTCCCCTCCCAAACCTTATATTAGGTGCTGCGTTGTCAAATCCTTCTGACTCTGGAGATAGCATGTGCTATCTTGCCCAAGGGGAGATACTAAGGTGCTCCTCTAGTGAACAGGATGACAGTAATGGGACCATAAGCTCCTCGAGAAAGAGCAAGTACTCCAATGACACTCAAAAATCTTGTTATCTTTCACAAGTGCTTCTTAAGGCCCCCATCAGTTAGATCCTGACAATCCTGGGTACCTATTCCCTATTCAAACCACATCACAACTCTTCAGGCTGTTTGGAACTGTCTCATCCACAAAGGCTCAGATGCAATTTTCCTAGATTGAAACTAGACTATAAATTTCCTCAGGCCATTTCTCAGCAGGTGGTTTGGTTTCACAGGCTAATTTTCTTCTGACAGGACATTTACTAGTCTGAAAAAAAACACCTGCTTGTAATTGGCATATAGTATATTTTCATGTCTTTGGGTGTCCAAGTCTGCACAAACAATTAAAGAATTGTTTTACAGTACTTCCCAAGAGACAGAAAATGATTACTGGTCTTTTGAAAATGGCATTGCTTTATCCAGAGCCCAGATTTCCTGTGAGAACCACATGCTTGTGTTCATATCAAGCCCTTCCCAGATTTTCAAACCATCACTGGTTCTTTTTCAGAAAGGCACTCCCCTTTTTTCATCTGTGGATATGCTGAGCAAATTTCAAAGTGAAAAATATGTTTCACTGCACCGAGTTTGAGAGCAGATACAGAAACCCTAATGGCTGCCTGAGAGAGGTCATAAGTCACACCACTCTTTGGTGCCAGAGACCCACATCTGTAAGATGAGGAGCAGAATCTGTGACATGCTTTAGGACTGTTAAACCCTGCTCTGTACTGTGTAGTTATAAGGCATATTTACTATATGTTACTCCCATTTACTGCCAATAACCATACCACAGCTAGGATAACATGCCAAGTTTGATGAATGGGGTAAGAAAGAGGTGTGAAGAGAGCAACTTCTCATCCATATAAATTAAAAAACACAGTAGTTCAACAAGTATTAGTGGAATGAAGAAGCCTTTTGCTTCTGCAAATCTAATTTTTCTACCCAATTGATCAGCTGACAATGGATAAATAGTTCTTCATATTTATTTGTCATTGCACTGCCAGTATTACACATTGAGTTAGACCAGGACTCATTCAGACTTGAACAATGCCCTTTGAGACAGAGGAGATTCTACAATCACAAAGTGGGTACAGAAGAGGAAATCAAGACTATAAATCTTCCAAATTTTATGCTATAAAATCATCTAGATTCTGTGTTGCTTGCTCCACCAAATTAGAGAAGCACGTTTAGATGAAACAAAGGGAAAATGGAATAGTGGAATTAATTTCCACTGGACATCTTAGAGGCCACAAGCTCAAAAGGAGATTAGATAAATTCCTAGGGGATTGGTATACCCTCCAGCTTCTGTTAATTAGCAGCTTAGGGACTACTTGAGCCTATGGTTGTATTTGGACCACAATGCTTAGTAACCCTTCATTGACCAGAGGATCTCCTGGTAATTACCTTTATTTTCCCTCTACACTATGCTACAGGCCATTAAAGAAAAGAATACCCTCCCCCCCCCCCAAAAAAAGCATTTTTGACCTGCTACAGCTGTTCTTACCATCTTATGTTACATTCTTACTGATATCTTAGTTGTCCAATGCAACACCAGAGATATCCTTTTCAGACATACAGTATTGCAGAAAGAACTGGATAATTCTGGTATTCTAACATATTCCATAAGTGTGCTTGTAGCATACTTGCTCAGAGTGCATTTCCAAACATAACAGTCTTGCAAGCCTCTGAAGGACATCTCCAAGGAAGCTGAAAAACATCTCTGCAGCTTCACACTTTGACCTGAACACATCAGTATTAACAAGATAGACTGGAGGATGTTGAGAAAAGAGCAGCTAGTTTAATTAAAGGAACTGGAACATCCAAAAAAATTAAATATTACTCAAAGTTACATCTGATGTAGATAATTTTAGTCAAAGTTCTGTGTAGACATAGCCTGTAATTAAAGAATTTGAAGAGAATAAGAAAGAAAGAAAGAAGGCAAGAATTCAGTATATCTGTCTCCCATAATTCATCAGAAATCAACAACGAATAGGAAAAAATAAAATAGTAATTTGCAGGCTTTGAAAAGTATTTCCACAGCTGCCACTTCTGATCTGAAAGACAATGTCAGTCTTTACTGACAGGATTTTTGCAGAGAAGTCACAGATAGACATTAACAGCAAAATGGACCCCATAGTTTTTGGATGACTTAAATAAATGGTGCTTATTTTTCATCCACAGAGACAACAGCACTGAAACCAGCCAGCAATGAGGAGCTTTCTTCTCCAGGACAAGACATTAAGGCAATCACCCAGACCAAGTGTAAATTTCTAAAAACTGGTTATCTAACCTACCCAGAAGCCAGCACCCTGTATACAGGATGGAGACACAGATGAAGTGCATAGGTGAACTACACTCACTGAGGCGTTCTGCATTGCATTGCAAGTGTTTATAGAACATGGCACAGAAAAAAAGGCATTACAGAATAAGTATCATAAGGAAAATACTGTCAACATAAATCACTGTACTGAAATAACTTTCTAAGAAGTAGCAGATAAAATCTAACTTGGGCAAAGAATTAGAAAAAGGAGTACAAGCAAAATTCTGCAAGTGGGCTATGGATTAGGCAGCTGTAGGGTTATCCCACTCAAATGCCTTCATTTAAGTTCAATTGTGAGCCTTCTCACCACACACTTACAGGTTAGATTTAAGGTCACTACTTGCCCCCCTTTCCCAATAATATTCACTATTCTTCATTAGCATTCCACTATTAAATTGTTTAACCAAATTTACTTGTGGAGAAGACACTCAGAGCAAGCATAGGCAGCAAAATCAGAACCCTTGCAGCACCACTCAAAGCTACTATACCACAAAAATCATGTTCATGTTCAGACACTCATTATAACTCAGAAGACTATTGAAAAAGAAACTGTGTTTATGAACCCAGAATTTATGTAAGATCTGTTTGAAAACCTTGAGTGCTAGCATAGTAAAACAGCTCAATTCACAAGCAAATATATTTGTTTTCTTCTTTCACAATACTAAGTGAAAAAACTTTAAACCTACCAAAAATCGATTAACATTTATTTGTTTAAAACACAAGAGTTGGAATATCAATAAAAATTTGGACAAACTATTAGCTGGGATAGATGATTGCACCAATCTACCATCTGCAATAAATATCTATCAGTAAAACTAATAATCGTTGACAACAGATAAACAGTAAATAAGGCTGCAGATCACAGCACTTTCATTAGGGTTTATGAAGATCAATTGCCCTGGAAAGCTAATGATGTTCCAGCAAAACAAGATCTGTATTGCTGATCAAAAGTAGCCACAGAAAATAAGGAAATATTGAAATCCATTGTCTTCCCTCAGTGAGATTTTTTTAAGTTTTCCTCAGTTGCTTTGCACTGCTGACCACAGAAGCAAACATGTTATTTCCAACTGAATCCCAGCCACAGAGCTGAAACAGGATGGATGACATGAGGGGGGGGAAGATAGATGAAGGCTCAGTACACAGTCAGGCAACTTCCTATTATGCTCCAGAGTAACGTTCCTTATCTTCACATAAACCTCTAGTAGCTTTCCAAGTCATCCTTCTTCAGCACTACCAGTTCAAGGGACAGAGCATCTACATTGTCTGGGGAGTGAACCAACTACAGATATTCTGACCTCAACTACAGCTGCCAGCCCTGTTCAAACAAGATGCCACCTTAGAAAGACCTTCTCCTTCGCTTCCTTCTCTTGCCCATACAAGTGCATGCCAAAAGTCCCCCAGCTAACACCTTTTTAAGTTCTGGTTAGAAATCTCATCTATCATGTTGTTAAAACACGATGAAGTCTTTTTCAGGCCAAAGTCAAATCTTGCCTGGGGCTGGAGTGAGGTGCTCACAACAAGAGACAATCTCCACCCACTGCTCTTGTGTGTGTGCTACCATGTCAGGTATATCTGGATGCCAGAAAACCACAGTACACAAGACACAGCAGTGGTGTTGGCACCTGTGGCTTTTACCATGTGATAAAATCTATGGGACACTACCAAGTGCTTCAGTCTTTGCATTCCCAGTCACTGTGGATGTACCTCTGAAGCAGAGAGTCCCTCCACATCCCAACCTGGCACGCCAGTTTTCCCTTCCACAGTCTTACACGCACTTCCTACTTTTGTTCTTCAATCTCATTTACTCATTCTTTACTGTGGGCATTCTGAGGTTGCTTCCACACAGATTTTAATGCTACAGGACAGCACTCATTAGTGTGGCACATTTTGTATTTCAAACATCAATGTACATGTAAGGCTTGGAGTGATTAACATTTAAGAACTGCCCAAGACAATTATGAGGCAGCTCTGTGCAGCTCATTCAATGCATCTCAGTGCTCAGTGTCACTGACAGAACTTCTCTCAGCAGGAGCATCCTTGTCAGCATGACAGCAGGCTAAGATCCCCCAGGCATATGGAGGGATCGAGAGAGGGCAAATTCCTCCTTCAATTAGTGCCAATCACACCCTGAAGCATACTGTCCATTACAGACTGCATGATGGCTTCCCACATTCAAGTTTTTCTACACATATTATGCATATCCTGCATAAAACATGAAAGGGCTATGGGATTATTTGGCTTTCTGCATTACTAAAATTAGTAATTTTAGTAATGACATGAACTGACAGCTCATGCTTATTTAACAGATGTCACTTGGTTCAACACTGAGGTTTCAAGCATTTCAACAATTTCTCAAAGTCTGAGTGACTTGCTTCATGGCTACAGAGAGATCCCAGTGTTAAATATCTGCCTCCCCAAATTGTCCTTATAGAGAACAAAGGTTTTTTTTTCAAATGCATAACCAAAGTGATTAGTTCCATATCTCCCACGAGGGACATGACTACAACAGAACTTGCTGATACTTCAAGCAGTTCAGAAATCAAAACATCCAGGCTCAAGGCACAGTGTTCATTATTCTAATAAAAAAATCAGCAAATCCAGAGTGGGTTTTATGAAGCTTAATTCATGAAAAGGAACAGAAAAAATTTGCTCTTTCCATTAAGTTTCAATCAATGTAATAATTGTTGGCAAACACATATTGTTCCAAACACTGCAAAGAACATGCTGTATTTTTTTTAGAATTCTTCCCTATCAGTTGGCTAAAATGGGTTACTACTAAGGGAAAGATGATAAAGTTCTTTTCTGAACACAGGAAAAAATAATAAACAGGAAACAAGGTAGATTGAACTCTTACTTAGTTAATGAACACATGAAACTGAATATTATTTATTACTCTAGTAACTCTCATCTTCTAAACACCCTCACCTCCGACACTTGTCAGTTGTTCTTACCTGTCCACATTTACGGGGGGGTGGTGTGAAACAATCACATGTGTGCAGGTGCTGGGTGTCCCGTTGTGCGGAGATTCTGTTGCATGCGGAAGCTGAGGTCCTGCTGCAGGTTCTAAGGGAGATGCAGGACTGGCTGTGACTGGAGAGAGAAAACATGTTCTCCTAAATACAAGCAAAAGCATCTACCTGCAGATTAGGGTAAAAAATTTTCTACAAAAGCCAGCACAGCCAAGGCAAACTACAATTTTAAAAAATACGGTTCCCACACCCCTCCCTCCCTCCCTCTCTCCCCTCCCATCTCCTTTGTTGAGTTTTTGGGCACACAAGCCCTGTTTCAGGTCCAAAGTAAATGTCACAGATTTCAAAGCTGTAGCTTTGCAAACAAGAATAAACATTTTACAATTATATGAATAATTTCAACACATAAGCCAGATAGAAGACAAGTAGTCAATTGTCAAAATAGGCTGGTATCTGATAGAATACTATGCTAGTGCCTTCTAAGTAGCAATAGAGAATGGAATAGGAGAACACTGGGACATCACCAATTCCATACACTGGTATTTCTTGGTTCCAGTAACCCAGAAGGAAATCAAGAGGGAAAAAATCTTCATTGGGAAGGATACTTCTTTCAACAAGTACCAAATCACTACTATAAAACATTGCAGAGAGCAACATAAAATTAGCCTATCATTGTCCCTCATGCTGAGATCATGTGATAGATGTTACTGGCCTGCCTTTCGGTTTTCTTTTAAAGTACAACTACAGTCTTCTGCATTGTTTTTACAGTCACACTAATCCACATATAGGTCAGTAAAAGGAAGCAACTGCACCATGCAAGCATCTGTTACAGTAATTGCAAAGACAATTCAGTATTCACAGGCTTGGACACATTTATCTCCATTACCCAAACAGAGGTCTGTTAGAGTGCAATGTGGAAACTCAGGTGGCAAGAATATGTCCATTAATCCATATGTTTAACTCACTGTCATATCTAAATAACGCAAAGCCAAACAGCAGAGCAGCCCTGAGGGCGAGGGCAGTTTTGTTTTTATTCAGTCATTCAAGGATTCCAGCCTTCCCTTGGGCCTGGGGAAATCAAGATCCAAAGTCTCCTCTGCCTTAGGAAACTGACTACTTTTCTTCTATCTCTAGAGGCAAAGCACTAGCCAAAGCTTATAGAGCCATTTATAGGAATTATTTAAACCGTAATTCAACAGTGCCCGCAGACAAAGATGGCATCCCAGATGTGTTCTGTATCAGTTGCTCACAAACTTTTTTCACCAAGATAATATGCAAACAAAAAACTTCTAAACACGTCATCTGCATAAAAATGTTTCCTGACAGTGCTAACTATAGTGTTCACTTTAAACATCAACACAAACTGACAAAAGTCATCCATCAGCCAGCACTGCTGCCTTCCCTGTTACTCAGCTCAAATGCAAAGGAGAAAAAGAAAAAAGTCATTTAATATGTTATGCTACAATAGGGTAAACTATTTCATAGCTTGACTTCAGTATCTTTCAATAGTGCTAATTAACACTTGGTGAATGCTGGATATAAGCTATGTTTTATTTTTCTTCCTTTATTTTAAGTATTAAAGTCTCATATAGAAGTTTACCTAAAACGAAATAAAAAGATAGAGGGAAAGGAAGAGAAGAAAAGATTAAGAGCGCGGGTATGACAAAGAGACTAAGTGTTTCTAGTAGTTCAATTTTGTCCAAAAAAGAAATAAAGACCAAAGGAATAAGGCAGCGAGTATGAAAGAAAGAAGTCACAGAGAGATGTTTAGAATAATTAACAGTTTGTTTTGATGAAATAATCTTTTAAGAAAATGGAGTAAATCTGCAACAACCACATCTGAAATAATATTAAAAAAGAAACTGTAGAATCTGTTTCTTTTGCGATCAAATCACAAAATAATTTGTTTCTTTTCACTTTATAAATAATTAAACTCATTAAGCCACTTCCTCTTGTTAAACACCAATGTGACGAAGTTGCTAAAACAATGGACTCATTTAGTAATGGCTAACTACCCATACAGAAAGGCTAAATAAATAATGTCTACTAAGATTTCAGTTATACAACTCTCATGGTTTTCTTTACTGCAATTAGCGTGTCAAGTTTCAGAACTGTATCTCAAGTCATTGTGCTTAGTAGGCATTTATTCACCTGTTGTGCTCAAGGCAGAGTTAAGCACAGTACCTGCTTCTCCAGTAATATTTGTCTTTGATATATGTCCATTTTGCTGGTCATTGGGTTTCTACAAAGGAAGCACAGTTTTGTAAGTTAAAAATGGCACTAGGGAAAAGACATGAAACATATTCAATATTTACACGTTAAGTAGCAGCACTGACCTTATCTACAGCTTCTACACGCCGAGTTCTCTTCATGATCTCTTCAAGCCTCTACAATGAAACGTAAAGGGGTAAAATAAGGTTTGCTCGCATTATTTGAATATATCTCTCCCAAAACATAACTGCTTGTCATTTATCAGCTGTATCTGTTTATTGCAAAAAGCTGAATTATTTATTACTGCTGGCAATAATCCCTTCACTGTCACATCAAGCCAATGAGGACTGCAGCCTTTCTGAGAGCATGTTTATATCATGGATAACTTTCTATTACTGAGATGGAAGCAGACTGCTAAGGTAAAACCAATTACAGTTTCTCTGCATGTACTGAGTTACCTTCTTCCTTTCCAAGCGCTCTTGCTCTTCTCTTTGGAAATGCTTTTCACGTTCTAATCGAATCCGCTCTGCCTCTTCCCGTAGGCGAGCTTCCTCTTCTTTCTACATTGATGGTAAAAGAAAAAGAAGGAATAATTTACTATTTAAGGACAGTCTTACACTGTCTGCTTAACTATGCATATCTACAAGACCCTGAAAAGACACTTTCGGGGTTTAAAGGCACCAAAAATCTTTTCAGACTGAATTGCACATTTCTTGATCAATCTCCATGTTTTGCATAGCATCAAGGGAATGTAACTAAACAACAGACATCATATTTGGTTCTGTGCCTGTTCTATAGCACACCAGATGACAAATAAGGAATAAATTTCCTAGCCTTCAGCATTAAAACAGCAGCCAGGAAAGCATTAAAGAGTTTTGAGTGGTTTTTGAGAGTAAAACAAAAGTAGTAGAATGTTTTGTTTGGCCAACAGAGTAATTCTTTAACAAGACCAAGGACAAGCACAAACTTTCCATTTCTGTTTTTTAATGAAATGCAAAACTTGTCTGGAATACTTTGCTCCCTGACAGTGACAGTGTTGTATGATAGAACTACTACAACGGATCATTTATTACAGCTATAATATCCAAAAAAGCCTTGGCCGTGCACTATCTCTGAGTGCTAAACTGGTTAACCTCAGGTTAATATTTCAAAGAAAGTAGCACACATCTTCTGAAAGAGAAGAATGCAGTTTCTAAGCCATGTTCACTAACACAATCATTTAAACATTTATTATCGGAAGCATACATTTATATACCAGGAGAAAATCTTGTGTCTATGAGGCAAATTTAAGTGCTAGATGTTGGAGCAACAAAGCACACACAAGAAGTAAGAGCACATGCAAGAAGAGAAGAATCCTATCTAGAATGCTTAATGCAGCCTCTCCTAAAGTCAGGAAACCAACATTATGCCCATTCAAAAATGAAAGCACCCAAAAAACCTTATTTTTAGTTTATTTACTCTTTTTTACGTCTTTTGAGTAGCTGCTCTGATTTCAGGAGGACTGCACCAGGTAAAGGTTCTGCTTGGTTTTATTGAAGTTATCAAAACCTACCTCTTCCCACTAGCCCCACACAAAAGCAATATTTGGCAAAGGATTAGCACTCAGCAGTACTATGTCTCCAACACAGTGAACTCTTTGCATCTAGACTTTCTGTAAGTGCTAGGACAAAGAATTCTCTGGTAAGACCATTCATCAAAATTCCCCAATACAACTCTATTGATTTTTTTTCATAATGAATCAGGAATAGGAAAGGATTTGTTCTAAATACAATCTAAGGGGAGCAGAAAAAAACAAACCAAAACTCAACTCCCTAACACATGTTTTTGTCACGTAGAAATATCTTTACTCTTTGAACTACGCTATGGAACGAACGCTGCCTGGACACTATTCACTTTATAGATGGCATTTAAATTTTAGATATTGCTCTAATCTAGGTGGTGTGTAAGAAGTGCTGCTTCATCCAATTCTATGCCAATCAGACTGGCATAGAAATTCCAAGAGGGGAGCATACCTGTTTCTGAATGCGCTCCATCTCTTCTTTCTCCTTCTGTTCTCTCTCTTCTGCCTGGCGGCGCAGCCGTTCTTCCCTTTCCCGCTCCTCCTCTGCATCCTTCCTTTTTTTTTCTGCTTCTTGTCTGCGAGCTTCTTCTTCTTCTCGGCGAGCTCTTTCTTCAGCTATCCTCTGTGACAGCTCCTCCTTCTTTTGCCTGTAATCATTAAATAAGCATAAGAAAAAAAAAGTAATAAAAGGAGGGGGGAAACCCAAACCACCAGATTCCTAATCCAACCCTACAGAACAACTGGATATAGGATGCACTGCTGTCTCATTCCTAAGTTGTCTGTTCTCCTTCCTGTAGAGGCCAAACATAAAACCCTATGGAATATAAAAACTCTGCAAGGCAATACCAATACTTCTCCAGTACATGTGTGCCAATCTATGACTCGCATACATTCTGAGTCAGAAATAGTATCATTGACTAATACATTTTGCATAACACTTCTTTTTGTAATTTCATATAATTATATTTTTAAACAGTGCGTATTTTTGGCACCCATCTTATCTCATGGCAATGGTTCCTTAATTTAAAAGAAGTATCTAATTCTTCTGATTTTTGGTTATGTCCTAATACAACCTAATGGCTTTTCATCCTTGTATTATGGGAGTAACTTTTCCCCTTCACTTTTGATGTTACTCTAATTATTTAAGACTTTTTAGCCTATTGTATCCCTGCTCAGAAGTAGAGAGTAGATGGTCTTCCCAGCTGAAGAATCCTCACCTGTTCAGTAGATTTTCATATGGGAGCTGTTTTGCACTTGTGACCTTCCTTGATGTCTGTCTGCACTTATTTTCCTAGTTTTACTGATTTTACTATCTCAAAAAAACATAAAACTCACATTCAAAATGTAGATTAATATTGAATAGTTCAGGATGACATTTTCATTTTATTCTCATTTTCTAGTACCTTGTAACAGTTCATTTACTTTGTTGACCAGGACTCACCCGATATTTTCATACACTGAAGTCCAAACAAGATCTCTTCCCTCAGAATAATTTGCCCACAGGTCACCAACACAGGAGTTAACTTAGGATTATTTCCTATACACATTCCTTTATTCTTACAAGTACAGTAATTCAGCTTCCATTTTGTATCTCAGCGACAGAAGGTATGTCAGAACCTCTGCACAGCTGCCTTATCTCACTGAAGATTCACAATATTAACTCACAACAGCATTATCTCACTGGCCTCAAGTCCTTTCAAATTCGTTTATGAAGGCGCTGCACAGACACTGGAAACTCCTTTCACTGTGAAAGCTGATTATTCTTTAATTTTTATTTTTGATCTTTCAGTCTTAGTATTTATTCACCATGTTACTCTTATGCCACAGCAGCTTTTTTCTTTAAAACTCTTTTTGAGAGGGTCAGTATTGTGAGTCTATTGGCAAGCCAGCCTATTTTAACTGCTCAGCCTTGTTCCTATTAGCAAAGTTGTTCAAGAAGTCCAATAAATTCCAGAGGCATGGCATCCCTCTAAAAAAGCACTCAACTTGTGCTGTAGCCACAGTTGTAAGTATCCAGATGGGCTACTCATTTGCTAGTAGAAAGTGAGATGCAACAATTACCCTCCAAAACTGGGGCAGGGGTGTCTTTAACTGAGAAAACAGAGAGGTTTAAGTCACAATGGTTGGACACCTAAAACACTACCTGTGGTACAGACCTTACAATTTAAAGTAAGAGACATTGCGCCAATCGCAAAGTTGGAAACAGCTGTACAGAGTTCTCTAGCTGGAACAAATAAGTACAGCTTTGTTAAACTCTGAGGAAACAATATAACAGCAGAATATATACAGGAAGCTGCTAAAAATGTATCTTCTCCACTGGAGAGGTCTAGAATTACCTTTCAAGCTCTTCTCTCTCTCTCCTTTCTTGCTCCTCCCGTTCCCGCTGCTCACGGGCAAGGCGCCTCTTCTCAGTCAGCAGCCTGGTTGCTTCTTCAGGGTCAGTTGTACCTGCAGAGGTCTTGGGGGGTGCTGGGGGTGGAGCAAGAGCTGGTGAAGCAGGAAGTAGGGACGGGCTGGCTGCTGAAACAGAGGGGGGGGAAAAACTAGTATGTACAGACCCAGTAGCCAAGACGTTACTCTCTTGAAAGGAACAGAAAGTATTTTCAAAATATTTTCAAGCTTATGGAGTTTTATAAATGATCCAGAGAATGAAGCCATTTCTAGGTGCTAGAGGTTCATATACCTTAAGGGAAGTTTGCTTTTGCAGGATATGTGAAAGCAGCTGCAGTTGAAAAGGTAAGTCAACTTTTCTGTCAGAACAAATGTTGACAAGTGCTCAACAGGAGTTGTACTGACTCAGCAAGTCCCTACCATCACATTTCCTAAGTTTGCCCAATTCTATCTGGAGAGCAGAAATGAAACATTGTGAAATTGTATTTTCTTCTGTCTGAGAATCTACATCGAAAGAGCAGAGCTAGACTTTTTGGTAACAGGCCAGTCACTTGGGGTGACTTGGTGATCTGGACTAGGGTAGGGCACCAGCTATCATCAATTTTGCAGCTGCTTCAACCTGAGGCAACTCATGGGATCAGAGCACAGCATCTTAATGAATTTTGCTACTATTGGTGAACTATGGCTTGTGTTCAAATCTCAATAGTGCCTTCATTTCAATTCTTTATTCAGGGCCAGCTTTGTCCACTTGGCAGAGATGATGTTACAGGTTTTTCTCAAGTAAAAGATTAGTTCACATTTCTGTAAGTTTGCCTGGCATTCTCTAGCTCAGGTACAGAGTGCCTCAACCACACCTTCTCTCTAGGCACTAGGGACCATTACCAACACATAAGCTATCTGGAGGAAGCATTCCCATGTTAACCACATCTGGTAATGCAAACAAGCATGGATAGGGAAGACTTTGAACTGTCAATGGAATCAGATTCTGATCCTAGGAATATGCATGTAAAGTAAGTCATAAGGAACAGTTAGGAGACGGCTTTAAATCTACATATCTAACCACCCACTGGGATGTGACAGGAGTTTCCTCACCTCATTAACAACTTCCAAAGAGAGGTTTTCTCCCTGATCCCCCCCCCATTCCTTGTCATGTATACAAACATAAATTCAGCTGCTTTCTGTCCTGAATTCACATCTGCTGACCTCTCTGCTCTGTTATCAACTAAAAACTACACAGGTCTTTCTAAAACTGCTTTAGGGCTTTCACCTTGAATTCAAATGTAACTTAAATTTTAAATTAGTACATCAGTAATTTAAAGAGTGCCAGGGCCTGTTCTCTACCCCTGAGGTGAGCTGGCACAGTTTAGCACTAGAGCAATAGAGCACTATTCTCTCATTACCAAAACAGGTATTCAGTCCAACCCCACAGAACAGGCTGGACCTCAGCTAACCTCCAAGATGTAGCTGGGAACTCAGAAAAGTCTGGGATGTTCAAATATAAAAAGGCAAGTAATTTGATCACACTAAATCGTGAGAGCCCTTTAGAGCCATGCTCTTAGTAGCCTTGGGGACAGAAGGTAAGAAAATGAGAGGCTGCAATTACAGCCTGGATCAGAAACATATCAGAGAGCCTTTGTAATTGTTAAACAGTATAAATGACAGAGTTCCTACATCGCAGCTCTTTTTAATTTACTAACATGGGCCAAGGCAGGGCCATCTCTTTGAAGGGAGCACAGCTTTGTGCTGCTTGGGGCTCATTTCTTGCTGCAGGCGCTGAAGTTGACAGCATAACAAGTAGCTTGTTTAACGCACACCTACCCTGCTTTCAGAAAAGGTAACACCCAAAAGACCTTTAAAACTTCATTGGTGTTAATAAAGTTGTGTGAGATTTGCCTGCAAAAGCCTGAACAACTTCGTTGGCAATCGCTACCTGCTGACCTCCTGGCTCCTCCAGCAGGTAGCTGAGCCAGACCAGTTAAAGGCCAGTGCTATTAACTGTAAGAAATGAGCTATATTCACTTGCAACACAGTCTCAGGAGAATCAGCAACATTCCTCTAAGCTCCAAATGCCGTACTTGCACATCTCTAGATTCTTGAATGCAACCAATGACTAAGTTTTAGCAGCTGGGGCCTCCATCTGCAGCACAAAGCCTGTCCTCTAACCTCACATGTAAAATGTTTTTCCTGATGTCTCTGTCTTTGGTTCCAACCACCACCTCCTTTGGCTTTGAGAAAAGACATTCCATTTGAAGTGCTGCTCGCCACTTTGACTGTATCCTTTTCTTTCACTCGTCTCCACTTCGTATTCTTTTCTTGTATTCTTTGCTGTGAATACAGACTACTTCACTTTTGAATACCTTTATCACGCATAACCTGTTTCAATACTAAGAGACTTCATCACAAATTCAAATATTGACTGACTCTGCAAAGAAGTGAAGCCTCTTCCTCCTGAACTAAACTGTCAAACAAACATGATGATGTTTCTCTGGTCTGCACCTTGTACTGGGGAACTACAACTTGTAAACACTTGCAAAGTTATCCCAGTGGCATCCCTGAAATAATTTTAAAAGGAAATTTTCTCCTTAAAAGGAAGCAGGCAAAAGATTATCAGAAGAGCAGTAAAAACCCATGCTAACATGGCAATTATATCCTCCTTTACATGCCCACAGCCAACAGATATATTCATTTATTATTGTAAATTTCTAGCTTTTGTGTGGTAGAACCTGGGTACCAGACAGGAACTACTGTAACAGAACTTATTAGAACATAAGAAATGTTCTCATTCACATGAGGTTGTCTCACGGAACAAGACCCAACTACACTTCTTACAATTAAATGCAGGATTATTAATGCTTAAAACTGTTGTCTGAAGGACAATCACAGGGGATTCTACAAATTTTAAGTTCAAAATCCTAAGTAACCCAACTTGTGTATCCTGGTGGTCACAATGGACTTTCTATCCCATCTGCGGAAAACAGCTTATGCCGTATTTACAATGGACTGAAATGTCTGCCACAACAAACTTACATTTTTTCATTCTCAAATTTATCTTTTGCCCTTTCTATACTTTATGATCATTATTTTATTTTTTGTGTACATCCTTTTCTTCCCTGCTGCTTTTCAGGGTTCGTGGGGTTTCGTGTGGGCTTTTGGTTTGTTTGTTTGTTTGCTTTCCCTGAAAAATTCTGCCTATTCCTCTTTACTCCTCTCCTTGGTTCTTTGCATTCCACTTTATTGTGCTAATCTCTCCCATGATATGATCCTCTTGCAATAGTACAGATAAGTTAACAGTGTTAGCAGCATAACTGTACTGAGTGTCCAGCAGAGCTGGACATTCTCACTGCTCACACTACCTTATGTGGTGGATTCCTGTACCATTAGTATTCAGATCATTATTATTCTACTTCAACTGTTTGTAAAGAAGCTGTGTTATGATATAGGGGACAAAATTCCAGTCCAAAAGGGCAGAAAGAAGCCACACTGTGTGAGGTACCTCTGCATGTTGTTGTGACTCAGAAGCAGGAGGGCTTCAACCTGTTTACAATTTCCTCATAACATACATGTGCAGGAATGTTCTGAATAATTTAAATTAACATTTGACAGAAAACTACTGAAAGCTACATCATTGCAGAGAAAGGGAGGGAAGAACAAAAGAGACTCTAACACATTCCTTAACTTAAAGGAAGATCTCTCCTTACCTTGAGTGGGCTCTGCCTGGACAGTGAGCTGTTCCTGACTTGAAGATTCTCCAGCACCTGCTGAAGTTCCTTTACTTTCTTCTGTCCTCTCCTCATTAGCCTTTCCAGTCTCTTTTTCTGGTCTTTTCTTCTCACCCTCTGGCTTGACCTCTTTTTTGACTGGCCGGATGTTGCCAGGAGAAGGAGGACGTGTCTGAGCAGAGGAAATTTTGGAGGAACCGGGTGGGGAAGTAATCTGCTTGGGTGTGCCAGGCAAAAAAGGCAAGGATTTTGACGCACGCCTGTGTAATCAAAGAGTGACAATGTTGGTTTCCACCTACATATCACTTCTACAACCACAGTAGCTAAAAATAAACCATCTCTCTGTTTCTCTATCAAGCAGGACTATGGGCACAACTGATCTAGTTTCATGCAAAATGCCTCTCTTTGCAGCTCCCCATATCTGTGAGCACTGAGCCCAGCCAGGAGGGAAGAAATCACGTTTTCCTCCCCACTTCCCCTTCCTCAGAGAAGCAGTAACATTTCTTTAGAAGTAGGACTGTCTTTCTTTTTTGCAGAGAGAAAACATCCACATAACCAAATAAGTTTGCACTGTTTCACATTTAATTAATAGAACAATCAGAGCTGCCGATAGCACATCTCCAGCTAAGCGTGTACTTGACTTACCAAACTGGAGAGGGAGCTGGTGATCTAGCTTTGGGGTTGGAAGTAAAATGACCTCCTTTAAAGTTGGCTGAGAAGCTGGATGACAAATAGTCTCTCTCCTTTTCTTTTTTGTCAGTCTATAGCTCAGCAAACAAAAAGACAAAGTCAAGCCAGAGTTCACACAGCTAAAGAAAGCAAAGCAAGCTCAGTTAAGAATGAGGAGTTGGGGGCTGATGAAAAGCAGTGCTGAGTTAGTAGTTTCTACAGCTTGTTTAACAAGTTCATTAATATAGGTCCTGTAACCTGACACCAACTTTGTCAGTAAATACACAGCTGATAGCAAGAATCTTTCTTAATCGTTCTCTACTGTCCCAAGATGTAATGAGCTAATTTGCAGAGGCCTACTTTTATATCTTTGGTGATTGCCACAGAGCACCTTCCACTACTTCCCATATATCCAGGATTTTCTTGGAAGAAAGAGCAAAACGAGCCTCTGCCCTCGGCTCATACTTAGTCACAGTCTTCCCATATAGCACAAGTTTTTGTGTTCATGCTCACATGTGAATGCCACAGATGTCCTCAAAGATCTCAAATGTGGTACAAGAGTTATCCTATTCTTTTTTTCTTGGATGATTTCACCATTAGTACATGGTACTAATCACATGGTAGTGATTTCCTTTTTCCTTCTTTATTTTTAAAAAATAAAATCCTAAGTTGAGAAACATTTCTGTTATAGTTCTGGTCTGTAATAACAGAAGAAGGAATATATCAGAACTTAGGCATTTATGTACTTACCCTGTTTAGGTATAAATGAAAAAAGTTATGGTTCTGAAATAACGAGCTCAGTCTCTGGGAGTTGAAGAATGGGAATACGCTCAGCTGCCACTCAACCAATATGATGCAGAGGCTGCTACTTGCCACCTCAGCTGGGGCTTAAACACAACCCCTGCAGAAGGTGTATCATGATACTCTAGAGCCTCACTAGCTGAGAGCTCTGCAATGCTCGTCCTCTGAACTGAAAACCAGTGAAAAAGAATTTTGGCTTGCTAGCAAGAACTCTCTATTGGATCTACTTTATTAGTACTGAAAGCAGACCATCAGAAAATTTTTCTTAGTATCAATAAAGTAAAAAGCTGAATTCCTACAGAAGTTCACAGAAGAATAAAAGATTCTCCACACCATACAGGCTACTGAAAACAGCTCTTAACTCACTCATTTTATATTAACATTTTTACATCATCTCCTCCATTAAAAAGTAACAACATCTCTTCTTTCTAATTTAGGAAAAAAAAAAGTCAAAACCCAACCCACTTTCAATGAGAGAGACTCAAGAGGAAGAGGCATTAAACCAATAGCCCTGGAGATTGCAGTGCACTGTGCACATGCAATGAAATTTCTCTACAGATACATCGCAATGCTATGCCTGATCTGAACTTCAGTATACTACCATCTGCCTGAAAGACTAAGTACTGGCTATGATTCATGCCACTTTGATTAACACTGCTTCCAACAAGGATGTCAATAGCAACACTGTCTCTTGACCTTTTGCCCATCAGGCTGAACTAAAATGCAAGGACCTCTTACACAATCATTTGCAGAAATGACTTCCACTCTCCTCACATTCTGAACAAATTCAGGTTATAGAGTACAAGGAAAAATATAACTGCTCAGGTTCGGTGAGTGATATCTGAACTGGATCTGACTGCATCCCTTTGGTATGGAGCACAGTCAACATGAATTTGTTCCGCCTGCATCACACTGTTATGATTTTCCTGAAAAGCTCAGATCAGTCACAGTATGGCTACAAAATCATTCAGAATGAAGAGGTGACCTGTGGAAAGCCTTGCTTACAAACCATGCTCCTGAACCAACCTCTTCCTTCTCAGTGAGGAAAAGTTTACTAGTCTGGTCTCCTAAGAAAGTACAGATGAAGGGATAGTGCTCTGTGTGCTTGTGTATGCACGTGTGAGTGCATGCATTCCCCCTTCTTTATTCTGGAGGCTCAGATGAATTTTTTAGAGGCCTCAGAAGACAGGAAATTCTGCAGGCTTTGTGAAACCAGGTTGCTGGGAAAAATAGGTTCCCCACTGAGGGAAAAGCTGCAAAACCACCTTGGGCCTTAAAAACGCAGCCAAGAATCCACTTGAGTACAGGGCACACTCACTGTGACTGCCTCTGCACCTCATGAGAAGCTAAGGCATCTGCTCTGCAAACATGGGTGTTTAGAAAACATTGGTGTTTTCCTACATGGATTCTTCGGTGCATAATCAGGCCGTGTCACCACATAACATAGCATGTTTCAGTTAAAATCCAACCACCTATGATACAAACTGGAGGGGATGGGAACAGCGCTGAGGGGAGTAAGTATCCCTGCGGCTGTTCCAGTGCTACAAGCGATGCAATGAGGTGGTCATGGCCTGAGACACTAAGCTCATGTAGAGTTGGCAGACTTACCCCTGCAAGGTGCGCTGTTGTTCTCCTACGCCCAACGGCATCAGTAGAAGCGTAAAGCTTTGCTCGGTCTCCTGAATTCCTACAGTTCATGGCCTTGTAGGACAGAGGACTGATGGGGCTGCAAGATGCTGAACGGGGACAAACGGGGATAACTACGGTGTTGGTTGGTTTTGTTATTTATTAGTTTTAATAACAGAGTTGCATTGGAGAATGACAGAGGAAAGCCAGCAGGAACAGAAACAACAGAGAAAGACAGAAAAGAGAGAAGATATTAATACATGACTAATTCTTAAGTCAGAACCATCATTTGATATATTAGCTTGGCCACACATGCAGTAATGATACAATTTCAGTAAGTGCTCATGTATTTTTCCATTTGTAAACTAATAATTTCCTTAAAAAAATTAAGAAGTATGCCACAATACTGAGTAGTAGACAGTAATGATGTTTTCCTGTAAAGTTTTTATACAACTGATGGTTCTGAAAAAGCAGTGGAAACAATGGCTGGTCTAACTGATTAGCTTAGTAGATGCATTGAAATGAGTTTCAATTACATTCAGAATAGAAAACAATCAAACTAAAATCAGAATGCCTATTAATTGCATTGGAAGTGAAGAAAAATTAAAGGAGACATCCACACAAGATTAAAACACATTAACAATACAAAACAGTTTCACCTAGGAAATCAATGAAATTGCTGTCTACGATTTTTAGCAAGTGATGTGTTTTTAAAAATCCTTCTTTTTAGGAATATTTTAGCCCATCATATTTCTTGATAATGTGAGAATAAGAACTGACTCAAATACATTCTCAACAGCAAGCTATTTTATGCATTAAAAAAAGCAGGCTGACAACAACAAATCAACTTGGAAATTAGTATTTGAGTAACCAGGATGGCAGTTTTTGTTGGTTCCACAAGGAAAAAGACTATGACCAAAAGATCACCTGACAATAGTAGGTGTCAGATATACCGTATTTTGAGTATATCTTCAAAGAGAATTGAAACACTTCAAAACATATCATGGGGAACTTCTTGCAGCAAAGTGTTCTGGGACTTTCTCTTGATTTAACAGAAGGAGAAGGTTGGAAAAAACTATGTTATTACTGCAGAGTTTTATTTGTGTGCTCCTGTTAGTCTCTCCTAGTAATTTAATAGAGTTTTAGCATAACTATTATCCAGCATGTTACTTGAAGAAAAAATAGGGCCTATTGTATATCTTCCCTACTCTTTTTGTTTTTCTAAGTAACAGAAATTTACATCCTCAGTTTCTGTGGTAAAAAAACCCCAATATTTCTTGCCTGTAGATCCCTCTGAGCCCACTTGAAAGAAGGCAGTTCCACATACAGTTAATTCTTCCAGTCTTACAACAGTACAGCTGCTGTTACAGGAAGAGCTCATAGAATTAACAGTACTAATGCTGCAAATTCTCCTGCACCAAGAGATTAACATTAGGAATAAAGAGGGTCTCATGTAAGTGTTACAGCAGTGGCACCCATGCCTGCCTTATACTTTATAGGGATTTATGTTTAATAAGGTATTATGACTGACTTTAAAACAAGCAAGAAACAAAAAAACAGGCATTTGTGTTTGTGTTTTTGTTTTGGTTGAGGTTATCTAAAGCAAATCCAAGGCAGTGGCATAATATTAAGTTTTACAGAGGTTCTAATTCATGGGGTTCCACTCTGTGATTCAATTCCCTTTCTCCATGCCGATTATCTGAAGTTACCACCATGGATGACATTTGCAAGTATTAAAAGACAAGCAGTTCATTTTCATTTGCGATGTTGCCAAACAACGTTTTAGGAAGTACTCTCAGTGATTCATATACTAACAGGATTACATCTATTCAGAGGAGCTTTATGAGAGCTATTTAAAAAATATTTTGGTCTGGGAGGATTTATTTAAAAAAAAGATCCAGACGTGCTCTTTTGCTGGATGTCCCTAATAGCTCACTTAAAATTTAAGGACATGAATCCATATTTAATCCAGTTTGGATTTTTTGTATTGTAATTTATCTTTACAGCCAAAGAGCAGGGTAATTTTCTAGAGAATAATGGCAGGCTGGGATGAGTGGAGTGCTCAGAGCACAGCTGTGAGCCATTGTTATCACCTGATCATTAACCTCCAGGAAGCATCCTGCATGAAGGGGCTGCAGGATAACACCTGCAATAATATCTGGAAAAAAATGAGCAGATGGATTATTCTTCTGGGTGGTACAGTTCCAGTTAGCACAGGGAAGGTATTTCAGGGAATTGCCTTAGACTGACAAACCAGTCTTTCCTGATATTTGTAGTCTTTCTCAATATTCCACTCGGTTTAGAGCTTATTGTGCAGAATAAACATCAGCAGTCATGAAAAGCTTCACACTTGCTCTAGTAAAATAACCACTTACAAAATTAAGACACTAACTTCTCAACTATTCCCTAATGAAGAGCTGAATTTCCAATATCCTCCTTGGTAGATGACATTAAATATTAATTTTACAAGGTCTTATTTGTGAAGAGTGAAGAGGAATTCTGCACTTGTTAATTCCCCTATTTGCAGAATATCATCCATATTTTTGCTCCTACAGCACTACCCCTGTGGAAATGTACTGCAGCCTAATTAGTTATAAGAGTTCTTAAGTGAAAGCTTCTTTAAAAGTAATCTTAGTAGATCTCTATTCCTTCTTACCTTCTATGTTCTTTAATTAGAATCAAAATCCTGTCCACATCAGACAAGAAAGACCTGCCTAGACATACACATTCAGCACGTCCAGCAATATATTCTTGTAATGGTAAAGTCCCCAGTGGATGATTATAAAACATCCTATGATAAAAGAAGAGGCAGCAGTCACCTGTCTAAAATACGTGATAAGCAACTATGCCCCAGTTGTCCCTGGAATACAGTTTTGCCTGGGCTTTCAGTTACCACCTAGCAACATCATCACATTTCTGCGTGTTAATTTTCCCCTCAGTGAGTACATCAGGGAGCTGTTCTGGGGTTGGCAGAGAACTTTACAATTATTGTAACCTGACTAAACCTGCACATTTAAGTTCACATGTATTAAATGCACAGTAACCAGGGCCTATCTTTATACAAGTCTAACTTGGTCCCTGTGGGAAGTGCCCTGGTAGGGGGTGAAACTCCTTTGCAGCAAGCAGCTCATAGCCTCAGCAGTGGATGTGCTGAATCAGCTGTTTACAAGATTGTGTGCATTTCCTTAAACAGCCATGGACGGTGTGATGTTGTTGCCCTGCATGTTCTGTGTTCATTTATTGCACTGATGAAGAGGCAAAAGAAATTAAGAAAGAGGGGGTAAGAGAAAGAGGCATAGCAAACAACTGTATAAACAAGCTTTCATGCAAACTAATTGTGGACATTCAACCTCATTCTGGGATGCCACCATACACTCATAATTAGATCAATGACTTTACAACATCTGTCAGGGAAGCTGGAAAAAAGTGCCTGAGACATGAAGCCTCTGTTCTTAAAGGATTACCTGCATCTCCAGACAATGCAGCTGTGCTTTTACTTCGGGCCAGGAATGAGTGAGTGGGCGTCAGGAGCCTGCTAACAATGCTGCTCTCCCACGGACTGAGCTGAAGACGGCGAGCTGAACGTGCACCATACAAGCAAGATGTTAGATCAAACACTTCACAAATAATTACATGCTGCAGCAGTATTAGTACTATTTCCTCACTACTGCATACCACCAAAATCTTAAAACTGTCCTTCAAAGATCAAAAGCATACAATAGTTCAGTGGTTTGCATTTTATTATTACACCATTTCAGCAGAAGAATTCCTATAGAAACACATATATCTGACCATTTAATTTTTGCTACTGCCTGTGGCATTATGGCAACTTGTTATCAAATTAATACTGATATTTTGCACATACATCACATTCCATATTAGGAACAACTAATACGTAGACTCCCAAATATAGATTTCAGAGATGTTTATGTCCCTAACTCTTTCTACATACAAGTCTTCTAGTTACAGTTAAACACCTTCCAAAGTCTGCCAGCCTAGCTAGAAAAAACAAAAGTTGCTTGCTACTATACAGAGAATTGTGTCAGAGGTTTTATCAAAGCATTGCAAAAGGACAGCGTACCTCAACTGCAGATACAAAACTCATCAGCTACAGTTGTCTCGGTAATACGTGAAGCCACAGAATACAGTAAATACATTTGATCATTAATTCTCTGTCAAAATATCCTGCCAATGACCACTTTCCATGTAGAACAGTAAACAAGAGTCAACTTTATGCATTGTTAGTCTGTTGTGAAAACACACTACATGTTGACCTCGCTGTAATCACTCCCTTGCTTTGCTTTTCCCAGTATTGCATAATGCAAATTTAGCTTGTCATTATATTCCTTTTGTCTTGTAATGTTTCTTTACTTATTTTACTTAAATACTACGTAGTCATTTATCATGGTGAAGCAGTAACCAAATGAGCCCTACAAATTATTTTCTGTATTGAATTAAATATTTCCTTGATACTCCAATGCAACAAATTGTATTATAATGGGCATCACAAATCAAAATATTCAACTAGTTCCCAAAGCAGTTCATTACAGTAAGCTTTCAATATTGCAATAATCTTGATGCTTCAAGTGAAATCAGGTCTTCTTACATCTCATGACTCATTGGGCTTAGTTTGGTGTTTGCAGCTTGAATTTATGAGGCTCAGTCTCTAAAAGTCATTGAAGTGACTGGCTGTAATAAACTTGACATTAATTTGCATTTTTAAAGGTAGACATCCATCACTTTTAATAGCCATAAACTCTGAATCTGTCTTTAATCTACTCCATGCTGAGCACCATGAAAGGAGGGGCTGATCTCAATCTCATCCTATGAAAATATAATTGCTTAATCTGCCCTCAGTGCTGTTTCGCACTTCTCAAATCACTCCCCAAATTCTGCTAACTCAATAAGGGGCATTACTATAGAAATATAGGACTCTCAAACACAGCAGGCTCTCTGCATAACTGTCCTTTTACACAATGTACTACTGCCAGAGCTTTTTGTGATTAATGGTTCCATTCTCCAGTGGTACATATCATATAGACACACAAAATACCCTACAGAGACCTCCATTACAGCACACACATTATCATTAAGCTTGTAATTTAACAATGAAGAAAAAAATCACAGAACTACCATTAAACTGGATGCAATAATGGTAATGTCTTTGCTTCCTTTCATCTCCAGGCACCATGCTCAGTATGATCACTGTTTAAAGCTACTGTTGCAAGACAACAGATTCTTTTTTTGTGGTCTTTACTAGGTGAGGCTCACATTTATGAGTATGGATGAGTCTGGAGAAACTCTTCTATTATAGTTTAACAAAGACCATACAACTCCAGGAAGCAATCTCTGAAATTTTAGGCTAGTACATCAGTGCTATGTATACCATCCATTTCTTGGAGTTCATCCGTACAGCTGCAAACAGCTGATAAGTAAATGTAAATATGGCCCTGTGGGCCAGCCCTAGGCCTTATCTTACATAGGAGGCCCCAGAGATGAAGTAGTCTCAAGGGGACACAGCTAAAAGACTGATGAATTAAAACACTAAATTGCCATGTCTCACCTGTCTCATATCCTTTGCCCTAAAGCTGAGTATGGTTTAATTCTCTTTGCCCCTAACATAGGGGAGTTTATATCCACATCACCTACTGGAAGCAATCATGTGTCCACAGCATCCAACCAAAGCACTTTGAGGCAGTGTTTGGGAGCAAGCTGGCTGATATGCACAACAGCGAGCTAAGAAAGACCAACAAAAACTTTCTTCTCTATATAAGCAATAGGCCTGGTTCAGAGATGTCAAACTACTTTTAGCCAGGACCTCGGAGTGAAGTTTCTCTGAATCTCTGTAATGGGTTTAGCTTAGAGTTCATTTAGATATACCTTAGCTTTGTGGTAGATTTAGTCTTTCAAATCATATGACAGACAAGGGGAAGCAGTATTTTTTGTTCTGATGCTGTGTTAAGCTATCACTCTTAGGGCTGTTTCCTAGAATTATAGAATGGTTTGGGTTGGAAGGGACCTTAAGGATCATCTAGTTCCAACCTCCCTGCCACGGGGAGGGACACCTTCCACTAGACCAAGTTGCTCAAAGTCCCATCCAGCCTGGTCTTGAACACTTCCAGTGACAGGGCATCCACAGCTTCTCTGGGCAACCTGTTCCACCTGTCTCATCACCCTTAAAGTGAAGATTTTCTTCCTAATATCTAATCCAAACTTAGTCTCTTTCATTTTGAAGCCATTACCCTTGGTTCTATCACTACATGCCCTTGTAAAAAGTCCCTCTCCAGCTCCCCTTTTGGGTACTGGAAGGCTGCTATAAAGTCTCCCCAGAGCCTTCTCTTCTCCAGGCTGAACAACCCCAACTCTCTCAGCCTTTATTGCTCCTTGTTTCCACACAGGAAGCACATTCGTGATAGGGTTGCTGGTACGAGCAAGTACCTCCAGCCACATGCAGGTTATTTTTAACAGATTAAAGACCTTTATAACCTAATTTGTAACTAGAAAACACACAAAGTCACAAGGAGCTGGCAAAAGTGAATTGATTACAATCACCTGTATTTGTCTTTGGGATATACAACCTGAATATTGGAAAATTGTCTTAGCAGCAGCAGAATAAATTGCAAGTAAGCAAACAGCAGCATCTGATTAGTTGCAGGAACAGATGGGAGGCAGGGATTTAACAGGCCTGCTGATGAGCACCACAAAGGAGACTCATTGATAAATACGGTGTTTGCTTATACAGAGACACAAATACCACGAGGAGTAAATGGGACAAAACTGCTCTTTCAACAGGAAACAATACTGGAGTCCTTGAATGTCTTCTATAAAGGTTGCAGAAAAATGTGATACAGTGATTGAGACCATCTGCTTGAAAGAAAAATCACTGCAGGGAAGGAATCAAGTATGGTGTAAGTTTTGCAAAACTTAAAGTGTGTAACTCCTATCTCATCTAAAGTCTTATCCTCTTGCTAAGCTCTCCCTAAAGAGCACGATTACCAAAATGTATTGGTCAATAACAGTTTTCTCCACTTGAATCATGTGTGCATTCATGTTTTGTTACAGTTTCAACTACTCACTAACTACAACAACCCAGTAGCATAATGAGAAGCCTGTTCTAGCTGCCCAACTGTACAACTGTGATAAAGAGCTATACAGCAATCCTATACTTGAAAAGGCAATTAGTTAATGAAAACTTTTGTCTTTCGATGCACCAAAAAAATAATAATGTCCTTCAAATGATAAAAAGGTGCTGCTTAACAGATGACAAGTTCTGGTTGGCAGCTATAAGCCACTTAGTAGGTAAGCTTATCATCCTCATCTCTAGATTGCTGTTTTGCAGGTAGGAGTATGTATTCCCAACAAAGCGTGATTGGGTGCCCTCTGGAAGGTGAAATGGTGAGGAGACAGTTAGACCTTCCTTTAAGCACCTGCCTTAAGAAGTTGAAGTCACTGGAGAGACCAGTGGCACTGGCTCAACTAGATTTAGGTATCTGACTTTGCACAAGGAAGAGCATTTACAGCATTTGAATTTACTTTCTGTCTTGGAGTCTGTGAAAGTCACAAGGGGCTCCTGAAGAGTTCTGTGCTGTTTTAATGAAAATGCCAAGCAAAGAATGCCTCAACATTTTGACATATGGCCGTCACTTCCATACTCCTTCTCTTTCCCCACCGCTAGACTGCGTAGTATTCAGTTTAACTTCTCCTGAAATGAGTGGCAGAAACTATAACGGAATGGGTTACAATCCATAAGAGACTATCCTTCATACTTAATGCCTGCTGCTGTTCGCCTGCTCATGTCACGAAGACCCTTCATCAAAAAAGCATCCCCTGGCAAAGACCAGCAACCATCTGGAAAAAATATACACACCTGAAAAGCTAATAAAGTTTAAACTGACTGGATTTCAATATTTAGATCAAGAAATTATTGGTGTTTTGGAATAAATTATTTCCTAATGTACTTGGAATAAATGATTCCCTAACGTAATGCTGTATTTTTCACAAGTTACCAGAACGTACAACTAGGTTAGCCCACTAGGAAGAACAAGTCTCACCAAATCACCCAGATACACACGTTCAAGCATGCACTTAGCCCTTAGTTAAGACACACAAATAATGACATCGACCAAACAGTTTTGCAACACAACCAAAATTCCATTTTAAAAATTTGTTTTTAAAACGTGCATTTTTTTGGATTGAAATGGGACAGAACTCATTCTCAGTAGAGGACAAAAAAATCCTTACCAAGTACTTTTCTGTAAGGCTCTTTGCATGAGTTACACAAGAGAGATTCTTTTATAAAACTTTTAAGCTCAATCTTGTAAATCCCCAGAACAGAGGCAGCAATTCAGCTATGTTAATTTTTAAAAGCTTGATGGTTTATCATTTTTGCACACTTGTAAACACCAAAAATGTACACTGAAATGAAGCAATCTCTGAAAAGTAACTGGACACAAAAAGTCAATAAACAGACAATATGAAGAACACCCACAATTCTTCGATAAAAATAAAAAAAAGGGTAATAAAATAACCAGAAATTCTAATAAAGTAACTGCTTGAAAGCTTCATGCTTCTTAGATATTCAAGAACTCCTACCAAAAAAGAAAGGAAAACAAAACAATGACAAAATGGTCTAATGCAAATAAAAGGTCACACATGATTGCATGCACTATGGAGTGATGCATTCTTTAGTAGTTGTACCTCATTTACTAAAAACCTGACAGAAGCACTGCTTTTATAATTTGCTAAAGCAGGATTGTTTAGGTAAGTTCTCTTGTTTTAAAAAAGAATTATTTGTTCTCACAGGAAAAAATGTTCAACCATTTACTTGTCACATTTGAAGTCTTTCCACTATCACTTAGATGAAGTACAGAAAAGGACTTCAGAAGCTTGTTTTATGTGCAAAGTAATACATCAGTATAGAACATTCTTTCTTGCTGCTTTTTTAAGTTTTTTTTCTTTGAAACTGTACCTCTGTCTGGAGAATTTAGTAATGTTGCAGATGAGGAGGAGAGCCGCTTGTTAATGACTGGATCAACATGTTTCGAAAGGTTCATTGTTGAAACAGACCGCCTGTCTCGATCTAAAACAAATGGAGATAATGCTAATTGACAGCCCACATGCAATAGTGCAAGTTCCTAGCTCGCTAGTGGGAGGAGGAAAACAGGACTAGGTCACTCCTGCTCTACCACAAGAACTTTCAGAATAGAATGGATTTCTCAGAAGACATTGCACAGGCGACTCAAAGACTGGGCACAAAACAATTTAAGCTTCAAATGTGTAAAATGTTTTGTTCATTATCATTCGATGGGTTGCAATCTAAAGATTTTCAATATTCTCAGAAAAAGTTTGCTCATGACTTACAATAGAAAGCTTCAGGGAATGACCAAGGTGCTTGGAAACTCAAAGTTATTCATTAAAAAAAACTTCAGCACCTCAATAAAAGGTGACATTTGAAAGGGAGTTAAAAATCCCATAGTTACATATAAGTGCTAAACTGCCCACCACAGAGCCATTTTCAACCTGCTGAAAATGAAGTTGTAGTGCCTTAATCCAAAACAGCACATAGTTTAGCAGATTACAGAAAATCAGTCTCTGTGGAAGGCACTTGTAATGCACATACATGGCATATGTAATACTAAAGTTTTATAATTTGCTTTTATTTTCTCTACGCTTTAGATCAGTATCACATCATTTGCCTGCACAACTGCTGCAGTCAGCATCTGCACCCTATTGAGGGGGTGATGGTTATTTCAAGAATAGAGATTGCACACACTTTGCGAGTATGTGTGTCACAGGAAGGTTGCTAGCAATAGCAAAAAGGGAGGAATGAGCTGAACAGGTCAGCTATGTCCCTTCTCTTCTCTTTCAGAGAAAAAAAAAAGCTACATACCTCAACTACACATTCTCCATTGCAAATTTCCATTTGGAAATCTGACATTCAGAACATGCTGTGAGAGTCAATTCTGCTTTTGCTTACATTTTAGCATGTACTGACCCTCAGCAAAGCATTCAACCATTCTGAAATGCAATGAGGCTTAAGCATATGTTTAACTGCTCTGCTGATTCATATTCTGTGTGTGCAAAAATATGTCTGCATACTTTTTTGGAAGAAGATACAAATTCAGGGCACTGACAAAATTAAGGATGATGTTGCTGAAATACTATTTGCCATTGTTTATTTATGACAAGTACATCAACATTGTATTTACCTGTTCTGACCTAGTGGATTGGAGCATACACACTGTATACAAAAAAATTTTCACAGAAATATAGTATATGAAAAATACCTTAACTCTCCCCAGATCTATGAACTATACAGGATTCACCATAACTGGCTGGGCTGAAGAAAGATTCTCCCCTACCCCATGTGATTATTTGGCTAACTGTGTCTAATGTTAGAATGACTTAGTGAGGGTATAAAACTGGCAGACTGGGTACTGGAAGGGAAATAAAACTCAGAAATGGGTTTTTAAAGGAGAAATGTAGATGTCAAAACTAAGAACAAGACCTCTGTAGGCTGGCATGCTTATCCCACGTTGATCTATAGGGTATATTGGAGAATGTTCTGTGTGAGTCAGTCATTACTGGAGACAGGATGCTCAGGCTTCCTGAGAACAGAACAATATTTCTGGGAATGGGATGGGGATTTTGATCTCATATTTAATTTATCCCTGAGAAACTGTATAGTATGTCAGTACAGCCATAAAGTTTCTGCATTTGGCATCTGAATTTAAAAATCACCTCTGTTATTTGGCATGCCGACCTTTCTCGTGTCAATGAACCACATTTAAATGAATGCCATTCAGCATGAGGATTTGCATATAAGTGTTGGCAGTATGAATCCTATAAATATAGAATAGGCCAAATGCAATCCATTGCCTAGAAAATTGCTGCTTTGTTCTAAAAAAAAAAAAAAACCAGCAAAAAAAAAAATTAAAATACCCATGAGCAACATAACAGCCAATGCAGCTGGTTATGTGTCTGTGTTCATGTGCAAAATAATTGTAAATCCTGTGCGTATGCAGTATGCCAAAAGGGTTTTAGAAAATAACAAAATATTCAAATTGGGTCTCCTTAAATTCCAGTAGACAGAATATTATGCTTCATTTCAGTGAATTGTGCCAAATCTTTAGAGTCAGCCAGTAGTAACTGTCTAGAAAAAAAAAACAGTAATGAAAAAATCTGGTGCTAACAACAGTTCTAATCTATCAGTATGATGTTAAACATGCATTGCAACTACATGAGGGTGGTTTAGTTACTGATGATCTCATTTCCTGGGAACTAGCTAAGGGTAAAGGAATAAAAAACCACAGTATTATGTACCAGGTTTTCTAGCACCACCCTGAGATCTGAAGTGGTGCTCCAGGCCTGCTAAATCGAGAAAGGTGAATGATGATTCAAAAAAATAACCTAGGGACAGAATGCAAGACAATGATTTTTCACAGAAAATAAAATAAAAATCAAATAAGTTATACAGAGTTAAGCAAAAAAGTAACCTATTATGAAAAATAACTGTTTATTGAACTTATACATGATAAAGATTTCAGAGCATTAGCATTCTTTTCTCAACTCTTTTTTTTCTTCCCTGATGAAAGGCTGGACACACTGAAATTAGAATAGGAAGAAAAGAACTTTAAGTACCACTTTCTGGTGGTAAATAAAGGAAAAGTTCTCTTTATGGGGGTTTGATTCATATTTAACAAGGCATATACACATTAATGATTGGCAGATTAAGTTAGAGAAGATAATTGGGGAAAAAAGCCAAATATAGCTAAAAGTCACTTAAACTTAATTTGTGGACTTCTATCTCCCAAAATATTTGTACAAGGCACAGATAGCTTATTACAAAGAACAACTTTTCTTCCTTGTGTCTATTTGAATCCCAGTATCTGGTCATTTCCACCAGATCTATTTTTTGAGGCATACAGCTAGCATTTGCCACGGTAGCTCATATCACAAGATCGACACAGCACAAGCACACCCACATATACACACACAAGCAACAGCAAAGCAGCAGAAGTAAGAAGCTGTAGCAACATAGTTACATAATTAGTCAACTCCTGAAACAAGCTTTAACTTTTCTTCAGATTTCTCCTTGTTATCTTTCTGCTACACAAGAATGTCAGAAACATGCCATTTTTAGCAATAATAAGATCAAGAGCAAACAATTTAAAACAACATACACAGAACCGTTCTTCATTTTTAACAGAAGCAAAATAAGTTTCAGTTAATTGGCAGGGGAGGGAAACTGGCCAGCAAACCAAGCCTCCCTCTTTACCTGGGTTATTAATGCGGTTGTGTAGTGCTCCTCCCCAGGACCATCTGTTTTGCTTTTGTTTTGGCTTCTGGCTTCTCTCCATTGTGCGACGTACAACAGCTTCATGTCGTTCCTTAAGTACAACAGGATAATATATTTGGACACTACTGGGTTTTACACTTCATCTTCTCATCAAACACTGCTACCCTCCATCCCCACAGACAGAACCAAGTAGGCATTGTTTAAGTTTATGCGCTGCCTACTAAGATACACATTAGAACAGGATTAAGCAGCAATTAATCCATAAATAAGTTAGAATCTGAAAATTAAGTGAATTTTTGAAAAGGTAATATCTGTTTGAGAGCTGCAGAACTACAGAGAAAAAACAGTGGCCCTGTTATGGCAGCCACTACACAAACACACCCTAGTGCTACTTCCCACCTATTAAATACTAGAACAGTGGGAGAGAGAAGAAACAAAAAAACTCATAAGGATGAGCTGACTTTCACAGGATCACACTGCACATAGTTCCCAGATTAATTGAGACAATTCAGCCAAGAGCATATTTCATTACCCACTCACTTTTTAAAAGGTTTTGTTAGGGCAATTAATATGTTGTACTGAATGGCTAGGAATTAACACGTAACCATACAAACCTATCCCAATTCGTGTTTTTCTGCGTGTGTGCAGTTCCATACACTAATCCAGGTATGCACAACTTCACTGCATTTGACTCATAACAGGCACTTAAAGAAGCAGGACGCAGGACTTGTGCAAGTAAGACTTAAAATCCTTTTGCACACTCTGTCATACTAGCCATGGTTCATGTTGCATTCTTTATATCAACTCCTGCAGAAAGTTTGATAGTACTGTATCTTATAGTAAAAGCAACTTGAAAAGTGTTTTCATGACATTTATTCTCACTTTATCTTCTTCTATTCTCTGCCTTCGCTTTTCCTCTACGGCAGCTCGCCTTCTCTCTTCCTTCAGTCTCTGCTCTTCCAGCTTCTTTCTGCGTTCCTCTAGATGTTTTTCATAATGTTGCCGGGCTCTCTCTTCTCTTTCTAACCAGATGGATTCTCTTGCAGCTGTGAGAAAAATCAGAAATAAAAGGATTGGCATGCTATATGCAACACACTCTTAAACACATTTTGAATAACCAAGCTAAATAGAAAAACTTTTGAATGAGTGAAAAAACTTTTGAACTAATTTTCTTCAAACATACATAATTTCCTAATCTCTCCTAATGTATTAAAATGACCACACATCCATTTCATTTAATCTCAACTTATGTATTGTGAATTACCAACAGTTAAATTATTGAGTATATAGTTTCTGAAAAAAGGATTTTTTGTAATTTAAAATGCCTAAATACTAAAGTCAGGTTTATGTGAACAAACTTCTGTTGTACAACGCACGATAATGCTCTGTAATATTTTACTGAAAAAATAAAAAAATAAAAAGAAAGATAAAACTATAGCCACTTTCACCTTTACTGATAAACACAGATTCCTCATGATAGAAGTGGCTGGGATGACAATTCTGGCATCCAGACTGTTATCTGTACCAACAGAAGGAAAGAACTTACCCACCAAAAAAGCCAGTCTAAAGGTGAACTTTAATTTCTCACATAACTCCACTGCTGCACAGCTCTGAACATGTTTCAGAAGAGCTAATCCAGACAAATCATGACGCACTAAATAAGACAAATTTTGCTCCCTATCAGGGTCTGAATTTTCATGAAGGTATTATCTGGAACATGGCCTCAAACTTCAGTCCACAGGAAACAAATAACATACGATGCTCAGGATCTCTCCCCATTGCTGTCTTGAAATCTTTGGGTCCCAAAAATTTATTTGTTCTAAAAAAATGTGTTACTTGGTTTTTCTAAAATCCCAGCCATTTGATACTTCTGGATCTTTGTGAACTGATAGGTGGGAGTGCACATGATGATCACAAGTATCACTGAGAACCATGTTATAAAACCTTAATGCAGCAGAAACATGGAACCATGACAACAGTGTCAAAAAGCTTTTCAATTTCCAAGACCAGCAGTGTGAGGAAGTTCTCTAAGTCTGAGAGAGTTTTGGGATTTTTTAAATTAAATCTGAGGAAAACAAGAAAAAGAAAGACAAAAGAGCCTATTTTTAAAATCACCTACTCTAGAACAACAACTTCAGCCTTCAATTAGAAGAGAGATTTGTGCTGTTTAACACAACCACTACCAAAGCCAAAACACCCAAATGCTTTTACATGTCCCGAGCAGATATTGCAATCACTTCTTATAATGCTAGGACTCATCATTACCATATTGCTCTTTTGCACCTTCTTGCCTACTTAAATGAATCCCACCTCACTCATGGGATGATCCCACTCAATAAATAACTTGGATTCCACTTTAAACCTTATGTACTTGCATACTCAATTTCATAGCAAATTTCTACCCTGAGTAGACCAGTTCATGCTGTAGAGTTATCTCCCTTAAGAAAATCCCTCTCTACCATTTCAGATGTCAAATACTCTGTTGACAAAAGCTGACAGCATGTTTAGCTTTGCTGTGGGATACAAACTAGCAGAGATGTTTGTTGAGCAGCTACAACCAACCTTAAAACACCCTCATGGTAAGAAGGGTGAAAGCTCAGCAAGATGTTTGCAGGAAATTTAACAATCATAGCTAGAATAATGACAGTGACAAGGAATGGTACAGCTGCTTAGATAATTAATAACAATAGGTGTGAGAAGTGACACCTGCAAATGTGAAATACTAATGCAACAGCCAGCAGAAGATTTCTAGAAATATTTTTCTATGCTAATTTAGTTAAGAGTGAGTTGAAGGAGAAATGTAAACCACAGATTAAGTCAGAAAATAGCAGAATATGGCAGAAAAATCAGCTTCCAGGACAATTAAAATCTGCAAAGGCTTCTTCTTGTCACTAAAGCCTTACAAAGTAACAAAATAAGGCCAGAACTGGTGTTCCAAACGGAAAGCTAATTTGCAAAGCAGAAACATGCATCTGTTGCCCCTTCTTGGGATCCAAGAGCTCACCAAGAGAATGTATGGACAGAGAGGTAACTCTCACTATGGTCTACTTTTCTCCTGGAACTACATGATCATAGAACCATAGAGTGGTGTGGGTTGGAAGGGACCTTAGAGATCATCTAGTTCCAATCTCCCTGCTGTGGACAGACACCTTTCACTAGACCAGATTTTTCAGAGCTCTATCCAACCTGGCCTTGAACACTTCCAGGGATGGGGCATCCACAAATTCTCTGGGCAACCTATGATGCCATCTTTCTATTACTAAGGTACAGAGAATACTGAGCAAAGGGCTCTCAGTTTGAGCTCACCTTTTTCAACAATTTGAGTTACATCGTGAACAGCTGAAGTATAATAAGATATGTCACCTCTGAGGTACCATCCTCTCTTTTTGTCTTTGCCTTCTACTTAACTTTTCTGCCCAATGCCTTGGGCAGAACCACTGTCAGTCTGTCACCAGAAAGGCAGTGATTTTTGCAAAAGCTTGCTCTTCCTATTAGTTTCTACACAGTTGGACTGCAGAATAGTGTCAGCCCAAGAATAAGCAGCCACATCAGTGAATTGCACTGTTCTTTCCACTCTACATGTATTTATCTTGATTTTTTCATCAAATGAGGATAATTTCCTCTAAAAGCAGCAACCCAGTTAATTTCAACCAACTACTTTATAAAAAAAATTAAAAATATTTATTATTTTCAATACCATCTAAATACCACTTAAAAAGTAGCAAAAGACATTTCTAAAGAGCTTCTGTTTATTGGGAAGAATAAAGAGTGTCCTTAATATTTGAATTCTGAACTGCAAACATCCCATGGTAACTACTGCTTTCTCCTGAATATTTGATTAAAATAATAAAATAATTAAAATAATTGTTCATTTGTGCTAAACTGCGGTAATGTTAAATAACTGTTAAATGCCATTCCTTGAGGATATTACTCTCGCCTGTTCTTTCCTTATAATTACTTCCTGTGAAGCTTGTTATCATCTCCAGAATTGTGTCCTATTGAAGTCTACTGTTTTGTTTCATTTCTCATGTGGAAATGTTTAGAGAGTTTGTTTCAGTCCTGTGGACAGTATTGCACAGATATATACAGAAGCAGAGCTTGTAACACTTCGACTTAATTTATTCTGGCATGCAGAAACCGTAAAACTAGTCTTAATTTCCAGCCTAATATTTGTCTGTCTGTAGATATCAGAGAAATGGATCTTGGGGGAAACGATATAAAAAAGAAAGAGAGAATCATTCACTGTCCTCCTCTTAAAAGGAAATTAGTAGTCTACTTCATTTATTGCAAGCAAAATTTGTATAATTTTATCTTTGTTAAAAGCTTTAGCTTCCCTAATCAGGCATTCAAGAGAGGAACTAGATTGTTCCCTTATGCAACACAAGTTTGTAGTCTAAGTTAGACCTACTTTCACAAAGGAAATGCTCTAGACTCTTACAGCATCCTGTCACCATAGTGGTATATAAATGAATTTTAAAAAAAAATCAAAACAAACCAACCTACCACACAAAAAAAAAAACCAAACCCCAAAAAACCCCAGCGCATGCACTGTGTTACGTAGACCCTGAACACACTACGTAACCAAAACAATGCAGTTGTTCAAAACTGGAATTCAATCAAGCCATTTTCCAGAAGTTTTGAAGAATCCATTCTCTTTGAAAAAGCTAAGAGTATCTAAGAAGCATAATAGCATATACATATAATGAAAGCCCATCTACCTGCAGCGTGTTGGCTTTTACTCAATAGTCACTTCCAGAATCTAATGATCATATCAAGACAAGCCACTGCCGTGAGCCACAAGACTTCCACAGATCCTGTGATCTTTTGTGCTTGAAATCTGCTTACAATGGCAACTCAGCATGGAAAAGCTCTTTGGTTGTCCATTGAAAATTAATAAATTAAGAAAAGTAAAAAATAAAAACCCATCAGCTTTCTTAACTGATGTCACTGGAATATTAATTTGCCTATAAAAGACACGAAGATTGATTGTTCTTTTTGTTATTAATGTAGATGGTTAGACATTCTTGGGCATTGTGGTGATTTCTATAGGCTTCAGCAATCATGCTGTTTAGAAAAAGTAATGAAAATAGAATATCTGAACTTCTAAATTCAAGAAAAGAAAGGATGAAAACATCTTTATGTAAAAGAGTTAACTTTCACGTACACTCTTTACTGCTGGGAAGACAATCAGAACGGTGAACCTCTGGACAGAACACTAATCTTCAGCTTTCTACTCCTCATGGAAGGGATGATAAAAATCACACTTTTGTGATAAGGCAAGACAGCTCAATAACAGAAACTCACATTACTGATGGCAAATGGGAGTGTTCACCTGGAATAAATCTAAAACAAAACAGATCTGATTCAAAACAAATACAAAAGCTACCTCTTTCCATCAACTTTAAGTTACAGGCAAAAGGCAGCAGAAAATATATATCCATCTGTTAACTTAAGGAAGCTACTACTTTTATGCTTGGACTACGTATTTAACAAATACATGAAAATATAATTTATGATACATCTGTTTGCTGAAAAAAGTGTAATATCTATTTTCATGAACTTTACTACTTCTGCAGATGGAGAAATAATCTTAGCTACTTTTAGACTTATTTTTCAAGCATCAATTCCTATATTTTATCTTATTAGAGAATCAAAGGAGAATATCTGCTTTGTTTTCACTGCTTCCTGTATGCACTACTGACATTCTTCTGTGAACTTAAGGACTCATTTTTTGCCACCTACAAGGCAGATATATACAGTGACATAAGGTAGTGTCCTTAGATATATGAGGATATCTTCAGGAAAAATAAGAATCTGTGTTTCATAGAGACACATACATTGAATGCTTTGCTGATAGAAGGAATCAGCAGATGAGCCTATAGGAAACTGAAAATAGTTCTAAAAGGTCTGATCAACTTGAAAGAGCAGCTGATTTGCAGGATGTGGAAGGGGAAAATATGATGGCTTCTCCAGAAACTGCTAAGAGCTCTGCCTGGTGCTGAGCCAACGCTGCACTCCAGTATGGGTACGGTCAAACAAAAAGGTTTCTTCTTGGCCTGAGCCTTAAGAGCTTCATGATACTCCTCTCCCTTGTACCAACACATGCTGCCTAAGAACATGCAAGAATCATTCAAAGGAAGGCTGGTCATCTTTCAGATAGCATGTGCATGCTGAAAGCTTAAATGCCATAGGAACTATTACATTCAAGCTGGAAAATACAAAGAAAAGTCACAGCCTGATCCTTCTTCTATTTCATTACTTAGTACAATCAATACATTTGAACACAGTCATGTGATACAAGGACACAAAATCAGAGCATAAAAACAGGATTTAGAAATTGAGCCCTAGATGTGCTGTTAATAGGTTCTGCTTGTTTGCAAACTAGTAATGCTGGATTAGATTACAAAACAACATAATTAAGGTTGTGTTTCTGACAGTTCTGAAGTGAATAACAGAGCAAAAGAAACCAAGGTCAATCACAAAAGAGACATTCTGATCTTAAGAGACATGTAAGACTCGAAATCAACCAATTTTACACTGGAATTAACTAATTTAATGTGGAAGATATTAGCTGCAAACCATGCATGTTTCTTTTGTGGAAATAATCTTGTAGTTTCTTTCCCCAATCACACACATGGAGAGCCATTCTTTGCAGGGGTTTTAGGCTGTGAGGGAAAGGGAACGTGCATTAAGTATCAAAGCCTTTATTTTCTGTTTATCCATGTGAAGCAAGGAAGGTGTTGCCAGATCCTCTTTTTCTGTCCCTTCTGCTGTCTCTTCACTTTAGTCCCTTTTTTTCTAGTATACTGCCTATATAAAGGCAGATCAGTCTAGTATCATACTTTCTCAGTCTGTCTTATGCATCCACCTTAGACGGACAGCTTATCTGAGTAAAGATCCTATAGTCTTTGTCAATCTTTCCAGCCTTTATATTTTCTAACTTTACAGCACTGACCTCAGCCATAGCTTTCTCCTCTGACTGCTCTTTCACCTTTCCCCATTGCCAGCTCCGCACTGAAACTTTCACTGCCTCCTTGCTGCATTAGCAGTAAAATGGATCAGTGATGCTTTAACCATACCTAAAAATGGGGACATTACACAGAAGTGGCTGACTGAATGAATCAGAAGGTGAATGTCAGAGCTGTAATTAAAGGTGAAGTTAATGTTAGATTCTCTAAGCCAACTTTTCGCCAGTAACCATGCTCTGAGGGACATTCATCACAGAAATTTTTAGACTAGTCTTCCTTAAAAATTGTTTTCTTGTCTTATAAACCCTTTTGACATTGAAGTTCTTCAAGGAGATCCCAAAATTATTCATATGCTAGGATCAGCAATTCTCAGTTTCTGTGGGGCTTCTTTCTATGGAAATGTTGGATGAAGTTCTGTCCCCAGCTGCCAGGGAAGAAAATACACCAGAAGGAATTTCACAGAAAAAAATTGTAATTTTTATTAATGTGGTATTTTGCCAATGATCACTTTCAAATGGGAGAGTAATCTCTACGATAACGTGATCTTTAAAATATTATTTTAATGGTTATGCATTTTAAGTATTAAGAATTTGGTGGATTTAGCCAACTTGAAACTGAGACATATTCTAAAAACTAAGATTAATAACTCTTCATTTAAGGAATGTGCAAAGTGAGAAGGCAGGATTACCATCTTTTGTTCCCAATGTAAGAAACTAAATGAGCCATGTGTCCTTGTCAGGATCACAACTCTGATAAAAAAAAAAAAGGTTAGTTTTCAAGCAGGATTATTGTAGATAAAACATGAACAAACGTGAGACTTAAAACGGTTTTCTCAAGATTCAGGACTGAGATACTGCTAAGTAATAACAAGAAAACTCCAACAACCTCCTCTATGCTAGGCCACTACCTAAGGTTACCAGAACGAAACTCATTTTAAAATTTCAGTTGCTTTTCCTGTTAAAAAACACATTTTCATTTTTATTTACGTTACGGAGAACCAAGTCTATGCTAACAAATGGAACCAGAAACCAACTGGAATGGAACAACTTTGCCCTGTACTACTAAACTTCTACCCTCCAAAATGGCAACAGCACTTAACAGGTGAGGAAAAGCCCATGGGCCTCCCCTGCCAATTCCCAAACTTTGTCAGGGAATCAACAAGCAAACAGCTAGTTGGATGGAGCCAAAACCCTGCCAGGATCCATCATAACATTTTAACAGCAAGAACAATTAAGTTTTAGCACCACGGAATGCTCTTCAGCACTGTTTAATTTGGTAGTACTGATACAATCGATATGGCAGTTAAGGGTGAAAAAGCAGTAACTTTATTAAAATTTTCCAGTTTGACCAGGCTGTTGACCATGTTTGCCTTCACAAACAGCTCAGTTCCAACATGTGTACATCTCACAGCCCCCACTGTCAGAACACAGTCAGTCAGCCTGACACGTGCAAAGGAACTGCAGTGCCAAGCTGCAGCCAGAAATGTGACACCTCCCTTCACTCTGGCCTCCGAGAACAGTCCCATTTGACAGCTATCATCCTCACCTACCACTGCCTCTTTTGGGATTTCCTTCCTGCAAAACCCAAGCGGGCTGGTCTCACATAGAGAGATCTGATATTTATGTTTTAAAGGACAGATGTTAATTTTAGGCACTGTGGGAAAGAGTGTTAGCAGAAAGAGCACAAAAATGAAAACTTGATCACTAAAGAGCAAGTGACAACACTGGAACCATTGTTTATAGAATAAAGTAAAGATCACCCTAATAATCCTTCAAAGGTCTGAATGTGCATATCAACAATACGCACATTATGAAAAAGTCAGAAGAATAAAAAAATTTAAGCAAAAAGCTTAAATTGGATACAACTTTAATCATGGAAAATGAACTACACGAAAAAGTGTTGAAGAATTCATACTTTAGAAATGTTGGGATGGCATTTCAGAAGCAATGCCTTTCCTACAGTAAAGGAACTAAAAAAGAATAATTCCTTCTTGACAGTGTGATCTGCCAAAATAGCATGTGTCCCTGTGCACCTTCTATGTTATCTAAAGAAAGGTCCAAAACCAAATACGAATATACTAAGGTAAAAGGGGAACTTCTGTAAAAGTTTTTTTATTCTTTTCATTTAGGTGGCATAACATTATCCCCAAGAAGCTGACAGTTCCACTACACACATGCTATATCTATCCAGACAACAAAAATGACAGTATCTTTCCTACTCTCTAAACTCTCATTAAAAACAAGAGTTAGACACCCAAGTGTGCTAAATAGAATAAGACTGCTAAAATACCATTGCCAGGTGCAAGGAAACCCTCAAGAGTGCACAGCACCTACCAACCCATTATACTACAAGGAAAGTCAAATCCATCACAGCACAGTGGAACTTGAAAAAAATTAAGCCTTGAAAGTAAACAAAAGGGGGAAGAAAAAAGGTCTCAAATCAATTCTCATCAGAATATTGTCCAACAAATAAGCATAATCATTATTAAACTCCACATGTGGTACTCCACATGTTCTTAACAGAAGGGTAAAACAACTTAATTTTTCTGAGAAGATGAGTAACATGACCTCCTGCAGTTCAAGTTGCTGAAAATACAAAACAAAATTACTACCAGCTCTACACTTACAGAACTGAACACTGTCTTGTCTTTTTTTTTTTTTTTTTGAGAAGCAGAGAATAATTTTACTTCAGGTATGACTGAAATTCTCAACTTCTGCTTAAAAAGAAGTCTTTGCTAAACCTGACAGGTCCCCTGAATCAAAAGGAAAGGAATTAAGTTTAAATCCAACTTAATTATTTTGAAAAAAAATTCCTTCCTTCAGTTGCTTTACTGTTGCATGGTTGATGTCCCAATATTAACAAAATCCAAGTCCAGTTTTTAGCAAGACACATTTATGTAACAACATTATACGACTCAATGTTTAAGAGAGACAGCTTCAGAATCTCTTTGCTGTGGTTCACGACATGAATGACTGATTATCTAGGTTCTACACTGAAAAAAAAAAAAAGTTGCATGTCCTAGTAAAAATTATTGTTTTGTTGTACTGGAACACAAATCTCAAGAGACAGCTCCTAAATCATACTGTTAGCAGACAAATATACAGATGAAAGTACAATGTTACTTTCGATTTTCTTGTTAGTTCAAAATAATTCTTCATGCAAGAACACACAATACACTCATACATCATATCTACATGCAGAACTCACTTGGAAATGAAGGATTCCATGTCAACTTATAAAACCCCCTGATGTTGCTTTTAAAACATGTCACGTAAAATGATACATTTCTCAACAGAAGTCATGTCCTTCCAGTAACAGACACTCATTTACCAATAGCTAGAAAAATCAAAGTCTGGGAAAATTTAAGGAAAGCATCTCTCTCTGCACTTGACTAAAGCATTGTTATTACACAAGGATCAAACATGAGAAAAGAATAAATACGAGACATGGAACCATCATATATGAAAAATTAATTAAAATGAACCAGTAACATTCATTTGCTCTGGAACCTGAAGAAATTAAGCTTACACATACCATCAACTCAAGGAGCAGCTTTTCAAGGATTAGCAAGCATCCTGTCACACTACCCTTTGAGCAAGCCAAAAACAAAACTTTCTTTTTCCACTCCAAAACAACCCTTACGATTCATGCATGGCTACTGCAATGTTGTAAGGTGCTGTAAAAAAGAAAAGGCTATAAACACTATCAAGACCTAGGTGACAATAAATCATGGTTCCTCAGGTTAAAGCAGCATAACTCTGGCTGGAGTTATAAGACAGTTCTATAAACTTTCAGAAGCTAGAAATTGGAAATAAAGAACTTCGGTTTCTCAAGTCATAAGAATTCATCATCCAAAGAAATCAGGATGAATACGTAAAAAAGAGGAAATACTTGTGCTTGCCAACCTCCCAACTGCCACAGAACTTTGTCGCAGCAAACATATAAATCGCTTTCAGAAAGCCACTAATTTGGCTTCACATAATTCTTAGTTCTCTCACCACTGTACTCAGTAAAATGCCCATCAGTATTACTTGTTAAATAAGTAATTCACCTGAATCGTGTTATACATGCTCATACACAGGTGACAGAAGGTACTGAGCACATCTATTTGACACCTATTAAGGGTTTTACCCGAAAAAATACCCCAAGTTTATATAAAAAAAATTCAAACCATACATTGGCAACATGTTCTGCAATTCTATTTTATGGCAATAAAGGATGTATTCAACATATTAAGTAGTCTAATCTTAATTGGTAAAATATTCTAAAACTTCAAAATTCCATTTATATCAGGGAAGCTTCCTTGCATGATTTCAGAAATCAACTCATCTTTCATTTACAGTCATAAAATAGGTGAGAGATATAGCACTGATGAATCCCAAGATGTGCATGAATTAAAAGATCTACTTTAAAGACAGAATAATGTATTAAGAATGACACTACTGCATATGTAGCACAATTATTTTACTGAATGTTTCTAAAAGTAAACTGACAAAACCACCGCAGGCAGATGATAGTCCATTAAAAAATCTCAAACAATAAAAAACCCAGAGCAGGCCTTACCTAGCTGTTTTTCTCGTTCTTCTCTCCGTTCTCTGGCAAGCCGTTGCCTGTCATCAACCCTTAGTACTGTTGGATGATCTACAAATAGAGGGAGGGGGAAAACATTAGGCGCATAGCATAAAATCAAATACTACCATAAAGAAACTTTCAGGAAAATGGCTGTTAAACAACTCTAACTACTCTAATGTCTAAATAGATCACATTTTCAGAAATCTTATGAAAAAAAATCCGGAACAATTGATAATCAGTATGCATTCACATTTAAGACGTAAAACACTCCCAAAGAATAGACCAAGGTTTAACTGTGAACACCCAGAAGACTACTGCCTGTGAAAACTCAGGAAGAAGTTCTATTTCCATGCCCAAAACAACTTGACTGCTTGAGAGCATTCTGACAAAAATTTATTATTCCGTAACCTCGCTCCAAAATGCACCCACAGGCAATTCTATTACAATAAAGTATCTTCTTCCCAACAGTATTGCCTCGGAACAACCAAAAAACCCTATTTCACAATGCTGAAGAAGTTCAGCACCCAAGCAAAACAGTTTGGATCAAAGCACTGATCTGGCTGAGTAGTTCTGAAGCAGCTCTGGCTGAGCCTCTGAAGACAGCATGACAGTGATCTCAACAGATATTTGTGTGCACAGGTATTAAAAACTCCAACAAATGCATTAAAAGCAGTGAGTGCAACACATGCACGGACTGGTGTAATACCAGAAAAGTAAGACAACAACTATCCTTGTAGGTTGAAAGCAAGCTACATATCTTTAAGAATATCTGCAACTGGCCCCTTATTGCAACAGCAATAAGACTAAGGATAATATGAAAAAAACCTCTGTTAGAGCTCAGGTTTGACTTTAAAAATTCAGGCTTTGTTGGAAAAACATCACTTGCTCAGTGATGTCTCTGGAAGTCAATAAAGTTCTGAACAGCTAGCATCCTACTTCCAGTCTCAGCAATGGAGTGGTTCCAAACAAAGGGAACAAAGTCCAAGTTACCAATTCATCTCAGCATGCTGTGAAAACCAATTTCCTACTCATCCTTAGCCTGTGCTACTAAACCTGGAAAGCTCTTAATTTTATGCTTCTTTCACTAGCACTGAAAAAGTTTGCTTTGAAAAAGAACACAAGTAAACCAAAAACCCCACAGAAAAATTAAAAAGATTTCTGGGTATAAATAAATGGTCTGATTTATTTTAGTATTGAGGGGAACACATTTTTTAAGTATTTTAAGATAAAGAACTATCCAGAATGCTGTCACCATGAAAGTGCACAAGACAATAGAGCCTTTTCGCTATTCAGTGTAAATACACAAGTAAGTAACTTGTAAAAATACACAGCCCGTCTTCTTGTGTATAGGCTGCAGACCTGTGAAGAAAGTTACTAGCAAAACAATACAATGGGTCATAAAACTGAGGTTAAAGATATTTGCAAAAATACATCTCTGAAGTGAGGATGAGCTAGACTAATTTTGAATAGTTATCTGAATTAGACAAAAAACCCCAATAATGAGCATTTCATACTCTAACAGAAGTTTCTGCATAAGGATGACAGGATTTCTTGGATGAACCAGTTCACTGACAACTTCAGCTTAAATACTCTTGAACTCTCACCAGTGAAAAACTATCATCTCAGCAACGTCAGACTAGAGCCCCAATTAAGGGCATTAACAGCAATGCAAAGTAACAGCTGCAAGGAGAAAACCTATTGCATAGCTGGCAGGAAGAACATTCAAACATGATAGCCACAATGAAAGGTGCAAAACAGGAGCAAGTCACCAGCAAAGACAAAGGTAATCCATCACCCAGTTACAGATCAAAACTGTAATGTTGGTTGAATAGCACACAGTGTTGCCATTTATGAAACCATGCCTTGCCATGCCATCGCATAGATTTGTCCATTGTATGGTACAGATTAACATTTGGCTGATGTGAAGAAGTGTGCTGACTTGCATGCAGTCTCTTTAGCATGCAGACACAGGTCAAAAGGGTAATAGTATTCCTTCTCTCTCGTGACTGGCACAGAGGATTCACAAAACATGAATTTCTGTAGCATGAGTAATTAGTGCTTGTGGAATAATGCACATTCAATATGAATTCCCCTGGAAAACAAGGATTCCCTTCAAGGGCTGTCAGCAAAGTCAATGTAACACTGAGTTGACAGAAAATGATGAGACACTGGGGAATAATGTAAAAACCTGCTTCTTTCAGAATATCCTTTCCGTTGGGTTTTTTCCCCCCCCTTTCTTGAGAAGAGAGATTTCCCTATCAGGGAAAAAGACCAATTCTTCAAAAAGGCAGGAGGGTTACATGGACAGGCAAACTGAAAAGGTCTCCCTTAAGAATTCCTAATTATAAGCAACAGAAGGAATAAAATAAATTTTTAAAGTTGCCCTCTGACACTTTCTTGGAAGATATCCAATTATTTTTTCTATATCACACACCTGATGACATTCATGCATGAACAGCCCCTCTCCCAACACCCCAGGATTTCAGAACAATCCTAGAGAATTCACACGAAGTTGCAGGCTATTCACAATGTAAGTAGGTCTTCAGTAACAAGCTATTTTGCATACATTTGGGATCACAAAGAGCTAAATCAATATTAGTACAAAGATGGGAATAACTCCTTTGTAGCAGACCATCATTGCATTTGCTCTGCTAGGGGTTGGAGCATATATTACCAGTGCAAATCTTACACTGATAATTAAAATGTCTTTTCTGAGCCTTGAAAATGATTCTTCATAGTTTGGTTACAAGCCCAACCTCCAACAATTGTATTCTGAATCCAAGTGATCTGCTGGCACCCTCAGTGCATAGCATCAGTAGTTTCAAATTGTGGCAAAACAAGGGAGTTCACTGGGTTCACTGGGCCTGCTCCCCATTTTCTTTCTCATGTCTGTACTCACTAACAACCCATCATACAAATACCTGTGGGACTGGCATTTTTCTTATTCAGTAGGAATACCAGGACAAACACACACAGTACTTTGTACTCTCTCTTGCTCATATTCATCATCAGGCAATAAGATTTACATTACTGCACAAGAAGATGGAAAACATGTCAGTTGCAACAAATCTTGCAAGAATTCGTCATTTTTTACAGAAATAATTGATATGCAAAGCCTTATAGACAACACTCCAGGAAGATCCACATGCTGCTATAGAAGCTGCAGTTTAGTTATGATACAATATGTGGGAACTCACACTAAGCAACCTATTTCACTACATTTACATAACAGGTATAGAATTAAGCATTTGTATGAGAGGGATGTTTGGAAAATAAATAAGCCATAGTTCTATAAAGGGGAACTTAATTTTCTACCTGCTGCTGGAAATCAAGCTTCTAAATTACATATGAAAACAGTATTTTCCCATAAACTTACAACACCTGAGTACAAGTTCAAAATTCATTTTAATAAGTTAATAGTTTAATTTTTAAAAGCTTACAAGCTACAAATGTATTTTGCAGAAATTCAGCACTGAAATGTCCTTAACTATATTTTGGTCCCTAATTATATTACCAAAAGGGAAAAGCAAGTTTTCAAATCTTCTATATAATTAATACTCAACGAACTCTTAGGCACAGTTGACAGCTGTAGGAATTAAGTTTCTAAATTAACAATTGTCATATGCACTTAGAACATACTGCCAGTTTCTGTGGCTCATACTATCAGCTTCACTCAGTGTGGCTTCAAAAGTCACTCAACTACTATTCGTCATTTCCATCTATAATCCTCTCACAATCTCTTCTCATGAATGGTCTACCTCCCCAGAGGGAAGGAATCCCAGTGTTGTCTGTGTTCAGATCACACATCTCTCCCATTTGCCCAAGACTCCTAGGGTGCTAATTTCTTACATTAGAGAAACTAAAAGGGATATCAAGTGGAAAGAAACAGTCAGTTTGTATGTCAGTTCACACCTACGAACTAACCCAGGGGAGAAAGAAATGGAAGCCATGGCACTACTTGAAAAGATGCATTGCTTGGATCTCAAACCCTTTTCCCTTTGTCTAACTCCCTTTGTAACGCCATGCACACATTCAAAGTTGCTTTGGACTCCCAATATTTTTTCATTCTACGGACACCTTCCAGGCAATAAGGACATTGTTCATAATGACAGCTGTCACTGCTCCGCTGCAAACTGGTTTGTTTTTTAACTAAAACAGTTTGACACAAAATTCATATGCAGTATAAAGAAAAAACAACAACAAACCTCGAACAAACAAAAACCAAATCACCATCTCTCAGTAGCTCTCTCTTCAACATGGATTCCCAGAAGGCTGGGTGTAGAGTTAAACCCTAGACACATGCCTGTGCCTTCCCTCTCTCCGGCCCCAAGAATTTTGCGTTCCTTTCTACACACCAGCATAGATCAAGGGAACATAGGAACAGCTAGGATGCTCTTCTGAGAAATGGAAACTGGATTAAACTACCACAGGATAAAGTGGGTATTGAACACTGTCCAACACCAAGAGCTCTGTTTTTGCTGTGGAAGCAGGTAATGTTATCTTTATTTTCTCCTCTTTCTCCCACTGCCTTTCTGATTGAAAGCAGCCATGAATACTGTGCCTTGTGTAGGACCCAGTGCTGCCTGGCAGAGCATGCAAGGTGTGATCTGAACACAGACAGCACTGGGATTCCTTCCCTCTGGGGAGGCAGACCAAAGGTACCCCGTTTGGGGATAGAGAAGAGTCTGTCAGAACAAAACAGTCACTGAGCTGCCAAGCTGTCAAGGAGTTGAAAAGGGAATGCTTACAGTGCGCCTAGTCCTCAGCAACACAAGCACCTATGCTTTCTAAGGCACCTAAACAAAATCATTATTAACTACATATTTTAAACTTGGGTACCTGAATTGCACTACAAGCAGAATTTAGATATCTAAGGGCTCTCCTGGACCTTAGTCTAAGCACACAAGTGGAACAGACCCAGGGCACCAAGGACTGCATTAGGCGTTTTAGTACCTACACTTTCAACTGTATAAGTGAACAGTGAATTAAATCCACACAATTTACCAATCAGGTATGGTGAAGTAATGAGAAACATCTGCCCACTGCATAGAGTACATTACAGAATAGGGTATGCTTTGTGGTAAGTGAAGAAATGCATCAACAGAAGCACATTTATATAAAAGCTGTAAATCTTTGCCTACAGCAGATAATTCTCATTCAAGCACAGATACAAGTAGAGTGGCTTCTGCTGTCTTATCTCACTTCCCAACCCTCATTCCTAAGCTGTACTAAAATAAAAGTAGACTCTTAGTTTTGCATCTTTGCAAACAATCACAGATTCCAGCCTAACTAAATACGAACAGTCACTGGTACCATTTTGACTGACACAGCAAGAGAGGTACAAAAGCAAAAAACTCTAGAAGTTCCTAAGCCAGCTGCTTCCCATACAGCATTGAGGCAAACAGCCTTTTAACATGGAGCATGTGGAAAGGCATACCTGGTTTAGTTCCAGTGTTGCTTTGTCCTGAAGTAATTTTCTTGTCTTGTGTTTCAGAACTTTCAGCTGCTAAATAAGGAAGAAAAGAAGATATTAACCATTTTATTTAACAACAGCTCATTCACCTTATTATAATGTGACTTAAAGATTGCCAAATTCCCTTTAAAATCAGACTGTTCCAAGAGATCACCTTAATGCCATTCTACACCATTTTTCACAGAAAAACCCCCAAATGCCACACAGAAAACACTGAAGCCACAATACAAGTTCCTATTTCAAGATGAGGAAAGAGCCACAGAAAGATTGCATTTTAACAGTGTATGTTTTAACAAGATATATCAGATGACTTGTAGACTCCAGGTTCCTAAAAGAATGGTACAAGATACTGGTAAAAACTTCAGAGACTCTTTACAAATTATTAACACACCCATTATGCGGAACTGAAAAGAGGACTATTTATGACCTGAATGAAATCTAACCGAGGCGATATTCCATTATTTACAATAGACTTTTAATCAGGCCCTACCAGTGATCTAGCTGCTGCATGAGAAGAAGAGCAAAAACAGATAAACCTGCTGCCTTAGAGACACTGCTGCTCTGAAGAAGAGATCTTTCCTTCTTCCCTCCTGGACTTTTATTTGGAGGGAAGAAGAGGTTTGATCCATTGTAAATACTTATGTCATGGTAGAGATAATTAAGATTGTATATAATGTTAGTATTTATTTGTACAGTCATTGTAATATATTCCCTTTCCCCCAATTTGAGTCTCGTGTGGTTGTCTGGAAAACTCATCTCACATTGGGCTGAGATGTGAGAGGGGGCTTAGACTAGGGAATTGGATTTTGAGGCTCTCAAACCATGACATTAGCCCAGAGAAAAGGAGGCTCAGGGGGAACCATATCACTCTCTACAACTACCAGAAAGGAGGTTGTAGCCAGGTGGCGGTTGGTCTCTTCTCCCAGGCAATCAGCAACACAATGAGAGGAAATGGCCTCAAGTTGCACCAGAGGATGTGGCACCTGGGGCCATGGTTTAGTGGTGAACACGGCAGTGTTAGGTTAACAGTTGGACTTGATGATTTTAGAGGTCTTTTCCAACCTTAACAATTCTGTGATTCTAAACACTTCATATCATATCATAGTCATATCATATCAAAGTTAAGGTAGTAGTAAAACAAGCTTTTCTCCTGCCTTTATCAACCACTCAGAACACTCTCATTAAAAATACCACGGTAATGCAGTGGGCCTACATCACAATTCCCATCAGCCTGGTCTAGGGCACCACACAGAAGAGGAAACTCTTACAAAATAGTAAAAATATTGTTTCTAAGAATTAGTGAGAGCACTGATGTTCTAGTAGCTTCAGCACAAATTTCTTTGCATCTCTCATACTGTGTATGCACATTATTTTCAAGCATTGTGCCACGGGATTATGCAACACTTCATTAACTTCAAAAAATTGTTTAAATGCCATCCAGAAAATACATTAAATACACTTGTAATACAGCCTAGGTACACAAGGTAATATTTTTCCCCATATTTCCTTGTCTAACATTTCCTTGGAATATTTTGTGACACATTTTGAGTACACATGCATATGACCACTCATATGACAAGTGATGAAAAGAACAGATGGCACAACCATGAATTTTAATGATGCTGGATACCAAATAAGAATTTGCACGAGTATTTAGTAACCACTGTAGGTGTTCTCCCACATAAAATACTTCTTGAGCTAAGATACAAACAGCTTAATCAGACAACTAAACATCTAAGATCCAAACCTAAATATTGACAGCACTGGTTCCAGCAATACTCAATAATCTAAAAGATGCCAGGAGAAATATAATTTAACTACCTAATACTTCCTCTGCTGCTTATCTTGAGCCACTATCTTTACACGGAGGGACTAAAAGTTGCATTAAGAAGTGTTAGAAAAGGACATTTTTCTGTGAAGCATTCTGGAAACTTGAAATGCTGAAGCCAGCCTGGGTAATAGTGTAGATATATTGGGGAAGACAATCTAGGAATCCAAGTTGTTGAGACTGGAAGGGATTTCTGGAAATCATCTAGTCCATACCCTCTACTCAAAGTGAGGGTGCCTCAAGCAGGCTATGCGTGGTTAGTTTTTGAATACTTTTAAGGATGGAGACTCCACAACTGTTCTAAGCAACCTGTGCCAGTTTTTGCCCACTGTTCACAGTGCTCAAGTTTTTCTTATGTCTGAACAGTAATTTCTGTAAAACGGCTTTGTGTCCCTCATCTCCTATCTTGTCACTGTGTGCAACAAAGAGGAGTCTGGCTGTTTCTTTTATTTTATTTCATCAGGTATTTTCTGATATGTGGTTCTTCTGATGTGTGTGGTTTTTTCCTTTCAATGTTTTTGATGTTAAACTCAAGTGCTATATGATTTGTCTGGAGTCTCACAAGAACACACTGCTCAACCATCCCAATTGAGAGATCATATGGATAAACACTCGGCCCCGACCTTCCACGGATCAGAAAAGCTGTGAAGAGCTGCACCATCTTCACTTTGCAAAGACCTCCTACCATGAATGGTCTTCCAACTGTTGCCATCCAGAGATGAACTCTCCAAACCAGGATGCCCTGGTCAGTTATTAAACATTTTTCTTTGGCCCTCCTCCCCAGGTGAGATGGTTCTCTAACACCCATTCTCTTAGATAACTTTCAGAAAAAAAGTCAGATAAAAAGCTTTGTCTAAGTGAGGCCTACAAGGGCTAAAAATATGCAAATTAACCTACCTATCCAGTGCACAGATTTTTGAGACCACACAGAAATCACCCACTGACTGAAGCCCTGGCAGAATCAAAACTTTGTTTTCCTTCTGAACACATCAATGCAACATTGTATTATTGTGATTGGAAGTTGTCCCGTCGCCCCCTCCCCCCAACTCCATTTTTTAAAGGTGAAAGTATATATATCTGCAAGTTAATAGTAATTTTAAAACTGAGCAAGATTACCCATTTTACTTCAGCTATTCCTGTTAAATGCTCAGTGACTGCGAAATAACTGATGGAAACAGAGCACCGGTCTGGTGTAAGGATTGCTCTGAACTACTTTTATGGGCTAAAGCAATATCCCTATTACTCTATAGACACAACGTTATGCTCAACGTTATCTAACATGTCATCCAAAGTCACTGATGTACAAGCCTGCTGCAGCTCACTACAGATTAGTGAAACTCCAATTTGCCTTGAGATGAGCTTTGACAAAGCTGCTTCAAACTTGTGGAATAATCTGCTTCCAGCTGCCAGAAATGCAGATTCCTTGAAGATGTCAAATACTTTCTCCCTTGAATTTTCAGTGAGTTTTCTCTACCTCCTTTCACCACATGCTTCTCCTCTAGTGTTAGTTACACAGACCTGCATGAAATGCCTAACTGCAAGTATGTAAATATTTATTTAACTAAGCAACAGAAGCCAGGACACACCAGAAATGTATATCTATATATTTAAGAATTTAAGATATGAGCTACCAATAATTGCTTGAAAGGTTAGAACAGTACAGAACTTCCATTTAAAGTCAGCTTTTGGGGGGATTAAAATGCAATTGTGAAACAATATATTCCTTTGGCAATACAAGTTAAATACATGCATTAGAATGGATTTTGTGTTGCTTGAATCACAGAAACAGTGAAAAAAATCAAAACTAAGTTACCATAGCTTTATTTCAGAATAGTAAAGAAATAAATGTCACACGTTAAAAATTACTACTTTAGATTGTGAACTTAGAACAAGTTACATTTGTAAAATAAACTGGAGGACAAAATCACCAAAGAAACTTAAAGGACTCTGATGCTATCCTGACATGTGCTCTACATCATTGCATTTTGGTCTGTTAAGGATGTAACACAGTCTATAATAAGACCCTGAGAGGGAATCAAAAAACACGAAGCTCCCCTCTCTCAGCTCTGCCATTACTATATGCAATAGTATGAAACAGAAAACTATACCTCAGTTTCCCTGTGTCAAAAAAGAGGGAAAAAAGAGAGGGAAAAAGGCAAGAAAAGATATACATACAGGTACTAAATAATATGCATTTTTTAAATGCTGAGCTTTTAAGTGCAATCAGTTGCAGCACCGAATTCAGTACTTTAACATCCCAGAGGCAGAGGTGAAAGGGATCGATAAGGCTGACTAGTGCAAGGGAGGATCTCTGTTGGTTCAGCTTTTAGTTTTACTTTGAAACAAGACAAGTCCAAAACCAGCAGGTTATTCCTAAAAAAGTTTTGTGATGGAAATTAATTCTATTTAGAAATCTGTGATCAGTTCCAATATGTCTTTCACAATCTGAAAGGTTTAATCAATAATTCTAACACCAGGATAAGTACAAGCTCTAGAAGGACTGACAAGCAATTTCATATAAAATGTCAGCTTACCCCATGCCACATACAGCCATTATAATTATACTCAGTCACTTCCTAGAGTAGCTAAGAATTCCTGTAACAGGTACCTGTACCGAAATTTATTTTCTAAAAAGAGAAAAAAAAAATTTATAACAGTAAGAAATACTTTGAAAAAGCTGATCCATAATCAGTATCTGTCAGAAAAAAATGCCTTTAAGAATCTTACAGTCTAGGGTGTTGCTCTTGAAGTACTAAAATCAGTTATATTCAGCTTCTCCAGAAGAGGTCTGTGTAAGCAGAAATAGGAATTGGTAGCAGTGGGAAGCAAAACCAGAGCAAAGAGAAATTTTATCTTGAAAAGATTCAAATCTGAGGAAAAGTCTCATAGGAAACATTGACAAGGGAGGAAAGTATAAGCTTTTAGTTCTTCTTTACATACCAGGTGAGCTCTGATCAAAGGGAACTGGCCTAAGAGACTAAGATAGCAGATCCAAGGGGAAAAACTTAGTCGAGAATTAGAGCCCCGTGAGGGTGTGCTGGAAAGCAGAAGCAATATTCACCCAGACCCTGGAAAAAACACAGAATGCCAAGGAAACATTGAGCTGGGAAGCATTGCATGGATATTTTTGACAGGCTTTCTTGAAAATACAAGAGTTGTGCAGAATACAAACGTTCGCTTCTCAGACCGTGGCACATCGAGTGCATGCTTGCACAATGTGAACCAGCTATTCCAAGGAGGTAAAAGGCAAAGCAGGGCCCTCAAAGTAAGGCTGAAAATCTGGATAAAAGAGGTTTAAGTTCTGTTCCATCAAAGAAGGGAACCAGCCACGGGACAGAGGCAGCTACACTACCAGGTCTCTAATTCCAGAAGTGGAATCTTCAACAGACTAAACACAGTGTGAAGGGGCACTTGGGGACCACAAGCAAGAGGTGCTGCTTGGACCTGTGTCAGGCGGTCAGGATGTGCACAGCAGCTCCCCCTGAACTGCATCCCAGCAGGCATCTGAAAAGCTGAGCTGTACACAGGTTGCAAAGCTGTGGATGAGAGCACAAGCACAGGTAAGCCCCAGGCATGCAGACAGCCATGCGTGCCTGACAGCACAGATACGCCTCTGGGTAAAGGGTGCACTGCACACCAAAGGGGAGATACCACCTTACAGTTTCTTGCTCTAATTCCGCAAGTGAGGGAGAACTACTGAGAAACAGCCACGAGAAAAAAGAAATAGCTAAAACGGAGGAGGGGAGACTACAGGGAAAAAAGAAGAAAATCCAGCTGTTCTGTACCTGTCATTTGTCAGCTAATCTCCCTGTTTGACTGAACTGCTTCTTAACTGTCAAAGAGAGCTGGGGGGTGTGTTGAGAGATATGGAAGGCATCAGAAATGACAGCTGGAACAAACTTCAGTAAAAAAAGTGTTGCCAATACACAGCAGAGGAAACTCAGCGCTAAACTGGGAAATTTAAAACAGAGCATTTTGGGAACTGATATATTCTTTACTCCTTAGCATCCAATTCTGCTACCTTGAATTACTTCCTCATGAACTTTGCAAAAAACCCCCAAACATAAACCCCACTCTTACGTTCACTGGCTTATTTTATATAGCATGTTATGCCTGATATGCACAATGTAAAAAATGCATTGTTTTAACTACTCAGAATTAAGCAGAGAAAAGAGCCTTCTGGGGCTGTATAAGTAAGAAAAAAGAAGTGGGGCTAGTCTAGGCAGTTTTATTAACCACTGGGAACAGTAGCTGGCTAGCATGTCAGTCATGTCAGAGGTATTGCTGTGCTGGGTGGAGCGTGTTGAAAGTGCAGACACAAGTCAGAGCTGATAAAGTTTATTAGCTTAAATTCAGAACCACATTAAGACTGAGATCCTGAATACCTGACTGAATAAGAATCTGAGCATTCAGCAACTGGTTGTTCTATTCTAAAGCAACAGCAAATGAACTTAAAGATAAAGAGTTTCTCAAATGGCAAAACCTGAGCGTTTATCCTGCAAGCAAATTCACGTGAGCCATGAGCTAGGTGCCAAATACAGGAAAAAGCAAAGTTCAAAATGAATTAAAGTTTTCCCACTTTAGAAGAGACTTTTGTCTCTTCTAACATCCATAGTTTATGAACAAGACATGTAAAAGCTACCCTCCACATTTACAGTAAGCATACATCTTGCAAGTCTTTAACATTTCTTATTCTTTGTGTTCATATCTATATATACAAACAATATACTAAATATTTTATATTATTACATTAATATTTTAGTGCCATTTATTGCTCTCAAGTTCGGTAATTGTATTCATTCCATACTTGCATCCCATACTTATCTTTTACTTGCATTTTAAAATTGTAAGCTTGGGAACAAAGGACAGTTGGTAAGTAGGTCATAAAGTCCTATGGCTGGTCAAAAATTACCAAAAGACATGCAGTTTAGCTGATAAAAAGGCAAAAACCAAGCATCTGCATGTTCAATATTAAAATCTTCAGAGTAAGTCAGAAAAATGTGTCAAGTGTCCACACTCCATTGCACCTGAAAAACCCCAACCCCTCTTAAAAGCACTGAACACCAAGTTCACAAAGAGACACTAGAAAGATTTCCCTAGCGGAACTACCACTTCAGAAGAAAAATAGAATCACATCTAAACCAACATACTCAGCTTTCCTAATTTAAATTCTTCAGAAAACTATTAGAAGAATGGATAGGACTATACCATTAGAGATCCAATCAAAATCTTTTCATAACAAAACATTTTAATTATCAACACTGATAAAATTATTTTAAAAGAGATCTACAAGGTTTTTACCAGTACTACAGCAGTGAGGCAGTAAGAACTGCAGTGTGTGTGAATTCTCCAAAAGGCTCGAATCTAATGCATTCCAGTGTCTTAAAACTAAAATCTAGACTTCTGCTTTGAAAGAATAAAAAGTTGTGCCTCATTCTGGTTAGATGTCAACACTTAGATTCTTTTGTTAAGGAAAGTAGGTCGAAGGAACTGTTGAGGGAACTAAGGTGAATCAAAGAGTACATCCAGACTACAGACTAGTTGGCTATTTTTGGTACAGGTAATACAAGCTTTCACGTTTCAGGTAAAAACTTTTTGAAATTTCCATCATTAGCAAATGGAAAATGCCTGTTCTTTTAAAGGCTAAACAGCAGTACTTAGAGACTACTTTTGCAAGTTAGAATTTTGACTCAGAGGAATGACAGAATATCTGTATTTCATTTCTGCTCACGGAAACAGTAAAGCAAGTTCATGCCTTATTTAAACACACCTATAAATTACTTTTACATTAAAATATTTTCGACTCTTAAAATCTTGATGCTTTAGTACAGCTCTTCGTACCTCCAACAGCGTAGAACTTAATGGTCTGGTTTGCAAATATTAATAAATTAAAAGACACCAAGCTGCAGGGACCATACCAGTTCTTTTTGCTCTGGCACTTGTCATAGAAGTCTACCAACAGAGGTGCCAAAGAAAGCACTGTTACCAATGTTCCTCATCTCTGGTGTCCTGGCTGAGCTAAGCGGAAGTGAAAACTCATCAGTATCAGTGTTTACTACCCATAGAATGGTATAAAAGCTGCCATTGTGTTAATCATATTGTTGACTTGAAAGATAAACAGAGGATTTAAAACTGTCACAGCTAATTTAGCACTCAGTTGTAAAACACTAAAAACCAGAAGCATAAATAGACTTCTTTGGAAACAATCCACAGACATAAACCTGGATGATGCAACTAGCTATAGGGAAAGGGAGGCATTTTTAAATTTTTTTTTAAAAGATTAAAATTGTGTAACCACTCCACTGGGAGATGCATATTTATAAAAGATTACTTTTGGCTGACTATGTCAGCTTTAAAAAGCATTGTATCCTAAAATATTAAACAACATAGAATATACCAACCTGAGTGCCTTTGTAGAGAGTTTTAGAATCTCTTAAATATGATAAAAGAAACAGTATCTGTAACAGCACCCACAAAAAAAGCTGACAATCACATTATATCCTCTGGATAATTATATTGCATCATCCTACTGCAATATAAACCAAGGATATTAACACAAAAAGACCAGTGGAAAAAAGGTCCCTACCCTGTTGTCTGCTGAAAAAGCCTGTGCTGTGAAGCTTGTTCTGCAGTTGACCAGAAGGTCGACAAGCTTGACCAGATACAGATGAGACACGTGAATGGAAGCTTTTTAATTACACATCACCAAAACAAAAGCTGAAATACCACTGCCTGAGGGCATGCAGGGCAACCTCAGTTCCATTTTACACTGTGCAGCCTATCTTAGACCATGTGCTCTTCAAATACCGAAACTAGGCAATATGCAAGATGCAGTGATTTATTTGAACCTGTTACTCAAGGGCAAACACTTTCAGTCAAGGTGCAAGAGTACCAGCTGGTTTTCCTCCTCAGATTTCTGACTGCTGCAGGCAGCATTTGCTACCACAATGTCAGACAGATTCCCACATCCAGGATCAGTGTCAGTGTATTGCTGCAGTAGCTGTACATGGAAGGTCACCTCAGAGATTATGAAATGGAGCACCTGTACAATTTTCTAGAAAAAAAACCTTTCTGGACTTCAACTAGAGACCTTTCTCCAAACCATGAGGTAATTCCTGTGAGTAATTCCAAGTCACAATGAGGCTTACACCTACTGCTGAGAAACGGAGAATTAGGCACAGACTAGCCTGCTTTCTATATCACACTGATTCCAAGGTCAGATTGCTTGAGCTGGGAAAAGCAACTTGAGTATCCCCATTATTTGATATCCTTGCTCAGAGGGCACAATGATCAAAGCATATTGCAGCCTTTGAGTTCTAGAAAAACATAGATAGTAACTGCAGTAAAGTGAATATGGGGATGGAGAGAAGGGGAAAACGGATACTTTGCTATACATTGCTCTATTAAGCAATTTGATCTTAAGATCTAAATATTTTTAAAAACAATTCAATCTCTTTGGTCTCAGCTTTGTAACAAGAGAATGTAATCACTTCTCTCCCCCCAAAAGGAAAATAAAATAAAGCATTCTTTTGATGCCATATATCTTTTAAACTTAGAAGAATATGTCACAAAATTAACAATATCTACTGATTAATTTAGGATACTCCCACTGACACAAAGCTTTCCAGACTGACATAGAGTTTTCTTCTTGCCAACCCACTGACACATACGAGTCATCACATCCCTATTGAACTCAGTGCGTATCCACACTCATCTGTGCTTTAAACTCTCCCCAAGTTTAACCCTCCCCAAGGCTGCACAAGTCTGACACGACTTAGCTCCTAACCATGACTTAGGTTCTTAGTTACTATCCCAGTGACTTCATGTTTAGTGAGTAGATCCATAACGGTGGTACTTCTGCCATCATAGAATCATGGGTTGGAAGGGACTTTATAAAGATCATCTAGTTCCAAACCCCCTGCCATACCTAGGGGCACCTTCCACTAGACCAGTTTGCTCAAACCCCCATCCAACCTAGACTTTTAACAATCTCAGGGATGGGGCATTCACATCATCTCTGGGCAACCTGTTCCAGTGCTTCACCACCCTCACAGTAAAGAATTTCTTCATATATGGCAGCATACTGACCATTCAAAAGCAAGGCATGACTGTTTTTCTGTCTCACAATAATTAACCCCTTTCTACAGTAACCAAGTGATTCTGTTGTCATATGGGGACATCCCCACATTTGCATACCATATTCAGGTGCAATTTCAGTATGCCCTGTGTAATAACAAACACATGTTATCTTCACCATCTGTCTGCTGAGCTTTGCTCTTGGCAGGTGAGGTTTAGACCATGGAAACAAGGTGAGGTTTTGGAACTGCTTTTTTTTATAGGGAGTAAATTCAGATAGGTACTGGCTGTCTGGGCATTATACAGAAGCAACAGATTTCAGCTGCTTATATTTTGTTTTAATAATCTCTTTCTGCTGTGTAACTGTAGGCATACTCTAAATACTAGGGTGCTTCTAGCATTTCCCACACACACACGCAAAAATGAAACACGCAAAAATGAAGTGATAAGAACTTTGTAAGCTTAAGAAAGTTTAAAAATAGAACTATTCCTTTTCAAATTCTTCTTTCTAGTTTGGTTACTCTGCATCATCACCTTACACAACTATGCATGTGAGACTGCAGCAACACAGCTCTTCCACTTCATTACTTTTAGAATACATTCACCAGCTCCCTGACCTTCTGGGTACCTTCAACCTCTTTCTTTCCACAGAGCTTCTACAAGCAGTACAGCAGCCCTCACTGGATTCCAAGCTACTAGCCTGTCACATGAAGGAAAATTCCCTCACACCCATGCTTTTAAAAGACACCCGCAACAAAGTTTAAGAGATTTCCATTATCCAAGATTCCCCTTCTCTGCTTTCAATTACTTTAAACTCAGAATCACTCTATCTGCTGAACTAAGTGAACGCCTGGCCTTCATCCCATAATTGCTTTAAAGCCTCTCCAGTCTCATCCTTTTGCTTCTATGAAGAGAATTGGCTTGCAAGAGTAACTTTGTTGAATTATGTCATTTGGGAGAGAATAAATGGGCACTCATCACAAGAAAAACAGGATAATTTCAACCTAGCCTATAGATTTAGTGACTATTTTCATCTTACAGTCAGCAATAACAGAAATACATTTGCAAAAACAGAAAAGCAACTGGAGATTGGAAGTGTTTTACTCTCGCTGTGGTTTAATTTCACAGGACAACTCCCAAAAAACTGCTCTGCACAGGCCCTGGCAACTGCCTTTAATGAGATCTTATCAAATCTTTTACCAGGGACTCAGTGAAAATGAGGATGTTCAAAACACAAGAGAAGATCTGCGCAGAAAAAAAAAGTAGTATTGTTTAACCCTAACAGTCTAAGGGATTTCATGCTCCAGGTAAAGGGGCATGGGGCAAAATTTACTCTAACTGGCTCTAGAATCTTCAGGGATTTCTGCAAGATGCAACTTCTAAATAAAACCATGAAGTACCACAATGTTGTTTACTAAGGAATGGGTTTCATCTCCTGACTTGGCACCCTGAACTAACTGAGGTACTGAATGTGCGAGGGCCTTGTCAACACCAGACACCACAGGAGCTCGACTTGGCTGAAAAGCCAAGTTAAGCATTACAATGAGATAGCTACGCTGCTCCTGGTACCTAATTATCTTCATACAACATCACTTCAGGCCACTTAGATTTATGCCTGGGACATTTGCTGGGATTTTTCTTCCAGATAGATAAATTCTAGACTACCTACAAGTTAATTGGGACCAAGACAAGTAACATAGGTAATCATTTCACTGCTCCAGGGTTTCCTGGGCAAAGCTCTCTGCAGCTCAAATTTTGCAGAGATGTTCAGAGTCCTCCTTCCAGTCTCAGAAAAATAAAACATGAATAATGCCTGCCAGTTACTATAGCAACAACCACCTCTCAACTACAGACAGCAGGAAGATTCACAGAAGCCAGGCTTTGTTTATATAACCCCCTCTGTACAGACAATTATTTCCGAAACAGTTAAAACTACAAAGACTCCATGCTGTTATTTAGCAGTTAAGTTGCTGGATGCACACGTTCAAGCCATTACTCTAATCCAGAGTACACTTGCCTGAGGAAAACAGGCAGTTTTCTGGTAGCCTGCCTCTGTCTCGCTAGAAGGGTTGCTGTGACTACATAGAGCAAGTGCAACACTCCATTTGCTATTTCTTATCCTGTTCTTTATATAAAGATATATCCTATTACTGCAAGCCAAATAAAGCAAGCATTTAATGTGGTATAAAATGCATATACACACAAACAGTGAGGCAAAAAAGAATGTTTCCTACCATTGCTGAGCAAGGAACAAAGCTGAAACACTGACTTAAGAAAATATATTTCTGTTACATCACTTCATCACTTCAATCACCATCAAAAGTTATGCCAGGACTACACTGTCGTATTTAAGGAGGCAGAAGACAAATACAGCTAATACCAACCAAGAGGTCAAAATTCTCAAGACACCATTTACTGGAAAACCTGTCTTGCAAAATAAACATCATAGGAAATTGGAAAATTCTATTTTCAATTCAGGGACCACTTCTTTAGTGATGTCCAGCTGTCAGGAAATAGGACTTCCTGAGGAGTTAGGTATTGCTTGGCATAAAGGCAGCAGAGTCTAATTGCTAATTACAACACTGCATGCACAGAAGTGAGTCTGCACAAACAATCTTAATAATTTCTGAGCTCTATGTATTTGGAAAAATTATATAAATGAATATGTTTAGAGAGGCAAAGCTATATATTTGAATGGGAAGGTACTTACACGCAACCTTTAAATAACAGTAACAGTTACTTTTAAAATCTCTTTAACATGAACACATCAAATGGTTACTAGAGCTCTTTGGCCTTTGTATTATAAGAATAATTCATCACTAAAATTCATCAAACCCAAAGTTGATTTTTTTCCCAGGTTCTCTCTGGGATCTGAGGCTGAGTGTCACACCACTAAAAAGTGGATCTTGTCTTTATATACTGCCACCCCACACAGCCACACCCACCATGTGCAGAAGCCTTTTTAAAAAGTAAATTTTGTTTCTCTAAAGAATTTCCATGGGTAGTTGATTTCTCTTAGACACAGACTACTCTATCTGCAGCACCAACATTTGCCCTAAGTCAAGGACTACAACAGCTCTTCCTATATCATAAAAGCATAAAACATTCCAAGTCCATGTGGATTTTCTTTTAGTTCCTTAAGCACTGCTGTCATTGGCTTTCCAAGCACTTGCTTGTTAGTTTTCTTGGTGACTGCACTGCCTGACTGCCATAATTTGCAGCTCGTAAGCCTTTGGAGACATAAAGACTGTCCAGTCTTCAGAGAAACTTTTTGTCTCTGACTGACTAGATGTTATTTTAAGCGTGTTCCACAATTTCAAAACCAGTCTGAGAGGATCCAGCCATATTAAGGTTTTAACAACCCCCCAAAATTAAGACTTCTAGAGAAAAAAACATATGTAAGAATGGCTTGCTCCAGACAATAAATCAAACCCAACAAAAATCTTCCCTTACCTCATTCCACTGCTTTTGGTTTGATATACATGAGTAGTCGGTATATCCACCAAATCAAACAGGGTATTAAAAAAAAGTATTATTGTAATTCTATTTGATGCCTTAGTTACCTCGGGAAAAGTATCCATGGTGCTGTTTAGATTGTGTCTAACAGACAAAAACAGAATAAGTGTTAAACTTGTTGCCTTGTTTTTCAGATCTAATTTTTAATTATTTTATAAATTTGACATGACAGAGTATGTAATGTAAACCACCTGACTAAGCACTGCAACATGTCATAATCAGAATAAAACCCAAACCCAGATATTATTTTGAACCAGTGTTCAGTGTTTTGCAACAAATGCGTCTCATCCTTAACACTAAGACCTGCACAAATCTTTGCTTTTGGACAAATGTTTCCAGTAATTAAAGTACAAATTCTTACAAATCTCAGAAGATTTTTGAAGTTCCCATTAAACTGTACCATCAGGTATGCAGTACTACTGAGATAGATCAAAGCCTGACTTCATTCCCAGTTGTTTAGCCTTACTGATAAGAGGGCTATTAACTTCCAAGATCACAGTCACATGCCTAATTATTTCATAGTACGTACATGCATAAGTTGTATTAAAGCAAGCTGCAGGGTCAAGTTTCACTCTGAGATTTCCCAACTTTTCAGAGCTTGGACTTTAAACTCAAAAAGTTAACCAGAAGCTTGTGTTATATACTGACATATGTCAGTCATCTAAAATTAAAAACATACAAGCAGTAAAAATAGATAACTTTACATACCAGCACCTTTGCTTTCCACCAGGTGCGCTCCTGTTCCCCTTCCCCTACTGAACTGCGTCTTTGTCTCCTTTCCTATCTTACGCCCCCCTCTACATCTCTTCAACCTCCTTCTCTTGTTCCTGAACCTGGTACACTGCAACTGTCTTCTCCTTTCTACGTTTTATCCCTGTAGTTTTCTGGCTAGCATTGTTCCAACCCAAACACCTCCTTGTCCTCACGTTTCTCCTGAGGCATCAGATCACTCTTCCTACAAACCAAGCAGCAGGTACCTGGGGCACCACTGGAGAAGAGCAAGCCTCTACGCTCATAGTTGGTGCACATGGTGCCAGAGTTGCCTGCAAAGATTGGGACTCTTCTTCCCTAGCTGCTCTCCCTCAGCCCCAGGAGCTCCAGGGAGGAGCATACTTAACTCATTCCACAGAGATTGTGAATCATTCAACCACTGATGAGCCTAAAGCTTTTGAGAAGAAAGGCTGCTGCCTCAGTTCAGTCAAAAAACCTGGACAGAAATATAGCACTCAAATGCTGAATGCATCCCTGTCAGGCATGAGCTAACTGTGACTTTTTTGGGGGCTAATTTGAATGGTTTTTCACAGGGTCAGGAGGAGGTGTAGCTCTACAACGACATTCATACTGTCCCCAGTTTCAAATCTTTTCTTTAAAGCGTTATGTCCTTAAGCCATGCCTCGACATGGATAGTTGTTTTTTTTTTAAGAAGTAAAAACCCCCATTTACTTTCCCATATCTCATTCTTAAGCAACTGGTCCATTTGCTGGAGATGAACAAAATAAAAGAGAGAAGGGAGAGAACCTGGCAAAAGAGAAACAGAGGCCAAACAACTTAAATCTAGCAAAGTTATAGAGATTGAAACAAGGCTCTTTTAATAGGAAATGTTATGCAACCTTTATTATTTCCCATCTGCCTTGTAAAATTCAAATCAAGCATGAGAAGGATGAAATTCTCACTTGGGGTTATTTTATTATGCAAAACATCTTGATTTTACAACATCACTGAAATGCTTCTTGGAATTACAGCACTTTAATACACAGTAGCTTCCTCTTTGTTGTGGATGGAGAAGAAGAATTTAGACTTCTAAGCCACTAGAAGAAGATACTTCATTGCAGCAGCCTAGCCATGATAGACCGGTACCACCAAAGATAAAAGATACCACTCACTTTGACAGCAGAGCTAAACATTTCATTTCACAAAGGATCTTTGAATTTAACCCCAGAAACAATGAGGACTTGCTAACAATATTTTATATAGCAGTTGGGTTCCTGCCTTTAAAGAGCAAATGTTTTACAAGGATTGCTAGACTGAACTATAGCGTACCATGTATACCTCTAGATGTTTCTGGTAGACCATGTTCTTTGTGTTGATTCTTTTTGTCAACGAAAATAGAGAAAAAATGGACTGTCTAATAAGTGTGTTTCTTGCAAGTAACTTATCTATGCCACCGCAGTACTTCAAAGTCAACCTAAATTTTCCGCTTCAGCACAAAAAAGAAGCATCACAAAAATATATACATTACATAAATGGTGCAAAAAAGGAGAAAATGGATTAGCAACATAATGCTGAAATCATAGTATCATACTCTACACAGAAACACACTGTTTGCCATATTTCTGAAAGTCCAGGTAGCTCGTGCTGGATGTCTGATAACCACTGGTAACAGGTCGGGTAACTTCTGACAGTGTGACTGCGCTTCTCTTCTTTGTTCTGAACGGGGGAAGTGGGGATGGAAAAGTGCTCAAGACTGCTTTACCTTCAGGTAATTCACTCCAGCTCTTCCCTTTGGTCACAGAGACAGTGGTTGGGAGGCCGGTTGCTAGAGCCATTAAGTTTTCTTGTGTGCAGCCACTGAATGGAACTGGCTCCATACCAGCAATGCAATGGTTCCCGCAAATTACCTTCAGTATTCCCACACAGGCAACTTCCTGGCTTGACTAAACTATAACTATAAAGTTTTTGCTTATATGGGAGACACATACTGCTCGCATCAGGCTAGTACTAAGTGCTTCCTGGGTTCCCTATATTGTACTGGTGGAAATTATTTTAAGGACGCAAATGGAGTTATCTAAAAGGCTATTCTTTAAGCCTTGCCTTTTTGTTTGCCATTCCACAGGGAGACAGAACTCATCAAGCCTGCTTCAATCCTTCATAAAAGTAATTTTTATGGGCAGTGAGTAGCTTACCACCAATGAGGTTCCAGGACACAAGATTATTAGAGTTCTGTGGAATGTGACTAAAATAACATAATCCATGTCCACCTTATTGGTTTGTCTTCATTCAACACAAAGGATATTTCAATGTCAATCACTTTGAAACAGTCACACAGGGTACTGCTGTGTAAGAGAGATCACTTTGCTTCACATCCCCTTGATCAGCACAAACAGGCAACACCAGAACATCATTGGGCCAAGCTCTGAACAATTAAGATTGATATCACAACTATATAAGAGGACACAATAACAAGACACACTCTGTTTCTGTCCAAAACACTTTAAAACATTACTTCCAATAACTGGAGTGCCAGCAAACTTACTTTCATTAGTGCTTACCTATTGCTGTGCCAGCTTTGCAATTAAAACAAACAAACAAAAATCAAAAAAAACCTGTCAGCACTTTTTACTTCCAACAAGCACTTCTCCTGCTTTTAATAGAAGATCAATGCCAAAAGCTGATGCAACTAGAGATGAACACTCTGCCAAAATCAAGGTTTGCAAGAGAGCACTTCGAAGGTGCCCTCAACCTTTACATCACCCACCAGTTCTTGTCTGCGAGCAGCAGGTACAGCAGAGCATGACCCTAGTCAGTTCATTTATCACCTGCATCAAGAATTGTTCTGGAATGTATTAAACTCATCTCCAGTTTTCTAGCACCCAGCTGCATTGCCTTTTCAGAACACTACTTAAGAGACACCCATAACTACTACAGCCTGTGACTGTGAGGCTCTCTTCAGCTGCCTAAAGGCAGCAGCATCAGCTTCCTGTTCTTAATCAGGAGGTCTGCAGTACACTTTGACTACAGCATCATCTGCGCTCACACCCACAAGATTTCTATTGGCTTGTCACCTGCCCAAGGTCAAACTCAAATCATTCAAGCCATTCCTTTATATAGAGCACAACCCCTTCTCTTTACCTGTCCACCCTATTTTTTTTCTTGTCACCCAGTAAATTTAGGCCTGAAATGCCTCTCAGGGCTCTTCAGATGACAAGGTCCATACTATGCGTGGACTGACAACAACCTTGGGAGTGGATTCTCTCACATGCTAGGTGTTTAGTCTGCTGTCCAATACTCTGCTTTGCTGCACAGGTCGTAACAGATAAGTGGGACAATTGGTATCACCTTTTAAATATCTTTGTTTTGGAAGGGATTGGGAGCAGTTTTATTTCAAGGCCTGGAAAGCAGAAAAATAGATTCTGAAAAAAAAATACCAAATATACAAGGCCTAACATTACTGTAAAGCTGAATATGATTTTTTAATGTTAAAACCAGGCTTGTGCTCTTCAGAGAGGTCTCAGGAAACAAGTGATTGGGAACTGGTTGCAGCCATCACAGTAAGATAAATTATTCTTCTTCTCAGTGTTCTCACACAATATTTTGGACCGGAATTAAGCTGCCCGTAAAGCATACACAGTATCCTAACCACCACAGCTCTTGAACAGACTATTTTAAACTACTTATCAAGAGAAAAACCATCCTTTGCCAATTTTTGAACATTCACACAGCTTTAAAAATTGTCAGATCTTTGAACACGCAGATTGTTTCTTGGCATTTCTACACTGCCTTAAACAACAGTACCTGATTCAAGACAGAGCCACAGTGGTGCCATTATGCTAAGCCAGAGGGAAAGAGAATTACCCTCCATTTTTGAAGTTCCAAAATTCACTAACAAAAAATGCCAAACCCGCGCATTTTCAAACTACACAAATGAACAGTGATTAATGTCACAGTGAACTGATATCCACACCTGCATAATTAGCAGTAGGTAGTCCTAGCTCTCATCTCCTCCTAACCTCCTGCAAATTAAGAGCAGTCTAAATTTAGCTATACCAGTTAAACCTCCTGCTATTGCTACATCTAGACTACAAAGCAACTAGAAATAAGCATTTTTATATATTTATATATATTTAAGTTAATTCAAGACAGTAGCAAGAAAATAGATAAATTTGCACACTATATAAAAGTTTTATTTTGTCTACATTTGAATTTATTTGGCACTGTCTCACAAACCAGTGAAAGTTGATCCTGAGTTGGGAGTTCAAGACCTTTTTCTCTGAATAAAGGTGTCCCTGATATCTGTTCATAAATAATGTGAAACAATAGTATGAATTAAGGAGGTTAACCATCTATTAATTTCTGGTAAGCCAGGAAAAATTATTTTTATTTTGATAGAAGACTAGACTGTGTTAGATATGCAATTTGTTTGCACTTGCAGAATGTGCAACATTCTGCTTCATTCTTCCCCTCATAGCTGTGCTCAATGTATACTGGAATAAAGCAGTGTGGTTTTAAGAGCAAACCAATATCATACTACCTCAAAAGAACAGAAGTTCTGTTGAAGAGAGCAGACCACTTGCCAATTCCCTATTTGAAAGAAATTCAGGTAGCGTGTGGAGTTACACGTGCCACTGAATATAATGAAGATCACTCCAGTAATACTGTAAAAAATTAAAAAAAAAAAAAAAGAAAGAAAAAATAGGGGTGTACATTATATTCCCCTCAGAAGAATTAATGTTATATTTAGATGACAGGAGTTTCCCTGTGATGCTCTCAAATCTGTGCTAGAACAATAATCTTCTATGGATGTTCCAAGGAAATCTCTTAAAGACATGCTAGTAAGTCATCTGGTCAGAAGCTAAAGAACACTGACTGGCTTTGGAAACTGTTCTTTCTCAACATCTAATCTGGGATTAGATAGTATAATGATTAGGAGACTGTAAGCAACCTGGGAGAAGGACACTGTACTCCAAGTAATTCATGCATCACACAGTGCTACTGTGAGTCAGGCTATACATCACCTTCACTAGGAAGCTAAATAACACATATCTGCATATGTTAAAAACTTCTCTATGTAGTAGCAGCACTCAAAGCTCCTACCCTACAAGCACTTCCTCCTATACATAAGATTTGCAACCCTTCTTTAAGCCAAGAGACCGTTATGCACAAATTTAAGGACATTCAGACTCTTCATTAGAGATGGATTTGAACTGACTCAGAAATCCCTAGCTGCTACAGAACAGACTCTTACTCTGGGTCTGCCTGACAAAATGGGAAAGTAAGGCAAGTTACAGGGACAGAATAGAAAAGAATTAGACTCCTCTGAGCTAAGTACAAATCAGAAGCAACTATACTAGTTGAATGGAAAGAAAATGCCTCTCCAATTCGAATAATATAATCCAGAAAGTCTTAAATATGTCCCGGATTCACAAGTGTCTAATTGCTACTATAGGCCAAGTTACAATTTTTCCCCAGAAAAGCTCTCAAAACAAGTCTTATGAGAGCTTCGTTTTCTAAGCACGTGAAATGCTGGACAAATAATCAACTATCCTGTAACATGTACATTTTTCATATTTATTCATAAAACTACTTTCAAAGGTATTCTGTATTATTTTTAACAGATACTTTGCATGCCTGATGAGATCTGAAGCTTACTGCATCCCATGGATCATTAACTATTAACAATTCCTACCATAAAGCATTCTGGATCCAAAGAAGTGCCCAAGATATTCCCTCCCTACCTCACGAAGCTCCTAATCCTGCCAATGAAGATATGACAGCTACATACATACTTCCCCTACAGCTGCAGCAGCCTGAGGCAGCTCTGGCTGCTCCTGTCAAGAGGTGGCCAACCAGCCAACTGCATATAATTCTATACCACTAAAGGCAACACACGACCAAAACTCACTCAAACACAGCAGACAGCCCAGGTTGTCATGCTCCATCCTACCCTTAAAAGCAAATGGTAGAAAGTATTTGCATTTATATTCCTCTTCTTACTTTTGCCTAAACCATGCAAGTGCCCTAAAATAATAAGCATGGGGGGATTAATTACTGCATGTGTTCTCTTCTACAGGGCTAAAAGGTCAGTTGGGGTAAAAGCAAAGGGTAACATGATGAATAATACTAAACACTCGTGTTTTTAAGCAGCCACCTTGTTCAATGAACCACACACAAACCAAGAAAGGGTTCTTTTCACTACGTGCAGTCAGGCTTAAATGGACCAGCTGAGAAACAGCTACTGAACTAACTCTGAAGATGGAGAAAAAGCCTTATGTGGGCCTCCCTCCCAAGGCTAAGAGCTTAATGGTGTATTAAAAATGCAGACATCTTAGTGCAGATTTCTAAGGATTTCTCTAAATTTACATAACAGTTGGCAGCTCTCTCATCTGTGCTTGGGATTTTTTGTTTCTTTGGGTTGATTTTTTCTTCATAAAACCATCTGCAACAGTGTACTTGTCTTTACAATTTTGTTTGTGTAGGAGATGTTCAACCGCATCCTCTCTTACTGCCACAGCCATATTAGTACTCTACTGGGTATGAGGACAGATGTAACAAATAGCATCAACCATCCCAAAGTGCTTTAATCTGAGTCTGCATTTTAGAACTGATTTCAACGCTTTCTCTGACATGATTCTCTTACCTTATTGCTGTATTTGAGTATTGAAATGCAGGCAAACATACAGTGTGTATGTTTTCCAGAAGCACTTCATGTTATACTGATTGTGGCCTAGCTGAAGATGAAACCCAGTGAGAACAGAGTAAGGCAACATCAAGCTAAATCAGAAACTTTAAGAATTTCAACAAACAAGAAATATGTCATTCTCCTATTCAAAAGTAATCTTTCTTTTTTTCCCATGAGGTAGAGAAAATTTACCATGAGAGATTTCAGCTCCCATAATCTCTAATAGTCCTCAAAATCCCAAAAGCTAACACTGAGTCCATTCCTAATTTTGCCTTCAATAATATCAGTCTTTCCACAGAGTAAAAGCAACTAGAGAGAACATGAGTGTTTTGAATCTAGCAAGATGATTACACATACTAATTTTTCAAGGTATATAATTATCAAATTCTTAAGTCACTTATTTCAGAGACTGTAGCAGGAGAAGGCATGCAAGCAGGCAGAACTTAAGCAATGTAAATGTTAATTAAGAAAGTTGGAGAATGGAAAGAAAATAACATAATTCCTCTCTATTAGCAAGTAGAGCCCTGGGCTTAGTCACCACAAGGAAGACCTTTCTAAAGGAAAAACAAGCAGAGCTCAGGCTTCAGAAGGAGAAAAGAGAGGGTCAAATTTCTTTGTGCTGTTTCCTGTCCTCATCCTCTGCACATCCTTCAGCATTCTCAGGGGACAGAAGCAGCAGTCTAATAAAAAAAGGGGCAGATGTTGCTAATACACAGTCTACAGTACAACAAATCCCAAGGGGCTCTGTGGCCAGTACATCAGTCAGCTTTGAGGCTGAAGCAGTGAGGATAGGTTCTGAAAACTCTAGTCTCTATTTCCCTGTCTTGCTTTTATTTTACAGATGTTTCCATTATTGCAAAAATACATATTTCACCAGGACTAGACAGAATAGGTAATTTTTTTTTTCCAGGACAGATGAACAAGCTTCATAAATCATGGGTACATCACCCACTCCAGGCTGACAAACTATCTCTACATCAGAGGGCTCTACATCATGCAAAAGTTTGCAAGCCCCTGGGAGTCTGGGGGCACAGCTTCATTAAGCAAAAAGAGCTTGCTAACACTGACTGCAAGGCTTGGGGGACCAGGTCTCACTTGGGCAGTGTGTGAAAGCTGCAGAAAGTACTGAAAGGGCCTAAAGACTCATTCATTGACTAGTTGGAGTGTCACAGTCTCCTTTACAGGTCCTATTTAGGTCTGCTGTAGTCCTATGGAATATCATTTTTGCTTCCACGAGTGCATTCAGACTATTAAAGTTTGCAGGCTTAAGAGCTATCTTTGCATTTTATACAGTTGAGGGAAAGACTTGGTTATGATTTAATGAAACAAATTTTCTAGAGTGCCTCCTCCAAATCTGTCCTCCTAAGACCACCAGTACCCCTCTGCCCTTGTATAAATATAGATTAAAGCAGCAGAAATGTTGTATTTTATCATAGCACAAACAATGGCATGCTTCAGCACAAATACAGTGTATTTTCCTCAGCTAAAAGCTCACAAATAATCTGTGACTGCAACAGCAGCAACTTATTTCACAATAACCTAGTTTCTGAGCTACTCATCTGGCAGGCCCAGCAGCAATACTTCTTGTTCAGGACATGTTTAATGGATGTAACACATTCAAACCACCTACTCCCTTTCCAAATATCCCTCCTCATACACTCTTTGCTTGCTCTGCAGTTTGATGCAGTAGTCCAGCTGAAGCAGCATTAAGAAACTGAGAGTAAGGGCATGTCACCAAGCTGAAAAGCTCTCTCAGTAAAGTGAGTAGAGTGGAGCAAAAAAATCGGACTGTGTCACATCACCCCCTTTTTAAAGATTAAATCTAGCATGTGCCAATGTGCCTAACAGCAACCTGCCACTGAAGTCCAGAGAAACTCAGCTTCTCGAGTGACTGCATCTACAAGATCAGCTCTCACCTCCTACATGCCTTCTTAAGAATTGCCCAGAGTTATCCTAAATTTTATCAGGAAGCAGAAACACTCCCAAAATACTAAGACATTTTCATACATGTATGGTCTTGCTAAGATGCCAAAGTTGCTCTTTTCCAAGCACTATTTGCAGGTATTAGAGCAACGAACTAAGAATGCCAAACAGGCTTTGCAATAAGAGCCTTAGAAAAACCAGATAACATGAGCTACCAATTTGAAGACTTCTTCAGCTTTCAGTAAAGAATCTTTCTGACATCTCTTGAAAATCATCTACATTCTAGTATACATTTTGCCCTTCAGCTTGCTAGGAATGACCTATGCTGATAATTAGGGGAGCATAAGAAAGTTTTGAATGCATCTTAAGACATCACATTAAAATTATATATCCAAAAAACAGGCTTCACCATCCCACAGTTCAGGTCCTTTTTTTACCTGCTATCAAGCTACTTAATATTTCTCTATCTGTTAATACTCACATAATTTCAGCCCATTAAGTGCTGCAGTTGGAAACGAAACTGAGTGAGAAGGCAGGTGCAAGTGCTTGAGCACATGTGGAGAACTGATGGCAGAGAACAGCAGTGGCACAGGTGCATCCTCAGAGTAGTGAGTGCTGCCCAACTGAGGCTGCACTTGGGCTGCATGCTTCCTGTCACTGCTGAACACAATATATTCCCTTGAAATGTATGTATTTGATAGATAGTAGAAGAGTCAGAACAGGTTTTTGTGTTGGCTAAGTTTAAATACATTTTACTGCAATTTAGATGTTGGTTTGAAGAAAGACTGTTGCTTCCATGTCTGTTGGCTCAAATTAATCTCTGCTTAACTGCTGGAATGCACCACGGACAAAAATTTGAACTGCTAAGTGACTTAACTGTAAAAATTTAAATGTGTGTCAACACTTTACCTTCCACTCATTTGCTTCCTTTTACAATCAACAAAGTGCAGGAAACAAGCACACTGAAATAGTATGTGTTCCTTCCATTAATCACCAGCTATATTAAGTTATTTCCAGTTATCTGGACAAGAACACCAACATTTTGTCACCATCTCTAGAGACACTACTGCAGTTCTATACCTGTTAAAAAAAAGAAAACACAAGCATGCTTTAGTTCCAAATAAGACTAATACTAACATCTTCCTCTTCACCTCAGCGCTCTCCCACAAAGTGTTCCTGAGTTGTCCTGATAAACAGTTAACACAAAAATTTCAGTTTGAATCCTGCCTTCAGTTAGGCTTCTCAAGTATTTGCAGGATTTGAAGTTAAAGATTTTAGCTTCCTATCTTTCTTCTCTCCCAGAAGAAAAGGCTGTAAAGAGTTAGACAACACCAACTTCCACATTCCAAAATAGCCTGCAAAAGATACAACACAAACTAAGAGAAATAAATCTAACAGCCAACTCAACATACAAAGGAACTCCACAGTTCCTTGAAGCCTCTTTTTTTTTTTTAAACAGCTTTGAAATAGGTTTTCACCTCCAAATTCAGTGATGCATCTCTGTCTCATGACATTGGTTTCTGTAACAGGTAAAAGCCCAAATCCTAGTGTGGGATTTTAACTCACTGCAGCCATCTGTTTCAAGAAGATTATGTGGATTTTTTTAAAGTGCTAGACACATTAAAAATAGAACAATTTCAAATGCTTTCTCAGCTACCTTGTGTTAAAAATATCACTTAAGTTTGAAAGTCAAAGCTACATAACCCCACAAATTTGCTGTGCCTATTGATGTCCTCTGACATCCTAAAAAAACCCAAAAAACAGTATTGTAAAAGATCATTTATTAGCATCTCCACTTTTATATTACATGACTAAAGGAAGCATGTGTAGTCACGAGCTAAGTCTCAGCTATCCTCAGGCTTTCATTTAATAGCATAATTACAGTTTAAAATATAGTACAACTTAAAACACTGCTTTTTGTTTTTATTTTGATCATTTAGTGCTAAAGTTTTCAAAACCAGAAAGAGAACATTTCAAAGAACATTTTTTACCAAATCTGAAAGTCTTACTTTGCTTCGTGCATTTACTGCACACTTTCAAAGAATAAGCAGCATACTCATTTCATGCATACAGAAATGTCTTTTTCCAAGATGTTTTGTTGCTGGGCAACATAAGTATTTCAATCTTCTACTGCCTAGAAAATAAAACTTCACAGTAATTTTGTTTGTTTTGCTTCAGATACCTGGAACTGATCTGCTTTCTGTCTGAGCTGTGACTTGCTCTGCATACATGACAAAAAAGTGCTTGTATCTCCATAGGCAGAACAAGAAAGCACTCCATATGTATTCTGATCCATGGATTTTTTTTTTTTCTGTTTTGTCCAAGGAATCTGCAAGCATTTTACACTGCCTTGGCCTCTGCTTTTGTTTCCCATAAAGATGTTGGTCACTGTACAGTTTTAAGAACTGTAGCAACTCTGTAGCACTGCTTACAAGTACATGACAGCACTGGATAATGGTAAGAGAAGTCCAAAAACCTCACTTTGTAGTATTTTCTCATTATAAGTACTGAATAATTCTGTACCAGTTGTATATTCTTTTCTGCTAAAAGAGCCTCAAAATATAGGAATTTCTTGTTTAATTTGGTAATTCTATTATTACATTTATTTTTTTAAAATAGCCAATTAAAGAAATTATATCAACATAAGTTACAACAGCATAAAGGTTTGCCTCATTTTCTACAAATTCATTCAATCAAGGCCTGATAAGGAAATGTTGTCTGTTCACATCGTCCAATAATGGTTTTCTTATTACATTATACTCCCATTTCTACTTCGCAACATTTTCTGATACCTGCAGAATTCCATTGCTCTTGCAACCAATATTAGTATTTCAGACAAATTGAATTTCAAAAGATTTTGGCAATCACACAACAGATTGAAGCAACAGCCTTTCACATCTCAAGATCCTAATTATGTTTGAAATTAAAATGAGGTGGGTAGTCTCAGATTACTTCCACTGCTTGTTCCCCTCATGATTACTCCACAGCTCAGCACCCCCTTTTTATATTTCCCTAAATTCTCCAATCCCAACAGAAAAAGCCTGCAATCTAAACACAAGAATTAAAAAAAAAAGGGAGAAATTCTTATGACCATCAAGAAAAATAGCTAAGTATGCATGCACAGTAGTAAGCCACCAGATAACACTAGCAATCTAGGTTTCACTTGTCCCGCTTAACTACCACAGTCAAAAAACCTCAGATAATTCATTGTCATAATTTCACAACATGATTTGGAGATAAAAGAGCCTTCTACTCAATTAACTTTCAGAACAATCCCAATGATTTAAGCAAATAAAAGTCGCTGACATCCAATCAGGCAACCTTTACTAAGACCTCTAATTGTGCAGTGAGCACAAATGCAACCTGTGCTGGGGCTGAGCCCTCTGGAATGGTATCATAGGATGGGCAAGGGCTTACTGACCACTACTGTGTGCCAGGTACCACAACATCAGGCAACATCTGGAGGTACTGACTCCCCAGTTTGCAGGATGTATGTTGACCTCCACACCTCCACATTGGCTCTAGAGTGTGATGTGCCAGACACCAATTGTTGAAAAAAACCCCAACCCAGCCCAACCAAACCAACCAACCAAGCAAAACACCTGCTGCAGCTGCACCTGGGGTACAGAAGATGAAGAAAATGACCATTTCTGTACAGGGACTGTGAGCTGCCAACCCCATAAGGGGAAATAAGGTCAGATAAAGGTGTTGCACATCGAAAGCGTGACAGCATGAAGCTACTATTCAATATCATGCTACTTCCAGGTATGTTAAGTAGCACTTAGAGCAAAGGAAATAGAAAGCAATTATGTTATTACTTCAGAGTCAGTTCATAGTAAACAAAAGGATAGCCAAAGTTTACGGAGTAAACACAGCAGGCAACTACCAAAGAGTAAAACAGACATGCAAAATGACAAATTGAAACAGCAAAAAAAGCATCTTCATCAAAAGTGGTTTATTGTTTGAGGTTTTTTAATAATTTTTGCTTTATTAATTCACCAGAAAATAACCTAAATGGAGTTATAAGGGAAAACACAAAATAATATTCTTGTTTTCATGCTCTGCATGTACAAACTTGAATAACTACAGAGACTAAGAGTTACAAAAAGCACCATTAATTCCACATTTGGGGAATAACTCAGGCAGCGCTTCCACACCACAGAACATCTTTTACCAGTTGTCTGGCCTACAGTGGATAAATGAAACATTCTGATACCAAAATTGTTGCTACATTTGGAGTTGGGATGTTGAATTGCAGCTGTTTTAGCAACTGCAGTCCTTAGCTTTCTTTACAGACAAACGGGCCCCCTCCTGTTCTGCATATTACCATCCTCACTTTCCATCAGTTTTGAAAATTCAAAGTTAAAACTAATTAGACTGAATGATGCTGTGAACAAGTAGATAACTGCACTATATATCAAGAGCATGGCTACTCAGAACCAAGAAGTCAACTTAAATAAGCAATTTAGTGTTTCAGAAAACAATTAGTAGTGAATTAGTTAGTTATTAACAGCACATACTGAAGAAAGATAAAACCTTCACTTTCATAATGTGTCTTTAAAAAAATAAAATCAGAATATAACGTACTTGCAGATTACTATTCTGCAACCCCTTGCATCATGTTAGACTACTTACAATTAATTAGAAAGTGAAAGTACAAAGGAAAAATACTACATGCATCCCACTAGAGATAGAGTTTGCCATTTATAAATTTTAATTGGAAAGCCATTTAAAAGGACTATTTCTGGAAATACGAAGAGCGAGGTGCTTACCTATTTCATCCATTATATTCAGTACTGAACACTCATTTGCACTGCAGAGGTCTACTGTGAATCCATAGCATGATCCTTATCACCCCTTATGCATGGCTTCAGTCTCTCAGCCTACATTTAAAAAATTCAGGCCAGCAATTTTGTAAACCTGAAGTAGAAAGGAGGTGGCGTCACGGAAGGAAAGGTGCAGTTTCAGGAACTGTCGAGAATGCATGCCATCAAGATATCCTTTTGAGGTCAAAACTGACCCACTCTCACCATTTCTGGCCCAACACCTAATCAAAATGGAGTTTTTCACATCCACAGCATCATGAGATTATACGCAAGGACAGGGAGGGGGGAGAAGTCTGCCGAGCCCTTCCCCATGCTCTGCGTCAATAGATTTGGGCTTAGCCTCTGTTAAGCAGCTCAAACCACCGGTTATTGGTGCTGGCAGCTGTCTACCACACTGCCCCATTTCCTACTTCAAAACACACTGCCTGGAAAGGAAGCCTTGGTCAGTCATCTCCAACCTGCCTCCAAATAAAATGGAAAAGTCAAACAGTGGAGCCTCCATGTTTGCCTTGAACAGTCCTTCAATAGTCTAAAGTACACCTGCACCCCCTTTTTCAAACAGCTTAGTGAAAAGATCAGGTACAGTAATATTAAAAAATCCAACATACATTTCAAGATCAAAAACTAAATTGAGATGGGGCCTTGATTTAAATGAAGAATTTTTGCATGTGTACATAAGCAGATTGTTTACTCAAGATTTTAGTATTGAGTATAATGTTTGACATTTTAACATTTCTTGGGCATCAGGTAATTCTTGATGTGTTTCTGTTGGTTAGATAACAAACCAGCCTTTTCAACAATGATAGAGCAGTCATTGACACCGACATCTTGTTCAATATTATGGCAAATCAGTTACTAGCAATTTAACAGCAACTGCTATATGACTTCCCTCATCCTCCAAAAAAAAATACTAACAGAGCATCAAACCAGATTTTAAGAAATACCTGTGCTACAGTGCTACCTTTTCTATGTCATGTTTCACTTTACACTGCAAGATATAAAACACATCTATATAATATGACCAAACATAATCCTCCCCTGAAATTCCCTCATTATACAGTTTTTTACAAAATAATTAAAATTGGATTTGTCACATCAACAAAATCATGCCATCATTATACCTACCATTTCAATATCAGCACCTCATAAACACATTGGTTTCTACACCAATCATTTGCTCAGCCGTAACAACTACTGTACTCGTGTGTCAGAAGGGCTTCTCCCACCCATTCTGCATGCTGGCCAACCCACACAAGCTCAAAAAGGCCCACAGAAGTCAAAGCTCTCTCCTGTCACCAGCGTCAAACCGGGGCTGCAATGTGATAAAAGCAGCCATGTGGCTATGATATAACCAGGGAGCCTGGGAGAGTGGGATTAAGCATGTGGTCTTGTCAGAGCCTTCCCATATACCCACAGCAATGACATGCTCAGGAGCACTAACACCATTTCGCCTCTCACAATTTGGATCTATATATTTAGATGAAAACATTCCTATTGTCCACTCTTTTTAGCACTCCTTTATTCAAATTGTTGGTTCTGATGCAAACATTCTCCTTTGGTCCCACAACTGGAACAACAAATTTTTGCTGGAGAACTGGCTACCCTACCATAAGAAACAGTAACTAAGGCTCTAGAGCTGTTCCTGTGAAAAACTGTGAGCCTGAAGCAGTAAGGTTTTATGGAATATTAGGGAGGTAAATTGCTAAACACTATGAAGTTTGAGTTGAAAACTCCAAACAGAGTGTAAGTATTAGTTATCTTTGATTATGAATACTAAAGATTAATTATAATTAATTTTATTATCCTTGTTCAGATGATGAGCAGGTAACTTGCAAGTGGTCCCCTTGAGGAACAGCACAAGAAGTAAAAGCACACAAACAAAAACAAAACCAAGCTCATTCAGAACATGTCCATAAACACCCCATGGATACTGACAGTAGAACAGAATTAAAAACCTACCGAGAGAACAGGTTAAATTAACAACACTCCTCCCCCCCCCCAGTGCTTCTAAAAGCAGTGTTTGTATATTCTGATACATTCACACAGAAGTTCAGATCACATGGCCTGAGGAGGTAAAAGCTATTCTATCACTGACATGCAGGGCAAATTAACTTGCTAATTTGCTTTCTAATGCATGGTTCACTGAGCATACAATTACGTAAAAATGGAAAATAAAAACTCATGCAGTCAAGCATATTAAATTTGTATGAGCTGAAACATTATACAGAGCTTTTTTTAAAAATTCTGATACATGCGTATACTTTTTTGTAAACCCAACCACATTATTCACTTTTAAATCAGTCACATGCACAGCAGTGAGCATATGCCATCCTTCTCTAGCACTGCCAGACAAAAGCTACATTGCCAAAAATAGCCACAGAGTGTGCTAGAGTTGCTGCAGAATGCCCTAGATACATTTAGGCCATAAAGATTGAGCAGCATTAATGCAAGGAAAGGTTAGGCAGTAAGGTTCATAACAGGCCATGGCTGAAAACAGAGAGGAAGATGAATTTCCATCCTTGAAGCTAATTTTTAATAAATGTTATTTTAGCTCAGTTTAAAAGGGAGAGTTAAAAGGGAGAGAAAGCTGTTTCCATGTCGAGCAGGAATGCATGTGCATATACACGAATCATCACAGGAAGAGTGCATTAAAATACTTGGTAGAGGCTTTCTATGAAAAGCTTAGCCAAAGAAAAAGGTGCTCTTTTTTGTTTTTTTAAGAAAAGAAATATAGAGAGTTGATTGTACAAGGGTACAATCCTAGGCTCTGGTAGATGTTTCTGAATTGTCTTTAAATATGATTTATTCCTACTCTTCTTTTTCTGAAAATAATAGGAAAATCTAATAGTTGGTCTTTTTTCTAGATCATGTAAAATCCTGTAAGCTGGAAGAGTTAAACAAGTAAAGATCAGTGTGCTAAGTGTTTAGGTCAGTTTGTTCAACACGGAGCTTGCTGATAACAAATGGGGTCTCCCTGTCTGTCTCAAAGGAGAAAAAGGATCTTAGCTCAGGAGTTAGCGGGGCTCATTAACAGCGCTTTAAACTAGATTTGAAGGGGGACACAGACATAGCCAGGTTCAACAGAGATAAGGTGTAGGAAAAGGAAGACTATAGCAACCACCCTAGTAGCAAAAGGAGGTTTAAGAGGGAATACCTCGAGCAAGCGCAAGCAGCCAAAGACATAACCACAAGACAGGACTGTGGGGCATCCCTTTGCATCCCTACTGAGAATACTGACACAATCAAATACTTCTATGAAGTGCCTGTACCCCAGTATGGGGAACAAACAGGACAAACTAGACATCTGTGTGCAGTCACAGGGCTTTGACCTCACCACAATTATCAAGATGCGATGGGATAACTCACATGACTGGAATGTTGTCATGAAGGGCTACACACTGCTCAGCAGAGATAGAAGACACAGTGGTGGAGTTGCCCTTTATGTGAGGCAACACCAGGCATGTACTGAATTCTGTCTTAGGGTGGATGATGAGCGAGTGGAGAGCTTATGGGTTAGTATAAAAGGGCAGACTAGTAAGGGTGACATTCTTGTAGGTGTTTACTACAGGCCACCTGACCAGGAGGAGGAAGCAGATGAGGCCTTCTACAGGCAGCTAAAAGTAGTGTCACAGGCACTGGTTCTTGTAGGGGACTTTACCCTGTCATCTGCTAGAGAAGCTACACAGCAAAGCACAGAGTAACAGTCTAGGAGCTTCCTGGAAAGCATTGATGACAACTTCCTGCCAAAGGTAGTGGAGGATCCCACAAGGAATGGTGTGCTGCTTGGCCTTATACTAACAAATGGGGAAGGCCTTGTTATAGATGTGAAGGTCGGAGACAACCTTGGCTACAGTGACCATGAGATTGTGGAGTTCAGTACTGGGCAAGGAGGAAGCAGGGCAGGAAGTAAGATTACAACCATGGACTGCAGGAGGCTAACTTTAGCCTCTTCAGCAATTTTCTTTGAAGAATCCCATGGGAACTGGCCCTGCAGGGAAGAGGATCCAAGATCACTTCCGCCAGGCTCAAGAATGATGCATTCCAATGAGTAAAAAGTCATGCCAATGGGGGCAAGAGACCCACGTGGATGAATAAAGAACTGTCATTACACAAGCGCAAGCAGGTGTGATCAGGGTCATCTTCACAAACTTCAGCCACTTCATTTCAACAAATTTTTGGTGAGCTGGGACAGTGACAAGCATATGTTTCTCAAATACTGTGACAAGAGCTAATTTCTGCAGTGAAGAGGACAGTGTTCTGTCTTTCTAATCCTATCCTCCAAGTTACCTCTGAGGAGGAAAGCTCTGTCTGAGTGAAGAGATCATTGCCTATATCAACTGAACGAGACAAAATGGATTTCCCCAGATTAGCAGAGGATTGCCCTACACTGGCAGGCAAGGCTTCACCTTTAGGCAGATGAGCAGTAGGAAGACAAAATGCATCTCTACCCATACTCTGTACCCTAACTGACTTGACTCTCCAGGTGGGCCTTGTTACATTGCCTGTGAACCACCTATTGCTCTTCCCTTATGCCTATAAATGTCTCCATAATAAATTGGCCCATCAGTTGTTTATCGTACAGGTACAGATTTATTCAAATTTTTTCCTATTCTTTACCTATCAAAACAAAATAAGAATATTTTTAATTGTTTTCTTTCTGGTAAACAGGAAGCAATCACATTTATGGGGCTGAAGAGTCTCCTAGCAAGACATATGCTTCCACTGCAGATTCAATGACCTCATGAAATTATTTCAGTACATTAACAGAAAAAGCTTCTGAAAATCTGAACAAGCAGTCACTTCCTTCCTCCCCAGCAGTAATAATACAACCTAATTTTGTTTCTGTAGAAGCCAATATTCACTGTGCCATGAGAACAAGCAGAAGTCAGGGCTCCTTCACTGTTCTGTTGGCTTTGCTCCTGGCCCACTGTGTGAGCTCTGTCCTTCCAATTGCACACAAAAGGAGATGCCCTCACACTCTGGCGCTAGCATTTAAACATCAAAGAGAACAATTAAACAAAAGCATTGGTACTGAGAGCAGATCTCATGTTGAAAACACTCCCCCAACTCCAAAGAGCATTCGCTGAAAACAGCTAACTGCAATAGCTTAAGATCAAGACCAATATAAAGATCCCCTCTGCCCCTTTTGAAAGTTCAGTCACTTCCATGGCTATCCTGAAACAACTTGTGTAAGGCAAAGTATAGGCAGAAAGAGAGGACAGGGCAGGTAACTGCTTGGCAGTTGACAGATACCAGAAGTGCTCTGCGGTTCCCATTCCAGGAAGAGAAAACAAATACACATCTCTCTCCAAGTCCTCATGAGCCATTTGTAAGGAACAATGCCTGCACATGACCCAGGTAGTCCACCAAGACATTTCATTAGATGCTGAAGAAAGCCTTCTTTCTGCCCAACAGCGTGATCCAAAATGTGCAGATTAATTTTTATTTTTAACCCATAATTAATTACACATTTGATTACACAGTTTAAGCAAAGAAACTTTCTTCAACTATGCTGTTATGAGCCTTAGGATACTGATTTGGTTTCAAGTATTTCTAAGTGTAGTTTATATCAATGTACACATTTAGACTTCAGTTAGGCCTATATCCACAGAATTCTTTTTTTTATTTATTTTTTTTAAATCAGCTAATTTGATTAATAATATGGTTATGGGGTAATTTACTTGAGTGTGAGATTTGCTTCCCTTGTACCCAGTGTCCTAGAAGAGGAGAGAACTTAAGAGTTATTCCACACATTTATGTACCTAAGCAATGATGTGTGATATACTCTTCAGTAGGAGGCTGTCAGGAGAGTCATGGCTTCCACTGTTGAGCAAAAATAGGCAAGTTTCAGTTACAAGTAGTTAGCATTAAGCAGCAGTATACGTAGGTTTCCTTAAGAAGAAAACAAGGGTAGAATCGAGAAGCTTGAAGTGCCATAATTTGCAGTTAAGTAGTGTCAAAAAAGGAAATTATTTATGTTTATTGCTATCATTTTGGAGCTCCAACAAATGCAGGCTACAGCAGACGAAGTTGGTTTCCCTAGGATTTTATTACTGGAAAGACATGGAAATTTCAGCTAACAGTTCTAGGGTAGGCCATTTTCCTCAGGAAGTGCACTCCTTTTCCAAAATAATCTTTTAGTGTAGTGTCAAAGTGCTACACATGTAACTGCTGTACAGTATCTGTGCTATGCAGGTACCCTTTAGAAACAATACCCATTCACTTTTGTTGTAAGCACATCTGCATTTACAAGTGACTACACACCTACACATCTTTTCTGTGAGAACAGCCAGGAATTGCACCTTTGCTGCTGGTGCACCTTTTCTCCCAGATATTTCCCCCTTTCTCCTAGCAAACAAAAGTCGGTGGAAGGAACAGTCTCTTCCGCATTTAGTTAAGCTGTATGTTTGGCAACTCTTTGAAGAAACAGCTCAGGACAAAGGAATTTGGTGAACAGATTTAAAAACCAGAGCCACACTATCAAACACAGCAATTACTGAACAGTGAATAGAGCCTGAATAACTGTGTAGCAGTTAAGTATCTGATTCAGTGGCAGAGTAGGAAGCTTCATTACTCCCCAAAGTGTTACTTGAGGCAGTTTCTAGACTGCAGCCAAATCCTAGTCTTAAAGCAGCAGCCTCATTAGCACGTTAAAGTACTTGCCAAAAAAAACCCCCAAACCAAAAACAAACTCAAACCCAAAAAAGAAACAAACAAAACAAAACAAAGAAATGCCAAAACAACTTCCCCCCACAAAACAAAAACAAACAAAAAATCCCCAAAACCCACCAAAAAACCCAAAAAGACCCACCCCAAAAACCCGAAAAAAGCCTCTCAAGGTAGCCAATAATTTTTGGGACCAGTTCACTGTTAAATAGTGCAGACTTCAGAGACCACACATGAAAGAACTGAGTGTACCACTTTACTTTTTTTGTGATACCCTCTCTAAGGCACAGGCTAACTGTATCAGTCACTTCTAGCTTTTGTGTTGCAAAGTGCTGACTTTATACATACTGGATGACATCCACAATCCATCATTTAAGCATTTCTGTCACCCTCTCTCTCTCTGCATCATGATGCATCGCTTGCAATAAAATAAATGCAGTACAGTTGAATCCAGTGCCAGGTCCGCACAGCATAAGCAGTGCAGCAAATTGATGGTATGGATGCAAAACAACCTGGACATTTACTGCCAACAGCATAAGAACAAACCCAAGGAATCTGGACTCAGTCCAGCATAGTCTCTCCAGTTCTCGTAAACGCTGCTTTGATCTTTGGGAAATGGTGAAGCACAAGTCAGATGAGCTGGTGGCACACAAATAGACACTACTCCAAGTAAACAGACAGTGCAAGCTTCTGGGAAGCTCAAGTAAACATTTCAATAAAGCAATATGAAGTGTGAAAAACCAAGATTTCAGGAACAAAAAATAGAATTAAAGTAGAAATAACTCTTCTTCATAATGTCTCTCTTCCCTGTGCCAGACACTGTTGACCTATCTTCCCATCAAATCCTATGGAGCCCTGTTCTCTGATGAGTAGCAGGCTGGGTACTTCAGGACTGAAGCCCTTTGTTTTTCCACACAAGTAATACCAGGCTGTGCTGGAGCAGCATTGCCTGCAGTCCTGCCAGCATGCTTCAGCCCTGACTGAGGGGAGAGATGATTCAAACCATTTTACAAGTGTCCTGCTCTAAACTCTCTTTCTGCAAGCTGCCTCATTGGTCTACTAAATCCCCACTTGCCAAGAAAAGGTTTTTAAAAAGTAACTACTCCACTGCAAAATTATAAAACTTTTTATAGCTATATTTTGAGACATGACTGAATGTGACAGCAGGATGTACAGACACACCATTAATTCAGAAGATAAACAGATCTGGGATTCAAAGGCCGATGAGAAACCTGCACCAATTTTTTCAAGGTAGCTTGAGGTACTACAGCTATACCTGACCTTGGAAGCTTTCTCATTCTTTGAAATCAATTTGAAATCAATCTTTCAAGCAAGAATTAGACACTAATTGTTTACATGCAAAACATGGTTCAGCTCAATAAAGTCAGAGAGATCCAGACAGGGCAATAAGTGCTTTCAGTTCGTTGCCAAGAGAAAAAGATAAGTGTTTTGAGCCTGAGTTAGATTCACTACTTTATCAATTTCCTTTGCTCCAGAAGAATTACAACAAGGACAAAGTTTCAACTCCTATTCAGAGAGGGCTTCATTAAAAGACCTTTGAAAGAAGTTTTAAAAGCTATGGGAAAGGACCACACATGAAGTCTAGCTTTTCAGCGCTGACAAACAGAAGTACTTAAGTCCTTTAATAGGTGGGCTCAACTGATACCATGGGACATCTTTCCAGTTATGACAGCTGATTAGAAAATTCAGTGTCCATGTACTTGTAGAATTAACTACAGTAGCAATAGCCTAGCAGGGGTTTTTCCCCACTCCCTTAGAAGGAAAGTACTTAAAAGAGCAGTAAGAGGATCTAGAGCCATTGTCTGCAAGGTTTGTGTTTCATTCTGCCAAAGCTTGTGATGCAATCAATAGTGTAACCTCTTCCCGCGCTCCAGATGGCATTAATAATCTGCCCACATCTGTATTTGTTTAAAGATCTTAGGGGAAAAAAATGGCACCCTGTGTCCCCCATAGATAAGTGTTCTTACTTTGTTTACCTGGGGGTACTCAGCAAACCATTCTGGCAGGCAATCTCCACTGCCATCGGCTTGGCCACCAGCACCTCAGCACACACAGCTTTCGGCTCTACTGGCACATGAAGGGTAGGGCTCAGTGCACCACATGCTACGCAAGAGGCCCATTAAAACAGCCCTACTCTGCAAGCAGCAGTGTCTGAGCAGCTCTGACCAGCTACAACCCATGCTAGCCCGGCCCAACCAGGTCACAGAGTACAGCACCGCGTAACAGCAGAAAAGGCACAACTGCCAATTAACATAAGCCTCGACGCTTCGCTTACTCAGCAGCGAGTTGTATTCGACACAAATTAGCTTCTCTTTCAGTACAAAGTCCCAATTAATCTTGAAGGCATGCAGGACACCAACGGACCCCTGATTTTCCTAATTTTATTTTTCTCCCTTTAAAAACCAAAGCATAAAACATAATCCAACACTGTACTACTTTACAGCAGCAAAAAAATAAAGGTACTTGGAATGCAGCTTTAGCATTTATAATTGCACAGCAGTGTGTTATATAACAGGAAAGCCAGATCTCGTTGGATTTTCCCATTTAAAGGTCCCAGAGTGCAATAGAGAGCAAAGGTTTAAGCATATGCGCACAGTGATTTCACAACATCTTTTAATACCTGCAAGTAGTAAAAACTTCTCCAACGTGTGCAAGCAAAACATTTTGTTAAAAAAAAAAAAGTGACATATACCTCACAAACATATATGTTATACTATATATTAAATCCTTATGGAGTATAAATTAGAACAACATTAAGTATACAGAACATTCAAGCAAAAGGTCAATCAAGTACGTTTCACAAAAGAAAGGGAGAAAACCCTGTGCAGAGAATGGGAAGTAGGTGCACTGTTGCTCAGTCACAAGTAATTAGAGCCTCTTTGGCTGGCTGTTTTTCCACAGAATAATATTCAGTAATCCCTACACAGCATGAAGTATTTGAGTCAGATGGGAAAGCTCTCATTATAATCACTACTGTCGGGATGTTCTGCAAAAACAAGTTCCCCCTCCCCAGAGAGGGAAACAGATACCGTGCTTGTAAATGTTACTAGACACTGTATTTTTTCTGTAAGTCACAAGAATTTTCATGTGAAAAGGCAGTCTTTGCAGCACACATCTCAGAATGACTGTTCATCAATAACTGGTTGTCTAATAGCCAGTCTCAGAAGACACTTGCTTTAAAATTAAAAAAAAGCCTTCCTCAATTGAAGAGTATGCCTCTGTATTTACAAATACACGGTCATGCCTTCTGGAGAGAAACTTTTTATGAGGGCATGCAGTGACAGGACTGGGGGAATTAGCTTCAAATTGAAAGAGAGTAAGTTTAGATTAGATGTTTGAAGGAAATTGCTCACTGTGAAGTTGATGAGGCACTGGAAGAGGTTGCCCAGAGAAGTTGCGGACATCCCATCCCCAGAATTGTTCAAGGCCACTTTGGATGGGCCCTGAGCAACCTGGTCTAGTGAGTGGCATCCCTGCCCACAGCAGAGGGGTTGATCTTTAAGGTCCCTTCCAACTGAAGCCATTCTATGATTCTCTTGACTTTCGTGAGTCTCTTTCACTCCCAGCCTCCTATCTTGGTGTACTTTCACACTACTCCAGTCTACCAAAGTGAGCTCAGGCTGGATATTCTTTGAAGGGTTGAGAAAGAGGAAGGTAAGTCTTTAAAAAAACAGTAGATGTCTCCCCCTCCTCCCAGACACACATTAGAACAGGTTCTGTAACCATGGAGAAAAATTCAAAATCTTATTTGAATTATAGCTGTTGGATCCTGCTTACTTCACAGAACATCCCATTTATTAGCATGCAGTAACTGTACCAACCCAGTTTGTTATACGAAATATCTTGGCTCATTTTAAGAACTGATAAAACAGATGTTACTAACATTACAAATACAAAAGTGAGCCCTCTCATCAAGTTGCTCCCTATCTTGTTTCTTTCTAAGCTATGTTAGCTCACATCATTTCAAGAGCAGAGGTCTGCTTATGTGACTCACTGGATGCAGTGTTTCAAACCACACCCCCAGGAGCCACAAAAAGGGCAAAACACAAGAGTGATTGGTAAGCAGGAGGGTAACCTCTCTTAACAGAGACGCCTTTCTGAAAGCTTCTGGGAACTTACCAGTCAAGTTTACAAACCCAGATTGCTGTTTCCCCTACTTAAAAAGCAAAGCAAAGCAAAACAAAACAAAAACAACCACTCCCTCAAAACAAAACAAACAAAAAAAAACCCCAAAAAACAAACAAAACAACACCAAAACCAAACAAACAACCAACCCAACAAAAACCAAAAACAAAACCCCAAACCAAACAGAAAAACACCACCACCCAACCCCCTCGCCAGAAACAAAGAATGCAAATCACATCTTAAAGTACCTCTGCCCAAGAACTCCACTGAAAGCTGGCCTGCAGACTTCCACATCAGGAAACCTTCTTGCCTTGATTTATAGGGGAAAAAAAAAAAAGCTACAGTCCCACCATCTGGGACTAGATTAGTGATAAGAGCTTGCTACTGGCAATTATCTTGATATTTTCAAAAAGAAATCCTAGGACAAATTTAAGAAAACTCCAAAATCAGAGTCTGGAGTATCAAGAGAAGGACCATAACAGCAGCACTTCCTCAAAGAGTAAGCTAAATCTTCACTGAGATAAGAGTTCCATTAAAGGAAACAGCTAGTAGCAGCAAAACAGACTCAACTCCTGTTTACAGAGCAATAGCAGGGCCTGTTTGCAGAGCTAAGATGAACATAAATCACCTCTACAAACCTTGGGGTCAGGAGCCTGTTCAGAACTCCAACATCATCGTAATCATGGAGATGCTGTCGTCACTTCTCAGGAAGGGAAGAATCAAACCATCATACTGTCACCTTAAATATTTCAATCTAGGAACATTGTTCATTATGCAGATGCCACAAACAGGATGGCAACTAAACAAAATCCTAACAGAAAACAGAGGCATCTGTAAGCGTCACTGTGGTGTGAGCAGCACAGTCTGCACTGTACAGCTTTCCTGAATCAGTTATTGACTACAAAGATTTAAGTCAAACACGCTGTAGTGAAAAGCCAGGCTACTCTGCATACAGCCTGCAGTGACACTGAGCATCTGAGACACGGTATACAGCAGCAATTCAGATAACTCACAGGGACGGTGAGGTTCACAGAAACTCCCTGGACGCAAACTGTAACAGTTGTGTTTCTTAACCTTGAGAATAGCCTGGTGAAGAAAAATACAGGCACAAAAGTATATACATACATTATGGAATAATTCAGAAAAAGCAGATTGGAAGTGTAAGAACATACCAAAACACTGATAACCCAGGCACAACAAGCACAAACTGCTTGGTCTGCAGCCTGGTTTTATTGCCAATACCTCACTCAGCAGCTGGTTGTTGCTGTCCTTTTCTGGTTTACAGATGGCAACTGCCATCTGCTTTTTTCTTTACCTCTTATTTCGCAGTTCAGACTGCAAGTAAATACACCATCAACAAAGTTAAATGGCTAGAGAAGGCTGTGTTTTTAAAAAAACAACAGGACAAAACCTACTTTTTCCTTCCTTTGCTGCAGGGAATAAGAGAGTGAGGTAAACATGTTTTCATTTTTCTAGTGAGAGGGAATGCACATGAAATGTGAAAGTAGCATTGTCTAGAATTTGTATGGACTGCATCTCCAAGATGGGGTGCACATTCCTCAAGGAAAGCACTGTTACAATTAAGAAGGAATGACAGGCAAGAAGATTCATCAGTTTGTTTTCCATCACGCTGCCTCTGCTGGACTCAGAAGTATAAGCCAAACTCCACTGTGCAAACTCTACTGACATGATGCCTCTGTGTCTTCAAAAACAGCTCAGACATGTTTGATGTGATTCATGGTGTCCTAGCATACAAGCCAAAATTTAGCACTGTAATTTTCATCAGTGCATTTAGTCAGCATGCAGGCAATGAGGAAACTAACTTTGAAAAAAGGAAAAAACCAAAGCTGGAACTGGCTGTGTGAAAGAATGACTTCTCGTGTCAAGGGCGGGTAACTGGATAAACCTGCATTTCCAAAATAGCTTTCTGAAAAGCTTTCTGAAACAGAATTGAGAAACAAGATAGCTTTGTATACTAAGATACAACAGTATGAATCAAGTTCTGTCAGCAGTTCTATAATAAGCCTTGCCTGCACAGGAGTTTAAAATGAAGATGAAAAATATCTGGAATTCAAGAATGAAAAAAAAACCAAGCCACTTCAGCACAGTTAACAATATGTTTTAGGGTACTATGAGATTTTAGGTCCAGGATCTTTCACTGGACTTTCAACTAGTCAGACTGCCTCTGCCTAAAACATCAGCACTACAATCATATTTCCAGCAATTAAATCAGAACTCCAGCGTCCTACAGAAAAGTTAATTTTGAAAGTGTTGCTTCCTCACTCCTTCTCTTTATTGACTCCCAGTAAAAACACGATAAAAATTCTTCTTAATGTTTTCTGTGTCATCCAGTATCCTCAGATCTTTCAGGGAACATCCCTGTTCTTGATACAGAAAGAGTGCACTTTTTCAGCACAGCATACCATGCAATAGGAGGCGGCCATGGCACTAGGTTGCAGCAGAGTTCCTCTGAAGACAAAATTCCACCAGCTGGAGTATTTCCTGGCTGCAGGGGTCTGTAGTGGCACCAGCCTCTTTACACAACCCTCCACTGCTAAACAAAAAGACAGCAGCAGATCACAGAAAAGATCTGTGAGTGTTGTGCCTGGTATACCAGACTGTGGAAGGACTGTTGGTCCTACATCAGCTTCAGATGTAAGAGGAAGACCCAGAAGAGCACTGACTGTGAAAATAAATAAATAAACAAATAAACCTCCATGTGAAGGACTAGGCCACTTAGTAGGCACAACTGGAGGTTGTGGTATTAAACAAGAGAAATAAAGACTGATTGCTGACTGAGGTCGTCAGCAACCAAACTACAAATTCAGTCTCTAAGCACAGCAAGTCCCTTCTGGGATTTCCAGTACCCTGACCATTTCTCCTGGGTTGTTGAGGTTTTTGGATAACTCAGAACAAGAGGCAAAGAGTCAGTTTGCCAAGGAGTTGACTGTAAATCTAGCTTCCAACACACACTGTTGAAGATCACTTACTGAGATGAGGGAGCAGTTGTGAATCCACAAGTATGGCTTCTAACAGGAAACCCCTGCATTCCCTGAAGCCAGCAGTATAGACACTAGCACCAGAAAAGAAAGTGTGCTTCAGTTAACTGAATTTTTATTCCTAAGTGACAGGCATCAACTGGAAGATTTCTGTGATTTGGAATCTCTGCTCCTGGCCACATCTTACAGTCTCAGCAGATACCTGTGCTTGATTTGCGCCAACTTGTAATTCCAAACCTAGTTTCCTCTTGCTGACAACTGCACAGATAAACTCTATAAATTAGACATAAACTAAAATCTGAAGAACTATAGCTAGTCCTTAAGAAAAAATTATCTTTCCTCTTCGGATCAGAAGAGCTTCAACAGATCTGAAACAACTAGATGATAATCTATTTCCCCACAATTAACAGAAGGGAACAAAAACTTCAACAGAGAATCTTGTGCCATTGAAGCTACAGAAGGCACTATTCTAATTCAAAACAACTGAAGAGTTCCCCAGCACAAACACACACAGAGTACACCTACAGGTCCGTGTCAGTACTGACAGAGCAGTACAGCTTTCCACTTGTACAGCCTGCCCCCAAACCCTTGTCTCCTCCACTAGTACAGGGGCACAACTACTTTCTGGAGAAACCTGCATCTGGGTTAAGCTACAGTGACCTGCCTACTGGAAGTTTGTTTAATCTAGCCATAATCAGCAAGTTAATCATTTAAAGGAGAAAGTGAAGCTAACATTCAAGTGCTTCTCCTCTGAAACTGCTAGTACAAAACCAGAATTTATACAATCTGCATGCTATCCCTAGTCGTTCCTACCTTGGACTAAGCAGTTATGCTACATCTATACATACAGATCACTAAGATGGGGTTTGAGACAATTTGGCTATTCAATGGCTGTCATAGTCAAACCTATAAATCAGTGAGTGTTTTGTGTAGAATTTGGTACATGTGACTCCAGTCCACTGAAAAAGAAAAGTATTTTACTTCATGCAATGAGAAAGTCCAAGTGTTAGAATAGTCCCTAATTTAATTTCTGATGTTTCATCTGCATTTTTATTTGCTTATCAAACATTGCCCCATAGCCTCCTTCACCTTCATTATATAGATCCGATCCACAGATATCAGTGTCTATTCATACCACGCTTCAACTCAGTGCAGCTAAAACTCATATGTATGAGTTTCAAGCAGTGCTTGGCTGCAAAAACAGTGCACTATGAGATGCACTTTCAGTGAGTGAAGGCAGTTCATTAAAGCAAATTGCATCAATCATTGTGGTACTTGTTCTTCTGGCACATTACTGTTGTGGCCTATGGTTGTGTAGACTAGATTAAATAATACCTTAGCATGTCTCACAAAACAAACAAAAAACCCCACAAACACAAATCACTTCTGAGGAGACCTCTGATAATAATACAGGGCTATTCTGAAGTACTTTCATTTAGAACTCTCAATTCCCATATACCAGAAAATCAAGATCTCCAGTTGTAAAGTACAGACTGAATTTACGGAAGCAGGAAAAAAATTAAAAAGGCACAAAAATTACTCTTATTAGGTAGATGAGTAACCAAAGAATGTACATATGTGAGTTTGGGCAGGAAGAAAAATTATGTACTCCCACTGATTGAGCTGAGCCCGATATTATGTAGAGCTCCATTGTCACTTGCTTACAGCCAGAAGCAATGCTCTAGGCCAGTACTCATTGATTTCTCTGGAGTTCAATATGACAAGCAAAAGGTTCTCTCCTAAAAATAAAGCCAGACTTTTACATACCTGGATACAAAGCCAATTTAGGATACAGCAGTTTCTGAGCAAGCTTGAAAACAGCAGCAAGAGTGCTGAGACTTACCAAACGACAATCACAATAATATCAGGGGATCTAACTGCAACATATTTCTTTTAAAAATACATGCTTAGCTATTGCCTCAATTTTCCACTGCAAAATAAAAACACAGTACTACGCAGGCGTGAGCAATGCAGTACAACAGGGCACAGAAGTCCATTTCTTCTTGCTGTCAACTTATTCCAAAGGCCTGTTACTGTATAAACCCTTTCAAAAGAGTACTATTTGCGTATTTTCAGGGGAAAAAAGAATACAACAAGACCTCAGAGAATTTAAAGATTCTTGGAAAGATCGACCACTTTCCAGGTTTCTCTCCCTCCCATAAGAAATGATCATAAACTTACATTCTCTCTGCATGTATTTTCCACACTGTAAGAACTGTATACCAAATTCAAGGTTTTTAAAGTCGCAACTTTTACAGTGGTAATAGCAAAGAAGGAAGAAACTCCACTGCTTGCTATCAATTTTCATGAGTGGTGTTTCTTATACAAGGCTTTCTTGAGAGTTATCCAAAATAAATCGAACTACAATCTTTTTGCAACTTCAACAAGTATTCTGTCCTGCAAGTACAGTAGCCAAATACTACATCCTGTTCTCACAAGGACAGCTCTGCTGAACACTATTTTATCATTTAGATCTTGGTTGAAATAAACCTGTTTACTTAAAAAAGTTACTTTGCAAAATTCAGTCTTTCCTTAAATGGGACTATCCCTCAGTTTACATGCCAAGTTAAACTGAATTTGCTTTAACAAATAATTTAAAGACTGCTAACATTGTACTTTTTTTGACTTTTGCCATCGACATACTCAATGTCAGGTAAGCTCCCTGAGCACATGAATAAACTACAGGCTGTTTCCCCCTCAAAAAAGTCAACAAAATATCTGAACACTATCCTCCAGAATCATCAGTGGAAGCCTCTTCTCATATAACTGAACTAGAAGTGTAAGATGATTCTTACCCAGCACAGATAAGCGCTGTCAGTAATCCCAGCACACACTTTGATGAACAGACTGTGTTACAACACAGGCCAAGTCCTCAGACCTGGGACTTTCACTTTGAAAGCCAGAGGGACTGAACAAATCAGATTTGCTCCACTGGTCTCCAGATATATTCCGTGCTATCCCCCAGACTTTCAGCATAGTCTCTTTGCTGTACTGCTAGTAGATTACTTAATATTAGGATCTCTTCGTGTCATTATTACAAATGGGATGTTTCCTGCTACCTAGCACCTACAGCTATGAATGGAGAAACTCTATAAATGAGACAGCTTTGCAGTAGTTTCCTGAAAAAAACACAACTTCCTTCTTTACCCAAAGAGCTGCAAAGTAGGCAATGAATACAGGGCTTTTCTAGGAATGTACCTTCCAGATACTTTGAGAGTTGCTTTTAAACAAATGTCCAGAAAAATCACAGATACTTTTAGACCCCCTCTTCTCCTGGCCTTGGCTAGCAGAAAGAAAGAGGAAGTGCAGAGAAACACTAGAAGAGCTCACTGGAAGGTGCAGGATGACAAATCACAATGCCCAGGTTCTCAGCCCTACCCCTTTACACAACCAGCACTGTAATGGGAATTGGTACCTTTCCTTCCTTCCACCTACTCTTTCTCCTCACTTTGCCTCAAATGCAGATGGGCAAGATAAGGCTACCAACTGTCATGAAAACCTCCAGTACTTGATTTTGGTGAGCCAGTTCATCAGCCTTTGACAATTGCTCACTGTTCTGCCCCAAACAAGGAGGTCAGCCTACTGACTAGCATCAAGAGGCATCATTGAGACAACCACCATCCCAGGCAGTTTTGCTGGTTTAAAGTGTGGTGGAAGCCAGAGACCAAGCTGTCATTCTGGATCCCGCCTGAAGCACAGACTCTGCAGCGTGGGATAAAATTACACTTCCACACCCCATGCAATACCTGTTTTGTAAGTATCCAGTTTCAGTTTCCAGGACTATCAGTTTAATGTCCTTGAAGATGCCAAGTTCCCTTTTCTTTCAGGTATCTTAAGCTTGCATTTGGGTATAGACGCACAGCAACAAAACAATAACTGAACTAAAAGTTGGAAAATCAGAGTTTAAAAAGAAATATATATTTCCCTAATAGGTGCAGAACATAGAGACTAAGCACATAAACAGCTGTGTTAGAAGAAATCTCTCTCAAGTCTCTGGAGGAATAAACCCTACATCTGAAATGAGCAGTACATACAAACATTACCATCCATGCAACAGTGGTAAAACCTGCTGGTGATCACTGACATCACTGCCATTCACCAAAAGACTGAAAAAAGCACTTCTCTTGTTTTCAAGATGACAAAGAATCAGTGTTACTATTCATAAAACCAGGGCATAAATGTCTAGCTTTGTATTAGCAATACCCACTCCACAGATTAGAGGTACACTCCCTTGATCAGTTTTAAATAAACAGGAAGGTGAAGGATTCCATTGTTAAGTCAGTTCAGACTTTTCATTGATTTGTTATAAATGTCATAACTATTTCAGTTATTAAGTATTCAAATCCATAATCCAGAAGCATGAGTATTACTTTTCTAGCCTCTTCAAAGGACAGTTTTAGAAACACATTATCAACAATCTGAGAAGGTCTTTCTCCTAAGAGGAAGGAGAGGAGGCATCACCTAAAAATTTCATAGAATTGAATTTTAAGACTATATCCAAGGTGCACAAAATGAACAGGAGCAGACGAAAGAAATCATGAGGCAAATTGAATTGTTTGTGCCTGAATTCAAAGAATGGCTGAGGCTGAAGTTCACACAGAGAGGATGGATACCTGTAATTAAACACTAGTTTACTCAGCCCTATCTTTGTGATTTACATACAGAACCATTTTCATACTGTTATAAGTAAAATCGGCACTAGGCTCAAATATCGTAGTAAAAAGTTTTATTATAGATTTATATAAAAATCAAATAAGCAAAACAGCGCTGGGTGTCTTAGTGAGCTTTCCTTGCTCATCTAAGGCACACTTCAATAATTTTCAGTCTGCCTTTTATAGGTTTGGAGCTGCTTATCTCCTTTAAAATCCCCTCCTTTGTTCATCAGGTTTATCTGCGCAGGCTCTGTTCTTGTTGCCAAGAGGCTTTACGCATGCGTATCTTGTTGCTAGGAGACAAGCTCGGCTCTGTTCACTTCATCCTTTTGATGTAGTCAGCTTTTTCTGCGCATGTGCTGTCTTGCCACTGGAAGAGAGTTCTGTTCTCTTTTTCAGTTCTTTTTCTTCTTACATAACATAACAAAATATCACTAATTATGGTAACATAACATTATGGTTTGTGTGATATATATAAATAATTGTGATTCGTGAAGCAAATGGGTGACTACATTAAAAACAGACTAAATAGATTCTAAAACTTAACTACACCCCCACAATGAAACAAAACAGACCCTCTCAAGGTCAAAAGGCCTAAACCTTCTCACTATCCTAAGGATGAAATATAGTACAACTTTAAGTCTTTAGGCGCCTACTCGTCCAAGAGTACATGAATTAGGACTGGCTGCAGAGATAGCTCTTTTAACCTTAGCTGTAAATATAATGGAACTTTAAATCTTTAGGCGCCTGTTCATCTAAGAATACATGAACTATGACTAGTTGTAGAGATAACTCTCAGCTTCAGTTATGAGAAAACTTCTCATTAAACATTTTGCCAAAAACTCACAGAATATACAGGTATATGATACAATCAATATGCATGAGGTAGTCAAGACAAACACCAAATGAAATTATTATTTGGAACTTATAGAAACTTGGGACTTTGTTTATCGCAACTCGTAATTACAATGTTGCAAATATAATTTGATAAGCAAATTATCTCTCCTTTGGTCTTTATTGGCTATTACAATTTCCCCCTCTTCTATTTATCATTAATTTGCTTATCAAACCTTATTACAGCTTCTCGGGCTGCACTCAAGGTAGGAAATGGTTCAGCTTTAGATGTTTCTTCGCTCGATTCGGAATATGGCTGTCTCATTACCATAAGTTGTACTGTTTCAATCCTACCTTTAACAAAAGTTACAAATTTATTCAAAATACAAGGACCAAATGTCAAAGTAATTAACAACATTATTAGGGGGCCTATTAGGGTAGAAATTAAAGTAGTTAACCAGGGTGATTTGTGAAACCATGATTCAAACCAGTTTTGTTGAGTCTCTCTTTCTCTTTTCCTTTGAAGAATTCCTTCACGTAATTTAGTCATAGATTCACGAACTACCCCTGAATGATCTGCATAAAAGCAACATTCTTCTCCTAATGCAACACATAGCCCCCCTTGTTGTAAGAATAATAAGTCTAATCCTCTCCTATTCTGTAGGACTACTTCAGAAAGTGAAGTAAGAGACTTCTCTAAGTATGATATTGATTTTTCGATTCTCACTAAGTCTTCATCAACTGCTGCTCTTAGAGATGTAATCCCTTTATTTTGTTCAATGAGGGATGCAATTCCTGTTGCCGTTCCCGCCGCTCCCAGCCCAAGGAGCATGGCGATAGTTATGGCAGTAAATGGTTCCCTCTTTTGTATCCTGTGTTTATTATCATCCCATTGGTCAAGAACCAATTCCTTCGAATGATAAAGAATTCGGGGTATTATTGTTATTTGAACACAAAAGTCTTTATTTTCATTAAATATTCGTAAAGACAAGCAGGGAGTGACCCCCGTCTTGGAGCATATCCACCATCCTTCTTTGCTAGGTATAACCCATTTCTTGGTTTTATCAAGTTTCTTGAGGGTATAGCTGCATAAGTTTCTTTTCGTTGGAGGTACATTTCCTATGCACACTCCTTGTCCTCTCACCTGCTGGAGAGTGATTCCTATTTGTTTTTCCCCCCAATTACATTGCGTAGGGTTGCCCTGATTGGATATCGTAACTGAGGTGTTCAGAGCTATCCCCTCATAGAATGGAGGTTTGATGTCATAACACAACCAACAGGAGTTAGTTAAGTTAGAGTCGGTGTGGTTAAGTGTGTTATAGGCCGCTTGCATCAATTTTAACAACGGTTCTGTTTTCTCATGTACCTTAGTGTAGGTTGAGATTCTACTAGAGTCATTAAAACTTACAGTCGGGGCAGTTGAAACTGTGGAGGTGTGTCTTTTTCTACTCTCTTTCTGATTCAAATTATCCTCTTTTCTCTTTATTACTTTATTGGGTCCTACTGCCAGAGGGCGGTGGGTGATTTCTTGTTTTTTTATGAATATTAGCCCTCCCCTGTCTGTGCCAGCTTCCCAGTATCTGATTCCCCAAGTTCTTCCTATCAACCATCCTGGGTCTTCTGGTTGCAGTACCTGGATGGTAATATACTTACAATCGCTATACCTCTTCGATCCTCTAGACAAAACAAATTGTGAAGGTTTACAGCCAGGTGGTCCCCATGTTGTCGTTAGATATTTATCTTGAGAATTAGGGGTCCAGGCGGAAGCAATAGTGGCACAGTCCCAGTGTGCACAATAATATTGATCAGGGTAGTTACAATATCCTTTCCCTGGATTAGATGCAGGACAGAGATAATAAGGTTTCAAATTTGAACAATGTGGTACAGGAGCTATTTGACACAGTGTAGCAGAGAAACTGGGAGATCCTACAGTAAGATTAGTCCTAACTGTTTTTAGATCACTCCATCTGTTCAGAGTCCACTTGTACGGCCGATGTGGGCTTTCCCTGCTTGGGGAAAGCTGCCACAAAAATACTACAATCCATATATAATTTCCCATATCTGTTCTCCACTGTATTATTGCTCTGCCTCCTCCGTCTACTCCTTTGCTGGGAGCAACGGGGTTCTATATCTTCTCGGCAGCAGTCAATATTCTTCAGGAGAATATGGGCTCTTGATAGGTTCTTGTGACCTTTTCCTTTATTTCTCTAGATCCATATGTTTTCTAAAAGTTGGTTGGTTGTGAACTCTGTTTTCTAGGCAATTTTAACGGCACACTGTTCTAGAGTTTTGTACCAAAATTAGAAAATATTTTATCATGGACTTCCCAGTTCTCTGGTACCAACTACTCCTATCTACAGAATAACTTATCAATTTCTAAACATTCAGTTTCTCATCAGAAGCAACAAAGAACTCTCGGCAATTCGTACGATGGGTGTCCTGCCTACTGCTGTACAATATCACTCTATACCATATAATGTACATTTACAACTGACCCAGCTCCGGGGTCTTGAAACTGGGTGTTTTATACAGGGTATCTTCTGTGCAGGTCTTTCTGGCAAAGTAATTTCAGTCTCAAGATCACAACAATGAGGAAAAGTTTTACCTTTTTCAGCAATTTGGTATATCCACTTTCCCCAGCCTGGTAGAGGATTAGCCCACTTATCAATGTCTATACCGAACCCTTATTAAGGTTAGGTCTCGAGGTACTTCAGACCAGGAGTATAGGCTGGGCTGGGTCCCAGTCTCGTTCAGGGTTATTCATTTACCAGTCCAGTTTTTCTGAACGTCATTCGGAGATTCCCAGGCTGAGGAGTTACAGTCCATTCAGGAGTGTTGACTGGCCCCTTAACCCGAGATGCGTGAGTCCATCCTCTTTCAGCGGTACGAATGGCTGTATCTGTGGTAAGAAGAACAACAAAGGGTCCTTCCCAACGAGGCGTTAATGAAGACTCTTTCCATGTTTTAATTAATACCCTGTCTCCAGGTTGAATTCTGTGTATTGCCATATCCAACGGGGGTCTCTGAGTTACTAATCCTTTTTTCCTCAATTCCTGTCTCCTTTTCATTAACTCAATTATATATTCCCTCAAGAGGGTATCTTCCACCTTGGGATTTTCAATCGGGATTCCAAAATCATATGGCATCCCATACAGCATTTCAAATGGTGAGATTCCTGTGTCGGTACGTGGTTGGGTCCGTATATATAATAAGGCCAATGGCAAACACTTTACCCAATTCATTTTAGTTTCTATCATTAATTTAGTCAATTGCTTCTTTATTTCTCCATTCATTCTTTCTACTTTACCAGAGCTCTGTGGATGCCAAGGAGTATGGTACTCCCATTTGGTTCCAAAAAGTTCTGTTGTTTCTTTAATTATTTTAGAAGTAAAGTGTGGTCCCCTGTCCGAATCTACTATTGCCACAGCACCATACCTTGGAATAATTTCTTCTAATAAAATCTTAATCACTGTTTTGGCTGTACATCGGGCTACCGGAAAGGCTTCTACAAAGTGGGTGAGATGGTCCACTAACACCAGTAGGTGGCGATACCTGCCTACTTTAGGTAATTCAGTAAAATCTGTCTGTACTTTCTCAAAAGGTCTCTTAGCTATTTCTCGTCCCCCTTGTACTCGTTCTCTCAATTGCCTTTTGTTTACCCTCTGACAGGTTAAACACCCTTCTAAAATTTTCTTTGCTATTCCATAAACTCCCACACAGGCAAACTTGTTTTCAAACTGATCCACTAATGCCTGTATTCCCCAGTGGGTTGTCTCATGTAATTTCTTCATTATTCTCTGAGCAAGCCCTTTTGGAAGTACTTCTCGACCATCTGCTAATAACCATTTATTATTTTCTTCTTTCGCTCCAGATTGCTGCAGTTTCTTTTTCTCTTGATCACTAAAACTTTTCAGGACATTTCTATCTTCTGGTTCTGAACTTGCCATTACTAATAAAGCTGCTTTCTTTGCTTCCTCATCTGCTAAATTGTTGCCCCTAACAGTAGCTTTTAACCCTTTCTGATGCCCTTTAATATGTACTATTGCAATCTGCTTTGGCTTTCTCAAAGCTTTTAAGATTTCTCGTATTAGAGTTTCATGAACAAGTCCTTTACCCTGGGTATTAATCAATCCTCTCTCTTCCCATATCTTGCCGAAGGTGTGAACTACTCCAAATGCATACTTAGAGTCTGTGAAGATAGTGCCTGCTTTTCCATCTAATAATTGTAACGCTCTCAACAGTGCATATAACTCACAAGCTTGGGCTGACCATGTCTTATCTAAGGGTCCAGATTCTCTGACCTGAAAATTTTCTCCATCTATCACTGCATATCCTGACTTTCGATTCCCATTAACCACCCTAGAAGAACCATCGATGTATATTTTCTCTCCCGAACTCAGTTCTTCTTCTTCTAAATCCTCCCTAATCTTTGTTTGAAGATTTATTACCTGTAAACAGTCATGTCCTAGATCTTCTTTAGGTTCTCCATATAAAAATTGAGCTGGATTTTGCACATGTGTCATCTCTAACTCCAGATCCGGGGAGTGCAATAGGATACTTTCATATTTTAATAGTCGACTATCAGTCAACCATTTCTCAGCCCTCTGTTGTAATACTCCTCTTATATTATGGGGAGTAAATACTTTTAATTTTCCTCCAAAAGTCACCTTTATAGCTTCTTCAACTAACAGAGCTGTAGCAACTACACATTGCAAACAGGTGGGCCAACCTCTACTTACTGGATCCAGCAATTTTGAATAGTACCCTACCGGTTTCCTCTGTCCGGCCCAGGTCTGGGTTAGGACTCCATATGCTGTACCATTTTCTGTATTTACAAATAGATAAAAAGGTTTCCGATTGTCTGGCAGACTTAACACAGGTGCATTTACTAAATCCTCCTTCAATTTTTCTAAGTGCTGTTCATCCTCATCACTCCACTTTACTAGCCCCTCCTTGGTTAATTTTTCATACAAAAATTTGACTTTACTACTGTAATTTTCAATCCATTGCCTACAATACCCAAATAGGCCCAGAAGTTGTCTAACCTGTCTTTTGCTCCTGGGTACAGATAGTGACAGAATTCCATTTACTCGATCAGGATCTAATTTCTTATGTCCCTTGCTCAACCAATGTCCTAAATACTTAACTTCTTCCTCTGTAAATTGCAATTTGGACTTTGACACTTTCAAACCTTTTAAACTTAAGAAATTCAGAAGTCTAATGCTTTCATCTCTGACATCTTCTAACTTTTCTCCGGCAACTAACAAATCATCAACATATTGAATCAAAACCGTACCCTGGCGAGGTTCAAAAGACTCTAATAATTGTCCTAAGGCTTGTCCAAACAAATTAGGGGATTCTGTAAATCCCTGAGGTAGAACAGTCCATCTAAGTTGTTGTTTCCTATGTGAGTCAGGATCTTCCCATTCAAAAGCAAAATAGTCTCTACTCTCTTCTTTCAGAGGACAAGTCCAAAATGCATCTTTCAGGTCGATCACACTATACCACTTATGGTCAGGTGAGAGTTGGTTTAGTAAAGTATAAGGATTAGCGACTACAGGGTACCGGGTAATTGTCCGTTTGTTTACTTCCCTTAAATCCTGCACCAGACGATATGATCCGTCAGATTTCCTTACCGGCAAAATGGGAGTATTATGAGGTGACTTACATGGTTCTAATAATCCTTGTGTTAAAAGTCTTTCTATGGTCGGTTTAAGTCCAACTCTTCCTTTATATGGGATGGGATATTGTTTCACTCTTATTGGTTCTTCTGGATTTCGAATTGAGACCTCAAATGGTTTTATATCTAGCTTTCCCACAGAATCAGGAGTAAACCACACCTCAGGATTTATTTTTTTTTCGTCCTCCGCCGTAAGGGCATATATTTGGACTTGTAATTTTTGATCTTTCACTTCTAAATTTATTCCCAATTCTATTATTAAATCTCTCCCTAACAGATTATACTCAGCCTCAGGAACTAATAGAAATGTTCCTAATGCATATTTATTCTGGGCTTCTATTTCCACATCTTTTATGAGGGGCACCTTAAATGGTTCTCCCTTGGCCCCTACAACTTGGATTGTGTCTGAGGAAGTCGTGCAACCCCAAGGTAACTTTTGAACTGTCGATCTTTCTGCCCCTGAATCCACTAGGAACTCAAGTTCTTGTTGCTGGGGACCTATTTTAAGTTTTATCAAGGGCTCTGTATTCTTCTGGGTCCCCAGCAAATAGAGCCCCTGACTCCCCTATTCCTCTTGGTAAATCTGTTCATCTTGCAATCTCTTCCTGCAATTTCTTTTTATGTGTCCTTTCTGCCCACAGTAGTAACACTCTATTTCACTTAAGTCTAACTGCACACGTTCTCTAAAGGGTTCACGTTTATTAGGTCCACAAGGGGTCTTCCGTCTCCGTTCTCTATCCCCTCTTTGTCCTCCTTTTATAGCTGCCACTAAAATTCTTGTCTGCTTCCTCTGCATTTCTTCTTGTCTTTTCTGCCTTTCTTCCTCTCTCTTCTGTAATTTTTCCTGTCTCTCCTCTCGTTCCTTTTGACTCTCTTCCTCCCTCCGCACATATACTTTCTGCGCAATCCTCAACAATTCATCCATTTCCTTACACTGCCAATCATCTATGTCTTCCAGCTTCTTTTTAATATCTGCCCATGCTCCACTCACAAACCGCATCTTAAGCACTTGCTGTCCCATTCCATCACCTGGATCCATACCAGAATAAAGCTGGAAAGTCCTTCTAAGTCTCTCTAACCATTCAGTTGGGCTTTCCTCTTTCCTTTGATATTCACTGAAAGCCTTTGTAACATTCTGCCCTCTAGGGACAGATTCCTTTATCCCCTCGACAATTATTTCTCTCAGATCATTCATATTTCTTCTATGATTTGGCTCATTATGGTTCCAATTAGGGTTTTCTAAAGGCCATTTAACATCTGCAGCTGGACCCTGCCGGTGCCTTTGATCCCAACCTTTCATTCCCGCTTTTCTAATCATTCCCCGTTCTTCCACAGTAAATAATATTCCTAAAATTGACTGTATTTCCTCCCAAGTATATATATTAGGACCTAAAAACTGGTCAAACCTCTCAGCCACTCCCAAAGGATCCTCTAAGAGATTTCCCATCTCTTTCTTAAATGCTCTAACATCTCCTGAATTCAAGGGAACTGATATAAACCCTATCCTATCCCCTTGATTTCTTCCTCCCCCCATTGTAGTCTCTCTTAAGGGGTACAACTGTGACGTGTTCGTGGATAAAGAGACTATTCCTGAAGAACAATGCTCTGTTTGCATGGACTGTGGAGTCATTGGGGATATTATGTTAGGACTCTGTGTTTCAGGAGCTGCTGACTGCTGCGCTTCCTGAGGGGGGGGTGGATAGGGTGTTTGCTGATTTCTCACTCCAGCAGCCACTGACAGGGTGGCTCCCTCAGTTTCAATAGGGGAGAGGGATGATTTTGCTGGAGCTGTGGGAGTGAATACACTCTTGTGATCATTCTGAATTACAGCACCATACGGAGGTGACCCCCTGGGCATAGGCCAAGGCAGGACATATGGGGGGGGTATTTTTTGAAACTCTTTTAGGTCATAAGCCGTCTTCTGTCCTTTCTCTTCACTTAACGGGGAGAGAGAGATTCTAGTATCCACTTCTATCCATAGGCTAGCATACTCACATTCCTCTGCACAAAATGGTCTTTTGCCATTCACATACAAATTCAAAGCCTGACATATCCAATCTTCAAATGAACCATACACCGGCCAAAACAAATAATCCTGTCTGATTTGCTTTCCTCCCCATACTTCCATACAATAATGCACCATCTTCTCCCTCGATTTTCCTTCTCTAGAGGGATAATCATTCCAATACTTGATCATAACTCCTAAAGGACTATCCGGGGGTATAGTTGGTAACCCCACCACAAACTCATTCTCTAGTTTTTTCTTCTCCTGTGGGGTATCTTGCAGCTTCTCCTTATGATCCCCCATTTCACCCCTCCCTTTGGGTTTTTCTTCACTCTTAGGGCTGTCCTGCACTAATTCACAGCCACCCATGGGAGTAGAAGATTTACTTTTCTTCTGTCCCATCTTCCAGAATGCTTTCACACACAAATTCACCTCAGTCGCTTCCCTCCTTTCGTGATTTGTCTCTTCTGGAAATACCAGAACTGCACTACCGGGAGGTCTCAATCACTTGTCCTGCTGGACTTCTCAATCCCTCGCACTCCGGGATTCCCTCCCCACCGAGAGGGGTACGCAAATACTTACCTCTCCTGGATAAGTCTTCATCCAACTCCTCGCTGGACGGTCCCTTCCCAAACCGAGCGGCACCTGGTACTTTTACTCTCTCTTGGAGTAAAACACTTACTCCCCCCGGAGTAAGTCTCCGTTGAACTCTTGTCGAACGGTCCCTCCCGACTGAAGAGGTTTCACTACTCACTTTTTCCTGGAGTTAGTCTTCGCCCGGGCTTATGCATAAGAATTACAGGGAACTGCAGTAATTTTATTTGCTTATTTGCTTTTTCTAAATCTTCTCGGTCGGAATTTCAGAGTCTGTGCTGCGGAACCTCTCCCCAGGACCGTCCAAAAAACAAGGACGGGGGTACCCGTCCCGGGTAGCAGTTCCGCCGCCCAGGAACCCTGATCCGAGTCACGGCACCAAAATTGTTATAAGTAAAATCGGCACTAGGCTCAAATATCGTAGTAAAAAGTTTTATTATAGATTTATATAAAAATCAAATAAGCAAAACAGCGCTGGGTGTCTTAGTGAGCTTTCCTTGCTCATCTAAGGCACACTTCAATAATTTTCAGTCTGCCTTTTATAGGTTTGGAGCTGCTTATCTCCTTTAAAATCCCCTCCTTTGTTCATCAGGTTTATCTGCGCAGGCTCTGTTCTTGTTGCCAAGAGGCTTTACGCATGCGTATCTTGTTGCTAGGAGACAAGCTCGGCTCTGTTCACTTCATCCTTTTGATGTAGTCAGCTTTTTCTGCGCATGTGCTGTCTTGCCACTGGAAGAGAGTTCTGTTCTCTTTTTCAGTTCTTTTTCTTCTTACATAACATAACAAAATATCACTAATTATGGTAACATAACATTATGGTTTGTGTGATATATATAAATAATTGTGATTCGTGAAGCAAATGGGTGACTACATTAAAAACAGACTAAATAGATTCTAAAACTTAACTACACCCCCACAATGAAACAAAACAGACCCTCTCAAGGTCAAAAGGCCTAAACCTTCTCACTATCCTAAGGATGAAATATAGTACAACTTTAAGTCTTTAGGCGCCTACTCGTCCAAGAGTACATGAATTAGGACTGGCTGCAGAGATAGCTCTTTTAACCTTAGCTGTAAATATAATGGAACTTTAAATCTTTAGGCGCCTGTTCATCTAAGAATACATGAACTATGACTAGTTGTAGAGATAACTCTCAGCTTCAGTTATGAGAAAACTTCTCATTAAACATTTTGCCAAAAACTCACAGAATATACAGGTATATGATACAATCAATATGCATGAGGTAGTCAAGACAAACACCAAATGAAATTATTATTTGGAACTTATAGAAACTTGGGACTTTGTTTATCGCAACTCGTAATTACAATGTTGCAAATATAATTTGATAAGCAAATTATCTCTCCTTTGGTCTTTATTGGCTATTACAATACACTATGTTCAGTCACAGAAACAGTATTTGTTTTACAACACAAGCTTTAAGAAAATATTGAAGCTGTTAAATGCATGGTTCTCTTCCTGTTTTGTCTGGTTTCTTTGAGGATATAGCTGCAGAACTGCTGGAAAGCTGGTAACTAAACCAAAAACTAATTGAAATGCAAATTAACCTTCTCTAAACCTGTAAAAATTGTATTTGAAGAGTGTACTACGTAGTAGAATTCATTCCTGTATGTTTTAAAGGGAAAGGAGAACAGAGACTGTTAATGAAGGTAAAAAGGGATATTCAAAGTACTTTTTATTTGCATTCTTCTACTACACAACAACTGGATCTCAAGACCCCGCAATAGTGGGTGCCATACAGATAAATAACAAAAATGTAGGCCTTGTCCCAAAGACAAGTCGAGGAGAGGAAGTTAAAATATTTGGTGAAAAAGCAGTGAATACAATTCACATCAAAGGAAAGGAAGTATCAGGAACACATGGCTACAAAGATCACTGCAGGCTTTTAATATCTGCAGACTGAAAAAAAAAAAATCCTTAACATTGTCATTATTTGCTTGCACTGGAGGAACAAACTCATTGCCTACCAGACCTCTCCAACTATAATACAGACAGCCAAAACCAAGAAAAGGAATGGCCTATATCAAAATCAATTTACAGAAAACCTCACAAATGTCAGCCACTTTAAGATCCACATAAATATTTGTTTCCCGGATGACAAAAACAACTCTCACACAAAGTCTAATCAAGTCTTCAAGTATTCTGAGAAGACCTGGACTATGAAAATATTGGTTATTTTAAATCTTGTGATGATATTCAAATACCCTTAACGGAGGAAGGAACTTCTTTATTACTTTGGATCCATTAAATGCTTCTTGGCTTTTAAACTGATGTACAAAGACAGATCCAGCATGATAATAGAAACTGCAGACGAAGACGACATAAAGCCCACCTCCCACAAAGATGACACTGACTTAGAATGTGCTACAGAAGTGGGGGGGAAGGAACCTCTCAGCAGCTACAGGTGCTTGCTGAGTAAACAGGACAGGTAAAGAACTAAGAGCAAACACTGTAAAGCAGCAACAGAACAACAGACACTAAAGACTCAAGAAAGCCTCATATGGGTCCATCACACAGTCAGAGCTGCACTGGAGTGACCTTACTCAGTACCAGGTAGGGAGAACACCATGCTGAGTACATGCATTCTCCATTACCAGGCACTCCAGCTCTAACCCACCTAATGACTAATAACACATTCAAATGTAGTTATTTATCCACATATATCGGTGTGTAAGTGGTGTTCTGTTCTAGAGACAGTATGAGCCATTTTAAGTATTTACAAAACGAAAAGCAAATGAATATACTTCCAAAATATTTTGTACAGTTTCTTATATTATTTCTCACTAGGATCAGCCAAGGTAAGCCACCAAATTTTTATCTTATTAAAACCACGTGCATTTGTTTGTTTGCTGCCTGTGTTCCCATGCACATTCATCTACTTACATTTCACAGCAACAAGAGAAAATAAAGGAATAATTGAAAATCAAATCTCGGTTAAAACAAGAGACAAAGGATAAGCATATCTGTATAACTGCTGCAAGTAGAAAAGAGAAGCTAAGTAAACAAGAACTTTTACCCTGGGAAACTATCAGTGCTATTAAACAAAACCAGGAAAATTATTGATTTTTAGCTTTATGGACTGTTGACTCTGGAAGTCATCCAGTGGGTGACAAAGGAAAGTAATATGCTTCTTAAAACATTAAAAACTCAATAACCTCACACTAGAGTTTGTATCTCCATTTTATATGGGCAGTTTCAAATACACAGAATAGCAGGTAACTATGTACACAAGACCCTGACACAACAGGCACATTAACAATGGCTAGTAATAAATATTTTATCATGATGCTCAAATCCATTCCGAGGGGAAAAAAAGTACAAGCTGCAAACTGAAGAAAAAGAATAATCTTATGCTCTGAATTTGTTTGTAAAAGCTACCAAGCTACCTTCTTCCTTCAGGAAAAGAAATCAGTTAGCTGTAAATTATTCAGTTCTAATAAATACACATAGTATAAACTTGCTATTTAAATGCTTTCTAGCCTCTCTTGTTACATGGTAGAATGGTAACATCTGAAATTTAAAACAGTGTCTTGAGGCTACAAACTAGCATTTGTTTTGTAAACAACAACTGATACAATTCATCCCCCTTCCCCAATAAGACCACAAAAAAGAGTGTTCATATAAATAGAATCACCTGATCACAAAAAAAAAAGAATAAAAATTCCAGCCACAATTGTAAATTGCAGGATCCATGAGGGAAACAGTAATTAGATGATATAAGATAGACAGTGGCTACACAGGCTTAACAGACCTGTTACAAAATCCATGGCTATTAGGATCCCTCTGACACCATCATTCACCTACCTTAAACACCACAAATATTTTCCTTTAACAGTTACAATTTGTTAGGGTTTGTGTTTTCTCTTTGATTTGTTTTGGTTTGTTGTCAGACTTACAAAAGTCAGCATATTTGAACAATGTGTATTTTTCTATACTCTGCCAAAGGCTCACTGTCCCTCATGCACAGAAATGGAAGTAAAGCCAGTTTTGCATTGTCTTTGGTAAAGCTGTCTTCCAAAACAGGCTGGTATTACATTCTGTACTCTCCAAGCCTACAATCACCTTGGTTTTAATAGTTATTTGTCCAGAGCGTGAACAGAAATCAAAGTAAACATACAGAAATTCACCAATGTATTTCTGATGCAGAATCCTTATCACTACCAGAAGAAGTGGGGTTAATAACTAAAATGTACTTTTTTCTTCATAGCCAAGGCAGCTGATTGCATAACAAGCCGGGGGATTTAAATACAGGCACCTATCATACATAGAGATTTTGTGGGTGCCAACATGAATTGCCAAACTGCACCAGCCACTTACAGACTCTCTCTAGCACACAGAAGAGCTAATAAAACGCTGTGCCTGCTGTGCAGCATATCCCACACACTGCCCTGATCACACTGCAGAACTGCAACGTACCTTTCAGTCTTTTGGAATTCCCGTTCTTTTGCTGCTCATCTTCTTCATCAATGGTGAATAAGCCCGGGGGATTTGGCCTGGCACTTTTCTTCAGTCTCTCTTGTCGGAGGGCAGTAGTTGAACCAGGCATGCTGCTATTGCCTCTTGCTTATTAAAAAAAAGGTAAGAAACTCCAGCCCCTGCTTAGCTACTAGCTGCAACGCTGTCTGTTCATTTCAGCACTTGTAACAGATCCCCTATGGATAAGCAGTATGCAAACAGCTGACGAATACCAACATCCAGTCGGCAGCAAAAGGCTTGCAGTCTTTCCCCACCTTGAAGGAAAGCCCTAATTAAAGGCACATTGGTTTGGATGCTGCTCTTCTCTGTCTTAACTTGTTCAATCAAATCCTAGCCCACCGCTCCAGGTTCTTTGCTGCAGCACCTTCTTCCCTGCAACCAGCATGCTAAAATATTCAGCACGGAACACAAGAGGAGAAAATATGATACGCCGCTGTTAACAGTTGCCCTGACAACACTGACACATCCTAATCAAAGGGGGGGGGTCTATGAGTGCTGTCTCCTCAGCTGCAGCAAGCCGGCCTTGGGAACGCTGTCTCCTGCACGCTTGCAGAGAGCTGGAAGCACCTCGGCAGCAGGGGCTGCTCCTTCCTCCTCTCAGGGCGGCGGGAGAATGGAGCTGTGCTTGCACAAGCAGATGAGCACTGAATGAAAAGAAGCCTGGAAGGCTCCAGGCATGAACCTGATTTTTGCTCAGCTGCTCTGTTTATTCATGTTCAGAAATTTTAGCCTAACCTAAAACAATGAGGATGAGTCTTCTTCCATATACGTATATTGGGTGTCATGTGTGCCACCGCCCCCCCTTAATCACTTGCCTATGCAGTACATACCTTTTGCATTAGGAATGCATACACCCACAATTACAGGTAGGTGTTGGAACATTCTTTTTCACGTGTGAAAACTCCAAAATCAGAATTTCTAGCTTATATGGACAACATAGGACAACAAAATCTCTTTTGGAATGAATATTCTGTACCACACCATTAGTTTTACAGCACTGACCATTAACATATACTTTGCAAAATGAGCAAAGTCCAAACAGCCTGGGTGGTTTTATTTAACTGATTTCCCTCAGATGCTAGCATTCTGGATTTTCTTTAGCCACTTGTGACAGAGCACTTTCTCACAAGTTTTGCAATCTGCATGTTCCATCCTTCACAGCTCCAAATGCCACTACACAACATGCTGGATGTTTCACCTGAGAGACACCTTAATCTTCATCCACTTCCACCTCTCTAATTCAATGTGTGCTCACCATTTCGAAATGCTACCAAAGAAAAACTGCAAGCTAGAATCACTCTATAATGTTAAAATTGCATGCTTTTTCCTCACTTCGGGGTTTTGTTTTTAAGAGAATATTGATGTAACCTAATCAGCCACCACAAGATGGCACAGACATTAGTCGACAAATCTGTCAGCAGCTCATTGAAAACGTGAGGTGATACAGATGCATTGATCACCTCAACAATACAGGTAACAATTCTGAAGAAGGGTCAGAGTTTATGACATCAATATGGTATGTATCACAGTGGCCTGGGATGCTCTTCACGGAGGAGTCCTGGATCATGCTCAGCTGGCAGGACAGCTCTGTTTTCACACATCTCAGGCTCATAAGCCAGGAACACAGTGGATGGAGAAGAACACAGCACCACCTGAAGGCTCAGCTGCACTATTCTTCCTTCTTCTCCAGCACAGGCACTAAACACCCTAAACTAAACACACTAAACCAAACCAAAAGTCTTTTGCAGGAGGACACTATTTCTGAACCGAGCCCAGAGCCCAGAGCCCTAGTATGTATTTCCTCCCGGCTACATCCTGCCCCTTGGCTACACCTTGGACTCTCTGGACATACACGGAAGCTGTATACAATGACATTTGTCTACAGTTAGAGAAGCTTTGTACTAAAGGGTGAGGTCAAAAAAAAAAAAAAAAGGCTAAGGAAAAAAGCTCTAACACAAGCTGTTCTTTAGCTCAGCAGTTAGCCTTCTGGCATTTATACAGGCTAGTACTTTATCCCATAAACAGAAACAGCTTCATTCCTCAAACCCCATCCACCTAATGCCTCCAACAAATACTACATAACAGTACACATACAGCCACAAAAAGAGGACAGTAGTTAGTCCCACCAATACTTTTCATACATGCCAAGTCTGTTGCCAATAGAACTAAAATAACAGAAAACATTACTTCTATGATAGCTTAGTTAAATATTGCTCCACCCTGTTTCACTGTTTTAAATCATTATAAAAGGATTACTACCTTTTTAAATATTATGTTTAATTACCTTTAATTGCTAATTAAACAGGCACTTTAGAACATATAAGTATGTGACACACAAAATTACACCTGACTGGAGGGGCTTCCCAGCTTACAGGTATGATGACTGCTTCAGCATCTCCATTTCCCTATTATCAACAGAGTCATGCAGAACAGCTACAAGACTGAGAATGACTTTCTTGGTCCTTGCAGGATCCCCTGCACCCATACGAGTGACTTGCTCTGAGTATAAAATGTAGTAACGACCAAAGTTCAATGCTTCAGAGACTGGTGAAGATGGATTTGGGCAATGACACACAGGCAATTGAGGTACATATTTCTTCCTGTTGACTTACTAATGCAGATGTGACAGAGAAAAACTATCAACAGGACATTCAGCTTATGCAGCAAGATTTTATTTCAAGGCCCCCGTGGCTAAAAACTATGCCAGTCCACAACATGTTTCCAAATGCCTAATAAAATGCAACCTATCACAAATAAAAGACACCTATTATAATACAAGATACCGTATAACTTCAAGTACTCAGGGTCTTTATTTTTGTGTGTGTGAAAAACATTCCTAGTAACACTATTAAAACATGCATTAAAGGTACCAACACTGCATAAAAAGAGATTGTACACACCACCCCTCCCCAAAATCCACTGGTTTAGGGCAGGAAAAGAAATTCCCAAGTATTCCTAGGAGGAAAGCTTTGCTTATTTCAGCCTTGTCTCAGCTGCTTGGCAGCTTCTATATGAAAACTCGGATGAAAGCAACGTTCCCTTGAGGGAACAAGGAGGTGCATAATTTAGTAACGAGGCTGTTAAATTCTTTAAAAAAAGAAAACCCCAAAAACAAGAATTTGCTTACATAACACCTATTATAGTTTTTTCCCCCTCTAACCATTTAGTCATACTGTGTACAATCACAGCTGAGCTCTTACCGATGTGGTGAGACTCCCTCAAGAGATGGAATGAGAGCAACTGCTTATCTTGAGTGCACTGGATAATTTTCAGGTTTTCCTTTTTACCACACCTACAAACTCAGGTTTGCAGATAAACCACTACACTTAAACACATTCGCTTTCATCCACTGGATTTTATAAATATAATTACCTGCAAAAAATATCATCTGATATGCAACAGTCTTAAACAGCAGTTTGAACAAGGACTATTAGGACAATTATATCATGATGTGGGAAATGTAAATATTTATAACAACACGTTGAGTGGTGTTTCTGCTTTACCATCAGGTATTAACACTGGATATCTCTATTTATGAAATGAAAAGCATGTTGAAGTCAGTCACCATGATACCTACATGCTGTCTACTATGGTTAATCTGATAATTTGCAATGGCTGAACTCTAGATTTGCAATCTTCTTTCATTGATAAGACTGTTTTAGTCCCTGTAAACAATCCAAACAGCACATGAAAGGAAAGAGTGGATGTGGTATTCAGTGCCATGGTCGTGTTTGGTCATAGGTTGGACTTGATCTCAGAGGTCTTTTCCAACCCAACTGATTCTGTGATTTTGTGATTCATAGGGAGGAAGGAGGACAAAAGGCAGTATTCAATGCAAGTCAGCTAGTTAACAGAAAAGAAAAAACTTGTGAAACCAAGAAAATTTGTACCTTTCGCAAGAGCTGGTAAGCTGTGGTGACCAGGACTATATATTTTAAAGGGAAAAAAACCCCAGCTGGTTTAACTGAAAGTCATCTTGTATCATTGGGTATGTCAGGATACATGATAGAAAATCAAGCCAATTCAATATAGGATCATATACTGTTGCAGAAGGGGCAAAAGAAACATAGAGAAATTGCCTCCGAAAAGCCTACAAACAGAAACACTCAAGACATTGCTCAATCATAATATACAGATTTTTCCTCTCACTCCATGGAACACCCACTGTATGATCATCAAGCTATATTTTATAGGAGTCTCATGTCTTTCTCCTGCTATTTTCTTAGCATAAGAACAGTTAAAATGCTGTCTTAAAAGAATACCACACCAAACCAGCAAGCAATCAAGAACTCAGGGTTTGACAGAAGACCATCCGTGCCCATCTCACACACCCCAGACCACCTCTAATCAAAAAAAAAAAAGCCAACATTAAAATAAAAAATAAAAAACAAAACAAAACAAACACCACGCAAACCACCAAACAAAAAAAAACCAAAAACAAACAAACTACCCAACTCTTCAGTACCTCCAGGTCTAACAAGCTCTCAGTCTTAACACACAAGAAAACTACTGTCTGTCACTATTTAGAAACCCAGTTATTCATTGAATAGACCACTAGTTAATCTCCAGCCTTCAAGCTCCCCTTTTTCCCTACTGTCAGGCAGAAGGGTTAAAAAAAGCTTTGAGGCACAGACGCACCAAGCTAGTTTCAGAAGCCAAGGCAGCCTGCTCACCACTGCTCTTTTTTCTGACAATTAAGCTTTCCAAAGCCTGAGGTAAGTTACAAGTGCTAGCCCTGGTTTCTCCAGTTATAAAATGGAATAAAAGCTTTGGAAGAATTCTTCTGAAAGAACTCAGTGATTCTTACAAAATAATTTTCTCTTTTAAGATACTTTGTATGACTTGACTTTATAAGAGCTACTGAGGAACCATTAAACTATTGAAACAATAAAGAAAAGACAAATTTAGACTATGAAAACAAAACACTGAAAAAAGAAGTCACACATGTGCTTTAGTGCTTTTAGAACATCATCCTGTTTTTCAGTTTTATCCAAAAGTGCCAACAGCTGAAGAACATTCTCTTGCAGGGTACCAAAAAATCCCAAACCAACCAACAAAAAAACCAAAGCCCCAACAACCACAAATTCAAGACATATTTCTAAAGCAAATTAAACATTCACAGAATCACAGAATCTGCTGAGTTGGAAGGGACCCACAAGGATCATCGAGTCCAACCCTTAGCCCTGCACAAGACAGCCCCAGGAGTTACACCATGTGCCTGAGAGTATCATCCAAATGCTTCTTGAACTCTGTCAGGTTTGGTGCTGTGACCACTTCCCTGGGGAGCCTGTTCCAGTGCCCAACCACCCTCTGGATGAAGAACATTTTTCTAATATCCAGCCTAAACCTCCCCTGACACAACTTCAGGCCATTCCCTCAGGTCCTGTCACTGGTTACCACAAAGAAGAGATCAGTGCCTGCCCCTCTTCTTCCCCTCACAAGGAAGTTGTAGACTGCAATGACGTCCCCCCTCAGTCTCCTCCAGGCTGAACAGACCAAGTGACCTCAGTCACTCCTCCTACAGCTTCCCCTCAAGGCCCTTCACCATCTTCGTTGCCCTCCTTTGGACACCCTCTAAGAGTTGAATATCTTTCATAATTGAGGTGCCCAAAACTGCACACAATATTCAAGGCGAGGCCACACCAATGCAGAGCAGAGCAGGACAATCCCCTCCCTCGACCAGCTGGTGATGCTTTGCCTGATGGCCCCCCAGGCTGTCAGGGCACTGATGACTCATATTCAACTTGCCATCAACCAGGACCTCCAGGTCCCTTTCTGTGGCACTGCTCTCCAGCATCTCATTCCTCAGTCTGTACATACATCCAGGGTTGCCCTGTCCCAGGTGCAGAATCCATCATTTTCCCTTGTTGAACTTCATATGGTTGGTGATTGCCCAGTCCTTTGATTTGTCGAGGTCTCTCTGCAGGGCCTCCCTGCCTTTGAGGAAGTCAACAGCTCCTTCTAGTTTTGTATCATCTGCAAACTTGCTCAGTATCCCTTCCAGTCCTGCATCCGAGTCATTTATGAAAATGTTGAAGAGCACTTCTTCTCTTGGATGCTGATTCAATGCCTTCTAACCTAAAAGGAAAGCTTCCCCTCAAATGTATTTTATAACATGAAACAGATGAAGTAAATATTTTAGCATACATTCCTTTACAGATTGCCAATATTTCACTGCTATTTCTCATTTTCTTAGAATTGAGAGGTTCAGGGCAGGGTAAGCATTTATCTTATATATTTATGTCAAGAAAGAACATGGCATTTTCCTTTTATAATCATGTTTTCCCAGCATGAAACAATAGGGTTCCATTGGGAACCAGGTTCCAAATGTTTCTGTCTTGGTAAAAAAGTATCAGGAAAGTTAAGGTGCATTTAAAATTTCCCATTCTGTTCTGTAAAAACATTACAACAAAAAAATTTCAATGTACCTACTCGTCAAAACACAAAATCGTATTTTGCATGGGCATTTTCAATATTAATTGTCTATGTCAAAAGCTTTTTGTATGAACTCATTTAAAAATACGTAATATAAACAATGCTAAATCATAGAATATCTTGAATTGGAAGGAATCCATAAAGATCATGAACTCCAACTCCCTGTTTCTTGCAGAACAATGTTGGAATACACAGATGCTAACTAGACTTCAAACCCACTATCTCCCTAGTTTCCTTCAGGAGTCCCATCTCTGTTTATTTTCTATTTCACTAGGTCTTAAATCAGGAAGTCAGGCCAAAAAAAAATGGAGAAGGTAAGGCTTTTTTTTTTTCTCCACCTCATGTGAGAAAACAACTATTTACTCAGTATCAAAGGACTGGAAACCTTCTTTTCAATGGCATGTAAATCTAGGACAAACCAAACTAGCCCTAAAAAGACAGGCAGGATTCCCCCCTACACTCCCCTCCCACCTAGTTTTCATTTTTTTTTAACAGTTAACTTGGAAATAGCAAAAATAGCCACTGTATCAGAAAAAACATTTGCTTCAGTTAAAGTCAACCACTGTCTCAAACATCATGCACACCTAATTTTTTCCTCTGCTGCTCTTCTATTTTCAAAAAAGTACCTTATCTTTACAGAGGTTTCTAAGTTTCTCTTCAAAAATATCTCTAAGGCCTCACTTTTATATACAAGATAATAAAGGACTGGCAGATCATTTTTACAGCAGTACGTTACTTTTTAAAAACAACTTCAGTATTTAGTATATAAATATCAGATATTATAATTGATTTCTGCTTTTCACCTTCTTGGAAGAAAAAAAGGCCCCTTGCATTAATCAGTTAGACAGAATATAAAATCCTAGAGAATAACAAGGGAAACCTTCTTCTCTTTGACTAATGAGAATCCTGCTGTCAAGAGTACAGAGGCACTGTGAATAGCTTTAAATAAGAAATTAATCAACTCACTTCTAAAAATCGAGCCATAAAACCACAGCAGTTGCATGAACTTATTCTTCATTGATCCACTGAATTAGGTGCGTCAAGAAAGTGCAGAGAACTCAAGAAAGTTCAGAACTGTACAGCTTTTCTAAACAAATGTCCACTTAAATATGTTCTGGGGAAACTGGGGAGCAGCAATGGATTATTAAGATTCTTTAGAAAGTAAACTTAAGAATGACAGGTTCAGCTCTTTGCATCTTTATCTTCTGGAGTTTATTAAACAAACGTATCTTTATTCTGGTTTTATATCTCAGTATCTCCCTTTTCAATAAATTGAATTCAGATGTATTATCTGTATCTGCCTAAAAGGCAGTGGATTTTAAGTAAGCTAGGTCTAGAAACAAAAAGCAGTCACCTATTATTTTCCTATTAACTGTCCTGACTACTTTGGCTCCTTTAGCTTATCCACTGCTTATGCATCCCCTTGCACATGCTGGAAAGACCGCGTACGTTCTAGATATCACTTTAATCAACACAGTAGGATGACATATTCCTCAGCCGCAGAGGAGGTGTAGGTGTTCTTAAAGCAGCCACGACAATCCCCTCAGTGTGATGGAGAAGACTTGTTTATCCAGTCCCTCCCTCCAATCCCTACTCACCACAGTTCTGGTGAATCACAAGCAGGCAGTTGTGTCAGCAGTCTCTGCCTACAGGAGCCTAGAGCAGGAGGAAACTCCACCAAGAAACACACATGTGCTCAGATACAGAAAGCTTCTCTTGGAGGTTATCTCTTCCCAGTTTGCTGCCACACACTGGGCCAATGAGCTCCTCAGAAGTATCCAGACAGAAGTTAAGTGTTAACTGTTTTCCCTTCAGTCAAAGAAAACTAAACCCGTGTGCATTTCCATGCAGAGGAAAAATATGGGAGAAGGCTAGAAGCCCGGCCCTGTTCTGATTCAAACTCATTCATCAGCACAAAGGAGATGTGAACATGAAGGTAAGAACCTCATCAATCAAAAACACATTAAACACATACACACCAATAAGACAATCAAATACAAGATGTATATTAACAAGTCTTATTATATTTTTTAATTAATTGGCATAATATGACTAATTATAAACATTGCACAAGGCATACCATGATGAATAAAAAACATATTAGATCATTCTTAGCCAACATCCTTTATATATAACAGAATGATACTGGATCAGACCCTACAGTAGAACATATCACGTAACTTCAACCAATTGTCATTTAAATGACGAAAGGAAGGAATCAGAACTTCACAGGACAGTAGGAAGCAGGAATTCAGTAGAAGACAGAAGTCATCAATGCCAATTGTCCTACAACTAATAGCCAGGGCAGTGTTGCCACTGCTTCTATCTGTAAAAACAAACAAAACAAAACCAAAACAACACTTATTTTTTAAAATACCTGTTTTTCATACATGTCAAGAGAACCAAGCATTTGTAGAGCACTTAGGTATATTTTAAGTTTCTTGTTGGAAATGTGAACATACTTCAAAGAACAGGCTCTTTTCAGCTCTTTTCATAGAAATGTGAATATGAAAGAAAAGGTGATACGCCAAAACCAAATTCAAATCTTCTCCATTGCATTACCAACAGTATCTGATGGATGGAATCCTGTGAACTACTTTGTGGTGTGTTAATTACCAATGCTTTTCTGACATCTTAGTTCCCAACGTGTTTCTTAGAAGGGGACCAAGACATCTGGACTTTTGGATAAGGGAGAACACATTAGAGTTTCAGACAGAGACTGATATTTGGAGAAATATTTGGAGACATCAGTACTTTATTTCTCCCTTCGATAATCTAGTCTCACAATGACTCTCAGCCTGGAGCATAAACCATTCTATCACATCTCTGAAGAATCTCATTGTCACCAAGAGCCAGGTTTTCAACTCCATTCATTTGAAGAGTGAGGCAGCCTAGTCCCATTATGTCATATTGGCAGACAACTTATGGTGTTCCTTGAACTCTGACAGGTGTCCTAGGATACATATTATCAAGACTGCTCTGCAAAGCCACAAAGGGTATAAATATATCTTCTACTTGTTTTAATGAACAAATATGGCATGACTCCACTCATGGAATCAACACCTAAAGAAAACTGCAGAGCTAAAGCTGAACCAGCTTAACAAATGCACCACTTCTCACACATTCTTAAAGTGAAAAAGACTAACACACACATGGCCTGTTCTGCCACAATACTAACACGCCACTGCAGTTTTCTAACAGAGGTCACATATCAAGGATTTCCTTCCTGGAGAAAAGTGCAAAGACAGTTACCACAACAACATTAGCAGCACACTGTGGCTTGTATTGTGGATCTAGACTTACATAGGGTTTTTTCAAGTGGAAAAGAAAATAGGCTGTTGCAAGATTACACAGTATTTACATAATTGAGGCAATTATTGCTCTGATAATTTAATTGCCTTTAGCACCACAAATAATTTTCAGCTGTAAAGTATTAAACTTGTTTATATGTGATAGCAACAAATCAGTCATCATACAAGTAAAATGGTTGCCATCTCAGCTTACCGTAAATTTACAATTTTTACAGTTTGAATTAGCACACACAGAAGTACCTCCATTTTCAAAATAAAGCCCCAGTAAAATGACAATGTATATTACTTTAGTTAGATTAGTAGAGGTTCTCTTCCTGTACTGGAAGTACCACTTAAACCAGCTGCTCCTCCAACATTCATCAGGCCTGATATTTGATTAACTCAGACCTTTTTTTTTTTTCTGGTAGTGTTTGGCTTTGGAGTTTTTTTGTGTTGGGGTTTTTGTGTGCTCTTTTGGGTGTGATTTTTTTTCTTTCAGTTTGCTTTTGGTTTGCTTTTTTGGGGGCGACTGTTGGGTTTTCACTGAGTTTGTGTTTGTTGTGGTTTGTTTCATCTCCTCCGTCCCCCCCTTTTTCTTTTTTTTTTTACATTAGAAGCGCTGGGTGTAGGTGGGTGGAGAAAGACAGCCTGACTCACATTACATAATATGCATATAAAAAGGCTTGTTCAAACTTTTCCAGTGTGTAGACATTACCTGACCAATGAGAGATATCAAGAGACAGTACTTTGGCGGCTTTCTAAAGTTGAGGCTTCTATAAGGATTTTAACCCTCTCATCCACACTAATAAATTTTATTCAGTTGTATCATTGTCATCCTACAAGCTACTGATGAGTCTGAGTCTCTGTGAATTCAGTACTGACTCAAAAGCTATTAATGTAGGACCAAATAAGTAATCGTAAGGTCTGATACACAATGTCAAAATTTGAATAGGTCTTAATCAGAGAGGGGTGACAATAGAAGGATTACAGATCCACAATTTAAATAATATATTAAAAGACAGAAAATACTCTCGGTGGACTAACATATAGATACTTATGGATGGAAATTAAAGCACGCTAACAACACACAAACCTTCAGCACTTTCAGCATTTGTAAGCAAATACCCTCACGGCAACGTAACATTTGGCTGGAGATCCCCGTTATCCTGATGACACCTGGCGCTCTGACAGCCGCTGTTTACAGTACGAGTGAGAGCACAGAGCCGTGGCCGGCGCGGGGGTGACCCTCGGGCGGCACCGCAGCCTGTGGTGGAGCGCTGGGACGCGTCCGCGGTGCCCGCAGTCGGGCACGGGCACAACCCACCGCCCCCTGCCCTTCTCGGGCCACAGTGACGCGGCAACACCGGCGCCCTGCACCCGGTAGCTCCCCTTGGAAGGAACAGGAACTGTCTCAGCCGCCAGAGAGATGAAACCTGTGTGTCACGATACCGTTGCATAAATCCTCCCCAGCAAAACACGTTTCCCGTCGGGAAAGAGCCACGGGGAGCTGGTGCAAGTCTTCAGCTCCCACACACTGTATGGTTCTGTACCTTTGCGTTTTCCCTAATAATTTATCTAGAAAAAAGATAACACAGTAAGAGGAAACTTAATTTATTCTCAGATGGAGAAAACACCAGGATAAGCAAGCAATAACGTCCCACCAGCAGTTAAGAGAGCAAACATCCCAAGTGTTCAGCTTCTGCAAACCAGCTATCACTGACATCATTTAAAGTGCAGACTTGTTTTGTTGCAAAAAAAAAAAAAGGAACAATGATAAACTTACTTAGAAGAGAGCACTAACAGTACACAAAATCACGGCATTAAAGCTTCTTTGCAACGATCCAAACCCACTTCGCTCTCTCTGGTCTCCCAGTACCTAAGCAAATTGTTATTCTTGCACAGAGCTGGCCAAGGCAGCCCAGAGCAGGCGTGGGGAAACTCCCACAGGCAGAGGCATGACTACGCTGATGGTAGGCAGCCACAAAATGAGGTGCCTTAGAAGCTTCTCCATGTGTTATTCCTCATGAGAGGGCCTCTCTCATCTCAGGAATCACTGAAAAGCCTGTTAGCACTATAAAATGCTTGAGTAATTATCATTTAAAAATTCTAACTGGTATAAGCTAGCATACTCCCTGAGCACTATACTCATTTTGCCATCTACACACTTATGAATGGCAGAGGAAAAAAACCCTTCACCCTGGTAATTAAGCCATTTACCTGAAGAAAGCTAGTTAAGTGCAGCAGACCATCTGCCCAGCAATAAAGGGAGCCACTTGTAACATCTCCCTGCAAAGCCTTTGTGGTGCCGTTAAAGACTTCCCCAGGCCAGTCCTAAAAGTCCCTGTGGACAGTCACAGGAGAGGGGGAAAACCAAACACACACCACAACACACAGAGCTATTTAGCTGGTTTGTTTTGTTTTATAAACAGAGGCAATAAGTCAACCAGTAGGTAATTTCCCCAAACAACGATGGGATGTTGACCTTCATAAGGAGCCGGATCCAGACGCAAGGGTTCTGCCTGCGGAGCAGACTGCAGCCGAAGCCATCTGCATGGCCCTCCCTGGGCACACACATCTGCTCACTCACAGACAGACCAAACAGCCGCCGAGCAGCTCCCTGAGATGCTATGAGGTTGTTCCTGTTTGTAAACGCCGGGAAAGCGGCCCGCGATAACTCAGAGACCTAAAGCAATCTCAACACACAATAAGCAACTTCACAGAAGTTTAACTTGGACCTTTCACACAAGAGGAAGTTTTGAATGAACTTTGACAGCACAAAGCAATTTAAATTCAAAAAAAATAACTCATGCAAGTAGATCCACCTCCTGTCTACAACTACGGCCCAATGAGTAAAAGTTCAACACAGTAGCATGCAACGAAACTATAAAGCAAACTCGGAATAAATCTAAGCACATAAATCCTTTTAAAACTGTACATATATAATATATATGTAACCTGTTGGTTTGTCCCCAGTTTTGGTAAGGAACTAGAAAGAGACTGATAATACAGTTGAAAAAAATGACATTAGCAACGTAAGGTAAAGAACTTGAAAAGAATTTGTTAGACCTGGCTTTAAAAATACACTGACAGTCAGTTCTTTCCATGGAAAGTGAAGTTAATGCAATTACAAACTTTGAAATACATAGGAAAACAGATGCACACCCTTTCTGAAGCTGAACATTAGAGTGATGCCCAGGAGTGACTTGTAAGAAGGACTCCTGAGCAAAACACTACAATTTTCAAGTTTACTAACGAGAGCATTTGGATGGGTCTGCCCACAGTCGTTGCTTGTGACTGCATGCCTGTGTTACATAAAGTACGTATAAAAAATATTACTGTGGAAACACAATCAATTAAGCAACAGCCATATGGCCTATTCATATGCTGTTTTGATGAAAAAGCTTGGATTCAGAGATAAACTTGGACACAGATTAGAGAAGGACTAGCAAAAGGTGAGTGGAATTGTACTGTGGAAGGAGATAAAAAAGGAAGAAAAGGAGAGGACTAAAAGTTGGAGTCAGCTTTCACAGTCCACCAAGCAGCACTCCCAGTGAACGTGCCAGAAAGGCAACCCCTCCACTGCCCACAAAAGCAAACAGCATCCGCGCCTACGACAGTGATACAGCGGTCGATCCGCTTGCGTAAGCCAAAATCTCCTCCCTGCACCCTCCTCGCCCTTAAGGCCAAAATAAAAGCGCGTTAAAACGCTCTCGCAGCGTACATTCCTCTTTAGAGGAGATGCAAGGACATCTCCCTGCCTTCCCTGTAGGAAATAAGGGCTTGCAGCAGCCCGTCGCTCGCACGCGTTTGAGGCGCAGCCAAACCCGCAGGCCCTGCGGCGGGGCTCGCTCGGGAGGCGCCGCCAGGTACCTTGACCCTGCTGAGCCATCCCTCCTCTCCCGCCGGGGCTCACCCCATTCCCGCTAGCAGGTGTTGCGGGTATTCACCCTTCCTGCAGAAGCTCGCCACTACCTCCAGCCCCGCTCAGAGCCCGCTGCCCCCCACTCCTGCGCCGCAGCCCGGCGGCCACCCCCGCGGGCAGCTCGGCACCCCGCGCTATCCCCGCCCGACGCGGACGCGCCGCAGCACCCCGATCCTTTAAAGAAGCTTTCGAAGCAAGCAGCCAAGCTCTGGAAACGACGGCGCGGCCCCGCCGATGCCCCTCCGCGGGGCCAGGGAAGGAAGGCGGGGGGTCTCGCCGCTCCGGCGGGCACGGTCCGGGAGCCGCCCCCACCGGCGCGGCTCTGCCCTCCGGCTGCCCCCGGGCCGGGTCGCGGTGGGTGCCCCGCGGGAAGGGAGCGAAGCCCCCGCGCAGCCCGGCGGGCGCGGGCGGCCAAGGAGCGCCCCCGCACCTGTTGCGGACGAGGCCGCCGCCGGGCCCCGCAGCGCTCCCGTCCCGCACGGCCGCCCGCAGCCGCCGGCCGACCCGCGACGCTGCCCTCCCTCCCTCCCTCCCTCCCTCCGCCCGGGCCGGCGGCAGCGCCTCACCTGCGGGGCGCCGGCGCCCGCCGCTCCTGCCCGCGGCCTCCGCCATGTCTCCTCCTGCTCGGCGAGCGCGGCTGCTCCGCCCCGCGGCTCCGCGGCCCTGGGCAGGTGAGAGCGCCACGTCCCCCGCCCCCGCCGGCGGGCTCTGCCCGGCAGCAGGTGAGGGCGGGCCCGGCGCCCGCGGCCCGGGAGCGGCCGCGCTTCACGGGCAGGAGGCGCTTGTGCGGCGCGGTGCGGGGGCGCTTGCCCGCACTCCCGGCCCCCGCGGCGGCCCCGGGCAGCCGACGTGCCGGTGTTCACCCAGGTGTGCTGGTATTTTTCCTCAGAGCGGCTCCCGTCGCATTGGCACAGCTCGTTCGGTACCAGCGCGGGGAGAAACAACAGGTTTGGGGATGCTCGCCATCTCGACGGTAGGTGGGAGGAGTGGCGGCCGCCTCACAAGCCCAGGCGATGCGCCGCATCGTGTGGGGAAGAGCTGCACTGCTGCAGACTCGCTGCTGCGGCACGTGCTTTGGAACAGTCAGGTTTGGAGTTGCCCGCAACACATCGCTTCCAAAAAAATGGCTCTGTGAAGAGCTGTCGACGTATCAGTCCTTTCTGTAAAGAAACTCATGGCATACGGGTAAGCAGGTGGAGACACAGCTCCCTTAGTCTCGTGTGCTTGGACAAAGCCATCTTCAGCCACCGTGCAGCACTTTCAAGTTCAGGGCATGAGGTCTTCTAGGGGAAGGGATTGTTGCACCAGGAGCCATTTGTGCTCTAAAACAGAAGCAGCTTGGGGCTTGAGTGATAAACGTGCCCTGTGGTTTATGTGCAGGAGGGCGTTTGGGCATTTGGGCTTTACGCTGGAAGGCACAAAACACAGCAAGATCAGCACTGCCTTGATCGAGTTTTCACTTCTATGATCTCTTAATTGAGGGGCAAAGGTGTCTCTTGGTCCACCTCAGCCCTGGCTTACAACAGCATGGATCAAGGACCAAGAGGTTATCCAAGCTGAAACCCCACGGTATGCCCTATAGTCAAAATGTCGCCCTAGGCAAAATCCTGCACTGAAACATCATGTGTCCTTACGATGTAATCTCAATTCCCTCACCTGTGGTCCACGTATCCACTAGCATATTCAGGGAGCCAGGCTGAAAAGTCCCAGATGTCTGATGCACTCTGTCCCAGAATGTTTTTCACATTCTTTTCGGGGATATAAAAAGTAATGTGACTAGCACAATCTATATGAAGTAGCCTGAAGTGGGGATATTACATAAGCTTTTGTGCACAGATCTAGTACCGATATGGATAAGCTGTGCTGTTCAAGGAACCACTTCGGACCAGATCACAATCGCTCAAGTAGCCCAAGCGTAGTACATGGCCCAGCCTAGGCATGGATCAGACCCAATATAGTCTTACAGTGGAGAATACAGAACTGATTGCTGAGCACCTCTGCAGAAGCCACCTTGGGTCTGGTGAAGCCAGCAATGAACTATAGGAGTTAATTCCCAGCTGGAGCCAGGCTCGGTCTCATGGAGACATTCAACTGAAACCTTGATCACACTCCCTTCTGTTATACATAGCTGGCATTTCTGAGCGCTCGGAGTCATAGAGAACAGGCTGCATTGCTTTCAAAGTAAACAGAGCAATGCAATTACATTCTGGTCTATTGATGCTGTGTGAAATCAGGTTTCCCAACTGCAATCATGGACCGATACAGGATTGTGCTTCACACAAAAAATCAAATTAGGGATGTTCATTGTCCTAAGGGTCACTTTTCAATGGGTAGTGGTGTTTTTCAGTTGCTTTGGGTTTTACAAATCAACCTCCACCACTGGTCTTTCCAGTGTTTAAAACTACCTTGAATGTGTACTGTTTCCAGCTGTAATAGCAGTAGAAATTGGTAAACTGTAGCTATATTTCTCATGAAACGTAGTTAAGTTTTTGGAATGAGTTGAATCCACCTATGTCCAAAAATCAGTGGAACTGTCTTCAGAGTAAAAAAAATCTGACTAAAATTATTTAATCTACTGTTCTTTGTTTAGCCTTTTTAAATGCATAATTGCTGCATTTTAGTCAGTGGAAATTACTATATACATGTTAGGACAGCATGTTTATGTTTAAAATAAAATACTTAGTTTTCTTTGAAAATGCTTGCTAGACCTGAAAAATTGAGAACATAAGCCTTTCACTGACTACCAAGGCTTCTGAAGAAAGAAGTACCTTCTTGTCCAGGCAAGTCTTACTCACATTGGAATTTTTTGCAGCTGCCCTAGAAGAATCTGTTGATACCCAGTGCTACAATGGTGGAGTGACAGTGACAGTGGATGGACAGGGAACATCCACAATCATTTTTCATTACATGTGAGAAAAGACACATTGCATAAACAGAAGCAGAAAAAGAAACAACAGGGCACAATGACTCTTCAGTGCATGGAAGCAGGACTTTTCATTTCTCAAGTAGAGCACATGGAGAAAAATTTTGTTTGGCCTTGGCTTGTTAGTACAGGAATTAGAGTGAATAGGAAAACCAAGAAAATATTCAATGCTGTGATAATCCAACTCAAATCACAGTAAGTTTAACATGTGTCAGAAAGGTTCCCTTGATACTCAATTTGATTTTTTTTCTTTTTTTTTATTCCAATATTTTCCAGTTCTACACCTTTATTATTTTAAAAGTCCAAAAATATAGGAAAAAGTAAGTCTTAGGTTATTTTTATTTCCAACTGTGTATGTCAGAGATAGCTTTAGAACAAGCTAACATTACTGTGGTTCAGGTGTATACAACTGGTACAGTTCAGTAGTACATAAACAACTCTAAAACAAATGCACCATAGAACTTAAATTACCAAAAAATAAACAATAATAAACTATGTAGGGCAGTAGGTAAAACAATTACCTTTAGAACTTGCACACTAAAAGAAAAATATCTAATTATGATTGAAATTATGAAGCTCTACTACAGATAATATTGAGATATATTACAAAGAAACTTGAAAAGTTGTCGTCACATTTTGGTTTTGTTCCAGTGATGTACAGTCACATGAAATCTTACATCAGTTTTTCATGAAATTAACATCTGCTTACTTTATTACAATATTTCATGAGTTTATAACTGTGTGTGTATGTGTATGGTTAAATTTTTGAAAAACTTGCATGTAAAAACATCTGAAGTAAAATAATGTTGCAGATTGTTTATAGATTCCTTATGGATTATAGAAATAAAAGCAGTCAGGAAGCTGCAGTGTTTTTAACATTGGTAAACAAATACTGGATTAAAGTGCAACAGTCCCTCTGACAGCACACCTGCTCTGTGCTGAAAGGAAATCTTTTCATCTCTGCAGAGAAGCAAAGAAAAATTTCAATGTCAGGTGTGTTTCTCTCGAAAGTCGGTGATAGCCTTCCAGAGCGTGCATAGCATTCCTCCTCTGAAAAGAAAAAGCGTAAAGACACTCAGGTACAAAGATACCCTCTAGCCTCAAAGCATTCCAATTTAGGTGCTTTCTGATTTTCTTGCCCTGGTTTTGATCAATGAAATTCAGTGGGAAGGCTGATCAAAGGTGAAATTCAACATGCAATACTCAAATAGAGAACAGAGTCCTTTCCTGATTATGGTACAGGGCAATCGTTCCACTTGGCAGATGCCTGCTGTCTGGAATTCAGACTTCTGGTCCAAAGGACTTGCATAACCCACATCTGACTTCCAACACGATGAAAGTGTCGATTACGTAAAAATCTTAACACTTGTCTTTTAATGTAATTTTTTAGTTACTTCTTTTTAAACTGACTGGGCACGCACATAGTGTCTGATAATTTCCATTGTTTCTACTTAAACTTGCTACTGCAGTGATCCACACATCTGGCATGATAAGGTGAAATCTAGTGTTACTTGCAGTCCATAAGTAAGATTTCTGAAGTTTGATGATGATGATAAACTACTGAAAGTTTTGCTATCTCTACCTTTTAAAATAAAAGCAAGGCTCTAATGGGATATTCAGTGTCTCCAGGTGTAGGGTAAATGCTTACCCTAATATTTTGCCTTTAATAGAGATACCTTATTTTAAAATTTAAACAGTATCCAGCTGTTTAGCAGGACGGTGTCAGCATACAAAGACAAACTGGAAAATGTTACTTATTTTAAGTTAATACTGCACAGTACAATAAATTAGTGTCAGTTATTTTCTCTTGAAACACAGCACAACTCCTGCTCAGCACAGTTCATTTAAACGTGAAGCATTACCTCAGTCTCAAACTTTTCAGATCATCTCGTGTAACATAGCAGAGAACATCCGTTAAGGTATAGTCTTCACCCAAGAACTGCAAAAAGAAGTTTAAATTAACATTTTGTTAGAAATATCATTTAACTTCCTAAGCTCATGTTCCTAGGATTATCTGCCCTTAAAAATAGAAGGTTATACCTGGAAGAAACCTAAAATTGAGCTAAAACGTGGTACATGTAACAGATTAATCCACATTTGTTTTAAAAATACAACAGAGCTACTTAAATTTTACACTGTATATTCTGCATTGGCATACCAAGCACAACTTGAAAGGTGTAATGCTTTTACAGCTACTCAAAACCTTTGTCAACTGGCATTTCTATTGTTACCACTGATATCTCAGAATCACAGACTTCAGTGAACACAAATCAGAGCATAATTAATACCACATTTAACCCACAAGGAAATTAAAAACAACAGTTAAGGCCTACCTTTTCAAGAATGGCATCTAAATTTATGTAATTGGATTTGGATGAACCTTTGATCTGATATGTAGGAGTGATAACTACATGCAGGTGTTCCTAAGTCAGCTGATATTCTGAGGTGCTCAACACCTCTAAAATTATATAATTTGCTGCAGAGCATACTGATCTACTTCAGCATATTTTTCTTCAGCACAGTTAGCTAAGCGCGAACAGGTACACTGTATTCAGCATATCATCAGCAGGGACTGCTGCAATGTGTAAAGACACTGAAAAAGCAAGACTGTCTATTTACCAGGACATTTTATTCCCTTATTCCTAATCAGATTTAGGAATTATTAACAGTACTGTATTTTTAAGAAGGCCTTTATATTCATGGCTTTTTCTTATCTCAAAACAAATCAACCTCTCAAAATGTGCTGAAGTAATTAAAAAGGTTTGATATCTTCTTGCGCTGAGACACAAAACAGTACTGCAACTGTACTAGAAAGTGAACAGAATCATTGCTACCTTGTTTATCGTGGCCTCATCAGCTCCATGAACTCTCAGCCAGTTTATGAGATCCGGGTCTTCGGTCCCTGTGCCAGTGGAATGACGATGACAGACAGACAATCCAGGAATATCTGAAACGAGCATTTCTAAGATAAGGTTTTATGTTGCCAAAGCAACCTCTTGTTATTTTTGACTTCTGAAGCTCTTTCTTCTGTGAGCTTTCCATTCAAGCTTAGAATACCAGTATCCCCATAAATAAAGATAAATGTCAATTCCCAAAAACCACACTTAATTACAATTTATAGACATTAATTATTCCACTTGGTTAGGGGTACAGTTCAAGTAGTGTGAATGCTGATAGAGATTTTCTCCCCTCTTCATAAAAAGACTTTACAAGTACAAGGCACATCGATTTCACTGTCACTGTTTCTACACAAAGGTTGTTGCATCAATTAACTGAACTGTTCAGTGCAACTCATACAATCGGTGCACAAGCAATGCCTTGGATTGAGGATCAGTTGCTTTTGGGAAGCAACACTTCTCTGAAGCATATTACACAGAAACATCAAACTGCACTAGCACTTCCACCTTCTACAGGGCAGATACACAGCAAAGTCAACTTCCCTCAGAAACCTTTAAGTTGTATTTACATTTCACCAATTAGATCCTCTTGAACTTTCGGTGGAACAATTGGAACAGGCTGTAATTCAAGGAACATATACCTAACATACTAGATTATCCTCTTTAGAAATAATATTTATTCTGTAGAATATGAGCCTCGTACTCTTCCATATAATCACAAACAAAAATATTTAAATTGTACCATTCCTTGTACTTTGATTAACAAATTCAGTAATTTGTTTCCACAATGTACATTCTTACTTCAGAGCAAACCCTACCAGAAGCAGCATAATAAAGCATCTTTGCTGAAGAATGGCTCAATAAAATGAACAGATGTTTAGCTGGCACCATTTCATCTGCAGCTAGTATAAAACTTTTCCTTGAAAATTTTTCTCACCTATTGGCTGTGACCTGAGCCGTAGGTTTCTGATCTCTTGATCTTTTTCTTCTATAGCTTGATGTAAGAGGACTTGAAATTCTCTCTCCTTTTGAACCAACTCCTCCAATAACCTGTGAAGTAACCAGAAGAAAGCACACATTTCCTTAATTAGCTTCAATTTTCAGGAAAGCAAAGATCTTACTATACTTAAACTGGAAACATTCCTGACAAAGACAAGGACAGACTTCTTCAGCTTTCACAGGAATATTCTTTCACCATAGATTTATTATGACCTATACCAAGATATAAACATTCATTGGTTCCTAAAGCTATAACCCTAAAAAAAAAAAGCCCCAAACACATACACATTCACTCACTAAACAAGTAATAAAGTGTCAGTGAAATTTCTACAGCCGGCATTCTGCTTGAAACAAAACCATGTAACTGAGAACAATATCAAAGTGTTTCATAAACCAAGGGCTAAACTTTGTGACATAATCCTTTGTAAGGAAAAATGTCAGTTCACATCTCTCCAGCAGACATTTTCAAGGGTATGGCAAGGGTGGAGCTGTGATGAAAATGTGGTGAAAACGTATGGTTGCATTTCTTAAATGTGGAAAACACATTCTTAACCACAGAAGAAGGGCTGTCCCTTCTTCACATAGGAGGCACTTTGTGCCTGCCCTCCTAGACTATGTTAAGAGTGAGAAAAGAGGAGGCAAAATACTTGCATCCTCCCCAAGCAAGTACATTTGAGAATGTCAAGCAGAAGTAAATTGGAACCCACATTTGACCTCCATCATAACACAAACCCAGAGAGAAACCCAGAGAGATTCAGTAGCCAGCACCTTTCAAACTGATCAAAAGAAAATAGTCAGAATATAATGGAAAATTATTAGGGGAAACTGCTGCAGCTTTCAGAAAAGTGATTTAGTAAAAGAGGGGATTTGTGAACAATGTCTTTTCAGGAACTTGATATGAGAAACTGGTCATGGAGAACACACTCAGAAACCTGTTACTGACTTCTGAGTCTTAGGAAGTTCTGCCTTGAAAGAACTGCAGCACCTTCATCCGTTTCCTGAAATCTTTGTCAGCCTGAAAACTACAAAATAACTGTTCCATTTTGGCATGTTTCCTTTTATTATTTTTTTTACACCAGTTGAGCATTGCACCTTTTTTTCTGGGACAACGAAAGATAGGAATTCAGTTAGAAAATGTGCCACAAAAGCACCTTGCCTGTATCTGCACAGAATTAAAATGCATCCCATATGATTGCTTTATAAAAACATCTAGTCCTACTCTTAGCTTGCATGCAGGCCTACCAGCAGCATAGTTGCATTTGAATGCTTCTGCACCCAAGCTAATAATTCTTAATGGGTCCACTCTCCTTGGGAACAGAGCTGCTTTGTGCATCTCTGCACCCCCACAGCTTGGTCATTCTCAGTGCAGATTGATATTCTGTACAGACAAGTCACCTTCCAGTTAACTTATTCATATTCTATCTATTCTGGTTGAAAAAGGCCTTCAGGGCCAAATAATGAATTATTTTCTCCCGATAACTGCTTGATGCTTATGCCAATGAAGCTTTCATTAAGATTTAAACAACTGTCCACATTATGTACCTCAAAATTTCTGCGTGAATGACTGGATGTGATTATTTGGCCAAAGGCTTTGCAGCTGAGAAATTTACAGAAGCAAAGTGCTAGCAAAAAAGTACCTCTACAAATTGATCACTTTTGAGGCTATTCCCCACCATAAACTTGTGAATTAAAGTGAGCCAATCTAAAATAGTTACGTATTTATTTAAGTATATCAGTAAGGCAATCCAAATTTTCTCAGTGGTCACAAGCAAGAAAATTAATTGAAACATAAGAACCCAAAGATACTGTTACTTTATTAAAAACAGTACAGTCTAATGAATTCCTCTAATTATGGCAATCTTCTTGGACACATTTAAAAGTAAAGTGCAATTTAACATTTTAACTTCAATTGGAACTGTAACTCCAAAGAATGTCCTATTGGCATAACCACTGTCTTATTGAAGACATGTTCTCTTTCTATCAAGACCACATTCAAAATTTACTGAGGTCAGCAGGGAATCCCATGTCATAAATCCAATGCTGCAAAAGCTAAATATCTACTTTAAACAGACTGGTATATTTTAATGAAAAGAAAACAAAATATATAGAAGGTCATTTGAATAAAAGAACAGAGACAGATTTTTCTCTGATATTTCTTAAACAAACAAAAAAACCCCCAAAGAACCACTTTTCAGGTTTAAAGTGCAATGCATGTATTTCTGAAAAAAAATCCAATATTCAAATCTCTGGCTCATTTCTTCTTTTAAACAAAACACCTATTTTACACATCTTTCTCTGATGAACACATCTTCTTTAATAAAAAGATAATGGCTGCTGGTAAGCACAGATCCTGCTTGCAGTGAATTCTGCGCACAAAACAAGTCAGAAGTATCTTCCTTGCAGAGTTCATATGTGGCTGTCAGTCAGCTTGAGTTCACTCCCCAAGAATAACTACAGAAAAGAACAGCAAGTTCTGCCTTCGTGGAAACAAAGCATAACACCATTCATCAGCCACACAGAGCATACGAAGGAGAGAAAAAGCAGAAGCTTGGCAGCAAGTCAGTTTTTTCCAGACCTTCCTTGAAAGGGCACCTGAAATCAAGATCGACCTTAACTTCCATCACTGCTGTTTTGAAATCATTAAAACTAATATAAGTGATCAGTCACAGCTAAACATTTTGTCATTTAAATGAACACCTTGCAGTGCTATGGAATTTTGGCAATCACTACTCTTCTAGCACATGTATTTTAAAAGCTAAACAAGATGTACGGTCCCAAGTAGGCTAGTGTCTCTGTCTCCTGATGTCCAGACTCACCTGTTTGTCTCTAATTTTAGCCTGCCCAGCTGGACACTCAGTGATCTGTGAGCAGCCTGGGAGTCATGGGATACCGTAGAGCTGAGTGTGCTTACACCTGAGGTAGCTACTGCATCTTCCATGACAATGCAAGGCTGCTGGATGGCTTGATTCTGGGGCTGTTCATCTCGATCTTCAACTTCTATATCATCTTGATCTGCTGTATCACTTTCAGATGCAAGACTAAAATGTGGCCTCAATTCTATTAAAATATAAGCAAAAGAAAAAACCAGTAAAGATGTTAAACATTAGTTAAACATTAAAACAAAAGCAGACCTAAGTGACTATTTGCAGATCATCCTATAGCTTGGGGTAAACCAGATCTGAAATTTCTGTAACAAGAGAACAGATGATATTTTCTAGAGTTTTAAGACCACTTAAAATGTAACAGCATCTAATTTTTGCAGATTATTATTCAGCCTATTGAATGTTAAAAAGCTCTAAAAACCAAACATCTGGATAAACATGATTCCAGATTTGGCTAGCATTTTATTTCAAATTGTGCTGAAGTATTGTGTGCAGCAGAAGTTCTTTTGCTTAATTCCATTCTCAATAATTTGAATTTTCTATGTGTCTGACCTGAAATCTTTTTCAAACAAACTGTTATTTCTTTTAAATCCAGCTATTACTGCTATTGCTATTCTGTCATATTTGGCATTATCTCATTAGAACAACACCATGTTTACCAAAAAATTTTATCCAAAGATATAGAGAGGAAATGACAAAAAGACCCCTCTCCCAAGAATTAAAAGCAGCACACTTCCCTTCTGCTTATTAGAGGGAACACTGCCTAGTTTGTAATGATGCACATCCATGAAACTGTGAACACAAAGCTGTATGTGTACTCTGGTTTGTTATGCCCTGTTTAAACCACCTACCGGAGTTTGCCAGGTATGCAAGATACGGACACAAGATCTGATACTCCTACAGAACCTATTATTGCAACAACATCTGTTTGTTAACTCTAACCATTTAATATAAATCTTTCTTCCTTCCTTCAATTGTGGCTCCTTACTGTTAAGAACTGCCTCTAGTCTCCTCACCGAAAAGTATTTTTTTTCCCAAATCACACTTGGGTTTTGCCCTTTCTGCTGAATAACTAATAAGTATGTTTCTCTTCTTTACAAAAGAAACATCTGTTCCTTGATCTATTTCATCTCTTCATTTCAATGCTACATACCTTTTTCAAGGCTGAACATACTAAGATCAACAGAGCTGTGCTTCCTCTATATTAAAGAAAGCAAATTTATTATAAAGCAGTTACCCAAATATTGATAGGCAAATATGCCAGAATTTGCTTCGAACTTCTGTTCTTATTAGTGTGATGGAGAAGTTATTTGCCATTGTTCACCACCAGGAAGTATAACTGTATAAAATCTGCTTTGCAACACTCCTTAAACATCCCATTACTTTTAGAAGCGTTAGGGCCAGAGATAAATCTTCGCATCATTCTTAGGAGGGGAAGAAAAAAGGTACCAAAAAAAAAAAAAAAAAGAAAAGAAAAAAAAAAGTAGTCAGATGAAGGCAAGGGAAAGCAAACAGAAGTAGGGTAAGGCCATTAGGGAAGATGCAGATGATCACTGCCCAAACACTATTAGGGCAGAGAGGTTTTTGTTTAAGCTTGAACTCGTACAATTAATGCTGATACTAAGCTGTATGGGAAAGAACAGTCTATTAAGGAGGATTCCAGAGAACTCTTATTATACAGGAGTAAAGTACATGGCTATTAAAGTTGTTCAGCACTCTAATCAGAAGTCAGATTGTCTTTATGACTTCAAAGTAACACACAAACCCTACTTATACCTTGATGGTTGTGTTAGGGATATGGAAAATACCAAGGAGAACAGGAACGGCTGTAACTTTTGTAGGAATTTTCAGATTCCCTTATTGATAATATAAGACTTAACCTACTGCAGAAAATGGGAACCTAAGTGTTCTGACTTCAGACTTAAAGCATTAAATCATATATTTAAAAATATCACCATTAATTCCACTGTTAAAAGTTTAAGAAGCAGCAGAGAAATTAACTCTGGAAATAGATAGAGAAATAACAGAATGGGCTACACTTTCTTCCAAACAGACTCCTTCCCTCGGTGAAGCCAGGCATTCTACTTTCACAGCATTCAAAATCTAATATTCAAAGTGCAGGCACTGCAGACTGGTTTGGTTTTTGTGGGTTTCAGAGGTTTAGGGTTGTTTGTTGATTTTTGTCCTGGTTTTTTTTTTTTAGACAGCTTCTGACCATAAGCAAGAGAAACTTCCACGAGCTCCAAAAAGCACATAATTAACCTACACTTTGTAAAATACCTTCCAAAATCTGCATGTGCTGGTAATAGGCCTGTCCTCTGGATTTCAAGGGGCAACATTGTGCATATCAAAAAATTAGATCCATGAGCACATTAACCTACTACTCCTTGTGTTGCAGAATAGTTTAGATTATGCATCATGGAAAGGTGCTTTCCAAAATAGCTTGGACACCTCACTGATTAGCTTTTGAATTGCAAAACAGACAGTGAACAGGAAAAAGGTCACTGCTGGTTTCAAAGTCTTAAGTGAAGCATCATAATCACATCTCTAAAACATGTTTTAAGAAATCAGCTGATAAATATTTCCTGAGTATTAAGAAATTACTCACCTGGGACCAGAATTGTAATAGCAGTCTGCACAGCTTTTCTGATTATGCTGTCCAGTGCAAACATCCAATGTGGCTTGATGTTATGATTTCGGAGAACTTTATTGACCTAGTAACAGAAAATTCAGTTCAGATATTACATACCCCACAAATTAAAACTATAATATATGTGAGCATTATATAAAGTGTTTAAACTTATAGATGCTGTATCCAAGCAGGTGATTAAAACTATTTCTTGATAGCAACATTTTTGTCAACTTCCTCCATTTTTTTTATGTCATACAATATTTTGTATTTTTTTATCTCGTATTAGTTCCTGTGTTAGGTGATTTTTGATGACTGTGATACTTAACCTTCATGGCTGTGGAGAGAAACTTAAGAAGAATGCCAGCAAGACAAATAACAAAAACCATGTTATGAAAGGCTTGTAACTGAAGCTAATTAATCTTGTTACTTTTTTGGCATCATTTTCACTGCTTGCTCTAAGCAATACTTGCTATTTTAAAGTACAACTGTAGGAAATATCAAAAGACTAATGTAATGCCACTCCTACTTAACTAAAAAAATAGTTAATTAACGTTTGTTTAAACAGTCAGGGGACTTTGTTTGCGTGCTGTACCATTTTCTCTTTCCTTTTACTTTTTACTTTATGCAAGCACATCATTTTCTACTCTGGGTTGCTCCTAATTGCTTACAAGCCTGCTTTCAAACTGCTTTTAGCCATATTCCCAGGGGCCTCTTATGGATGCTCCATGCCACTTGCAAGAACATCTCTACTTCAGGGGAATTGTTTTCCCCCTCCCAAATGACAGGGAAGAAGCAGGTGAGGTGACAGTGCTATAACGAAATGCCTAAACAACATTAAGTAGCAATCGCACAAAACAGACTATTAATCATATTATTTTCACTGCCCAAAGCAATCATATTCAGTATAGGTACCTGTACTGGGTTTGGCTGGGATGGAGTTAAATTTTTTTCACAGCAGCCCACATGGTTCGGTGTTTCAGACTGGTGACTAAAAGAGCCTTGATAACACACCCATGCTTCACCTATTGCTGAGCAAAGCTTACATAATGTCAAGGCTTTCTCTGTTTCTTGTGCTGCCCCACAGCGAGTAGGCTGCAGGTGGACTAAAAGCTGGAAGGGGACACGGCCAGCACATCTGACTAAAATCGACTTAAGAAATATTCCCTTCCATATAACACCATACTCAGCAATAAAACTATAGGCTGGTTTTTCCAAAGGAGACATTGCTCAGGGATAGGCTGGGCATTATCTGCTAATGGTGAATGATTGCTTTTGCATCACTTGAGAAGTTTTTTCCCCCTTCACTCTTTATTTTGACCCACAAGTTTTCTTACTTTTGGTCCTTCCAATTCTGTTCCTCATCCTGCTGGGAGGGAGGGAGGGAGTGACTGGGTAGGGGCTTTCCTCTACCTGCCAGCCCAGGTCAACCCACCACAGCTGTACCTATGTCTCCTCAATTCTATTGCCAGTGGCCACAAGATGGCACTTGGACACTGTGTTTGGAGTTGGAGAGCTATCAGCAGTGCCAGGAGCCCCTGCCTTGTGCCTGACACCTGGACAGCAGCTGCTCAAGGGCCCCAAGGGTCTGCTCACTGCCCTCCGAGGCAGCATGGCTCCCCTTTGCCAGCTCTTAGCACCTTCCTATACTGACTGCTACCAAGACATTGACATGTTTAGGTAAGTGCAGCTTATTTGGGAAATGAAGAAACGCGATGTAACTTTATCAAGAACACAGCAATCTACAGTAATGGGATTTAGCTATTTACATTTCATCACAAAACTACTTTTTCTTGGTAGGTTCCATGAAGATGTTGTGATATTAAACCTTGTTACCTAAGATTATCTTATTAAGTCCTAAGAACAAGTAAAGTACTTTCCCCCTCACTTTCAGCAGTATGTAAGTCTCTGCAGTATTTGAGGCCTTGATACTGTTTCGGATTTCAGTGTACTACTTTAGAAACTACTGTGTGTCCAAAAGAACTAAGACTGGGCACATAAAAGCAAAGTTTTTCTTTGAACTTTCTGTGGGTTTAATTACATAATAAAGAGCTGGTAATGGAAGAGACATTTTTCAGTTACAAACCAGCAACTTGTAATGATGAAGTTAACAGAAGGTGGTAAATTTTTTATTTATAAGAATACAACTCAGGCAATTACCACCAAACAACTGATGCCCAGCATCATCTCTATCAGAACACCAACCCAGGTTTTTGTACTATTCCCCCCTGCATTTTTTTTAATCTTGTATGCTTGGTTTTTTTCTTGTAAGTGTCAAAAGAATATTATTATGAGGCTAAGGAGAATGGATAGCTGAGAGCGTACTCAAAAGAATAAAAGTGAAAACTTTGATTTGTAGAAACATCTATTTTACAGATTAATTTCAAACTTTGTGGTTTTTTTTGCAAATAGCATTTAATTCTTATTAGTGTAGTCTCTGCAACAGTTTACATGCTATGCCATCCTTCCTGACAGATCTTTTACTTGTCAGTGCCCCAGGTTTAAATGCTAACAGAATCATCCACCTCAAATGCCTACTTGGATTGCCATTTCAGTTGAACTATGTGACTTCAGTCTGGGCAAGTGATACTCAGCACAGCTGCACCCTCCCCTGTTCATTATTCATCTTAATAATTAAGCCTAACTGCTTGTGATTAAATACATAGCTTAAGAAGAAAAAACGTTGCTTTTTGTAAAGTAGCTATTTAAAGGCTATCCAAGCATGTTTCATTGCTCAATGTAGGAAATAATAATTTTTGCATTAATTATTGATACAAAAGTAAGCTTTTAAAATTCCTCCTTATCCTGCTTATTATAAATTGAAATGAAGATAACTTATTTGGCAGAAATCTGCTGCTAACCAGAAATACTAGAATAAGAACTCACTACAATATTACAAGGTAGACAGACTACTAATAGGGGTATAGAGTGATTTAATGCATTAGTTTGTAGGAGGAGTCAAGTTCAAGAAATTTGCATTTATGTAGGATAAGCCTGACATTAACTGTTGGTCTTGTTTACCAGAAAACCCTCCAAAAGGAAATTTTTTTTAAAAAGGTTTTCCTGCTTTAATATTATGCTACAGTATTCACACAACTATGGTGAGCCTTCTAGATCTTTAATCAGAAGATCTGAAAAAATCTCAGTTGGGTTCAGGATCTGTGTCCTGCCAAAGGATCACAGAGCATCCAAATCAAGTCATGGCTGTTGCCTGGATTTTTGTTATTACAGGTGCAAAACCTTCAAATATTATTGTTTCAGTAACTCTGGGTAGAAGTTAATCAAGTTCTGTTTGCTTCTGGCTTTTTTGGGGGGGCAGGAGCAGTTTTGATGTACGAATTTCTTAGTAAAAATGACAACTTACGGCATCTTGAAAACCAAACAGCACAAGCTGCACTTGACTGATACCATGGCTGTCAAAGTCTAACTCCAGCTTCAGTTTTGAAAGAGTGGTTGCAATGATTTTGCGATCAGTGGACCGTACAAACTCTCTGAGGCTTGAAACGAGTGTTGTGATATGTTCCCATTTTAGCTTGGGTTCTTCGGCTCCCTGGTAGAAAAGAGAGAAAAAGAAATAGTTTTGATAGCCATCTTTTGAAACATACATCCAAAGGGACTTAAGCCAATAACACCAGTTGGCAACAAAAATTTTCAGAAACTCTGCTGCTATGGTTAAGGGAAAGGTGCAGCTGCAGGTCAGGTAATGGTACCAGTGTAACTGCAGCAGTACAAAGCTCTATCGCTCAGCTCCCTGGTAATGCAAGTAATCTGATGAAAAAGTAGCTGACTTTGGTTTAAATCAGTTGCTGAAGAGTATGTGCACACTGTAGTCTGTATGGCTTTTTGTACAGGAGGGAAAAGATATGAATAAATATACTGTGCACTGAATACTACAAATTACTCTTAATTGCAAACAAACACGTACTTTGCAGTGCTTCCAATTTCTGTGTGCCCCTCAGAGACAACATGCAAAATCCTCCAGCAGCTTTTAAAAGAAGAGATTAGTCAAAGCAATGCAGGAGGCTCTGGAAGGGACTAGTTCTTTCTTACATAACTTCCTAATTTCTCTTAATACAGAACTTCTCTTATAGCAGGTCTACAAAGGCCTTACCTTTCTAGTATAAATATTCATATGCCTATTTTTAAAAGCTTTTGTGTTTTTGCAAGAGCTATCAAAGTAGCAAAAAGCTCAAAAGCATTAATCAGAATAACCAGTATAGGTAACTAGGAAGCAGAGGACTGTATTTGCTCTCATAAGTAAAATTATGCCAACTGAATGCAAATTTCAATTCCAAATCGTAAAATGAAGCCAGAGGTGTTGTTCAACATAAAGTATTAGATGCCTATTCTAAAGAAAGTTAAGTACATATTCATATAGACTAAAGATATCTAACACTGATTTCCATAACAGAAGGACATACGGTGTTTGGTTCTGTTGCATTTGCTAGCTTTATGCTGTGAATGTTACAGCTGGCCAGACACCAAGAACTCTTGTTTGCCAAAAACACTGAGCTTTTAACTACAGTAAGTTAATTCTGATCTGGATGAAACTAACGTATATTGATTACTTGAGAGAGAAACTAATATTAAAAAAAAAGTTTTAAAAAGTGCAAAAGTTCTAGAGCAGTCAAAGCACTGACTAAAGCATCCATCTGAGATAAAAGATCCTATCCTCTGATCTTGATCCACATTGGAGAATTCACTTGATTTGCTGTACTGAAGTGGATCCCTCACTGTCCTGCAGTAGCATATCTCCTTTTTGTGTAAATAATTAAAAAGACACTAGGGCAGATAGGTAAATGCACATTGTAGCCCTGGACTAGAGATCCAAGTCCATCAGGGCACTATGGGGACAGGACAGCCAGTATGACTCCCTAATTAGAAACACTCACCTATTTTGTGAGGGCCATTCTCCTCCCCTAGCCCCCATACCCAATGACTTTGTTGAAACCTTTCTTGTGAAAAATTTTTGTGAAGAGAAAAATGCTATCAAATCCTAAATGAGACCTAACAAGCAAGTAACTTCTTGCATTTAAGCAGGACATATCAAGAAGCCAACTCAAATTCCCCTTAACTGCAGTTACTACAACTTTCTGGTGGTTTGAGTAAGTTTCCTACTCTCTGAACAGGGTCCCTCTCCCAAGGGAGAAAACAGTTTTTGGGAGTCTGAGTTCTACATCCTCTTGAAGGGCAACCAGTGCCATGAATATGTACTTTGAACTCATAGGCTGTACAACTCTGCATCTCTCTGTGTCTCTCTGCTTCTCTCTCGGGCTGTTCCAGCCCCCGCTGAGAAAGGCATTAAGCAACAAGCAAACTCTCTCAGTTTTGAGATTGAGTTTCAGCCTCTCACGATCACCGATTATTATTTTCATACACATATTAACAACTGTGTCTGTTATAGCAACACTCTAGCAAAGCACAGATCACAGCCAACTCTCTCATTGACTCCTACTTAAACACTTTCTAAGGGTACTAGGACAACTGTGGAGTTTATACACACAGCCCCCCAAGAGTTAGAAACAATTTTTATTGGCATGGCAGCAATTTTCAAGTATATTAACTGTAGCATAAGAATCATATTGGTTTGCATCAGTTTCTAAACAGTACTATCTTTAGAACATGAATCGTCATGTTTTATAAGAATAAGTTTTAGACCAGCAATACTTTGCCTTGAGAATGAAGTGAGTCAATTAACTACTAAGACGCACACACAAACAAGAACAAAAAAATCTCATCATCCTATTGCGGTGTTGCAACATTTAGCAGTGTGGTCATGACCTGTTATTTATTCAGTGTCATCCTGAACTGATACATCATGATAATGAATCATCCCCACAAAGGAGTGCCAAAAGGCCATTCTGCAATTATTTTGTTGTTTGCTGTAACCCCCAGTGTTACTACACCTTTCCTCCATATGTGCTCCCAAAGATCATTGAGGAATAGCTGTGATTTATTTTCTCCCTAGCCCCCTCTTTCCCCTTTTATGGTTGTTGGCTAGAAGGCAATGGTGTACCAGTCAGCCCCATTTTTTCTACACAATAACCTAAGGCCAGACAGGCATAAACCTCCCTCTGTCGAACCAGTCAGCCAGAAGGTAGAACTTTTAAAGGGAGCCAAGATAATCCCCTCCTGGAGATGATCTACCTATGAGTTGACTTGACAGCCTCAGCTAGTCCAATTTGGAGATCACTGGCAAAATAGAGTACCGTGAAAGCATGTTTTTCTGTTATCTAGCCAGTACAAATACCCAAGCATACATATTGTAATTACAAACAACACAAAAGGCATATGTAATGAAGCATAAACAATTTCAAAGTCTATTTTTAATAGCCCAAATAAAACAATAATTGTGAAAGCTTACACAGTGTATGCTTTCTAGTTTAATCAAACTTTATTTTTTAATTGCTTTACTATGTCTAATTTCAAGAGTTGCAGGTAACTACAGAGAAGTCTTCAAATTCCATAGAATTCGTGCTGCCTTCTGAAATTACCTTACCTGAGTCAAAGCTTCCATCAAGTTCCTCACCACGTGCTCTTGGTCCTCAGTTAATATCCTGTGAAGGGTGGCTCTCCTTTCACTATCCTTCTTCAGCATGAAAAACCCAGAATCTTTTTCTTCAGGTGAAGGAGGTGCACTGTGATCCTCAAAGTGTTCATCTGGGATGCTGAATGAAAGACACTCAGTGAAAAGAAACTTTATTAAAATCATCCCAATGCACACATTCCTAATCTACTGTGTAACATAAATGCCAGATAGCTCTTTACCTCAGAAAAAGGGACCGGATTCCCTTCCCATCTTTTTCTCCACAGGATTTGGCTCTTGTTTTGAAAGAGAATGGATCAATTTTTAACTCTGTATCAGGTGAGACAGAACCATATTCACTGCTGCTACTTGTATCTTCCACCAGGACAGGGACAGGTAAGGATATGCTCCGAAGATACTCTATTCATATAAGGATATTAAGAAATTAGAATTTAATAATGTCATCATAGTGCTAAAGTGAAAAGATTACTCTTTCAGAGGAAACAGAAAGACTCCAGTCTTCCCACACACCAATAAAAAAATATTAAAACAAAATTGACAAAAAAAACCTCCTAAAGCTTATTCTTCTGGAATAGAGTTACCTTTCAGTTATGTTTTTATTCAAAAGCTTCTTGAGAGATGGAAATGCTGGGCTGTTTGCAAGTTCACTTACAGAACTTCAACAGCGAAGTGAACGTGCATCTCATATCATAACTTCCAGCAGCAGCAAAATGTTTCTCTAGGGTAAGTAATTCAAGCACATTCCAAGATCTTAATTTTATGAGTGTATATAAATATGTATATATTTATATATAATATATATACTATAGCAGGTATCTTTTTAATCAGATTATTTTGTACAAGTTTAATTAGTTTTTCATTAATAATAAACACACAGTTAAGTCAGAACTTTGAGTTTTAAATTCAAAGCACACATTACTGCTGCAGGAAACTACTCATACCTATTTCAAACGTGCACATCTCAAAATGTACTTTGATACCAACTCAGCATGAAGGTAACTATGTGTGTGTTCAGTTCCCTCCCGCACTCTCCCCAGTTCATTTCCTGAAAGGGATCAGTATCCTGTACCCAGGCAGTACTGCTTTCTCAGTTTTAGAATTTAGTCTAACAAAAATCTATGTTTTCTTTCTCCACAAACCTTGGCTCTGTTGCTACTATAAAACAGCCACCGGTCCCCATAAACAACAACACAGCTCTTCAAGCCTGTATCACCCACCTGCCTAGACAATTAAGCCATAGTCTGGTAGGATTAAAAATAGTAATTTAAATATGCACAATGGATTAGACATTCTTAACAGAGAGAGAGAGGTCACTTATTTTCATAATTGTGCCTGCTTCTCTTTCCAACATTTTAGTGTGACAAATCCTACCAGAATAATGATAACCACAGTATCTACACAGGTATGTTTTGATAGAGAAGTATGTTAAAACTCACCATTTGTGTTAGCTGAAAGAACTGTGGTAGAAAAGCAAAGAAAAAAAGGAAAGTTAAATATGCCAAAATTGACCGAGAAAATAAGCACAGTCTAAAGGGTATGTTGCCATTTTTATGGACTATCTCAACTCTCCTGTCTGCAGTCTCCAAAAGTGTGATTTATTGAAATTTAAAGTTAATTTTAATTTGAGAGGGTGGAAACCATGTTAAAAGTGATCATCTAATGCCGTCTCCTTTCTCTGATATTTTTATTTGTCATGCTAAAAATATACAGAAGATATTTTCATAAGTATATATGCACACACAATAGAATATGTTATTCATGCTCTCAAAACTGTTTTGTTACTTTGTATAGTTTAGATCACTACAGGAAATTAATATGTGAAACAAAAATAATGCATTGCACACACATTTGCAATGGGACAAAGATTATTTTACTCATGTAGAAAACTCCCCTGAGGTTCAATAGCATATTCAAACTTACAGAAAATATGATCTATGTAAACATTCTTTTGACAAAATCATATGCAAATTAAAAAAAGAAACACAAAACCCAATGATCATAAAAGCTGCACAAAACCATAACCAGACTTTTATAAACCCTCTTAGAAATATTTATATAAATCACTTCTGTGACAACATGATAACAGAATTCTGCTAGAATTCTGCAGTGTTTCTGCAGCAAGCTGCTGGTAAAGAAGGTTACAACTGAACATTCATCTGGGATGGAGATCTGATGTGTTCATTTTAAAGACTACATGATTAGTTTTAGGAAACAATACCATTGGCAAGAGAAAAATTTCAGATTTTTAGCAATGCTTACCTGAGAGCTTTGATGGGGACTTTCTTTTCTTGCTTGAAACCTTCAAGAATTCATCTATAAGTAGCTCATGAGCAAAAGCTCGTTTATCAGGATCTGGTTCAAAGCAACGCAATATGAAAGCCTTGGCTTCTGCAGACATGGATTCAGGAATTTCTGGGTGTATTTTAAACATTCCCACCTGAGATAAATAAAGGGAGAAACAATAGCCTACACTCTTCTTTTCCCAACCACTACACAACATCAAAAAACTGTTTAGACAGTAAAAATGGTATATCATTCTCAAGTTTTGATATTAACTTTCTATAACTAGTTTATTAATTCAAAGAAAAAATCCTATTACAAACTGTATAAACAATTACATTTTTTTAAAAAATCAACAGATGTAACTAGAGGTTCTCACAAAGCAGAAAACTGCTCTTTTTTTTTTCAGTTTGGCTCTGTTTTTTATTTAAACACCCAGGCTGCTGAATAGCTGCTATATTACTCTATTCAAAAGTAGACAGCACTCCCTCTCAGTTGAATCACATTATTCTTCTTAACATCCTCAAAAACCAAGCATTTCCTTTATCTTCTTGTCCTGCAACCTCTAATTCCAGCTTCTCCAAAACAGTCACAAGATTTCCTGTGTTTACAAATACCTCTCTGAGCTGTACAAGGAATATGTCTGACCTTAAACATTGCTGCTTGTGGTTCTCCCAGTTCATAAAAAGGGGGCTTCCCTGTAGCCATCTCAATGATTGTGCATCCCAAAGACCAGATGTCTGCAGCCTTGCCATAGCCACGTGGCCCTTTGTCTATAATTTCTGGTGCCATATACTGAAGGGTACCTGTTTAAAACATATTCTTTTTTTACTTAGGGCACTAATGCTGCAAACAGATAGCTAAAGGACAAGAGGAACAAAAACACTGAGAAGTGAGAAATATTGGGAGAGTTAAAAAAAACCCTTTTTATTATTCAAAATTCAAGAATTCCCATATGCATTCCATATAAACTCAAAATACTACTCAAAATATTACTTGTGCTAAAAGCATTTGGTATTATCTACTGATGTGGATATCGGTTTTCAAAGTCAATGACAACTATTAAGGATTTCGATGAGCTTAGGATCAGACATAGTTCTCATTTACTGTATCAGAGCTTAAGATTAAAATATGGGAGATCACTCTGAATGGCACCCAGAAAGGAAAAGGAAGGGACAACTGAAATCTAAACCTAAAAGAGTTGGTATATGAATTCTGAAATAAGGGAATCAATCTAACACATCATTCGGCATTCTGTTCCACTTAGAGCAGCAATGGAAGAGCAGAGGATGGAATTAAAATAAGAGTCCCTTCTCATTTTGCATAATTATTTAATGCAGTGCCACTGCATGATTTAACATCCAAATCATATTATCAAGCAGAAAGAGGAACAAGTTAATGACAGGTTCTGTAGATAAGTGATTTTGGAGATGAAGCCAGGATGTCCAAGCCAATCAAGGGAGAAAAAAAAGTTCAGCACGATGAAAAAGCCAAGCACAGAGGAGACAGACTGAAATACAATATAGGATAGACACAGTTCTTCCGTTGTACAGACTTTGATGTCACAAGTGGAACATCCAAAACAGCGTTCTCTTTGAACAGTGTGTCTTAGTTTGAGATTGCCCCCGCAGGAGCCGGGGGCCTAGAGGTGATTGGGTCCCAGGGCAGTTTCCCCTGAAGGACCAGTCACTGCTCGCTTTGTTCGCTCCTGTGACAAACCAGATATACACAGCAGAGACTGGCACGGAACCAAGAGAGCACAGACTCAAACTTGTTTCCTTGGACTTCGTAAGGAAGAAGAGACTTCAGTAAACAGCTGGAGGTTGGTGGGGGGAGTGAATCAAAGGAAACCCTTTTCCCTGAACACTCCCATGAGAGAAAGACTGCTTACCTATCAGCCAAAGGGCTCCTCCTGGGCTGAATTAAGGGAGGGGCTTAGAAGGAAGATAGAAGTGTGTAATATTGTATATATATAGTTGTTTTTAGCTTGTACAGTATTTAATTTGTATAGAATAAATGTATATACTTTCCCTTCCCCCTATAGAGGTGTCTGCCTGAAAGTTTCTCTTTGGTGTTGAGGTAAAATTGTGGGAAGGGGTGGGAGAAGTCTGGAAATTGGATTTTGGATTTTTGTGGTGGTTCAAACCACCACACAGTGCATACAAGAACAGTGTATAGCTTAAAATTATATATCAGAAAGTTATTCTTGCAGTAGCCTTTTATACTGATTTAAAGTCAACAAAAGTTCAGCATCTGTGGATTCTGACCCCACATACAAGTTTGAGTGAGGATAAAGGAGTCTCCTCTGGGAACATACCAGTGAAAGTTTCAGTACAAGGATTGATTCCTGCAAGTCTCTTTGAAGTTCCAAAGTCCGAAATCTTTAACACTCCACTGTACGTGTTGATAAGCACGTTATCACCCTGAGGAACAGAACATTCAGAGTAATTATTTTTCTCTGCAGACTCTTCATCTAAGACTTCTTGCATAGCCTGTTCCTACAGTGCACTCTTTACTAGGTAAAAATTACCTCTTAAGCCTTTTAAGAGAGGAGATAAAAGAGAAATCAATAGTGTTTCTGGTTTATGTAATCCCATTAACAGAAACTTCATCTCAAAGTGAACTTCCCCTACTACCAGAAGGCTGTAGGAATTCAGTTAAAGAATATTAAAAGAGGGAAAACGGCTTTTTAAAAACAAAAACCCCCACTTTTTTGTCTGCAATCTCCTTGGAAAAAAAGTTGCTAAGTATTGCATCCACAATCTTCACTTCTAATCAGATTTTATAGAAGTTCAATCATGTCACTGAAAACAGAAATAAAAGTATCTACTTTATCATATCAGAAGTTGCTATATTTCAATTTTTCTAAAATAAAAAAAAAACAACCCAAATATATTTTGTTGGTTCAAATTGAAATCAACAATGGTTCACCTACCTAACCCACAGTTCAGAATAGCAGAGACCCTTCAGAAAAACAGTTTTTAAATTACAGGGAAAATAAAAAAAGCTATGCAGTTATGTAACACTGTGAGACTTAATTCTCTGCAAATTCTTACCTTTATGTCTCGATGCACTATTTGATTATCATGGAGATATTTTAATCCTTCAAGAATCTGCTTGGTGTAAAAGCCAATTGTCTGCTCGTTATTTTTTAATGGTCCCCATTTTGATCGTAGAAGAGCAGAAAGGCTGCCTATAATTTTGGACAGCAAAAAGTGAGAGTAAAAATCCAATTAAATTCTGCTTTCTCCCCAAAGGAAAAAAGTAACAACAAATATCAATCCCAGTGGAAATGTAGGCACCTCTTCTATAACCAGAGTCCTCTCCAGGCAAATGCTTACTTGCATCATCACTGGCCTGAGTGATTAAAGAGAGTCTCGGTATCTCCACTGGCCTCAGATGCAGCAGAGAAGTGTATGCTTCCTCAAGCATGCAAATCAGAACCCATTTAACCAATATGCTCACCTCCCTCCTATACCAGGAGACAAGTTAAGCCCGGGAATGTTGTAAAAGAGTGAAAAAGTGTGGATGTGCATATGCATGTGTTTTTACATACACCAACCCCACAGTTACTCAAAAAGCTAAGATCAAAAAGTGGGATTTTTGTTACATCTGGCTGCTGTGAGTTCTTTAGTTGCAAAGAGAAGCAACAATCACGAATCCCCTTTCTCGTGTCATGTACCTGAAGAGGGCTGAGCCACCAGAGAGTAGCTATGGTTGATCCAGTAGGATGAGCACAGATCATCTCTATCCTGTGTTGGGTTTGCATGGAAAGTGTTTGGTAGAAGGAGGGCTGCAAGGGGGAATTCTGTGAGAAGCTGCTGGAAGCTTCCCCTGTGTCTAATAGAGCCAATGCCAGATGCCTCCAAGACAGACCTGCCACTGGTGAAGGCCAAGCCCATCAGTAGTAGTGGCAGTACCTCTGGGATAACAGATTTAAGAAGGGAAAAAAATACGTGCAACAATTGCAGCCAGAGAGAGAAGTGAGAATATGTGAGAAAAACAGCCTTGAAGACACCAAAGTCAGCAAAGGAGGGGGAGGAGGTGCTCCAGGCACCAGAGTGGAGGTTCCCCTGCAGCCCATGGTGAAGACCATGGTGAGGCAGGATGTCTCCCTGAAGCCCATGGAGGTCCCTAAGCTGGAGCAGCTAGATACCCAAAGGAGGCTGGGACCCCGTGGGAAGCACATGCTGGAGCAGGCTTCTGGCAGGACCTGTGGCCCCACAGGGGACCCATGGTGTTCCTGAAGGACTGCACCCTGTGGAAGGGACCCACATTGGAACAGTTCATGAAGAACTGTAGCCCATGGGAAGAACTCACACTGGAGAAGGTCATGGAGGACTGTCTGTCACGGGAGGGACCCCAGCTGGAGAGGGGAAGAGTGTGAGGAGTGCTCCTCTTGAGGAGGAAGGAGCGGCAGAGACAATGTTTGATGAATTGACCACACTCCCCATCTCCCTGTGCCACTGGTGGGAGGAGGGAAAGAAAATTGTGAGTGAAGTCAAACCCAGAAAGAAGGGAGCAGTAGGGGGAAGGTGTTTTTAAGATTTGGCTTTATTTCTCATTATTGTTCTCTGATTTGTCTGGGGAATAAATTAAATTAATATTCCCAAGTTGAGTCCATTTTGCCTGTGATGGTAACTGGTGAGTGATCTCTCCCTGTCCTTATCATGACCCATGAGGCTTATGTTCTATTTTCTCTCCCCTGGCCAGCTGAAGAGGGGAGTGACAGAGCAGCTTTAGTGGGCACCTGGCATCCAACCAGGGTCAACCCACCACAGATCTGAGGTCAAAGGAGCTTGCCTGTTACAGCAATGATCTGAGCTGTATCTGCAGCACACCTATCTACATACTGAAGCAGAGGCCTCAAGTACTTTGAAGACAGTTTCCCCATTAACTTAGGAAAGAGACATTAAAGAATATTACACCTGCATGAAATGTATCTTGTGGCAGTATTACAGGTTTTTATACTTTTAAAATGCTAAAAAAACCCAACCAACCACCAAACCAGTATACCCCAAAACTTACCACCTGGCACCTGTTCCATGAATATCTTAATGAAGCCATTTTCACTAAGAGAACCTAAATACTGAACAATGTTCTTATGTTTGAGATGCTTATGCAAAGCTATTTCTTCATGCAGAGGTTGGGAGTACCTGGAAAGCAAAGAAACAGTTTATTCAAAATTGACCTTTGGGAAGAAAGCCTTGTGTTTACTGTGGTAGCTAAAACTCTGTTTTAGGTCTCATGAAACATATTTACACTGAAAATGACTACTTCATAAATGCATTTAACAACAGTGGTTGTAACCACCATATAAAAAAATTGTGTAATCATATGTAAATATATATAACATATGTAAAATAGATGTATTATTCTATATACATACAGAGAAAATATTATAAATGCATGAAAATTGACTAAGGAAAACAAAATTTGTAGAAAATTAACTGCTCTCCAGCCTAACTCAAAGAGAATAAACAGTTGTTCAAGTGGCTGGATTTGTATTAGTGCCAAAGCAAACTAGTAAACTATAAAGTTAGCATATAAATAAAACACCTTAATAATGAAAATGAATAACGATTTAAATTTTAATTAAAGTAGAAGCCTTTTCTGAAAACAAGAGTGGATATCAGAGTAAGAAAACAGAAATAATTTCATGGAGAGATATTTAAAAGAACAGATCAAAACAATATCACCAAATATAATTTAGTCCAAGGTAAAATATTTTTCAGAGATAAGCTTTTCAACAGTCTTTTTGTCAAGAAGGCTTCTGGAGTCAAGATCCTTCTCCATTGTGGAACACCACCGGAGCTCAACAGCTGATGTGCTCCCTGGGCCTGCCCTAACACTCTTCCTAACTTAGGACTGCCCTAATGCTTCCTCTTGGAAGCAGGTCAGCTGCCAGATTCTGTGTATTGTCTGGCAAAGCACTAATATCTGTGGTCAGCCTTCCAGGGCAGCTGAAATAGATGAAGGACACAGAACTACTTCTGTCAGTCGAGATGTGAGAAGCAGCTGCAGCATTTGAGCAAGTAGAAGACATTTTCAGATGTTTTTACTAAGGGAGTACTAACAGCAAACTCCACCTTGCAGCTACTTGCCATCAAAAGGAATAGTTTTACTGCCACCTTCACCAGGTTACTCTCAGCACAGACTTCACATTAACACAGGTATATTCTCATTCATTATAATTCTTCTCCCTGCACTTTTAAACCACACAGTTAACTGAGACTCAAGCAACTATAACAATTTTGAAAATAAAATAAAGCCACAAGAAAATTCTTCACTGGGATGAAGCATTTTTTATTTTAGAACTTAGCCATTAGAAGACTTTAAATGGTACAAACAAAGACAAATTCTAAACCATCATTATGGAATGGTTTGAATTAGAAAGAGACCTTAAAGATTATCTAGTTTCAACCCTCCTGACATGGACAGGGACACCTTTCACTAGACCATATTGCCCAAAGCCCCATCCAGCCCAGCCTTGAACAATTCCAGGGATGGGGCATCCACAACTTCTCTGGGCAACCTGTGCCAGTGTCTCACCAGTCTCTCAGTAAAGAATTTCTTCCAACCTAAACCTACGCTCTTTCAGTTTGAAGCCATTCCCTCCTGTCCTATGTGCCCTTGTAAAGAGCCTCTCTACAGCTTCCTTATAGATCCCCTTTAGGTACTGGAAGGTTGCTATGATGTTTCCCCAGAGCCTTCTCTTCTCCAGGCTAAACAAACCCAACTCTCTCAGCTTGTCTTCATAGGAGAGGTGCTCCAGCCCTATCATTTTTCTCATCATCCTTGTCTGTACCCGCTCCAACAGGTCCACATCATTCTTATGTTGGGGGTCCCAGTGTTGGATGCATCACTTGAGCTGGGGTCTCTTGAAAGCAGAGTAGAGAGTCAGAGTCACCTCCCTCAACCTGCTGGCCACACTGCTTTTGATGCAACCCAGGACATGGTTGGTTTTCTGGGCTGTGAGTGCATATTGTCAGGTCATGTTGAACTTCACCTAACACCCCCAAGTCCTTCTCCTCAGGGCTGCTCTCAATCCATTCTCTGCCAAACCTGTAGGTGTGCCTGGGATTGCCATGACCCACGTGTAGCACCTTGCACTTTGCCTTGTCGAACTTCATGAGGTTCGCACAGGCCCACCTCTCAAACCTCTCAAGGTCCCTCTGGATAGCGTCCCTTCCCTCCAGTGTGTTGACTGCACTACTCAGCTTGGTGTCATTGGCAAACTGTCCATGTTGTTGACAGAGATGTTAAATAACGCTGTCCCAATACCAACCTCTGAGAAATGCCACTCATCACTGACCTGCACCTGACCGTAATTCTTGAGTGAGACCATACAGCCAGTTCCTTATTCACCAAGTGGACTGTCAAATCCATGTGTCTCCAGTTTAGAGACAAGGATGTTGTGGGGGACAGTGTCAAGTGCTTTGCACAAGTCCAGGGAGATCATGTCAGCACTCTTCCCTTATCTGCCACTGCTGTAACCCCTTCATAGTAGCCTGGCAAATGTGTCAGGCATGATTTGCCCTTAGTGTTGCCATGGTGGCTGTCACCAATCACCTCATTATTTTTCATGTGCCTTAACATAGTTTCCAAGAGAATCTGCTCCATGATTGCATTAGACACAGAGGTGAGACTGACTGGCCTGTAATTCCCGGCATCTTTCTTATTCCCCTTTTTAAAAACAGGGGTCTTATTTCTTCTCTTCCAGTCAATAGGAACTTTACTGAACTGCCACAATTCCTCAAATATGATGATAGTGGCTTAGCCATTTCATCTGCCAGTTCCCTCAGGACCTGTGAATGTATGTCATCAGGTCCCAAGGACTTGTGCATGTTCAGGTTCCTCAGATGGTCTCAAACCTGATCATATGAGCAGTAGAAAGATACTTAAAAGTTGTTGCTTTCTATCAGAAGTGGACAATGCTCTCAGGCAGCTCTTGAGCTGCCCTGTGCAGTGCCAGGAGCTGGACTTGATGACCTTGATGGGTCCCTTCCAACTTATCATATTCTATGAATCTATAATCTCCTACAGTGGGTGGTTCTTTATTCTCCCAGTCCCTGCCTTTGCCTCCTGTGACCTGTGACCTGTGGCTGGAGCAGCTGTTGAACACAAAGGCAAAAAAGTCAAGACTTCTCCATGCCCTGGGTAACTAGGTCTCCCGTTTCCTTCCAGAGTGGGACCACATTTTCCCTAGCCTTCCTTTTATCAGCAACGTACTTATAGAAGCTTTTCGTGTTGCACTTAATGTCCCTGGCTAGATTCAATCAGGTACTTTAGCTTTCCTAACCTGATCCCTGGCTGCTCAGACAATTTCTCTGTATTCCTCCCAGACTACCTGTCCTTGGTTCCACCCTTTGAAGGCTCCCGTTTTGCGTCTGAGTTTGTTCAGGAGGTCCTTGTTCTTCAAGCAGGTTTCTTAGGTCTTTTTTCCTGTAGTCTAACATTTCCTGAGAAATAAATTATTCAATAGCTTATATTTAACATACAGCACTATTGAAGACTCACTGCTTTTTGCACAGAAGTAGTTTCATTTCTAGCCCTGCTCTAATTCAGAACTTAAACGGTTTTTACAAATTCAAAAGATGGTAATTTTTGCTTTTAAAATTATACAAACTAATTTCAGAGATTAATCCTTTTCTTTCTATAGACTTCTTTCGAAGTGCAAAAAGATCAGGTTACAATTAATCAGAAGTGAATTATTAATTTTTTCTTATTTTGCCATTAAAAGAATAATACTTGGAAGCCTGTAAATATTTTTGAAAGTTTAGACGAAAGACTAACAGCTTCATAATAATCTCTTCTGTGGTATGCTTTGCACACTGAGTCTGAAACCTCTTCCACTGAAAATTCTTTTAAAATGTGTATTGGAGAAGAAAAATATGTATTTTTTTTCTTTGAGCTAGTTATTGTTCTATTCAGGCTATCTTTCTATTAACTACAGTTGTTATAAAACTGCAAGAGTTATCACAGAGTGTTCTGTCAACATCTAGGCTCCAATACTGCTTAAATAATAATATTTGATGCTGGCTAGGTTGTAGAGAATAATGTTCTTTTTCTACAAATGGTTATTTTACTCCCAGGGACATACATTCTAGCTAAATGTGAGAAGAGTAACAGCCATTGTGGTGGATTAGAATAGCCTCTTTTATTTACCATTTTGAATACCAGCACTCTCCTTAAGATAACTGCTATGTAGGATGGGTAAAAGCAGCTTCCTTGCTGATATTAGTTGTAGACTGAACACTGCACAAACAAGGATACAATTATTTCATCCTACAAAGGAAATGCAGCATGCAAAAATATGGGATCAGTCATAAACCAAAAGAAGACAAATGGGCAAAAGACAATAAACTTGAAATTATAGATTCTATTCCCTCCTGAAATGATGAACAAAAATTCAACAGTTGGCACAGTTGCTATTTTATCTACATTCATTTAGTATCTAATTCCTCCTGCTACCAAGCAGTGTTTTGTCTTTATCAAAAGAGCTTCCTTCATAAAAATTATTTCTTTAACCAGGAAAAGGGGAAAGGAAGGATTTATCTTTCTCTTGCCAACCATGGCAACCATGGACTTTATTTTCTACTTTTCATAGTGTTTCTGAACATAAGCCTGAGTTATAGTCTTTTATAATATTTTACAGTCTCTCAGTCTTTAAAGATTCAAGCACTCAAGACACCTGTTAAGCAGTTTGTACAACACTTGACTTCAAAAACCAAAGGCTAATGTAGAATTTCAGAATAAGAATAACCTGACAGTTTAATCCAGTCAATTTCAGTAAGAATATATTACTTTCAACCTTATATCACTTTTATTACAATATTTGTGGAAATCTACATATACAAGATAGAATACACTGGAAGTCTTCAGATCCACAGATACTAAGGACATCAAGTGCCTGATCTTTACATGGCAACCTTTATAATTGAAAGAGAGTAACATACATAAAGTGATTGCATTAAAAAAAAAAAAATTAACAAAGAAGTCGTTCCACATGATTAATGTCACAAGGCTTCATAGTAAGTGGTGTAAAAACAAGAATGCAAAATGTCTTTATCAACAATTCAGGCTCAGAATTTTAAAGGACTCCACAGATCATGAATTTCAATATGAAATCGTCCTTTTGTAAGGACACGTCTGAGTATGTCTAAGTAGATAGAGCCAATCACTGGGTGTTTGAATGAGATTCTGCACTTTAGCAGTATTTTTTTTTGAAAGAAGTACTAGTACCAAAGCCAGCAAACATCTAAATTCTCAGTTGTGATCACGTTCTACTCCGTAACTTGGAAATACCTACTTACAAAGAAAGGGAACAGCATTATATACCACAGACAAGTAAATTATTGGCAGCTTTGTAGAAGATGTACTCCTTGATCAACCAACTGACTAATCGCATTAATGAAGAAATTATGTAACGCACAAAATTTGGAATTAGCCACAATGACTATACCTGCTGTCTCTCTCTGGGATTTCTTTAATAGCAATTCTGACTTGATTGCTCAAATCTCGTCCTGCATATACAATGCCATACGTTCCCTTGCCCAGAATGACTCGTTCGCCATTTTCATCATACTCGTAATCATACTGCAAAACAAACAACAACAACATAAAATGAAACAGAAGGATAAGATTTATTCCATCTCACCCTGTGCTCATAACTAAAGCATCTAGGATGCTAGTAGTTTTCTGCAGAATGCAAAGGAGGAAAGAAAAACACTTCAAGAAGACAATTTGGATACCGGGCAGACATGCCTATGCTTCTCCACTGGCTTCTAAGGTAGCCATTTCAGGGAAGTGCACCAAGCTAAACTATGCTGGCCTTTACCTGTTCAGTGTAGTTCGCTTGCATATCTTAGCAGCATCTGAAAATCTGCGGGCAGGTGCTGTAAAAGCAGGAGCCGACGACAGAGGGCACTCTGCGCCAAACGGAGAACACCGGCTCCCACACAGGCACGGAGAGCAAGGCACGATACACCTACTTGTTCCAGGTGCCCTCCTGACCTGACTACAGCTTCCAAAACCAGCACAGCCTCAATTCTACCAGTGCCAGGTCTGTCAGCAGACTGTGCCAATGGAGGTTAGTGAGGACTGCAGTGCATTGAGTGGTTTCAGCTGAGTTTGAATTTCAAAGAGTTTAAGGCAAGTCCAAAAAGGTTTGTTAGACAGATTATCTGATCTGTCCCCTTTTGTGTAACAAAGGAATGTAATTTCACAAGGTCACTCCTGTGCTAAACCCAGTAACTTATGCTTAAATAAAGTATTTTTTATTTTCCATCAAATAAAGATGGCTATTTTTTTTAATAAGAGAGAGAATCCACTTCTTTTAGTACTTTGTTTCACCAATTAATTACTCTTATGGTGAAGTCATGCCTCTTAATTCAAATTTCTTCTATTACTATTTAATTACATTTTTTTCAAATTATTAAAGAGATCATTAGCACATTGTTATTTTTCCTGTAAAAATATTTGCCCACTGTGATCAAATCACCCACTGCTTTTCTTTTTGCTAAAATAAACAAGCAGGCACCCTAAGGTTCTCATTATAGGCTATTTTTCTATGCCACAAGTTACCTCAGTGGTTTTCCTTTGCCTGATCTCTGATTTCAGATATATTATAAAATGACAACTTGAAAACTGGGACAGAGGGCTGTTTGTATTCATTACACAGCACTGACTCTCTCAGTTAGTTATAGATGTCTCTAGAGCTTCGGGACAGCAGATTTTCATGTGACAGGGCATGGGCTTAGATATTCTATCCTGTTTCCCTGCCACCTCAAAGAAAGCCCTATTACCTTAAGTGCTGCATTGCACCCAATGGCCTGGTACTCACTTTTCAACTAGGTGTATGTTCAGATAAAACTCAGGGTGAGAACAGAGCATGTAACGGTGTACTCAGCCAAGCTATAACTTAGCTAACAGGGGTAGTAACAGAAGTAAGTTTGAGTTTGTGGGCTAAGGGTATAAACAGACTCCCAGCAGCACCAACATCATCATCTGATTTGAGTTAGTTGTTCATTGCCGTGCTACCTACAGACAGTAACTAGCCAGGACAAGCCTTCCCCTACTAGAATTATATCCTTACTTGTTGTGCAGACGATCTGCCAATAATGTAAGTGCACACGATTCCAGTGATGCATGAAACAGACAACAAACAGTCTTTAAAATTTAAACAGATCCTAATGCTGCCTGACTATGAGTACATTCTGATGTAACTGTTACAAGAGTCACTCTGCAATCAGCACCATGGCAGAACTCCAACATTGTGTACCTTCTAAAGTGAGTATGCTAACTGAATTATGAGAGATTTAGCTATGCTGGGTATAAAGACTACATCAACACCCTTAAAAAGAATCATTAATAGATAAACAGTAGAGGATAAGATTTTATAAACAATAAGTTCACTAATTCTCCCAGGAAAGGGGTGAGTAACTTACTTCTGTGAAATACTAGACGAGAAGCCCAAAATTTAGCATGTTGGGGGAAAAAAAGTAAAAATACCTCTAGAGAGTCTCCATCACATTCCCCTTCTTCTGTAGTCTTCCCTATTTCTTCAGTGATACTGTTCACCATGTCAAAAAATCTATACCAAAAAAAATAAAAAAAGAGAAAAGAAAAGCAAATACACACTTAAGACAGTATGAGGACAAAGAAAACACTTCTCTCTAAAGTAATGAATGAAAAAAGAGAGGACGTAAGTACAGTAAGTATTATTTTATATAATTACATATTATATAACAATAATACATAAGTATATATAATTTATACAGTCAGTATAAATTCAGTATAAAACTTTGCCTATCAGTAGAAAAGGAAAATTTTGTTTACATGCAGAATTAACAGTCAAAATCTGCAGTTTTTCTACTTCTTTTACATACTTCTTTTATCATACTCCATGATATCTGAAATTATTAATGAAATTCATATTTCAAAATCTACACTCAGGGTAAAATTCTCATCCTATACCATCATTTCTTTATGTCCAATGAAAACACTGAAGTATCATGAGAAGTGCCTAGAAGTCCTGCCTACATTTGGAAGAGTTTTTGTAGCGTAGGAATGCCAGTTTCAAGTTTTTGCTTGAATGAAAAGGGTGTCTATTTTGCACCTTTTCATTAAAAAATAGTATTATATACGGCTTCTATCCTTTTGAAAGAATGCAAGTACAAAAATCATGTCACACTTACTTATCTCTTAAGAAGAGCTCAGATATGAAGGGGAATGAACATGGTAAAAGGACCTATATGAACTAGAATGGATGAGTAAACAATCTAGAGATTGGGCTGGGAGGTGGCCACAGTCATTAATAGAGAGTATTAATTTTAGGCAAAGTTGCAGCCTTTTTAGCACAAAAAGACATGAAATTTCCTCTGGAAATGCCTCCTGGATCAATTCAAGACCACAGCCCTTAAGCTTATGGAGCAGAAACACAGCCTAGAAAAACTGCAACACCCCTAATTTTGTGCAACAAACCCTTGCCACTTATCCTGTAGGGACACAGAAACAATCTTACTTATGTAAACATATACTAATGTAAAAGAAATTAAGTGTGCTTCCTCATAATAGCAAATAAAACTGTAGTTACAGTTAAAGAAAAATCCTGACTTTCTTGTTACCCCAAATGTTCCCACTTCAGAGAGTCCATTTTAAGTTTATGATGCTTTGTTGAACTGGGGGCAAAGAGACAGTTTTAGTAAGCCTTAATATGATAACTATTACAAAACTAACCCCAGGAAGGTGTGTGTAAAAAAATAATCAAATTTGTAATTACATTTGTTTCTAATGTTTGTCTGAGCTTGTACTTTGACCCTTCATACATCATATCTCCAGGGTACTGTAGTATTAAGTTTTAATAGATGACCACTTATGATGCTCAGATCAACTGTCACCATAGCTCTGAAACAGTCAGTCCCTGTTGTGCATGAAGACACCATCTACCCCATCACAGGCCATGCTTTTTTCTGAAATAACAGTGACAGACCTTTTGCAATGAAGTTCTGTGCAGAAATAGATTTGAAAGTCATCTGAGTTGTGCAGCACGTATAGGAAACAGCATCGTTCTTCAAACTTCGAAATGCTGAAAGAACAGACAAGCAAGTTATTGGAAAGATGCATTTGGACTTCCACCAGCTTTGTCAAACCATACAGATCAACCCATTTAACATGGGAAAGCACCAGATTAAACCTGAGAAGCCATAGTTTTTCCTTATTGTAAAATTACCCTCTTCTATCCTCCGAAGTTCACATTCTGCTGTTTGCTATCATTCAGCCGGCCCCCCTTGTCCATGGATTGCCCAAGAAACAGCGGGAGCAAAGAAATTCATTGGAGTATTTCCATTGACCTGTAACACTTTTATCTTCCATGCATTTAGGTAAGGCCCTTAATTTTCACTCCTGTAGCCAGGATGAAACATCCTTTCAGGATCATATTAGAAAACTGGACTTTGAACTCAAATCAAGAATTCTTCCTTCTTTAGACATCAGCCACAGCTCAATCTTGAACACAAAAATTTCTGATCAGTGCTTTGTTAATTGGTACATTGATAGTACATTAGAAAAATATTTTTAAAATAAGTCAGCATCCAAATATGAGGTGAGTGACTTTACCCCCCTTGCCCACCCACATCTTCCTTCAGTTTTGGTTTTATCTGCTATAACTGGAGAACAAAGGTAACAAGAAGGCAAGAATGCCATTTTCTTATAGATGCACGGATGTCTCAACAGAAAAACAGAAGAGGTGCAAACTCTGGTACAACTATCAGTTTTCCACCCCAAGTAGGCTGCAGCTCTTGTAAAGATTCATGAGAACTGTTTTATATGCATGTCATTACTCTGCTCCTTAAAGAAAATATTAAATTTTATTTGAAATAGCTCTTTCTGTAACTTTGTCACATATTGAGTGCCAGCTGTCAAGCTAATGCAGTATAATTGATTGTTACTATATTCAAAAAGAGGGAAAAAAGATGGCTAGAGGTGTTACAAGGGAATATAATGTAGTATGTGAGAAATCAAGACAAAGTAAGTCTCCTTATTTATATTATTAATATACTGGACCAAATCCACAGTCCTAGTGAAATCAATCCACTTTAGCTGGATCAAGATGCCAACATGTTTTTCCTTAATTTATGGTACAATAAAGTAGAATTATATTCTATGTTGTGCTAAAGGACTGACAATTTGATTAACATAACAGGTTTTCTTTAAGTATGAGGAAACACTTGGAATTTTCAGCCTTTAAAAGGTGTCTAAGGATCCTTGCTTTCCTTTACGATTCTTCTATTCTAGAGCCTGGTAATTTTTGATAAATAAATGGCTCTTTAGACGAGCTAGGGGGTCTGCCTTTCATAAAGCTTCTTATGAGGAGAGCAAACTTCATGATAAAAATATCTGGTTTTGGGTATGGTGACTCATTTATTTTCACATTAGGAAAAATTCCCATAAATTTGGGAAGAGAGTCACTGTCTCCAGTTTATAAACTATTTTTTAATTCAAGTTTTTCAAGCATATAAGTAAACTCCCTAGATATGGAGTAACTGATATTAACAGAATTACTCATTCATTTCAAGTTCCATGCATGTTTCAACATTTTACTGAATAAACTGTCAGCTGAAACCTGACATGCCCAGAAACCACTGACTAACACAGCAGTGAATAAAGGGCTAAGAACGTGGAGTGTACACAGAGGCCATGCAAATTCGTAAACATTTAAGACCTTTAGGTGAGCATTTACATTGCTTATATGTTGCTTCCCTTCCAGAAAAATGTCGTTGAAGTAAAAAACATCCAAGTTCTAAAAAGTGACTCTAAAAAGTGACATTGCTCAGGAAATGCCTCATTTTGACAGTGCCCAAGCAGATGTAGTACTCGCTGACTTCTATAACAGCAGAACTGAGGTTGAATTTGCAAAACTCCAGAAACAAACAGGGAAGCACAGCGTAGCATGGCCTTGTGCCCAGCTCGTGTACATCCACAACTCCCCTTAGTCAATGAGAAACACTGCAAATGCTGTAACTACTGATTACTAGTACTTCCAGATGAAGCAGCAGATGAAACAGTTGAACACTGGCAGCAACCACAGAAAAGCAGTTGTTTGGAACTTTTGTATGTTTGCTAGAAGTGTAGCAGTACAGACACCTCTCACTGTTGTAATTAAGTTGTCTGACGAGATTCAAAGCTCCAAGAACTTGGAACGGAAGACAAATATCCTTGTGTTAAGCTTGTCTAAGTTCTTAAGCTACGAAGGAAACTGCATGCAGATCTGAATCCAACTTTTCCACTGTCTCTAACACAATATTCATCAGGATGACCTCTGAGGCACTCTCTCGCAGAAACAACACAAGTAGCATGTATTTCATAATTCAGGTTTTGTTCTAAACAGTGAGATAAAGCCAACTTGTAGTCTAGCAACTGCAGTCTGCCACTTGATTTTTTGTTTTTCTATTGGAAAAATAAAGCACCTTGTGGTAGCAGCCATGTTCCAAAAGGTCTGATAAAGCCTTTAAGAATAACAGCACTTTCTGGCCTGATTCAATAAGAAACACTTGTACTTAAGAGGTCAAGAAGGCATATGGCAAAAGTAAAGATATTTACATTGGCACACAAACTGCTTATCGATGAGTTTCTCATGCTAAAGCCAGTTGCTATAACTTACTGCATACAGAGTGTGATCTAGCACTGTTCTGCTCAGAGAGTTCTATATACTTACCAAGTTGCTTTGTAGTTCTTGAGAGCTGAACCCCATTACTCATGAAACAAAGCCCTGATTACACTGGCTGTTATGCAGCACGCAGAAGAAGTGACCCTCTGTCACTTCTGCCAAGTATTTACCAGAAACATTTCAATGCCAGATGTCTCTTCAGGCCAGCCTGTCTCCTTATGTAATGCCATAAATATTTATGGAGGTCTTTGTTGAAAAAGCCTCCAAGATCATGGACAAAGACCTGCCTTGTACATTAAGGCTGCATTTCTAAAGCTGATTCTTACTAGTCTAGAAAGGCTGAGGATCCTCATAATGCTGGGAACTCCCCCTTCCTAGACCGCTTTTAGTCTAGGAGTTTCAAAGTAGCCAAAAATAGTCTTGATCCAAAAATAGGTTAGAAGCAGGCCTGGTTCTGAAGGTTCTCCCACTACAAAGAATACTTGCCTTCATAAAACTGGGGAAAAAACCCCCTGTAAAACACTGAAAAATGAAATAATCAGAAATTTAATCTATATTTAAAAGAAAAAAAAAAAGCTCATTCCTTTTTATGCTTGCATAAGATAAATATTTCCTCTTGCAGCTACTCATGGAGGCAGCCAGAGAGTTCTCTAAGAATTCACAGTGACTCTTGGCTCACTGTAAAGTCATCTGAGTTGTTTTGGACATCTGTTCAGAAGAACAGTTTTGAAATTAAATTGACAAGTTAAATGATAATTCACAGTTTAAATAATGAATGCAGGAGGGTACACCAGAAACAGTATTGACCATAGAGTGGTTTAATAAGGCGTAGGGGAAGTAAAACCAAAAGGACAATATACAAACAAATTCTTCCCCCCCCCCCTTTTTTTTTAGAAGCACACAAAAACATACTGTAACCAAAACCCAAACCAAACTGAACTAACCATATCATTGCAATTTTTGCCTAAAATAAGCTGAATCCCACAGGATTGAATCTTTGTGCCTATTGATAGTTTGTTTTTTTAAGTTACTTTTTGGAAGGAAAAAGAACTATCCATCTGTGCAAAAACGTCCTGCAGACATAGCAACAGCTTTATGTGTCAAACAGTTATTATTAGAACAGAGCAATGACTATTTTAAAAATATAAGTTTTCTGGACTTTTTTTAATTACACTAAAAGCAAAGTGGAAAGTTGCAGGATGACAAAGTACAGATAAATCCTAGGGGAAAAAAAGAGACTAAGATGAAGAAGTGATACAAAGAGGTTACGGCAGTCATAGAATATCACTGTCACTCCTAGGTCCACAGTGGCAGCTTAATACAACATTCATTCAGTTACTCTTCTCATTTCAGAACACAAAATGGAAACAACTCACCTTACTCCCCTGATAGAAGCAGCACAGAAGTTCCACTCATGGATACCTTTCTGTAACACAGAGTAGAAAATATATAAATAAATAAAACATTCCTTCCTACAGATGAAGTGCCAGTAGGCATATCTTCTAGACTGAAGCTCATGAGATGGAATGAGAAACACTTAAATTACAACAGTCTATTACCTGTTAACAGTTATTTTTCAGGGCTTTTTTTTCACCTGAAACCAAAGCAACAGAAGTTCTATCTAGAAGTTTTGGGTTATTTCCTTACTGTTTACTCTGCAAACACAATATACTATTTTAGAAAACATTCAAAACAGCAGATAACAAGAGCTGCCAGTATAGCCTTGTCTGGATACTGAACCTGGGAACACATGCAGCCCTCTGGAAAGTGGGGGGAAAAATATTCCACCTCTGAGAATAACAAGAGCCTGTTCTGCACACTCAGTCCCCTAATATGTGAGAAGACCAGGTGGAGAGAGCTACAAGTAGAAAATCTAATGCAGGAGAGCAAAGTGGCAAATTCTTGAAAAGTAGGGGGAATTGCTCAGGGAAGCAAATCTGAAGACAAAGTGTCCAAAGAAACAGAGCCTATTTCACTAGGAATCCAGAAGAGAGCAGTAAGTAAGTACCAAAATCCCTAAGAGCTGCTGGAGTAATAAACATGGCTGGAAGAAAGAAACCACTCTATGAAAACACAAAGTGCCAGGCCTCACTTTTTTTCAGATCTTTTAAACTTACAGTTGTCACATTCAGCAGAACTGAGTTCTCTCTGTAGACAGTCATATTGCTCTGTGTTTATATTCTAATAAAACTTTACTGTTAGCAAACAGAAGTCTTTTGTATCTTCTAATGAAAACATTCTCCTTTCAGGAAAAGGTACAACTACACCACCTCACGGCCCTGGCAATGTTGTGATCCCATCACAATGAAGAACATATTTGAATTCTGCTTTCTAGAGCTGAATTTCATTTGGCATTTTAGTGATCCGAGCAATTAAAATTCCCAGACCTTTCTTACTCATGCACATGGCTAGGCTTCGCGAACGAAGATTAAGGAAGGTTCTATCCACATTTATTACAGGCACACTGTACTAAGAGATAAATTTATAGCATAAGGGCATAGTGTCAAACACAAACATAACCAAATATATTCCATAATAAGGCTTTAAAATGTGTAGCTTATAAAATGTTTATTGAATAGTGAAATACACAGAAGTCAGAACAGACACACTGCCAAAACAGTTGCACAATGTGCAGGAAATGACAGTGGAAATTACTGTCCCAGCTATAACAGCTTTCTATAAGGTTTCCTACATCCTATTTTCCCTCCCCTATAATTCTTTCCTTCCTGCTCAAATCACATTAAAGGTTGTGATGCTAATATGAAATGCCTAAGACAATGTACCAAAAATGCAAGCAAATATCTTTCTTGATGCACAAGTTTCACACTATTATAATTGTAAAGCACAAAGAGATACTCCAGTATCTCTTCAATGTTAAATGGAGCAAGGGTTTCTCCAGTGGTGTACAGGAACAGGAGAATAGCTTGATATCACGAAAAGTTGAGTAGAAGTACTAACTGATGCTAGCATGAAGAGTCTGTGAAACTACTATTCGAGTTGCCTGGTTCTCTTGCATGATGAAAGATCACCAACTCAATTCCTCTGCTAATAAGGTGTTTCTGCACTGTCTTTTACTCCTCCCTTCATATACAAAGTCTGTCAGTTTCCAATTTTCAGAGCTCAGCTATTGGTGCTATCCACTATTAGGAATAATCTGAAATGTAAATAAATTAAAATATATGTCCTGGCAGGCAGAAATGCTCAAGAAACATAACAAGAAACATAATCATTGTGGTTTTTACCTGTAATCTATGTGCAACTAATCTCTCACAAACTCATACGTCTTACTACACAAAGTTCTCAAGCAATGACATAATATAAAAGTTATGTTCCTTCATGATCTTGCCATGATCTTTGAATACGCTGGAGTAAATATATCAGGCGTGCTATCCAAATTCAGCATCTGTTCTTCGGTTAGGCAAAAAAACATCAACTACCCAAAACAAAACTCAAAATGGATTCAGAAGCCAATATGAAACAGAGACAGGCTGTTCTATTTCGAACTTAAAAACAGCACTGCTGCATTCCTCTAACCCCATGCGGAAAGGGCTGCTAAAATTAGGGAACTGCAAGGCAAAGGTACTGTGCATTCTACAAAATAAAATGCTGTCTGATTTTTGTAGGCATTTGTTTATCTTAAACTCAGTAGTAATGACATAAATGTTTAGATATGTTTCTAAAAAAAAGCAACAGAAAAGGAAGAGGCCACGTTATTTATCCTGGTATTGACTGTCATTTGTCTATTTAATTTGTGCATGAAAGGAAGTTTATATGCTTTGTAACTCACAAATCTTATTCTTGGAGCACTGACTGAATTCTGGAAAACAAGGACAACCATTAATTTATGCACCAAAATGAACTGAAATCTGAAGCTCTGACAGACCTATAGTTGGTAGATTGAAACTGGACAGATGAAGTTTCCAAACCCAACTGTCTAACATGTCCTTGCAGTAGACACAGGTGGTATTTGCTTGTTAATCAGCCTCTAAAATGCCTGGTTTTGGCCTAGTAAGGATCAAAGTACAAGTATTCCTCTTTGTAGTGGGCTGACACAATAAATCATTTTCCTTCACAACATCTTGTAGCAAAGACAAATATTATATTGGTTATATTCAGCTGAAAAGGAAGCTGGTGCCTCCAAATTTTTCTAGTCCCTTTTCTCCCTGTAAGGTTTCTGATTCTAAGGACTTTGACAAATTGCAACAGACTATAATTGTACAGCTGAAAGGGTAACTACCAAATTGCCCATTGCATTCTTTTGATGGGTATGATGGCTCACAGGGCAAGGATGCCTGCACTGAGTATTAATCAGATCCCTGGCTACTCAATAAGGGTATCACAGTAAGGATTCTGGCCAGAGCAAAAGTACTGGGAAATGCATTTAATGTCTAATGCTATTGATTAACACTAGGGCAGCAAAACCAGGAAAACACTAATCCACAGAAAATACAAAGATACACGCCTCATATCAGGAAGGAGGAGGGGAAAAGAGAAAGAGAAGGTATAACATACTACAAAGAAACTTTAAACACAGGATAACAGATTTATAATAATGGAAAATGCTACTAAGCAAAGGTTACAAACCCTGCAAAGCCAAAATACCTATCTTCTGAACACCAAACACATATAGACTGATACATCCAAATCCTTCTCCCAGTTACAGGATAACTGGGCAGTCAAGTGACACAGATTTGAAACAGGTTATTGCTGAAAGTATCAAGCAAAATATCCCAGTACCTAAACGATAAATGAATGCACCATGCAATACTATTTTTGGAATATGAGTGCACATGCTCAAGTAAGGTTAACTCAAACTGGAACATAAGAAGTCATGGCAATGAGGTGCCATGTGCGGCCAGTATACCAAGCCTATTTGTTTTGCCAAAAAAGAAACCTACACAAAAACCCACACTAAGAGATATTAGGATTCTCCTTAAAAATACAGTAAGGTAAAGTTCTCTCAAAGAGAGAAAGGAGCCGCTTAACATAAACACTATGTTAGCAAAAGAACACGTGCGTATGAAATGACAACAAACAAATTCAGATTGAAAACGAGAAGACTTAAAGGAATACTCTTCTACTTCACCAGTAGCATTCCACTCTTGTCTCTTCTAGAGGTACAGTGAAATTCTCAAACCACTTTCCAGCATGATCGGTCAACTGTGAAACCTACACTAGTATTCAGACAGAGCTTGATCACTTTATGTGAAACATAATATGGGAAGAGCGTCTGCAATAGAGGCAAACAGGACTCAACAGTCCAGAAAATTCCCTCTAGTCCTATGTTTCTTCTTATGCTACAGTTAAGCAACTTAACAGAATGGAAAGTATCGTCTGTAGATGAACTAAATACACGCACAAAAAGGCACACAAAAGCAAAACCAATATGTAAGTACAAGTAGTTTCTAAATAAGTCAAATTCTGAATATAGAAATACTTTCAGAAGAGGTACTTTAGAAAAGCAAGATTTAGTCTGTAATACTGACAAATAATTCTTTACCGTGGGGTAAATTTTTATTTTGCCCAAGAATTGTATAAATTTATTTTTTAAATTATTCTCAGAGGCTAAGCCTACTTCAAAAAACATCAGAGTAAACAACAAATAAACAGAAATTCATTGGTCTAGGCAAACATTTCAGTTTGTGCTCTGAAGATGCTATTTCAGCTGCCATTTATATTTTCTCATGAACTCATAGCAAAAACTCTAAGCAGTAGAGCCTCACTGTATTTTGAGTTCAAAAATGTTTCTCCGTTTACAGACTACTAGTTAGGAACGCTGAAGATGTTGGACTTGCCAGTGCTAGGTTAACAGCTGGACTTGATGATCTTAAAGGTCTTTCCCAACCTGAACAATTCTACGATTACCTAAAAAACAGGTCTTCGCTGTCTAATCCTGCAAGCAAACAAAATGCTGCCACAGAAGAATGAATAGTGCTAGTTCTTACAAATCACACCATCCCCAGTGTTTTGTCTTAAGCTGACTCAGTCTCCTTTTATTCTTCATATACCCCTTCATGTTTCTGTGCTGTCATCCTTCTCCAGGGTTCTACGACATCCTCCCTGTCTTCCCCCTTACCAACATTTTGCTTCCTAAGTATCTCAGAATGTAATAACCATTCCAGGTTTTCCTCTTCCCTTCCATCTCCGGTTTTTTTAAGCACCTTTCCAAATACATCTGGCTATCTCACACCTTGACATAGGACTTCCCAGCTTTTCCAATTTCTAGAGCATCCATCTATCCTTCTGCCACATACTTATTTGGCTTTTGATTGATTCCGCTCCCATTTTAACATACCAGTCTCTATTACTTTCATATTAGAATATTTATCACAGCTGACAAGTAAAACTGCAAGTAGAGGAAGAAATCTTAAGCAACAGACTTGTTGTATATTATTCACTGGTTTAAAACAATCTGAAAGAAGATGCCAGTTATTTTGAAAAATGATGGGAGACAAAAGATCCATTGAAAATCAGGATAATCTTAAGCACAGCAACATATGTTCACAGCATCTTCCTGTGTGTTACTAGAACACCTTACTACTTTTCAGAATCACCATTAGATGTAACTGATTATATGTTACATGTACTATGTACCATGTATACTTTTCAATTGTGAAAAAAGTTACAATTACAGACAACGTCATGGTATACCTTGTCATCAGGCAGCACATGCCAGATGGATACAGTCTTCTCCTCAGCTTCACTGTTGATAGAGAGATATGAGGGCTGATAGATTTTGGTTGGTTCTAATATTAAAACCTAGTAGAAAAAAAATATTTTTAATAGTTAGTGCAAAATCTGTGGAACTTCAAAAAGTATTGAAATCTGTTAGAACTATTTCTGTAGTCATACCATAGTAAGAAAAACAGGGGAAACAATGAAAGGCAAAATTTTAGGTACAGGGCTAGTTTAGTATGGTTGACAGTAATTTAAGATTAAAAAAAAAGCCAATTTTACTTTAGTTTTTTTATATAAGGCTACTATGAGTCAATTTTGCAAACTACTTTTTTGAAAACTATCAGGTTTTGAAAATCTTTCTGTCACAACTCCTTCTCTTGCAATGCCACTCTAGAATGTCCATCTCCTGTGTGGAGAAGATTCATGGTACACCTTTACCATCTTTTGGTAGAAGCATATTTGGCTAAATTAGAGAAACACATTAACCTAAACTGAACTGCTTTTGATTTAGACCACCATGAACTGTAGCCACCAGATCAAAAGATTTTCTCAAAAGCAACAAGCACCTCTGCAAATCCCCTAAGACCCAACAGAACAACCGCTTACTGGAAATCGAACTACAGTCACATCTGTCTTTGTGGCTTCAACAAGGAAGTCCATCCAGAAATCGACAAGTTCCTGGGTGGCCGTATGTTGCTCTGGAGTCAGCTTCTTAAAATGCTGATATATCAAAATAGTCTCTACAATAGACTTCAGGTACCTGTGATCATCCAAACATACACAGATAGTAAATTTAATACAGTTTGTAAATAAATACACCAAGGCTGCCAGTAACATTTTGCTTCTCTAGGACTGCTTTTCATAGTAGCAATTCCCAATTAGAACTGGAAACATAGGTGCTAGTCAACTCAAATATAAATAACACTCCTTCCTGCACATATTCCTAATACCACATATTGTCTTCTATCACACTTCATGATATAGCTAAATCCTCTACCTAAGTGAGCCCATGTCCAATTTGTTTCAGTAGCGACCTACCTCAAATAAAAATTCAAATGAAAAGTCCAGTAGTTTAACTTTCTATAGTATTCTGTCTTCTATATTGGGTCTGCATTGACAATTATTTTACACAGATTTCTAAAACATGATGCTTCTGGAATTGATTATCCTATAAAGATGACAACAGCTATGCTAAGCAGTTTTTTGGCATTGTTAGGGAAGGACAACAGCAGTGCTGAATGTCTCCCCTAAATGCAGCTCTCTGCTGTTCTGCTTTCTGGTGCTGATTTATGGGGCTCCTTCATAACATTGCTTTTTCTTGGCATTTTAGACAAAAAAAGGTTGTACACATAATGTCATGCAATCTTTATGAATACTATAGCAATGAGATATACATGCTAAAAGAGGATTTATCCCAGTTATCACTTTATCAACATTAGGCTATGCATGGAAGCTTTTGTTTTCAAGCTCATGACAAGAAGATATAATATAAACTCAGAGGGTCTTTTTTGAATACTTCTGTAGCTGTGCAATTTCCAATCATCCTTCTTAGGCCATGAGGATATCCAGCTTAAAGTACTGTATTTACTCCCATTTGTGCCAAGTAAGCCCTGCTATAAAGCAGGCAACAGACTGGGAAAGAATTGCTCACAGGAGAAATTCTTCCTGAAGCACAAATGAGTGTGCTGTATTTTCAGAGTTTAATCCACAGACTTAAAACCCAAAGGCACTGGGGTACATAAAATCCTGACAACCAGGCATTCATAAAGTCCAGAAAATTCTACCAGGAGACTTCCAGAGAGTGCTATCCAGGCTGTCAGTAAAATATACACATAGTAAAAATGGAAAACCTTGCAAATAAATACACTGTGAATAACATTTATGAAACATTTTGTTAGAAAATTAGAGTTCCTAATTTTGACAGTTTCCTATGTTATGTCAATGCAGAAGTTGAGCATTTCCATATTTTAGCACATATACATACACTCCCCTCTGATAAGCTTCTGGAGCCTTTATAAATTGACAAGAATACACAGGCTGTGACATACGCATTCTTTCAATCGGCAGCATGACAACTTTTTCAGTCAGAAAGGAGTCTTGGTTCTTCCCAGCTAACAGGATCCCAGTCCTTAATGAGTAGTGACTGGTCCTTAATTGCTGCCTATATCCAAAGTGGAACAGGTGTTGGGAACCTGCTGTCAAAGCACACATCTCTTGGCCTTTGCATAACAGACGTTGAGTCTACAGGGTTGTCTTTAACCCCAGATTTATAACCTTTCTGTTAATTGGACTTTCATCTGCAGTCTTCTCAATTGTAACAAGACACAGCTTACACCATACGGCTCATTTGTATTCAATTCCTAAAACAACTGGTATGTGCCATATCCATCACAGTATTTAAAGGTATAACCAGGCCTCTCTAGCAAAGCTGTCTACATTCTCCAAAGCTTTCAGGTAGTTATGACTGAACTCTCAAGCCACTACAGCTTCTCTTCAGCAATGCAATGCAGCTGCTGATGTATGGTGCCTAGAACCAGCTCCTCCTTTCCCTTTTGCCCTCAGAACAGCTTGAAATCAATGGTGAATCTGCCCTTCTCAGACATCAAATTAAAGACCCATATCAGATCTATCCCTGAATAGGGGCAAAAGAGGAAGAGAGTCCCTTGTCTGGGCAAAAGTACAGTGAAACAATGCACAGACAGCAAAATCTGTTAAAAAAACCCAAAACAAATCTCCTGTCAGCTAAATACAGTGCTGAATGTGAAAGCTGAAGGAATCCATTTAATACATAGCAATGTACATGGCCTTGTTTATCACCTTACCATGCTGGTGCCTTTAGTTTAAACAGCTTTTCTGAAGCCTGGATCACTCTTAAATGATCATTAGCCAACATACTGGCCCCCAAGAAAGATCCCACTTCCCAATAGCTTTGCAGTTTCTCCAAGCTCCCCTTTTTACCAAGCAGGCTGCTGATCTTTACTCCTGTAGTAAAGAGAATAACAGGTCACAAGATTTTGTATTAATGCAGTTTTAAAAGAACCATTTCCCTGATTTGAAATTGCTTAAATTACTATACCCTCTCCATTTTGATAAAGTAAGATGGAAATCATACTTACCGGTTAATGTTATATACCTTCCAAACACCCTAAGTGGTAGCAGACTTTTTTTTTCCCCTCCCCCTCTTCCTAAAGGCTTCTCAAGAAAGTAACTTTAAGACATCACTGTCAGGACAAGGCGACAGTCAGATTACCTATGTTCTTGCATGGACCTCATTACCTATGTTCTTGCATGGACCTCATCTGTAAAGGTAAATTGGGGCCTTAGGCTACACAACATAGCTGCAAAAACTTAACAGATGCTGAATAAGGCACCTATTATGTTTTTTTCTGCTTTGTTTTGACTTACAAGCCCCAAGCCCCAAACTTACCTTTATAGACAAGGTCCCATGCAGAAGGAACAGATGATCCACTGAGCTTCTTCCAGCAGTGATGTTCTTTTAATTGCCGCAAGTCCTACCCCAATGAAAGACATCTATTAATATTCATAAGTCCCTTAGCAACTCAAAGACTATGGAGAGCCTCAGGTTTTATTTTGACTTGCTAAGTTTGCCGAGAACTACAGGCTCCCCTGTGGTCTTCAGGATGATTTTTAGTTCATATGAGCTGCTACATATAGCTAACGTGAGACATGCTATACCTTCCCCTGCAAATAAACCAATTTGCAGCTTACAGAACAAGCCTCTTCACCACCATAGTCTTTTATTCACTTTTCCCACACTACTCCACTCTGACAGTTTCCCTCCCACATCACCTTCCACTGGCCTTGATATTCAGGCTGAGTATTCACAAGAAATTTCAATGTTGATCTTGATTTTTTCCTTAACCATCCTTGAGTAGGTAGCAGACTAAACTTCATGGCAGAAGTAGCAATAAATACTATCAAAATGGGTATCATTACAATATATAATTTCAGTCTAGAAAGTTTATCTTGTTTTATCACATTGTTCACATTTTTATGTTATCAACGTCAAGACAATAAATGGTTTTAAAATGTGAAATTGTATCCAAGTGGCCTATAGCTTATTTCACATCTGTATTTCACACTTTGTGCTCTTTTGCTAACAATAAATTGTCATGCTTGAGTAACATTCAGAACAAAATATTTCTTTAATCATAAAAATATTATTTTTTTGGTCTTGGGAAATAAGTTTTAGTTATTCCTGAAGAGAAAAACAACGCCACAGATGATACCAAATATCTCTGATCTGCCTCAGACACGATGCAACATACATCATCTCCATCAGCCACACAAGGTACAGTGGTGACCATCGCTATGTAGACCAGCTCTGCAAGGCTTTAAGCCAGGGTGCTATATACATTCACACTGTCAAAGAGACCACTTGAGAATGTACACCCACACTAGTCAGTGTAGGAGAGGAAGGGGGAATTTGTGTTAAATGTGTTCAACTTCAGTTGGGTTCTAGAAACCAAAATCTGAATGCTATCCACAAAATACAGTAAATGGAAAAAATTAATCTCTCCCAGGATCTTACAGTAACACTTCTCAGCAACACCCTAAAAGGCCCAAGGGCTCTGCTAGAATGTCTATAACATTTGCATGCACATGATAGCAACACACAAGAACAGACAGACACCTACTAATTTCCACAGGCTTTGAATGTGACCTCACCACAAAGGAAGTAAGGAGCTAGTATCAGAGGGATATGTGGATTATTTCATATGGATATACCTTTTCTGGAAGGAAGGGGAAAGGGAGGAATTTAGCTGTGCATAGGGCCTTGGCTAAGTACTGCGTGATGGCACACACAGTTGCAGTGACCACTGACAAGCTATCACAAGCTCCCTGCCACAGTGAACAGCAGCACTGCTTTCTGGTTCACAGGCTTACATGTTATGCTGTGTTTCACTGCACCTGCAGGAACCCACCCATCATAACCCTTCAGTGCTCCGGACATGGCAACAGAGCTAAAGCAAGGTACCAACAGTGTGCTTCTGATGAAAAGTACAACTCACACGGGGAGGGACTGGAATTACTTGCGTGGCAGGGAGAAGTGTTTGTTAGGAGGGTAAGACTGGTGACAGCAATGACTTTGAGTCCCGGATCAATACCAGGGAGCTACAGGAAAATAGTGGGAGAAAGGATGGATGTGTAGCAGCAATGATACTTGATGACACCAAGTTTTCAAATCATTACTGTTATGTAGTCTGGATAAACTGGAAGTTTTACCCCAGTATTCCGTGAAGCAGATCCTATTACCTTAGAGAAGACAACATCACCCTCTCATCAAGCTCTTCTGAGAAAGATGAGGTACTTGGTGCTAAAACTCACACTAGTTTGCTGACCTTCCACTACCAAGCTTATCTACAGTTACTTATCCCTGAAAGGCAAGTTGGAAAAACGCAGTTGCTACGTGACAACATTAGCGATAGGTTCAAAAGACTGTAACTCTAATTTAATAGAGGTGGTGTGGTGGATTATTTTGTTTTCCAGTGGGTTTGGTCTTTTTTTGGGGGGTGGTAGAACAAAAAAACCTTTCTATGGAAACATGCAAAGTGAACTTTCCTGAATTTAATTCTGAGTTCATGGCCTCCTTGGATAATTTATCTTTTATTAGTTTATTTTCATTTCACCACCTTTAAAAGTTTTTGAGAGTATAAGAAAATCCAGGCAGAATCAAGACATTCTTTCTTTCCATTATAAACTTGAGGGGAGAAAAAAAAAGCAGCAGCTGAATTCCAGAACAGTTTATGAAAAATATTTTGGCCTTTAAAATAAATGAGCCAAAACAGAGGAACTATTAATGCCAGAAAAGCCACTGCTTTTATAATGCCAAGAATATACCCACAGCTTGTGACAAAAACAAGATACAGTAAGTAGATACTACCAGTTAAATATTACTGTGAAGGTTTTATAAATAAACTGCTTTCCTTGCTCAAATATTGACGGAACAATTCATATTACAGGATCCTTTGTGTGTGAAAGTTGCATAGCTTGCAGAGACCACTGCAGTTCTGTTCTGGGCTCAAAGTTCTGCAACTTTGTAGGGTTAAGAAAGCAATACTACTAGAAAATAGACGGAGGGTTTTCATTAATAATTCACGTGGTCATTTACTTATGAGCTATTATCCGACAAGTACAGGTAGGAAATTTTAGAAGGCAAATTTTGTGATCTGATGCAGATTGGTAAAAATTCTCTTGGATAATGGATTTATTCTTATTTTTATTGGATTTTTACAACATTGCCAATGTAATCAGATATGCTGCTTCTAATTACAGCCTCATGTTCCCTCTGAAGAGCTGTTAGTGACCATATTCTTCCTTAACCTTTCCCAGTCTATCAATATAATTTCCACATAACCCAGACTGAACTTAGCTGGTTTGTTCTTGCTTCTCTCCAGATCTCCCACAAGAAGACAGACTTCCTCTAATTTCTATATGCTACAGATAATGCTGTGGGTGGACACCTGGCAAATCTAACTACTGCTAACAAACGGTCTTGTACACACAGATTACACAAGAGGTGACATCAAAAGAATTACACGCAGATAAGGGATTCTTGGGACAGGAAAAGAAAATCAAAACATTTTCATATACAACCTCTGTGATGTTGCCTGTTTTTGTTTAAAACATTAACTTTAGCCCAAGACAAAGAAAATACTAAATTTTTTTCAGAATCTAGCACAACTCAAGCCACCTGACAAATCTTGTTGCACAAAGACAAATGTAAGGTTTTGCACCTGGGACAACATAAATAATTCAGGACTGCAGCACAGGCTCAGATCTACCCAACTGGGGAGCAGTTCTGTGAAAAAGGGTCTGGGGGTCCGGAAGAACAACAAGCTCAATATGAGTAAACAGTGTGCTACTTCAGCAAAGAAAGCCAACACAGTGTTGGGATGTATCAACAAGGGCATCGCCAACAGAGATAAGCCATTATCCCACTCTATTCAGTGCTTCTCAGGCCACACCTGGAACAGGTCACTGTATTCAGTTTTGGTCCCTGCTATACAAAAAAGATGTGGACGGGCTGGAGGAAGAAGGGTCACAAAGATGATCAAAGGACTGGGAAGCCTGCCTTATGAGCAAAGGCTGAGAGAGCTGGGTTTGCTCAGCCTTGAGAAGAGAAGGCTTAGGGGAGACCCTATCACTGTATTTCAGTGTTTAAAGGGTCGCTACAAAGATGGAGATTCCCTTTTTACAAGGAGTCCCGTGAAAAAGATGAGGGGTAATGGGTACAAGTTACTCCTGGGGAGATTCCAATTGGACACAAGATGAAAATTTTTAACAACTTGAAGAATCAGCCATTGGAATAATCTCCCCAGGGAAGCAGTGGATTTGCTCACATTGGACACTTCTAAGGTTCTGCTGGATAGGATGCTGGATGATCCTGTCTAGACTGTGCTTTTGCAAAGAAAGTTTGTACCAGATGATCCTTGAGGTATCTTTCAACCTGGCATTTCATGATTCTATAGACAAGAAATAAATGACAAATGGACACATACAGGGTCTATACTGTAAATGTATTTGAAAGACATGTTTCAAAGTAGCTGAGTCAGTCTGAAGCCTAAAGTATTTTGACATTATTTCCCATAACAAAACAGAAAGATAGACACTACTAAATAACAGCAGGGGTTGCTGTATCAAGGGTTTCCAGGAGACACCAATTAAATGTTTACATAAGACAGGCAAACAAAAAAAAACACCTAAGGAACAGGATATATCTCCACTAAATAATTCATCACCTGTGGCTAAAACCTTATATAATAAAGAACATTAATTTCTGTCATGTTCTCCATACAGACAATAGGGAAAACAATACTGGACAAACGCACAAGAAGATGACACCAAACATTTGATCCCTACAAATAACACCTAGATTTCATCAGTACAATTAATTTGTACAAATCTAGTTGGCTGTAGCCTGTATGCAATTGAGAAGTTTCTTTAAAATGGAAGGATTCAAATTAAACCACACAAAATATATAGCCCAGTTCCATTAAACTATCTCATTTAAAGTTAGGCCAGCTAAGTGAATATTTGCAAATGCTATGCAGAATGCAGAACATATATTTTTACCTCCTACCCTGGCACAAGAATTCCAGTTTCAGTGTAGAATATGAAAATATTCTATGTGAACCAAAAAGCAAAATCTCACCCACTCACAGAATGGCAAACAGTAGCTGGGGCAACTCTATGCAGCCTAACACATCCAAATTAATACCTTCACTCACACCTGAGAATTTAAATCTCATTTCCATTATTTATGTGAAAGTAATCATCTCACTCTGACCTTCACACTCAAAAAAACTTCTCTATCTGTAAAATTACTTCCAGACATACAATGCACACCTAATTTCTGAACTAGAGCAGTGGCTGATAACAGATACATTCTGTGGAGTAAAGAACATTGTTTCTTTTTCACTTGACAACCTCCTCAGGAGACAGACAGATAAAAAAGACTTTACAGTAAATCAAGAGTTATACACATTGATAGAGAAGAAGAATACCAACTGCAGTGCATATTACAACATTCAGTGCTTTCTTCAAGACCTTCCTTGAATGTATTACTGACTAATCTTGACTTTTCACTCTCCTCAAATCCAGAAAATCACAAACAAAATGGACATCATAATTCTTCCCTCCTAAATAAAAAACTTTTCATGACAAGACATTGAACTAGTTTCCCCGGGGAAGTGAATGCCCCATTGCTGGAAGTGTCCAAGGTGAAGATGAACAACCTGGTCTAGTGAAAGCCATCTCTGCCCACAGCAAGGGGTTGGACTAGATGGTCTTTAAAAGGTCCCTCCCAAAGCAAACCATTGTGATTCTATGATTCTATGTATACAGGCATTCAGAAACCTCCAAGAATGCATCAGAAGAGAAATGTTCTCCCAACAACAAGCTCAAGTCAAATGCATTTTCCTAATTCTTAGGATGGACTTTTTGTCCATGTTCCCTACAGTTCTACAGTGGGGTTTTTTTGTTTGTTTTAAAGAGTGCTAGCTGGAATTGGATTCCTCCTTTGGGTGTTCTTGTTTCACACACACACTATACAAAGAAGCTTAGTTTTCACTAAGTTCTGGTAACCAGTTAAGACCTTGAAACTGGATCCAGATCTTTATGACAGCACTCACCTGCAATCAGGTGGGATCAGTAGTGGTGCAAGAGACCAACTTAAATATTCACATGCTCTCTATCAAAGCTTTCATTTACAACCATCAGATTTTTCCCCTAAAACAGCAGCTGGTGGTATACTTTTGCTAGACTGTGATTTCACGGTGAATTTGCAAGTTATAATTACCAACTTTCCGCAGCTCAAAAGAAGTATCAAAGCAATGTCCAGCTGCCAGAAGAAGTACTGCATAATTAATTCCTGATGGTAATGTTGGCTCTGACTCAAATGCCTTCTTGAACCTAGAAAAAACAAATATACAAGTTTATTTTCTAGATAATGCAATCTACTATGGGCATCATTACTGTTTTAGGTACTTTAAGAGCTTATCTTCTGTTTACACAGCAAGAATCCATGGAAGAAAAAATATTTTACTGTTTTCCACACATTCTTTGTGGTTATTTTTAGGATTCTGTTATTTATACATCCTCCTCCCACTTCCTTTCCCCTCACGCAACAAGCACAGACACTACTCGTTCATCCCAGCAACGTTACATATCTTACTTTATTTTCTTTACATAAAATAATACTATCAGTTTGTAATAGACCTGTTTCACACTTACATTTATTAATAAGCTCATTAATTTATTCTTAAATATATGAATTTTCATTGACTTGAGATTCTATTGTGGATCTGCTACAGTGACACACAGGCATACCAAAATGCATAAACAGAAAAGCAAGGGATATAAGAATTTACCTCACATTTAGCTACAATTACAGCTACTCCAAATTTTATTCTTTACTGGGTGTCTTATTGACATTGTCCTTATGAATCTATTCACAAAAAAAAGCACTATACCTAACTTCATTCTCCTCAAGAGGAAGTGAGCAATCAAGAAAAATGGCAGTGGTATTCCCCTAGCCTCAGTCTTGCCTTAAAAGAAGTGGAAAGGGCTTCACACAAACAGCACACACTATCCTCGTACTAGCAATGCAAGTAGTTGTGACAACAGCAGATCTACAGTGCTTTAAACTTATTCTTCAGTATAAGAACATCTTTGGTTGCATACATATATATATATATATATATATATATACACATTTTCATGCCTCTGTAAGGAGGAGGCAAACAAGTGGAGTTTAAAATTTCTTTCAAAAGGATGGAAAAAAACACAGACAAACAAATGAAATACATAAAAAATTAAGCAGGTTGTGAGATTAATATATAAGGAAGGAAAGAAAAACAATCTATGCAAAACCTAAAGATTTGGCTTATAGACCACAGTTTGACATGTAAGCAAAGCTAAGGCATTTTAATCCTAGTAGGCCAAAAATCTGGCTGATTTTTAATTTGTTTGTTTGTTGTTTTTTCTGCTCAAGTGATTCAGGACTGTGCATCCTTTAACATAAGCTCTGCTTTCAAAAACTGTAAGACAGGCTCCTCTTCAATCTGCTACATATACACACTTTTTATACCTCAGTTGCCCACCTCCAAAGAACTTAATCATTAGACAAGAGTTTAGTCCTCTAAAAAAAACCAAGATGAGCAGAGAGGACTAAATTCTTTCAACATCTGCCATCCTCTTGTACTGTGAGTTACAACAAAATGAGAAAGAAAATAGATAAAAAATATTCTTGCTCACTTAAAAAAGCCCCAACCAACCCACAACAAAAAAGCAAACCCCCTAAAAAAACCCCTGCCAACCTAACAGGACAACACTTGCATGGATTCTAAGTATATACACCTGAGAGATGCCCACTGACTGGCATTACCTGTTTGGAGACATAGTACATAGTGATATTGGGAACTGTACTACCTTTTTTGCCCTAGACATCTTTCATGCTGTAATCATCATACAATGAGGAGAGAGGAAAGATTGACATGAGAAGAAAAAGTCTTGAAAATTAATATTTTTGTTCCAATACAAGAAAGATTGTACTTTCAGAAAAATGTTACAGTTGCTGACATTTGGGAAAATGTTGCAGTGCAGACACTGAATTAGGGAGGTAGCAGTGAAAAGATATGAATAAATTCTTGGTAGCTTTGGTAAATCTGATTCACACTGTCAGTGTCCAACAAGAAAGTGACAGTTAATAATTAATCTTTCATCTATTCTCTCATATTTATATGAAAGATGTCTTTTATTCTGCTTTTTAATTGTCAGAAAAGTACAGTGCTTTTTCTTTTTTTTGTGAATAGACTAAAGTACCTTGACATCGCTAGTTGTTGCAAGACCAGTGCTTTGGTTCTGCTGCCAAATCCTCATTATCTTTGCAATTCATTATAGTTCTCTTACATCCTCATTTCTCTAAGACTGAGATAATAACCTCTATCTCAACATAAAGTAACACTACCATGGAGGCATTGTTCCTACATATACCTTCTCCTGTTGTGGCCTGCTGTAGCACTAGGGTAGGTCTGTTCCTTTCTAAGAGCTTTCCACTGAGCTATGAGTCAACCTTTCAACCATGTCAAGCCTGCTGTATGACTAACAGTAGAAATTTAAATCAACATTCAGCAAAAAGTACAAACCAAGAGCAACTGGACCATCCAGTATAGTTTCCAGCCAAACTCCAACTTGACTCACAGAGATCAACTGTTCTACGGCAGCAGGCACACACAGTGTTCTGCATTGTCTTACTTGCCAGAGACATCAGGGGTTATTTAGGGGCTGGCTGGCCAGCACCCTACCCTGTTGCAGGAGCTGTCAGCCTCTATCCTTTCCTAAACTGGAATGCCTGACTGCAACCACTTCCCACCATCAGATCTATGATTACCACAATGCATCTATTCAAAGTGTGTTAAAACGACAATAAGAAATTACCACTGTTTTACATATAATCATTTTTAGTTCAGTTATGTTTGAAAATCTCAAAGTTTATCTATTCATGAAGCACTATGAACAAGGAAAAAAGCAAGATGTACAATAGCAGAAGTAATTAATATTTCTTTTATTTATCCTTTAATAATGCCTAATATTTATACAAGAACTACAGTTTTCTTTTTATATTTGTTCATCACATTAGCAAAATATAATTTTTAAGAAAGACCCCTGAAAGTTTGTTATGGGCTTTGCCTTAGAGGAAATGAAACTTTTCTTTAACTCAAAATACAAAGGGAGGGATGAGAACAATATGCTGCATTCCTGTTACTTCAATATCTTTTAAAAATCCAGTAAGAATTGCAAAACTGTAAAGCATGACCAGAAATTATAAGCTGTACTTGTATTCTGAGGTCATAAATAATAAACAATTATATCTTATCTTTTACAAGAGACAGTTCTAAGATGAAGTTTACTGAAAACAAGCGATAAATGACAAAGGGAGATGAAAGCTTTCCATTCTAAGCATTTACTTTAACCAGCAGCTGATGAGCACAAGATGAGAGCTAAGATGTGATGTGCAGGATACATTAACACATTGTCTGTATCCTCATGTGAATGGAGAGAAGCAGCTCATCCTGACAGAACTCTAGGATGGCATCCAGTGCCTTCATTTTTTAAGCTCTTCCACATAATAGCATCTTAGTGCATTTCAAAAGGATTAAAAAGCATTATTCTTGTCTCTAAAATGAAAAATTTACCTATTATTGTCTACTCCCCTGTGTGCTTTTTTGACTATGAATGTTATTGTAGTCCACTGCAATATGCACATACTATATGGTGATGATGGGGTCATGTCAGCATGAGTTTGAAACAGTCATATTGCTTGTGAGCATGGGAAAAAGACAGAATGGTACATGCTTAGCATCAGTGCAGAGTTAAACCAAGCCTAGACAGCTAATATCTATCAGATTGCAGATAAGCCAATCGATGCATGACTGATTGACCCTGAGATCAACTCATTTGTAAAACATGGTGCTAATAATGCCAAGGTCACAGGTTCAATCCCCTGTACGGGCCATTCACTTTAGAGTCAGACTTGATGATCCTTGTGGGTCCCTTCCAACTCAGAATATTCTCGTGTTATTCTGGGTGATTACTGTCTGGCCCAAACTCCTAAGAATAATATAGTAAATAGAAGACTTTGCATTTGGGAAAAAATGAGGAAAATACACTCTGATGAGATACTTGAATTTCCATGTCTGTGAGGCATTTCAAGAACTTTGCAGAATGAGATCTGTGAACAACATAAATCTCTCATTCTTAACAAATAAGCAAAGAAGTTTAGAAGATCCAGTCTATTCCTTAAGGAGCAAATATTTGGAATGAAAACCAGTTTAAATATATTCTTTTTTGAGGAATATTTTCCCCAAGCTAACGAAAGGACATAGACCAGGAAAACAGTACTTACCAGAATGTTCCTTTGTCCCTGCTTTCTATATCTATGAATCCAGATTCCAAAAACATGTCCATGTAAATTCGACCAACCAGACAATACATATCTGAAGCTACTTGGTCTTCCTGTTCTACCAGGGGAATCATAATTTCTAGAGCCTTCTCTCTGTCTCCAGGCAGATTTCGCCTATTAAAAATGAAAATCTTGATTAAGAAACCCAGTAAAGTTAACAAGAAATACTTTTCCATGACTGTATTTGAACACAGATGTATGACTTCATCCATGTAAAATGTGCTTCTAGACACAATGGACTATGTTATATATACATACTTAACTCCCCTTCCTTTTTTTATCCTTTCTTAATATCGTGAGACACCTTTATAAAAGTCCCCAAATACATTTTCTCTCTCTCAGGAAGCATTAGATAGAGTAAAGCACTGAAAACAGCAACAAGAGCCTAAAGAGCAATTCTTAGAAAGATCACGTGTTTTCTTCTAAAACAGAAAGTATGAACGAACTTTACTTTCATATCTAATATTTCTTTTATTGTAATCCATGCTTTAAAGGAAAAAAAGATTCAATCTTGCATTTGTGATATTATTTTTATATACATTTTGGATGTGAAGCAAGAAGTCCAAAAAGCACAAATCAGACTGAATTCCAATGATAGGGAAGGTTAGGAAGTAAAGCCAATAAGGCAATATTAAAAGAAGTACTTCAGGCAAGAAAACCACATAATTGCAAGCATTAGACATTTCCTAGTGAGTCATAGTTTTGATAAATCATTCAGTATCAAAAGTTTAGAATTTTAATATATTTGTGTTCTGAACAAGCAAATTACTCCCTTCTCAGCAAAAACAATGCTTCAGGGGTTTGGAGAGAGCATTATATGCGTTTGGTGAAATTGCCTGTTTTATTTTAGTAGCTACAATTTGCATTGGGAGGAATATGTAAAAGTGGGTTTATATCTGTTTTGCTAGCTTTGGACTGAAGAAGCTTACAAGAGGGGGCTAACTCAGAAAGAAAAGAGGAAAAAAAACACATCAAAAGCCTTCCTAGAGGAGATCCTACTTTATCTGAGGTTCAGTAATTGATTTTTTTCTTTCCCCTCTACAGGAACTTATGAAAGTTATAATGCACTTGCAACAGCAGTGTCAATATCAAACCTGACAGATCAGAGCATGTGTACTCTAAGTGATACCTGAGCTCATGATACCTGAGCTCATGTATGTAGCTCTAGAAAGGAGTGACATGGAAGAAAAGGTTTAAATCAAGCAGAATGGCTAACAGAGGACAAATAAGTACTTTTCCTTCTGTTTACTTTTCCATCATCAGTGCTCTCACACTTTCTTAATTTAGGTCAGACTAATCCTGCCTAATTAAGCCGTTCCATCCTTCCGTACTAGTGACCTGGATTAGAAGCAAGAGACACAGCTTCTTTTCACAGCAAAGATTCAGAAGTGCAGACTATTCCAGGCCTGCCTTAGCTCACAAAACGTCCTCTATATTCTCAGTAAGGAGAAAGTTACAATTAGCCCAAGTAATTCCTTCTTGGCACACCAAAGCATGAACATTTTCATAACTGTCATGGATTCCAGTTTAACATTCAACATGGAGAAGAGAGGAAGAGGAAAATCTCATCTGACCTTCTCCAGAGGTACTTAAGTATCAACTTGAAAGTAAGAAGTAAAGCGTTTTTGATAATATAGGTAATGAATTGTCCTTTTGATTTTGATTCAAATTGCTGGGAAAAGTGTTTCACTCAGATAACAAAGGTACTTCAGTTATCCATGCAGAAATGTATGTGTAGACCTTTTGTCAGATAACCTCAAAGGCTACATCTTAGAGTCACACCTATAAAACCAAACTTTTCAGTCTGAAAGAAATCCCAACAGAATCAGTGAAGTATTAGGATCTGCCTGAAAAGATTATACTGCAGTTTTGAAGTTTTTTTAATGCCTCAGTGAACTAGTCAAGTTGTCTTTTCAGAGGTGACTTTGTTTCAGAAAATTGTGAACTTGAGGTCTAAATAATTTGTTAAAATCCCAAGGAATACCTAGTGACCTTTGTGAAGGCTTTGTAGAAGTGGCAAATACGTGCTGGATTATTTAATCTGCAAAATGTCACATATTTATGGCAAAGCAGAAACAAAGAAGGTGCAATATTTATACCTTCATATAACTGGTATAAAGGCACAAGAAAGGATCTGGACATTTTATTCAGAAAAAACAATGCCAAACAACTGCTTTTAATTTTTTTGCAGGGGTTGTTTGTTTTTTTTTCTTTCAAAACTAGATTTAGTTTTTCAGCTAATTAGTTGTGACTAGTTTTGACATCACTTTGGCATGATATGCAGTTCCTCGGTGAACCTGAATTACAAAATTCAAACCTGTGAAAAGCAGAATTATCTGTAGACATTTTCTGTATTTGAGAATTTCAATGCCTACTGACACCTGGTCTACTCCTTTAAAAGTCAACAGCAAAATGTTCATTGTGATAACAGCAAGGAAGCAGAGAACATCTGTAATTTCCTTTGAAAAAAAACTCCCCTTTTAGTCCCTCGCCTAAATGCCATTACCCTAGAAAGAAAATCTAAGCTTGGCTTTCATTTAATCCAAGGAAGTAGTGTGTGTTCCTCCACGTATCACATTTAGTCTACGTTATCAGAGAACACAAAAATTAGTTCATTATTATAATACAATAAGATCTTCTGATGGACATTTGATGAACGGTCTGCTCCTGTGTCCCGACATTACCAGACCTCAGACTTGAACAAGATGATGTCTTTGCTAGCACAAATGCTGCAGCACTCATACTGCAATGTTAAAAGTGTATTTTACAGAGGGGAAAATACTGCTAGGCATTATTTGCTCCAATTCAGGTACTGAAACAAAAAATAATGCAAACCTATGGAAAGACAAGACAAACCAAACATGCTAAAGAAAAAATGAATGAAATTTGACAGTAGGAGAGAAAAAGCAACTTTGATTTATCACAAAGGTCAAAGTCCCCAAAATTGCTTCAGTCAAAACTGTAGGACTGCATACAAAGATTCCAGTAGGGAACTTCACACAGGATTACCCACCCCTTATGATGTTTGCAGTTCTGATTTACTGCTCAACAGCAGAAGGAAGGGTACTTCTTACCTGTTTAGCGCAAATGCATAATGCAACCTCACATGGTGGTGGGAAGCCAAGTCAAAAGTAGGCAGTTTTTCTAAAGTTTTCACCAGTTTCACAATAGAATCGTAATCCTTCCAAAAGAAGGGAAAAATTAAGTTTTAAGTGGCTGTACTGAGGTATGCCTATATAAACTCTTTGACCTAAGCAGCTATTATTTCATACTAAGAAGTATATTCAGTTCATTGTAAGTTTTATGGATTTCAGTTTCTTCAGTCTAAAACTGGTAACAGCCTAGCACTCAGCAGAGTGTCAATAATCACAGTATTGAGCAGGGAAACACAATTTGGTCTCCTGTGCTGCTGCAGCATGGACCTGTGGGAATTGCCATACATCTGTTTCATGACAAAAGTTAGTTTCAGGAGCTGAACACATATTAGCATTCGTATTGTGTGTACATTACAAAGCTAACTGCATCCAAATTAAGGCATCCCAAAATTCAGAAGTAGGCATGACCCACAAAAACAAAAGACTCTTTGAATACCACAGTTTTTACCGTAGCTTACTCACTGACATAGTTAAAAAACAAAGAAAACCAAAAATCAAACCCAAAACCAAACCACTTCAAAATGTTTAAGGAAAAACAGTTGAAATTATGTATAACAAAATAAAAAATTACTAGCCTCAGTCCAAAAGTTGAAATGCATATGGAACAATTTAGGTTTCCATAAGAAATGTCACAAGCATGGTGACAAAGAATACATTTACCTATCAATTGCAGAATGCTACCATGGCCTTTAACTAGGACACGCTACAGGCCATTCATCACAGTAACGCTGAGATGGAGAAGTTATTTTATGTCATTTACTTTTTAGGTACACTGTTATAAAGCAACACTTTTCTGCTAGGTAAAGGCAAAGAACAGTGAAACTACACAAAAAAAGAGTAAAAAACATCAGTGAAGATACTGTAAAAGATTTTTACAAGTGTGCTTTATTCACAGGGTTTGTTAACAATTCTGTGGAAAATACACTAACAATTTCAGTGAGAACATAATTTAATTTACTACTCTTTTAGATTATCTTAGTGCACAGAACTCGTACCTGGATGTCTCTGTAGGACAGCAGCAAGTTTATTACAATGTCAGCAGACAAGACTTCAACATTATCCACCCGCTGTCGAATCCTTGCCAGCTCTGCTGCAAGCTCTTTGCCTGTGTAAAGTGTACGGGCCTTCCTGATGTCGTTTAGAATGGATTCCCGGAAATACTGGCTGGAGAGAAATAACTTCACATCAGCAATTTTGGACAGGTCCCTTGCACTTGTTTTTTCTGGCCCCATGGCTCTCCCACAAGATGAATGCAGAACATGTATTGATAGAACGGTGTCAATGGAGAGATTTGGTCAAGCTAAACTATTAATTGTCAGTTTGTCTGAATAGAAGGCAAAATATTGCATCACCACAGCAACAGCCTAACATTTATTTTGCCAGCAGGAATATATGAATTTTACACAGATGTACAAAAAAGGCAACTCACCTTGAACTGGCCTGTGCCACCTTCAAGAGCTGAATAAATCGATCCGCCAGAGGTAAGCATATAGGCCCAAGCAGCGACTCAAAACCAGGCTGCATCAGTTCTGTTAGTCCCTTCATGAAACTACTATCACAGCAGTACACCTTGTTGTGTGGAGTTATCATATAAGGAACAAATATGTAGTTCCCAGTGCACATCTGTAGGGAAACAAGGTGCAATATTTAGGGCAGTTATGGTTTCACACGCCAAACTACGAAACAACTGCATATACTACCTGCGAAATTTCACCTGTTAAAGTCAAAGACCTTACTTCAGTAAAACCAAGTTTTTAGCCATGAAGCCTAGGATTCCATACATTCAGTTTTCACCTCAGTACAATATACATCTGAAATGTGTTGTTTCAGATTTCTGAACTGCTTCCTGTAAAATCAGTATTTTTAGAAGTATCAAGGTGACCTTAAAATAGTCATTGGCTCAATAGTGAAACAATTCTGAGGGCACACCCTAGTCACCCCAAAAAGGCTGGTGGACTCGAGTGAAGCTGATGTACACACTTTTCAAGATGACAGATGTTCAGAGGAGAACAGTACAGTTCGGCTTACAGGTGCTGAAAACAATAACACAAGCTAGTTGCCTCACAAGAGGAAAAACAGAGAGAAAACTAATCCTCATAGGAACTGCAAAATTACTCAAATAGCTTAGCATAAAATAACCAAATTAAATTGCCTGTAATATAGCAAATCTTTCTGGCCAGTGGGACTTAGAACCATACATATTTCAGAATAATCACTTTCAGAAGATCTTAGCATTACTAAACTGTATTGATTTCTATATATCAATGTATGAGAGATACTTTGCAAAAAAAAAAAAAAATTATCTTCCAAGGAAGAGGAAGACAAGATGTCTGGTGCCTGTAGTATGTGTTTGAGTACACATTCATGCAGAGAAAAAGTTGCTTAATATTTGTGGTTTAAAGAGTCTTAACTATGAGACAGAATACCATCAAAATCAAGAGGAGGGAGGAGTTCCTCCATTTGGCTCTCAAAGCTCAGACTCTACTACTGAAGTGGCCAGCAGCCCAACAACAAAAGCCTTAAGAAAGCAATTCTTGAGACCTATCATTTTGGTACTCCTAAATTACTTCCAAGGTTAATGACTTCCTGGTCAGCTGCTTCTGTTCTCCCAGAAGTCAACATAGCAACGGGGACATCAGTTTAGAGACTCCCCGCCTAGCTGACCTCCATCCATTCAGAGGGCAGTGACTGAATAGATGTCAAATGCCACAATACCAGATGTGTGCGCTTAAAATATGCATTTTAACATGCATTATTAGATTTTTAAAACATGGAAAGATTGAGATACTCAAGTCTGTAAAAATGTATGCATACAGATATGTCAGTAAACACATGTTCGTGTACAAATCAGAGAATGGCTATGAAAAGTGCAGGAATTATTTTTTAATTACACCTCTAATACTGTAAAACTGTAAGACCTCACTATAAAGGCAACCCCACTACGACTTTTGAGAGATATAGACAAACTCTGTAAACTTTAAAAGTAATCAATGCAGGCATTTACACAAGATCCATTGAGCTCAACTAACCCAGAACTTGGTTGGAGATTATTGCATACACAGCCTTGCACAATGGTTAATTTAGTCTTCTTCCCCCAACAATCGAAAACTATTACAGCTGAATAACTAGGAAACATTATTCTGCGTGTGAGTTCAGCAATTTAAAAGGAAACTTGAGAACTGGGAAGTATATGACAAAATTTTTAACAAGTAACTAAGGAGTGTGATGCCAGAACCCAAACTGCTTGTCTTTACAATGGAGAACTGAATGGATATTTCTATTCAAGAATATGCTCATGTAAGGCAATCAGATGCTTTCAAGAGTGAATGGATGAACTTTTGACCCTGCTAAAACCTAATAAGCCCCACAGTCAAAGGCAGAGGGAAAATTATGAATTTGCTGGAGCTGGTTTCAGCAACTACAGGACATGGATATGTAGTGACTAATGGCACAAGAGCCACTATTACACATAGGCAGACTATTCTCCCCTTTTTTTAAATAAAGAACAAAAAATTTGGCAAGTCAGAGTCAAGAGAAAGGGTAAAGTAGCTACAGATACCTGGGGGCAAGCATTTTACTTCCTAATGTTTATTCAGTGCATTAAAACTACATTCAAGACTGCTTGAAGGAAGGCCTTCTCAGACCTCTGGCACACTGTTTCCAGTGCTCAAGTCTTAAATAAAAATCAACTCTGAAAAAGGATGTTTCTATCTTTTAAAATCCACAGAACCCAAAGTTTATCCTGGCATACTGGTCAGGCCACCTAGAGAGACAATACAGGAGTCTTCATTTTAAAATCTACAAGTGGGAAAACTACTCTTCCTGCTGAGTCCATTACTAAGCATGAGCTCTTTGAAATTAATCCTGAGTGCACCTTCTGTAGGAAGTAGGTATCTATTTCAGTGGAACAAGAGAGCCAGCAAAAGCTAGTTTATATGCATTTTTTTGCTGTTACCTGAGGGGGAAGAAAAAAAGCTTATAGAGCCCAGTACAGAAGACTTGCAGACCCAATAGTCTTTGGAAGCAGTGGACAAGGAAGAATTTAACAGTAAAAGATAGGAGAAACCACTATGTGGGAAGAAAACAGAAGAAAATAAATCAATTTACAATTGTTCAGAGGGCCCTGAGGGGTCTCATAGAATTGTCTCAAGGTAGAATCTCACCTTGATATTCAGTGGCAAGTAGTGTAGGAACAGTGGCCTTTTTCTCAGATAGGGCATTATTTGGTCCTTAAATTAATCTAGACGGTTATCTTTTTTGGGAACTCTGTATCTCTGATACCTCTCAAATTTGGCTGAAAGTCATCAGACAGACAAACAGGCAGATACAGAACAAACGTGAAGGATAAAAAAAAAGTAAAAGCTCTTAAGTTTCATTTCCTTAGGAAATACACTTTAAAAAAAAAGAGCACATATGCAGTAAAGCTAAGAAACACAAGAAATAATTAACTCAATTTCCCTTCCCTAGCTCAAGAGCACATTAGATATCTAACAGCTAAACCTGACAAAGGCAGATATGCAGTAGGTCCGGTGTCAAAAGAAAAAAAAAGAATCAGAAGTTATATATTATTTACTAAAGGTGGTGGTGGTGGACAAAAGATTAACAGTGACGGCAAGACTGCTCTAGTATAACAAAGTCTATAGTCTCCTACTGTGAAGAAATGTATTTTGTCACCATCACAAATTCTAAATGCAAAGAGTCCAACTCTAACTGCATTTGGGCAATGATTGGAATGGCAGCCCGAGGACCAAGCTGTGGGGGCAGCAGCTGAGGTGTTGCTCCAAATGTCAGTCAGCTCTAAACCTATTACCCCAAAGCAGCGTGTGTGACTCGCTTCTTTCCTCATTCCCAGGCGAGGCAACTTGTCTCAGCCACTTTTACTTCTTTCTCATCTTTCTTTGTCAAAATATAAGCTACACTGCCTAAAGTCAGAAAGGATCAGGTGGTCTTTCTGACACACACTTCCCATCTGCTCACATATTGCTTTACATTTTGACTTAGTGCACATTACTCCACTTTAAAGTTAAAATATATTCCATTTATTCTATTAAAATCTGCCCTGTAACACTGCATCCCAACTTTGATCTCACAAACTCTGGTATTCTTTCCTAACCCTAATTAACTTCACTGTATATTCTAAGTTTGCTGAGCACACAAGACAAAACTGTTGTTTTCCTTTGATCCATTCTTGTAACTTGTCATATCATGTATAATGCAAGTAATAGAATCAAATCATTCAATAAAAATAGGATTTTTTGAAAGAGTAGCACCTTAAATCCAATTGTAATATTCTCAGTTACATCAACACCCTTTAAAACACACGTGTAGCATACGGGGTCTTCAAAAGTGGGTGTGAATAGATGCCCCAATCAAGAACAAATGCTACAAGTTTCATTTTCCAACTCCCTTCCTTTATTAATCCCTCATTATTTAAGATTCAAAAACTCAAATTACAGTAATAGAAGTTGCAAAGGGATTGCAGGGCCCCTGAGTTGCAAGTTGAAGGGCATTACCAAAAACATCCGGGACTGGGACAGGCCACGCATGTACACACACACAGATAGTTACTATGGTTCAGCCTGATCCACATTAGATAGGTAATCTTGGCCTGAGCTCTCAAATCAGCTGAACTACTTATATCTAGGAGATACAAACACACATATCTTTGAAGGCTTTGGGCCAGCACACTCAATACCTGGCAGTATCAGATCACTTTCTGAAAGCCTATCCATGTCAGCCCATTTCATCAAATCAGTCAGACTAATCCGAAGGCAAGAGGTGCTGGCTGGAGCCAGCTACACACATAAATGCTTAACTAAGAGACAAAATCTGTAGTTCATTTTTGAAAATGTTTCAACTGTTCTATATTTTTCTAATGTTTCTTCCTTACTTACTGTGCAAAATCAAACAATTCCAAACTGTTAGTAATTTCAGTTAATTACAGATGTAAGATCATCTTAATAGCTCTACATTTACAAAATTTAAGACACTGTTGCTTCTAGCTAGACCTAGTGGTCACTGGAACATTAAGCACCACCTTCTTGTTCAATATCCTTTCTCAGCTTCTGAAAAGAAATTAATATAGCACCTCTCCGTATTTAAGAGATAATACAAATGAATAGCACATAATAACATTTTAATGAACACAATAAAAATATAAAACAGCCCTTCTTTCAATATCCCCCTCTCCTACAGAACTGCTACTTGTGAAAAGCACAGCCTTTTGGGACTTGAATTTGGAGACCTTGTCTTCTTAGAAAGAACATCATGCAAGAAGATAAGCACTATTCTCTCCCCACAAATAAGTCTGATGTAATAAAAAGATTTTTCTCTGAAAGTTGCATAAATTAAAAAGACATGGTGCTAGGAAAATGAGCAATTGAATCCTGGCCAGTTAATCCTCAAATCTTGAATTTTACTTCAAAAGGAGGGAGAAAATATGAAAAATCCCAGAGAATCAATGATGTACAGTCCTTTCAGTTCCCTAAGGCTCTTTACTAACATTGCTCTGTTGGAATAATTTGACAGTCAAATATCCACAAACAGAAGAAAACTGCCTTCATAGACAAGAAGTGTCAAAGAAAACAAAAATCCCTCAAACCAAAACTATGATACTTTACTCACGGATGGGAGAACCTAGCAAAATCCCATCTACTTGCCAAAGCTTCAGGTCAGCACCCAATATAACTTAAAAAAAAAAAGAAATCAGCTGAGGTAATGAAAATAGCCAGTATCTCTCACAGTAGGAAATGTTCCTCCTGCTGACGCTCCTCTAATTAAGAGAGCTTTTTTCTATTTATCTCACTAGTCCTTTTGAAAAATATTGGCTTTTATTTCAACTCTTCAGATTAAATTTTTAAGGTAATTGTCTGACTGCACATGGCATTACATGTAGCAGATGGTAAAACCATAAACCAAGATTAAATCTATTCCCTCCATCCCCCAAACACGCAATATATCAACATGTGCTGATGTTTTAATGAATACAGACTCAGTTTGTGTTAACTTCAAATCCGTTTGTGTTAACTTCAAATCCCACTCACATGAATGACAGCCTTACTATTGATTGGAAAAGGAACTTAGGTAAGCCTCATGCCTCAAATGAACTGAAGCACAGAGACTGGATCTACTCTTTCAAATACTTCCCCTCTTCTTTGAGAATATATTCTTTCTTCATATACCCAGCAATAGCATTCTATTGCAGCCATACTACATGCTAAATGCTTGTTAAAAATCAGCCTACACCTCATATGGTCCTTTCATCATATTCACATAGGAAAAAAGTTCTCAGCTTTTTCCAAGGAAAGTATGTGTCAAATATATGTCAAGAATTCAAAAAATGAAAGAACAAGCAAGAGATAGTGATGTATCATAAATAATACCACAGTTATCATTATCAATGAAATATTTACTGAAGCATTTTGACATACCTGGATAACAAAAATCAAACCACCTCTAAATCTCTTTTTGGCTGGATGAAGAGTATTAAAAATATTTCCCCCTATTTTCATGGTGAAAGAGAACAACAACTAAACATACCCTCTATTCAGTCTTGTAGCATACCCTATGCTACAGTCTTCTAGCAATACCTATATGGAGATTCCAGTCTTGCAGATGCCTCTAGAACACCTCATCCAGGGTCACAGAATCACAGAATGGGTCAGGTTGGAAGGGACCACAAAGGGTCATCTGGTCCAACCTCCCTGCTCAAGCAGGGTTATCCTAGAGCACATGGCACGGAACTGAATATCTCCTGTGAGAAAGACTCCAAAACCTCTCTGGACAATGTGTTCCAGTGCCCAGTCATCCACACAGTACAGAAGTTCTTCCTTATGTTCAGATGGAAATTCCTGTGCATCAGTTTCTGCCCATTGCCTTTTGTCCTGTTGCTCGGCACCACCGAGAAGAGCCTGGTTTCCTCTTCTTGGTCACCCTCCCTTCAGATATTTATAGACAGTTGTCTATTCCAAAGGCTGAACAGCCCCAGCTCCTTCAGCCTTTCCCCATAAAAGAGATACTCCAGTCCCCCAATCATCTTTGTTGCCCTCCACAGTACCTGCTACAGGAACTCCATGTCTCTCTTGTACTGAGGAGCCCAAAACTGGATGAGTTCTCCCACTCACACTGAAGGAGCACTACACCAAACTGTCTCCCAAGCTACACCTTAAACAAGAGGCAGTTAGAAAAGTCTGTGGAAAACCAGTAAAAACTACAATCATAGAATCAGAATCATTTGGGTTCAGAAGGAACCTTAAAGATCATCTAGTTCCAACCCCTGTGTCATGGGCAGGGACATTTTCCTCTGGGCCAGGTTGCTCAAAGCCCCATCCAGCCTGGCCTTGAACACTTCCAGGGTTGGGGCATCCACAGCCTCTCTGGGCAACCTGTTTCAGTGCCTTGCCACCCTCACAACAAATAATTTCTTTCTAATACCTAACCTAAACCTACTCTCTTTCAGTTTGAAGCCATTGCCCTTTGTCCTATCACTACAATCTCTGACCCCTTAGGAAAGGAAACACTAGGAAAGGAAAACACTACCAAGTGTCCCCAGCCATACAACATTAACCCTGTTGCCTAATCACTATTGCCTGCAAGTCAGCTGCCCAGCAGAACAATTCTCTTGGCCTCCAACAGTCCTTCTGATCAGGCCAGTAGCTGTACTGCAGTCTCACACCCCAGGCAGCTCACGAGGCTGTCCATCACTCCAATCTGGTGCAAGCAAGCAGCCTGAACTGAAAGGTGAGCACTGTGTCAAGGTGTTACTGCAACTGTTTGTAAACTACACGTAGAATGCATGCACATTAAACACCCTCAGATTCAGCAAGAAGTCAGTTTTTAAAAAATTGAATAGACGTTTAGAACCAGAGCTGCAACTTTTCTCCAGAGGTGGTAAGATTCAAACCACAGAGAATTAGGATGAATAAAAACTGTTGAGCTAAAACAAGCAAAGCGCAGTCATGAACTGTAACCTTTTTACCAACATCTCCTCATGACTGAAACTCTACTAGTAATTTTTAGAATGCCTCTGCTGCTTGACTGACCTCAAAAATCAGATAAAAGCAGAAACTGAACTTCAGCTTTCAACCAGCAAAGTAACTACCTCCTGTCAAGGTATTACTCCCTGAAAAAACGTATGGTTTTGGTATTACTGGAACATTTGGAAAAGGTCCAACTAAATAGCTATAAAACCACATATAACAGGAAATGAACCAATGTTATCTCATGCTGCTCTGCCCAGACAGGCTCCAGGCAGCTTATCCTAGCTATGCAACATTGTATTGACTATTATTAGGAAGCACAAAAACCCAGTCAGAACAAAGAACAAAACAGTTGGTAATAGATTTTTTTTTGTTATCCCACATTTTAGGGATACGAGGTTCAGGAAAAGCAAACATAAGGCATTTCAGTTAAGACAGATATATATAGATAAACACACACACTTGTTTTGCAGCCTTTTTAATCCCCTGGTGCCAGGGATGCCATAGTCCTGCTATGGCTGATGTTTGCATGCTATGAAAAAATGTGTTCTAGGACTGCAGGACTGAACTCCTTGTTTATCCATATGTGAATTTAATTTTTTCATATTTGCAACCTCATATGACTATTTTTGGTAAGGGTGGGCATCACAGTCTCAGCTTCCCAAGAACAGAACCTTTGTCAGACCTATTTATCCAGTAGTTCTATGAAGAAACATGACTTTCATGAAGCAGTGATTATATTCAATAGTTAGGCACGCACCAACGTTGTGAAAAGTCTACTTCCAGATAATTTGGCTGACACCATGCCAAAAAAACGAGGAAATAGGAGGAAAAAAAATCAGTTGCAGAGCTGCTAAACCCATTTCACTGACTTCCCTGTTCTAATCCAAGGGAAAATATCTTCCTCCCAGAAAAGATGTTATGTGGGTGTGCTTGAAAACATCTAAGACTCTCAAGGAACACATTCTTTTTCTGGAATACACTGAAACATTTCTAAAAGTGATAAATGACAGTGTCACAGCCACCTGTCCAAATTTAAATGGAAAACAGAACAATCCTTTCTGGAACAGACAAAGGCCAAGTTATCATACCTGTGTCAGGGACTGTCATTTAAAAACAGGACAACAACATCTCCCCTTTATTCTACTGTACCAGTCATCCCCTGCTGGTTTCCTGCTAACAGAGCTCTTCCCCCTACCCTTCCTGCGACATTACATTAGTCATACATCATTCTCCCTAGGTCCTGGGCCACCAGAACAAAAACAAAGAATGTAATACATTCATTTACAAGAAAGGCCTCACTGTTCTCTTTCATTTTATGAAAAGGCATAACTGATCATTTCTTCCACTTTCATTGAGGAAAGGCGAGAAATTTTTAGTCTAGCACATCTTTCACAGCATTCTTTGAGTCTCTGAAAAGCACTTTTTGGTTAAGAGCTACACAGAAACTCGATACGGAACCCTCTTTCCTTTTTTTTAAATAATCTATAACTTAAAATGCAGCATTAGACCAAAGCTCACACAGGTTTTAAAGCAATCTTTAGAAACTCTTTGCAGAGAAAAGACTGCATCTTTTTCAGAAAATCATATTTCATATTGGCAGAAGTCATAACTGAATCCATGAATTTCACTCTTAAATAAAAAAAGTAAAGCCAGGAATACTGCAGTTTTTATGGCACTGTGAAAAATAAAACCTGACTAATTTCTGAAATTAAAAATTTAATATGCCCCTTAGAAAAGGGGAAATATATGGAACTGTACAGCATACACACAGCACCTCAGGATATCGGCACACCACTGACTAACCTCTATAGAATTACATCTTAGCAAATATGGCTACCAGTAAGTCACGAATTGAAGCCAAGAACAACTCATGATGCCAGATATATATTCTGACATGACTGGCCCTGCTGCTCCAGAACAAAACACATTGAGAAAGCAGTGCTCTCACAGTCACAGCTCTCTGCCTCCCTCAAACTTGGGCATGAAAAAGGGAAAGGGGCTTTGCAAGACCAACCTCAAAAACCAGAGGGATGCCAAGGTGTAGAAACCTACAATTTAATGACTGACAGTCACAGACACACTACCAGCATCTGCACTGCACTTGGACTAACAGGCTCCAAGACTCAACTTCTAGAAATAAATACACACACACTATATATAGAAATATATATATATATGTATTTTTTCATAGCTGTAGCCACAGGTTTCCAAAATGAGCATCAGTGAACACTGTACAGAAAAAGGCAGCAGCAAAAAAGATAATCAAAATTACAAATGTAAATGGATGTGAAAAAATATGACAGACAAGTAAAGGCAGCAAGGAAAATACCGCTGATAGATAGAGGCAAGGTGAGAAGTGAGTCTGGTACCTAGCAACCAAGTGATATACTCAGATTTGCTGCTAGGATTTCCAGAATTCTGTATCTAACTCTGTAAAACACAGTGGGAGAGTGCTAAATGATTCAAGTGGAAAACAGAAGATAAACAACATTAAATGAAACAGAAGTTTGTAACGCCTAGAATTCAACTGAAACCCATACATCATACTTACATTGTTCTTCTGGCAGATAATTTCCTGGAATAAAAAAGAAGAAAATAACATTGATAATAGCACTGAACAACTACTAGGAAAGATATCTGATCAATATGACTTGCTAAGATTAACGTTTACAGACACATGACACAAAAAGGTTGGTTGATAGATATTTTCTATATCTGTCAAATCAATATAAATGAAGTATTGTCTCAGAAGAGACAAAATTACTATTGAACCAAGTAGATACATACACCTTATAGATCCATAAGAGCATACATAATGTGTGCATGTGTATATACATATAGTCACATATATACATGTCCTTCCCTTCATAAATTTTCCTAGAGGGATGCTGTCCAGCGGTTGACTATTAACAAACATCTATTCATATTTGAGAAGTCAAATATAATAAGTAGCATTTTGCTGCCAGGAGAAGCAACTAAAACGAAAAGTAAGAGCAGTAATTATATGAGGGTTTAAAATGTTCCAAAACTGCTTGAAATTCACTTGACTCTAATAAGTCTGATGCAAAGAACTTATCTTCACGTTTTTAATGTAAAGTTTCAGAGAACTAGAAGCACACAGAGATGGAAAGAGCTGATTCCTGCACATCAATCTGGGTGGTACAGTACAAGTGTAAACCACTTGTGAACAGTGACTTTGCTTCCAGTAAGATTCATCAGCAAGTTCTGATCCCAGCAATTGATAACCCTAACAGATTTATCAGACAGCTATGCTTCTGACAGTGGGACTGCTGAGCAGGTTCACCTACACAACGGCATTAAAAACAAACACAGCATCAAATCGAAGTGCCTCGTACTGTCCATGTTGCTTCAGTCCGGCTTCTATAAAGCTGCTCTTCTCCCTGTTGAGAGGGCATGTTTCCCATGTGACTGCTGCCAGCTTTCAAAGTATGGGTCATAAATGGTTAGTCAAATCCCCAGCACGTGCAGGGACATCTTTTACTAGATCAGATTGATCAAAGCCCTGTTCATCCTGGCCCGAATGTTCATACAGAGGAACATTCCACCAGGAAAAGTTTACTTACATTGCTTTGTGCCCCAGTTAAATCACGTGCTGCAGTTCTGTATTTCCTTCATTTTCAGTTTTTGAATTCAACCCTTCTATACAAGATTAAAACTGCACACGCTCTCCTGAATTGCTTCTACTCTTATCTGCTGGCTGTAACAAATACAGGAACAAACACTGCCTCAGAAGGTGCCCAGGCATGCCCATAACTGCCTTTTTTTTTAGGCAGTTACTAAATAATATGGAAAGGGTCTTGCTCTTTGATGACTTTCCTACAGACTATCAAAAGCAGAAACATGGGCCCAGTTCAAAGCTAAAGGAAACTGTCAGGAGTCTTTCAGTGGACAAAGTACTCGTGGCAACTGTGACATCCAAGTCTCCCTGCATACAGTCGGGCTTTCACTGATGGCAGTGGGAACCCAGCACCAGACCCAATTACAAAGTTCAATTTCTAAACTAGTAAAAAGTTCTCCCAAATGCCCAAGAAAGCCTGATGCTTCACCCCAAGTGATTTTTCAGGGGGTGTTGGGTATTTGGCTCTTTGCCCAATACAATGAAATTCTGCTCTGCTTATACTGTAGATCATTGTACTTGCATAATTGAATTCTATTCCCAGATACATCTTTTATCATTAGCAGTTTTATTTTTAGGGTTTTTATCTGTATACTCTTTGTGTTGTAAAAAGAAAGGAAATAATTGGATTGTAAGCAGTCCAATTGGCTGAGAAAATTTGGAGGGAAGAGCAGGGGGAAGAAACTGAGTTACTAAGTATGTCCCTCCCAATAGAAGGCCAACCTGAAAAAAATGGGACAGAATCAAAAACAGCCTGCACTTTCCAGAAGCAGTGGAGGCAAATCCTTCATAAGAGGTGGCGGTGCCCAGACTGCCATCTGACTCCCCAAGCCGCTTAATTTAAATGCTTCTTTTCAGCAATGCCTAGAATGGAAGTGCAATAGCACTTTGCTTACCTCCTGAGCAAAGCCAATGTATCTGAGACAGGGGAAGTAATTGAACAGACTGCCATCCATCAGACTATCCTCTCCCATCATGGAAGTTACTAAACCTTTAGAAGGACTGCAGGAGGAAGCAAGTATCAACTCCTTGGCTGACACAATTCACAGCCCAACAGATTACCTTAAAAAACCCTCTTCACTTCAACCAAAGTGTGAACTGAGGCATGAGTTTTGTTTTTACTAACTCCACTACACTGCTGGTAATCTCCAGCACAGCAATCTTGCACATACCTGATGTAAACAGCTGGTAACTCATGCAGAGGCCATCTGGGGGCCCCATACGGTTTGGCAGAAAACTGCTAATCTAGAAAGGAGCTAAAGCTTAAGGATTATTTTGCTGCCTCCACACTACCATTCTCACACGATTGTTATTACTGTAACAGTTTACCCCAAACACCAATAATTCCCTTGAATGACAAAGCAATGTATTTAATTTCTCATCTCAAATCTGGCAAACTTATGTTGCTGTAAACAGCCATTTAACACCTAGGTATTTAACTGACTGTGATAAAATCATCTAAGTCTTTCTCTTTAGAAATCTAAACTGAGTTTCACAGAATTTCACTGTGGACATCTTCGACAGGCCTCAGAACATTTTTGCTATTCTTTTGTGAACCACAAGTGGTGTCTGTATCTCACACAGAAACAGAGAGCTCATTTCAAGAGTTTGACCAGCTGTGACTTGCTCCCCACCCTTTCCCCGGCTTTTTTGCATTCAGAGCTACCTTCAGAGACTGCAGAGATTCTGCATTCGTGTCGCAGTAGAGGATGATGTTGTTAGCCATGCTGAAGCTCTCCCTGACTCCCAGGTGGTAGAACAGGGAAGGCTGACGAAAAGCATCGCTCATCTCTACGACAGCAATATCTGTAAAAGAAATGAAAAAAGTTATCTCTGACAGCCAAGTATTTCTAGGCCATGTCTCTTCACACAATTTGCATTGATAAGAAGACCTGATTTTAAGTAGTAAATAAGAGATCTAGAGGGATTTTCCCATTTTAGCTACTACGCCTGAATTTTGAATATAGTCAGCAGGATGTGGTTTAGGTTTTTTCTCTTTCATTATTCCTCCTCCTTTTTTTTCTTTAAATGAGACCTTAAAAAGGTAAAAAGGGGTAAAGCCACTAATAAAGAAAAGGCAAAAAGGCAAAAGTTAACTTGGTGGCTTGAAGAATAAAATTAGTTTGGTAAATCTATACAAAATGGCCAATGATTTTATGGGGAAAAAGAAAAGAAAAAAACTTACATTTTATGTGCTTTTACCCTCTCTGCACATTTCAATAAAAATTCACACAATTGCTATACATTACTGCAGAACATACTGTATACATTCTGTACCAGAACTTTGGAAGAAAATAAACTAAAAGACAGGTAAACGTAAAGTTCCATTATAAACTACCACTCAGATCTATTTTGATTCGATAAAGAGAATGAGAAAAGGACAAGGTATAGACAAAGAGAAGGAAAGAGGGAGTGAAAATGTGAAGCCATAGAAACCCCCATGTAAGTAAGAAGTTTACTATGCAGAGAATTCTGTTCATAATAAATTTTACCTGTATGAATAAAATTAAGCACATGCACAAATGCTTACATAACAAAGACTGTAGTCCCCAATTTCTCTTAAACTATGTGTTTCACTTGCCCAAATTCACACCAATGTAAGACTAAAACAAGAGGCCATTAACTATTTCTGTTGACGGTTTGTAATACCTCTGTTGTAACAGGCAGTGTATTTCCACTGAAAAAGTCTTGTGGTATCAAAAGAGTAAAACAAGAAAATTAACTCACCTCTAACTTTTCTGCAAACACCTTTCTATCTTTTCACCCAATGCAGTTTTTTCTTATCTTTAAGGGAAAAAAAAATTAAAAAAAAAGAAAAGGAGAGAAAAAAAAAAGAAAAAAAAAAAAGAAGAAACCAACAAAAACCCAAACCCAAATCAGGGAAAAATACTTCTGTTAAGAGTAGGACAAAAAAAAAAGAAAAAAAGCAGCCTGGTTTCCAGTATCTCTCTACGCTTTCCTCTTCCTGTGGATGCTTTGATGACTTAAAAGATAGAAAGACAAGCTCTGTAGGGAAAAAGTTTATGTACCATCAAGTTTCTCTCGTCTAATTAATCTAATAAGAGATTCTACCTCTAACCACAACTTTTCACCTTGCCTACTTATTTAGGTCATCAAAACTGAAATGAAGATATTCAATACAGGCTTAGCTTTGTGGCCATGCTCTCAACTGGGGAGGCAGTAAGTCTCTCTAACTTGTAGAAAAGTAGTATCTCTGAGACATCTACTCTTCAGTCATACTTTCCTGTAACTGGCCTGCAGGCTTGTAAATTATTAAAAAACTGAAGAAAGGATAGATACACAAAGGAGAAAGAACAAGCATTTGTCTATACAGCCTTTAGCTTTTCAAGGAACAAGATTAACAGAGAGAAGACTAACATGGTACAAAAAAGAGAATTCCCCCCCCCCTTAAAAATCTTTTTAAGATTTAAAAAATGTTTTTTAAAAGTTTCATAATTTGTGTTCTAAGAATCTCTCTTTGTCCAATTTTACATAAATATTGGCAGTGTGGATTCCATCCAATTTTACTGAACTAAAAAAGGCAGTGCACTGCTAAGACTATACATATGCTCATTTTCACTAATTCTAGGAAACTGAAACATCACAAAAGCCAAACAAGAATGACAATATCGCTGCTATATTTTGTTTGGGTGAAATTAGCATTTGGTTATTTTCTTCAGAAAGTTGCCCCAAGTTCTATTTTTAACTAGCTGTTTGTTTATTTTCTTCAGAAGGTTGCCATAATGCAAGTCTATTTTTAACTGCTCTTATTTACATAAAAGTCCAATCTTGAGCAACTCTAAAGCTATGGTACATATCTACCGTACTGAACAGGAGGGAAATTTGCGCAACTTGCCATGACTTAATTCTGCAATCTTGCAAGATAACATGCTCTTATTAGAGTTGCAAAACTAAGATGGAAAAGAGAAAGATACTTTAACAATAAAGCAGTAGAACCTGATCAAAGTCATATTACAGAAAATACTTGAGAAAAATCCTATGGTAAAATGGCAAGTTCAAAAAAAGCATGTGTGTGTGTGTGTGCGTGTACCTATATATATTCCTTCAAGATCAGTTGGCCAAATCCATTGAGCAAAACCTGACTGAGGGCCACAACATAAAAAAACATTCCTGGATCCTGTCTCATCCCTATCATGGTAATAATAAAATAAAATAAAAAAACCCCAAACCAAACAAAAACCTTGAGTTACTTAAACAAAGTATGCAAGGACCACAATAATAAATACACATTTGTATGAAAAAATACACTGAGATATCTGTTGTGATACTTGTATTTCTTATGTAACTAAAGAGGATTTCTTTCCTTTGCATGTCAAGACTTCTGTGAAATCCAGGTCTTCTGGATAATCTCATTTGATAAAGCAGTGTCTCCCTTAGAATAGGTTCATCCTCTGTGAAGTATTCCTGCTCGCTGTAGCAGTTATGTATTTTAAGATGAAGTTGTCGTTCATGACAGAGAGATCATATTTCTAAAGTCCAGTTTAGGCCTCAGGGCTGGTATCACAGTTTCCAAGGGGAGCGACTCAATTCTTACCCGCAATTCCAACAAGCCACAAAAGGTATGTGCACTTTTGGGACCAGATGTCTATCCAATTAAAAAACATATACCCGAAACCAACTCTTCTGAAAGTCCTATTTCTGACTATCTTCTTTCTCAACATCAGAAGAGAAATTCCTCCGACCAAAGGAGGGATCAGTGTATGGTGCACGAGTCAGAAGTGCAGAAGTCAAATACAATGCAGCAAAAGGAAGCTCATTTGAGAAAACGAAAACAAAACCACCAAACAAAGAACAAACAAACAAACACAAAACTCAAAACCAGGAGTGGTAATGATTACTGTAAAGCACCCGAAATGTACCACTGCACTATAAAACACTATACTCAGTTACATAAAATATGATTAGAAGTTTAACAAAGATGGCAAGACTGATGGTTTGCAAGACAAATCTAAGGAAAGTATACATACATCAAAATTCTCACTAGTTCAAAAGAGCCAGGATTTAGCTAAGCCCAAGGGAACTGTCTGGTCATCAACACATAAACTGCCAGAACCTTGTTTATCAGGCTCTCTCATTTCCCCCAGATGAAATTAATCTAATATTTTGATGCAATAAAAGATATGTTTTCCATTCCCTGGAAAATACAGTTTCATAAGTGGCAAAACAGTATTTTAATAAAGGTAGAGGAAATAGCTCTACAGTTACACTGGAATTATCCCCTTATTAAAACATCTGTGGTTTCAGTTACTAGGCAAGCAAAAACTATTCAAGCACGGGAATCAGAGTAGAGCTCTCTCAACACCTAAGCCCTCAAGATGAAACACTCTGAAATCCAGGGACTGACAATTCACTTCAAATGCTCTTGCACATCTTCAAGGTTGCAGCAGAGAAAGTCTGTTGAGGCTCCAGCAGACTAATGAGTAGCATGAGTATTGAAGCACACTGCATAAAACAGAAGGAAAAGACAGAAAAGTAGAAGAACTGCAATTCTTGCAACACCTGCAAGGGTTGCAGGAAAGAATAAATTTTATCCCTTACTTTGGTCACAAGATTAGATTTCGCTTTCTCTATCTCATGAAACTGTACCTGGGTACACATCACCGATACTATACAAAGAAAACAGAGATAGTATAGTCTTTGCATTAGCTAGTCATCTTTGACGTGACAGCTAAAAAGTCTTACAATAAATCTTGCAGTAAATTATTGTATCTTTCTATTTAACGAACAATGAAGTAAGTCTAATCACAATCTTTTCTCCCATCCCCTTAAACAACTGGTATGACTAAATAGGTATGACAAGTGTATCACAAGCATGAGACTAGAGCTTCACTCTGGCCTAGGTAGCAAAAGCAGCATAAATACAGAGCAAGCAGCTCAGTAACCTCTTGGTGTCCATTTCCTAAATCACCCCAAGCTCTACCTGCCTGCTGACAGCTACCCAACTGCCTCTAATAAAGCTGCCTACCTACACATTAGCTGAGTAACCACACACTGAGCTGCAGACAGGCCAACAACCACCAAGCAGTCACCATCTCTGTTATTAGGCTAACTAACATCTATATCAACAATAGCTGGAAACACACCGTCACACACTCAAGAGATCAAAATATCAGTACACTGGTAATCGGCTTTGTATTACCCTGGGAAACCAGATTCATGAGACGGAATTGGAGGCAGCCAACTTGACCCTTTTTGCCTGAGAAGCATGAGGAAAGGACACATCTCTGTGACGCTTGGCACATATTAGAGCTGCATTACCAACAATTCTTACCTGGAGTGTAAAGACTGAGAACTTTACATATAAAATCTCTACTAATTAACCTTTCTTGAGAAATGGTAAAAACTTAAGAGTATACACATTAATATAGTCAAAAAAGGGTAAGTGTCCATTAGTGGATATAAAGCCCTTTGCTCTTGGCTATTAGCAATGCCTTTAGTAACCAAGAAAGTGATAAATGAAATGCAGTGGTCAAAGTTCATCACCTACTCATTGTTTTAAATGTAACAGGGCAAAGAAGAATGTTTAAACAAATGCTTCAGATATCACACACGTACACCTTACTTTTTGATACTACCTGCTTACTACAGTGCTGCCAGGAAAAATAATGAATACAAACAGAGCAGCTGTACAACTAATGAATGTTTATGTTTGCTATTATCTTCTGATTAATTGATATTACAGACATGACCATTGCCTTACATTCATTGTCCCACAATTAATCAGGGCAAAAGGAAAGATGGTAATGGCAACTTCTGAGACAGACCAATGTTTTGTGTCCTTTTCCACTTGGCGGTTAAAAGACAGAGTAAGATACTCTTCTGACAGAGGTAAAGGAGAAAAGGGATTAGAACAAAATTTATTTCAGTGGAGGTCTGAACACTAAGAGTATTTCATACTGCAGTAGCAGGTCTCCATACAGCATTAGAACAATGATTTTGACAACCTGTGATGACATTCACTATTGGGCAAACTTTGAGAAACAAGCAAGGAACGTCCTTATCTACTTTAACTTCTGTACGGTTCTCTATGCTTGGCATAGATATCTTCCTGTTTACCCAGAGAGTGCCTGCATGAGGTAGGAAACCTGCTTTGGCAATCCCAACACCGCGTCAGTACAGCTTGGTATTTCTGGTTCAACTGTGCAAACCACAGCATCACTGACTTGTCAACAGCACTGGAACCACACATTTCCTGTCAAGAGTGTCTTGTACGTCTCCAAGAACAGAAACAATTGATGGGAGCCACTAGCGTGAGAATACCTAAATACAGGGGAATGGCTGCCCTCCCAGGAAACCCATCCAGCCAAGCCAGTCTGTTGGGAGAGGCTAACCAAAATAATAACTTTATAAAGGTGTCTGAGGCTTGGATACGGAGAGGGAAAAGCAGGTAATGGCAGTACAGGCAGATTAGTATGCCATATACTGGAGGAAAAGCAGGGTGTTTGTAGAAGCTCTAATTGATGTGCAAAGTAGACTTGAAGACACTAAGAAAGAGACATAGGATGGACATGTGCTAGTTCTTATCTTGCAAAAAGCATTATGAATTAGGAACCTTATCTAATCCGGTCTTGAGCAGTCTCATTTTTATGAAATGGAAGCAGAGATTCTGCATCACTGAAGTACAGACCAGATGCTGTCCTGCAATCTACTCAAAAGGGAATTTCTGAGCACACATTCCCAGCAGATGCAACACAAGCCCAGCTGTCTGGTGGGTGACTCTTTTCAGATAATGCATAGCACAATGTAGAGACAGAAATAATTAGAGCACTTAATGCTTGCCCAAAAAGCAACACGTTGCCTTTAGATATACAACAGTACCATTTTGTCCTCATGCTGGTACTAAAAGGCCACTGTTCCCTAAATAGTTAAACTGAGTTAAACTGCCCTTGAATTCCAAAGTGAAATTCTACACCTAGACTCATAAGCAAAAAGATATGATTTCACTTCAGATAAACTTATCAAACAGCTAGCTGTTACTGTTAGGGGTGGTCCTGACCCTCTTCACGTTTGTTACATAATTAGTGAGGTCAACACCCAACAAGACAACTGAGTGTTCAGGATCGGTTGACTCCTGGATCAGTTAGATGATCTCACTTTCCACCCACACAATCACTAGGTCCTATACAAAGAAGACACCAGACACCACAATATCTGCAGAGACACAACTTAATACCTCCCTACTTCTGCTTGAGAGTCCTGTATGTTTCCAGTGAATAAGTAAACTTTAATCCTCCATACAGACATGGATGTAGCATCCACTTGGTCAGGAAGCCCACACAGGGGCTCCTCCATCACAGGAGGAAGAGTTTCTTGAGGAACAATACAGAAAATAAATAAACACATGCACATACACCCAATCCACCTCAATACAGATACAAATTAAATGGCATTTATAACCACACTGACAGACTCTGTATGTGACTCAATTTGGATCTCTAGGAATCTGCTCAATAACCAAAGTAAACTAGCTAATCACTTAAAAAACAATCTTTTATCTTTTTAAATCATCAATAGTTGCTGATTTCTTGGTAGATAAGGTAAGAAAGAAGAACTACTTCAGTTAAAGGACGAAAGTGTGCAAATATAAGCTGTTCCTGTACAAATTTAAACCAGAAATCACAAGAAACTTCATAATCTACAAATCACAATGCCCTGGAGCACCTCTCCAAATGTTGAACTGATTGGTGGTGTATGCTTTGCTGTCACATAGGAGCATTGCAAAATTTGCACCCTGTCCCACAATATATTAAGGTGCTCCTTAATAAAACTTCCACAAATTGATTCCTGCCAACTTTTACAGTTAAGTGGCTTAGATCATTCTCACAAAGTACTTCACCAAGCAGAACCATCCACGCAAGGAAGAGAGAAAAACAACTGACTTTTTTTGTTATGACGACAGTATTCTATACTGAGATCCTCCAAGTGAAACCCTGGCCTTTTTGCCTGCATTATGCTTGAAGGACGTGAAGGGAAGAGAACCTCTTGCTTCTGTAATCAAAGGCTGACAGGAGTAAAGCAGAAGGTACTTACCTTAAAATAGCAGAAGCTTACAACTAACTGGTAACACAAAGAAAGTTCATACAGATGTTAGAAAAGGAATGAGACAGGGGAAAATGTAGATAAAAAAACATAAAAGGGGTGTGTAGGAATTAACACAGCAAACTACCCAGCAAAATCTAAATTACTATATCAGTGATTTTAAGACAACCCAAACAATATAGAAAGCCTTTCTGATGAAGAAAAATAAAAGAAAAAAGAAGAAAGCCTGAGATTCAAAAAATCCTCTCTCTCTAGGCCCAAAACAAAGGACTTTGATGTTATCACATGATTCCAACCCCCAACAATTGAAAAAAACCCACTCTCAGCTTGATGCATGTGGGAGGAACTCAGGATTAGGCAAGAATAAAAGATGACAAGCAAACAAAGAGCCATTTATTTAAAAATAACCTCAATATGTTCAGGCTCATTGTATCTGTATCAATCCTAGGGAAACAGGCTCCCTAGCGCCAACAACACCATATACTAAAGATTACCCTACTTCCAAACTTTGCATCAGCAAAAATACTCGGACATCAAGACGTAACTACCAAAGCTCAGCTGAAGGCTGGAGCACATTACAGGGCTAGTGTTAGTATCTGTACCAAGTGTTATTTAAACAATCTACAAACACAATAGCAGAAGCACTCAGTGAAAACAAGGCACGCCCCAGCAACTCAATACTTCTACAGTTAGAAGTTTTGTTCAGAGGATCTTCATCACTGCAAATTTTTTTTCAAAAAAGACTAAACGCTCCTTTGGCCTGGACAGGATCTTAAGCAGACAAAAACCTCTAAAAAGATGAATAAATAAATAAGGGATGTGATGGTATCTGTGTGATTATTTTGGTTTATGTTTCCAAGTTAAGTGACTTTGAGATACATGACAAAAAAAGCGATTATTCATTGTCTAGAGAAGTGACTGAGACTACCCAAGGAGAAATCACTTGTGAGACCACAGGTATGCTAAAAGACAAGCTCAGAGAAGAAAGAAGAGTCATAAGAAAAACAAATAGTCAGGTCTCAGAGGTGGTGGAAAGTTTTCCTGAAGACTAAATGAACAGTAGAGGGTTTTCTACATCTCCAAAGTCGCAGAGTTCATTAAAACCAAGGCAGAAAACAACCATCCACCTCAAGGACGGGATGGGCAGGAGGAAAGTTGATCAAAAGTTCTTTTTATTTCTGTTTATTCTGTACTGTTTATTTCTGACTTAGTGACCTGAAATTTTCTCCACCTAAGAAGATAAATGTTCCAGCTTTTACCCTAAAATCTGACTATTTTCACTTATGACACAGTTATATTTTGGTTTCTTAGTGCATCTCACTGTGACAAAAATGTCTAGGCAGATTCACCCCCAAGATTCAAAAAACGCTTCTGGGTTTCATTCCAGCAGCTGGAAGGATCAGATCAAAATTCTGTTGAGCTCAGTATCTCTTCTCTGCCATAAACCAGCAATCAGTGTTGCAGACATTCTACAAATGGGGCAAATAAAGACTGAGCTTTCTCAGACAGCAATCCAGACACATTTACTGAAAACTGTTGAGCTACCTAGAAAGCTGTGTATCAATAACTAATTTAGTGCTCAATATTATGTGAACAATTAGAGCTGCTTTTCTTCATATGTGTTACTTTGCATTCACTATCACTGAAGTTCAACTGTCCTTTACCTGCTCATTTGCCTCGTACCATAAGACTTTCTGCAATTCTTTACTGCCTATTCTTTATAGTTTTGACTAGCCTGAACATCAACAAACATTGCCATCATGTTATCCACCAGCAGGAGATTTTCAGATCAGCCATGAAACTTCTGAAAAGCCCAATTCAAAAAAGAAAGTACAGAGCAATCCTTTCAACAGCCTATTTTTCTACTGGCAAGCTTCATTGCAAAACTGATCCTTTGTTCCTTTCCTTTAAGAATCCACTTATCTGAAAGATGTAAAGATTTCACTTCCAACCATTTTGTCCCTTTAAGAGGCAAAAAGCTTTCAACATACTGTCTTAAATGGATTACCCTTAAGTACAGGCTCACAAGAAGAGTGTGATTTCCTTCTGCAAAAAAGCCATGTGAACTTCTCCCTACTGCCAGATTTTATCCATGAATCCATGCAATGTATTCTTTATTTATATTTTTAACCCATTTGCCCTAATGTAATGCCAATATCTCCCTCTCCTATGCTGCCAACATCAACTTAAGTCAGAAGTCATGCACCATAGTTAACAGCTCAGCTTGTTTCAGTCAGGGCTCCTTGAGAACTTTTGAGTCATCATCCCATAGTTCCAATGACTTATTACTGTTCATTTCATCACCTTATTTTAAAAACTCTTCTGGCAATTTAAGTCTGAAGTACTTCCTCAGCCTTACTCCTTTAAAGAAAATCCTTCTTATGATCATAGTAGGAAAGCTGCATCTTTCTCAAGCCCTCCTTTTCCATCTTGACTGCACAGGCCCCCTACCTTGCTCCCTGCTGATGAAGCATTCAGGGATGCTTTTTTATTTTTCAGTCTTTCTTTAGCAAGTATTGCTCAAACTCTTTTGGAAACTGTCGTGCTAAGGCTTAAATGCTATTTTACATGTTTTTTTCTAACTTGTTTCCTCATCTGGACAAAAGTTCTCCTTTCAAAGGGGGCATCATTCCATTCTTTCATCTTCTTAGCAATGCCACCTTCCGTGGGTTACTTTAAAATTTCTGTTAATAAATAGCATACATTTTCTGGAAGGAATTTTCCTTGAGATGTCTTCATGCTACCTGAGAGTTTTTCCTCTTTCTAGCTACTCCTTTCAATTTCCCGTTAAGAAGTTTGCTCATTTTTATATAGGTTCTAGCAGAAATGTGGTCTGCACCAAGCCAAGCTAAATGTTTAAGACAGACTGAGGCAGAGTGTGTAGATCCTTCTGAAGAAGGCCAGAGCAGTGCTCACTAAGCCACTGAAAAAACTCTGGAATTTCTTCTAATCCAAAGATGTAGAATTATTCCTTACTACATTATTTTAAAGTCACAGGAGTTATCTAGTGATACCAAAAATGGTTCAAACGTAGAAGACTTATGACCAGCAAGCACAGACTGAAAAATAAATACAAGTATTTCAAGAATATGATGAACAGCAGCTGGAATGCCTGTACAAAATGGGAATCTTCCCAGGCTTCTGAAAATTTGGAAGCAGAAGTATTCTAAGAGATCCAAACAAGTGTGTCTGTTAAAAGTCCTTAGTTTGTCATGAAAATACTTCCATTCTAAGAAGAAACTATCTTTCAGATATAGAGTATTTGAGAATTTTAGGGCCCAAGTTTTATCATCATCAAAGGTACAAAATACACCTACCACTCCTGGTTCTCACCACCCTCTCCACAAAAGTCTCTACATTGTAGCATTTTCACTGCTCTGTCAAATGTTCTCCCAGGAACAGAAAGGCATTGAGAAAACTATATGCCCAAGGGCTTTGGAGTCTCACACACCATGTTTTCTTATAGAAAACATCTGACTATTTTCACTTATGACACAGTTATATTTTGGTTTTCTTATAAAAAACATCATCATCTCTTAAAAAGTAAACAAATCTTTATCCAGAACAGAGTACATTCTTAGTAGCTTTGCTGGAAGGTAATCACAACAATTCATATTCCATTAAAACACTGATATGGGAAGTCACATCTAAAGTTCCTGGACACAACTACTGAGCTGGCAATATGCTACATTGTTTAAACTTCAAGCTGGATGCAGGACTCAGGAATTTAAATGGCTCATTCCTACTTTTTGCAGTTGGCTTTTGAATATTCTAATATAAACTCCAAGTCCTGTAAAAACCAGTTCTTCCTTATCAGAATAGAGTATTTACCCATGATTCACTGTCAAACTGCAGCTCAATATCACAAGCAACTCTGCAAAGTCATATTTGCATTCCTACTCGTATGTCAATAGAGCTAGAACCTAAGGCACCCACTTGAAAAGCACCTTGAAGGACAGGAGAGAAATTTTTTCTAAAGTGAGACTCACAATGTTCAGAAAACGTATTTATTATGCCCCATGCCTATGGGTGCTGAACAAAAATGTAAAACTGTCTAGACTGCATATAGGAAAGAAGAAAAATACACACATATACATATATTTTGCACTTACTAGCAGGCACAGAACAAATGAGCCAGCACTATAGGCTACTGTAAAAACAACCAACCAACCAACCAACCAACCAACCCCCCCCCATACATTTTGTACTGTGTAAAGAGGAGTTTCATATGCAACACACAAGACATCATTATCCCCTTCTGTGTGCACTCACAAGGCATCAAATTTGAATATTGTGGACAATCTGGGGCACAACTGAAGGAAGAAAGTTAAACTTCTGGCAAAGTACCCAAAAGAACGGAACAAAACATGACAGTGAGAAGAGATTTAAAGGCACCCAATTAAGGAGGAATGACTGAACATATTAGAGTTGTTTCACCTATAATTATTCTTGCATGTGTCATACTGTAACTCCTCACTGCATAAAAAGCTGCTGCCCAGCAGAAAAGCAAATTTCCCTGTGTTTGTGAACAGTAAAAGAACAATAGAACTGAATAAAACTTTATTTTAAATTAAAACACACAATATCATTGTAGAGTTTTTTTAAATATCTATTAGAATACACTGGCTTCCAAAATAAGAGAAATTTAGAACAAATTTTGTGAAAAACAGTCTATCTTTAAAGGCAACTGTGTCCATGCAGGATTTATGGTAGGTTGAAGACTCCTTGCTACAGAAAATTTCCAATAACAGACTGGAATCCTCATGGTGGTGTGCGGGCATCAATACCTGATCCACCCCTGGACTGATGAATCCTGCAGTTCAAGGGGGATTAGTGACTCCATAGATTCCCTGCCAACCCTACATTTTTCCATGATTTGCACTGCCCTTTTTGTATTTGCAAGCCACACTAGTCTCATTTAACAAAAACGATATAGTATTGCTGCTTATGACTTCATGATATTTAGAGAATAACTCTGTCAGTTTTATTCATGTTTAAAATGCATTCATACAATTTGATGATGCTTAAATAAAACAGCAATGCTTTTCTGCCAATATTGGCACTGCATGTATTCCAAACAGCTCGCATACATAGGTCTGATCTAGAACACTTGGATTATATATCAGAAGGGCTTCCATGAAACATAGAAATTAATATATACAATAAAGAAGTAGAGAACAAGCACCTCCAGCAGCCTAAGACCTCATTTTACTACAAGAAAATGCCCTTATCTGGATTAGATGTATAAAAACATGCAGACAATTCCCCCTTCAAATTTCTCTGAAATGAAAAGACAAAATAAAACATGCTCAGACCATGCTCAATCATACTATGATTGGTTTCAGTATGGAAAGTAAATTGCACAAGAGGAAAACAAGATGTCTCATGAAAAGTGTTCCTTTTACTCCAGGATGTTCCAGATACCTCTGATATACTTTCAGTGTTTTTGCACAAATCAAGGGTTGCATAATATCCCCCCCCACACACATACATCTCAACCAAAACAAGTTCCTAGAGCCACCTTCTACAAAACCTTCCTCACGTGTCTGCAATTACAGGACAGTAACATTCTAGGAGATGTAATGAAGGGTGTTGCCTTCAGAAGTACCCCATATTAGCCAAACTTTCTTTCACTTCAATAAAAGGTAGCTACTGAAGGGCGAAGGCATTAAGTTACTGATAAGAACTCAACTCCTTTCCCACTGGCAAAATCCCCAGGCAAAGTATCCAGAAGTTTATTGCCATTTCACAATGGCCAAACCTGGAATTAAATAGATCAGCCTTGTTCATCGCCATCAGTTGCACCTACTTCTGGAGAATGCAAATTTATTTATCTAGTAAATTAGTTAAAAAATTTATATCATCCATTAAACAACTGTGTCAGTTTGGTCTTAAGGGTAGCAGCATTAAGTCAGATCCACAGAGTGGCTGGAGAGTAGCCAGGCAGAAAGGGACCTGGGAGTTTGGATTGACGGGAAGCTGAATATGAGCCAGCAGTGTGCCCAGGTGGCCAAGAAGGCCAATGGCATCCTGGTCTGTATGAGGAACAGTGTGGTCAGCAGGACCAGGGAAGTGATTCTTCCCCTGTACTCAGTGCTGGTGAGGCCACACCTCGAGTACTGTGTCCAGTTCTGGGCCCCTCAGTTCAGGAAGGATATTGAGGTGCTGGAGCAGGTCCAGAGAAGAGCAACGAGGTTGGTGAAGGGACTTGAGCACAAGTCCTATGAGGAGAGGCTGAGGGAGCTGGAGTTGTTCAGCCTGGAGAAGAGGAGGCTCAGGGGAGACCTCATCACTCTCTACAACTACCTGAAAGGAGGTTGTAGCCAGGTGGGTGTTGGTCTCTTCTCCCAAGCAACTATCAGTAAGACGAGAGGGCATGGTCTTAAGCTCTGCCAGGGGAGGTTTAGGTTGGATATTAGGAAGAAATTCCTTACAGAGAGGGTAATCAGGCATTGAAATGGGCTGCCCAGGGAAGTGGTGGATTCTCCGTCTCTGGAGGTTTTTAAGATGAGACTGGATGTGGCACTTAGTGCCACGGTGTAGCAACCACGGTGGTAGTGGATCAAGGGTTGGACTGATCTCGGAGGTCCTTTCCAACCTCGCTGATTCTACAATTCTATGATCTTATCTCTACCATGGCTAACAGCAGCTATTAGGGAAAAGTAAAGAGAGGGCAACTGCAGAGCCACCTGGTACACCCTAAAGCATCGGGAAATTCAACAGCCCGAAGAGTTTCCAAGTAATTTCATATGTCCACCATGCATAATAGGTCTCAGCAAACCCACCTCTCATGAATTTTAGTACTTTTGAAGACAATTTAACCATGTCCTTGTATGGAAAAGTGCTTCTTTTAGGTTAATCTAAAGCTGCTCAAAGATAAGGTCAAAAATTAAAAATGAGTTACTGCTCCTTCATTAATCTTTCCTTTCCATTCCTGATTTTAAATTACGTCACTTTTCCCTTTATTTTCCTTCTGAAGAGATCGTATTTATTCAGTCTCCATCTGCATGGAAACAATTCCATGAAAGATTCTGATAATCCTTTTTTCCCTTGTCTGTGTCTTCCACCAAGATACAAATTCAATTTTTGAAATGCAATGAGTAGAGATGCATGTAGTAATAAAGATATGACACATCACAAATTTATACAGCAAGTAACTTTTCCAATTTTTCTTTTATTTCTTTCCTTGCAACTCCTGACAAATTTATTTATAACTCCCATGAGGTTTTCACAAATTTATTCACAATAGCTCTAACCTCTGTGAGATATCCTAATGGTTTAGAAAGAAAGTATACTCACCAGCATTTAGTAATTTTGTGTCTCTGTCTATTTATTTCCTTTTAAAATCGGTCTGCACTGACCAATATTTCCCAAAATAAACCCATATACACACTAGTTTATGAATTGCTTCATTGTTCATAGATTTCCAGGTAGCAAAGCATGTTCTTTCCCTATGGGCATGACAATGAATTCACCACTGCTGGCACAAGAATTTGTTATTATTTATTTTCTATGTTCAATGTCCTAAATATTAACTGTTAAAATACAAAAAGTTATGTCTACTTTTCTTATTCATTTGCATCTTACAAAGTCTATTTATGTCCCATTTCAAAGAAATCCTTGAAAAAACAGACATATCAGTATCTGCACCCATACCTCATATACCTTATCCATTTACAGCTCTTCCTTCAAAAAACAAAATTAAACAAACAAAAAACCACAAAGCAAACAGAAACCTCTAAACCAAACCAAAACAAAAACACGACTACCACCACCACTTTCTTTCATCAATAAAAGCAAGCAAGCTGCAGAATTACAGTTAAGTTGCTTTTTCCACTTAACACTAGTACTAAGGCTTTACAAGTCAAACATGATTTCAAAGAAGGTAGGACAATCCTCACAGGGTTTGGTCAGACTGTAATGATCTGTAAGTCCGAAGTACAACATTTGCACGCTGCCCTCCTTGCAATTTAGCAGGGAAAAATCAGAATCCTTTTTACCACATGCAGCATTCAACCATGCAAATTGATTTACTTCAGTCAACACAGGTGAAGTGCAGAGTAAACAGTGCAGACTGGATTAAACTTAATTTAAAAGATCCCCTGGGGTCCACCAAAAACACTGCAAAACAAGTATCTACTTAAGACAAAAAATAAATTCTCAAATTTAAAGACAAGACTATAGTTTGGAGTATTCAGAAATTTAAAAAGCAACCCTCCATCAGAACCCGGATATACATCACTAACACATCACGTGGCACTATAACTTACTTCTATCACAATTCGCAAAAGATCTATCTCGGATCAGTGTCATGCTTCATAAAGCATTCTACAGTGTGGATTTAGGTAATCTTGCGTTAGCCTCAAATACTTTTGTTAGAAGGTAACAAAGATGAGGAGTTTCTCTCAAGCAGAAAGAAGCAAAGTTGCAGTCTTGTATACAGTTGCAGACTTACAAGTTTGGTTACAGTGCAAGTATTATGGCCAGCTACAAGAACGTTGGAACGGCTGTCCTCTTGTAAACACCTCTCACCAGTTCCCAAGGACAAAAGTCTAGGATAAAGTTTCAGACAGACACAGATTTCATCTAGGCTGCTTTATTTAGCTTAAATTCATCTCCATTTTACATAGACCAAGTTCGAAAGTAATTTCACAATTTGAGACACAACACTTTGCTTTATCCCGCTGCAGCACAAGTCCACAGATCACAGAGCTGCCCCTGATATTTCAAGACTCTCAGATTAACAGTGAAAGTATCAGTAAAGGGGACAGGAGGTGATACATGCCTTATTAAGGAGGACAAAACCTTATACACTAGTTTTCTACCCAAATAACTGCATGTATGCACATAAGTAGTTACTAGGTATTTAAGTTACTGGACTATCACACTCAAAAATTCCTGACAAGCAACTAATTATCTGCAAACTCATACAGAAAATACTACTGCTTACGACCGCCTGGCCTCACAGGTAACTGCACTATTGCATCCCACAACAGAAAACGGATATGACTCATCTGAGTTAAATTCTTAACACTTGACATGATTGCTGCTAATTGTTGTAAAATGAGATTAAACAGGTCTGATAACCAGGTCCACATTTGGCTTTGTCAATTGTAACTCCAGGTGGCCTGCAATACCTATGATTTCATTCTCATTCAATTCAGTTTTACAGCAAAAAGAACAGCCTCACTTAATGTTGCTTGTCACTCTCTATACGAATACAAGATGCTCAAACTTTACTTCCAAAGGCAACCCATCTCTGCATGTGATTCAGGTACCAAAAGCTGCTTTTATACAACTACAGCACTAATTTAGAATTACTGCAGTACAATTTAATATCCAAACACTGTGTAAGAGTTTTTACAACTTCTGATTTGATGTTAGTCATCACAAATGTTCTGTCTTCTTAACGTAAATGAGTAATATCTAAATCACCAATGATCACAATAGCAGGGCATTTGATCTAGCTGGCAGCTCACAAACCCAGGAAACCTCAGTTCTCTTCTCACCTTTACCTGCCAAACTTCAGGCAAGTCACTTACTCTCTATCCTTCTAGTTTCACTCTGCTTAAAATGATGAGATTGCTATTTGTTCTCTCTATAAGGTGCTTTAGAATCTATAGATAAAGTTCACAAATAGACACATTACCCAAAAGGAGAATGGTGAGCATCACAGCTGGTAGAAGCAACTTCAGGATAAAGCACCTGGAGCACTATAAATGTTGAAGTATTTAGATAAAGACATTCACCAAGTCAGCACAGTGCTGAACTCCATGTATAGAAAAAAAAATACTGTTCCAGTAGCACTTCTGAAGCAGAATTAGCACTACAAATGAGGTTTCAAGTGTCTTGCATAGCATCATATTTTTGAGTAAGAACAAGGAGTACAAAATAGGAACGCATTCAAACACACTACTTGAGAAAATAGACTACAAACTAATCCATCACCTAGATTTCTTAAATCTCAGCAGACAGCAAAACCTCACTCTAGCTAGCCCACAACTGAACCAATGAAATGATACTGGAAGAACCTTACGAATTCATCAATTCCAACTGGCTAAATCAGTGGGGCAAGAGAAAGTTTGGTGACTGGAATAGGTTAGTAGAGCCAAAGTAGCAGGAATTACCATTTGAATATAAAACAGATGATTTACTTAATCTTATATTCATATTCCTTCCATTTTCTATGTACATGAACGTGTAGATAAAAATGTTTTCATCTCAAGTAACTTCCGCAATTCAGTTAGTATTCCAAGTGGTCTAGTACCAAATAACTAAAATAACTCAGTATGCAAGATCTCACTGCAAGATTCAACTGCATTCAACCTGTAGTGATGAAATGGTAAAGATAACAGTAATTTATGCTAAAAACAGAATTCTTTTCTTCCTACAGTGATTATTGATGTGAGAAGGAAAGTTACACTGATGTAAATCTGAATAATTGTCAGCAAAATAGATACTCAGCTTTACGAAAACTAAATAACTCACACAGCTGGTAGGAAACATATCTTACTTTGCATTTGTAAGATATAAGCACTTGAATTCTCATCCTTCAGGTTCTTCAACTTCTATAGAGAAGAAAAAGAATCACTTAGGATGAAGAAACATTTGAAACACTGGAAAAACAAAAGTGACAACAGCCACCACCTACTCACACATTCATTTTTAGCAGAATAGCCACTCTTTCACTGAGGTTTATCCAAAAATACCTGGATATAAAGGCCAGCATATTAAACCACAAAATCTAGGAAACAATTTTGCCAGCATGGATCAAGCAATTTACAATTTCACAAATCCGAATTAAGCTCCTGAAACTTCATTTGTTTCTTTTTGCAGTCAACCTTCTTCAATTTCCACACTGAAGGCTTTTCAGTATAACTGTAGTAATGCAAGGCAGGTATATTTGAGCAGAGATTAATCACTGAAAAATACTATATCTTTTATCAAAAAAAGGAACTGAGAGGTGCTGAGTTATGCATTAGAGTTTGACTAAAAGTCCAAATGTACTAAAATGGAAAATAAAATTTTTATGTCATATTCAATCGTGACATTTTGTACATTACATGCAGATACAAAGGAACTGATGATCCATGCTGGAAAAGATGCACAAATGCTGTACTTGCAATCTATTCTATATGGTGTTTTTCTAAAAGATTATTTTCAACAAAGAGCACATATTAGCAGATTATTTGCTTAATGACTATTGAGGCCTAAGACTTGCAATAGCTACCCACTGCCCTTCATTCAGTTTAGGCCTCCAAGAAAGACTGTGAATTTGGAAGCTAAGATAGCTGCTAGAATTTTGCTTTCACAGATGCAATATCTTAAACCCATCTCCCTGACTGAGTATGGCACTGCAACTCTGCACATCCTCAGCTGTGAACACAAGTTTCTAAGAAGCACACTTGTTACACCTAAACCAGGAAACCAGTAAAGCAATGCTGCCTGATTAAACATGCCCCAGGTCCCACTTCTGCATGAGGACCAAGTGGCCAAGAATGGTTTACAACAGTCTTAAATTCTCCTAGCCTCAAGTTGCTCCCTCCAGACTGGCCACTGGGAATGCTACTGACTCATTGGCCCAGGCCAAAAGCATGCCAGAAGTGATAATAGCCTAACAACATAAACCACTGAACTCTGATATCCACGTGTAGAAGCCTAGAAGATAAGGGGACTAACGTGCATGTCTCAAACACCGATAGGTGGATAGCTGTGCAGCCAACCAAGGATTGTTATGAAAAAGAACAGGATGTGGCTTGGAGAAGGGGGCCATATGGAGGTAAGGCAGCTCTTTCCTGGGCCAAATGTCCTTGTTCTGGCTCCTGGAGATAAGCACAACACAGTACAGTGCAAGCACAGGAATGAGGTCATGAAGCAGCCATGGGCTGTAGGGGAGGCACAAAACCATCAAAGACACCCAAAGCCCTCCAACCCATTTCCAGAAAGGTCTAGAAGAAAGGACTGCACATGATAACTAACTGGCATAAAAAGTGAGAAACTTATCTCCAAGGCAGGGAAAACTTATCTATAAAAAGGTACCCCCAAAAAAACCTGGGTGCCCCAGGACCGTGGACACCCCAACAGCTGGATTGGCACTGGAGCCAGGACTAGTGATCTCACTTTCTCCTGTTCTTTCTCTCCTGCCCTCTTTAACCAATGTCTCTCTTCCTCTCTTCCCTATCGCCCTACCCTTTATTCAAAATCCACTACTTTGTGCTTATACTAGGAGACAGGGACTAAAACACCAATTTCCATGCCAAGTGTATAATCTACAAATAAAACTTTGTAAGCTTTAGCACACTCTCTGACTTTTGCTGTTCCTTTTGATTGTGAGCATCTATGAATCTCAGGCATTCTCTTCCCCTTAAGGTGGGACACCACACCATGAATCCTCTCATTTGCTAGCAAACATGTGGTCACAAATTTTGAGTGGTAGAATCTTTGAACTTTCAGCTGATGAGAAGTCCTCAAGTTTTTATTCCGATACAGAGCAAAACTCAGAGTTTTTCAAATCTACCTGTAAACTGAATGTATCTGAAAAACGTCAGGCTGAGAGCACAAACAGCTGGCACAGTCAACATGAAATACATTCCTTAGCCACCCTTACCAGAAGAGGAAAGGATATGAGGCAATCCACATGGAGACAGGATCAAGAATAACATGAAACCACACGTTTAGGCAATCTCAACACAGGTTGCTGCAGTCTTGCTTTTGGTCTCTCCTCTGGAACGTGAGCTCAGCTCAGAGAACTTACTCAACAGAAAGCTAACCAGAAGTAAATAAAGGGGTGAGTTAGCAATCAGGTCAGTTCCCTGACCTACCTCATCATGTAATTCTCTGAACACTGAAAGCAGCACCAGGAAGAAGTGCATTAGTCCAGTTTCTCATCCACTTAAGCTTCCGTGGGACTGCACCTCAAAGGATACAATGCTCAACGCTTCCAGCAGCCCTACTTAATGAGAGTAAGTGCATAGACAAATGGATTTTATGATCTTCTTACTCTACTTAGCACTGCAGCTAGAATGAGGCAGCAGTAAACTCTTAGCAGTAGGATAATTCTCTTTTCTGATATTGATATGCATATTGCAGTAATTGTCACCTTACTTGTATTTATTTATTGGCTTTAAGGATTATTGGAAAATATGCCATGTTAACTTAGGCCTTTTAATGCTAAAAGTCTTAGACAGTTCTACTGCAAAAGTACAGCTTGAAATTACTATGGCAGTATCTCTAAATCATTGAATCACAGAGTGGTATGTGTTGGAAGGGACACTAAAGATCATCTAGTTCCAACCCCACTCCCATGGGCAGGGATGCCACTTGCTAAATCAGGTTGCTCAGGGCCCATCCAACTTGGCCTTGAACACTTCCAGTGAAGGGATATCCACAGTTTTAATTTTTCTGTTTAAAACCATTTTCCCTTTTCTTGTCACTATCTGCCCATATAAAAAGTCCATCTCCCTCCTTTTTATAAGCCCTCTTAGGGTACTGGAAGGCCACAATGAGGTCTCCCTGAAGCCTTCTCCATGCTGAACAACCCCAGCTCTCTCAGCTTGTGAATCAATAGCTTTGATTCATAATGGATAAGGAATATGTAATTTCTTATGAATTGAACTAAATCTTGAAGACAGACATCTGCCACCGGTCTGCAACCAGCCACAGCATAAACTGAAATGCCCTAAGGCTTGATCTGCCTACCAGGAAATTTTTCAACCAAAGCTTCTATTAGAGTACTTGAACAGAGAGGATACAGAGACAAGTATCAGGTTGTCAACACGCTGATTATTCAAAGCAGAGACACTTCTGGAACACTGCAGAAAACGGATCAAAATGCAAGCAGTAAGTAACAAAATGGACTGGAAGTTTTGCAGTTATACACCCATCTGGCAGGGCTTGCTGCAGAAGCTCTTGCTTGAGTTTAGTCCATTTTCCTAGCACTTTTATTGCATTTTGGCCTTTTTGCATCAGCTGGAAAAGGGAGATCATGGGTTCTGGTAACAGAATTACTGGCAAGAATCCTCATTTTCTTGCTTCTTTTGTGGAATGCTTTTAGAACACACACTTTTAAGACTTTCTCCATTTATCTCAGAATTGTGAAATACACTCAAGTGTGTTGAGGTATTTAAACTAAGTTAAAACCACTTCACACTTAATGACCTCCACAAACTTCTGACACTATTAAGCCTCAAAGAAATAAGTACATTTGAGTAAAGCTTCAATACAAGCTCTTTGAGTGGCTGCTAAGTCCTGCCCGAGACACTTCTCATCTGCAAACAGCATTCTGCCATACTTCCAGAGACTGGTCCAGCTAAAAGCTGCTACCACAGCTGGGCTTGGCTGCATCATGCAGTCTCAACTCTGGACAGTGCTGCCCATATAGGCTCCAGCCTAGAAGGCTTGTCCAGAACACAGCATACACCACCACATACATCACCAGTCCCTGGCTCTAGCAGAGGCCAAAGGGCTTCCTTCCTCATGCTGAGAGGCTGAGGAAGTGCTTTCTCTTCAGCTACAGACCTGGACTTTGTATAGCATGTGAAGTTCAGACTTCACCACTGAAGGTGTCCTTCTATGGCTGTAGTAAGTCAGGGTACCCACATGCTGCCCTTGGCCTGTGACACCAAGTAGAAGAGGAAAAACCCACCTCTGTTCACCCTGATGTAGGGGTAGGAAACAACATAATCCCTCAAGAATGTACCAGAGTGGGGCATTGCTGCACAATCCCAGCACTTCTTCAAAGATAACAGCATTGGTTGCATCAGGCTGCTCTCAAGACAAAGGCAGTGTCTTTTCTCCCCTCCTCCCTTTAGAGCCACAGCACTAAGGAAACAGGATCCTTCCCCCCCTTTTACAAGCATCCTTTAAAAAAAAAAATAAATCCTGGTTTGTACAGTAATGCTATAACTGTACAGGATATTTTGGAAATGCTACTTTTTTTCTGGCTTGCCCTGCAATCTCTGCCATGCTTCATACGTGCAACACTCACTATACTCAGAGCTGTTACTCCCAGATGACAAATCAGGAAAATTCCCCAAATCAATAAAACTCCTGAAAGACATAAATGGAATGTAACACTCAGGGTGAAATAAAAAGAAATTAGAATGACCATGGTTTTGAGTTACACAATCTCAAAATAAAAAAAAAAAATAATTAAGAAGTTCTGTTCCTTTTCTAATTAACATAAAATCATAAAAAACAGTTGTGGAAGGTGCAGTCTTCAGTCTTGAAGTGTGAATAACATACAAATATCGAATGAATTAATCAGGGAAGTTTACCTCTTGAAATAAGTATCATCATCATAAGCAAAGGAAAATAGTTTCTACACAGCAATTTGCATGATTTGCAAGGTCACTGAAAACCCTCACAGGAGACTACATATTAAAGGATTCCAAGTATCATATGAAGTGTATTTATTTTTATATGAAGTACTAGTTAAGTTCAGCTCCGCAGAAAACAAAAATTGAAACTGATCCCAGGGAAATAGAGAACATAAATACACAAGACTTCAGTTTATTTACACAGGTAACAACCACTTCTTTTCCAGTGAAAGCGATCAGGACAGAGTCACTGAGCCCTCTGCAATTGCACTTGAACCAGGAATGATGGTGATGTTCAGAATTGACAAAACTATGCTCCCAAGGAGACTTGGAAGGTTTCCCCGTTCTTCATACCAATGGCCTGGCAAAAACTTCTCATTTCCAACTGTGATCTGGAAGACGAGCTTACGTTCAGGTGGCAAACTGCTTCTGCCCTTCTCCACAGATGCCACATGTCACTTCCATTGATGGTAAGAGCTGCAGAGAGTGAGTGAAGACAAGATGCACCACACAGCCAAAAACCTGACTTTCACTATCATGCCACATTACTGAAAGCACATGCAAGCTAAACCAGTGGTCAGCACACAAATATTCAGGTTAAAGTCAATCCATTTTCACTTGAATGACCCATGAGGTTACTGGAGGAAAGCTGAGAAACTTTACCTAAGTCAATAATAAGCCAGTAAAACAAAAAATCATGGCATACAGCTAGCACGTTTCCCCACAGAGACACTCTTCCATAGAGAAAAGATAGTACTATCCATGCTTTTAGAAGTGTGCGTAGCTGCAAAAATCATATTGAAGGTGGAGCAGCGGAAGTAGGAGCTTTTAATCTTATGGGTGTGCCTTTATTGTGGACTTAAATGAAGCACTTTGCTACTGTGTCAAGATAACTGAATAAATTTATTCCAAGCAGGAGGGGCCCCACTTCTGAACCATAAACAAACTCCTACAGTGGTACAAGTGTTCCTTGACTCTTAGTACATCACTGAGTCTTCCTTGTTCACATCCAGGGCTTCCTGTGCTACAGTCAGATGAGTGACTTCGGCACTTGTGCACACTGCAGAACAGCACGGAAGTCCACGGGAAGGTGTTGGAGGACTTCCAACTCTCAATAATTACTTGACGTGCATATTCGCTCTTCACAGACTGCAGGTCTCAGACTATAGTCCCTAGTAAGTCAAACACTACTGGAAGTAGCATTATACACCTGTATCAGACACACCTGTATTGTGTGAAGGGGAAGAAAATCAGATAAAACTCTGTGCAAGAACTGCAGGTGACATCACTGAAAAGCCATCTTCACCACTGAAAGCACCTGCTGCTGGCTCATCCAGAGAGCACTCTCTGCAAGAGCCACCCACGGACACCATCAGCAAGTCCCAGAACAACTCATTTACTTTATTACAGTAAAGGAGAAATGCAGAGCCAAATTTCTACAAGGGTATCTACCTCTTAAATCAAAACATACATTTCTCGTGGGATTTGAAAGAGAGTTGATTCCCACTGACTTCAAATGATTCAGTCTGTGGGAAATCTTTAAGCCCCATGCTGCATCTAAACTTATCCCAATGGTTATGAATAAAGGCAGACATGATTTGAAAAAGAATTCAACTCTGGCATGCGTTTGTTAGTAGTGATCAGCAGCTCTTCATAACTGAAATATTATATCTGCATCAGTCAAGGCATAAATTTGGTCTCAGAGGAAAAAAGTAATATAAACTAAAAAAGCAGCTTGTGCTTGTGTATCAAGCTCAGCCTGAGGTTCATGTTCTCTTGGAATATAAACAATTACAAACTTCTTACAGAAACCTACCTATCAGTGATTACCAGAAAATTCCCCAATTGTCAAAACAGATTACTCTGTCATCTGTCACACACACATGTTCTGCTGTATAACTTCAATGACTGCTACATATGTTTCTAACAAATGCTGTACTTCTGATTACGTCTGTATCACTGAATATAAACTTCCAGAGATGCCATACAGAAGAAGCAGTAGGAGATTGCAGTGGATGTTCAGGGAAAATCTAAAGCAGGGAGCCCACAAAGAAAAATGTGAATCCCAGCAATAACTTCCATTTTATTAACCACAAACTTGCAAAATCCCTGTCATTGTAGAGCTGCTGAGGTTTTTCAGTTCCTTTGGGTTTAGTTTACAAAAACAACTTGCAGATTGCCTATGTACGCAAATACAGCAGTTCGAAATGGACACTGACCCAGAGGCACTGGGAAAAAAGAGGAACAAGTTTTAAATTATCAGCGCCATACACTACACTCAAAACTCAGTTTTTCTATACTGAGAAAAAAAAAAACCAAAAAAACCCAAAAATCCTGCCATAAAACTGAAACTTTCACTTGCTTAACTTCATTTTTCTGAAGATCATAACAGAGGGGGAAATTTAATGAGGATAATGGTGCTAAATGGTGTACTTAAGGCCTATTCTACTTTTCATTTGAACCTTTGGGCTCTAACGCAATTTTTTCAGCCTGTTGTCCCTTGCTACATTTACAACTTTTTGTACTGTGCTTCTTTACTTTGGAAAGCTACTAAAAAGAGAAGTCAAATTATTATCATGACTGCAGCAGATCCAGAAGCCACTTCTTTATGACACATCCTGTTCAGAGCTACAGAAATGCAAACTGCAGAAAAATCAGTCACAGGCTTTCTTCTGCATTACTCAAAAAGCATTAATTTAGCTCCATTCCGCATTTTTCCAGTGGGGAATACACTTAGATGATTTCTGCTCATACAGATGCCTCATGAGTTTTATATCTTTACTGTACTTTAAGAGACTCTAATAATTTCATAACCTGCATTTCTCCCACCCCTTCAACTACCATGCAGTATTCAAAACTAGTTCTATCGCCCTGATGCGTTTAACAGGGAAAGTAGCATTTAAAAAGTCTGTAACTTCTAATAATCCAACAAAAGCCTGGATGCAAGATTGTCTAGCCAGGTGTCTCACTGATATCACTGAGGGATTTAGTAAATAAACACTGCAAGAGCACACACACCCTTAATATTATCTGCATTACAGACATGGCTGGAAATTCGCACTAGTACCAGGCTTCTGTGTCCAGGGCACCCATGCTAGATACTATGTAAGCATCTCAGCTGTGGGAGAGGCCCAAGGGAGCTTTTAATGTACAGCAGAGTTACAAACTGCTATGACAGGCTGGTGACAAAGTCTGAAAGAGAACCCAGGTCTCTCAGCCCACATACATGGAGGTCACGTATAGAATGGGTGCATTTGCTATGTTCCTCCTACTTCAGAGAGAAACTGATGGAACACTAGTTTTCCAGTCAACTACTGACAGGTAGCCCGATGGAAGTTAGGCAACACAGTGCCAATATTGGAATCTGGTTAGAAATATTTACAGTTGGTCCAGCAATGGAGTATTTGTAAATACATTGTTTCAAATCTCATGATTTCTTCATAAATTCAGTAGTTCTCCACTAGCACTATAAACACACAAAAGAAACTTCACATCAGGACTACAGATTTTTTTCCAGAATTCTCATCACTTTTGTTGTAGAGGTAGATCACATTCAGGTGCTTCAGAATTAAACACTGTTTTGTGTTGAAGATGTGCCATGCATTTGGTTTAGGTTTCTAATGCTGCTTTCTAAGAGTCTGGAATCAATATCAGGAGTCAAAAGGAGCTTTATAATCCACCCCATTTAAACATTACAATATGTGCTATGCATTCAGACACAAAGAGTCTGTATTCATAATACTTTGCATGCCTGACATGATAATAGTCATACTCTTAAGACAGGCATCAACTCTATTCCGCATACCATTGTTAAATTACTTGGCATTTCTTGCTCCAACTCATCACTTGCATCATAGTGCTGCTGAAATACAAGATATTTCAACATGAGTTCCATGGACGGTGGGACTAAACTTCTTATTTTTTTTACTAGTTGCCCTTGACTCTGAAATCAGACAAGAATAATGCACCAGGACAGTTTCTCCTGCTATGTTAATGAGAACTATAATTTGGAACAGGGAGTCTCCAGTACAATGCTATAGAAACAGTAGGATAGATACAGCAGCACCTGGGGAATGGGGAGGTATCAAAAAAAGTAAAATAAGCGATGAATGTAAGTGCTGCATAATCACAGAAAGCATGTGCAGTATTTCAAGTGACTGACAAAATTCTGTCAGTGAAATTAAAAAATAATAGTCAGGAAGCACAGAGAAAAAAGTAGTGAAAAAACACAGAATCGTTCTGAGACAATGTGCAATAGAACAAAGCTTTGATTACTCTCTCTCTGATGGTGATTTTTTGCTCCTACAAACCGCTAATATGCATGCTGCTTTTTACCAAGGAAACATTTAAGTCAACTTCTAGAATGAAGAATGTAGCATATTTAGAGGAAAAACAGAAAGAAGCTGCAAGACTGTAGCTGAGCCCTGGTACTGCTTTACATTTCTGCGTGCCTGTAAATGCTTATGAATGCGTAATCCACAAATGTTCTGTAGAATCTGCAGAAACAATTTACGTGTAGAACATATTCGAAGCAAAGTTCACTTTCAGACAAGTGACTGTATTGATTCTCTGAACTCTTTGTCATTTTGTACACCAAGAGTCTCCCCAAGCACGTTGCACAATATGATTCTAAACCCAAGAAGCCAACACTGACAATTTCTAGCCCAAGCTGGCATGAATTCTAAAAGCAATGATGCTGAATTCTAGGAGCAAAGACAAGATACTAAACCTATTTTATTATCTCATATTTGATGAATTCTATTTTAAACAATCATTGCTGTTCTAGGGAATTATCTCAACAGCCCCACGCGACAGCGTTAGGAGAAAATACTATCAAAAGGGCCATTGATTCGTGAAACTTGAGCATATGCCTATGAAGCTTATGAAAAGGAAATTTCCCATTATAAGACAACACTAAAGTTACCAGGACAGTTTTGTATGTCAAGCTGTTTAGCTTGAAAACCAACCTAAAACAAGCGACTGCATAGATTAGAAAACCCATATCCTCCTCAGTCACTGTGTGAACTTTATCTTCCACCAGTCCCTCTGAGATTGCATAGAAATCGTCAGAATGCCCAATTCTGCGCTTCTAACAAATTCCCATACAAAACCCTGCCTAATTCTAAACACATGTGTAAAGAAATTACCTTGACTTAGAGCACCTCCCTACCACGAAGAACTGACCCAGATTATTGACTCGTGACTTTTTTTCCTCTTATGGTACTTTGGCCTATTTTGTTTTTCCTCAAACACTCTGTTCAGCCAGTCCTTGATGCATTTGTGTAATACAAAGTGATGTATTACATGTAAAGATCTGTGCAGAAAGACAGTATTCTTATTTCAATTGCCTAAAAAAGATAAGGACAACCCCCTCCCCCCCCAAAAAAGAATGCTTACCTAAGCCAAACAAACGCCTTAGTACTCTATGCTTACTCATGGCTGTTTACAAAAGGAACTGAACAATTAAAGTAAAATCAACAGGATATGAAGATGTGGTCACTGTGATGTAGAGAAATTACCATTTAATTACAAATATCAATGGTTACAGTAACTTTTAAAACAGCACAATTATCTACTGCACTGTAGAATGGTGTCTCTGCTACATTTTGGCATGGCTCTAATTGCCCAACTCTTAAAATATTCCAGAAGTGTTTAGAAACTAAGTTGAATTTAAGAAATACCTGCAATTCACCTGCAGCACCACAAAATAATTGAATAGAAAAAAAAAAGAAAAAAGAAAAACTCTTTTCCTTTACAAAGGAAAAGAACCCTTAAGACAGCTGATCAAACCCAGATACATCAAGTTTTACAAGATATCAAACTACCTTTTCCCATTCTCACCTTAGTTTCTCTTTAAGTGGAGGAAAAAGCTATAAATGTTGAAATCTGTTTTTGTCAGACCCTTCTCCAGCAGTTTCCAGGGCTTATTTGACACTTGCTTCTCAAAATATTTTTTAATTTTTTGCTGAAATCAACTGGTGATCAATATTTTAATATTTGGTGGTTGAATGGTTCAATTATACATAGCTGACACCTACTCACTAATATGGACTGCTAATTATGCCTCAGCATTTAAGGGCCACAGTTGAATGAGGCTGGCAAAAGAAGATTATTAGCGGGCTAATCTACATTTAGAGCAGATGATATTTTCATCTAAGATATTATACTTAATACTCCTTGAGGTTCTCTTTGAAGCAGTGAAAGGCATGAAGCAAACCTACAACAGAAATGACAAAGAGTTCCGACTATGTTATACAAAGCAAAAATAAGACAATAAAAAGGGAAGCCTTAATGATGGACAGGTATGCTACACTGTAGCTTTGCCCCCCCATCACAGGTGATTTACATGCATTATAAGAGTTAAGAGGTTTAATGTTTTATTTCATTCAAATACAGTTAATAAGCTTGATTTTCCAAAACTTCACAAAATCACATCATTTCTTACTCTTGTAGCTTAGTTGGCCTTTACAATGAGTCCAGGAAGACTTGATACCTTGAATATATATGATCACTTAACTATCACTTAATTTGAAAGCACTTTCACTGCTAAATTCTTATTTGACATGCAGTCATACTGCATACTATTTTCATACCCTATTTTTTTAAAATAATGTAGTGTGCAGACATTCTCTATGATATAACTAATGTCACCTTTGATCACTGAAAGCACACAACATGAGAGAACAAGAAGGGCAGTAAAGGAGTTTAGGTCACCTACAAATGCTCTGTCCCACCACCCTATTAAAGCAATCAAAAAGAAACATCTGTGCAATAGTTACATCCTCCATGACCATTTTGGTTTTGTTCCCCATTTGCGTTCTTCTTCTACGAGGCTTTAATGCTCTTTAACACTGTTCCTAAACTGAGAGACATTTTTTCACTATTTTAAAGTTTCTGAAGAACAACTAATTCTTAAAAATAGAGAGAGTGTAGAAAGTGCAACAGGGATAAAGAAACAGTATGAAAATTCATGATTCCTCTAGACCTAGGATCAGTAGCATAATACAGTTTTGGGATTACAGTTGGTTTATGACTGGTCAGTTCAGACAGTACAGAGTATATGTTGAGCAGACAGAGACTTCTACATCTAGCTCTCTTCAGTCCAGGAGCTTAATGTGATCAACTCTCCTAGTTCTTTACACGTTTATGGACTTGACTACTAAAGCAGAACGGCAAAGTATTTTTTCTCATTTGAAACTCTTGCATTAAAGTCCCCCAGCCAAACAATACAAAGCAAAAGTAAATTTTCACATTTACAGTTCGCTGAAAAACCATTGAAATAAGCAAATTATATTACATAAGTGTGCAGATATGTAGCGCTATATGCCAGACGCCTACTGCCAAAATTGAAAGGGGCCCACTCCAAGTCAAATCTCTCATTACAAGAAAAGCCTCCAGGAATTACTGAGACCCCACCTACTGCAAAGCTCAGAGTCTAGAAATTAACCAGTGTAAGAGTAACAAAAACATCATGGATAATTCAACCTTGTGAGCCCCACTATGAGACAGCTTCCACAACAGAACCCAAAGAGACTCTCAGATTCCACCTGCCCTGGAATGAAGAGATGTCAGGGTGCTTGAAATCTCTCTGAGCTATATGCAGAAAATACAGGATCTATAATGAAACTCTATGGCCTTCCTATTTCCACCTGCGAGGACACTTCCTCTGACTTCTGAGAACTGTTACCTCTAAGGACACAGCTCTGCATGAGGCAAAGGGAATATGCTGTGAATGCATGCTTCAGAATCACCCACCTCACTGAACTCACTGAAAGCAGCAGTCCATGAGGCAAAGCTTGCAGAGTTTCAAAGAGATGACAGGTATAACTGTGTCTGTGCCAAAGAGTCTTAGGTTGGAACTGCTTATAATACTGCCAGGAGATTTTTGTTGGTTTGGGGATTGTTTATTGGGTTTTTTCCCTTCTCTTCACCCCTCCCCAGGAGAGGAGGAAACTACAATATCTGACAAAACCTATGCTTATTTTTAGCACATGTTTCATATACACCAAAGCCACATCACACAATAAGCTTAAAATTGTAGGTCAGGTCAATTTCCTGTTTCTGACTTTTTTAAAGCAAAAAAAATGTTAATTTAGTACAGTAATTTTAGTCGTATGAAGTCTTTGTATCTGTCAAAAAAATAAAAAGACAGTGGAATATTTTTGTTGTTATTTTTACAAATGGAGCCATAAGACAGAAGCTCAAGCCACCACAGTGGTTTCAACTGAAGGTGTTTTACTGCCGTAAAATGGGTAAACTGGGTCGAGGGGATGCAGCTCTGGGTACTCTTGCCAACTAACTAGATTGGTGTGTGCAGCTCTTTGTTCAAGCACATCCATCACAAATGTTCTATGAAACCAATATCAAAAGCACAAACTTCCAAGCACAAACACACAGATACTGTCAGCCCCAAGAAACTGTCCAGCTACACGTCTGGTGCTAAATCTACTTTTCAAAGCTCCCGTGGCCTCGCAGCTCCTGCCTTTCTCAGCCAGAACTCATCGTATTAGCACAAACTTGCATCCCTGCACTGTGTTAGGAGACCGGGAGAAAACAGCCAGGTCACGTTTAACCCGCTGGTAGCATCCACGAGCGCTGATTCACAGCACGCTTACTGACAAGAGAGTTTCTTCTCCAAAACACATTAGCGCGGGGGACAAGAGCGGGCTCTGGCGCACCCCCGCCTCTCCACGGCCCCGCCGTGGCCACCCGCGGGCTGTCACTGCAGCCGGGGCCGCGGGGCAACGCGGGGCTCAGTCCCCGGAGGACTCGGCGGCCGGAGTTACTCGCGCGTCCCCGCGGTGACCCCAGGCCGGGCCGGGGGGGTGAGCGCGGGCCGAGCCGGTCCCGCGGCGGCGATGACCAGCCCCGGGCGGGCGGGCGCTCTCACCTGCGTTGTAGAAGCGGTCCAGCACGGCGGTCTCGCCGAAGTCCAGCTTGCCAAAGTGCAGGGTCTCCAGCGCGGCCCCCACCGCCTCGCACGCCTCCCGCAGGCTCTGCAGGGCGCCGCTCTCCGCCGCCAGAAGCGGCCCCTGGCTCGCCTCGTTGATCACGTAGGTGACCGCGGTCCGCCGGCCGCCACCCTTGGCCCGCGCCGCGGTGCTCGGGCAGGCGGCGGCGGCGCCGTCCTCAGTCCAGAGAGAGGCGGGCGGCGGCGCGGCCAAGTCGGGCAGGAGGCTGCGGGCGTCGGCCCCAGGCGCTCGCCTGCCGAGCACCTCCTCGCACGGGGTCCCGCCGCCGGGCGGGCCGGGAACCGGCAGGCTGACGATCCCCTCGCTGCTGTCGCTCATCCCGGCGGCGTAGGAGCAGCCCCGGGCTCTGCTGCGCTGGTCGGCGTTAGGCGGATGCCATACTGCGCCGCCCGCCCCGGAGCGGTCCCGCCGAGCTGCTGGAGGGGAGAGGCGGCCGGACTGAAGCGAGGGGCTCCCACTCGGGCGCTAGCGAAGGCTGCCGCAGACGGGGAGACGAGCACAGCCTCCCTCCGTGCCCGCCGCCGGCACCATGACGCGCCGCTCCCTTCTCCCCCGCACCTGCAGGGACTACCCGGCGCGCCGACCCCCGGCAGCCCGGCCTCCTGCTCCTGCCGCCCCCAGCACCTCGCTCTTTCCCCGGCCTCTCCACTCCCCGGGCAAAATTCCTCGGCCACAGCAGAAACCACTTGTGAGATCGCTCTCCGCCGCCCCGGCTTTAGCCGAGCGACAGCTGGGGAGCCACTGGCAGCGCGGGCTGGGGCGGCTCCAGCGCCTGGCACCTCCTCCGGCCCCGCCTCCGGGCAGAAATAACCGTTTCCCGCCCACCCTCAGCGTTCCGGCCGCGTCCTGAGTGGGAGCTCCTGGATGGGGATCCACGCCGTGTCCTTACAGCGCTTCTTAGGCGGAAAGGGCGCCGCTCCCCACGGGAAGTTCCGGACTAGCTTTCCCTGCTTCTCGGGTTGCCCCGGGAGAGGACGGCGGTACCGGCTCTTGGAGGGGGCCGAGGGCGCCCCTTCCCTGCCGCTTCGCGGAGCTTTCCTTTTTTACTATCCTTCCTCCTAACACGAGCCCACGGTTGTGCTTCAAACCTGTGGGTTCAGGCTGCGCCTCCCCGCCGCTGAAACAATGCGTGCCCTGACTCGCACTACAGTCTTCAGAGGTGCTTCGGGTTCATCTAAAGGAGCCTGTGTTTGCACGAAGCCAGGTCCTGGTCCTGCTAAATGGGTTTTTATCACTTACTGCACACGCATGTTTTAGCTATCTCGTCAGGAGTAAACGCTTTGGTTGTTTGCACTGAGTTGAGAGTAGTGTCATGATTTAGTAATCGTTACCCCTTGTCTTCCACAATTAATCTCTCTCTCACTGTGTTCCCAAAAGACTTCGAGTTCACTGAAGGGTTTATGGTTGTTTCCAGCAGGACCACTGCTGCACGTGGAAACTGTAAAACTACCCCTGTATGTTGATTAAATATGCCAGTTTCTTGCAATCACGTGCAATTTATCTGTCAAGAATACTTGAAAGCTTGGTAATCACCAAAAATATTACTTCACAGAAAAGCAAACTAGTAGGAATAACTAGTATATAGCCAAAAGCTGTACTAACTTTGTATGGTAGGGCAGCCAGCTGAGGAAAAGATCCCTTGAGATTTGAAATAATAAATCATATGAAAAAACACCCCAAAATTTCAGATTATTTGCAGGCTAAGAGTGAATCTCTGGGGAATTCAAAATGGATGTGAAAAGGAAATGATGTTGAGACTTCTGTAGTCTGTTTTTGAAGAGAAATACTGTAAAATTGGATGATTTCTTAAATATCTTTTTTTTAGGAGCTCCTATTAAACAGATACAAGAAAAAAGGAAAAACAGTACTTGCATATTTTTAGTTATGTTTATATGTCATATCAATAGGTCCCATCCTGTTAAAATTGATCTTGTTAAGACTAATCAACTTGTTGGCATGAAGCCTTGGTCTATATCATATTGTTCATTACTTAGGTAGACAGAGGGTCAGTTCTGGAATAATTAGAAAAATAAGTCACTGCAGTACCTTCAGTAGCTCTGTTTGCTTCTGTGTTGAGCAGTCCCCTTTTTCGACAAGATATGCCTGGCATTTGCTTCTGCTGATAAGAAATGGATAAATGGGCCGGGAAGATGACGAGCAAACTAAAGACTAATTTACAGGGAAAAGTTAATATTTGCTCATCTTCCAGACACAGTAGGTTATTGTTTCTTGCTACAATCTGAATGGCAAACGGTGTTTTTCTAAATTTTGGCGTTTTCCACAAAATGCAGAATTGGTGTTAATCCATGCAGCATTGCAATTACATCACCTTACAGGAAGCAAGAACAATATGTCTCTGTTGTTCTCGAGAACAGCCCATGTTTGTCAAGTGCAGAAGGAAGTTATGGACTGAAAGGAGACGGAAGAAGCATGCTATTCCACTTAGCATTACTGACTTGTGACGCTTGCTTCATTATTAGCACCATGTCTACTCCAAGTTTAAATTAGTTTTTCTACTGCTTTGGCTGGGAGTGAGGTTGGGTGCTAAACTGGGAAAGAAATCAAAATGCTGTTGAATAACAAACACAAATTGCTGATGCTTTTATAAAGTGAAAACATATCTTTTAATCTGTTAGCTCTCTGAAGTGAATGATCATTTAGGAGCTCTTCTGTTTTCATGTTTGATTAGGAGATAATTCCAAGGATCTTTTAAAAACCAAAATAACACTCCATTTGTTATCAGAAGTACTCTTACCTTGTTCCCTTGTTTCTCAAGAGTTGTAGAATTAACATCTTTAGCACCACTTTGCATCTAATCATTATTCAGTGTTGTCCTGTTCCAGCTCTGGTTTTTTCAGAGATGAAACAGATAAAAACATGTAACAAGCAGTCAGCTGTAGACTTGTTGAAATAATGGCCCTTTCTTCGTTTTGCATTTCGACAGCTATAAATCACTGGCCTCTAGTTTTAACCATAATTATAACTTTAACATCGAAGAGTTTACCAACGTTAATAGTTGCAAATGTAAATGCAATTTTTGATGACTGACAAACAGCACATGACAGATGCCACAGGCTTGATTTAGCTGCTCCAACTGGTGTAAACAAGATCCAAGACCAAAAAAGGTAGTTCAAATGTATCCTGATTTATAGAGATTAAATTTAAAACATATGTACATTTAACATAGCTCTGTCCAAACTATATTTTTCATGTATTATGGCCATTGGTGTCTAGTAGAGGGAGAAAAATTACTGTAGAATAACCTCCATTTTGAATTTTGTTTATGGTAATGTCGATGGAATTGATAGAATGGACTGAAATATATCACTACAGATACTGGGTTTAAAGTGGATGTTAAATTTCATTCATACTTTAAGGTCCTCTTATTTAACTACAGGATAATATATAGGAATGAGAGATTGGAGATATGCTGTAAGCTCTTCACTGATAAGCAGGACAAAGAAGTTTGCAGGATTACAGCATGCTTCAATTACGGTGTAAGAAAAAAAAGAATTTAAAGAAATTTGCAGATACAAAAATCTGAGATATTAAAAGTACATAATGCAATTTTTGTAAGTTTTAGGCCAGTACTCTCACAAGCAGTAGAAACAATTAAACTGAAATAAAAAGAACTTGTTTCTAAAAAAGGTCTTAAAAAGTCAGACTAAATATATCACTGTAGACAATGAGAAGTAGCTTTTAAGTTCAATAGGGAGAAGGTAATATTTTGCCAATCTTTAAGAAAAGGTAAATTTACAATTACACTGAACATTTCAAGCGATATTTACGTACAAAGGGGCAGATAGATAGAGGCTGGTGGCTACTGTGTAGGGATGCAGCTAATCATGGAACAGTAATAATGTGAGGAATCTGCTTACCAAATTATGGCCTGGTGCACATAGACAGCAGCCAGCAAAACCTGACTGAGCAAGGTGGATACATCAGCAGGGATGGATATTTCACTAGTCAGGACCATCCTTGAAGCCCTTTTCCTGTGAGCATGGTGAAGAATGTGTGCTGTTCTTCCCTCATACTCTTTTCCATTTCTTTCTAAATCACCTTGTCTAAATCTTCCTCTGCACCAGTGTCTTCCTCTTTCCCTTCTCTTGCTTCTTTTGTTGTTTTTTAGACTTCCAGAAAAGGCTCTGTGCTAACTGCCTCTTCCTTCCAAACACCACAACCCTTACTTTCCCCACATGCGGGGAGCCTTTTCCTTTTCATTCATTCCTGCAACCCCCTTGCTTACTTTCATTTGCTTATTTTCCCTGCTGCCAGTTTTGCAATCCTATAATGAACCTTAATGCTTTTCTTAAAGCTTTATGGCAGTATGGGAATTTCAGCTGGGAACACCTCTACGTTTCTATTACTCAATATGAGCAATCACTTGCAGAAGAAAATCTTGATGGCATGGAGCCTAATGAATGGTTCAATAGCTAAAAGACAAGAAAAAATTTTACTCAGTAAACCCAGTCCCTGGGTATCTTCAGTGTTGTAAGCTACTTGTCCTGGCATGTGAAGGAATGGCTCACATTCTACTTTCTCTGGTAGAAAAGCTCTTTTTATAAGTTCTTTAAACATCTGGACCCAAGCCTACCTGATTACTGTTTCTGATGACCAGCAAGGGTTTTGGAAGGACTGGCATATACAGCGGCCATGGTTACCAGCTCAGCTCACACCTAAGCTAGCTGTCAGATAGCAAGCTGATGAAATGAGGACATATGTTTGTAACAGAACAGAGGTCTTGGGACTGAAAGGGTGAAAATGCTGCTGTAAGCATCTCAACCACCTATTCTAAGGTTTAGGAGGGGTAGCACTCCGAGCTGACTGTAGAGAAATGACAGCTGCATAAATACAGCCTAAAAGTTACATACTAAGCAACTTTTTTTTATTGAAATTATGTTGGGTTAGGAAAACAATAATTTCAGTGTAGCTGGGGATTTTTTTCCTGCAACTGAGGAGACTCGGTTTTTTGCATGGAACATGGCTGCCATCTACTGCTGTACATAGGATTTGTCTGTTTGGAAGAATCCATGTGGATTCTTCCCCTGTACTAGGCACTGTTAAGGCCACACCTCACCAGTGAGTCCTGTGTCCAGTTCTGTGCCCCTCAATTCAGCAAGGACACTAAGGTGCTGGAGCAATTCCAGAGAAGGGCAATAAAGCTGGTGAAGGGACATAAAGCTGGTGAAGGGACTGGAGCCAAGTCTTATGAGGAGCAGCTGAGGGAGCTGGGTTTGTTCAGCCTGGAGAACAGGAGGCTCAGGGGAGACATTATCACTCTCTACAACCACCTGAAAGGAGGTTGTATGCAGGTGGGGATTGACCTCTTCTCCCAGGCCACCAGGGACAGGATAACAGAACATAGTCACAAGCTGTGCCAGAGGAGGTTTAGGTTGGACATTAGGAGGAATTTCTTCACAAAGAGGATGACTGGATTTTGGAATGGACTGCCCAGGGAGGTGAAGGAGACACTGTCCTTGGAAGTGTTTGAGCAAAGACTGGATGTGGCACTTAGTGCCATGGTCTAGTTGATGAGGTGGTGTTCAATCACAGACTGGACTCAGTGATCTCAGACGTCTTTTCCAACCTAATTGATTCTGTGATTGGTGTTACTCGGTGGAAGGAGCTGGCTGGTAGACCACCCATTTTCAATAGCTGCATATAAAGTGCTACTATGATTAGCAGTCTTTCATGTTTCTTTAATTTACTCAGATGACCAGAGGGTGAAGAAGAAATATAGTCATGTTTAGCAACTTTGTTTGTTGGGCCCTTCTCTCTTTGCTTGTAAAATAGCTTTTGTTCCTTTAGTTGTTATTCTCTCTACCTTGAAACCATCCTATGCAAATACGTTCACTTGCTGTATTATTTTGCTTTCTACTTCTTAGGATCTTCAAAACCTGAATTCACAAGTTTGTTTGTGAAAAAAATGTTTGGGGAACTAGTCTTTCTCTCAGGACCTCCCTGTAACCTTTTATCTGCTTCTTGATCTTTATGTCTACAAAACTTGTTTTAATCGTGTCTTTTAAACAAAGCTGGGCCACCAATAAGAACTGCTTCCTGTTTGTGTAACCTCTCTGCAGAATTTCACTCATTACAAAAGATCAACTAGTTTTGAACAATGCACTTGATGAAACCTTTCCAATTCAGTGATAAACTGTCCACAGAATAACTGGACTTTAAACCATCAAGCACTTGACTCACACACCTTACAAATGGCGGAGTCCAAATTTACTTACTGCACCACTGCAGTAGCCCTGTATCTTTTCAAGTGTTGTTATTGACATCCCAGTCACAAAGGGGACAATTACCTTAAAAACACTTGCTCAGAAAACTGTCTTGTAACTTGCATTTCAAAAAGATAAATTGATGTAAAAAGAGTCCACAGAGGGTAAAATTGGTTGAATTTGGCCTGGAGCAGCTTATTCTGTAAGGTATTCCTTTGCCCCAAGGCTAAAAAAACATTATCTCATGTGATATCCATCAATAAATTAAGACTATAAATTCCCAGTTGAGAGGATTTGGGACTGCTGTGATAATGCAAAGGATACATTAGATTGAGCTTCACTTGCAGTGAATTTGAACTGATTTTATTCTAAAATCCTGGAGGCTGCTTGATAAACATATTTGTTTTCATTTTTACCATGAAATCAAAGAATGAGTAGAACTCCTAATTCAGTGTTCTGCATCTGAGTTCCAATTTAAGCAATTGGACATTTTTGTGGCTTTACAACAAATTTTGTAGTCAAGGTTTAATTTTAAATATAAGGCTAAGTAGCAGAAGTATACTCCAAGCTCCATGATGTAACCTTGATTAAATAACCTGATTTGCCTTTGCTGTACCTTCCAAATGTGTAAAGTAATACTTTGGTGTTTTTATCTCTAAATACAGAGATGGGTCATTATAACTAATTAGTCTGTGTCCAAATCGAATAATCTCTGTATATATCTATCTATATGTGTATTTTAAAAGGATATAGATACATATATAGAACATATATATGTATTTAAGGACATATAGATAGGCTATAACACAGCAAAAGCTGCACCTGCTGCTCTGCTGAAATACTAATTTTCTAAGGTGAACACCTCCACTGTCTCTTCCTTTCAAAGGCAAAATTCCTGCTGACTTAAAAAGAAGTTGTCATGGGTGTGTAAGAAGTTTGTTCGTAGAAGGACTTCCATAAGGCATAACTGCCCAACGAGAATGAAAAAATATGCAGATCTATTTAAAAAACCTGAGGAATGAAATAGCTTAAGTCTTTCTAAAAAGAAAAATGGCAGATAACATACATTCTTTGATTGAAACATCTCGTGTATTCAAGCTGATGCTCATACAACGAGCTGATTTATGTCTTACGTGGCATAAAAAAGAGCGGACTGTCCTTGAAATTTGGAAGGGCTCTCGTGCTCAGCGGGAAGGCGATTTCGAGGGCTTGTTTCTCCCGAGCTGCCGCACCGGCACAGCCCAGGCCGGTCCTGCCATCGCCAAAGATGGCGGTGGCGGCGCCGCGGCTCCGGCAACGCCCGACGGGCGGGCGCTTCCGCCGGGGCTGGGGCCGGGGCCGGGGCCGGGGCGCGGCGGCTCCTCCGCGGCTCGGCGGAGGTCCGGGCGGGGGCCATGGGCACCATGGCGGGCGGGGCCGGCGGGGCCCTGCGGCTGCCCGGGCTGCACGGCTACGCGGCGGAGTTCTCGCCGTACTGGCCGGGGCGAGTGGCCTGCGCCGCCGCGCAGTACTACGGCATGGCAGGTGCGGGGGGCGGCGGCGGCGGGGGTGACCGGGAACGTGGCTCCTCACGGGAGGAGAAGGAGGAGGCTGGAAACGCGGGTGTGCGGAAGGGCAGACGGTGTCTGCAAAAGCGTTTGGGGACGACTTCCCTTTACGCTGCGTTGGTTTTGCTGTGGGACAGCGCCTGTGCCCCGCGGCCGGGCTGGGGTTGGTGCGGGAGCTGCTCGTGCCGCCCCCAGCCCCCCAGGATCTGCCGCTTCCCGAGTCCCAGCCCGCTGCTGCCGTGTGTTCTCACAGCGCCCTCGCGGAGGAGCGCTCATTTGATAGGGTCGAGAATAAATACACTAGTAAAGACGTACACATGGTGAATAAAATGTCTGAAAATACTTTCTACACTGACGGGACGAAAGGGAACAGCACGAAGCTGTTTTAGGGGAGGTTTAGGTTAGGTCTTAGGAAAATGTTCTTCACCGAGAGGTGGTTGGGCACTGGAACAGGCTCCCCAGGGAAGTTGTCACAGCACCAAGCCTGACAGTTCAAGAAGTATTTCGACAACGCTCTAAGGTACATGGCTCCTGGGGTGTTCTGTGCAGGGCTACGAGTTGGACTTCGATGATCCTTGTGAGTCCCTTCCAACTGAGAATAATCTGTGATTCTGTAGTTTCAGCCGTTCTTGTCTCAATACCTGAGTGCCCAGGCAGGCCCTGGCAACCCTGCCGCCCTGTGGAAGAGCCAGGCTGAATGTTTCTCAATACTGGGACTTTTTTCAGTTTTAGTGGGAGTATTGCTCCCCAAAACATTCATTTTAAATAGAGTTTTCAAGTGTGGAATTACTTTGACAATATCCCATTCAGATATTGTCAAAACAGAAAAAGAAAAGGGGAAAGCAGAACCTGTGTGGTTTTTATCAAAACTGAATTTTTTGTTTCGTTTCTGGTGAGCTCTGTTTGTATTACTAGATTCAGGAGGGAGGAAAAAAAGTGTTCTGTCTGGTCTGCTGTGTTATCAAAAAGACAAAAGGGGATCCCGTGTTGGTATGTCTGTCACATGAGGCCCATAAAATGCGCTTTTATCCTTTATAAGTGAGTCTTTTTCAACCTCACCTACACATGTACTGTAGTGAAGGAAAAAACAAAACCAAAATCAAACCAAAATTATCTGATCTAAATGAATTACTGCTTTAGAGAACATGAGACCACAAGATGTTTAATTGTGCAACTAATTGTTTGGTCTCTTAAAGTTCAGGTGTCCTTTCCATTTGCACATTGGAGAATCACACTAGGGGAACTAGTTGTGATGTTTTGTTTTATTTTGCTGGTTTAGGTTGTGGAACTCTGGCAGTGCTGGAACAAAATGAAGCTGGGATTGTTCTGCTGAGGAGGTAAGAAGTCTATCTTTTATTTTTTAAAGAGAAAAGCTTACTGTATAGTTGTGAGTACAAGACAACTCAGGTATTTTGGGTTGTTGTTAGTGATATAAAGTATCTATGCTAACGTATTTACTGAGTACCCATCTTTGTATTTACATATAAATGTATTTACATACAACACAGAGGATACGTTTACATTGCGTAGATTTTGTTGTGGGAGGTCATCTGGCTTGTGCTATTTCCATATGTAAACCATTTTTTAGAAAACTGACAGTGTAAGTTAAAAGCAGTCTCTCTGCCCTAGCTTGAAATTAATTATAAGCTTTAGCTTTTTAGGAACAGTGCCTTGCCACCTAAATTTATGCCCTTATGATTGATTTCTACTGAAAATAGAGCAGGAAGCTACATAAAGTCATGGGGGTCCTTCCTAGGAGATTAAATATTCTAAGCATATGAGAGGAGGTTGATTTCGTTCTGGATGGAAGGAGGAGAAAGGTTAAAAAGGAGAGGGTTTAATACTTGACTGTCATTGACTTGAAATTTTTTTAAGGAAAGTTTTGAAACAGCAGCTGTTTAGATTAAGAGGGCTGAAATAGAAATGCTTAAAAAATAGTTGATCATACTCAGAGAAACTTTTTGTCATTCATAATTATAAAGCAAGACTCTTTGAAGTTGTTCAGCACTCTGTTACTTCTGCTTAGTACTGTTCATTTCTGTGTTTCCAGTGAGTCCACTGACTTTGTGGTAGAGAGTCCTCTTAACTTCCTGACTGTTGTTTTTGCTGTTAGAGCATTCCATGTGCGTGCCTTTCCCTCATCATTACTGCAAGGTGCCATGAAGTTTAACCACAGTTTAGCTAAACCTTCAGTGAAGAGGGAATAAATAAATTTTATTTGCCATCAGATAGTAGCACAGTCATTGATAGTTGTCACGGAGCAATTAATATATGGTACCAGATCCCATGTGATGAACTGTTGGTGTGTTGATAGCCTTTTTAGGGGAGTGTAGAGATCTTCAGTAAGTTCATTACTGTGTTTCCATTGTTTTTTCATTGTGACTCAGATTCCTGATGGTGTTTTGAATTGGATAGGGCTCTCCCAACACAGTTTTTCTTATTTTATCATAATTTTTATAAACAAAGGACTCCTACCTATGTAGAAGCAGCGTGGAGAAACCATAGATCAGACTGAGACATATTGTACCTCTGTCTTTGTTTGCATGGCAAGTTCAAGACTGAAATCAGAGTTCATTCTCTGTGTGTCCTTGGTTCATTTATGCTTTAACTATTTGTTCATACAGTTTTAGATGTTAGCATTATGGCAAGTAAGTTATAATTGTAAGAAGAGTCACTGGAACTCAAATATATAAAAATATTCTTTTAGAATGGTAAAAAGGGCGATTTAAAGAAATACTGTCTTTGCATGTAACTAGTCCGGATTTTTATGTTGTGCTTTCTCACAGACAAATATTTTCATTTTTTTGTTTAGTTTCGACTGGAATGATGGCCTGTTTGATGTGACGTGGAGTGAGAATAATGAACATGTGTTGATCACTTGTAGTGGAGATGGATCTCTGCAAATCTGGGATACAGCTAAAACCAAAGGTCCACTGCAAGTCTATAAAGAGCACACTCTGGAGGTAAACCAGGCAAACTTAAAAAATTTAATGGATGATCTAATGTTTAAATAATTAAAAGATTTATTTGTGATCTTGTAATCAACAGTGGCTTTTTGTTTCCTATTTTTCAACTTTTTTTGGATCTGTGGTTTGAATTAATAACTTTGAATAACTTTGAGTATTACTTTGAATATAAAGTGACCTGCCTATTGTACATATTCTTGTGTACATTCATATGCTGTAGTAGGTGCAGCTTAATTACACAAATCTAATACATTCAGAATAGCATTTGTGATTCCTTACGGGCTAAGTAATCATTGTGTTGTATGAAATTACTGCAGTCACACTGTAATTTTTAGAAACCCGCATTGGGTAGGTCAGAATCAGGTAGCTGATGTATCAGTGTTATCCTTGAGGTTACAGAGTGATACACGTTATGCAGATCCTTAGGACTTCTGTTGCACCCAGAACTGCTTATGCTTTTCCATCCTAGCATCTGTGAGATCCTACAGATCCTGTAGTCAAATGTTGGGACAGCGTGTATGATTTTTTTAGCCTTGATATAACTGTTGCATTTGATTTTCCTAAAATCTTAGTATGCAGTGTTGTATGGGTAGAGAATAATGTTATGTTGAGGTTTATACACGTATTTGCATAGTTTTAAGGATATTTTACTGTAGTACATATATTTTCTCCAAAGTGATTTTTCTACCCCTTTTTTTAAGCTTTCCTTCCAGCTTTCCACTCACTTCTGTCAAGTCTTTGAACTTCGGATGCAATCAGTTTTAGCCTGGATTACTGCTACTTTAGCTAAATGACAACAGTCTCAATAAAATAAATTAGTAGATATGTATTTAATAAAAATGATGGAAGAAATTCAGTTGTGTTCACAAAAACCTCAAGATTTTTTCAGATATGAAGTACAAAGCTAAAAGCTGAGTGACTGCAGTTACACAACAGTCCATCTTCTATAACTTGTTTCTTTGTAGTTTTGCTACTTTTGTTTAGTACATATATGGTGTAAATCAAGATTTTGAGAATTTTATGATAATTTTTCAAAGGCTGATAGTAGTAAGGAGGTGAAGGAAAGTACCAAATTTTTTGTTATTTTGTTTCTATCATTTTCTCGTTGAAATTCTGTCCGTAAGTTTATTTTGGTTATGCTACACCATCTGTTGTTTGTGAAGTAAACATTTCTGTGTCCAAGTCTTAGTTTAGCAGGTAGCATGGGGAGGTGGGCATATTCAACCATGATTAGAAAGACAGTGTAGGAAACATGGGCTGAGTATTTATTGTGAGATATGAAAGGTTTGTATTTATTCTTTATAAGTTTACATTAAGACGTAAGATCTCAGAGGGAACTTCCCTAATAGTTTGTGGTAAACACTGGCAAACAGTGCTCTCACTACCTTCCTAATCCCTAAACCTCATCTGACATTTCTAATGATGATTTTGTCACTGCATTTTATATTATTTCTAGTGCAAGATTGACAGGGATCTTTTCCGAATGAGATCATTGTCCCTTCACAAAAAGAACGTGCGTTTTTAATTTAGAAGTGAATTTGTATTATCAAAGGACAGTGAGTTTTATTCCAGCACTAACCAACTGCTGAATCTCATGAATAAATTAGTCTAATTTACTTTGGTTTTGGCGCAGTCTCACTTGAATGTAAGACAACTGAACGTTTATTCTGAATGCAATTTTATGGTTTTACATTTTTCCCCCTTGATTTTTCCTCTTGCCTAAGGCATTTCTTGCTGTTCTTAAGGCATAAACTAGTGTTCATGTATTTTATGATTGAAGATAAAGCACTATCTTCCCCAGTTGATCAACACAGCTTCTGTTGAATTGTCTGCAAATTTATGTTGAATGGCAGCATGAAAAGGAAAGAGTAAAAGTGAACCTTACTTGGTTCTCCACACCATCTTCTTTTCATTCGCTTCCTGTTACCTGGAGCTGTCACATGCCAAATGGACAGCAGTTCTTGCTTTTTCTGAGCCTGTTGTCTGTTCTATTTGTAATTCTTGCCTGGAGGAGAATATGCCCAGGTCCCATTGCCTCTGCTGCAGCTGCAGAGCGCTGAACAGTCCCAGCCGTGTCTGCCATATGCACACAGGTCCGTGTGTCAACACGTGCGCAGCAGATCTGTGTGCTGATAGCTTGGAAGTGAGCTGCAGGCTGTATGTGCTCTTTGCTTTATCTGTGCAGTACATCTGATATAGCCCAACTACCGTGTGTTCAGTACAGGCTGCATGAGTTGTGCGATACAGGTGCATATTTCCCAGGGATGTATTTATTTCTGGAAAATCTTGAACATGAATATGAGAGCCAAGCACTTCTACTGAGCTGTTTGGTGAAAGAGGCATGCTGTGTAGTGATGCATTTAGGGGCATTTTGAAACAGCAGCGGCTTAGGGGTTGAACACAGGTAATCACACAAATTCAGGGATAAAGAGGGAGGCTAATGTATGTGAGGAGCTCAGGAGGCACTTCGGAGAACTGTCATGTCTTCGACTCTTAGAATATGTAGCAGTACTTGTGTGTCTCCTTTGTTACTATTTTGGTAAGAGGAGTCAGGTTGGCAGGGAGGATGTTTTAATGAGCTGTACTACAATTAGTTAGCTAACAAAAGTAGAAAAGTCAAGAGGTAAAGGCATGGTTTGGCAAAACAAACAAAATAATTACCTCTAGTTATTTGGTTATTTGGCTTTTGTCAAGTGCTGTCGCAGTGTCTTGTAGATTTGGACTATAAGCTCCTCAGGGAAGGGAACTAGTACAGAATGGGGCCAGAGCAGTATGGCTTTCAGTATGTGGGAAGTGAGACTTTGTAAAATAAAAAAGGACAGTTGCAGATAATGCACCTTCTTTTTCTGTGGGCAGTGGTTGCTTTCCACTTATGGAAAATAAGCAAATAGGTGAAAAACACTTAATTTAAGCTAGATCTAGCATAGACCATATTATTTCTTAGGAAGGAAAATGCTCAGAAGTAGCTAAATGTTACCTCGATTTCCTTTTTCACACAGGACACTTTCCATAGAAGACTTTGGTGTTTGCTGGATTTCTTTCCCTTTCATCTTCTCTGCTTTTTTGTCTGGTGACACAGGTCGAAGCATTTTCACCTTCAAAACAGGGTTGCTGTAATTTAATAAACAATTTCATCTATCCAAAACAAACACAGCTTCTCGTCATGTTGATTTGCAGATCAATCCAGTGCTGTGCTAGGACTAGATTATCCCAGGTGGAGTACAAATTCCTCAGTGGTTAGTGGCCCAGCTGTTGAAAGCAGTGCCACCTATTACTGGTAGGTAGTGACTATATTTCTAAGAAGTGTCATGGAAGATCTGATTGGATCAGGAAGTGAAGCAAATAAATTGTTTTAGCTAATATTTTTCTCCCTTAACACTGAAATGGTCCATGTCCTGCTGCAGCTTATTGAGCCGTTTTGGTGTGAGGTAAAACTAGACAGAATGGAATCCACTTTCCATCAAGTAGATAAAGAGACTGTGTATTTGAAGATGGAAGTTGTACATGAGACTTGGGGATTTGTTTTTGCGAGGCAGCAGAGCTGAAAAATCAGCAGCGAAGGATAGACAGGGACCAGTTCTACAATACACTGTCAAGGAAGAGGGAGCTTTTTTCAACTACACAGTAAAAAAAGCAATTTCTTAATAGCTGAAATGATTAGTAATGAGGGAAGTTGAGTTTTTAATTTCATTTTATTTTACTTGTTTGAAGATTTGAATGGTAAAAAAAAAAGATGTCATACAACTAGGAACAGATGAAAACTAGGAATATTTTATGACATATATTTCTTAGGAGAATTAGGTATAGTAAAAAACATTTATTGTTAGTCAGCTAAAACCTCAAAGTTAGATACAGAAGTGACTTTTACATTGCTCGCAAGTGGAGACTGTAGGTATTTGCATAAAAATGGATCAGCAATAAGAAATTAGTCTGAATTATAGCTTTTAAGGTGGTAGACTTCTAGTGATGGGGGATGTATGTGGATTTTATTACAACTTTTTTTTTTTCCCTCAGTTTGGCTCATCTGCTTTTTTGGATATTTTTCTGAGCCTATATGTACCTTTAATGCCTGATTGAGATGCTAAGTTTAATTTTTGTTCGGGTAAATAACATTGTTGGCAGTTTTGTGGTGCTTGACTGGTATAGTTTTTTAGCTGACTAGGACTCGGTCTGCAAATCCAAGTCTATTTTGTGAAACTTTGACTAACTACAGTCTCAAACTTGTATTCTAATGCTCCTTCTAAACTATGCCGTTATATCATTTATAGGCATATAGTGTTGACTGGAGCCAAACTAGAGGAGAGCAGCTAGTGGTGTCTGGTTCATGGGATCAAACAGCCAAGCTGGTATGTTGGTTTTCTGCTGAAGGTGAAAAATGTTTTGGATCTGATATTGCTTTATGTTAAGAAAACAGCACTGATGCACTTTTGCTCTTTATTTTTACCCTAAGGCTGAAATTCTGTTTTAACTGAGGTGTTGCTTAATCCCTCAGTTGATACCAGTTTAGGTATACAAATGCCTTTCATAATACATGCTAAAAAGAAATTAATTTAGTTCTTTCTGTATGTATGAAGCTTTTTTTGTAATGTTTGAAACCCTCTCTTTTTGTATTGAATGTTTTTCTTTCTTATTGAACAGTTTTCTTTTTTACTTTATTCAGTGGGATCCAGCTGTGGGGAAGTCATTACGCACTTTTAAAGGCCACGAAGGGGTCATTTACAGCACTATATGGTCTCCACACATCCCAGGTTGTTTTGCATCTGCCTCAGGTAAACGTGATGGTAAAGAGGTTCTCGCAACAAAAAAACAAAAGCCACCTTTTATGTTATTGGATTAGTTCAGCACTTTGTCCAGCAGATGGTAGCGTGTGTCATACATAAAAAGGGAACAAGGAAAGGTAAACATATTGCTGCAGCTGGATTTGTAGGTTCTGTTACAGTCAGTAAATCATCCTCTTGTCCATTTAAATGGCGATCAGCAATTCTCTAGCAGTGACCGTGTAGCAATTTTTTCTCTTATTTTATGTATCTGTCTTCCATTCATCTCACTCTTGTTATTGACCACAAAATTATGTTATGTACTTTATTTTGTGTTTTGGCCTGTGTTTTTGTTCAAACTATCTCAAGTGTCAATAGACTGTTAACTCTGTAAGAAACTAGTCAGTTCCCAATGAGTTGTTTTAAGTACTTCTGTAGATTGTTGTGCATTGTTCTTTGGGAAAGGTAATGATCAGTTTTACCTTCCTGCTTTGGCCAGTGCTGTCAATGCAACCATAATTGAGGTGGGTGTACCCCGAGGCAAAGAGAGGTGAGGTGGTAGTGTTTTCCAAACACTGCTACTGCTCCAGAGGGACAAGAAGAGCTCTGGAGTGAGACTTGGAGCTCAGCTGATGACTAACTGGGCAAGGGGTGCTGGTAGCCATGGAGTTTGATTGGGAAATAGAGGGGCTGTAAGACACTGCCCTAATACAAATACCGATAGATTAACTCTGGTGGGTTGAATTTCTCCGATTTCAAGTCTGTTGTACATCTGTACTGATTTAAATAGAAATTCCTTGGCTCTTATATCAAGAGGGTAAGCAAGTATAAATATGTTTTCCTGTTACCGAAGTTACAGAGACAGTGTGTACTCACAGATACTGGTCTTCACTATTCTGCAGGAAGTTTGATGAAAAAGTGCACATGGCTTTCATAAAATTTCAATCTGGCTACTTCCATCTGATTCTGCCTGCAAAGTTAAGCTAGAATGACTAACAAGTAATTTTTATTTGTTCTAACATGGTAATACTTTAAAGCCAGGTGCTGGAGCACAGATATTTCCAACTTATTTGAAGAATCACTGAGTCAATTCTTAATGAGATAATAGGATGTGCAGAAACTTACAGGATTGAGCCCTGTACACTGTATGAACAGTTTACTAAAATGCAGCTATATGCTACAAAATGCTAGCTAAGTACTGTTTGGTCAAGGTTAAGTGCTTAGTGTTTTTTGCAAGTTCTGAAGGAGGTTATGGTCTCTTTAAAATTCTGCTCAGAACACTCCTGTCCATGGTGGTCTTACTCATACAAAATTTGTCACATCCTAGATGAACAGAAGGGTTGTATTGATCCAGCTAACTATTTCAAATTTGAATCTCTAGGATATGAAACCAAACTCTCTTCTAATACATTACCACTCGAACAATTTTGGGAAACACTGATTGTTAGATGGTCATAGTGTCCATGTAATGGTACCTAAATTGGGTACAGCAGCATACAATTGATCTGTTCTTTTAGTGACTCAGTGAGTGCAGCTGTTGCAAGTTTTGACTAAAACACTAAAGAGTTCCTATTCTTTTGTGAATTTTGATTCTTGAAAATTACTAACATACCACTGGAGCCTAAAGCTAATTGCAGTCAGTTTTCACTGATTGATGACTCCACAGTATTATATACTACGGAAAAACAACATGCTCAGAAAACACGTTTTTCTTCTCTAGGTACTGTGCACGTGTGAAATAAAAATCTACCATCAGAACACTGGTAGTGTAATGCTAGGTGTAAAATCATTAGGTAAGAGAAAAAGAAGTCTTCAGAAAGATGGTGAACTTTCTTACAGTTTCCAAAATAAAACATCTGGTGTGCTTCTAGATGAAATGTCATCAAGCCAAAGATCTTGCTTAGAAGTCATGACATCTTAATGTGGAAAAGGTTTCTGTGTTTGCATTGTTTACATTGGAATTTTCCTGTGGTTTGATTGGATTACTTCACTACAGAAAATACATATTGGAAATCTTTTCTTTGGTCATCAGGACTTTGAGTAGTAGAAGTACTCATGACTCTCTGGCTCTCTGTATAAATGCCATTTCCTTATGGTAAAAAAGGCATATTAGTTTATCTTTAGAGAGTTTAGTGTTTAATGATGTTCTACTCTGCCAGGCAACATATGTGATAGCAGACAAGTGCAACTGTTCAGGAGGCTGGACCTCCTCATTTGAAACTTGCTATGGTCTGTATACCTTATAAAGATGGGACAGAAAGCTTAATTTCACTGCTGATTGATCTACTATTGAGCTTAACTTGGAGCTGGGGAGAAACTTGAATATCAGTGTGATAGTACTGTGTCGAATTTACAGCTGTTCCCTTCTTTGATACACTTACTGGGAAGGTTGACCTGCAGTTTTGTGGTCTCTTATTTTGCGACTTTTAGTTGTCTTGACAATTAGTAACTGGAAATGTATCTGGAGGGAATTTTTTTTACTTCCTTTCATCTCCCCTTTTTTAAAAAAAATCTTAAACAGTGGCTTTTTGACAGTTATTGTCAAAGAGTATTGAAACGTTCACATCTTGAAGGAATCTATACTTCTTTGGGATTGTAGAGTGTGCATGTTTGTGTGTTTTCTTTCTGTCTCTTGCCCCACCTGTCCCCTTCTCTCATCCCACCTCACACATGCCTGCTCACAACCATGTACTTACTTAATATTACAAAGTCATAGTGCTCAAGAAATGAACTGTTTCATATTGCAGTATCTTCAATTTTATGTATTAGTAAAATAAGTTAGATATGTTGTGAACCACAGATTGGAAAAAATGTTGGTCTTGAAATACTTCTGGTTAAACTAAATCTAAGTAAAGCAGTGCAATCTTTTTTTAAAAAAAACTTTTTTTCTTTAAAGAAAATAAGAGGGAAGGATGTTTTAAGAACATTTTGCAAGCTTCACCCCTGCCATTCCTCTACCTTTATTTGAATCCCTGTAGATGCCAGCAGAAGTTTAATTTCCATTTAACTAATTAGTTTGTGAACACTGAAAACAGAAAACCAAACAGAACCGCAAGCCACAATGAAACAGCTGCTCAGAAGAACCAACTTGTGCCTGAAGCTAATCTCTGATTTTGGTATATGACTTTTTCTCAAGCTATTATGAGACTACAAAATGAATCTAGGTGAAGAAAATGAGAAACCTAAGACTGCAATATAAAGCAGTTAAAAAAAAATTGATACTAGGTGTAGCTATTTTGCTTCTCTAAGTCTCCATTCTGAATACATACAGGAAAACTGATCTTATCTACAGTGGACAATAAAATGCAATTGAATTACCAAAGATATGTATATCTGATCCTTCAGTTAAATCAGCTTTTATTCAGCATCTAATAAACTTCCATTTAACATTTACAGGGATGTGTGAGGTACTTTACAATGCTGTTGTCTTCATGTACAATTATTTGTGCTCTAAAAAAGAAAGTAAATGGCTTATCTTTTTTGTTTGAAAATGGGAGTTAATAGTAATAGAACAAACTCTTAATTCTGTATATGTAAATAACTGCTCCCGTGATGTCAGTAGCAATTTCTGAGCTGATAAGATAAGCAGGAGATTCAGGAGTACATGTGGCACCAAACCAGAGCCCTGGTAAATATCTGCCTTACACTGAAAACACACTGATGTGGAAAATGTCATTAAAGAAGTGGCATGAATGTTTTAACAGCATCTTCCTGGCTAAAGGGTTCAATGAGTCATTGTGTCATTTGCACAGAAAATTTTCTTTTTAACACAGAGAGCAAATTGGTGATAAGCACATAAAGAGCTTGTGAAATGCAAATAACAGTAGTATATAGTCAAATGTAAATCAGTTCTACTCTGTGATTCTCCATAACTGCAAAGTGATAGGCCTTGCTCAGTCCCGTGGTTTATAAAGAAAGTATCCTTTATAGTATCAACTAGTTTTATTGCCCTTTAAATTTAACCGTAGAAAGTAATTAATGAGTACCATTTTACCCTTATCTGCATAACTGTAGGATTCTTCAATACAGATACAACACTGGCAAATGAAAATATGAATGGTTTAGATTTTACAAAGCCCAAATTTAGAATGACTGCTAGCTTATATCTTAAGCAGTGGGGCCTCAATTTTATTGCTGCATTCCTTTTTAAATCACTTCTTAAGTTTACTGATCAGGGCAGGTATGTGGTTTTAATAACATCTTAAATCATGAATAAGGGAAGGAAGTGTTTTTGAAATCTGCATGACAATATCTGTATTCATCAGTCCTTAGATCAGTTAATTGTATTCTTTCCTCAAAGACTTATTTTTCAGACTGAAAGCCCAGGGCAAACAATTTTCTCATAGCACAACAAAATGTGATAATTTCTGATAAATTTTGATTATGTTGACACAAGAGTTGGGTAACTGTAGCTTTGCTGCTTTACAAATGAACTTCTAAATCCAGGCCCCGCTCTGGTAAGCCCTTGCATTCAGTGCTAGACTTTAAGGTTAAAACTAAAAGCCATTGTTTATCTCGTATTCTGTTTTATTGCCAGCCCTGACTTAGTGAGTTGCCTTTTAAAAAATTTCCCTTCTTTCCTACTGGTCTCAGTGACCAGTATGTCACTGGTGTAGTTAAGGGGTTGTCAAGCTGTTAGTTTCATAAATGAGGCTGGCATGTACTCTTGGCACACCTTTCTGTGTTTTGTATTCAAATTGTAAAAGAAAACTATAATTGGAAGAAATGATTTTGCATGAAATAAAGAGCTGGGGAAGATGTACACCTACTAAGAGAACATTTACTTAATTAGTTGGAAAGGAATAGTCTTGAGTGCAGTAGAGAGGTGTTTTTCATGTGTACGTTCCTGGACCAAGTTTGGGGTTTTCAGGTCTTTGACATCAGTTTTCAGAAGCTTCAGCTCACATTCTTGCTTCAAAAATAGTACAAGGAGCTGTTGGGGAGTGAGCTTGCAGACAAGTAATTCCAAAAGTGTTTGTGTTTGTTCAGGTTCCTAAAAAATGGAAAAAATAGTCTTCTGTTTTGCTATGACAGTGCTCTGTCATGAGTTCTAAAACACTTTAATAGAGGTTTATATTCCATCAGTTTGTGTGTGGTATGGTTCCACTTTTTGCTTCTTATGACTGGTTTTCTGGTTATTTTCTTATTGAATGTGCTAGAAGAAATGCCACTGTGAACAAGGTTTGAGGCTTTGCAAAAATTGGTCAGTTTTGGAATCCAAATCCTCAAGGGATAAAAGAATAAGATGCTTCAATTTACTGTATGGTACACTGTTGTACAAATCAAACATCTAGAGAGCAAACTGACTGTGGAGTTATTGTGTCTTGTTTCAGTTTAGCTGAACTGCTGTTTACACTATAAGCTATTGAAATACAATTTACTTGCTTAGGTTGTTGTGTCAAATCTTTGTAATGAAGTGCGATGTTTTCATTTGCAGTCTGTTACTTCAAGACATACCAGCACAGTATTGAATTCATTCAAGTCTTGTGCTCAAGTGTCCTGGCTTAACCCCAGCCAGCCACCAAGCCCCAAACAGCTACTTGCTCACTCTCTCACCAGAGGGATTGGGGAGAGGATCAGAAGGGTAAAAGTGAGAAAACTCATGGGTCAAGATAAAGACAGTTTAATAGGGAAGGCAAAAGCCATGCATACAAGCAAAGCAAGGAATTAATTTGCTGTTTCCCATGGACAGGCAGGTGTTCAGCCACCTCCAGGAGAGCAGAGCTCCATGATGCGTAACAGTTACTTGGGAAAACCCGCACGATCACTCCAAACATCCCCTCCTTTCTCCTTCTTCCCCCCACTTTATATACTGAGCATGATGTCATATGGTCTGGAATATCCCTTTGGTCAGTTGGGGTCAGCTGTCCCGGCTGTGTCTCCTCCCAACCTCCCATGCACCCCCAACTTCCTTACCGGCATGGCAGTATGAGAAGCAGAAAAGGCCTTGGCTCTGTGTAAGCACTACACAGCAAGAACAAAAACGTCTCTAGATTATTAAATCTGTGTTCAGCACAAATCCAGAACATGGCTAGCCCTGTGCTAGCCACTGTGAAGAAAATTAACCCTACCCCAACCAAAATGTGCACATCAGATAAGCTGTACTAAATCAACCTCTAATGTACAAGCTGAAGTTTTTCTCAGGAAATGAGTTTGTACCTCATTTTATAGTACATGCTATAATATAAAACACTTTCAGGTTATATATTTTATATTAGAATCTCATATTCTAAAATTGTTTAGTGTTGAGAAGAAATATGCAGTAAGTTTTTTACAGTAAATTAATTTGTTTTGGATCATTTAAACTACAGTTAAGTATCTAGCCAATATTGCCATTTGATGAAGAATGGTTTAATAATGTCATAGTTTTGGTAAATTTTGAAATAAATTTTTTTCCCAAGATTTAAGTTTAATCATCTTGGAAAACACTGAAATAAAGGTTTTACTAATATTTTCTTTTTTTTAATCTACTGTTTTAAGGAAAAGATTCCTTAAAACAGTTGGGCTCTTCTCTGAAATAACTTAAAACTCTTTTGATTTTTAGCTTGACAGCATTTTCAATGATCAGTTGAAAAGTATGTTTCCACTGGTAGTTACATTTACTTGCTGTGTAAGATGGAAATAGATTTTGTGCATTTGGTAGTACTCCTGGATGATTTAAGTAAAGCTGCTATTTGTGTCACTCTGTTTCTGCCTCTTTGTGTGGAATCCCATGAGCTTTATTAGTCCTGTTCTAGGTTTGTTTATGTTGTTGTATAGCTTTAACCCCAGTTGGCAGCTCAGTACCACACAGCTGCTCGCTCATTCCCCCATGGTGGGATGGGGGAGAGAATCAGAAAGGTAAAAGGTAGAAAATTTGTGGGTTGAGCTAAAGATACTTCAATAGGCAAAGCAAAACTTGTGCATGCAAACAAAGCAAAACAAGGAATTCATTTACCACTTCCCGTGGGTGGACAGGTGTTTAAGCATTTCTAGTAAAGCAGGGTTCCATCAGGCATGATGATTGCTTGGGAAGACAAATGCCATCATTCCAAACATCTCCCTCTTCCTTCTTCTTCCCCCAGCTTTATATACTGAGCATGATGCCGTATGTTATGTGATACCCTGTGATCAGCTGTGGTCAGATATTCTGACTGTGACTCCCAGCCTCCTTGCTGGCAAGGCACTCTGAGGAGCTGAGAAGTCCTTGACTTAAAGCATCAGTGTGTTATCAACACTATTCTTGTCTTAAATCCAAAGCACAGCACTATATCAGCTACTAGGAAGAAAAATACCTCTATTTCAGCCAAAACCAAGACAATTATCTGTGATAGAAATGATCAGCACTATCACTTTAGCATACATAAAAAGGTTGTTTCTGAGAGTCATGAGATTTGGGTTCTGCTTTTAATTCTCCCACAGATTTTCTATTTGATTTGAACTAAATAATTTAATCTGGTTTAGTATTTAAAAACACAGACAAGTAAGCAGGTGCTGTTAACTTGTTCAATGGCACTGCAGAAGTACTTACTTTAATTAAGATTTTTTTGGTTTTTTTACAAGGACATGTAGTGACAGGACAAAGGGTACTGGCTTCAAACTGTGAGTAGGTTTAGATTAAATGTTAGAAGAAAATTCTTTCCTGTGGGGATGGTGAGGCACTGACACAGGTTGCCCAGAGAAGTTGTGGATGCCCCATCCCTGAAGGTGTTCAAGGCCAAGTTGGATGAGGCTCTGATCAACCTCATCTAGTGAAAGGTGTCCCTGCTCATGGCAGGGGGGGTTGGAACTAGATGATCTTTAAGGTCCCTTTCAACCCAAACAATATATGCCAGTACTTGTGTCCTTTATGCTAAATTGTTTTCCTACAGTGAATTAAAGATATATTATTGTTTTCCTACAGTAAATTAAAGATATATTATTTGTTGGTAGTTCTTTTTCCTTGACGAGAGAACAGTGTAAGAAGATCAGATTTCTTGCTTCAGAACGTAGAACCCCCCAAACAAACCCAAAACCCAGATTCATTTTTTTTTAAGTAAAACTTTGAGCTAGCAGTACTTTAGTTCCTCAAAAACATTGTACCTGTCCTAGTTAGAATCCTTTTTCCATTCAGATAGTGTTTAAGGTTTCTTGGGGTTTTACTAACCTCCCAAATACCTAGCTATTTTTTTTATAGTTAATATTGTACTTCTTCACTGTCTGGCAATGACTTCTTAGCTGGTTGTTCTCACAGGACTTAGGAGATGGTGATTTATGGATTTGGGTAAAATATATCTGTGAGTAAAAAAGCTGGTATAAAACCTACATAAAATTTAAATCCGAAATGAACTTTTATCTCTTCACTATTATACATTGTCATTCACATTAGCAGTCTTTATCCTATGTATAAGGATGATATGCTTGTAGATTAGCATCTCTTTGGAAAATTTTGAATAGATGAGTGTATATTGTGTAGTTTTATTGATTCATCCAAGATTTCACAAATATTCATTAGAAAGAAAGAAGCCTGTACAATAGACAAACAATTCTGGAATCATAATTATCTAACAGACCAGCAAAAATCTGTTGCCATAGTGAAATTGCTTATTACAAAAATAGAAATATTTTGTGGGGGGAAATGTTGGCTACTTTTGTGGTTGCTTACTTTGGATGTGAACTGGAAGTGGTTGTTAGTGAATATGATTGTACTAGGTGTGCTTTACTTGCACTTTCTATTATTATTATTCTACTTTTGCTTTACCATATGGAAGAAATACATCCTTAGTAATCCAGATTTGAAGGAATCATGGAAATGGTAAAATTTTTAAGAGCAGCTTTTGTTGAAATTAAATGTAAAAATATATATAGAGAGAGAGAGTGAGGTAATGGAAATATGTTTGAGGTAAAAAAAAAGTTTGTTAGTGTTAGGGTTTTTTTAAAGTAATCTGATGTTTCCACTTAAAAGGAAAATTTGGATTTGCCTTTGGCTTTAATTCATTCTTTTCCATTCACAAAAAGGTTCACTTGCATGTTGTGCTACTCCATTAAAAACATTTCCCAGATAGTGCCAGTCAGAATTAATAACAGCTAAGTCTAGCATTTTCAAAGAAAGTTTAAAAAAAGGAAAATAACTCTCTTTTTTATTTTTCTCATACATCAGCATTTTCTGTTAAAAAAGAAATAACTGGAACAATTGTATATTTAGTGTCAAAATTGTTATTGGCTGAATAGCCTACTTTTTCAAATGTTTTTGGCCCTCATAATGCTGCATCTCTGTAGCAGTTCATTCTAGTTCACCTGGATTTATATATTTATTTGCTTGGAAAAAATGATCCTGTCTGCAGTGAAATATGTGTTTCCCCTTCAAATATATGTTATCTGATGAAATTAAAATAAAAGCTTTTTAAGAAGCCCATAATAATATCTCAGAAAGACTTAAGACTCAAACTGAAATCTGTCTTCTGCAGGCAAGCAGATTAGCAAGACTAATGGTGAGTGGATGGGCATACTACCTTTTTTTGCCAAGATCCTGCTGTCCATGTTTCTTCCCCTCCATATGTTGCCCTGTTTTTGTAAGCACTGTAGTGATGTTTGAGGCTTCAACTGTGACTGCAGGATGTCACTGTCAGGAGTGCTGTACATGTCCTGAGCAGCAGTCTTCCTCCTGACAGTAGGCAAGGGCAATGAAAACAGGGAGAAATTACATGTTGTTCCCACCTTGCAGACGGGGAATTTATCCACCAATGGTACAGTATCTCTCACAATCATGAGATCTGAGGACAAGCCAACCAACCACCAGAGCAAAGCTCTCCGTGATCTGTACAGTACAACAGTCAGACCAGTCTTGTGACATGTAGTGAACCAAGCTCTTTCCACCTTCATTTTTTTTTTCGAATTTTCCAAATGTTTTATGTGTTTTTGTGAAGTCTGCAGGGCCTAGTAGTTCAGGCAATAGATGTATAACTGTTGTGGTTCTAGGGATGATTTTTTGAAAAAAACTATGATTTTTTGTGCCCAGCTGTATATTCTAAGGCCAGTGACCAACAGGGCACTAAAACCATCAAAATATTTGGATGTAAACAGCATGAAAATATTAATTACTGATCATAATAAATTTGAAAGTTTCTGGAAGTGTTTCCAATAAGGAAATACCAATAATTTCCTCAGTAGCAAGGTAAAACAGTGGGTTTTTTTAATTTAGATAGTATTGATACATGGTTCCTGTAGAAATCACGGGTGTTTGGATACAGCCTTCAGTGATATAATTTCTCTCTTAAATAAACATAGGCACAATCATAAATTCTAATTAATTTTGTCTCTCTGTAAACTAATGAGCTAGAAAATCTATTTTTGCTGATACAAAGCTAAATATTCAGGGCTAAGGAGAGACCCCCAATTTAAAAAATTGAAAAGGATAGTTGTCAGCTGATGCAGCTTTCTATGTCTTTACAAGCCATTAGGAACCAAATTTATAAGAATTCTAATGATCTTTAGGGGTAGAAGACCATTTATGGCTGGAGGTAAAGAGAGAGGCTCAGATGACTCATAGCTCTTAAGTTAAGCTGGACTCCTTTCATTGCTCTCTGAAGACCTGTGTGTGTGTATGCAGGTGTGTGTATGTGCTCCAAGGTTAAAGCACATGTTGCCTTTCATATTTCATATCTGTGATAGTTACAGTAGAATGATTTTATATTCCAATATTTCAATAAATTAGAGTAACTGCAGGCTTTGTACATGACGAGTACAGGTGATACATCTTGAATTTTCCTTTTATTGAAAGAATCTTGATATTTCAGATACAGTTCACTTTTCTTTGTGCCAAAAGCACGTGACTAGGTGGTACTTCTCAGCTGGCTTGCAAGTAAAGTTTTTTTTGTGATTCTGATCTTTTAAGTCCATTTCTAAATGGACCTTAAGCTCCTAGTTTGATTAAATGTTATTCAAGTATTATAACACATCTTCTTTTAATCAAATCAGAGTTTCGAAAATAATGGAAGTGTTAGTAATAAAGTGAAGTTGTGGTGTTTTTTTCTAATGAAAGAGAGTAGTAAGTTCAGATACCTTTTTTGCATCACTCTGACTTCTGTATCTGTAATGTGCTTGCTTTATTTGGCATGAGTGTCCGCATATAGTCATTTGTATTTCATGCAGCTAAGAAACAGTTGTCTACTAAGTACTAGTGGATTAACTGTATCCCATAACTGATGCAACAACACTGAATCAATTTCTCTATATTTCAGGTGATCAGACTTTAAGAATTTGGGATGTGAAAGCCCCAGGAGTCAAACTTGTGATACCAGCCCACCAGGCTGAGATCTTGAGCTGTGACTGGTGCAAATATGATGAGGTATAGAACTGTTCATCCCACTGTTTTCCTAATTGAACCACTCTCATTAAATAGCAGGTGTTTCTGCTGCAACAATATTACATCTTCTCTTTATAAAAATATGTCTAGGTGCTTTGTTGCTCTCATTCACTATTACATCTCCAGAAGAACTTTGTTCCAATGGATAGACAGCCCAAGTAGGTCAGAGATTTTGCTTATTCTTTCGTATAGTGGACAGAATAGCCTGTAGTGGAGAAACAGTTTGTATTTCTCTATGGTCTTGATTGTACACACTGGAGACCTGACCTCATTTATCATAAATATGATTTATTCATCTGTATTGTTTGATTTATCTAACTTTTGTAGCCAACATATGCATCACTGCCATCTAGTAATTAAATTGTCCTGGTATATCTGTGTTTTATCAAATCATCAGAACTTGCTGGTGACTGGTGCAGTTGACTGTAGCTTAAAAGGCTGGGATTTGCGGAACATCCGGCAACCAGTGTTCGTCTTGCTGGGTCATACCTATGCTATCAGAAGAGTAAAAGTAAGTTGTATTTTATTTCCAATTGACCATCACTGAATTGTTAACCAAGTTTTTCTGGAAAGCAGTGATATTTTATGTTATCTAATAACTAGGAAAAAACCAGGATTTCAGATGTTACAGTGACTGTTCTTGAAAACTTTCAGTTTAGCACTGTAAAACATTATGATGTTTAGGAGATTGCCGGGATTTCAAAGTAAATGACATCTTCAAAGTCAATATATTTCCACAAGGAGTGTTAGAGAGCTTGAGAGAGGGCTAGGAGGTTTACTTCAGCTAAGTTATATGAGAAATTGGAGACAGAGAAAATACTTTCCCTTTCTCGTTTTTAAATGATGCTGTGCCTTTGTCTTTCCACACAAAGGGTCAATATTCACAGAAGACACTATATAGAACTTGTTCCGAATATGTATTTTTCTGTATACAAAGAAAATATTAGTAAGAGATTTTGAGACTCTAGCATGAAAGGCTACAGATGACTATATTGGATCTGTGTTCTACTAGATCACCCACCAACAGGAATTTATTCTGATGCACAATGGCTTTTTTTTTAATATTATATGAAAATATGTATCCAAATATCTTTTTAGGTAAACTCAAAAACTACACCTATGTTTCCGTGTAAGATACTGAAGCCAGCTAAGAATGTGAGAGTTAAATGCACCAATATCAAAGTCTCATGAAACAAGAGATAACACCTGCTTCTTTTAAAACCTTTCTGGAACAGGTATTAACATTTTTTAGGAAGTCTGAACTGGAAAAGAAGTTATCCTGAGTCAGTATTTTGCTTCACATGGCCTTGGAATCTTTAATATGTTTCTAAGAACTTTAGAAGTTACTGTACTTAGTTTGTAATTTGTCAGAAAAGGATATGACACAGGTAGTCATTCTGTATCACAAATCCTGTTCATGGTCAGACAACTTGAGAAGCTCCTGCCTCTCCTTATCCCGGCTACCACAGCCTGCTATCCCAGCTGGTGGTTGATGCTCAGTCTTTTTTTCTAATTTAATGCCTGCATGACCACGCTCTTATCTGGCTCTGTGAAAGGTTCTTCATAGCAGAAGAACAGTTAGCAGTGCTGTTTGAGTTTGTTTATTTCTTCTTGTTTTTCAAACAAGATAATTTTGCAACTCGAATTTCACAGCCATTAAGACAAATGAATCAATACAGACTGTCATATTCTTACTCTCTGACAGTTAGTGGCATCTTTTAAAAACAACTCTGCCACTAAGGGATTCACAGCACATTGTCTTCATGATAAAATGGAGAAATTGAATGCAGAATTGTTATTCACCCTAACCTGTGATAATAGAACTAAAGGATACAATGAAACTTTTGAAATGTGTTTACAAACACATGGGAGTACTTCTCTTACATATCAGGCAGTAGACTTGTTGAATTAGGTCTCTGCACAAGAGGCTGCATAGGCAGGCAGTGTCATCGGGTTCATGGATAGCAGCTAGTTGATAAATAGATACTGGAAGAGCCAGGCAGGGATAGCACCTCTAATTTTTCTGCTTTCTTTCATCCTGAGCTGGATTAGGAAGAGTACTGCCAGCAGGTTGGGGGAAGTGATCCTTCCCTGCTACTCACCACACCAGTGAGACTATGTATGGAGTGCTGGGTCTAGTTTTGGGATTCCCAGTAAAAGGGAGAGCAACATAGACATGCTGGAATAAATTCAGCAAAGGGCCATAAAGAAGATTAAGAGACTAAAACTTCTGTCCTACCAGGAAAAGCTGAGAGAGCTGAGATTTTTTTAGTGTGAAGAAGGCAAGGCTTAGGAGAATCTTACCACTGTGTATGAATGATTGGGGGAAATAGAGAAGACAAAGCCTGACTGTTCCCAGTGGTATTTGGTGACAGGACCAGAGGTAACTGGTATAAACTAAAATACTGAAAATGCTATGTAAACATCAAGCACTGTGCTCAAAGATTGTCAACCTCACGAGGTAGGGGATCTTATATATTCTTATGCTGTCTTATTCCATTTTATGGCCCATCATGCACCTTGTTTTCTTAAAATGGCTTGAAATTTTTATTAAAAGTTGGTCACCAGTAGATCTTTCTTTGCACCATCCTCTGAGATCTAAGCCACCAAGTGGTTTTAAGGCAATGGTGGAGAGGTTGAACATGCATCCATGTGCAGCAGAGAGGTATGTGAGAGTACATGACTTCTATTCCATTTTAGGAGGCTTTCATTGCTTTCATTTTTAGGTAGACATGGTCCTTGTGGACATAACATGTGAGAATGTGGGCCAGCACTTAGAGGTGGTGCAGAGAGAGACCTGGATACTGCCTAAATAGAGGTAGCTCTCCCTACTGATATCCCTTCCCCTGCATTGTGCTGACACTAGCAATTATAAAGCTGTGCAGTAGGCTGGCTCATCTGATGGCTCTGACTGAAAATCCTGTCCCTAAAAGTGACTCGTTTCTGTCTGCATCACTAAGCTGTCTCAGTTTATTGCTCAACCACACAAATTGCAAGCCTTGACACAAAGGAGGAGGGCAGGAGCACACAGCCCGAAGTGGAAAGGAAAATGGAAGCCACGAGTCTTGGCAGCAGTGAACTCTTAAATTAGCTTAAACCACCCATGAAATCAAACTCTTCAGTTGTCTGTCTTTTGTGTTCTGTTCACTTGTTCAGGGGTTTTCAGATCTGAGGCTGGCAAAGAATTCTACCCAACATGATACTGTTGGGATTCCTGCAGATTTCTTGTGATCTTTCAGTGCGGTACAGGGCCTTATCAGGACACTGACATCATTTGGAGCCCTTTTCAGGAGGCATTGATGTTGGTGCATTTGACTCTCACATCTTAACTGGCTTCAGTATCTTACACTGACACCTAGTTATGGTTTTTGAGTTTACCTAAAAAGATATTTGGATAAATGATCTGTTCAAGGTCAGGATAGATGATATGCTGGCGTCTTCTGTCTATATACAACTGTTCAGATGATAAAATTGTAGTATCACAGTTAAATGGAACAGAATTTTAAAATACTGTCTTCTCTTGTAGCAGAAAGACATTATGCATATTCTTTCAACTTATGCGTGTAGTGCTCTGCTACGTATTTTGCATCTTAGATAAGCTTCTAGGGTACTTAAGGTTAATGACAAAGCTTTAACAAGATGTTTTTGCTTCATCTGAAACTATGTGGACAAAGAGGCAAAGGGGGTTTATGAAAAGTGTACCGTTGGTTTTTGTTGCCCATCACACTTCTTCCCCTTTATTATTTGTTTTTGTTAGGTGCAGAAGAAAAAGATGTTTTGTTTTGATTTTTTTTTCCTCCAGAAAAATGGAGGTTAAAGTTCAATCATGCACATCCCTCAGTTCTGCTACAGTAAAGGGAATTTCAGCAGAGTTCAGCAGCCATTAACATACACTGCTTTCTTGGCAACTTGGGCAGTTGTGGCAATAGCCCAGACTTAACTTTTGACTTTGTAGTTGCTATGAATAATATTATAAATCTTGCAGGTAGACTTACCTATGATCCATGATGTGGGGGACCTGCATTTCAAACTCAAGTTATGTCAGTGGCTTGTGTATTTCCTGTTGAGAAATACAGACCTTAAAGTAGTTGAAACTGAGAGTTAGTGAAAAGCTGGAGCTGAAGTGAAAAATTTTTCCATAACTGCATCCTTATTGCTACTGTTCTTAGACCAGTGTGCAGGAGTCTGTCAAAGGGTGTGCCCTGTAAAATGCCCCATAGAAGAGAGGGAAATCATGAAGTGACTTTATACTGCCTTCAGTTTTTCCACTCATCTCCAATTTTCCCATTTCTATAAACAATTTCAAAATTTTAGGATATAGAATTGATGACAATAATCTGTCTTATGTTCTCTGCAGTAGGGCACAGGATTTTGTCTCTCTGAAAATAATTAACTGGTCACATAGGTGTTTTGAAACTTGATTTTTATAATGAGATGATGCTCAGCCAAAAGCAGAATTTAGTAACTGTTTATATGACTGTTCTAGAACTTGTTAAATTTGCAGCAGAGTTGTTTGGCACGGCTGTAATGAAATCAAAACAAACCAGGATCCCACAGAGCATTCCTTGTGATTATTAATTCTACGATTCTATGGTTTCTTGTTATTAGAAGGATGGTAGATAAATCTGTTGATGTAGTCTGTTTTGTTGCAGCATGATGTGATACCTACCAAGACCATTTATATAGTTGAACTTTGATAACTTTCTACTTATAGTAAGTCTGTATATATTCACAATGTTTTTACTTTAAAAGTTGATTTGTTTTCTTGCAGTTTTCACCATTCCATGCAACCTTATTGGCCTCTTGCTCCTATGATTTTACTGTAAGGTACAGTACTTTATTTTTAATTGGATAAAAATAGAAAGATAATCTATTTTAATGTGGCTTGCGATAGAAAACAGTTCTAGAGAGGACATGCTGAAGTGCAGTTAATGTTGCCATCAAATGTTTCATAAACTATGTTGAAAATGCACCGGAACTTCTGTGAATTCCCCTGGCTGCCCAGTATATCTGATACTGCTGAGAATTTTAAAGCTGATTAAAAGACCTGAAGAAGTGTAATATGATAGTGGGATTTCTCTAAGATACACACTGTCATAAGTCAATAAACTGTGAAGTACACTCCTGAATATCTCAGTCACATTCTTTGATCTATATTTTAATTTTCTAACATGAACTGAATGTATATTTCTAACATGGACTCCCATTTAGAAATGGGAGAAGCCCTCTTGCCTCCAAAAATGACTGCAAAGTTATCCCACTTGTCCAGATCATAGCAATTGATGTCACTTCTGGTTGTGTTCTGAGTGGTCTGACACCAGACATAGAAAGGTTCTGTTTCCAAAGGGAAATCTTGCTAATTCTCAGTGCTTGTACATGTTTCTAAATCATAAATCTGTACAGTCTTGTGCCATATATAAAGTTACATCATGAAGTTAGCCTTGTAAGCATTGTAGGAATTCTGTTTATTTTCGAAAGTTCTACTGGAAGAGCTGGAACACTGTTTTCTTTGAAGCTCCCAGCTCCCAGAATGCAGCTAACAGAAGCATGCAGGGGTGCAAAGGGGCTCTGAAGCTCTGCTATAGATGGTGAGGTACTGCTGGACATTGTACAGTGACAATGGTGACATTTCACAGGGACATAGTTACTGGAGCAGCTGTCCTTGGCAACCTCAGTAGCACTAAAGAGGATGTTGCCTTCTAGGTCTTAGCTGTGGGGAATGCCTGATGCCTCTTCCTGGGGCTGAGGGTGATGGTGGTGTCACCTGTGGAAGGTGTATTCTCTTTGAGGTACTGAGGGGAAGGAGTTGCAGGAGGAGATGAGCAGTCTGTACACCATCAAGGATCGTGAATGCAAGATTGACAGGTCTTTACAGATATCCCTGAGAGGTGAGAGCCCAAATCCCACAGTCCAAGGAAGGAGGAGAGACAGTTAGAGACTACGTTTCAAGCAGTAGACAATAAGGGTAAAGATTCTCTTTATGGGAAAAGCTGGAGATCTGAGACATCTGGCAACACACATTGGAGCTAGAGATTTAGTGCCCTGGAAGTGGATGAGCAACACCAGGCTCAGTCAGGGAAGGTGTCAGACTCAGGGCGAGTATCAGGGCAGAGTGACTATAATCTGAAGAGAATGAAAGCATGGGGATCAGAGAGGATTTTGCATTTTGTGTTTTGTGACCTGTGAAAGTGACCTTACACCTGAGTACAGCAAAGGAGAGAAATGGGGAATTAGAAGTCCATGTGTGGCAACAGAGGTATGGCCTCTTGGGGATTATAAAGAGATGGTGGAACCACTCACAAGACTGGAGTGCTGCAATGAATAAAGACTCCTCAAGAAAGAGAGGCAAGGAAGGCAAGGTGGTGATAATGGCAAATCTGTCTGTTTCCCGGTCCAGTTACTCCCTTAAATTTTTGGTCCCTACATGGGCTTATTCCTTTCAAAAATTATGCCTTTTTGTTGTAGATTAGAACTGGATGGTGAGATTATATAATACGCCTGCCCCCCACAGGCATGCCATTTTTTCACTAAAGGACTTAAGTGCTTGAGAACATTTCTTTATGTTAATTGTTATTATTTTGCTTACTGTAATAAGGTAGTCCCTTACCAGTGATACCCACTGGCATGTAGTCGCTGCTAGGGGCCTGACAGTGTAAGTACTGTGATGTACATATGCATATAACTGTCTAGACCACTGTACCCACATTCTGTCTTACATAAAATGCTTCATTTTGTTTGTGTTTCAAATGCATTTCTCATAGACTAGTGGTCTGTGGAAGATTATTTATGCGATCTTACTTAACATGCTTTACTGATGCTCTGCCAGCTGGTTTGCAGTGTATTGTTTCTCAAAAGACTTCTAGGACTAAGATGAAAAGTGGTTATTGATTTCTTGCAGTGGCCTTGTCTGAGCAATAAGACAAATAATCAGCATGCTGATGCATTGAAGTGACTTGATTGTGTTGTCATGCTCTTCTGTTTTTGACAGCAACTGTCTATCCTTCAGGTTTGGCTCTAACGCAATTCATGTGGTACTGAAACCTAGTGCAGTTTAGCTCTGACATATTCATATGTGGAAACTGTCAGTAAAGACAGAGAGCTCCTAGCTCTCTCAGTAATTACTTGTTGTGACTAGGGACAGAGGACAGGGTTGAAGAGATGAAATAAAGATTTTTAACAGTTTTCTAAAACTATTAGTTGTTGGGTTTGGTATAAGTGAACAAACAACAGAGAAGGCCAGGTGAAAGTCTTTGGAAAAACGTGTCACAAGCGAACTATTCTGCGTAATGGAGGAAACTTGTTACCATAAGACTTTGGGAACATCTCTTTTAAAGAATATATTGTACCTCTATCACATATCCTGTACTGTCATTTACAGAAAAGAATGTAGCTTACTGTAAGAAGTAGAGTTTACTTAGGAATGTTCAGAGTTTGACTGGATGCACCATACACTCTACATGCACATACACGCCCACATCCTGCCATGTATGCACATGAATATACACCACACATGTGTAGGTGTGTGGAGATAAGTATATGCACACAGTGTAGGTGTGTGGAGATAAGTATATGCACACATATAAATACATTTAAATTAAAGAATAAAAATCCTTGATAAATATACAAAAGACAGAAGAGAAGTAGGGATTCCAGTACACGGCATTAATTCTGGATCTTGTTGAACCTACTGAAGGGCTGTGACTTTTTAGTTCCATTTGATAGCAATTCATAGAACAGCATGGTGTGGCAGTCCTTTAGAAACAGATTCATTTCAGTGTTCTTTTAATAGCAGATTAGTTATGCGATTGCTCATTTATGTTCTTTAATGTTTCTGTTTGAAGTTCAGAATTATCTGCAAGAATTAACTTATAGTAGATAACTGGATATAGCATATTCTACTATGTAAGCTCTATAATATTAAATGTTACTGAAGCTTTATAGTTTGACCAGACAACAGCACATCTTAGATCAGATTACCAAACTACCGTGTAAGAGGCAGGGGTTTTGTTTGTTTCAAGTAGAACAGCTAGTTTGGCACATCATCACAACTGGATATCTAAAAGCAAAAAATAGTAGCTTGAAAGCAAAGTTAACAATGCTTAGCTTTATCCTTTGCAAACAGTATAGTGATTGCATCTGTACACTGTAGTCAAGCTACTGAAAAGAAACCTAGTTCACATGCCAACTTCATACTGGGAGCTAAGAAAAAGTTTTTACGTACTTGGGTATAATGGTTTGAATTTAACCCCTCTCCAGTAAATGCTTTGTTGAGACGAATTTTTTCTATGCAATTTCCTTACTCTTTGGAAGAGTAAGGAAAAAATGTATGTCAATTAAAGAGCAGATTTAACACAAACGAATCATTAAAATGCCAGGAAATGCACAAAGGACTGTAACATTTCCAGGACTTCTTTAGGTCTGCATGCATATTCTTAAACATTATCTCTATCAAAATTCAGTTTGGAAGAACATCAGAGTCATCTTTTACTGGAATAACTGTTTTGTGTTTTTGGACTCTTCACTATGAAAAAGAAATCTTGGTGCATTAGACACAGACAGTGCTCACCAAAATCTACACAGAAGATCTGATAAATTATGGAGCTTCATTAAGCTGGTATCAGGCCAGATCTTGAATTGTATTTACAGAAGCTTGCCCCTAAGGCAAAAAGGCAGCTTTTGTTAAAAGTTGTACTATACTGGACATCATCTCTGCAACACACTTTAAGGTAAACCACTGTCTCCAGCTCTTCATCACCATGTACAAGTTCAGTAACTTTGATCACAAATCTTATGGAATAAGGCTACTCATAAAAAAACTGGTTTTCACTTCAGTTAATTATCTTTATTATCCTTGTAGTAAGATATAATCCATAGTATTGCCTTAAGGAAGGTAGGAGATGTAGCATTAATTCACCACCTGTCTAATCTGCTAGCTCCTCATCATGAAGCAACATGCATCGTACTACCTAGTACAGACACTGCCTTTTTTCCCAGCTAGTGGTGAAGATGCGAGGGCAGGAGGTGAGGGTAGAGTGGGGAGGAGGACAAGATAGGAGATAGGTAGGAGAAACAATGTTTGGGTTCTAAAAGTATTTTGGTAGGGGAGCACAGGGCTTCATGATTCTGCAACAGGTGGTACGAAGTACAAAATCCAGGCTTTTTCTCTTCACATAATGCCTTGCTTAGCATAAGCAGTCCACTTGGAATATACGTGCATGTCATGGTTTGAGATAGCCTCTGGGGGAAAACAAGATTCAAACCACGACAACACTGCTTATTAATTGCATGTGAAGTGCATGTAAAATAAATAAAAAATAAACTAAAAAAATGAGGGAAAAGGTATACTTTTAACAATTCCATTGTAAAAACATTTTAAGAAACTGCACTCATATAGGTTTTGGGGTATCTTCAGTCAGTGCAGATGTGACTGAAGTTGTGACTTCTAGTTATAACGTACATGATATGGGTAAAAATAGCAGTTCTGTCTAAGTGACACACCTGTGATTGTACAGGCTGTACAGACCTGTAATGGACCCTAAAATCTTATGTGGTTGTCTGGCCCACTTTTTAAGTTCATGCTGCTGGCTGTGTAGACACAATTCAAGTAATGCAAGCACTTGCAAAGCTTGTGCTGTGAATGCCTGTACAGCCATACTGCTGGGGTAAACAGTGTCTTAGGAAATTTGCAGTGCTGTTTCAGTCTTCAGAATGTGATGGAGGTTGACTGTGAATATAATATTGTTGTCACCATTCTGGTTTTGGAAGCTGTGCTATAGACAGTGTTTCTCACTTTGGACTGCAAAGTTGTTATGAGAGCCATCATTAATTTGTCATCAATGGTTCTCAGTCCTGACACTGAACATTTTTTTGAGCTTTAGCTAGTAATTATTCTTATATTAAAAAAAATCAAAGCTCCCAGTCAGTCTGTTGTACTTGAACTGAGTTGCAGTACTCTTAAACTCTAAACTGCTTCTACCTTTTACAACAAGACTTTATAGAACAAACACCACATTGTCCTACTATTTTTAAAATTGATCAGAAAGTCTTTTCTAAGTTTTTATTCATGTAGCTCTGAAGTTAACTCCTTTAATCTTAGTTTTCAGTTATAAGCATCTGTCTTTCAAGAGTTAGTAGAGAGCTAGTGTGGTAAGGAAGGCTACCACTATTACTTAGAAACAACAAGACTTGTTTCCTTACCTTCTTAGGAACAAATGTGGGAGGATGAAAATGCTGAGGTGGTCTTTTGCTCCTCTCTCCTGCAAAATAAATTGTTTATCTTAGATCTCAGGTACTAGGAAAAAATTAAGAGGGTTGTTGCTATGACAAAGCCATTGTGCTGACACCAGTCTCCTTGTTTATGAAGGAAGTAACATCTACATATTAAACAAACTGACCCTGCTGGCTCCAGTGTTTGCTATTTTACCTGAATCGCTTTGAACTTACAGTTCTTTCAGTGTAGTTAGTCTGATAATCAGCTGTTCTTGTTCAGTATTTTCACTTTCCCAAATAAGAGCAAGGCAAAGAGACCTCTGTAATTGTTACAGAAGTAATAAAGCATATAATTGACCCCCGTGGGAAAATTTGAACTGTAGAAAATTCGATTACAGCTGCCAGCCCACAAAATATGCTGTGCTGTGCAGCCTATGGACTTTGCAAAACAGTATATACAACACAAGAAAGAGGAACTAATCTTTGATTTGTGGCATCATATGGGGTATTGTCAGTGTTTTATTATCTGAAAGTTCTATTCTGAATCCTTTTCTTTAACGACTGAGGTGTCTTTTACCTATATGTTGTCCCATCCACTCTTACATCTCTCTTATCCTTGCTGTTAATTGCATTCATGGACATTACGTCTAATGGGACAGTAGCTGGAAGAAGTAGAGCACCTCAGATGTCTATTTTCTAAGTATTTTTTATCAACCAAGGCTTGAAACAAAAATTGCTTTTTAAAATACGAACTAGTGGAATTAACTGTGTAATGCAGCTGATCTCTGTAGTATAAATTTGATATTAAATTACAATATTAAATTCTGTTTTACGAGAACACAATATGAATGACTGAGATCTCTAAATGAATGTGTCATTTTCATTTAAATAAAGACCCTATAGTTAATGACACCAAAAACTGAGGAAAAAATAATAAATTGTGCTAATGTCTTTCAGGGATAAAATTCCCCAGCCCTCAAGAAATATAACAAGTATTTTAGCCTAAATTTTTTTACTCTGCTTTAATAGTGTCCCAAAGACTGCTCCTCAGTGCCAACTTTGATCTCAGTTTCTGCAACAGGAGACAAAGATGGCTTTGCCCAGTGGGCTTTAATTTATGCAAATCAGCAGATGGCTTTGCAGGAATACGATTTGTTATGTTTCCTAAGTGGATGAGTTTGCTTTTTTAAATATCCTGGCAGCAACAGATTTGTCAATATCTTGCATTATATTTTTGAAATGGCCTTTCAATTACTTTAATTGTGGTTTGTTTGATTTTTTTTTTCCTCTCTCTCTTTCCCTTTTCCTCTTTTATTTTCTCAATAGATTCTGGGACTTTTCCAAGCCTAATCCTTTGCTGGAAACAGTTGAGCATCATACTGAATTTACATGTGGACTGGATTTAAGTCTTCACAACCGTGGTCAGGTAAGAGCTGTATGAATTTACTTTTTGCCTATTATAGCCACAATGGTCATGGCTGGACTGCAGGACTCATATCCTGAATAAGTCACCAGATTGCAGAAAGCTTCTGGAAGTGAGTCTGGCTGATTGCTTATTAAATAAACATCATTTCAGGTCCATTTTTATTTATAAAGCAGTTACTTGCATTGGGTAGGAAAGGAGGGCAGGACAGACAAAATAGCAAAATCAGATAACTGAAAGCCATGGTGAGCTCAGGGAAAATGAAGTAGTTTTGTTTCAGAAGGAAGAGTAATAGAGAAGAGCCCAGAATGCAAAGTTGAGATACAGAGCTTTCTTCCATCTATTTAGATTGTCGGGTTAAACATTGGTAGTGTCGCACATGATGCCTAGACCTGGTTTGTCATACTGTTTGGAGGACTGTAAGAGGCTTAATATGTGGTTGAAATTCTAAAATTCTAACTTCCTCAGCTATTATCGTAAATGAGTGGAACCCTTCATCAGTGGCACTTTTATTTATCTAGTGGTTCTGGTAGGATTCTGCTCTCCTTCTATTGATACAGTCATTTCTTGTAAGCAGAGGATTTTTTTTGTAGTATGAACTGGTGTTTTTGGACAAGAAACTCAGAAAATCTGAAGTTAATTATTTGCTTTAAAATGAGAAAGCCTTTAGTTTTCACTAGAAAGTACTGTAACTGAGTTAACAGTAACTAATGCATTATTTAATGTGCCACAGATATTACTTACATCTAGATTCCTCTTAAATTCAGAATGAAATGAATTTTTTATCCCAGATAAAAATCTGCATTTGTGGATGCATAACATCCACATTCAAATTCTGTTTGGACAAAGCAAATAAAACCATTGTAATTTCTGCTGATAAAAGGACACAGGAGAAGGGTATAAGTTTGGCAAAATACTTAGCTTAATGCATGGGGAACCATTCTAGCCAAATGATAGCTTGATGAGTTTTCTGCCTGGTTGGTTGTTCCTTTAATTCTTTTGCTTCAGTGGTGCTGCAGTAACTGTTCAGGAGGCCAAGCTGTGAGCCACATAGGGAATTTGTGAGGCTGGAAAAAACCTCTCAACGTTCAGGTTAATTTTTTTATTAATGCAGGTCAAGAATGCTTAAAGGCCACTTACTGGGAATTAAAACTTCATCCCAAGTGACTGCATAGATAGGATTCTACCTGAATTGGGTCCAGAGGGAGCAGCAAGCATAGCTTAGTACACTTAGGGCCTCACAGTGCTGCAGCTCTGCATGTGCTGAGCCCAGTTCAGCTTTCTACGAAGTTGGTGTGGGTTTTGCATTGGATCTGAATGAGGCAAGAAGATTTTCTTTTCATTTTGTACTGAGGATGTGATTACATCTTGACTGTAAGCCCATGGCTTCGTGGTAGATAATGAATTGAAAGAAAACTGCTGCACATGCACTAGTATGTTGAAAAAAAAAGGAAAATGATGGTGTGCATAACTATCAACATTAGGGCATTTGTGCATTCAGGTATCCTTTTTTCCATGCAGAAATTCTACAAGTCCAGTGTTGGACTTAATGCCCAGAATCTGTAAATCTGGGGTATATATCTGTATTTACTGCATGCCAATGTGCGTTCCAGACAGAAGTTTGGCATTTGCAACAGCTTTAATATTCCTCTGGTTTTTTCTGTTGAGTTCATTTAATCTATTGTGAGGGTTGGATATCACAGCAATGCAAAATCTAAATGTTTTGGTTTTTAAAAGAAGTTTAAAAACCTGTGATAGAATTAAACTCTCACTAAGTTAAAGAATGAACACAAGGGAAACTTAACCCTCATTTTTAAAGGAAGACCAATGAGACATCACCTTGAGTACTCTGTTCAGCTCTGGGGCTTGCAGCAAAAATAGGACATGGACCTGTTGGAATGAATCCAGAAGAAGGCCATGAAGATGATCAAGGGGCTGAAGCACCTCTCCTGTGAAGACAGGCTGAGAGGGTTGGGGTTCTTCAGCCTGGAGAAGAGAAGGCTCTGGGGAGACCTTATAGAACCTTCCAGTACTTAAAGGAGTCCTCCAAGAGAGCTGGAGAGGGACTTTTTACAAGGGCATGTAGTTATAGGACAAGATATAATGCCTTCAAACTGAAAGACGGTGAGGTAGGTATAAGGAAGAAATTATTTACTGTGAGGATGGTGAGACACTGGAATAGGTTGCCCAAAGAAGTTGTGGATGGAAGTGCTCAAGACCAGGCTGGATGAGACTTTGAGTGACCTGGTCTTGTGGAGGGTGTCTCTGCCGATGTCAGGGGGGTTGGAACTAGATGATCTTTAAGGTCCTTTCCAGCCCAAAGCATTCTGTGATTCTGTGAATGCTTACTGAATAGTTGCTTCCAGTATGAGCACATGCAGCCTTTCCCTGGCTTCTGCATCAATGCAACAAAGATAATTTGCTTTAATTGTATGCTGCTGTTCCCAATATGTAGGTTGTCTTCACGTCTGCTCTTTATCAATCTGATAATGAGCTCTATTGTTTATTTTATTCATGTATTTACATGATTTGTGATTTTTCATGTATGCTTTATAAGGAGTTACGACTTGAGATTTGAACTGCTTCTCTCCTTCAGGGAGAAGGAGAAGGAGCATCCAGGGAGAATGCAGGGTATTTTATTCGTAATGGACAAGCTATTCATTTATACTCAAATTAAGTATCATTCTGGTAATTTACCTTTGTTTTCATTCTTAATGATATTTTTGTTGTCTAGACAGATTGTTTTATTTGGCTTTGCCCAATGAACTTCAGCATTTTTGAAGTATCTTTTGCGTGTCAAGGGAAAAACTATCTGCACTATTGGAAAAATGTTCAAAATAGATATTATGATTAATTAGCTAACATAGGAATTATGAGACATTCCTGTGGAACTGACCGAGTTTTGAACAGAACCCTCAGGCACAGAGAAGGTACATGCAGGCAGGCTGGTTCTTGCACAGTATCTGCTAAGGGAGGCAATATGTGGAGAGAGATCTAGTCATAAGGAATTGGTTGTGAAAGGACCCATTAGTATTAGCTGGATGAAACAGAAAACTCCTTTGGCCTAAATTAAAGATTCTAGTTTCTGTTTTGGAGTGTGTGCCTCTATGTAAAGTAAGTGTTTTTTGAAAGCTTTGCATTTTAAAGATCAGCTGTTGTTTGGTTTAGTTTTTTCCCCCCACCATAATGTTAGTGTTAGGTTCACAGCAATTTGAAACAACAAACAAACTTTCAGATGCATAGAAAGATGGGTACTTCACAGTGCAAAGCATTAACAGAAATGATCCTCATGATATTCAGGGTATTTCTCTATTAAACTGCAAGTGCTGATGTGAGAGCTTGCCAGGCAGGTTGTCTAGGAGAAAATACTCCCAACTCCCCCTTTCAGCCAAAGTAGCTTTGGCACACACAAGAACAGTGACAAGACCCTAAGCACCAAAAATCTTTTAAATTTGTAATGGTGTGTAGCATTAAGAACTGAACAAATCTCTTCACCTTGTCAGCCACATTAAGAGTACGCAGTTTTTTAAACCAGATAAGTTCTTTCCGAAGTTTGAGGATAAGGGAAACAATTAAAGTTTGCTTCTTTCTATACACGCTAGATATGCATAGGAAGTATGTAGGGATTATAAAACTGGTAATCAGCTATGTACTATTCCTCACTTGGGGCTGTTAATGCTAGACCATATAGTGGAGTTGTACTCTGTAGCTCACTGGATTTCTTATTTCTCTCCTGATACTTACTTTCCCTGTATGTGATCTCTGAATGTTCTGATGAATTAAAATGTAATGCTCCTTTAAGCCTGTCTCTTACTGGGATTTTGCTGTGTTTACATTTGTGCTTACATGCTGTAGCTAACTTCTTTTGGTATTGTTTGTGCAGCTTTATTTAAAAGCAGCCTTTTTCTTATGCTGTAGGTTAATGTGATATGGCAGTCATGAATTAATTTTAGATGTCTTTAGGCAATCCATTAATGACACAGATAAAAAGTACAGATCCTGTGAACAGTCACTTCTTGTCTTGATTCTGAAATTATTTCAATAAGTATATGAAGAATAAAAAATGCATATATACCACAAATTTCTTTAAATCATGGACAGAAAAAATACCCAGCCATTTCTGTTGTAATTCTAAAGCTGTATTTTGCTTTACACAAACGTGAGAGATGCAGAAGCTCTGAATTTTGTCTGAAAACCTTTTTCAGCTACACCTCGCATCTGTTCTGAACTCTATAAAGCAGTCAATGGAAAGTATAAATTAATGCTTTCCATTGAGTCAGGCTTTCTGTCTTCTGCTGAGAATAGGATTAAATATCTAATGGGAACAGGAGAGGAATCTTTCCATTTCTCTATATTTTTATGTTGCACACAATGACATTCCTAAGTTGCAAGGATACGTGATTTTTAACGGATGTGATGGCAAGTGGTGTAGTGGCTCAGAACACTTGATATGCGAAAAGCACGTTAGACATCTGTGACGTGCCAAATCAGAACAAGACTTCATGACATACAATACTGAGCTAGCTCCCTTAGGAAATAAAAAAATGTTCTGCACCAAATGAGGGTAAGCCAAATGTAGGTTCTGTAGTTCAAAATCATCTTGTTACCTGAATGCATGTTGAAGTCTGGGTTTTAGAATCACTTATGTACAGCACAAATAGCGATCACTTACGATTTGCTTTTACTGTGAATGTGTGTGTTTGGATCATGATTACACTACAAATAGACAGCTGTCTTTCTAAATAGTTATTTCTGTCAACATAGGTTGGGAGGAAACTTGTTTTCTCTAGTCCTCTGTCTGGCTGCACCTCCTTATTTTTCCAGTTCTCCTCCCCTCTGCCTGATGGGGTTGGGGTGAGCGAGCAGCTGTGTGGTACTTCATTGCTGGCTGGGGTTAAACCATGATGCCCAATCCATAATACCACATATTATGTATGATACATTGATAATACCAGTGGAGGACCCATGACTCTTCTGCTCTGTGTTACACTGTCCTTGTGATTCAGCTGTCCTGAACCTCCAGCTTCTTCTCCCTAAAGCTGCAGGGTATCGCCAGCACATGGTGCCAAACCACAGTCTGCTCCTTCCTTGCGCCTGGCTAAGAGGCAGTTAGAACTGAGCAGAGGTGCCTGCTTTGTAGCATCGGTCTGTTGATCCCATGAAACGTTTCTGTACTGATGGTATTATGCATCACTACAATTTCAAAAGCTGTAATTTCTTACTAGTTGGAGGGACATCGTAGCCAAACTGTATATACTTGAGCTGCATGCCCTGAAGGTAACTTGATATCTGGTTCTAAATTCATCCAGTTTTATGGAGAAATTTTTGATCATCTGTCAAGTGTTCGGTGTACAGGTTTGTTCTACTACTTGTTTTCTTTGAGCACCTTTTGCAGTGTGCTGCATTAGTTGTGCCAACACACGAAGCAGGAGAACGAACAGGAGGGGCTGCTGAAGTTGGCTTAACGGGTATAGCCAAATATAAGTGCAGAGGATGTCTTTAGTGAGGCTGTTTGGCTGTGTATTTTGCCATTCATTTAAATTAATTGTTCACCCTCAGCAGGCCCAGAAATATTGATTGTTCCATACAAAAATGGAGTTATATCTTGTGGAAATGTGCAGAAAAACCGACTTTCTCTGCTTTTTTCTTTTGATCACTTGCTCTTATCTTTTACACTTAATTGCCAAGGAACTGATAGCTTCCATCCAGCTGTTGTGGCTGTCCCACTGCTATAATTATAACACTATCTGTACTTCATTTTAGTCTCTCCTTATGGTCCTTCCCCAAGATGCTACTAAAGTTATGTAGTTAGTGATTCTTTGAGATAAAAAGAGCCTACTTAATTTCAGAGTGGATTTTTTCATGAAAATACTAGATTTCACCAGCTGCAAATGTTAAACCAATTTGAACATCTTCCAGAGTTGGAGAGACTAAAAGAAGGTGACATTTCTTGCTGGTGCCTATAGTGTGTCTTTCCCAAACTGTTAAAATTGAAAGTTTCACTGTGTAAGTCAAAGCCAGCCACTCATGAGTAATGATCACTTTTTGCCATTAGCAGCTAAAGTCTCTTCCTAAGGTGTTTGGAAAGGTTGCTGTCAGGCATCACAATTCTGAAATGCAATTTATCCATGCAAGTGTATGGAGAGGAAAAATGCACTTTGATTCTGAAGTATTGGGAAGGGTGGGAGGCAGTATTTTCTTTCTCCTTAAGAAAGAAATGGATTTCTTATGCAGTGTTTGGAACATCTGTTTCTGATAACTCTAGTTTGAACCTAGATCTTTATAAAAAGTTCTTTTCCAGGGTTTGTTTTATTCTGTCTTTACTGGAAATAATAATTAAATTAAGGTGTGTTTTTTCAGAATTAAATTAAAAAATACTGGTGTTACTGCACATTAAAAATTAAAAGTTATAATTTGGAAACTCACATCACTTTCACTCTTGTGTAAAGGTTAACATCATATGCAGTTCACTCTGGCAAGTGTTAACCAAACAGGCAACAGCAGTGGTTCAGATTTTCTAGACCAAAATAGGTATTGAATGAATTTAGTGGATCATGCATGATCCATTATGCACTTGACCAATCAGTTTTAATGCTCACCTGTGAAAGTAATTTGATGAGTAGCAAACCTAATAGCTTGTTTTATCTCCCCTTAATCTCCATCCCACTCGCTTAGAGGATGCTCAGGATACCTCAAAAATACATAATAATGATATAAATAGACCGTTAAATTCTGTTTGAGAAGACACAGAAGATGAGAAACTAAAAGAGAAAGGGAAACACAACATTAATGGAAGTCAAGAACTGAATAATTTTTCTATTGTCTTTTCTACAGAATAAAAAAAAAGACAGGTCTTATTAGTTTTATTTGAAAATAGGATGGGGAAGAGCTGAGAAATGGATCACTCTCAGGCACATTTACGTATTATTGTACGATTTATTATGAGCACTCTGAAAGCCGCATTAGTTCTGGAAATATTAATCTAGAGAGGGCTGTACTTTGTTCTGATTAAACCTGTTCTTTGTTCCTGTTCTGAACTCTTTAAGTTATTAGTTGTTATTTTGAATGTATTTAATCTTGGTTAGGGCGTGGAGATTTAGTACGCCTTCAAATACTTAAAGTTAGTAGCTAACTTTGGAGTTTTCTCTTGTTCTCTTGCTTCTGAGCAGTAAAGAGGCAGAATGTTATGCAGGTAATTGCACTAGACTGAGTGGATTGCCCTGGGATGCTGGAAAAGGTCTAAGTCTATTGCGAGGCAAGATGATTGCGATGAATAGAAAACAGAGAGCCTGTCGAGGGATTAAATCAGTTAGTGAATGGAAATGACTGATATATGAATGGATGTCTGTATTAGATCAGTTGGTGGAAAACATTGTTATACTCTGGGACAAGGATAAACACTTCAATAAAATACAGGATAGCTGTTTTAGTTGAGTTAAACTATGATTTTCTAGTCAAGCAATCATCTTCCTGTGATGACTGCAGGTTTTCATTTGTGTACTTGCTTTTTGGCTTTACTTGAAGAGAAATACAGTGGTCCTCATCTCTACTGGCAGACAAATTGACATGATATGTACTCTGCAGTAATAACCATACAGTACCTTTAGTGTATATGCTAGTACTGCAAATTTGCTACTAAAATAAAAGCATTAAAGATAAAAGTCATTTTTTTAGGCTGCCTTTGTCACAAATAGCTTTAGTTACAATGAAAATTACCAGGTTTAGAATGCTTTTTCTATTTGCATTATTTCTTGATGTAGTTTACCAATCAGTGTAACATAAAATATTCTTGTTTTACAGTTAAACTCTAGTTATTTTCCTTTTCCCTGTAATTTATGGTAGTTGAAAGTTGCTATAGTAGAATTACATTCTATAGCTTGATACAAGACCAATTCAGTTTTCATAAATGATAATGAAAATTGCATGGCATACAAAACATGCCATGCAAAATAGTCAATAATGCAAGAATATGACAGTTTATACAGTTCCTTGCAGCTGAAATAAACTGTCCTCTGCTAGCATGTCAGTTTGAAAAAAAAAAAAATCATGCACCTTCTAAAAACTGAAGTCAGTGAGATTTGTTTGAATCTCAGAGTAAAATTTGTCCCTAAAGCAGCAGACATTTTTACAGAAAGACAAACCTCCATGCCTTTATGCTCCTAATGCTGAGGACTTCTGTCAGGTAGGCAAATAAAATGTGAGTCCAATTTCAGTTTTCCTTTGTACTTCATCCTGCCACAGGAAGATTTTCTTCACCTGTTAGTAACATTACCTCATTGATCAAAATATAAACTCTAGGAAATTGCAACTTTTTGTATGTCATGTTTATTTACTGTAGTGTGCTGGATCAGCTCTCGTCCCAATGAAATTTCTATCCCTATTTTAATATTTAGTTTATTAAAAAAAAAAAAGGCTAAAGTGCTTTAAAGTATGTATTAAAAATGTTCACGTGTCTCATTAGATCTGACATTTGTAAATACTTTTAAACCACTTATATTCCACATCCTACGTTCCCCTGTTCTGGGGAAAGGCACACAGCAGTCATAAGACCACTGTATAAGATATATCATAAGACAAAATGAAGGAAGACATTTCATAAACTGATGCAATAGCTGCATGAACAGGGACTTCTCTTTATCTCAGGATTCATCTTAGTTGTTTGTATTTGAGGCAGTGATAATCTGTGAGATACTGCAAAGGGGCACGTAGCAGCTGTCCATCAGTGAATGCTGGCTGCTACACTCTTAGGTTACAGTTGTCCCCTTTTTTTGACAGTCTTGGCTGTATTTTGAAGGAATATGGAGAAATGGAAATGCTATTACGTTTTGTAATGCTGTTCCATGCTGTAGTGTCCCAGTTTTCCATAGGTACCTGTTTGCTGTTCTTCGCATGTGTATTTTCATCAAGGTTTCTGATATCAGTATTTCATTACAGGCTTCCTGCTGCACAGGAGAACTTGATTCACTGTTATTTGCTGTAGCTTTTATTTTCCTTTTGTTGTGTGGCTGTTTTCACCTTTCACCATCAAGTCAATGAGTTGGGCAGCTTACCACAAGTGATCCTTTTCAAACTCCCTTTTAGTATCCCCTGTTTATTTTTAGTGCTGCTAGATTAAAAGGTTCTGTAACTATATTTGTTCAGAGGCTGTTTCAGGGATGCTAATTACTTTGATAACAGGTGGGAATTCCCATGGGATTTTTCCAAATGTTATTTCTGTTTCTTGTTTCTGTATGAAAGTAAAAAGTATTGCCTATAGAAATACAGACATTGATCTATAGCTATGGAGAATAGTAAAAAACCTGAACTTTATGTGATTGCCAGTTTCTATACAGCATTTAGTGGAGAACACATTTTCTTTTTGGTATTATTTGGGAGACTGCAATGCAGCAGAACATTATGCTACAGAAAGCTCTATTATGTCATATGAATAGACAGACACGTTGTCAAGAGTTTTTTTGACCCATTTAGATGTATGTGGAAAGTACTTCAAATAACTAAGTAGAACCAGCTAAGGAAGCAGTAGAAATGAATAATAGTGCAGTATAGTAAACATAAAATGGGCTAATTATAGTCTGAAATCAAATATTGTAGATGAATTTCCAAATTTTTAGTGTGCAGCTGTTCATTCTGGCTCTAGAAGAGAACAGGAATTGCAGTCTACAACAGAAGGAAGCTTGTTGTGCAGAGGATCCAATACTGTATCTTTTGTGATCCCAACTGGAAATGACATTGTAAAGATAATGCAATATGGATTCAGCCAGATTTACTGGAGTATATTTGTGGACCTCATCAGCTTTTTCTCTTTAACTCTTCTCTTTCTTCTTCTCTTTGCCTTAGTTCTTGTCTCCCGCAATATTCTGTGAATATATATTATAGGTCATCTTTTTGAGTAATTGTCAGTGTGGTTAACCCTTTCACTTTGTTACAGACTCTAAAGTGAGGCCCCCAAATCTCAGTGCTCAGCAAATAGACATCTCTCATCTCAACAAAAGACAGTACAGTGATCTCCTAGCTTATCAAGTGTGAGACTGAAATTCTGGCTTAATTCTTCAGGAAACTTCCTGTATGATTTTGTTGAACTTCTTTGTTTCTCCATTCCTCCACAATCCATTAGGAAAATGTCTGTAATAAATTTCTGTACCTGTAAGTGTAAGAAAGTTGTTCAGATCTGCTCATGAACTGTTTAGATATCATGGTAAAAGTATCCTGAGACTGTAAAAAGAAGAAATATGACAAGGTCTGGACTTTTGTGTGTCCTTCCTTAATTTAATTCTCAAGGAACGTTCTTTAGCCTATTTGGAATAATCAGTTCAAACCCAAAGATTTCCCAGCTTTCCTCATGAGGAGTATGAAAAAGAGGAAGTTGTTAATTTTCATGCACCTTTGTAAAGTTAAGACAAAGTTTTAAAAAAACAAAACAAAACCCATCTCATTATTATATAATTTTGAAGCATTGTAAATCAGAGTACTGACTGGTATTAACTCCACAATATGCATTAAATTCTAAGTTCCCTCTGTTTTTTGTAAAAATTGCACTTATGAAGGATCTAAACAGAATTCGTTTGCTTTGTAGGTGGTGGACTGTGCTTGGGACGAACTGGTCAAGATCTATACTCCATCATGTCTGGCAGTTCCTGTTTAGAGGAAAAGTGATGATCTCACACACCAGGAACCTTTCTCTCTTTCAGACTTGTGCTAAAGTGTCAACTGTATCACTAATCTTAGTGTCTCTTTTTAAGTGAAACTGCTTGAATGGAGTGTTGTGCACTTAAACATGTGGAGATTTTAGGGCTTGGTTTACTGTACGGGTAGTACTTGAACTAGCAAAATGTTTAACAGCCACTGAATGGCTGAAGAGTGGCCATAGCAGATATGAGTGGTGTCTTTAGAGTCAAGTCACCCATGCAGTTTTGTGATCTGTCTGGCTAATGATGAGAGCAGAGGCCTGAATCTTCTTGTTCGTTATAAAGAATAAAAGTAACTGGCAGTGTATTTTGATAATGTCACTGTAGAAAAGAAAAGAAAGGGGGGGGGGGAAGAAAAGAAAATAAAGGCTTTTTCACTGTAAAGTTTGTATCACTCAGATGCATTATATGTTTTGCTGTGACTCATGTTGCATTATTTTCTTTTGCAATATGATGAATACTCTTGATTGACAGTAAATGTTGTAGTTTATAGCCAGCTGATTCATTTGACCTTTCTGATTGCTGCTTCAAAAAGATGATAAAGATTATTTTCATATATTTTTTCTGTTAGATCTTCTTGAGTAAAATGGTTGATGAAGTTACGTAGAAAGATACTCTGATAATAGAGAAAATGCTTAGGAAAAAAAAATGAAATATATACAAAACTAATTGGATGACAATCCTCAAGATTTAGAGATAGGGCAGCCATCTCTTCTATTAGACTTGTCTTTTATTTTCATTTAGGAGGTTTTTCCAAGAAGTAGAAGAGGAATGTGACCATATATTCAGTGTTTCTGGACCGCTGACAGCTCAGCCAAAGGGAGAGCTGATGTCCAGACCAACTGAACCTATATATATATATATGTGTGTGTGTGTGTGTGTGTGTGTGTATATATATGTATATATATATATATGTGTATATATATATATATGTATATATATATATGTGTGTGTGTGTGTGTATATATGTGTGTATATATATATATATATGTATATATATATATGTGTGTGTATATATATATATATGTATATACATATATACATATATATATATGTATATATATATATATGCAGATGAACTACATGACATAAACATAGCAGATCCAGCATGGCCAAACTATTACACATATTATAATATACCCAACATGTTATAGGTACGTTGAATACTTTGCATTCCCGTTTTGAGTCCTCAACCCACATGCTGGTATTTTCATCTAAGTTTTCTTGGGCAAATAGAGATGTTCAGTTGTTACGCTTCCCCAGTCACCTTTGAATAGTCTTTTAGGATCCAACTGTGGTAGTACTGCAGTGCTCATTGGTATATGTTAGGCTTCTCTCCTGGTTTACTGCTAGCCTTTTTTTTTTTTTTTTTACCTTCTTAAAGCCGTCTCCCTTCTGCTGTTAACCCACGTTAACATCAAAAGACTCTTTGCAGGTCAGGTCTTTGCAGATCTTTGGTCAGGTTTTCATAGTCTGCTGTTAATGAATGCTGTACACTTCTGGGTTGCACCACTCATAGATCAAGCAATAGCAGACACTTCCAGATCTGCTGGATGCTTTGAAGCAATGAAAGGAAGAATTCAGCTGAGCTAAGACCTGAAGTTGCAGGGAAAGAATGATTCTTCTATCTTGGGGAAGGAGCTGGGGAACTAGCAGATATCCACAGGGAGACATTCATATATTGATTTGATGTATAGGACAGGACAGGGAGAAACTTTTTTCTACAACAGATAATTTGGATCCCAATAGGATCTTGTATTTTTCTGAGTCAGTACAAACTGCCCCCAAAATACCATCTTTTTGAGCTGAATTAATAACAAAAAGTTGATTTTCTTTTTTTTTGTAACATTGTGCTGCACCAAATCCCCAACATTTACTGCACTTTAATTCTTTGTGCTGAGGAATAATGCAGCAATAAAGCTGTGCTGCATGCAGCTTTCAGCAGTACCATGGACCATAAAATCTAATTTCAGGCATTAAAATTGATTATTTCAACTTCAATAGTTACTCCACTCTTCTGTTTTATCTCACTTTTCTGCTTTGACTTCAGCTTACTTGTCAAACTGGAACATTTTGGTGGTGAGTTAGTATTTCATATGCATGTTTCTGGGGGGACAGAGGGAGTGGGATATTCCAGAATGCTGCCATAGCATAGTTGGAAGGGAAAATTTAGAAAACCTAATGCAGGGGAAAAAATAATGGAATTCTGAACATGCACACTTAGCACATAGATTAAACTTTTCCTCAACTGCCTTCTGTCCCCTCATGTCTAGTTAGCTTCAGTGCTGAGGGTTGCTGCATCCAGATTTAATTCTCTTGAAAGATGAGCACATCCAGAAGATGCACACAGTAAATAAAAACTGTGGCCTTTAGTCTTCCTGTGTGGTCTTTGAATGGAGAGAATGCGCTGTAACATTTCTGCACTGTAACAGAAAAAAAACAATCTGGCAATAGTTGTTGCTGATTCTTAATTCTCAGGGAATATTTGCTATAGTTGTTTTAAAGAAACAATTTTTATTTTATGATCAAAATATTAGCTTCCAATCTTTTTTTTTTTTTTTGTCTACTGAAACATTGTTTAATGACAACAGTCTAAAAGATGTAACGTGTTCTACTTTTAAACTTGCTCCTGTGGAAGATTTTGGTTTTTTGGAGTCTGTGGGTTTCTCTTTGGTTCAAGAAATATACTGATTAACCAAGTTCTTAAAGAGTGGATTAAAGAGTGGATTTGTTGTTCTGTAATGCTATTAAATTAATTGCACACAGTATCTTTGGCTATACTCTTGTGTTCACTTCCCCAATTAAGAAATGTCAATCAAAAAGTAAATGCAGAGAAAGATACTGAGAGTATCTTGTAAGTAGAGTACTGTAATCATGGTTTATCTCTTGTATGAATACTGGGTGATGGTCACATTTTTCCTCTGTACTTCTAGGGACCATACTTTATGCAACTTTTCCTAGCTGTATGTCCCATCAGGTCTGCCTTTTGACAAAGGAAAGCTATTTTAAATGATTCTTTGTGTCTGCTTGTGCAGAGTATGTGACAGTGAAGAAGTGATCTCTTTCTTCTAGCCAAGTACAGTGCTGGCCTCAGATTTTGCTGCATAAGCACGAGTGTACTAACACCTTTCAGTAGTACTGCTCAGCTTTGAATGTGCTCAGGGTTGTGGGATAGGGAATGGATACAACTCTGCACAATGCTTCCCCAGGAGACCTCATGGTCAAAGCAAATTGTCCATTAAACATTTTGTATAGATCTTTACCATTTTCATCCAAGAAGCCATTTTAAAAAACCCTCTGCCCTTAGGAAGACACCAGTTTGCTCCAGGTATTTTTTTTCCTCTCACCCATTGTACTTAGGTGAAATGCAAAACTGAGCATAATTTCCATTAAAGGATTAGAGTTAAGGCATCATAATCATCTCTTCAGGATAAAGAACCACAGAGCGATTCATGACTATGATCTGTGCCCCACTGCTAGGCCAAAGTTGTGTAAAAGAGTCAATTTACGAAGTAGGCACCCACTGTTCTCTGGACACCAGAACAACTAGTGTAAGGGAAGTACCTTCACTGCAGTGTCACGTCAAATGACGTTTCTCTGTTGCTTTATCCAATTCCTTCCCACTGAAGTGCAGGAAAAGACATTTTTTCTGACTCTGGAGTGGTAGAGAGGCCATGGGATTGAACACTGGATTCTGGCCTGAATCCGTGTTGAGAAAGGGATGGTTCGGCAAGGGACAACAGCTTCCCCTCCACCTCCCTTTGCTATCTATACACAAGACTAATATTAGCAATGCCATGAGAGATGTTGCAAGAGATGCTGCCCTTGCAACACAGATGAGTACCAAAAGTGGTACTTGGACACTTGAGTTTCCAAATTCAGCATTGGTGCAGCCTCACTTTGAGTACTCCATGCAGTTCTGGGCACCACAATATAAAAAGGATGTGAAGGTCCTTGAATGTGTCCAGAAGAGGACTGCAAAGCTGGTGAAAGGGTAAGAAGGCATATTCTGTGAGGAGAGGCTGAGGACTTTGGGCATGTCTAGTTTGGAGAAAAGGAGATTGAGGTGTGACCTCATCATTCTCTGCCACTTCCTGAGGAGGGCAAGCGGAGAGGGAGGTGCTGATCTCTTCTTCTTGGGATACAGTGATAGGATGCATGGGAATGGTTCAAAGACACACCAGAGGAGGTTCAGACTGGACATTAGGAAGCATTTTCTTACCAAAAGGGTAGTCAAACACTGGAACAGGCTTCCTAGAAAAGTGGTCAATGTCCCAAGCCTATCAGTGTGCAAGAGGCATTTGGACAATGCCCTTAACAACACGATTTAATTTTTGGTCAGACCTGAACTGGTCAGGTAGTTGGACTAGATGATCATTCCAGATTCCTTACAAGTGAGATAGTCTGTTAAAATTTTTATGCTTCTGTTTGTTTTTCTGTTTCTGTCAGAGAAGTATGAAGTCCCCAAAGCAGATTCGCAGCCTGAAGTGAGTCAAGAGACTCACTTCTCTAGCAGTAATTTCACTGGGGAGGGGACTAAATTTTTTCTTCCAGAGGTTAAGCTTAGGTGGAGTCCAGATTACTAGAGTATTTCCAGAAAGAACAATTAGATTTTTTTCCATCTGCATTCATTTGGCAGAAGGAGCTTTTTTCCTCCCATGTGCAAACACTGTCATGGTGATCCACACGTTCCTTTACATTGTGCTGCATGTGGGCTCAGGGTGAGTCCAAATGGAGGCTGGTGTAAATGTGTTGGCACATTTCTTCAGTGGGTTCTGAAGCCAGACTTGGACTCCAGTACCTATGGTTTCCTTTCCCTCATTACCAATTTTCATCTTCAGACATTCATACTCAATGTGTACTTTGTTTCATTTTATAAACCTTGTCCTGCCTCCTATCCCCTGCCTGTACCAGCTCCACTGTTAGTTCTAACCCAGGAAAGTTGTAACACATCCTCTTTGGTGTGACTGATCTCTGTGACCACTGAGAGCTTATTACTGTGCCCAGCACTAATCCTGGGCATACACAGCTGTTCCTGGCTCAGACAAAGAGACCAGTGCTGTGGGTCCTGTGTGCTCTTTTTGCCACTCCTCCATACTAGCGTGCTCATTTAGTGCACACTTGCTTGCTTGGCATTCCAAACACCTGCCCTACTCTTGCTGGGAACTGTTGGCATCAGCACCCCTTTCCTGTGATTGCTACAGGTCTTACCTAACACCAAACAAGAGTTTCCAGGGAAATGGCTGGGAAGAAGGACAGCTGGCTTTGGAAGCTGGGGGTATCTAGTGAGGTCTGGGAAATGAACTAAGACTGAAATACAATATTTTTCTGCAGAAAACTCACAGAAAATAGTTATGCCTTTTTAATACTGATGAAATGCATGGGGTGCTTGTGCAAAGTTCTGTACAAGCCCACAAGAGCTGGCAATCCTTGTCAGGATCTGCCCCAATCTTTTTATGACAAGTCTTCTGAAAACAAGCTTTGGGTATCAAGTGTGCCATTTTTTCCCAAGCTGGCTCTTCCTAATATTGTTCCCATGAAGAGGCAGGAGGCTGGTTTTGTTTAAAATAAAGAATAATTTTGCTAATCTCATATTGATGAGTGAAAGGCATTCTTACTAGTGAGAGAAACCTAACATGTATAATGTTAAAAGAAGGCTCAAGATTATAAGGCAGCTCTGAATAGAAGTATAGTTTTTAATTCCCTTGCATTGCCTGACACTTCTGGAGACTGGTAGAGAGAACTGCTTTTGCTTTTCCTCAGAATCGAGGTGGTCTATTGCAGTCTCTTATTAAAACCTTAATCTGGCAAGTCGAGAGAAAGAGTCAGCTTATTTAAACTTTATGATGCTTTAATACATCAATTTCAGAGACTTTGTGTGGTTGCCAGTTTTTAGTGACTTCTCAAGGAAAATCCCCCTGCAAGAACCCGTTTCTTCCTGCTTTCTTAGCAGCCGTTCCCCTCTCTCCGACGTCCCCTGCCTGAGAAGGGGTTCCCTTGGACAAGCCGGGCGCGGCCGGGACCCCGACGCGGGGAAACGGGGGCTACGGGACGAATGTTGCCGGTATGCTCGATGCATGCTTTTTCCTGGAAGGCCGTATAATTTTGAGGAGAAAGAAGCGGTACCCTCCTGCTTGTGCACGCGGAGGGGAAGCTGCACTGATCTCCCCGCTCCGAGAGACGTGAGGTTTCCGACGGGTCTTTCACGTTATTTTGGGGCCAGAGGCACTCCGCCGCGGAGCTGCGGGTACCCTGCAGTTATCCCCGGGGGGAAAGCACCGCGGTGCCCGCTACCGCTGCACTCCCTCCTACACCCGACCGGGTTCGGGAGGGCTTGCGGGCGGCGGGGGGTCTTTCCCACTCCCGCTGAGCCAGGCGTGCTCCGGGAGACACCGCGGGGCGAAGCTGGGGGGACACCGAGGGCAGGGAGGGCGGGATGGAGGACACCGAGAGCGGCGGCGCAGACACCCTGGGGATGGCGGGGGTAGGCACGGGGGACGGGGAGGGGACGGGAGGGGGCACGCGGAGGAGGGAGGACACGTAGGGGGCGGCGCGGGGGGTGCACGTCGGGGGGGGGGTGGCTGCCCTGCCGGGAACGCGTCCTGCCTCCGCCCGCCCCCCGCCTCCGCTCGGCCCCGTTCCCCCGCGCCGCCGCCGCGGCGGGTGGCCGGGCGGGTGGCCGGGCGGGCGGCAGAACCGCGGGCCCTGGCGGCGGGGCCGTACGCGGGGAGGATGCTCCGGTGGCGGGGCCGGGCGCGGGGCGTCGCGGTGGCGGTGGCGCACGGGCTCTGCTCGGGCTCGCTGAACATCCTGCTCAAGTTCCTGCTGGCCCGCTACCACTTCGCTTTCCTGACGCTGCTGCAGTGCCTCAGCAGCGCGGCGGCGGCGCTGGGGCTGGAGGCGCTGCGGCGGCGGGGGCTGGCGGCGCTGCCGCCCTTCGGGCTCCGCCTGGCGCGCCCCTTCGCCGCCGTGGCTGCCTTGGCCACCCTGCAGTCCACCCTCACCCTCTGGTCCCTGCGCGGCCTCAGCCTCCCCATGTACGTCGTCTTCAAGCGCTGCCTGCCCCTCGTCACCCTCGTCACCGGCGCCCTGGTGCTCCGCGACGGCATGCCCTCGCCCGGTGTCCTCGTCGCAGTCCTCATCACCACCTGCGGCGCCGCCCTGGCCGGTGAGTGCGACCGCGGCCGCGACCGCACCGAGGGGGACGGGGCGGACCGGGATGCGGCGGGACGGGGCGAGCGGCCGCGCCGCGGAGCGCCCCGACGGGGCCACCGCCTCTGCAGCGGCAACCACGGCCGCTCCGGCTCGGGTTTGGGTCGGGACGAGGAGGGCGGCGGGGGGAAAACCGTGAGGATACGGCTGGTGTGCAGTCCTGGGGGGACAGCTGCGACCCCACGGGGGCAGGTGCAGCCTTGCAGGGATGGATGATTGGTACATTCTTGCAGGGCTCGGTGCATCCTTATGGGGATCGGTGTAAACCTGTGGTCCCTTTCTAGGGAAGGTGCAACCTTATGGAGGGATGCATAGTCTTATGGGAAGTGGGTGCACCTACAGGGGTAGATGTAATGTTCTGGGGGCAACTACAAGCCCATGGGGGCAACTGCAGCCATACTGCAGTAGGTGCAATCTTACAGGGGTAGATGCAAGCTTAGGGGTCAGCTGCAACCCTCTGAGGCCAGGAGGACCCATGTTGCTTTCCAGCCGAGGTGTAGGTGGGCTAGGAAGCAAAGCTGGTACTCTGTGCCCTGGCAGCACTCCTGAGGGCTGTCCCAGAGAACAGAGCACACGCACAATGACTAGTTTAATATGCAAAGAGGTCTGATGGGGCTCAGAAGGGAAGGTCTCGCTTCAGGGACCCCACAGGGGTCTGTTGCTAGAGGGTGCAGAATGGCCAGTGAGTTGGAGGGCAGGCAGCCTGGCCGGCCAGAGCTGGCAAGTGTCTGCGCTGGCAAGAGGACGTTCAGGGTTGCTGTGTGTATGTGCGGTTTCAGCTACAAATCTCCCACAGTGTCTTCACAAAAGGGAGAAAACAATCTGATTTTGACTGTGGGATTTAGGGGGGGCATGAAAGACATTCAGTAGGTTTGCAGCTTGAAAAAAAAGCAAATGAGATATCTGCTGAGAGGCAAGTGTGTCCAGCCTTGGGACAAGCATAACAAGTCCTAGGAGTTATGGAAAGTGCAATGATGTCTATTTCCTAAATATCCCTCTAGTCCAAAACAGTGCTCTCTTTCTGTCTCACATGCAAAACGCATGCTTATTTCTCTCTGTGACTCCTGACAGGAGCTGGTGACCTGACTGGGGATGCCATGGGCTATGTGACAGGCGTGCTGGCTGTGCTGATACATGCTGCCTACCTGGTGCTCATTCAGAAAACCAGTGTAGACAGTGAATATGGACCCCTGACAGCACAGTACGCCATTGCTGTTTCGGCCACACCTTTTCTCATCATCTGCTCCTTTGCCAGCATGGATTCCATCAATGTCTGGTCCTTCCCAGGGTGGAAGGACCCTGCCATGGTATGCATCTTTATTGCCTGTGTCCTGATTAGCTGTGCCATGAACTTTACCACCCTTCACTGCACTTACATTAACTCGGCTGTGACCACCAGCTTCGTAGGGGTGGTGAAGAGTATAGCCACCATCACGGTAGGCATGGTGGCATTCAATGATGTGGAGCCCACAAGATTATTTATAGCTGGTGTTGTGGTCAATACCTTGGGGTCTGTCATTTACTGCGTGGCCAAGTACATTGAGACCAGACGGCAGAGCAATTATGAGGACCTGGAGAAAGAAGCTAGAGAAGAGGAGGGGAAAAGGCAGGCTGGGGACCAAGCTCTGTTTGCCATGGAGGCAGTTTCCCCGGGGAAGGGGGCTGAGGAAGCACCAGTGGAAGGATCAGCCACAGGGGACAGCCAGAGCGGAGAGGAAGAGAAGGACATCACTGAGAAGTCTGCCAAGGCACCTGTGCTCCAGGGAAAATTTACCATCACACAAGAAGTGAACAGGAGCTCGCTGAAAGAAGCCTATCTTGGAGTATGGAGGTTGGTGAGGGGTGCTAATTATATAAAGAAGGATTATTTGATAGAAAATGAAGAGCTACCAAACCCTTAAAAAGCAGGTTTGAAAACTATTTCTTGAGGACAGACACCTGGTTCTCTGTACAGGGGAAAGGCAGAGCATACATTTTACATCAACGCTTACAAATCCAAATCATGCAGGATGACTTTACCTCATTGTCAAAAAGCAAAAGGTCATAGTTTGCTCATGCTTTGGGCTTGCTTTCAGCTGCTTTCAGTACATCACTTTAGTCCCACCTCAGCTAAGGTGTGGAGTCCTCTGCTGCAGACACAGAGAGAGAGTTGGGTAATGGGAAGTCATGGGGTGCTTGCCCAGCAGCCTGGGCTATGAGGGACATCAGCACCATTGAGTTAGTCGGCAGTGCCAGTGACACAGCAGTGGCCTAGAGCTTAGCTTGTGTCTGGAGCCTTGTGATTTTAACACATTCGGAGGCTCTGTCAGTGTGCTTCCATGTCTATATCCATCCAATTATAGGTACTCTATATAAATATATTCCTACAATATAGACTCCTATTAACTGTACTTTTTTGTGCTCCTCTATGTCAATACAATTGCAGCAGAGCTAGAGGTTGTATCAGTTAAGTTATATTGGCATAAAATCACCCTCTTAACTGAAGAATTGAAACTCTCCAGGCTGAGACTTGGACCTGGTTTAAATTGGGTACTTTGTGTCTTCGGTATAAGTACTTTTGTCTTGTGGTGGTGTACATGAAAGCAGAACCAGATCTGAACGTCTAAGAAGCTTTGATTAGCAAAAGAAGGATGTTTATCTACGAGCTTTAACTACACATAGCGTTGGGAATATTAGCTTGACTCAAATAAAAGAGTTTGGAAATGTTATGTGTTGATTGGATTTGAGATGGCTATAAAAAAATTAGGGACAAAGTGTGTGCCTTCTGTCATCCCTCCTTGTACCCTAAAGTCAGGTGAATCAGAACCTGGGCTGGAACCTAGGAATCCTCTCCATCCATTCTTTCATAAGCAGAGGCTGATAGCAGAACTGGGGACACCAACTCTCCGGAGTTCCCAGGGATGCTTTTGCAGGACAGTGCTTCTATATCCTGGCCGTGTGTTGGTACATGGCTTTGTGCATATGAGCCCTTGCTGTCCCTGTGCTGTGTTGTCCAGTGGAAGGAAGCGCGGACAGGCAGGCGAGAGCTGCAGTGTGCTCCAGCAGATCCCATGGCTGAGCGCTTGTGGGTCAGGATGCTCAGCGCGCTCAGCACCAGGATGTCCATGGCTTTCACAGAAGCAGCTCCCCAGTGCCCACACTGTCCCTGTGGGCTGTGAGGGACAGAGCTGCCTCTACCCCAGCCACTCAAGTGCTCCTGTGGAAAGCGTGAAGCAGTCACTTCAGTGAGGCCTCTGGTGAATGTGGTAATATTTTGTCACACATCTGTTTAACTGAAAGGACCATGGAAACAAATGTTCGAGTGTTTCTTAGCCTGGGGATATCCTTTTGGTAGGTGGAGGTACTTGCATGAAACCTTTGCTCAGACTAGAGAGAGAAAAGATTGGACACTCAGTATTTCTCATCCCAAAAGGGTGTCATGGCCATTGGGGCCATCTTGACCACAGACTGAAACAAGCTATTATCATCTCCTGAAAAAATGAACCAAGTTTGTTGTTGTTGTATTTAATATTGTTATTGTTGTTGTTAATAATTATTTATTATAATTTATTAAGCCACTGAACTGAAAATCAATTATTCCCACAGCCCTAATTAATCTGTGCCTAGTCCAATGCTCTCTCAAACTGAGCAGGCAGCATTAGCTCACAGCACATTCAGCACTGGAGTCCAATGTGAGCAATTTGCCCAGCAGGGAATATTTGCAAAACTGCTCTCTGGGGGAGCTTTAGATTCTTGTCAATAAATGCAGGCAGAAACATCAGGTGCTGTGACAGTATGTTTTCTGAGCCAATGCAGAAGCTGGCTGACCTGGCATCACCCATGGATTTTGAAAGAGATGTCCATAAAGACATTTAGGCTAAAAGCCTGTAGCTGCTGAGCTGGAGGACAGGGCATGAAGATCTGTACATCACAGGTTGTGTATAGTTTGTGTTTGAGAGTTGAGAGATGCTGGCTGGATGCCAAAGTACATTTACTTTCTGTACAAGCTCCATATGGGATGTTTTCAATAAAAGCACTATTTATTGTTTCTAGGCTAATATAATAGGGCTTTTGTTAGTTTTTCAAATGCATCCTAGACTAAAGACACTTGTGCCTATGAATTATAGTTGCTGTATTACTGGACTCATTATGATATTGAACTGCATTGTAATCATACAGATGGCTGGAGAGAAACCCACGTTTCTAATCTGTCCTCACTGTGCTCAGTGTTTTCTGTCCACAAAAAAATGTGGATCTTTTTACCACCTGGATACAAGTCTTAGATCCTGTAGTGCACACTCCCATGTTTGACATGTGCTGTATGAAGCTCTTCCCCTGGACTCCTGTTTCAGGAATTTTTCTCAGGGGGAGTAAATGTTTTGTCACTTACTGTTGTTGAATTATTCTTAGGAATCTGTGGAAATTCAAACAGTTTTGATTATTAAAAAAGCTGCTGTTACAATGTTGTACATTTGCATGTATAATCAAAAATGTGATTATATTGTATTCTGTTTATACGTGTAAATTCCCTAAATTAAAATGGGAATTTGGCAAATGCAATCCACTTTTTCAGTAACAGACGCTGTCACACAATAAAATAAAAATACTGCCTCGTGCTGAGGTATTTTAATGGCATCAGCGGAAGACTGCAGAATGAGATGTGGGAATAAAATGCATTGCTTTCCAAAAGCCTTCTGGTTTTCTTATTGTTGCTACTCCAGGGTGCTCATTTTTGGTTCATTTATAGTTATTCTTGTGCCTTTATACCATCCAAGTTTTCTCAACATGTGACCACATGCTATAAATACTGTTATGGACAGAGGGACTAAGAACAGAAAAAAGGAATACAGGAATTTGAAGTGCTGGGCCCTCTGTACAGCTTGAAGTTTCTGTGGTTCTCAACAGTGATTTCTTTGGTTACCTATTTAAAATGATTTAGTGTCACTGGCGTAACTGCGGTAACTTTAGAATAAATAAAAGTAAGATGATACTCATAATTAATAGTTCTATTATAAAGTCACTGTATTATAAAATAACAATATTAATTTATTTATCAATGTTAAGTATTTGTATTACCAACTATGTCACATGGCAACCCTAGGAGATGACTTAAGCATTAACTTTTATCTTTTTGCTTCAAATGAAAGGTACATAATGAGCCTGTGGCTGAAACTGAGTTGTGTCAGAGCAGGCTGCAGTTGGTGATTATTACCAAATTCATCTTAGAGCTCCACACAAATGTGCCTCTAGGTTGATTTAGAGAAAGAAACTGTCCTTGTTACCAGATAATAAATGAACCTGATGCACAATGACCGCTTTGAGAATAAACATGAATTTCAGTGTCAACATATCCTCGAGTAACACCTGCTATAGCACTCTTAGATCTTCAGGTAGACGCACAGACATGCGCACAAATACACATGCAATAGGACAGCAAAAGCCAAACTGGCTTGTCTTTTCTGAAATAATTTTTTTTCTCAAAGTAATTAAAGAGAGGACAGATTATTTGTAGGCAGGTGCAGTTAAAATTTCTAAGGATAAATTCAAAATTTCATACACTGCCGACAAACTAATTTTCTATTTGCCATCACTTCCACAAGAAAAATATACAGCCTACAGAAAAACATCTGAGAGTGAAAGAAACTTTACAGTTTATTAAGCAACAATCCAGAGTCCTGTGTATGTCCAGGGATAGTTTACTGCCAGTGCTTAACAACCTCCTGTAATTCGATTACGTCTGTTTGCTGCAAAGGCTTCAGGAGGCAGAAAGGTGCAAACCCCTCAGCTCTGGTCTCTAAATTAACATTTGAGCATTTTGCTGCTTATCATGGTGAAGGCTTAACACCTTAACCCTCTCTGCCTGTGTCCTGTATAATTTCACATATCGCTTTGAGGTTTCTTCTGTGTATTTTTGAATTGAAGTGCTGTGCAGGCAATTGACTCTGTGTCTCAATTAGCTGCTATATTCATGAGTCAGTAGCTTGTTGGAGGCCGTCAGGAAGCCTTTCGCTTCCATCTCTTTCCTGCCAGGAATTGATGAGCATGCACAACCCTCCTTTCTCTTTTCTTGTTCTCAATGTTTTTTTTCAAATCTTGTTTCCAGTGCCCATCCTGAAAACCTCTGCCAGTGGTGAAGGACTTGCGACAGAGACTTCTGCTATGGTTTTGGTTTTTTTGGTTTTGTTTTGTTTGGTGTTTTTTTTTTTATTAGAAGAGCAGGGAAGGATTGGACCAGAGGGAACTTGTATGACCAGATTTCTTCTTGCTACCTTTGTGCATGTTTCTGCCCACCAGCTCCCTGCATACCAGCTCCCTATATAGCTCAGATGTGGCTGTGTACCAGCTTCTTGTGGAGCTGGGCCGGGGCTGCGTACCAGTGTCCTGCAGAGCTGGGCTGTGCACAGGACAGACGCAGGAGTGAGGGCTCTCACTCTGCCAGCCAGCCAGCACTGAAATCTGGTTGTGCATGCCAGTGTGGATATTTATTATACACATAAAACCAGAAGGAGATTTTTTTGCAGTAAGAATATTTTAAGTAATAAGGCTATAAACCTACTGTTAAGCAGCTGGTTTTTATTATAAGTGGAGACTTAAGAAAGCCAGTCACACTTCAACGGTAGACATTGTACTTGCAAAGTAGAGAGACCATCTGAGAGAGTGGCAGAGAGCATGAAAACAGTGCTCAAAGTACCTGGAATGGGATAAAGATAGATGGGGAGAATATGTGAATTACAAATTAGGATGAATGGGGAATATGTGATAGATTGCAGGAAAGCAAATGTTCTTGCATGAAGGAAAATAGCGACAGCATTAGAAACCTGTGGCCAAACAATACAGTGAACCTGCAGTGAATAAACTTGAATTTGGGGCCCTGAAAGAGCAATACACATGAAGGACAGAGGCAGAATGAATGACCTGGCTGGCGGAAAGACGAGTGTATTTGCTTTTTGTGGTCCTGTGATTTTTTTCCTTATTGGACAGTTGTGGGAAATTTTGCTCTGGACACATTAAGTTTATTAATAAGTTTGTCCTTTATCAAGTAAAAGCAATGCCAGTTCTGTTCTCAAAATTACAGCACTTTTTATAATTAGCTGCTATTGATTTTGTTCCTGACAGAACAAGATTTCAACAATTCTTTAACAGAATTCAGGATTTCTCTGAAAAAGAGCAATAACTTCTAAAGTCACAGACTGTATCATACCTGACATGGCAGTCAAATGAGAGAGAATAATGAGTTGGAACATGATAGTAAACTGGTCAGGTTTTCTGGCTGCCATAAATAATGAGTATCATTAGTAAATAAAAACAGCTACAGGCTATGTATATCACCATTAACTCCTTGTGTCTTGAGTTGTCTTAATTCTAAGTGAATTTTTTGTCTTCAGAGTATCTCTGCAAATTTGTCCTTATGGTTAGTCCAGTTCCAAACCACGTACATCTGATTAAAAGGTAAAATACGGATTTTCCCTTATGATTATCAAACCACTAGCCAACCTGGGCTCTGAAAAACAGAGGGGTTCCCTCTGTCAATGCATCTTCTTGAGTGAGTAATATTCAGGAGCACAGAAAAGGTCCAACAACATATGTTATTGAAAATATATGAAAAACAGCTAAATATGTCCTCATCACAATTTTACAGGGAAAAAAATTGCATTCCCTCAAGCATAGTGGCTGAGAGGCCACTGAGTCTGCATATTCATTGAACACCAGAAGGTCGGTGGACACACAACACACCACAACTGAGTGCACAGATAAACAATTTTGGCCCTGCGATTTACAATATTTTCTAAAAGAAGAGAGACTGAGGTGCATTTGCCTGGCACCGTGGAAAAAATTGCTTAACTTAGGAAAGCTGAGGTGCAGGTCTTTGTGAAGAAGGATCCTTCAAAGAAGGGTCACTGCCAAGCCAGAAGAACATTTCAAAGATTCCTGAGACAGGATTGGACTTTCAAAATGTCTCAACTTCTTTTTTCTTTGTTTTTTATTCATAGAAGTTATGCATTATCAGAATAATTTGTAATATCTGGTCATGTCCTGGGGTGCTTTCTGAGTGCTGAACTCTTCTGGGTGACTTGGATGTTGCAGTGACTTGATCAAACCAGTGCAACTCATGCTGCGTCCAGCTCTGTTATCCAACACAACCAGCACACATTTTTCTTCTGGAGAATCTACTTAACAGTGATTAAGTAAGCTTGTCTTTTATAAAAACAGCTGCTCCAAATATTCAATGCTATAGTTCAAGAAAGACACTAAGCAAATAGCTGGCTGATGTGGAAGATGAAAACAACAATCAGAGCTGCCTTTTTGACAGAAGGTTTTGCAGGAGGAGTTTGGGTTATTTGCTGTAAAAGCTTTAGACTTTTCCCAGCTTTATCTACTTCAGTGCCTTTCTTCAGAACCTGGAAATATTGGTCTTGGCTGAGCTTCGGTGTTGATTTGGCACCATTCATTTTTTTATTTTTTTCCCGAAAACTTCGCCTGTCTCCCTGTTGTGGTCAGATAGGGCACAACACCCGGAGTCCTGGGCCTGGAACACAGCCTGTGAGTCCTCTTCAGGGAAATCAAAGCAGCAGCCAGCAGAAAAAAATGTCAGATGCCACTCTCACAGACTAAAATAAGGACACATTGTTCTGTACTTGAGCTTCATTACAGATTTATAGTCATAATGAACCAGTACAGTGAGTAAGACCTTCAGAGCCAAAACAGTTTCACTGCACATCTGCATTTAAAGCACGGGTTGAAAACAGATTATTTCTTGGTGAGTCTCTTCTTTGTGGATTGTATAGATCCCACATGTTGGCACATAAATTGGTGAACTTTGAAGACTCAGGTTGTGGTGCGAATGCAGATTCCTAGGTGGCAATATAGAGCAGTCATCTCAACCCTTCCCAGTTGCCATCACAGATGCTCTCATCCAGGAGTTCTCTCCTTTGCACTAAAACATTTACGCCTATGTTCATTTTGTGCCTTTTCTGAGCCTTCATTCAGTAGGACATAAACCTAAATGAAAGCATTTTGCTGCATTAGTGGCTCGATAGTGGCTGGTGTTCCACTTCCCCAAGCCAAGGAGAGTGTTGGAAGTGGGTTTTGTGATTACTTTTCTATCCCACCAAGGAGACATCTGTGCTTGAGAAGCTAAGACTCACAATTCCAGCAATGCAAAGTCAAAGAAACAGCCCCTCTGCCCCAAATCTATTTAGTGACGTTGCTGTGGCAATACAACTGATTGTAAAAGCAGCTGCTGCAGGAGAAAAAACAGCTCCTTAGAGGGAGCTGGCACACTGCAGTTCACTCAGTCCCCTCCCCATGCACGGTAACAGGTCAGCTCAGGTGCTCAGTGATATGGTGAGGGAGAGGAGCAGTACAGATTTTACCTGTGCAGTTCAGGCAGGCTATTACTGCAGAAAAACAGTTCTTTTATTACTTCTTTTTTAATGCCAATTGCATCTCCCACTATACTTCTGAAAGGAAATATGCAAATGCACTAATAGTTTTTTTAGAAGAAAAGATTTATTTAAGAAGCAAGTTCCTGCGGGCAATACAACGCTGGCTGAGCTTGCAAAATAATTCAAGGTATGGAGTGAATAGGTTGGTGGCTGCCTTATTTTCATTGCCTTCAAAGTGGCTGGGAAAACTAAGATGTAAAGGTGAGGACTGTAATAAAGAATGAGCTCTGTAAAGTGGCTTTGCTACAGTGAACGTTCAAATGCATTTGAGAATGTCAGGGATTTACCATTATTCTTGAGCTGGCTTGACAAACAATTCTGGCATCTTTACAGTTTGAGCCTTAGAATAAAAAGAAGTCACAAATTCAATCTCCTGCAAGATAAGAACTAGCCAGCTGATTCCCAGAGTGCAGGCAGCACTGATCTGCCCTGCTATTGGTGATCTCTGCTGTGATGGGATATCTAATTTAGGTAAGTGCATTTCCAGCATTAGGGCACATAAAGTCTGACTGTGGGTGGCTTCCAGTAGAGACACACAAGATCAATTTTGCAAATTCATGCAAAAAACTACTCTCATTTTAACTAAAATGCTAAACTTATGTAAGTATTATAAGCTATCAGGGAAAAAGGAAATCTAAGGGAAGCAAAAAAAGTAGAGTCCCCCAGACACATTTCCAAAGACTTACAGTTGCTCTGCATTGTTCAGTCAAAATAATGAATAAACATTAGAGTAGTAGTAAGAAGTACATAGATAATTTGGATTATTTTAAATCCAGCATCACTATCTGAACCAAATATAGGTGTGGGGACCCCATAAGGTGCTTCAGCAGGAGATGCCTGGATCAGAGCCATGGGCATCCCAACGCACCACAGCACTTTCAAGGCTGGAGAAGCCCCCATCCAAGGCACGCAGGGATCTGGGAGGCCGTAAGTCAATACATCTGCTGCCTTATTTTGCCTTTGTGTATTCAGATGAAATTTTAAACTTTACAACTGTTTCATTTGCTGACCGCTTTCTTTCAGGAGCAAACCTCTCTCCACCCATACTTTTTTGTGACAATGCCTCAACTGGCATCCACATTGCAGTATTGCCAGAAAAAAAAAAAAAAAGAAAGCCAGAAGCATTGATTTATTTTTTTTTCTGGACCACAGCCTTCAGACTAATTTAGTAATATATTTTTTTTCTGCTAGCTTGCTTTCTTAAAGACTGGCAAAGATTTAGATGAACTACTCCATTTGCTTTTGGTCTATCTGATATATGAGATAAAGGTAAGATGATCCACCAAAGTTAGCATTTTTTTACACCAGTTGTGACAGGAGCTGCTGTGTTCCAGGGCTGATGTGTATGTCCATTAGACTTGGACTATATCCAGGTCTTTCATTGCTGGGCTCTTTTTAACTGTAAACAGAATTGTACTCCCTCTGAAACTGCGCTCTCACTCACTTTTGCAAGAGGACACGTGAGTATTTGGGGTTTTCATCCATTGATTTTGGACTGTGGGTTAATTCTGTAGATTTGGTGAGATCAATGTGCTTCAAAACAAGTAAAGAGCTGGCTTGCTTCTGCTACACTGTCACTGTCCCATAATGCCAATGAAATTGATTGGGAAAAAGTTGTTTCAGGACAAAAAGGTCCCACGTGAGCTATAAACATCTCTCCTGATCAGGAAATGATGGACATAAAACTACAGAGTTCTGTGCTGTAGCAGCAGAGAGAAGCATAAAAAAGCTCTTGTGAGGGGAGTGTGGTTTGATATACCTGTCACAACAGCTGCTGAGATGCTGTTCAGGATTTTTACCTCGTTTGTTACAATTTTCCATGCTGTGGAACAGTTCCCTGTGGGACTTGTTGTCTATCCAGAATTTAGGGATGACAAATGGAGAGCTTTTTACTGGCTATTTTTTCTCTTGGTGCTACACAGTTTGCTGCCATTTTGTCATTAGTTAAGGTTTTCACCCCATCCCCTGTGTCCAACCACAAACACTGTGCTGGGAGATACTTGCCTCCTGAGTTCAGATGCAGTCTACAAGTTGTGAATCTGCTTGGCAAAATTCAGGGGCAGGAATGTCCGATGCAGGAAACAGGTAGCAGATGAATTCAACAGGGGCTAAAACCTTCCTCCATCAATGGCAGATCCACCTGAGTTAATAACTGCCCTTCTCCTCCTTCCAACTGCCCACTGGCAGGCTCCTCATCTCAGTCGCCAGCTTCCTTGTAGAAGGATCTAAAGTGATTAATCTTTAGCTAAAAACTACATTCTAAAAACTACTATATTTTTTACTATTCTGCTGCATTTCACACTGTCAAATCTCAGGCTGATCTTGCACTGTTGACCCTTCTGGCCATATCTACACTGCAAACAGGGCAAAATTATTATGACTATTCAGTGCCATCAAGGGCAGACTGGCCTCTTCCATGTTTGGCCCTGAGTTTTCTTTTGGGTCTCAGGTATAATTATAATTTTCATTATGTTATTTTTATTCCAAGTAGAATTATCTGATGTAATGAGAGGACTGTGCAGTAGCTCTGGGTTCAAAACAAGTAGAAATGTCCTTCACACAGGAAGCATTAGACTGGTGTCGCTGCCAAGGGATGCAGCAGAAGCTAAAAGTTTACTTTACAACGTAGATGCATGGAAAAGAACTCCATGTACCCATGTACTGCAGGTACCAGAGGGTTAATAAATACAGAAACCCTCATACAGATCAGGAAGTCCTTTGAATTGGAAATATGTTGAGTCTGGAAAAGCATTCAGAGGATGTACCATGCACAGGCTCCTGCTCTCATCCCAGGCACCTGCTTATGGTGCTGCTGAGGATGGGATACCAGGCAAGATAGAGCTTTGGTTTGACCTAGTATGGTCCTTTGTATGTTTTTCTCTAATGCATTCTCTAGGAAGAAAGTCTGTAAGGGTTTCTTCAAGATATACTCCATCTTCAAGGGTCTTATAAAACCTTTCCATCAGCAATTTACTTGCTCCTTTCTGCCACTGATCCTTATTTTAAAAATTGTGCTTACCTGCTGTCAATTTCTTTGTTGCCCTCTCTGGCTTGGTTTTTATCCTCTGCTGTGCCAAAACAGTGACTCATCATGGTTAAAAGCAAAGAAAGGTCCTTGCAAAGGCCATTGAGTTCTGCTGAAAAAGTTCACCAGCACTGACTGCTTTCGAGTGTATGCCCTGCTGGAATCTCCCACCTCCTCACCTATAAAACACCACGGTAATCACAAACAGACATATAATATCTATCATTATTATGGGCAGTGCCCATTTACACTGTGTTGCTAAGAGTGAGTTAGTATACCTTGAAAGTGAACGATGTACCTGCTCCAACCCTCTCAAGGAGCTACTAGACAATGCCCAGTTTACAAGCACAACACAAAGCTGTGTCAGTAGATAGCCATCAAAACCTCTATTTTACTACCTCTACCCATCATGTCTACAAAACGTGAATGGAATTGGGCTGGTGTCTTGTTGTGCAACACCAAGAGAGGATTGCAGCTTTAGGAGGTAACAGTCTTATATGCTTCCCCTTTGTGGTATCCACCATTTGCTTTCTGCTCCCACATCCTTTGCAGGCATCAGCTCCTTGTATTGCAGAATGGAAAATATGCTTCAGGGTACTTTGTGACACAAAAAATACTCTGAAGTTGCTAAAAATTAGGCTCCGGAGGATTGATCTAGCTGGATCTTACATGTGGCAGCAGAGGACAGTTTTAAAACAGCAAAATTCTTTAGCAAATCTAGTCAGCCAAAGCTGACTGAAATCTGTAACTGCATCTCTAAAATAATCCCAAGAGCACAGTAAAATGCTTTCATTGATTTTTATGTATTTTAATCTGAAGACTTACACTTGTTCTGATTTGAAATGACTGGATTCAATGAGAATTTGATTCACATCTCTTAAAGCACTAATAGCTGAACAGAGGCAGGGCTGAACTCTCCAAAGACAGAAAACAGTGGATTTAAGCCATGTGGCCACTGATGACAAAACCTGATTTTAGTTGCTCCTCTAGCTGTGGAGCTCTCCACCCCTATATTAAGGTGACCAGCCCCTCCCAGAAGCCAAAGGTATGTATCAATGCTGAGTAGCTGAGATGCAGGCTTTCTTGAGCTATGAGTAGCCAACAGGGCTGCAAAAAGTAGGATGGGGACAGTGATGTGTTGCACCTATGGCTTGGTCTCAGGAGCTGAACCCTGCACCCTCTGGCTATGCCAGCCAGATCAGAGCTCAACAGTTGTGTCCTGTGCCTTGGAGAGAACTAAGATAGTCAGTCATCATGGTAAATTTCTAACTGCTGCAGCCCACCAGAAACCATGCCAGCATATGTTCCTTTGGTGCAGGACCTCAGAGATAGGCAGCAGCTGAGGAATACTTCTGTAAACACCTGGATACATGTGTATGTGTTTGTGTTTCTCCTTGGGCATATAGTTTGTATTTTTTCCTTGTACTTTTGCAGTAAATGCACAAAGATTTAATTTTGTAAAGGAATAGACACAACACCAAGTGCATTATACCAACTTTATGCAGTGGAAGGATTCAGGAATAATTCAATCTTGTGGATTGATAATATTTAGAATTTCCATCCAAAAGTGTCTGGAGGACACAGACAAAATGAGGTCCCTATTGCATTAGGCTCTGCTTATACGAGAGATAGTCTCAGTCCAAAGACTTTGCAATCAAAATACAATGTTGAGTGATATTCTTCAATTGTATGTGCTACTAGAAGATAAAACTGCATCAACTACATAATAAAATTCCTCACAGTTCACAAACCTGTCAGGGCAGATAGATAGTATTGCCTCATCTAATACCAGGTTCCATCTGTGGGTAAATTCTTATTAATAAAATGTATTATGTAATATTCCTTAACAATTCATAATAGCTTGTCTCTGAAAAGAGGAAGATGAAGCAATGAAGAGAGCTCACAGGTGTAGAAGTGAGATAAAGCAGATGCAGTGAGTCCTCCAGCAGAGCAGCTGCTGTATGCTCTTTTTTGCTGTACAGAAAAGTCCTCTGAGGCCAGGGCGTATGGTTTGCAGTGAAAGGCTCAGCCAAGCTGTCACTTGGGTTCATACTGTCTAGCGTTCTATAGCAATGAGCTGAGCATGTGTATTGCAGATGAAAAACGTTGCTGCTACTGCTGACAGCTCTTTTTACTCTTTGGTAGAAGAAAAAAAAGCCTCTTACTGTAAACCAAGTAAGAGAAGGTAACGTGCAGGGTTTTTTTAAACACTTCCTTACTTCAGAAAAAGTCTTGGGCCTGTGGAGTTACTGATTACATAGACTTAGGCATGTATGAACATCATTCACTTTAGAAGATAAGGGAATGTGAGTGCTAAACACTTTTTCTTAGCTGCTTCTTGTTTAGTTGATGGGAGTTTCACAGATGACTCTAATGGGACCGAACATACTAATAATCAGTGGTTATTTGGAAAAAATCCTGGAGAATTTCATACTGTGATAGAAAATGTTTAATCTATTTCACTGGTAAGTGTTCATTCACTAGTAAGTACTTCTGTACGGTGAATCTTTTGTGTTTAGGAGGCTCTCTAGTAACAACATTTTGAATATGATGTTTCTGTGGTAACTAAACAAAGAAGATGTAGAGGACTTGGGTTAGTCCTCATTAGTGATGCAAAAACTAGTAAAAAATGGCAACCTTCAAGTTTTAGGCAAATTACCACAGGCACCAAGTGAACAAAGAACTGAAATTACCTTGCCAACAGCATCTTCAGGTGCACTGCCTTGATTAGCATTTCCTATGTTAGCAGGTCCTGGTTGGCAGCCTGAGTCTCCAAATCCCAAGCTTGGGCACCCATTGCTGCCCTGAGCCAACTACAGGCCTGCATCCCTCCTGGGGGACACAGGACTCCACCGGAGACTGCCTTGCCCGAGGTCTTCTGCAGGGCTTTGAAATTCTTGTTCCTTCTCTGTTAAGTGGATTGTGACACTCTTGGGTTGGTCTGCTTTGGGGATTAGTGTAGGAGTTACTCTCTGTAACTCCTGATTGTTCTTGGGAAGATTATCTAAAGTACAGATTGCCTCAGGTGCAGAGACACCTGAGGTAGCCCCGTGTGACAGCATGGGATTACTTGGATTGATTTACATGAGTGTAGCACCATGTGAACAGAACTGCACTGCTCCTGAGCTGCCCAACTCATATGCCTGGCCACAAAAGTCCTGACAAGGCAGCTTTCTGTGCCTCCATAGTATTTTATTTTGTCTTTTTTTGGGTTGGTTGTTTGTTGGTTTTCTGTTTTGATTTTTTGTTTTGGTTTGTTTGTTTTTGTGCATGGTTTTGGTTTTTGTTTGTTGTTTTTTTTTTTTTTAACGAGGCTATCTATTCCTGATACCAGACAGCATGCTATAGGACCTATGGAAGTAGCTACCCAGACACCTGTGACAGTATACTTACTGCCCTTGTTGCAGACAACTGTTTCTATAGCAGGGGACAGTGTAGTCTCCAGAAGCAAGTGAAAATGGACAAGACTCTCCAGATAGGTGAGAGTGATAGGATAGTGACTGTCAGAAGGTTGCAACAAATAAACCAAGTTTGTCTTCTTCAGAGACTCCCTCTATTGCCGCGGTCGGAAAGGGGAGGATGGGACCATGGCACAGCACGGGTCCGGGACACAAAGGTGGGATGCAGGTAGAGTCCTTTATTCACACATGCACGTGGTCTTTTATCAGCTCAGGAGGGGAAAGGGCCAGAACATAGGGCGGAGCATGAGACAGACAAGCGGGGAGACAAACCAGGATAGGGACATGGGCAAAAGGGGGAGGAGCGGGGGAAGCAGGGAGCAGGCAAACCCATGGCAAGCCTGGGCATGTCCAAGGTGCACTGTGAAGTGTGAATACAATGAAACCACATAATAACAATAAAGTCCATATAATAACTGTAAGGTCCATATAATAAAATCCTGTCAAATGCTGTATGTTTTTCTCCACGCCTGGCCAAGACATGAAGCAGAGCTCAGAAGAAATTCCAGAGAGGGAGAGAGAAACTGCCTGGGAGTTCTCCGACTGGCCTCGCTGCCTGCCCTCACCGCGAGGGAGGAGTGGTGGCAGGCTGGCCGGGCCCTGAGGTGCCTGGCACGACAGCAGCATGTGGCACGCAGCGGAGCGGGACCAGAGGGGCTCGGACCGGGCCCGGAGCGGCAGCAGCGTATGGCATGGAGCGTGCCCTGGAGTGGAGCGGAGAGGAGAAGCACAGCCAGCACAGCTACTGCCACTGCTCGAATCCGCAACAGAGAGAGAGAGAGAGAAGCCACACTGGAGCAGGTTATTTCTGGATAGGACTCTGGTGAAAACTACTGGGGTATAAAGACTGAGATGAACCCCAGAACCTGCGACCCGGGGGACGGGACCCCTGAGAACCTACTGCCCTGGGAGGGACCCCACGTAGCAGGGAAAAGACTCAGAGCTTTAACTCCCTGTAACCCACGGTGAAGATCATGGTGAAGCAAGTTGTACCCCCGCAGCCCATGAAAGGACCTTGGGGGGTACAGAGACCCCCCGCACCCCTACTGGAAGAGAGACTTTAGCTATCACCCTGAGAGTTCTTCTCCTGCATTGATGCAGGGGGCCAAGGGGTGGTTAAAAGTGTGTTTAATACTGTGTATTTTATTACTTTTTAGTTTCTATTCTGTTAGCAATAAATTTTAATATTATTCCTCACGTTGAGTCTGTCTTGCCTGTTGTGAACCTCTCCCAACTTATAGCAATTTTGCAGGAGTTTGAAAAATCTGGCCAAAGTAAATCCACAACAAGGATGCAGCAAATACGGCATAACCACAGCACGACTCTTATTTTTTTATGCCACCAAAGCCTTTATTTCCTTTGAAGATGGATAATTGTATGGAATACACAACTTTCGACTTCCCATGTAGAATTATTCTCCCCAGTCTCTCTAGGTTGCACAGTGTATTAGCTACAAATGATTAAAGCTGGCCTCCTGTCCCTTTAGTTGTTTTTCAGAGACTGTCAGTGTCTCCAGTGGGCTGAAGTTACCTAGCAGAAGACTGAGTATGAACATAAAAGCACCCTATTTATCTTCAAAGAGAAAATTAATTGAGAATGTTGATAGATCTCTTGATTATTTTGGTTTGTCAGTAAAAGGGTTTGATTTTATTTAAATAATTTTCAAAAAGTAAGTAAACTCAAAGCAAAATACTAATTTCTGATATTATTATCTCTGCAGGATTGCTACCAGGTCCATATGGTCATTCTACCCATGGCTTATACCTTCTGAAAATTTATTAATCTTGAGCCATTGATTCAAAGTAGGATCAGGTTGTTTGCAGTGATCTGAAAGTGTTCCAGGGAGTCTGGGCAGCAGCACTTGGCCTTTCAGGAACAGAGCCTTCATTTTCTGGCAGCTCTATGAGGAAGAAGATGCAAGCACCATGCTTTTTCTGATGCACCAGCAAAGAAACTAACTGTGGCTACATGCCCAAGTGCTAGTGCAAGGTGAACTCCATTTCAAATGAACTTTTGTGGCATTGCTCCAGCAGAAGGGGGAAGCACTTGTTGCAGAATAGACATCCTTTTCATCACTGCATATGAGACTTTACTGCTTCTCTGGCTTTGCAGCCTCATGGTCTGGTACTACAGTCTCCTCATTTTAAGAGTGTCAGGAATAGAGGATTGCTGTCAGCATCTGTTTTTGAGTACAACAGTAACAAAATGTTCCCACTCATTTTGAGGACTCATGTCTCCATGTGTCCATACAGGAAATAAAGAGATGGTCTAGAATTTGCTTGAAACATGTTAATTATAGACCACAATCAAGACTAGGAACTTCACTCATATGTAATGCAAAAGCTGAAGAATTAGAAGCAAAATTTGGCTTTGTCTGCATTGTTACCTGATCTGGTTGAAATTTTATTCTATTCTAACAGTGGTTTTGATCCAACAGAAGGGTCATTGTGATTAGAGAGACCACAGGCCTCTGTCTCAGTGCTGCAGTCGAACCAACAAATGCTCATACCCTCCTTCCCCCACACCCACCAAAAGATGACTCTCTTCTCTTAATACCAATGTGTGTCTTCAGACTCAAGTTTCTGCTCGCCTGCTTGCAGATGGATAAACTTCTGAATCGGTGGCTGGGTGACTGTTTCTGAAGTTCCCCCTCAGCTTGATAATGAAAGGTTTCCTATAGAGCAAAATTCCCAGGAATGTTGGCCACCTCACAGATGAAACTATCCAGGTGGATGAATCAGCTAAAAGACACTAATTTTGATGAATAGAAATCAGATAAGATTCTAATCAGTCCTTGAGATAAGATGCAAAATCATGGTCTAGCCTTCCCAAAGAGGTCGCACTTGGAAATGAATATAAACGTATGGATGAAAGTGAGTCTGAGCAGTGTGTGTGCTCCTCTGTGCTTAGTTACAGAGCCAAGACTGCCCTAAGTTTATGCAGTAGCCTCAGTTATGTATAACAGTCATGCTCCTTTGGAACAGCCTGTCTGGTTTAGCCTTCTAACATTATATTGTAATGTATTCATCTGGGAGACATCCACTGGTTTATACTTTTAGATATCAAAATAGCATGTGGATTTCACCCACTGCAAGCTTTTGCCTCTGTAGATGTGCTTATTATAGACCAGAAGGTTCATGTTGAATCTGCTACTCTGCCGTTTTAGTCCTTTTTCTATTACTGAAAAGATGCAGAGAAAATGAGATGTGTCTGAACTGTGTTCTGAAACTCTTACAACCTGGACAAATAACATAGAAATGGAGTAGCTGAGAAAAAAGGAGATGGACAACGGGGTTCAGCCTAAGGCAGAGGAACCAAATTCTCAGTCATCTGCTCTCCTTGAAACTCTGACTGACAAGTGTCTGGCTCTCTCCTTCCTCTTGCACTGCTGGCAACAGCTTTAAAATGTTAAAAAGCAGCAGTAGATTTAGTCTATCCATTTGTGATTTTAACTTCCTAGTCTGTTTGTGAAGATTTTTATATTCAAGGAGCAACTTTCCTGGGTAGGCTTCCCACCACATACAAAGACTTGACCATCCTTGGTTTCTCTAATGTACAAAGGGCCTGGACAGCAAACCCTCCCTCTGAGAAATCAAGAGCTTTGGAAAGCTAGGGACTTCTCATCTTGGGGCATTTACGGATTTGCTGACAGGGTTTAAGGTGCTGGCCTGGCCTCCCCACACAATAGTGTGACACATTTCTGCCAATCAACTGTCATGGTTTAGCAAATGAATCAGTGGATTTCCCCTGTAGCTCCTGGTCCTAGTTGTAAGAAGTTTCAATGTGTCTTGCCAGCCAAAATGCTCCTGCTTCCTTCAGTTCTGCTCCAGCTGAATGAAAACTGCCTTAGGCAGAAACTGAGTCCCTGCACGTATTGCACCAGGCAAATGTAAGCTGAGAGAGGTTTGGAGAGCTTTCTAAATAGTAAATATGGAGTAATAGAGGCAGAAATGAAATATAGGAAGAAAAATTGCTTTGCCTGAAGTCCTAGGGAAGCATGTTGCAAGCCAGAGGATTAAAGTCTAAATCACTGCCCTGAATCCGAACTGCTAAGAGTTTTCCATCCCGAACTGAAGCTGCATGGTGCTATTTCTACTGTGCTTGTTACCATGAGATTTTTATTTTTAATAGATAAAATTTAGACTACCTAGTTCAGGTGCTCAGTTTAACTGAATTTCAACCGTGGCTTCTGGTGTTTCTTTGCTACTAGGAGGGCTGGAGATGGCACTGGATCATGGAGTAATGAGATTACCTTGATGAGACTGTTAGGACAAGGTTCTTTCCAGCTAACTCAGTGTGGAGTCTCATGTGCTCTCTTGCAGAAGAGACAAAAACAAGTAGTAATCAAATCAGACTGAAAGTAATCTTAGCCATCTGCCCTGTGTCATGGTGATCAGAAGTTAGAAGATAAGCAAATTTACAAACCTAGTCTCAATGAAGTCGCTTGATTTGGTCTTTATATGTATTTCCTGGGAACTCTGATGGCCTCACTGTAGCAGATAGCTTTCAGATAAATGTTAACAAAGTTATAAGGAACAGATCTGCCTTCTTACTAATGAAAAACAGAACAGTAAAAAGCTAGGGAAAACAAACCACAACTGGTCCATTGACTTAATGGATTTTGATTATTGCTGTTTACTGGAATATTTGACATTGGATCAGCCGTGAACCTTGAAGATGCATGTCGGGCACTTAAAACACTAATTTTTAAGAAGCCAGTAGTAACATGATCACTGCACAAACTACAGATGATAGGGAGATGATAGGATGATGTTTTTTCATTCACAAGTTGGACTTCAAAACAATCATAGTTACTGAGAAGAAAGCCAGTAATGGGAAATTCTGCACTGCTGAATGCCACAGAAATATGAGGAAAATATCTGTTGTTAAAGAGTTTTCCAGGCATTCAGAACAAAATCTTCAGTTCCCATTTTTTGTCTTAATTGCATCAGATGTAGGACTGAACCCCCTTTCGTGGGAGAAGGTGGAGTTTCTATTCCAAATTCTCCTGTCCTTGTCAGGAGCGTCCAGCGCTCAGTGCAATCACAGGATTTTGGGTGCTGACCACACTGCTTTTGAGATTCCCCAGGCCTGGCAGAAGCCATGGATTTCTCTCCTTCTCACTTTCAATGTGGTGTTGAGAAGGAAGCTGGCAATTTGGCAATGGCTTCTCTTAAATTTCCTGCATGCTGAGGTGGCCAGGTTGCACACTGGATTTGACAGAAGCATTAAAATGTCAAGATTGTGCTGAGATTTCCTTTGACATTAACTAGGAAATAAAAACTGGTGTTAACCGTAAAGGACTTGAGGAAACAGAATATGGCACAAGCAACAGGATAAAACATCTATTGCTCTAATAATGTACCACTCACTTCCAGGAGAATGGGAAAAATAGAGCATGTAGTAGTGAGATCTAAGGCCATCTGAAATTTAATGTTGCACAACATTCTGCTGTAGAAGAAGGTTTTGGCTTGGCTACTCAGTGTCACTTAGTCTGAGGTCAGCTTATTTCTATCAATCGTTGTAAAGTGATAGAAAGGCTACACAAAAGGAGAAAAAACTCTCCTGATGGTTTCCTGGAAAACCCCAGCACCTGGGCAGACATTCCCAGAAACTGATAAGAGGATTAAAGTGAAGAAAGGAGTGAACATCCCGGCTGCCCAGAACTTGGGAAGTGGACCCTTGGGCCTATTTCATCTGTCAGTCACTCCAAAATTAGTTTCTTGACTACAGACACCCAAACTGCCTAAGAAAAAGGTATAAAAAGAGATTGGACATAAGCAAAAATTGGGCAGAAATTCCATCAAGTCTGCAGAGGTAACAGACAGGCTACCTTTTCTCCCTCCACCTCCTCGGGACACCTTGGGTTGAGCGATTGCTTTATACATATATACTAATTTTACTTTTACTCCATAGTACTTTAAAATTTTTACTTATTCTTTGTAAGTTGTCTTACTTATTTGTAAGTTGCTTTTGCTTTAGGGCATGTGCTTACGTTTTTGCTTTAAGTTAATAAGTTGTATTAAGTTGCTTTAGAGCGTGTCCTTTGTAAGTGGCTTTGCTTTAGAGTTTTTGCTTAAGTTTTGCAGTATTAATATTCTTTGTAAGTTTCTTTCCCTTAGCATGTGTGCTTATGTCCAGTCTTCTTGTTGTTGCTATGTGGCTTCAGTATAATTTTTGCAGTTAAACATTATCACTGATGACACAAACCCTATAAGTTGTGGCAAACTTGTATTAATAAACATGTTATTTTGTGAACTGTTAGAGTGAGTCTGCTTTTAGGTGCTGACAGTTTCGTCAACAGCAAAATAATTCATAGGAGAAACCTGCTGAGGGGTTTTCCTACTGCTATTAAGTGCAGTCCTTAAAAGGTATCAAATGTCCTGTCCATCTCAGCAAATCTGTTAAGTGAAGAGTCTCATTAGGTGAGATGCTAACAGACTCTTTTGGATATTAAAAGGCTTTGATCTCCTGGGGGGGACAGTGATAGACAAAAGAAATAAATTAATACAGGTTGGACAGAAAATTCTTCTTTTCTGCCCCTTGTAATGTCACAGTGGTATTGATGCAATCCTGGAAAACAGGAGTGCTTTCTGCTCCATAAGCATACTCTGAATTTTGAAAATGAAAAAGGATAGAGAGGCATGATAAGATTAAACTTGTGTTGGTTATGGAAAGGTTTCTATTAAAGATAATGATGTAAGTGGGGTAGAACTGGTCCCTCCTGAGAGACCTGTTTATAAAAAATTTATTAGTTGGCACAATGGAAGTAAGACTTTTTTCTGTGCCATACAGTTCAATTGTGTTTACTAATTGGGTAAAAGGTGATAGATAATCTTGCATCAGTGTGTTGGACTGGAATGTGTTTACAGAGACCTCGGACTGTTTAGATAAAGGCTGTGAGGCTGTGTAGTTCTGACATCTGTTTTTGATGAGCTAGAAGTACAACTATCCCAAAAGATAAAGATCGTGATTAAATATTTGTGATGACAATGAGAAATTATGGATTTTGCAAAAATGGAAATAAATTGGTATTTAACTAGTGGTGTGAAGTACACCACAGGCATTGCAAACTAACCATCAAGAGATGAATGCAGTAGATGGTTTCAAAGTTTTTTTAGGTTCATGCTCACATTCTTATATTAAAAGACTTGGGATCAGTTTGCTGACAAATCTTTGCTTCCTTAGTAGTAGAGGAACACACAGACTAGTTCACTGCTGGTTCCAGAGGCTCAGCAGAGCAGGTGACATTGCTGCAGGTGACATTGCTTCAGGCCCTTTCTTAAGCAGCTGCAATAAAATCCCTTAGCAAACAGGAGACTGAGAGAAAGGAGCAGAAGTCAGATTTCCTCTCACTACCCCTATTGTTCCCTAGAAATATCTTTGCTTGTAATACAGAAGCAGTTTGAGTGCCAGCTTCAGGCAGAGGCTAAAATGGCAGCTTGAATTAATTTGGAGCCTTTGGCCAATGTTGTCATTTTGCATGCTGAGAATCTTAGTAGGTCAATGCTGGGATGTAGGCACTCCTATTTCCAGGAGGCAAGAAATTCCTGCCAAAAAGAAGAGAGTAGAAAGCTCCTGACGTTGTCCTGGGGCAGGCACAGGGCTCCTCTGCTCTTCTCTAGCATGATTAAACTCCTGGTTCAGTAGAACAGAAGACAACCCTTAAACAGCTTTCACTGTTTTCCTTTGCTCTTTGGCAATGCACACTGTCTTTACTGCAACCAACTGCACTGTCTGTCATTAATTTTGCTGGCTATCTGTGGAAAATTGCCGACTATCCTTTTCTGACTGAAAACTGCTGGCCTACCATCAGACTACTTTTTGGCTACAAATTAAAAATGTGAACCCCAGGGAGACTGGGTGTAGGAGGAAAAGAGAGAATAGCATGGAGCAGCAGATCAGACTGCTACCTGTGTTCTCCCACTGAAAAGTATGGAGGGGTTTAAAATTTCTGGTTGACCATGAAAGTTATGTGAAGGTTTCTAAAATCCTCATATGAGGATATAATACAGATCCTTGGTAAATAATAGACATTTGTTTCCATCAGTCAGTGAGCTATGCAAGATCAATCTTGCATGCCAGGGAGAAGTCCACACCAAGAGTTTTTAGGATTTATCTTTAAAACCTGTCTAATTGTAAACATTAAATAGTTTTGTTTTCTGTTAGGATGCATATGATATGTGATAACTGCTTAAAGAGTAAAATGTTTTCGTGACCACACAGGAAAACATAAGCACATTCAATCTGGGAGAATTATTTTGGGGTGTTTGAGTAACTCAGTTGAGAAGGAGACAAATAGAGCATACTGTGTTTTTAAGTCCAGTGGGAGAAGAGTAAACAAGACTCTAAATTACGTTACACAAGCTGAATCCCTATGATCTCTTCATAGATGTGGTGGTGCTTGCATTACAAGGAGCAAGGGTTAACCGTAGCAAAATAATTTTACCAGAGACAGGGTGAGAAATAGATGTACATACATATTCCAACAACTGTTTATTTTGCACAGAGAATAATTCAGAGGACTCAGAAACATATAAACCCATTTTCCAACAGACTATTAGTGAAAGAATTTTTATCTTTGAGAGTTTGCAGAGCAGAGCTCATTCAGGAGGAGCACTGGGCTAAGTGTGAAATGACTATTCAGAGCTCAAAAGGCCAGAAGCCTGGAGGGCAGCACAAGTAGGGAAGGGCGTGACTGAGAAACCTGAACACTGGGGGAGAGGGCCCCATCTCAGCCCAGGAAATAAGTTTGCAAGAGCAGAACCACTTCCCTCAGTCCATACTTTGTCTGAGGACAAGAGCAAAGGAGAAGTGTAGCAACAGTCCCACCAACATGCAGTGGGATTTTTCTTTGCTGTTTGGGTTGATGCCGTTTGCTGTATAAAACAGGAGTAGTTTGTTTGATTCTCACCCTGTGCCCTGACAAGATCAACTGTATTTAAACCACTCTGACAGATATTTCTCTATTTTTACTTTTTTTTTTTTTAATTCTAAAGGGCTATCTGCTCTTTCCAGACTATCTACTCCACTGGTCTAATGTCCTTCTTGGAAGAAGGAAGTGTTACAAAATAAACTAGCAAACAAACCACATCCAGCAATACAACATTAATGTCAATGTTAATGAGGCTGTGGAGCAGAATGGGAGAGCATGGGGGCAGTGGAGATCTCACCCCACTCAGCACAGCAGAAATTAATGCCACCTTATGATGGCTGCATGGCATGGCTTGGTATCTTTTCTCCCCTAGAGAGTGGTTTACTTAGGTCTTTTTGGCTGACTTTGCCCTGGGGGTCAGGTTTGCCAGACTTCTGCTCTTCTTGTTGGCTTGGACTCTGCAGCTGGTTCACATACTAAATTTTTACCTTTATTAATTTAATCTTTTTAATTCAAGCCAAACTGTGGGTGTGTATAGCCTTAAACAGCCAACAGCCTGGAGTAACCAACACTATGGTGACATACTGCTGAAGGGAACTGTGACCTTAGCAGTTAATACATTGAGGAAGAGGGAATATGTGTTTTGTCCTCTCCTGCCCGGCACTCTACACTTACTATATTATATTTTCTCTGCATTTTAGCCTTTCCATGTGTCAGTTTGCCTGTCTGTAAAACTGGGAAAGCAACTTCTCTTTCTTTGTGTTTAATGACTATGAAATGCTTGGAGGACCTGAAATGAAAACCAAGGCAAAATTAAAATATGCAAATGATATGCCAAAGTGCTGGAAAAGGCTTAAGTTTTTTGATCTCCTTCTATCACACTGAAAGAGTCCAGGTATTTTTTGGACTTCCCTGCTGTTTTCAGTAGAGGATCCTGCTGAACGTTTTCTTCCATTCCCAGATTGCAACGATATTATCATTGAGAATTTAGAAACCTAGAGCAATTTGCTGCCCTGTTGCTGGGCCACACTGCTGTCATCTTGCTGACTTTGGACATCTGGAAGACGTTGCTTCTTAATGGCAGTTTTTGGAAGGCAGAGCTGATGATGCATGTTTACAACATAGGCTGCTGCTAAAGCCAGTACCTGGGCAAGTTACTGGAAAATGAGAATGGGTTTTGGCACTATGGGAGTCACTGCAGCAATTTCAGATGCTAGCAGACAGCATTTGCTGGATGAATAACTCCTTGTAACTTTGACAAGGTAACAAGTAAGGTGGAGTGAGATCAAGGAGGCTGCCTTGCAGTGATACAGAATTAGGACTGTTCCCTTTCTGCATGTTTCTCGACCTGCAGAGACCTTGTGAAGAGCAGTGGCAAGTAACACACCTTCAGAGCAGGGACCTTAAAACCTAACTTAGTCTAGAAAAATCTGCCTCAGCTAAACTGATCCTGGGGGTATTACAAAACAGAAGGTTTGGGGTTTTTTTGGTTTTGCTCGTTTGTTTGTTTTGGTTTTATTTTGGGGTTTTTTTTTGGGGGGGGGGGTTGTGTTTGGTTTTTTTGTTGTGTTTTTTTTTTTTTTTTTACCAGAAAGAGAAAAGACAGTGAGAAATTAAGGAGACCAGCTTAGTGTTACTGTCAGTACAAATTACCAAAAATTGATGGTTTCTAAGAGATTGCACTAAACATGAAAATGACTTCCTACACTTATTGCTGTGTGCTCCTGGGCTGGTGAAGCTTGAAGCCTAAATGCAAAACCAAGGCAGAAAAATCTTGACATGTTGCTGTAAGGATAACATTGGTATTTTGAATGAACAATGTGAGACAGCCAAACAGGTTTAAATCTTTGACTTTGCAAGAATGAATCACAACAGACATAGAAGCTGCAACCATTCAAAAATATGGTGCTTGGAATAATTGTTTTTTAGCTCCCCAGTATAGATGAGCCAACATTTTTTATTTAAAGGGGAAAAAAAGGATTAATCAATTTTTAAGACTTTACAGCGCATGAACAATTATGTGATTTAGCATATTCCAGGCAAGAAATGTCACCCATCTCCTAGCATTGTTTGAAAGACCTGCAGGCATTAGTGAATTTTCACAGCCCTTTGTAAATAGTCAATTTTCCACATTTTAAAATGTTCAAACCATTCTGCTGTTCTATTTTAAGTTTCACTTCACATTCCAATCATTTTGTCTAGTTAAACCTGTGTTTGCAGGTTAGACCATATGGAAGTCAAGACCTATTTTTGTTTTGATATACTTTGATAGATTTTGTCAGTCCCAAATTCAGGAATTCATTCCATTTTATGGAAGTGCTAAAGCATAACTTAGAATTTAATTTAAAATCAGCAGAAATAGAGCATGTTTCTGTGCATTTGTTAATAATGTTGTATAATAATGTTAATAGTATTGTGCAATTTCTAGACCCTGAGAATGTTTCTCAGGGCTCTTGCTGGATGTACCCTACTATCCATATGAAGAACTGTGCTATCTAATTAATAGTGTTAGCTGCTCTTTCCAGAGCCCATCTCAGGAGATCTCTCGATCACTTCCCTATGCTTCATGTTACAGGTTATCCTGCATTATGTATTAGGAAGTCATCATGTATTCCTCACCTACCTAACCTCGTGCCCTCTAGGTGGGCACTTTGGCTGCAGTCCTTATCGCACCACACACATGACTCATACTGCATTTTTTCCCTGATGTATTTGGACTTTTCCATCTGGTCATTCTCATTCTGCAGTAGCTTTACCAGGCCTGCTGTAAGTCAGACCACAGGTATCCTGCACTCAGCTGCCTGTTTCAGTCTCTCCTTCAAAAACTCTGTCACTCTGTTTAGGTAGTAAGCAGAAAAACCACACTTACAATTATACCTGCTTTACCAAAATTGTGTGTACCCACACCTAGCTCTCAGTTTCATCACCATTAGATCTCACTTTGATATCTAGGTTTCTTGTTTTTCAAAATGCTCTGAAGAGCACTGCTTTAGCCTTTTATAGTAGCATTTGCCTTTTATCTTCATGGCTTGTGTAATATTGTAACCTGGATGCAGTTTTTCCAGTAGTAGTCACATTGGCCCTGTAAACACAGGCAAAGTTCTGATTTAATTGCTATAAAAATCAAGAAATAGACATTCTTTTGTCCTCAACAAACTGCTACTTTATTCTATTCATCTCCTACATAATTTTCAAAAGCACTGATTTCACGGCTACAAGCAACCGTATGTTTGAGTACAATCTGTAGTCTAGATATATGCTTCTAGATATATGACCTTGCTTTTGTCTACATTAAGTCTACTATATGTGACTAACCAACCTTTAATAAAGTGCAATAAAAAGACTAGGAACGTCTTAGTGCTTGGGTCTTCCATGTACTTAATAGTTACCTCTTGTCTGAAATCTTGTATGTAGAATAACAATTTTACATTAAAGTATTTTGCTCCTTGCTGACTACTGGGTTTACTGAAGGTACCATGTCTAGTCAGTTCCATTTCCTTAACATAGTTACAAAATTTTTAGGAAAAATGTAAGTAACTCTGAGGATATTAAGAAAAGCCATTAACAGTTTACTGGTATGATATTGATGGAAATTGGCACTATTTTTTCTGCCTCATCAATTCCAGAACTTAACTAGCTAACCCAAAAAATTCTTCTGCATATAAAGAAGTTCTTAGCTTCATTAACATGTTTTCCATCACATGGGTTGTTTTTTTTGTTGTTGTTCATTTGGGGTTTTTTTAGTTTTTTTGCTGTGATCATCCTAACACTTTGAAAGTGTAACCTATAAATATGAAGAAGGACTGTTTGCATAATCTAGTATCAGTTCTGAATTTAATGCAAATTCTGATCAAAAGGAAGCAACACCAAAAGTGCTGCAAACTTCTATTACACATATTTTGGTCCAAAAATTAACCACTATTTCTAAGAATAAATTTATCATGAAAATAATTGCAAGAATCTCAATACCTTGTGCCCTAATCACTAGTAATGCTAACTAGGAAGGGGATGCCTTTTCAAGTACAAGAGGAAGCAAATACTATACAACTTAACCGTCACTGAAAAGTAAAATGCCAAGGTCATGCAACAAAAACATTAGCTGAGAGAAAAGATATAGCTGAAGGTCTTTCAAAATACACCTAACCACATACCTAGTTTGTAGGGTACAATTTTTAAACAGCACAGAAAATTTTTTTTCTCCTCTTTTGCTTATCCTCTTCAAAACCAAATAAATTGTTACCGTGTACATACTGTGTACTGTACATTTTTGGTGTACAAAAAGAAAAAAAAATAAATGAAAAAGTGACAGGCTTTGAAAAAAAAGGGTCATCTGCCCTAGTAAGTAATCTCTAGAATATCCTGTAATTTTACTATCATAAATAAATATTACATGACATGAGGAAAAAGTGAACTTGCATCAGAAGTGCTGGTCAAGACATCAGGTAATTAAAGGAAGCCCATCGGTACGCTTTCTTGGCCTGTAACAGCAAATCTGATGAGTCTGAAGAAGCAATGGTGTGTCTGGTACAGACCTCTCTGTCTGGGCTAGTGCTGCCGTGCTGCCACTGAAGTCACTGGAGCAGAACAGGCACCAGTAGGACCCAATTCACACAGATGCTCTGCTACACATGTCCAAGGCTGTGTGAGACACGGTTCGTGCAGTAAGATCATAAGCGTTTCCCTGAATTCCTTTGTACTGCATTTTGTCCCAGTTCAAAACACAACTACTGCTTGCTCTCTTCTGTCCCTTATGCCTGTTGAGCCTGTAGGCACACCTGCTAACAGGATCGCTTCTGACTGCTTATCAGCACAGCAAAGTATGGAAAGGACCCCGCACCCCAGACAAGTCTTTCAAGAGAAACAAGTAAGAACTTTGTTAAGTAGAAGAATATTTGTAAAACAGAAACAAAATGTATACTGGAATACCCTTAACTCGCACAAAGGTCAGCTCAAACCACTACAAGTAGCAGGTATGATATCTAGAAATGACTGCATTGCGTCAAGATACATGAAATAGTGCAGAAAAATGTCATATTGTTGCTTTTTATTTGCTAAAAATAACTGTTTTCAAACGTTGATAATTTTTTTGGCAGGAATTATGATGTGAAAACATAATCTGTAAAAATATTTATTTTTAATATTTATCTTTTAATTTCTTTTATTATTTCTTTTATTATTTTATTTTTTAAAAATAATATAATCTCATAACAATCATATTTTACACAAGAGGTTTATGATGGAAGTAAAATAATTTATATGACATCTGGAAACTGTTATCAATAACAGATAATGAATAAATATTCAACTGTGATGGTTCCAAAAACTTCAATACATTAAGATGTGTCTGCTCCCCTGAGTACATCACTCTCTTTAGCAAAGTAAACAGGATTTTGCATTTTTGAATATTTAAGAAAGTTACTTTTCAGTCTTCCATTTCTACATGAAGTCCCCATTGTTCCTTGAACTGCAGGAGATACATTTCTTGGTCCTTTGATGATTCACTAGATACCTCATTCTTATACAGTCTGAACAAAATTTCCTCTTTGTCTGGATCATCATACTTGAATACTCCTTCACACGCCTGATTTTCAACACTGGACAAAGTAGGAATATACAGTCTTCCATTGTCAGGATCCCAATCAACTACTATGGTATGTTCACCTTCTTTATCTGTGAGGCCCTGTGTGATTTTTTCCAGCTGACGATAGGATGACTGCCCAGATTTTTCAGTATCCAGGTCCACAAAGCTCATGTGGGTCTCACATGTCAATTCATCTGCTACATCAACCATCTTCAAATTAAGTTCCTCTGTTTTCTGTCCCAGACAAAAGTCTGCTACCCTCACCTCTAGTTGGGGGGAATATGGCTGTCCTATTTCCATATCAACCAAGTCCCCCAAAGTGATGTGTAGCTCACAGATCTGTCCCCTGGGGGCAGAAAACTTCTCTTCTATTTTCTGACCAGGTCTAAAGTCTTCAGTCCTTACATCATGTTCATACTCTACAGCCCCTGCATTTTTCTTTCTCAAAGTATTCTGTGTCCCAGACTGGCCGTAGGATATCCAGTTTCCAGTTTGGTCCCTTTCCACTAAAATATCTTCTTCATGTGAAATCTCTTTGTGTGAAATCGCCTCGTGTGAAATATCAAGCAAGTGTTTTGTTTCCAGCACTTCTGTAACAACTTCCTTAGAAGGTAAATCCTTCCCTTCACTGCCATTGTAAACAGTGTAGTAGTGGGCACTTTTCCTTTCCGATAGATGACCGGATTCCTTACAGTCATCCCCAGTAACGCTGATAAGATTAAGCATCATTTTTTCACTTGGTATGAAAACCCTTTCCTTGCATTTGTCAGTGTACTGCCATACCTGGAAAGTAAGAAATATTTTGAGTGAAGTACAATAAAAATACCATCTTGCTTATTCTTATACCATCAGATATTTTTAAAATATAAGGCTAGGTTAGACTTTATTAGGAGGTTATTCCAATTTAGAGAAGAAAAAGGTTCGTTATATAAATATTCATGAGTGTCAATATGCTCCCCTTTTTTTATTCTATCCAAAGTAAAATTATATTATGACCAGTTCTAATATCCCTTTTCTCATCCTTCCCATGTCAAAATAATGGTTAGAACAATTCTGTCAAATACTGGTTTTGTTTCCACCAACATAAACTCAAGCAACTTTAGAGAAAACATGAGGGTTGTCCTTGGATCAAAGGTTACTCTTTTTAACCAGTGCAGAGAAAATGCAGCCAAAACCATTTTCCACAAGCAGAGTCAGGTAGCATGTTAAGGTATAGCTTACAGAGAATAGAATAATACCAGGTTTCCTTTCAGAAAGGAAGCTATACATCAGGTTGAAGTGCTGTGTATGGAGCCTACGTTGTGCAATCTGCCCCAGGCTGCTTTTGTGACTCTGTGAGAAATCATCTACTTTTCCTAAACAGGAATCTTTCTGAAATTACTTATATTTCTAACAGGAATAAATTAGTGTGTGGGCAGTCACTAAAGTGAAGTGCAATAGGAGAAAAAACCAGAAGCTGCATTTGAATGCTTTCAAGCTTGAATAGAGGACTAAGACCACTAATCGATGTACCAGGTAGTCTGAAAGGTTCTGCAGATCAGAAGTGCTGGGCCAAAACAAACTGCTTATTCCACCTCCACCTGACTACACAGGGTGCTCACGTGAAATAGTCTGTAGGTTGGGAAAGATGGAAAGCATCATTAAAATACCAGGTTTATATTCATTTTTTACTTTAACTGAATCTAGAGGTGGAGGTAGGGTAGTTGAACCAGGTGACTTTGAAGGCCTCTACCAATCCAAACCACTCTGTACTTCCATGGTTTTGTAATAAAGCCAGTGCCTTGTCTAGTGCAGGAGGTGTCTCTGTGCACATCTGGACACACTGCAGCAATAGCCACTCTACTCCTTCAAAGCCATTCTGAACTCACAGTCCCTCTGTGAAGATTTCTCCTGTCACCTCTGTGCTGCTCTAAATTCCTTCAGAAAAGTCAGCATGTTGAAACCAACTCCCTTGTATCTCCCATCCCACGGTGTCATGCAGATTGGATTAACACTGAAGTGTTAATCCAATTCATACTGTAATTGTGTGTTTATGGTTGAGCAATTTGTTTAAAGATAGCTGTGAGAAAGCTCTGCTCAGCTCACAAGCTGGAAACCAATAACATTTCATAGACTTTATGTGTTCTTTCTAAAAATTAACAAACTCTGCAGCACTAGAAATTTGCAAACATTTTTTGTAAAAAGTGGTTTTGGGCTGTCTAAATAACAAAATGTGTTTGTTCATACATTTTTAGGTGTCAGGAAATAGTACAGTATTTGAAAATATTCTTGAAATCCAGATTAAATTATCTGTGTGGTACATGTGTTTAGTCCTTCACGAACACAATTAAGTGGCAAAATCTGGTATTACCTAGCAATAGTCCGAGAGAACATCATAAGGTTTCTGTACTGCTTAATGGTCTTCCCTTCCTGTTTCTGAATTCAACAAATAAATAGCATTTTCCAACTGACTTTCTACAGTGCTTCATCTTAGATACATTAACTGAGTTCTGACTTCCTAACAGAGCTTGCCTCAGTGCACCTCAGACCTTAAGATTCCAAACTCTTCCCAAACCAACAGCTCTGTTCTGATCCTTCTTACCTCTAGTCATCTTTTCAGATGTGGTCATCTTTTTAGACACAGTTGCTAACTTGAGTAATTACTCTCTTTTTCTTGCATTTAATAACCCTCAATGTAGTTTTCTTTTCTTGATCTCAGTGGCAACTAGAGCTTTTATTTGGAGCTAGATGTGGTTTCATCCAAACCTGCTCGAAAACCCCAGAAAATGCACAGCTCTGCTGTGACTGCCAAGGTTGGTAGTGACCTCCTGCAACAGAAAACGCTTACCAGGTTTGTTGGATGTTTTTGTTTGTGGACATGAATATACTTGTGCACACAATAGCATGTCACTGAAATAAAAAGGACAGCCAGCATGGTAGGGAGAACATATCCAAATGCGATTCTTATAGTCTCATCTTCTGTTTTATCTGTTAACAAAACAAAAGTTTTCATTGTAACAAACAACTTTTTAATGCATTCAGATAGTGTACACATTCACCGCATTGTTTTTTGGATACAGAATGCAAATGTGCTAGATAAACAAGGAACTTCCAGGAAATAAATAAATAAATAACATTTAAGCTATAGACAATTTTTAGTATTGTCTAAATCATAAATGAAATTCTAAAATGAAGAAACAACCCCTCCCTTAGGTTCTCCTGTTGCTAACCTCAGACTGACCCAACTCTGCCACTCCCAAACCTCATCATCATCATCATGGCTAGGCTTCGCAAACAAAGATTTAGGAAGGCTCTATCCACGTTTGTTACAAGCATGCTGGTGGCTTATGAGGCCAATACGAGATAGACATGTCCAATTGCAAAAGACACAGCAGAAAGACTTCTTAGGTGGTATATTCTGCAAGACACGATTCTTTCTGCGTTGTCTTTTCTCCTTGAGAGTGATCCTGTGTGCGTTCTCAAAGGAAATGTCAGCGTTATAGATGGTGTGTCTCCAGGCCTCCCAATTTGAAGCCAGAGTAGACCAGTTATGTTGATCAATACGGCCAAGGTTGAGATGTTGTTTCAGGGAGTCCTTGTATCTTCTCTTCGGGGCTCCTCTCTTGCAGCAGCCGGTGGCAAGTTCACCATAAAGGAAGATCTTAGGGATGCGGTGGTCCTTCATCCTTGAGATGTGCCCTGCCCAACGCAGCTGTGTTCTCAGCAGCATGGCCTCAATACTTGTGACTGCTGCTTGTTCTAGAACAGATGTATTGATCACATAATCTGACCAGTGGATGTTTAGGATTGTTCGGAGGCAGCGTTGATGGAAGCGTTCTAGGAGACGCAGGTAGTGGCCAAACCTCATTCGAAGAGAAAAAAAAAAACACATTCTCCACGCACTAAGACAACTCAAAAAATGCAGATACTTTTCTTCAGAAGTACTGATCTACCTTCCTGTCAGTAGTTCCCAGCTATATTTTTTTTAAAGGCGAAGATTTTTTCATTGTTACAAATCCACAGAGAAAGGAGAAACCATGCTAATTTTCACTCTCAGAATGGATACATAAAAAACTCACAAATTCAGTCACCATTTTTTTTTCTAACTCACCTCTTCTTTTTGTAATTTACCAGCTTGAACATACCTTTCAAGGTAGCAATGCAATATTCTTTGGAAAAGCCACTGTCCAAAAGCGGTGTGGTGACATGTATCTGTGCACTGACACAATAAGCTGTTTCAGGTTCTAACCAGGGCACAACCAGGGTGTGGTTTCTGATGGAGAAGAACCACTGGAAGACATTAAAAATAGATATTTCCCCCCCCCGTTTTTAATTCCTCAGCTACAGAACAGTAACAAGCACACACATTTTCTGGAAAGAATAATGATACTGTAAGAGCTGCCAACTGCATCCTTTTTTTCCAAATGCAATCAACATTCAAGTTACTTAGTAGGTCACATCCTCTCTGAATATCTTCTCTTCCAATCAAACATTCTTATATCATTACTGAAAAATTTCATGCTTCATATGAAGCAGGACTATGTGCCACTACTAGCCCACGTTCTCGTGCTGATGTTGCAACAGAGCTAAAGCATCACTCCAGCCCTGTCCTGATGCATAAGCCAATGAAAAGCATGTGGTACAGTTCCACAAAATCCTTCCAACTGGGATGTTCTGGTAAAGATAGAAGCCTTAACGTAACAGATCTTACGTAGGCTTTGGAGTCCAAAGTAAAGGAAATGCTATATGTCCTGCATCTTTATGAAAAAAAAACCAAACAAAAAAAATCCCAACACAACTAACCAAAACACTAAACCGCTTTTGTCTACCTCTAGTTGCTAATCTTGGTATTTTAATATCCCTTTTGACAGAAGGTGATCTTTTTGGTGTAAAATTTCCGTCTTTTCAGGAAATTCAGAGATTTGCCATACAGAGATTTTGCCTGAAGGATGGGAACAAATGCATGTTTTTGTAGTTGATCACTGAATCAAAGTTGATCATCTACTGGTTTATGCTGGGAACTATTACTCGCTAATGAAATGTAAACCTCCATAAGCAAATGAAGTTTTCACATGTGGTAACAGAGGATGTGCTTTGTCATGATGTATTTTGAGTACTGCTAGTAGACTGAGTGGCTGTGGAGTGTCTTACAATCTTATAATTCCTATAAGGCTGTGAATCTTATTTCAATCCTTGCTGTTACAGACATAGTGCATTTCAAGAAGCACAAAGCATAGATTTAATATGAGCAGTTCTACAGCCCTGTCAAAGCTTACCCGCTTCTTTGTCTTTTTTTTAAGGACAGACACGTTGTATTGCAGGCCAGGATACACTTGAAGCAGAGATATGGATTCTTCCTCAGGACTTCTTTTCCACTTCTCAGGAGCAGTCAGAATGATTGAAATAGATTTGTCAGTAGAAGATACACTTACCATGGGTGGATCAATTTTAGCTGAAAAAATAAACATGTACAAAAAGCAGTTAAATTCAGCAGAGGCATGCTGACTTGAGCAGTTTTTCAAAGGTGATAATATTAATTTTTTGCCATGTTTGAGGGAGTCTAAGTAGGACTTTGAACAATTTATTTGTATCAGTAGAAAATTACTTGATCTGAGGAGAGGATCTTTAAGGGAGAAGGTGAACACTGACTTGGAATTTTGCCTTGGAATTCCTGGGACTTCACAGGATAAATAACCTTGAAACTCAATTTGCTAAAACAAGCTAAATTACCATCATGTTCTCAGATTATTTGGCACAGATAAGAAATATTGGGCTCTAGAGTACAATTACTGCTTGGCTTAATAAAGCCTTTTCAAAATCAGAGTTCTCCATACTCTGGATGTGCCAAGGCTTTTATTTGCCTTGAGAAAGGCTTTGCCATAGCATGACAGACTATTCAGTATATGTAAGACTATACATATATATATAACATATACCCAAAATCTAATTTGATTATTTCAACTACATCTGCCAAAAGCATGAATTGGAAACAACTGCAAAAACAGTAACTTCATGTTAAAATTAAAATATCATATGCTATAAAGGCACATGCAATCTGAGCACACAGTATTAATCAAGGCTATTGAACATCTGGCTGTGTGCTCAGCTTTCCTTACTGTCTGTAAGAGGGTTGAATCGTGTGGTCTCCACCCAGTCAGAGAACATTCCATTTAGGAAGGCTTTAACGCTTGCGTAGTATTGTTCTTCATAGTCAGAGGTCTCACTGGAGAGGTCACACCATGTTCTGTTTATATTCCTGCATTCTGGCTTTCTAATCCATTTGCCAACACCATACCTATATTGAAAAAGAAAGAGAAAGGAGCTGTACAAAAGCTATTGCCATTATTTTAGTCATCTGATAACATAATTTTCTGTGCTGTATTATGGCTGATAAAACAGCTTGCTTGCTCAGCAGAAATTTGCAACTTTAAGGAATTCCCAACCTTAGCAGAGATGAAGCACAAGACTTCTGAAAGTTTTTAATGAAAAATACGTGAAGGGCAGGCCCTATCCAGAAGAGGCCAGCTAGAACTAACTGGGATGTTACTGATACCAATCTAAGTCAAGTTTTGCTTGTGCAGATCAGAGATCTCTCAACTTCAATCACCACTGCTGTAGTTTAAACTTTAAACATACAATAACAAAATCAGGATAACTAGAGACAATGAGTTCTCTCAGAATGGTCAGTCACTCATCCTCGTGTACGGACACAGATGATGCTCAGGTTTCCAAGATGAGTGAGAGGAGACTACTCATTCCTGGCTATGGCTTCTTTTTCTAGTTTAAAAGAAAGACTCCACTGCAATACAATGAAGTTCAAAATCCTTCTAGTTGAAAAAATAGCATAAATCTGCTACCAACAATTCCTCGGTACCGAACAGCTCTTATACACTAGCAGAACAAATCAAGACTTCCTTGGAAAATTCCTGTTTGGATTTGCTCAGAAGCTCCTGCTCCTCAAATTCACATTATTAAGAATTCCCCTTAGACTGCTAATTAGTAAGGGCATGTGGCAGCTTCTGCATGACAGCAGGACAGGATCACTCACCATCATTTTCCACCTCTCACAACTCTCCTAGGTGAGTACAAACATATGCATGTTCTTGTATTCAGCATGAAAGATGGCCATACCTATGGCTACAGACTCTTTCGTGGACCAGCTGGCCCTGCAGAGTCAGTGTAGCCAGTGCTCTCTGAACATTTTACTTCCTACACAATTATCATTCATTCCATAATTGCTGAGCACCCTCCCTCTTTCTAGGCAGTGGACTGTGTCACTCCTGTTAGCACAAAGGGCAAGATCTGAGTAAAAGAGGTTGTAGTCCATTTCCATTTAAATGTGTACAGAAGACTCATGTGGACAGATGCCAATCCACAGCACAGTCCTTCTTCATTCCTCTGTCTCATTTTTTCAGGAATGCCTCTGAAAGCTTCTGTAGTATTAGAATGTTGCATCCTACGCTTATTTCATAGGAAGAATGTCTCCTTACACATTTTTTAACTGGATGTGAAGTAAACAGTTGCAGAAAGAAAAAATAAAAACCACATTGCTTAAGTCTAGCCCACACTTCAGTTCTCTTTTCTTTACTTTATATCAGCCCTATCTTGCATAATGTTTTAAAATTTATTATTTAAAATGCTAAAATAAAAGTCAGTGGGAGATAAAATAAACAAGCCAACTTACACTGAATACTTCACCTTGTAGAGTACTCCATTGCCTGTGCCTTCTGGTGCTGACCAGTGAAGGATATTCTTCATATTTATAGATTCAAAACGGACATTCCTAGGGTTGAGCAAAGAACAATACAACTCTCCTGAGAAGTAAAACAAGAAAGGAACAACATGCACTAAGAATCTGCAAATACATATGCTTTCGGGTTATTTTTAAATAAGCCATAAAATTCTACATTTCTTAACATTCAAAGTGCAAGGTTGTTGGCTATGGAAAATTGATTTTTTTAGAAGTGTCCCTAGCTAGTGCAGTCTCAAATTCCATCTGTACAAGTGTATTTTTTCTCTAGCAAAAATGTCTTTCCCATTTATAACAGGCACTGACATGGAAATATACATGGACCGAAAGCTAAAGTTAGAAAAGCTTGGCCTAGAAGAGACACACATTTTCAAAACTGCAAATGTATTTGAATATCAGAACACTTTAACAGTGAAAATTGTAAAAATATCCTTAATACTTCATTAGAATCTTCTTGTAGCTGAGTGGATTTTTAAAAGTCAAACCAGGTATTTTTAAAAAAGACACATGCAGTCTACTGCAAATACAGCTTTACAAACTGATGTATGACTTTGCACTAGAGAATCGGACTGGATTATCACAATAGCCCCAGGGTCATTTGACCATCCCTGTTGATTCTCCAGAAAGTCAAAAGCAAACATCTACTTTAGGTCACTCATCTAAATTGCTGTTCGTTGCACCAGCTTTTGAAATTAATAAACAAGCAAGTCTGAGTCTCTTAAGATCTCAGTTTCACATCTTTCTAATTCCCACTCCTAATCTAATAAATGTAATGGAGATGCTCATATTGCTAAATTGCTTGCAAAACAGAGCCTGTGGGCCCATGGGAAGAATCCCAAGTTCAAAGTTGCGTCTCAAGCCCCAGCACGTCCTGCCAAGTGCCCACGGGAGCAGCTCTGAAGCTGGCACTGCTGGCAAGGAGCTTGCCATTGCAAGTAGCCATAAGAGCACAGCAAAGAGAAAAAGTGACTCTGTAGTTCTTCAGGAGTTTTCAAAATCCTTTAAGCTCTTCCTCCAGGGATGTAATTCTAGTTCTTAAGATAACAAAAAGAGGAAAAGAAAGAGGAAAATAAAATATATCAACAAACTGTAGGAATCTGTCTGAATGAATAGACCTTGACCTCTTACTTCTGTAAGCAGACCTTAAGGCTTTCTTATAGTATATTTCACTATTACTAGAGTAATAGTGTTCATCCTCCTGTATACGTAACATATAGTTGCTTTTGTAAGCAAGTCAGCACCATTTGCCTGATTAACTTGCAGACATAGCTGTCTTTGAGCCAAAAGTAAAAGCTTTTCTCTTCAATAGGTTTACTAAAACAATCACCTTGCAGTTTTGTAGAGACCAATAACTTTAAACTGTCTCACTGCAGACTCTGGGTTTTCCAAGCCTCTAACTGTACGTTAATGTTCAAAACAACCTCCTTGTTTTATACCTTGCAGGTATATGCCTGCATCTGTATTTTCAGATCACAAAACTGTTTATGTATGGTATTTCTAATGTTACTCTCTTTTATCTCTAGCACTTCCATAGTGTTCAGTGGCTTTCATTTTCTCTAGTCAGAAGAAGTTTCGTCAGGTACAGTCCTTAGGGCAAGCTTACTTATTTACAAGAAGTATGTAGAAAGTCCTATTTCCTTGACACTTGGACACAGAAATGTCTTATGACAGTCAGCTTGTAAGAGCTCAAACTATGGACTCAGTTATAACACAATAAAAAAAGTTTCAGGACACTCAGGGATGTAAATGCAGCAGAAAGAGATCTCCTGGAATTTGCCTTACTCTAACACTTAATTCCAAGTGGGAGATAGAGAACCTAGAAAATAAAAGGTTTTGATTTCCCCCAAAATAAATGTCCTCTGCAACTGCTTTAAGCAGGTACTAATGTAAAAATGAAGCTCTTCAGGAGAGCCAGAAAAACAGCCTAACAAGGAGATATTAAATAATAAAACAGAGACTGGGGAATAATATTAGATATATATTGCACACTCCAAAAACCTCTGGAGAAAAGATTAAAACAATTTTAAACAGCAGCAGATGAGAAGGGGATTTGTCTCTGGTAACCTGGGTTCTGAGCAAGGCATCTAGTTTGCAGCAGCCATAAAATGCAGAGGAAGATAAGCTCTTCCATAGGGTGGTTCATCTCTCTAGTCAGGATGGACCAGACTGGGTGCATCTGTTTCCCTCCAGTGGAGGAGTTGGTTATGCCAATTAGCCTTTGGCTCTGCTTCCTTGGCAATTAAACTTAGGAGGGATGCATCTGGTCCAGGGAACAGTGACAGGGCACTCTCCAATTCTTTACTTGAAAAGGATAATCTACTTTCCTTGTCCACCACGAACAAGGAGGAAAAGGAACAGAGTTCAGTTTCAACAAGAAAGTGGGCACTGGGATTTACCCCTTGTGGGAAAAGGAGCAACACATGAGGATGGGAGGGCTGCTGGATGTTTCAAAGGACAGATTAGAAAAACATCTGTTAGAAGTGGCAGTAATTTAGCTGATTCTGCCTAGAAGTAGTGGGACAGACTTAAGGTCACCACCAGTCCCATTTTGATAGGCCTTCTACATATATCTGATAAATCTGACTTTGTTCAGTGTAGTACTAAATTTGGCAGGGGTACTGCTGAATCAAGTATAAGACAGCTAAAAGCATCCTTCACAGCTCACTTTTCACACATTTTTCTTTAAAATTTTTTAAATGTGTACTACTTATCAGGCTAGTCCATGGTCACCAAACTGAACTGGCTGGAGGCAGCCAGCTCATCACGGACAAGGGAAATTACTTCAATTGGTTTACTGAAGGCTTTTTGTTCACCTGTACTGTTCCACATTTGTCCACCTTTACATAAAAACATTTATATTCTTCAAGCACATTTTAAAGTAGCAAGAGTCATGCATTTGTCTGTTACACTAAAATATTTTTAAACTAGTAACATGTAAAGGTAGCTCTTTGACTCTTTTTTTTTTTTTTTTAATTTCTCTCCTCCCAGTGTGGTTTCTGCTGTGGTAAATGAAGTTTCAAAACAGAAACACTGACTGCAGCAGAGGAGCCAATCTCAGTACACAGAAGCCACAGACTCTATCTTTACAAGATCTAAAGCATTACAACACTGCTGGTGTGCTCCCACCTACCCCCAGCTCAGAGTGATTTGGAAGGCAGAGGGACGGAGACCGTTAACTTTCCATGAGCTGCAAAAGCAGAGATTTGGTTTCTATTTCTCGTCCCTTCACTAAAGGCTTCTGTTTGCCCCTACAACAAATCACGCAAGTTAGTTATACCTCAATTCTGAATACGTAAAACAAGAATAAAACTACCATGCTCCCTATTTCTCCAGGAAGAGTTAAGAATAAACTCCATCATGTCTATTTGATGATCAATAATATCAGGGGACATCATAGAAAATAGATCACACATAGAGTTTGTATGCTCCATGGTTATCAGTCAGGAAGGGACTCAAGTATGTGCATCAGCTGCTAATTTCAGTATCCTGTCTTTGAACATACTTATTTCAGCATCTTGTCTTTAAAAACAATTTGTCCAATTATATTCTGATTTTATTTCGATTAAATGAGATTAATGGCATGGGTATCACATAGAGTATTTTCAGTTTGTACTGGTCTAAGAGCAGAAATCAGTCATACATGTTGCTTTGCTAGGTTTAGTCTGCTTCATCAGTAGCCTGCAATGGCTGTCATCACTTTCCAATATAACAAGGCCACTTTATTTATTTATTGCATGGTAAAAACTGGAACCCTTATTACTCTCTTTGGAAAGGCTGTAAATCAAACCTTGAGTAATATCATTCCTTACGTCTTCTTGACTGACACCTGGACTGGAAATAAAGTAAACTTCTAACAGGCAACTCCCGATCTTAGAATAAGTTGTCGCAAGACTCTCCAAAGCAGACATGACTTAGCCTGAAAACACCTTTACATGTGAGTGAAAAACCCCATTGACGTCAGTGAGACTATTCACATGACTAAAAGACTGTATGGCAGGTGCTTCATCTTCTCTTTATGAAAGCGTCTGCTGGGTTTCAAAACCTGGTCGGCTTTAATCATACAGAGCCCCCTGCCAGGTACATGCCTTGCTCAAGTCAGTACTCTTCGAAGCTCAGTCTTGGTTACAGCTCTATCTATCTATCTATACACATGTATACTCGATGATCCTTCTGGGTCCCTTTCAACTTGGCAGATTCTGCGATTCTGTGATTTATACAAACACAAGTATAAACGTACACAATTTCCATGTTACAACCATTATCGATTCAGTGCATCTGCTTTTTACCTGCTAGGAGGCCCTGCTGCCTGTCTCAGTGACAAACAGCTGTGTTTAATGTCAGCGCTGCAGAACAAATACAGCTGCCAACTACCCATGTCCTCTTGCTCTTAACAGATTCCTTAGCTTTGCAATGGAATCAGGTAACCCGGCAGCTGCAAAGCATAAAAATACACAAATACATAAAAGCACAGATATTTTTTCTGTACACTAGCTAAAGTTCTGGGGTGGTGAGAAGGCAGAGGATCCACTGAGAGATGACCTATTGGCATCACAGTGCCTTCTGTGTGAGTACTGTTGTTGACTGTACTGTGTTCAAGCAGTGATCATCTGCTGCATTTTACTATGGCAAAGCATAAAGGTCCAAAAACCAAATTATCCAATAAAACATAGCAAGAAAGAAGGTCACAGGACTCTCTAGACAACTGTAAGATATAATTTAAGACAATGAGTGATGTGGAAAGCATTAATACAGAAAGACAAGCCTTACTGCAACAGGTTTTCCCTCTAGTCACAGCAATAAAATCCAAGGACTCCTCCCCTACAGTCGTCTCAGAATTCAAAACGGGAACCGCTTTTCTGACAACAGCAGACTTTGTTGTCAATGACTGTCGTATTTTCCTTTGCGAAAGTGGCCTTTGGGAGCACCCCTGATGGAAGCACCTTAGTGCTGGGCACTAAATTTGTGGGCAATGCTGCAGGCACACCCTGTGCCTCACCATTTGCAGCCACTTCAAGCCCATGGATTGAACCCACACTTACACATCTCAGAGAGAGGACAATCTCTCAAACTGTCTGAATCCCTGATTTACCTTTTCCCTCTGGTATCTTAGACCCACCAGTGAATCATCTGGCAAATTAGGAGCGATCTAGGATACACTGCTTCTGGCAATGAATGCTGTAAGCCACTGCCTTGTCTTTAGTCTTTTCAGCTTTGTGTGAATTCCACCAAGCTCCTATGACATTTTGCTTGCTCCTTCTATCACGTTGCTCTTCGTTTTTCAAGGCATTTTTGCTCTTTTCTTTCTCCAGCTCATCTGTTTTGATGATTATGTTGTTCTCAGCGAAAAACAGTCCCTCAAACACATGCCTAAGCATAACATTAAAATAAAAATGGTCATACTCAGTGCAAGTGTCCATTTAACATCATGTTCAGTGGCACTTGTGAGCTGAGGGTTGGGGTTGTCTTTTCTGGCTCATCTCCAGCCTCAAGCAAGTCAGTGCTGGCCATGAAGGAATGTGGGGGAGTACACCAAGTAGTAAACAGGGAGACTGAGCCAAAACTGGAAATTGTAAGTTACACGGAGGAAGGAAAACCCAGCAAAGCCAGGAATACGTTTTAGCAAACGTACTACTTATTATCTTAGCAACGATATAAACAAGTGCGTTAACTTCTTAAAAATTAAGTAAGCTTGAAAGGTTTTCTCTGTGCTGATTCTTTTTGACTTGAATTCAGCAATCTGGGTGAAAAGAAAGAGGAGAGGTATGTAGAGCCATTACAGCTCAGCTGCCTTCCTCCAGGTGGGTTTCTGGAGCTCTGGTGTTGCCTGGTATGAAGTCACACTAGCGAAACCTTTTGACTTGAGCAGCACTGGTGGGAATGTGGGGAGGAGCACGGAGGTGATTTCCTGTTTGAGTCGTAACGCTACTCAAGAGCTAACCACAAAGCACACACTTGCCCTCCCACAACAGGAGCCCATCACTCCCATCACAGCCTGTTTAGGGGGAAGAAAGACAGACTACAAGAAAACCAGGTGGTGAAGCAGATGGAAAAGCATGAGACAACAGGTGGGGATGGGTGGGAGAAGGATGAGACTGGGGCATGTGGGGATTGTTTTTCAAGAAACAGGCAGACTACCATTGGAAACAGGTGAACCTGAGGAGGTCATTTAGCAAAAGACTGCAAGTGGAAATACAGCCTGAAGAATGGGAGATGCAGAAGTGGGACTGAAGCTGTGGCTTGCCCTGACACGCTCTCATCCTCCATATGAAACCTTACCTTCATTTGTCCAAACCACTTCCTAACTTATAAAAATACCTCTGCAGAGAATATTGGTCAAAGAACATTACAGACTTAGTCCAGAAATACCCAACTCCAGAAAGTGTTCCTAGCCCATTGAAGGTTTGTTAGGAGACAGCTGAAGAGGGCCATGGCAGCTTACATCTATTGCTTTTTGGTAACTTGTATGACAGAAAAAAAATAAACTGAATTTTCTTCCCACTGTGTTGAAGGTTTGCAAGTGCAAGAGTAGAACTCACATTACCTAGCCTGCCCTGCTACAAACACTTTCCTTGACGCACTGCAGCAGGCAGAAGTTGTTGGTGGTATGTTTTCCATTAATTCTGAGTGATCAATACTGCCTGAAACAAGCAAACAAGGTGAGTGAAATTCAAGGTGTGCTCGTCTCAAATTAGTCACAACACCTCTAGGCTTTCAGAGTTGTAATCTGTTGGAGGTCTTTTAGGCTTCATGGTTTTGTTTAGTTTTTGTTTTGTTGTTAGGGTTTTTTTATTTAATTTAAAATTGAGTGAGGTTTTGTTAAGTTTGGAATGCAAAAACATTTTCTGTCAAAAATTAATTAATTTTAAAAGCCCAGTGGTGACATAGGGCCATGACATAATAGCTGTTTTTTAGAACAGATGTTCTGAAGTTATATAAAATGCTAAAAATAGCCTGACTGTCCAGCATTTAACTTTGAGGATTTTCTTTTCTCTCTAGAATATAATTAGCATTACCAATTTGTTACTGCTTAGATCAACCACAACCCAACAAACAAGAAAATGAAACCTTAATTAGAATACCTCTGACATCTTACATTTGTTTTTCAAAATATCCAAGGGTTACAGTTAACGTCTCTATTTGAAATACTGTACAAATGATGCTCTGTGACAATTATCAGCCCAGTTCTCATACACCTCTAATTCATCCCTACATCAAAGATCTATTTTTTTTTTCATATAAATGAGCAAAAATTAGGTTCGGCTTTCATCATTCAGTGATGACTAATAACTATTAGGCAACAACAGTCCAATTGGAACTATCAGCATCATATTTATTGCCTAATCAATGTTGCTCCTGGCTCTATGACCTACTGATGGCTTGCCTAGAGAAGGGATTTTTCTCTTCTTGGTGTCAAGAGTATTTCAATTAGTGAAATCCACGATTTTGAACTCACATTTTTCCCTTGGACAGGAGACTGAATGTATGGAGTCCAGTGTATGGACTGAGTCAATGGAGGATGAGCACTTGCCGTCATATCTGAGAGAAAGGCAATCCTCAGAAGATGCAAGTCAAGCACCTTCTTTTGCATCCAAGATCTAAGAGGAAAAACCAACACTCCCAGCAACTGTCACTGAGGTTCAAGGGAGCAGCCAACACACTTTGGTGAGATCAGGAGGAGCGTGACCGTTGTCTGGGATAGCAGAGAAGCTAACTTTCAAGTAATTTAGGTTGATTTAGACTTGGAAATCTGAACAGGTCTACTTCTGTGCCTGTCTGCTACTTTCTTAGGGTGGTGAAAAGCCCTGTCAGCAATTGCACGTGCTTCAGCCTTCTCAGGGCACAGTCAGGTTTCAATGCTTCTGAGCCACATCCTGTACACTACTATTACTACACCTAAAAGCAGAATATTGATGTACTTCCAGAGAACACAAGGAAAGCCATGAGAAGCAAAGTCTTTGCAAACCAGATGCAATAATAAATACTAGCTCAACTGCTCCCTCCAGCCTTCAAGAAAGTAGAAGAAAACAGATTAACCCCTTTCACTTAAGAGCTATAACACCCACTCATGTGCTCTTATGCATGGAGTGTGATTAAGTTCAAATACCTAAGTCTTGGTAACAGCATGTGAGATCCTTTCACCACCTGAAGCAATATTCTTCTTCTTTTTCTTCTCTTTGGACACATTCCTTTTTCCCATCACAGAAGATGAAGTGGGAAATGGAAGGCTGAAAAATAACTAATCTATCAGGTGAGATTTAACTAAAGGTGCTGGGATATAAGGAAGGTAAGGAGAGACTTCAGTCTTCCTCCTGTTCATTCACTGAGCTTAAAATACTCTTGCAGTAGCCAGACAAACAAGAAAACTCATCCATTTTCCATGAGAAATATAATTAATTTAATCTCTTCAATTGTAAACTATCCCATACCTCCAGTCCTACAACTTATTTCCTTTTTTTCCTGATTTACTAGTTTTACTGTACTGTTTTCAAAATAGGATGAACTGTGGATAGAAACCTGCAAGTTACTGGCACACCAAGTACAAAGCACAAACAGAGTTGTATGTCATTTAAACACAGCTCTCCAGTAAAACCTCATTTTTATTTAGAGCTTCCAGAAATCAGGCTCTTACAAAAGTAAGCTTTCTAAAATATGGCAGCTCTTGTTTGGCTCATAAAGGGTGGCTTTTCTCTCTTAATCCTGCAGTTGTAGATAATCAACACTGCTTCTTAGAGAGAAATCAATCAGCAGAAATCAATCTGTACAAGCCACAACTGTAAAACCAAACATAAACAGGAACCACACAAACATAAATGACCTGAGTAACCCTAACCACTTGCTTCGCTCGGAATTAAGACTATAAAGGCCACTAGACAACAACAGGCACAGAAGGGTATGGTTAGCAGCTACAACATCTGAGTGCTTGCATACGGAACTGCAATGCACTTCTAAGTTTTGGACTTTAATCATGAATCCCAGCAATGTTGGAAGTTTCTCTATAGAATGAACTGCCTCCTCTAAACATTTCCATTCCTAATTAACAGTTGATAAGAATTTGTCAAGTTAAGGAAATCATAAGCAAAGCTCAGCACTAGGGCAAAGATCACAGTGTTGTCCAAAACAGCCTGGCATGAGACTGGAAGCTGGAGATGAGAAGATAAGGATGAGCCTTTTGACTATATGAATATGACACTCCTTCATATCAGTATATGCAGTTCTCCTTATGCTAATATCCATTTTTATTTATTTTTATTTTATGCTTATTCTTCTTTCCTTCACACTGGCAGAGAGCAAGGAAATACGTAAAAACACGAAGCTCAACCCTCCTATTAACTTCCACTCAGTACTGAAGCTTAATGGCTTCTCTGGCAAACAAGAAGACAACTGTCTGTGAGTTCTTACTGCATTTGGGTAATGTACAACCACCACTTGAAGTGCCATCTATTAACTCTACACAGACATCCCAGAATCCATCTATAGGGCAATTAGCTTATTTATTACATGCACACTGCATGCCTTATATATGAAATAGTATGATGCTTCAGTACACCATTTAATAGTTTAATAGTTACTTGTTGTGTCTACACAACAGACCAGACTCTTCTCAGTTCCAAAAATGTACCTTAAATCACCTTGTGTCAACTTCAAAACATCTCCCCACTGCTCACCTTGGAGTCAAGCATTTCACTTCAGTTAGTCACAAATTATGACTGGTGCTCAAAGATCACATATTCATGGAGGAATAAAAGTGGTTGTTCAGGCTTTGTTTCTATCAAAATAAGCTTTGCAAGCTGCTTCAGTTGTCCCATTTTTTTGGGTGCAGGAATTACAAACAGCAGTCTCACCTCTCCTCTCCAATTTAGGAGCAACATCCACATAGAGACTTCAAGTTTTTAAAGCACTGCATGTATGCTGACCTCAGAAAGCTTTCTCAAGTCTTAAATGAGAAAGGAAAGGAAACGGATTATTAGCATTGGAATATTGCCTGCCTTTTGGATGGTTTTAACATCAGTGTGGTCCCTGAACTCCAGCTGAATGGCTTAACTGCAAAGTCCATACCATGACCCCTTTTAGCTTTTTATTCTGTATTTCCCAGAACAACATCTTGATAAAAGGGATGTTTAGTACATTTCAGTGCTCTAGTAACTGTGAAAGAAAACACATTGAAATTTGCTTAAAAAGAGGCCTGAAGCTGTTTCTCAAAATGTAGGTCTATTTATTGTTAGAAATACAATAAAGTGGAATATGAATGGCAGGTAAATTAAATCAGGTGTGCCAATGCAGACCAAGCAACTCACACAGCCATTAGAAAACATTAGAAGTGGGAAGTTTTTAAAGTCACATCAAAAGAAATGCTGCTACTATAGAGTTCAGAAAAGAACTCGACAAGAGATCCCAAAGGGACAGGCACAGCACACATCCTGTAACATGTAATGTAAGAATCTCAGTCTACAAGGTTCTGCTGTAAAACTATTTTATGTGGCACTTGGGTGCCAGCACAATCTTCTATTCCAGCGCAAGATCAAACGCTCAGATTGCAATACTGCAACCACAGTATTTTCAGGACTGCATATGCTCCCAACTGGTAATCCAGGCTTCTTCTATTGGAACAGAGTACCCAAAAGGGACTCCTCTACCTATTACTTCACTTTGGAGAAAGCACATGAGCACTGCTATAACAGTTCTACACTTCATGTAATTTCTTCCATTATTAGCAAAATACTGCTAGGATGAATCAATCTAACATTTACTCTCTCATGCTGAAAAAGGTGAAAATGGAAGCCCTAAACTTTCAGTGAAAGGCACAGCTCTCCCTTCCTTGATAGTATTGCTGACTGTCAACAAAACCCTGAAATTATGTCCAGCTAAAACCTCAGGAATGTGCAAACAGATTCCCTTTTGCCTTGAACAACCATTAGACAAAAGCAGCATAACCCCCTTGACATTTTTCTAAACTTTCTTTGGAATCAAAACCAGTAGTAATCACATTTTACAGGTTTTTTTAAGGGTAACTGAATACCAGTTATACAGATTTTCCACAACACTTGCACTGATGATCAGTGGACTTAAATAAGATGAAAATTATGTGGTCAATTGCTTAAAAAGAAGTTAGCATTGGTACCTCTGAAAGTCACCCAATATCGCTGATGCATATTGGAGTAGTTTGTCAAAAGAGCTAACTGGGACACGTGAGCTGAATATCTCTGCCAAACCCCCATCCTGACTTTTTTTTAATCTGGCTCTCGACTGCTTAGCTGGGGATGGCACCTGTCAAGCAGAACGGAAGATACAAACACCAAAGGTATTTGGGGAATTATCTCAATGGGTATAGCACGGACTATCTCAACAGCACGCTATCAATTCACAGCTGACAGCAAATTAACACAGAGCTCTGTAAGACCTAATTCCAGCATAATTATGGAGAGAAGAAAAAGATGAAGCAACATCACAGAAATACCCAGTCGTTTGCTTCCAGTTGAGTGCCGGAGGCCAGAAACACGAACACCAAATAAAGGCACGATTGCCTAACACGGACGGCAGTAGCACTCGAGACCTGCTCCAGCCTGCCGCCTCCCTGGCTCCGGCCGGCCGCGGGATGAGGGAACACGGCTCGGCACGGGGGCGCGGTTCCCGCTGCCATCCCGGGGAGGGATGCGCATCCCCGCCGTGACGGCGACAGGCGGGCGGTGGGATGTGCAGCGGCACCTACCTGTGCCCGCCGCGGGGGCCGGCGGCAGGAGCAGGAGCACCAGCAGCAGCCAGGCCGCCCCCCGGCACGGCTGGCCGGGGACCATCGGGTCACATCTCCCGGACCGGGCGCCACCCGCTCCCCTGCGCCGCTGCCACGCAGGTGGAAGGAGCCGACGGGCGGTCAGGGCAGGGCTGGGCAAGGCAGCAGAGGTAGGGAGGAGGAGCTGGGCGGGCGGTGCCGTGCTGGGCGGGGGCTGCAATGCCGGGCGAGTGCCGCGCGGAATTACGACGGCCCCGTCTTCTCGCCGTGACGCTCAAACCGCGGGGTGACTTCTGCTGCACCCCTCGGTGCTTTCACCGATGAGTAACTCTCCCTCGAAGTCACCGTGAGACGTGGGTGGGATGTTGTTGCACCCCTCTTTTTTTTGCAGAGAAAGCTGGAGGCCAACGTGCTACGTTTTCCCCACTGCTTTGCATTTAACAGTGTGTTTGGACATGGGAAGAGGCTATGGAGTCTACATCCTTGGAAATACTGAAAATCCATCAGTGATAGAGCTGAGCACCCTGCTCCACCTGACCCTGGTTGGAGTAGGAGATCTGCAGAGGTTCGTTCCCACCTCAGCATTTCTGGGCTGTGAGAAATAACATGTTTTTGCTGTGAACAGAGCTCTTGCTGTGTTTGTGTGAAGCTGTTCACTGCAACCAACACCAAGAGCAGAAGGAGGTGAGGGAACTGGACAGGGTGCACACTGTGCTTGTGGGGTCCTACAGACTGAGTACTTGGGGAGGCTCTAGCAGGTGAAGGTGCTTTGACACAAGCCCTTCTTCCCTCAGATGGATACATGCCAGCTCCTTTCTTGCCTACTGACCTGATTCGCTGTCTTCCCAGTTTTGTTCCCTTCAAGTTTACCTCCTCCATCCTGGCACCCTTCAGCCGCTTTTTGATTTCTCAGTCCTTTCATCACCATATACTTTCCTGTCATTTCCCTTAGGTCTTTCTGCATAAATGAAATATCATGCAAGCAAGAGTCAGGTATCAATACGACTGCTTCATATCAATCCATTTTGAAGTGATGGTCAGCATGGGTTGACTAGTAAAATAAGAGACTCTGTCTGAAAGTTAATGTGTTGCTTATTTATCTAATTCTAATTTGCAGAAAATTAGAAACTAAGAACTGCATATGGTAAATATATAAATAATATATATTGTAAGTATATATATATATATGTATATATATATATATATACACACGTTACAGTGAAGCTCCTGATGGACCTCTCTCCTCAGTCACTGTTTCCATGTGTTCCATGCAGGTTTCTCTCCCAATTAGCCGACTCTGTCACTCTGACTTGTTTGCCTGTTGTGCTGACTGCATTAGAAATGAGGTACTTGGTGCCTTTGTCTGGATATAGAGGGCTACTCTGCGAATGTGGTGAGAAAATGAGGGTTTTAGCCTCAATTCTGGCTCCGTGGACAAAGTACAGCTTTTCAAAGTTCAAAGCTGTGGTCATAACAAGTAATCCTGCTTGGTCATGGGCTTAAGTATACATACAGTGATGAGAGGACTTACAGTGAGTTCAGATACTCAAATGGATAACATCTATCCTGTCGATAAATTTTGTCCAGACTTTTCACAAGGACTGAAAAGGTACTTTAATGAAAGATCACACTACTTTCTCTGACTGGAAGTGTTTCTGCATTCAGCTGAAACTTCTTGAACTCTTGTGGATAAAAATTGTTGGCATTTTAAGCAGAAGTGGGGGGAGGAGGCCTTCTGGTGGTTTTTTTATTCCCCTATCCTTGTTCTTGAAATGTCCCAGTGACTTGACTTAGGAAGACTGCTTGGCTTCTAGACTGGAAACCTTGTTAAAAGTGGCTGAAATTTCTGAGTATTATAAAGAGTGAAACTAGCCCCTCAATTTCAGTGTCTCCTTTTCCATTTTCTGTTTTTTTTCTTGAAGAAAAAAATTAATACCATTTTGCTAGCAGAGTTTGGCACTGCCAATACAGTTTGCTGTCACCTCTGACTACCTCTACGCTCATGACAGTGGAGCCTTGTTTCCATTGTAATTTGATCTTTTTCTTCTCCAACTCCATTTTTTGTCTAAAATAAAAGATATACGTAAGAAATTAATGATGGAAGAATCTAATTTTAGCTAGATGGGATCCCTCTCATTTACATTACATGAATTTGCATATAACTCTTAACTTCTGCACATATATTCTAGATTGATTGTACAAAAGAGTGGTTATGAGTAGAATTCAATTGCTATCCAAAGTGTCTAAAAGACTGAATAGGCTGAATACCCTTTATTATAAAACCATTTTTCAAGAAGTGAATATAGTTATACAATGGAAAAAGTCAGAAGAACATTTAGGGTTATGTATCATAAATATGAAAAAATCCAATCCTTGATATGTTGATTTATCCCCCTTTTTAGCCACTGGGGTGTTGAAATGGCGTCTGGATAAGTTCCTGCCTTTGTCAAATAAGTGTGAGAAAGAGATGTTAACCTTTTCTGATAAGATGTTGTGTGACAGGTGTTCAGGAGCAGTTTGCTTCTCCCAGGAACTTGCTGGCAGCTTGGGGTGTTTTTTCACCTGACATCCTTAACCCTAGAAGTCCAGCAGGAGGGAGGAAATTCTGTCCTTGACAGGGTGGGCACATCAATGAATGCATCAATCTGGGACTGTGAGTGTCTTTTTCTTTTCTTTCCCTTTCCCTGATCACAAGAGCTGCAGTTGAAATTAAGTCATAGTTGTGCTTTTCAGCAATCTCATTCTCAGTACTGCTCATGTTTCTAAGAAAGATGTTTATGTTACAGAGCAGTGCACACACAGCTTTTGGCTCCAACGTTACCTGTTATCCTGTGCTCCTTTCTCAGTCTAAGTTGCTGTTGGCTTTCATTGGAAACTTGCCTGAGTGAGGCATTCAGTGTCTGGCCCTATGTTTATGCCAATATGTTGACTAGGCTTGGGTGGTGACTGTTATTGGGTGTGTTAGCGAGTGACGAGTGAGGTAGATGGACTGCACAGATATTAATATAGACCATGTTTATTGTCCACAAGCAACAAAAAACTCACTGTTTGAACAAAATAGAGCTTCAGTCAAGAGCACTGCATTGTTGATGCATCGCCACTGAACCTGTGCCTGCTAGCAGTGAAGACAAAAACTCTTCTGAGACTTTTCCTCCCACCAGCAAATAAAGAGGCTGTCTCAGAAAAAAAAGAGCCTATGCTTTACTCTGTAAATAGTTTAACTTGGGAGTGTAAATAAAAGATGCATTTCAATGCAGATAACATCAGACATGGCCAAATGTATTCATAAAGAACAACATGAGCACTAGGAAGGAACTGGAAAGTTCAGAGATGTGACCACAGTCCAATCCAGCCTTGCAAAATGCATCTTTCTATGGAAATATTTAAATGGTTGTAATTTAAGATGCAGGGAGGCTGCCCTGGACAATTTTTAAATTATACATGGAAAAGATAAACTTACACTGTTCCTCAGAAAGCATTCCAGGAAATTTTTGCCTTTGCATTAATTCAATAGGACAGTAGCAGCTTAGTATTCTTCTGAGGAACTTAAAGAAAAAGTACTTGAAAATACTAGAAGACACTATCAGACTTATGTTTTGAAATCCAGATGTAGAACTGAGAAAGGCGTTATTTCTGTTTTCTACTCAGCGTAGGAACAGATCTGTGTCTTGTGTATCTTGAAGGCCAACCACCTTGCAAGCCATGAATAAGTTTTTTTTGGTTTAACCAGTTAATTTCAGGTTATATTGGGGTGCTTTTGTTCTGATAATGTACAATTTTATGCCTTTCATATCTGCAACATCCTTTTCCTTCTCATCAGTTCTCTGCTGCCAGTTGTGTATTCTACCAGCCAGGTTAAAAGTCAGGCGCAGACTACTAGGTTTTACTGGTGCAGTCGAGAGGACATGGTCTTGCTATTCAGCTCAGCAGAAGATAGATGGGAAAATGTCTCTTGCTAGGCGCTGATACTTGTTGCTTTGCCCGTAAGTGCCTCTGACACTGTCCACATTAATTGGAAGACTGCCCAACTGCTAGTTTTGCTACCCTCCGTGCTGTTATTTAAAAAAGTCTAAGGAAGTATCCAAAGGAAAATACAAACAGAACTCATTCCTTTGTGATACTTCCTTTCTGATTATGAACGTCACTCACATTTTGAAAATAAATGTATACTTCGGCAAAAATAAGTTAAATAGCATTTTTTCCCCTTCTTTGATATGTGACTCTATCAGAGCTTTCAAAGAGAAAACTGAGGGCAAAATAAAATTACTCTGTTACTGAAGAGAGTTTTGGGTAATGATTCATATTCCTCCAGACAGAGTTTATAGGTTATTTCTCATGCTACTACTTTCAGTGTAACAACAGTTACTCATCTTCACCCATAAAGTACCCCTCGTGAAATTCATCATCATCCTATTTCCTAAGTTATTTCTGTCATTTACTATAAAAGATTAAGTAAAAGTTCATGATTTTCAAGATATGCAAAACAGCACCGTTATTTTCAATCATAGGCTGAAAGAAAAGGATCAGATGTTTACATTTCTGTAAGATTTTGGGTAAAGAGAACAACAGATCTCATTAAAAAATGTTTTTCTCTGGAATTTTGGAAAAATAAACATCTCAGAAAATCCTGCTATTGCTCACAGTGAACTGAAACACCTTAAACACTGCTTGTTTGCTCTTCATAGACTGATTGAATACACCTGTACTTTAGGGCACTCCCTGAAGTGCAGGCTCTGATGAAGGAGATTAGCACTTCTAAACCCTGGAGACAGTTCAACTGGATCTTTTAAAAATGCTTTGTCTCTTGCCTCTTACAAGGTGTTGCTAATAAATGCAAACTTGACCAAGGAGAAAGTTCTCATATCCAAGATCCCGCATGTGTGTGGATGCTTTGCATATAGGCTCCCTTCAGTGAAAAAGTTGGAAATGGAGATATACTTCCTTGTCCATACCTGTCCCCCTCCGTGACAGCCAGAGTGGCAGTGCTGTCTTGGATGAAATAGTCCCACCTGCATCTGACCCTCATCTCCCCTATATCATGGCTGAATTGAAGTGAATTTTCTTCAGGATACTGCCTTGACTGTTTTCTATACGTACACTTTGTTCTGGGTTATACTGACAGTGAAATCACAAAGTAAAAGGTCTTGTCCCAGAACAAAAAAAAAGCCTCAGACTACTTCATCTATCATGCTGTCAATAACCCCTATAAAAATAAAATGCTTATTGTAGGACTAAGAGACCAGGAAAGCATGGTGAGCCTTCCAATGACCACATGTGTTAATACCTTTACCAGAGCTGTTCCCTGTCTCTAATTCAACTAAGAAGAGTAGTTATGATTCACCATCATATTACATGTAGGAGGATATGGCATGAGGTCTTGCTCTGACTCCATCTACTGATACTACTAAAACCAGTAAAGTTAAGCCATTGCAAAAAGGGAAGTGAAAATCATACTTCCACCCTCCAAAGTCACAGCTGCAGAGCTATTTTGAATGGTGTATTCACAAACCCTGATCTGCATAGCCCAGGCAGCAGACCCAAGCACTGAGCACAGACAAGAGCATGCCTCCTGATCTGTAAAGCCAAATCCAAGGTGAGTTTACCAAGATGGAAAAAACTAACCAAGACAGAGAAATAATAATCATAACAGCACTCTTCCCAACAGAGCTTGAAACAGGACACTCTCTGAAGCACAAAGTGCTCTGAGGAATGTTTGAGCCCAACAGCCTGCCATATTGCACTGTTCCTCTGAGTTAGGATCCTCTGCTGTGAGTGGAAATTAGTTAACATCTCCTCAAGAGGAAAACAACTGACATCCTTTGTGAAGAGCATGATTTATCCTGTCCCCAGAAAGCAACCCTCAGAACATCAGAAGGTTGTACCCAAGGATTAAGTGAGATCAAGAGCAGCCTGAATGGACTGACCATGAATTGCATGTCGCTCCACTGTTTCTTTGGGAGGGCTTAGGAGAGGAAAAATGACTCAGTATGTAATTTCTGTGTATAAGTCTCACTGGGCTACTCAAGCCATTTTATTTCTTTCATCCCCTTCTCTTTATTAACTTACTGGATAATTAAGTGGTATGTTGAGACATAACTAGTGCAGTCCTGCTGTGACAAAGTAGAAAGGATTGAGCATCTCATCATGAACCTTCAGAAAATCAGCATGATGGTATGCTGAAAAATGTGCCTGTTGTGCAAACCAGACTTCATAAATTGTTTATCAGAAACATTACTAACCTTAAGATATGGCCTAGGACCAAAATGAGTGCAGCAAACACCTGCAACAGGAGGGAAACCTATTCCTGCCTGGGTCCTCAGAGTACAACCTGCCCTTCATACTATGGCACCTGGCCTAGAAACTGCAGGCAGGTGTCTCCCCTGCTGCTATATCTGTCATTCCTGACCTGAGAAGTAGAAAAATGATGCAATCTCATCAGGGTTTAGATCAGACATCTGAATTTGTGGGCTTACTCTATGTTCACGAATTATTTTTGAACAGCTGCAGGTTTTCTAAGGCTACCATGTTTGGAACTTTACAAAGCCTGATTTTCAGTCAGCTGTTCAAGTGTCTATATTTTGACAATAACACGTAATTTAGGTGTCTTTCTAAATGAAGGACTTCAATTCACTTTGGAAGACCTTCTTGTGAGTAGTGCTGTTGCTCAGGCAGCAAGAAAGCCACATAGAGTTAATAACTTAAGTGCCCAGAGTCAGTCAAGTCTTAAGAATCAGAGAAGCCTGAATCTGGCTAAGTTATATTGTCAGGACTTTTCATTACATGGGCAGTAAGACTGGGGCCACCACATGCAGAGCAGAGTTCAGTGCAGACACGTAGATGCAATGGCCATCACACACGTAGGTATAACATGTTCAGAATTTTACTTAAAGTGTGCTTTCTGTGGGGATCACGCTTCAGGCTGGGCCTGGTTAGCCCAGGCAATGCTGCCATCTAGGAATTAGATGCGCAAATATGGTCATACTCAAGAATTTGTGAATAAAGCATTCAAATATTTAGAGGTTTTGCTGTAATGTAATCAATACAGATGTTACATTGGTCTGTTACATCCCCTTGAGAACAGAGTGGAAACTATCCCTTTCAAAGTGATAGCCCCATTTAAGGTACTACAACAAAGAAATAGAAAAACACTGCAAATGCTTAATAAATCATAAGAGACAGCTGAAACAGTTATTCAAATGAATGGAGAAGGATTAGCTCGATATAAATAATTTATACTTCTCCTGTATTGAAATGAAAGAGATGGCAAGTATGCAAGAGGGAGCAGTGTCACTAGCAATGTTTTTTTTAAGGAAAGAGAGATGCCTAAAGGAAGGAGTTTGTCCTAACATTTGAAAAAAGTGCTTCCAAGTGGAGCAGGAGCATGCACAGCCGATATGACATGGTACTTCCCATCAGCTGGTTCAAGCTGTGGTACGCACCTGAGATATGGTTGTTGGCATTGAAGGGTAGCTGGATGCTGATTTACAGAGAAGGTGCCATGGTTGGCTGCTGCACAGCACCTTAGTTGAGTCAGGGGGGTTTGCTGGTTTGTGGTAAATTTCTGAGTCTCTACTGAGACTCAGTAGAGGCAGAAGACCTTTGGCACTTCAATGTTGAGGGCTGCTGTACCACAGTGAACAGTTCAGGAGGGTGAACTTCCCCTTGGGTCATTTTCCCTGAGTCACAGAATCACAGAATCGGTCAGGTTGGAAGGGACGACAGACGTCATCTGATCCAACCTCCCTGCTCAAGCAGGGTCATCCCAGAGCACATTGCACAGGATTGCAAGATAGTTTTTGAATATGTCCTGTGAGGGAGGCTCCACAACCTCTCTGGGCAATCTGTTCCAGTAAAAAGTTCTTCCTCATATGCAGGTGGAACTTTCTGTGCATCAGTTTCTGCCTGTTGCCTCTTGACACCACCAAGAAGAACCTGGCTCCATCCACTTGACACTTTCCCTTCAGATACTTCAGGTCACCTCTCAGTTGTCTCTTCTTGAGGCTGAACAGTCCCAGCTCCCTCAGCCTTTTAAGAGATGCTCCAGTCCCCTCATCATCTTTGTTGCTCTCTGCTGAACCCTCTCCAGGAGCTCAATGCCTTCCTTGTGCCGGGGAGCCCAGAACTGGACACAGCACTCCAGGTGAGGCCTCACTAGGCCTGAGCAGAGGGGCAGGATCAGCTCCCTGGGTCTGCTGCAATGCTCTTCCTAATGCATGCCAGGGTACCATTGGCCCTCTTGGCCACAAGGACACACTGCTGGCTCATGGACAGCTGCTTGTCCACCAGGACCTCCAGGTCCTTCTCCACAGAGCTGCTTTCCAGCAGGTCAGCCCTCAGCCTGTACTGGTGTAGGGGGTTATTCTTTCCAAAAAATAATACATTAATAGTAATTCTTCCCAACTACTACTACTACTACTACTACTACTACTACTACTACTACTACTACTACTACTACTACTACTACGACTACTACTGCTACTACCACCAATTCCTAATTCTAATTTGTCCTCTCTGAAAGAGTGGCAGCATGACGAGTACCCAAACTGAGGTTCACAGCAGCTTGAGAGGGCCGTAGGAGCTGGGCCGATGGGTTTGCCTCTCTCAGGTTAGGGGTGAACTGTGCATCTCCACTCTGCAGGTACAGTGATGTGAGAACCTCTGGGATAATGGTTGATAAAGCACTGACCATTGAAACATACATATCCTGCTGACGACCTTTCACACCTCCACAGACATTCCTTTCTGGATCAAGGAATTTAAGTCCCCCATGTCTTAACTGAATACAGTCCTTCTAGGATCAAGTAGTAAAGGTGGTTATTGTCACCATTTCCATTTTTAATTGAACTCATCAAGGAGTGTCACAGAAACAGAAGGCTTAGTTGAAAGAGTTAGATCATAGAATCATAAAATCATTTAGGTTGGGAAAAACCCTTAAGATCATTGAATCCAACTATTAACCTAACACTATCAAGTCCACCACTAAATTATGTCATCAAGGCTCCTGCCTTGACATGGTCCAGTCTCCCATATTTGGCATGGTTTGAACACGCTTTGTTGCCTCCTGAGACTCCTGCTGAGAATACATTCCCAGTAGTCTTGGGTGAGAAATATGTGCTTGGGCATCACCTGTCAGCAAAGGCAGAGGTAGAACTGGACAGCTTCAAACGTCTCATCGTCTTGTACAGGTCAGACTCACTTGTTTTCCTGGCTGTGTACTGCTCCTTGGTCGCCAGGTGGAAGGTCTGGCTGACCTGTGGACAGCTGCAGTTGTAAGTAAGTACTAATCAACATGCACAGAGGAAATTGGGGTAGGTTGTTCATGAGGACAGCAGTAAAAAGGAAAGATTTAAAAGGATGTTGGAGGGTGGTCCTTGGCTGGAACAGGGTTACCAAGTGGAGGGTTTTCTGCATTGCTGCAGCAAAAAGAGACCAAGGAGATTCTGAGGTGTCTCAGCATCATCTGAAGAATGTAAAAGAACAGGTAAACAATGTTTTGTGCTGGTTCCTGAAAAGTATGATATTAAGCCCAATATCCTGATGGCTACCTCCTCTGCAATGTAGACTTTCTGAGATTGCTGCCTAAGTCCAGCCTGCATTTGATGTGTCTGGATGTCAAAGGAAGGTAGGGAATTTAAAGTAACTTGATGAGTGCTAATTGGCCTAGAGGTCTAATAAAATAATTCCCTGGATTTTTCTTTCGTTACTATTTTTCTTTACCATTAAACTTTCTTGTGGCAAGGAATTATGGGAGTTGTAGTTTTCCGGGTTCTCACGCATGCTCAATCAATACTTGATTGTCATTGGTTGGAAGATCATGTGACATGTTTAAGCGCTGTATTTAAACCAAAGTGTTTTGTAATAAACCTTAATTCTGCGCTGGCACTTGATTGTGTCACCGGTGGGCTTCGTGCCTTATTCACCGCCTCACTTCCTGACTGCAATAAGGCTTTGCCTCCAGTAATTCTTTGGATCTGGTTCAAAGAGGTGATTTGCAGTCTTTCATCCAGTGCAATTCCTCATGAAGCCTGCCACTGTATGTCCTGGGACAGTCACATCCATGGCTATGTTTCTTAGGAACAGGACATGACACACTACTTCTTGAAGACAGCTGTTAATTTGCAAACATATTGGCAATGATCATAGGCATCTTACTGTGGACAAACAAGGAAATTAGAATAAATTAATGGCTTAATTAATAGACTGTATTCTACTGCCACTGCATGCGATAATTGTTACTACGATGCACACAAGTCCCTTGAAACCCATGGAAGTGGAATGTGATTCTAAAGCTCACAGAAGCAGAAACAGTGAATGTGTGCATATGGAGAAGTTTAACACAGCAAAAATTTAATGAGGCTACTAATTAGAAATTACTTATAGAAATCACAGCCCTGTTTTTCAGAGGCTAGAGGATGAGTTTGCATTTATAGAAGTAACAGCAATAAACTAAGCAGAAATTTTGCTTCCATTATAGTTGTTCAGAAAATGAGCAAATCTCATAGCTTCTGAATAAAGTTTCTGTTGATTTCATCTTCCCTGCTTAACTCCAGCATCAGACTATTAACCCTTGAAATAAAGTTTTTAGAAGTATTTTGTTGCTGCAGGAAATTGAAAAAAGAAACAAACAGCCTATGAAGAAGTCATAATGGTATAATTTTGGAAGCATTAGCTATAACTCACTGTTAACTTCTGAAGGAAAAAAACATTGTTGCTGCTTGATTTCCATGCACTGATAAAGAAATCAATATGACCACACAAATGATTGATATCATGAATACTCGAGTCATTGTAAATTCTGTTAAATCTGTTTTTTAAAATGTCAGCAATTCATCCTTTGCAGGAAGCTGCAACTTTTGCATTACATTTATCAACATCAATGTCACGCAAAACATATTTGCTACAAAAATCTCAAAGAGCTTATGGATAATTTTTATTTGTGTTTTCTTACTATACCAGCTCTTATTTAAAAAAACCTTACTGGAAGGATATCAGTATTCATTGCCTTAAATCAATGAATATTTAGGGAAGTTGTACTCAATGCATCAGTTTACGTATATAATTAAATACTAAACAAAGAGGAAGTACACAGCAAAAGTTGAAGTTGCAGTTCTGAGTAAGATTAGTCTCGAAATTAACGTCCAATTAGCCAACGGATGAGGATGTGCAAGCCCTTTGCAGGTCTCAAATGTCCTGTCAAATAGATGGCAGCATTCATCTCACTGAAACAGCAAGAATCACTTAAATGTAGAGAATGGATATGTGTTCTAAGCTGGCTTCTCTTCTTTGTCGTTACGATGTGAAGACCTGCCCTTTAATTTGCTTTTAATTTTTGCCTTTCCATGTAGAAGAATCTTTGGGTTTTGACTAATAAGCCTCCTTTTCTCAAGAGCTTATGTGCTAATTTGAGTCTTAAACCTGATTTCTGCTGAACTTGGTGAAAGCCAGCGAATGTTGTTTGGTTCACATCTGCCTTACTATGTGTCTTTGACTCTATGATACATGTTTTTTTTCCTGCTACCGATTCTGCCACCATTGGCTATTTCTAAGCTTCTGCAGCTTCTGGAGTTTGCTCACCTGGGTCTTTCTCAATGCAAAGGTTTGCAATAAACCAGTCCACGAAGAGGTATTGAAACTCCTTCTGATGATCCCACATTATGCCATTTTATCGGTTACTTTCATCTCATAAAATATTTATTGAGCTGAAAGTGGAAATGTAGTTAAAAATAATAAAGACGCAGCAGGACTCCACAATTTGGTTTTTTCTTTAGAAGGCTCATGTCATCATGCTTAGTACTTTTTTTCTGGGATGGAATCACTTTCTCAATCAGAAGGAGTCTTAGAGTAAAAGTTAGAATTTCTTACCTTGCTCAGATAGATATGTCTTCCCAGGATGGGCTTCTAATATAAAAGGTTTTTTGCTCTATCAGAGTCCTTGCTTCTTTTTATCTTTTTCTAAAATGTCCAAATTAACTAAAAAATTTACCAAAGTAACAATTGGATGCCATCATTTTCTTTCAGTATCTACTGCACCTTTTTACTGCAATATTGCGACTCTTGTGGGTGGCCCACAAACCCATAATACAAGCCTAAAGTCAAGGCAGACCAAGATACTGCCTACCTATCAATGAGGTCCTTGGGGACTCACTTTGAAATTAAACTAAAGTAATTTTCAATATGGAATCGTTTTATTGTGTGGGTGCATTTGCACATAAAGTTTACTTTGGGGTCTGAACAGCATATAAAGACTTGTGAGAGATAAATTAGACTAAGTAAAGCACTCATCATTAATCAGAGTACTAAACAAGCATGAGCGCTAGAGAATGAACACAGCTGCCGCTTCATTTATCTTGCTGTCAGAAGGTAACTCTCCTACAGAGAGAAGCTCAGAAGTGGTAGCTTTAGGGTCTTTTGTGTCTCTCAGCTTGCAGAGAATACATATGCTCATATATAATAAATACATATCTACATTACATACATATATGCTTTTATATTCACAGACAAATATATAAGCACATTTTTGTACTGGTGTGTGTATACTGATGTTTATGTTCTCAGTAGTGCTAAACTCCAGTTTGGAGCAGAGAGGTGAGAGATATGCCTGAGTTTTTTGATGAAAAAAAATGTATTACTTATTTTTTTTTTACTCTGAATTTTCTGAGTCAATAACAGAAACCTTGGCTACAGTCTTATTGTGGGGTTATCTTCAGTGATAACTTTCCTCAATTCGCTCCTTGTGAACATGTGATGTATATGAAGCTGATATGGTAAATCAGAGTGTCATCTTCCATTTCAGAGAGAGGATGCGATTCTGGAAGGCAACAGAACTTACTTTCTCATTTTCTTTGGGGAAAAAAAGAAAAACAGAAAAGCGAAGTACAAGTTACTGAAAGCCTCCAAGTGTTATTTTTATAGTAGCTGTTCTATGTCAAAGGATGTTTTGAAGACAAGCTAACAAACGGCTTGTCATATACTAAACTTATAGGGCAAAAGACTCTGGTGACTGGTCTTCCTTAGTCTGACCTTTTGCATGACAGCAATAAATCAGTGAGCCTTCCATGTCTCTTGTATTGTCCCAAGCTCTTGGGAAAAGGATGATTGAATAGGAAGAATTAGTGCTGCTGCATAGGATTTAGCATAATGGATAGATCATTAACCTTTTAAGTCTGGTATCCTGGCTTCCAAACTGGCCTACCATGGCTGCTTCAAGTAAGCAAAAATCTCCATACAATAGCAGGGTGGTTGGTGCAGAGAAGGGGAAAGATTTTGCCGAATGGAGTCATGAGAACGGGTTGTTGTGAGGCCCAGTGGCACTGCAGCCACAGTGGGACAGCGCTGTGAAGTACACAGGCCCCAGGAACACAGACAGGGACATGACATGTGTGTCCTCAGTGCAGTGACTTACTCCACACTGCATGACCAGAGCTATGCACTCACTGTGCCAGGGTTATGTTATCCCAGTGGCAGCTGGAGGCCAGGCAGAATACCCTCAGTACCTAGAATGTACTTGCTTCCCTGATTTAGGCAGCGACATCATGTCCTAGATGTATGTTAACAATGGAGTCCTATTACAATGAAATTCAGTGTTGAAAATGAAACAAAGCTTCTAGTCTCTTGTTGGATGTTTAGTGTGAAAGAGGCTGTGGAAAGGTACAGTTTCAATTCCATTTGATTTAAACTTACCTCATAGGATGTGTTTCAATACTTGAAAACGTATGTCAGAGGATTCAGCTTGACAGGGTTTTCTGCAAGAGAAAGCAGCTAGATGTAGACAAAGATCAGTGACACATAATCAGATCAACCTCAAAAGTACCAGCTAAGCATCTTCTTCATTTCTGGTAATTTTGATGAGCTCACACTGAAAATATGTCCATAATGTAAAGTCTATGAAAAAAGACTTTATGGTCCAGGAGCTTTAATTCATGTCTTAACAACACCCTACACTGGTCATTACAATGCTTTGTGTGTTGTCTTGCCATCTGCCTACAGAGAGAAATTACAGTCCCATCGCATTATGTTGTTGGGATCATGCTAAAATGCAAGAAAATATCTGAGAAGTTTTCTGCTTGGTTGATGCTCTGATATTTTTCAAATAATGATAAAGGTAGTAAGTGTGTCAGTTTGAGCTGACTTACACCTTACATCAGCAATGTCATGGAAATCTCATCATGATATTTTGTACTTCCTCCTTTCTTACTGCATGTTACTGACAAGCAGCAGTAGCACAAGACATCAGAGAAACAATCTGACTCTAAAGGAACTGAGAAGAGACATAAACTCAGTGGCACAAGACATCAGAGAAACAATCTGACTCTAAAGGAACAGAGAAGCGACATAAACTTGTTTCTAGGCACAGTGACACCTCTTTCCAGCAAACCAAATGGCAAAGTGGGGAATTTACGGGTGGACCAAAGCTGGAGACTGACTGCTGAGGCTGTCTACTTCAAAGGTGATCAAGTATCTAACCAGATAATTGGCTGCCTGAACTGTGTGCGTGTTCACAAAACCCTGTATAAAATCTCTAGGCATATATATGGAAAAGGTTTCTGTTTTAAAAATTGACTTTTTCATGTCTAGCCCTGCCTACCTTTATATGGCTCCCTGAACTTTGTTACCATCTAAGAGCAGGTATGCTGCCACTTGCCCATCACCTGACTAATCTCACCTCAAGAAACTTTCTGTTTCTGTACTATGTTCAATTCATGTCCTTACTGGTCTGGTTCTGCTGCTGCGGAAAAGTTTTTAGCAGTTTCACTAATAGTGTAAAGGCAAATTGTTTAAATAGCAGCAAGCATCACAAGCATCTGAGTTTCTACCAGTTATCTTCTGTCACTGGCATGTGTACTCATAGCATAACAGGTTTCACTCTTGGGAAATCAGATTTCTAGCTTCTACCTCTGTTTTTTGCACTGTTAATTTCGCTGTATCAGGGGAGGAATTGAGGACCTAAGCTTGTTCCATAAATGAAACTGGAAAAAAATCAGAGCGTAGACCTAGCTGTATGGGGAAACTTAAAATTCATAGATCACCCATGGAAACTTCCTTGTATGGGCAAGGTTTGAATGTCAAGAAACCAGAGGACTGCCACAATGTCACTTCCTGAGGTGTCCACCTTCAGAGGAAATGCCGAAGTTCAAGAGGAAAGTAAGGCTTTTTGCCTCTTCAGGTTTCTCTGGAAAGATCGTGTATACTGTATCTAATGGCTGGATTTGAAATGCTAATAGAATTTTCAAAGCACGTTCTCATTTTCAAGCATTCGAATGATACGTTTTTCAAGCTAACACATGTACCCTTAAAACAAATCACAAGATGTTCTGATGTGGTCTGTTTTGAGCAGTGGTGGGGTGGGTTGACTCCTCTGGAGACACCTGAACTCCTCTTGTCTGCTTTCTGCTGAGGGTTGCTAGTCAGCACATGGCTTGTGTAAGCCTTTATCTAAAAAAATCTTCGCTTTTGACAGGGCTCCATGGGGTAGGGAAACAAATAGGATTCACAGGTTGCAACATTCAGCATTCAACATTGTAATACTTAGTTTCTAGGCACTATGACTAGCACAGTGCAAAATCTCGGGTGAAGTGCCTGACTTGCTGGGGAGAAGTCTCACTGCTGTCATTGTCTCTTTCTTATTGCCATAGTCCCACACCGGAATTTTTCTGTGTCTTGCCTGTCTTGTGAATGTCTGTCGTGTCGACACTCCCTAACTGCTGCTTTCTTGCCTTGCCCTAGCCTTCCTAGCCTGCTGGAGAGCCTGTAGGCAGTCTGAAGCATTCCACGCATCAAGCTGTTGAAAGGGAAAGGTGACAGAGCAGTGCTTTCATCTCCCCTCTGTTTTTGGGGGACCAGGAGTCTATAGATACTGGATGAATGCTGCTGCTCCCCTACAGGTACAGCCTTTAGCACAGTCTGAGAGGAGCCTCTGCATTGCTGGCAGCTGTACAGCTCCTCAAGAGGTGAAGATGGCTATCACAAAAATCAGGCTGCTGGCACGGTGGTGTGTGCCAGGGGGCTGGCCCAGTCCCTACTGGGCTCCCCCAAGACAGGGGCAGCCCACTTACACAGTGGTTCAGTGCACTCCTCTGGGATGTGGGCAGTGGCATGTACAGAGAGGGAGGGTGAATTGGGCTGCAATAGCCAGCGTGTTGACTGGAATGGCTTTCTCTAGTCTTGCAGTAACATAAAACACAAAAATAATTACCAGTGCAAGGCAGTGCAGTGCTATGTGAGCACCAGAAGCACTGGACTGTGAAATAGCTTTTTTCAACTTCCTTGTTTATGACCAAGGAAGTTATAAGTATATTAAAGAAATACTGATTTAAACCTTCTCACCTCTGGTGTACTTTGAGTGTTTTACAGACCATGTTTGTTATTTTTCTTGTAAGTAAGCCATTTAATATTTGTATCTGTATTTATTCTGATAATTAACTGTTATGTCAGGACAGAGACGAGAATTATGCAGGAGACAGTGCTAGGGATGTGAAACTACACATAGAAAAAAATATTCCTTTTAGTATAGATATCCTTTATACCATAGATAATAATTCCACATGTAGTTCACTTCCAGAAAACATTTCCTCAGTAGGCACAACAGGCATTGCCTGCACTTTTTCTGTGGACTGAAAGCAGCAAGTTCCTTACAGAAGGAGTCAGAGCTCTTCTGTAGTCGTATGCTACAAGTACTGTGCAAGGTAACAGGGAATAACAACACTAATTTCACCTCAACATAAAGTTCATTACAGTCAAAAGTGTGGCTCCTTCATGAAATTCCCTTTGTACATAATAGTGGCATTAATAGGAATGTGTTTTTAAATTACAACAGAGGTTAAAAAGTCAGGATATAGCAGTGAGAAGTTGGCATTTTCTGCTGCAACACAGAACACACTATTTTTTGTTCAGTGAAAAAGTCTTGTTGCTTTTTTTGTTGTTTTCTTCCAAGTAGCAAAAAAAGGAATGGTCTTTAGTCACTCTAGGATTGACTGAGAGGAAGGAAAATCTTTTCTGTTGCTGAGCCAGCTGTTCTGTAACTTCTCACATCTTTTGAAGCACAGCTTGCCAGAATGGATATTTCCCCTAAAATAAGTTGGCACTTATGATCCCTGCTGACCTTTAACCGTTGAGACTGTTGACTGTGATGTAGGCTTAGCAAATCACTTAGTTCAAAGGGGATTGGCTGCCTGTATATCTTTACAAACACTTTTGAATATTTTTATAGACCAGATTAGAGCCCTTCCCTATTTCACATGGATCCTGCTAAGACAAATACATTAATTGGGCTTAAGGCACTCTGAAACTAGGGGTGTTTAGATTACTAACTCTGATTGAAGTCAGTAGTTTCTGAATAATGTGGTCTTCACAAGAACCTTACCTAGGAAAGATAAGCTCTGCTAGCTGCCTTGCTGTTTAAGTAACTGTGGTCTTTATGGTCCTACAAAACCATCCCATGTTTCAAACTTCCCTCATAGCCCAGAAGGAAGGTGCACCAAATAACTCTGCAGAAGTCTTCCAGCTTGTGCAACTGGTGGAACTGTGATTGGTCAACCTTGGTTCATGTCACCCTTTACCTCCCTACTACAACTATTCACTAGTTAGGATGAGTTGTAGCTCTCCAGCACTGAGACTGATTCTTGTGACTCCACAGATGAAAAGGCTTTATAAGTCCACACTTGAGGAAAAATTATTGTCATAATTCATTAGGGAGCAGTCAGTATTTTCTTATGAATGATCTAAGGCATTGCTGTGAAAACAAGAGAGGTTCCAATCGGTGATCAGATCACATCAGGAAAGAGAGATACCCAGTGATCATGCTCAAAATATATTTTCAGGCTGTCTTTTCTGAAAGGACTAGAGTTGTTAAAAATGTGATTCTGAGCTCTGCAGGCTGGGGATGTCCTGCCTGATTGCATGTCCCCATGTCCAAGGGGACTTTCAGTCCAGAGAGCTCATTCATTGCCACAGTTCTGTTAATTATTTTTTTCTGCATGGTCTTTTCCCTCTGAAAATGTCACGTCTCAGGGCACATCTTGTGCCTGAACTTCTTTTCCCAAGTATCAGTGGTATGGAAAAGATTATTCAACTGAATCATTCAGGAATAATTCTTTGGAAAACAAAGACCTTTTTGGCTGGATGAAAGCTCAGAGTTTGGAGGCCTCCAAATGCACAACTGCAGCTGTGTGGGGTGTAGGGCTTTCAGCTATGGATTCAGACAAGAAAGCAATTTGCTCTGCATCTCTGTTATCTAGACAAGACTTTTCACTATGCTAAGATGTGGAAACTACTTCATTGTTCCATATACCATGGTTAGAAGCATTGGAAGGATCCAGTGATGCAGTCTGGTTTTTTTTATTTTCTCAGTTTCCTTGTCCCTGTCCTCAGTCTGGGACTGAGGACCCTAGACTTGCTCTTCTCTTCAGCCATAGGGAGGAGAGTAGCAGAATAGCTGATGGTCACGAATGTGATTAAGGCATTGCATTACTTCTGTCTTGCCACAGTATGTCAGTATAATCCCGTATATGGTTCAGCCAGACTTCTTTTTATAGTTCCCTGATTTATTTAGAAAATACTGCCTTGGGATTTGGAATTTTGCCCTTCTTTTCAGCTTTTTTCTTTTTTTTTTTCAATCTGTGAAGTAACAGCTGCATGAACCAAGTAGAGATGAACAAATGTGCCCTTTTTATGCTTTTATTTAAAAAAATAGAGTGCAAGTATTCATGAAAGCCTCAGTTCTGAAATGTACTTTTCCAGGACCAGCTCATGACAAGCTAGATACACTTAGCAAATAAAAAGAAATTATACCTATGACTGTGGATAGAATTTTTTCTTTGTATTATTTAAATTGAGATTCTCTTTACCAAGTAATTCTGATTATTCTATGGCCATAAAACATTCATATCTTGTGTTTTTATGCAGACCATGGCTAAAATGCTGTCTCTAAGCAAGTGAACAGATGACCTGTGTCATTGTGTGAAGTTAGCCTTCAGACTGTGAAAACTGGTTCTGATTTTTGCACAGCCTATAGCAAGCAAAGAGTCTGTCTCTACTTCTGCTTCACAGCCTCTCCAAATAACTGTGATACCACCCCAGACTTATGGTCATCCATACCCATTATGTCCAGTACCACTCAGCAGTACTTGCTCAATCCTTGCCTAAAACCACGAGTAAAGTTCTTGAGAGGGTTAAGTATGCAGCCTCCTGAGTAATGACAGCAAATGCAAAAAGGCCAAGAGGGAATAGTGAACTTCTCATTCTTTTCTTCTACTTTGCCAGCAAGGAACTGTAAATAGTTCTGGGGAATTCTGTGTTCTCCATCTCCTAAGGATGTCATAGGATTTGAACCCACTGGACTGGCTGGCTTTCTCTTGTTGAGCTTGTCCATGTTGTTCTTCAGCTAATAGAAATGCTGTGAGGCTGGAAGGGACATAATCTGCAAAAGTGCCTCAAAACTTGCTTCTACTTAATAAATATTATTATTCATACAGTATATTCAATAATACAAGCAGCTAGTTTCTCTGTTCTGTTGTGCCTGCCTGCAGGTTGCTAACTGCATAATTCAGACAAGTAATTGGAAATCTCACAGCCTGGAAAATTAAGGACACAGGGTTGTTGCCACAGAGAAAACAATCTTGTTTTGGTTTTTTCACTTGAAAAACATAATGTTATGAAAGATATTTTAATAAGTGATATTTTTTCCCCTCAGTAAAATTCCAGTTTTTCATTAGGAATGTTTATACTATTCACATGCACTGTGAGGGCTTAAGAGAAATCAGCTGAAGCTTCTCCGCTATTCACTTTGCCCTCCCCTGTTTGTCTTATTTCTCCAACTTATCCCATAATGTGACTGGCTATTGTTGTACCTTGAAAGGTCATGTTTCTTGCCACAGATCACCAGGTGTTGGCTTCACCAATGCTCAGCTCTTTTGTTTGGTCATATTGATGGCCTCACTCTGAAATGTTACTTTTCCTACTTCATCTGGAAGTAGCAGAATATTTTTTGTTGTAATGGTTGGTCATCGTAAAATCAACAGCATAATGTTTCTTTAGATGGTTAATGGTAATATGAGTTGGTGCTTTCCTCCGTCTTTAATATACAGCAGGCATGAAATTTATGGAAAAAACCTTTTCCCAGCCAAAGCCATTTTGGCCAGCTTTTCTTCAATGCATCACAGATACTGTGTTTTCATACACTAAAAGGATCTCACAGCTGCAGTTCATCTTGCTTGTTTGTGGCTCTGGTTCTTTTTTGAGGTCATAGCACAGCCTGTAGAGCAAGGAGGCGTATACCTTGAACATGTGGAATAATAGAGCTCCCTCTGCCCCCCAGTTGTACTTCCTAGTTCTGGGGATGTGCTGCTCAGCTCTTCTCACTGCTTATGCTTTATCCTAGCCTCTTTCATTTGAAAACTTAAGCACTCAAAGTACATTACACTTTATGTCATTGTGTGTCCAGTTATTTCTAGAAATCTATCTTTTTGTGGCAAACACCATTAACTGGCAAGAGATAATGGCCTTGTGTGCTCAGGGACAGCATAATGATGCAGCTTGTGCAGCTGAAAGGATTTAAGTTATTTAGTATTTTTGTGTACTTTTAGCATAATTTTTCATGGTATTTATGAGAGTGGAGCAATATTTCAGTGAGTGAGAAAATCAGCTTCAAGGCAGTATTCAGAATGAATGTGCAAAAAGCAGTACCAAACTGGGATCTCATTAAATTTCTGTAGTCACTTCACATTCACTTTTCAGAGTTTCACTCATCCTACTCCATTTTCCACAGGATCATTCAAATTTAAAAATAATAATTCAAGCATAAATGTAATCATTCAAGGCAAGGAGAAGGCCTTTGGCATTAGAAAGACTACTGTGCCTGAGGCACTCTGCAACTCCATTGTACACATCAACGTTTTCTCATCTGTGTTTCACCCCAATAACCAGGTTTTCTCTTTGTATTTATTAATGTAACCCTACAAATCATATACATATAATTTCAGGGTCCAGCTTATACCTGGTAAATATCCTATTAGTACATTACAGTAGTATTTCAGTAACTGGGATAGAGCTTCAGTCACCCAAGCATAGATGGTGAGTGTATAACTGTGGGATGTCCCGTCATGACTTCAGCTGCCACCCTCAGGATGTGAGGGTCTCATGTGGATCCTTCGCTGTATCTGCCAAACATGCATGGATTTCTCAGCCTGGCTTTTCCCTTCTCGGTGATGGCTTTTCACCCTCTGAGGTTGCTGCTGAAATAGCTGAAATGGTCTCTCTGATCAGAACACATCAGTATTGTGTCCTTATAGGTGTATCTTCTCCTTGACTATGGACACATATGAAATACTTTTGCTCCACAGAAGTATATGGCTCCCTTTCTGAGGCAGAAACTGCTTAATGTCTGTGTTGTTGGCCGAATCACTTTGCTCCTATTTTGAATGCTTGTTGCTCTAATGCTGCAAGTTCTCTGCTTCCCAGCCCCTCGACGTGTGCACTTTGTCTTCTTGCCTTTTCTGCCTTTCCCAGCAGTTTCTTTCCCAGGTTTGTCTCTCTGATTCTCATTCCACTCAGGGCATGCTTAGTGACTTCACAGACCCTCTGAAACTGTTTAAGTTTGATTTAACAAAGACAACCCTATTGCTTGGGTTTTTTTCTGATATCTTTTAGGAGCTTTACTGTTTCAAGTATAAGATTTTATATTTAGATGTTAGCCTAGAAACAAGGCCTTAGCCCAGTCCTATAACAACCATGTGCCTGTCAGCTATTAAACCCGGTGTCTCATAACAAGCAATGTTAAAGAAATACTCATCTGTTGTTAGAAAATGAAAAACTATTTCTTGGAGATTTGTATGATTTCTCACTCCCCCAAAAAGAAAAAAAAGTATCAGAATGACAGTGCCTGAAATGAATTAATTAATGACAATTTTGTTGCTCTTTTGTAGATATAGAAATTAGCACAATGGCTCTTCATTGTCATCCTGTTCCTGTGTTTAAAAGAGTCTTATCTTCCAGCATGATACCACTGGGCTGCATTTTGTCCTTTTTGAGGGTATTTAGGCAACTCAGCATCAAATCCCCACTGCCTTAGAAAAGAGCACAATGTTTAAAATTTAGGACTATCTTCAGTATTTACCTCAGATGATGGAGCTTTTTCAAGTATTCCCTTTCTGAACTTTCCTTGTAAGCACCAAGGCTCAAGCCTCTCATTTTTCCTCATCTCAAGCCAAAATTCTGGCAGCAATGACCCCTTGAACTGGGCCTTCAGCAGACTAAACACATAAGACTTACAATAAAACAGTCAGTTACTTCATCATTTGGGGAATTACATTTTAAAGGTTTTTTTTTTCCTTGGAAAACTTTTATAAAAGATTCTGAAAACAAGTTGCAAAGGAGACTGTAGCTTTCCTAGCAGTGAACACCGATGTCTTTTCTTTCCCTCCCCTTCTCCAAAGAAGTACTCTTGTTTTGTGTCTTGTGTCCTTTGTGACAAACTAACACTCAGGAGTTTGGGGTGCTTTTTTTTTTTTTTTATCAGCCAGATTTTACAGATTAATATCTTTGTAGCAAACATTGAAATCCATAGAAAACCCCACCTATTTATGATTAATTCTCTGCAGGCTGGAATACTTGATAACATCTAATAGATCTGTGGCAAAAGCCAACACCATTTCACAACAGAGCCCCACCCCTGGGCCATGAAGTGGTTCTTAGCAGAGATCAAGTCATGCAAGTAAATAAACCCCAAGTTCACATCTGATTAAAGCAGATATACGGGAGGTGTGAACAAGACTGGCCAGATGCTACATCATATGATAAACATCAAGGATCATGGCATCATATAAAAATGGGCATTTATATGGTACAGCTGGCTATGCATAATCTTCTCCTAATTTATAAGGCTGGAGCATCTGGTCCATTGCTGTTTCTCTATCAGCTTTTCTGGAGCCCTGTTCTTGAATTTCTGGTAGCTGAATACCGCTCTTGTGAGTGCCAGCGGAATGGGAAGATAAAGGCATTTATAGTAGGAGATAAGCACTTATTCCATCCAACAGATAAGATAATGTTCAAATACCGTCATGAAAGAAAGAAGGGTAGACCCTTGTGGGATGGGCTCCACTTCACAACAAAGTCCATAACCTCAAACTCTCAAACACATAGTATTTATTTCTCATTAGAGGGACCCCCGGCCGTGATACAGGGACCCAGCCAGATGAGGCTATTGTGACAGGCAGACATCCCTCAGCAAAGTGGCAAGTGAGAACTTACAGAATAGATTGCACAAGTCCTAAGTCCTGCTTTCGTTACACTGTTTGGTCTTCCCCACCCAGTGCCATACCCCGAAAAGTCAGCATTTATTTATCTCTTTTCTGAAACAGAAGCTGGCGCTTGGGTAGAAAATGTCTCCTCTGTAGGTGACTAAAAAAACAAGAGAAGGGTGTTTTCAGCTGGGCCTTGCAAACTTTTAGCCAGAAGGAGCCAAGCCAACGATGTGAAAGCATCCTGAACTGAATGGTGTACATGCTCATGAACCACTGCAGAGCTGTGTGTCAATCCAGGCAGTTCTGGAGATGGTCTGCTTGTGCCCATGAAGAGAAAGAGAAAGGAGAGGTAGAGCTCACTTTTCCAGGTATTTCCAAACTGACTTGCCTGCAGGAAAGTCCCAGCTGTAATTAAGAGAACTCTTTCTCCATTCCACCCTCATGGAGTCATAAATAGCAGTGCAGCATACAGTCTAAGGCACAATAAGTTATTAAAAGTTACAGCATTGCCAAGGCTATCTAGAAGCTGTGGGTGCAGATCCTTCAGCCTTTGTGGACTAAAAATACAGCACCAAGCCCTTCCCTGGTAAAATTACATGTCAGAACAGCACTGAAAGGAAATTTGCATTTCAAATGGAAAGGGAAAATTTGCTTTTGCAGAACATCATGGGGCTGGCAATGATAAATCAGGGTACTGTCAGAATGGAAGTGAGTTCCTGCAACTCTTGCACTGCTTTCCGTAAGCCTGTGTTGTTGCTGAGGAAGTGAAATCTGGTTAGCAACACAACTGTGCAAGACTTCTTCAGATCTTTTATTGTTTTTCTCAGTATGCATGCTGCATATTTTCATAAGTTAATAAAATTGAAAAACTTTCAGATTTCAAATGTCCCTGTGGCTCTGCTGCTTCTTCTTTTCTTTTTTTTTTTCCTTTTTTTTTTTTTTTCTTTTTTTTTTTTTAATGTTTTCTTTAAAAGAGTTTCACCCTCTGCATCTGACAAAGGTACAGTATTTGGCATTGTCTTCTCTGGCTAGGGTTAGTAGATGTTACTTTAACAACACTTTATCTTTGTGTAACAGTGGCAACATGAGCCGCACTAAGGAAAGAAGTGAATTCGAGAAAGAACTTGAATTACTACAGATATTATTTTCAGGCTGTGATGACCCACAAATGGATGAAGTCACCACTGCTGAAATATAAGACAGGCTATTTCTTAATAGTTTGCCTGGTCAGTTTTATTGTTGTTCTGGCCAGTGCAAGAGGGGCAGCAGGGCAGTGCTTGATCTGAGGCTTGTCTTGGCGCTAGGTATTGTACAGAGATTTAATAAGACTCACGTCCTAAAAAAACTTATCTAAATAAAGAAACTGTGGGATATGGGTGGGGAAAGCAACTGGAAGAACTGGGAAAGGAGTGAAAAGAGGAAGTGTGGTGAAAGAAACCTGGGGTTACGGACTAGATATATGGACATGGCTAGATGTCTGCAAACTTAGTCATTCAAATATATAATGTATTAAAATCAGGTGGTGGAAATATTTTTTTATGGAATGACCTCTTTCATTTTGGTAAAGGCAAGTATGATGAGCATTCACTTCCTTAAGCACAGCCTCTTCCCAAACACCTACTGCCAGCACCCTCATGCGTTTGTCAGCTGTGATGCCTCCAGCTGAGGTGTTAGTGACAGACCATGAAAAATGCTTTGGATGTGGCTTAAGAGAACTCAAGCTCAGTTACTTAAACTGAATCGATTCACCTTTGTGTATGTGATTTAAGGGAAAAGTAGATAGTGATTATGTAGCAGGGAGATCCAGTATTCCCAGGGCTTGCTTTGCCCTTTTGTTTCTGCTCCAATCTCTCCTCCTCTCATTTCATCTGCAGTAAGAGAATGTAGTTAAGTACTAATATTGTCATTGTCCTTGTGGTACCTGCCTTTGAGATATTTATATGCATTGATAAGATCCCCTCTCAGTCTTCTTTTCTCTAGGCTAAACAGGCCCAGCTCCCTCAGTCTCTCCTCCAAAGAGAGATGCTCCAGATCCCTAATCATCTTTATGGTTCTCCGCTGGACCGTCTCCAGCAGCTCCTTGTCTTTCTTATACTGAGGAGCCCAGAACTGGACAAACTACTCCAGATGGGGCCTCACTAGGGCTGAGTAGAGAGGGAGGATCACCTCCCTCAACTTGCTGGCCACACTCTTCCCGATGCACCCAGGACACCATTGGCCCTCCTGGCCACAAGGGCACACTGCTGGCTCATGGTCAACCTGTCATCCACCAATACTCCCAGGTCCTTCTCAGCAGAGCTGATCTCTAGTAGGTCAGCCCCCAACCTGTACTGGTACTTGGGGTTATTCCTCCCCAGGTGCAGTTCCCTACACTTGCCCTTGTTGAACCTCACTGGGTTTCTCTGTCCAATTTCCCATCCTATCAAGGTCCCACTGAATGGCAGCACAACCTTCAGGTGAATCAACCAGTCCCCCCAGTTTTGTATCATCAGCAAACTTGCTGAGAGTCTCTTCCTTTTAATTGTCTTTCATCAAGTGAAAGAAAGGATCTTTCCTGTTTTCGTTTAAATGAGTTCCTGGCTAATCACATACTGTTTTCACTGACAGAAATGTCATGTTGAGGGTACTAGGAAGACACTGTGAGCACGGGCATACTCCTGTACTGTACATTTCTTATTTTAAAGAGAGGACACTTTTTACATATTCTGTTGCAACCGTAGTTCTAGAAGACATAAAATATCTGAAACTTCTGTTTTATAAATTGTATTTTAATTCCAAGGCTTAAAATAGAAAAACCCTAGAAGGAATCTTAAGGATATTTCCACAAATGCTTTTTGCATGTTTTTTTCTTTTATATTACAAGACTGTTTCCTTTGAAAATGCAAATATATACCATCATAAATTGTAATATAGGACATACAAACAATCCTTGACCTTCATGTAGCATAAAATGATTGCGAGGAATCAAATAATTTAATGCAGCAAAGGTTAGTTTAAAAAGTGTCCAAGTATGTATTCCAGACATAGACAACAGATGTTGATTTACAGCTGGATCTGTGATGGAAAGCATCTTCTGCCATTATCCCTGTAATTGGGAAGAGAAAGATAATTGCTGCTGGAGTGAGCATTTAAGCTGGGTGTTATTAAACTGAACTGACACTGAATACATGCCATTCTCCTGCATTCCTCCTGCACCTCTGCAGGTTGTTTGGAAATCCAGCTCTAACCTGAGCTTCTAGCTCTTTACAGTACTGGGAAGGTGAGCAAAACTGCAGGAATGTCCCCTAGAAATGGGCTCCCTCCTTAGCCTAAATCCACTGACCAAGACTCAAGAGAGATCAATGTTATGCATCATATTATGAAGCTGAAGAAAGGAAAACTTTTATAGTTAGGGTAGAACAATTAGGGTAGAACAGAAGCCCAGGTTCAAACTCTGACGCTTTTTCAGTTTCCCCCTAGAAAGGGCCCAGATATGAGCTTGCTAGGGCCAATTCCAGTGAAGTCAGCTGTGGGCTAAGTCTTTGTACACTCTGTGCCTTTGCACCTGCAAGACAGGATTGATGGTAAATCTCTTTGCTGGGCATATAATACTTGAAGATAGTCTAGTGATTGAGGTAAGTAAAAAAACCAAATTTTCAGACCAGCTAATGGAGCTAACTCTTGCATTTTGGCCCACAGGAACTTATGAAATTTGATAACTGATTTATTTTTTAAAAAATTACACTGAAGAGTGGCTACAAAAAGGGGACAGGCATATTTTAATTAATCCATCAGATCAATTCCTGAACAGAATTGAGATGCAGAGCTTGCAGGAGAACTGCATGTTAAAAAGGTTGGAGATAACTTATTTTCCTAATTAATTCTTACTTGACAGAAAAAAAAATGAAAGTAATACTATTTATAACTGTTTAAAGAAAGGCATGGAGATAATTTTGAGGACAGTGCCAGCATGCAAATAATTTTCTATCCCATTCTTCTAACCTCCTTGGCCTTATCATCCTTACCTGGTGTGCAACTAACCGAGATTATGTAAGAATTCTAGCTAATATTGTCATATGGGATGGCAGTTTCTATGCCACACTTTATTTTCTCCTTTTGGAGAGCATCTGCCTTTGTGATCTTGACTTCCAGAGTCATCTCCAGTTTCAGCTAGTGACTTACCTGTCAGTGCAGCACAGTGCATTGCCTGCTGCTGTAGGCACTGCTGCGGTCCAGTATGGGCACGTAGGTTTTAGCCACAATGCAGTAGCTGACTCCAGGCCTCAAATCTTTTATTTTAATAACCTTGTCTTTTCCTTCATACACCAGGACTCTGTGTTGCTTCACACACGGTGGAGAAAAAAGAGCCAGTCAAGCACATTTCTCTAGCAAATGTATTTGTGAGTAAAGTTTAACAACAGAGGGTGTAGAACAGCATGAGGACTTACACAGAGTCCACAGCATTAATAATTTATTTATGATTTTAAAAGAAAATTCTGCCTCTCCCCTCAAATTCCCCTCCTGTCTCAATTTTTTAATATATACCTTAGAGTATGAAATACTAAGTTGATGACAAATAATACAGGGAGGATTTACAACTCAGCTCAAACAAATTTTATTCCTGAAAAATAAGCCTACATTGTTTACAAATGCCTGTGCAGTCATCAATGCTCTCACAATCCCAGAAGACTATTTCAGCTGTAAAACAAGAATGGTGTGCCCATACTTTCCTGGCTTTTCAATGGTAAAGGGTTCATATTTGAATATACACTTACCTCATCTAGCAAGTTGTTAATTATGAAGACTTGATACACCAGATCATAATAATTTGTCATTGGTATCTTGCTGCCTTTCTTCCTTTTATATGGAGAATGGGGAGGCTGGAGCTTTACTACAATGGATTTGTTGCTATGAACCACAGTTACTATTGGAGGTCCTATTGTAGCTAAGGAAAAAACCCAAAGCTATAAACACAACTCTAGTTTATTAATAATATTTCATAGAATGCAATTTGAATCCATTCAACAAATTATCATATTTCCAACAATATATTATTCTGTATTTACTGTTAAAGAGTCACTTTATAAATTCTTCCTTCTTGGTGGTTATTGCTTGGTTATTGCTATTTCAGGGGTGACATTTCCTGTGTTTGTAAATCTAACTTTGAACCAAACTTTTTGAAATCTCTTAGAGCTGTTGCTGTGTGCTGCCTAGTCAAGCAGCTGCCCCATACATCTCTTTAGGAGGAGGAGGTGGCACAGGACAAGATGGGCTATTGCTGCTGCAAGGTACTTCTTTATATCAAAGCTTGTGGTTTCATTTGTGCCGGAGGCTCAAGGTGGTTTGCACTGCAGAGCTGTGAAGTCACCCACGTTGACAATTCAATTTTGCATTGACCAGTGAGGGAAAATTGGTTAATTCATAGGGAACTTTTGGGTAGGTAGACTGGTACTGTTCAGTGTTTGGACAGCTCTCCATTTCTAACATCCTGTGGCATTATAATGACAGAACTAACTAAAAGCTTGGCACATGTCTGTTCTATGTCCTTTGCTGAAGTGAGGAAAACACACAAATGTGAGGAGAATAGTGGCCACACAGCACTCAGCTCTCTTTTTGCCCCAAGACGGGAATGTTTCCTTTTTTCCATCTCATATCCTGTCCTTCTAGCAGCTTGAAAACTGGCTGAAAATAATTAATGTAGTTCCATGCCCTGAGGAAGAGGGCAATGTGAATTAAAGGGAGCTGGGCACTTTTGATCTCCTAACTATTGGTAAGTGCCCGTTTAGCCATAATTGGTTGGCTTTCAAGTGTGGGAAAAATTATTTTAGTATAACACTTCACCTGGGAGCAATTGACTTAAAACTTCTTTACGTACAGCTTTGTAGCTAGAAAAGGATGCTTGCAAATTGTGAGCAGAAATTATGCATTCCATGCCTTAGAAGATCAAATTCCTTTCTGAGAGACCCATATGTTTGCACTTACTTTCTCGCCAGGGAGTGAATCTGCAGCTGAGGCTCCAGTTGGAATAGACACCAGCCAATGCAGCTTTCACTCTTCCATAGTAAGGCTCCCGGATGTCAGAGGTCTCATGTGTTAGGTCACAGACATGGCTTTGAATTCCCCAGCAGTCATGTTTGTTTTGCCATGTGGTCTGCCCATAACTATGGAGAAAGAGAAGGAAGGATGTAAACTTTAGCTATCACCAACTGGGTCCATGCAGATTGTTAGTCCTCTGTTTTACTTCAGTGTCACTGACACCGGTGGAAATTTACTGCTTTCAATTTGATGACAGAGAAGGTTGATTTCATGGGCATTTGGGAGCTACAGGTTTTCATTTTTTCTGAAAGATACCTAAAGCAGAGACATGGGTCACCAGCCCTGTAGGAAGCCACCTCTTACTTGCCCTGTGGAAGAGGCAGGCAAGCTTTGGCTTAGCCAGTGTGTTCAACAATGAGCAGAATACCAGATTTCACCAGGTAATTTCTCAAGGGCAATGATGATTTCAGGCACTCACCAGGTGCACCAGGGATGGGAGCAGACCCTGAGGACCAGCCCCTAGTGTTGCCTCAAGCTTGCCATCCAAGGCACCCTGAGACACTGTCGTGGGCAAGGTGGGCCACTGAAACACCTTTAATGTCCTATTGCAGAAGAACTTCACCTAGCCAGACATGCTTCTGGCAGGCTGTTGGACCCAGTGACCTTCAGAGGTCCCCTGCAACCTACATTTTTCTTCAACTCTGTGGTGCAATGAGGATACAGAGCATATTCCTGGAGGTGCTTGTTCCTTGTCTGCCTCATGCTGCTTGGCTGCACCTTATGGGATATTAATTGATAAGTGCAGTGACAACTGAGAGCTGGCAGCCAAGCGGGACATGGCTGTTCCCCAGGTATGAGGAGAATATCCCATGTCACCTGAGAAATCCTTTTGATGTGGTCAGCAGGGATAGGCCCTGGCACAGTGGGAGGCTGGAGTTCCCCGGGTACTTACACTTTATACTGCACAAAGTAGAGTGTGTCTCTTGCCTCTCTGGCCCACCCAGGCTGCCAATGCAAAGTGCTGTTGAAGTTTAACGAACGAAACTCTACCTTCTGTGGCTTAATCGAGTCTTGCAGGTCTTGGTTTTCCATAAGTGAAAGTGCTGCAAATAATATGGAATGATAACATAACGTGTTTGTCCCAGACACGCTCCTCTGTATTGAAATCATGGGGGTATTGCCATAGACCATTTGGTTTCGTGACTAGCAGACCACAAAGGGAAATTAAATCTCCTGGATGTCACGATCAAAACGTTCCAAGTCATGAGATCTAGTAGTTAAAGAACAAGTACATTTAGTACTATGAAAGGAACACTTTTATGTGGACTGTCTGGGTGGGGTTTTTTTGGTGGTGTTTTTTTTTTTTTTGTTTGGTTGTTTGTTTGTGTTTTTTTAAATTTTTGTGGGTTTTTTTCCTTAGTGAGTTAACTGCTGTGTAAGATGCCTCATGCACATCCCAGGAAACAAATCCTTTGGATCTATTCACAGAGTCTGCAGTAAGCAGCCCATTCAGTAGTTAAAAGTCAAATGCTCTTTCCTCTGTGTTCAGCTTTAACCTGAAGAGATTATAGCTCTTTTAACTGTCGCCACAGTTGCATTTACCAGCTCTTGCCTAATAAACAATAACCTGAGATTCACCGCTTTTCCTGTCTGCACTACTGGAAAAGCTGTCTGACAGTTTTTAAGGTCATCTGTTTTCAAACTGCAATATTACTGACAGAACCAGTTAAAAACCTCTCTGAAACATCCAAATTCTAGTATTTTTCTGGGTTTTGCAACCTAGATGACAGCAGCTTTTTCCCTGGCATATCACAAAATCTGGTAAGACTTGTACTGGCTGAACTGAAAATGGTAATACAGCCATGAAAAAATCTAACGGGTAACATGCTTGTTTTATCTGTATTTCAGAACCTTGACAGATATAATAACAGACTAATTTGAAAGTGACCAGACTTTTAAAACCCAGCAAAAGATCCAGAGATTTCTTGACTCATCCAGAGATTCAAAAACAGGACCTGCCCCCTCCCCACATAGGAAAAGAGCAAAAAGCCCTTACTTACAAGTTATCTCATCCTGAAGCAGGTGCATCAGTAAGCAGAGGAAGGAAAGCATGATCCTCCTCATGCTTAGAAGAGCAGCTCCATGACTGAAAAGCACCTCTCTTCCTCTTGGGCATGTCTTATGAGGAAGTAATTGTTAACCACTCCAGACTTCCCCTCAGTGGTTTCCCAAATTCCCCGGTTTGGTTTAATTTAGCTGGAAAACATATGAGTTGCTCTAAATTAAAAATGAGCAATTGTTCTTACTTGGCAGCTGTGGTCACACTGAAGTTTGGAACTAATTATGAAGCAAACCATCATAAATAAGGTCCTTTTTTAAAGACACTAATTCCCAAATGATGTCTGTCAGTATTGTTTTATCCCATAAATTTATCACAGAAGCTTGCTTGCTTGCCATCCTTTTTATCAATTAAATTATTCATCTATTTATTTATTTATTTATTTATTTATTTATATTTCAGCTCACTAGTTGCTCACAGCTGAAGAACACAAGAAATTTTGCTGCAAACATATAAAAGACCTACCTGAGGGTTGTCCTCTGGTTTGATGGACTGTCTCTGGGTCAAATGCAAGAGACAGAGTTTGCAGGTGTGTTCACAGCAGGACATCATCTAGGAGTGTATCATTAGAAGAATGAGGGGCTGTGAAATTGCTGCTGGCTGTTGGGCAGCACGTTCACACCACATGGGCTGCTGGACAGATGATGGGAGGCTGCGAGACTACCAGCCTCCTAACAGGGAATGAGAAGGTGAGCCCAGCCCACTGGGCCAAAGTGCCTCTCTGGGTTGGACTTTCAGACTGCCAGTCATATGCCCCAACTGGTGCAGGTGCGCTGCAACACTGCCTGCACAAATACTGGCATTTGTCAGCGCTGTCATCTGAATCCTGTCTTCCCAATATGTGCATCCCTACAAGCTTGACCCCAGGGCTGGAGATGCCAAGGCTCCCAGACAAAAAAAAAAATCTCACTTTGTGCTTACTAGTGCTTTAATGCCACGTGCATTCCTGCCTGGTGGGAGAGGAGTTCTGTGCTCCTGGGACGTATGGAAAACTCAGCCAAGTCGGTTGCTGGTGGTGGATGTGGTGCTACTGGAGGCAGCTGGGAGCTTGCTGGCCCTCCTGCCCGGCCTTGCCCCTCATGCTTCCCTCAGAAAACTCCCCGATGCTGACACCCACCAGTGCTTAGCTGCTCATGCACTAGTACAACTAGGCAAAGGTCAGGATTCTCTTTTTGCAAACTCAAGATGACAAGCAAGAAGAGAAAAATGCAAATTTTGTATGACTTAATGCAGCACTATGTAACAACTCCCACCAAAGGAGTAATGGATGTGAAGACCATCTGTCTGCAGACAAAAAAAATTTGTCAGAGAATCATCTTTGCTTTGGGAAAAGGTGGAGGCAAAACACTTGTCAGGCTGAAAAAGTGCAAGTTCTGGTTCAAATGAAGATATTCTTTATTTAAAAGCAACCAGTTATATTCAGCAAACTGGACAATATCTAATCAAGAAGCTGACCTTGGTCAGACAGATGGGCACAGGCTCTCAGTTCAGCTGATCACCTATACCTCATTATACAAGCACTAAATCTGCAGCAGATATACTAAAATGCTAACTGTGCAGCTTTGAATAATTAATTAGTCAAACCAATTAAGGGAATTAAAGAATTGAGAAGAAATGAAGCGAAAAAACACCTACCAAAATGAAGGCAGAAAGCAGAAAGTCTACCCTGGCTGTAAATTTTTTATCTATCCATTTCCCAAACACATTTTCAAAACTCAGTGACCTTTAAGTAGTTCCCCACACCAAATGCAATTAGTATTTCGTCATGTTATACGAGCTCAAGTGCGGGAATAGGGAACTTTTACAAACCAATCACTAGACTGAAAGGTCATCAAAGTTTAGTCACAGATCACGCATTTGTTTACTCGAATAGTACCAACACACCTTCCCATACCCCACGTAACAGCTCATTGCCAGGAGCTGAAGTGTGGACCTTTGCCAAAATTGCTTTTGATGGTGGCTCCTCCTACGAATGCAGAACTGAGGGCCAGCCTGCCTGGCGCCGGTGGGTTTTGCTCAGAAAAAACCTGCTCTGCCACGTGGTGAAACAGGGCAAGAAACACCTGTCACATGGAAAAACTCATGGTTTCATGTGTATTGCACTCTGATAGTGTTTTATCTGCAAATGGGCTCAACTTTCTGCATTAATTGGTAACTCTTTATATAAATTTGGTTGTTATTGTAATTATAGCAGGTTATCAGCATCCGTAATTTTGTGCTACTCATCAGCTTCAGTCATGCTGCTTCAGGGCTTTCTGTGAAAAAAATTACTGCAGTCAAAGAAGGACCAGCTACACAAACACACATACAGATACGTACAGACACATATGTCTTGAGTTTCATAGAATATGTATATAGTACATTTTAAAAAAAATTGAGGAACACTACAGGATGATGTGCACTGCAATGCCATTTAAAATACAAGAATTTTTAAAAACAATATTAAGAGTGCTCTGAACTTTATGAAGGAATGAAAAGTCAATATACATTACTTTCTCCAGCAGAATCCACATAAGTAGTTATGCTATTAGCTCATCCTAGCTTACACACTGAAGCACCTTTTTGATACAAACTACTGTGAAACAGCAGAACTGATGTTTTTGTGAACCAATATAGAACTCTGGGCATGAGGATCTTTTCCATTCCTGGAATTGAAACCTATCAGAATGCTGGGAAAACAGCTTTTTTTCTCTTGAGGACAAACTATTGCTAGACAGAGGTAAAGTACAAGTACATTCACAGGCACATTTCACAAGTACATTCTTGCTGAAAGTTGCCTGATTCATCCCACTTCATGGCACCATCTCCTTGGTTATTCCTTTTCTTTCTTTTTCCTTTGAATGAGTTATTTTCCACACATAAGAGGAGACAATTTAACCCTGAAACTGTTACTGTAGCATGACCTTTGGCTGTGAGTCTCTGATATTTGCAGTGGATATGAGGGTGGGTTTTCCTTACATACCTGAATGAGTGTGCGGGAGGATGAAGAAAGGGGAGAAATTCCCAAAGCATACAGAAAATACTTCTAGTAACTGGCAGAGGCCAGGCAAGTCTCTCTTGTGTAGCATTTCACACAAAAATTTAAAAAATGAGTAGTTCACATTGCTCTGGACCTAAAGACTATTCACAATTGGAGCTAGAGTTTTCAGTCTTTTCTAAACAGCCAGTGTGGACTCACAGGAAAACCTGTCTTAGGACGGCATTCTGGAGGTCTTTCAGTCCAGCCTAATGCTCAGCACAGGGCTAATGGCAAATCTGTCCTATACTTAATCACTTTCAGTGTGAGTTTCCTCCTGCATATCCTAGTGGGATTCCCCTGCTGCAATTTATGACAGCTGGTTTTTGTGTTTTTACTTGGGGCCTCAGAGAAAAATCCCTCATTTCTGCAAATATTTGTTATAATTGGCTACTGCAGTTAGATCTCTCCTGAGCGCCACCTCTCCTGGCTGAAGGGATCCAGCTCCCTCAGCCTCTTCTGGTGTGTCAGGTGCAGCAGGGCTTCACCAGCTCAGTGGGGACAGGGAAAATGAACCTCTACACTACACACAAGAAAAAAAAAGAAAGTAAACACCCACAGTCAGGCAGGAGGGACTTTTCACATTTTTCTTCCCTGCTCTTTAAGGAAGAGGCATTGCATCACATGAGTTCTCACAGAGAAGTTTCTGAGGAAGAGAGGTAGACTTTCACTGCACAGTGCGTGCTTTCCCTGCTTTCTGCCACAGGTACAACCTCTTCAGCACTCACTGTTAAAGGGCTTGGGTCAACATCTTAAAGATTACAGTTAGAAATTCCCAATGCTGTAGCTGCACCTAGATAGTAAGACATTTGAACATATCAAAGATGAAGATCTGCTGAAGGCTTGCAAATAGCAAGTCATTATTTGCACATGAAGTATTTATTTAAGAATGTGCAAGACACTGAATTGCACCAGGAAGTTAGTAGCCAACACCAACATTTATTAGGAACTGAAATTAATACGAAACCCCACAACAGCTCAAAACATTTTATTTAAATGACAGGTTCCCTTAAAAAATTGTCAGTTTTTCCTCATTTGCAAAGCCATATGATTATATTTTTTCTACTCATAAGGAGTGCTGTAGTTTGTTTAAGACATTGAGAAAACACCCACTTTTCTTTACATTGTGGATCCCTCACCAAATTATCTGCAGACAAAAAAACTACTAACTTGGAGACACGTGGAATTAATATTCCACAATTTGTTGGGTTTGCTTAAGTAATCTTAATAGTATAGGAAAGGTACCAGGTGCTCAGTCAGCCAGTACAAACCCCAGATAAGTCTGGAGAGGCACAACACAAACATTGCTCATGCTTTCTTGGTCCACCTACTGAAGAAAGGAAGGCTCAAAGCCTGGTAGTGCAAATTCTCGCTCTCTCTGACACACTGCCACCAGAGGCAGCTGAGGCAACTCCTGAAACATCAGTAGTGTGGGTAGGACACGACTCACATTCATCTTGTAGGCAGTGGTTGGAAATCTCTGCACCTGATCACCACAGTCCTGTCTAGTCCGCAGACTGCACCAGGCTGACTCACCACACAGCACAAGAAGGCCAAGAGGCTGGAAGGCAGGCATTCAGAGAAGAAAACTGGAAGAACTGGAGTGCCTGTCTCCACATCTGTAATTAAAACTTCTGGTAGCCACTCTGGGCAATAAACCTTGGAAAGATCCAAGCTCCAGGGGTTTCCCTGGCCAAGGGAAAAAAACACCAGAAATAAAAAAAAAAAACCCCTGCCTTCCACTCATCTCTTCTGCAGGTAGAAGTTTTTAAGCATCACATGTTCTAGCCTGTGGCTCAGTTCTGTGGTTGTGTTTTGAATTCTCAGTACTATCTCTCTATCTATCATCCAAGGAGCACAAACTCTAGACCAGAAGTCTATTTTAACAAGTCCTTACCACCACTATCTCCAAATTACTATTGAATATACATACACACTGTAGTTTTACAAGCCTTTTTTTTTTTTTTTAATAAATACAATGTTTCAGATCTTGTGTAGATATAGTTCCTGAGCATTCAGGAATCAGCGTGCTGAGGTTTTCAGGACAGAACGCTCCATACTTAGCGGAATTGGTTTTCACACTTCTCAGAGGTGTTAGTTTCGAGTCTACTGCAATGTGACCATTTAACCAGAAAATTTTGATCACCGTGTGATTCTTAATGACAAAAAGCTTTGCTCCATATTCTTCTTAGAGGAAATGAAGTTTTCTGTATGTCAAATAAAATTGCTAGTTTTGCCGTGCACCCTGAAGCAACAGATAAAGTAATTCTTTGTACTTTCACAACCCAAATTCAGTGTTCTATGGCAACTTCTATTCAGATTTCGGGGACAGGTAGGAACTGGTACTATACTAAAAGTTGATATAAGGCCAGACTGGTACCTGGGATGAATCCACATGGAAAAAGGGACTGAGGAATGGCAAAGGTGCTCTCTACCTCCTTGCTACCACTGCCCTCTAGCCATTCAGGCAAGCTTTTGCAACCCTTCCTTACTTGTTATAATTTATCTCACATTTAATCACATTTGCAGCAGGTCATCATAGGCCTCAACTCTACCAAACCTGGTAACAGAAAGCACACAACACTACTTATGGTTCCTGTCTTCTGGAATGGGACTGCATGTGCCCTCCACCCTTCCTATAATTAAATGAGCTGCTATTAATTTGCAAAATACACCACAAAACACTCATAACATAACACAAAACAGTCATACCCAGAAAGAAAATACAGTGTATTTATTTGTAGTCTTTTCACTCTATATTTTCAATCTGAAAGGATTGTATTTACTCTCTGTGGAAGGGTATTTTTGAAGGGCTATAAGTTGTTTAAGCAGCCTTTCTGAGTCTGTCTTACTCAAATGATGTCAGCACAGGAAAAAGCCAGATCAGACCTGACATTCTACTGTGCACACTGCAAATATTTGACAACTGCAGGATTAATTTTGCAAAACACATAGTGAGCTGGTTGGCAGAACCACGTGGTTTGCCTGCTCATCATCTCTTTGTAATGCTTTTCCTCTTTCAAGGTATGGCTGGACAGTAGAAATAAAAACATGACACAAATAAGACTTCTGTGATCATTTAAATTTCTGTTAGTAGGAGTTTCAAGGAAGGCCAGCTTTCCTCACTCTGCAGCAAGTAATCCATTCAAATGGTGCAACCATTTAATCATAATCCTTGTCCATAATTTTTAAATAGAACATAAGGAGAGTCTCCAGGCTCAAACAACAGAACTGGACTGAAGTTACTGCAGGCTGCATCAACACTGTCAAAGGGCAAAAAAGAAATTGCAAAGCTGATGATGTAGCTGGTAAATAGAATACAGTAACTGGCCACATCTAATTAGGCACACATATTTGCCACATACATCTCCCTCAAACAGTGTTTTGATTTTCAATAATGCTCAAGCATACAGTTGATAAGTAACATGAACTCAGCCATCTTCAAAAGCAGATTTAGTCTTCAGAACAAAAGCTAACAAAGAGGCAATGACACACATTCTTCTTCTGAGATTATATTTTCATATAAAAACATTTCAAATGTACAGTATTTACAACATTTCAATTACACACTTCGCCCAATGGTTGCATCCATTTAGACAACATAGAGTATTAATAAACAAGGACTTCATAGTTAGAGGACTAAATTATAAAAAGAACACTGAAGAAATCTATGCAAGTCATTTATTTCATGAGATGAAAGGTGCTTTGTATTTGGTTTGTTGTTTTGGTTGCATGTTTTTGCTTTTTGGGTTTTTGGGTTTTTTTTAGGCATGCTGAAACTATTAATTTGAATCAAGTACAACATCTTTTACTTATTAATACTCAACTGTTTAGATGGCATCACTTCAGAGCAACTGGTTACTCCTATCCCTGAGAAAAACAGGTCTTCTCACGCAATTTTCTTTTCCTGCAATCTTCTAATGAAGCATTACATACAAATATGCATGTCTCTTCTAGGCAACCAGGACCCTCCATAGTGTCCTGTTTCCACAGATGTCAGTAGATTTGACAAAAATTATTTTTTTTAAACTACATTGCTGATTCAGGTGGAAAACCATATAAAAGCAGAAGATTTGATGCTTCTGTGCCAGCACGCAGTACTGCCACATTACTTCACTGTTAATTGCAGATCTAATGATAAAAAATTACAATGCCCACTCAAGAACAAGCACTGAAGAAGTTCTTAGAAATGCTGTCAAGAATTAGGCCAAATTTTTGTGATGTAATTTCTTTTACATAGGATATGATATTTTGGAGTCCTATATTACATCGTTCCCAAATCGCCTTTAGGAGAGAGGAAGGGAGGAATGCTGAGCAGTCAGGACAAGAGTAAAAATCACCTGAAAAAGTCTAAAGTAGTGAAACTTTCTAAGTGTGTCATACTGAATAGCTGATAGGTCTGTAAAAGGCATGAATATTAAGTTATTTTGAATGTGTAAATGTTAGGCACTTTCATATCCTATGTCAAGGTGCTCTGCACAAATACCCAGAAGCTCACCTCTTCATCACAAGAATATTAATTTATTAAAATAAGCTAACTTAATTAGGTGAAAATGCACAGATAAATACTCCCTGACAGCTTCCCAACTACACGTACATTGCTCAGGTACAGAACTGCAAAAGCAAAGCTAACTAGCTGTAGCTAGAAAGACATTCCAATTTCCTTGTCCCAAGAAGTCCTCACCCCACAAGCTGCTGGATTGTATTCTAACAGAGATACTATGAGGCACTTGCCCTGTTTTTAGGCTCTCAGTACCACTACTGCCAACTGCTGAAAACAAGACTGGGAGAAAGAGAGCTTAATGACCTGGAAAGACATCCTTGTCCCACTGTGGCCTCACATTTTCAGGTAGTCACAGCTAATAAAAGAATCCCATGCTCTGTGCACTCTTGAACTTTATTTCACAATTATAAAACCTGTAAGCTGGCCTGAACAATTTAAACATCTAAACTATTCTTGTGCTATTGGCTACTTGTTAAGTACACAGTACATAGAAGACAGATCTGCAGGGATGGTGCTAATTCAGGGCTTTTGTAATTAGCGTTCACGAATTTTCATTAAAAAATACATTTAACCTTGTGATATTACAAGAGAATGTCAGTTGTGTGCATATGTGTATAGATATATATGTGGTACAGTAAAAAGCACTCATGTTACTGTCCTTGATTTTCAGCTTACAAAATAACAGTGCCTTTCCATTACACGTGACTATCTGCCATGCCAAATTTTTCCCGTATGTTTATGATTTATTTCTGTGTCATTTCTTATTCATCTCATTGATCTTAACACTGTTGTTCCTAATTACGTCCTAGCTCCTGGCTGGGTCGTTTTACTCACACACAACTACATATGACTTGAAAGACTGGGAACAATGTACAATGTAGTTGTATTGCAGGAGGAAGAGAAAAGAATCTGAGACAGTCACTTGGTTTTAAAATGCATCTATCTGCATTCCTCTTCCAGTGTGGCAGCAAAGGAGAACCTTCCAGAATGTAAAACAGCTAGTGATCTCTTATGTTCACACAAATCTAAGATGCTGAGTCTTAGCTCCTAGCAGCACCAGGGTTTCCACATGCACTTCTAAGAATGTAAATTTAATTTTCCAAGAAATGACATGCTTCTGACAGGATCTTGGCTTTGAGGCAGATATATCAAATGGAACTACAGCTAATTCCTGCCCTTCTTGGAGAACATCAATATATTTTTTGGGGGGCAAGACTGACAGAAAGAAAACAAACTACTAATTGCAAGTAGATATAATACTCTGAGCAGTTGCAAAGAAGATACTCAGCAAACTCTCTGATCAGAAACTTCTTCCCAAAACCAAGCTAACTTCACAGTTTCTATTTATCCCTTCTGAGCGAAGTTAAACAGTTACCTGACATTTATAAAGTCCTGAGGTATTTATTACAGTTCATATTTATCAACAAACCTCCAAACCCAGAAAGAAATTACATCAACTCCAAGCTCCGCACAAGACGCAGCTGCTCATCTCGTTAGCAGATAGACAGCTAGAAGCTTCAGATACAAACCACATAATTAACTGAAAGGTCAGTTCAGTTGTAGTTTCAAATGCAAATTAATGCTGATTTTTAAAAAGCCTTCTTGTAATACCAACAGAGTTGTTTTCTGCACTTCTGCTATGGAGATACCTACACATTAATGGATCCCAAGCAGTAAGTCACTGAGCATTGCCTTCTAGGAACTCAACCCAGAACATGACATTGAAAAAGTTGCAAGGCAGTCTCACTATGTTTGAATATAATGCAGAAACAAATCACAGCCAGCTAACAAATACTGAAGTCTTCTGAGTCGGGTTTTCCATTACAGCATAACTACAAAATTCATGTGCTTGATTTGGCTTTTCCTATAATTATCAAAATCCTGCTAAGCAATCTGTTACCTTCCTGTGGGTAGTGATGTGAAAAATAGCTATTGTCTTTAAATCTTTTGTACCATTGTGGTCAATATCTGATATATGCAGGAAAGGAAGAAGCCCAGAAACTGCTGTGTAGGCTAACTTCATCTTAAGAATACTCATATCACTGAGAAATATAAGGACAGAAGTACTACGACACTGGTTTTCCTTCAAAACCATCTGCTCTAACATGTTAACACTTCTGATAATCCTATAAAAATATCTTTTAAAACAAAGATACAATTTTGTACAAATGGACTAACTTGTATCTGTAAAGCATCCTTTTGTTCTGAACTAAGCTCCATTAATAATTACTGTAAACATATCCTACAAAAAGAAAATACCTATCAAATCTTGACTAAGGGTAAATAAATGGATTGCATGGATTTTAATTATTAAAAAAATATAAAAAGATAAGATCCTTATCCCTCAGTTTTCAAAACTACAATCTCTATACTACAGAATTCAGAAGGCTGTCAGATGACAATAGCTTATGAACTACAACTTAACACATTATTTTTCTGTTTAGAGGGAGGTGATTTTGTGTAGTTCCTGAGTTACATCATAAAAAGGGGAAACATGGTAATAATTTTCAACCTACTAGAAAACATGTTTGGAAGAAGTCCTATTGATTTCTATTTAAGGGTTATATTGTTCTAAGAATCATGATAAATATGCCCCAGAAGAAACAGGCTTTTGAATTTTGAAAACATTTTCTGAAGAATTTGTGCAACTACCGATTAGATATTTTTTTCCAATAATGATCAGCCAGCATGCTAATACATTCCAGAAGTATCCAGAATGTGACATGGTTACGCAATGTATTTAGGTGATCCAAATGGATGTAGCCATACTCAAATAACAGCAGTTTTAAAAACAGGTAGGTGTTTTTTTAGTCACAGGACTTAAGCTACAAAGTAACTGGTTCTTTCCCATAGTCACGAAATCCGGTTGGAAGGTACCTCTGGAGATCATCCAGACCAACCCCCCCTGCCAAGGCAGGGTCACCTAGAGCAGGTGACACAGAACATGTCCAGGTGGGTTTTGAATGTCTCCAGAGAGGGAGACTCCATGACCTTCCTGGGCAGTCTGCTCCAGTGCTCTGCCACCCTCAGTGTAAGGAAGTTCTTCCCCATGCTGAGGTGCAACTTTGTGTATTTTTAGTTTATGGCCATTACTCCCTACTTCTTTAACATGGAATCAAATTCTTAAATTATGCAGAAAGAGCTTATAATCATACTTGTCCTTAAAAGAAATATTAGCATTTAATTTAATAAAAAAATACTCAAGAAGACAATCAAGAGGGCACCTCCAATAATGGCAAAAACTCTCAAACGTTTCTTGCACATCTCTATCATAATCAAATAAAGGACTTCTTAAGCACTGTGTTCATTGACTTAATTTTGAAAAGGATCTGAAACAGAAGTGACTAATGGTATGTTTACTGTAGAGTATTGTTAAAAACACAGAATACTATTTCAAATAGGAAATACTAAATTATATCATACAAAAACACTGCTAAAAGTGGTTATTATGAAATTTCCCTACATTTTTAATACAATTTTCAGGCACTACTTTCACTTGTGTACTGGTTACTTTGGTTGGATCAGAAGAAGTACAACTTGCAGATGTTCACAATTTAACCCAGATTTTCCATAATCTTCAGTAATGCTGTTTTTCCTGAGTTAAACCTCTGGTTAAACACTTCGGTTATCCTGGTTACTCAGTTGGCCTGTAAGTATTCACAGGCTGTTCTTCACCAACATCTATCATCAACATATCTAATGGAACATGAGGCTTGTCATAGCCAGAAAACTTGAAACAGCTGCTTGGAATGACTTTTTGCTGTGTTTCTGTGGGAGAAACCTCTGTACCTGAAGAGTTACTGCATATATCCATTTGGCTACTGTCAGAAATGAAATAACTCTCTTTTACTTTGTAATTCTGTTCATCAGCATCAAAAGATACCTCCTCTGTGGTTTCCTGCACAGACTCCTCTTCTGCTTTGGCTGGTGCCTCTGGGGTAGGAACAGAAGATTCTCCTTCGCCGGAATTCTTAGGACTAACAGTTTCTTCTTCTGGCTCTATCTCCAGCAAGGTTACTTCACCATTCACTGGCAATGCTGACTGGCCTGACATGAAGCTTATTACAGATATATACTTTCCCTCTGATTTTGGCCTTATAAGTAAGGTGTCTTTATTTAGGTTTCTCATCACACTGACCTTAAATGAAAAAAAAAAAAAATTACTTTCAGTTTAGAGGTTAAAAAAAGATACAAGTTGATAATATAAATTTAAGGTCATTATAAGCAATCCTAAAACAAATTTGCAAAATTAGAATCAGGTACAGTCATTAGCCTATATCCATGTTTTCCAACTGTTTCATTGAAACTTTTATGCAATTTCTCAAAAATGCTTTCTCTGTGCAAACACATTTGCAAGGATCAAATCCATTTCATGTCACCCGCTGTATTTTAAGTCATTTGAAGTTTTCAATGTAAAGGAAAATAGCAAAAGAAGAAAAAGACATAATACTCTTCAACTGGCTAGGGAAAGCTTTCATACTCCATAGTTAATGAGTGTAACTTACAATGACTGTAACAATTTCTGACAACTGTCTCAACTGGGAGGGGAGCAAACTTTAGAAAGAGACTGAAAATGGCACAAGAACCTTTATGTATACCTGATATCAAGCCCCTCAAGATTTGAATCAAACTTTAGTTGTTAATCAGTAGCTGTAGCTGGACAGGTATGATTAAGCAATTGCACGGTGAACATTGCATGCTTAGCTAATCTTTTTTTTTAAGGAAAAGGGAAGACAATCCCGAGATGAATGGGCTGTCTGGAAGAGAGCTACCAGGAGTGAAGTCAGCAGAGCTGACTTTCCCCCCCTTACTGGGAGAAAGGTAATTCTGGCAGTAGAGATTGTGACCACCAACTCACTGACCACCTACTCAGAATAGACCCCAGACTCAAACGGAGGGAAGAACTGCACATGCAGAGTAATCAGCATGAGAAGGGAGAGAGATAACTAGCAAACAAGGGGTGAAGTACTAATTTATAAAAAGTTATGTAACTGTAACCAATGACTGCTGATGCCTTTTTTTGTTAAAACCTATAAATACTGTAAATTTTTGATGATTGGTGAGCCAGCCTTTTGTAGGTTACCACCTAGCTCATTACTTTGCATAAATTAGAATAAAAAAATTGAAATACCTCACCTCAGTGCATGAATTGGTGCTACACACCAGGTAATGAGCCTGTGTTCAGGACAACATACCCAGTAATCGTATCTATGACAAAGTTTTCCTAGTTATTTTACGGTGTCACTAAGCACTCCCTCAAATGCTGCAACAAAATTCAATGTTTCGCTTTGAAATCCCTCCACAGGGTGATCATATGAATTCCTTCAATGGCCAGGCTCCAGCTTGTTTTAAGCAATTATGGTATGCCTTCAGGCTGTTTAGACCCTTCTAATTTTTTTTTTAATGAGTTCTCAAGAAAACAAACATATGAAAAACAAAGTAGGGCAAATTTTCAGCTGTTTGATGGTGTTCCCTAAAGATAACAGAATGCCTAGGGAGAAAGAGTTAATTAATAGTACCCTTTTCCAAATTTTGTAATTCCCTATATAGATGTGCCACAGACTATCAAGTATTATAGATATGCAAATTTATTAATAAAATACACAATCCCTGGTTTTTAGATACTTTGTAAAAAATAATCTCACTGAAATTTCAGATTGAGGCAAATTAGGAAGAAAGGGATGTAGGTAGGAAGAGGAATGGGGAAGAAAAATAATGTTAAGAAAAGTTACAAACAGGCATAAAGAACCTCCCAGTCTGTATTAGTCTAAGAACTGAGAGGGCCATCAAAACCAGACGATCAAATCTAACTGTGCTATTCAAGAGTCTTCCCTGATCAAAAGGTTGTGAGACTTAGGCTTCACATTCATACCTTCACAGTGTGCTAACTTCATTAGAACTTGCCTTCATCTCTCACTTCAGCTCTGTTATCCTTCCCCTCAGTAGCCCTGATATCTGTTGATGCTACTGTGGTTTAGGCTGGATTGATGAAACCATTGCAATTTAGAAAAAACAAGCAAACAAACACCAACCACCAGAAACCAAACAAACACTCCCTGGAGAGCAGTTATTTGTAATCTAAGTGAGTTTTACAAACAGCTGTGTGAGTGCCACCAAGGTGAGACAAACCCTGGGGAATCAAGGGCTGTCATTGAAAAACTTGTAAAAAGTCCCTTAAGGTGGCTCCTGACACACTGCAACCTAGCTGCCATTCAGCCATCAGTGTATCTGGATCTTCATTTTCTGTTATGTGGAGACAGTCAGAATACTATATGAAGAATATTCAGATTAATTTTCATGAGAATTCATGGAAACCACTAATTCATAAGATGCAGATGCTTAAAAGTTAGTCAGAATACAGTCAATAATGGGTAGATACTGAAAATGCTAAGAACAGCTGGTAGGATAATTGTACTATTTTTAAAACCCCTTTATACAGATATTTGAAAAAACATTGGATATTCATGCTTACAACACTGACCTTGAAGGGACCAGCATTTATATTTTTTCAGGCAGGAGGGGGTGTAGTAAAAATCTAGCAAAAATCCCAGCAAGCGACAAGAGAAGATAATTCTCTGTGTAAGATGGAATACTTGAGGAATGTGAATTAAAACAAAATATTAAAGAAACTATTGCTAAAACCTTCATTTACAACTTTCCATCTTAAATCAATGAGTACTTCTTTCTGTCCCTTTAGGATTTTCACACGGCTCTAAAAATCACAGTCCTAAAATATGGTAAGGGATCGCCTTGTACTCTTATACAGGTCCTGCATTTCACAGTGAATATACTTAGAGAGTTTGAGGATAAAATACCTATTCCCTGTACAACTACATCCAAGACTTCTCAAAAAGGAATCTCATTTTTCTCTTGGCAAGTTCCTGACCAACGCAAGATGGTGCAAAGGCACTCCCATTCCCATCCACAAAAGAAGGAAGCGATTAGAAGAAAAAACTCCTGGGGATTTCCCAGTACCAAAGGTTTTCTAAGAGTCACTGAGTCATGACTACAACTTAGCAATTCATACAGTTGTTTCTAGCTTCAAAGATAAGAATCACATCTTATTACACTAACTGAAATGCCATTCAAAGTATCTCAAGCAACAAGTGTAATTAAGATATGGTTGCTATTGCAAGAAAAGTATTTGCCATAGGTAAGTTAATATTTTTTCTTTTTTTCATGTTATCTAATACTGGCAAACTGACAGCCAGTGAGCTTAAGATGGATGTCAGCAGTATTTCCTGGCATATGCAGGTGCTCACACAACTTCCTGTCTCCAATGAGAGCACTTGAGCTTTCAGGACTTTCACCGTCTCAAGAGACAAGGGAGATATACTGCTGAAAGCCTGGCTCAAGAATACAGATAAATAACATCTCCCAAGCAATCTGTAACACTAAGTGTAATTAACAGATTCTGTCTTAACTTTCTTTTCTAAGGACTTATCCATGTATGAATTCCCAATAATTTTCAGGTGCACATTTTCTGGAGGAGAGTTTGAAAAGTCCATTTCGAATCTTATTAGGACGGTGACAAAAATCTGCATGGCCTTTGCATGATTTCACAACACACTAATGATGTGTAAGTCTACAAATAGAAGACTATGTTACTGCTCTATAGATGCTCACAGGAAAAAAAAACGTTTTCGCAAAAGATAATGAAGCAGCTTCTCTCTTGTAAGATGACAATTACTTGTGGCAAGTATAAGTTAAAATTTACAGGAACAATTACAGTTTCTCTAGATGAAAAATATATGTTGTATAACTAAAAAAAACAGAGCTGCAAAGAATATCCTGATTTGGAAGGGACCCACAAGGATCAGAGTCCAACTCCTGACTCCACTGAGAACAACCTGGAAGTTAAACAATACATCTAAGAGCATGGTCCAAATGTTTCTTGAACAGTGATGGGCTTCGGGTAGTGACCACTCCCCTGGGGAACTTGTCTCAGTGCCTGACCACCCAGGTAACAATATTTATAAATAGTTACAGGTCTCCCTCAGTTCCTTAGCGATAAAGCATGATGGAGAATGTGAACTACACTGTGGTACACTGGAACCTGGGAATCGCAAGATAACATATAGCCCAGTAAAATGAGCATATGGGCACACAAATGAGTTTCTACAAGGTGAGTTCAAACATGAACTTGGAGCACACATCAGAAAGCTCACAGGCATTAAGGAGCACACATTCTACTTGTGCATCCTTTAGATGTGATATCACAGTGGTACTGGGAAGCCAAAATAACTACGGATCCATTGAGCACAATGTCGTTCTGAATGAGCCATCTTTTGCTATAATGAACTTCACAAAAAATTACTCTTCTGTGCATGTAGGACATAACTACGTATTCAGACAATTACATACTGATGTGAAGATGACAAAAACTCTGCAGTGTCCCTACAGGTCCATGTGTTTTGATATTGGGGCCTAGCTGCAGATTCCATTGTAGAGGTTTCTCTCATCTGATTTTTTGAAGTCTGCAGTGTGAACGGCTATCACCAAACTAGTCTCATGGCTCCATCACAGTCCATGGAAAGAAAAAGGAATTTTAGAGTGCATTTTATCTGACCAGAAGTGAATATTATTTTAGAACAAGATGAATCATCTTGTGCTGCACAGGTCGATGGACTAGATTACTGCTTTATTACAAAGGGACCTTGCTCTGGCTTGTTAACCTCCACTTAGTCAGATCAATCTCCTCCTAATATTCTATTCCAAAAAAGCAGGGTCCAGGGGGATCTTAGGCATTGAGCCAGCCCTGCACTATGGAGGGGTCATTTTAAAGGGTCTTGAAATTGAAGAACATGGAATCAAAGATCATGGGCTATTCTCTCTATAAGCTTTATGAGACTTCCTACACCCACTGAGAAGATACACTTCCTTTGATGACTGTTTACTACTGCCTCACATGGCAGTTCTTTAAAGCTGTGATTGTTAAGCTGTGACTAACTGGGACACCAGGAGAACCTTATAACAGTACTTGTTAGACCCTCCACTCTCGCCTGATGTGAAACCAAGGAGTGCTTCTGCTCTTTAAGGAACATCCACTCTGTTTCCTAAGGACAGCTACAAGGAGCTTTTAAGATAGAGCAGCTGCTGACCTCTCTTGCCTGTGACTGCTCAGTGAGAGAAAAGACTTCCCCTAGTCGTTCTTCCCTCTTCCTACAGCTCTATTACTCCCTCCCTCCCCTTACTCTGCATAACTCTAAGAACACTGTAGCAGTTAGCAGTATTGCAATATTACCATTAAATGAAAAGAATCTCACAGCTGTCCAGTGACAGGACAAAAGGAAATGAGCATCAACTGAAACACATGGAATTTTATTTGAATGTAAGAAAAACTGTGAGGGTGGTTAAACAGGTTGCTCAGGTTGCCCAGGGCAGCTGTGGAGCCTCCTTCCTTGCAGGTATTCAAAAGTCATCTGGATATGATCCTGGGTAACCTGCTCTTGCTGAGCCTGCTTGAGCAAAAGGGTTGGACTAAATCTCAAAAGTCTCTTCTAACCTCAGTGACTTTGTGGTTCTGTATCTCTGCTACTAGGAAGAACACAAACCTGCCTAGGTACACACACATTGAGTTTTTAAGAACTAAATTCTCAAACTAGACCAACTACTGCTACTTCAGTTAAAAACAGACTGAAGTCTATCTCTAAAAAAAAAAATAAAAGGCATGTGGCTGCAGATGCTATCAGAATGTTAGACTGGCATAAATTCTAAACATCTATTACACCATGGTAAAAAAAAACCCAAATTCCCAAACAAACAAAGAAAGAGATAGGCATAAAGATGTGGTAGTTATACAAGTTAAATAGCTGGATATTAAAAACGTGATGCAGATAAGAAGTCTGAACTTACCAAAGATTTAGGCAGCTTTATGTCCTTTTTCCTTAGTCTCTTGCAGCCACAATATACCATCAAGATTACGCTCAGGCTCCCAATAACACACACAATGATGATACATAGTACACCTAAGAAGTTAAAGCAAAATCTACTAGGAAGTTTGGAAAAACAAGCTCCTGGTGTATCATTTAGAATAACTTCAGAAATTGTAGTAGCTCAGAATGCTTAGCTGTAATGCGTGAATGTGTCGATTTACTACCTTTTCTTATTCAAGAAAACTTAACTGATTAAACTTTTACTGAGTAAATAAAAATTAGCATGACAGAAGATTTTCAGTTTATATAAATATAATCGTGTTTTTATAGAAACAAAGGAATTTTATAACTAATTTTTTGTTCCTTAAGAGATGACAGATGGGGATGAAGAGATCTGTACATTTTCCCTGTGACAGCATATTAACTAATTACACATAGTTTATGTACAATAAAAGTAAAATGCGAAATTTTCCAAAACATGGAATTCTTAACTTTTACCAGGAAGATTCCACTAGTCTGACTCTCCTTAATGTCCTCCCCCCCACTCATACTGCACCTCTTGTGTGTACGATAAAAGTACAGCTGCTTCTATCAATTTTATCTCTTTTCTCTACTGAAATTTCAGGCCATAATAAAGTAATATTAAAAACTTCGTAAGAAGTTATCAGAGATATAAAGTTGGGTCACTAGCTGCCTTTTGTTCTCTTAAAAGACAAATTTCATGACCACAAGTTTATAGTCGCTTCAAACTCAAAAGTCTGCATACAGTGATGAGACTGAGCAAAAAGTGAGTTGTTAGAAGACACAAAACCTGCCACATCTAACTCAGTGAATGATTCATTTGTTATTTGTTTATTACACCAATGATCAGGTGCAATGGAAACAGGTTTTGTGATACCAATGAAGCAGAAGAAGCAACCAAAAAATGTCAGGGTTACTTGAAAATTGTACTTGATCTTCAAAGGTCTTTAGAACTGTCAAAGTGCACCTGGAAAAGAATGATCATACCTTCCCTGTTTTTCTATTCTCCCATAGGCATCCCATAGCTATATCAGAGCTCACATACTTGTTAGATCAGATCTCTGGTCAGATTCAGTATTTTCTTACTATAGTTTTAAAATCCTCTTACTCAATGTCTGCTCGACAGGAACAAGAATGCAGCTTTCCTCTGATGGGGTGCCAATCATCAGTTCTTCAAAAATTCCCTTTGCTGAAACACAGTAAGTAGAACCTTCAGCAGGAACTGTGATGTTGAGGCTACATTTATCCATTGTACAGTTGTCTGCATAGAATTCTTCAATCTGCAAAAAAACAGAAGACACATTATATGATTTGACTCGAGAGAACAATGTTACAGCACCTTCCAACACTTCCAAAAACATTAAAACACTATTACATATGTTTCCTACATTACCTATATACCTTGCAAAAGCTGTGTGAACTTCAGCTATCAGCTTACTGGCTACCTTAAGATGTTATATTTGATCAGAACATGCTATTTTCCATCTAAAATTTGTGCTGTTCATAGTCTAGATTCACATTCCTAATTCACTTATAAAACTTGAACCAGGATGCATATGAAAAAGGTAACTGTAAGTAAACATACCTACTATAATTTTTCTCAAGTTCACCCTCCATGATTGCTAAATAAACTGTTATCAATACCTTGAAAGGTAATTTTCTTAAATGAAAGGTCTCTCTAGACAAGTGAAAGGGGTCTAAGTAAAGTTACCAATATTTTAGCATGTATGTACAAACAATAGTGTGGAATCAAGTAACTCTATCTTGTGTACAGTTAATGCAATAATATAATTTTTTTAAAAAACCATTCATTTGGACAACTAAAATCCAGACCTTCCAGTTACATATCTCACAGTAATGCACTCAACATTTTAGGATTTCAACTTTTTTCTTGGTATCTGTTTGCTCCATTTGTCATAGGAGGAAATCTCCTGTTTACGCATTTACGGTAAACAAGTGTTTTTAATCTGAGATTTTATTTTCAGAACTTACCTCATTTTCACTCTTCCGAAAAGTCACCAGGTACTCGAGCTTTAAAAAAATGTCTTCAATACAAGAATGAGGGAATAAAAGATGGTAAATATCAACCACGATTTTATCACCATGCCTTGAGAGATTCAGTTTTGGTGGTCCTATTTTTCCTGCAAGACATTGCACCATAGCACCATTAGGCCAAAGCTTTTAACATAAAGTATGTTATTTATAGTTAGCTTTCCAAACTTCATCAGAGATTTGAGAAGAATTACATGTTTATTTCAATGCTGTTAAATTGCAGACCTGTCTGTTGCTTAGAAGTAGTGAAGGCATTTGGATACATTAATGAATTGGCTTCTAAAATGAAACAGATTGTCCATGAAGAATTCCACTGTTAAGCAATTCAACTCTCCTATATACATAAGGCCATAAAAATTCAGCTGACAACAGAAAAGACTAACAGCAATTTTACATACACATGAACAAGAACCAAACATGATACTGCTGACTAGATCTCACCATAAATCACCTCGGCTAAAAACAATATTGTACTGAAACAAAGACTACACAAAAAGCCAAACACATCTCACCTTGAGGAACAGTACTTTGGAAACCTGATTTCCCATGGCAATGGCCTCTGTGAATTTTTGGTGCCTAATGATCTGACCGAACATGAGTTTCTTGTTCAATGGGAAAAGGACTTTTTCTCTTTTCTCCATACACGGCTACCAAGTTTCTGCAAACTGTCAAACTCAGCATTATTACCATGACTTCTGTCCCTTAGTCAAACACTAGAAAGCAGCCCCTATTTCAAGTCATAGGACCACTGGATGGGGAAGGAATCATAGCAGAAAACAAAGAGGGACTCCACTCCTTCAGCTCCAGCATTGCAGAACTCAAGCTCTATCTAAGGCATAGCACTAGTAAGAGAATTTCGTGGGCCAAGTTCTGCCTGAAAGGTGTATGGTGAGAATGGAGCAAGCATGAGAGGAATTCTCTTGGTCTTTCCTCACTCTGTAGCATTTCCTTTGCCTGCCACACGGTACTGCAATGGCCTGGATTCTAGACACAAAATTTACTTTTACAGTATTGATGTGAAAGACTGATTTTTCCCAAAGTAGCCCAAAGGATTTACATGAAGAATTGGTAACTTAGTTATCCAGGTACAGTGATATCCCACAGCTTCTAGATAGTACCCAGTACCAAAGTTGTCAGTACATGGTATTATAGTGTCAAGCAAGGCATAACTACTTCAGTCATGCCTAAAGGTCCATAGTGTCCGGTGACAGTTTCCTGCCCTAAATTGGTGTCTGGGACAGCAGGGAAGAATAAGGAAAGGATTCACAGAGTGCACCACCAGCATCGCCTTCTTGCCTTTAGATGTTTTGAAATAAATATTCAGATACCACAGCATCAAGGCTAACAAGTACTATGGAATCCTACTAATCAATCATCAGGCTTTGTTTCATCGCGGCTTTAAGATATTCCCAAATGAGACACAATAATACAACAAAAAAGGACAATTATTAACTTTCTAAATTTTGGGAAAAAATTAAAAGGTTTAGGTTATGATGCAACTTACCATGCCTTTGCAAAATAAATTCATTTGTCTCAACATATTCAGACTGTTGTGACCCAATAATAGCTTTAAGTCGAAGCCAGTGAGACGAATAAGGCTCACATATTTCCCCTGAGAGATCACAAAAATGAGCTGAAGTGTTCACACAAGTTGAGATGTCCTTATAGTCACCAAAACTGTAAAACAGACTGAGTAATAGTTAATACAATTCCAATTGTAGAATACTGTACAATACACTTCCTACCACAAAAAACTGTGAGTGTGGCCAGGTACTGGCAGATCGCCCAAGCAGGTTGCACAGTCTCCTTCCCTGGGGATAATCAAAAGCTGACTGGATGTGGTCTTGGACGACCTGCTTGGGCAAAGGGGTTGGAACAGATGACTTTAAGAGGTCCCTGCCAACCTCAACCATCCTGTTATTTGACTTAATTTTGCCTTAATTTACACTTGGACAACCTTCACCCTACACGACTTCACTGCATAGACACAAAACTGACTGAAATTTAATGACTGACTGCTTTTATGTGCTTCCAGAGAATATAAGGTACAGGAAATGACAAAACAGTAAGAACTTACTTGTAAGGCTTGATTTCCACAATAAAATGAGGAGTTTCAGACACAGGTGGATACTGCCAATGCAAAAGAGTTTTGAAATTTTCAGATCTTACTACAATCTCTGTTGGTGAAGGCACTAGAAGAAAGAGAACAATTGCACTTTGATAAACAGACCTATTCAAGTACAAGAACAGTTAAATGCAGTCCTAAATTATTTGGCAAAGGCAACATGGTAGGCATAAAAATCACAAATACTTCCCCCTCAATGAACTAGTTTGTCACCAGTACAAACACATAAGAGCCCTGTAAGATGATTTATTATTCTCTTTCCTACGGAGACAGCTTTCATCCTGTTTGCAACCCAGAACGTCAAATAACCCCTGCCCATTGAAAGCAAGTCCATCAGATAGCCCATATCAGGTTCATAAGCAGTGATGATTATACCCCTATGTTGGTATTTTACAGATATATCAGTAAGACAGATAGTATGAATTTACTCAAGTTAGAGGAGATTAGCCCAGCTCCTGTAGGTTTCTCTTTCCATTCGGAAATTCAATTGGAGCAAGTGGAGGGTGAGGGGGGAGATACCAAAGCTGGACTGTCAAGGCCAAAAGACAACAGGCCTGCTGGGGAAAGCCTGGATTCAACATGAATTTCTAACAATGACTTCTACCACTCCAGCAGTATTTTCAGTAACATGTGATGAGAAAAATGTATTACAAACATTAGTAAGGAATTTGAACCCTGAAGCTATAATGTAGTTTATAGCTTAAGAAAGCATTCAAAGTACACTTAGTAAACAGCATCTGAGGCAATGTAGTAAAACAGCACAAAAATAAAAAGCAGCATTGACAGTTTTCCTTGTGCAGTAAGTATCTCTTCTAAACACAGTGACACAGGGATATCAAGCGAGTAGCTGCAGGGGAAGGAAAATTACAGGATCCTGTAACTATTGAAGGCTGTCACATGACAGGCAGAGAAAAGAAATGAAGGCCACTCAACCAATTTTAACTGTTACTTCTCAGCTTCTCAATGCCTAGTTTGTCATCTTTAGTAATCTCAATATAGCTTGTATGAAATGTTGACAGGTAACACATATTTGATCTGCTCTAGGCTGCTGCTTGTTCACAAAGCAAGTGCTGCAACTTCACTCTGTGATATTTTGAGGGAAAGTAAACAATTTTCACATCTTGAGAGCAAGACCACAAATATAACACATTACTGAAAGTAATACACAGAGGCTGAGATATGCTATCAACCACCAAGGTTTGATACATGTAACATAGATACTGCGTAAATGGTTCTGTGGTTTATGCTTTACTACGTACAAAAGTGGTATTTCAGCTATTGGAAAAAAAGAAACACAATCATCAAATTCACAACCACATGAAGAAAAAGGTGACAAGTTGACAGAAGAGGTGTCAAGTACACAAATGTTACTTCAAATATGCAGTTTTAAGGTACAGTGTAGTTAGCCTTACTAAATTTAACTTTTGTGTACTATTATACAAACAAAACTGCTTAACAAAAGGGGTTGACCCCAGAGCACTGAAGGCGGTAGTAGATGTTACACTAGGACCCTTCCATCATCTGCCAAAGGTTTGGGAAGGTCACCGCTGACTGGACACTAGCCACTATCTCAGTGTACAAGAAAGGCATGAGGAAAGACCCAGGAAACTACAGACAACCATCAGGAACAGTCAACAGGAGTACACAAAGTGAAAGTATGTTTAACTGATTTATTATCCTTCTACAATAAAGTCATCTGCCTAGTGGATGAAGGGAAGGCGGTAGATGTACTTTTCCCAGATTTTACTAAGGCTTTTGATAGCGTCCCTCACCACGTCCTGAACAAGTTGTGGCATGTGCAGGTTCACAGTGCACTGAATGAAGAAAGGGCAGAGTTCCAAAGCCTGCAGTGAACGGAGCTGCATCTGGCTCATGACCAGCAGTGTTCCTTGGGGCTCAATCCTAGGGCCTGTGCTGTTCAGTATTTTTACCAATGATATGGATGCAGGAGTTGAATGCACCTTTGGCAAATTTGCCAGTGATACTGTAATGGGAGGTGTCGTCGACCTTCGTAAGGCATGTGAGGCCTTGCAGAGGGATCTAAACAAATGCTCTTTATTGTCCAGCTCACAGCCACTTTACTCAGACTGGCTGACTTCTAATCGTTTCTACTCCAGCCAGTCCAGAGATTGAGCCTTGGGACACCCCAGCCTCATTTCATTCAGGCATCAAGAGTCTAGACCACAGAGGACATTGTGGATTTTCAAAGTTCTAATGTCTAATCTTTCTAGATGCTACTTCTGTCTATTGCCAATTAAAATGCATAATACTTTACATGAACACTGTTTTACTTAACCCATGATGAAGAATTCTTTTTTTTTTTAAACATTACACCATGTTCTATGTTGTTCAGCAGGCAAAACTGGAAGACGATGACATCAGCTAGTGCCACAAAGGTCACTTTTAAACATAAAACTCCTTTTAATTTATAATAAACATAAATGCAGCAACACTCAAACCATGACAAAGGCGCAAACTCCAACAGTGAGAAAGTGTGGAAAAAGTGAGAAGAAAACTGATCAGCAATTCATGTTGTGATGCATTATACAGAACACTCAACAAGTTCTAGTTTTCCTCCAGTTCAAATGAAGTGATTTCCATCTCCACTTCACCTTGCCTTGTAAGACAGCAATACTGGCTGACGAGAAGCCAATAGACATGGCAGCAAGAACATTCAATTTCACAGAAATTGAGATGTGTATGTGCATTGTAAAACAACATAAAAGAACTCCAGACAGCAACTCTACATCCAGAGAATAAAGGAATAAAAGAACAGAAGGCGAATCAGAGTTACAATTTTTTTAAGCAAACTAAAAGAAATTAAAACGTGCTTGGATTTTGAGGATAAAGAATTGGAATGCTGGAAAGCAAAGGTAGAAGTAAGAGAGGGGTAAAAGCAAAGACAAGCATGGTCACAGGGTGACCTAGAAGTTGAGCATTTAACAGAGAACAGAGGTGGAAATGCAACTGCACAGTTTATCTTAGCAAACTCACACCTGCATCAGTTTATAACTTGGACAGAAATATATTTATTTATATATATATAAACAATCCAGATTACTGCTGCCATATGCCATGGCAAAGACCCTGTAGGTGTGACTACTGTGAGATGTCTGTATACAAATAATCAAACATCTTCTCAATGTGCAATTATCTTAACTAACGTATTTAAGATTAAATACACATTTACATCTTTAGCAAACTTGCACAGCAGACATTAAGGAAACAGATGTGTGAGGAAATAAAATGCCAAACTCCATCAGAAGTGGAGGTTTTTTTACTGCAAGTATCTGCTGCTGCTTGATTTCAGGTTGCTAAGAAATAGGGGGGATGTTGGGTTGGGTTGTATTTTTGTTCAAAGTAACAGAAACAAGCGTAGCTAGTGGTATCTTCTAAGACTAAGACACTAATTAGAACTAATCCACTACTTACACACAAGATATGACGCAGTTCTGCTTCAAAAGCATCCATCACAAAGTCAGAAAATGCCTGCTTTTATCTACAAGTGTAACTTGTGAAGAACAAGTCTAACTTGTCTTATTTAATACATTCACTTCCCCAAGTCAAGAACACCACACTGCACATCTCACAAATCTCAGCTGGGTCAGACATATGCAGGCCATGTAGACATAAAGAAAGATTTCTATAGTAGTTTGAAACTTGACTATCTTTTTCGCTTCTGAAGAATACTACCTATGGAAAGTACTTACGAAATACAAGTTTGAAGCAGCCATATATCCAATAAAATCTATTCTTAAAGCATATGCAGAATGACTTAATTTTTTTTATATATGTAGATGTTCTAGCTGTTCACTGAGCTTCAGCAATTCATTGCCCAACAGCAAAAATTAGTTCAATGAACTGCACAACTGAGAGGCGTAAAAATGAGACAGCCTTTCAGCTGATGTTTATACCTTATGCAATTCTGAAATTCCTTCTCTCATTCTGGCAGAGGCCATGAGGCATTCCTGTATACTCAGAGGCTTTCATCATCACTGTTCACAAACGTGGAATTTAACTGGAAGTGCAATAATGCACGCAACAGAATAGGGTCTGATGAATCCAAATGCAGACTTTACTGTACAGCTATCTGAGACAACAGTGACCCTAAGAGCCAGAGAGTTCATTTACGTTGTATGTGCCTTTTAAACATCATTTAGACACTTGAATACAGATAGAAAGCGCAAATTCAAAGCTTAAAAAGACTGAAAAAAAAACCTAAGTAAAAACATCTTTTGAAAGCTTGCTCCTTTTTTAGATTTCCATTAAAAACAAACTAATCCTTATAATCCGCAAGTGATACATCATACGAAACCAGTTTTAAGCCACTTCAATAGGCCAAGAGGGACAACAGCTTGAACTCTGCTGTGGATTCATGCCAAGTGGGTAACTCATCATTTAAAGACAGCCAGCTGCAACGCTAACAGACCAGTCCCTTCTGGGCCCCTGACTGGGAAAACAGTGTGCCTCCCTTGTGCCAGCCTTGTGCTCTACCTGAGCTCACACATCCACTTTAACTCCACCCAGAAAAGGTAGTAGTCTTGATTACTTCACAAACGTAAAAAAGTCCTTCACCTTAGCTTTCACCATCACTAAAAATGAAGACAAGGGAAAAAAGATCAGAGATATTTGTACTACCCAGAATGCTTCCGAAAGACTCTGCAGCCATACACAGTGAAGAAAAAAAAAAAATGGAAAAAAAAGGTGACAAAAAGGCAGCCAATACTCTGAAAAATGGATTCAGAAGGCAGCAAGTCAATGCTAAGGATGAAAAATAGCAGATAAAAAGAATTCAGTGTCTCTAAAGGCTGCCATTTCCTTTGTTATTTTTGGACTTGAAGGGTTTGAGACAGTGACATATTTGACTGGGATGTACTAGATTGAATTTATAGCTGTTAGTGCTGTTTAGCTAGTAATGAGCAGGCCCCTGTGCTTATCATGGGGCTTGCTTTCCTGACAGTATATCAGAATCTAGTGCTTGTTGCTTTCACTGCTTGCCATACTACTTATCAGCTTCCTGTATTCCTTTCCTGGGAACATACTCATAACAGCCAGAGCAATGCACCAGGGCTGGCAGGTGGCCAGGGTATTGCTGCTGCTTTCTATGTTCCTGTACTGGACAGGAGCTTTGATGTGAACTTGAGTTGAAGGTACTGTTACATGTGAATGAGTCCTAAATGGAGCAGAGATCCACCTGCAGGCCATGGAGGACTCCATGCCAGAGTAGGTGGATGCTGAAGGAGGACTGACCCCGTGCTGAGCAGGTTTACTGGCAGGACCTGTGACCCCACTGGAGACACATGCTGGAGCAGTTTGTGAAGAACTGCAGCCCGTGGGAAGGACCCACACTGGAGAAGTTCAAAGAGGACTGTCAGTGGAAGACCATGCTGGAGCAGGGGAAGCAAAGATTCCCTTGCAGACCATGGTGAAGACCATGGTGAAGCAGGCTGTCCCATGAAGCCCATGGAGGACCATGATGTGGATTACACTAATGGCAGGCTCTAGCAGGAACCCCTTTTTGTAGCCAGGCTCTGGACAAGGGGAGGAGTTCATTCCAATGTTAACCCAATAACCTAGCACAAAAGGACCAGGGGTGAAGACTGTAATGAATGTGCCTTTAAACTGTTGTAAGCCATGATTTGTGTTACAGGAATTACTATAACAAGAACCACCAGAAACAACGGAGAAGCCTTACAAGAAACAGTTGCAATGCAGCAGTGCCCTGACCTGGCTTTGGTGCTCACTAATTCTAACACATCACCCCTCCTGACCCAAGAGAACATCACAACAGAGGCCAAAAGTCATGGAGTAAATGAGTTCAACAGAGGTTTTATGGACATTTTGCAGGGGTGGTCTATAGGCTAAGGGAATGATACCTGTGCATTATATCAAAGAATGGGAAGGGTGCTGGTGGTTAATGAAGCTATACTAATAGTGTGGGACCTGGACATGAGGTAAATGGTATGGATATGGGGTAGAATGTGCTGGTTTTAGCTGGGTTATAGTTAAAATTCTTCACAGCGGTGGCATGAGGCTGTGTTTTGGATTTGTGCTGGACACAGTAACAATAATATAGTGATGTTTTTGTTATTGCTGAGCAGTGCTTACACAGAGCCAAGGCCTTTTCTGCTTCTCATACTGCCATGCTGGCAAGAAAGTTGGGTTTGCATGGGAGGCTGGGAGGAGACACAGCCAGGACAGCTGACCCCAACTGACCAAAGGGATATTCCAGACCATATGATGTCATACTCAGTATATAAAGCAGGGGGAAGAAGGAGGAAGTGGGAGGGACATGTTTGGAGTGATAGTGTTTGTCTTCCCAAGTAAACATTACATGTGATTGGGCCCTGCTCTCCCAGAGATGGCTGAACACCTGCCTGCCTATGGGAAGCAGTGAATTAATTCCTTGTTCTGAACACCTTTTGCTTTCTCTAATAAACTGACTTCATCTCAGTCCATGAGTTTTCTCACTTTCACCCTTCTGATTCTCTTCCCATTCCCTCTGGTGGGGGAGTGAGCAAGCAGCTGTTTGGGGCTTGGTGGCTGGCTGGGCTTAATACCATGACAAACAGTCCACTAATCATTTAGATCCTCATTTCAATCTGTTCTGAATCAAACAAAATTGGTCTGTACTAAAGCAGAGCACAGCCATCTGGGGGGGCTAGAAGAGGGCTAGGAGCACTGCCCAGAACCATAGGACAGAATCTGAGCAGGAAGGGGTCAGACCTCAGCACAGGCTACTGAACACAAGCACCTGTCATGGCAAGAAGTGGAAAATGGCTGTCAGAGAAGGGTCTGTGCCCTCTGCCATGTTCTCTTTCGAGGTAGCACACCTGGGTTAGCATGCACCCCACCCCTTCTATGTACACTTCTGGCAGGCCAGGTACTAAACAGCCCATTCCTGCTCCTGTCAGAGTGCTGGAAGGGAGACTGTCAGCTGGCTTTGGTGGGGAGCTTGGGAGACTGGCACACACCAAGCAACAAAGTGCTGAAGAAATTTTGTGCCTGCTACTTGCCCAGCCTTCTCTTAAGTGGCAGAAGCCACATAGTGTATGTGGAAATGCTTGCATTTGCTTGCCTTCACTCGCTTTCATTTATCCCTCCAAAAAAAACACAGGACATACATTACTCTTGTAATACCACGCCTGTGCCTTGATGGTACTTACCTGACAAAGTTACTACAAACAAGCTTAAATTAATGCATGTAACAGCAATTCTATGCAGAAGGTTCTACCAGAAGTTCTCAAAAGATCTTAAATTCAAAAAAGAATTAATTTACAAATGAAGGGAGTACAATGACCAGGGGTAAAATTTAAAGCTTTTTTTTTTTAATATTTAGTGAAATGAACATAAATTATTTCATAAGAATCAAGGGTAAACACTATACATAGTATTTACAGCATTTTTACAGCTTCTATTTACGACAGGATTTTATTTTCTTTGGGCTCAAAAGTTTGACACTGTTCTATGGAGCTTTTAAAAAGCACTGTTTACGATAAAAATCTCCTCAAGATGGTAAGTTGTATGGAGACGAGAGGCAGACTCACATCACCATCTTAAAAAAACACAGCAAGCTGCACAGAATGGACACTAAAAAAATGATGTAATAGTAGAAGCTAAATATTGTTTTATCTATTTTATGACTATTCTTCACTTTTATTATAGATGAGAAGTCATTATAATAGATGATATCTAAACACATAACTTTCTACCATATAATTTATTTTTGTTTTCAGCTGGACAGACAATTGCTATGACTGCCAGTAACCTGAACCATAAAAGAACAAATCAAGACCACCATGATTATCACATATAACAGGAAGTCAGCTGCACAAATGAACTACACATGCCCTTGGAAATCTGGCTTTCAATGTGCAAAAAGCACCTGAACTGCTACCACAGCATCCAAATCTTCTAATACTGTAATCTTGACCAGAGACCTCCTCTTGCAGGATACTAAAACAGAGACTGAGAGTTCCCATCAACAAGTGCCTAGCTCCACTGAGGAGTCACAGTTTGCATCAATGCAAATACGTTAGACACTCAGCTGTAGGAAATGCAGGAGGTGTTGCAACACCTGCTAGGTTGTCTGGCTTTCTAAGGAAAATGGTGTCCTACAACAGAATGTGAGGATGACTGGGCATTTCCCCATTACATACTCAGTCTTGAGATAAGTATTACACTACTGGCATACAGAAAGCCCTGCTAAGACTTAAGGAAAAAAAAATCATACAACTGTTGCCAATGAAATTCTGGATTCGCCAGTACAAGAGAGCCATGGAGTTCCTGGAGTGGGTCCAGCAGAGGGTTCAAAGTTGTTCAAGGGACTGGGGCATCTCTCCTATGAGTAAAGCCTGAGGGGACTGGGTCTTTTCAGCCTCAAGAGGAGAGGACTGAGGAAACTTCATCAATGCTTACAAGTCTCTGAAGGGAGGGTGTCAAGAGGATGGAGCCAGGCTCTTCTCAGTGGTGCTCAGCAATAGGACAAAAGGCAATGGGCAGAAACTGATGCACAGGAAGTTCCATATGAACATGAGGAAGAACTTCTTTACTGTGCTAATGACCATGCACTGGAACAGATTGCCCAGAGGTTGTGGAGTCTCCTTCACTGGAGATATTCAAGAACCGTCTGGACATAATCCTGTGCCACGTGCTCTAGGATGACCATGCTTGAGTAGGGAGGTTGGACCAGATGTGGTCCCTTCCAATCTGACCCATTCTGTGTGTGAAAGCATCATAAACATCCTTCAGACCTCCCCTTGTACTTCAACTCTTCCACTGTAAGTCAGCAAATCTGCTTGCATCAATATAATCATGCTAAGAACATTGTATTAGTCATTACACATTCAACTAATATACAGCAATATCAATTAGAATTCACTTCATGATTTTTTTTTCACTGAAAATGTAAGTTTTTACTTAAATGATGAAGTCTCTGAAGGGCATGGTTATAACTGGCTGAGACCAACCCGAGTGCAAGTCATCAGGAAAATGCTGCTTGTTTTCAAAACCTAACTCAGAAGCATATTCTGCTCCTTTGAGCTGAGGGTTTGCTACACTCATAGGCAGAAAGACGAGATTTTTGCTTCTAGGAAACTTGCTACATCACCTACACCACAGCACTGGCTGTACTCCTACACAGAGTACATGTGTTGTGCTGGATTATAGCAGGTTTTTTTACAAGTGATTTACTGGTATTGTGGTTTTTACCTTAAAAATGCTTAATACAATGTAGAAACGACATAGTTTACTAGCAATAAAAGCACACCCTTAAAAGAAGTTAAGTCAGATCATGGAAGACGGAATTTAACATACCAAGTTACCCTACCACTCCAATGTGGAAAAGAGGGGAGTTTCCCCTGCAAGATTTACAGGTTAACAATCAGCCACCAACTCATACAAACTGGACAGTCAAGATGTAAACTATCAAGGGACAAGAAAGCAGGCAGATTACCATTTTTAGTACTCTTAGTCCACATAAGATAAATTTAAATAGACTTCCCATATGGTGTGGCCCATCCCCAAGGGCAAGCAAGTTCAGTCACTTCACCTGGGTATGGCTCTAAACTCCAGGACATCTCCATTTGCAGAATCCAAGGAGCCCAGGCACATAGCCAGCATTTCTGTGACCTACTGCATGCAGCGTTTTAGGTAAATGGATCTTGCTTTGTATGTGAAGCTAAGGAGAACACTGCTGCATTTATCTAACGTGTGGGCATGCTTCCTATATCGAGTCCTTTCATGAAGGGCATGATGTGCAACACCTGTATACAGCTCTCAATACTGCTAAAAATTAAATCTATGTTCTCATTTGACTTTGGATAGCAATCCCTGGTTTTAATGAGCTGCTCCAGTTTGAATGTAAACTTGAAACCTGACCACTTCTCTCATAATTTACTTGCCGCATCTCTGCACAAACAGCTCTCCGCTGGCCAGCCACCCCTTCTCCCCGCCAGCACTTGGCCGAAAGGTTCCCCCACACGCGTGGTCCAGGCCACGAGCCCCATGCCTTATTTGCGCTCCCCAGTCCCGTGCTCCCCACTTTCGCACTGAAATTCTCTGCCTCTCTGGACATGTGAAGTTACAAAGCACAGTGGAGCACGCCTGTTCGATGCGCAGCCTGCTCTGGCTTTGCGGAACAAGACGCCCGAACACCTGAAACAAGGGCTGATGCCAGCACCGCACGGCTGACGGTGCCGCGCTCCCACAGCCGGTGCGGGCGCTACGAGACGGACTCTCCGGCAAGGCTGAACCGAGAGCGGGCTCGGCCGGCGCCGGGGCTCCTCGGCGGGACAGCACGGCACCGCCCCGGGGAACAGCGGGACGACGCTCAGCAAAGTGGGGCGCGGCTCCCCCCTCGCCGCCGCCCGGCTGCTCGCACTCCCCCGCCCGCAGGGGGCGGCGGCAGGACACGGGCCGGCGGCCGCACCGGCAGCGCTCGGTCACGGAGCGCTCCGGGACGGGGTGCGGCACCGCCGGTCCCGCCGCCCCTCAGGAGATCCGTGCTGACCAGAGATAGATCGGTCGGTCGGCCTGCCCCTCCCGTCCGGTCCCGTCCCATCCCGCCCCCGCCCGCCCGTTACCTGCGGGCGGCTGCTCCCCGCGGGAAGCCGCGCTCCGGCGGGGCGCCAGCAGCGCTGTGAGCGCCAGGAGCAGCGGCGGCACCCGCATGGCCGCTCCGGCAGCGCCTGGGGGGGACCGAGCGGAGACGGCCCCGGCTCCTCCTGCCCCACCGCGGCCCGCTCGCCTCCACCCCGCCCCGCTGCGGCGCCTGCGCCCGGCCGGGAAGGGGCGGGATGGCGGCAGTGAAGGGGCGGTGCGGAGGGCACTGCCGGGCGGCGCCTGGGGGGCGCCGCGGGAAGGGGCGGAGGCGGGGGTTGTGGAGCCACGGAGGCGGAGAGGGTTGTGGTTTGGAGTTGGCCCCGGGCCGAAGTGATAAACGCGGATGTCGGCCTCTGCGATGCCTGCCCTGACTTTGTTAATGCTGTGTTTTAAGTACTGTGTCATATCTGTCAGCCCCAGCCGCTGGAAGAGCCTCGTCCTCCTCCTCGTCATGTTGGGACTTGTGCTCTCTCCCCATTTTTTAAAAAAACACAAAGCGTTTACCCTGTGGAGTGTTTCAGAAACAGTACTCTGAATTAATACATGTAGAGGATTTATTTATTGAATTGAAAATAAATTGACATTAATTTATGGTGAGAGGATTTATTCTATTTTTGCAAATGTGTATGCACTTCAAAAAATTGAAGTGCTGCAAAAGCAGGATGGAGACTTCAACTTTTTCCACCCTCCTGTTTCTATGTCTCCTATCCAGTGTCCCAATGCCAGGTAATTCTGCACCTTAACCTTTCAGACTCGAGGCCACCCTGGGCCAGATGAGTAGATGAACACAGAAGAAACCTCTTCTGCTACACACCACCCCAGCTGTGAGAAGGATGTAGCAACTTTTTAAGCCCCTGTCAGACATTCTGCAAATGACACATTTTCTAAACCTAAAATGGAGGCACCTTGAGGGATCCTTGACGCCTGCACATCTCAGGCTTTCAAGGAGACAGAAAGGAGGAAACAGAGCCATTATGCTTAAGCTTTCTCATACCTGTCTTTGAAGAAGTTCAGCTGTTCCCTTGCCCTTATTTCCTGTCCCAGACTTTGTCTCACTTCCTGGGGAAAGGTGTGAAGAAATTGATTTTTTTTGCCACCTACCGTCCATATTTGCAAAACTGAGAAGACTTCACAATTTGCTGTGTGGGGAGGAATGAGTAGCAAGGGGAGGGGAGATCAGAAGCCAGCACTAGATACTGAAGAAAACACATCACTGTTACAGCCTCAGAAATTATGGTGTTCCCACAGGTGATGAGGTAGTGCTGTGGGATGTAGGATCAGCATGGGATAGAGAGCTAAACCAGCTGTGCTAAGGCTGAAGAAAATGAATTGTGAAACTACACTGACATTATGTAGTCACACTACACTCAGACTGACCTTTGTGCTTAATACAAGTGCAATAAAAAACTTAATGTGAGTACAACAAGCGCTTAACTGTCTTGATTGAAGTATTGACCACTCACTTGCATGTGAATTTTAACTTCCTGCATGGTGACATGCTTGCCTGATACTTTCTAACACAAAATGTATTTTCTGGCACATAATGACAGGACGAGAGGAAATGGCCTCAAATCGCATCAGAGGAGGTTTAGGTTGGATATTAGGAAAAATTTCTACATTAGGGGGGTTATGTAAAGCATCTTGTAACTTCCTCCTTTGCACTTCTTCCCATGCTCAGCCCAAGCGGTGATCATGTGTCTTTCTGTCAGAAAAGGTCCTGACGAGATAAACAACTTTACACATTGTGGAACAAGTTTCCACAGCCTTTTGCTTGCTTGTTTGCTTGCTTGCTTGCTTTTTTAGCTATCACTTAGTTGTGTCACAGTTATTGTGCCTTCACATGCACGTGCAGCAGCATTTTTGCTATCCTTGCAGAAGTAGGTACAGGACTTTTGCTTCACTTAGTCTGAAATGCCTGCTCCTTTGATTCACTGTGACAGTCTTTGCACCGCCTTTTCCTTAAATGTCATCATAAATAGAAATCACAGACACAAAGAAGTTATTGCTAACCAGAACTTTCCCCCGTGATTAAAAGCACTACCTGTGTTCACCTTCAAAAGGCAAAAGCAATCAGACACCACCTCTCCCCGCAAAAGAAATGAAATAAAAAAGTGCTCATTAGTAAACATTTTGCTTCTATACATCCCATTAATCTTTCAGGAAGTTCACTGATCTTTTCATACAGACTTATGACAAAAATATGCATTTTGATCTTCCAGGAGTGTCATTCCTAACTCTCTAACAGTCATTTCAAATTTATGCACATTTTTATTCTCCTCAGCTACCCATTCTGTCCAAATTCACAGTTCCAGGAGCCACAGAACTGAGTCAATGAGCCTTGAAGCAATCTAAGTTGTGCTCTTATCAGAGACTTCTGTCATTCACTCCAGAGGAGAAAGAAAATGTCCCACTACTCAGGAAATTATCTCTATCCTAGGATTAGAGCTCTTTTAAATGCCCATGCTGCATATCCTGTAATTAACCTTGTAATTAACCTTGTAATTAACTGAATCCTAAAGGAAGAAGATAAATAAAGCACTGTGAAACTTGTGGTATCACCAATTGCTATTACTAGTCTGGTGGCAGCTGACTAGGGTGGCCGCCTCTCCAGCAACAGTGAACTCTACTTATAAGTCAAACATCAAATCAAAGACAACAGGTTTAAATGAGGCTGAGGAAGGTACCTGCTAGAATCGTAAGGGGAAAGAAAACAAAGAGAGACAGGCAGCATGGATAGATTAGAAAGATGGGGTTCCGTGCTGATGAGAAAGTCTCTAAAAAGCTGCAGTGTTTTCAGCATGACGGCTGCTCAGCTGTAGCTGCTGCACTGGCAGATGACCTCTCATGCTCTCTTACTTGTGTTTGTCTAATGCATGGCTGATCTGATATGCACCGTGAGACAAAACTAGCATAATGGGCAGTAATGCAGACCAGCTTTTGCATGGCAGCCAGGCTGCTGTCAGACTGGGACAGGTATGCTCTGATGGTTTGGGATAGAGAAAAAGTAATTAACATTCATCAAGTAAAGGAGAGGGCGTAAATTTAGTTGGATCTGTGAATAAGGTAAAAGAAGAAAAAACAGGAGCTTCTTGCTTTCTTAACTATATTTGAATATTCTGAGACCTTTAAGAAAAGAGAAAACTTAGAGACAGTAACTTAGAGACAGTTACTGCATTTGGGAGGTGGGTGTTTGCTGATTTGTTTTGCTTTTTTTCTCCTTATACTGTAGTCTGTTGTGCTTTATATGTTAAGTTTAAGCACAAACCTTCCTTTGTGTTAGTATGGTTGCTAGTCATATCCCCAGATACATGTCTGAGTAAAAGGCTAACCACCTTGCTTGGCAAAAATAGCATTGTTACAGGAATGAGACTAATCTACCTTTTTGGTTAAGAGGTGAGTTGGGTTTGTGTGGCAAAGTTTTGGTAGCAAGGGTGCTACAGGGATGTCTTCTGTGAGAAGCTGCTGGAAGCTTCCTCTGGGTCTGATCCAGCCAATACTTTTGACAATACACATTTTACAGAATAAGATATTTTATGCAAAAAAAAGTGAGAACCATAAGGTATTTTTCAATCCTCCTGACTGAGTGAATTCAAACAAATTTATCTATGCTTATATTTGTTGTGATTTTGCTGATATTCTTACTTCGTCGGAGGCCCCTTTATTTTAATTTAAAAGTAATCTAAGAAACATTTTCCAGTCAGAGCAAGGTATGCAATATATTCTCTTTGGCAACAACCACAAGAACATGATATCTGAGTAACTGTGGAGTGCTGAGCCAAGCAGTAGGTGTGTAACTCACATCAGCCATTTGAAGTGCTGGTTTTGCGTAGTGAGGGTATTTTAGGAGACAGGATATGAGAATGAGACTTGGGAATCAGCAACATAAGTCTGTAGGAAACCAGGCTTCGTTAATTCTGCTGGTCAAAAAATTTTGTTATATGAATATGAGTTTGCTAAAGCAAGCTCAATTATCTGGAAAGGGAGGAGGCCAAATAAACTGTAACTGAAAAGAGTAACAGAGGAAGAAGGTGGAGTCAAATAGATACATCAATATATTAAAATGCCAATGTGTATACTGGTACTAGCCAAGCTTTTTTTTCTTTTCCACAAATATCCAAAGAGAATTAAACAACTATTGCAATAGATGTTGTACAGTTGATCAGCAACAAGAAGAGGAAAATGAGGATTTTCAGATACTCATTTGTGCACAATGTTATGATTTTACCCTTAGGTGAAGTTGAGATGGGATATGCCTCAGTTCAGGATCCAGATGGAAAAGGGGTATTCCTGAGCCCAGATACTGTTAGGCTTGTCTAAGGACATGTGTTGCTGATAGATAGCCTCAGAGAAATCTCAAATGACAGACACTAGTTTTCAATTAATTTTTTTAATATCTTTTACATATGCACCCACCATTCCAAATTTATCAACAGATTTTTTTGTTACCTTAACCTTTTGTTAGGTATAATTTGTTGGGCTTATGCTTCCGTTGTTTAAAAATAACTACTAATATTTGATAAATTAGAGGTGGGTTAGGAAACTGGCGCGTCGATTGAAGCCACAATGAGTACATGGTCTTTATTCTATGCAGTAATTTCTTTTGTTGGGAAACTTGCTGTTACTGAGCTGTGTGCTAATTAACAAGACTGTGGACAATGATATCAGATGGTTTTTATCAGCTATCAGGCTAATAAACTGTAAATGTGTTGCATTCAGTAGAAAGAGGGAAATAGCAATTCCAGCACTTGAGGAAGCAGATAGATACCTTCTGGAGCATTGCACTGGGCTGCTCATGTCTCCCAAGAGGACAATGCAGTCAGGAACAGGGGCTGAAAGGAGCTATTCTGATCAACAGTTGAAAGTGGTATCCTCTCATCTGAGGAGGGGCTAAAAGTGCTTGACTTGTCCAGTCTGATAAAGGAAAAGGCTGAAAGAAAAGACTCCTCTCTGTAAATATTTTCGTGTTTTTTAAACCAAAAAATAAAATTTACACAAAATCAAGAAATAGAAAATGTTCCTACTAGAATTAAGGCTGAAAATTCGAAGAAGGTTTCTGATATTCACAAGATTAGAGCTTGGAACAGTTTCCAGTTAAGAGTAATGGGAATTAAAATGTGGTTAGTTATAATAAAGGTTATTTATGTTATAAATAATTACTTGACAACACTACCTGCTATAGCAGTGGAAAGTGTTCTGGAAGAATGTATATAAATATTAGCTGCTAAGAATATTGTATTTGAGAACTTGTTTTTCTTGTAAAGTGTATAATTGATATCCTTCAACCCTTTTTTTTAAAAAAAGTTTCGTAGGACAAAAATCAAACTACACCCCCATAAGAGAAAAAAAATCTTCTGACAATTCTTTGAAATAGTAGTGCCAAAAGAGAAATAAAACCTGGTGAAAGGAGAAAAAAACCACTGGATTTAATAAGGAGTCTTTCTGATTTCTACTGGCCATGGGTTTAATTTTTAAGTGTACTGAAACAAAATGCTCAACAGAGCTGCACACAGACTAGATAGTTCAAAGATCTGGCACAATTCTGACATAGCAAGATGAATAAATGAATGTATACATACACTGTATCAATTAAGAAATTAGTTGTAAAAACAAAGATGTCAAGAATGGTTTAGATTTTGTAAGACAATTAATTGTGCATGAGACTGATCTGTAACAAACTTACACAGCATGTAGGATGTAAATAATTATATTGCTTATTCTATTGTAAGTAATTGCTATTCAACAAACAGGCAACTAACCAACCAATTAGTAGTTTGTGTGATTTTGTTTTCCTGAATTTTTTCTCACAATAAACTTTTCTGCAGTTCTTTATTTTTTCCCTGAAGAACAGCATGAAACTTGTGGTGGTTTTCTGTTACTGGGAGGAGAACCAGGTAAAGCCAAGGAGTTCAACATCATGCATATGTCAAGAAACAGGAAATGATGTTAGAAAAATAAATTACTTGGCGGTAGAATTTCCTTGTTAAGGTTTAGGGCTTGATGTGCTTCAATGATCTCAGACCTAGCAGGAAGTTAACAAAGCTTGGGAAGAAGGATATACTACTGATAGCGAACACAAAGAATACCAAATTTACAGGAAATAAGGTCATTTGGCAGAAATCCTTCTCCTTAAGGGTGGGTTATCACAAATTCCCAAGGCAAGAAAGAAAATAACAAAGCCAGCTCAGAAACTGTGCTGAAATCAGCTCCAACTGGATAAAAGGTAATTCTGATGGGGAGATCATGACCACCAACTCACAGCCCACCAGCTCAAGAAACCCACAGACTCAAAAGAAGGGAAAGACTGAGCGTGTGCACTAATCAGCATAAGAAGCGAGGAAATAATTCAACCAGTAGAAGGTAGAACACTAATTAATAAGAGAACTAGGTAACTTGTAGCCAATGAATATTAATGCCTTTGTTTGCTAAAATGTATAAATAGTGAAAAGTTTTGATAGTCATTGTGATGACTTTGTGGATCTGCCACCCAACACCTCTTTCTACATAGAACTGTAAATAAATCAAATACCTCAGCTCTATGTGGGGATCAGCCTCTTGCACACCATGTGAAAGAATCTATTTTCAAACAACAGGAGGATCTCAGAAATGATGTGTAAAGATAAAACCACTCCTCTAAAAATTGTAAAGCTGTGGACCAGACACGTATGGTTTGTCCAGACTATACAGGTACAGTTTCTTATTTCTTTTTCTCTAAACTACTGATGTTCAGTTGCAGAGCTAGTAATCACTTTTCCAGGAGAGACAGTGGGAGCCAGAGATCACAAAGGGCTGTGTGTACTGTAGATGTAACACCATCGGAGTGTGATAAGTGAAACAACAGCTTTTGCATTCCAGTGCATTTTATTTTGTGGAGCAACTTTCTATAAACTGCAAAACTTCACTGCAGCTGGCGGACACAACTGCAGTTGTGCACCAAGGATATGAACACCTTTTATAGCTGAAACAGTCAGAGCTTCTGCTCAAACACAGGCCACTATACAAGTCAGAAGCTGAACTTTGTGAATGTGGTGTTAAGGGGCACATGGCAGAAAACAATACTCAGAAGCATGTGGAGAACAGGAAGGAAAAGCGGAAAAAAACCCCTCTAACTATGTATGGAAGAAATAATTAATAGGGAATAAAACAATGACCAAGAACATTCTAGGAAGAGCAGCGCTTTGAAAGAGCTTGTCTGTAATAGAAAATCCCTTTCTTCTTCTTGTTTGCTTCTTAAAATGTTCAGGTTCTGTTAGAAAAGTAACCATGGCTCAGTCTTCATTTTTTGCTCCTAAAGGAAACCAAAATCACTGTAAGATTCTGCAAGAATCAAAAGGAGTAACAGTGTGTTCAGTAAATAACAGCAGGTATGAGATAAACAATGAAGACCCAAGACAGCACTTCCAACACTGTGGATCTTGTTAACATAAAGTAAATGTGAACTTTGTTTTTGTGTTACAGATCAAGGATGAAGTCTTTGTTTTTATATTGGTTTCACAGCACTAATAATATGGTAAGAAGCAAAAAGTGCTCCTTTTTGCATTTTCTTCCTTTTTCTCCTGATGTTATGCATTTTGAGGAAAATTTGATAAATGTTAAGACATGTAATGAAAGCCCACTCAGATTTTAAGCTGTGACATTAAAGTACTTATGAAGAGACTGCCTTTCACAGGATTTTCTTTGTCAATCAAGATACTTTTGGCCAATGAAGTTTATCAGCAATTTTTGGCTGCAAAATGGTTCCTGTACCTTCTGTTAACTTTTGTAGTTTCTGGATGGAGGCCAAAAAATGTGTCTGTAGTTTTTAATATTTCTTTTTTTATGGCAGCCTATGTGCTGAGATGTTTCACCATGTGCTGCAAGCCCAGCCTTCATATATTTGCAACACGCTGTATACCCCAGAGTTTTGAAGAGGAGAGCATGAGGTGTCTGTGCTGTGCCTGCTGTGGCTGGGAGGGGGTTGTCTTTGGCTGACAACACATGAATAAAGCTGTAGGTTACGGAAATGGGGAGTGGGTCTAAAAGGGAGCCAGAAATAATTACTTAGTTTTTAAAAGCAGAGATGTAGCAGAGGACTGTGTTCATTGCCAAGTCTTTGAATGATTTTGATGAAAGAGGAAGTGTGTATTTTTTCAAGAGGCAGAAATTATAAACAAGCTTTTGTCTATCCAGTTGCTGCTTTTCTGAGAGATCAGTGACTTGAGTCATGAAGCTGAATGTTATTCTTTGTGCTGACACTTACAGGTATGAAGCTTTCTGCTGGAAAACAAATGTTAGCTATTTATATGTTTCAAAGCATAAAAAGTAGATTATTAGATTTAATCCTCTACCATAAAGTAGATTATTCAATTGCTTCTGTGTTTAAATGAGTGGTCATAATATATGCCCCAAGAGCTGCAGTCCTGACATTCGTTGTTGGAAAAGGGAGGCAAGCAGGCAAAATATAATGACTGAAACCACCATACAGACTAACATATATTTGCAGAGGAAAATGAATGTAAACATAGTAACTACTCTTCTTTACCTGTCTGAATACATGATTGAGTGATCTGTTTTGCAGACAAAATTCCCATAGCAAAGGCTTTGCTATGTGAATGTATCTTGGGGGATAAACAGAAGTGGGTGGCTATGGTGAAGAGGCCTCTGCCTTTTCCTATGTGTCTCTGTGTGGCTGTTGCTATGATTGGCCACAATGTCTGCTTTCTTTTCCTTATGAACTTGACAAATGATTTGGATTTCCTGTTATTTTCAAATTCATGGCTGCCAGTCTAATGTATGATCTATAGGACAAACAGAATTAATTCCGAGGAAGCTGTGAAGAGTCTGCTAGAGAACCAATAAGGAATGTTAACACAGTAACACCCAGGCCAGTCTCAGGTGCACAGAAGAATTAAGAAAAAAACAGCTAGAAGGGTATTGACTAAAACACTTCATGCTTCCAGAGGCAAGAGTGCAGAACAGAAACTTTTATGGGATTTTAAGAGCTGCCGAAGTGTGTAAGTAAAAAAGCTAACTTGCTGGTATGACCTGTAAAAAGAGAGTAAGCAGTCAAGGAGGTGTTGGTTTGTTGGGTTTTGTGCTTTGCTTGTGGGGTTTTTTTCCTCAGAGATCGGGAATGTCAGCCACAGTTGGTAAGAAAATTTAAGAGAGAAGACCTGTAGATATCTTTGTTGGTTTCCTGCTTTAGTCTTGCATATATTGTAACTTCAAGGGAAAGGATAAATAATGCTTTAATATGGAGAAATGGATAACAAGTCCCTCTGAAGCGGTGTCAAATGTTAATATGCCAATCCCTAGGTGAATCTGACTACAAAGTGAAGGGGTGCCTGGTGACTCTGAGACCTTCAAAGTCAGAGACTTTGGGATCACAGATTTATCAAGGATTACAGGAGTTTTTGCTCATTAGCCCTCCTTTCATCTAACTTGATCTCCTCATCCCCACTGCAGTACAGGCAACTCATCCACACAGCACTGCTTCTCAATCCCTCCAGCTTCCATCATGCTCCTCCACAGCTACCAGCCTGCACAGCATCTTCTGCCACACCCAGTCCCCATGGTTTCCCCCTTTTGCTCCAAAAGCCCATTGCTTTGACATGTGTGACAAACACAGTAGTCCCATTTTTTTTCTTCACGTCCAAGGGGCTCATGTAGTGATGTCTGGAACATGTTTTTTTTTAATCTCCAGCAGTAGTTGTTTAGATTGTAGGGACAGATACAACTTCGAAAGAAATTGTAATGGAAAGTTAGGAACTTGGTTTTCACTAGGAAGGCTTTCTGCCTAAATGGTAACTCTTTCTCAAAGGCAGTTTCAATGCTTTCCTCCAACCCTGCATAGCAGGAGAAGTTCTCAGTCTCTCTCTCTGATATGTGAGAGGAGAGAGAGAGCCCTAACAGACATGCACAGAGGTCTTGGGAAGGCGGAGGAGAAACAGAGAGGATAAAAGGGGCCATGAGGGGGCGGGAACTCGCCTTTTTTCCCTGGAGGCCCAATGCACACCACATTATAAAAAAGTGGTCCTTGCATCTGAAATAAACCTTTTTTTAAATCCTTCCACTGCCTTGGCATTCTTGGGAAGAATACCTGCATATGTTTAACTTACAAGATGTACCTGTGCTAAGGAATGTTATGGTTGGGGAATCACGGAATGGTTTGGGTTGGAAGGGACCTTGAAGTTTACCTAATTCCAATCCCCTGCCATGGGCAGGGACACCTTCCACAAGATGAGATTGCTCAAAACTGTATACAACCTGGCCTTGAACACTTCCAGAGATGGGCATCCACAACTCTGGACCTGTTCCAGTACTTCACCACCCTCACAGTAAAGAATTTCTTCCTTATGTCTGATATAAACCTTCCCTCTTTACGTGAAACATGCCTGGTGTGTGAAACTGTACAGCTGAAGCATCTTGCCCCTACTAGTGACTCTTTCTCTGGGGCTGTTTTGCTGCTACAGCCACTTGTTCAAGATCATTCTGCTAACCAGCCACGCACCACTAGCTACAAGTGCACAAGGAAGTCGAATTTGTTTCCCTTAGCACTAAGACCCTGTGAATTAACATCCCGTCTTCCTGCACTGTCACGAAGGACTGAGTGTTTCAGCAGTCTGTTCCATTTAGTCTTAGAAGGATTTGTAAGCCCTGCTGTGAAATCTGAGGCTGCTGAGAGTGTGTGCTGAATGCATCATTACGTGTCTTTCTACCTGTGCCCCCAGAGGCATCTGTCAGATAAAACTGGAGAACTATTTGTACGTGATACGATACTTGCTATGGATTGAGGGAGTACTTAAAGCTGGAATTCTAGCATTGCAGCATTTGTAATGCATCTAAATAGAAAAGAAATAGCCTGATTTAGAGAGTAAAGGAGGTACAAGAAGAAGGGAAATACGAAAGCACTGGCCAAGACTTGGGAGCCAGGGTTCAATTTCTGGTCCTGCTGCTGGCCTTGTCAAATGACTTCGTACAGCTAACATTCCAGCACTTCCTCAGTTTCCCCTCTTTCTAATAAGAGGAACTAATAGGTGCTATCGTTAGCACATATGTTGTGTAGTAACCGTGGAAGAAATCAAATCTGTGTTTGAAAGGCAGTGAAAAACCCGCTGACTGAATTACATTTCTGTCTACAGCTGGATATCCTTGAATTTTGCATTAAAAGAACACATGCAGGGAGAAAAGGATGTAGCTACTTCACTAACGTGCATTTTTAACATAGTAAAATCTGCAAGCTAAGCACTGAAGGACTGCTAAATCTAACACAGAGGGTTTTACATCACATTTTAGTTGATTGACTACAGTGTCATTATTTTAATAACATATAAACATTCTCAAGAAATAGATTCTGTTCTCAAACCTGGAAGACTAATAAGATCCCATCTGTATTGTCTTCTGAAGGTAAACGTATGTTTGGCTGAAATTACAGCAACCTTATTTTGTTTTAATTTCACATCACTTGCTTTCTGTTTTGTCCGAGCCAGAGTCTTACTATTAATATACATAATAATAATTCTATAGGGGAGCAGTCAGTGGGTAAATTCATAGATTCATCCTGCTGGTAAGTACTAACAGATCAAACTGAGCTTTGCAGGTCTGACGTTTTGACTTGCTAGCTTCTCCTTAAATTTAGTAACACTGGTTCCGTCTAGAGTCAAAGCAAAACTTTATATGGGAACAGACTGAGGCCATCAACTGAATGTAGTTTGCATTCAGGAAAATCTAGAAGCGTTATCATTGAACTTATGTTTTGGGGCATATGCTCGTGGTGAGGAGTTTTATCTAACTGTGGTAATTTTCTACTTCTAGCAAAACTGTACCCAAATGTCTTTTTATTTTTATAGGGAAAAAAATAAAGTTCAAATTTAAGAGGAAAAAAATCGAAAAAGCACTTCCTCTGTGTCCAACTGTGACTTCAGAAGTACAGTATGTTTGTGAGGAAGATGTGCAGAATGCTGCTATGCTTCTTAAAGTAACAATATCAAATATTTTCTTGCTTTTCCTTCAAATCAATTACAGTTGGCAAGGTGTATATCAAGTTGCTTATGGTGTGAATAAAAAAGCATTGATGTCACACCTTTTACCTGTTTAGCATCTCATGATGCCAGTAATGGATTGATGAGGAAAACTTAACTGCTGAGTTTGCTGTGGAGGTACTTTGCCAGGTCTGGGCTGTATTATCAAAAAGAGGGTCTCTCTGTATGTACCCTGTATTACACACCCTCTGTGTTCACATACCCTATTCTGAGCTTCTACATACCCTTTCCTAAGTGCCATCATGAGGATACGGACTGGATGGATTTTTGGTTTTACTTAGGATGCTGGTTTTTTGTGAGCTCCCAATAGCAAGCTGTATATCAGAGAGTTAATCTAACTCTGGAATGCATAAGCAGGAGAACACCAGACATAGAATGGATATTATGCTATAACCATCCATAATTAGGTAGATACTTCAATCTTGTGAATGTTTATGCTGCTTAGATTGCTTAAAAATTGTAGGGCATTGAGGAAAGAATAATTTGAGATCTGGAAATTACTCCTGGTAAAAAGAAACCAAACCAAGTCAGTTAGTACAGTTTATCTGACAGAAGGCAAATTGTGGTCTCCCTAGATATGGAAGAGGTTTCTGATAGAAGATAGATAGTCACAGGGAAACTTTCTAAACAGATGCAATGCAAAAAAGTTATCTATATATTTCTTAGCAATATATCCTGTCAGAACAAATTATGCAGAAAACAGACAGGATATTTGGCACTTGATATGAAATCAAGAGCAAGAATCTTTCTTGAAAATAGACCATAGCTTAACAGAAGTTCTAGGATGAATGCAGAAACTATTAAGTGTAATGCAGAAATTAAGTGGTCACACTGTGCACAAAGATGGACTAGGTGATCATGATCGTCTCTTCAATTATACGAGAATACATAAGAGTCTGCAAAAATTACCAACTGTGGCTGGTAAAGAACGCTAAAGGCTCACATTGCACAAGAGTGCTACATGATAGAGAACATTTCAATTACCACTTCCCTCAAAGAGTTTTGAAACCCTTGTTCTGTACTGTCTGCAGAACTGTAAAAATAGAAGGGAACCTCTGCTCCTAAATAAGCTGACATTACATACCACAGGAAGAAGAAGACAAAGAACCCTTAGAGATTTCATAAAATCTATTTCTTGCCCCGATAGTGCTGACCATATTGTGCTACCTCTTTTTGACCTGAGCTGCTGATATTGAATGCCAATGTCTTCTAGTAGGAAGGAGAACTGATGACAGAGCATGTTATTTTCCTGACAAAATCATGGTTTACTTGCAATACTATGTCATAACTTCTTTGTAATGGTTTGGTTTGGTTTTAACTTTGATATAAAGAGCTTGAAAAAATCTTGCTGTTGTTGGGGCTTTGTGTGTGTGGGTTTTCCCCAATTTTTAAAAAAATTCCAGTTGCCTCTTTAGATGAGGGATCCTATGGCAATGGAGGGATGCTTGATATGTTAGTTAAATGGTCCCAGGGGTTTTAAATTACAACTGTGATACAACTTGCTTTTGTGCCATCTAAGTGTACCTTTTGTACTTTCTTTCTGCTGGGAGCTGTGCCTCATTGCCCAGGACGGTGGGAATATGTCTTGGGAGACCTAGTCCTCATGCTAGCTCCTGCAGAAACAGGGTAAAACACTAATGGCATTTGAAATGCTAGTATAATGCCTGTCCCTCGGGATGCTATTTTGCTGTTAGCAGACCAAACACATGCTGTGTCACTGCCTAACAAGTTCAGCACCTGACTATCCTGACTTTGTGGCCCAGAGTTGTTTGGGAAGGTCTTGGTGACTCAGGCAGCAGATTGTGGGGAGTTTTGACTATGCCAAAGACTGGTATCCAGAGGCTGCTGACATGGTTTTCTGCAGAAGACTGCACTACCTCTTTCCCTACTCAGGTGCCCTGGAATCACAGCATGAGCAGGCACTGTGTACTTACTCACAGCTGTTGATAGTAAGTCCATAAACTGGACACGGAGTTCCATGAAAGCTGGCTAGAGATCCCTTTTTCTGCTAGCACAGTTATCTCAGGGGCTATGAATGCCATTTTCAGCTCTTGCACAGTTGAGGGATCTGTATTGAAGGGATATTAATGGCCCGGTTTGCTCCTGACCCAGCTACCCTGACAGGATTTTGCACTCCAGATCTCTTCTGGGGAGAGAGGAACTGGTGTTATCAGCCTCCTGAGGGGGTGACTGTCCAGGTGGGCACTACTCTAGAGGAGATGTCCTGCCACTGCAATTTGGGACGCTTGCTGCTGGACATTTGCTGCTGGTCATCTCCTGTACATGTCTGTTAATCTATCATACATGACAAAATATCTTGGAACCAAAAAAGTGTTCTAGGTTCCCCTTATTTATGAACAGAGAGGAAACTCACCTTATGTATAAAGCCAACAGTTAGTATAAATCAAATCTCAGCAGTCTAATACAAGAATTATTAGTAACTGTTACAGAAAGGGAAAGAATAAGTTCCTGCAGAAAAAGTATCAGTAATGATAACGCAGTTAAAATCATTATACACACACTTCTTAGTTTCTACCTCTTTTCACAGTGTTTTGCTCATCCTTCCTGTACACCTCTGGCTACTAGGGTTAGTGGTTTGATTCTGGTGGAGGTGGAGCAGATGTTAAGGAACATTGTCAGCATCTGGAGTCCTTTGTTGAAACAATGCTCATGGTGATGGTTTCTTGCTTTCTTTTTGTATGCTTGCTAACATGCTTTTAAATCTTGCTTTATTTTTGCAGGCCTGCAAATTCACATTACTTCTTAATGTGCCTTTTATGTGTCAGGTACTATTTCTCTGTTCTCCTTGTTGCCCTAAAATTAATTTTGTCCAAATCTGCATTTCTTTTTTCCGTCTTCTTTCCTGAAAGAAGCAGATATTTCTGTTCTTACAGAGACATTGTTACATAATTGTTTGAGAGCCAGCTGAAGCTGGCAGTTTCATTACAGCTTCTCATGTGGATTTTGCTCCCCACATAGATGAGCTGCTGAAACAGATCTGATGGGTGTTCTCTGCATTATGAAATTGGACATGTTATCGCAGACTTCAACAGTGATTTCAGATAAGTAAGCCAAATTTCTCCAGAAGCAGGTTGAGGGTGCTCATACAACTCATCATTGTTCAGCTTCTAGAACTGGGGGTTACATCTGAGCAAGGGGCAATCAAACAACTTTCCTTCAAAGTTTTATTTAAAACATGGGTGTTGAGATCAGCTTTTGCATCCTTTGTCTTGAGTGGGGAAATTTTGTTTAAAAACTCTGTTTTCTGGCCCTTCTGTGGCTGAGAAGAGCCAGAGATTTCACTGATCAATACAAAAACTGAGGGTACAGAGAACAACTGAGATTTCTGCATAAGCTTTGACCTCTGCCCAGTTCTTCCTCTATTCTACACCCAGTTCTGTATAATATCTTTAATATCTTTATTAATGATCTGGATGAGGGGATCGAGTGTACTCTCAGTAAGTTCATGGACAACACTAAGTTGGGTGGGAGTGTTGATCTGTTAGAGAGCAGGAAGGCTCTGCAGAAGGATCTGGGCAAGCTGGATGGATGGGCTGATGGTATGAGGTTCAACAAGGCCCAGTGCTAGGTCCTGCACTTAGGTAACATCAACCCCACGCAATGCTACAGGCTTGAGAAAGAGTGGCTGGCCAGCAGAAAAGGACCTGGGTGTGCTGGTCAACAGCCAGCTGAACATGAGCCAGCAGTGTGCCCAGGTGGCCAAGAAGGCCAATGTCTTCCTGGCCTATATCAGGAATAGTGTGGCCAGCAGAATCAGGGAAGTGATTGTCTCTCTGCACTCAGCATTGGTGAAGCTGCACCTCGAATCCTGTGTCCAGTTCTGGGGCTCTCACTTCAAGAAAGACATTGAGGTGCTGGAGCATGTCCAGACAAGGGCAACTGAGTTGGTGAGGAGTCTGGAGAGTAAGTCATATGAGAAGTGGCTGAGGGAGCTGGGGGTGTTTATACTGGAGAAAAGGAGGCTCAAGGGAAACCTTATCATTCCCTAGAACTACCTGAAAGGAGGTTGTAGTAGCAAGGTGGGGGTCAGTCTCTTCTTCCAGGCAACTAGCAACAGGATGAGAGGACATAGCCTCACGATGCACCAGGTTCAGGTTGCACATCAGGAAGAATTTCTTTACAGAAATGGTTGTTAAGCATTGAAACGGACTGCCCAGTGAGATGTTGGAGTAACCATCCCTGGAGGTGTTTAAGAAATGACTGGATGTGACACTTAGTGCTATGGTTCAGTTCACAAAGTGATGATTGGTCAAAGGTTGAACTTGATTTTAGAGATTTTTTCCAACCTAAATAATTCTGTGATTCTGTGATGTGTCCATGCTCTGAGAAACAGCACAGTAGGGCCATTCTAGCCTGGCTGGCCATGGATCTGCATCTTCTCTGGTGCTTAATAAGACCTTTCCTGCAGCTGCAAGGGTGTGGATGTGTGTGTATGTGCACATCTCTCCCTTTTCTCAAATTTCTGATGTGTAGCAAGGGTGGTGCCTGCACTGCAGCTTTCCTCTCAGCAGGAGCTAGAATCTTTCTCTTTTTTTAATATCTGGGGTTTTTTTATTTTATTTTATTGATATTTGTAAGAATTCACATGGTATTTAATTGAAATTGTCCAATTCATTTGCAAGTTATTGGAAGAGAGGAAGACCACTAATCCAGAAGTACACATGGGGGGATCACTCATGCATGCACATAACCAACTACTCCCCCCTAAATGGAAATGAGGCTATAAACATTTTAGCTGTAAACTGTGTTTGCAGCCATTGCAACAATTTCAAGTCAAAAAAATAAACAAAAAAAAGCATATGGGCAAAAAATACAACAGTTTGTTTTTCTTTACTGATTCCAAGTGGCAAAACTAGAAATCAACACTAATACATAAAATAAACATCTATTTAAACTTTTGTTTTTGTTGTTGCTGTTCTACTCATCTGGCATAAATAAAAAAAAAAATCTTTTGGGGGCTGTGATTGTTTTAACCTGCCGGTATCCCACTTGAATTCATCAGAGCAAAAGACAGCAAAAGCCTTTTTATTGTCCAGCAGGCACCTACACATGTTGTAAGTGAAGTTCCATCTGGTCACAACATCGTGGATCATCTGGGTAACAGCCAGGCTTCATTTGCTTCATGTCCTGGACAGCATGAAGGCAGACAAATAGGAATATTTAAATGACTGACCAACCGCAACCGAGTTTGCCCCTGAGAATTCATCTAATAATGGCTGCTCACTGTGGAGCAGTAGTGGCTCTGTGAGTTGTTTTCTATTTTAAATGACTCAAGCTGGGCTCCGAGGAATGATTTAGCCTTTTTATTAGATGCCAGCAATTTCCTGGAGACACGCTCTGGCCCTCATCTTGGAAGATCTGGAGGTGGATGTTGACCGTGCCTAAAATTCTCCCTTGAGAGACCTACACTGTGTAGCACAGCTGCTATTGTGGGCCTGGCAGAGTGCTTGTATGGGGTGTATTTTACACCTGTGCAGAGGGCGCCTAAAGCTCTACTGTATCAGAATTTTCTAGGCCTTTGAAATTATTCACACCTGTTTCACACAAGGGCAAAAGACGGAGAATGCGAATGCACCGCTTAGTTCGGCTTAATCCATAACCTGAGCAGCCCTCAGAGAGACTTTTGGTGGCCACTACCGCCATCCTGATGGCAATGGTGAATGGGTAGAGACCTCCAGGGCCTCTACCTCCCAAGCTCCCCCTGCTCCCCAGGCTGGGCAAGGGCAGCTCACAGCTGGCTGTGATGCCCTGCTGCCAGATGTGTGTACCTCTTGGGAAACTCTGCTCTGCACACCTGGAGACAGGTGCTGGGCTATGAAAGGGTGGCAGACAGCTGCCTAACACAAACACCTGCAGTTCCAATTACAAATCTTGACGGAGGCAGTGCTTGCTAGGTGAGTAATACCCTTCACCAGGGGCAAGGAGGATATGCAAATTCCAGTTTGCTGCATGAATGGTAATAAGTGCTTCCAAAAATTTATTCTGTCTAAAAATACTTTGTTGGCAGAGCCCAAGGAAGCCTTTTAAAGCACTGCAAATCTTTTTAAGTTCTCCAAGTAGCTCACTGCTTGTTTATAATAACAAACTTATTCAATAAGTGATATGGAGAAGTACCTGAATTTACCTTTAGAGGCAGCTGTGAAAAGTATTCCTTTCTGCTTTAAAATGTGGGTATTTTCTACAAAGATGTCATTCCTGTGAGATCCTGGAGAAACAATTATCCAGGAAAAAATGGCTTAGATCCCACAATAAAATCTATAAGGATGGTGCATGGGCTGTTCCTTTTGGAAAATCTCAGTAAGAAAGTATCTAGATGAATTACAGGGGCAAGTCTATCACAATTTGCAGATAGTTGCTGTAGAGGTCGTAGGAGTTTACAAAATTAGATTTCAGAACCTTTTTGTCTGTGTCACTCTCTATATAACCTGTATCTAAAGACTCAGACGCAGGCACGCACATAAACTTCACATTAGTGAGGTCAGTAACACCAATGTCATAACTCGCCAGATAAAGCTTAAGGAGGCAGTAAGTGAAGTTTGGTTCAAATCAAACTGCCTCAAAGTATCCTTTCCTTTCTCGGGCGCGGCAGTATCTCCCCAAATCCACTTGGAGTCACTGTAACACAGCGGCGGGGCCGGGGCCGGGGCCGGACGGGGGCGGGGGCGGTGGCAGAAGCGGGTGGTGGCTGCGGCCGCCGGCTCCGTCTCTGCATCCCGTGAGGGCGCTTCTGTGAGCGGTGGGACTGACCGCCCAGATCCAAGCTGCTGATAATAACTGACCCTTCATTTTACATTTGCTTGAGTTTACGGTTATGAAAGCAGATATTGACATAGTGTATTTTTCTGGACGTTTGAGGAATACGTTTATGTTTCACAAAGTGCTGTAAAAGCAAAACAAGACAATTATTTCATTACTGCTTCTGCACTGTGCGTGTTCATGTGAGGTGCATGGCCCCACTGAGGGCATGGGGTTGGTCCTACAATCCTGTATATCTGTAGACATATGCTTCTGTGGAGCTGGAAGCTTTGGGAGAAAGGGAAACATGACATGAAAGAACCCAGTGTCAAATGAAGATTGCAAAAATGGACAGAGATTGACAGAGCACAGCTGTTGAGAAAGACGTTGGCCTCGGGTTGTAAGCTGTAAACAAATGGTGTATTTTACCTGAAGAATTTTAATTTAAAACTTCCATCTCTTTTCCCACTACTGTTATACAGTAAGTCTCATAAATGCTGGAAGAGATTAAAACAGAAAGCACTGTACACTATTCACTGTACACTGTAAATTGATACAAAGCATTTTTAGCATGCCCTTTAATAAGATGACATGTTGTATAATCAAGTCAACATGAAAATTGTTGTCCTTGGCAGAGAGGTAAAAAAGTATCATATAACGGTAAGGAACAGTGTTAAAAGTCTATTAAATTATTACCTTACACTTTCAGTGACTAATAATGACCTGAATGGATATGAAACCATTTCAGTTTTATGAAGAAATCTTGGGTGTATTTCAGAGATGGGATTATTTTCCCTGGGCAGGAACAGCATAGTCATGTTTCTCATGAAACATTCTGCTATCTTCTGTCCCTTCTCCACATTATCATTTGCAATCTGGATATTTAGACCATGCCAAAGTATCAAATGAGACATTTACTGTACCACTGCTGCCCTAGTTGCTACGTCTCTTTTTGTCTCGAGCTTTTTTATTTCCAGGATGTCTTCCGAACAGTATCCTAAGGCACTAGACAAATACATATTGCGTTTGTTTAGGAAAGGATCGAGCCAGAATGCAGAAATGACGCTGATCAGGCTTCGATCACAGGCTGCAATTCTCGGGACAATCCCAGAGAGGCTTTGGCAATCGGTATTTAACAGGATTTGTCAGAACGGTAAACGTGGTGTAAAATGCTGAATAGGAAGAAAGCTACTGCCTTTAACCTTTTAGCGGCAAGGGATATTTTGAATTTGACTTAAAACATACAGATCAGCCCTTGTTATTCTGAATAAAGAATATATTGTGTTTCTGCCTAAGAGCGATGAAACAATAATAATTAAAAAATTATTTCAGTCATCAAAAACCAAAAGGCTTTTTAACAATAATCATCACATAATTATATTTACACAAATTTGCTTCTTGGATGAATATTATGTTATGCTTAGGAGCAATTGATTTATTTAAAATTGTTTTCAACACTGAACTTATAATGATTGTCATAACACTGATCTTGTCAACAGAATATGCTGAAAAAAACCAGAGGATTCTATCTGAATATTTCTATAAATGTGTTTACTTACCACAGAATAGGACACTGGTATTTTGCAGTGTTCCAAGGTTAAAATAGACTGCAGTGCTGTGCAGGAGAACATCAAAATGGAGACTTCCACAGTGTCTGGAGGAATCTGAAAACCTTTCCCACATAACTACTTAGGAAAAATGCTGTGTTTTGCTTCTGGCTGGGTAGGATTTCAATCCATCTCAGGTAGACCTGAATCTTAAGAATGCAAATGGCAATATTTAATTATATAATTTTTTTCCTTCAGCTACTTACTTGACCTGAATTATGCTTTCCATCTGAAGCCTAATTTTTCTGTACTGAATAGCATAATTTCTGCTATCTATGTAATTAGAAATGAACAAATGCACACTTAATAGTTTCCACTGTGGCAAATGAGATGTTTAATTTAGTTGCTTTACCTTCATTCTGTCTACTCAATCCAGCCCCAGTTTGCACACAACCTATTTCTGCAGCAAACTCTCTTTCTATGTATTATAGAATGTATATATGGAGGGTTTTATATGATACTTGTGATTTGCTTTAGCCTTGCAGATTTCATAAAGAGCCTGAATGCAGAGGAGTTGAAGAATCTGAAATATTCCCAAGAAATACAGGTCCAAGCAAAAGAAGACATTTTCAGTTTGAGCATTTTCAAAATGAAGATAAATCCTTCAATAAACTTCCATAAATGTGCAGTCTCTTTTGTAGGAAGTGCTGTTACAGAAACTATTAACTGCAGTTTAGGATTGTATATACTATAAATGTGGTCATTTGGCTCTTTTTAGCAAGCAGTGACAGCTTAAAATTTTCCAAATGAGCTGTATCACAGCATTTTTTAAGGTAATTGTTGCACTAATTTTTTATTTGCTAGATAGAAAGTGCTCGATGTTCAATAAAACACAACTGCAAGGAATTAATGATTTGGTGACTTCTGTAAGTACATAAAAACTCCCCTTTAACTTCATAAGAAGGACTTGCTGACATGGAAGGTGAAGCAGTGGGTCATGTCAATTTTACTATAAGCTGCTGATACCTATTGCGCCATGAAGGACTTTTCAGTGCAAAGCCTGGAGTTCAGTAGTTGGCAGTGAAACCACTCCGAATTCCGGGTAAATATGTTTAACTCATGTTTCTGTGATACTTCCTGGGTTAAACCACTCACATTAATTTGATCTGAAACTTGCTACTAGATTTTAGGGGACATTTGAGGTGTTAATAATTTATATAAAGGGAAACCAATTTCTTGTGTTATATGCCTAGCAGATACTTTTTGAAGCTTTTAAAGCTAAATATGCAACACCTGCCTAGGACATTGCCCTGGGGCACCTCTGGGGTGATCACTGAGTTGCTCTGCAGTAATGGGATGCTCTCACCTCTTTGCAAAAAGAGCACCTCAGGTGAGTCCTTCCTGACAACAGAAGAAGGATTAATTAATTAAGAATTAGGAAGTGTCCCAAAAAGGTGAGGATCCTGGTTTTGTCCCATGGTCATATGAGAATGGAGGAGAGTGAAATTCAGCCCAGGGAGCCCCAGGAAAGGGCAGGTCTGTGGATGCTATTGGAGGCACGCCACTGGCACCCAGATGGCCCTTTCTGCCCTCTTTTGACCTGCTTGGCATTGCCACAGGGAGAGGAGACATGACCCTGGAGCAGGTGCAGGTACTGATGTCTATCCAGTGTGGTGTGTCAACAGGGACCCCCCAGCCTGGAGCACCTCCGTGAGAGTAGGTGTTTCTTGAATTTGGCAAAGGATGAATGAGGAGGAGACCAACATTGGTGTGGCGTTGCTAGAACATCTCCTCTCGCTATTGCTTCTTGGTGTACAACACATGTACACTGCTGCCCTCAAACACAGTTTGTAGAATGTTGTGGATAGGGCTCATTTGCTTGTGAAATCTCAAGGCGCGTTTAATTGTTGAACCACTCAGAAAGAACAGATTGGGCTTTAGGATGGTAGAATGAAAGCCACCTGAACCCATCAAGGCACAGGGCATCCCCCATCTCACTAGGGAATGTGTCCTTGTCCAATGTCTTCCGGTATTGTTTTACTTGCGTTGGACTGGGAGTCCAGTTCTGCCCACCTAGCAGCAAGGTTGCACTTTGCCTAAAGTCCTTCAGAAAGCAGGTTGTCCTGTCAAAAAAGATAGATACCTCTTCCCAAGACTTCAGTAATAAGGTAATGACTCAGTCTAAGGGTGTAATCCTGCATCATTTGGAGCCAGGAACAAAAGTCCCATTCGCCTCAATAGGATTAGATTAAGCTCACCAAGTGAAGATTTGGAGGTTGGTCTCCTAGGGACTAAGTCACCACCATAACCTGTGAGTGTAGAGACAACTGCCCTGGCAGTGGTGGGAAGAGTCACGCTTCTAACAGTGCAATACTGGGGACATTTTCTCCCAAAAGACATGTATTTTGCTTTGAAAGGCTTAACTTTAAAAAATATTTTGTCATATACTTGGAGGTCCTTGTGAGAAAAAAAATTGAAGAAAATGAGAAAATTTAGAATTACCTTGAACAGATAAAATGACATTTTTAACTGGTAGGAAAATATTTACAGTTCAACATATTGAATGTTGGGGGTTTTAGTGTCTGCTTTATTTGCTTTCTAGGTTTTTTTAAATTATAATAATGTTAATGACGTTGATAGTCTTACATGAAAAAGATGACTCTTGCAGAGATTTCCGTTTAAACAAAACCAGCAAAATTTGTTTTCTACTCATCTATCTGAAGTAATTGAAGCAACAATACAGATAGTTTATCTGTGGTAGCACCAAATGTTTAAAGTGGTAAAAACCCTGGACTTGTTATCTATACATAAAAATAATTAAAGGGACAAAAATGTTATTTATATTACTATGTGACAAAACCAAATTCTTCTGACCAAGGCTCACTCTTGCTAGCTCTAGCACAACAGTGTTGTTTCTACCTTATACATGTGTGTATTGGCATGCATTACAAATACTAGGCTGCCATATAGGTTTGTAAACTCACATGGTGAACCATAAAGTCTGTGCCCCTCTTCAGTCTCCGGCAGTCTTCTCCCTTGGCCTTCCCCAGCCAGCTGCTGCTCCCTTGCTCCACAGCCCTCTTTCCCAGCGCTACCAGTCGCTGTGATGTTAACGCATCTCTCCAAATCCACCACTCTGTGGCCATGTGAGCACGGCAAAGCCTCAGCTGGCCCTTCAAAATGAGACAGAATTTTCTTGTTTGGAAAGGTGGTGAAGAGAGGCTGGAAAAATTGAGCCCTAAGTTGGGCCTACCAAAAAAAACCTCAGAGTTTTCAGACATTAAATGAAGCTCAAAATTTTGCTCATTTTTTTAAGCATTTGGAAACATGCATTATGATTTGTTTTGGTTTATTTTGTCCTGTTTGGTTGGAGTTTTTTCCAACACTTAGTTGCCCAGGGTCCTTCCTTATCAGTCCTCTAAGGTGCTGGTGACGCAAATGTTTGCTAATGAGCTATTACTGTCTTTGCTTGAGATCAATCTGACAACTTTGCTCACATCTGTCTGGTGCCATAAACATTGCTTTTTGTTGTTCACTGGTGTGAAAGGTGAGGCAGATCTTTTCAGTTCTGTGTTTATTCATAAATATCTGACAGGCTAGCCCCTGCCTTTTCACCTATAGATCCCAAAAATGTTTTATGGAGTCCAAACTGTAACTTATCTTAGATATTAATTAATAGAAATCTCTGTCATTGTGGGAAGGGGGAGGAGGAAAAAAAATACAGCAGTGAAAACACCAGAGAAGGGAGATTAAAAGCTCTGCAGACAACTTTTTTTTTGCACTGTGAGTATGGACACTACAGTAACTTGCCAATCTCCTTATTTTATGTCTTTCTGTGAGTCTTTGCAACCAGACCTGATCCACAGGCAAAGCATTTGGTTTCAGTCTGGTCTTTTGGGCAGGCTGGGCAAAGGTGTCTGCCTGGGAGAGCACCACTGGGAAGTTTTTTTAATTGGTCTATAACTGCATAAAGAGGAATCACATTTTTGATAGTGCCAACAAATCGTAGTACAACCACTAAACAGTGACAGAACTGATGTCAGCAGTTCTGATGTTGAATGGCACTGAAGGCATCAAAAGACAGTTTTCAATACCTCATCCTTCCCTAGTGATCTGAAAAGGTAGAAGAAAGAGAAGATGGAAGCATTAGGATAGTCATTTATTCTGTAGGGAGAGGAAAAATCTTGGCTTCCTATCAAAAGCCCCATAAGCTCGGGCATTTTTTGTTTAATGCCATTTCATATATTTTTGCTGCAGAGTAGGCTGAGCATTACTGCCATTTCATTGCCTGTGATAGGAGTTGTTAAGTACCATATCCCACATACTTGTGCACCGAGTGAGTCCTCATGCTGAGCTGGGAGCAAAACCCATGTCTGGGGGATGACATCTCCGGAGTCTGGGAGAAAGCAGGGGCAGGCTGAGTCATTCTCTGTCTCCTCATCCTCCCTGGTGGTGTCTCCGGCTTGGGCTCCTTTCAGCCTTATTCATGAGCAGATCACTGAGGGAAGGGCATGAGGAAAGTTATTTGCATCCCAACATTACATTTAAAATCCATAAATTACTGGCAACTATAAACAATCTCCCTGCTGACAGCACAGCTCATAAAAATTTGGGTTTGCATATGTGTTGCATTCGCATGTGTTTGTGCATATTCAGCCTTGTGGGATTTCTCTCCTGGTTATGACGACAGTATTTATTCTTCTGAACTCTGGATGCAATGCCCAAAGGAACGAAGATGTTTGATTCTTTTTCTTGTTTGACGTAGGTCTGGCTGAAAAGTACAGTTGTTATCACTGCCTTGACTCAAGTTTCAGCTTTAAATGCAGAGAAAAGATTGTGGAGACTTGGGCTGAAAGCTAGACAAATGGCAAAAAAGCTTTTGAACCCGTGATATTTATTGTAGCCATAAGGCTGCACACTTCTAATTGCTACTGAAGTCTTAGGTAGGGAGAAAAAGGAGGCGGAGGGCAAAGCCAGTGTTTGCTATGTGTCCACAATCTGACTAGTGAGTGCTTGGGAATGAGATTTGCAAATGAAGGGAAAACCACTCTGTTTCTGTCACTGCCGTGCCCCAGTTTAAGGATGTGAATGTGAGAGTAAACTGAAAGTAGTGAGTCTGTATCTCTGCTCTGCAAAATCTGGTACATATGATGGTGTCACAGCAATGCAGTGATCCTTCAGCTTGGCGAATTCCTGGTATCCGAGTATGCTTTTCAAAGCATATTCAGATCCCCAGTTTGATACATAATGGAAAGAATGAAATTCTGCTGGATAAAATCAGTCTGTTTCATGTGTATTTTGTATAAACATTCTCGTAGGTAAATATACAATAATAAACTGCCAGATTTTTCCCTTGTGGGATTTAATTCCTGGCATTGCTTCATCTTGTAATGTCCTCAAGCCAGTAGAGTCTTCAGTCTTTGTGCCTGGGAAGTTTGAAGGTTTTGACTATCAAAATCCATTTAAATCCATTTCTACAGCAAGCAAGAAGAAGAAGAAAAAAAAGAGATATAAATCCATTGTTGCTGCAACAGGCTGAGCATCATCTATGTACATCAAGAAGGGGCTGCTTAGGCTGAGGTGGCCTGACTGATGACCAGGGAAGAAGGAGTGTTGCAGCCCACTTTCCCAGATGGGGAAAGAGTTCTGTGAGTGCAGTGGAGGCATTCATAGCAAGAACCACAGTCTAGAGTTTTTGGCTCAGGAATAGCTGTGGTCTGTGACAGTTTTTCATGTGGTTTCAGCTGAGTGTGGTTAAAACTGTCTGTAGAAGAATCACAAGTAAAAACCCTGTCAGGACAAGGTCACGGGGCAAGGATGAAATTCTGCTATGAATAGCACAGCCTCCAAGCAGGGTTAGTGTTTTCAGTCTCTAAATAAGGAGATGCTTCCTGTCTCCAGCCAATGTTAGGTACAGTGTCATGGCTACTCTGTTGCAGTGGCATGGCCTGCATGGGAAGACCAAACAGGTTCGTCCCAGCTAACAGGCAAGTTGCTACTGAAAAGCCACCCAGGAGTTAGCGCTGATGATGAACTGACTGAGAATGACTGTCCACACCATGTCTTTGGAGCATCACAGAGAAAAGTAGGGCCCAGGCTCAGAGATGGGAAAAATGAAGTAGTGGGGGCAAAGGCTGAAGGAGACAGGGAGAGCATATGCTGTCAGCAAAGTGCTGGCAGAAAAGGGTTTTCTGTGCCCTGATCACTCTCGAAGTGCAGGGTATCACCCTTCCCCTGTGCCCTGGTCCCCTCTAAGGATGGGCAGGAACTGCATGTGTCATCTCATAGGCTATTTGGAGATATGGTTTTTTCCCTAGCTCTTGCTCTCATATGTCCCAGTAGCAACATTTTTCAGGTCATTTTCCATTAGGCAACTAAACCTGGAGCAGGAAACATGACAGAATCATGGCTACCTTTCATAGGACTGGTGCCATGTACTGGAGACCCATCAGCTTCTCTCCAAAGAAGGAGGTATTGACTGGCTGGGCCAGCACCCCAACAAAGACAGGGCTTTCCTTAACACACAGGCCATGTATGCTGAGGCCCAGGTAATTCAATTTATTGAAAGCTGAAATTTGGCCTGGATCAGCTCAGGGCAGTTTCAGGGCTAGTAACACTGGCAAAAAATCCCCCTCTATTTGGTTTTGTGATGGTTTGGGATAGTAGCATGCCAGGAGCATGAGCCTGGACCCTGGGCATCTCCAACTGGATGATGCAGTTTATAGAGGATTTACTTTCCATTTCCCTTCAGCCCTATGGGCTGTTCCTGGAGTAAAGAAGCAAAATGAAAATCATGCAAAAGTACTCAGGTGTCTGCTTTTTGCATGGCTCTCTGATCTTTTCCTGAGATCCTCTGTTGCTGTGCTGCTGCTCTTCACATCTACCCACAGCATCAGACCAAGTCTCCAGCAGAGGTTATCAAGGTCTGATCTCCCTCGCTGTGTTGTGTGCACTGGCAGTTAAATGTTCCTACTCAAATCTGTGGCTGATGGGAATGGGGCAAGGAGTGTATGATGCTCTGGTGACTCCTGTGCTGGGTGGAAGGGACAGGTTTAAAACCTGAAAAATCAGAAGTGGGTCTTGGCCAGCCCTTTGCATGTGCTGAGGGGGAGAGAGCAGGCCCTATAGAGAGCAGGCCCTATGAGAAGCGTTACTTGCTCGACAGGGAGAGCGGAGCAGGCTATGCCTGCGGTTCACATCTCTTTGTTAATGGCATCCAGCCCCTGGCCTTGGGAACTGACTGGCGGCAGTTTGCAAATGTATGTGCTTGGCTGGGAGCCTGCAGTTCCCTTTGTCCCGGCGGCACAGGGGGGCTAATAGGGAAGCCGGAGCGTGTCATCCCTGACTGCCAGAGCTTCCAAGCAGTAACATGACGGGCAACTTTTCAGACAATATCCAACATGAACATTCAAGGCTGAGCCTATTCTTCTTCTAGACACTGGTACTGACTGATTCCACATGCTGTTTTCCAGACTCTGTTGCTGTAACAAGCTCCAGTCCTGAATATGGACCCTCCTCCCAGGGGAAAGTTCCATTGAATTTGAAAGGGTAGAAACTGTTTGGGATCATTAAAAGCTTAATGTCTTTGAACATCGTGTATAATGCTGTAGATGTAAAGAAACAAAGTATTTGTATGGAGTTTCATATAAAATACACAAAATTATTTGTATTTGCTCTTATCTGCTTTGCACAGTCTGCTCACGGTTCTTATATGCAACTTGCATGGATGTATGTGGAATTAAACTGTACTGCACCTTGTTTTAAGATGAAGTAGTTACAAGAAAGAGAGTGTTTGAGATGGGAGTGACAATGGCAGAGGAAACATGCACCATGCTTCCACTGAACTTCAAGCTCAAGGTAAGAAATTTTGTTTTTCTGAAAGCTAATTTTTCTGGGATTTGCTAATGGGCAAAGGCAATTAATAGAAGGATCTTATGCTTCCCTGATTCAATTCTGGATTCTAATGCTTTCAAGTAATCAAGATTCAAAGTCACACCTGCCTGCCACTGTCATCGCTCCCCTTTCAAACCGTAAACTGGTGGATCTCATGTTACGAAAGCAAGGCAAATGGAAACATTCACAAAGATATGGGTACGCTGGACGCTTAAGGACGAGCAGAATGAAGACTTACATCTAGTCTTCTGAAGACTGGCACAGTGGCCACGGCTGACCTGATCCAGTGCTAGCGATGGTCGTGCTTTGAGCGTGGGACTGGACAGCATGACCTCCAGGGGTTCCTTCCAACCAACGTTGCTCCTATCCACATGTGTGCTGCCTACATTTGCAATAAGGTGCAATTCCCTTAAACCAGCTAGTAGTTGTAAATAGCTTGCAAGCTCTCCTGAGTTTGATACTTTCTTACTGCTTCTTTCCTTATTGCCAAAAGGTAAACATAAAAGGACAATTTATAACTAAAACACTCAAGTCATCTGGTAGTGCTTTCTCCAGCATTGCCCCTCAGCCTCCTAAAATGGCTCCAGTGGAAACTAGCCTGAATTTCACTACTGCTTCCCTGGAAAAAAAGCTGCAATCTCATACTCCTGTCTGCAGATACTGTCAGGTGATTGTGAAAGACAGACGTTTTACAGTACTGCAGTTACAGCTCCATTTTCTTCTGCCAGAAACACAGTAGCTGTAGCATGTGATTTGCAAATCTGGCATACGGGCATCAGCCTGGTTGAAAACAGTCAACAGAAGCCATTTCCTCAGTGCAAGTAAATATATTGACATGTGTTGACAATAAACTGATTTTGTGCACTTTTGGAAAGGCAGATGGCAGCTTGCATGTTTTAACTGCTTAGTTCCTCTAAAGCAGCATGCAGAAAAATATCTTTCATTGGCTATATTAGGCAGCTTGTCTTCCATATCTCTGGAGCAGTCGTGATGTCCTCTAATTACAAGAATATGATCTTTACAGAATATTCATGCTGGATTGAGCATGACAATAATATGTAAAAAAGTATGTCTAAAGCATATGTTTTAGGATATATGATGGAATTAGGGTTGTTAAATACTATTTTTTTTATCCTATTACTTCTACATAAAATACATAAAAGTATTAGCAAAGGCTTCGAAACCATTTGCTCTCTTTGTTTTGTCTTTAATGCATTTGTTCCTTGCTACATGATTAAATGGCATAAACATCCTTCTGCTACTGTCAATAATCAAGAAACACACGACTCTGTAATAACTGAGGCCTCAGTCCAACAAGGCCCTAAATGTCATACTTAATTATACTGCAGACAAGCTGGCGAGTAGGCAGGTACAGCAGCATGGCACAGAATTCAGCTGGCAGACCAGAGTGGTGGGAAGTGCCCATTGCACTAGGCTTTGCTGGCAAGCCCCAGCAGGGCAGCCCTGTCAGTTGGGCTGAGCCACTTGCCTTCAGGAGCCAGACACCCAAAGCCTGCCTCCTGGCCTGAACTGCTGAGGTGCAGGATCATGCACCTCCTAGAGCAGGACAACCCCCATGAAAGCACAACGCAGACCCAGGGGAGATGCCAGCATTGCTCTGGGTGCTTATCATGCCGAGGGGGGTGAGCAAGACTGGACATCACAACACCCCTACTTTTCACAGGGATGTTTTCAGACTGAAACCTGGCAGCAACCTGCTGAAGGGCTGGCCTCGTTTCAATCACAGGATGACCAGGGAAAAAAAAGAAAAAAAAAACCCAGTCTAGTACTTCTCATCACTTGATCTCAAACTGAGTGCGTGCACCCAAAAGGCCACCTCCATGAAGGATTGTCTGGCTGCCTTGAGGAATCAAAGAGTTAGTGACCTGTCTGGATGATTTAGAAGCAGACTCTGAGAGAGTGGCTTGTGCTTGAGTTTTCTGGTAGAGAGACGACCAAAAAAAATCTGCTGGATCCTGCCCAGGTCTCTGCTGTAGCTTCAGGGGCGGCTGAGGCCCTCCCAGGGGAAGCAGAGCTTTGCTGCTGTAATTGCAGGCTCTTCCACTAGCATTCACCTGTCAGCACAAGGTTGTGCCAGCACATCTATATTAAGTGGAAATTGGAACAAATCCCTAAAATGGCTCTTCTCTGTTGTAGGGTTGCTGTGCCTGCATACCTTCGAGTTCCCAATTGCTGAGCTGGAGGGAACCTAGCAGGGATTTTTTTTGTGGCGAAACTTCTATTCCTTACGGACACAAAATTATTTTTTAAACCTGCTGAAGCCTGGAAGAAAGTTTTCTAGAAAGAGTCTTGATGTAGGGAAAATGACCTGCCATGACAATGGAGTGAAGTCCTGGATCTGAGACTCAGACTTCAACTGGCCCAAAATCTGACTGCGTCTCTTGGGCTCTGTGGATGTGAACTTGTAGCAAACTGATGGGAAGCACTCTAAGGTTGCAGCCAAAGTGCCCCAGCTCTGAGTTTGGGCAGTGTTTGAAGATAAGGGAAACAGACTGGGAGTATAATCGTGGGTTGTCTGAGACAGGAAGTCCCTCTGCAAACAGGTTGTGATGCTGTCTCCATAATAATCATAGTGCTGTTTGTTTATAAGCAGATTTTCCATTAAGTCCCATTTTGGCTCTCCAGCTCTCATCAGGGTTCACATCCTTGGATTTGCAAGAGACTTTTTTTTTGACAGCATGGGAATTTCTTCCCTCTTCTCTGCGCCGAAGAATGCAGAAATCTTGTCACTGGAGTAAAACAGATTGCTTTTATCCACTTTCTCTTCTCTGTTCTAAAATTTTCTTTATAGCATGGACATTATAAACCTCTCAGTGACATTCTCTCTTGCAAAAAGATGTGATCCTATGGCAGTCCTGTGCTGCAGCTGTTCCTATCCAGGCACAAGGCTCCCCATGCAGCCGCTGCTGCACTTGAATGCACTTGCCGAGACAAAGACTTCAGCATGTCAGCCTCCACTTTGGAAGTCAGGGATTTGGTGGCTGCCGTGTCAGAGTGAGATGTGTTTAAATAAAAACAGTACCTTAAACACAAGCTCTTCACTCCTTCATAAGACAAGCTTATAGAACTACTGCAGAGAAGGGTAGCTTTATGCTACCTTCATTGACACCTTCAGAAGATTTTTACTTCATTACCTAAATCAGTACTGACACGAGCAGTCAAATCTGCACCCATTGTAATTGTATTTACTTCTCTAGCTGCTAATATTGCCTGGAGAGATCTGCGAAGGAAACAGACGCTGACTGTGCAGACAGGCTATTTGCTAAAGGCATTAATTTAGTAATCAATGAAGTGTCAATACAACTATTTAGCATTACATTTAGGTGTTATTTAACTTTAAAGTTATGCTTCAGCCATTTGATATCAAGGATGCTGCTAACGCCGAGCTGCCGCCTGAAATTGTAACAAGCACTTCTGCGTTGGGTTCTCAGAGTACTGGCTCTATACAGGCTACTGTGCTTTGAACACCAGGAAGTATTTTCTGTAACATCAGGACAAAAAATTTTGCAAATTTTGACCAATATTATTTTACAAATAAATTAAGATAGATATTGGTCAGCAAAGCTGACTGGAATATGTCAGCGCTTTTTCCTTGTGGGTTTTTTTTTCCTCTTTCTTGTTTGTGTCAAAAATTACAGTGGTTTAGACTTCTGTTGTCATTACAGAACTAAAACTGAAACAGTAAATACCTCAACTTTCAAAAAAGCTGTTTTAGGTAAACATTTTAACTGTAGATAAATACCAGATTAGTTGACCAAAAAAGAGAAAATCTTACAGTCATTATTTAAATTTTAGCAGTTTGCATTTTCTTCCATTAAAACAAAACAACTAAAAATGTTTTTTCTGCAGTAACCTTATGTCTAAGAGTCAGTTCTCATATGAATTACTCTTTGAAAAAGGAAAAATTCAACCAGCTCTCCTTTCAATCTGCCTGAGAACAAGTTCCTCACAGAAGGGAAAAAAAAAGAAAAAAAATTGCCTTTGAAGCACCAAGCTGAGGGGAATAATGGCACTTCCAGTCATCTCTAAAGGTCTTCCCCAGAGATTATGCTTTAATTTAGGAGAATTTCACAGGGTGTATTCACTCTCATCTTTAGGGTCTCTCCTTAAAACTACCCAGTTTAACTTATCTAACTGCACTCTGAAAATAGTAATGTACTCGCTGATGACATTTTTTTGTTAATACAATCCTGACCTGCCCCAATGTACCGGAGAAGTGCACGACAGACTGTTTAAAGACAGGGCTGGGCTGTAGCAAACAATTAAAAAATTATGAACAAAACACTTTCTGCTCTCATTTTAATGCAAAATAGTTGTGGAAACACTTAATTTGCTCAGACATATCCAAAGCATTTGCGCATTATTTTAGCTTATATCTGCCATTAAAATATTTGGCTTCATTTTTTATGTCATTAATTTTTTTTTAAAGCCACAAAAAACCCTGAGATAGAGACATTTAAAATATTTCACTGTGACTCTGCTTTGCTGTGGAACTAAGGGACAAAATTCCATCCAACTTGGTGTGAGCTCAACAGACATTTCAGACAAGTGGAAATCCCAGTATTTTTTTCTGTGTATTTTTATGACTACTATTTTTAATATAAATTAATTTCTTCAGAGCTCATATTAAGCAAAGAAAAATTACAGTGACATTAGAGTGAGTCAGAATAGCATGAACTTGTTTTTATGAACAAAAGGGAGAAAAAAAGTCTGAATTTTTATTTTTTGTAAGCACTTAACTTTCCCAAGTTACAGTGCTGGTTATTTTGTTTCAGTCCCATTGGCAGACACACTCAGCATTACCCACACTCCCTCTCAAATGATGCAAACGACTTTCCTGAGCTATTTGCGAAGTGCCTGAAACATTGCAAGAGATGCGGTTTTACTATCAGTATGATTGAATTCTTTTGCAGCACAAGAAAGCAACTAGTTATTTTACCGTGCCAGAAGATTGGTAACTATTTATTTACACATTTATTATCTGCACCACTCTGAGAATAAAGAATGAGCCTGAACTACAAAAGCTGAGCCTGCATGAAGGCCCATCAGTCTCTCCACACTTCTGCTGTCAACCCTATTATGGAGGAAACATTATTCAAACTGCAGGCTCCAAACTCCCAGGTAACTAGAGACAGCAGGAAGCTCTGTTTGATATCAAGTATATTCTTTATCAACCTTTTTGTTGTGATGGGAAGAAATGATCGAACTTTACTTTCATCTTGCTCTGTCCTCACATCACCCAGTAGGTGAATAGCTTTATTGGTGAGCCTTGGCCAAAAGCTCTTTGATATACGCTGCCCTTTGCAGCCATAAATTTTCCATCTTTCAGACAAGGTTTGTGACTTTCCCTGTCCTGCTATTCTGCCCTAAGTGATTAGAAGCTCTTTTCAAAATGAAAGATGAGCTTTCAGGGAAACTCTTCGCCCTCTCCTAGGTACCATAAAATAGCCATAATTTGATTTTCCTAGCACTGATGAAAGTTGTGGGTTTGAGACCAAGGCCCGTCATGTGAATGCTGAGCCTCACACCAGCACAGCTGCAACATGGAGGGACGCTGAGCTCCTCCCCAGAGGCATGTCCAAGCTAAGAACCTGGGGCATGCTGGACATGATCTCCCACTGGCCCTGTGCCAAGCACAGTGCCCTCTGGCAAAGGCCTGCCCACCCTCCCACTTCTTGCAGTGCCCCTCCACCCCATGCCACCCCACTCTCCAGCTTGGCTTTCCCACCAAGCCCCTCAACCAATGTGGAAACCTAGATAACAATCATGCTGCATAATATTTGGTTGCTTTTGGAGTGACACAAGGCAGGGAACTGCACCCAGTCTTTGTGGCTGACCCACAGGATGGAGGAAGGTTAGTGGTTCCTGCCATGGGGAGCAGAAAGAAATCAACAGCCACCCTGTGTTGCACACAAGGCTACAAAGAGAAGGTCCTCTGTGCTGGCACAGAGACTTGCCATGTGGCTTTGAGCAAGTCTCTTAAAAACCTTCATGATCTAGCAGCAACCTCCAGGTCTTCAAAGGTGTGAGCTGGAGTTCTGTGCATCTGCACAGTTCTCTGCTCTAATCTACCTCAGTGACATGGTGAATATGGCAACTAACTGCTCCCTATTCTGCTGTCTGGAGGGGTCAACTATGTGGGCAGTGTCAGCATGAGAGCAGTTCCTGCTTGTACTGGATTCTGAGTGCCAGGTATTAGAGAGGTCTATTTCCCAGGGACATCAAGAGAAGAACCAGTGAAGAGCTGACAGCATCTTGCCTTCACAATTAGATGTCTGTGATTTAATAAAGACAGTTGGGGAACCTTTATTTATTTCTGTCCTGGAAAAGACCAATGAAAATAATTTTTCTCTATCTTGTAAAAATATTTCTTTGACAGCTTTTGAGTTTCCATTAAAAATTAAAACATAAAATGTTGCATGAAAACTATGCATAACAGCCTTTCAGGTGACAATAGTACTAATGTGTGAACATTTCTGCTCAGATATTTCTTCTCTTTTTTCAAAGAAAGCAGAAGGCCAAACACCAATTGCATTATGCCCCAGACTGTCTGAGAAGAGGTAGCAAAGACAAGGTATAGCCTGACCCCCAGGCTGTCACGTTCTTTCTCTGTGGCTTCACCCTTGCTGTGACTCAGATGCTTGGTGGTGGCTGGGGACTATAGGCAAGTGGGGACGTCCCAAGTTAGGGTGTGTACTCCTCTACTCCATGCGGATCCCATCTAGAGCAGCCTAAAGTCTGCTCCCAGTTATGATGCCTGCCAGTCCTCCTTGACACTGTAAAGATAAGCCAGAAATAAATGTGTTCAGACATATTTCAGCAATGACACCAGAGAAGTAAGTGAGGGATGACAGAGTTAACCAGCCTGAATCTGTGTTGCTGAAAAATCCTCCTGGTATGGGTAGTGAGCATTCTAGACCTTTACAGCTGAGTACATCCTTAAGCAGTAGAATTCTAACAGTGGTCCGAAATGGTATTAGTTTGTTGAAATATAAACCCCACATGTTCAGGGAAGGTCAGTTATTTGACGGCCTACACTTGAGATGAATATTGCTTTCAAAAAGAGGGCCAGATTTTTTGCCTGCACAGCCCCTGAGAGCTGACAACTGAAATGCCTGAACAAGTTGCTCAGCTAACACCCCGTCTGTCGCACTGTGCCACTTCAGTCCCTTCTTTTGCCAGTTCCCAAGCACTGTTTCAGCTTCCATGAAAGTGCGGACTGTGCCCTCTGTCCTCATGAGATGCCAGTGTCCTGTCAAAATTAACCTATTAGTTGATTATTCGCTTTTGAATGGGAAACGAATAGGAATGTCATTCAGCGTTTCTAAACCAGAGTGGCAGAAAGGATGCTTTCCGGATGAATGGAGGTCATTGTGCGGGATCTCTGGCATGGGGCTGAGTACACACTTTGGGAACCTTAAACTAACAACCTTTACCATAAGAATAAGGGCCAGCCCCTTTGCTCAGGGGTGTTGATGGAGACCATCATACTTAGAGCTCCTCTTTTTCCTAGAGGAACTGGTTCTGATCTTGATTTTGGCAATTTGACGCTGAGATTAGTTCCAGTTGAATCTGGTGCTGGTGCTGCAGAACAGGAGTAGAGGGGACCAGAGTGAGCCCACCAACTGCTCGCTCGAAACCCTGTCTTTTTGTCAGATAAGCTGCTGCTCAGAGGAGGCTGACTGTCAGGTGGCCGTGCTCAGCCGGGATGGCCGCACTTCCCCTGGGCATGCTGCGAGGACTGGGGTCCAGCAGACTGCCCAGTGCCAGGGGCACCCGGGCTAAGAGTTCCAGCCAGATCCCTCAAGAATGGAGTGGGTCCTTCAAAAGGCAACCAACCTTCGACCCGCAGTCATCATTTTGGCCATCAGGTCAACAGTTGTTCTACAGAACATCAGCAATTGTCTTTCTCCTTGTGTCAGGAGGCTCTTGAAACATTATACGAGGATAATTAAGTGGTGAATAAGGGTCAGCGTGGACAAATAAATCAAACTGATAGTTTGAACACAGACTGATTGAGCAAAAACAAGGAATTGTGCCATGCCTGTTAGCGCTGCTCTTGATGTTAACTGACTTTGTTAACATTACATCCAAAGGCAGCAAGTGGGAAAGCTTTGTGAGGAATCAAAAGCTGAGCAAAGAGACATGGGCTTTAATTGTTCAGCTTTATTTTTGAAATAAAGACATGCAGTGCATCAATTTAGCTGACTTTAATGGACCACAAAACTGAACCTATTCTTTAAAATGCTAATTGAGTTTGAAGATTCTCGCCTCTCGCAGAAGAGGGATGCAAGAAATGCCAGTGCCACATTCAGAGTTGTCGTACAGTTTCATTCAAAGCAAGCGGGTGAAGTGCGTACCATTGGGCAAGAAGAATGTGTGCACGTAACAGGATAATCTATTCACAGAGAAGATAACATCCAGGCAAATAACGCCTGTATATACAGTCTCATACAGAGGAATATGTCCTGGTATGTACTATAATGTAAAATCGATTTGCCAGTTTTTAATACAAATGCTGTATTGCAAACGTCCAAGGTCCATGAAAGCTTTCACTCTCAAATTTACAAAAATAAAGGTCATTCATGTATTTCAAGGAGAAAAAAGGGGCAGTCAGTCCTTAAAACACTTTGTTAAGGGAACAGTGTGTCCACATGTTCATGTGTTTCTAAGGGAAAAACGCAATTGGACATGAGGATATAGAATACACATTTTATTCTGTTATCTCTAAAAAGAACTCTGGGTACAAACCATACTAGTTCTGATTTCCAGGATCAGAGTGAGGCATTTAAAGAAGGAGGCTCATATTTTCATACATGCTACTAATGTCCCATTAAAAAGTAGTCAGTGTCTTTCCACAAGGCTATATTTTCTTATCTGCACACATGGCAATTATTTCAAATTATTGATACTGGTAAAAATAAATTCTGAAATTAAAAATGAAGATTGAAAGAATGTCATTTTCTCTTTTGTTTATGTAACCTTCATCCTCTCTAAAGTAGACTTTTCAGCCAACATTAATAATGCTATTATTATCTTCTTTCTTACTCATAGGGTACGTGCATGGCATGTTGCAGACACACAAGATGTGTCTGCTCTAAATACTTCGCAGTCTAGCTCAGACAAATTGAAAGTATGGACTTAGTCAAATAAAGTTCACAGCTTTCATGTGTCCCTCTTATTTTTCCTCTGCAGGTCACTATATGATATCCTTGCATATTTATTTCTGTGCTGCAGAAACTTTCCTTCTGACTGGGTTCCCACAAATTTATTATTACTGGGTTTTCATGCTGCAAGATGCAGACTTACTTCTTAGGCAGGACACTATGAATGCTTCAACATAGGGAACTGACACTTCACATCACAACTGGACCATACAAAGGCAAGTAAGTTATAAGGGATAAATTTAATGATAAGCATGTAAAAAAATTCTATGGGAAATGTATCTGTGCGGCTACATGAATTACGAGGGTTTGCCAAGAAAGGTGTAATGGATTATGGTGGAAGATGAAGGGGAGCTCCCACCATATCCAATCAGCCTTTTACTTAAAGGTCAGGACATTCTGTCTGGGTCCACTTGAGTTTTTGATTCTGCCGTTTCACTATTCAGTGGCACAATGTAACTGTCAGTCTCAACAACGGTTCCTCGAGCCACTGGCTCCACTGCTCACAGGGCAACACACAATATTTCACAGCCACAAAACAATTCACTGTCTGCATAGGCAAACCATATGATTTCCGTGGGGAGCAATATTGACACACCCTACTGAGCGCTCTTAAGGGGACTCTTAAAAGAGTTACATCTTTTAAAAAAAAAAAGAAAAAAGGCATATGGCTCTACTATTCTTCTCTATGACTAAGCTACCAAATAGCATTTTAATGTTCCGTCTCCATGCAATGAAGTTAAATGCAGATATTTTCTAAGCCTTCTGCACCCTTTCTCATTTTGCCAGACAGAGACAGTTTTACTGCTATGCAAAGTCTTTCTGGACAGTAAGTAATATTACGATAGACACTAGAAGAAAACGTAGCACATGAATGATGTTCTGTTTGGATTTTCCCCTGTGAGTATTTACTGTGTTATATTACTCATTTCCAGCTCTAAGATAAATCCAGAGACTGGTACAAATTTATAAAGACAGAGGACCCTGCTGATGGTGTGTGAAGCGCTATGATGCTGGGGCTCTGCTCTGCTGCTTATCTTCTTTGGAGGAAGTTACCTGTAGGAAGATTTGTGAGCACCAGGGGGATTTGCTATGACACAGCAGAAGGATTGCCCTGAAAGTTGAGCGAGAGGAACCAAATGTGCAAGTAAAGAGTAGAGGCACTGAGAGACTAAGAATCACTGCAGAAATGTAGGGGCTCATCTGCTCTTTAACTAAACTTGAAGATTTAAACTCCTGTACTTTGCTAACAAAAAGCTTAATGTGCTAGGAAGGGTGTAGTACCACCTGTCCCCACCTACCAGCTGACCACTAACTAGGCCGGTTTTCTGCCTGACACTCCTGATACTGCCATATCTTTTTAGAAATGAATTTTCTCTCCTTGTCCCCACAGCACTTCCAGCTCTATTCAGATCATGCAGCCAACTGCAAAATGAAAACAGCATCAGACTATTGTCAATGTCGCGCTCTGGCCCCTGGTTTCAGGGAAAACAACATCCTTAAACGGAGAAATAAGAGGGGTGAGGGCTGCCTCACTGAGACATGGGAGCAGAGTGCTGCGTTGCCATGGGATGAGATCTTGAGCACTGTGCAGGCTGCAGACACACAGCTGCCAAAGCAGTTCGAGGGGTGCAGGCTTGCCTGATGCCAGCTCTGCTACCCTGGGTGGGCCACTGTTGCCATGTCTATGTGGTTTACGGTGCTTGTGCACTACAGAGAGACATTTCTTGGAAGAATTGTGCTAGGGTGGTAACCCTGACTTGGCAGGCACCTTTCCAACCCTTGGACACAGGGTCTCTGTGCTCACATAAGACATGGCTCAGCAGAGGTTGGCTGCTGTGCTGAGCAGGGAGGCTGGAGGAGAGCGATGGCTGAGGCCATGCCTATGCTAGCTGAGCACATTCCTGGGGGCCCTGAGATGTCTTCACCACATTGCTTCACTCAGTGCTGGGAAGCCACCTTGCCAAAAGGGTAGGTAACCCAGATGACCTGGAGCTGCTTTGGCCCCCAGTCCTGGGTGATTTCCCCCTGCCAGCTGCCTCCCTGCTAACTTAAACCTCATCTCTATCACCTGGAGAGGGCACTTCGTGCCACACAGCTCCATGAGCAGTGGTAATCCACAGCTCCTCTGAGGATATATGGCTTTGCAGCAGCATAGTCTGAGTCTTCAGCAAAGCTTCGACTCACTTAGGTACCCCCTGCTCACAGCACTTCACCATCTTATGGCTGAAAATCTTTCCACTGTTAGAAGGGGGGATAAAACAGTCTGGCAGCTGCTAAGACCTCAAGGGAGCCTGATTTGTTTTAAAAACATCATGTTCTGATGCTTCAAGAGCAAAATATTGCAGGGCTGGGTTTTAATTTTCCCTTGATGATAAAACTCTACATGGAGTTTCAGGATTTCCTGGGTTTGGGTTCCTTTTTTTTACCCTGGAGAATTATTATAAAGCAGATTTTTTTTCTCCTGAAGAGCTTCACTTGCATTTCAGCCATCTGTTGCCTGGGCAGTCCCAGCCAGGGCTGGTGATGGCATAATACAAAGGTCCCTTCTGGCCTTCAAAGCTCTGAAACCAGTGTGGCAGGATTTTGCTCAGCAGTGAGAGAAGGACAAACATATGGACAAAGCTCCACTGCTGTTTCTTTGGTCGTACTGGACTGCTGCTGGCCAGCACACACTGGCCTTCCTTGGCATCTCAATTCAAGCTATATAATGTGATCATTTTGCTTTGTCAAGCAGAAACTTCATCACTAATATTTGCACCAAAAATGGGACTGCAGACACTACTGTAATAAATATGATTCAGTCATCCGCAGATATTTTTTTTTGATATTCCATGCAGTGGACACTGAGGTGCACCAGGATATCTCCTTTCCTTCCCATTTGAAAGGTCTTGGCATGAAGGGAGTTCTACACTTGTTTTGCCTTGGTTTCTAGGTGAGACACACTCAGTTTATAAGAAAAAAAGAATATTGGTTTTCCTTTGAAATCTACGAAGGGATTTGAAAGTCAGGCTGACTTCACGGTTCCCCACAGATTTTCAACAGTAGAACAAAAGTCCCTCCAAGCCTCCTTTGCTAAGCAGCTCTTGGATGCACAGAATCCCACCTCCTCTCCTTGGGCTGTGCTAGTTCTGCACTGTGAATGAGGATAAAGCAGAGTAAAATTCAGTAACATCAAGAGTGTTTGCTATTTAAAAGTGGTACTTAATACTCATGTGCTACTGTCAGGTGGGGAATATACAGTCTATGTCGGGATATAGTCCATTATTTCATCTCTTCTAGCCCATCATCAGCTGGCAGAAGCCCCTCTGCTGACCACTGCCAGAACAGTGTAAGTTAGATTAACCCACAGGCTGCTCTAAATTTAGCTGGGAGCTGAGGCTCAGCAAGTCTTGGAGATGAGCAAGAGCATCTGAGATCTGTCAGTATCCCCCTAGCACCTGCCTTTTTCCACTGCATATAATGTTATCAAAAAAAAAAAAAAATCTGACTTTACTGTACAATCACCCAGGATTATAGTGTTTGTTATCGAGCAATCAAATGCCACTGTTGTCAGAGAACAGATGAGGTCCAGTAGACCTTGAGTTCTGAGTTCTTGTAAAACTCCTGACAGCAAGCATAATAAACTTCAGTGTTCCCTGTGCTGCTTCTACAATGGGAGGAGAAGAAAAAAATAGAATAATAAATAACACTAGAAGCCAAATACACGTGTGTGCAGTGTAGCAAGGGCTGGGTTATTTATGAAAAGGAGATAGCCATAAACAGACTTGTTTCTTGTCAGGAAGGATATGGTCAAAATATCTTCTACAAGATGGGAAAACTTGCATGTGCAGCAGTCCATGACAGGCACATGTTGTGCCAGACAGCTCCGTGCTGGAACAGTGCTTGCCTGATGGACATCCAGCCTTGGAGTGATTTGTGATGTTAACGGCTCTGTCTGTCACCTTCAAGCCCAGGCAGCAAGAGACAGACAGATAGTGGCACCAAGTGCTGCAAGTTATTTCTTGTAATCTGGGAGCTGCTCAGCCATGTTCACTTGGCTTGAGGGATCTCCTCCCCCTCAGGTGGGTCCCACAGTTTTGCTTGGCAGAGAAGGAAGGTGATGCCCATAAATTTGGATTAAAATTGCCCTAACAGATCTGAGAGGCTACAATAACACAGATGCTGTGAGCCTTGCTTCAAATAGCAATTACCTAAGCTTTCCTTGATTAGTAGGCAGCTATCAGTCCCAAAGGGCATCAAGCCTTCTTGTATTTTTGAGTGAATCTGGCCCTGTGGTCACAGTTCTGAGGCACCTCACAACCTGATGAATACTTTTACTTGTAGCTACCCTCCAGTAGCTACCCTGCAGACTTTTCTTTCTGGTTGACAGGCAAAGAAAGCAGGGCTCTGCCAACACTACCAGCTAGCTGCAGGGCTGAGTCTCAGGTTCTCCTGTTGCTGAGGTCTCTGGAAGAGATGCTCAGGGTTTTTTCCTGATGCCCATATATCCTTGATGTTTTCAACATATGTGTTCCCATTAAATCCTCATGCATCCCCAGGTTACTCCAGTTTAGCTTTCACTTAGTGGCTGAGTAGGGGCTCTCCTCTCCTCGGTTGGCATCCCACTCCCCTGTTTTTCAGAGAGAGCCCTTTACCCCATGATATAATTTGTGCTTTGCCCCTGGCAAACCAAAGAGGAGCAGCATTGCAGTGTATCATCTTTGTGGAGGAGAGTCCCCAGGACCTGCCCTACAAGGACACAGCTATTCAGCCTTAACCACATTTGGGGTATTTTTGCTGATGTGCAATATTCTATGTCCTGAGCACCTTTGGAGCACACTGGATGTGTGATTTCAAAAATACTGTGAACTACTAATTGAAGAATAAGGAACAACTCCAAGTTACAACTCCCCAGCAGTGGAAAGGAGCTCTGCCATTAACTTCCCTGAGAGCAGAACTGGGCACAAAGTGCATGTGTCTGTTTTCACCATAATTTTTTAAAGCACATTGATACTTTACGCTAGAGTCCTTTCTGTATGTGTTGCCTACGGATTTTCTCAGCACATTTGGACTTCACAGTGTCACAGATATGCAGGAATGGTGAAAAAGAGTGTGTTAGATCCATGGCAATGCTCTTTTAAAAGCCATAATCATGTTAGTTCATGGCATACCTTCCTCCAGCGAAATGACAGAAGCAAGCATACACCAGAAAATTTATTTCCACCTTTGTGTGCCAGTTCATTAAAACCAGTCAAGCCTTTAAAAATGCTCTAAAAACTTGTGAATGGCAGAGATGAGAGCATGGGAGGTAAGAGAAGACGGAGAGGAAGGGTAGAAAACTCTATGAGAGAAAAGCACCAGTTCTTCTCCACATCTTCACATGTTCAGCCTCAGAGATGCATGAAACTGTTTCGTTTATGCTCCAAAGCCAGGTGAGGAGCTGCCATGCAGCAGGCCAGTCACTGGGCAGCACTGTACTTCAGCTGGCACTATATGTCCAGTATTAGCTCTGGGAAGGCTTAAATGCCAAAGAATATTATGTTTCAAAAAGTGTTTTATCCCTCACATGTGTATTCCCCTCCCTAGAATATGCTTAAGACCTCCGTGAAAGTAAAATATAGTGATGAAATATGTTGATTTGGAAAAATTTGAAGATCTGTTTTGCATTATCAGATGTATTAATTTGTTTTTTTTTATTTCTGTGTGGAATCAAAGATATATATCTGCTCTGTCCTTTTGATTTAAACATATGATTTTTATATACACTAAGGACACATTAGACCACTCTGAAAGCACAGGGGGGCCTTAATGTGAGAGTAAATTATTTTTTATACCCATTTTAAGGTCTATTTATTCTAATTGAGCAAAATCCTAACTCTGCTATAAATGAGTGGGAATTCTGCCACTGATTTTACAGACTCTGGGATTTTGCTCAAGTGCAGTATAAAATTACTTATATGGAAGTGTCCACCGCTCTTTTTTCTAGAAATTGTGATCTAAAGGTACAAAAATCCCCTAAGACTTGCTCTTTATTCATTCTGTGCTGTGCTGGAGCATTCACTGTTTCCTGTTTAAAAAAAAAAATCAATTAAATGTCAGACTGTTAGCAGACTCCCCCATTGCTCAGAGAGATGCAGGGAAGGGTGGGAGATGAGGGAATCTTGTTCACTGCTTGCATCAAAAATTGTTCAGTGTACAACACCCTACAGGAGAGAATTTAAAAAAAAGAAGTCAAATTTAGCCCATGACATGATACAGGAGAGAATGTCTCCCCAGGGCATCTCTATGCCAGGCTACAGAGTGCCATCCCTGGGCTCTAACAGATGCCCAGCAGAGAAGCTCCAGGCCCTAAACCTCACCGTAGTCTCTTGTGTTAATGAGAACTCTTGATGCAGTTTAAGGTACACTGGTGAGCAGCCCTAAATCAGAGCTCGTCCTGCTCAGGAAACTTCCCAGTGGCTGCGGCAGCGGGTCTGTTTGCATTCCAGATGTGGTGCCTTCAGCCTGCCTCTGACCAGTATTCATTTCTGCACTCCACAGCTGGTCCATGTAAATGTGCCATATTGCACCCCATCTGCTCAGAGAATGCACAGTGGCACATCTCTCTCTGACAGTGGACCATTTTATTGAACGCTATAAATATTGAAATTCATAGGCATGAAGCAGCAGATTTTTAATGTTACTTAGAGAGACATTTGAGCCACAACCTTTGGCAGCAACACACACTGCTAGTATCTCAGTACACTGCATGCCATTTGGTTCAGACTCATGAACAACTTTTCCAGAGATTTCATGGCTCTCCAATCCCAGGTAAAATGGAGTACAGACCCTGTGGGATGATATTTAGTGTGAATGTCACCCTGCATACAATGTGCATTTGGGATATGGACTTTCCAGCCCTGTGCTGTGTTAAACCATATGTTAATGTTTTCATACTCAGAAAAGATTAGATCAGGGACCAATAAAGTTGTGAAACTACAAATAATAAGCTAACCAAAATGAAATGTGAGGTATTCCTAAGCCTGAGTGTTGTTTTTTTTTCTCCCAAAGTCTCTGCAGTTTTTGTTTTTTTAAAATGGAAATGCTGTATTTTGCAGCAAGAAACTGGCACATTCATATTTCATAAGCTAATACATGTAAATTTTGTATTAGAGAGTAAACATCTCTATTAATTTGAAATTCATGGCATCTGATCTGGAGCAGAAGCAAAACACCACTCTGCGGTTTCCTATTTGTCAAGTAGTCCCTAGTAAGTGTTCAGTGAGTTGTAAAGAGCCAAACAGCAAACTAGGATAAACATATATATTATTTTTGATGGATTTTTTTTCCTCTTGCCAAGCCAGCAGTTCCTGCAGAGCATCAGGAACCAGCCTTTTCCCCTTTGGAACCAAAAGGAATTTTTTCATCTACATTAATTAGAGAAGGATCAGGCCCCTAATGAAAGAAACTGCATTAAAAATGGAGAACATATTTGAAAAAAATCATGTTCATTTTTATGTGCAGTGTTGAGCCTGCCATGACATCCGCAATGTTTTCCTTTCCTGGAGCTGTTCAGACAGTAAATAACATCATGTTGCTTGGGCAGTGGCTCAGGGAGTGAAATGGGGCATTTGCTTTATTTAGAGGTGTGGATCCCAACTCCTATGACAAGCAGGCTAAGAAGTTTTTTGAGCATGTGGAGTAAAGTGGGGACTGGGGGGAAAAAAAGCAAAGCAGAAAAAACCCGCTGAGGATATTATCTTGGCAGGTATATTTCCCAAAACTGCACCACTTTTTAAGTTTGCTTCATTATCTCTTTTGCAACTGCTTCATTGTCTTCATTATAATTTAAAAAGAGGCAGGAAAGACAGCATCTTTAATAGTGAAGTTGTACTGTTTGGACAATAAGCTGTGTCACTGCTCAAGCCAGTTCCCCAGTTTGCAATCAGCAGTGTTATGTAAGGTGGCAGGTTAATAAATGCGACACACTGAAATCATTTGTACCAGATTATCTCTCCTTCCAAACTCTGACAGATGCTAAGTCCAGCTGGTAAAAAAAGTTTATAGGCGAGTTGGATCTGGGGCCTTCACACACTCCACAATGTTGGCTACCAATGCTTGTTTTAATGAGTCACGAATTGCCTGTTTATCTTCTGCTCCCTGCTGTTTCTGCATTTTCTCTTCCAGAACAATCCTAGAAACACATGCTGCTACAGACGCTGGAGCAATGTGTGTAGACATTTGAGCCAAATTATTATAAAGAACTCTTTCTTCTTGGGTATTAAAAAAAAAAAAAAAAAGGCGAGAATTGCACATTGCCTAGCAAATCGTTATCTCAGATGTTTGCTGTGACATGCTCAATATGGCCTACCAGAGAAAGTTGGAGACATTTGAAACCTTAACAACTACACAAAATGACACCGTAATTGGCGGTTTTTGTTGTTCATGTTCTGGCTCTGTGAAAACTGCTCTAAACACTTTGTTTAATGATGTTACATTATGACAACACATGGCTTCTGTAGAGCAAGTCGTCAGGTTGAACATGCGACATCACAGGAGGGGAGTGGGGGGCCAGTGGGGCTCAGTGTTGTGGAGAGGGAGAGGGTGCCTACGCGTGACAGCACATGCGCATGTACACGTGGGGGAAAGGGGCAGCCCAAGGCTGAGGCACTCCCATAGACAGGCTCCTCTGACTGTCCAGGAGAACTACTGGCTGTGGGGTGCATGGGGCACCGACCCCCTGTGATGCAGCAGCTTCCATCACCCCCTGACTCTTCTGCTGCTGTGGTTATAGCCCTATTATTTGGACAGTCCAGGCTGACTCAACAGAGCACTGCCTTGATGCACAGCTGGGCTGGGAGCAGCTGTGGTCCAGAGCTGAGACTGTCAACCAGAGATAGCCAGCCTTTGGAGCAAGAGACAACATGGCATTTCTATGTGGGTCATATTGTCCTGCAACATAATCTGAGGGTATTTAGTTGTCATGATCCTATTAAAAAGAATGGCACAGGATGCAAATGCAAGACAGCCCCAGGACCACAGAGGTGCCCTGTGTAACTGTATAGGGAGCCCCAAGATAACCCTGGCCTGAGCCCCTCAGCGCAGGCAAGGGCACTGCTCTTCTCATGCGGAGTAGTGAGATCCCTCTGATCATGCAGGAATCTTTCTGTCCAAAGGGATGCAGGCTCTCCATGCAGTGGCAAGGGGTACATGCAGGAGGACAGTGGCACAGGGTACACCCAGAAGGGCTGACTGGGCTTCTGGTAGATTCTTGTGGAGCAGAAATGGACAGGTAGGGATCGTAAATCACACATTACAACATGGTTCTGCCTCCATTTTGTCTGTGTGTGCTGAGCACACAGGGCAAAACACCACATCTGATGGGGGCCCAGTGCTGTGAACCTCAACGCAGCCTCAGCTTCTTTGGGGATGCTGAAAACATCTGGTTGGAGCATCTCTACAGTGGCACATGAACATTCACTAGCTGCATCTGTTGCATTTAACATTGCTTTGCAAGAGGCTGCAGCAGCAGCTCCTCCATTTGCAGGTTTCCAAGGTTTCTTTGTGTGTCAGCTGCCTGACTGAATGGCTTCCCTGGTGTCCTCAGAAAGAAAACAGCGAGGAACCCATTTTTGCCAGTGCTTCTGGTTATTAACAGAATGTTTCAAATTTTCTATTCTTTGCACGTGGGAAACTGTATGGTCATTTGACAGATGTTCATTTGACAGAAACTCACTGATTTTATATCCAGCAGCTAGGAAAAACAGTGGATGTCATACTCTGTTTTACAAAATATACGCTAGGCGCAGTCCAGCCTCTGTGCTAGCAAAGCGAAGCTTAGTCCTACCGATCGCTCACTGTCATGAAGCCAAAGGAACCACTGCAATGCTGTAAGATGATTGGTTTGCAGGGCTAGCTTTCACCTAAAATGGTCCAGCTCTTCCATATAGCCAAGACACAGTTATTGACAATGATGCCTTACATTTGCCTTCTCTTTCTATCTAGGTGTTTTAGCAATATGCTAATGACAGGAAGAAAACATACATGTAGAATATTGCAAGCATCAAGACATGGAAGGAGAAGGTAAATTTGGCTCCCAACCATGAAATCTTATTCTGCAGTTGCCTTCTTAATGGCATCTCTTGAGGTCAGTGGCTTTGAATTCTCCCAATTGTATAGGGTCACTCTGGCAGCATTGACCAAGTAGAAAAGATTCAGCCAGGGGAAACAATGGCAGAAGTCACCCTTTAAATGTCCTGCCTTCTATATCATGCAATTGATTCCAAGGCTCCCCACCACGATGTCACTGTTTGACCAGTTTGCTTTAAAACAGCTTAATTAGCTGAAAGAAAAGCTATGTCTGAGCATGTTTGTGAGAAAAAAAACAAAAAGCTCTCGCCTTTCAGAAAGCTCATGCTCTGTCTTGTCGGAAATCTCTGGTTCTGAAATGAAACAACATTCCTTTCATACAGAGTTAAGTCCCTGACAACAAATTTTCCTGGATCAGGGAAACAACCGATTGTGCCGCATGCTGATGTCGGCAGATCTGGTTTGGTTTTGTTTGGTTTGGTTTGGTTTCATTTTGTTTGGTTTCGTTTGGTTTGATTTCATTTCCTTTGGGGGGGCCGAGTGCTCTGCACCTGTTTTAACTGCAGAGATGCTGCAGGAGGAGATTGTGAGAGCCTTATACAGCTCAGTGGCTCCTGATCTGAGAGGCAGATGGGACTGACTGCTTCAGTATATTGGTGCCACTTGTCTGTTAACATCCAGGCGTCAGCTGTAGAGGGTTTGAAAATGCAAGAGGGAGCAGCAGAGGCCTTTAAGTGCTTGAAACCAACTTTTCTTGTGGAGTTCTTGGAGTTTTCCCAAATTCAAGGTACAAGCAAGTCCTTCTTCTGGGCGGGAAGACAACTGATAGGAAACAGAGACAAGGTTTCTGATGTCCATTGAAAGGAAACTGAAACCAGGGGTCCCAGTCCTGCCTTCCTTAGCCCAACCCATAAAAAGTATTGCTGCCTCAGGACCTGGAGGCATTAAAATACTCAATGCAACAAGTGATGCAGCTGCTGAAGTAAAACACAAAAGGATGTGCTGCACCACTTTTGGTTTCCTTATTTGCTCTCTGAGCAACATTTGCAGGGAGAATGTCAAAATACAACCTTTGGCGCACTGCATGTTCTTTCCAGCAGCCAAATATCTCCTGAAGGAAAGAACATGAGCATTGAGGGTCTTTGTTTTGTATTGGTAGTGGCAGCTTGTCGGCTGCTGAGCAGCTCTGTAAGAACTGCTGCCCCCTCCTAAGGGGTACAGAGAGGTTTAAGTAATTTCCTCAAGGCTTTAGGAAGAATCAGTTTCAGAGCTGGATCTATTATGCAAAGATAAAGGCACAGTTTTTCTGTTCAGTCTATTAACCCATGTTTCTTTGTCAGGCATTTTTATGCGTATTTACATGTTGTGCCTGGCTCTAGAACTGATGGAAAATATGGGAACTCAACATCAGGGATGCATGGGGGAGTGAAGCACATAATGCCAGAGTGTACAGTGAAAATATGTGTTTAAGGTATTTATGAACAGGAGTAAAACGTTGCAGAATCAAGGTCTTAGTGTTATTTTGACATTAGTGTTAATAGTGTTGTTAACCTTAGTGTTATTTTAACATTTTGACAGCGTCTTGTCTCTGTAATTTATTTTTCTGGGCATTTACAAAAAAATTCAGCCTAATGCAACTCCAAAACAGAAAACAGATTTTAAAATCATTTTACTTTCATTGCATAAAAGATTTTTACTGGAAACAATGTAAAGATATGCCCCATTGCCTAATCAAAAGCTTTAGTTAAAATATTTTCTATGTAAATATTTTTTTCAAAAAAAACCCCCAAACATCTTTTAATTCATACACTTTTATTTGAAACAATATCCTGCTGAAGATGAGATGTTTATCAGTGTCTTTTTTCCTTCTCAGCTTTACAGAAAGGTGAAGGAAAGGATGATTAAACCAGAAACAAAGTCAGTAATTAGCAGCATAAATCTCTCAGTGATTTCAGTAGGTCACGAAATTAACTGGTACAGGCTTCGGACACATCTGCTCTTTTGGCAAGTGATGCCCTCCATGAGCCTGCTCATTGGCTCGCACTAACCATACGATGGGTCTCGGGGAACTTATTTGCACTCCCTAAGCTAAATGCAGCACAGCAATGAAACCCTACCATTTCTAAAATGCTGCAGCACGTACAAGGGCTGAGCACTCCTGGTAACTGAGAAGCAGTCTTGCACTGTTTGGAAGCACTGCGCTATTGTTCTGGGACCCCTGGAGAGAAGGGGGTCATGAGAGTTTGTTATATGTGGCCGAATGCTGCTTTGCAAAGCTAAGATTCAGGAAATCATTTGGAAGTTTAGGGAAGAGGGACCGGGTTGCAATGCCATGGGCTTCTATCAGGAAGGGGGCTATGCCCACAAGCCACAAGGAGAGCCCCAACTTCAGAGGTACTGCTTGGTTTTCAGCTTGGCCACAGCTTCACTCTCCTGAGGGTAGGACAGCAGAGAAATAAAAGCTAAGTGCCAGAAATAAGGAAACGGAGGGCAGGGAAAGGCAAGAATCCAAGAGTTCTGTCTCAGCCTCAAAATGTAAGGGAGCAATGCAGTGTTGTATTGCATTGTCTTGTCGGCTGTTGAGTCAGGCCAGAAGCCAGAGGAAAAGTGCTTGCTGCAAGCACTTCTCTGGGCTGCTTGTCTTAAGTAAAGCACTCAGTTCTCTGCCTGTGGGCAGGCAGGTAAAAGCAGTCACAAAAGCTGTCAGTCAGACGTGTGCTTGCCTTTCTGTAGCTATCGTTACAGAAGTAATTCTTAAGTTCTGAACTGACTACTCAGCCCACTTTGGAAGATGGACACTTAGCTGCTGTTCCAAGGCACAAGACGTGGGACACTAGTCCGTTTTGTCACTGTTTCATTAGCACTTAGAATTATGACTGGGCTCTGCTGCAGCACCCAGAAGAAGCAATGCTGTCTGCAACCATTAGAGCAGGAAGGGCTGGCTCTGCCTGAGCTGACTCTTAATTCATAAAGGAAATTCAACTGCTAAGTTGGACATTCTCACATTCGTGTAGAAATCCCAGAATTACATCAATTGTGGAATTTGTAATGGTATTTCTAAATACATGTGCTTTATATGCAGCCACCTGAGACCTAGGCTGGGCTCCTGTGCCTTGGGCAGACTTTTAGGGAAGATAGTGTAGCAGTAAGTGGGCACATTAGGCTCTTGGAAAACCAGAAATGTTTCCTCCCTTCCTAGTTTCATTGCAAACCTCTAATGTGCTAAGGCCATCAGTGCAAAGGCTGTCTGTGGAACCAGAGAGGGGCTAACAGATTTTGCTCAAATAAAAGCATACCAGGCTAGGCACGTGTCCACTAGGTACTTGCAAGAAGAGAAATGTGGAGCACTTTCCTAAAAACAGGGCCAGTCACTAGCTGTACTCTGTGGAGGGAAGCCTGCAGAGCCATTATGGCACCAAATCTGACCTGTTCCAGAAGGAAAAGAAAATGAGAACAGAATCAAAAAATCTCTCTCTGAAAGCTCTCCTAGAATTTCTTTCTTTTTCTTTCTTTGTTTTTTTTCTTCTTTCTTCTTTCTTTCTTTTTTCTCTTTCTTCTTTCTTTCTTTCTTCCTTTCTTTCTTTCTTTCTTTCTTTCTTTCTTTCTTTCTTTCTTTCTTTCTTTCTTTCTTTCTTTCTTTCTTTCTTTCTTTCTTTCTTTCTTTCTTTCTTTCTTTCTTTCTTTCTTTCTTTCTTTCTTTCTTTCTTTCTTTCTTTCTTTCTTTCTTTCTTTCTTTCTTTCTTTCTTTCTTTCTTTCTTTCTTTTCTTTCTTTCTTTCTCTCTTTCTTTCTTTCTCTCTTTCTTTCTCTCTTCCTTCCTTCCTTCCTTCCTTCCTTCCTGAGCTGGAATGGTCCTGTGTCCTGCTACCATTTCTTCTGTGGTCTTTGATATGCTTTAGAGGTTAGGGCATAAAAGCTGTCAGCGTTACAGAACTGGATGCAAGTTTAGTGTATCCACATGTCAGCATCTCTGTGTCATGGGATTTTTTGCTTTATGTAGGTAGTGTTTGATTTCATGTATATTTAAACCATGTATTTTGATATTGCTCTGAAAAAGCTTTTTGTATTCACTATGTAGTTTCCTGGTACAGGAACTCACCAACACATTATAGCCAAAGAGGGGGAAATTATTATCCTGAGCCAAATATGCTCCTCTATAACAGACAAACTTGGCCTCCAAATTTGCTTTGTGTATTTTCTCCTACTTTTCAGATTTCTCTTTGATCTGTATCAGTACAAAGTAGCTGGTGATAGCCTTTTGATTCCTGGTTAACATTTGATTCTGCAGCTTCCTATTGACTTCATCAGGCTGAAGCACTGGATGCTGTACTATAAGCCATGAGAATAGTACATAGTGACCTTATGGTTATCAAACTCAGCATTTTCCTAACAGTTCTGGTTGTTACTGCACCAGTGAAAGGTAGTTGACTGATGTGGGTGAAGTTTATTGAATTTCAGCTTTCTGAGGCACAGGACAGCTAAGCCACAGTGAGTTGGAAGGATTAGTAAACTGGAGCAGATGAGAGCTTTCATCAGTGCCATGGTGAGGGGTATGAATGCAATACCTTGGCTTGAAGTACACTGAGATGCTCAATTATGTTTGGGGATCGTATTGTACCATACAGCATCACTGCTTTAACAGTCCCGCACTGACTCAGCAGTAGGTTGCTAGTTGGAATATCATCCAGTCCCTTTTATAGCCCTGTAATACTTTTAAGGCTCCTCCAAGGGCCTTAAAAGAGTAAGAAAGTCCCAGGAAATCCTGTTTTGCTGACAAGCTGTACAGTTGTATTCTTTTGGTCTTGCCAGCAAATCTCAAAAATCACTCGATCAATAAAGAGACACGAGTAGGACCACTGGAAGTGGGCTAGAGAGCTCCACGATAAAATGTATTTAGATTATTTTTCTCTCTTGGAGCTCTGGTAAATGAGATCTTAATGGATCTATTGTACCAAAGCACAGCATTTGTTTCCCAAGGCCATTAGGCATTTTACAGATTTCGTCCCCTGGGGAGCAGAGCTGGCTACTTAACCATCTGCAGAGCTGTTGAGACACTCACCCCTGCTTGTACTGGGCTTGAGGACAGAGCCTAGCGGGCTGTGAGCTCCCACTTAGGTGTCCACTCACCACTGCTACCAAGTTGCTGCTGACAATGAATGTGGGTCCCTAACCAGCCTCTTGGAACACATAGTTTTAGGGACACAGACTGCAAACTCCATCTTATCGCTACACCCCTGGGATGTTTGCACCCTCTGCTCCAGCCAGCCCCCCTGGCTCGTGCCAGTGGAAAAGTAGGAGCCAGATTGTGTTTTCACAACACCTTGCAGTGCCTACAGCCCCCCTGTGCACCCACAGAGGTGCAAAGTGCCCTCTCCCGCTCTGCCTTTCGGTTCAGAAGACCTGGATGTGAAGATGGCGCTGTCCTGGACGAACTCTGCACAGTTCAAAGGGAAGCAGTTCACAGGGGAGGCGATTTGCTTTCTCTTGCACCACAGCCATTGTGCAAGTGTCAAAGGAGCATCCCTCTCATCTCTCAGACTGATGGCATCGTCTAGGACTTCCAGCATAGACAAGATAAGCTAAAGGCTTCTGCAGACAGGTATGTAACTGTGGAGACAGCAGCACTACAGAAGAGGCCTCTGATCAGGGGAGTGTTTGTCCCACAGTCAACTCTCTGGCATAGCAGTCACCTTTGACATGACTTGCTGAATAGGAGTTTGTTTTCTAATTTCCATGGTTCAGCCATAGGCCATGCAAAGTAAATACAAGTAAACGGGCAACAGTGGGTTCAAAGGAACATAAGACAAGTATTTGCCCCCTTGGAAGACAGTTTGGGTAGTGTTCACACGTGAATCAATCTGGTTTGGGTCTTTGAAGTGATTTTGTTTAAGAAGAGTACTGAAAACTGATGGGATCAACAAAAGATTGCCCATCTTTTGGGGCGCGGTCTCAGGGGAGACCACTGGCACATTGGTGCAGAGTTGCCACTGGTACTGCTGTGTAGATACAAACTCCTGAATCATTTGATAAGAGAGGCTAGAGGCCTCCCCTGGCACCAGCACTGCACCCAGACAGCCCAGGAGAGGGATGCTGTCAGGTTTGCTGCCGTGTTTTCAGGGCTCTTCCCTTATGCTGACTGGTCTTGCAGTCACTTCTCTGAATGTGACAGTGCTGTATCATCAGGCATAGGTCGGAGCAGTGGATTTAAGTAACTTCAAGCTTAAGTTCTTAATATATAAAGAACTTCCATAGCTTCAATCCTAGCTTGAATGCACTGCTACATGCTGTCAATCTCTTCCACACAATTCAGGATCAAACCAAACTTACAAGGCAGAAACAGAGACTTATGGTTTTGGAAGATGTCCTTTTCAGGTTGCTTGAGTTGCAAAGGGAAGCCTTTGCTGGGGGCTGTTTCTAGCTCTGCACAACCCCCAGACTGGCTGTCCTATGAAGGGCTATTTGTCCTCATTTGTTTGTTGTTGTCCTGGCCCTATTTTTCTGTTGTTGGCTTTGAAGGAATGAAAATATGCCATATTTAATGTTTCTTAGTGTTGCAGAAATACCAGCATGTACTTACTATCAAAATGCTGGGTGACAGGAAGCCTGTCTTGTGGAGGCTCTGCCTTTCCCTGGCACTTTAATGCTTTCACCATTATACATAACTTTCATCTAGCGCACAGCATACCCCTTTCAGGGAGATATCTGATAAGCAACTTTTCTTCTTATTGATTTGGTCATTGAAATTAAGAGTGTGCTAATTCTATACAAAAGTAAAAATGATCAGTCAAAATGAGTGACACATGAGATGAGACAAAATGTGGATCCCAAGAGTGACTGGTTAGTGATCATTTCACAAAAGATTTCACAATGCAACATGAAGAGTGACTTCAGCAAAGACAAGGAGTAAACTCATTTCTAACTTGTTTGTCTATAGTAGTTATTTATTTCCTATGTTTAGCAGCAATAGCTAAGTGGAGACTGTGCATAGCATTGCAGATTTTATAAGGGTTTAATATCTTTTAGAATAAAAGCAACTGCCTGAACAAAATGAATCCTTGCTTTAAAATAGGCAGATTCTTCTGAAAAGCTGCAAGTGAGAAGTTTCCATAGCTGTTCATCATTGTGCCATGCAGATTCATAGGGAAAAGTAAAGGCTAGTTAAGGAGGATGTGCTGGTTTTGCAATGCAGGGAAACTCTGTGTGCAAACGAGCAGGCAGGTGCAGGCAATTTCAGAGTGGAGCCCCTGAAATCCTGCTGAAAAAGCCTTGATGTAGCCATTCACTTTTTCATAGTTAGCTTCACTACTGAAAAGCTGCTTCTGAGATGAGGGAAATGCACTGAGTTGATTTCTTAATTTTATTTTTTTAAAATTTGGCCATTTTAAAGTTGAACATAAAGCTAGTGATGCCAATCCTGAAACCCAGCTGCCATCTGAAATCCTAGTAGTGCCTGACTGAGCTTGACAAAAGGGGGTAGAAGCTGGCATAGGTACATCCCTGTAGCTGCTGAGACCAGAGCCCTGATCTCCCCAGGTATGAGCCTAGCCTTCAGTGTGTGAGCAGAAAACTGGGTAGGGATAAGCCAGGGGAAGAGGTGAACTTCCATGTGGCTTATCCTGGTGAAAGTGCAGAGCCTTCTCCAAGACTATTGCACCCTGCAAAATTCCCAGGAAGGCTGTTTCTCAAGGTCTGAGCTTATCAACCTGTTCACATATGTGTACACATACAGACACACCTGTATACACACACTGCTCCCTGAGGCTCCTCTTGCTGCTCAGTAAGTGTGAGTGTGGGATAATGCATTGACAAAGGCAGCTGCAACCAGGGGAAAAAGATAAGCAGGAACAACCCAAATTTCCTTGTGCTTCCTTTTCAACGGCCAGGGCACAGATGTGCTCCGTCTGCTGTTTCATCCTTTGTTAACTCCATCTCCCACCCCTTTGAACCTCATTATCTGGTTATGGAAAAGAGGGCACTGATTATTACCCCAAGTGATAATCCAGTTTCTTGGGATAATAAAGTGCCTGTGTCGTTATACCACAGGGTTTGGAGCAACCACAGCTGGTTGGAAAAGGAGTGAAAAAATTGCAAAACCACCTTCAACAGTTTTTCTCCTCCTCTGACCCACAGGATTGGTTCCCAGACAGCCCTAAATGCTGCTCATAGTACCCGTCTTGGACAGCCTCCTCTGCAGCCCATCCCCTCTCCCAGTGCAGACTCCTGACATTCCCGACTGAGATCAGAAAGGGCCCGGGAAAATAAAACAATGGCGAGGGATATAGCACATAGATTTGGGGGAGAGGTCAGCAGAAGTGACCCCAGAGTTACTGCTGAGGTGAGTACTCATTCCTGCAGTGTTTTGCCTCCAGTGACTGCAGACCCCTTTGAGGAGCCCAAAGCTGAATTTACTGGGTGCAGACTTTAAATGCTATAAATGGAATTTATTCCCCAACATGCAAAAAAAAAATAATTTTAATTCAGAATGGTGAGGGAACTTATCACATGGCTAATCTCACTACCCATAGGCCCAGGCTTTGAAGTTTCCCCTGGAAAAACCCTTGCCTCTTCTCATAAAAACAAGGAGTGATGCACTGTTCTAAGATGCCATTTCAGCTGCTGATGATCTGGCACCAAACCAGGACATCAGACCAGTTTGTGTTATAAAGCAACAATTTTTTCATACGTCTCTGGAGAGGGAGTTATATGAGGATAAGAAAAAAAGGCAAAGCAGATGATTTATCCATTCCAAAACAGCTTTGCAGAGACATTGCTGTGATGCTGCAGTACAAAAAAGTCTATATAAAGTCCCAGGCTTTCTCCCAGTTGAAGGAATCCAGTTCCTAAGAAAGATAAGTGGTGCTTACTTATTTCACATTTTGCCTTCTCCTGAGGAAGGAAAATTGTGAGGAGGGTGCAAATTTGGTGGAAGCTGGGGTTGCAGGAGTAATGGGAGGGCACAAAGGGTTCATTGTTGGGCCAGCAATCTTTCATGGGAAGGACTGTCACGGATATCTCCAAGGGGTCGATAATGAAATGCCACTGCTACATTGCAGAGGGAGACTTTACCTCACCTTGAGCTGCCCAGCTCTGCTCCCTGTGCTGGACTGCCCGCCAGCACTGGTGGGGCAGGTTTGACCCAATGCCTTAAATCATGGGCAGAGGCAGTGGCATGCAGGGAGAGTGGATTTATAACTCTACAGTATTTCTCTCTTCCAAAAATTAAATGACATGTTCGAGAAAATAAAAGAGGGTTGATGGGAGGGACTGAGTCCAATTCTGAGCCAGTTCAGTCTTCAGGGCTGAGTGTGTGACTGGTTTAAGTTCATCAATTAAGTTACATGGTGACGGGGAAGAGCAAGAGCTGCACCATGAAGAGCACCCTTGGTTTCTGTGGGTCTCTGGTGGAGCTTCTGTCCTGAAGCCAGAGTCACCTATGGAGCAGTGCTGGTACTATCAGTGACCCTTCTGTCCCTCTGGTACCCACAGTGCAGCATGGCCAGGGATGGCAGCCTGCACCCACCAATGCTCTGGCCCTCAGAGCAGATTAGCTGGGCTCAGCTGGCTGCCTGGGGGACACCAGCCCTTAGGCTTCACCAGTGAAAGAGGTCGAATCAGGTTTTGTGTTTGCAAAAACAATGAAGCTTTGAGTTTCTCATCAATAACTGTGCAACTGGCTTTTTGGTTGTTGTAAGGAAGCTTTTGGTGGTGATTTGCTTTGTAAAGCACATTTGATCACTGGGATAGAGAAATGAAGCATTAGTCAAGAAGATCACACTGAACCTTGGAGCCCTGCCTTAATACCCAGGTCAACTGATAACAACTGGTGTAAAGCAGCACAACTTTGAGGAGGACAATCCTACAATGACCAATTTACATCAGCTGAGGACCCAGGCTTTCGTGTCATTAAAGATATAGTAGAAAAAAATCTGCTGTGAGTGAAGGAAGCTTTGCCTAGAAAATCCCAACAAGTTAACTCTTTATTCTTTATCAGTGAAGTCTGCACACAATGAAAACATGGACAAGAGAAATTTGCACAGCATTTAACTTAGGTCAAAAAAACAAGTAATTTGTTAAGTGGCAAGAGCACCAACGCGTGCCATGTCACGCTGGATTTTCTTTAAAAATAAAAAAAAATAACAAAGTTAAACTTTCAGTCAACCTGAAAATATTTGCTTTTTATGGGGGCAGTGCGGAACGAATGGGACAGCAAATCTTTCTTCAGTTGCTCCTTTACAGAGACTGAAAAGCTCTATAGAGACAGTGGGAAAAGAAGGAAAAAGGAGGGGTTGCAGAGAGGGAGGAAAAATAAAGGAAAAGAAAAGAAAAGAAAGGAAAAGAAAAGAAAAGAAAAGAAAAGAAAAGAAAAGAAAAGAAAAGAAAAGAAAAGAAAAGAAAAGAAAAGAAAAGAAAAGAAAAGAAAAGAAAAGAAAAGAAAAGAAAAGAAAAGAAAAGAAAAGAAAAGAAAAGAAAAGAAAAGAAAAGAAAAGAAAAGAAAAGAAAAGAAAAGAAAAGAAAAGAAAAGAAAAGAAAAGAAAAGAAAAGAAAAGAAAAGAAAAGAAAAGAAAAGAAAAGAAAGAAAAGAGAAAGAAAAAAGAAAGAAAGAGAGAGAAAGAAAGAAAGAAAAAGAAAGAAAAAAGAGAAGAGGGAAAGTGGAAGGATATGAGGATGAGTGAAAGGATATGCATATGAGCTCTGAGGTTCTTTGCTAATACAATATTATCAAGGGTAGTTAGAAAATACACCAAACTGAGAAAACAGTCCTTGGACTACTTGATGCATATCTCATAATGACTAGAGAGAAAACAGAGACTTAAAAAACTTACAAACTTACAAGACTTATAACTTACAAAAACAGAGACTGCAAGAAAAGACTGATTAGGATATCAGATGGAAGACGAAATATGAAATCTTCCCAGGGAGGAAAGTAGGGGCTGGAGGAAATCCTGATGCCCATGTAGCATTAAAGCATACAGGTATAAATTCAGGCTCTGAAGTGCTGAACATTGATTCTCTCTAATTCTTCCAGTTTAGCTGATTTGCTGTTGTTTGAAAAATATTACAAATGAGCAACTGATGAACTCTCAGAGGGACTGATGACTGGTTATTTCAAATGTGTCATTTTACTGAACTCTGACCTCGTGTAAACAGTGGAACCATCAGAACAAATATTCTCATGTTTTACTACTCTTTTTCCCCATTCTGGTACTATTCCAGAGAACTAAAAACTTTCCCTTCTCCTTTCAAATACACATTCCCTGATCCTTGTAATTAAAAATCTTTTTTTCTGTGCTTACTTTGGATTTCTTCTCTAGTTTCTTAGATCTTTTTCATCTCATCTCCCTCACTGACAACAGATCCATATTCACCGAGCAGAGATTTCTATTTGTTTACATTTTTAATTTCATTGTTCCCCTTCCCTTTCTGAATGCAAATTCAGAAAGCCAAACAGTCTTACCACCTACTCATCAGAACGTGAAATCCCATTTAACCTGCACTTGTTGTGCAGAATCACTGTACTTTAGGCCAGCAAGGATATATCTCTACTTCAATCTCTGTGTCTCAGTCATCTCTGTTTCTAGATGTAATATACATACGTACATTTCTAGTGCTTTTGAAGTATGTTTCATCCTGTGAATTACTGGGTAAAATGAGGAAGCAAAAAACTACTGTGGTGTAGCCTTGCACTGCCTTCTTGTTCACCCTCTGGCACACACAGGAGCACACATGCACATACACATAGACACAACTGCGCAGGGAAAGCAGGAATGCAGGAGAGTTTTGACCTTCGGTGTCCACACAATGGGCCGCGGATGATGCAGAAGGTTGGCTGCTTCTATACAGACCTGCTTTTGTGCTCTTGTCGAGGGCTTGATCCTTAGAGCCCTGTGTGCTCAGTAGACGCCAGAGAGATAGATGTGATCTGTTAGCCTCATCCAGTGCTGGCAGCTGAGCCATTTTCACACAGGCAGGCAGGTATGGCAAAGCCTGGGTAACAGATGAGAACCCATGGGGAGCTCTTGACTATGGAGAATGAAAAATCAAAAGAAACCATATTGGACACAGATACAAAAGGAGTCCCCTGTTTCTTTTCTATTCCTCCTTGTTTCTTTTCTCCTCTTCCTTACCAGGCTGTAATGAATGTGGAAAGAACGGCTTCCCCCTTCAAAGTATTTGAGAACATGTAGATTCCAGATGCTATTCTATGCAAATACTTCCACTCTTCCCTGCCCAGAAGCATCCTGAGTTAACCCATCTGCCTAGCAGTAGGAAAGAAAAAAATACCTTTAAAAAACCCCCTTAATCATTATCCTCAAAGAAGAGATTTATACTCTAAGTAGTGCATTTGAGCTCAGCACAGCCAGAGGCATAAAGCAGCAGTTAACACATTTCTGGCATTGAACTTAGTTTTATGTTTTAATCATGTTACATCATGAAAAAAAAGAGGTTAATTCCAAATAGCATTAACACTGAGCTCTTTCTTGAAATCACTGTTTCTAGCATGTCTTGTGTCAGACATTTATCTCAGTGAAAACAGGTTGTAGAAGATTTTTAGCATAAATTAATGCAACTTAGAGGAAACTAAAAGAACCTTGCCTTCCTTTTCCTTTTCCTTTTCCTTTTCCTTTTCCTTTTCCTTTTCCTTTTCCTTTTCCTTTTCCTTTTCCTTTTCCTTTTCCTTTTCCTTTTCCTTTTCCTTTTCCTTTTCCTTTTCCTTTTCCTTTTCCTTTTCCTTTTCCTTTTCCTTTTCCTTTTCCATCTGTTTTGAAAAGCAATAACTGAAACAAGACAATGTGCTAAGCAATTGAATGAGTCTTGTGTTGAAATACTTTCCCTTGTTTCCTAACTGACTTTTTTCCAAAAAAGTTTACTCTTTCCTATTACAATCAAATGAATTGCAGTGAAGACCATATTCTATTTACTTACACATGTATTTTAACTTGCAGGAATTTTTAAACTCTTACAACTCTCATGTTCCTTAAAGTGGAGCTCTGGTATCTACTTACCTCTCATAGATGGTGTGACACTAGATTAAGAATTTATATGACTGTGAGAGATGGTAAAACATTTAATTTGTTCTCAGTTATATTGCTTTTATTTAAGAAGCAGTTGATAGGAGTCCCCTTAAGGATGAGAAACTTGAAGATTAACTTGAAGCAGTGAAGATTAACTGAGGGGATCATACCACCAAGGTCGCAGGTTCAATCACTGTATGGGCCATTCCCGTAAGAGTTGGACTAAATGATCCTTGTGGGTCCCTTCCAACTTAGTTCTATTTTGTGTATCTGTGAAATAAAAAACCTCACAGTTAGGCTACTTGACTATGTGTAACAACTTTCGGTCTGTGCTGGACTTATTCCATACCCAGAATTTTATTGATTTTGCTGATTTACAACTTCACCTAACCTGATGTGTGCGCCTTAGAGCCCATAGGAGTCATGTTGTTCCATTGACTCCAGCAAAACATTCCTTTCCCTGAGACACTTCTTCTCTATGAACTTTATTTCTGTGGTGATTTACCAGGCTCCAGTCTTACTGGTCTTCTTGATGACAACCAACAAACAGAAGCATGTTAGCAGCAGAAGTATAGCAATGTTGTTCTCTCTGCTGTCTGTCTGAATGCCTCAGCCACAGAGCTGTGCCAGTCTGGCTTTAGCTTTTGCTCTACTGGCCATGAAAAGGGCAATAGAAACAAACTGTGAAGACCAGTAGTAGTATTCTTTGTTACTTAAATTTTGCTAGGAGCTATGAAAAAGGTGAGAGTTCTCAAGTAATTCCTCTAGAAACAACCATCTTCACAGTTCATGAAAGCAGAACAGAACCACCCCAGTCACAGGTATGACCAGACAAAAACATCAGGGGCAAATAGACACTTCTAGCGACAAGTTATGGGAGAGTCACCCCATGTTTCTTTCCTCCAAACAAGTCCTTCTTTTTTGATATTTTTACTCTAAAAAAACATGCATTTGGAGGTGGGGTAGGGTTTTGTACATGTGACTTCACCTCTGTATTTGGTGATATATGCCAGTTTGCTAACATTTTTATTTCTTCTAGGAATCTTGTTTTAACACGAGGTATTTCTCTGGTGCCATATCTTTTTCTCACCTCCACTTGGAATGCTACAATGAGAGCTTATTGTACTACCCAGTAGCCTCTGTGCTTGCCATGCTAAGGCTTCTGTATCTCAAAACTTTACCAAAGAGTATGAATTAGAGGTTCCCAAGCCTGGGAGTGGTCCAGTGCACAGATATTTCGTGTGCCTAAAAGGCAGTGTTGTTCCAGTGTAATGAAATCTATTGCCCGCAAATACAAAGTAGCATGTATGAGAAGCTCTACTGGAAGCTTGTTTATGGAAGAAGCTTCTTGAAACCTTCTACTTTTCAGAGCACTTCGTTTTTTGTGAGTTAGCAATTCACAGATACAAAACCAGTCCAGCACATACCATCATCTGAGTGTATCAACATTATAAAAGATAATGGAGAGCTCCTTGTTCTAATATAGTCAGAATTTCCATATGGCCTGGCATAAAATGTTATGAAAGAATCTGAGAATCAGGAATAACAAATATTGCTAGACAGGAAATAAAGAATAAATGTAATTTTGTTATTCTGACACAAGCTAATGATGGTGTCTCTCACGGTTAATGCACATTATGTTTCTTGTTGCAAAGCCAGTTGGAGAAACACTGGTGCTGGGATTAAACAGCTCCACATAAAATGACATATCTCACAAGATCTGATAAATTCAACTTGGAAAAAATCTGACAAAGATAAATTCTGCCAATATTTCATTTGAACAAATGGGAAATAAAATATCCATCTTGCATTTGAAAAGATTTTCTATAAAAAAATAAAGCTTTGTCTTCAAAAGCTATGTTGTGCTATATCATACCTTATAATTAGAAAAAAATCTGAAATTGAAACATAGTTTGTGTAGATAAAGTATTTTAGGTAAGCCAAATGATTCTTCTTCTGTAATTTTCCTTTGTAGACAATTTCAAAATAAAAGCCCATGCAAGACAACATATAGCATAATGATAAAAGAACTGTGGAGTGAGAATTGAAAAGGGAAAAATATTAGACATACTAGAAGAAAAATAACAATGTGTTGCTGCAGTCAAATAATATTAAGGTGCAATGAAAAATTGACAGGAGTAGTATCAAGACCAGTGTTAGATGACAAGCAGCTGCTAAGAGGGGCAGGTTTGACAGAGGGAGAAACTGGTTTATGAAGAAGTGAGATTGGTTCCTCAATGTAAAGCACATCAGAAGACGGAGGAGGACATTACTGACTTCTTCAGATGCCAACCTGTTCACCCAAGCATCTCAGCTCCAGGCTCTAAGTCCAGCTCTGCCTGTCAGTGCTGCTGTCTTGATGGCTTTGATGAGCATTAAGTGCACTCCAAAACAAAAAGCAGTACTGGTAGGTTTAAAACAAGAGATTAGTTTACTGACATATTTTACCCAACAGATCTCTTCTTTCTCTTCCTTTCCTGTCTACAATTTCTCTGCAGAATTATTTTGTTATACATTTTTGTATCAACCTCTACATATAAAATACAGGAAATGTCCTTTTTCATGATGTTGTGGCTAAAAAAACCTGTAGCTTCAGCTTAGATTCACCTGCTGAGCAAATTCCCTTTCTAAATCTGCAGAACAGCAGCAACAAAAAGGTCTTGGAACTCATCAGCATAGGGGACAGTTTAATTACAGTCTTGGGAGTAATTAAAAGTAAGAAAATTAAAATGTTCCATATAGAAAGCATGAGGCCTCTCTTTGGGTTTCATAGAAGAGTTTCAACTGCTTAGGAAGGGTTATGATTTAACATCCAAACCATGAGGAGTTCGTTCGTCAGTGTTGTGCTGTCACATGAAGGGTTGCTTCCTTCAGTAGGCCAGCAGTAGCCCAAACTGCTACACAACCAAAGTGCATTGAGATCTTGATATAAGCTCTGTGTAAGATTGGTAAGATTTTCCTGATTTTCCATGTTCTATTCAGAGCAAGCTGGGGTCCCGTGCATGCAGGTTGACTCATCCCACAAGTTAAAGAAGGGAAAAAGCAATTACAGGGGATTGTTGTTCCCAGCTCTGCAGAACATACATGGAAAATCATGTCCTGAGCATTGCAACTCACGTCCTGAATCTATGGACAGGGCAAAGTAATTTAATTTCACTCAGACCCTAGACATTGCAGTTACTATTTACAGCATTTTGATCTGTGCTTCCCCACCAGTCTATCAGCATTAAATAAATGGTTTCTCATCATGATGGTGCCTTCTGACAGGAAGGATGGTGCTGAAGGGACTGACATCACCTCTCCTTACTCTGCAACATAGGTCATTTGCCCATCGTATTCATTCTTCTGGAAAAAATTATAACCAGCAGGTCCCATTCCAGACTGTTTTGGGAGTTTTTCCTTACCCAGGTTATATTCTGAACATGAACTGGATAAACTCAGTCAATGCAAAAAAGGCTCATTGATGTCAAATTGCTGGTTCCTAATCCCAGATGTGTCATGCTCAGTTAGTGAATAACAGAGTGTCAAATAAAGCAATAAATCTTCTTACTTGCTGACTGCTGTGCAGACCTGTCATGCAAACACACTCACATGCTCACTAATTCTGCTTGATGAGTGAGGTTGGCTGCATCTCCATCGTTTCCAGAGGCCAGTAGAGAGGTGCAAACATATTGAGTTGGGATGAATGCTGGATCAGTATCCCTTTCTCAGCACCTTGAGGCCATTGTTGGAAATTTGACAGCAATGTGCCATGGAAACACTGTCAATTTTAAGCTTGATTTCAGCAAGGCTGTTCATGGTGCAAGGTGGCGCCTAGAGCAAGAAGGAATAGTACAGATGGGTTGTGTGTTTGCTAAATAATTGACATTGTTCTCACTTCTTAGCAAGCACTCATGCTGAGGGACACTGGAGTGCTCTGGGCAGAGGGTAGTGATTGATAGGGCTCAGAGAGGAACTCCAGTATGCACCACAATGAGTCTCTCATTCATGTTCGGATGAACTCTTCTGAAATAAAAGTGAACCCAGTATTTAGGGCCAACCAATTTTTGAGGACTGTTGAATCCTGTATAAGAAAGCCGAGGCAGCCTATAGGGATGTTAGGCAAAAGACACTGATTCACTCCAGACAAAAGGCTGCCAGAGAGGTCTCTGGGTAGAAGTGTGAGAGCAAGGAATCTTAAATACCTTGGGGGACATTTCAGTGGGAAGGCAAAGGCAAGGGATCAAACCCCAACAGGCTGTTGCACATTCTGTATTGCTGTTGATCCCCAGTTGATAGTGGACTGCCTGGATTCAGAATGATATAAACTTCTGCTATCCAAACTCCAAGGCTGGTTGTGTTAGGGCTGCCAATTGAGAGATTTCAAAGACCTGTCTTACATTACGCAAGGACACTGGGTATCAGAGTTGAAAACCATTAAAAAATTAGACCAAACTTTTTCTACTGTAATGTGTAGGCAGATGTTCATGTAGACAGATCAGTATGAGTCATCATCAAGAGACAAAACTTAAGTTTTAACAACTGCTGTTTGCTTAAGCCCATTGTTGCACTGGGTTTTGCCTGTGTTGATGCCTGTGTGTGGTAGCTGGGCTATACTCCATGTATTTCAATGAAGAATGTTGGACTTGCCCCACATTATACTTTGCTCCTCTGTTCAGTTTGGGTAAATTATACTGAAGACTCATCATCTCCCTTTTCCAGTTTTCCATGCCCTGAGTCAATTTAACCTAGAGTGCACAAGGATTTTACTTTCAAATAGTGACTGTAGCTACCATTCAGGAAAGCACTTGACTCCATGCCTCATTTTAAACCTTTGTTTTAAAAATTACTCCATCAAGACGTCGGTGCATGCATCTAAACTGGAACAGAAGAGGGAACCTCGCTTGGAGGGGCTCAGCACAACTGCACCCTTTGGCCAGCATCAGTGGTGTTGGAGAGTTTGAGCAGCCTGCTGGTCACTTGTGATGTGTCTGGTAGACTGTGGGTGGCTTCTGCTGTTAATGATGGCACAAGGAGAAGAGAGGCAGCAAGGCAACCATGCAAGACCTGTGTTTGTCCCTGCAAGCATTTTCAACATGGCTATCTCCCCTAACTCAAATATTCTGTCACTTTAAAGGAGGTAAAGAGGGAAAATAGGAGGTAAAAATGGGGAAGTGCAGCAAAGGCTTTGATTGGTCTGAGGCATAAAACTGGATTATAATGTCATTTACTAACTGACAGATCATTTAGTGTCCTGGAAGAGTCTTGTTTTCACACTGCTGAAGCTCTCACAGGGGAATTCTGTGTGGGCTCCTTATTGTCAGAGCTATTTTTCACCCAATTTGTTTCCAAATGATGTCTAACCTGAGGTCTTCCCACTGAGAGGGCTTTAAGCGATGATTAATGAGAAGTGTTTTGCCAGACCCACCTGGGGAATGGCCCATCTGTGAACTCAGGTAAGATGGAGCTGCCTACAAGGCACTGGCTTGTGAATGGCAAGCAGCTTCCCATGGCTTGAGGCATAGCTCACAGCAAAAGCAAGGTGTTCACTGTTTGCATCTCAGTGATTCATAAAAGGACTGGAGATAAATGTCACTCACTCTATCATTAACATTTAGTTTGAAGAAACAATCACGCCCTCTGGGGACTGATCCTTCCTGTGTTCCATATTCAATTATATTATGCATTCAGCATATGTACAGCACCTACCTGGGACACGTTTGAAGTGGCCTAAGATCACCAGACATGCTAAGTCTACTTAAAGATGGTAAGTTAAAGCAGGCGCATCTTCACATGTCCACCCGGCTCTCAAATACTTTCTCATTTGAGCTACAAGTTCTTGTCCCTTCCTTTCAGTGATGATTCTGCGTACAGCTATACATTCACCCCTACCTGTATTGGCAGCATGGTAAATCAATTGGGAAAAGAGTATTTTTTAGTCTATATTCATTCTGGCGATTGGACAGTTTTGTTCTGCCAGAAAATCCAATTATCCCTGACCTCCAAAATGGAGATCTTTTCAGACTTGAGCCTCTTAGTTACATATAGATGGGACAACCTTATCTTTTACCTTCCTGAGAGACTTCTCTTGTGCATAACATCACTAATAGTAAACGTGAATTTCTTTGGTAGTTGCCTAAAATGATCATTAAAATGCTCACATAAAAGTGAAGAAGCCCTGAAAATTTGGTATCTATCTGTATTTATGAGGCTGAAATCTGAACATATTTCTTACAGAATAATTTCTCTTCCCTGATTTATGTGGAAGCTCCAGGCTCAGTCATCATCTGGAAATACATTCCTATACAGTCTGTGTCATTTAAATGCAGCATCCTACTGTCCCGTCTGTCAAGACCAAAACATAATGGGTCCAACTGTCTATGAATAAAACAGACTGTTTGTAGGGAATATTTATAGCCGATAAAGAGCAAGCGTTTATATTGGCAAAAGCCATCCTTCTTGTAAATAGCTAGAGGCTCCTGACATCCCCTGACTTTCAGCAGCACTTATTCTGTTGAATGCGGATCAAAAACATTCCTCACTCATGGCTTGGCAAGAGGAGTTTGACAACGGTTTTCTAACCAACTGTTGTGACACCAGCAGTGCATTTTGCCTGAAATTTCACCTGCAAAGCAATCTCTCACTTTCTTTAACTACTTCTCATGCCAACAACATGTTTACCGTGATTTAGATGTCTATTATACACATGAATGACTTGTCTGCTTAATTTCATCAAAAAAATGAACCCTCATAAGTGGCACAGATGCTGGTATGATGGTAATCAAATTAGTTTTTGGACAGGTTTATGGCCACTTGCTGTCAGTTAAGCTCTCTTTGGCTATCTTCACTCCTAATATAGTTTTGATGGTGATTAATGGCTCCATTAATACACTGTTTGTGCTGTGATAGACACCACATTATGGTCGTGTTTGCTGACCACAGCTGAGCATGTATTTTTGTAAACTCAGTTTTGAAGAAAATATTAGTCATATTTAATATGTCACTGTTATGTATTGCCATGCAGAGGTCACATGGAGAGGCCTTGCCCTTCCACTTTCCTCACTATGGATGAGCTTCTGGGCTGCTAAGAGAGGCAGGAGACCCATGAAGAATGTGTTTGGGTTAAATGTTCATCAAGTTTCCTCATGCTGGGAACACGCCAAGGGTGATGATTTTTTTCTGCTGTGCTACTCATCTTCCTTTTCTCTCTTGCGTCTTCCAATCTTAATTTCTTTGTCTTGAGATCCAGGGAAGATGGCTATTTTTTCTTTTTTTTTTTTTTTTCGGGGGGGGTGGGTGGGGTGGGGTTGGTTTGTTGGTTTTGTTTTTTTTTTTTCCTTGTTTTTTTTCCCCTTTCCTAGATCTGACCTCTCTCTGCTTATTTTAACATCCTCCTCAATTCTTCCCTTTCACAGGCTTTTCTGAGCTCTTCACAATCAACAAGTGAGTCTGGCCAAACCATTTTTAAGTAATTTTCACGTATTTCCACTCTACCACTGACTCTATGGAAATAGGGTAGAAACTGATACTTTGTTTGGAGGATATAACATAATAAATTGTTGGTCACATTAGTGATGGACAAATTACACCTGGAAGGAGACTGTGAGGGGTAAAAACTGCTACTGAATTTCTCACTATACATACAGGAACACAGTACAATAGCAGTGTCTGGGTGAAGTTCTGATATTAAAAAAAGCTGTATCTTTTTTTTAACCTAAGTGTCATTGTGGAACAGACATTGCTTGGAAACAGTGCTGTAGACCCTGGCATTTTGCCATCCACCCCCACATCCCTGCATACCCACAGAAGCACACATGTATACTCTCAAACTATTTGATGCAAATGAAATAGTGCATAACACTGGAACAAACCCACAAACTTCTTCTTTTTTTCAATCAGTGAGAAACAGAAAGAAAATTATGACCGTGGAAAGAGACAAATGGACATATTTGCACTAGTTTTTTTAAGTATTTGGAGTAATATGGGGGGGGTGTTTTGTTTGTTTTGTTTTCCTCCTGTAATTAAGCCTAGTTTCTTTCCAACCGTATTTGATTTTTATGTTCATCTGTGCACTTGCCTAAACCCCACCCACTTGCTCCTCTGCAAATATTTATTATGCAAATGGTTTGTTTTGAATTGGGTGATCTGAGCAGCTGCCCATTTCTACCTAACTGTTCTTTGGGAAAATTGCAGACTAGCTGGGTAACATATTATTGAACTAGTTAAATAGCTATGATTGGTGTTGAATTGTTATAAATGCTCCTTGTAGAGTTCTATTTTCCAGTAGTGATGTTTAGAGTTTTTCTGCCTACAGTTATCTCTAACCATATTCCCTTGTCAGGCCAGCACCTATGACTCTCTAGCTTTTGTCCTGTAAGCAATGGCTCTCCCCACTTTCTTTAAATCCAATACATTTTCCATAATATTCCTTTACACAGTCAACCAGGGTCCCACTGATCACTAAAATTGTTTTGAACTTCTATTGATTTTATCTTCTGATAATGAAAATCTTTATTAAAAGCTGTTACTAAATGTCCCTTCCATTACAGATTCTGAATCCTGTCTGGCCTACCTTAAAATATATGCTTCGTTTCCTGATGAGTCCAAGAGAAAAAACACGGAAAAAATTGAGAACTTCTATGCTTGGAAGAGACAGAATCGAGGAGTGCAATGGGATAGCTTGCACAATTGGAGCACAGAAAAGGCTCCAGATAAGACAGTCAAGAAGGGAGAAATATTAAAGTCATGCAGAGATGACTCATTTCATCCACTCATATTAAAGGTAACCTAAGAGATTATTGAGTCTCTTTTGCATACCAACACACAGTTCAGCACATACTCAAACGTGCATACATATGCATAGACACACGTGCTTGTGCACGTATGCACTTACATATACATACACACAGTTTCTACTGGACAACTACCTCGTGGACTTTCTTGAACCATTCTACCACCTCATTCCCTCTTCCTTTATTCTTCCTTAACTTTTGCTAAAGTAGCCAAATACTTCCTCATTTTCTTCTAAATACTGCATAAAATCATACTTCTGATACAGCACTGTTATGAAATCAGGTAAAACAATCAGAAACCAAAGTTATTTCACAGGCCATTTTTTGTTATCCTGCTATGCTAATGATTCTCCCTGTTCATTACCTGCCATACATGCAGACCTGTTGTGAGACCTTTATTAACTTGTTTTTTAAAAAAGTGAGAAAGGTCTTGTTCTTCTTCGCTGCAATGAGGTTTTCTTCCCGCTTTCCTTCCCTTGGCCCTGTAATAGATATTATTGGTGTATTGTAAAATCACTTCTTTTGCACAAGAACAAAATTTTTCATTCTATTACAGTCTCAGCTATGAAAATCAATGTTGCTTCAGTGCAATAAGACAAGTCGTGATACTGTTTGGGAGTGAAATCTGAACAGGCCATATGTGTATGAATATAACAGAAAAAAGGCTTTTGTGACATTTTAATGAAGTGATTAAATACAACCAACATTTAACCATTTCTGAATAATTCCCTTTGGGTTACATCCTGCATATCACAAATAACAAAACCACCAATAGTTCAGAATTCACAGTTCCTGTGGGAATATGTAAGTTAGCTTACCTTACTTTACCTGATTGGGTACAATAAGTAGTGACCTTTTTGGTCACTATATTTACTTCTTCTTTCAGCTTTTCAGTGAAGAACTTATACATGTTACATATACATATATACAATGCAGACGTCGATGCACACAGATGTTAACAAATGTAGTTACATACTTCTACTCATAAACTCCTTCATAAAAAAAAATCAGTAAACTCATATTTACTGATGTCTGTTGTCACTCCATATAAAAAGACTGGCTGATGGGATAGAATATCCCCATATAATCAGATACTTAAGAATTTGCCGATACTTAAAATGTAGCTAAAACTACACAGAGATATATACCCATGTTTACGGGTAGGTATACACATGTCTGGAGAAAAAAAAGCCCAATTGTTTCTTGACACAGATGCATATAATATGAACATGGAAAAATCTGCAACCCCCATCTACCTTGCCTGTCCAAGGTGACAGTACAAAGAATTCCTGGCACTGTTATCATTGTCAAAAGCTGGTGAGATGGTTTATTTGAAGCAGTTCAGAATCTGCCTGATGTCTCCACAGCTTTCTGCATTACACATGCACATTCACATGCACACATAACATAGCTTTGTGGAAAGGGGTGTTTTAGGGTTATTTTAGGAGAATGGGATGAGAAAAAAAAAAAAGAAAAAAACCAGTAAACAAATCACACCACATCATAACCAACTGTGGATGTTTTGAGTCCTCAGAAAAAATGCTGTTTCTCCCCAAAGACACCCAAATCCAGTGGCCTTGTGTGTGAGTGTGCTGGAAACTGGCATTGCTGGCAGGCACACTAGTGATTCCCTTCCAGGCTTAACTAGTGAGCTCTGCAATCCTGCATTCTGAAACCCAGATGGAGCACCTCCACCTGGCACAGAACACATATCTGTGGTCTCACTGTGGGAAGCTCCCAGATTCATGCAATGGAAGATGGAATAGAAGCGTTAGATGGTTTAGTTTGACCCCTGCCCCCAGGACCTCCTATTTCATGTGGTTATTCTCCTACCCAACCAAATCACTCTGCCCAAGCCGATCTCAGCTTGTGTTTGGCTAAAGCTTGGTTGTTGTCCAACGTCATGGAGTACCACTTAAAATCTGAGACAAAAACCTTCTCTTTTGGGATACAGATTCAGCAATACATGGGGAAACAGGCATCCAAATTACCAGTGGTAGATGTCACTTTAAAATCAGGCCTTCCCAAGCATCCAAAGTGTCCAATTAAGACACACAGATAAAAACTCACAGGTTCTTTGAAGTGTGTATTTCAATAATGGAGAAAATGTAATAAGTGAGTAAGTCATGAACATGTCAACTAACTTCATTTAGAGACTGGTCAATTTTTCCCACTAACATAGCTTTTCAATGGAAAACCACTGGTTTCGACTATACATCTGTGAAAAGTGTTTTATTTCTCTGGATTTTGTCCAGTTTTTAATAAAACTTTTTACATGAGCACAGACTAATTTTTAGGCCTCAATACTCAGTTTCACAAAGGAGAAGAAATCAAAATCAATTCTTTGAGACTCAATGAATAAATTACTTATACTAAGTTGTTTTATTAACATTGATCTTTCCTCCACCCTGAACTATATGAACTACATGGAGTCCATTTAAAAGTAGAATAATTCAGTAATTCTTTTGACATCCCAGTGCCTTTGTTGTTATTCTGATGCACCCTTTGGTCACCTTTTTGCAGAATGGAAGAGATAGAAAATACTGCAACATAACCCTCTATCTCTCCCTTCTCGCATCCTAACTCCAGCGTTTGCCGGAGGCTGTTCCTGTACCTTGATGTCATTTTGGCATCTGAGTTGCACTACTGCTCTGTTATTTTTCTTAGTTGTACTCATCTTCCTTGCACTGGAAATCCTCCATCTCACTGAAGTTTCTATCTCACCAGGTCTGTGTGAGGTCAGCAGGCTTCATGGAACAGCACATCTCGCAGGATTTCACAAGAGGTAGTGGAGACACATTTAGTCTGTTTGCCATTCACTCTGCCACCACCTACCCCAGAGGAGGGGTGCAGCCTTACTACGGACTTCAATGCAGGGTGGAAATAGCACACCTAGGACAGGGCACCAGCTTCAGCTTCCGCTTGAGAACAAGACATGGCTAGTCTGTTGCTATGAATATTATGGAAAAAATAGGTCTGCACCTGTCTTTGCTTCATTTTTGCACATTCACAGGCTGTGGAAGGTTGTGATTCTTCTATTCTTCACTGCAGCACTAGCCAGATTTTCTTGTCTTGGAAGGGGGAAAAATCCTAAGTCTTCAGAAGTCAAGAATAACCTTGAAAGAGTTAAAGCACCATCATATTTACTGGAAAGGGTGGTGATATTGTTTGTGTGGCCATTTCAAACCATTTTTTCAGATTTTGTCAAAGTAAAATAATTTTCTATGATGAAACATGTTGTAAATGGATGGTGGGGCTGGGGGGAGGTGGAAGAGAGGGGAATCAAACTACATTTGGAAACAAAGCTTTAACTTCTGGCAACTAGACAATTAGGTTTTGCTACTTCTGTTGTTGGTCCTCGTGGTTTCATCTGTAATATGTATGGTGATTGTTTGCAGCCTGGCAACAGTGTGAAGTTGTGTGGGGGAGGGAAATCTCTAGCCCTTGTTAGCTGCGATCCAAACTTCAAAGGCTTTGGGGACATTGAGCAGACAGGTTTCAGCCGCTGTTAAGGCAGACATGGGAACAAAAGGGCTCCTTCCATTGCTGTGGAGCAGAGGTGACTTTTTGGCCCATTTTTGTTGTTGTTTTAATTTTGTCAGGGGAAGGGGGGTATGTAGAGGGGAAGGAAAGCTCCTGGCACCAGGGATGATGCTTTCTGCCCATGACTGCATGCCCTTCTCCTTTCCGCGTCAGAAGCAGATATGGGCATTTATGGCCCCATAAATCACGGGCTAAACCATACATGAGCAGCTGGTACATGTGCTAATAACTATAATTATTAATCATGTCGATTTCACACCCTTCAAATTTCCGTGCAGGGCTTTCTGCCGGAGAGGCAGCCCCGGCGCCTTGAGCTGCTTATGGTATGAAAATATGATGAGCTGATGGTCTTTGATGATTGTCCTATGACAGTATTGATCTCCCTACAATTAGGTTTGTGGGGTATCGCTACCCAACAAAAGTGGCTCTCCTTGCCTCCTGGTATATATCATTGTCACACATGCCCCATTGTTATGGAGGGGAGTGAATTACTTTCAGTATCCGTCCCAGTCTTTAGCTACTGGGTCACCATTATTCTAGCCTTATGTCAGTGTGAGGACATTTACTTTGATGTTTTCTTTTGTATCTTTCTTAGGGTGAAAGCATTTGACTATATAGAGCTGCCCCCCCCCAAAAAAAAGTCAGCGGTTCAGGTTGGGGTGCCTGCGAAATATTCCTTGCCAGCTACGGCCCTGGTTGGTGACTCTTTAGCCACCAAGAAGGACAGAAAGTGAAGCAATCCCCTCCAAGCCTCACTGCAATGGCTTATGCTTCCCACTGTAGGGTTTTTTCCTTGCTAACGCTTGGCTGTTTAGCAGAAGCACAGACAGTGCGATGCAACAATGCAGCAGAAACAGCTTTATGGGTGACATTGCTGGAGGACTGAACACAGTAGTAACAAAAATAACCTCCCTTGAAGCCAAATAACACTTTTGAGGCCAGTGGGAGCACCTCTCAGGCTAATCTGCTTGATAACATGACACTGTGGTGGCCAATCATCTCCCACTGGCCTGAACAAGGGCATGGGATTCTCCCCACTTGTTCTGAAATCTGCATGGCCCCCATCAGGCAGCTTCTAAATTGCTCCTGCTGTCTTTACAGCTGCTTCATTCCACTGACCCCTGGAAGGGCCCAGGGATTGTCAGGAAAAATTTCTATTAATCAGGCCCAAACAGACTGTTAACAATTTCACACTTTTTCTCCTGTCATTTCACACATTTAATGAATTTTGGGGTCTGCTACTTTCAAAACAGTTACACTCAAGGCCACAAAAAAATTAATTAAAACTATGTACAAAAATAAAATGCTGAGAAAAACAAACACACACACACACACACACATCCTGACTGACAGCAGCAGGACAGGGAGCACCTCTTCCAAAGCATTACTTAAATGGACCCAGAAGGGCTGAAGGGGAATGTGGTGCAATCCAGGCAGCAGATTCCTGCCTCGTCTGAGCCTGATCTTGCCCTGTGTTTTACAAGAGGAATTTTGCGTTTCACATCAGTGTGAATAAAAAGGCCAGGAGTCAGTTAGGGACAAAACACACAAATCTTGTTTGCTTCAGGGCTAATGCCCACTTGCAATTACCCAGGATTAAATAACAGCCCACTATGTTATAGGACTGCATGATCCCACAGCTGGTTAGTGTAAGGCCTCTGCTCTTTTTCGGGGGGGCATAAACAGCTCATGGCTGACAGTGATCAGGGGAGCCAAGGCTGAACTGCAAGTCTCACCTCCTAGACCATCACTTTTACTTCATCCAGTAATGCTGGATTCTGCTGGGAGGTGATGGCTGAGGAAGAACAAAAGCAATGTGAGAGCACAGCAGGCTTTGCAGGCATGTCTGATTTGAGCTTTTTCACTGTGAGGTTACAGACGTATTTTTACCTTGAGGCTGAATTTCACAATCCTTATGTTCTGCCTTGGTTGTGCTATGCAGGTCAGTGATCTCCATCTCCAGGTGTCTAAATCTACTGCAAGAGTTTACCTTTACAAAGGTCCTCAGAGAGGCCGAGAAAATGAGTTGAGTACTCATACCTCTGGACTGAGGACAAGAGAAGCACCTCCCCCGACTTCGGCATCTTCTCTAACCATATGAGACACAGTGCTCTTGAGATCTCCCCATGACATTCTGTACATCTCCTTTTTCCATTTTTCCCCTGCAAGTCCAACGCAGTGCGGGAAAGAAGCAGTAGAAAGGAGTATCAGCGTTAAACCACAAGAATAGTCATTTAGGATAGAAAGCAGTATAAATTGGTCAAACCTCTAACAAGTAAGATTATAATGCTTTTCACTGGACTTCCATTAGCAACTGTGGCCCGCCAGCATCACCATCTATGTGCCCATGTGTTCCCTTCTCCATGGTCTCTGCCTGCTGTTCTCTCCTTGTTACACAGGCACCACAAGGCTGGCATACACTACTCAGTGCACCCTGGACACCACCAGAGAAACAAGCATAGGGGTGAGTGGCCACACTGAGTGTGGGACATGATATCCCTAAGCCTTTATCAATTGCTACAGATTGTTGAATCTGCTGTGTCATTTGCCATGTAACAACATGGCAAATGGACTTAGCTAACCAGTGCAACCTGCACAGTAAAGTCTCAGTTCAATGTACTTGGCAGGTATGAGCAGATCAAGGTACTCTGAGTCCATCTGGAACCACTGGATCTATTTCATCATTGAGACAGCATGCAAGAGTACAGCTCAGGTTGAGGAATGCAGACCAGCAATGAGAGAAAATGCTTTCTTTCCCACAGAGTACCAGGGACTAGCAAGATTTTATTTTGTCTTGTGTTGATCAGTGTTCAGTACCTTAGACTCTACCCAATACCTCTGGATTTCCATTGTGGGAATACATGCTTTTTGAGATTTGTCATATCTCAGGGTACCACCTCTTTTGCTTGAAAAAAATGGCTATCCCTCTCAAACATCCAGCCCTTCACTAAGCAGTGGCCTGTCAGGACTGGAGTCAACAGAGGCTTAAATCCCTGCTCTGAATCAGCTACATGATCTCACACCTGTATTATTGCTCAATATATGCTCCAGCTCCTCTGTGCTACTGACAGTCTGAGCAAAGAACCTGTATGGTCACTCTAACCCCTTCATGACAAGTGTATCATGTGCTAAATCTGCGCTTTCCAATATTAGTGCTGAGATCACTTTTATTTTAGCTTAACTGAATTATTTGCCATCTCCTAATTCTTAGCATATTGGCCTGACAAAGTCTTTTCCTGGTCAGTCATCTATTGTAATCCCTTCATACCTCTACACAGGTACCCTTTATTTTACTTCCTGCATGATAGCTGTCTCTATCAAGGGCTGGGTGACCATGACTAAACTAGTAACTATGATCAGAGTGTGGGCTCAGGCACCCTCTCATGGTCACCCCCACTAGTTAGCAGTTAGTACCTGCCTCAGCAAAGCTCTCAGAGCTAGGCAATGCTTACCTAGGCAATGTTTAGAGGATAGTGTGAAGCACACATTGTCCCTGGAGGGTGCTGTGGAATAGGTCATGCAAGTCTGGGGAGAAGAGAGTTTAATCATATGGATGCAAACCTCACTGTACAGCTCAGTCCTGGAGCCAGAAGATGCAGTGATGATGTATTTCATTTGATATTGATGTTATCTGCAGTTCTCATATAAGCATATCCTATGCCTGCTACATGTAAACAACCTAGATCTCAGTTTCAGTCTGGAGAGTCATAGGAATTGCCCAGATATTCAATGACTCAGATAAATTATTCTACCTCGGCTTTACCAGATTAGTCTTATTTCTTCTAGTCTAGCCTATCTTCTTATTGCAGATGGATGGCAATATGGATACTCCCCCCAGATAGCAATTCCAACCCACTCCCCACTCCCTGACTTCCACCGACTGGACAGAACAAGAGTCCCTCTGGAAATCCCCTGGCACACAAAGAACAAATGAGGCCATGGTGATGAGCTGAGAGCACAACCCAAGTATCCGCACAGTTCAAGTTAGCAAAGATCAGCATCTCTCCATCAATGCATGTCCTGTGATAGACACCCTCTTCTGCACCATTCCCAATTTCTTAAATTCCTGTTGCAGGCCAAGGTAGTGGAGGTCTTTGCTTTGTGTTTCTTTTCAAGCTTCATCATTGCATTCAACCCAGCGCCCACATCTCTGCCCTCCCGAAGCACTCACTTTCTGAATATCCCAAATATCCTTGTGCTTGCTGATTACTTTGTACCATAAGTGACTCTTTTTAGAAGAATGTTCAGTATCCTTGACTAAACTTTTGAAATGTGTCGTTGAGGGATGGAAGAGTTTGGCTAAATTTACATTAGCCTGAAGTTAAGATGGTCATCCTAGTCCCTATCCATTTAGGCAGTGGAGAAAGCCAGAGCTCTCTGGAGGACTAGATAATGGTTCTCAGAGTGTCTAAAGTTAAACATAGTATATTTGGGTACTTTTGAACATTTATCTAAGCTACAGCGAATCCCCATTTGCTGAACATAACTTTATTGCCAATGTCTATAACAAACATGCCCCATAGTTGATTTTTTAAATAGAAAAGGCATCTATACATTATTCTTGCATGGATGAGAGTATTCCTGGAATGTGTTACAGATTTGCCTAGTGGTCTTTGTCTCACAGGCTGCAGTCTACTTCACACTCCTGCCACCCCAGATTTCTGATGCTGGTGTCTCTCTGCTACCACATACCGCAAAGTGGGGATTCAGATTTCTCTGGTAGAAAACTGTATATACTGCATTTCCACCAGTGGTCTGCCTGGTGCTCTTCCCTGGCAGCCTCCCTTCTAGGCTGAGGGAATTAAAGTGGGTTCATTTGTTCATTTTCTGTACTCCTGCCAAGACTTCTTGGTGCTATGTTATGGAGGAGTGGGGTGCCAGTGAGGTGCCAGTGTTAAATATTTTGCACAGATGAGACTAAATTTTTGTATCAGGAATCTTTTTGGGGTTGTGGGTTTGGGGTTTTTTTTGGGGGGAGGGGAGGTTATTAGGGTTTTGTCTGGTTGTGTTTGGGGGTCTTTGGGGTGATTTTGCTTGTGGTTTATTTTTGTTTAAATCAAACCCATTGTCTGAAAAGGGAAATTATTACATACAATTTTGTATGGGAGGGAAGTTTCTGAGTTGTAACTATGTAATTTCAGGACTTTCAGTTCTTGATTCTCAGTCCTTTCCTGTTCCCACATACTTGTTTGCTTTCTGTCTCTTCTCCACCTTCTTAATTTTTTCTAATACTTGTGGTGTTGCGAAGAGAAAAACAAAAGGAAGAAAAAATGGAAAAGAAATACTGGGGAGAAAAATAAAGCCAAGATTTTGGAACACAAACTTTGTCAGGCTTTCACTCTACACTTTTAAGAAGATAAAATCTCCTGACTTCAGGAGGCTTTGGGGAGGTGAATCAAAGTGTTTGTGCAGGAGGTGGGTCCCTCATTGCCACTCTTCGTCTCCACAGTACTAACTGTTCAGGTTCCTTAATAGCACTCATCTGTGTGTTATCCCAGCAGTGACAGTCACAGCATCAATGCTGCTCTCTTCTCTCTTCTAAATCTATTTTTTCACTTTCACCACGCAAATAAACAGAGAGTGCAATTAGACAGAAGTCATTCTCTACTTCTGAAGACTTTCCACTCTCCTCCCTAAAAAACGAGCCTGCTCCACTTGCCTGGGAGCACAGTTTCAGAAATTCTTGCACGGGAGCTGAGGCTCACAAACTGGGGCTGTCATTTCTATTTGCCCGCTGCTTCCGTGGGGTAGGAAACAACAAAACCCTGGAAGAAGGAGCAGGGCCGGGTGAATGGGTTTCCTGGAGGCTGGCTGGCCCCAGGGTGCAGTAGGTGTATAAAATGCCATTCAAGCGATTCAGGCCAAGAGGGTGCGGCGGACGGGCAAGGCTGCTCCCTTTGAAGATGCTTCTGTCGGGTTGGAAATACAGGAGAAAAGCACAGCTTCTTTCAGCTGTCCCCTTTTGTGTGCTTTCCCATACGAAACTATGTTGCCACCGCTGCTCTGCACTTTGTTATTATGACAGGAAAAAATGAATTTCTAATGAGGTATCTGTGCCAGCTGCAAGCACCTTGTGGATCTCCATGGCCCAGGAGCTTTTTCAGCCGCCCTTTGCTAAATGCTAACCAGCCTGGGGGAGGACAAGACTGTCAAAGCACAGCCCCTGTGAAAAACCCTTTTCTGTACAAATCCGAACAAACGGAAACACCCTGGTTTCCCTAATAAACTATGCTGTGACATATCCTCATTTCACAGTGATTGACTCCAGGGACAGAAAGGGCTCAGGAAGGCTTTGACAATGAGCAAGGAGTCCTGATTTTTAAAGGCAAGGAGTGGTACATTTAAAATTGATTGATACCCTCTGATTCCCAGTAGGCTTTTCATATGCAATGCAGAAAATGTTTTGCTCGGCCCCTAAAATGCAGCTGCATCTCCCAAGGCCTGTGTCAGCTCTCAGGAAAGCCACAGGAACACAACCACTTTGGAAAAGTCTGGAGAGAGGCTACCACATCCACCATCTGCTTCAAGCTGCTGGGCAGGCTGAGGGAGCTCACGGCTATTCCCAAGAGGATTTCAGCACCCAGTTCAGGGACTGAAGTTTTAGAAGGTGTTCGGATATTAGCACTGGCTTAGTCAAGCAGCACAGAAATGTCTTTGCTCTTTCATGGCTTAGTCCACACAATTAGCTCCCTGTCACTGCTCCTCATTGTACTTTTGGCAGTGCAGGGCCGCTGAGGCACTGATCACTGAGCAGTGCTTTCTCCAGCAGTGGTGGGGCAGTACTGCACCTGCTGATCAGGCACTTTCAGCCAGTGGTGTAGTGAATGGATCACTCCAGGTAGGGGAAACTGAGGGATTTGTAGGAGACCTATAGGTGAGTTTGAGACGGGTCTTCAAAGGAAACCACTGTATTTCCCTTCTCACAACAACATAAAGACACAATAAAGTTGGTGATGAGACTCTGCTGAAACACACTTTTCTGTCTTTCTCCAGGCAAAGGCACTGTATTTTTGCATGGATTAATCAGCAGTAGCCTGGGGCATTTACACAGTGAGTATCAACATTGTTCCTGACCTCATGAGGGCTTCCTCATGCTGAGATACTAAGCTCGAAGTACAACTGCCCTGTCACCAAATGGTCTTCAGTATCTCCACTGCCTTAAACCTCAAGAATCTTAGCAGGTCTGGTGCTGACTACTCATATCTTCTCCTTCTGCTCATGATGATGGACAGAAATAAATGATCAAGTGAGTGACTGACTGAGGGTAATGCCTCTGCAGGTGGTGATGACATTGATGGAGTATGATGGATGAGGGTGACAGGGTCCCACCCCACCCACTTGCTCATGTGCATGACAGAAGGTCCTGCAAGCCAGCCCCTCGATCTCTGAACAATGCCTCCAAGTACGTATTTGGAAGTGTAAAGACAATGGTTTTGGCTCCAGCAGTGATTGTGTTACAAGTTTGGGGGCATTTAATGAGTTGCTAATGTGAAAATAATTTTCTTTTCTGACTTCAGAATGGAAGGAGTAAAGACAGATGGCTCCAAATGCAGGGAAATGCAGCCATAGAATTGGTAATGGCTCTGCCAAGACTTGAAAGGCAGCTCATCAGGAAAAGAGGATGTTTCTGCCACTGTCAGAAATTGACAGAAACCCTCTGATTTTTTTCCTTCTCACCTCTCTAGTTGGGGCATTCCTGCCGTTCTTCACCAGGCATCATCAAACTGGTGATTGCTATTGCAAAGGCTAAGCTGCTGTTTCAAGTTGAAATGCATCCTGTAGAGGGGAGGGGAAGATGTTCCTGGCACATGCCAGAGATTGTTAATCCAGATACCAGGAGAAGTATCCAGTGATTGATCTTTGGATCTCAAGTGTCAAAAGAAAAAACTACAGCTCTCGGGTAACCAGAGGAGTAGCAAAAATGACAGCAAGGAATGTGTGTGTCTTGCATATTTTTTTTTTGGTGCAGATGGAAGTTAAGAGAGACATTTGGCATTTAAATGGGAACTGTCAGTTCCATCTCCACCATTTCATCTTTTCTAAGTCCTCCCACACAGACAAAAATTGCTAAAAAAATTCCCAGGAAAAAAAACCTCATATTTTTATAAATAAACACCACTGAAATCTTCATTCAGGGAAGAAAAGTTAATGTAGTTTAGTGTTAACTGCCATGGTTAAAAAGTAGACACATTTTTGGGGAGCAGTGAGCAGTGTATCCAAATTCATGGCTAATGACTGCAATAACAAATCTGGTAACATCCAGTTTCCGTGAGATACCAGGTCCTTGCCAGATATGAATGAGCAGAGCCACATGACAAATATTTTTTATTGTCAGTGTTCCTTTCAGGGGAACACTTTTTGGGCTGCCATTCCCCTTAAAACCCAGGGGCTGGATTTCAAACATAATGAGTAGTTTCCAGTGCCCAGTCCAACCTGACACAAGCAAAATGTGAAGTTGTATTCATTTTCAGAGAAGTGCTTAATGTTTTCTGAAACCCAGGTGTCAAGGTAAAAAGTGAGGTATCCAGAATAGCTGAAGGACTGGCAAATCTTGACAATGCCAAGGGCTAAAGAAACAAGCTCTGAAGTCCCACTCTGAAGTCCCACTCGTAAGTCCAGGAGAATTAACAGTTGCCATTAACAGATGCTTGAAAACTCCAAGCTCTATCCTCTCACTTTTGTTTACAGAAGCTCTCAGAGAAGAGATGAGGTCCTTTCTGCAGGGATGGGACAGTGGTGTCTCCACTTTCTCCAGCCACACAGAAGCCCACTCCAATCCAAAAGCACTGTAGCCACACTCACCCTGAGTACAAATACATGTTGATATCTACTGAACTACATGGTATATATTTCTTTTAAAAATATCCAAGACTGTTCTTATAATTCTGTCATCATTATATAGTTAAAAGTGTATGAGTTATCGCTATAGGTCTTCCTCGTCAAAGCATCTTTCTTCTCAGCCAAGGAGGACATGGGCAAATAGAGACAGGACTGCCTGCGCCTCTGCTTTTGGACAGGTTTGTCAGTATCTGTAAGATGCTTTAGCTGAGAAGAAGATTGATACTTGCTGAATATCCTCAGGGGCCATTCACATTATAATCCCTCTGCAGAGATGGGCCTTTGCCCATGGAACAACTCGAGAAGTCCTGTGCTGGGAGATGAAAAGATTACACAGGAGAGGCAACTCCCGTCTGCTGGAACTGAAACCACAGCTGGTCAGCATTGGAAAGGAGAAAGAGCAGAGCTGGTGTGGCAGTGCTGGAAATAGGGCAGGAGGAACCCCTTGCTCTGTGGCTTGCACTGGCAGTGATGGGGCCCACTCTTCAGCCATGAGTCCCTTAGAATAAACCACAGCAAACACGGCTCACAGACATATTCACCTTATTTTAAGTAGCAGTTATATTTAACTCTGTGACTGTCTTCTCTGCCACTTCTGGCTTACTGACCCTCTTTGCCCACCCACCAGACTCATTACCTAGCCAGGTTTGATTCCTGCACAAAACCTAATCCACAGCCATGTTGTCCCTCTGAGCCATGGCACGGCACAGAATGCTGCAGCTGGCAGCAGTGCTGGTGGCAGTGCTCTTAGTGGAGGCTTAGCTGCAAAGCTCTGTCTTGTCAAGCAAGTTTAGTATAAACAATTAGAGAGTTATAAGGTAATCCTATAAGGCTAGATCGTGGCCAGACTGGTCCGGGCACACAACACGTAAGAAGCATGAGAAGAATCTGCTTTGCTCCCTCTCTGGATTTGTGGCTCCTGTACTCTGGAGAGCAGTTTAAGACTTTCTCTGCAAAGCTCCTGGGGTAAACATTCCCATCCCATTCCCTCCTACCCACCGAGCCAGTAAAATCTTTGCAGCTGTAGAATTCTGTGGGGAAATACTCAGTACTTTGCAGAGCAGCATCCTTATTAAAGATCTCTGTGGAGACAACCACTAGTAATTTGATCCATTGCATGACTAGTTTTCACTAACTTGTTCATAGCTTAACAAAACAAAGTGCCATGAATCTAAGGCATACAAGTCATGGAAATGTTCCACATGAATGTAAACATTCCTTAAGCTGAGGAAAGGGGCTGTAGCATCACCAATTAGATATGTTGAATAGGCACTGACCAGCAGCCCCCGTCCTACTAATAGATGAGAGAGCCATGCTCCTGCTCCTGGGGAGCTCACTTGGCAGAGCTGGTCTCCAGAGAGCCAACGTCTACAAAGCGCTAACATCTGGTGCCCATTATTTCACCAGCTCTGTTGTGATTAGTCCATATGATAGGTCTGGCCAATTGCTACTGGTAAGGGATTGCTCCACTCCCTTCACCAGCCTCCTTGAGCTGTCACTTCTGGTTTGTGGCCCTTGCTAATTTGCCACCGCAATTTCCAATATTTGTTCAAATCCCACAAGGAAATCTCCCCGCCTTTCAGACAGAAGGGTAGCACTGATAATAAAAAGGGAAGGTTTATCAATTAACTCAAACTGCTCCATTGAATCAGGCTCAAACCCCCTCCTATTTCAATTATGTGAGACTCAAAAAATGCGCTGGAAAAACTTTTGCTCAAGCAAGCGTTTCGTGAGGGACCTGGTGGGATTTACCCAGACTTTAACAAGTTAGAGAAGAGGTTAAAAAAAGAAATCCTCCTGCTTCCCAAAGGCTTTTTCAGCCATTGTGATAGCTGGATTGTGTCCACCTGACAGAAAGGCTGCTCCTCAGAGGTGTAAGAGTGGGAATTGGGGCCTTCAGACAGAAGCTTCACCATAATTTTTCTATTCCTTTCTCTTTTGTTCCTTTGCCTGTTCATTCCCTTATTCATCCTTTCCTTCTTTTCTTTTTTCTTTTGTTTTCCAAATGCTACCTGCCTCAATAAAACACTTGCATTACTGTAGGAAACTTCCATTACACCCATTTCACATTAGTGGAAATAGACTAAAATGAGTAAGTCACTAGGGACCAGAATGGGAATTGCTGATTTACACAGACTTCTGCCCAAATACATGAAACTATTCAATAAATTAATCATATGGCTTTACACGTTGTGAAAATTCCTCGAGAAGATATGAAAAAGAAAACCTAGCACAAGCAGGCCTAAATAACTCACAACTATACAAGGATCCAATTTTAATTTTTGTTAACCAGCATGTAATGTTTGTTTGATTAAATAATTCCCATTCTTTCCCAATTTTTATTTAGTTTTTCTATAATTTTTTTAAAGGAATTTTGTGGTAAGGACAGAGCTTGACAAGGGGAGCTCCAGAAGTGAATTCATCAAAAGCTTTAACTCCAGGCAGTGTCTTGTCTTTGCAGCTTTATTACACATATAACTTCACTCCTGAAATGTTCAGTTCAGGGCATGTGTTTACCATCTTTATGCTCCATCATAAACTCATGCCTTTCAACAGTGGAAGATGTTTAAGCAAAAGTCAGAGGTAAAATGAGACAACACTCCATGCTTTTGTAGAGATGGCAGCGCTCCATTTTTCTTCTGCTGAAGTCCTTGCAGTGTGCAGGTGATAAGTGCCACTCAGCTGGAAGAGAAAGAAGCTACATGCTTTCCAAATGAGTCACAAAAGCATAAGCTACAAATCCCCTAAGATTTGTACAATCTTCCTGGACACTTTCAACATATGATTTGGTCTGTACCATCCAGTTCTCATTAACTAAGGATTTGACCTATGCTCTATCACCAATGGTCATGGCGAACATGGCATTTCCTTCTAATAGTCCTCTGAGGTAGCAAGGGTAATCTTGTTTGGTAGGTGTAGAAATTGGAGTAGAGAAGAGTTAAGTGAAATGACCAGCCTTGAGTGGGAAGTCATTGATCATATTACAGCCTCAGACTTCTCACTCTTGGTTTTGTGATCAAAATGCATAGCTTGCCTGAGTGAACACAACATGTATGTGCACACCCATGAATGTACACAGATGTACACATCATACACAGACAGCAAATTCTTGCGGTGTTTAGAGGCCAGTGAAACTAAAAAAGAGGCTTAACCACAGAGGGTGCCATATTCCAGATAATGACCCCCAGCAAAACATCTATTACCGTCAGCTGGTCTTGCAGGGATAGCAGGTCTCCTCTCCTTGTTCCTAATGATGGTCAACATGAGGCAGAGCAGTTTTGAGGAGAACCAACACAAAAGGATGTGCTCAAAATCCCTTGCTACACCTCTTGTGTTTCACATTTATCATGCCAGAAATTCTAACCTATAAAATGAGGCAGATTCAAAACTAGAGAAGAAGCCTGAATATAGTTTCACAAATTTAAGACATATTTAGCTGTGCTCCCTTTACGAGCAAGGCACTTTACTTTCCTATGTCAGTGCAATGACAGCTGCTCATGAAAGGTCTGGTGAAGGTCACAGAGAACTAATAAGGGTTAGCCACTTGTCTCACTTTCCTGAAGGGTTTGCTCTCCAATTCATGTTTATAGTCTTTCATCAGACTTTATAACATACCCAAACATTTTGGTCTTCCTTTGGAAGAGGGGAACCTTGGGGAACACAGGGAGAGACAATGAAGAAATATGGTTGTTTTGGAGAAGGATAGGAGAAGGATGCAGAGGAAGGGGTAATCAGAAAATTTAGAAAGGCTTCACATTTGTCTTACTCAGGGCAGAAGAAACTGGAGATGTGTGTTTGTTAGGAAAGTCACTCCACAGTGCAGCAGAGACTCTCCTGCCCCAGAGGACCATCTGTGGCCTCAGGTTCGTCTGACTTCTCAGTCCTCAGCCTGGCCCTGGAGTTGGCCCATGTTGCAGGACTCAGCCAATCGCTTTGCACCATCATTTTCTTTATGTTTAAAACACTGATGGTAATTTGTATTTACATAACCCCCAAGAAGCTGAAAAAGTGACTTATTTTTACAAAGGACCAACCAGAAAATTGCAATAAGCTAAGGTGGTGTAGTCTGAATTTTTTTATCTGCCTTCTTAGCTACAGAAATGGTCCTTTCTGGTATCACTAATGATCCTTTATGCTTCTTCAGAAATGTTCCTTGCCAGCTTGCAGAACAGTGGCTAGGCCCCTTTAAGAAGTCAGGAACAGAGGCCTACAGAAGGTCCATTTTACCATTTTACTAGAGTTTGGGCAGCTCTCACCTACTCTGAGCTCAGCTGCACCAAGCTAATTTCCATAAGCATCATGTGGTGTTACAGAAACCACATTTTGCCAAGCTGTCAACTGTACAGCCTTCTCTTTGCTAAACAGACTCCCATTAAAACTGTCTGCACAATTTGTCAGTTAAATGAGGTACAAGAGGGACGCTCTATTTGCCCCTAATTAGCTGTGCAGACTACCTTTGTCTGTTTGATTAAGTATTCACATTATCAATTTTGTTTAATCTGATTCATTTCACACACCTCCCCAGGGACTCAGCCCATACGGTTAACTAATCTCTGATATCATCTCTCATATCAGCCTGTGGTAGTCTCCCATGGCATGCCCTACCCACACACACACACACTGCTCACCAAAATCTTTGCTGGGGAAGATGCTTGCCCAATCCACAAAAACAATACTGTCTCCCTGGAGCTGAGGGCTTCTACCTTTAAGGGAAAACAGAAAAAGCCAGGACTGTGCTAGCTGTGTTTCCTGAGCACCTCTGCAGTGACTCTTTTTAATTTCAGAAGCTTTTCAGCTGCAGCTAGCTGACTCTGAAGAGATGTGATGTGTGTCCTGCACTAGCACACCTCTTCCCACTCCCCACAGATGCCTGCAGTACAACCTGCTCAACTCTTCAGCACATCTCTGACTTTGACAGGAGGCAACACCAGTGTCCCTATCATACAGTGAAATAATCCATAGTAATGGAGGATGGACTGAAACTGGGAGGACCTACCCAGTCCACTGTCATTTAAGAGAGAAAAGGAACCACATATATTAAAAGATGATCCCTTTACAAGTCTGCAAGGTTGTGACTAACTGCAGCTTTGAGAGAACACAGCCCATTTTAAGAGGCAGAAAGATTTGCCTGAAAAGATATGGACCAAATAGATGCTCTCAAAGCCACTTTTGTGGTTTTTCTCAAAGCACCACTGCAAATCCTGAGGAGAAGCAAACAGACCTGAGCACAGACCAGAAAATGGCTTAGGATGAAGAAGTATTGCTTCATCTTCAGTGGGTGGGTTATTTCACCACGAAATTTGATGCCCATCTGCATGGAAACTGAGTACATTCCCATGCACATGCCTGACTACACACATATATACGCTTGCATGCATATTAGCATAAGTACTGTAGAAAATATTTCCAGCAAAATTTTTAAACCCTCTAAATTTGAGATTTTGTTACTCTGTCTTTTGTCTTAATTTTTCTTAGAAGATGATCGTCTCAGTGTTGCTACTAGTCACACTTCCAATGAAAATAAAGCTTTCTTAATTTTACAGTGACAAGTTTTACCTGAACAAAGTATAATTTTTGCGACTAGACGGCATACAAACCCTGCCCCACCCTTCACATGCTTTTGGTTTGTTTCAGTGTGGAAGAGTATGACTGCTAATATTTTCCAGAATTATAATTTCTTATTTCTCTGTTTTAAATGAAGAGTGGGATGCAACTTGATTTTCAGCAGGTCTACTATCCCCAAATTTCTTTCCCTGTGCTACTAATATTGCATACATGGCAAGAGTATAAAAGCGAGGAGATGTACTCAACAGTAAGTGCCACCCTTCCTTGGGGCAGATTTTCACAAGGCAGTATATGGAAAAGACCTTTGCTACCTCTGATCTGGTTCCTGCCTTGAGGTAAACACTGTCAGGCAGAATACAAGTAGACAAACATTGCTGTTGCTGTTACACTGCTCAGAACTCCCAATGCTCCATGTACTGACATTGGCATTAGAAAACAATTTTAAATGGACACTACAATATGAAAATCTGTAAAATAACATAGATTGGAAAAGTAATGTAATTGAGTTTCATTAATATAATTCAAAGAAGTTTATTTTACAAATCCCCTCCAAGAGTGGTTTATAGCTGAAAAACTACTCAAAATGCTTTGCAAAGAATCTTGCCCTTTACTGTTCAAATTGTTATTTTCAAGATAATGAACTGTTTTATGATTAATGCAAAAACTTAACACCAAGATTAAATCTGGTGAATTACTTGACTGCTCTTCCCTGCATTAAACTTCAGTGAACAGATACAGCTCAGTGTACTTTAGACCAGCAAAGAACATCTGGCTTTTGGTGCTAATAAAATAAGATTTAATTGCTTTTTTATAATTTGGAAAGAAGAAAGCCTTACAAAAAATTTTGGCTTTGTTATTCCTATTTCTACAGATCTTCGAAGAAACAAAGCAAGTTTTGAGCAATAACTGTGACGTGTTCCGTATTTCTTTTGCAATTCTGAGATTAGCTCAGTTCGTTAGAACATGGTGCTAATAACAGCAAGGTCATGGATTTGATCCCCATATGGGCTATTTGCTTAAGATTTGGACTTCATGATCCTTGTGGGTCCCTTCCAGCTCAGAACATTCTTTGATTCTGAGATTCTCTGAAGAGAAAAAATGGTGTGAAATGTAAATCAAAAACCCAAATTGAGAAAGCATCCATATTTGGAAGACTATTTCAGTATATGTTTGAAGTTAAATGCAGCATAAATACTGTCCTGAACTACAACGATAATGAGCAAGTATTTAGTTCAGTGCGTAAACAGGCCCAAAGATAGAAAGCTGAAGAAATTATGTGGTGAAGGAGTAATAGTTAATCCTTTAATTAATATTTAAATTAATTTTTCCCCAGCATCTACACCAAGAAATTGAGATAGTAACTATTTCTGTTGTATGTTAGGACTTCCCCATACTCATTAATTTCTGTTCTGTGATGCCATTCAGTATCAATACTTATGCCATAAATTTTGTACCAATCAAATGAGTCATTCTGCATAGACAGAGCATTAATTAAGTGGCATTGAGTATGAGAGGGTGTAGTTTTACTCCCAGTTGTACCAGTCAGGTTAAGAAGTACAACCAGTTAGGAAAGAGTGACTAGACAGGAGTGTTCAAGGCATCTGTGTACCAAGGAGGAAACATGAAAAGTATTTTCACAGAAGGAAAGAAGATATACGTGCTTACATTGGTGGAGGATTGAGTTTGAAAAGTAAGAACTTTTAGATGAAAAAGGATGAATGGAAATTACAAAAACAGATGTCTAATTCCCTTAACTGTGACCTGCCCTGTGCAAACATCTTTGCATACATCTGAGGAAAGACTTCCAGTTTCTTGAAGAATTAACAGTAGCATAAAAATAATTTTCATCATGGTTATTCAACAGTAATGACAATTATAGAGGAGGAGTACTGAGGAGACTGAATCATGGCCCACAAATCTTTGGCATCAATGTTGTAGAAATACAAGGCTGTGGGTGAATCAATGCATCGAGAGCGCATCTCCTGCTTACAGCCTCCTAACTCATTGTCACATCAAGTGACACTTTGGCCTAATGAAGATGAGTATCGATAGCTGGCTTTACTATGGGGTTGTTTTGAGCTCTGTGCTCACTAAAATATATGTTTCCTGGTTTTTTGATGAATGGAGCAAGAACTTCCTGAGCCAGCCAAGTGGGAGATATTGAAATGCATAATCTATGGCATGGTCAGTCAACATGCAAGAGCACTTGTGACAGAAGAAGCAGTCTGGGACTGTAAAATATTAACAGCCCCAAATCATCTTGAACCTTACGCTGTTGTCAAAAAAAGGAAAGATTGCAGGTGTTAATGCTAAGATCGTATCTGGAACTTCACTATCACAGGTATGTACTTAGACATACTTAAAACCGTTACAGACATGTACAGAACCCTTCACAAGTACTGTTCTCAGATTAGTCAGTGAAATGTGAGACATGAAGGAGAATATTTCCATGAAAATAGAAAAAAAACCAGCCAAGCAATCCCTGAAACACACTTTAAAATTAATTGAAAGCATCAGACCTTGGTTTATTACAGTCAAATACTTGGATAATAATAATGCCTATATTCAGAAAATTACTGCAAAACACAAGTTCTGGAAAGTACTTATATCACATTCATCCTTATCCAAGTCATACTGTGGACACAGTGAAGGAGAGTGCTACTTTCCTTTCTCAGTGCCCTTAGTCTCTGTTGTTGAGCGTTCTGTTTGCTGAGGATGATTTGCCTTCAGGAGTCTTTCCCACAGAAATATTTGCAGAATGAGGCTGATAATTTCCTAAACTTCCTTCAGCTTCCTATTCTACTGCTGCTCTCAGTTGGACAGATGAAAGTGGGGCAAGGTGTAATAAATCTGTGTACAGGAGGTTATCTACTCAATTACATTATGAGTCTGGACATTCACATCGGGTCGTAGTGAAGGAAGACATGTCAAGTTAAAAGCTCAGAACATCATTAACTAGCATCCTGTAACTGAATTGATGAGAGTGGAGGGAAAGACAGGTGCACATAATGGGACAAGTTGTCAGGTCAGGGGTCAAGCACTAATACAAATTATTCCATCAAATCTGAGGCAAAAAGAGAAAATGAGATATTTTGACCACTTGATGACTTTTGAGGGGATTTGGGTCAAATTTTAGGGAGGGTAAGAGGTATCAGACCTGATTTGCTATGAAATTCATGAGTTGCTCTGTTGCTTTTGCTATTTCCAAGAAATGGTGGTAACTCTGGGGGAATGCACTCATGGTTACTTAGCACAGTCAGAGCCTTTCACTGGCATGTCGCTGTCTCCGAAGCTTTGCCAAAAGTCAGAAGGGTCCAGTGATGATCACCAAGTGTCTGACAGGCCTTGGCAAGTTCCCCTAATTAACTTGAAGGCCCTTGCAAAGCCTCTGTGCCTCATAATGAGTCCAGTCAACATTTAAAGCCATGTTGTGAAGCAGATCTCCTCAGTCCCCAAAGGGATTCCTGTTAATCTCCTCAGGCCCGCCAAGATCTTCAGCTGGAAAGACTCGAACAGAGGGCAAATGCTGTGAGGAATTTCTAATCCTTAATGGGATTCTTGCAGGGACCTGAGCCAGATCTGGTCAGGTTAACAGGGTTTGTGAAGGCCCCAAGGGTAGCTCGGGGAAGAAAAAAAAAAAAAAAAGGAAAAAACCAAACTTTGATTCCAGTTTTAGCAAGAGGGAGCCCAAGATATGCTAATTAACACAGCTGCTATCAAGGATGTAATCTAATTTACATACTTGGTAGTGAATAAATGCTCCCATATGGCAAAGTACCAGCATTTTTCCTTGACAACTTTATCAAAAAGCTAATGGAATTTTCATGCAACAGAAAACTTTTTCCATCTTGACTAAAGATAACAAATAGTAAAGGAAGTGAGAGAAATGCAGGGGGAAAGATCACCTTCAGTCAAAGCAGATATTAGCAAGCAAGAAACTATGTTTAAATATTTTGCTAATGGAGTGGTAGGGAAACTCAGAAATGGTCTACAATGTTCCCCAACTAGCTTTAGTTATTTCCTCACCTTCTTGTCCAAAGCAAATCCATGAAATGGCCTTACGCTTGTTCATCCTGTACATCCACCACTGCCAACTTGAGGCAGATGCTCAAATGCTCAGGTGCCCAAAATGAGCCAGATGCTCAGATGCTGTAATACTGGACTTCCTGATGCGTGTAAGCCCACAAATCCATCCCTGCCTTCAGAGTCCTGGACTAGCACATGATTCATAGTGCGTGGCAGCAGAGCTCCCCATAGTGCATGAGAGCATTGCAGACTGCCTCCACAGTCATGTCATCTTCCTGGTGCAGGGCATCTCTCTTAATCAAATTGGTGACTTCCAAAACCCTGTGCATACCTCCCATTCAACTAGAGGAACCACCTTCATTGACCATGGCAGCTGCTGTTGAAGATGACCTCGATGATGGGCCACACAATGGACCACACTGCTTTGAAGCAGCTCCTTTTTTTTTTGTTTGGACTAAACTGGACCTTTGTGTTGGAAATGTTTGTCTGATCAATCACAGGTTGACCACTGAAGTGGTCGCAGCGTTATCATTGGGCATCAGAGGTCTTAACCAAAATCAACAAGGTAACTTAAGACTGAAGATTCAGGGGAGCACTTTTGCCTAAGCATGAGTGCTTTTCACACTGAAACAGAAAGTAAGATGTAAAGTCACCTGACCAGGTACCTTCTCCAGCCTTTCAGACGTTTGTTGTACTTCCTGAAGAGAAAACAGAAATACTAGTTGTATGTTCTGAAAACATCCACAAAGCAAATTCTGCCCTCATGGACTTTCCCAAAAAGGATGCCCTCTTTTAGGAAGATGCTGATCTCTCAGGGATGTTCAACAGTCTTTTCTTTTGGGATCCTTGCCTGAAACAGGGCTACCTGAGAAATGACTACTTTGTTTGTTGTATAAGACCCTTCACTATGGTTCTAAAATAAGAAATTGGAAATATCAGGTATGTCTGTCATTCAGTTATTCATAGTCTATCTTTAAGAGGTTAAGGATATGAACTTCACACTCGTGTCCCATACATGCACAGACACAATAACGTACTTGGGCAAAACAAAACCAGGGCTAAATGACCTAGCAGGTAGTAGAGTAAACTGAGCTGGGTTTAACCATACCTATATAAGGAGCCATACAACTGCTTTTAGCCAGACTATAGAAATTTTCCTAACTAAAATGTAATAAGAATATTTATACATGTGCTTAACCTTAGATGTTCATGTTGTCTCGCTGAGACTTTATGCTTGAACACATTGCTGGTTGCAAGCCAGGGCACAAGGCAACTACTGAGGATCAAGCATAGTCTAGTCATCATTCTCCTCATTCAGTACTCATTCTGATCAGTCATGAAACAAATATTTCCATAATCCTCACTGGGCATCTGAGTGAAGATCTCATCACATTTTCAGGCAGGTAGCCTTATCTTGTCTAAGTTTTCTCTCCATTTTTCTCAGAAAAATCTTTGTAGTCAGAAGAGAAGAGAAACAGACTTATTCATACATGAAAAATCAAAATAAAAATTCAGTGTTGAAACTCAGAAGAAATGGAAAATTGCTATATAGTTACAGATTTTATGCAACAGGACCATGATTGGATATTTGATTTTCACCCTCGTAGATTGCATCTTCAATAGTCTTTGACAAATTTCTTTTGTTGAAATAGTTGAAATTTCATTACGATTCCAGTTAAGCAAAATTTTTGTGTCCCTTTTGTTCTGATTGGTTGTTGTCATTGGTGTTGTGCAGTTATTGTGTGAATTAGGTTTTGGTTATGAATATTCCAGAAAGTAGCTCAAAATGTTCATTGGAAACCAAAATTTGCACTGGAAGGAATGGATTAACAGGGAGGTACCAAGCTTCATGAAATTCAGTTACAGCAATATTTCATTTTTAGAAGACTGGTAGGTTTTATTTCAACAACATCTGAGATCTTAATTTTGACTTTCAACTATTGACTTATTTAGTACTTTTTATTTTTAACATCAGTTCAGTAACAAAAATATGGAAGTTGAAACAAAGCAATCCTGCATTTCATTTTAGATGGATCATTCTAATGTCTTCCAAAGCAGTTATAATTACTTTTTTGCAGCACTTAAATTTTTATTTTATCTATCTTTTTCTCACAGAGGATACATTTAGGATGAAAATGAATTCTTCAAAATTAGAATCTCTCTATGAAAAGGAAATTCTGAAAATGGGCTTTCTTTAAAACTCTTCTAGCAGGTCAGAGCTCGAGCAGCAAAATTACTGTCTGCAGTAACTGGCACTGATACAATCTGGCTTTCCACTGACAATGCAGGATTTTTTCTGCATAGGATTAAAACATCTATCGGCTTCCTGACATATGTGAAAACTGAAGTACTGGAATGCACTCTGTCACCAGATCCCTTTGAGAGCAGTGCCATGCAGTCATGAGTAACACCCATCCTCTCTGACAGGCAGTTGATGTGCCTGGAAGGGACCCCTGCCCTGGCTAAGGCAGGTGGAATGTGAGGCCAGTCACAACCCAGATCCTATTTACAGTTTTAAACAGAAGTTGCTCTACAGGCAGGAAGACCCTGACATAACTGCTATGGAGAGCTTTCAGCTCTGCTCCACAGACTCATCTTTAAGATTTCTGTTGAAATAAATCACTTGGGATTGTATCTGTGTGTTATTGAAGTGTGGGTGTCCACCAAGAAGGTAATGACCGCTTCTACAAGTTGTTATAAAGCTTCCAGAACAGTCTTCTGTCTAAGGTGGTGGGGACAGAAGTATTTGGTCTCTGTAACCATTGTTTCCTCTTTCTTCTATCTCTCCCATTTGCTGTTGCTGGGAGAAGACTGCAGTCACAGTGGACTCGAGGCTGCCTGGCTGCCTTCTTCCCATTCACATGAAGTCAGCAGCAAACCTGGCTGGTGCACCGGGACCTTTAGCTGGTCAAAAGCTTTTTCCTGCTACAGAACGATGTCACGAACGGTCATCTGCTCTTTGTTGCTGGCACTGGCCAAGAGAATGGAACTTGGGGAAAGTGTAAATGCCATGCAAAATCCTGACAGGAGACAGCTGCACTCATATCCCCATGTTTCACCAGAGGTCAATATTCACTCTGGTAAAGGCAGCTTCTGCTCTGTAGCCAGCACTTGCTGTCTCAAACCAGAGCTGAAGAAACATCATCTGAGACAGCACGGCCCTTATTTCTTTCATATCCCCCTTGTCAACAGTTTGAAAATGAGATGGCTAATTTTGTGCCTGACAAGAAAGGACGGATCATTTTCTCAGATGCTGCTATCAGCAGAGTCAGTGCTGGTACACTCTCCGAGGGAGTCCCCAAACTACAGGTTACTGGCAGGCAGACAAACGCTCGCTGACAGCCATTTGTGACCAACTATGAAACACCATCTGCTGTAGTTGGAGGGAAGGAACATATCCAGCAAGTGATACCACTGTGAGAAATGATTTTGTGTGTTGACACACAGCGGTCTTTAGACAGCCCCAAAGAATAAGCCTACTCTGTTTTTCCAGATTTGTATATGGGGAAAAGAAACATTTCCTCTTGTTGGGGGGTCCATGGGTGAGACTTCCTGGGTCTTTTTGTATTGAAGCCAGAAAAACAAAGGGTTTGATATGCCCATATTAACAGGTATACTAAATACAACTGTGAACTGAGCCAAATACATCTTTAGCAACGTCGTGTTGGGGGGGTGAAGCACTGTCTGATGGCTTAAACACCCACTCAAGTGTGAATCTGCCACTGACTTGCTGCTGACATTGGACAAACCCCATCCCTTCGTTTTGGAATTGGCTCTCAGTTTTGAGGAACAACAATAACATTTTTCTTCAGGTGAGTGTAGCAAGGACTAGCTAGTGTTTGTTGAGCCCTTTGAAATCCCTGGAGGAGCAGGATAAATAAATTTATTAAAGTTTAGAGACTGGTGTCTGGTTCTGAAGTTGTTAAGTAGACAAACACAAAGCCTTTAACTTCAGCATGTTGGAATAAAAACAAAGCAAACAAAACACTACAAAATAAAAGACATTTTCAGGCTCAAAAAGATATTTTTGAAACATTAAGGTCATTTAAGTGGCTCAAGTGCAGAAAAGAACTCAGGCGTGTCCAAAGTGCTGTTGAAAAGCCAAATTTCCCTTTGTAACTAACACAGGCAACAGATCTCAAAAGTTTCAGGAGAAGGGATGTTCAGCTCCCTCAAGGGGGAAGGAATCTTACTTGCTCATTAACATAAATAAGGCATGCAGCCAAAGGCATATGCCAACTCTTCCCTCTCTGGTCAGAGAACAAGGCTTTCAATTTTAAGAGTCTTAATAGTCCTATGTCTCATGATTAAGTAATGAGAGCTGGTATCCAAAGTACCTGAAGTTCAGCTGATCTTGCATTATCCTGGTGGGCCCTGACAGACTATAAACCAAAATATTTTCAAGCTAAATGTGCAGATGAAAAAATAAAAAAGATACATCTTAAAACTGCAGTTCAATCTTAAAGCAGAGAAATATTAAATTATCATTATAGATTATTTCCTTATTTCTTTGAATTCAAGAAAAATTTTTAAACACTGGTACATATCTAGATGTTTTTGTATTTTTGTATGTGGTTTTGTCTGTATATATGCACACATAGATGCATGTATATGTTTCACAGCACTTCTTTCAGATCCAGCCTGAATTTCTGTGAAATCGTGATGATAGTGATGTTTGTCTTCAGCTCACAAGGATTAAATACCATTTTACTGTAGAATCTTTCTGAAGGTTAACATAGGATGTCTGGATTCAATCTCTTTAGGCCCCTATACATTACATATTATTGGCTATGGGAGGGCTTGATCCAGACCTGTTGAAGTCAGAAACACACAGCTGTGGGCAGTTTCACCCAAAGAGGAGCAGAAGGATTTGGGCTTTTCTCTGGCTCAGGGCTGGACCTAGAGGTGGCCTATGGAAGCTGAAATCCTGCACGCTTCCATGGCAGATAGGAACAGGGACCAGAAGAGAGGCTGTAACAGGGGCAGTGAGGGGGAGCTAAATCCACCTTCAGCATGCAGAGGGCAAGGTGATGGGAGCACGACCAGCCAGCGACAGGGTGCAGAGAGAGAGTGGGATAGATGAGGGCTTTCAGGAAACCTTATTTATGATTTAAATATGCTGTCACTTGTCCCCATGCAATATGAAAACCAAATCTAAACATTTGTCTGTAGAATCAGGTGATGACTGGCCCTCTACTGTCTCAAGGGGGGAAGGAAAATGGTCCATGCACCTGCCACCTAATTCAGTTTAAAACCTGACACATTTACCAAGAGTGGGCTGGCATAATGAACTTCATTCATGCTGTCAGTGGAGTCAATAACTTATCCCCAACTGCTTTTGTCTCCCTGGCGGCAGTGCCTCTGATTGGGCTGAGGTACTTATTCAAGTAAAATTTATTTTCAATTGCAGGCCATAATACTACTGGCACAAGCCTTGCTTTGACAGAAGCTTTTGCTCAAGGCTAAACTATTGTTAAAGTTTGTGCCCATTGTCCAGGGTCTTTGATCTGTCAAAGCTGCTTAACAAGCCGGTTAAAAACTGTTTCAGATAACAGGTGTGTCCTTTGAGGACACAGGGCCATTTTTCAACTTCTTTATAAGACTAGTCCAGTAGCTGACTAAAATTTACATGCTGGTTGGTGGTGATATATGTAAAGCACTTTTAGAGCAAGAAATTCAATTTAAGGGTTTATTTCCCTGAACTTCCTTGTGGCATGCTGTTGGTTTTGTTTTGTTTTGTGGTTTAGGTTTTTGGGGTTTTTTTTTCCTCAGGAAGTAAAAAGATTTACAAGGTGTTTCTCTGGGGCCCTGGAAGTATTTAGTGAAAAGATGATTGAGATGCTTAATCTACCTGTGGCACTACAATGGCACCCAGTCACAGTAAAGCAGCAAGCACCAGTGAACACAACTAGGAGAAAGCTTATGACGGAGAGGAGCAAAAGTGGGGTCACATGGGGCAGGCTTTGCTGGGGAAGGCTCAGGGTGGGGGAGACACTACCCCTCCAGCCCAAGCCTGCCCTGGTGCAACTGTGCTGCCTCAGCCCACCCCTGCCCCTCCAGCTGGCTCCTGGATTTGCTGCTATTTCTGAGAGCCGGCAGCATGGTTAGAATGTACAGGATCTGCTTTCGTTACCTAGAAAGCCCAATTTCTGGGAGAAGATCCTCATCGTATTTTGAGTACCCACTGTATGAGCCAGACCATTCATGCATGGCCAATGGCCTGAAAAAAATTTCCTTTGAATGGTCCATATGTCAGCTATATTCTTTAGGACGTGCAAAAAATGGTTCCTCCCCTTCGCATATGTTTGAAAACACAACTGAGATCCTAAGAGATTTAATCAGTTTTAAACCAATCTAGTTTGTTGGGGTTTTTTTCCTGAAAAAAAAAACCATCAAAAAAAGACAAGTGTTGCCCACGGTCGTTCTGAAATGCATGACCTAAAGGTTTAGGGAAAGTGGGAAAGAGAAACTCACTGTATATGCACTGTGTATGTTCTGGAGGTTGTGGAAGGAAGGGAGGATAAACATGTTCAGGGGCAGTTTCCCCACCCCCACCCCATATCAATACCACCTAATTGTGGAGCTGCTGGTACGGGGATTTTAGTTCACACTAAGAATTTCTGTGCCTTTCCAAGTTCCAGATGAGCAGATAAGTTAGGCAGCAAATCAGTCATAACTTCCAAACCTGTGTGTATCTGCAAAGTGTTGTCAAAGGCCAAGGAGTGAATTGGTATCAGCCGTGTAGTTAGAGGTGACTCATATACCCCCAGACTGCTGACTGCAGGCTGCTACACAGGTATCCCAACTTGTGCCACAGATGTACAGAGGGTGCAGAGGCACCAGGAGGCTCACTTGCTACTGTGGCCAGGTAGCTTTGGTTGTATGGAGCATCTCTTTATGGACAGTCACTATGGGCCCCACTGCTGGTGGGCTGTAGGGTCTGCATAGGAGTGAGCTGTACAGAGGAGGGACAGACAGCAACTTCACAGGTAGCTCCACAGATGGGGCGGGGGGGGAGCATGAATAAAATGTGGTGTTTAGAAAACACCTGCCCATCTTTGACCTGCAGAAATAAGCACATTCAGCCAGTGAGTGCAAGGCCATCTTCAATACAAAAAGAAGAGCTGAAAGTTCCCCTTTTATAGCAGAAAAGTTCTGACATTTGTTCTCCTCCTTGCCCTAAGCTGCACCCAGCAGCTCTTCTTGCTGGAGAAGCTTGCATACCTTGAGAGACAAGCACAACAAACTGAAATAACTTGGTATAAAAAGTGAACCTGTTTCCTAGGCATATTTTTCTTAAATAATCCCACCTGCACCAAAAATTTGTCATCAGTTTGTTAGTTTAAGAAAGATGATGAATAAAACAAGCACTTTGTCAACTGTAGTAGTTTTGTGAACATTCCTAAACCAAACCAAGAATGAAAGCGAAAAAGCAAAGCTTTTCAAATACCACTCAGCTATGCTCACCATTAGGATCATTACAACTGTTCAAGCATTACGTTGGCATGTGTCTGTACCATCAATTAGCTTGGGAGCTATGTTTAGAGCAATTAATTTTTGGTATTCAAAGGTAGCCAGAAAGATGTGAGATAGAGGACAAATTCCTGTTGCAAGGCTGCAGCTTGGCTACTGGCCTCTAAGAAAAGCCGTCCATGATTTTACTGAATGAAACTTCAGCCTGCTACATCACCTACAAAATGTTTTCAACACCACAGTGGCTGAGTCCATGTCCAAGGGCAGATTAAAGGTCTAAATGAGGTAAAGACCTGCTACTGACCAGACACTTTAAGATAGGTTTTCACTTTCTCTATTATCTAAATTAAAACATTTGCTTCTCCGTGCAGCGGAACATAGAGAAGTCTACTATTCTCACTTCTTCTCTGCATTTTTCTGAGGTAAAATATTAAATGTGCTTGGTTTTAAAAGCTGATTTTCCCTTACCCATTAGAATCAGTGTGGTATCTTCAATGCTGTGTTGAAGCATAGAGTAAGGGCCTACTGTGATCTCTCCAGTGAGAAGAGTATCACAGATGGGAGCAAGAGCAGTTGCATAATGGCAAACACTTTTGAGGAAAATATGAAAATTATACATAAAGTAGCCAAAGGTCCCCAAACCACTTTAACACTACAACCCCTTTAATATTACCATATAATTATGACCTGCAAAGTAAAATAAGAAAATGCTATGAAGTGGCGGATGGCCAGTAAGACCACTAGACTATTACAAGAGGATATCTGTAGCTATTATTTGTCACTAGCTGTTATTTATATTGCACATGATTCAACAGATGGTCAGGCAGATGCAATGGCAAGGTGAGACAACCACAGCAGTGAAGGCTGGAATAGAAGATGCTGCAGCTGGAGGAAGAGGGTTGCCCACAGAGAGAGATGGATGGAGCTGGTGGCCGAGTGAGGGGATGAGCAGGAGATGTTCAGATGACTGAACCTGCCAATCTCTAAGAAACTGTCAGCTGCTAACTGTGGTACCCTGCAAGCTGTGAGACATGCTGGGATTTTCATGGGAGCAGGCCAGGTAAAGAAGTCTGTCCCAATATGACAATAAGAGAAGGAGCTGAAATGCTGATATTGTATTTACAGGGAAACTGTTGTTCTGTTGTATTGCTGGGAACAGAGTTAACCCCAGAGATCTCAGGTAAAATCCACATGGGCAGAAGTGAAGAAGCAGTCAGTGCTGATCTGATTCAGGGTATGTAGTTAGTGTTGGCTTTGCCTGTAGTCAGAAAGTTTGAACACAAAGACACTGTAAAGTAGTGCTGTGATTCAAAAGTGTGAATGGAGTGATGCCAAACTCATGAAATGCACCAGTGGAAAGAAAAAAACCACTGCAAATTTTTAGGAAACACAATAAAAAAGAGAAAAGTAAAGTTTTCTCTTTGGATCATAGCTTTGCATCAATAAGATGAAATATGCTGAAACAAGTGAAGGATAGGGCACTAAGTGTAGCTTGCCTGGTCTTAGCATGTGGAAAGAAGAGGGGATAGTCCCAGGGGAAGGCCCTGAACTTCACACTCAATCTGTGTCTGAAACCACTTCTCCCATGAAGTATATGATCCTTACACAGCAGAAACCAAAAGCCCTGTGCTTTCACCAGCTGCTTACAAATTCAGGAGTGGAAAAAGCTAGAGAGTTAGCATTGTGGATTCATTTTTCTTGGTGGAAATTTGATGATAGGTGAGGAAGGACTGTCTCTGTACATATGATGAATTCTGATACAGAGAACTATTTTATGTCTATGTGTCATATTTATGAACTGATAAAGTGCCTATGGAATGTGCGTCCTCACTGCCATGGGCATCTTTTGCCCCTTGTTGATGAAAAACCGATGGAAAAAGGATTTCTTGCACATGGCACAAAAATAGAAATAAACATTCTTTACCGCTTCATAGGTCAATAAACCAATCATGCACAACTGGGAATACCTAAGCAGAGAAAGCCAAAGAGTGATGGAAACAAATCAAATAAAGGGGACCTTGATCAGTTAATAATTCTGATAAATACCTCACTTCAGAAAGAAAATGTATTCTCCTGGTAATGTGGAGAGAAAGACAGACAGAAAGAGATGACAAGAAGGGCAAAAGCTTTCTGTAAGGGAGAAAGACTCTGAGACTACATCCATACAAAACATGCCTATGACCATTACTTAGCTCTGAAGCCAACTGGCACAGACTGGCATGTGTCCACGTTATTAAATTCTTGCTTTCCAGGCAGTGTGGCTGAACACAAATTGCCTGCTGGGATTGGCCTTTGGCCTGTGCTATCCCCAGATTATGCCTGGGAAATGTTCAGGGGAGTGCTAGCTGTCTGGAGCCAAAACATGCCAGGAACTGTTGTAACAATTCGACTCTATAAATAATTGAGCTACAGTACCTGAGAATATTATGTGGCTCTGGTTAATTTACTAGGAGAGATAAAGTCTATGATCCTAGCTTGGAATGGAAATCTTGGACATATTATAGAACTGTGAGAAATGGAAAACCCTAGAGCACCCAATAGACACAAGAGTGTGCTGATGTGAGAGAGGCAGGCATCTACAGCTGCACTGAAGTCGCATAAGAAAAAGCTAATATCCTGGCAGAAGTAATGGAAGACATGACATAGTGGGAATTTTCACCTCTGGAAAGGGCAAAGAGACTGTGCTGAAGAATCTAGGGAACAACAAACCACAGAAGGAAGAGCCTGAAGCTTTGGAAAGACTGTGCTCAAGTGCTTTTGCAGACCACACCTCATCCTGCTTCAAAATTGAACACAATTAACCCCTCCTAAAAGTACTCAGAGAGAAAGAAAAAGGGATGCCTGCACTGCTTGCAGATATGGCCTCAAGGCCTCAAGGAGCAGGCAGCCTAGAGGTCTGATGTGGGCTGGAGCCTGCTCAGAAAGCACTCTCCAAAACAGATGGAGCCCCTCAAACCTGACCGTGCCTTAAGGTTGGCTGGGCTACAGGCACCTCAGGAGACCATGGTCACAGCAGTCACTTAGAGAAACACACTTAGGGAAGGAGAGACAGAGCAGGCAGTACACACCAGGCTCATCGGGAGTCTGCAGACCACTCCTGCAGAGCAGCAGGGACTCAGCTAGGCTGTCCATAGACACCAAACAGCTACCCCACAGTAACTATTCTCTGATATTCCCAGAGTGGATGTGCAAAGACAGCATGGATGTGTTGGGATTTCAGTGGCAGAGGTCTGGAAACTATTGCATCCACCTCACATTGAAATAAAGCCTTCAGATCCATCTAGTTTAGGTCCCTTACTGATTTACAAGACTCAAAGGTTTTCAGACGTTAGTAACAATCTGGGCCTTTGTATGGAATGCAAGAGTACACACGAGGCTTCCATGGTTTCTAGCCCTGGCAGGTCTTTTTCAGATCTATCTGTAGCCCATTATAAGTACTAGCACTTAAATGCTGTGGAGTGGTGTCCATACTCAATTCTCAGTGTGCTCAAACAAACCATCATCCCATCCATGATCACCATAGTTGTGACTAATTTCTGTCACTGTCACTTGCAGTTTTAGGAGGAAAGCCAAGCACTGAAACTGGGGATGGAATCTCTCTCAACAGATGTTTCAAGCTGCCTTTCTCCTAGTGCCTGAAAATTTACTTGCTGTGTGAAGATGTGACAGCACAGGCCACAAAATCCAGCCTGGCAAATTCTTCTGCAAAGCATGAGGTAGGGGAGTACAAGGGACAAAATGCATTTTTAGTTGTCTACTTTCTATGCAGCACTTAACAGATCTTTGTTTATTACCAAAAATAAAAATACTGGAAACAGAACGTTTTATGTGGTCATTTTATTGTTCTTCCTCTGACCCCATGGATGAGGGCTCACAACACCCTCAGGTCAAAGGTCAGATTTTGTAAAAGTAAGTTTTTACTAGTTGTAAAACATTTCTCTGCTTTTTAAAAAATGCAAATGAAATCTCATGTTTTTCGGAAAGCCACCTAACAGTTTGCAGCTGAAACACAGCAAGGTAGCACCTGGTGCATGACAGTCAGAGCCACTGGATAGAAAACAATTAAAACAAAAGTGAAATACATTTAAAAAAAAAAAAAAAAAAAAGGAAAAAAAGCACACACACCCCAAAAAAGCCCACAAAAAATAAGTATGCAGAAAAGTCATTTAGCATAATCAAAAAGAGAATGCATTTTTTATAACACAAATATCAATTTTACTTTAGTGAATAATTTGTAAAATATTTCCTCTACTGGTGTGCCTAAAGCACTATCACATCCTCATCTCCATCTCTGACATGGGACAGGGTTTCCTGGAAGTGACACCTGTATTCAGAGACCACAGCTCCTTCCCTGTCTTTTTTTTGGGGTTGACTGGCCTGTATTTAAATCTGCCTTTGAAAACATTGCATGTGACACTATAATAGGAAGAACTACTTGAAGAACTACTTGTTCTTTACTATAACTGAATGTCTGTGCAATGATCATGAAACTATATGCACTAATATTTAAACAGTAATAAATCTTCCTTTCATCAAGTTGTTCTACATGATAACTGAGGGGAGAATAATTCCAACCTGCTATAACCAGGAGCTTTTGTGGTTCTGCTCTGCTATCTCTGTCTGAAAAATCGAGTCTTATCTGTTTTTATTATCTTACAAGGCATCAGGACCAGTCCCTGTGCAAATCTCTTTTATTGTCAGTACTCTACATGTTTTTCAAGGGATCCATTAGTTTTTGAGTTAGAGGTCTCTGCAAATCATCTTCATCATAAATACTAAATTACTGCATTGCTTGTAGTTTTGTCCCTTGCCCATCTGCCAGACCTGGCTGTTCTGCCAGGTATCTTTCAAGATGTACGTGTCAACAGCAACAACACTTTGGGGGATAACAAACAAACATAAAGATACTGAATTAAAATATTGATGTGCAGTTTTCTACTAAGGTTGTATAAAACCCTGTCCTGAACCCACAACAACTTCAGGAGACTTGGGGGACCTAGGCACAGATTTTGGTCACAAAGTCTTAACTGATGATACTAATCTTTAAGAAGTTTTTCCCATCAGCCATATTTTACTATTCTGCAGCTGCACTGTCCTTACATGGGTGTCTACTTCAACGTCATATCAAGAAAAAGGGTTTGTTTCAACTTCAGAAGAGGGAAATGGATGACATGAGAAAGAAAATTTGTCAGGATAAGCAGGCTCCAGGCACTTCCACTCACTCTTTCGGTGTCTTCAATTCAGTGTCTCCTACTCAGCAGTTGTTGAATGAACAAAAGGGAGCACAGTTCCAGCTCCAGTTCTATCAAAAACTTATCACCTCCCTGATGTGTTGTAAGATTCATAATTGCTCCTGCTTTTATTCATTTGACTCTAAGACCTTTCTAATCAACCCAATCGCTTGAAAAAACAGAAAACACAAAATTATCAACACTTAAGCAACAATTAAGCTTCTTTGTTTAAAAAGTGCTTAAGCAACTGGGGGAAGATCCTTCTGTGAATGTTGGGTGGGTTTTGTTTTGGTTTTTTCTCTTCGGTCGAAGTGCAGAATTTTACTCAAAAGGTTCTAGTATACAGATTTTTTTTTGAGACTGTTTTGTTCTTATCTTGTTTCCCTATTCAAGATACACTAAGATGGCACTTAGGGACCTGGTTTAGTGGTGGATTTGACAGTGTTAGGTTTATGATTGGACTCAATGGTCTTAAAGGTCTTTTACAACCTAAATATTTCTATGATTCTGTGATTCTAAGGCTCAATTCAGCCACCTAAATGTAGGTAATTACTACCTCTAGGATGCCTTAGGATTTCTCACCTGACCTCTCCTGGTGGTCCAGTAAAATATGAATATTCAGGAGGCCCTGATCATTTTTTGGCACTATGGTGTGGATGTCTCAAGGTATTTCTAATGACACTGAATATGAAGCAACAAACTCAAATCCTTAGATTTCACAGAACTTCAGTGAAAGATATCTGCTTACATTTTAGTATTTACCTTGCAATTAGCTACTAGTTTGGTGTTTCCATTTCAGACCTGAGAATGGGTTTGTGTACCTCCAAAGTCCCCATTTTCCTCAACAATATTACTGCATCTAGTAAACAATTATACTCCCCTAGTAAACAATTATACTCCCCTTCTCAATCTTGCCCGTTTGTTTTCCCTGGCAGTAGCACAATGTCATCTTGTGGCAGCACTTTCCAGCTCAAATCCATACCTACTTGCTTCTGAAGGAGGGAAAATAGGACTGCAAAGAATAGAAAATGCAAAATAAAAAATTTTGGATAGGAACAAGTAGGAAAATACAAAAGAAATTTGGAGGGAGGCAGAGCAAGACACATGCATTTTAAGAGGCACAAATCCATAATAAACCTCTTATTAGTTTTGCTTGGAGAGTAGGTCCCCAACCAGGGCAGCTGGGCAGGCAGCCTGAGATCTGGACCTGGGGCAGGGGGTAGCAACCTATAAAAAATCACTTTTTTCCCATATTTTTTTTCCCCCTCTCTGACTTCTAAGAAAAATGATTTGCTCATTTGGTAATAACTGATGGGGACTGTGAATTACTGAACAAGACCCCAGCCTAGTGTTTATCTCCCCATCAATAAATCTCTAAACTGAAGCAATGAAGCTAAGTACTGCTGCTATTTCTGCATTTTATTTACATGTTAATCAAAACACAAGCCCACCCCCACCTCCTTCCTGGCCCCATGTGGCTGGAGAAGAGACACCTGTGCAGGCATGGTCTGTGTTGGAGTTTTCAGGTGGGGTTTCTGGTGGGATGGGAGAGTAGGGGAAAAAAGGAACCCCACACAACATACCAAACACCCAAGGCCTGGGGGACTGGTGTGAAATTTGTGGTGGACCTCTGGAGCTGGGGGCAGAGGGTCCTTCCCCATGGGAAATAGGAAGCACTGGGAAAGGAGGGAAAGCTGTTTCCCCCTAAGACTAGCAGCAGCATCTGCCTTCTCCATGGCATGGTTGTGCCGGGACTGAGTGGACAGCAAGGACATTAACAAAGGAAAATGAATAGTGTCCATCCACCTCTGATATATTTATATCTATATTTATATGTGTACATACGTATGTATTTTATATATGTGCACACAGACATTACTTTTGTGGTGAAAATGAAAGGAATTTCCTGAGAGAACCAAGCTCACATTTATCCAAGGAGAAGTATGCCTAATCAAGCTGTCCCCTGCCATGCTGAGCCATGTGGCACCTGCCCCACCATGCCCCAACCCTACAGCCCCACTGTCAGGCAGGGATGAGCCCACAGGATGGGCACTGCTAGTCTCTGCCACCATTGAATCTTTTCCTGATTTCCTATTTCTATCACTCAACCCTCTTTTTTTTTTTTTTAAATTATTATTTATTTTTATTTTATTTATTTCTCTAGTGTGTTTGTGGAGGTAAACCTTCCCACAGAAAACCCCACTGTTCCCCCTTCTCTACCCATGGGCAGTTTCTCCAGAAGTTGTTCTGTAGTTGGTTGTTTTTTTCCAGGGGAAGGGAAGGGAAGGTTTGGGAAGAGAAGGGAAAGTTTGGAAAGGTTTGGGAAGGGAAGGGATTCTCCAAAGGTGCCTCCTTGCCTGCAGCATCATATCTCCAAGTTGCTCAGCGTTTCCCGACCCATCGAAAAGGATAAGGAAACTACATCTCTTCAGATGCTCTTTCAATTTTCCCTTCTCCACAGGTCAGGACGCGAAACCAGGGAGGCGAGTCTCTGGCGTTTGACTCGCACCTCCTGGAGTACGTCGCTGCCGCATGGGAGCCTGGGGGACGGGACATTTGCCACCCCTTTCCTGACGACTCAAAATCCTGTCTCAGGCTCATGCAGCTGCTTGGTCGCTTTTGCTACGGAAAAGCGCGAAGAAGCCTGTTCACCCACTCTTGTTTCGCGGCTGGAAAACAGCCCGGCGCTGCCAGGGAACGCGAGGCAGAGGCCGGGACGGTTCTGTGTGGCTGAGTGGGGGTCAAATGTCTCCAAAGAGACCTTTTGTTGAGGCAAGGCGCCCTCCGTCCCCAGGACCGAGGGGCCGAGCGGCAGAGATACTTTAGGGCAAGGTAGCACTGCCGGGGATAGCGGCGGGTCCCGGGTACCTGACTGCCGGCTCCTGGGCAGAGAGGGTGACTTCGCCCTCCTCTCAACTGCCGTTTGCAGCCCAGTCCCGCCGCAGGCTCGGTAAGCTGTTGGCAGACGCAGTCAAGGGACAGAAGCAGAAGAAGCCGCTTCCAACGCTGCCCCGCTCGCCCCACTCCAGGGGAAAGGATGCAGGGCCGAGGGGGAACCGGGGTCGGAAAGATGGAGGATGCGGGGACGGGGGGATCGTGGCTTTGTGCTCCAGCCGTGTCAGGCCCGCATGGAGGGATACGTCGGGGACAGTCGGGTCAGCTGAGGAGGAGCCGGTGGCCCCGCGTCCGGACTGGCATCCCGCAGGCCGCTCCCCGCGGCTCCCCGCTCCTCTACCGGGTTTCCCCCGGCTTGTGCTGAGCCCTCTGCTCAGTCAGCGCCGCCAGGGAAAAGGGAGGAGTGTGTGTGAGAGTGCCTCTGGCTGCCGGGGCCGGGCAGAGGCTCCAGCCCAACCTCTCCCACCGGGACGGCGGGGCGGGTTGCCCGCGTCCTGCACAGAGCCCGGAGCACAGCTCCGACGGCCCAAGGGGATCACCCCGCCGGCCCTCTCCTCAAGGACAGCACCTTACGGAGCACAGGTTGCACCCATCAGTCTCATTGCCCACCTCCCTGTCTTGTGCCCCCTCCCCGGCGGCAGGACTCCCTAATCCCTGAGACTGGGGCGGGCGGGGACCGGACACCGCCGTGACTTGGTCAGCGGCGAAATAACTGAAAACAGCTGAAAACGGGAGGGAAGGAAGGAAGGAGGGAAGGAAGAAGGGAAGGAGGGAGGGAAATTGCAACATATCTTGATCATCTTGCTGAATTACAGTAAGGATTTACTTCAGCCCGGGAGTGATTTCTCAGAACACGATTTGTTAGTTCAGTATGTTTTCGAGGCAAATATACATTCTTCTTTTTCTTCTTTTCATTTTCAAATGTTTGCGTTTGGGTGCTTATCTCTTAATCTTGATTTGAGTGCTGCAGTTCACCAGCACGGATCACCCACAGGTGCCTTCAAAAATTGTTTGTCATTTCGGTTTAAATGCTCCACCCATCCTTCCTCTCTCACTACTCACCTTGCGAATCAGGGGGAGTCGTCTTCTCCGTGTTTCTTCAGGCCCTTCCCGGACATTCCCTTTCGCGTAAGACAGGGGCCCGTGGTCTGGGTGGGGGGTGCAAGACCCGCTCCCGTGCGCGGAGCCAGAGGGCGCTGGGAATCGCCAGCCGCGCTCCCTCGAGGATGCCGCGCTGCTCCCCATGGAGCACCGCCTCCCGGCGGGGCAGAGATGCCTATCCCAACCCTGTCCATCTCGCCATTTCCCTCCCGGAAAAGGGCCGACAGCTGGATCTCAAAAAAAAAAAAAAAAAGTTATTGCCCCTAAAAGCCCCAGCGCCCCTCCCAGTGGTGCTCGCGGCCCGTCCTCCTGCCGCCTGGCTCTGTCTGTGGAACCGGCCATCGGCTGAATTCCTGCCGGCTCCCAGCCCAGTGGAAAACTGCCGGAAGCTGCCCGGCAGCTCTCACACAGCGGAGCACGTCGGGCTCGTGGCTGCTCCCAAGCCGCGCACGGGGATGCGCCGACCTCCTCCTAGTCTGGGCTGGGGAAGTCCTTGCGAAACCCAAAGCGATCAAATACGGCGCCTTTTCTGAGCGTCCAGTCCCGGACAAAAGCGAAACAGTCAGTTTGGAATTTATTTTTTATTTTATTTGGAAATCTCATCCAGAAACACTGGTCAATAATAAATATATTGATAGTTATCAAGAATATATAAAAAATAAAGACACGGTGTTGTCTTTGAGGCCCCAACCGAAAACAAACAAACAAACCAACAATCGAAATTAATAATAACATTATTTCAAGCAAAATCCCAGGAAAAAGTACCGGAAAGGAAATAAACAGCAACAAAGCTTCCGATTTAGTTCTACAAGTCACTGATGTTGCAAGAGCTGACTCCGCACGCTAACCCAAACTATAGCAATGCAAAAAAAACCCCCAAACAACAAACAAACAAAAACCCCAAAACAACAACAACAACAAAACAAACAACAACAAACCCCCCAAAAAACAACAAAACAAAAAAAAACCCCAAAGCCAGCATGAGAAATTAGTACCCCAGCCAGCTGAAGTAGCACACTTCACTGAGAACAGGAGATCGGAGATTTGGCAAAACAGATCGGCAGGATGGTTGTGTTGTGTTTTGCACTATTTTCCTCTTTTTTTTTTTCCTTCACAGAGGGAAGAAGAAAAAGTACCGCAAACAAAACAGCATCACAGCGAAATTTGGAGGAAACAAAGAAAGAAAGAAACAAAACAACACCCAGGCACAAAACCCCCAAACTATAAACCACACTCGAAAACTTCAGTGAATTGTCTCGGAAGTCCCTGTTGCCAGGGGAGCTGCCTGTGGCCGGTCCCCGCTGGTGACAAGCTGGGGTGGGAAGCATGCATGCACTCTCTGGGCTACCTTGGGCCGCCGCTGCGCTGATGCAGCCAGGTTTGGAGCGGGAAATTTCGGAGGTGTCGCCGTGCGAAAGGAAAGAAAGGAAAAGCCAGGAAAAAGAAGGGGAGAAAACCCCAAACTGATCTTATTGTCTCTTAGTTGCGAAAACTACAACGACAACCATGTCTTTCTTTTTTCCTTTTACATACATTTTAAGGAATCATTTACATTTGATTACCATCAGCGGCATTAATATTATTATTATCATCATTATCATTCTTTTTACAACAGGGACTTTTTTTTTTCCAGTTAGTATAATAAGAAAACATCGCCCGAGGAGCTGGGTATAACATTACCTTTGCAAGGTCCTTACTACACTAATCCTGTGTTACAGGGGGGTTGGCGGGGCGGGAGGCAGCGGGGGCAGGTCCGTCGGCGGCCCGAGAGGGGGCTGGCAGCAGCCCCCTCTCCGTCCATGGGAGCGCTGGCCTCGGCGCAGTCACAGCGGTCGGGGGAGCCCCGCCGAGTCACTTCAGGAGGTCCTTGGTCTCCCCCGAGATCCTGGCCATGTTGGACGCGGTGAGGGCCGAGAGGTGGGGCGGGGGAGGCATCTGGCAGATGGTGCAGGGGCACGGCAAGCCCGCCCAGTGCTGGAAGCCGCTGCCGAGCTGCAGGGCGGGGGGTGTCGAGGGGGTCTTGAGCAGGGAGTGTGGGGGCCGGATCGTGCCGATGGCCGGCAGGGAGGCGGAGAGGGAGGAGGAGGTGTTGGCGGAGGACAAGGCACTGCCGAGGATGGGGTGCACCTGGTGCACAGTGCCGGCGGCGTGGGGAGGGTGCCCGGTGGAGTGTCCCACCGTGCCGCAGTGAAAGGCCGAGTGGTGCCCCCCGTAGATTTCCCCGACCAGCCTCTTCATCTCCTCCAGGGAGCTGGTGAGCATCAGGATATAGTTTCTGGCTAGCAGTAAGGTGGCGATTTTGGAGAGTTTTCTCACGGAAGGTCCGTGGGCGTAGGGCATCACCTCCCGCAGTCCGTCCATGGCGAGGTTGAGGTCATGCATCCTCTTACGCTCCCGACCGTTGATCTTCAGCCGCAGCTGCTGCAGGTCCTGCTCCGAAAGCTGCTTCTTGATTTTGTACTTGCTGCCTTCCCCTCCGGCCTTGGAGCCGTTCCTGGTGAGGCCTTCTCCGGACATCTTCTGCACCAGGTCGTTCTGGGTGGAGGAGACAGAGTTGAGCCGGCTGTCTTGGTGGTGGTGATGGTGGTGGTGGTGGTGGTGGTCTCTCAGATACATCTCATCCATGTCTGGCGAGGAAGCTCTGCTGGAGACAGAGCTGGAGTCAGAATTCATTGTATTCAGGCTTCTGAGCAAGAAACTCTTCCCTGCTCTGGAGGTGGTGGAACAAGACCACTCTCCTTCAAAAAGAAACAAAAACGAAGCAAAAAAGAAGTAAACGGACGGCAGGATCTGCCAGCGAAGGGCTGGAAACGGAGGAAGAAGAAAAAAGCCCCTCAGCCCCCTCTCTCTTCAATCTCTCTCCTCTCTCTCTCTCTCCCCCCCCGGTTACTCAGCCTGTTTACAGGATGGCTACTTAGTGTATGCTTGGACTAACCTCAGCCTGAAAAAGAGGGGCTTTTATAGAGCTGCAGCAGAGAGCAGAGACAAAAGGAGCCCTCCTATGTATAATGGTCTAGTTAGGATGACGTGCCATTATTCAGGGCGGTGCGCTTTGACTGTCCCATTTAGCAAGGACCCCTATTCATATTCATTGTGGTGCCACCCGGGACACCTCAGCCATGGACCATCAGGAGTCAAGGAGACACAAAACCCCTCTGATTGACACCGCACACTCATCGCTCCGTGTGCGCTCCTTCTCCTCCCCCTGCCCCCTCATTTCCAATATAAAACCTCATCCCGTCTACAGTAGGAAGGCAGGGGGCTGCGAAGGGCTGCGTGCCTGCTCGGGGCCGTCCAGGAAACCCCAGTGGCGGGCGGCAGCGGGCAGGAAGCCCGGGGAAGTACCCCCGCTATGGCAGGAGGAGAGGACGTTGGTCGCCCCCGTCCTGCAACATGCCCGGCTCCAGCCGGGGCTCCCCGCTTTGTTTGCCTTTTCCTCCCCCTCCCCCTGTCCTCCCCGGCCGGGGTGTGTGGTGCGGCACCGGCTGCCCCTCGCCTGGGCGGGCTGGCCGCGACTGCCTCGTACCTGGGTCGCTGCTTTGTTTAAATGAGCGATGATGACTCAGGCAGCCGCCGCGGGGAGATGCTGGCTGGGAAACCCGCCTCCCCCCGGGCCAGTGACTCCCTTTAAATAAACGGGGAAAGCCAGGGTGCGGAGGAAAGCCGATGTGCTTGGCGGCGGGAGGGGCGACCGGCAGTCCCCAGGGCTCCGCGGCCCCTGGCTCCGTCGGGAGGGCGGCGCGGCCGGAGCGGCCGTCGGCAGGACCGACAGAGCCGGGCCGGGCCGGACGCAGGCGGGAAGGGAGCCAGCTCGGGGGGCAGCGCTGCAAATATACCAAGGCTTTAGCGCCAGTAAGTAGAAGGGGCCCGGCACCGGGCGCAGCCAACGGTGGAGCGGGGAAGGGAGGGGGTGCGTGGGGCTGGGCTGGTTGTAGCTCCGCCGGGCAGGGCGGGCGGAGCCCCTGGGGCGGGTGTCACCTCCCTAGCTCTCGGCTGAGCTACTTCTCTGCCTCGGGTGCGGACTGAGCCGGCCTGGCCACCTGCGGGGTCTGCCGGTCTGGGGAGGTGAGAATCCCCTCGCGGCGACGGCGGCGGTAGTAGCCTGCGTGTCCGGGCAAGGGCGTGAGGTCCTCCACTGGATCTTCCCAGGCCCCAGTGGTGCGTACGCGATGAGTGTGGGGCTGCCAGCCAGGACAGGGCCTGAGCCACCGGCGTCGGACGGGCTCTGGAACTCCCAGAGCCGGCCCTGGTGCCCCCCTCCCTCGTGTGAAACCGACGGGCCGAGCGTTCACCTTCCAAAGGGCGTTTAGGGCCCAGCAGAAATCTCCTTGGCAGCACCTCGCTCCTCCATAGTGTCCAGGCCCCGAGGAGGGCGAAGAGTAAGGAAAAGAGGAATATTTTCGTCCGGATGGGTCTAATTGCGGTTAATCTGCTGAGCAAAATGAAAGCTTTCTGATTTCTGCACTGTCAGTAAATCCTGCGGTGAGAAAAAGAGAAAAGAAAAGAAAAAAGAAAAAAAGAAAAGAAAAGAAAAGAAAAGAAAAGAAAAGAAAAGAAAAGAAAAGAAAAGAAAAGAAAAGAAAAGAAAAGAAAAGAAAAGAAAAGAAAAGAAAAGAAAAGAAAAGAAAAGAAAAGAAAAGAAAAGAAAAGAAGAGAAAAGAAAGAAAGAAAAAAAAGATTTAAGAAGATATATTAAAAGTAACTCAACGAGACCTGGGCTTTATCCCGCTTCCACCACGAAAGCCACAAACCCACTCTGACTTTTCCTCAGCTGACAGGTTTACCAGACATACAGGCAGGAACCTTGGCCCGGCCCGGATCCCACAGTGCCGTCCGCTCCCGCCGAGCCGGGCGCCGCCTGTCTCCTCATCCCGCGGAGCAGCTCTCCGGGTGGCTCCCGGGGGCTACCTGCTCCTCCCTCAGTCCTTTTCTCCCGTAGAGACGGGGAGAAGCAAATGAATAAAAATTGATACGGTGACGGCGGCAGCGGCGTAACAACGCGCAGAATAGGGTGAAAACCCCGGCCCCGGTGCGGGAGGCTGTCAGCCCTTATCCCCGCGTCCGCCGCTCCGGAGCAGACGCGCAGCTCGGTTTGGGGAAGTTCGTGTCCGACGGGGACATAGAAGAGGAAAGCGAAAAGATGCCGTCGGGGAAAGCAACAGGAGGGGTCCCATCCTCACCTCCGGCAGGGCGGGCTGCTCCAGCGAGCCCTGCTCCACTCCGGGCTGGGGGTTTCATCGGGATGGGGCCGGGGGGCGATCCAGTGCAGCCAGTGCATCGCGGAGAGGTGAGGGGCTGGCGCTGGGACGAGAAGTAAGGGTCGGCTCGGAACTCGAAGGAATGTTACTAGCAATTTTCTCTCTCCTTTCCCGACGATGTCGCTGCTCCCCAAAGCCCCCGTCTCGGCTGTGCTGGCCGGACCCTCCTGCACTGCCGCAACATTCCCCCCACGGGACAAGGCGGCTGGGCTCGGCTCCGTTCGGGGTCGCCTTAGGACAAAGGAGGGATTTGAGAAAGTTACGCGAGGTTAAATCCCGGGCACATGGAGCCTCATCAGGGAAGTCGTTTTGGAAATGGGCAGCACTGTTCCAGCATGATTGCTGGTCGTAACATTGCCTGGCGCGTCCAGCCTCCCCGTGCCTTCCTATGTCGCTTTTACTTTGATGATGCTGGAGAGAGATAGATGGAGAAGGAAAGAAAGAAGGAAATAAAGAAAGAAAGAAGGAAGGAAGGAAGAAAGGAAAGAAGAAAAGGAGGAAGGAAAGGAGGAAAGGAGGAGAGGAAGAGAGGAAGGAAGAAAGGAAAGAAGGAAGGAAGAAAGGAAGGAAGAAAGGAAAGAAGGAAGGAAGAAAGGAAAGAAGGAAGGAAGAAAGGAAAGAAGAAAGAAAGAAAGGAAGAAAAAAGGAAAGAAAGGAAGAAAGGAAAGAAAGGAAGAAAGGAAAGAAGGAAGGAAGGAAGAAAGGAAGGAAGAAAGAAAGGAAGAAAGAAAGAAAAGGAAGAAAGTAAGGAAGAAAGTAAGGAAGAAAGAAAAGAAAAGAAAAGAAAAGAAAAGAAAAGAAAAGAAAAGAAAAGAAAAGAAAAGAAAAGAAAAGAAAAGAAAAGAAAAGAAAAGAAAAGAAAAGAAAAGAAAAGAAAAGAAAAGAAAAGAAAAGAAAAGAAAAGAGAAAAGAAGGCACTGAGGAAAAAAAAAAGACAAAAAAGTCAAAGTCTCAGCGCAGCAGAGTGGTGCGTGGGAAGTGCCACTCGTGGGCACAGCCACGTGGGAGGAGATTTGCCCGGACACTTTCCAGCCAAGCCTGTGGAGAGCGGCGAGGCCGTCCCGTCCCGGCGGCGGGCGGTGGGTGCCCTTGGCGGGCGGGTGTCCCCTCTGCCCCAGGAGGGCTGGCTGCGCTCGCCGCCGTCTCTCCCCGCCGGACATGTGTCCGGCATCCCCCCGAACAGTGGCATTCCAGATAGGGCTGCGGAGAGGCTCTGGGCGTGCCGCTGTCCTGGTTAAGGCAACAGTGAAACTGCCTCCGATGGCACAGCAACGAAATCAACCCCCGGGAGTCAGAAAACCAAATATTTTCCTATTCGGGGAGTCGGAGAGGGTGAAAAATGAGGCTGAGTGGTAGTTCTATCAAATTAACATGCTCTGTCTCGCCTTTTAATTCCTATTCCTTCAAAAGCAAAGAGATTTGGTGAGGAAGGGAAAGGTGCTTTCTCTGGAAAGACAAACTGCTCGGGAGTACCAGGTGCGGGACTGTCCCGTCCCGCGCAGCGCCGGCACCGAGCGGGACCCTGGGAGACCAACCTTCTACTTACCCGGCGGCGGCTCACGGGGCGGATTTTGGTTTCAGAGGCTGCTAGGAAAAGAAATTATGCGTTTTCAAATACTGGATTTTGATTAATGGATGCATTTTAAGGCAGTGCCCGATTCTGAGTTCTCATACAGTTTGACATGGAAATTGAATGAACTTTTCTTTTGTTTAGGATTACTATGACAGAATATTAAATCTTGTGTTTCCTTTGACTTTATTGACCTGGCCGGCTACACAGAATCTGATTCATGATATGAAAACTGTTTACACCAGTGTTATGTATTTTTCGTTGGGGTTTATTAGAAACCTATTCGTGTTTTATATTCTATTGCTCTCAGCTTTTGCTGTCGCTGCCTACTTTTCATTTAATTTCGACATTTGACGACCGTGCTTTCAGTATAAAAATAGTTATAACTGTTAATACTATAATAAGGTATTTGTTGATGCTATTGAAGAATCCCAGTTCACTGCGCTACAAAAAAGCTCTCAGCCGGCTCTCTGTGAGACAACTGCTACTACGGAGGGATTGTGTCGCACCTCACTGGGTCATAAAGCTGAAATTTGGTTGTTTCTAAACGGAGTTCATTTTATTTTAGAGAGGACAGCCGAGATTTCCTAACTGAATGCTGGTTTTGCTCAAGATATACTAATGGATTTCATTTAGATTGACAGTATAATTCAGAATGATAGCATCTTGTCATCTGACACTTCGGCATCGCCAAAGTGTGTAGGCTGAAATACTACTTTAGTTCTTGTGTTTATCATGAATTTGCTTTCCAATAGTAGTGCAATATGAGGGCAATGACTGGAAAAGGAAGAGAAGGATGTCCTGGGCTGCTGTGATGAAATTCGTCAGTCAGACAGACCCAGAGATAATATTCCTCCACCTGGATACAGAAAAATTCTTCTCCATTTGTATAATTTCAAATTTGTTGTAATAAGAGGTCAGAATAATTTCTCTCCTTCTTTTTAAGTATGAAACTGGAGCCCTTACTCATATCTTTGAAGTAACCTGCAGAAGACGACAGGATCGGGTCCATACCAAGCACTGCTTCTGGGGAGAATATAACCTTAAAGGACATAACTGTCAGACATTCCAGTGCAGTTAATTAAGGATGGCATTTTATTTTCTGTATATAAATACTGGGTTGAAAAACTTCTGGAAAAAAATTGCCAAAAAACCTTAGTAATAAAATCTAAAATGTCAAAAACTAATTAATTAGATATGTGCAAATCACTAATCCTCTGATATATATTTGCTACCAAAAGCATGAAATTAGTTTCCATAAAATATAAAACGTACTTAATCACCAATTTGCATATAATTTTTTTTTCCTGTGGTGAATGCACATGAAACCTGCATCTTATATAGCAAAAAGATTCAAGAAAATCAGTTCGAATATTTCTACAGCTATCAGACATGCCATGGTACTAGTCAACTGCGAAATGTTTTGCTGTGTTCAAAATTTCAGAAAAAAAGCCCAACCTGCTGGTATTGTTGAATAGGCATCCATTAAATAGTTTATTTTTAGGTGGCTGGTAAAACTTGCACTACCTTCAAAATACAGCCACAGAGCTGAGACTGTGATACACATTTCCCATATGCAGAGCTCAGACACTGGGGCACACTTCAGACATGCCGAATGGGCTAAACCTGACATTCCTGGCAAAAAAACTTGTCACATACTTGGGAATCACGGCTGGCTTGTCACAGTGTTGAAGGATGATAATGCTGTTAGAGGCCTGCATTTGTTTTCTCTTTTATTCTGGCCCATATTCATACCTAGAATATTAACATTCTTAAATGAGCAAGATTTCTTTTTATTTCTGACCCTCCACATCATTTGCAGTTGTTTGCATTCTTGTTACTGTGAACTTTCTCCGTTTATAACACTTGATACTGAAATTCACACATTAACTTTTAAGAACCCTCTCCTTCCCTGCTTAGTAGATAGTTCATGATTACAATGTTAGTCTTGAAGTCACATAGGCTATTTAAATATCAGCTATAAACAGAGTGGGAGATGGATAGAGAGTACAGGAGAACTCCCCACAAACTCCCCCAAATACTCCCCATGGGGTTTCTGAGCTTTATTAAGCTTCTCAAATATTTACCATTATATCAGGTCAGAGTGAAAACATGGGTGTTGTAACAGCTAAAAATTGAAATGTTTTACCATCTCAGAAACAAATAAGTTTAACGCCATTTACTTTTCATAGCTATAGTGAAAACAAATAAAGCCATAGAAATTACTGAATAATTCTTCCACCATGCATTTGAAAGCATGGAAGACTCACTAAAGAGAAAGAAAAAAATCTTTGTCTCATTTTGTATCTCAATTTTAAACAATGCATGTTACCAGTGAATATTTACAGGCTGATAATAGGCTAGTACAAATTCTAGAAGACACAACAAAAATTATCTGCAGTCTATTCACAAACCTTTGCCATGTCTCAGTGTTTGGGGATGGGCGTATGGACTGCCTTCACCACCCTTGAATAGAAGTCTATTGTGTGGGCATGTTCCATTGGGATCAATGGGACTACATGTGCAATGAGATGCTAATGAACACCAGAAACGATGGTAAAATCTGGCCTGGCTAAAGCATAAGGCTGTTTTTATAAATCACTTCTGAGTCTCGCTGTACTTCTTCCAGCTGAGCTGTTGAAACTTCAAATGTTCAGGGAGGCTTTACTATATAAAATAAGTTTTTTGCATCATATAAATCACATTTTTCCACCCTTACAGTGTGAATCATTTTCCATTCTCATCATATTTAAAGCCACAGTCCATTTGCAGTGACTATTGCACTGTTGATGTAAATGTGATTCCAGAAATGGAAGATAAAATACACTGGAGAAAAATAAAACCAAACACAAGTATAAAAGAGAAGAATGACAGTCAGAAAGCAGGCATGTGGGAAAGGATGGTGCTGGTAGTGTGTAGCCTAATGGTCATTGCGCCACCACACCTGCAGAACCCCTGCTGCAGAAATGTTCATGTCTTACATAAGGGGGACAACAGTCCCAGGTCCATCTCAGAAAAGACCTAAGCAACAGTGTAATTGCAGGAGTAGTTGTGCTAGGCAAGTGTTTAAGGCCAGGCACAGGGCTGCTGTGATGTAAGAGAAGGGTGGTTTTCTTGGTCCTCCCTTCAGTCTGGGTTGGAACATAGGATGTGTTATTTAACTAGAAAACCTACAAACCTACAGATGTAACACTAGAAGCCCGTAATTCTTGGCAGCTTGGAGCAGGCTTAGAAGTGCTCAGACACAATAGTAATGAGGATCATAAAAGTCCCACCTCTGTCTCTTAAAAGAGAGAGAGAGAGAATACTAGGTCCACCAACATCATCTTTTCTCACCAGCTTATGGCAAAGGTTAATTATTCACTATCAAAACACTGACGAACTGTGGTGTTTGTTTGCTCATTATGAGGTCTGTCAGGGACAGAACCAAACCTTACTGAAGCTGACTGATGTCTCTTGGTTTCAATAGACTTGGAGGTCAGGCCCGTAAAATTCAAATCACCGGTGCTATTCCTTGCAATAAAGAACCAGTGAGCACTTTAAGGAAGCACTTAATTACTCCAATGGGATAATTTGGTTTTTAAACAAAAATGCTTTAATTGGGGGCAGACCCTTTCATATTTGTTTCCCAAGAAGGAAATCGATTAGCAAAATGTTAATAATGAGAGCTTAAGAGAGCCCATGCCAGCCACAGACACCAAGCTCAGCTAAGGGAGCTCACATTTTCTTTTCAGACACCAATGCTAAGCAAAACTGTTTCCAGGGAGGAACCCTTGGGTGAAAAACAAGTTGTCTTCTCTACTTTGCTAATACCACTTCTGTAACCATTTTGCCTGTTATTATTTTGCACTCGAACCAAAAGGGAATGTCCCGTAGCAGCAGTTTCATGTATCATGTAGCCTGAAGCCATCATCCCTTTTCTCTTTGTCAGGAAGATGCTTCCTTACAGGGGTGCTTAGCTGGGTCCCTGGTAAAACACTACCTTTATAGGGAACTCAGTGGCTTCAGATACTGCCAGCAAATTTAATTTAGAGGGGAAATACATGGGACACGAATGATTCCTCGGTGGAAGTTAGTGCCTCTAGTCCTCTGTCTGGTTGTCAGAAATACTGCTGACTGGGAGCATGGGATGGAACAGGATCTTGCGATCTACAGCCTCTCCTCAACCAGTTTGTACATAGCAAAACAAGCAGCTGGCACTGCTCCTATGCTACCCCCCTTTTTTCTTTGAGGTATTTTATATACTTAAGGTTCTTCCATACACAAATAATGTAATTCTGGAGTGGAATGAATCCACTCTTGCTAACAATTATTGCCTGTAGCTCAGTGAGACTAACAGGTGCAAATACTATGGATATATTGAGATGTGTAAAACCTTCGCTAAGAGGAATACTGTATAAATAGATTAGATAGATAGATAGATAGATAGATAGATAGATAGATAGATAGATAGATAGATAGATAGAAAAGACTAGGAAACAAAAATCAGAACTGTAAAAAATAAAGAGAAAGAAAAAGAAATAATTATTTTTCATTTTATAGCTCTATATGACTGATGTTCACAAGTGCAGTGGGAAGTAATTATTCTCACCACTTCTGAAAGCAAAATTTGATTTAAAATTAAGTTCATAGGTACATATTTTTTGATTTGTGTTCTCTTCTTATCAGCTTCTTTACTAGGTGAATCTCTACTCCACAACTGGCTGATGTGTTGCAGTCCGAGATTCTGCAGGTATTGATGCCTTTTTTCTAAATTGCAGAGTCCTAGTCCTGGATCATTAGTGTATATGAACTATTCAGAACTCCCTGAAGATTTGGGGAGCATGTACAGACCTGATATCCTCCATGTTTTTCAATATTTCAAGGGTCTCCATCTATCTGAAATCCTATAGAGTCACTTGTACACAGAAAAATTTTGTGACTTATAAAAATCATCAGAATCCACACGCTTAGTTCCTTTAATCTGAATATTCATGGCAACGTTTCCCATGTATTTTTATTAAAGTAAGACTTGAATTTGGAAAAATAGCAAGTTAAAAAATATTAGCTCAAACTTGGCACATTTTATTAATGAGAATAAAGACCCACTGGGCTTTGTACTGGCTTACTCTAGTATTAGTAGATTAATTCTAAATATATTGATTTCAGTTAATACTCTCCCAGGACTTCATGCCTCTTAAAGATAAAAATAAATGAAAACAACTAAGAGCCCATCTTTGGTATTTTAACAAAATTTCAGTTTTCTTCAGACTATTCGTATACTCTGAAATTTCATTTCTGCCCTAAAAAGTGTAAAACAACTATACACTTACTGAAAGAAAAATCACTTAGAGGACATTCTTTGGGGTATAGAAAGGTGGTTTTTTCTGCCTTTTTGTTTTGGTTTGGTTTGGTTTGTTTGTTTGTTTTTGTTGTTTGGGAGGGGTTGTTTGTTTGGTTTGGTTTGGTTTTGGGTTTTGTTCTGTTTTGTTTTGGTTTTTATTCTGGTTGTCTATTTTTCTGTCCCTTATAAGTCACAACAAACGAGAGCTTTTATCGAGCAGAAAGACTGAACAAAAGAATGAGTGAATTAATTAATTGATTAATGTATTTTTAAAAGGCTCCACCTGCTCTGCTTCAAAAATCTTTCACTACACTACAGAGGGGTTTGTTACACTGACTAATATTAAAGCCTTCCTCTTAATTTTTGAACAAGAGGATTTGTTCACACTTGGAGTGATTGCCAAAATGCAAACTATAGACTCTTCCTTTATTAATGTGTCCAATAATCAGGAAATCACCACCGCCATTGCCCTAAAGGCAACAAGGAAGGCAGTCTATCAAAAATGAAAGGGAAAAAAACCTATTTTCACATTGCTTTTTCAGAAATGCCTAATGCACTTCTTTTATCTCAAGGATTTACCTTGCCAGAATGAACAGTTCACTTACATGTGAAGGATTTAACTTAATATGAGCAAAGGCACTCGTAAGAATTTTTCGCTTTTATGTTCTAAACCCAGAGATGCTTCCTTGCCTTGCAGCAATAGATAAGGTATATGATAATAAACTGCATGGGAGAGGACCTTGATTTGCCTACCAAACCCCAGTTTGCCAAAAGTTTGCAGAAGGGCTGCTCTAAAAGAGAAATGGGAAAGCCACGATACTTGTAGCTCCTTGTCAGGGCTACAGCAGATCCCCACCGGTGGCACTGAAGGAAAAGAATTGGTGGCTAAGGGGTGTTGGATTAAAGGGGGGGTGGGGGTGGGATTTGTGTCCCCCGTCCCAGACAAAGGTCCCTGTCCCCCGCAGGAAGGTGCTGAAATGCAAAACAAGCTCCCAGCTCCTTTTCTCTCTCTTGGTGGCATTTGGAAGTGTAAAGCTTTGAATACCAATTGCTTGAACTGGACATATGTGAATCTCTTCTAATCCTACTAATCCCGTCCCCAAGTGCTTCTTTGTATGTGGAGGCAACACACATAGATCTAAGTGAAAGTGGCCATAATCCTGGAAATGTGGAAAAATGTCCCAGTGTGGGAGTTGGGAGAGGGAAAACCTCCCCAGCGGAGGAGACCCGCTGGAAGAGCATTGTGTTTGTCGGGTGAGCAAGGGGCGGCAGTGGGGGCAGGGGAGACATGAAGGAGAGCTCTCACCTTCCCTGAGCTGTGAGGAGGAAAGCAAACCCACTCAGCAGGAAAGCTCCCTTGCAAACAGCCATCGCACACTTGAGCAAACCCGCAGAACTGAGACAAAGTTTCCAAACGCTGGGAAATTCACCCACCGGCAGCTTTCAGCAATGTGAGCTCAGCAGGCTAGGCACTAATGTGCTGACTTCATTATTTCCCAAACTCACCCAGCTGAATGGCAGATTTGTGTAGGGAACGGTGGGCTATCACTCCATCCTTCACTGGCCACAAAGATAGAGAGAGGAGCTGGGATCATGTACCCAGTCAACAACCCTGGCTCTTGTCTTGTGGGGGGACCCTCTTACTCTGTGCAGATGTGAGAAGTGGGCCATGTAAGCAGATATTCTTGCCAAACAGTAACAGGGCAGCAGAGACCAAGTCAGATTGCAAGTGACCAGATATATTATTATTCCTTCAGTCTCTCTGAAAACTGATTTCAGGCAACGAATCCTCTACATGTTCATATGTAAAAGGATAGAGACAGAAGAAGGTTCTATGTCTTTGATTCAACACTGAAACCTCAGCATTTAACCAGGCTGTTATTTAAAATTAACATCCACCTGGATACTAACAAACCCTATGGGTTTTCCAAATATATAAGTCATATAATTCAGCCACACGAATTTCCCAAATGTCAGACAGCTAATTTACATTTTCTTGGCTAGTCACTGAATAAAATGTGTTTATACCCCACAGTAGATCGTGTACAAGGAAATTAATCTGGTTTTTGTATGTGCTTTCAAAAGATTTTAAAATATGGAGCAATTGATAACATTATTTGCCAGCCAAATCTTTATTTTGCTCAATAAATCTCCAAATAAAAACATGTTAGGTAAGAAAATCTAAGGCTATATATTCTCTGGGAGTTGACTTTTTTATTACCTCACCAGACTTTGGGCTTTCATAAATAAGTGTCAACTGAAATTAACCTGCTGTTTAGAGACAGTATAAACCATCCCAAAATCAGCCTGGAGACTGGAAGTCTTTTTTTTAAATTTTTTTACACAAGAACCTTCTGAATGTCACAAGGACAGAAAATGAGGATAGATCTTTAACTTTGCGTGGATAAAACAATAAGATTGCCTCTTGGAAACATGAAAAGCCAAACCCCACAATGCGCTAAAATCACTTCATTAGCAGGGAACTGCTCAGGGAAAAGTTTTGCAGTGTGCATCAGAGAACACACAGGATAAAATGGGATGAGAATAAAACTAAACCTAGTTCTGGTGGACTCCTTGGACTTGACCCCACTGCTGACCACAGAAACACTGTTTACGTGGAGAACTAGTCTCAGCATTCAAGGGACACTGCTGGTATCACATGGACAATATCCTCAAACTCCAGCAGAGCTGCCCTACCTGCAGTCTGGCCAGGGTGAGGGAGTGTGGTAGAATACAGCCCTTCAGGGAAGAGACAAACCCCAGGATCAGGGTACATTGGCACACTTGTTCCCTATTTTAGACTTCTCAGCCCAGGGGTGCCTGTGGTGTCTGCTACCTCAGGACACTGTGCATTTTACAAGCAGAGCAAGGGTGCTATTTTCTCTGTCAATGTTGAGAGATGCGACGAATCCCAGACTGTCCCCAGGCCCTGAGTCCAGAGGCAGCGAGTGGCCCATGTCAATATTGCTGGTGTGCCCTCAAGAAGAAACTGTTCACACGGCCTCTTCTTGCTGGGTGGAAGCCGCAGCCATGTGGTAGCCAGTCGGCCATTTCACGGCATGACCAATAGAGCCTCTGGCCTTACTTGTGGCCCAACATGTGTGGTGCCGTGATGACCCTCAGCTGCTGCTAATCCCATTGCCTCCCCCGAGACCTCTCTGTTCCAAGGCCATTTTGAACAGGACCCAGTGCTCTCCACAGTCTCAGCCTGTGTGGTGAAATGGCAGTGGGGCCTGTAAGAAACAAATGCTATTGACATGTGTGCACAGATAATTTTTGGAGGATTGTAGCTGCCCAAAATTTTTATGATGCTTCATGTGTTTTTTGGACCCTTCTACCCAGTCTCCATTTAGTCACTCTGCCCATCTAGCTAAGGCATTCCCTGAAGGAGCCATGCAGCTCCAACCAAAAGCCTATTTGTTATGAGGTGACAGTCAGCAATGCTGCAAGCAAGGTCAATATCTATGTCTTACTGAGCCAAGGCAAACCTTTGTTGTACTGGGCAGTGGAAATATGGGACATGGGACACAGCAGACTTGATGTCAGGACAAAACATCTTGAAAAATAAGGTCTTTCTAGAAGTGCTTCAAGTGCTATTTGGCAAAGGGTCATGCCCGGGCGTGACCCATAGGGTAGGACAGTGCCAGTGTAACTCGGCCATCCTCATCCTGTCATGTAGCTGTGCAAGGGCTGCTGTCAGTGGACTAGTCCTCATTTGCAAGCAAATTCTGTAGCATAGGAACTAAATTGTGCCACAGTGAAGAAAATCAAACCTAGATGTTGCTATCTCTGCTTGTCTGCAGTCATCTTGGCACATCAAATTTCGGACATGGGCAATTTTTTCCCCTAATACTGCCATAAATCAAGGGCATTATACCCAGGATATATAAGCTAGGATTCTCATTGTCATTTTGTTCTCTTTGGTGGATTCACATCAGCCAGGGATCTGACCTTATTTCTATAATCTGCCCCAAATGTCAACAATTAGAGTCTGTTTCAGTTTAAATCAATGAAGCATTAATATCTTTAAAATAATTTAGTTTCAAATGATTGCAAACAAAATGAAGAGATGTGGCACCCTGTAGGACACTGAAATCATTTGAATGAATTTGGAACTTAATATTTACTGTTGGGATCTACACAATATCAAGAGCCAAAGGCAAGATTAGTTGGATTAGTGCTTCAGTGGTCCTTCATTATCCACTTCTCCCTCAGTGACATGATTCATGTCTTCAGTTAACTGTGTTTATTAAATGAAAATGATGAAGAATTGAAGTAAAAGTACATATGTAGAAGGAGGATGTTCAATCTTGCTAATCTTGTTTAGAATGTTATTTTATTTCATTAAATAGGAAATTTCATTGAGGTTTCCTACATGTTTTTCCAGTGTTAAGACTAAGAGCTCCACTCTGTCATTGGAAAACAGAGACACAGAGATGTGTTAGAGTTTAGTTACTTGCTACCCAGGAGACAGGCAGAAAACAGAATCAGGTCCACCTGTACATGGGATTTCTGAGCACAGACCACCCTTTTCTTCCTCTGGTTTACATTCCTTTCTAGGCTGTGATAACAACTGGAGAACCACTTGCGTGGTTCTGCTTCCTGTGGGGAAAACACAGGGGGAAGGAACCCCACGGTAGTATGAATTCAGGCTTGGCTCTGTTGCAGACACTCTGAACACTAGACTGGTTTTACAGCTGTCTTGCACAAGGATGTCTTGATGCACTGGATAATCAGGCTGCTCCTCTGGAAGGTGAATTTACTGATCAACTTGGCAAGTGTTGAGGAGAAGTAAGATACATATAAATAACTTGAGCTGAAAAAGTTTGTCTCTTTATATCGGAGCATCAGCTGACATGATCTATAAGGTTGGATCCAGTCACAAAGTGAAAAGAGGGAAGGGGATTTGCATGTGGCATGGGCAATACAAGGGGCATGAGCATAACATCTCCTTCAGTCTTCAGTTGTCTGCAGCTGAATCTGAAATCATCTCATCTATTTACTCATCATGCAGGTAGAAACTATTTCCCAAGGCACATTTCAAACAGCCTTTTAAACAGTGCGTTAAACCAAAATAAATATGACCGCATTGCTTTTTAATTTTTTGCTGCTTCAAACTGGATTTAATTAGGCACACTGCAACCTTGAAACAAGTCTAAGAAACAGGGAAGTGATATTGATTCTTTATTATCACTTTAATTGTCTATTCTGATGTGCTAGAACTGAAACAATCTTCCAGCTGCAATGTCTAATGAACTCCAAGATCAAACATGATCTTGCTAATTATGGAGTTAATGAGGACAAGTTCACAGGCAGAGTTAAGTTAGTAACTACATGTTTCAAAGCATCTTGAAGCTCAATAAGATCTCCATTTGGTGCTATAATGGTATACATTTTGCATTTCTTCTTTCTGAACGTGTTACAGAAGGGCACCCTATGTATGGTATATGCTGCTAATCATGTGCAAATGACACAAAGACAACTTCAATAAATTAGGAGACTGGCTGTTCATAAATCAACTCAACATGGAAATCTCATTTACATTACTGCTATGCTGTCCCATGCAATGTGTTTACACACAAATAATGCCAACATTAGCATGGGAGGGGGACAAATATAAATTCTACAGCATGTTTCTGAAGCCAAAACACCAAGAAATGACAATCAACATTGTAAATGAGCAAACAGGCAATATTACAAAAGAAGCACTATTGAATCAGACCTTTGAACCCACACAGCAAAATGAACCTTACAGCTGTATCCATTTCAGGGGCATACTTACGCTGGGCACAAATGGGATCAGACAATCACAGAATCACAGAATATGCTGAGTTGTAAGGGATCCACAAGAATTATTGAGTCCAACTCTTAGCCCTACACAGGACTATCCCCAAGAGTCACACCATGTGCCTGAGAGTATCATCCAAGCACTTCTTGAACTCTGTCAGGCTTGGAGCTGTGACCACTTCCCTGAGGAGCCTGTTCCAGCACCCAACCCCACCCTCTCAGTGAAGAACCTTTCTCTAATATCCAACCTATTCTCTAATATCCAACTTCAGGTCATTCCCTTGGGTCCTGTCACTGGTCACCACAAAGAAGAGATCAGCGTCTGCCCCTCCTCTTCCCCCCATGAGGCAGTTGTAGACTGCAAAGAGGTCTCCCCTCAGTCTTCTCTTCTCCAGGCTGAACAGACCAAGAGACCTCAGTCACTCCTCCTACAGCTTCCCCTCAAGGCCCTTCACCATCTTCGTTGCCCTCCTTTGGACACCCTCTAAGAGCTGAATATCTTTCTCATATTGCGGTGCACACAATATTCAAGGTGAGGCTGCGCCAGTGCAGAGCAGAGTGGGACAATCCCCTCCCTCAACTGGTTGGTGATGCTTTGTCTGATGCCCCCCAGGACACGGTTGGCCCTCCTGGTTGCCAGGGCACTGCTGACTCATATTCAACTCACCATCGAACAGGAACCCAGGTCCCTTTCTGTGGCACTGCTTTTTAGCAGCTCATTCCCCAGTCTGTACATAAATCAAGGGCTACCCCATCCCAAGTGCAGAATCCAGCACTTCCCCTTGTTGAACTTCATACAACTGATGATTGCCCAGTCCTCTAATCAGGTCTCTCTGCAGGGCCTCCCTACCCTCCAGGGAGTCAACAGCTCCTCCGAGTTTTGTGTCATCTGCAAACTTGTTCAGTATCCCTTCCAATCCTGTGTCCAAGTCATTTATGAAGATGTTGAAGAGCACAGGGCCTAAGATGGAGCCCTGCAGAACCCCACTAGTGACAGGTCGCCAGTCTGAGGTTACCCATTCACTATTACCCTCCGTGCTCGACCCTCAGCCAATTGCTCACCCACCACATGATGTGTTTATCCAGCTGTGTGCTGGACATTTTGTCCAGAAGGATCCTGTGAGAGACAGTATTGAAAGCTTTACTGAAATCCAAAAATATTACATCAACTGGCTTCCCTTTATCAGCTGCGTGGGTTACCTTGTCGTAAAAGGAAATAGGGTTTGATGAGCAGGACTTTTCTCTCATGAAGCCATGTTGGCTGTGACCAGTAACTGTGTTGTCTTTCAGGTGTTTCTCAATACCACCCAGAATAATCTTCTCCATAACTTTACCAGGCACTGAAGTGAGACTGACAGGCCTGTAGTTTCTGGGGTCCTCCTTCTTGCGTTTCTTGAAAATCGAGACAATGTTTGCTGGTTTCCAGTCAGCAATCTCTCCAGATTCCCAAGACTGCTCAAAAATCACCAAGAGAGGTTCTGAGAGGACGAGGATTCTTGGATGAATCCCATCAGGCACCATAGATTTTGAGGGATCTAGCTGGAGCAGCAGATCCTGCACAATTTCAGGGTCCACTGAGACTTGGTCATTCTTGCAGTTATGGCCCTCCAGCTCAGAGCACTGAAACCTCCTTGGTCTGTCATACCTTTTGAAGACAGATGCAAAGAATGCATTAAACACCTGTGCCTTGTCCCTATCCCAGTCTGTAAGGTGACCATCCTCATCCTGTAATGGGTCGATGTTATTTTTACACTTCCTATTGCCATTAATATATTTGAAAAAAATTCTTTTTATTGTCTCCCACAGTTCTGGCCTACTTCAACTTCAATTGAGCTTTGGCTACACGAATTTTCTCCCTATAGTGGCAAGCAACATGTCTGTATTCTTCCCATGTCACCTGACCTTGCTTCCACTGGGCATACGCCTTTTTTTTTTACTTTATTTCCAAGATAAGATTACTGTGCAATCAAGCCAGGCTTCTGCCTCGCCTGCTTGACTTCTAACATTTGGGAATTGCTGTTCCTGGACCCTTAAGAGGTGATGTTTGAAAAGTGACCAGCACTGATGGACCCCAGCACCTGCAAAAACATTTTTCCAAGGGGACTTTACTCACTAATTCCCTGAGTAGCCTGAAGTTGGCTCTCCTCATGTCCAATGTTGAGGTTTTGCTGGCACTTTTTCTCCTATCAGCACAGATTTTAAACTCAATCTCTTCATGTTCGCTGTGGTTGAGACAGCTGCCAATATCCATTTTGCTCGTGAGATCCACTCTGTGGGCAAGCAGCAGATCAGGGAGGGCATCTTTCCAGGTTGGCTCCCTCAGGACCTGTTCCATAAAGTTGTAATGCAGTTTTTTAGGAATCTGCTGGCCCAGGTTGTACCTGCTGTGGGATGCTCCCAGTTAATTTCTGACAAGTTGAAATCCCCCGTAAGGGTGAGGGCAGTTGACTTGGCAGTGCCCCTTAATTCCTTAAAGAATAATTCATTGGTGTCGTCATCCTGGATGGGAGGTCTATAGTAGACTCCTACTATGACTTCCACATTATTTATTTGCCCCTTGATTCTTACCGAGAGAGTCTCAACTGCACCATTGCCAACTGTGAGCTTTATACATTCCAACCCTTCTATTAAAAAGCCCACCTCTTCTGCCCTGCCTGTGCCTCCTAAAGAACCCATAACCATCCAGTTACAGGGCACTCCAGTCACAGGACTCATCCCACCAGCTTTTACTTATGCCCATGATGTCAGACCTCTGGGATTGGGCCTAAGATTTGAGCTTGTTGCATTTGTCCTTCATGCTGAATGCATTGGTTTAGAAGCATTTCAGGTGTGGTACTTTCTAGTCACTATCCCGTGAAGGAGATTGAGGGTTCCCATTAGTGTTTGTTTCCTCGAGTTTGGTCACGCCATTCCATCACTCATTACTGGCAAGCCTGGTATTTTCCCTTTCCCCCTTCCAAGCTAGTTTAAAGCTCTGTCAATGACCCCTGATAGTTCCTGTGCTAGAACTCTTTTTCCACTCTGAGAAAGTCTCATCCCGTCAGGTGTCAGTAGATCAGGTGTTGAATAGATCAGTCTGTGATCAAAAATCACAACATTTTTCCAATTACACCAAGCTTGGAGCCACTCATTGACCTGATGAATCTGCCTATTCTAATCAATATTATTACTTGTTACTGGAAGGGTCAGGGAAATCATTACCTGTGCTGATCCTTCTACCAATCATCACAGGGCCCTGTGATTGTCCTCAGACTTCTCTTTTTTATTTCGTCAATACCAGTTTGAACAATCAATAACATAGTAATCAGAGGGCCTTACTGGACTGGAGAGTTTTCTGGTAATGTCTCTTACCTGAGGCCCCGGGAGACAGCAGACTTCCCTATGATTTGGGTCCAGTCTGCATATCAGGCCCTCCATTCCCCTCAGAAAGGAGCCTCCTATTACAACTACCGTTCTTTTCCTTGTAACAGAAAAGGTCATGATGCAGGGCACAGATGGTGTTGCTTCAGGAGGCCTCACTGTCCCAGAAGGACCTTTGCCTGCCTCATCAGTTGTCTGAACTTCTACTTCCAGAGACTTGTATCTGTTGTAGAAGGTGTCAGTCCTAATTGATAAGTATTCAGAAGGAAGAGGAAACTTTCTTCTGGTATGTGCAGTGACCTGCTTCCAGCCTTCATCTTTAACAGACCCTTCACTAACAGTCCCTTGACTAGCTACCCTGTAGGGTTCTGAGTCCACCTGTTTCTGCACTATAGCAGAGATCTAGGAATCCCAAGAGTCTTTAAACTGTAGCTTCTCTAAAAATAACAGGTCAATCTTTTGCTCCTTCACTCGAATACTATGTAGCCTGTTCACTTCCTTCTGTAGCTCTCTCACCTGACGACACAGCTCTTCAACCACAGCACATCTTCTGCAAAAGAACTGTTTGGCAGCCTGAGCCTCGAGGAGAGGCATCAGGCACACCTGGTAACCTGTGACCTGGAGAGCTGCGTCTGCCATCAGCAGGTCTGTCTGTCTGAAGGCCTCTGACATGGCTTGTTCAGTGACTCCAGCAGTTACAAATAAAAATCAAATCAGTGCTGTGTTTAAAGCAAGATGCTCTTCTCAGTCCCTTAGGAAAGATTGTATCTAAAAATTGTTGTTTCTCCAATTGTTTGTAAACAGAGTTTGTTCTCTGTTTATCTCCTGCTTTCCCAAGTTTCTCTTCTAAAATTGCTGATAGCCTTGGAGTTGTAGCTGTTCCTTCTCTTCTTGCACAACAGATGGTCCTACAGGGTCGGCAAGGTCTGTAATTGCAAAAAAACCACAGACAACCAGATTGCTGCACCTCCATTAGTGCAAGCAGCAGCAGTTTGTCACAGTGGCAAAAGTTTGTCTGCGTCCAGCAAAAAATTATGCTGGATTAAGTAATCAATTCCATGTGCTTTGCATTAAGTAAATCATGTCATATGGAAATAAAGATCATCTGACAACATATTGTGATTGCTTTAGAGCTCACAGTTCTGGGCTGAGAACAGTAAAGCAGGAGATATCAGATAAAGGCTAAGAGACACCAGCAATGCCCATGAATCCCTGAAAGGTCCAGGGAAGCAATGGAACCTGCAGTAGTGCTGCGTAACATGTCTACATCTTAATTTAGAACTGTAAATATATAAATTATTTCAAATTTCCCTTACAAGTACATGGGAGATATGTCTCCATTCAAAGAAATGGAGAACTCCAGATGCACATCATGAAATGCAATTTTACTTTTTCATCAAATTTGTTTTCATACAATGTAGTTCTTCAAGCTGTAGTTATATGAACTATCTTTTGATACCAGTCCAGATTGACTTGATTCTTTCTCCTGCATCATGTCTTCTTCTATGCTACTGCAGTTGTTCTCACAACTTCTATGGCAAAGCTTACCAAGGAACTGATCTGGATGAGAAATAAAACATTATATTTTTTCTGGACTATTTTTCAACCAGATTAATTAATGTCCTCATTTACTGCAGTGCAACAAAACTCATTGTGATGACACAGGAACGGACAGATTGCAGTGAAAGTAGAGGTGTAAAGAAAACAAGGAGAGGATGGTAAGAGATGGTTTAAACAGCACCGCCACAATACGTATTGCAGTCTCAGTTTACTGATTCAAAAATATTTTCCTACCCCAAACTGAAGACAAAATTATGTTCCTTAACAACTCTCAATATATGAATGCATTCTGTTCCACTGTGCACATATACAGCAAAAACCTGTTTTCAGTCAGATACTTTAACACAGACTCTGTCACAGTCAGATGTTATTTGTCTACAAATAGGAAAATCAAGATTTGGAGCAGGACAAGGGAAATAAGCATCTTGCAACATGACTCTTTGGGCCAAATTCCACATGCGCAGCTCCCACTGAGATCCAAATATGGGCCACATTTATTTCCAGATTGAGCACAGAATGTGTCTCTGTTGTTATTGAAATTAAAAAGGGAATGAGCTTTTGAACATTATTCCATTGGTCAGACTTGCTAGCTCAACCTATGTCCAGTGATCAACCTCTCCTTTTACCCTAAGTGGCATTATTTATGTGCCCAGCATGAGGTCTGGGGAGATACCTGTTACTTAGGCTGCAAGTTAAGCTTGATTTAGATCCATATTTAAACAGAGTATTTTGAAAAATAATTTTTCAAATACTCATAGGTGAGATGGCAATGTTAAGATGCCTTCAGCTGAAATGGTGCTGCAGTTTCTACACTGTTGGTAAAGTTTCATTTGGAGGTTGTTATTCATGTCAATCAGGAGCTTGGAATAAAAAATAAAAAGTGCAATCTGTGCTACTGAAGTTTCTCTAACTGTACCCACATAGATTGAAATCAGTTGTGAGGGCAATTTCCTCTCTTACAGCTGGTTTATGGCCTCCTGTCTGACTGCACTGCATTGGTTTCTTCCTCTGCCAGTACTTGCAAAGGGAGGCAGGACAGTTCTCAGACTTCTCTATCCCTTGCTGCTGCTTCCGTTTGCTGCCCAGCACTCAGCTTCCTGTTATTTCTGCTAATGGGTCTCGTAGTGTTTCTCTTGGCCATTCTTCAGGCAAATTGATTTCCATTTCATGGCTCTGTGTGTGAGACTTGGCATCTGAAATATGTATCTCTTCAGACCCCTCTGACTATGGAGGAAGGGTGCAAGGTACCTAGTTCAGCCTCTCTCAGCATTGCCACAAAATTACATCAGACACATTTTTGTTCACTGTGCTGGCTGCTGTTTAGCTTGTGGTGCATAACTCTTTCCCACATCTGGTCTGAAGAATTTAGACCTCTCACTGAGGGACTAAGAATAGCATGGTGAGAGAAATCACTGAGTCAGCAGCGTAACAGTGCCAAGAGTGAGCATCTTGTTCCTTATGTAGATAAAGCTACATAAGATACCCCGAGAAGTTAAAATTGATTCTCAGAGTTGGAACTAAAAGAGATTCCTGCAGAAACTTCTATGTCAGGTGAGAGACATAAGAGAGAAGCTAGAAACGACAGGAGAACCTTGAGATCGTACTGTGTAGAGTGGCTCTGATCTATGTTACGTTCGAGCAGTCTGTGTGAGCAAAAAGTGGTGCAGCATGACACCCATCCTTTCTAAACTGAGGAGAGTGCTGGCCTTCTAATAGAGGAGAATCTTTATCCCATTATGTCTTCATGGAACAGAAAAAAACCTCTCTAAAATAATTTTAACCAGAATTATCTTTTTCTTTACAATATAAATTCTAACTCATTGCTTTGTATGTTGCTGCGTAATAAGTCCTTTTAAGCAGTCCCTCAATACTACCAAATGTTTTCTTATACCTCTTAAAATAAGGAATGTTTTCCCATCCTACATAGTCTTTGGTTTTCATTCTTTTCAGTGTGATTTCTGCTTTGTTCCTTCTCCATGTTAGGAGATGATAATGAGGTTCACACACCTTCTGCTCTGGTGCTTGGAAATCTACCCTGGGTTTAGCTCAGCTGCAATGAGCTGAGAGGCTTCCCCTTGCATGCTGCCAATTTTCGGTGCACTCATATATGGCTGACGCAGTAGGGGGCTAATCCCAACAGCAAACATTATACTCTTTCCATACTCACACTGTGGAATCAAGGGTAAAAAGTTCTCTTTGAAGCCCCTTTTCTCTGACCGGTCTGGCAAGCTAACATGGACTTCCCAGATTCTGGACAGAATTCAAATGTATCACAGTGCAGCTCAGTAAGAGTTGCAATTGTCCCAGGCCCTTCCAGTACACCAGCCTTCCTGTAGCACGTGATCAGCAGGACATGCTTCTTTTACAAGTAGTAGGAAGCCATTTATTTAAGCATGGCTGCAGCCAACATTCTTGAGCGGTTTCCCACTGCAAATTTACCTATTTTTATCCATCCACTATCTCCCATGCCTTATGTTGCTGTATGCACCACTGTGAAACAGAAAATAAGTAATTTAGTGAAATTATTTCTGATCACTGGACATAGGTTGAGCTAGCAAGTCTGACCAATGGAATAATGTTCAAAAGCTCATTCCCTTTTTAATTTCAATAACAATAGAGACACATTCTGCACTCAATCTGGAAATAAATGTGGCCCATATTTGGATCTCAGTGGGAGCTGCGCATGTGGAATTTGGCCCAAAGAGTCATGTTGCAAGATGCTTATTTCCCTTGTCCTGCTCCAAATCTTGATTCTCCTATTTGTAGACAAATAACATCTGACTGTGACAGAGTCTGTGTTAAAGTGTCTGACTGAAAACAGGTTTTTGCTGTATATGTGCATGATGGAACAGAATAATTTTACTGATCTCTTGGGGGTTACTCAGAACTGGACTGGCACACATCTGTTGTGTATCACCCTGGAAGGGTATTTTTGTACCAAATTTTTATCAGGTCCTTGAATTCATAGGTAGGTCTTCCTTCTAGCTATGATTCCAAATAAGAGAGGCAATATTTGCAACATTACATATTTGCAAGTGTTTCCCATATTAATCTGATTTTTTTGGAACACTAGTGAATTTTCAGATTAACTGTACTATAGAAAAGTAGATGATGCTTTATGCACTCAGTTTCAGCTCTTTGAAACCAGGGCAATAAAAAAAATCACATGCAGGTAATCTGGGGAGGAATCTGCTTTCTTCCTCACATGCGGGAAGAGGAATGCTTCCAATCAGATTAATTCAGACAGGGACCAAAACTTCTTTCAGTGTACACTCATTTTTAGCTGTGAACATTGCTCATTTAGGCTTGTTTGATACTCACAGATAAAAGCATAGTGGAGACTAAATGTCCTATTGATAGAGGAATTGGACAACTAGGACATGGTCCTGAAAACTGTAAAGAAAAGGTATGTTTCCCCTGAATAGAAAGAACAACTTACCCATGTGTCTTCCACCTTCTCTGGGTGACCAGGGTCCTTAGACAGGAGGAAGCCCCAGCTTGCAAGAGGATGAGGGAATATTGTGATTTACCTCTGAACATTTTCTTCCAGGCAAATCTACTTTCTGATTTTGACCTGAATTTTTAAGTAGATTGGCATGAAACAGATGTCATTCAAAAGTGAATTTCTTAGTAAGCAAATTTGCCTTGACATTTCTCTCTCCCTGCTACATCTGCAGCCCAACGTTTAGCTCAAAATGAAATCTTTGGGAGCAATGTTCTCCACTTCCTCTGTAAGAACCACAAGAGGTCACACACAGGACACCAAGGGTAACAGATCCACAGCAAGGCAAGCTTAAAAGTGATGGCTTTGCTTCTCCACGTGGCTTACATCTCCTGGACTTCACATGTATTCTACTTTAAATTGTTGAAAGTATAAGTAGCACGGGCCCATATATTTCTCCTTTTGATCTGTTACTTGTCTTTGCCTTGTGTTTTCCCATACTGGAAGGTCTTCATGGCTACTCTCTCGCGGTGCAATACTCTCTAGAGCTGCTGCACAAATGTGGCTCTGAAAACTAATCAGAGAGCTGCTGGTGGACCATGATCCATCTGAGTCCATTTTGATCACTTAGAGCCTGTGTATTGTTGTTGATGCATTATTAGAGTTGAGCAAATGCAGAAGCACATTTCTCCATTATTCTCCATAGTCATTCATGATACACTTAGCAAAGATTAAACAAATTAATATAAAGCTTATATAAATAAATATGATTGTGACACATTCATCAGTCACTGTGCTATAAGTAGCCTTAGCCTTGACAATACGTGTGCATTAGTGTACAAGCTCTCAAGCACACTCCCAGCCTTCCAAATTCTGCAAATGGAATAGCAAATGAAGAGGTTACTCCTGTGTAGGAGGGTGTAGTACTTTTCTGACACTTTATGTGTTAGATTTCAGATGTACTGCTCTAATGAGAGCAAGAACTTCCCCACTCTTGAAGGCCCTACCCTACAGGGCTTAGAAATTCTTCCAGTGTAACTGCATTTTCAGCTTGCTTGACTACTTATCAAGGTCTTTATTTTTCCTTCCAGGGAAAGGAGGGAGGAGGGGACTTTTTCCCCTAGATCCCTTGTTTTCTCTGTTTTGCTTTGAATGTTGTAGTGTGTTTGGTTCCCCCCTTCCAATGTGCTCGGATGACCCAAAAGAAAGAGAAGTTCTTTTTTTTTTTTTCATCCCTTTTCCCTGAGGAGACAGAGAGAGAGAGGGGGAGGAAAAAGAAAGATTAAGATGTAAGCTGGCTAGATAAGCCTGGAACTGGGTTTATTACTACTGTTCAATAAGAGTACAAGGATATAAAAGCAAACCTGCTTTACTGGAGCTGGAGCGAGGTTGGTGGGAGACCTATGCTGATTGTGTGCCACTCTGAGAAGGGATGTTTCATTAATTACACATTAACTATGTGCACTGAGGAGGAGGCAGAGGATAAAAAATGCAGATGTTTCTGCTGCCCGACAGAATGAAAACCACTCTTGATCCTGTCAAAAGAACATTTTGAATCAAAGGGCTCCACAGAAGTGGAAGAATGAGTTTTGTGGCTGAGTGCAATGGTGAGGCCTTTTAATCATTAAACCCTTTTAAAGCGGTAAAATGAACATCCATTGTCATGGCCACTCCGATGAGGCCATCGGAGCTGGTGAAAAGGGAATGCTTTACGAAGGGCACTAAAACAGGACACAACCAGCCCCGCTGCTGGATTTCTAAAGGTAACAACAGCAGTGCATGACAAAGAATGAAAAGATGGCCCAGGTTGGTTTGCTTAAATTACTTTCCTCCGCAAACCCTCCTTACAAGCAAAACATGCACCAGATATAATGAGCATGAGGACTTCACAGGCAGGCAGTTCCCCTCCTTTGTTTTCTCAGAGTTTTACTGTCTTGGATTAATTTTTTTTTTGTTCTTCAAGTGAAAGCTCCTTACGAAAATGGATTGAAATACTGTTTTATTCTTAATCACTCTCTACAGTCCTCGTAAAGTCATTAGCATTGTGAGAGGAATGATCCTCTCTTCTTGTATCCACTACACCCCTGGTGCTCCAAGTATGCAGGGACAGCAATGTTGTAAGACTGTTTCAAATAAAACATCTCCAGCCCATTTTTAGAAAACAGACTTAATTTTAATTTGTCAAGCCATGACCCTGGAGTTTTAGTTATACCCTTTCCTTGCTTCTTTCTTCTTCTTCCCTTTAATTTCTCAGTAGAAATGATTCAATAAAGTATTTCTCTCATCAGTCTAGGAAGAATTAAAAGATTTATTTCCCAAAGTTCATACGAGCCTTGGAAAACCATATTGTCAGGTTTTTTGGAGCAGAACTTGTCAGAGAATAGTAACCTCATTTCATGGCGAGTTTCATATCTAGGTTTTGTTCCAACAGGAAACAAAATGGAATTAAATCTCAGCTCCTAGGTAATCCATCTGACAGACACCTTGGTACCATGAACCTTGACATTCTGGACTGTGAAAGAAGCCAGAAGAAGATGAAAGCTAAAGATAGTAAGCTTTTCTGGCTCTCAGCCATCCATCGAAACAAACTGCTGACAATCTGAGTACTTTGGGAGCTCTGGCTTTGGAGGGAGATCAGCTAGTCAGACTTTCATATGATCAGCAATTTTTTGAATTTGAATGCTGAAGTCTGAACAAACTCTGAAAAAATATCAATGCAGCTGAATCAGCAGAATGGGATGAAAAATATTTTTATGAACTACTTTAAACCAATTCTTTACAAATAATTTCTAGGATACAGCTAATAGTGAGAACTTTATAGTTACTGTGGTATTTGGGATGCAAATATATTTTAAACACTGTACATATTAATCCTTATATCGAATATAAAAAGAAGTGAATAACATGATTTCTCAGGTGCCCTTGAGGCTATTTGTGTACTAACTGTACTGTTTAGCTGTGAATCCTATTTTATTTTTAGTTAAGGAAGAATGGTAAAAACACTACTCTTATGATGCTTGATTACTATATAATCTGAGCTACGTGCTTATGTAAGGGCAGAAGCCTGGAGAAACTCATCAGGAATTTCTATATGAAGAAAAGAGCTTTATGGCTCCTCATCTGTGAGGAGATTTGATGAGAACATGCTCGGGGAATATTGGTGCAGGATTTGTCATCACACTTCAGATGGAGCCAGCTCTTCAAAGCCCTGGAGGGGTTTAAATTATGCAGAAAAAGTGCTTCTTTCCAGATTTCCCAACTTGTCTATCAACTAAAAATTTTCTCAAAGACACATTTTCACTTTTGTAGGAATTCAAATGGTGGTCCTTATTTATTTAGTTAACTCTAAAAGAGGCCATGTGACTGGCTCAGTGCTTTGCCAGAGAGAAAATTCAAACCCCTGCCTAAGGAAGTAGCAAAGTAGTAAAGAAAGCACTTCATACAGAAGCAGCAAAGAAAACAAGTGCTATAAAAATGCTTCCTCCCTGGCAGCAATCCAAAGGGATTGATAGATAATTCTGGGTGCAGCTCTGAGATGCAGCGAGAATACAGATGAAAACAGGTCATTACAGCAGGCCAGGATGACAGGGTGATACCCAAACTGCTAGGAGGAGTGACCTACAGGAAGCATTGAAAAGAGCTATTCAGAGACTTTCATTGGAATTACAGGTAACTCGGACATGCAGAAGACTGTTTTCTGTGCCTGCTATGAATGGCTACTTATACAGTTCAGGGAGGGGCTTGGACAGCTAAAGTCACTGCTAAAAATAGATTCAGGATCAAATATGTGTGTGGGATGATAATGAGACAGGAGAAGATGATGGCCAGCCCAGTTCTTATTGGAAATACTAAAGGCACATCTGGGCAATCTCTACTCTTGTACTACCTACAAAGGTAATGATGCTATAGTGGACCGAGCATAGTAAACTCCATCCTCTGACATGGGCTTTATAAGGACAGTGTTAACCAGCAACAGCTCAGGCTATATACCCTGAAATTTTGCACTGATGCTGATCTAGAATCATGCTTGTAGAAGTTATATCAGTTTAAAGTATTTCCAGCTTTTCTTGGTTTCCCATGGTAAAAACAATGTTGCAATTATTAGCTTTCTGATTTTCCTTCTCAGTGCTATCTGTAAGCTTTTACCTTCATTTTCAAAAAAATGTTTAAAATAAAAATGACAGCTTTCTATTATTTTATATTGGTGGTTCCTTGCTTCAGAAATATCTGGGGCATATCAAGATGGAAATAGAGGTAACACAAGCATGGTTCAAATGAAATTAATTCAGAACTGTTATTCTGTAACCTGCAAGGAGGAAAGATGCTTTCCCTATTCTGGCTGAGCTAATATTCCCGCCTTTACTGAATCACACCAAACTAGCCTTCTGCAGCTACTAACAAGCAGCTATGCACCAATCCTTTGTTTTGGCTGTGGTCCACCTACCAAGCAGACTGATGCTTCAGTCTCCTTCATCCTGACATCTCCTTGGGCAGATGGCAAAACAACCAATGCCAGTGGAAGGCTCAGACAAGTGGATTTCCTTGGCTGGAGCTGAAAAGAAATATTGTGTCTCCCAAATAATTACAGATAAAGTAAAACAGAAAATAAAGAAAACAAGGCAAAGAATGACATAACAAATTATTTTTACTCTGCATTCAGAATCCTAAAAGTATTTCCAATATCTCCAAGAAATTTTTGATGCTCAGCATAGGTCGGGTTAAGGCACTCTGTTTTTCAGTAATGTTCTGCTTTGAATTTTGGGTACCTCAGTTTGGTCACCTAACCAACAGAAGGCACCCCCAGGTCCTGCTGGCTATAAAAAACACCCTCCTGAGGCTTTGTCACAGATGTAACAAGTGAGTGTGTTGAAAAAGTCACTTGTTTGTAAACAAAGCATTTTACAATGCCTTGTGAGATGTTTTAAGTGAGCCTATATCGCATAAAGCTCCTCAGGGATCTGTCCCAGCAGCAGCAGCAGTGCACAAAACAAAGTCACTTCTTCTGTTGCACTTTATTCTGTTGTCATGTTAAAAGCAATGAATTTATTTCCCCCTCTCAGCCCTCCCTCAACTACTGCAGCCCTGCAGTAAATCAAAAAAGTAAACTCTCATTCTCATTGTGCAGGGCTTACTTCCAGGCCTCTACAGTTTCCACAGTAACTAATTAGAAATTTGCATCTCTAAGAAAGAATTATTTAATACTGATGTAAGCTCTTTTATTCTTCGGAGCTTGGCCTTTTGCTACTCAACTTCTGGTAGATGTTGGGCCTTAAGGTCATACTGTACAAACTCTGAATGTAGGTGGCCCTAGTCTTGCTTTTTTTATTTTGGATGATTCATATCCTGTGAAGAAAATGTCTTGCCAGGTTTTTGTTGAATGGCAAAGATTTGAAAGGCAGCACCCAATTCATTTAGTAGCCATTTGTTTTAAACTGTAACATCTTCCCCATTCCTCATTAGCTAACTCTTGTGTAATTGAGTCATGCATTTTTAGCCTTGTTAAACCAGTGGAGTTAGGTCACACTGATGCACCTTTCCCATTAGTTCCATTTGCTGCCCCTGGCTTTCCGCCTTCAAGCAGGTCTTTTATTTCTCATAGCAGGAAAGAAAGCCTCGGATACTCCAAGTGCACAGATATGCGTTTTATAGCTCAGCCATAGGTACAATAAATCCAAGACACTGTCCCACAGTCTCAGAGAAGATATAAATACTGAGAGAGTAGGAAGTGGAGGCTGCAAAGTGAACAAAAGCCTTCCTTCATGTTAGAAAATGGCTTGGAGCATTTTTTGTCCCAGACCAGCAAGTGCCCTTTCCAAAGCTGTGCTAGCTCAAGCTACAGCTGATTCTAACAGGCTTTGCATCAGGCTCCCAGTCAGTTTGCCAGCTCAGGCTCAGCAATTTTTCACCTATTGTACTTTTCTACAAATGAGCTGTCAAGAAATAAGCACATCCATTACCATCTCTTCCTACCATCAAATGGATCTTACCCATCCTCTTCTGTCCAAGTGGTGTACTGCTGTACCTAAAAGGACTTCAGTAGGACTCTTTTCATAGCCTTGCAATATTATAACTTTATAATCTTACAATTTAATATTATATGTATTATCTTTAAAACATCCTATATATACTAGTCATATGTGCACATATATGTATACATATGCATATACACATATATATGATCATATAAACTTATAAGGGAAAAGGAACAGGTATGCTGGTTTCCTCTCCTTTGCAATCATTTCCAAAGAAGACATCACAACTGAAGAGGAATGACTGCATCAACCCATAATTTTCTGATTCTGGAGTTGCAAATGACCAATTATTGTAACTTAATGTAACCTAAATGAATTGAGATAAAAATAAATGCAACTTCAAGACCACCTCCATTCGTAATGCTGTCTGTAGCAGAGGTATTTGAGAAATATAATGATTCTGCACATGTATAAATAAACAGCATCACAGACTCCATTTATTTTCTTCTTCGGTCAAAGGAACTCTGAATTTAGAAATAAGCCACAAATATTGCATACACAATATGGTCCAGTATGATCCAAGCATTGTGAAAGGTAGCCTAAAAACATAATTATGGGCATCCTGGGTGAGACCCCAAATCCATCTATGTCAGTGCAAGAGTCACCAAGAGCTGATGCATAGAGAAGGGTTAAAGAGCAGGAATGCAATACTCCCTTCAGTGCAGAGTTCTGTGCTGCTATAGGAGATTTTGAACAAAAGTCACTTTCTTGTGTTTCCTAGTATAATGGTAGAATAGCCTTTGATGGTTTCTTCGTCCATGAGTTTGTCCAGCTGCTTTCTGAACTCAAGTAAAATCCTGGCACCCACACCATCCTGTAGCAAGCAGTTCTCAGCTAAACACAGTTAAAGAAGTCTTCTTTGAAGATATTTTCCTATGGCAAGTATTAAGAGATAATATTTATCTGTTATTTATTCCAATCTGTTTCTCCTTACATTGGAAAAACATGCACAGAGCTTTTATCTTAAAGATGCTCTTTGAGTGTGATTCAGCCTCATTGTTTTACTGTCTATTGTCAAAGACTGAGTCTGCACTTAATATTAATAGGTTAAGCACAGGATTTGTAGCCCTAGTTCTCACAGTCTCATGACTCTTGCTGTGACTAAAGGATGCAATGCTATTGCCTACACACAAGCATCTAATCCATTTAAGAAGCTTTAGGGCATCCTGTCTGGTTGCCAAATGCTTCTCCAGAAGGCCCACTCTCTCCTTTGGGCCTATGCTGATCTGGTACCCCTTTGTCAAACTACTGAAGTGCACCTTTAGGGAAGAACCTCTCTGATGATGTTTTCAAGAGATTACTAAGATATGATATTTCTCAGTGGGATTTGACTGTAATTTTGCCTATTGCAGTCTAGGATTCTGTTCCCTCTTCTACCTCTTACTGTTGAAGAGAAAACAACACACAGACAACACTAAGGAAATGTCAGAGGAGGAGGATGGGACTGGCAGAAGTTTGCCAGCCCTCTGACAATAACTGTCTTCTTGGAGTAAATTGTGACAAAAGTAAACAAATCAGAATACAGAGAGTTTTTCGAGGATCCTGTGCCTCATCCTGTCATGCTAGCTAGCCATGTGTGAAGAGACATCCCAAAAATGTCTGTTATTGTAATTTAGATGCTAACCAGGTAAAAATTCAGCACTATATACAGGCAGGAAGTTCACCAGGTTAAATAAGACCTCTAAGAAACAGAGAAGCTTTTAACAAAATTTGTGACATTTTAAAACTATCTGTGAGAAAATAATCTTATTTTCAATAATCAGCAGCTTTCCTGTTCAAAAAGAGAGAGGTGGGCTTAATAAGAGTGCTTAAGTTCATGCTAAGAACTCCTGTCACTTATTATGCAATTGTGTGAACAGTCAGAACACCTCAGTGCTAGTTTTGCTACCCCAAAAATCTGACTTCATACTTTAAAATGGGAAAAGAACAGTTATAGATACGTAAGTAAGTATGGAAGAAGACAGGCATATTCACATATAAACCCACCTATGTCCACAAACTTCCTTCTGACTTGGTTTGATAACTGTTCAATAAATGTCTCTGACTTTTTCAAAATCAAACAAAAGGGCACTTTTAGGATGAAGCAAGGCAAGTAAAAAGATTTTTAGGAAAAGTTATGATTCCAGTTGAACAAATATGGGAACAATTATTTCTGTCTGAGTGGATTTCGAACAGCCTGATTCACTTCTCTTTTTTACTTTCCTAAGAACATTTACTGAAATGCATATTTTCACATGTGCATGTGGACAAGTGGTTATTTACTTGCATTGCCAAATGGAAACAATTAAGGTCAAAAAAAAAAATATCTCTTTATTTTGTTGTACTTTCTAAAAATCCTCCTTTCCTTCCAAAAAGCTTGCTCATAGGTTGTGCACAAAGAAATCATAGCTACAAAACTGGTAAAACCCATCAGATGAAACTATGCTCCATGAACCTTTCAGACTGTGCTCACCAAGTGAGAACAGGGAGAACAAGGAAATTTCGGTTGTGACATCATCCAGACCTCAGCCACTCCATCTAAATCACAGCCAAAGGGGAAGAGGGCCTCTGACCTGAGCAAAGAGGCTGTCTGGTTGTCAGTCACCTTAGCTGCAAACCTTAGGCACAGAGTGGCAGTAAAATGGGAAATTCCCATTAAGAACAACCCACCTTCACACCACGGGACATCTTCCCTGGGGACACCTTCATTCAAGCCACCTCATTAACACCTAGTTGTTAAGAGCAATTAGGCAGTCAGGTAGATGAGTGGGATGGGAAAGTTCACCCAGTTTTTTGTGGCTTGGATTGTGGAGCGAGGTTCGTAGAGTGAAGCTTGACAGTGCAGGTGCCTGCACACCAGAGCTGGAAACTGAATTTAAAACGAAGGCAGAAGAAAATGCACAACCAAGGGCATCTAATTAGATTAGTAGGGGTTTGGGGCTTTGGATGTCCCATAATTCAATCGATTAAAGTATGTTTTAATAGCAGGGTCTTTAATGGCATGTATCCCAAGGCACTATACAAAATAATAAAATTAACAGCTCATGTAATTATTATGGAGAGAGCACTACTACTTTCTATGTAAGATTTTATGCTTTCCACCATGAACCTGGTGCTGGCTTTGCTGCCACTAGATCTGTCACAAGAAATTCTACTGTCCCAGAGTCACAGAATCACAGAATGGGTAAGGTTGGACCAGTAGATCATCTGGTCCAACCTCACTGCTCAAACAGGGTCAGAATTATGTCCAGACAGTTCTTGAATATCTCCAGTGAGGGAGACTCCACAACTTCTCTGGACAATGTGTCCCAGTGCATAGTTACCCACACAGTAAAGAAGTTCTGCCTGATATTCAGGTAGAACTTTCTGTGCATCACTTTCTACCCATTGCCTCTTGTCCTACTGTTTGGCAACACAGAGAAGAGCCTGGCTCCAGATCTGCAACTGTAAAATGTAGCTAGAATTCTCTGTGTGCTTGAAAATACTGCAAGACACATGGATGGTCAGAAAGCAGTTCATCACCAGCTTGATGCAGATCATCTTGGCACTTGCAGACAATCTAGCATCAATCTCCACAGTCAGGACAGCAGTTTCTTGTCTGTGATGTGGTGCTGACTCCCACCCACGACTTCATAGGCCAGTGAAACATGGTCATTGGGTTTTAATCAGGCCAGTACTGGACTTGTTTACAGATTGAGTGCTTTATCTCCTCAAACATCCTCCTAATTGGAGCTATATGCCATGAATTAGCATGCTGCCAAGGCGACCTGGCAACTGATGCTGTGTTCCAGGACATTTTTACACTAGGATAATATGGGATGGGATCTTTAGTGACTTTAACTTGGGAAAACTCTGGTGTAGACCAATGAGAATTCAGATGTGCCAAGGATACTACTCCGCATATTTCTAAATATTTCACGAGGTACCAGCTGACATAAGACAGTTGTTATGCAAATTTTCATTGTTACATTACAGTTCTGCGTTTCAGACAGTTCAAGTTGTTGCTCGTATTTAAATTCCCAGTATGGTTTGCATACATTGTCAGGAGGAGATGCCTGACTGAAAAAAAAATCACAATCAAACAGGATATTTAAAACCAAAACCAATTATCCCCTCTTTCCATTTACTTCTTATGAACAACCAATATTTAAGTTGATTTTCTTTGAAGCCAACATTGCATGCTCCTCTGCTGCAATATAATATGCCAAGTGCTCCTCCCCAACCCCATGTTTTCAGCTGAGCAACGAGCCCTTTAACTGATGTTAGGATGTGACCAGCTGCTCCACCTTAGCTGTCCTTACCAGTGTTGTCAGAGGCAACTAAAATGTGCTGTACTGGAGGGCTGGGAAGTAATTCTCTCTAGTTCAGAGTCTGGTCAGATGACTTCTGCAACTTGGAATTATTTCCTATCAAAAGGATCTGTGTGCTTCCTACACCACAGCTGTGACAAACCTTCCCAAGTCTGCTGTGCATCACTGAGAGATCTTTAAAGTTCTCAGCAATGCCTCTATAAATTTCAAGATTAAAATAATAATTGTAAGAAAGCAAACAAACATCATAATCAAGAGAGAAAAAAACCCAACTACCTCCTACTTGCCACTGCATCCCAAAGAAATTATGCTGTTCCTCCTTATAAATAATAGGGGTGTGCAATGTGTCATTCCTATTCAGTGTTTGTGGGTTTTTTGGTGCTTATTGATGCTGCATCTGTTTTGTCAGTGCGTCAGCTAATGGAGAAAGTTAATTGTGTTGGTTGTAAGGCCACCTGTCACACACATGCCTCATTTCCATACTAATAGCCCAACAGTGGCAGGCAGTGTACTCCTCTGCAGTAACACACACAGCCTCTTTGGCAACCTGGGCCAAATGTGCCTATGCAGCAACTGCAGCCCTCTTCTCTGAATGCCTCCAGTGTTGTAGCTTTGCATTAACCCCCCATGGACCTCTCCAACCCAGAGGGTTTTTTTTAAACCCTTACAGACACGCTGGGTGTCACATTTTACTCTGGGAGGGTGACAGGCACAGCTCTACTTCCCTGGCAGGTTGGGTGCTTCGTATTCTCCCTGACCAGCAGAATATTTTGCTCTCTTTGCACTGTTGTGTCAGGCACCTATTGCCAGCAAAACCTGGCGAGCACTGTCAGTAATGATGTTCACATCAGTGGTGAGGACCAGTTGAAAGTCCATCTCTTTTGTCCCTTCTGTTAGCATTTCGAACGAGGAAGACCATGAGGGTTGGAGCCAGGGACAAAAAACGTGCCTGCAGCTGAGGCAGACACAATCATGCTGGGATGCAGTGGGTCTCACAGAGATGTAAATAAAATTCACTTTAGTGATAGAACCAATGCCAAAAAAGATATAATTGATGAATATTTTATTTTAACATATGGGAAGCTATTCCATCAGCCAAAATGGACAGAGGTTTTACTTCCTTCTTCCTTTCCTCCTTCTTTCTTCATATAGAAGATTATGTAAGTAAAGGAATTTATTTTGAACTATCAAGCCTGCTCAGAGTCTGTGATTCTTCTTGAAGTTTTCCTACAGTCTGCAAAAATCCCCCATAAAACTCTGACAGAGTTTACACTAAAGGCACGCCTCATGAAGTAATACCTGGCATCTTGATGGCTTCAGGGGAAACTGGTCTTTGTGCTTTTTAAATCACTCTAGTTGAAATTAAAAATGCCATATGTGACTATTGAGTTTGCAAAGGAACGTCACATAGGCTAAAAGACCAAGAGTAAGTGAGCTGCTACTCCTTTGCATTTTCTGTCTATAAGAGTTTTAAAGAAAATACCCCAGATGTAAAATATCTCCTAATGATGTAAGCCAGTGATGCAGAGATTACTGTGCATGCATCATGGTCAGAAAAGGAAGCATCCACATCTATCAGGAAGGAACAAGCCAGATTATCCACTGCTTAGCTCATCTTATGATTAACAGCCCAGAGAAGATGCAGAATTACAGCAGCACCAGCCATCAGGCTTTCACCAGACTAAAAGTGAATTGATTTCATCTACAAAGCTATACACTTGTAGGAATTTCCTATTTCTCTATTGAGTGTCTCCAGCGGTGCCTGCAAGTATCTGTTTAGCAGCTGCTGTGGGTGTCCAGCTCACCTTGGGACTGAGGTGGGGGTGGGCATCTGTAGCCAGGCTCTGTGTGGAGGGTTCTGCAGAAAGACTTGGGAAAGCACTCAGCCAAAGTGAAAGAACTCTTGTCATTGGGACTGGAGGGTTACCAAGAAACTCATCCCAGGTCTTAGACCAGACTGGCCCTGTGTCAGCAAATAACAAGGGCATAAAAGATGGTCCATTGCACATCACAACAGGTGTTGACACATTCTTTTCACTTTCACTGCAGTTCTTCATGTCTCCTGATTCCCCACAGAAGGGAATGGCCAGAAGCCTTCTCTTACTGAAACTGAGAGTTTCATAGACACATAATCTTTCAAAACAGCAGCTAGGAGGAAAGTTGACTGAACTACTTTGTTTGCACAGAAAAAAAACCCTATTCTAGGAAATAAAAAAATGTGACTGCTTTTAGAAATTCTGTACAAGAAAATTGTTGCACAAAAAAACCCCATATAAAACCCATGAAGATGTGTCTGTAATTTTTCTTTTCTGGCTTCTCTTATATACTCTGCAGTAAGGTCACCCTGCTTGCTAGGCAATCCTGCATCCTTTTAGAGAAGATGCGTTGTTTAGTTTGAAGGAGGATGCATTGGGCCATAAAATGAGCAGTCTTTCAGGCTGCTGTGGCCCATTCTCACTATGGCTGGTTTTGTGGAGAACAATACTTCAAAATATTTTGTTGTTGAAGTGCATTTATTTGTTTTATGGGGATTGGTTGAATTAAAACATCAACTAAATATTTAAAATTTCTAAAGCTTTATAACCCACTCATCTACGGGACAAAGGCTGCCTCTTCAGACTGTGTACAGACTGATAGTTTCTACTTGGCTGAAGCAAGAGGTTTATTCTATAAACAAGATACTACCAGTGCCTCACAGTTTGCTATTGTGAGAAATGTACATCTGCCCAGCTTACTTTGGTGTGTAGGTGGATGCTTGGAGCCATGCTGCTGAGGAGGTGAGCTTCCCCTTTCCCCTGCTCCAGCAGAGCAGACTACTTTATCTCCTGAGTGGGTCTGAGGAATTTATCTTCTAAGTCTTCTAACTTCTCCCTGTGTGACTGTTATTCTCATCCCCACGGAAAGGGCATAAAATTATCTGCAAAAAGGCAGCACAGACTGTTTGGGACAAAAGAGTGTTTGTCAACTCCTGTATCCAGGTACACACAACTACCACCTTTCAGCTACATAGGAAGATGAAGAATTGATGCACACTATAATGTTCAAGTTTCCCAGAGGTGAATGCTGGGTAGCACAAGGCAAGATAACACAGTAATTTCCAACAAGTCCCCAGCCTCACATCCTATCTGCTGTACAACCTGGATAAGCCACGAAGGTTATCAGAGCTTCAAAGCCAGAGATGCAAGAATCCTTTAACATGAATACAACTTCAGTTTTCTACTACCTCTCACAGGCTGAAATTTTCTGAGAAATTTTTTCCAGCATAGCACAATCTTAGACATGGACATTCTCAGATCCTGACATGAAGTTACAGATTAAAAATGAGGCTGACAGTACTGCCAGTCTTTCTGTGATACTGGGACTTAAACTTTGTGGCTCTTGATACCACAGTGATAGCACTTTGACCAAATGAGGGGGTACAGTTTCCCACTCAAGTTCTTCTGCCTTTTGCATGAAAAGTTTTCCAGAGTGAAGTCTGTCTCCTTCTAGATATGTGCATAAACCTGAGAAATAGTTTTATTTTATACACATGTGACTGTCTGTGTATATACATACATGTAAAAGTAATTTATACATGCCTTTATAAACAGTTAATAAATATGCAGTATATTTAGAAATATTGAAAAAAATATGATTTCTAGAAATGGCAAAGGAGTTATTTTTACAAAAAGTAGTGGTCCTAACAAAATTGACACACTTCATTTTCCTTTCAATTCCTCTCTTTTCATGTTCTTCTGTTTTCTTGAGTGTAAAGCCAGAGTTGAAAACCTGAGTTTGGGCTTAATAAAAGTTGTCACTAAATTCCCACCAAATAATAGCATTTTACTTCTGGTGTTTGGGGTTTTTTTCCAGAGAAATATTTACATGGTTCTGAGAGAACACAATAGGTGATACTGTGCTTACACACCCATCCACCATACTGCATGCTGTGTTTTCTCCATGGACCTCCTGAGACTGTGTGATTGCATATATAACCTGGCTCCACACAGTGTCACTATTGTTCTGGCCCTTTTTTTAACCCACATGAGTTTTTATGCTCAGCATATCTTGGCATTGTGAATTCAAGGCCTGCTAAAGAAGGGCTCAATTTACCCCTGATTTACCCCTATAAATCAGCTAATAAACCATTGTAAGTACCGGTGTTGTTACACTTCATAGTGACAATGGGGACAGAATACGCTGGTACAGACAGAGGCACTCCAGCACTGAGGATTAAAATGAGCAGGAACCTCCATATTTTGAGGGTATGTGAGGATAGGCTAAAGAGGAAAATATACATGATAACTTCTCCATATGTGATTTCCAATGATGCTTCACTTTAATGCCTGCTACCAGTGACCAACCAGGCAAGCTAAAGGAAAGAACTTACTTGTAATACAGGTACTCTACCTCCACTTACTTATCTATCTTTAAACTGCCTTCCTATTTCCACAAGTCAGTGTGTCAGTCAAAAGTCACTTTAAGTCACCATCTTTTCCCAGGTAAATACAAAATCTATCTTTTCTGATATGAAAAACCTGCAAGAGAGATTAGATTGAAGGTGGTCCAGCGATGTGATTTTCCCTCTGTACTATGGCAGCAAGCGAGTGGAGCTTCAAACCCACCCCCTGTCACCAAAACATCTCTCTCCCATCCACCCTCCTCTGAGTGACATTTGCATAGAAGGAGAAGCCATCTCTGCTAGGAAAGAGCAAAGCGGAGCCCAGGCCTTCAGGAAAATGAGGGGTGCAATTAGGATTTTCTCATTCTGATTCTGTTGTGGTCATCTGGCGAGCATCCTACTCAGATACAATCCCTCAACCAGAGCTCATAGTCATGATACCGTGGGGTCCTTAATGATGGTGAAGAGCTCCTTTCATCTTCTTTTAATGATGAAAGGAAGTCAAACTATTCAGCCGGTGTCTGAGCCCTTAGTTATGTCTTTTCTCTCAGCAACTCTTCACAAAGAGGAATTTCCTAGGGGCACAGAAGTCAAGCAAAACCAAAGTCTGTGATTAACATTTGAGGTAGTAATTTTTCTCCTCAGGAATCCTTATCTAGAAATGTTAGATGTTGCTTTAGATAAACCTTGTAATAAAGCAATCATTTAAGTCCTCAGCCAGCTGTACCAGGAAGGACCTGCTAGGTGGTCCATGGAGCTGGGTCATTAGCAGTCAAACAAGAGGAACCAGTCTGGTACTTCCTCTTCTTTAAGCGGAGCGGGGAAGGCTCAGTCAGGAAAGATGTCTCAGCCAAAGGAAGTGTCAGTCTCTTTTAACACTATATAATGCAGCTCGGGCGCCTGCCAAATTGTAATACACTGGAACAGAGGGAGACAGAGTGCTGTGGGAAGTGCAGTGCAAATTGCCGAAGGGTGCAGCACCTAGATGAGAAATTTTCCTCTGCTGTCAGAAAATTCTTCCTTTTTCATGGGTAAGAGAATGTTTTGTTTATCTTTTCTGGTTTGGCGTTTCTTTCTTTTTCCCTCCACTTTACAAGGCCATGTCTCTTGGCAGTCAGCCTAGCCTGATGAAGCATCACGGGGTCCTAATGTTACAATACTGTTTTTGTTCAGTGAGTAGCAGAAGGAAGGCAACTGTGCTCCTGTGCATACATAAGTGTAACACTGATTGTGCTAAAATATTTTTTTTAAAAGATGGTGATAATAATACTATGAAGAGTTCCTGAAGTCATTAATAGTAAATGTCAAGAGCAGCATGGTTGGGATATTCAACCTCATGCATCAGACCTTAAGGCAACTACTGATTTCTGAGTGTCAGGGTGAGTTCTACTCTGAAGGCAGCAGATACCACACCTTGGAGCTGTTTGCATAATACGCTGCACCATGCCCAGACACTTTCATAGATAAGAAGAGCTGAGATTTCATAAGACCATTAGTGAGTCACAAGGCTGTCATATGATCTGTGTTGCACTTGTGTCATAATAGTAGAAGAGCTTCACGGATAAGCAAATGGGTTCATTAAATTTTGGGGCATGGAATTCACATGGACTGTGACCCATTTCAGAATGGTGATTTCTTCCTGATGGACATATAGCCAATACTACAACCACAGTGATATTATGCAATGCTGTCATTACCTGACTGACTGAGACAGAGATTTATTTCTGAGACAAAGCATTTCTGACAGTCACAGAACCATAGAATAGTTTGGACTGAAAGGGACCTAAGAGATCATCTAGTTCCAACTCCCCTGCTGTGGGCAGGGGCACTTTCCACTAGAACAGGTTGCTCAAAGTCCATCCAACCTGGCCTTGAACACTTCCAGAGATGGGGTATCCACAACTTCTCTGGGTAACCTGTTCCAATGTCTCACCATCCTCACTGTAAAGAATTTCATCCTAATATCTAAACTACCCTCTGACCTAAACCAGTCACATCAACGGGTTAGAAAAATTAATCTGACTCCTAGCAAACTCTACAACATTATGGTGGTTAAAAGAAGAGGCAAACTAACTTTTCTTTCTAACATAGCATAATGGTTAGATAGACTCTTAAGTAAGAGCAGACAGCATTGTCTCCTCTTGATAGAAAACAGCTGCAAGAAACGTCCTCCTTTCCCTAAAAATACCAACCTTTACTAAAACTGGACTTGGTCTCATAAAGTGAACTAAAAGTTCTGTTATACCATGGAAGCTATCTGTATTTGTGAGGCCTTCCTCTCAAAACAGAGAGAAGTTTTAAAAGATGTGTTTTAGAGTGTTTAACACCTAAACTGGACATGAACAGAAATACCTAGTGCCAGACAGAACCAAGCTCAACACACTGTTTGTCCCTGCATGCTGCTGGGAGTAGACCTTCTCTTCAACTGGAGACAGGTCATTGTGCTTCACCTCTGTCCATCTTCCTCTCCAACAATTTGCTCTCTGAAGGTACTGAGGATCAGATTTATCTGTCCACAGTGTAGATCCATCTGTCTTTCAAACACCATCTACTCACTCGAAACACCACAAATTCTTGTCTCTTCTGTGGCCATACAGTTGAAACAGTTTTCCTCTGAACCAACAGACTGACTTTGCCACCAGACATGACCCCAGCACACAAACATTTCTGCCCACGTGTGGGCATGTCCAACCAGTGAGGTTGGACATGTGGGGCTGAACACGCTGCTATGTCTTACCCAAGCACAGGCACAACACCTTAGCAACACTATGTTCCCCCACTTCCCACTACAGTTTTCCCAGCTGTGGAACTGCATCAAGTTCCCCGAACATGAAAGAAGAAGGGGTCGATTTGCTGCTCATCCTGCAGGCTCCAATAAGTGAACATTTTGGGGCACCCCTGAAGGCAAAATGACATCTGCATGCTCAACACTATAGAATGAGAGCACAATGCTTTAAAGCCTCTCAGAAAATCTACAGGACAGTTAATATGATTTAGACCTATATTTAAATTTTATGAGACTCATTTTCAAGGCTAATAACCCAGTTTACTGTGCACAATATCAAATGCAAATTTTATTACTGACTTGGTAAAAACCAAGACGATATTCATTAGCATATCTCAGCGCATCACCCTTTTTAGCCAAAAGGTGCACCAGGAGTAACAGTGGGAGTTTTTATATGTGCTGTAAATTACAGTTACTATCTCATTAGATAAACACATTTAAAATCAGGTTATCATTCACTTATATATCAGAAAGTTGTTTGTTCAATTGCAGCTAGTCTCATATTACAACATATGGTGCACAAAATTCTTAGACTAATAAAATTTCAAGGTACAGGGAGCTGGTGTCTTGGAAAAAACTGTTTCTGCTCAATGAATGGCTCAATATAATCTGTAATTGCTTTGAAACAATTATGCAGCAGGCTATTTTGTACTTAATAGTATTTACATCCTTGGGTTTATTAGCAACAAAATCTAAGTGGAACTTGTGAAAGAGAAATTAATTTTTCTGCTAAAAGATGTAAACTTTTAAGTTAAAGATCCAGCAGATTGTGGAAATCTAAAATATATGCATTAGTCTCTAATCTAACTTAATTTTTTACTGAAATGTTTCATTATTCTTTTAGATACCTGTGGTAGATTATCTCATTAACCCATGTAATTCTTCAGCTGAGTTCCTTTGAGCTTTCACCATGTGGGCAACTTTAGTTTTTTTCTCAGTGCATGCACTCTGGCTTTGCCATGTCCTGGAAATACACAACTAATGTCCACATATACTATTTGAAGTTAAATTGAAAATTCCCGCACTTGTGAAGTTTTGCCTGCTAAGTTTGATGGTGGTGACTGGAATGTGTGAGTCAGCATTTCGTACTACTTTATATGCTGACAATTGAAAAAGCAGCTCAGTACCCAGTGACACAGAGGCATGCTGTATACAGAGCAACTGTTATGCAGATAAGTAACAGTTTTGGATCAGCCTTTCCTGTGGTATGGACTGCTGGAGCTTCAGCAAAACGCAGCCAGTTTGCAGAAGCATTGGGTTATACCTGACTGAAGTACTTCATTTCACCTGCCATTCTGGGCATATCCACATATACTCCTTCTAGTTTCATGATACAGGCTGATGATATACAAATCATCATATACAAACTTAATGTCAAGTGTATTATTGTGGCATTACGCCGGCGTTCAGTCAGAAGCAATGAACTGCACACTACTGCTTCACTGCATAGCTCCTACTGAGCTCAGATCTGTGGGGCAGCTTGAGGGCAGTTACACATTTGGGAGTTAAGGTGGTTTTCTCGCCTTTTGTCATTAACCATCTTTTCTTTGTTTTATTTGTGATGTCTTGGGTTTGCCTACATTGTGAGATGTCTGTAATGTTAAAGGAAGGGGGAGAGTTAAGTATTTTATGCAGACATACATTCTCCTGCATGCTGACTAACCAGCAGCAGCAACATTGGAGCCCAGATAGTAAGGAAGGCCCTAGTATAACAGCTATTCTCATCCTGCTTAGTACTGCTAACTTCAGGACAACCTCAACCACACAGCATTAACACCTTTCAGTTGTCCTTGTACTAACATGTTCTTAAATATTGTAACTAAAATCCCTGCTTTTCTGTTCAGCTTTATCTGTCTGTTTCTTGTGCCGCAACTTCACTAATTTTTCCATTGCTCTAATCTGTAATGAAACTGCAGTGAATTTCTTGCCAAAGCCCTCACCACCTCACACTCATGCCAGCTGTACACTGGGATGATTAGTGTATACGAAATGCTTGCTATTACCATCATCTAGGAGAGCTTGTTAGAGTACAACATAATAAAACTTTACAAAAAATCCTCACTCCCTCTTGCAAGGGAATATCTCCCATCATTGATTTCAAAGGATCTGCAACAAAGAGCTATCATAAGAAAAAAAAAACCTCATGCAAAGCCTTACAGCCTTCCTGGCTGTTCCTGATAAGAACTGTGTAAGTTGTTATTAAGTACACCTTTCTGTCTGCAAAAAACACCTCTAAATTTTGCATCATCAAAAAGCAAGCCTAACCTGATTTCAGCACAGTTGCTGGAATAAAACATGGAATAAACAACAAATTACATTGTGGAGCACACATCAGACCAGCACACACCAGACTGTGTGTGGAAACTAAATCCCAGCACATGACAAATGCAATCTGTTCCCACTCAACTCACTAACAATCCTCCTGCAAAGGTGGCTTTCCCCAGCCAGGGCTGGGACCCCTTCCTAGCCCACTCCTCTCCCCCCTCCGCCTACCACTGTGATTTGGAGAAGGTCTGGGGCTGTTACAGCATTTTACAATGAAGGAGAGACCAAACCTAGTTGCTAACTGTGCCTTTGGGATTTCAAGCACATTTGGGCTTCTCTGAGTCTGCCTTCGAGCTATTTCCAACATGCAAGTTTTCTTACATTCCTGTAGAGCAGCGACACCTCTTTTCCTTTGTATTCATACAGCATCAGGCAAAATAAGTGCCATCTCTGACAAAGTCTCCGAGATTCTGCTGCAAAGTTAAGTAATGTTAATAGTGTTGAATGTATTTAGTCCCTGGCACAAGTGATTTGTTGAATGGCATTAATATATTTGCCAATTAATAACATCTACAAATGAGTAAAAACAAACTGGGAGCACGTCCCTGCTCTATTATATACAAACAGTCACCATCTAAGCAGGATGTTTTTACCACATTCATTTTACTCGAATTTTATTCAGTAAATATTGCTTCATCATACTATGCCTGACCATATTAACAATGGGAGAAGTGAGGTTTAGGGAATTGCATCTATTAGAAAAAAGACACTTTTGGCCATGGTCAGCATGGCCATACAAATATAGCAAGGGTGGGTGCAGTCATAGTGAGGTAGGGAAAAGGTTCACAGCCGTGTGAACTGGGTGTGGTACATTGGGCTGTGCTAGTGGAGGTCAAAATCCTTGATTGTTTGAGTTAATAATGGAAGTAGCATGGTATTTGAAGACCCTTTATAGTTTCTTTGGCAATCCCAAATATCTGTTCCACTCTTACAGGCTTTTTGCCTTGATATTTTGCAAAGCTCTCTCAAAATAAAAAACAAATGTGGACCCTCTGCAGGTGCCCTATCCATTTTCGGTATGCTGCGTCAATTCTGGACAGGGGCAAGCCTCCTCAGACGGACCAAAGATGTCACATAGACTCAGATGGGCTATTAACAGCTAACAAGTCCACACACCCACACCAGCTGCTCTGCTCCTGTGCCCAGACACCCGACGGCAGTCACAAATCCTGGACCAGCCCTCGGGAGCCGCCGGATGCTCCCCACTTTCCAGCGGATCAGCTCGCAAGAGTACAGGAGCCGTTTTCAAACCGGGAGCTGTGGTTTTACCTACGCAGTAGGGAGAGGAGGAAAGGAGGCTGTGCCCCACCACAGGCTGCCCCATTCCCGCTGCTGCGTGGAGGAAACCAGCCCCTTCGGAGGATGGGGAGGTGGCGGAGTTTTGCTCGTTTGTTTTAATAACACCTACTTCAGTGAAGTCCGAGCCGGCAGAGTCGAGCCTGGCTAAACTGCCAACTCGCGCAGCTTCCCTCCTTTCTTCCCATTCCCGCAAAGCTGTAACACTAAACTAAGCAGTGCCATCTATTGACAGCAGCGGCTCATGGCCTCGCCACCGACACAGCACTCCCGGGTGCCACCTCCCTGCTCAGCGTCTCCCCAGGTAGGAGCGGGGGGTGCGGGAGCAGCGCTCTCCCGCCTGCCCACCCGGAGAGCAACCCCCCATCTCTCTCCCTCACATCTCTTCCCTGCTATCCATCACCGCCTGCCTCGCTGTCGCTCTGCCACCACGGCTGTCACCAGGCTGTGACTGAGGTAGAGAAAAATGAGCCGCTTAAGCACGGCAGAGCCCGGGACGTTCGGGAACATGAGACAAATTAACGAAGTGCGAGAAATTAGAGTGCATAAATCTGAGGGCTTTAAATCATCGGGCGGCCGCTCATACTCAGAATTAAAGCGACCTGAGCGTCACAGTTAAGCCTTTCTTACTTGGCTGCGCTCTCCTACGGGATGCTGACATCCAATTCAGCTTCCACATCTTGTGGTTAACTCACCTCACTGGGTCTTAGTGTCTTTTTTTTTAAGAAAAAAGCTATTGTATCCTTTTCATCCCAGCTTACGGGTGATGTTACTGTGAAAAGTGGGAATTTACCTGAGCTAAAACTCTGTCTCCACATGACTTTTGTCCCTTTTCCCCATCTGGTCATCTCATCTGCAATCCTAACCATAAGTTGATTTCCCTCCACTGTGGAGGAGGGAAGTCAGCAGAACTGACTCCAGACATACAAAGTGACCCAGAGACAACAAGAGATGGACTAAAAATACAATGAAGTTTGTTAGCTTGCAATGAAGTTATCCTTCTTGTCTGTAATAAAAATCCTACCATAACTTCGTGAATGTAATTACATCATATCCCAAACATAACACCAAAGAAAACCTGATGCAGGTAAGAGAAAACAAGAAAATTGCATTTCTGACACAATGTGGTAGCTAAAAGCTCCATTTTTGCAGGGATAAAAATCACCACCAACCTTTTTTCCCAATACATACAGATTGGGTAGTATTTGAGTCTTTGAGTGATAGCACCAGAATCAGACACTTGTATTAGTCTACCCCAAATTACCACGATGTTAAAGTTATTGATTTGTTTTTCAGAACGAAATATTGATATGAAAGATAAACATATCCAAATTTGACCAAGAGATGGACACATAAAACTGGATAAAATTCTTAAATACTTTGACCCACTATCCCCTCTTATGCAACAGTAGAAAAAAGGCCTGGAGACAGAGAGGAATAACCTACTCATTATTTTGCAGTTGCAGCAATATACAGGTTAGTTTATCTTTTAAAATAGAAATTCACGATTATGCCAATTTTTGTTATTGTAACGGGAGATATTGTTTTTAATTGTATCATTATTTTGGCAAGTTTTTAGACAAATCCCAAGATAATAACATTCATGTGAGGTCATGCATCTCTCACACCATTCTGGGAGAATGAACTATTTGGTAAGCGCTAAATTTGCCATCTTTCAAGAGGTGTTATCAACCCAGCCTCATTACTTATTCTTAAACCAAAACATATTATTTATAATCTCTGGGATCTGGAAAGGCCCAGGCTTTTTGATCTCTGTTCTAGCTTTTCGTTTAGACTTTTTTTATTCTCAGAGTGGGAGTTTGGGCAAAGGTGTAACACTGTAGCTCTTAATGAAAATTAACTGCCCTGAGAAAACAATCTGATTTATATTTAATCTCTTTTTGTAATAGCCACCTTCCTTGCTGCCTTAGAAATAGAAGGAGCTGGTATCAGAGTCTAGTCCACATTTATTGTCCTCAAAAAAGCACAACACACTTCTGGTATGACCATGTGCCAGCATAGTACTTCAGGCACTAGAATGACAGAGGTTTGAATGACAGTGCTGACACTGTTTTGTAATAAAATTATTACTGTTTTGTACTTAAAATTAAAATTTACACTTAAAATTAAAATTATGTTGCTCATAATTCAAATAGGAAGTACTTCAATTGGCTTGAGGCACTGAAATTGTCTCAGGTCTGATCTGCCTAATCCATTTCACCTATATACCTTTCCATTATTCAAGACCATGAAAATGGTTTCTCTGCCACCACCATCATGGGAGTTAACTTTCCCAATGTCCCAAGTTTTGGCAAGCAATGAAAGAAGAATGGCTTTATGCATACTTGAGAAAAGGAAGCAGAACTGTGATATTATTACATCTATCAGTTGCTCAAAATGCAAGAATGAAAAACACAAAGCAATGCTAACTGACAGTGCAAGTGTACTCTATCTTGGTAGAAATGCAATTTGTATGTACATTAAGGTTTATTACATGAAGATTACCAAATTGAGCAATATCCCCTGTTGCTAATACTGCACATCTTGTTGTGACCTGTGACTTGTTGTTGCTGTGACAGTGATTTTCAGAGTACTCTTTGACAATTATTTGGAAATCATTTAATGTTTGGAAATTATTCAATTTAATTTACAGTTGTCTTTCAAGAGAGTTTAATACAAAGAAAAGAGAAAATATCATGTGATGACTTCAGATAATTTACATGACTGAATCACTTCAACTTTGAAAACAAAAGCTACTTTGAGAGCTTTTAACCTTAACAAAGTCTTCAGGAAACCTGATCAGTTGTGACCTTGGCTTTGGGGCTTGAATGTTGATAGCTGTTGCATGGTGTATGTAATAGTTTTTAACTCTATGAACAGTCTTGACACTTCGGGGAAAACTGTCAGTTAAATTCATTAAGATGTCTGTCGGTTCCAAATGATCAATAAGTTGGGTCACTCCACTTCTGTTTAGATTCAGGTAAAAGATGATTTTTCCTTGAAGATTCAGGCAAAAGATGATTTTTCCTTGAAGATTCAGGCATGGTAGCTCACCATTTCTCTGCTCTAGGTATTCAAGTCCTAATGCAAAAGTTTCACAGAAGTTACCAAGCAGCAGAGGGAGCCTAGAAGCTGAATGGCATCCTTGTCTTCTTATGGGGTTCACTGTTTCTATTGCCATTTTGCAAGAGGAGATATTAATGTCAAGGTTTCACTTTTTGTTGCCATCCTTAAAGATGTCTCCAAGTTAGTGCTGCCTGGGATTCCCTGGTTAGTACTGTTAGGTACTTCAATTACTGTAAACAAGTACCAACCATCCTCTCACATCTCTTACTGCTATAATCAAATAAAGCTGTACCACGTTGGCAACAAAAACATTCACTTGTACCTACACATGGATGGCAGTAAGGGGAAGGCTTTCCCTCAGTGGCATGACCTAGGTGTCAATAACTATTTTTACTGACCACCAAATACACCAAGTTCATCTATCTCCATTCAGGATGAGAAATTACTGATGTGTAGTTGTTCCCAGGCTTCGCTACTTTACAGTTGCCATTGTGGGAATATTGAGTTGACAAATAGTAGTGACTGGTGACCCATGCCAGGTGGTCAGTTTTCCCTCTTATGAGGAACTGGACACCGGGTTGTAGCAAGTGAGAAAGATGCAGAGGATCATCCTGACTCAGGTGAAGACTAGATTAGGTATTTGTCAAGCAGGAAGTTATCTGGGTTAGCAGATTGAGGAAAACAGTATGGCCAAGATCTCCCTGGGACCAAGTGACTAACCTGCTGAGGGTCCTTTTCCCCATCTGTGGGAACTGCAGTGCCTTGTGAAGGGGCTCTTCCTCACAGGAATGAAAGGGAAAAAGCGGAAATTACTATTCAGATGGCTTACTTATCCTTCTCCTGGCACAGTCTGTCCTACAAGGAGCTGCATTTCTGTATGTCCTGCTGTATTTCAGAACATGAAGATTACAGGAACTGACTCACTTCTTTTATGTCACTCCTTCAAAGCCAGAGAGACCCACTGCTAGGAAATGCTCCTTTTCCTTTGATCATTTCCATCATGTTGTAGAGAGAAACTGACCCCTTCAGGAAATATATTTGTCAACTTGCTGAAAAAAGCAATATTAAAAAGACCACAAAAGCCCAAAGTTTCAAGGACTTCTCATTTATACCTGCCAGCTGTTATCCTCAAACCACCAGCTACAGAGGACTTTTATTTGGCACATCTGGTATAAAACTCTAATAACGTTGCTGCATGACATGAGGTCATGGCTTAAGGTGTTCTCCAATTTAGTACTCCCACTAAAACCACGCTGCCACTTGCTCCCCCTACCCCTCCAACTGGAAGCACAAAAGATAAAGGTCAGGGATTGAGATGAGAACAATTTATTGGAAATAGCAATGAGATACAAAAATATACATTAACAGCAACAATATTAATAAAAAAATATATGTGGCAAAGAAATTATTTACACATAAAGCCCTTGACAATACTGATCAGTGCTTCCCTGTCATGTTTTCTCCCAACCAAAAGGAACCTCTCCTTTTCTGAAGCAAGAGAGAGTCTCTTCCAACAACCACTGCCCCTGAGGTGCTATAGAATAACACCTGGGTCTTGGTCATGCCCCCTTCATCCACACCCCCTCCCAGCTACTGCAAAAAATTAATCCCATCCTGACCAAAACCAGGACAAAATGTTTTGTTTCTCAACAGTGGAATTAGCTCTTTGCACTGAGTTCAAAAGTGTTTTAGTTTCATTTGGGATCTGAGATTTTAAGCAGGATAATTCTTTCTGACTGTTCCCATCTTAACAAAGGACTTGTTTGATGGTTAAAATCCATGTCCATACCTATTTCCCAGCAAAATCTGTCTGTCTGTCTGTCTTTATATCGCTCCATCCAGCTATATACGCATCTATCCATCTGTCTATCCAGCTGATTATTTCAGTTGTTGTCCACAATACTTTATTCACTGAAATAGTCAGGGAGAAAGCAGGGAAAGCACCTCTGAGAGCCTAAAGAAGGGGGATACACCATAAGGTTTGTTTAGGGCACCTCTTAGCCTATTGGTAGGCATGAGGGTAGATTTTTCTGTGTGAGGGCTGGATATTGTTAGGGAAATGACCTTAAGAAGAGATTGTGGGAAATCAGAGATAGTGCTGAAACAATTTCTTCCACACAAACTGTTCTGCTTTCTGTAGTTCCTAGGGGCTGATCAGACTTGGTGGAAGGCCCCTGTGTTATTGGAGGCATTACATTTACCCCAGCAAAGCTACTTCCTGTCCCTTTCCCCCTGCCCCTCAGGCTTGCCAGTTTAAGAATCCCTGCCTGGGAATCCCCGTACTGCTTCTGTTTACCAGAACCCTACTGCTAAGGGGTTTTCCACAGGAAGGGCAACCAGGTCAGAATTTTTTTTGGTAAAATTAGTCTTTAATTAACTTCGGCCACAACATACACTGAGGGAATTCCTTGTCACCTAAGAAACACTTTAAATAAACAACTGAATCTGTTTTTCCTGGTCCCCTATTCTCTTCTTAAAAAACAAAAAAAGCTGCAGTAGCAGCTCTAACCAAAGGATCAAGGAAAAAATAGATAAACAACAAGCTTAATTTGACTCTTTAAGATAGTGAACAATAGCAAGACAATGACTTTAAGCTTTAAACTACTTTAGTTTGGCACTCCAAACAGCAGTCATAGATGTTTTTTTTATTTTGATTTTACAAGCTGCTTTTAAAAACAGAGTTAAAATTCCCAACACTTATCCTGCTATCATGTGTCCAAAGCAGATGTTCTCGTACTTCAGGATCAGCCCTGATCACAGCTCTCTCGCCTTGCTTGAAACTGTTCAAATTCTGCACCTGAAGTACATGCTTGTTACAAACGCCTCCGCCAGCTCCACAGCAGACTTCAGACAATATCTGCAAGCAGTGAGGAAAGCGATGGCCAGCCAGAGGCATGTGGAGTAGAAGTGATGTGCCCTTTGTGGCAGGTGGAGGGTGGCCAGACACAAGGACCACAGCTGCACCCAGTGCCTGGCTACAGGGGGAGGGCAGAGAATGGACCCGCAGACCTGCAGAAAAATACAACCCACGAAAAGAGAGGAAGGTGTCTAATTAAGCTCCTCTTTCCTGAAAAGCTGTCTCTAGGTAAGCAAAACTGTTTAAAACACGTTCATCATTAAAGTGTCCCCCGACAGCAGGATGAGGCAGCAGACTCAGCGACAGAAGGGAGAAGAAGAGAGGCATATGGACCCCAGCCCTGTCCCCTGCTGACAAGCTGCCTCGCTGCAAGCCCCCTTTTCACTGTTGTCCGTGCGCACAGCAGATTGCAATGGCCCAACTTTCCCATCTGTATCCAAGGCCTGTGCCCCTGACAATGTGGCAGCCATGCAGTTTTCATCGGGCGAGGAGCAGGGGAGGGGGAGGCTGTGAGGAGGGAGAGGGCAGGGGAGGAGGGGGAGATATTAACCACCAATAATCATGGTGCTATCCATAATGCATTGTCTCCATGAGATTACATGGTATATTTCCAGTGGGGATTAGCCCATCCATCACAGCCCTTTATTGGCCCTTTTTTTGTTGTATAAAGCCCAAACACTGTCGTAAAATTCTAAATCGCTTAATTGCTGCGCTGTAAAAATTTGCATATAAGAGATATGTCATTCCTTCGTTAAATGGCACTAGGCATTTGTTACAAGGTCTCAACAATTGCAGGAGAGCACCCCAGAAAAAGGTCACCTCTTGGCATTATGCAAAGTTCTCTGCTGAATTCTAATCTGCAGCAATTACGGTTTGAATGTGTAGCAACTTAATGGATTTTGATTTTCTGTGATTCAAACTCCCTGGGCACACAGAGCCCTCATCCTGTCTGATCAGACAAGGTAAGCAATATAATGGTAATGGCACATTCCCTCTTTCTATAAGGCCTGCAAGCTTGACTGCTAAAAGATATCTTCATAAACCAAACTGTGAACCTTGGTACAAATTTTCCATGATTGGCATATGTCTTGATTTCTTAGACTAATAGCAAGTTCTGTAGAGAGTACTACAGCCATTGCATTGCCACTTCAAGTATTCATCATAAAAAACAACCTGAAGTTGTTTTTATGCATGTGTACTAACAAAAAGGATAATTATAATAATGAGCAGATTTTAACCCATGGATTTGAAAGGTTCTTTACAAAAGAAAGAACATACCATTGTCCTGATTTTGCACCTTCAGAGGCTGGCTTTGATGAGCAGATTTGAAGCCAGAGGCACCCTGCAAACCCCAAAAATGAGCACCTGAGCACCGCTCTCAGCAGCCCTGGTAGTTCCCCTCTGCATTCTCCCACTTGCTTGTCAAGGACTAAAAGTATCAGTAGGTCTTTAACACAAGATCAGGTCTTCACCCCATGTCTTCTACATCAACTGCAGCAGAGTATTCCCAGACATGTTTTCAATCCACATATTAATTTCTCAGTTTTGTCCATATTTTAAGAGTATACTTAATTCAGGCCATTTCACCCCGTGTAGCATGATATTACAAAATGTTGCACAGCAGAAGAGGTGCAGGTGAGATATTTTCTTCACAAAACAGAGTTTATAAGCTGGATCTTTTTCCTGTGTAAGAACAGGAAGCATGGTTTCTCATCTTGCCAAGAACGTGTAAACTAAGGAGGTGACTGGAGCAGTCTAAGGGGTTTTAAAAAGTCCTACAGAGATTTGGGGATCAAAGCCCCTGTTGCAGGTCCTGGAGAGACCTCTAGAATAACAGAAGAGCCCTTTGCAAGCCCTGATATAAAAAATGAGGAGAGAACACGGAGAAATTCTGGGCTGTGTATACATGGTATTTTGGCTTGAGTTGGTATGTGCTGAAATAGAGTGAGTTAACTTTGAAGACTGTTCAAGTACCTCAAGACACCTCAAGGGAGATGCCCATCATAGTAAGGATCCAAAACAAATAAGTCTCCTTTAATTATCTGGTCTGTTCCTCTTTCCTGCAACTCTCTCCCAACCCACAATTGTCCATACCTCTACATGGGACACAAACTTATCTGTCTCTAGGCATTGTCATTGCTCATCCTACAAATGTGGTCAGATTCAGCCTATGCATATGTTTTTGGATGTGGGTAAGGGATATACATCCTCCTCCGAGGGACTGCCATGCTCATTTTCTGTAGTGACTGAAAATTTCCTCCAAGAAGGAAGAAAGCAACTCCAAGAAGCACCATAGTGGTGTTAGCACTGATGTGTCTAACACCTGAGAGGGACAACGGCAAGTGGGCTCCTGCAGGTGTGCCCCAACACAATGGTAAGGTAGAACACACTTTCATGCTTTTGAAGGTTTACCAGTACCTTCTAAGAGTTCAAACCTGGCCTCTTTTTCCAAGTGTAGCAGAGAGAGGTGAGAGGGAAGAAGCTGGCCGACAAGAACTTCTACCTCCTGCCTGTATGCAGGGGGTCAGTGTAAGAATCTGCTTAAGCCTTTTGAACCTCCCCTCAGTATGTGCAGCCAGCCCTGCCCTCTGGCCATAATTAATGTCTTATGAATATTATTCCTCCAGGAGCAAGTGGATGAGCAAGGTTATATGTGCCACAAAACCTGAACCTACAGAGGAAGCTCACATGCCTTCTTCAGCAGAAAGCAAGAGGCAGAGCTAATGTACCACAGGTACCAGGATCAGAGTGATTGCTTTCCTTCAAGGCATCTTGCTTATTTTTGTAACCCAGCCTCATGACTCCAGGAATCTGGCAACATATTGCATCACCTCAGGAAAATTTCTTTTAACACTCCTTTTTCAGCAAGCCATTTATGTTTTATGGTATCTGTTTTACATATTCGTTTCCCAGTCATTTTTCTTCCTACCAATAAGTATATTCTCTGGTGTGTACCTCTTACTGGTGTTGCAAACACTCGTATTTAAAATCAACATTACATTGTATTTAATCATCACATTACTGGAGTTTTATTATATTACGTTTTAATCTGGCAGGTGGTTTATTAACTAGGAAGAATTCTAACAAGCCACCCAAACATTCTAACATAACAAAACCATCTTATCTTTGTTTTCCTTTTTAATTAACGACTAACATCACTGCAAACTTCTTGTCCTTCGTGTGAACTCAGCCACAATCACTTTACTTTTATCTGAGCTCTTGATTAAGTAGGCCTCCTACAAAGTAGCCCTGTGTACCTTTCCTGAAAGAGATTTCAGCCCTTGCCTCATGCTGTTAAAGCCTTCTCCCCTTTGTGGCACCAATGCAACTGCTGGTATGGCTGTAGATCTACAAAATCATCCATGCAGGAAGAAAACCTCCAAAAAAACCACCCCAGGTTATTTCAGATGTACAATTCACAGGGTTGCCTGGAATCTCTCAAACAAGCCTGTGCCTCTATCCCACCACCATCTCTTCTTTACAGAAGGAGAAGCAAAGTCTGAGCCGTCCAAGGTTTTCAGCATTGCAGAGCTGGAAACAGGTCTGGAATCCTGCATTGCAGCACCACACATGTTGCTGAGGGCCATTCCTTTCCTTTCTCTTCTTCCACCCTCCAAAAGCTTCCAACCCTCGGGAGCAAAATCATAGGAACTGTCTGCAGAGCTGTGGATACTGGAATGGAGTTGTCACAGGACAGAACTGGAGGCTAGCTTGCCAGCTGTCCTCCCTGCACTCACTGACATTTATATCTGCCTTGGAAATAGATTTGTTACCACAACCCATCTCCCAGTCAGTCTTCTGCTTCTTTCTCTCTTTCATATTCTGCCCATACCAGACCTGCAGGAGCATCCCTAATGCCTTCAGTGGGGTTTGAGATAAGGCTAAATAATCTCTAAATAATCTTGATTACCCTTATTGAGCATTATTAATGTTTCTGTTAGGATAGAACAAATTATGTAATAATATGATCTTTTCTCCTAGTTGATTCATTATTCAAAATTACCCAGACAATATTTTATATGAATTATTATGCAATTAATTTGGATGAGTTCCTTACAAATACCCACTGAACAGCATCTGAAATCTCTTGATTAGTTCCAAAGGTCTGTTCTACACCTCAGAGTAGTGTCAGACCCCACAAACCAGGAAATTTTAGGGAATGTCTACTTAAGAATATGAGCAGTTTCCATTAAATTAGTACACAATCCCATGTGAATTGTTTCTTTTACTTTGTTTTCCATGTTGGGGTTTTTTTTCTGTGATTTAGAATAAATCTGCTTCTAACTGAATTAAGATAGGTGACATCAAAATAACTTCCACGTGCTTTTGCATTGTTTGAACTAAATCAGTGGAAAACCACAGTTTTAGTTCAGTCAACACTGCAAGTAAATAAGCCTTTCAAACCAGGTTTCCAACGCAATACTTCCATTTTGCATCGTCAGCATGTGTTTCCCATGCCTTTTGTTCATTCTTTTAACATGTGATATCTTGGACCTGTCCCAAAGTCTTTTGAACTCAATGAAAGTTTCCTCAACATTCATGACATCTGCATCTATTCAACGTACAGATAAGTGTCTTTTTTGGTTGGTGGACCAGAAGTATAGCTGGCAGAAGTTGCTTCCATGTTACTGACTGCAGGTCCAGCCTGATTTGCAGCACCCGAGGTGCGAGGTCCCAGGCAGAGCAGTATGGCTGACAGGAACGGCTGGAGAATCACTTGATGATGCGAGATATTCCTTCAGAACCCTCATATTAATTTGTGAACAGATCTGTGTTCGTTACATTTTAATTAGTTCCTAGTAAATGTGCCTTAATAATCTCTTTTTAAAGAAATAAAGTAACTGCCATATTAAATGCATCTTGAATAAATATGTGGCAATTGGAACCAGCCCTTTCTTAACTTCCTGGGTCTATAAACATTAACACTCTCATAAATACATTTGCATATAGACACAAGACTCACTAAAAGCCTTTGCGGATACCATTCATCCTTTTTGCACAAATATATTCCAGTCATCATTAGCCTTGTAATTAAAATCCTTTTAACAGCACTAATTGAAGGCTTTGCCACCATAACTTTGTCATCTTAAAAGCTGCTTGCTCAATGCATAACTATTGGAAATGCTGGAGAGTGGGTGGGTCAAACAATCCGGGCAAGACTTCTCATTGCACAAGTGAGTAAGAGTCAGTGAGTTAAGAGGCAGGAAAAATACAAAACCCTAGGATATACTAACAGATTAGGGAAAAATCAGCAGGCTACAGGCACTGCTACTTCAACATCAGCACTCTCCAGCACGGCCCCTTAACACTTAATGCTGCAAAGCTGATATTCTCCGCTCCCTCCCCCTGGCTTTTCAGTGGAAAGGTCTTATCACAAAAACCTGGGGCATTTTCACCAATAATTAACTGGAACTGAGTTCATTAGGTAAAACAAGGGGTAGGCAGGCATGGAAATATCACACCAGCCTCACTAACAGAAAGTAAAGCCAATCCATAATCCATTGAAGCACGGGGTGGGGTAAAGCCTCACGTAGTACAGCAGTCACCAAGGTATAGAAATATAATAATAAAGTTCCACAACTGTCCTATTAACATACCAGATTTGATTTGGCTCCATTATATTTCATCAAATAGTTTACAAAGCACCCAGCATAAAACACCATCATAATTGTAATCATATATTTGGCGATTTAATGTGTACACCATAATGTACCATTAGTTACACAAATAACTAATAATTTGCTAATGATAATATTATGTTAAGTCAGTTTAGGGGCAATTAAAGTGAGTGATATTTACATATGCCTAATGAATCACAGTCGATGGCAGATTAAGAGATTCTAATGAATATTCATCCAGACATTCGCAACCAGCTTCACAGTTTATAAACTGAATTATGGTTGATTTGCCCTTTTAAAACTGAATATGTGAGTATATTCTGCATGGGAAGAATGAACAATTGGGGCTGATTGTAAAATTCTTTTTTAAGCAATGTACTGGTCAGGACACAAAACATTTTTATGCACTCTCATACCCTTGGTTTCTCAGCTCTTTTTATATCACATATCAGCATTGATGAACTATCTCCATTTTCATTCCTACACATGACATGAAATATAGAAAATGTTTTGTGTTGAATTAAATGCAAGAGAAGTTTTATGCAGACTCACTAAGGAAATAATTACACAGGTAGCCTGCTTTCCCCAAGCATAATAAACAAACTCTCTCTGCCATATGCTAACAACATTCTGCTTTTACAGGTAGCCTTTACGCACGCTCACTTGAGTGACTGACCAAAATATCATTCATTTAAAAGGAAGCTGTATAAGCTTCTCATAAGATGAAATTAGAGTTACTTTGACATATCCTATGTCAGACATTTCTGTTACTATTAATATCAATAATAGCTAAGAGCATGAGATACAGTTTTATGGCTTGGCTCTCAGATTTCAAAGTGAGCTCAAAGAAATGTGAAGCATTTAAAGCCCATACCCAGAGTAGTCCTTGGAAATCCCTGTGAAGTGTCTGTGAGACTCTGAAGTAGTCCTTCATGGGACTGGTCTCTGTGATACAGAATCACAGAATAGCTTAGGTTGGAAGGGACCACAGAGGGTCATCTGTTCCAACCTCCCTGCTCAAGCTGGATTATCCTACAGCACATTGCACAGAATTGCATCCAGATGGTTCTTGATTATCTCCAGTGAGGGAGACTCCACCATGTCCTTGAGCCATCTGCTCCAGTGTATGATCACCTGCACAGTAAAGAAGTTCTTCCTTACATTCAAGTCAAATTTCCTGTCCATCAGTTTCTGCCTGTCCTTGCTTCAGCATCATTGCCCCTAAATTCTGGGATAGTTTTGCATGATTTAAAATGTGGAAATTTAAAAAGTGATCTTCACTGCTCTCCTTCAGAAGTTTGGAAGTGAAGCCGCTAAGAAATAGTTCTGCAGAGGGGAAGCTCGTTTGTTTTCACTGAGATTAAGTGTTGGAACTCTGTAAGCCTCCCCTAACAAGAGAAAATCTCTAGCAGGTAAAGCAACATAATTAAAGGTACTCAGTTTTTCTTTGCTCAATTTGGGGATTTTAGGTTTATCAGTCCAAGTCCCCAAAGTGATTTGGGAGTTCAGAGAGTAATGACATTTCTATCAATGCCTCCTGCAGAAACCTTGGTGCTAGAACTCAATGTACTGGTAGATCTACACATTGTGATGTGATACTTCATGGACACCTAGCTTGAATTCCGAAAGCAGGAGAGACATACTTAGTTTGATCCAAATTGACCAATGTTCAGGAAAAGTTCAGCTACAGCTGGAAAAAACATTACTGGGACTTGATCAGAAGACACCTTTATTGCAACACAGATTTAATGACCATGCATCTCTAACAATGGACTTTATCTTTCTAATTGTTCTCACCTAATCTGGTTAATAGAATTGGTCAGAACTCCTGTTTTCCACAACACTACAAAAAAATCTGCTGGATATTTTGCATATTTTCAGACACATTGCTCACTGAGAAAAGCATCTTTCATTTTTCAATGAAAACTGAAAACACAGCAAAAAATACAATATAGTTTTTTAAACTTTTTTAAATTAAGTAAAAATTATCTTTTAAAATAACTTTTTTTTATTTAAAACATAATTTGTGCTTTCATTTCACTTTTCATTACAGTTACTTTTCAACAACAGGAATGAAATTCAGTTTTGTTATTTACTGGTTTTAAATAACAGAAATGCTACGGTTTTCTCAGTTGCCTGTTTCCTTCTTATTTGCATTTCCTTAATGTAATGTTTTATAAGGGGATGGCAAACTAATAGCATGAGACTAATACCATAATCCCTGCACTGACTTTGAGAAATACTTGAACTTACCATCATTATGTTGTCTGTTTCCAAGGTTTTTCTTCTTCCCCAAAACAGGTCAGGTTTTGAGGTGCTGAAATGACAAGTTCAGCTACAGTGCTTTCAAAATCTCTGTAGCTTCACCCTAAGAAGCTATTTAAAGTTTACTGACCTTCTATCTGCTAATCTTAGAGAGTCTACAGCCAACAGGAATACAGCTTATTTTATCCTTTCCTCCATATTTCTCTCTCTTGAAAAGAATTAATCTGGTAATCACTTCCAAGCTCCAAAAGCCCAAATGTCCTTACATTATTGTTTCAGCTGCAGTGCATCTGTTTGCTTTACCTCTGCAAGTTTGCCTCATCATTCTGAGTACAGGTACAATCTGTACTTCTCGTATGGCTGGCAACTGAACAGTTTCAGAAACTTTCCATCCCTTACATTTAGCAACCCCAAACACTCTCACCTATTGTAACAATTCATAGAAGTGCCACAAATAGCTTGATCTGCCATTCAGACAGTGATCTCCTGTGAGCTTAAGTAGTTCTATACTGATTTCAAAAAGCATTTTGCTTTCTTTTATGTCTTTTATAGGGGTTGCCCATCTTTTCCTTTTATCCCAAAACCGTCACCCTTCTTCTTCAACCATTACTCTCAGAAACATGCTCAAGAAACCAGTTCCTATTTTAGGTTTTATTGACATTACTATGTATTTCTGGATTGAGAATAGTCCTAGAATACATGGACCCAAACTTTTCAAATTAAATACTGCTGTGATTTTTCTGTCACAACACACAGTGCAGACATGTTTCTTCTTTCCAGTCAAAATCTGTGTTAATATTTGTGAGAATATTGTATCTATCTTCGTACAGAGAGTGAAATTTTACAGTTAATGACAGGCACAGCCTATAGTAAGGGCACTTCTTAACTGCAACAGAGTCGGGGTTTCACCCAAGGTCATTATTGCTATTGCCTCTACTATTACAGTGTTAAAAAGGCACAGGCATTGCACAGGGTTACGTTGTTCATAGGCACTGGCCGCAGAAAAAATGCTTCTTCCTCAGCAGAGGAAGGAAATCACTGCTTAAAAGCTTTGCTTGTTTGTTTAATTACTTATATATTCATTGGTACAGAAAGCCTCAGGGCTTTTCTGCACATGAAAATTTTAGGAACCATAGGCCAGATTTAAAAGAAACAGAGTAGCCTGTTGAATGACCTCTGTTGTTTAGTTAAGAGACCAAAAAACAAGGACTGCTTATTTCACACAAGAACTGCTTAGAAAAGAAACGAAATGGCTCAGCTAGAGTAACACAGGAAACACAAAGAAAGGCATCGAGGGGCTGCACTGTCTTGTCTTACTCAACATCTTCCTTTTAATCCTTAATCTCCAAAGGATCCGTGGAGAAGGACTTACGTATGACAGTAATGATTGAAATTTGCTGTAGTCCTTGATAAAATGGGGTCAGACCAAAGGTTAAGAACCAAACAAGCAGTGGATAAAACCATATGCCTCATGAGTAATTTTTACCCAGCTTGTAAATGCATGAAATCTTCTTAATTATATTGCTTACCTTGAACTTACAGGAGAGCTCTGTGTATACTGTGCCATTTTCTTCACCTCACCCTTCAGAGCCCATTGCAAGTCTGGTACCTAATTAGTTTCACATATAAAGAATAGGAACCTGCGAGTGCACTGGCAACACTCGTTCTGCAAACTCCTGATGCAGGGAGACATGAGAAGCAAAAGAAACAAACTGAAGAGCTCATTTGGCTTAACACTGGCACTGGGGCTGAGCTCTGCTTCAACAGGTGCAGTCCTACAACCCTACCTGTCTCCTACAGCACATGAGAGAACTGATAGGCATTTAATGAACCTCATTCTAACCTGTGTGGAATAATCTTTCCACTAATCTTCTAACTGATTTCCATCCATCTAGCAACAGCGGTGCTTAAATCTCTTGTTTGCACTTTACTAGCTGCAGATTGTAAATGTTTCATGAGCCACTGAGCTTGCAGCATTACTATTTTATTAGAATGTTGAATATCTTGTATTCATTGCTGTCTTACCAGCAAATTTTATCTAAACAAAAATTGCGTCCATACTTCTTATGAATGACAATTTGGTAGTGTGATGGATGCTTTTGTTTCAGCTTGTTTTGCATCAACGGATTGAAAACAGCCTCTCTACCTTACTGAGAAGCAATGGTGCACCTGTGGTAATGCCAATAAAAATACATTCACATCATTCAAATACATTATATCCAATATATTATATATCATCTAATATCATCAAATACATTCATATCCAATTTGCCTCCTGAAGAAGGGACAGAGGTCCTGTCAGTCTCTGGTTCTAGTGTTGAGCACAGATGAAAAATTATCCTGCCTCTGAAATGCAGAAAAGGTTTTCCTAAGTTGAGTATTCTCCATAGTGTTCTCTTTCCTTAAAATGGGACCACAGCATTACTGAACAGATAAACTGGTTGAGACTTTATCTACGAGTGGATTGCACTGACCTCCAAGGCATTAGAACCATCCTTTTGGTGCTTTGCTCAGTTCTCACAAATCCTGTGTACCCTTGGTAAGATCTTGTGAGGTAGACAAGCCAACTGAGCAACAAAAGTGGCTGGGAGCTGTTCATGGACTCTTGTGGGAACTCTCTCTTGCTGACCATGCAACTGGAACACTCAAAAGGGAAAAAAATAAAAGCTGCAAGATGTTCAGGGTGCACAGCTTCCATGCAGCCCCACTGAGAGGTCCCAGCAGCCCTGTGTGTGGTGCAGGGAAGCAGAGACTATAAGAACCAAACAGTTTAGAAAGGGAAAAGGGGCAATAAGAAGTCCTCCTTCCCAGAGAGAATAAATTATGAATTAGCTCTCTTGGTTATTCCTTCCCTATGTATTTTGTCATAAAGAAGTTTGATTTTGCCACAGAATTGAACCGAACTTCATCAAGTTGTGTCTTTATCCACATATAGGTTCTGCCACAAATAGCTGCTGAAACCACAGGCCAGACCAGGTCTGCTTCTGCAGTATGATGAAGGGAGAAGTTTACATCACTTGCTTATTTGATTTTATTTTGTGTCTTAGATAGGAGCACTGGAAACAGCTGATTTGGAGAGCTGAGTTTTCAGGATCAGTGGTTGGATCAGCACAACCAGCAAGCTGTAATATGCTCTGGCACTGCACAGGATGCCAGACCATTCTGCCCAATGTCCTTCTCCCACAACCATTCCCACGCTGTTATATACCCAGTGCCAGCAAATCACCCATCAACACACAGAAGAACCCTGCTCTAGCCTGGGTGTTTGCAAATGAGGGAGTACTCAAGACTTCCATGTTGAGATACCTGTTAAGGAGTGTAATTTCCTTCAGTTCTGCAACAACGAAATGCAATAAAAGACCTGCATAAGCCTAAATATAAAGCTCCAAGAGGATGACAAAGTCAACTGAATGGTGTGGGCAGTAACACCAGCATGCCTAACTCCCTCTCTGCTTACTACAGCAGCCACAGTCACTCTGCCTACCAGTTTCCCCAAAGAGCCACAAACTAAGCAGTCCAATATCTCCTGCATCCTCTTCCCACTACCTCCCCTGCACCCCCAATACTCAGTCCTGCCCATTTAAACCATAACCTCCCCTTCCGCTGCTTCCTTCTGTGAGAGCTGCCCACTCACCCCATATCCCCTGTTATTACACCTTTTGATACCCTGCTCCATCACAGAAAGAGCTTCTTCCTGACAGTGTACAAGACTGTAACAAACTTACTCATTGGCCTGAGTAAGTACCCACCAAAGGCATTCCAGCAGGGGCAGGCCCTGCTTTTGGGCAAACAGTTGGACAACAGGGTATATGAACCTCCTAACTCATATAATTGGCATGAAAGCGTCTTTTGAGCACCATCCAGCGACATGAAAACCATAGGTGATGTCTACACTCACAGCTCAGGGTCACACCAGGCAGTACCAAAAAAAGGAAGGGAACCAGAGCCTTTTATGAACGCACTTATTCAACATTAAAAGAAAATGAATCTGAGATTCATTGCCTATTTCATGCAGCTGTTTCCAGTCTAGTTTGTGAGCAGAAATTAGAAATATGCATGGAAGCAATTGGGAGCTTTCTGAAAAGAGTATGTCTGTGATTCACCCAGATGTACAGTGAGCACAAGGCACATATATAGCATGTTCTCTCCATTGACTGACTTTGGCAATCCCTGGTGTATGGAGATCCATTGCACAGCCAGGGTCAGTCAAGATTCTGATGCCAAACACCATTCACTGAAGGAAGTTACTGCTTCCTAGGCAGTGTTAGGAGGCAAAGCTGCTACTGCCACCCAGGGCTAAGCACCTGTACACCCTGTGAAAAAATGTCTTTTGTCACTTTTCCAGTTAATCATTGAACTCTTCGAATTTTCCCCAAAACCTCTGTCTTGTCAAACAACTAGTTTGACTTGCTGCCACCTGCCACTCAATGTCCTTGATGTCATTATCTGGGGGGACAGGAGCTGTCCTTTCCATATTCATTGGTTCACAGTTCGGAGCCATTTTCTCCTCTGTAGAAAATAGAGCCCAAATTCACCAAAGAACTTGAAATTTTCCGAGTGCCACCGCTTCTGCAGCTACTCATATGTGGGTGACATTTAGCCGGCCAACCTCTGAAAACCAATACGGGTTTACCACAGAAGGCAAATATCTCAATTTAAGGCAACGTCAAGGAGCAGACTGCCAGGCACCGTGGGAAACCCACAGCTCGGGCCCTCAGCTCTCTTCCCCTCTCACTCCACACCCTGCATCCTTCACCTCGCACCCTACCTCCCCACCGCGCATCCCTCCCTGCATTCTCCCCTCTGCACCCCTAATCCCTCATCCCGCATCCCGCGCCCGCCGCGCTCGGCGCTCCTGCAGCGCCCCCTGGCGGCCACATCTGGGAGCCGATTTGGATTTTGGGGGGTCGGCAATGCTTGCGGCGGGGCCGCTGCCCAGGCTGCACCCTGCTCTCATCCCTAGGTAGCGTTCGTATGTGAAGAAAAGCATGTATTTACAAAGGAAAGCTGATCTGCTTCCCCTTTTTAATTGAAGGCTGGGGGAGTCAGACCAGTGCAATAACCAATTGCCACTAAAATATTTATGTTCTGTTAAGCTCAGAAGTTGTATAAAACCAGAAGACGCCTTTAAATCTGCTCAGAAATAGCACTCTATATATGCTTTGTTCTTCTGCAGTGGAGGAAAAAACCTTTCTATCGACTCCCCAGACAAAAATCTCAGCAAAAGAAAAACTGCTAAGGGCTGTCTTCAAGGAAATGCTTCCAGCTGCTGTTGTCTTTATTAAAAGAAGTAAAGAAAGAAACAAAAAAAGGCCCCTTCAGCTCCTGGGAGAATCTTCAGCTATTAAAACCACATACTCATTTAACTCCCAAAAGAAGTCTTTCATAATTGCAAGGAAAGCCCACAGCTGAACCAAGCTCTTATTGCTTCTCCCCAGTTAGCCTGCATGTGATCGCTGTAAAACTGACTCCTGAGTGTCACTTTATGGCTGAGGCTACAAAGGAGTTCGGTGAGTGCACTAACTAACTCTGCATCCCACTAGCTGCTGGAATTCCCAGCTCTTTCTTTTCTGCACTCTGAACAGGGAAGTTAAGGATGCAAGAATTAAGTACTTGGAAATTGCATGGCTTATGAGAGACATCTAGCTGGTATCTAGATATAGGTACGCTAAGAGATATAAGGGAGCTCTGTTTACCATACTGTGCCTGAATAGAGCTCTCTGACTGTAGTCATGATTTCCTAGAAAGACCTGCTGCTACTTGCTGGATGCTGGAAAGGTCATGCAGAACTATCTGATTTGAGGGATGCTCTATGTAAGCAGCAAATCTGTTGGATCACTCTGGGGAGCAGCATGCTGTAGAGCAAGTAAAGACAGGGATGTCAATTTACCCTTGCCCTTCACAGATTTCCAGGCTTCAGAAAGGCACTAGAACTGGCAATATGTCATCAGTGTGCTCAACACAGAGCAGGTGAGAAAGAAACCAGAAGGTTGCCATCCAGTACACAGGCCAGTTTCTCCCTGGTCATTGGCAGATGTTCCACCTTTTGAGCCTAGCTGCTGTAGAGATGCAGAGCTCACTAGGCTTGGCATTGCAGATTGACTGCCCTTCCCAGGCTTACAACTCTTTCCTACACTCAGGATGTGCCAACCACTCGCACTCACTTAGGAACTTTCCTACTTAGCTTGGGAGGATGGGTGGATGCAGGGTTCTGTGCTCCTTCTGTCTCTCTGGACTGCAGAAGTGCCATGGCAGCTCCCTCAGCAAAGGCACTTTCCAGTGCCAGAGGGAGCCTGAAGCTCGTCACCAGTTCCTGATAACAAAAAAAAAATGGACAGGTTAACGCCACAGTATTTGGAAGCGACACACAGACTAAGTGAATTAGGGAATAAACTCCGAACTAATCGCCTCTTTCACCCCGTGCTGCGCCCCCGTTACGATGGCGTATCCCTCTGCTGTCATGTCTCTCCCGCAGCAGAGGCAGCAGAGGCTGTGATACCGCGCTTTTACGGCGGGGCAGCGCAAGTCGACACGTCTCAGCAGGGAAGCTACGGGAGGTGTGGCAGAGGCCGCTTCCGCGGGTGCTGGCAAATCCCATCTCATAGAATCATAGAATAGTTTGGGTTGGAAAGCACCTTTTTTAAGGTCACCTACTTCCAACCTCCCCCCCATGGGCAGGGACATCTCCAACTAGACCAGGCTGCTGAGAGCCCTGTCCAGCCTGATCTTGAACACCTCCTGGGATGGGGCATCTACTACCTCTCTCGGCAACCTCACCAGTCTCATTGTAAAAACAAATTAATTAGATTACAAACGTGTAATCTAAAACCACACTCTTTTATTTTAAAATCATTACCCTTTGTCCTATGGCAGCAGGGAGTTTCCCTGGCATGGATCAGAAAAGGTAAGAGGTGAATGGTTACACTACTTTTATCACTATAAGAAGCCTGTGGGACAAAGATAACATTTTGTAAAACATCTGAACCCGGGACAGATTGCTGCTCTGCCTTGTTTGGCTGAGGGATTTGTGATCTGGCCTGGCCTCACTCTCCCACTCCATGCCTGGCAGTGGGTCCCTCTGCCCCACTCCCACCAGCCACTGGAGGGAAGCCACCAGCTACACTCCTGCAGAAGTTCTAGTGAATATGAATTTTCTGCCTTTTTTTTTTTTTCACCAAAAACCAAATCCCAACAAGGTTTAGTATTTCACAGAGGCCTTTTGAGCCAAGTTCTGACTGATGTGTTTTGTATTCTAGGGCATAGAATTTTACTGCCTCAGAAACCACATTTCTCTCTCAGTTCTCCATTAGGCTAATTAATGCCACATTGCTAAATTTCTGGATTGAATTACAACTATTCACAAGTATATTTAGAGACAACATGAAGAGCCCACATTGTCTGGATTTTTGTTAGGCAAACATAGGGATGAGTTGGCTGTCACAGGAATAAATAAATTGAACAAGGATGAAGGGGAGTTGAGGGGTTTGGAAAACAGTTGCTTTTTAGAATGACAGAATAGTTTGGGTTGGAAGGGACCTTTAAAGGCCATCTAGTCCAACCCCACTGCAATGAGCAGGGAGATTTTTTACTAGATCAGGCTGCTCAGAGTCTCGTCCAGTCTGATCTTGCAGGTTTCCAGGGATGGGGCACCCACCATATCTCTGGGCAACCTGTTCCCATGTTTCAACACCCTCACTGTAAAAAACTTTGTCCTTACATGTAATCTATATTGACTCTCTTTTAGTTTAAAAACATTCTCCCCTTGTCCTATTGCAACAGCTCTGCTAAAAAGGATGCAATTTAACTGAGAACTGAAGTACATGCTTTAGTCCATCCCTATTCCGGCCCACTTTCAGAAAACCAATTAGGCACTTAATTAACTTCAAGCACACGGGCTGTTAAGCATGTGTCTAAGTGGTTTGTTGAAAAGGGATAGCATTAAAAGCATGCTTAAAATTAAGTACATACGCTCAGCTAATTTCCTTGCCAGCTAAGCACACTTTCTAATCATAATGGACCAAATTCAGCAATGACACAATGACATCATTCAGAATGATAGCAAGGTCAAACTTGGCCTGTGGATTTCTGTCCTTTGAGATAAGGAGGAATTAAGCTTGAAGCAAATAGGAAGAAATCAGACAGGTACTGTGAAGTGCCACTGCTGCACACTGAAATGGTATCCTGGGTAAAGTATGTACAAATATTTATGACAGCAGAATTTATCTTTCCTATCTCATTAACATTCTCAATAAATTTAAATTTTTTCTTCTTCAGGACAGAGGGGAGAAGTCCAAATGGGATTGTTTCTGTTCATTGAAAAAAAAAAAACCAACAAAAAAGACTGCTTGAATTTTATATATTTTATTTTAGAATAGCTTACGTTTCAAAGCAAAATTATTCAAAATGAGAAAGAAACGTTTTTCTAAGAAAAAATATTAAAGGCAATAAAAGAATTTCCATCAAAGCTTGTAATTTCCCTCCAAGTTGTTCTGGAAGAAATTGATATTATTTTTAATGAAATGGGCATTCCATTAAAAGAAGGGTCACTAATTTTCCTTAAGTCCTATTTTTCTCTTCTGCTAATTAATAACCAGAAAGGAAAAAAATAAGAGCACTGGAACACACTGTCCCTTTTGCCTTCTCATCCTAATTTGGGCATTGCAACCCCCAGAAGAGTTTTGAGAAGAAAAAAAAATCCCAATCCACAAATCAAAATCAGGTCAGTTGAGGCAGAGGATCCTATGTATTTTCTAAAATTACGTGGATACCTCCAGGCGTTGATGAAAAATGATCCTAGTTCCCGAAAACATAATGAGTGTTAGTACGGGCATGCAGACTCACACGGGAATTGGAGTGCAACTGCTTCAGTCTCCCCACTCGCTCCTGGGAAAGCTTGTCCCATGGCTGTCCTGAGCAGGGGAATGCATAGGGTAGGGCTCTGGAGCCCTTGGCTGTGAGAGCCAGGCAATCCCACTGCAGTGCTGGGGCTCAGGGCTGCCAGAAATCCACCACCACACGGGGATGTGACAGCACAGGGGCAGCATGGGGACAGGAGGGGGCAGGAAGGGCAGGCACTTTCTTGCTCTCAATTGGTGGCAGGGTCTGACCTGCCAGACCTCACTCCGTGGGGGCCACTACGGGGTCAGGGAGCTCCAGGTTTATTTCTTCCTGCTTGCCTGAAGTCCCCAGACAAGGAGAAGGAAGTGGTCCTGTAGCCATGGGATGGTCAGCATAAGGGTGCCATCAGAGCCTGCAGGGGAAACAGAGAGAGGATCAGAAGGAAGAGACTGAATGCACGGAAACCCCACCTGGTTCAGGGAGCCACCAAGATGAAAACTGCTCAGTAATGTTTGACATTTTGTTGGCTTTCCTTCCACTTCCACAGCACACACAGCATTGTATCAGATTTCTACAAGACCTCTTAGGTCTATGGTGAACATCACTTCAAACACATTGGCCCACCTTGACTATGTCTAGTCATCTGAAATAGCTTTGACAAAAATTATGATTTCTTTTGGCAATTCGCAGTCAGAAGCCACCGTTGATATCACAGTTGTCTACATCCCCTCCCTGGAGTAGATACTGCTTCAGCTCCTCAGCATAAAGCTTTAACCTCCACCTAATTTGATATTCATACATGTGTTTAGCAAATGAAAAAAAATGATGTATTTTTTAGAATATCAAAACCTAAATGCTGATATACTCATCCTCCTAATCTTGAAAAACTTCACACTTTATCCCCACAGATTGGCCCGGGTATTTGTTTTAATAAATCCCTTGGTCGTAGAAACACATGTGTTGCAACTCATAACTTTTAAAGAGCTAGTAAAATTATTTCCCAAAGCTACTGAAATTTGGTCATAGATTTTTGTAGCCTTTTATTAATACGTTGTGTGATGTTGCGATCAAATGTAACTTGTGATAATAACCACTACCTCAGTTCTCAATACATACAATGGCTTTGGGGGAAGGCCACTCTGCTCATACCTGTTAACTGAGACCATGGATAGCACCAAATTCAATGCCCAATCTCACCTGCCTTACCTGCAGTCTTACAAATCTGAATGGGCAGATGAAACCTGAGACCTACCACTGTTTCCTGACCCTGCTCACAGGAACAAGATCCGGCTGATACTGGGCTGCCCAGTGCTGCAAATCTCTCTCTGCTGCCACTTCACACAACCACTTTTCATGGGCACACAGGAAAGGTCAAAAGTGCTGATGCTGTTTTGCCACTTGACAGTGGCATTAGCATTCATTGTTAGCAGGATTATTTGGGGCACAAAACACAAGTATTAATGAGAAGATATATCACATACCATCCCTGTTGGTCTTCAAAGGGAGGAGCCTGCTTTCAAAACACATGGTTTCATGCCCAGGTTGTCCCAGTTGGACACACTTGGGATTCCCTGCAATTGCTCAACAACATCTCACAGATATCTGCAAAACTGGGCAATCCCTGTATTCCTGAGACATGTAGTAATAATACCTTGGCTTCATCTAAGAAAATTTCCAGGCCCGTTGAACTTTCCACAAACTTTTATGTAAAGCACAGGGTTCAAAATTGAGTGAACAAACATCATTCTAGTCCAAAAATGACTCAAAAGTATGTTTTCTTTTATTAATGAGTAACACGGGAAGCTTTTTCTTCTCTGATGGTAAGCAAAGAAGTCAGAAAGCAAATGAGATCTAATCATAGCTCTGAACAGTACAAGGATAAGGTCATTATGACGCCTTCCATTTCCTCTCAGAATTCTCTGGGAAATTCTTAGGATCATCCCCTTGCCTGAAAAGTACCACATTTCTGGTGGCACCAAAAATGGAAGTTGCATTGTGGTAGAAAAAACGGTTTGTGGTTTATTTAATACAGTAGAGGTCATGTTTGTGGCTAGAGTACAAGGTAACTTTGATTCAAAAAGTTTTACACATTTTTGAACGTGGATCTCAGACATCCTCAAACACACAAAAACCCCCACATATATACGCTCCTTCTTGAATTCATTTGTTCTGCAAGGCAGGGGCTGTGAAGAGTTTTTGACTTACAAGAAAATACAATCATTTAGTGCTATCAAAATGTATTTGTGTTTAGACTAATAAGATGGATTTATAACCAGAACATGTTTATAAAATATTCTTTACAAGGGAAATTGGTTCCTGACAGGTTCTTAAAACTTTTCGCACATTATTCCTCTAATGATGATAATGGGAAAATTCATGAGACAAGCAAATGCCTTTTCCTCTTTAAGTAGTGAAATTTACTAGAAAATTTCAACAATGTGAAAGAAAACCCTGTCTCCAAAAGAAGCTCAGAAACAGGAGGTAATGTTTTCATCTTCTTGTAAAGATGGCTAAAAGCACTCAGTATTTAAATAGTACTACAGATCTGAGGCTCAAGCTGAAAGGAGTGGCACAAAGATACAGGACAAATGCTTTTTTCTTCCTTTTTGAAAGATGTTTGAATGTGAAGAAGAAAAGGACATTCTCTCTTCTAAGTTTTTAAATTTTTTTCCATAGGAGAAACAAGAGAAAACATTCAGTTTCTTGGTCTGTTTCTTATAAGAAATGAGAAAGTATGCAAGATACGTTAATGGCTCAACCTGAAGGTCATGGAATTTGTGATTATATGGATTGACTATGCTGAGTCTTAAAACAAATTGCTTGATTCTTCATTACAGTACTACTATACTGAATTACAACAAAATTATATGGTATCTATTTTTACCTAACAAAACATATTCCTTCTGTTTTTAAATTTTACCTCCTTTAACATTTATGAAGAAGTCTGCGAACCTTTCCAGATGTGAGACTTTAAAGATCTCGCTACTTCTTAGTTTGGAGATGTTCAGAGGGCTGTATGTAGAAGCCGAGGCTTCTACCCATTCACATGAGGTTATTCATCCCCTGGTTCTTTCTGTCAGTGTGGCAGACCACAGAGAGAATGTCCCTGGTGGCTCACGGTGAGACTTGTGGGTGGCTAAATGTGTGGGAGTTATGCTCTTTTGTTCTCGAGTATCTCCAGGAGAAATCACCCTCAAACTTATGCTGCTATTTTTGTGTGAGTTGTTTGCAATGTAAAGAGGAGTTTACCATGTACTTTTGTGCTCCATTGTAGACATAAAAGGAAGTATCAAACTTCCACTGCTTATTGCCAAACTGAATAGATATATCAAAGGGGAAGTCCAATATGGGGTTTTCCCTCCCTTCAAAGTCATTACTTTATAGCCCAAACAAACAAATGGCCTTTAGAGAGACAGACAGTGATTTACTCAAGGCTGAAAGCACAATGTCTCCCCAGTGGACTCACAGCAAAGTCACAAAAACTGATGTGATTTTGTAGTGGTGCTCTGCAGTGCCAGGAGACTTGCCTTTGAACTCCCCAAGCCCCTGCTTTCTGGAGGCCTACTCTTTAAGAAACACATGGCCCCTTCCAGATTTGATTCTATCAAGAAAACAAACCATGATCTTTGCTCTCCTATACAGCAGTGTTTTAAATGAAAATATTATGCCAAGGTCTTTTTATGCAACTGGCTTGGAGCTACATAATATAAACAAATAGCTGTTGCCGTATCCTGAAATCTCTGCAGCTCTAAGCAGGTTCAGTCCTGCCATCCTACATCGAGACCAGTGATCTTCACTCTCTTTACATACACAGAGATGCACAAGAGCAGTGTTACTCATGGGTCTATGCCCATGCCAGGCTGAAATGGGTGACAAAACTTCGGGGGAGTGCAGCAAGGCAGTATGAAATTCCAAATGCCCTGTGAAATGATATTATCTATGACCATAGGGCAACCAGAGTAATGGGAGATAAGAACCATTCCTAAGGCTGTAACTGTTCATCCCGATAGCTAAAAAGGAAAAGGAAATTATTATACACTTGGGGAAAAGCAAAGTGAATCTGGTGGCCAAAATGCAGGCACAGAAAATCCTTTGGACTCTGACAGGCAAAGCCAGGGAACCAGTCCCTGCTAGGCGTGCAGGTGTGTGTATTTACTGCCCTGTTGCCCCAGCTCACAGGTGTTTTATTCGCTTTTACCACCTGGCAAACTTGCTTAAGCCAGAAGAGTAGAGGCAGAGACATCAGTGCATGTCATAAACCACCACAGCTGGGAGTGTGAGTCAGAGACCTATGCCCCATGACAGTCATCCGTCTTTGCATGACGAAAAATGGGCTCTGGGTTTAATGCCTCCTGTTCTGATCTGCATACCCAAAATGCAGGCTAAAGGGCAGGGAACAGAAAGCAATCAAATGCAGGCATTAGTCTTCTTGTGGATCTGCAAACAGAGAAGTTAACTGCTTCAAGATAATCCACTGCTAGTAGACTGAGGATAAGAACCCCTCAGGTCCACTCCCCCCTTTTTCCCCACAGCCTTTGGGATTACATTCTGGCCAGTGTGCTACCACAGAAAGCCACCTCTTTTCCAAGGTGAGCACGCATATGCCCTTATAGTCAGTGGCTGAACTTGTGCAAAAAAGACTTTACTTATATAATTGATCACAGAGCACTTTTTTGTAGTTTATGCTGTACCCATGTTGCATCTATTAGTTCTGGTCTTTCTAGGAAAAATCAACCGGCAATAGCAGAAGTTCCAGCACACTGGGAGGCACTCTGTCTCTTTTCCTGAGCAGAGAGGTAAGAGTTCAGCATGGAGGAGGGCTGGGTTGGTTAACTGCTGCAAAAAGTTTGGGAGGAGTTACTTGTAGGCTTCTGAAGAATTTAAGAGTTGTATTTTTTTGAGGATGGGAGACAAGTTGAAAGATGTTCAGTTTTCCAAAGCTCTCACAATGATGGGAAGGCTCAGTTGGTACAAAGGTCTTCAGAAACTTCCTGGAGTGGCTTTGGGCTTTTCCTGCTGTCACTTGGGAGCTTGTCCTGCAACTGGACCCCTTGATGCTAGGGAAGAATGCAGCCATCTCAACCACTCCCAAGTCCAAATTCAGTATCTGACATAAGAATTTGGCTTTAAAGTGACTTCAGAAACAAACTGGGAACTAGCAAGGAGCCTGAAAGCCCTGAGTACTGATTTTGGAAGCTCTTGCAACAGAGGATGCAAGCAATTACCTGTATCATCTTGTTTCCCTAGATGATACACTGCCCACATTGAACTTGTTCTGAGGAATAACCAAGGATATCCAGTCTGAAACAATAATATTTCCTAGCAAAGAACTACTACCCACAAAGAAACTATTGGCAAACTAAAAAGAAAAGTGCCTTTCCTATTTCTGCATCCAATCCAAAGTTACATTGCCATGTCATAGCCCATCTTCCTCAGCAAGCATAGGTTGCTTTTGATGCTTGTTTGGGCTGTTGTTTAGGCACTCACATGAAAATGTTTGTGTGGATGCTTGTGTTTGCTAATTTAGCATTTTCCTTATTTCTGTTTCTTTCTATATGCCATCCAGACAGAGAAAAAAAGAGCTGAGGGCAGTTTCTAATAGGCAGTCACAGGGTGTTTCTCATAGCTGAAATCTGCTTGATGAGCTGATGCTGTGTTCAGTAAGAGATTCCTCAAACTTTCCCAGGCCCTGCTGGCAGCCAGTAAAAGTGGACTGTGGCAAACCAGAGCAGCAAATGACTCTGTGGAGAGAGGGACAAGAGTAGCAATTGCCAGGCTTGGGAAAGCCACGTTGCAACCGCGGAGCCAGCCAGCACCATTTGTTCAACTCATGCTGTTTCCCTGGATGTCTGTGGGACCCCATCGCCAAGGTCTGAGGAACACATTCAAGCCCACCTCTACACCAGACATCATGTGCAAAAGACATTCACACAGAGGCAGAAGCTGAGCAAGAAGGTGGCAATGAGCAGGAGCTGCCGCTTCTCCATAAGAGCAGGGCAGGGGGTAATGCAAGAGCTCTTCAAAACTGGCCTCATCCAGCTACTTGGCTTTAGTCCTAGCTGGGGACTCAGGCAGATGCTCCTTGTGCAGTGTCGGAGCAGCAACAGTCTCACACTTTCATTTTAACAGGCTGGCAAAAGAGTAGGATCAAAATAATCTCTCCCTCTCTCTCTGAACATCTGGAAAATGCACTTAATGCACTCATGCTCATTCTTCAGCTGTTGTTCCACGTGGTTACATGCAGAAAAGACATTTTCAGGCTCATTTGAAAACCTGTTGAGTGAAACTGTTTTAAAAATCCTTACAACTCTTTTCCTAGCCTGGGCTGGGGTGATTGAGGGTGGCACAAACCTACCTAGAGGAATGAGTGGGCTGGGTGTGATGATGGCCCTGGGTTCATGTCAGGGCTGTAGGAATCCAGGATGGCTGCCACCCTGGCACATGCATGGCATCAAACCCCAATTTTCTGCACCATGCTGAGAATCTCTGAGCCAGCTTTAAAGGTGAACAACTATTCACCTGGATGCTAGGCCTTTAGTGTCTATTTTTTAATTTTTAAAAATAAGATATTTTCTCTACGTTACATGCAGTCAGAAGGTCAGCTGTGATGCTAGCACAGGTGAGAGAGCTCATGAAGCTGCCTTTGCATCCTCCAGGTCTGAAATCACCTTTGAGTCTGTCCTGCTTCATTATGAGAGCCATATCTGTAAGAAAATAGTTTTGCTTTGGTAACACATTCTGTTAACGGGATCATGGGGGAGAACCATAAAACATTTTCCTTCCCTTTGATATTTGTGACTATGGAGCATCTCAGCTACAGGCAGTAAAATAATCACAGCCATGTTGAGTGTGTGGCAAACAAACGGTAAACCTGAGGTTTCTCGCCACAGGCTATGTAGCCTCGCAAACTCAGCTAGACACGCTTGGCCAGCACATTTGCTTTATTTTTGTTATTGGTATAGACCAAGTTAGTCAAACTTGCAGAGAGCTGGTTTGTAACTGGACCAGGGCTTCAGACACTTGAGCAAAGAGCCCAGTCTCAGGTTACAGGTTACAGCAATCAGGCGTCTCTCCTCAGATATGTTCAAAGCCCTGAGAGTCCTGGACTTTCCCAGCAAATTCCTCTGGAATGTAAATAGTCTTCAGATCCCCCACCAGGTGCCAGCAGGCTTCTTGAGGTTGCTGAAGGGGAAGTCCTCATGACATACTCCAACTAAACAATAATAATAATAATGACTATAATAATGATAATAATGATGATTAAAGTGTTTGGGGTTTTTTTTGCCTCAGGGGAGGATGCTAGTTTGGGAAGAAGCAGCAGCTGTCACTGAAGAATGTTACTCAGAAGAGGTCAGCTTAAGATTTGATGGATATTGGTAAGGTATCTGCTCAGAAGTCTGGCCGACAATGCACTGACAAAGCAGAGGAATGTTTTGTTTGGCTCAAAGTGGAAATGTTGGAGCAGATGTTTTAAATAAAGCTTCTGGCACTGCAGATATGAGCACCTCGAAATATACATTTGTATGCACTCTGGAGATATTAAAGAAGTTGCAAGCAGTAACTATGGTTCTTTTATGACCCCATGGACAGTCAAGGGGATTCTCAACCTCTGGGCTCAGGTCTTGGTTCTGGCACTGCCTTCCCAGATAACCTTGAACAAGCTGTTTCATCTCTTGTGCATCAGTTTTAACAGACGCAAAAGCAAGGTGTCCACCACAGCCTTTTTCACAAAGGCAGCTGTGGAAAGAGCCGTGTCTAATAATCTTTACCAATGCTGTCAGGCACAGTCAAGAATATGTGAATACTGGCACTACTCATGAGGGATGGGATGACATGCTGGGGGTAACAGCAGGGATGGGGCTTACAGAGGGAGTCCTTTCCAGTTGGGGTGCCTCCATCCACAGGAGGGTAACAGGAGAGCTGCCCAAAAACTACATTGTCTAGTGCTAAAATTTTCCTTGAGAAGTTATTTTAATTTCTTTACTCTGAATCTCACCAAGGCTCTGTGTCTTTAAATCATTTCTATGTTATTCATCTCTTCTGGTTTTTCATTTTCTTTCCTTCTCCAAGTGTTTCCCGCAGGCCTCTTGACTGTTTCTGCTCTCACCTCTCCCCCTGTGCCAACTTCTCCTTTTTCCAGTTCCTTGCAGTTCATTCGTCTCTCCACCAGCAGCCCTTCCAAGACACGTCACGTTCACAGCACTCCACAGCCACTCCAACCAGATGGTTGGGAGTCCCCATCACTGGACAACCAGTCCATGGGGAGCACTCAGGCAGTTTGGGGGCAATGGGTGAGCAGATGATGGTCTCACAAATGGAGCCCTTTGACCAAATGGGGCCACATATCAGTAAAGCATCCACCATCCCTGGTGGAAAACTGGAGATGACCCGAGCCCCACCAAAGTGCCATTACCCACCTGGGACCACCTGGCAGTAACAGCCCCTCTACTTCTCCTGCCCCCACTAAGGGCTCATAGGGATGTCCAGGACAGCAGGGTGGTAGCTGATGCCCTGGTCTGGGGGGCAAGAGGCAGTACAGCCCACCAGCACTGGTAGATCTTCAAAAGATACTCCAGAAAGGCTGCCCAGCGTGGGTACCCACACCCAGACTAGGCAGAGCAGTCACTAGGAAATCTCCCAGCCTGTGCCAAAGGCATTGCTGCTTCCCTGGGACAGCTGGCTACTGGGCAAGCTGTACCTGCACTGCTGATGATGTAGGAGTTAAATGGTGGCATAGGTGAGGTATGAAGTGGTCCAGAGAAATCCTCATCGGCACAGAGTGGCCACGATGCTTCTTGGTTGCTGGTGCCACTGTCTACCTGGATGGGGAGCACCAGGTGGCTGCAATGCACGAGGCACTGGAAATAATGCTGCCAGGGAAGTGTTCCTTTTTTTTTTTCCTTCTTTTTTCCTTTTTTTTAAATGTAGTCTTAAGAGTTCTTTGCTGACAAAGAAAAACATTAACAAAAGAAGCAGGCATGAAGGGGGAACACAGCAGGAAGCATGTGGCAAGTCATATTGGGCCTTGACACAAATTTTCTATTTTTAAAGTGGCTTAATATAGTTTTGAAAAGAAGGTCTTCATTGTTACGAAATATGTCCTTGCTCTTCTTAAAAATATCCTGATTTTATGGGCAGCAGAGCAGGCTTGTTCTTTGGCACCTAACAATATAATTTTATTACCAGATCTCAGATATATCCTGGCCCTGGGAATATAGAGTTACTGCCAAGACTGGAGCCTGTCCCTAAGCAAGGCTCCTTCCGCATGCACTCAAAAAAGCATTTCCTTTCCTAAAACATAGGCAACTGAAGCAAACGTTTCAACAGGCAAGTGATATTTTTAGATATTTAGAATCATGATTTCAGGAGCTGAAGGAAGGAAATTTATATCAGCGTGAGGTCCATGCAAGAGATTTATCAGTTATTTAAAAGATAAGAACATGCAGAAAGATCAAAGTCATTTTCTGGGATGAATAACCATGATTCACATATCTGGGAGGTGCAAAGAAATTACTCCAGCTAGCTATCTTCACTTGTTAGGCAGAAAGAAAGCATTTCTTTACACTTACTTTAAGTTATCCCTTTTGTTCCACAAATGTTTAAAGTACTACCCCGTGGCAATCAAATGGCAGGTGAAGCAGGAAGAGGAACAGCGTGTTCTTGACAGAAGAAATAAGTCACAGTTCTCTACCACCACCAGAAAGGGAAGTCAGCACAGCTGGAATGGCACCCAGCACTGGAGGAAATTACCTCTTCATTTTCACCTCCCCCTTCTTCACGTCCTATGGTGGCAGGCCCGCGGGCACTGAGGTTGCAGACAAGGAGGCAAAAAAACCCCATGTGGGATTTCCAGCTTGTTTTGATGCCTCCTGTATCTGGAAAAGCAAAGTGAGGTGTCTATGCAGCAACAGCCACAAGTCACTTATCATCACCCTTTACCACCCAGCTCCTTGCCTGAAAGAAAGATGTCTATAAATAAGCCTGACCCCTGAAAAACAGACCATTCTGCCTTCCAACACCCCAGGACAAGAAAGGGTCCTGGGATGTCCACTGGATGTGACCACATCCTGGCTACTTCTGCCGGCAAATCCATTGCTCACTCAGGAAGGAGCTGGGGTCCTCCTCCCCACAGCTGGCTTCCCAGACACATCGTGTTCTTCTGAGGCTTCTTGGAGTTCCTCTCCTCCTCATTACCCCACATCAGCTCTCCATTCTCCCTTGCCTTTTCCAGGGGCCCATAGGGACTTCTCTCCCTGACCCTTCAAATCCCCTTTTCCATTTCCTGTGTGCCCTGTTCTCTCCTTGCTACACAAGCCCGGCTCCTCTGGCCCCCAGCGAGGCATGATATATTCCTCCCTCCCCTTTCCTTCCTCCTCACCCCAGAGCCGGGAAGATGAACAGGGCTGTGCTTTGGGTATTGCTGTTTTGGGCAACAGCCATGAATGGCCTTTGCACCACTGAGCAGCAGAGGGAAACAACCAAATGTTAGGATTTCCATGGGTGCTTCAGACTCCTCCTTGCTGCAAATTTAATGCTCTTCTACAAGACAAGGGTCCCACTCAGCACCAAAGGTGCTGCCCTAGTCGAACACTCCCGAGGCCTGGCCAAGTGTCAGGGGTGTCCTGCAGCAGGTGGCCCTAGCACAGACAAACCCTGGGCCTGGGGCACCTTGGCCTCTGCAGCTCATAAATAAAGGTGTTTATTTGATGTTTATTTCATCCTCAGCCACACGTGCACCCGCTCCCCCTTTATGCTACAAACAAGATGGAGGATCGCTGATATCACTGACTTTCAGGCACCTAAATGACACAGCAGCCCTAAGGTGAGAGCTGAGTGTCGTCGTCCCCCCCCATAGTCAGAGGGGAAGCTGTGCTAAGCCGCAAGTCCCATTTTCTCCCACTAAGCAGTCTCAGTTCAGGCTGCCTACTCTGACTGGATAACATCAATACCCCTCCCTGCACCACCACGCATAGTGTCTACCCCCGGTGGAGAAGGGGAATAGAAAACTCCCTTGCTTTCCTTCACCTTTAATCTGTATTTCTTTATTGCAGACCACAGGTCTGTGGGCTGTCTTTCCCTTCATTGTATGCCATCTACTCATACCCCACTAGTGGCACACAAGTATGGCCAGATGCCTTCATGCTGTCATCACCAGCCTCGGGGGTGAACTGTTCTCTGACATTGTGTGGGTACAAGGTAAGAGACAGGAGCAAAAGCCATTACTGCCCCACCAGCTCACAGACCTAACCCAAGAGAGCTGATTCCAGGAACATACATGAGCTCTGTGTGTCCTCAGAAGGGAACTTGCACACCTATGCCAGCGTGCCTGCCAAATTGCACAGTCAGCCACTGCCTTAGGGGGAGCAGGGTCTGTTCCTGGGTGTAGAAACCAGAAAAGTGTATGCACTCTGGGGTGCAGATTTTGGAAGGAAAGAGATGCAGTATGTGAGAGCTCTGCTGAGAGAGAGGAGAGACTTCCTGCATGCAGAAGCAGAGTGAAGCCATGAGGCAGTTTAGGAAGATCTATACTACCTAACACTGCTCATAAGACTTTCAGCTTTTAGCCCCAATTTGTTCATGCCCAAGTATCTGCTTTGGGATGAGGTTGGAATGAAGCATGGAGGAGAATGCAGTCAAAACCTTTTGCAAGTGTGAGATTGGGTAATGAACACTGTTTAGCCCAGAATTTTGGCAGACATCTAATTTTGGCAAACCTGCAGTGCCCCGACATGCTGGAGCAGGGCTTTGCATTTAGCAGGGAGATGGCTTTCAGTCAGAGAAAGGAGTTTTATTGTTCTTGGAACAACCTGCCCAAATTTGGTCAAAATATAGAAGCTTTAGGAGAAATTTCAGTTTGCACATCCTCAGGGAAAAGCTTACTGGATCTTCCCCAAGAACAGTTTGCACTGAGCATGTTTAGAACCAGGACTTCAGAAGGATGCCCACTAAAGGCTGATGGAGAGCACTACCAGATTCAAACACCAAAGCTGAGAATAATGGTGCTAACACTTCTGGGGAGCCTAGCTCCTCCTAAGCCCAGGCAATGTGGAGAATGACTACCTAAATGCAGATGGAGCAGGCACAAAAACTAGGCAGCAAGATGGGTGGAAGAGGTAGGGATAAAAGCCTGGGAATCAGGGTCAGAGGATCACACTGGGATTATGTGCAATGTGTGTCACATCTCATATGCCAAAGGCTAAATCAGTATTAATTATGGTGCTGTAGCCCCTTCACATAACCATTAAGTGAATTTTTGTCTGTCACTCCTTCCCATTTTAGCTTCTATGCTGTATCCTCCCTTCTCCTTCTGCCATCTCCTCTCCCCTTTTCCCAAATGTCCTTCCCTCTGTCTTGAATCTCTGCCCTTCTCATAACATCAATATTTTGCTGTCAGCCACTGTAATTGCTTTGCTGTTTACTTCTTTGTTCTCACACTGTCATGCAATCTTTCAGCACAGTCCTGTCCTCCCACATGCTACATATGTCATTTAGGGCACCTGGGTTTCTTGAGGCACTGTGCTTCCTTCAGCATTGTTGAGTCCTCTCTCTTACCTTCACTCAGCACTGCTAACTAATCCACATTACCTGCTAAGTGGCCTTTGCCTAACTGAGTCCATCAACACAGATATTAACTTAGATGCTCTCAGTTATCTCTCCCTGATTCTTGGAGTTACTAGTTCCATCTGTGACCTGCCCCTACCTTTTCCCATGGCAAAGTCCCTCCTTGCTCAGCTCAACTCCTGGTCTGTTCTTCACTTCTGGCCCTCATGAGAGTGGTCCTCTGGGGCTGAGGACCACTTCCACTGACTCTATGACCAGCCTGACTTCCTGCAGCCTTACAAATTCATTTGCTTGTTCTTCCTTATTCTTATTGAAACATTTCTGCATCTCTAACTTAATTTATTCTTACTCCTGCCTCTCACCAGCACAGAGACAGTCTTTTTGTTGTCAGAAAGTTCTTTTCTGAATTCCTTTCCCCTCCTGATTAGTCATTTTCCCCCAGGACCCCGACCTATCTCTTCATCTCCTTTCTTACCTCTTCTGCAGCTTCTCAGGTTGGCATTACACAGGGAAATGGAGCCAACCTTGCCTCTCAGAGTTGTGGGAGGGGACCCTTCTATTGTCCCATCACTCCCAGCCATCCCCTCACTGAGCCCCAGGAATGCTAGACCACTGGATATTTCTTTGGGACCATTCAACTCACTAACTCTGCAGAAAATGTCCTTCTGAAGCTTTTAGTTTGGATTTTTTTCCTGCAGGTTTTTATTTGGCTGAATTTATAGTAGTGAATTGAAAGCCAGTGGGGTAGGAGAAGAAGAGGCAGCATGTGGCCAAGAGGATAAAGGAGGCGGTGGGTGCTGGAGTGGGACCTTCCTCTTTCAGTGGCCACAAGCTGTGAGATTGGGTCAGAACACTAACTAGCTTCACCCTCACTTTCCTCCAGTTCTTTCCTTCATATTATGAATGTGTCTCTCCCTTATAGAACAACAGCCTCGACTTCTACTGCTTTTCCAGGGAAGAACTCCAGGTTTCTTTCCCTTTAATCTCACTGGCAAAAGGGTTCTACATTATGTCCAGTCTAGAACCTCCAAACAGCACTCTGCTGAGTTTCTGACCATCTCTCTCCTAGCTAAACCTCACAATCAAATACTCATTGACAGGTGTCTTCATCTGTCCACCTCTTTCCCCACAGACTGCAGCGGTCATGAAACCCTTGCCTTCCTGACCTGAGAACTCCAACTTTCTCTGACATTTGTCTCTCAGTCTTCCCTCCTCTTTTCAGTCTCTATCAACATGGGTAAAGTGGAAGCCTTCTTCATCAGAAGGCTCTCTCTGTGTTTTCCCATTCAAGTGTATGAATACTTGAATAAACTCATCTGCACCACAGTGTTGATGTGAATGTGCCAGTTTACCCATATAGGAGGCTCTCACAGTAACTTAGACAGAGAGCGCCTTGGCTTTCTGTCTATAAAATAGGCAGCTTTTGCTACCATGTCTTCTAATAGCCTAAGATACTAAAAGACTCCACAAGAGAAACTGTATCTTATAGTATTCTAGTATTGAGGAGGATCAACTGCTTACTGCATTATGGAAAGCAAATCTGAGTAAAAAGCAACTCATACTGGTGTAACTGAATCTATGCTAGTGCTTTTAGTGGCATAATCCTGTAAGCAAAAACTGTCCATACTTCTAACTGACAGGATTTTTCTGGAAAGGTTATGTAAAACTCATATAAATGAGTCCACAGATTTTTTTTTTGCCTCAGGCATTTCTACCTATGGTTCTGGTTGGGATTTTTTGTTTGTTTGGGTATTTTTTTGTACCAAATCAGGTGCACAGCATGCCAAAATGTTCTGTCACTGGCCAGTGTGTACATCTGAGTACTTTGGTACTGCTGAGCACTCCCAATCACCCGTGTGAGTCCAGGTTTGGAAACCTGAAGTCCTCTCTGCTACTCCTTGGGGCAGTGCCTTGTAGAGCGTTTTTGCAGGGAAGTATAGGTTTTCTATGTAAGCAGCTGTGGAATGGCTGCTTTGAGAGGCTTCTTAGAGGCCAGAAGTAATTGCTCAAGTCTGGGCTGAACCTCAGAGGAGACCAAATCCCTTCCTGTTGTTGCAGAGCACGGGGTACTGGGGCCACAAGCTGAGGCACAGGGGAAGACCCGAGATGGCAGCCAGTGCTGGATACACTACCTGCTGAATTTCAGCATAAAGCACATGGACAGTTATTAAAATCCTCTGCAGACCTGTTCACCTAAGGGAACTCTCAAGATCAGTGCTGTGTCCTATGTTCCCTTATTTTATGTATGAATGTAAAGAGGCAGTAAAAATACTGCACTTTTCTGGACAGCCTGCTTTGGGACAGCAGTACAGCTATAAGCATGGTTAATACAGGAGTTCCCTGCAAGCCCATCATTTTAAGTAAAGGGAGCTTATAAGAATGGTCTCACAAGGTTATATAGTACTAATTTCAAGTAGCCTAGCATCATTCTTGAAGGTAATGGAGTCCTACAGAAAGCAGGTACTGTCTGTGGCTCTGGAGCCTGCTAAGCAGCTTACAGATATGGTCCCTACAGAGCTTTTATAAAAAGTCACACTCACACTATTACGGAGGAAGTAGAGTGACTTTTTTTCAGCATATCAAGTAAAGAACCAAAAAGCATCTTCCAGAAAACAATGCAGAGATGACACAGACAAAAGGAGGGGTTTGCATATTTGGACAAGACACTTTGCAAGAATACCAGGAGAAAATCCCACACATTTAAAAGGAAATCAGGTGGAATTGCATTGCAACTGGCTGCCTCCTTGCTTACACTTGCTGTAGGGCCAGGCCTTCTGCATTTCAAAGACATCCACTGTCCCCACACACTTCATATGTTTTCTTCATCTCAGCATCTCTGCCCTCCAACTCTTCATTGCGGCCTTCAGAGGTTGCTTCCTTGGTTCCTGCTGGGTTTCCAATGACAAAAGTCCATTCACTTGCCTCCTTGGGAAGTTGAACAGCAAACAAAGAGGTTACCAAAACTGTTTGTAGGTTATAAAGAGGGATTAAAGAGCATAGGGAACTATCCTGTCCAGGGCAGATGAAAGCTATGACCAGAGCAATCACTGTTGTATGATGAAAGTGGATGACACGATCATGGCTGGACTGCTGTTGGGACAGGCATCAGTCATGTCATCTCTACCCTGCCACTGTGCTGATCGACAGAGAGGAAGCTGCCATTGGTGTTTTCCTGGGGTGTTTTCCATCTGCTGTTAGAAAGGTATTGTTTTTCTAGCAGGAATAAAATGTAAAAGTATACACAAAGAATAAATCCTTAAGTGAATATGTTTTTCTCCAGTTTACAGTTTAGATGAGTTCCTCTTGTGATATTAGATTAAAGCTCTAAAGAGTAGCAGCAGTCAGTACACAGACACAGCTGGAGCCAGAGATGTCAGTCCATGGCCAACTCTCAAATCAAATTCTTTAAACTACATTTTATTTTTTCCTTTTTTTTTTCTGTTACAGTCCAGGTAGGACACTGTTTTTAGTGACAAGATTATTGCATGGTGAATCCTGATGGATAGTGTTATTCCTGACTCACTCCAGAAAAAAGGAAACACAAGTATGTCTGTTTGTCCTTACTAAGGCTGGGACCCTTAGGCTGCATTTCTTACACTTATTTCTGAGTATCTACTAGCATCTGAAAGCACCTCTGCAGGCAAGTGACTGCCATTCAGTGCTTTCTCACTTGAATTTGTCAGTCTGTCTTTGTTCATGTTACTTTGTCAAAGGGCATATTACGAAAATTTCCCTCTCAGCCAGTAGCCCAAGGCAAGGCTTATTAGCTGAAGATTGTTACCCACATAGATGAGGTGCCTGTTGGCCATATTTACACTGACACTAACCAGGCTTCTTGCCTTCCTTCTGGAAGTCACTGCAGGTTTATCTAAACAGGGTTAATCTGACTCTCAAGAAAGTTAAGAAGACTCTGCTAAAGGTGTGAACTCCATTTTGACAAGTAAAAGCACGTTTGATGCCTTCTGAAGGAGTGGGGTAGAGCTAAGTTGCTTTCATTTCTGTGGACTGAGTTTGCAGTTTTAGTTGAGTCATCCCAGTTTTCCTGCTTGTCCCTGGGAGGTAGGCCAAAAATGGCCAAACTTCCCGAACCCCCCCACTGCATCTTGACAATTCCCTGTGCCTGACGGCTACAAGACACCTACCACATACTGAGAGGAGGGGAAATTCCAGGAGCAACGTGGGAGGGAGCAGGACTGGGCATGCAACTGGGTCCCAGGACAACCCTGCTGGCTCATTTACTCCTGCGTCTGAGGTTGGGGGTTGCTCTTCAAAGGGATAGCTTGCCTCTTGCCATCCTGGCAATCTCTAGGAGTCGTATTCTCTTTCTGGTAGTTCTGTAGGTGGCTCCAGCTCAGCGTCTGGCCACCTGATCACTAACAGACCCTGGGAAAGCAGCAGGAAGGTCAGCCAAGGGCAGGGAAGAGTGAGATATCCCCTTTCAATGGCATCCCATGCAGTTATGCTGCACTTGGAGAAGCATAAAATTGCTTCTGGGCCACAGTAAAATGACAGTCTCTCTTACACACACAAGTCAATGAGAATTGGGGCCATGGTGCCATTTCCAGAAAGATCTTGTCTTCTGATAACAAGATCACTGGCACATATGACAAAATGGTGAACATGTCAATGTTAGGCTAACGGTAGGACTCAATGATCTTAGAGGTCTTTTCCAACCTTAATAACTCTGTGGTTCTATGGTTCAGGATGCTGTTCTGGCTGTGCTGTCATATTCTCATCTAGCATGCAAATTAACTTAGTCCTGCCGTGACTCCCAGGCCCCTGCTGATCCACCCTGGAGAAGCACCAGTTCATTTCCAAGTCCTTTTGAGATAGGGCAGCTGGTTCCCTTTGAATCATAGAGTCATTAAGGTTGGAAAAGAACACTAAGATTATTGAGTTCAAGTGTTAACCAAACTCAGATGCAATAGGGAAAACAGTTCACCCCAGGACGGCCTGAGGATGTGGTATGGGAAATCTGCAACAGGTTTGTCTTCCTTTATTCCACATTGTCCTGCTTGTCCCCCGCAGGCATCTCTAGGCACCAGCTTCCCCATGACTTCACCTCACACGTGTGGTATGTGGCAGCCTGGAATCCTTAAGCCTGATGCTATAAAAGTACCTTTGCAGTCGGCTGCCACACATTGCTTCGGACACTTTGAACTGAGAGAAAACACAAGAAATATCAATCACGTCCTAAAGCTCTAGTTGTACTACATGGAGCACAGAGGGCTAGGACACGAACTCTGTGACCTCGATGCAGTCACCGTGCTCCAGCCCAGAGCAGTAGAAGCACAGCAACTGGCACTGGCTGGCTGGGACAGCAATCACTCATGCATTGGGAAAAGGAGGTTTGGCAGAGCATCACAGTCCATGATGTCCCCAAAGCCTTTCACTGCTCTTTAGGAGACACAGAGAGCAAAAGTGTCAATATTTCATGACAACACTAGATACAACACTGCTCCCTTCCAATTATAACTGCTCATTATATGTTTATTACCTGTAGGAACATCAACTTGCAATTACTGGCATAACTTAGCAACTAATGAAAGGTCCTTTTTATTTTTACTTTGTTTGCTTTCACAGCCATTTGTTTTCTGTAATTAAATAACCACAGTGCTACCCTCCATTAAGAGGGAGAACTTTCTCTTTCAAGATGACTTCCTGGAAGGTAAAGCAACACTTGTGCCAATGAACATTGTCGGGGGCACACCTTCCCTTTTTCAGTGCTTATCACATGGAAAAGGGAAGAGGTAGCAATGAAAATATGGTTTTATACGGCTTTCTTTTAAAGTAGATACTCTATTTTTAAAACAATATTTAATGGAGATTATCTTAAAGTGCAGCACAGAGCTCCTCTCTGAGTGGGCACAAACTCTTCATGAAGAACAAGAGGTATTTGCATATACACAGGAGATTCAAGAGAAGGTATTGATTAAAAAAAGAAAGAAAAAAAAAAGAATAACATACGCCAACCTTATTCTCCTGATCTCTTTGCTTCTTTCTATATCCATCTCTTTTTCTATACCCTCCTCATGTGCCATGCTATATAAATGGAGCAGTAAAAATTACCAATGCCACACCAATGATTATAATTAGAGAGGAGCCCTCACTCTGGCCCAGTGAAATGTCATTCCCAGCTGGCATTTGTTTGACTGCTTCAGTGTGGCAGAACTGATGTTGATTAGAGCGATGGAGTACCTCTCTTATGAGGAAAGGCTGAGAGACTCAAGATTGTTCAGCCTGGAAAACAAAAGGCTTCAGGGTGACCTAATTGCAGCCTTCCAGTATCTGAAGGGAGCCAACACGAAAGATAGAGAGAGTCTATTTACAAGGGCATGTAGTGACAAGGGGGAATGGGTTCAAATTGAATGAGAGGAAGTTTAGATTAGGTATTAGGAAAAAATTCTTTACTGTGTGGGTGGTGGGGCCCTGGAACAGGTTGCCCAGGGAAGTTGCGGATGCCCCATCCCTGGAAGTGTTCAAGGTCAGGTTGGACGGGTCTCTGAGCAACCTGGTCTAGTTGAATGTGTCCCTGACCACAGCAGGGGAGTTGGAACTAGTTGATCTTTAAAGTCCCTTCCAACCCAAACCATTTGATGAATCTATGGTGTAAGTCACTCATGTGGAGAGAGAGATTTCGTACAGCTTTGTTCTTGTAGGAGCACCCCGGGGCCCAGGAGACTTCTGTACTGTAGCCTGGCTTCTCTGATACAAAGACATCACCCTGTGTTGAGGCATAGGCCAGATCCTGCACCCAGAGAACAAACTTACATCAGGGAGACCTCAGCCACAGCTTCCATGGGCCCTTTTCTAGACACGCACCCCATTTGTCTAAGAGGAAGGGACTACAGCTCTTATCCCCAGTGTATGTTTGTATGTGTGAGGGTAGGTAAACACAATAGAGCAATCAACCCAGAGGAAGGTATGAGCTATGGGTGAACCCCAGGACCCCTGAAGACCATAAACCACAACCCTGACGTTGCCTATCTGGGAGGGATATATGGATTTTCTTTCTATGAAACCACAGCAGTCTCTGCTATTGCACAGGGAGAATTCTCATCAGAAAGAAGGTGAGAACTCCTGCTGTAGGGCCAGAAGAGCATCTGAGGAATTATCTAGGATGACTCACAGAAATTATTCTTTTTACAGAGAGAAAGGTCAGCCCAGCATCACCTCAGCAAGTTCCGGTCTGTAGTAATTTGACATTGTAAACTCAGTTCTTGCTCTGTCATACATCCAAATTTTTCTGCCTGGTTAGGCAGCAGTTCGTCTCAGTTAACAGAAGACCTTTATAAATTTTGTCATTAAGATTGCAAGATTTTTCTCCTTGATGTTAAGGTCTTTAATCTCCAAGTGAATTCATTGTCTCCCTAGAGTTAAACTAAGAAGCTGGAGCATGATCTTTGGTCATACACAAAAATTGTGCTTGATTAGAGCTTTCACAGGCCCTTAAAAACAAAGCTTTCATTTCTTGGCTTTTTTCCCCCTTTCTCTATACTCAAAAGCCTCTGTTTATCCAGAAGATCAACCAGAAGATCACAGTCTAGTTCTTCAAGCTCATTTGAACATTTTCAGAGGAGATATGCTTACTCCATACTTTGCACATACTACTCCACTGTCACTGCTGTGATTAGTAAAAAAGAATACTTTTTTGGGGAGAAAGTCTGTGTAAGCACGTGTGTTTATGTTTTTGTTAATAAATGCCTGTCTCAGAAACTGAATCAAAACCAAAAACTGCATTTGTTCACAGCAGTTGCTTCACAGCCCTCAGTTAATTCAGAGACTCACTGCTAAGATGCACCACCAAATTCAGAGCCATTGTGCAGAAGCAAGAGGTTTGCTGCCCTTCTGCAAATGTGGCAGAGCCCTGCTAGACCAGATGGATGCAGGGCAGAGGGAGAGGTGACATATCCACAACAGAAAGGTCAGTGAGATGGAAAGGCAATCACAAGAATTAAGTGGGAATGGGTGGAAAGGATTTGGAAGGAGAGAAAGGGCAGAAGTGCACAGGGTAAGCCTAAAGGGAAGGGTGAGAAGGAAGCCAAGGGTCCCAGGCTTTGGGATATTCATCCAAAAAAAGCCCAGTCAAAAGCACGAGGTGCTCTCTGCACTCCCTGCACTGATTCCTGGTTCTGTCTCATCTCCACAGTCTTCCTCCAGAGCTTAGAGCCTCAGGATTGGTGCTGATGGTGGAGGCAAAGTGACTCTGTCCAGCAGTATCATATCACACTTCCACAGCTGGTCCCCCACATCCCACAAGCACCACATGCACTTGAGTAATATGGCATCAATGTGCTTAATCCTCAGAGAGAACATGATGTAGCTGTCTCCTTAAGATATGTGGATCTCATCTGCAACTTGGAGCTCCACAGGACAGTGGGTGCTCTCATAGAAACACTTCTGGGTGACAGAGGCTCAGTGGTTTGCTGGTGCCTGGCAAATTGCCTGTGACTGCCTACAGCAGAGGGATGCCTGTGAATGCAACCCAGAGCTCACTGGGGCATACTGACCTAGGAGGAAGCACAAGATGAGTGTCCTGCTCCTGCTCTGACCACTCCTTGGGAGGCAGTGGGATAAATGTGACAGCAGCTCCTTTCCCAGTGAGAGGTATCTGACAACTCATACCAGTATTGCTGTTATCAGGAAATACAAGTGGTGACTGCAACACTCCCTCTTTCACAATCAGTGAAAGAAACATCTCTGACCCTGTTTCTGACTAAAGTACAACATATTTCCCACTTCTGGGTGTGGGGTTAAACTGACAAAGTGCACTTCTTGAAGCCCTGTTTTTTTCTGATTAAATAAAATGTCCGCATGGGAGCAGGCTCGATGTCCTTGATGTGATTGCCTCCAACCGACTTCCCTCAGCAACTCCATCTGAAGGACAGGAGGGAAACAGGATCAGAACGGAAGACAGCTGCACGCTCCCAATGTGAATTTTGGGCAATATCAGTGTGTGGTGCTGCAAAAGTGCAGAGGTTTACTCTTGTGTGGATCTGAAGCACACAGAAGTTGTTGCGGGTTCTGTGCATTTCTCAGGGGATGTTAGCCTTCTGTGGCCAGTCCTGCTGGCAGACACTCTTACCAGGGAGCTGGCAAGCCAGGGTAATCAAAAAAGTACACTAATCCAAGGGGGAGCTCTGGTAATGCTATCACTGCAGCAGTAGGCACCAGTTCTTGTCTTAAAAGGACAGTATGAAATGATAAAAAGCCATGCTCTCACCACAGAACGAAGATTTGGGGAGGGCTCTACCCACGTTTGTTACAAGCGCACTGGTGGCTAAAGAAGGGACTGCGTGCTGAAGACACTGGCATTCCTGCTATGTGACACACAGCACTTTAGACAGCTGATTCAATTGTTTCCTACTGACTTCTGTTTGTTTTCTGCATTTATGCCATAATCTCGCAAGCTGGGAACTTCCAGGCAAACAAGGACAGGAGAGGTGGCCATATAGTTTAGAGTGAGACGTGTATGACAGTAACACCTCCTATGATGACTCTTAGTTTAAACTACTGCACAAGAATGAAAAATATGGGTAAAATCCTAAATATCATCACCACCCTAGGGTTGGACTTTACTGAAAGGTCTAAAAATAAAGATTCCCACTGTAAGTGATTTCTGTTTCACAGTTTTTCTCTTTCTATTTTGAGAATCAATTCCAGTTACACAGCCTTTAGTTACAGAAGTTTAGACTTGAGACTTTCTTACTCAGAAAGGGGAATTAATCTTTCAATGCACCCAATAGTTATTCTGGAGAAGTAGGTCCCATCCCAAGCAAAATTCAGGTTAACAGCCAGTCACAAAAATTTTCCAGCCAAGGTCAGGAAGCAAAAAGGAAGGAAGTGGAAAATGAAAGAAGTTAAAGGCAACAAAAAAGACCCAAAACAAAAATTGTTTTTGCTGAGATAGTCTGCCAGGCAGCAGAGAAGGAAAATGCGTATTTGCTACTTTTCATGATAAGGCTGTTTTCTCCTTTAAAAATATTGTCCTTGAAAACAACTATAAATTCCTAGCTCTGACTCCTCTGTTTTAGACAACCAGTCCCCTGAGGATTTCATGCTACCCTAACAAGGACATTTTAATATAAATCCTCTCACCTGTAATCTTCAGTCAGATATTTAAATGTTCAAAAAGCTTGAGTGTTTCTTGTGCTGATATGGACTCATTTCTACTTTCTATGCTTTCTCTAAGAAATTCTGTAAATAAACAGAAAAATTAATAACTATTTTACCGTCCTACTAGTATGCCTCAGCAAGTAATGTGCCTTAAAAGCAGTGATGAACTTGAAATCTATCTGAGAAGGCAGGTTGGTACGTGGTCTAGCAGATAGCAGAGGACTGTGTTTTGTGTATGTGAGAGCATGTGTGAGCCTACACAGATGCTTTTCAAGCATTTGAAACTCCATTTTCAGTTGGTAATAGTAGCACTCATTTTCCCTCTCTTTCTGCCAGTGAGAATGTGAGAAGAATTCTCCTGCAGGATTCCTTCAACATGAACTTTACTGTTTTGATTTCTCCAGTTTTTTATACTGTCTCCAGCTGAGGAAATTCTGTGGTGGTGAACTACTCAAGTTTGCTAAACTTTAACTTTTCACTTTTCCCTAGGGTCAGTGTTAAACTGCTCTTTATTTTTTTTCCTGGTCTTTTCTTTTTACTTGCTCTCTAGCTTTGTTGAAGCTGAGGAGGATTTGAAAGCTGCAATAGGAAAAAGAAAATGAAACATGACCTGGTGGTGCCCTCCCAGAATGAAGTCAGCAAAGTCTGGGAAAGTCACTGAAGACCAATGTGCACAAATCAATGTACATTACAGTTTTGCTTGGATTGTTCTTGCAGTGTATTGTTCCTCACAACCCCCTAAGCTACCCTGATCTAGAATATGAGCATCTCTACTTCTATTTCTAAACCCTGAATATACCTTGTCCCTTGATTCCTCATAGTTTTGAAGAATTTTTTCATAAACAGAAAGTAAATTAAATTCACTTGATATTTCAAATTTTACTTTGATGCTTTCCATGTAGAAATGGACTTTTTCCTGGAAATCACATATTCCCAAATGTAAGGACAGATTAAAACACCATTTGTCACCAAGGAAATATTTAATTGGAAACATTTTGACCTTTTTCATGATGATCTTGGAATCTTTCCATTTGGGGGAGCACAGTTAATTGAAGGTAATAAAACTTCCCTGGACACTTTTTGAGAGACACACAGAAGGTAAGGTGATCAGAGCCAGTGTTGTAACTGCAATTCCATGGAAAGATGGATTACCCCATCACAATTTCCTCTGAACCATAAGGTTGACCAGTTCAGTTGGTTTGGAATAGATATAAATATTTTGGTTACTCCCCTCACTTATTCCGTGTTGGTTACCAAGACTGATGGGTGTAGTGGCTATTGCCAGCTCTGTTGCATAAGCAGCCAAAAAATGCTCATCTTCCTCTTCATGCAGCTCTTGTTCCATGTACAGTGAAAATATCTCTGCTTGCTCTGTTCTCTGTTTGCATTTCTGTTTCCTCTTTCCTGCATTCTCCTCCTTCCAGATCCTTCCAGATCCCTTCTGAGGTCTCAGAGCTCTCTGCCACTGCTCGGGCTGTGCACCATGTGCCCTCCATCATCCTCCCTTTCCTCTCACCCAGCTGTCATCACTCCACTCTCCCTGAACCCCCCATGCCACAGCACCCATCGGTGAGGATGCTCTGTTCATGCTCCAACTGGCCTGAATTACCTTCCCTGCTCCTGGAAGCGGAACATTAGCTTTTCATCCACCAGGTGTGTCTTTGGGAGCTTGACTGGGAATGCACAGTGACAGTGACCAGTGTGTCTTTCCACAATAGTCTTTCCAGAACAGTGCTCTGTTATAAATAAAGTAATTACATAGACACTTGGAATAGTGGTCCCTTCATTACTGTGTCATGGCACCCTTTCTGGCATCTGTGAGCATCCTGAAAATCTCAGCACAGACCAGATTCATTATGAGGATTTGATCTGGCTTGATGGTGAGAATGCTGAAATAAAATCTGAATTTTTCACCTTTCCTTTATGCCTTGTGAAAGAAGGGACTGAACTCTCAGAAACTGTACCTGTATGAACTCAGAGATGGGAAAATGTAGTCTGAAATCCACAAGTAGTTCATCCTTTTTAGAACAGGTATATTTTCCAGCTCTTCAGGAAAAAAAAGATAATGCAGAGTCCAGGGCTTTGTGAAGACTGGGGGAACTCTAGGCTTTTTTTTTCCTGCTTCCTTTTTAGGTCAACACTATGAGAAATTCTGGCCACATCTATACAGGGAAGTTGTGCCAATTAAACTAAAGTCCTCTTTGTAATCCCTTTTAAGTCTGACAAGCTCTGGGAAATCCAGACAGGACAGACGAAGATGCTACTTACCCTTCTGGTCCACCAAGAACCAGAGCCAGAGGTTTCCATTCCTATGATGGAGTGGATGGAACGGAATATTTGCCCATGCATCAAAATCTTAACACAAAACTCTGTTCTCTACACTTTTGGTATCTTATTATAAGAAATGGCTACTCTCTAGGTTCCCTAGAATTTCAACTATGAACCAGGACACCTAAGGCATAAGCAGGATGCAGATCCACCAGTTTTGCTGAGTGAGGACAAATCTGCTGGAGAAGCAGAAGCAGTACAGAGAGGTGCCAGTGCTGGAATCTTCATTGTTATGCCAAGCATCACAAAGGCTCAGCTGTTAGAGACTTCCCCTTTACAGGGACTCCTTGCTCATTTTCCTTCTACTAGGTTTAGACATGGCCTGTACCAGTTTGGCTTACAATCATTCCATTGAACAGGAAGCCTCCGTACTGCTAACAGCAATTATAGTGACAGTAATGTCATATGTCATGTAGCTGGTTTTGTCCAAAAGCTTTGCCATGAAAATAACACTATCTCTATTCCTAGCAGTGGGTGAATTGATCACAGAAACTCAGGTGTCTGCAAACAGCCCCACTCAAGATAATTTTTTAAGTTTTGATGGTTCCTGGTATATGACAGGCCTTTTTTGTGAACTACATTTTGAACACTTTCCTACTCTACTAAATGAAACCAGTCAAAGCAATGTCATTTGTAGTGCAGCTCTCCTGAACACAACAGAATTAAATTAAAGGGATGAAAAGGTTTTCTTTACTGAACGTCAAGGCAACAACATAGCTTCCCTGGAGGAGTGGGAACCAGGAACTTTGCTAGGTTTCCTTCAGGGTGACATATTGCCACACAGTATCACACTGACATGCGGCTGCGAATCACCATTTTGGTAACAGTCCTCCAGTCTCACGGCAATAAACCAGACCTGACAGGAGGACTTTACTGTCCTCCTGCCTCCAGGTAGTTTCCCTGCTCCAGCACTAAAGCACACTCGCAGCTCAGCAGGAGAACTTTTTTTCCACCTTTCCTACTTTATGTTTGTTTGGATCTTTTACAAACTCTGAATATATTAACTACAAACTGGATGTACTTGCTTTAGCAAAACATTGAGCTTCCCCCAAGACTTCTCCATAGCTAATGCGCCCACAGTAATTTTCATATCTCTTTTCTTCTTAAGAAGAAACTATATACAGCTCACAGTAGCTTATTTGATAGCACTGTACTACTACCTTTGCAACAGAGCAAGAAAGAACATTTTAGGTTATTGGTTTACACATGCTTACAACTGACACAGAAGGAAACAATGCAATGGATGGAAGTGCAATAATACAGGACATTATTTAAACTGCCTCCTGCAGTTCAGGCACTACTTGAAGGGGAACTATGGAATCAGTGCGAGGGAGTTTCCTCTGTTTGTGCCTTTGGTTTCCTCACTCACCACTTAGGGTTTTGTTTTGGATTAACAAACTGTTATGCCCTTTCAATCCATGGATTCAACAAAGATGAAGAACTCCAGTCCACATCCTGTATCAGACAGTTTTAACAGTTTCCTTTTAATTTGTTGCATACTTTTTAATGCAGTGTCTGAATGTAATTTTTTTTAACCCAATCTTACATGTTGACTATAACTTATACCAGGGCTTCTTTCTGACTTTTTGAATTATGAAGAACTCCAAAACTATTTTCTTTTCTTATTCTTCAGGCACCTATATGATTTTCATTTATTCTGCCATAAGAAAACATATTATAGGGAAACCAAAAGCTGCATTTTGCAATCTTTGTCCCTTTAACATAGGAAATAGGGGGTGACAAATACTCTTAGAAGTATAAACCTTGATACACTGCCCCATCAGTTAAAAATTCTGCTGGGACAAGAAGACATTTTAGTGTTTTAAATGTTTACTGCAGTGAAGTCTGGCCTGGCTTCACCCACGGCTCAGGCTGGCAAGGGAACTGCAGGCAGCACAGTGCAGAGCTGGAAGGTGCCCCGCTGTACCTGTTGTGTACAAACAGAGAAGGACTTGTAGGTGATGTGATGGTTGGAGGCATCTTGGGTGCAGCAATCACAAAATGATAGACTTTTCAATTCTTGGAGAAGTAAGGAGCAGGGTCAGCAGTACTGCTACCTTGGACTGCTGCAGGGCAGACTAGGATTCTGGTCCCTTGCGAGGCAGACTCCTGGTAAGGGAGTCCAGGAAGGCTGGACATTCTTCAAGAAGGAAATCTTGAAGGTGCAGATGCGGGCCATTCCCATGTGTCAAAAGGTGAGACAGTGGGCAAGATCAGGCTGGCTGAAAAGAGAGCTTTGGCTGGAATATAGGGAGAAAGATTTTATGATCTATGGAAGAAGGGGCAGGCAACTCAGGAGGATTATAAGGATTTTATAAGGTTATCCAGGGAGGGCCAAAGCCCAGCTAAAACTTAGTGTGGCTGCTGACATAAAAGACAATAAAAAATGTTTCTGTAAATACATTAGCACCAACAGGAGAGCAAAGGAGAATCTCCATTCTCTATTGGATGCAGGGGGAACCATAGTGACAAAGGACAAGGAAGAGGCTGAGGTACATAACACCTTCTTTATCTCAGTCTTCAACATCTAGACCACCCTGGGTACCCAGCCCACTGAGCTGGAAGACAGGGACAGGGAGTGAAATGAAGCCCCATAATCCAAGGGGAAAGGGTCAGTGACCTGCCACAGTGCCTAGGCATGCATAAGTCTATTGGGACAGATGGCATCCACCCAAAGGTACTGAGGGAGCTGCCAGAAGTGCCCACCGAGCCCTTTCCATCATTACCAGAAGTCCTGGCTAACTGGAGAGGTCTTAGGTGACTGGAAGTTAGCAAGTGCAACACCCGTCTACAAGAAGGGCCAGAAGGAGGATCCAGGGAACTACAGGCCTATCAGTCTGACCTCAGGGAAGGTCATGGAGCAGATCATCTTGAGAGCCATCATGCAGCACATGGAGGACAACCAGGAGATCAGGCCCAGCCAGCAGGGGTTCATGAAGGCAGGTCCTGCTTGACCAACCTGATCTCCTACTACAAGGAGCTTAGTGGATGAGGAAAAGGCTGTGAATGTTGTCTGCCTGGACTTTAGTAAAGCCTTCAACACCATTTCCACAGCATCATCCTGGAGAAGCTGGCAGCCCATGGCTTGACTGGGTGCAGTTTGCTGGGTAAAAAACTGTCTGGATGGCCAGGCCCAGAGAGTTGTGACGAATGGAGGTACATTCAGCTGGCAGCTGGTGTCCCCCAGGGCTCAGTGTTGGGGCCAGCCCTGTTTAATATCTTTATTAATTGTATGGATGAGGGAATCAAGGGCACCCTCAGGCTGTTTGCAGACAACACCATAGTATGGCCAGCAGGACCAGGGCAGTGATCATTCCCCTAAGAGGAAATGGCCTCAAGTTGTGCCAAGCAAGGTTTAAATTAGCTATTAGGAAAAACTTTTTTATGGAAAGGGTTGTCAAGTGGTTGTCCAGGGAAGTGGTAGAGTCATCATCCCTGGAGGTATTTAAAAGACATGTACATGTGGCACTTAGAGACATGGTTTAGTGGTGGACTTTGGAGTGCTGGGGTTAATGGTTGGACTCAATGATCTTAGAGGTCCCTTCCAAACTAAATGATTCTACTTTATTCTATGACTCGCAGCAGACTTGCTCTGGGTGCTGGTACGGTATAGCTGGTGCTCCTGGGATGGGTCTGAGCCTAAACTAATCCGCTCTGCCAAGACAAGCTTATCATCCGTGGCACAAAGCCAGGCTAACAAAAGGATCCCAAGCTGTCCTGGAGATGCCCCATGATGTAGCACCGTGCCACATGCATGTCTGTAGCCAAGCACTGGGGGGCTGTGGCACTGCTTGCTGCTGTCCCTGCGGTGAGAGTAGAGGTGCCCTAAAAGGTTAGTTCCAGTAGGCAGCAGGGTCAGGCTCCTGTATTTCCCCAGGATCTGGCACTACGGTCTTTTTCTGAACAATGCTGAGTTCAGTGTCATAGACATGTCTGCTACTGAGTCCCCTTCATTTTTTGGGTTGGGTTAAAAGAATTATTGATTGTCATACCTTTTTTCAGATAAAGGGATGCTAGAAAATAAATAAAACACATATAGAAAAAGAAAGAAGCTTCAGTACTCCAAACATATGCAAACTAATTGGTTTCACTTGATCCTTATGGGGTGCTGCTCCTACTTTTGTCTTCAAGCTGATTTATCTGTCCCTAGGCTGAATTTTCTCAACTTTTGTAAATGTAATTGATGTCCAAGCACTGCTGTAAGATTATACCTCACAAATAAATATGCATTAGGTAGGCAGAGAATATGTATTAGATAGGTGGGTTTATGCAAATCTTACCTTATAAAATACGTATATCGTTACCCCATCGTGTGTTTGATTTGTGGAAACCTCCACTTTGCACCCTGTGCAAAATAAACAATGTGTCTTTTCTAAATTTGACTTTTTTGTGCTTACAGAGCTCCTAAAATTGGCAATTCTACCATACAACTCACCTCCTCTCCACCCTCGCCTTTGGAAACCAGGAGCTCAGCAGTGGAGGCTGCACAGAGCCTAGTGCAAGCTGTGTTGCTCCACATTGGTGTTATCAGCCTTTGATTTTACAAAGTACTAAAGGTTTGCAGAGGTCAGTTGTTTTTAGAGGGTTGCTTTTCAATCTTCTCTTGTATTCATCACAGAAAAGACTTACTTGACAGGGTTTGTAGCTTGAATGGTTGTCAGGTGGCACAAACCACAGAAAGCATGTGCCTGCACTCTGAAAAACTCCCTCTTTGCAGTTGGAGATCAGTCACTGTTACTGAAAAAAGGAACGCTTCATTATTTTCATCCCTAAACACTAGTGTCAGTTCCCTCTTTAAACTCTAGCGTTTTGTGTCCTGCCCATATTAGGACAGCAACTTAAGTGGTGATTCAACAAACCCAGCCTGAACTTCGATTATGTAAACTTTGTTCTCATAGGCTTATCCCTGAGCATCACTTGTGGGGCTCTCGAGATGTCTACCAGCAGGACCAGCTGTGGTGCTCCAGCAAGTCTCTTCAGCTTGCTCACTGAAAGCAGAAATACCTGCATTCTGATCCCCAGAAAGCACCTTGCAGCATTTTCCATGCAATCTGAGTCATGGTACAGGAGCTGAAAGGTACTTGTGGATTTTGTGGGCATTTCAATGGACTTCCCTTGCAAAACCCCCCCCACTTTTGACCTTGGGGAAGGAGGAGGAGTGTTCTCATCCCTCCCAGGATGTGATACTGGTGGAAAATTGCCCTTTCAAGGGAAAAAGAGGTAAAGCCAAGTTGTCCTTCCCCTTCACCAGGGGCTTTGAATCAAAATTGAATCACTGTTTGCTCTGCATTGTATCATGCTGAAGCCACACCCAGCATTTCCCCAGAGGAAGGCTTTTTTCCTGCCTTTGATGAATAACTTCGGTGTCAGTGGGAGCTGGGGCTGGGAGGTGGTGCACACTGTAATACCAAGGCTCGGCTGCAGCCAGGGACAAGCACCAGGGACTCCTCATTCCTGGCTAATGAGCCTTGAGCATCCAGGGCCAGGAAGGAACTGGCAAGGATTCAGCATTGGGAAACTCCCCAGGAATAGGGACAGGATGTGTCATGTGGGTGAACGTCATGATCAGGCCTGGTGAGGGGAACCAGTGTCAGACTTGGCCCTGGGATGTCCAGGCAGGGCTATGGTAAGGCCTGTTAGTGTAAGCCACCAGCATGTGCTGCTGGTGGACTGCTAACTGCAGCTATATCTAGGCAGGGTTCTGGGGGCAGCAACAAGATCTTACCTGGGGTGACTCTCAGCAGCCATTCACCTCAGTTTTTTTTAAAAGTACCAGGAGTCAGTGTGTGTTTGTTTTTCTGCCTGTCTCTCCTGCACTTCCTGCCTGCCCCCTCACTCAGAGACACTCTGTCAGGCAGCCCTGAGCCTGCTGGCCAATGCCAACCATGACTTGCAGACAAGAGTTTTGACAAAATTAAATTCTGCCAGATCTGTGAGAAGAGGCTGTTTGCCTGGGTGAGCAGCTCAGGGGGTGAAGGAATGCTCTATCAGGAGGGTAACCTTCCTTGAGTACCAGCAAGTCCACAGAGAAGGGACACCTTATAAAGAAGCCCATCACAGGAGGATATCCAGTCAGAGATTGAGTGTAACAAAAGCTGAAGGCACCGCTCTGTAGGAAAAAGGCTTCATGAACTCCAGGGTGAACATGCAGAACCAGTTATCCTAATGTGCTCTTCAGAGCCCCCAGTGAAGGAGATGAGACTTGGACTGTATTTAGACCCCTACCCCTTTATGACCATGTGCATTATCCCTTTGGGTATCCATCACTTGCTTCCCAGAAAGCAGCAAGAGGAGCTTCATAAGGGATTGGGTAGGTTTGATAGAGTAAATTTGACCATGGTCCTGAGGGATGTTAAAGCACACTGTACCCATGAAAGGATTTAATACCATGTGTGGAGTTTGGTATACCAAGAAACCTGAAGAAAGCCTGGAATAGCTCCTCCCATTTCTATGTGACCATGTGACAGTCCCTCTTGCAAGAATAAAGGTGACTTCACAGCATCAAGCTCCCATAAATCCTACAAGGAATACAGAGTCATGTTTTTTCTAGCTTTCTGATGGGCAGACAAGACAGGCAGACAGACACATCGCTGCATGTCATCTTCTCCTTTTTCTGGCACACACTTGGATGGCTCTGTACTTTCCAGTTGTGCTGGGGCTGTTGGCCTCCTGCCTGCGTTCAGTCAGCTGCCAGTGAGTCACCTCGGCCTCCCAGCAGGACTTTCTGAGAACACCCACAAAAGCCACCAGTGACTGTGGAACAGGGCTCATCCCCAGAAGACCTGCATCTTTCCTCCCTGCCACTCACAAACTTTCACTGAGCACAAACTTGCTAGCTGTCAGTGACAGCCACTGTCAGGTTCCACCACAGCAAAGGCAAAAAAAGCAACTGGGTTAACAATTTCCAAGAATAACAGAGAAGCACTTTTCTTTTTCAAGCATCATTTTTATGAATGAATTATTCATTCAGTTGTGGTAATTCCTGTATTCATTAAAAAACCCCACCAACACACAAACACGGTGACTTTTCTTGGCTGCTGCTGGCTGCTTAGCACTGGGATCTACAGTAAGGAGACAGACCCACACTGAGTTTCTGATCTGAAAGGAAGGAAGAAGTATGATACAGTGGCACCATTAAGCACAGTGACTGCCCCACAGGCCGCAGGGGTGCCTTAGTCTCAGTGATGAGTTTGCACACAACTGATTTTAGGTTAGAAAGTGAAATACTGCAAATAACTGCAATTATTTTATATTGATTTTGTATTCTGCAGAGATTAAAACTGTCAAAACTGGTCAATGCTATGTGCTTTGTATCTATATGTATCGACAGTTTACTTACCGGGGGTATACCACCGGGTATAACTTTCTGGGCAAAGCTGAATTTCTGTTCCTACCTCTGAGCCTACAAGGCATCCCAAGAGGCTCAGACATTCCCATTTGATTAAACCCTGCTTTAGCATTAGAACCTCCTCAGGCAGTGAGCACATCATCCCCTCTGCCCAGCACCCATGCCCTCTGAGCTCGTCTTAAAATATGAGCTGCCAAACCAACACTTATACAAGCCCACTGTTTGATCTTGGTTAGAGAAATCAGAGGAAGTATCATTGCTGCTGGACTGGAGCTAAATCAGTTGGTCAAAGGTGGAGAGAGCAGTCAAAATGCATACTTTTTACCTTTCAACCCTTCACCCAGTTCTGAAACTTTTCATGATCCTCCAAGTGTGGGATACCTAGACATAGGATCACAGGGTATCAGGCTGGACGTGATGCTGTAAAGTCTCTACTCCAGCCTCCTGCTCAAAGCAGACACAGCTGTAAGCACAGACCAGGTCGCTCAGGGCTCTCTCTGTCTGACCAGCCCTGAAAAGTTCTAAGAACAGAGACTGCACAACCTGGTCCAGTGCTTGACTGTCCTCAGAAGTAAATTCTTGTATCCAGCCTGAGACTCTTGTTTCAACTTCAGTCCTTTGTCTCTTGTCCTCCCAATGTGTAGTGCTGTGAAGATTCTGGAAACCTCTTCTTGCTGACCTTTCTGTAGGTCAGGGGGGTTGCGCTTAAGTCTTTCCAAAGACCTCTCTGCCTCTGAAGTAGACCCAAACCCTCAGCCTCTCCCTACAGGGCAAGTGCTCCAGCCTTTAACTTCTTGTGAGCCACTGCTGAACACACTCCAGCTTTCTTGTATTTAAGGGAGAGAGTATGAAACTGGACATGGTATTCTAGATGTGGTCTGATGAGCCCTGAGTGGAGGAGGACAATCTCTCTCCTCCATCTACTGCCCTCCCTAGTAGCTCAAAAATAAAATAATGGACAGGCATGACACTTAATTCTGGACTCAGTAATTCTAAGAGAAGTTCCTCACTAGCACACTGTTATTATTCTAGTCTGGCACCAGAAAACAGTGCTCAGCACCTTCAAATGCACTCAGAAAGTTCAGCATGGGCAGGACCCCTCCTTGGTGTGGCCGTCCAAGAGACATGATACAGCACCAATGCCAGCAAAAGGGGAGGCAAAGCCTTGGAGTGTGGCAGTGGGAACAGTTGATTTTGCTCTCAGTATTTACCAGAAAGAGGAATGATCTGATTTAGCCATGCTACTGCCCCCTCACCAGTAATCTATCCACCTCACAGGTCTGTGTTTATTTTTATAACATGCCTATGACCTGATAGGATTCAACCCACTCGTAATCTGAAGGTTTAAGAGTGTTGAGGGCGTGAATAACCACCCACTGCATGTCTTGCATGTTACCAGAAACTGAAACCTGCTCCCTGTCCTTCCCACACACACCTACCTCACCCACACTGCTGCCACTGAAAGGGTTGCAGCAGAGGGGACCCTCCCTCCCTGCAGCCACCCCGTGCTGTGATCACAACCAAACATTATTCACAAGCAGGGAAGGGCTGATGAAACAAAACAAGTCTAAGAAAGTCCAGGTTGTGCCTAAAACCGAGGATGCGAAGTGCAGTCTCACTGAACAGGAAGCCAAAGAACGTCAGCAGGGTCACACGCATGTAAAAACAATGTTCATGAGATCAGCCTCTGGCTCCAGCGGCAGTGGGCTGAATAAGCCCTCTGGTGTAGCTGGCAATCACCTAAATCACACCTATGTTTGCCAGGTGAAAAATGGGTTGACCAAAAAAAAGAGAAAAATCACTTTTTTCCTTTAGAGCTGACATCTCTATCAGCAGGACTACATGCCCTTAAAGGTAGAATGCTTTTAGGTGACTGCTAGAAGCAGAGATGAGCAGAAAACAGCCGCACCTCAGAAATTGGGGAGCTTTTGTCAAAACAGTAGAAAATGTAGAAAGTCAGTGCAGAGTAAAAATGAGCAGACTTGCAAAAAACTTTCATTAAAAATTAGTCATTATGTGTCCAGCTGGAACCAGACACTTTTGCAACAGGACTGATGACATTTCTTAGCGGAATTGATCCACTTATGGTAAAAAAGTCATCAGGAGATCCTGGTAGAAAATATCTCCATTTCAGCTATTACAATAATTAAATTGGTTGTTGTTGGGAAATGAAAAATAATAGTGTTTTTCCCTGGTCATATAGCTAAAAGTCACTTTCAGTGAAGTGGCAGTCAGTTCTTGTGAAATTGCCACATACTTGATACACAAGAAATAAATACATCAAGGAATATTGGTAATTGTGCAATATAAATGATGCAACTGGTTTTCTTTTGTTTTTTTCTGCCATTACGCAATTAAAACAGTTTGGCTAATGGAAAATTCTTGATAAGTTAAGCAGAGGCACAAGAATGAATCAATATACAAGTGGATTTATGATATATGCATATATTTGAAGTTGATACTTGAGGACAGAATTTTACTGGGTAAGACCACCTTCAAGGTGACCACCCTTGAAAAAGAAAATTAAAAAGGGAATATCTATGCAGGCAGTGGCTGCTGATTATGACCCACAACACCAAAAACTATTCATGATGAAACAAGACAAACCAGCCTGGTGACATCTTTAGCAGGATGGGACAGTACAGGAAAGTGAGGACCTGCACCATGAGCTTATATCCAGGCAGGTAATAAATTAATTTTCAATTTGGGGTCTGTTCCACACACTGGTACTAAAATAACATAGCTGTGCTACTGACTTCCACTGAGCTGTTTTGATTTATTCAGGATCCAGCCCTTTGCTTAACTTTCTGGTTGGTAAAAGTGAAGTAAAGGACAAGTCTATAGGACAGGAGGGAGTATAGGACTTGATCTGAAGTTCTTTGAAGGCTTTCAAAAGAAAGATTAACCTTGTTTGTGTTGGTTTCTATGGGAAGTCCTAAAAAGTTTTACTGGCATCACCATGGCAGGAATGTGGCTTCCTGGTTTGCCTCATGCCATTCCTCATCTCACTGTGCTGCCTTGGCTGTGTCCCAAACCCCACCTGGCATCAGCATCCCATCATGATCACCCATCTGATGTGTCGTGGGGCATGCTGAATGCCACTGCCCAGCCCAGGTGAAACCACTGACTTCTGTTAGGAACTTGTTCCTCACGCAATCAAAATGAGAAATATGCCTGATTTCTGCAGTGCTCGTCACCCAGGACATGGTGAGAGAATGCTCGGGGATGGGTAGGTGAGAACAAGGTGACCAAATGTGACTGTTGCCCTCCCACCACCCACAGAGTGACTCAGTTGCCCGCACGTGCTCTAACCCACCTCCATCACGATGGCCTCCAGCTTTGCTGAAGACATGTGAAATGCCAAAGCAAAAGTGGTGCCACGTCTTGCAGCCCTGCTGACTGAACTGGCCCCTCCCAGGACTGGTACCAGCAGCAGTGACAGCATGTGCCAGTGACATGGGGTTTAGGGCTTGATGCTGTCACTGGTCCTAACTGTGGGTCAGGGGCACAGGGGCACCTGAGACATCCAGCCTGCAATGGTGGGTTCTCTTAGTTGGCTTTCATTATAAAAATGGAAAGCAAAGCATGAAACTAGGTATTTGCACTACGAATACCTAACTTCTCCATATTTCTTTAATGGGAAAAAGAATCATTCACTTACTTCCTACAAAGTGGAATTGTTTGGTACCAAATAATGTTTATACTGCTTGGCTCCAATTGCAGAGTGCACAAGTTAGGGAGCTGTAAGGTAAACATGAGGACACACTCCCAGTTAGTAAAACTAAGGAGATGCTGGACCAGATTTCCAACAGCAAGTGTGAAAGCCTTATCATTGTAGGTGCATTTGAACAAGTAATAGTGGCACCTCTCAGAGTCAGCTGATGTCTGCGAGGTCCAGGCTCAGGGCAGGGATAGGACAGGTCACATCTGAATGCCAGGCTGCTTACTTTGTCTATCATGACCCATAAAAAACTCATTTCAACCTGCTACTGTAAAAAGTGCTGTAGCCTCTGCTGGTACTAAAAACTGTCAAAACTTCAGTTTTAAATATCATCAAAAAGATAGCAACTATGCAGCAACACTGTTTGTCTAACAGGCAGAGGTAAATGATCAGCAATGAGTCAAAAAAAAAAAATACAGCTGCCTCCTGAGTAATTGCTTCCACTGCTGCCATGTGGGTGCCATCTGTAGGCACCCAGAACTTTCCTTAACCATCTCCCACTCTTCAGCAGGACCCAAAGCACTTTATCTCCTGATGTGTGGCATGTGTAGCTGTGAGATGACCTAGCTAACGGACAGCTAGAGACAGTTTATTTGGCCAGAGTTACTTCTCAGTAAAAAGTGCTGTGCTTATCTGTTAGGGAATAAAATTCTCCTAGGTACCAAAAAACACTTTCAGTTTCTTACAGAATGGTATTTTCTCTCAGATGTCAGCCACATGGATAAAAGTGGTTGCTTCGTCAAGAGCATGAGCTAAGTGAGTAAAGAGACCATCCCTCTCCTCATCTGACAAGGATTACAGCTGTCAGTATGTACCCATAGCACAGTAACACACTGTAAGCTGCAGCAGGCCAGCACTGAGTTCTGCCCTCTCACAATTCCATACCCTTGTGCACTGCTTTCATCCACATCACTCAACAGAATTCACAAAGGAGAGTACCATCCTTATTCACACTCGATGGATGAGGAAACTGAGTCAGAAAGATACCGTAGCAGAAGCAAGTATATAACCCAGCACATCAAGAGCCAGTGTGTAGGCAGATACTCCTCATGAAGATGTATGGCCATGTCACTATGATTAAACTGCGCCTTTGGTCAGTGAAGCTGAGGAAACTGGTCCTGGAGCAAAAATGACAGACTGCGTTTCTTGCCCTGAAGCATTAGCTCATGAAGGAACACCTCCTGGCTTTGTACATGCTTCGAACAGGCAGATACCTCAGCCACAGGTTGCTCACCCAAATGTAAAAGGCATCCTCTAGTTGTACAAGATACTGCCTGCTTTCCTGACAGTAAGGGGGTGGAAGGTGAAGGGAGGAGACATGCCTCTGCTGTCCTGAAACTTATCTATGGTATCTGTTCCTTAGGATCACTTAGATGCTGGCCTATATAAACATAGAACCAAAGCATAATGCCTGTTAAACTTGGCTTTGGAAACATTAGTTTCTCTCTGACAGCCATCAGGCCAGGCACAAAATGCTCTGGGAGCAATGTGCCAGACAGTGCAGTTATAAGGCAACATCAAACACACACCAAGGCCTCTGCCCCTCTGCAGACTGTTCCACAAAGTCCAATGGAAACCAACACAACAATTTTCTGTGCCTCTCTGCAAGAGACTGGCAGAGGTCTAGGGAAGAGAGAGCTTGGTACCAACACTTGTTTTTCTAGGAAGGCCATTACGACAACTGCAGTGGCTCTTTAATTCACCAGAACTGTTTCACATCCATAAGGCTCCTTTTTATCAGGAGGACTGATGAGAGAAGACAACTCCTTAACAATGGCCTATCTCACACTTATCACTCTTTCTGCTTTACCCACTGATGGTATCTTGCCGCTGACTAAGGCCTCAGTCACTGCACATCTGCTTATCTATGTGTGATGTGATTAGCCCCACCAAGGTCACAAAGAAAGTATGCATACAGATCCCAAGTCCAAGGCAGAAGAGTCTGGAGACAAAAATTGTCTGCCACTCAAAAGCTATCTGGCCTCAGCTGTAGTAAATGCCTTCATTTGAGAAACTGCTGGGTTACTCTAGGGGGATTGCATTACTTTGCCTTTCAATTACTTTGCCTTTCAATGCTCTATTTTTGCTTCAAAGCCCTTCTAATACTTTCCTTAGAAAAATATTATCCTCAGATAAAAAAACAAACAACAGATCAGATGGAAACAGTGGGATGACACCCTGGGAGACCTGAAAGCCCCCTCACCTTTAGATTTCTTTGTGATGCTGCACAGAGTTTTGTGTACCATGCATTTATAATCACTGAGACACTGTTCAATTTACAATTGAATAAGTTCTCCCAAAACTTCTGTGTAACTGAAATTTGCATAAGAAAGTCTGAACAGTTTTAAAGGCTTTTCCTCCCCACTTGCTCAGTGGAGAGCTAGTGGCTTCCTGTTAAGGAAACATTTAGTGTGCTCTTCACTTTGTTAGTCAAGTCTGGCATTCCCCTTCAAGAAAAAAAAAAGAGAGAGAGAAAGAAAGAAGCTATTGCTTAGAAGAAAGCAGTCGAGCAATACTAAAGTAGCCTATACATATAAAAACATTCACAAGTGTGAGCAGATCCTCCCACATCTAGTACACAAAGTAGGCTGAGAGGACTGACCACTATACTCACCAGTTCCAAAGGCCATCCATTTCTAAGAATATAGTGGCCTTTTCATTCCCTACAGAGGCTTTTCATTCCCACATGTATGTATCTTCAGCACACAGTTTTACTTCAGACAAGAGCAGCAAGGATGGGCCTTTCTATGGAACACGTAGCAGAAGACAGAATCGCAACATATCACTTAATTCAATCTGTCATCTCTTGAAGCGACTATGCCAGCAAGTGAATCAGATAAATCCCTTTTGGGGTGACACTGATCATGTAACTAAGGTGAAGAAAATGGGTTGGATGTCAACAGCTGTCCCTAAGCAACAATTGGTCTGTTGTGGCCACTGACAGGTACTAAAGGAATGTACAAAGTTAAGAGAGATTGAAGGTCTGCAGCAGTAGGTTTGTTATTCGCAGAGGAAGTCAGAAATACTGTGGAAACAAAGGGACACAACAGGAAAGGATGAAAGTGGTTTAACCTTCTTTCCTAGGTCAGCATCTCGCACTTAACTCTTTTAATTCTGTAAACGTTCACCTGCTAGGAGAAAAGCTCTGTTGCTTAAAGCCACTATGACAGCAGCTTTGCAATCTAGCACATATTACCTTGATGCAGCATCACCAATCTGAGTTACAGTGCAACTTTCCAAGCATGTAACAGCAGCATGTAGCAGCAGCAAACTCTCCTCCACTGATAAAACAGTAACAGGAGGATCATGCATGTTCCCCCTCCAGCCATGGCAGCCTTGCCATACGACTGGCCAGAGGCAACTCTCACAAGGTAAAACTATCCATTTCCCAAGGCAGGGAAATGACAATGGCTGGCAGCAGTATTAAACACTTGTGTTTGAAACCCATAGAGATCGTGCTTCAACAATCCAGGACTAATGCTTGCCAATGTCCATCTGGAAGTCCATTCCTTTGAGAGGCAAACCATTCAAAGCCCACTATTCACCTCATTTGCCTTTGTTTGGTGGTGTCTTTCTGAGTCGTACTTAAAGCAACCAGATTCTTCTACAACGCTGCATGAGTGCCCTTCCTCGAGTTTCTTTTGGATGTCCAGAACATAAAAAATAAAACACCCCAAAGTAAACAATTATCTTTGAAGATCTGAGTGGCAAAGGTAGCCATTTAAAAATAATTACTAGTTACATTATATTTAAACCGAATCTTCTATATAGGTTCCAAAGGAGACTACTACTATTTTTGTATATGCCTCATTCAGTTAAACATAACTGTACAAGGATGTTTATCACCCAATTTGGCCATTTTTCATTTTCTTGAAAGTGAGCACACCTTTATAGTCCATAAGTGCTCTGTGGATACAGTCCCTACAGGGAAGAGCTATGCCTTTTCCTTTTTTGAGTGGGTTAACAAGATGATGTTTCATTCTACATGTGTTTTAAGAGACTGCATATGTTGGTAAAGAGACTTCCTATTTGATGTCTGCACACACAGGTCTGTTTCAACTCAGATAATCCAACTGCAGGATGTGTTTGAAACATCCACATTTCAACAGCCCTCTCACTAGAGTCAGTGTCCAAATTAAAAAAAAAAAAGGGAAAAAAGAGTCACTTCACTTCTCAGGCAACCTCAGAATTTTTGGCAAGTAACTTTGTTAAATTAGGGGTGCGCTTTTTACTGGAATTGTACAATTCTTGCTTCAGATATAGTTTATTAAGAAGGACATAACTTCTATCTGTATAATGTTTGTCTTTTCCTACAGCACAGAAGCATAGAACACCTTCACATGTGTAAACATGTCTTCTCTAGATACCCGGGTCTTTAGTATACATTTCTCTATTTTAATCAGTACAAACATCCTGATAAGAGAGGTGATTTTCTGCCAACATAGTTGTGCTGGCAAAGATTCTGATAGTAGAAAATACTTTTTTTTAATTACCAGCTGTTGAATTGAAGAAAGTTGCATTGGTATGAAACAATATTTTGTACATATAAATATATTTGTGTTTATTCATTTATTAACACACACTGCCCAACGAATACCAATAGTATTTTAGTATGAGACAATGTAGTTATTTGCCAGCACCTGCATCCAGCAAGACCAGTATGGAGAGTGATACTTGTGTGTGATTATCATAAACCAAGGTTCATCCAGACAAAGAAACCTGTCAGGCTGTAATATATTGTCTGAATTTCCCTCTTTACCAGCTTCACAGAGTCACAGAGTCACTGAGGGGGGAAGGCACCTCTGGTGATCATCTGGTAGAGGTCACTCAGTTCAGAAGAAGGTCAGCTTGAGCAGGGTGCTCAGCACTGTGTCTAGTTGAGTTTGGAATTTCTCAGAGTGAAAACTCTATAGCCTCTCTCGGCAATAACTTCCAGTGTTTGATCACTCTCACAGTAAAAAATTATTTTCTTATGTTTAAGTGGAGTTTCCTGTATTTCAGTTTGTGCCCGTTGCCTCTCATCCTGTCACTGGGCACCACTGAGCCCTTCTCCTCTCATATGGGTATTGGTACACACTGATGAGATCCCACTGAGCCTTCTCTTCTCCAGGCTAAGCAGTCCCAGCTCACACGGCCTCTCCTCATATGACAGATGCTCCAGTCCCTTCATCATCTTTGTGGCCTTCAACTGGTCTCGTCCCAGCAAGTCCACCCGTACTGGAGAGCCCAGAACTGGACCCAGCATTCCAGGTGTGTCTGCAGTGCTGAGCTGATGGGAAGGATCACCTCCTCCACTGCTGGTTCCACTCCTCCTGATGCAGTCCAGGATCTGATAGACATCTCCTGGGATGACATCTCCTGACGCCTTTGCTGCAAGGACACATTGCCAGTTCATACTAACAATAATCTGGACTTTTCAGCACAGATGAGACAAAGGACACTTCTGAAGGTGGGACCTGGACTTCCAAGTCATTTAGCTATTTCTGACAATATCTTCCAACCCGTTTTCATCAAAGAAGATGTGTGGGGTTGGGTCTATGACCCATTTATCTCAATAGTGGAAGGTTTATGTGTTCTTCAACAAAGTCATCAACAACAGCCTCAGAGAGTCACAGGCCAAAAGGGGCAATCCAATCATTTGCCAATCACAGTGTTACATGTCTCCTGGTCACCCCTGCACTGAGCATAATTAGCTGCATTCAGCAGTGTCTGAGTGATGCTTTTCATCCAGGGAGCTCTCCTGTTTTGATTTGACATTCAAGAGATCTTGGCTTCATCTTGTATTTGTTCCCATAATGATTAATTATAATTTAGCTATGAGCAGCTAACTTCTCATTTGAACTTGTCTAGCTTTGACTTCCAGCTGCTGGGGTTTGTTTGCCTTTTTCTACCATTAGCACCTAGCCTTGTCTCTTTTAGAAGATGCCTTTTAAACTGATCTTCTTTCAGCCCAAAAGAAGGGCTGCTCTTTAAATCTTTCAGAGAAAGACATTTTCTTCAACCTATAAATATGCCTTGCCACTTTTGAAAACTGAATCTTCCATTTTAAAGTGAAAGAAGGGCTAATGCATTCAGTTTTTCCTCTATTTTTCCAACTATATCAGCTGCTCAGATAAGATATGAACTCTACCTACACTGCACAGCTTCTCCATTTTTTACACCGTTCTTTAAAAAACAGTTTAGGGCTTAAGTTCGTGTGTTTGCATGTATTAGGCCACTATAAAAATAGATATGCTCTTCCAGGTAATAATCCAGATGTTCAAATGGACTGTGTTAGAAACAACACCATAAATAATTAAAATCAGCAGTCCTGCTGTTGAATCCTTTAAAAGAAAAATTGCTGGAGAATGTATGCCAGAAAGATCATCTTCCAGAAGTTCAACCAGATAAGTTACAAGCTCCCTAACAGCACATCTGTGATAAAACCTCATTAATAGGGTTCTTAATAGCTTGAGATTAATCTTAGAATTTAATACCTCCTTGAACTTACTATTTCTGTGTTCCCTTCCAGATCTCAACATACCTCTAAGGAGTTGCTCACAGTCATTGCCTCCTCCATGCCATGGGTAGCAGTCCTGATTGACAGTGCTTGTTGTGGGCAAATCCTAATATGCCACAACAGCAAACACAGCAGAGAATCAGTTGTCTAAAGGAGATACATGCTGTGATTGGAGTGAAGAAAAATGACAGGTCAAAGCCTGCAGCATTTGCTACTCACAGAATAGCCAATATTAAACATTTTCCAGTAGCTGATGTCAGGCTCACAATTTCAGCTGTAGGTAGAGCTGCAGCAGAACAGAAGGAAAGAAACAGTACAATCCCTTTGTTTAATGACTACTTTCTTGTGTTTGCCTTGGAAAGGATGTAGATACTTTCATGTTGTCCTTTATTTATTACTTCCACAATGAAATTAAAGTAGGTTGTGGCCTTAGTTTTAAGCCACATTGTTAAATACTACAAAAAGTTCAGAAAAAAAAAAAAAGGGAGAAAAGACATTGCCCTTCCTGCTATGAATACAAAGTATGTAAAAGAGAAAACTCATGTCTCAGACCAAGAGAAGCCACTAGTGAGAACAGACAACAGGAAAATGTTACTAAATATTAATAAATGTCCTACGTGGTGTTGGACTCGTTCTGAATGTAGACTGTAACAACATTTGGAATAAATTTCACTCTGATCTTATTTTCATGGGGGAGAAGAAAACAAAGGTCTGGGTTCTTTTTTGCTCAGAAATTAAATATTTCTGTACCCAAAATAGTGACTAGGGTAAGGACCTAGGGTTTGGGGCTTTTATGTTTTCTCCACTGACTTTTTGATAATTATTGACCTACATTGTAGAGGGTTTCTTTTTTTTCTCCCCTTGCTCCCAACTGGCCTCACAGATTCCTGTGACTCACAGAAATTTTTAAAAAACAAACCACCAAAAGTGTGACTTAAAAACTATCAGTTACAGTTTCATTATCAGTTATCAGAGGGGATTCCACATACTCTCAGTGCAAAAGGAGTACCCCTTTCCTCATTAATGTACAGGTGAATGTCAGTTCTATGAAACTGCCTTTAATTTCGAAGCCAGACCCCTCATCCTTGTCCTGGCTTTGAGCTGTTGATACTGGAAGCCCTTTTGATTCCATCAAATCAGACTCAACCAGACCCCACAGATTTTTTGTAAAATCTAAATTCATTTACTTTTCCTTCAGTATCAGGCCTGGATTTTGCCTCTAACATCCTTTTTGTTCCTAAATAATTATTCATCCCAGACCTGACCTTAGTTATGCTAAACAGGGAGACAACCATCAGACTCCAAGGTAAACTGCAGGCCTGTTTATTTATGCAGTGTTTCTAACCCAATGTGCCTGGAACAAAAATGAATGCCTGGTTTGATATTTAGGGGAAAGCATGAGATGCAGGAATCCAGGGTTTGTTTCCAATTCTCCAGATGCAGGAATCCAGGGTTTGTTTCCAATTCTCCAGTGCGCATTTCAAATCTTGACAGATCTGTAATATGGTCATGATACTTGCCTCCTTTTCTACAAACCCACTACTATGAATGTCATCACAGTAATTAAGATTGCTGAATTAATATAAAATCTATTCACCAATACAGGATTCTACTCTACGACAAGGAAAGCCTCATTCATCTTGCATTACAGGTAGAGAGAAATGTCTATTTCACCAAACAGCTTGCTAACACATGATTACATTGCCCAAAAAAATGTTCCTCAGACATTTACAAATCAAACACTCAAGGTAGGAAACCCCAGAATTTAAGTTACCTTAGGAAAGAGTCCTTTCATGATCTCACAGTAACTTTTTCCACCCCACTGCCATCTCTTTGCATGCACAGGTTGCACAGCTAGTCATTCGGTGAGCAGCTCTTTGGGCTTTTGTGTCATCCCCTTTGCTCGATGCCTAGCCTCACACCCTACTCCTCAAAAATGGCTCTGAAAATAAAATTACTCAGAGAGTCTTGCTCTTGCCTCATCGCTAAAGCACCTGAGTATCTTTGAATGTTAGCTAATCTTTGTTCGTAAGCCCTGCAGCATGAGGGGGTAGTACAATCCACATTTTACACATAGGGAACTGAAGCACAAAGTGACTAAGGTCAAAAGTTTCCATTATTTCTCTGTACTCCCTAGGACCTGATTTCTCAGTTTACTGAATATTCTACTTTCTGTCCCCGAAGCACAGTACACACTACCTCAGCTTTTGCTCTGAGAACTTCAGCACTCCTTCACGTCAGACTCGAAATCTCCACCCACACATGCGTAATACAAGGAGCAGCCAGTTGGTCATCATCTCTGAAAAGGTAGGTTTCAAAAATTTGCCCAGCACCGCACAGAAATTTTGCGGCAAAGAGGAGAATAAAGCACAGTTTCCCAGGCCACCATGCTTGCTTTCACCACATGCTGTGCTTGCTCTTAGTGCAATCCCTTCCTTCAGAACAACACAATGAGCAAGGTGAAGGTCCTGGACACACAGGGGGCATCCTCTTCACCCTGCCTCACATTCCTGACTCCCCCAGATGTGTACTGTGAAGGAGACAGGAATTCTCCTGTATCACACTTTGTGACTTTAGTGTTAATCTCAGGGAGAGTGATAAGAAGTGTGGGACAATGGTAATGGACAATCAATCCCTGGTGTAGAAATAGCAAAATTCGATGAGTTTGAACACCAATCCATGCTCAAGCACAGACTATGCAGTGGGGCACGCATGTCTCTGCCCACTGCCTCACACTTTCCCATTTTCATACTTCACTCCTCTCTGTTCAGGTTGCACTTTTTTCTTCCTATCCCTCTAATATTTTTGTCTTCATCTTTCAGTCTCTGTTTCACAAGCTTTGCAACAAAGCTCTCATCTCTTTGGTTTACTAAGTTCCTGTCCTCTTCTATGCCTTCTGGCTAAGTCTTCATCTCTTCAAAATTCATAATATTGGACATTTTGCCGATAGTCTTCACCTTCCCTGCTCTCTGTTTTCTGAGTCTTTTCCCTATGCTCCTCCTATCCCTGTCCCACTCAGTTCTTCCTTTACTTGATCTTTTTTCTCCAGTTGTTTCCTTTTCTCATCCTGTATTTTAGCTCCTAGTAAGAGCTGGTGCTTTTTCCATCACTGATTTCCCCACTCCCAATTTGTTTCTACTGTAGTATCATTGATGAATTAATTGATTGACTGAATCGCTTTCCTTAGGCAGCCTCTCAACTCCCAGTTTCCCATATCCCACAGAATCTATTCTGCATCCACAGTCTCCCCAGTTCTGAAGCTGAGTCTTCTTCAACCTTAGTTGCCAGGAATCTGCCAAGTCTCAGCTGCCACTCAAGTAACACCAGGCTCTTCCCAAGTTACAGATATTCCCATCCTCTACAATGATTGCCAGTAAGACAAAGTGCACTAAAAGTATGAGATAGGGAGAAGTTTTGTTGTTTCATTTACAAAATAACTATATAATTATTGCCTCCCACCTTGATTTGGGCTAGTGGGTAGCTGGAATTGTAGGAGGCCCAGCCTTGCCCTACAGGTCTCAGCTGCAAAAAACCTTCTCTGGATCACCCTGCACAGTGGCACCTGGTGGGCAATACTGGATCTGTGAGAGGATGGAATACACTTCACCCACTATGGGGAGCACACAGTTACAAGATGGCAACTTAGTCCATCTCTGGATAAAGCTGGTTTGGTTTAGTGTAAGAATCAAAAAAATCAATAAAAGAAGTGGTTTGATCTGTGGGAAAATGCAGATTTTTCTGTTCCTTTTATTAACCTGAAAAATTATACTCACTTGCATTTTTACTGATTAGAAAACCTTTCATTTCCACTTACAGCACTGAAAACATAAAAAACAAATGGTACAAAATGAAGAAGCAGGAGGCAGTGCCATAGCTTCCTGCCTTTTAACTAAGAAGCCTTTGGTTTTTGGTATGTGAGGACTACCCAGGTTCTTCTTCCACACCTAAATATCACCAGATGGTACAGTCCAGGGTACAGTGCTCCTAACCATGCATCTTGAGTCTGCCCTACTCTATTTAGAAATGTTTAAATATTAATTGGAATAACCTCAGTAAGATTTCTCATCATTACTATATGATGAAACCTATCTCCTTGGTGCTTTCCCTCCTACCCAGAAAAAAAATATTTAAGTGCCACACTTTGAGCAAGAGGGACTGAAAGATTCCTTCTGCATACTCTGTGCTTCAGCAAATCTGCAAGGTTTCCTTACTTCACCAAGGAGGGTAAAGGGAAGCTAGGTTTGCCTCTGTCTTCACCTGGCTTTCCACGTAGAGGCAGACACTAAACTGAGTCATATACATCCACATTCTGTATATGAGCCCTCTCCTGAGCTACTAGGCAACAAAAGGAATTGACACTTCCACTTGTCTTCACCCTGAAGACAGGTGCAAGTATTTGATCTGAATCTTGATGGTTTTGGGTCAAGCAGAGCGTATTTCTTGGATGGCAGGCAAATATGCTATTCACTGAAAGCAGCATAGCCAAGCCAAGGCATGGTTAAGCTCTGCAAGCCATGGTCCAGAGACACAGCTCCAGCCAGGACCAATGCAAGCACAATGGCATAGCCACCATGAGAAGCTAAGAGGAATTTGCACATGGTAACTCATTACAGGCCTACCAGTAGTTTGACTTTTAAAAGTCTCTGCCCGCAAGTGCAAATAGCAGTTGACTAATAATAGGTTTAGACTGACGTTTCTTTGAGTGGCAAATAGCATATCCCTGATGCATGTCTTTTTACTGCCATAGATCAGGTTTCTGCTCCTAAGACTGGGTTTCAGATCAATTTAAATAAAAAGTTAGTGGATTTTTTTACATAGACAAAATTATGTTTGTTTTTTTTCCTTAATCTTGTCCCTAGAAAAGAAGGAGCATTTTAAGTCAGGCTTTCCCTCTTTCTCCCCCCTGTCACCACATTAATAGTGGAGACCAATATCAGATACTTCATTCAAAAAAAGATGTGGTTTGACAACCATGGAAAAAACAGGAAATTAGGTTTTAACACCAGCAATGCTGAACACTTCAGTAAACTGGTTTTGCCTGATTCTGCTTATAACTAAGATATAAGACAAAAACACACAATCAAATTTCATTATTGAGAGACATATCAACTTGCTCTTAATAATAACAGTGATGGCTTAGCACTGAGTAGACACACTGACTACTGGACTAAGGCAAGAAGTGGGTAAGCGTGTGTAGGTGCCTCTAATCTGCAAAAATGCTCATGCAGTGGTGAATGTTCAGCTAGGGGATTTACCTTTGATGAGCAATTCGGATGTTAAATTAGCTATGCACTACAACAGCATTGTGGGGTTTTATGCACAGTTCAGTGGAAGTAGGTGAACTACTTCAGAGCTATGGCAGAACTGTGCAGGACTTCATCAGAAGGACTCATGCACTCTGCCCAGGATAGCTCTGGTACCAGGAAGTTTCTCCGGAGTTTGAAGACTCCCACTTTGAACTTTGAGATAACAGCAAAGCTCTAATTTGGCCTATTGTAAACTACACCCATTCTGGTGCCGTCTGTCCTATCTGTAAAGGAACTAATTTCTCTGCAGAACATGAGGTTGGAGATAACCCTGGTTTCACTAATGTTCAATTAAAGCAACAAATGCCAAGCAGCCCAGGGGGGCAGAACAGACCTTCCTTTTGCAATCTCCACAAGTATCTATCAGAAAGGCAGATGGTGCAGAAATTACTTCCTCCCTGCACCTCTAGGGATTCAGTGTACTGTAGAAAGAGAACACAGATAGATCACATACATAGATACCTGCTCCCACAGCCAATGTAATGTACCTGCAGCTAGAAGAAACAGTCACAGGAGCACAGGAACCCCTGGAATGATGCATACTTAGAGTAAGGTCCTGTCTGTGACCTGGAATAACAAATGACTGCTGTTTCGGATGGAGAACTTTTGTAAAACAGACATATCAAGGCTGAGTGTACTTACAGGGGCATGATGGGAGTGACCATGTCAGAGTGTACCTAGTGAGCCACTCAGATGCTGACATACTGTCCTAGGACTGATGATCTTGAAGGATGACTAGAAAAGCCTGAAGCTTATTGCTCGATTTCATTTTCCATCACACTGAAGCAAATCAGATTAACCCCCTCTCAGGACACAGATTCTGAGCCATGGTTATAGCTGATCACAACGCTGTTAGACACACTGGGTACACTAAAAGAGATACTTTCCTGCTCAGATGACCAGGAAGGGTGTTGTTAGGGCAGACAGACTTGAGCTTACACTGCCATGGCTGCCCCAAGAGTCAGGAGAGTTCAATGTAGGCAGATTGGAGCAGCAGGGATGGGTTCACCCACACGAACAATCCGCAGGCTCACTGTGCAGTATCCTGACACTGTTTTCATAAGAACAGAAAGGCACAAAGTTTCAAAGGACTCATGAAGAAGAGCTGAAAAGCTATTACTGAGAATGTCAAAGAGTAGAAGTTCATGGGGAAGCTGTGAGAACCCCCCACTCTCTATTCTGTAGATACCATGCCACAGTCTTCATTCCTGTTGTTTGCATTCTGCTGTCTCTAGCACCTTGAGATTTAGTCTTCTCTGTTCCACTTCTCTACCATTTGTGCACACATATGTACGTAGGTGTATATCCTTACTGGAGCATACATATTACATTAATGACAGAATAATTATTATTCACACACATATCCAGCCTATACTGTTGTGTGTTTCTCAGCAGACAATGTGACTCAGGGCACTCTTTGATAGTCATTCTCTCTTCTTCTTGTAAACTGGAACCACCCTTGAAATGCAGATGTTTCTTTGGGAGACTATCATGGCTGCTCCTCAACTAAACTACTAAACTACACACCTAAACTACTTCATTTAGTCCATGAAATCAGAAGATGCCATAAACCTGCTGAAGTTACAAGGGAAAAACCCTTGTACTGGCAGATATAAATGACCTCATCAAAACACGTCAAGCCAGAGCAGGCCTTTACTGCAGTAACAAATTCCATGGAATAGTTACTGACTATGGACTCCTTGTGTTTCTGCCGCATGTCTATAACCATAAAAGGGAAAATACGGTGAAACAGCAGAAAGAAGAGGCTAAGAAGATCAGGATCAGCTGTGCACTGGACTTCTTATCTTGTTTGACTACTGCTTTACAAGCCACATGTGACCTAGCTAGGATAAAGCTATACATACTGCACTTAAATTTCTGGTAATGGACTTTCAGTCTTTATCTTGTCTACAGTGGGATATTTCCTTCAATCTATCTTCAGATATCATGCAAAAGCATCTGCATAGGGTTTGGTTTGGGTTTTTTTCAACATTTATTATCCTGTATCGAAGGGACTTGAAAGGTAAATATGTTTTGATGATGAGGATGAGCTGACTAGAACTTCAGCAGCTCTCCCATTTGAAAAAAAAAATGGTTTTGCATTCATTTATGTGGTCCTTAGTTTTAATACTCTAGGATCACGTGGATGGAAACAATTACTTGGGGTGCTTTACGTACACCAGAGACGAATACATTTCTATAGTATCTTCTACACGTGATATACTACTTTTTTCTTTACGATTTCCCAATCTATCTGGGACTACTTTTACTTCTCTCCACCTGAATTAGTAAACTGTAATTTGTAGCAAGCAGCTACAATTTTTGCTTGTGCAGCAGCAAAAATTACAAAAGTGGGGGCATATGACATGAAAATACATTCCCCCATGTAAGTGGCAGAAATCTTACAAAACTCTCTCTGTACAGTTAGGAATAAATGATTATGTTAGTCTTACTAACGAGTGCTGTCACTGCAGAAATGGGGAGTCTCTTTTCTCTGAAATCAGAAAAAAACAATGTACTTGTTGAGTTAAAAGACATAATCAGAGTCACTTTGTGGACATTGACTAAACTCATGTTTATAAAGCAAACTCATCATTTCCCTAGTAGGAGATGACTGTTAGTTTTTAGGAAAAAATCTAGGGACTCTTGTTTAGTTCAGCATATGCTGGTAAATTCTCATGTGTAAACAAACATCCTTCTTTGGAGGAATTTTTCTTGGGGAAATTCTGGCACTGCTGATACAGGACAAATAGATTTTTGCTCCTCTTGGAAAGCTAGCTTGAATTTCTGGCCACTCATAAAGCCTCTCATGTTATTCCCCATGCACAGAATTTGCTCTACACAAAGGAAATGCCTTTCCTCTGCTTTTGAAAGTCCAAGAATGAATTAACTTCCTCATTGTCACTGAAAAGGGCTGTGAGCTTCTAATGGACCCAAAATGTAGTTAACCTCCTAACACACGAGATACTGAAACCTATTAAATGCTTAGCACTTTTGAGGTAAAATCCCAGTTAAACAGTTTGGCTGAGTGCCAACTGAGATTAAATCTCATACCTACACCAGTTACTCTAAAATAGAATTTACAGTAAACACTGTGGGTACCAGACCCCTTATACAATTCTGTTCTCTTCAACAAAATCAAAGCAGTTTGTTCCTGAACATGATGTTGACATCTGGCAGCAGTTATGGGGCTGACACAGAAACTGCCCAAGAAGCTCAACAGACTGTGCTATTGTCTGGCAGACTAGACAATTGTGAATATAAAAGCTGGTCAGAAGCATTCACCAAATACTACAGAAACTGATATTTCTTGGTTACTTCTCCACATTTCAATGAATTGGGGGAAATTACAAAAAATTACATAAAGAAAAGATTGACTAGCTTCATGCTCTATGATTTGTGACTAAAGATTACCTCCACATGGTAATTGATTTAGCACTCCTCACATAATTCCATTGCTAAGAGCTGCTGAGAAGAGGTATTTCCATCTTGAGAGAAAACAGGGTCAGCAGTTCTCCATTTTGGCAAGGAACGATCCAGTCATATATTTATTCACATATTCACCAAGCACGTGGAAATGAAACACAATTTAAAATAGATTTACTGATTTTAAAGAGTGTAAGGTTGGCTTAATAAATGAAAACATATGTAACAAAATACATTACTGGATATATCTAAAAGAAATAAGAATGGGTTGCAGTGAATTTTTTGCCATTCAGATTATACAAACTGCATTTATTTTGGGAGCAAGTAAGAACTCCCAGTGAGACCAGAGTTAACTGGGAAAGGAACACAGAATGCTATAACTGGAAAGTCTGCTGAACAGCACGTTGTTCTATCTAAGAAAGTTTGACTGACTGCATTAAATGTTGAAATTTTTCGAGGAACAGAGGAGAGAGGAGTAAGGGCTTTAATTATGTGAGCAAGTATTTGCTAGCTGCATTCCTTGACCCTTCCCATTCACTCCCAGAGGGTATAGCTTTGTGCTAAATGCTTACTTCATACCTAAAGTTAGAATAGCTGCTTATGCAATCTCATCAGATGGGAATACAGAAAGGAAAACAATGGTAGTCCCTGCTTAATTTCCAATGAGGCATTGTCTTCAGCTATTTATTTGTTACCAGTTGCTGACTCACAGATGCTGAACTGCTGGCTGAAAACAAACAGCTCTAAACCCAGACTTTTCTTTAAAGTCCCCTGCTGTGGTGTGCAATGGACATTCTGGCAGAACAGCAGTTGTCCCAAGATGAAGTTAAAAGTTAAAATGAGTAGGCTTGCACTACCTAAACCCAGCCATTTGCTCTGTGCATTAAGGCAAGCAGTTTTGGAAAGAGAAGACCCTCCCTGTGCAGAATCCATCCCTCCATGGTGTTATTTATGCAATCCTTTATGCTTACAACCCTCAACCTAAAGCAAAGACCATTCCGACAGCTGGAGTTCACATTAAGTGAAGTCTGATACACTTGGATGGCAGTTTTCTGGAAGCAGGGACCACACTGCACGGTAAATAACCACGTGCCTAGGTGTTAAGGTACAGCAAATACAAAACAGAGGAAGATTATTCTAAAGAGCTGTAGTTAGAATTAAACAAGCAAGATAATGAAAAAGTGTGAGGCAAGAAACATCCTCACACTTACTGTACAACTGAGAAACTGAGGTACCAGAATGCTAAGCCAAAGCCCCAGATCCCACAAGAAAACTGTGACAAAATGCAGGTTGGAAAAGTATCAGGAAAAATTCACCTTGTTTCTACACTCTTTCCTGAGCACCTTCTCAACCTCTGTGAGAAACAGGGTACTGAGCTCCATGGGCCTTTGATTTGGCATACTACTGCTGTTCTTATTTTCTTCAATTTAGGTACAAGCCCTGTCTGAGACTGCTTCAAAACCCACAGAAATCGCTTTGCTCTCCTAAGCAGAAATAATGTTGGTTTCCCTCTTACTTCTTGCTGGGGCCTTGCTGGAATTCTCTGTATTGTGTATTGCAGAGGGTCAGTAATGCTGGGCTGTGCTGCATATCAAACGTAGCTATACATAACTATGTCTGTAGTTCTTAGGGGTCCTGAGGCTTATTGCAGTATGTACAGATATCAGAGGAATGTACGACAGATAAAAATCAAGTCAGAAAGATTTTATCATTGCTGCTTTGACTTTTTCACACATTTCAGGGACAAGCATAAAACAGTGATGAAACTTATCTCCAGATCACCAAGTAAGTATGATTAAGGCAAACTTTCAGTATGGTTAATGCCATACTTATCCTCTTCTAGCTAATAAATCTGTTCTTAAAAATGTCCAGTGTTTGCCTCCATAGGTCATTTATTGCAGTGTTTCACCAGCTTTAATGGGAGAACACTACCCTTACAGTTTAACCTTCAGCTTAACAAAAGGGGCTAAGGTAAGATTTGAGCCTTCAGCCTCTTTGAACCCACTGCAATTCCAGCCCTTTACTTCTGACATTTGTATCACACATATTAAAAAGAAGAAAAAAGAAAAAGCAGACCAAAAGCAGAAGAAGCCTTGGCCCAGGGGCATAAATAAGAATTCCTACTTCCAGTACTGTCACTTGCACAATACCCTGGTAAAAGTCTCCTTGGCAATCTGTAGTTTCTCTTACTGTATTCAGATGAGTATAATGGAAAAAAAAATCACAAAACGAGTTCAGTTCTTGCTATCTAAGTGGCAGAGATGAGTTTGGGTATTTTTTTGTTGTTGTTGTTTTTACTGTCATTACTTGATTCAGTAGTGAGCACCATCTTTCTGTCTGATAGAAGTTTAAGGGATTTTCCTCTCTCTTTCTCCTCTACACTGACAACCTTTTATCATTTCTCCACCAGGAAAAGAAGCAACGGAAAGGCTCCTGGAAGACAGAAGTGCTGAACTCAAAGCATGACCTCAAGCACTGCTATTGCAATAGAAGGGATTTCCCTTTTAGGATCCTTTTCCTGCCTTCTAGATGAATCACACCTCTTACAGAATTATCTGTTATTAGAAGACCTGGCACATGATTGAGCTATTAAAGTCTGAATGTTACCAGCCATAAATATTCCCATAGTCATCATCCTATGATAGAATATTATACAAGTATTGTCTTAACTATGAGTCTTTCCTAATGCAACCTCTGAAACACTTGGTGATAGTGTTCTGAACACTCTGAGGTCTTGGTTTAATTTAGTAAGCACGAGCTACTCCTTCCTGAACAGTAAAAAGAAACAAAGTAATTAAAATAATTTAGAGATAAGGAGCTGAATGGGGCCTTGAGAGATTTCTTCTTCTTCCTAAGCACAACAAAGAATTGTTATTGATTGATGTGCATGAAACTGAAACTGATTATTTAAATTTTCTCAGAAAATGGATATTCTGCAGTTTCCCTAGACAGTGTCTTCCACGGTTATATAAACTTCACCACTTAGAAGAGTGGGCTTTTTCACTCTTACGCTTAACCAGAATGTAGGTAGCTGCAATTCAAAGTATTTCTTATCCTGTCTTCAATGGCAAGAAATTCTCCCTTCCTTCAAGAGATATAGATATGTATATATACATAAAAATATGTGTGTGTGTATATATATAGTTATGTGTGTGTGTGTGCATCTACACATACTTCAAAGATGAAAATTTTCCTTGACTTTTTACATACGTATATATATTTATATTCCATCAAATATAAGCATTATATCATAAATTATGAGATAAACTATGGGGTGTAATTACAAAAAATAGGATTAATTCAGAAAAGAGCATTCTATAATTATTGATGCTGTTGATGTTTTAATGTATTCCCATATTGCCTAAGAGTTATGGTTGACAAGACAGAACTTCACTTTGTGCTGTGCAAACTCAGATCAAATGAATTCCTGCCATCTTGCTCAGACCTGTTTGATAAACATCAGCTGTAGCAATGTACAATCAACTTTCAGTTTATCAAGGTGTAAACAGTAATTATGAATATTCAGATGTGCTTACCATTTAGAAAACAAAAATAAGCTGTTGCCTTTTCAGGTTTTCCTGGGAGCCCATCTCCTTCATGGGCTCATAGCTAATACCTGCATATTCATCAGTCTTCTTATTCACACTTATTTTCCTTTCCTTCTTCTCCTAAGGGAAAACTAGGAGGGGCTAGGACCACTTGTTAATCTATTTGGTGCAGTTTCATACTCAAAGCAGAGCACAAGTCAGCTCTTTTTTCCCTATTTCACTCCCACTCCACAGTGAAACCCTCCATCACTTCAAATGCCCTCTGTAAAACTGTGTGAGGGGCTGGGCTTCATATCATATGAGAGAAATCTTTTGGATAAAAACAATTTTTTTTCTCTAATCAGATCACTTCAGTAATCTGGTACCTCTGCCCACATGAGGGGACAGAGAAAAACGCAAGCAGGGAATGGCAAGATACTGACAGAAACATATACTGGGTAAATCACACCACAGATGCTGCTCTAGTTATGCAAGCAATCACTCAGGCCTGGTTCCCTCAGGCATCCAATCCCCTGGATTTTAGCCACCCCTCAAGCCATCAATCATTAAATGTAGAGTCTTCCAGCCCAACTACTACTTTCCAAGGCAGCAGAGAGGCTAGAGGGAAAAAAGAAAGCAAGGGAAAAAATAATACAAAAAACCACAACACACCCATAAAAATCTTTAAAAGAAATCTCTCCATGGAGGAGGAGGGGAGAAATTGGAAGGGATTATTCTTTTTCCAGCCACATCCTCATTTCTTTTTGAACAAAGGCAGAGAAGAAGGACGGTCAGCTATGGAGAGCCAGCACAGGCCTGTAAACCCTGGGAAAAAAATTATGTTGCCACATAACCAGTTGTGTGACACAAGCACATGAGCTGAGACAGCTGCTGCTACTGGAGGTGAGGTGAGGGATATCCAGGCTGAACTTTTCCAAAACCCACCTGTTCTCTGAAGGAGTCAATATCTAAGACCTGATTTCAAGGCGTGGAGCAACCCTAGCTTCTCATCCAGGCAGTGGGAGTGGTGGATGCTTGGGAACAGCCAGGAGCTCAGCATCTGTGAGACTGAAGTCTTCTAATACTACAGAAGCTTTGTTGCACTGTATTTCATTTCTGGGTGCCTTCAGGTTGTAAGGCTGTTGAGCAAGGCACTGTCCCTATTTCCAGAACAAATCCCATCCATAAATCATATTAACAGGTCTGAAGTATTAAAGTTTTATTCAGGGAGTTTTTCATTGCATAGATATTAGGATATTGTTTAAAGGTGTGAATTAATTGCTTACAATAATTAAATGTAATTATTCCTATAAACTGCAAGATGCAGTCAAGAGTTTCTAAACATATTCAGGCACTAAGCTCTCCCTGACTGCATAGCTTTAGCCCAAGGTTCTGCCTCTTGCCTGTGATGACCTTACCTTGAGCAGGGCTTGATTAAACCTTATTAATATCTCCTGCCAAAAATGCCAGTATATGGAATTATGTATCAGCCTAACCTCCAATTAAATAAATGAAGTCACGTATGGTTTCGTATAATACAAAGCCAAAACTGTGAAGCAGGTGCAAGCTAAATCGAAAAAATAAATACTTGCTTGGGTTTGAAAACAGTCTGGGAGAGAAAAGATTCCATGGGATGGGCTCCCTTCCAGTGCTGCTGGGATGCTGACGGCAGGGGTGTGAGTACCTGCACCTGGGCACCTACACTCTGGGATCTGTGTGCAAGGGCAGGAGGCCAGCAGGCCCTCGTCACGCGTGGCCGCGTGGATGAGGACGAGGGAAGGGCTCCCGGGGAAGCGGGCGCCTCTCATGCTGGCGTTCAGAGGGTGCGGGGCACAGCCGGGCGCTGCCCTGCGCAAGGACACAGAGGTGTTCCGGACCCAGCGACTTGGCACCGGCCCGGCCCGGCCCGGCAGCGGAGCGAAGCCTGCGGGACAGGGCGGGACAGGGCGGGACAGGGCGGGACAGGCAAACCCCCCCCCCCCCCCCCCCCGTCGCCCGGAAGGAAAGGAATAAGGAAGGAAAACATGACATCCCGGCTCCCTGAAAGCCCGCGGGTGCGTCACGGCGGGCGGAGAGGCGGCGGGGCTGCCCAGCGGCGGCGCCCCCTGGCGGCGGCGAGCGGGGCGGCGGCGGCGGTTGTCACACGCCGGAAAGTCCCTGCCCTGCTGCCGGTGGAAATCCCCGGTGGGGTTTTTGTGTTGTGTGTTTTCTCTCTCCCTTTTTTTTTTTTTTTGCGCCCGGGCCCTTAAACAGAAAGGGAAAAAAAAAAAACCAAGAGGCTGGGCTCAGCCCTTCATTCCGCAGCAGCGGTGGCGACAGCAGCAGCAGCAGCAGCAGCAGCTCCGGCGGGGAGAGGGCGGAGAGAAGGGAAGGAAAGGAAGGAGCCCCTGCGCGGTGGGGGTTGATGGATCCCGAGCCTGGCTGCGTCCCACCACCGCCCCAGACCCACTGCTGAGCAGGAGTCGCCGGCAGGATCGGCCGGAGGAGGAGCCCGCCGCGGAGAGGTGAGCGCCGCTCTGGGCGCGGGAGGGGAGGCGGGCCGGGCACGACGGAGCCCCGACCCGGCTCCGTCGCCCCCGACCCGGCTCCATCGCCCCCGTCCCGTTTTCAGGAGGACGCCGCGGGTGACCGGGCGGCTCTGGCGGCGGGCTTTGGCCGTATCCCGGCTGGCAGCCGGGGGGCTGTGTGCCGGTTCCCGGTTAGCATCGGAGCCCCCGCCCGGGCGGTGCCGCTGTGCCCTCTGCTGACCGGCTCGGCCCGGGCCCGGCGGCACCCGGACCCCGCGGGGCCTCGTAGGGCGAGAGAGCCGCTGGTGGCACAGCCGCGAGCTGGGAAATCCGTCCTGGAGCTTGGGGCTCCTTCCCCTGGCGAGCTGGCGGGCGATGTTACGTCCTTTCCACCTTGCATACCCAGCTTCCAGCAGAGCAGTAGGTCAGGGTACTAAGAACGCGGAACGCTTACTGTGTGTAACCAGTCCTGTGGGATATAAAACAGCCTCGGTCCTTATCTCTTTATCTGGTGAAGAGTAATACTATGCTTTGTTTTGTACCGAGCAAAGACTTAAGCAGAGAAATCCATGGACGCTGAGGAGGTGTTAAGCATGTTTATTTTATGAGTCTTAGCACTTTACGGAGTTTTATTATTGCCTGTTTCAGATGGAGGGCAGAAAATAAAAATAACTTTATGAAACCACTGTCAGATCTCAGAACAGTATTCAGCTTTCCCGAGCCCAGCATCCTCGGTCTTACGTGTTCAGAAAGGATGCTGTTTCTAATCATTATTTACAGCTGTTTTTTTCTGGGCGTTCATAGTCATTACTTGTCAAAAGTTTCAAGTAGCATAGCACACGGTACAGTACACTATAAACTAATATAACTGTAGCTCAGTTTTCTGACTCTTAAATCTCTAGCTTAGATGGCTTCTGAGTTCTGTTTTTTCATCACATTGATTTGGAACATAGGGGTTGCTTGGCTTTTGCCTTGATTGACAGTTAATGACTGTAAATAGCATAGACAGTAATTTCCACGTGGGGAGGGGAAAATATGCCTGTAAAACATGGTATCGAATAATGTAGTTTCAGTGAATGCTTCTGTAAATTCAGTACTTTTTGTTACTTAAGGCTGGAAATAACCCTTTCAAGGGTCCATGCCGGTAGTGCTTAATCATGTGATTGGTCTTTATTTGTGTAAAAAAATCCCATTGACTGGATGTCTCTACTTACAGAAGTAAGCAATTTGGTCATCTCGGGCGAAGTATAGCTGTGTTTATTATACTGATTAATAAGGGATTGTTTATATTTTCTTTTTTAGAATCATCCATACATTTATATACAGAATTACATAAATAGCATGTGTAAAACTATATTGGTGAGGGGAGTGGATGAGAAAATGTGTTGTTTCCATTTTAAGGCTGTATGCTGGTTGGGGAATTATAAGAATAAGCCATCTTTTCTACCTAAAGGAAAGCTTTTCCTCATGTAGCAAGATGTGACAGTGCTGAGCCCTGTCCCGAGTGCTCTTACAGATGCAGAGGAAACGCTATGTGAATGACATTGCCCTGAAGTAGAGAGGACTTGGTAGCATCACCTGTTTTCACCTGCCTCTGTTTAGGGCTTGACAGGACGTCCACTGTATCTCTCCATCAGCTGGTTTTCAGAGAGGTTATAGAGGTCAGCTCTTGGCACCAGGTGTTCGAGGTCCCCTCTTACCCAGGAAGGGTCTTTTCCAGTGCTTTGACTGGGTGGTTGGAGGTAGATGTTGCCAATGGATGTGTCTGGGAGAAGAGGAGAGAGCAACTGTTTACATGTGGAGAAGGATGTGCTAAAGTTCTTCTGTGCAAGAGGGACCTTCTGCCTCCAAAGACCCGGGAGTGCCTTCCCAGTCAGTCCATCAGATTGATGCCCTTCTTCCTCTCTCTAGCCCTCCAGACTCCTACCTCCATGAGAAAATTTCCTAATAGTTACATAAACAACTTTTAGTTGCTTCTTGTCTCCTTTTATTGATGTCTAGATGTTAATATAAATTTATGGCTTGATATTTTTCTCTAGGTTCATAATCACAGTGGTGGGTTCTCCTAATGTGACTAGCTGTACTCTAAACATGTTAGCCATGCATACTTTTATTTGTCTTGATACAAATTTGGCTTTGTTTTTAAACAGAGCAATAATGTACGTGGACAGCATGGAGAATCTCTCCATATAAAAACAGGTTATTGTTGTTGTTGTTGTTACTGTAGTGGACGGGAGTTTTGGGGGATGTGGTTCTTACATTTGGTTCTAGCTAGCTACAAAGTTAGTGTCCTCTGAATAAGTATTTCAGAGAGTGTAGACAGTTTCAGGGTTATGGGGTCTTTTTTCTATGTTCTTCCTGCTGTAGCCCATGAGGCCAGAGATACTGAAGAAAGGGATGCAGGGCAATAAAATTTTCATGTCCTACTGTGGAAAAAATATTGGGGTTTTTGAGCCAAGTGGAAATGCTTTTTCAGCTGTGTTGACTTATCACTGAGTAATAGTGGCACTACAGTCTGCACCCCCACACACAGCACAAGCACCTCAGTGCAGTAGCTCTACCACTCACAAAATATAAACAGCCTCAAGAAAAGTAACATAACTCTGCCCTTGAGTGCTTGCTCTGTGACAAATTCCTCATTTACCGTATTTGGCCACTGTAAGTATGGGACAGATAACTAGCACAGCTTGCAATTCTTTGGACTTTTTCTGTACTCTACTGACCATCACTTCTCAGAATGTATGGGCTTACAAAATCTGAAATGGTCATTATCTGCTTTTTTGGCGTGTTATCAAAACAAGAGCTTGAAACATGCTGAAAGCTCAGCAAGTTTGTATGGGATTACACTGTGCAATTATCAATTAGTCAAGTTTCCAGGATAATTTTCCTTTCCCTTGATCTTGCCTTCTTTTATCCCTACTTTGATTTAAATGCTTTTTTTTGTGATGATGCAATTTCCTTAGTTATGAATGAATTGTCTTTAATATCTCAGTAAATTATGGCAGTAACTGAGTGGGATAAGCTGGTCAGTGTCTATATCGGAGTAATGCAGAAAAGTTAGTGAATATGAGTTTTAAAAACCATAAAAGGCTCAGTTGGACTGCATCCACCCTGTTCTTGTTTTAGGCAAAACTGCAGCCTCTGAAAGTGCCATCTCAGTCTTTGCAGAAGTAATAGCACTGTTATACACTAACATGCCAATAAAAGGATCCTTTTTCATTTCAGATGTCTTCTAGAAACATGGCTGGCCAACACATCCTTCCTCAAGCTTTGTATCAGAGCAATATGCTGAAGGCTATGAAGATCAGAGAGAGGACACCTGAGGATCTAGTCAAACCTCCCACTGGAATAATTCACCACTTCAGGACTATGCACAAATACACCATAGAAATGTTCAGAATGTGCCAATTTTGTCCTCAGTTTCGGGAAACGCTTCAGAAGTCCCTGACTGACCAGGCTACCCAAACTTCACTGGAGCGCCAGAGGAAGCTCAACTGGTGCATGGAAGTTCGGAGACTTGTTCCTCTGAAGACTAATGGTAAGTTAGGAGCAGGTCTTTGCAATCACAGTAAAATGGGTAAGATGAATGTAGCATCTTTATTAATAGCATCTGTGTCCACATTACGGAAACAAAAGCACACAATTTTAAAAATGTGGGGCCGTTTAATCTTAGTTTTGTAAACTGAAATTCTTTCCACATGATGTACGGTCCTGAGGCTGTAGCAGACCCCTGCCCATACCACAGTGTTGTGAATAGCATGGAAATCTCACAGATATTTTCACAATGTCAGTAACCTATGGCACTTCAGAGTTAAGTAAGGTGGAGAAACTTGACTTGTAACCCATTGCCTTTCCATGAATCTGACTGGTATGTGTTGGCTGCCCTGTCGGAAGTGCTGAATGTCCTTTAATGCCAGGCAAGAGGAGACTTCAGATGCTTTGAGTGACAGAGTTGCATTCCTATGTATATATAGCAAAAGCTAATATCCCTCCATAAGCCCTGCTCTTCTAACTGTCAGGCAAGGTTCGCTTGCTGATCCAGCTTTAACAACAGTGCCAGCAGGAGTGTTCTGAACAGGGAGCCTCTGGGAACCTGACACTGCTGTCCCTGAGGTCAGTACCCTGCACCTGCCCAGCTCCCTCATCCTCAGCTACCTGTTGGGGTTTGCCAGCTCTCACCTTCCCTCAAGGCTCACTGGTACCTCTCATGTGTGTGACTGACAGCCATCCTTGTGCAAGACAAAGTTTGCAGTGCCCTTTTCTTTCAACAGTCAGTGCTGATTTTAGGACTTGGCTTTTGGGTTGCTGTGTGTGTATTGCATCAAGTGATATAAGTGAAAAGGTACAAGGAGGAGTGCAAAGATTTCCTGAACAGGTTACATTTGTCCACCATCTTGAGCAGGAATTTTGGCACATGACTGTAAGAGTCACTGGGCATTTCACATTCAGTGGAGGAAAGATTTGGTAATGCTATGACTTATGGTCACTCAGCTGCAAACTTGGACTCAGGATTCCTTACAGCACAGGTTGCCCTAAACCAGGAAGGATAGACTGAGACAGTGAGGACTTCAAGAAGATGGAAAATACATATTTTTTGCTCAAGGAACAGATTGCAGCAGTTATAGAAACACTGGATGGGGTGGACCTGCAGCCTCGTTGAAGTCCCTGCTGTGTTCTGTGAATGCTTCTTTTCATATCAGCTTACATATACATTGCCCTTATCTTCCTAGTCCATATTGTTCCCATCCCATATTCTACCATATTTTTCAGTCCAATTGTACATAGTTGTGTTGTACAGAAGCCATAAAAATAGACCCACTTAGTAAATGTCACTGTCCGACCTAGAAGAGCCTGATCCTGATGTACACCTCTGTAACTGCTGTAGAGCCACTGACCTTCTGGTGGCCTCTGCACTGGTGTAAGATTCTCATGACTGTAATTAAGGTTGTGCACAGAGGTCATGGAATCCTGAACTTCTGGAAGGACTGGAGTTGCAGGCAGCGCTTTACAGGTACTGGGACAGTAACATCACTCCAAGTGTTGCATCTTCAAAACTTCACCTCAGGAGGTACACTCTAAGAGATTTACTAGGAAAATGGACAATATGCGCAACTTTTGCCCAGGGCAAAGAGTAACGGTTTTAGAATCCCTCATCTTCTGTCAATACAAATCCTGCAGGGGTTAACACTGCCTGGACAGACCCTTGTTGCTAACAACATTATATTCAGTAACACTGACCTCTTTCTTTGTCTTATGACAGTCGGCCAGTGTTACACATGGGACAGTGTGGACTTGGATCTCACCCATGAGCAGGAGTACCAGTATACAAGATGCTGAAGTACTAGGGCAGGTTGAGGGAAGGCAAAGGAAGGACTTGATTTGTGGTCTCCCCGTACCCTGCGCAGACTATAAACTTGGCTTCAGTTCAGAGTTTCAGGGTCATTAATTGCACGAGTGGAAGGAATGGCATTGGGAACCTGTGGTTTATGCAAAGTAGTCGCATTGAAGGACCTTTACATGAGAAGGAAGGTAGATTGGACTGAAGGGGAGGATCTCTGAAAGAAGGGCAGAAGCTTGGAGAAGACCTGTATTATCCCAGAAAATAACATTTTTTTTCTCTGATGTGGCATGAAGAGTACTTTTTTAAGCATTTAGCTGCTTAACCCATAGATGTGGGAGGAATATATTATTTTTTTCAATCAACAGTAGGCTTTCTTCAGAAAATTCTGGGTTTTTTTCTGCTGAAGGTTGTAGTTGTTGAAAACAGAGAAAGTATCTCCTACAGGATCTTTTGATCTATATTTTACCTAATATGTTTGTGAGTCTGTGGAGTGGTGGGGTTTTTTAATTAAAAAAGCCCTTTTGAATCACCACACATTTCTTTGCAGGCATCTGAAGTGAGAATAGAAGGAGACCAGTAGGAGGTATAAAAATCGAAACTGTTTGGGTTTTTTTCTTTCTTTTTTTTTTTTTTTAATTTAAAAATTCCAGCATCTATTGGCTGTAGTGATTTCACTTGTATAATGAATTGGCATTCATTCCAGCTTACCCAGCCACACCCCCTGGGAAAGTCCGAGGGAGGCTTCGCTGCACGCAGCAGAACAAAAAGTACAACTGTTGCTCAATTGTTAGTCAAACGGTGTTGGGGAATTCCAAGTGCTGTGTAAGGAATTTTGGGCAGTGCTTCTCAATAAAGAACTGAAAGCAAGGTCTCAGAGAGAGAAAAAAATTAATCTTATCTTTGCTCTAGATTTTGCAAAGGGAAAATTTTAATGGGATTAATATGTCATCTTTTTTGGTCAGAAGGAAACCCAGTCAACTTTTCTGTCTTATACATTGTTCCCCGATTTTTGAGCTCAAGTAGGCAGCCTGCAGATTGAAGTAAGCTTTGCAAGAAAGCATTCAAAAACCAGAAAGCAACTGCAGGTGCAGGAACCTGATATGCACCAATCCCATAACAATTTATGAATTATTGAGTAGATTTCAAATTATATCTCTTTCAGGATCTGGGGTCTGTTTTAGGTTTTTCTCTGAGTTTCACGGAAAAAGTAACAAAAGTGTTTGCAAATGGTGTAATTGAACTCATATTGTCTGTGGCAAACTGGGTTTAATTCTTTTGTGGGAGTTCTTTGAGTGTGGGGGTTTTTTTCCCCACTCGGGAAAAATCTAGTAGCTTTACTGGGGTTGATGTCCTCTATTCCAAGAAGATTACTGTGATTGCTTAGCATTGGGTGAATCTGTTTACCACTGTAGTAGACATCAGACCTAGTTTTGAGTCTGAGGATATGACAGTAATGATTCTTGATGTCTCCCTTTCAGGGGAGACTTTCCCTTTTGAAGATGGCTAGAGATAGAATTTGAAACCCAGCCATAGGCATATCTTGTATCACCTTTTAATTAAGTTAGTTACCTCCTCTGATTCTCAGTTTCTTCCCTTCTGAAATTGCAGAACATCACTTTCCTTCCTACTTTAAAGAGGACTTTATTCCAATGCAAGGAGATTGTATAAATGAAAATCAAATAATTCTTTTTCATTTATTTAGTTTTAATTTTGTGTTTTAAAATAACAGCCCTCTAAATAATATGTGTAACATCCCAGCATACTATAATTTCTGAGAGGAAGGCAAGAGGTGTTCCTACGATTACTTTACATAATCACCTGCTCTTTTCTTTCTTTCTCTTTTTTATTACAATTCCTCCATCAATCACAGCCAAATGTCAAGCAGTGCTCATCAGGGGATGTGAGGCTTAGTGTTACTATATTTTCTTAGTGGTTTCTATTATCTCAACCCTGTGCCATTGGGTGTATATTTGTATAAACACTGATGAGGGAGATTTACATATTTTTTGTAATTTTAAGATGACTTTGTTGTGTTTAAAAGCTATTTCAACTGTTTGACATTTGTAGTTGACCCCAAAATTTAGTTCATGATATCAGTCAAAGTTAAGTAAGGTAGGTAAGGGGCACTGCTCAATGACAGCTTAACATTGACTGCTGCAGGGACAACACCAATAGAGAGGGGACTTTTTTCCTTTCTGTTTCTGAATAGAGATCACAACTGTGGTCTCCTTGTTAAAACCCTTCTGTCTGAGGCTTAGAGGGAAGTGCACAGGGAATATGCATATGTGCAGTGTGATTCTACATCTCATGCACTTGTGGGGTTTTATTTAAGTAGACATTTAAGGCTAATGGACTCTTTTTTTGCAGGTGATGGAAATTGCCTCATGCATGCTGCATCACAGTACATGTGGGGTATTGAAGATATCGACCTTGTCTTGAGAAAAACATTGTTTAGCGCTCTCAGGGAGATTGACACACGGGACTTCAAGCTCCGCTGGCAGCGGGAGGCTATTAAATCCCAGGAGTTTGTAGAAACAGGACTCCACTATGACACCCGGGTAAGGCAGCCTGAGGGAATGGTGCTGTTTTCTGAGTGCTCGCCAGCATTGCCTTGCTGATTTTGTTTGCTTTTTGACTTCATGGATTCTGCCATTAGTGGAGAGCAGAAATAGTCTTCCTTTGGAGGAAATGGGAAAATGTGATTATTTGAGCATTGTCGTGCTGCAGCTGGTTCCCGACCTCCATGTCTTCGAACCATTGCTGATGGCTGTTTCTTTCCTCAGAACTGGGAGGAGGAGTGGGAATACCTCATTGAAATGACCTCCCCAGAAATATCTGGGGCTCAAAACAGGCTTCCATATAATGCACTGGAAGAAATCCATATCTTCATCCTTGCTAACATCCTCAGAAGGCCAGTCATTGTTCTTGCAGGTGAGTTGCCTCTCCAGTCATCTCACCATGTTACTCTGTGCTGTGTTAGTAATCTTACTAAATAATTGTTTTCAGGTAGATGCATTTCAGAACAGGAAGTTTTCAGGAATTTTTCTAAAACACCCAGAATATCTTTTCTCTTGCCTGTAGCACATATTTATTTGTGTTTATTCATGTTTTCTTCCTGATGCAGATAAAGTGGTGAGAAGTTTAGAGTCAGGCTCCAGTTTTGCTCCTCTGAACGTTGGTGGTGTTTACTTGCCTCTCCTTTGGCCACCTGAAGAATGCTACAGATACCCAATTGTGCTGGGCTATGACAACATGCATTTTACACCACTGGTGACTCTGAAGGACAGCGGGCCAGGTACCTTGTTTTGGTATTTATATCCCTTCTTCAATGTGCTGATAAAACATTTAAAATGTGATCTAGTTTAGATTTGATTTTTTAAAGCTAAATGTAAAAGATTCCTTTGAAATATATTCTTAAAATGTGAGCAGGAACAGCTTTGTCTGTAAATCTGAATAGAAACTAAAGGTTACCTACAAACTTCTGGTTGAAAGTAGAGTACAATTCATCTGCTTGCAGGCTGGAATTAGTCAAAGGGTGGCCTCTGCTTCATTGTGTTCTGGCCTTCTTTCCACACCACATCATAAGAGAAGAAACTTCAAAGGATGCAATGTCACAGCACTGTACCACTGCCTGGCAGGGATAATTAAATGTGTGCTTTGCCTTTTTTAAAGCATCTCTTCTGAGTGGATAGCAGTTCTCTTGGTTCAGGTTACAGCATCATCCCATGGAAGGTATAACAAACTAAGATCTACAATATTGCTCACGTGGAGAAGAAAATTGCTATGGCGACATTAAAACTACCTTGGGATGGGGCTGAGTTTGTGACTTCCCCCAGCGATACTGTATAGAAACTAATTGCTCTGGCCAGCTCTTCTCCTCTCTCTCAAAAATTTGTCAGCAGTGGTGTCATCTCCGTTGTGCGTCTTGTCTCTATGTTGCATCTTGTGGTTACTCCTAACTGGTAATAGATATCTATATCTATATATGTATCTTAATCCATCTTGTTTCCCCACAGAAATCCGGGCTGTGCCTCTGGTCACCAATGAACAAGGCAGATTTGAGGATTTAAGTGTGCACTTTCTGACAGATGCAGAAGAGAGGGAGAAAGAGCAGCTGCTAAAAGTCTACTTGATAGTGATAGAAATTCCAGTGCAAGGCTGGGATCATGGTACAACTCATCTAATTAATGCTGCAAAGTGAGTGTCATTCCTGTTTCCTCAAAGTTATCTTGTTTACAGAGGTGGGAGAAACTAGGCAGCCCAGTGTGTTGTTTTGGTCACAGTAGCCCACATGTTTACTTCCTGAAATATGAAACATTGGCATTACTGTTGATATGTTTTAAAGTTATATGAGCTGAGACCAGTCTCAAATTTAAAGGCAAAAATGTGTTCAGATTTAGCAGACTGAAACTAGTATTTTTGAAGAAAAAAATCCATTTGATTAGTTTCAATGACTTCTTGATTACACATAGTTAAACACAGGAACTAGTTAGGCCAAGCTCTTGTGCTTTATGTAAGGGCACATTGCATAATGGGCAATTGGTGTAATTTTGGCTGCCCTAGGGAAAGTACTCAGCACTATGTTCTTAGCACAGATGCCTCCCCACCCTGGGCTGCTCTTTGTGGCAGTAAGCAGGAAGCAGTGGCCAGTGGAGGAACTGGCATCTGTGCTCATCCCCCTGATGGTTGAGCATCAGAACCATGCAGGGAGCAGCTGGCAGGACCCATCAGCTTCTCATATTTAGTGGACACTGACAGCAGGGTCCAACCCGTCCCCTCATGAGTGTTGGAGGGAAGTGACTCCCTATATCCTCTGTCTTTGCTTTCATTACCACACAGGAAGGTATCTTAATACTGTTGGCTGGTTCTGTTCTAGGAACCTTGAAAATTGAAGCTCTTCCACCCAAAGGATATATGCACACATAGAGTAGCACAAAAGCTTCCCTAGTCCCACTGCACAGATGTGTTCTGGAGTATTACTAGTGACCTTAGCTCCTCCTCCTCCCAACTGTGGCATGGTGAATCTCCAGTGTGGGGTTTTCCCTGTAGTTAGAGGCAAAGTTGGGTTGCTTTGATGAATGCTAGCATTGCATACACCACACTGAAGCCCCATAGTTTGTTTGAATAATTCCGCTGGTAGATACAGATCCAGTAGGGCAGAACCAGAAGCAGATTTCATGATAAACTGTGTCATGAAATGCTGACCCCACTGCAGGAAAGGCTTGTTCTTAGTGTGAGCTGGTGAAGAAAGGGGTTTTCTACGCTAACCTCTGCTCAGCTGAGCTGGTCCTCAGAGATACTCCGGATTTGGGGGACTTTTCACTTGTAAGAGATTACCCATACTCTTTGTGCAAGTAGCTCTTAGAAAACTCTCACCTAGAAAATCCTTTTACGAATACTTCTGCTTAGGATTGTGTCCAAACATTTCTTTAAATGTGAAAGTCTCCATCACTGAACACTTGCTTTCAAAACTATTTCCATTTACAGCAACAGTGTAACAGCCCAGATCTTCTATCTGAGTAAAATGAATGTGCATTAAATCTGCATTTCCTTCCCACATTGCTTGTATTTGCCTTCACCCCCACCAATTGCTCTTTTCAACCACTGATTCCTTTTTTTGGCTGTCAGGTTAGATGAAGGCAACCTACCCAAAGAAATAAACCTCGTGGAAGATTACTTTCAACTGGTACAGCATGAGTACAAGAAGTGGCAGGAGAATGCGGAACCTGCTAGAAGAGAGGCCTGTTCCAGGAACAAACAGGAGTTGTCCCTTTCCCAGCTCTCCCTCTTACAGATGAAATGTGAAACGCTGAATTGCCCTTTTTACATGTCTGTGAACACCCAGCCCTACTGCCATGAATGTTTTGAGCAGAGGTCCCAAGCAAACAAAGGAAGAAAGCAGACCTTCAAAGCAGCACCTGAGAAAATGAAGGCAGCTGGGTCGGGCTCCTCCCGCAGGGATATTTGTGAACCTGGAGGATGGCCGTCTGAAGGGCCTGTAACAGAGCCTCGCTCTGCACCTCCGACGGCTCCGAGCCTTTTCCTATACAGCGAAACCACGGCCATGAAGTGCAGGACACCAGACTGTCCCTTTACGCAGAATGTGCAACACAATGGGCTGTGCGAACGCTGCTACAACTCCAGGCAACTTGGTCCTTGCAACAACTTGGATGACCAGAGACATTTGGACTATGCCACATGCAAAATGTGCCGTCAAAAGGCCAACAGGACCTTCAATGGCATATGCAGCACTTGCTTCAAAAGGTCTACAGAGCAATCCTCAAATGGCAGCCCCGCTTTCCTGCCCACCTGCCACCAGAGATCAACGTCTGACCCATCCCAGATCTCGCAGATCCTTCACCAGTACTCCTGCCATCAGGCTCCCAACAGCCGTGGTGAGGAGCCCCCGCCACCAGTGCTGCCTCCTGGGGAGAACAGAGGAGGTAACCTCTGTAGGAAAGCTGGTTGCAAGTTTTTTGGGACATCACAAAATGAGGGCTTTTGTACACTGTGTTTCTTTGAGTACAGAGAAAACCATGGTAAGTGGACATGGAGTGAGCTTTGGCACACTTTGGCTGCAGATCAGCCTCCTTGAACTGTGAAGCTCTTAGTGGACTGGGTGCTAAAAGGGCAGGGGAAAGCAGTGTGGAGCAGGAGCAGCAGTGTGAGGAGAAGGTGCTTTTCTGGCCATTGTTATCCCATGGTAGTGGTTTAATCCCAGCTAGCAACCAAGCCCCACGCAACTGCTCACTCACTCCCTCACTGGCAGGATTGGGGAGAGAATCGAAAGGGTAGAAGCTGGAGAACTGGTGGGTTGAGATAAAGACAGTTTAATAGGGAAAGCAAAAGCCACACACACAAAGCAAAGCATAACAAAGAATTAATTCCATGTTTTCCATGGGCCACCAGGTGTTCAGGCTATGTCTCCTCCCAACCTTCCGTGCACCCCCTACTTGCTTGCCAGCATGGCAGTATGAAAAGCAGAAAAGGCCTTGGCTTTATGTGAGCACTGCTCAGCAATTACAAACACATCTCTATATTATCAACACTATGTTCAGCACAAATCCAAAACACAGCCCCATACGAACCACTGTGAAGAAAATTAACTACCCCAGCCAAAACCAGTACATGCATAAAGGGGTGCCTGGCAACAGTGTGGCAAATCTGTGAAATCTCTTCTAAAACTTTCTTTCAGCTTAAATGGAAGCAGAACTAACTCAAGAGTGGGTGGGTTTTGATAACTCCCCACCATCCACTGCAATCATGATTTAGTATGAATTTTCTTCACAGCTAGACAAGTTGTAGGGGTCAGTGAGGGAAATGCTGTTGTATTGATGGTACTCAAAACCAGTTACGTTAGCAAGGAGTTTAAAAAGCTTGCAAAGAATTTGAAGATCTCTATCTGTTCTGCATGTAACAGTTTAATGCTCTGGAGTAATCACTGTAGTTGCTTTGATAAGCAGAGCAAGTAGAAGTTGACTGTGGATAATGTGCTTCTATTTTGGAGTAACTTAGAAGTGTATAATATAATAATGCTATAATATACCTTGCAATCTTTCTTAGTAATATCATGTGTGTGCATGCACATGTATGTTTAAAGGCTGACCATCAAAAAGGTAATAGTCTGTGAATAAATCACAGCATGAAATCTTCATCTTTCATGCTAGTGCCCTGTTACACTGGTAAAGCGCCCTTAGGTATAGAAGGTGAAATGCACACGTAAGAGAGAATTCCTTATCTCTTCAGGCTATTTCATTGCTGATAAGTGTGCCAATGTAAACATAGAAACATAGAATAGGTTGGGTTGTAAGGGACCTTTAAAGATCATCTAATTCAACCGCTCTGCAATTGGCAGGGACATCTTTCACAACACTGAGCTTTCCACATGCTTTCAGAATAGGGAACTTCTGTGCTGGCTTGCAATAGCTTATTTTCCAGCGTTGCTCACAATGAAATTTTTTTTCCTTCTGATTGTGGAACATATAAGATTTCTTCATGAGACTAATAAGTATAATGCACTTTTTCCCATTAAGGTCTGTACCACTGTACTTAACTATCCAATGTGACTGAAATGGGAGAAGCCAAAAGGGAAGTGTCAGGGCAGGTCACAGATGACATGCTGAAATCAAAGGTGAAATTAAAGGGATCTAGATTTCCCACTTAGGGCAAGTTTTTCCCAAATCATCTGTCTCAACAACTGATATGAAAATCTGGCTGTGTTAGCTCCCTTATTTAGGTAACATGAAGGAAGGTATACCAATTGGTAGGTCTAACGATTATCAAAAACCCATGTTTGAGGCTAGTAGATTTTTTTAATTTGTTTTTATTTTTAGACTGCGGAGATTTTTATAGTTGCTTTGGGTCACCAGATCGATTGGGCACATTCAAACTCCTCCTGTCTGTACTTTGCATTACAGATAGCGCTTTGCTACGCCACCAGAGGAGATCTCAGAGGAAGTCTTCGGCAGGGGGTCAGACGGGGACCTCCACTGCTGGCTTCCGTAACACTGTGTCCTGCCAGCGGAGGGACTGTGGCACCCTGGGCAGCACGATGCTCGAGGGGTACTGCCAGAACTGCTTTATTATAGCCCAGAACCAGCGATTTCAGGAGGCCAGAAGGACAGAAGAACAGCTGGTGAGACAGCCAGAAGTAAGTGTGAACTTCTCAAAATCTTCCTCTTGTTTAGAGCTGCATATTTTTCTCTTGTGCGAACAACTCAGGATGCATACTAGAAAATCCTCAAATGACTGCATCCTAAGTATCATGGAAAGACAAGTGTATAGCATCTCATGATTTTTTTTCTGCTGCAACTGAGCAGCACTCCTGAAAAGTCATTCTCAGTTTAGGGTTGTCTTGGCTGTGCTCAGTTTTACCTCATCTGGGATTTTGCTAGCTGAGCAAATCCCATTTCAGTGGAAGCAATTGGACCAACAGTTGGTTTGTTTTGCTGATTGGGGATGGATTTTCATTCTTACCCTTAGAGGTATACAACTTCATCAAGGAGTTTAGGCTCACTTCAAGTTGCCTTTTTGGTTGAGCTTATTACAGATTGTCTTTGTTCCAGAGAGGTTTTTTCAATTTGGTTTGTTTTGGTCCTTTTGGAATTGAGAGTTATCAAAAACAAAAACCCATTTGTTCCTAAGAAGTGACAGAATTTGTGATTTTCTTTGGTAAAACTGAACTTGGCTCTTGGTATTACACTTTGCAGAAGCAGCATGTGCTTGCAAACAACACCCAAGTGGTTACCTATACAAACCATGAGTAGAGTTGAAAGTAAATGAAAAGCCATTTGTACTGCCAGTACAGCAACTGACAATGTATTTTAATATTTTTCAAGAGAACAGGGCAGCACAGAGATGTGCAGCGAGCAGCACTGAGTAGCCAGAAGAGACAATGTGCTGTGGCTTCGTGTAGAAACAACCTGGCCTGCAGAAGTGATGACTTGTGCCCGGAGTGCCGGCGACTTAGTCAGCTCCCACCATCGGGAAGTACCAGGGACCCGGCAGCACAGGAGCCCCCAAAGCAGCGCTGCCGAGCCCCTGCCTGTGATCACTATGGCAATGCTAAGTGCAACGGCTACTGCAATGAATGCTACCAGTTCAAACAGATTTATGGCTAGGGGAGGAGCTGGTAAGGAACAAGAAAGCAATACCAGCTACTTCCTTCACTGAAATGGTGCTATGTCCAAAACACGTAACAGTCCTGGGAATTGGGAGAGTGGGGGGAAATATAAGCTGTCTGCTTGGTTCATGTTTATTCCCAAGAATGGGAATAAATGTCTACTTCCTCTAAACACTGCATACAAGGACTGCTGAGAAGGTCATGTTGTCTTCTACACAGAGCTCTCATTCATGACTAAGTTCCTACAATGCCATATTTAACTCTTAGACTTCCCAAGAGGAAGTGTGAAGCATTTTGAATCCAAAGAACTTCCCAGTTCTGCCTCTTTCTCAATACCTCCCCTTCTCCCAAGTGAGGAGCTGTGTCTGCTGTCGGAGATGCAAGAGCTCCTTATGTTTGCATACATCAGTCAAAGGCAAGTCCTTCCTGGACAGGATTCCCCAGGACAGACTGATGCATCTTCCAGTTGATGTCTGAAGAAACTTTGTCCATATCTTTGCTGGTGTTCTTACAGAGCTTGCCAAGGCAGGAGCTCCCACAGGTATTTAGGGAGTTCACAGCGAGTATTTCTGTTTGCAGAGCCCTCAGCAAACTGCAGCCTGAAACAAGACCAGCATTGATTTGCTCCTTCAACATGCTTAACCAAACCAGCATTTAGATCCCTTCCCAAATCCCAAGACAGGTGGAAATACAGGTGATTACAGAAGAAATGCATGTGATGGGAAAAATGCATCCTGCCATTGCCCACTCATATGGAAGGAATTACCTCAAATGGACAAAAAAACCCCCAAAGCCCTTTGTCTTCAGCTTTAGTTCTGAAACAAGGGTGACTCTTCTCTCTCTTGCATTTCAACTTTAGGAGTATGTGTGTGCTGTTCATACCCTCCCTCCCTGTTTCTGTCACACTTTCTGTCATCCCTAATGTGGTTCTGTCATGCAAACAGCTTGGAGCTCAGTAACAAAGTTCTTTAGGGTTGAGATTTTACTCCTGGAGTTTGTGCGTCCACTTCTCAATCTGCAATACTTTCTCTAGCAACCTCACCTTTACTGTGTCTGGTAACTGCTTCTCTCTTCTACTTTCACACCTTGTAAGTTTTCAGCATCTATTTTGCTGCTATGATTTTGGAGGTGATACCTCTTCTAACTTGCTTCTCAAGTTTAGAATCTTTTTCTAGTTATTAAACAGTTTTTAAAAAGAAAAAAATTAAGTAATTCATTACTTGTTTCTGTTAAATTTTATATATTTTGTGAACCTTAATGTGAACGTATGTTTTATTACAATATTTATATTATTTGAAACAATGCAATTTGAAATTTGCACAACTAGGATTTTTTTATATATATATTTACTCTTGTGTTGAAGGTTACAAACTTAAATGTATAATTGAAAAACATTCTCTGATATAAAGAAATAAATTATTTAAGGATTGGATTTGTTATTTTTATATTGATGAGAGAGAGCACAGTTGAGGATGGGACACCGACCCCCTGAAGGAAGCATTTCTGTTCAGTACTACCATTCAGCATGTTACTGAGTGCTCCCTGGTTCAGATGATGTAGCCAAGTGCTTTGAAGAGATGATAACTTGCTGTAAGTCAGTGTTCTCTCAGGAAGAGCTCTTGGTACTGTTGAGGGACCTGGGCATAAGGAGGTGCACTCCTGGGCACTCCTGTGGGTGCAGAGAATTTTCGGTCCCTGGAAGTACGGGTAGGGGAGAGTATGGATGGTACAGGAGCAGGCTGCAAGGAAACCTAAGCTGCACTGACTTGGCTTTCTTTGTTCATGCATCAGTTATGCCAGGGATTCCCAACCAATGGTGCTTAAATGCCACCCTGGAAGGTGGTGATGGCAGCACATGATCCCCCCTCTGCCCAGCTGTGTGTGCAGCCCCTAGGCACACAGCCCTATCACTTCCCCTCCACCAGGGCCGTCAGGGAAGCCTTGGCATCAGGGTAGCTACTGAAGAGCAAGTTGCCAACTGCTTCTTGAAAAAGTACATGAAAGCGGTGTTTTCTTCTCATCCCAAGCTCAACCTAACTGAGCCCTACTGCCAGGGGATTTCTGCACTTTACACCTCAGGTGTTTTCAGACTCTACCTAGACAGCCAGTATTGTACACTATCATGGCTTTTGGGTGTTGCTCATGACCTGAAAGAAAAAACTTAGTCAGGGCTGCAAAGGTCCCTATGCAGTTGAGGACCCCTCCTAAGAGGCTGATCTCTCCAGGCCAGTTGCTGTCTATCCTGATTAACTCTTTAATCCATAGCCCAGCTCCCTCTGCACTCACATACCTCTCCTTTCAGAGCATACAACCTAGAAGTCAGCCCACCATCCCCAGAGCAAAGCCTGCTGGACCTACCAACTCCATCTCTGCAGCATATTCCTCTTTTACGAAATCTGTCTGTTGACCAGTGCCCCGCTTCCGCCTTCTTTACAGCTCATGCAACTCACATGCCCACGCGATTCATTGAACCTCTCAGCATCAGGCAGACACCTTGGTGGGGAAAGAGCAAGCAAAAACTGGGAGGGATGTCTGCAGCCAGGCAGCAGGAGATGGAAGCAGCTCATGGCATCCAGTCTCTGGATGCTTCTGATAACTGAAAAAAAGAACTTCCATCATGACACCCCGAGTATCAGGAGGCTGATTTACTCGAGTTGCTGTTAACTGCAACTTCTGCAGAGAGAAAGGATTTCAGATCAAATGTCCCAGATCCCACTGATTTTTCTATGCTGTTTTCTAGGCCCATTACTCATAAACCTCAAGTCACATGAGACTGGTCTCATTCTGAAGCTCCCATGTAAATGAGTTCCCAGCCTGCCTCTTGTGATTTACTTGTGTGGGAACATTAAAGCTAGTGGGGCCTTTTTTTTTAAGTGCTCTGGTATTTCCCTAATGTCCTTAGGGTATTTTGACCCTCTTGATGCTTTCTGCTCCCTACCCAGACAACTCTTCAAGTTCTTATATTTTTTACCTTCCTGTTCTTCAAGAGAGAACTTTTATTTGGAGTTCTCCATTTTTGTGACCACTTCTGGAAGTCACTTTGCTAAGACCCAAATCTTTGATAGCTAGAGATTCATTCTTTTTTGGGCAGAAAGGCAAAACTAATACAGAATTGTTAAGGTTGGAAAAGATCTCCAAGATCATTGAGTCCAGCCGTTAACCTAACACTGCCATGTTCACCACTAAACCATGTCCCTAGGTGCCACATCCACACATTTTTGAACACTTCCAGAGACGGTGACTCATCCACTTCCCTGGGCAGCCTGTTCCAATGCCTGAAAACCATTTCAATGAAGAATTTTTTCCTATTATCCAGTCTAAGCCTCCCCTGCTGCAATTTGTGGCCATTCCCTCTTGTCCTGTTGCTTGTTACCTGGCAGAAGAGACTGACCTCCGCCCAGCTACAACCTCCTTCAAGGTAGTTGTAGAGCATGATAAGGTCTCCCCTGAACCTCCTTTTCTCCAGGCTAAGGAATCCCAACATGAAACAATTGGCTAAATTACTACTTGTATTGCACTGGAATTCCTTATAATATAGTGCAGGAAGGGATTACCATGCAGGCTGTGCTTACATATTCATTTTATTTGGGGAAGGGATACTTTTAGATGAATATAAGATGATCTGAATATTATCTAAATTTCTGGATTTCTCAGGAATCTAACCACTCAATTCATAGATAACTTATGATATAGAAAAGGAGAAAGCATGCACTACATTTTCAGAAGTACAGAGAGAATGTATATTTATCTTTTGATACTTCAGTGCTCTGCTTAGCAAATCTTTGGCGTGTTCTGAAGTACTAGGCCGCATAATAGGTCTGGGATCACAAAACAGCACGTACCATGTTAGATGAAAACACTTGGCATTGAATTACTGATGTAGGTGTGTACCCCAGGAGCCCTAGGCAAGAGTCAGTTTGGTCAGCAGTTTGCTGGTAAAGCAAGAATGGAGAGTCCCTGCTGTTACCATCTCAGGTGCAGGCTGTGATATACACATGTACACAGAAGGGAAAGGCAGCATATTGATGGCATGTGAGCCATCTCCCCATCCTTTCCTTCTGCACTTGTTCAGTCTCCATCCCCACCCTGCACAGTACTCCCCCTCACCCAGCAGAGTGGAAGAGAAGAGTTACCTGGAGATAGAGGGAACCTGCAGCCTGCAGTGGTGCTTCTTTGCTGCAGGCAGAAGCACAGGCAAACCATCCTTCTCCAAAGTAGTTGTCAAGAAGTGGTTTTTGAAGAAAGGATCTCTGATTTGGTGAAACTTTCACAAGTTGCCTGCCACACAACTTGGTGTACAGATTCCAGCTGAACCACTGATGGCCTGCAGCAAGTAAGAATGCAATAAATGGAAATGAAAAGCCTTTGACTGAGTTAGTATAAATGTAGGAGTGGCTTCATATCTACTTTTTATGTGCTTGATTAAATCACAAGTGATAGCCATTTTGCCAGCTGTCTTTCATCTTGATGTCCCTGCACTTGCTACAGACGGTCGTAATCTATACCTCCCCATTCTTCAGAAATGTCTAAAGTCAGTTAACCCACACTTATCTGGCAGCTATGGCTTTTACACTAACAGTGATAGGCATAGGAGAAAAGGTGGTTCAGTGATTAGGATACACACACAAAAGTAGAGATCATGAGACCAAAATTCTTGGGATATATCAAGGTGTCTTTCCCATCTGTGACTAGAATATTCGACTCTAAGCTCCCCTTCGGAACAGGCACTGCAGGGACTTTTAAGCAGCTACATCAAGGAGGTAGTCACCCTACTGAGAAGTAATTATAATCTTATCCTGCTCATCCCTAACTGTGTTTAGGAGGCAATTAGTAGGCAAGAATATCTGATAGGACCAAGATCTGGTAGTTCATATGCCCACAGTGATGCTTTATTTGAGCATCCTGCTGAGACTTTGGCAGCAGGAAGGTCTCTGATCACCTCTGCAGTGTGGGAACTGGGACATAGACTCACCATAGACATCCTCAGTACCTGGAGATTTTACTGACAGAGGGGATGAAAGACTTTTGGGGCTGAAGGCAATATTTGAGGGGATTTGTGAAGATTTTACTAGTGTCTGGATGTTGAATACGTATTTTGGGTATAAATCTCAAAAAAATTCATGCTGAGCATAATTTTGTGCACATGAGTTCGTCATGGTGATATTATGCATGGTTTGTTCAGGTGAGAGCCACAGGGGAGCAGCAGTTGCATAATTTTATCCTGCATATTTGAGTGGGAGATTATAGTGTAATATGTACACCACTGAAATAGAAAACCACAACATTGAACAGTTATAATTTCAGGTTATATTAAACTGCCAAGGCCCCTTAAAATCTGGAGTTAGAAGTACATCAGAGTGCTCCATTTCTCAGGTGCCCACATTTGACATAAAGTGCAGCAAACCTGTCACTAATAGGAGCAGATTCAGTGGCCTAAACTAAACTCGTTCAGTCATTCCTGTGGTGATATTTCTCCCACATCAGTGATAAATACTTGATAGCATCAACCCTTACCTGGTTTAGAAAAGGGCTGTCCTAGCTGATTAGTAAGAAAGGCAAGTGCTTTAATTGAGCTGCTACATTAACTCCCCTTTCCTTGACTATCCATGGTTATTTTGGAGAAGACTGCCACTAGCTCTCAGACAGGTTATTCATCTATCTGTTCAGTGTAGTAGGACCCATTCAGATGTACCTCACAGCCCAGTCCTGCACCTGTACAAATATTATCACTTTTCAGCCTGTGGTCAAGGCAACTCAATGAGTCTGCCCAGGTTCCAGCAGCTGCCCACTGCTGCTGATGATCAGAACCATGGCTGTCCAGCCCAGGCAGACCAGCACACTTGCCAAGGGCTCTTGCAGTTTTTTTACTCCAAACAGCCGCTGTAGGAAACCTGGTCAGCCCCAGCATCTCCATTTGTCAAGATAAATGTCTATTGAAAAAAGCCTGTATGTAGACATACATGTATCTATACTAAAATAACCAAAAACTCCAATGTACTCTCTGTCAAACAGAAATCTAAAATAAGAGCAGGTAATTTTGCTTGGGAGTTTTGTGATGACTTCTTTTTGTAGTAATCTTAATTTTCAAAAAAATCCCTGTGTCTAATATTGAAAGACAGCCTACAGCATGCTATCCAGACCGCCCCCTCCTCCAGCTTCACTAAAGTGAGTATTATGTATGCAACCTCTCCTCTCTCTCACCACCTCTGACCTCTGACAGCAATATTTATTTTCGTTATTGGTTTGTCTGTTTTTCCACCTTTTTTTTGAGGGTTAAGCTCTAATACCCATACATGGTATTGGGTAGGAATGCAGATTTCCCCTGGTAAATTACTGGGAAAGGAGGATCTTAGGTTTTGTCCTCTGCGGCTTGATGTCAAGGGATTCCTATGAGCTCATACAAATGCACATCGTAAGTTAGTCCAGTTCCCAGGCAGTACTGTTTTTTTTTAAAAGAGCCACTGTTGGGTGTCATGTCACAAGAAGGGGTCAAAATCCCCTTCTTATTTACAATGTAAAGTAAAGCCAGTGAGCTGGGGATCTGCTGTGAGGAAAACAACTGTGTTGCTTTGTGTTTTGAAACTAATGCTTTTCTTACTGACTTCTGTCCGATATGCTGCTAAGCCTCGTGGGATAGAATTTGGTCACTGCATGAAGTACAGTGCAGCATGAGATTATCTGGTCAGAAATCCCACTTGCTAACATTGTTTGTCATGGGACTCATTTCATTTCCTGTTGCCTGACACTGGTGGCAGAAGAGTGAGGACTACGGTGACGCTGGCTAAAGGTCTTGCTGCGAACTCCAGTAATATTTATATGCATGTAAAGCTTTAATAATTCGATTTGCTCTGCAACTTCCCTCCAGGTATTCTGTAGGATAACTAAAATGGGGATTGGGCCAACTATCATGTAAAAATAGTCTCTTATTTCCTTTTATACCTTCTGGAGTGAAAAGATGCACCTTAAATTGCTGCTCTTGGTATCCTCATGCCACAAAGGCATGCCTATCTGAGGAGACCTGGTTGTTAAGTCTCTGTATTCAAATAGATACATCTCGGTTGTTAGCTACTATTTAGGTGTCTTAGCCTTTGCTGTGGTCCCTAATGTACAACTACTTAAAAAGCAAGAAAAGTAGCCAAACTGATATTTAAGCATGATAGATTATAGCTTATTTATCCTGTAACTTATTACCTGCAATGAGGATAAAGCTCATTTTTACTGATGGGAAGAAGTCACATTATTTGTCATTTATATATTATTAAGGAACAACCTAACAGAAAGGGATGATGTTGCATGGCTTTTTCATAGTCATGTACATGTTTAGACCACACTACACTTGTCTAAAAGAAAAAAAGTTATCATTTTCACAGACTTTTTAAAAAAAATAGAAGTTTGGGTGGTTGTGATAGAACAATAAATGATGAGCCCTGCCAGAATTCTCTTTGAAGGTTGGTGCCAGGTCAGCTGCTTGGAGGCAGGAAAGTCTCCAATGCTTTCTGGCAGTCCTGTGCATTTGAGTCATATCAGAAGCATGCACCATTAAAGTTCAAAATGCATTACTCACACCAGGCATGTAGCTCAGGCCCCATAGGCCCAGCCAAACTTAAGTCTATGTGAATGTCAAATTTAACATATTCATAACCAGAATTTTCTTCCTCTCGCTTTTTCTTTTGTACACTCAGCAGAGAGGACCTGTTAAGGCAGAATTTCTTATCACCTGAGTTTCATGATTTAATTTAAGAACTTTCAGTTCAGCCAGCTTGGTGTTGCGTCAGACCTTTATCTTTGCTCATCTCCCCTGCACTGGAGCTGCACCAGCTTTCCACTCTGGGCTCCATGGTGCACTAAGTCCTCCTCAGAGTGGTACAATTTTTTTCTGAGGATTTGGTTTGTTGATATGTCTTCACATTGTAAGCTGACTGCAGCCACGATGTTGTTACCTCACTGCCATGTGTCTGTCCTCTGATCCAGGCTGACTCTTCCCTCCCAGAAGAGAAAACTACCATCAACTGGGATCAGGAACAATACAATCTTTAATGTGCAGAACTTTGTGGTTATTTTCCACATCTGCATGTGCCAAGTAGATGACACAGCATTTCCAGCTTTAGCCTACTTTCCAAGGTACCTGTGATTTCATTTTGCAGTGCAATGAGGTTTCTGCTTCCTTTTTTTCCCACCATCATGCTGGGTCTAGGTGCATCTTGGTTTGCTCCCACCAGTGAGCCAGCTCCCATGACAGTCATGTTCCTCTGCTCCCCAAGGCTTTGGAGAAGGTGAGGGTCACAAACACAGCTTGCTGAAAATTTCTAGCCCCTAAGGCTCCTCCTTTATGCTTACCTTCTTTGTCTCACAGATGGATTTATCTGTAGAAATACAGAAGTCGGGCCATGCTTTTCAAAGGGACAGCCTTCCAAATTTCACAGTATTCTGAGTTAATAGCACTTCCTATTTGTAAACAACTTCAAATTAAACTGTCGACAAAGTCCAGCAGCAAACAGCAGTTATTGGATAAGTTTTACCTCTTTTCTTCTTGTCTGCAGTGAAGTCTCAGCCTGTAATAATAACATCTACATTACAGCTGCCAGAGCTGTGTTTGTGCCTAACCTTTTATCAACATGCTCTTTCTGTTATGTTTCAGGGTGTAATTAAATATTTTCAGTTTCAGGGAAAGTCTAGCTAGATCACATTTTTTGTAACTTATTTTTCCCCAGTCAAAAAGCCATAAACTATTTCAAAATATTTGATAATGCATAAAAGATTGACTAAATCTTTATTTTAATTCTGAAATTATGAAAATATCATCAGCAGATAAAATTAATCCAGAAAAGCCTATAATAAATGGAAAATAATCACAGGACATCACAGAGGTCATTAAAAGGAGGAAATGGTAATTTTCTAGGCATGTGTAGCCAGAAAATGTTTAATCTATGAACTTTCTTGTTTTGAGCCGGATGAAGCAGAGGCAAGTAGACACAAGAAAAAATACAAATGAGTTCTTTATTCTGAAGCTGACTTAGAACACTCTAAAGATAACATCAAGGATTGGAAATCCCCTGGATATGTTTTGTATTTTTTTCCAGTGAATCTCAGGATAGCAAGGGTAAGTGGATGACCACATCTGGTGTAGATTGCATTTTGGTATTCCGCTTTTGCGGGGCTGACACAGAAGTTGGAATTCATTTGTGTTCTCTTTCCCTTCCTTGACTAAAAGCAGTGTCCAGATAACTAGTCCAGATGTAGATGTTTACACTGCAAAGGTGACATGTTTGATGAGATGAATGCCACAACCTATTTCTAAGGTGATGATTCCTCTTGGAGAAAGTTAGAAAATCAGGGCAATATGCAGATTGCCTGTCTCTGCATAGCTTCCTGACTAATCAGTTTGATACTGGGCAAACCACAGAGACACACAAAACTTATGGTCACTAGTAATTCCTGAAATCAATGGGTGTTAGGCATTTAAATGCTTTTCATATCTGGATAATTAACCTCTCACTTCTTCCACTTATATGTTTGTTCTGTATAAAATTGGAGAAATAGCACTCACCTAGCTCTCCTCAGTAGTTATGAGATTAAATTAGGGTAAATAACAATAATTATTTCTATCTGCATTGAGGATGTACTCACTTGGCATTATCAAGATAACCTTGGGATCAACTGAGTCTCACTCTTAGACTCCCTTTTCATTTTTCTGAAGTCATTTTGTCTTGTTTCCTTTCAGGTACCCCATGGGATATAGAGGAATCAAAATGAAACTTGACCAAAGGGAGCCTTTAGAACCAGATGTATGTCTCTGCACTGAACAACAACGAAATACTAATGAATTACCATTCACTATCATTGCTTCATTACCATTTTCTTGGTTATTTTAACAGTGTTCTAGAAATGTGTTGGAATCCTCAAAAAATTCCCAGTTCAGGCTCAACATGTTCTCAGTGTAGAAAATTAGAACAAATTGAGATATATCAGGGTAGGGCTGTTTGGAATAAGTGTTGATGGCAAGACACTTGATGTTGTTGCCAAAAACAATGTATCCTCCACTTGCATTAATACTACATTCAAGAAAATAGGGTTTTCCTTTGTAGTCAATGGAATTGCATCAAAGATCTACCTGGCTCCATCATCAGTTTCTTTTTCTGACAAAGCAAAAGATCTGAATTTTTTTTTAAAAAACAAGAAAAAGTACTAAGTCACAATTTCCTGTACACCACTGGCTGCTGCATGGTGTGTTCATCTTCTTCGAATAATAATACACTTGATATGTACCAGGGAATTTGTATCCAGCTTACACAATGATTAATGTTATAAATTGGGGCAAATAGATGACCCACTTGTTTACTTTAAGGTTTTCAAGGTTATCAAGGGAGATGAGAATAAACTACTGTGGCATGAACAAGGAAGTGAAGTGAGAAGTTCATTTAGCTGGCTTTTATCTATTTATGTATTGTCTTGTTGACATAATCAAGGGGTTAACATACTATTTGTAGTGGAAAAACATTCATAATAAAGATAAATTGTGATCTCAGTGAGACCTGAGAAGAACCAGTAAAAAGTTATAAAATTACTAAATTCTAAGTATGTGAAAAAAAATCTCAGCAATGAAAAATACAGGAGCAAGAAACACCTTTTCTGCTAGTTTGTTTAGACACCCCTGAACTGCATCATTCCTTTTAAGTCTGTAAATTGTGAACCCATAGTGAGCTATTTGCTCACCATTCCCCTTATTCTGTTTGTTGCTCTCAGGATGCAACATCACACTTCATATTTGCCTGTATTAAAGTGTATTTGTTTTGGTGTTTTGCTCTGTCTGACTCCTCTCCCTCCTCCATATTTAGTTTTTCCAGTTTCTTGTCATGTTTGGTTTTTATCAGCAGTGACTTAATATTTTCTTCCTGGCTACAGATGAAAATGTAGAATGAGATCAAATCTGGCACTGATCTCTGCAGAAAATAACAAAGGAAGTCATGTGCTCAAGATTTCTTATTGGCAATGTATTAGTAAATACGCCTGGGCGTCAGTTCTCACTTTAATGGGCATGGGTTTTTTGCCAACAAGAGTTGCTAGATTCTTCTGTCCAAACATTCTACAATACCAAAAAAATACTTCACAGTAGTCTATGTAGTTGCTTTTGTCAACCAGGCTAGTAATTGACATCAGCAAAGCATTGAATCAGGTTTATTAAAGAAACTTTGTTTTCTAATAATTAACATAGAATTACACCGGTTATTTTCCTTCTTCTTCAAGCAACTGTTGTAGGATTTGTGGGTGTACATTGCATTCAGGAAGAAGTGATGTTACTTACTTGTATCTCATAAGAACAATGATTTCCTTTACATTATTATTTAAGGGAAATGTTAGATGCAAAACCAAGATGTTTGCTGAACATTTTCTCCCTCTATGCTTAGAATTTTATTATCTCCAGAGGACATAGTTATTACCACTGAGATTACTTAGATGATTAAAAAATCTTTATTGCCTTTAATTTTGTTAGCTTCTGATTTTCCCTCCATGTGAGTGCAACTCAGACTTTGGAAGATAAACAAAATGTTCCTAAAGTCATCCTTGTATCAATGTTCATGTTCTGTTTTTATAAAGTAGAATTCTTTTGAAAAGGTCTAACCACTTTACACAGTCCATCAACCTTCAGTTCTGAACTGTAAAAAATTTTTACTTCAGACAAAAATTGACTTAGGGAGATAACCTGCAGTATAAAGGCTCTCCAGTGTCATTGACCTTTAGTAGCCCCTGTGTACCCGTCTAATCTGCAAGAAAAATAAGCAAAGTCAAACCCTTGAAAAAGTTTCATGCTAGGAACATTTTTTACCTACTCTCTGCTCAAACCTGTAAACCACCCTATATTCCAGCATCTGATGATAGACTTCAACGAGTTTCAGTCCCTGTGTGTGGGAGAGATGTGTTCTTGCTGTAAACAAGTCAGATGTCAAAAGAACAAATGAATGACACACAGGATGCTGTGTTAGAGTTTGACCATCAAGTTTTGGCATTATGTGGCAATGCAAAAAGTTCCTACTCCTACATGTCTACACCATCCACTCAGCTCTGCTGCTATACTCTGGCTACTGAGCTGCTCCAGCACAGCTGAGGAAAGGTCCTTTTTGTCCCTCAGTCTGGAAAATGTGATGTTCTTTATTTTTAATTCTACACAATTGCTGTATTATTTAAATCTATGCAATTGCAGGGCTAGGCAAAACTGCTAACACAATAATAAATAAGAGGAAACAGTGTGATATTGGTTTTCTCCATCAGGTCACTGAAAATTTTCAAGAGAATAGCAATAATTTTTAAAAAATGTAATTCATAAATTTGTGCTAAGATTTTACACAAGCACACAAGCCAAAGAACATAGGAATATATTTGCTATCGGAATAAAAAGTTCCATGTAAGTGAGAATTAAATAGCTCTTGGATTAGCTTCTATTCGGGGGAGGAAAGTTTATAAAGAAACAAGATATTTTTACTTTTCTGACTAAAAGAAATGAAAAATGTCTAATTTACAGTAGACCAACAAACATCAGCCTCTGTGCTATGGAGTGTTCCATGGTGACTAGAAGTCAGCATAACCACACCAGCACATGTCTGTGCTTGCTGACTCCTGGGGCAGATTGCTGTGTCTCCCAAGCTTCTTTGTAAGCCAGCTCAGCACAGATTCAGGCTGTGTTCAGATGTCGTGTGTCCCATCAGCAGTCCTTGCCTGGCACAATACCACAAACTAGCTTGGAAGGGGGAAGGGAACAGAACCAAGCTTGCCAGTGATAAGTGATGGTATAGCGTGCCAAAACTTGAGGAAAGGAGCACTAATGGGACTTCTCAATATGCTTCAGGAGGTATTGGCTACAATGTACCACACCCGAAATGTTTGTACACCAGTGTCCAGCACAAGAAACAAAGAAGAGGAGCTCAAAGCTTTGGCTCAGTCTCAGAGATTTGACATCATTGGCATAAGTGAAACCTGGTGGGATGAGACCTGTGACTGGAGTGTCCTGTTGGATGGTTACAAGGATAGACATGGTTAGGAGGGATAGGCAGGGCGGAAGAGGTGATAAGGCGGCGCTCTATGTATCAGGAGGGTTAGAACATATAGAGCTCATAGTTGGCAATGCCACAGTTGAGAGCCTCTGGATAAGAATCAAGGGGCAGACAAATAATGCAGATGTCATCATAGGAGTCTACTATAGACTTCCCGGCCAGGACAATGATGCCAACAACTTATTCTTTGAGAAACTAAGAGATATTTTCAAGTCAACTGCCCTTGTCCTTATGGGGCACTTTAACTTGCCAGCAATTAACTGGGAGCATCGCACATCTGGTACAACCTGGGTGAAAAGATTCCTCAAAAGCCTGGATGACAACTTTATGGAACAAGTCCTAAGGGAGACGACTCAGAAAGATGCTCTCCTTGTTCTGCTGCTTGTCAACAAAGATCTCATGAGCAAAGTGGAGATTGGCGGCTGTCTTGGCCACAGTGCCACAAAGTGATCGAGTTTAAAATCTCTGTTGATAGGAGGAAAAGTGCCAGCAAAACCTCAACTCTGGACATGAGGAGAGCAGACTTCAGGCTCCTCAGGGAATTAGTAAGCAAGTTCCCCTGGGAAAATGCTTTTGCAGGTGGTGGGGTCCATCAATGCTGATCACCTTTCAAACATCATCTCCTAAGGGCACAGCAGCAGGCAATTCCCAAACGTCAGAAGTCAAGCAGGTGAGGCAGAAGGCCATATTGGCTGAACAGTAATCTTCTCTTGGAAATAAGGCAAAAAAAGGAAAGGTGTATGCCCAGTAGAAACAAGGTCAAGTGACATGGGAGGAATTCAGAGATGCTGCTTGCTGCTGTAGCCAAAGCTCAACTGGAGTTGAAGCAGGCCAGAAATGTGGGGGACAATAAAAAGAGTTTTTTAAAATACATTAATAGCAATAGGCAGTATAGAAATATCATTGGCCTGGTACAGGATGAGGATGGTCACCTCACAAACAGAGACAGAGACAAGGCACAGGTGTTTAACACTTTCTTTGCCTTTGTCTTCAAACACAGATGAGGGATCAAGGGGGTCTCAGTGCCCTGAGCTGGAGGACTATGACTGGGAGAATGATCAACTCCCAGTGGACCCTGAAACTGTGCAGGATCTTCTGCTCTAGCTGGATACCTACAAATCTATGGGGCCTGATGGGATTCTTCCCAGAATCCTCAAAGAACTAGCTGATGTCATCACAAAACCTCTCAATGATTTTTAAGCAGTCTTGGAAATCTGGAGAGGTCACTGACTGGAAACTGGTAAACACTGTCTCAGTTTTCAAGAGGGGCAAGAAGGAGGACCCTGGAAACTACAGGCCTGTCAGTCTCACTTTCAGTGCCTGGTAAAGTTATGGAGAAGACTATTCCAGGAAGTACTGAAAAACACCTGAAAGACAACACAGTCATTGGTCACAGCCAACACAGCTTCATGAGAGAAAAGTCCTGTTTATCCACCTAGCTGATCAAGGGAAGCCAGTTGATGTAATATTTTTGGATTTCAGTAAAGCTTTCAATACTGTCTCTCACAGGATCCTTCTGGACAAAATGTCCAGCACACAGCTGGATAAACAGATCATGTGGTGGGTGAGCAATTGGCTGAGGGTCAAGCACAGAGGGTAATAGTGAATGGGATGACATTAGACTGGGAACCTGTCACTAGTGGGGTTCCACGGGGCTCCATTTCAGGCCCTGTGCTCTTCATCATCTTCATAAACAACTTGGTCGCAGGACTAGAAGGAATACTAAGCAAGTTTGCAGATGATGCAAAACTGGGAGGAGCTGTTGATTCCCTCAAAGGCAGGGAGACCCTGCAGAGAGACCTCGACTGGGCAATCACTAACCATATGACTTTTAACAAGGGAAAATTATGCACTTGGGATGGGACAACCCTGGATATACATACAGACTGGGGAATGAGACGTTGGAAAGCAGTACCATGGAAAGGAACCTGGGAGTCCTGGTAGATGGCAAGTTAAATGTGAGTCAGCAGTGCCCTGGCAGTCAGGAGGGTCAACTGTGTCCTGGGAAGCATCAGGCAAAGCATCACCAACTGGTCAAAGGAAGTGATTGTCCTGCTCTGCTCTGCACTGGTGCAGCCTTACCTTGAACATTGTGTGCAGTTTTGGGCACCACGATATAAGATACTCAGCTATTAGAGAGTGTCCAAAAGAGGGTAATGAAGGGCCTTGAGGGGAAGCTGTATGAGGAGCGGCTGAAGTCCCTTGGTCTGTTCAGCCTGGAGAAGACTGAGGGGAGACCTTATTGCAGCATACAACTTCCTCATGAGGGGAAGAGGAGGGGCAGGCACTGCTCTCTTCTGTGTGGTGACCAGTGACAGGACCCGAAAGAATGGCCTGAAGTTGTGTCAGGGGAAGTTTAGGTTGGATATTAGAAAAAGGTTCTTCACCTAGAGGGTAGCTGGGGACTGGAACAGGCTCCCAGCAACAAGCTTGATCATAGCACCAAGCCTGACAGAGTTCAAGAAGCATTTGGATGATACTCTCAGGCACATGATGTGACTCTGGGGGATGGTCCTGTGTAGGGTTTAGAGTTGGACTCAATGATTCTTGTCCATCTCTTCCAACTCAGCATGTTCTGAGATTCTGTGATTCTGTGAATATTACTGAAAGGCTGGATAAAAGGACAGGGTATATTTGCACTGTACCTTGCTTTGTTCCATAATAAACTTAAGTTACTTAACCAAAAGAACTCAGTGACAGGAAAAGGAAGTCTTGCTTACAACATTATTTATCTTGTCACCAGAACTAAGTCTATCACATAAAGATAATAACTACAATTAAAAACCCATCTTTTCACTGAATAACAATGAGAAACAGGAAAAGATAAGTCACACCACACTCAGAAACTTCTCTTGCAAGTGATTTTTTCCCAACCTTCAAATCATTTTTGCCCTCCTATTTCTAGCTTAATCAAAGACCATGTGAAAATCTTAATAAAAAAAATTCACCTTTAAATACTCACGCAGACTGGACAAGTCTGCCTCTATGCTCACCGGCAGTGCAGTGCATGGACTCATCTCAGCCAAGGGCCTCCCCTTGTCCCATCTCCTCTGCCCCTCCAGGCATGAAGCGGTGGGCAGGGTGCTGTACCACCAGACCACACCACAGCTTCTCTACTACTTCTGCTTGAATCCTCTCCAGAGGAATATTAGTACAAAAGCATATTCAAATTCATTTGATCAATACCCACTTGAGTGTAATGAGGGATTATTTCAACAGATGTTCACTACTTTTCCCCTGGGTATTAAGTACACATACTCCACCCCACCTCTTGTCAGTGAGACACAGGGGAAACTAGCCATAGTAACAGCTTATCTGCACAGATTTCATGTGGTTTGTCATCACAATACAGGGTTTGGTAGACTGTGAAGTTATTTTGCTAAACTAAGTGGTTTATTCTGACTTCAGTTACACAATTTTTTTTTGTTCAAAGTCTAGGATTTATACATATGTGTGTTTTAGAAACAATTTTGACCAACTTTTAGATGATATCTCTCCTCTCTAAAACCTCACTACTGTAAAATCCGTTGGAAAAAAAAAAAAGTTGGAAGTATATAATGATTCATGCAATCTCTTCCTTTCCCATGTGAAAGTAGTTCTAGTTCCTCAGACACTTTAGCTAGGTGTTTTTCACAAATGTCTATATACCTTAGGTGGAAACGTTCATACATAAGTCTCAGTTATTCTTTATTTCAGTTCATGATGAGTTGTTTTAAACATAGCTCTTATCTCCAGCTACATCTCTCCAAGCAACAGGAAAATATTGTCATATTTTTTCAAAACGTCACAGGTACTTTCATACATTTCAAAATTAATTGTGGCCAGAAGATGTTAGATGGGAAGCAGGCCTTTAGCTGGAGCAGCACATCCTGCACACTCATCTCATGTCCGCAAATGATGCCTTCAGTTCCCACAGCTCCACCATCTTCCAGGGGCTGGGGGATCTCCACAGCTTTGCTGCATGTTTTGGTCTCCCATCTGCTCAGGTGTCCCCATGTCTCCATGTCCATGCTTTCCAGTGGCAGAGGCTGGGTGCTGCCTGCCCATGTCAGGACAGGGCTGGGTGTGACCAGACTGCCAGCCCAGGCATCAGGGCAGTGCCTGTGGTCAGCACAGCTGCTGTCGTGCAGTGAGAGTGCTGTCACACTGACAGCTAAAAAGAGTTTCCTTGTGGGCAGATTCTTCTTCCCAGTTCCTCTACTAGCCATTTTTTGCCTCCCCCTTGCTTGTCACAGCCTCCTCCTGCCTGCCTGCTGCATTTCACCTTCCCCTCTGCAAACATGCACGTTGCTCCGTGACCATGCACCATCCCAGTCTGCTTCAAATGCCTGGCTTTCCAGCATACAATTAATGCCAGCCTACCCCAGCCGCTCTGGGGACCCCACAGCACTTCACGGTGGTTGCCCATCTCTGCTACCTCTCAGTGCTTCTCTCCCTCCTTAAGGTGTGGCATCAAGAGTGGAGAAGTGTTTGCTTTTGTTCTAGGAGGTTATTTGAGGCTGTCTGCTGCATAATTAAGAAATATTTCCACCAAGTGATTAGCAGCCTACCCAGTTGGGAGTATCTTTTATTCACCCTGTGCTTGGGAGCACACCCAGGCTTTTGCTTTGTGCTGAGCTATTTGCACTTTTTCCCTGAAGTTCTTTTCAGTGGAAAAGGCTGAAGATGTACTCATCTTCTGGGAAGGTCCCAGGAACAGTTGGCCCCAGGTGAGCTGCATCCATCCCCTGCCCCCACATGGGACAGAGAGAAGGGGCTCCACCTGAGCTGGGTAAGGCAGGGCTGGCCCTTGCACTGTCTGGCTGCAGTGTCAGACTGTCTGTGTTTCAGAGAATATGATTTGAGTGTGCAATTTCACCTTGCCTCTTGCTAGCCAGAACCACCACACTGCAGCCTCGCTGGCACAAGATGAGGTTTTCCTTGTAAAAAAAGCATGGGACAATACTACCTCAATGGGCAATGAAAAAAAATTTCTAGACTCCCAAGAGAAACAATCTAGTCATCTGTAATCCTCTACAGACATGTATACCTACGTCTTCTGAGGCATCATCTTCCCAGAGGCATTCAGGTGCTCTCTCTCCCTCTTCACTTAGACCGACAGGCAGTGTGCTTGCACATGCCCCATGGAGCCAGCAGCCCACACGTGTCCTTCGAGAGTTGCTGTGCTCTACTTATGGGATCAAGGCTAAAAATGGCACAAGAGCTTGGGAGAATTATTCTCTGAAGAACCACTTCCTGCCGTTTAACTATGCTTTTATTTTTGCCCTTTTTTTTTTTTCTTTTTTGGCTTAAGAAGTAACATAGCCACTATTTGTAAATGTTTCCTCCCTCTTCAATAATTTTCTCCGTCTTTCCAGTGACTGTTGAAGGCAGAGGAAAACACCACAGGCTTCAGTAGCAGTCATGCATTATAGAGTTCCACAAAATATTCAAATATCACAGCAAGGAGCAAGATATAGCAATGTGGACTACAGCTTACTCTTCAGAGCTTTGTCAGAGATTTGACTCGTGTTTCTTTCTAAAAGCAGAAAAGCTGCACTTTATATGAATCATATAAACAACCCATACTTGCCTGAGCACTTTATTTATGGGACTGCATTGTAGTCAGCTTGAAGGAGGCAGTCAGTCAGTGACAGTTTTCCCAGTCAGAGATGTCACTTGGAGGTTCTCAGATTCAAACCCATCACTCTGAGGGCTGGGTTACCAGCACAGCAGAGGAAGGCATGTTTACCCAAGCATTCTCATTCATTGATTAGAATTGCAAAAGGAGAAGATCAGAGAGGAACCTCTTTTCTTCTTAAAGTTCATGCAAATTTCAGTGTTGAGACTGAAAGTTACCCAAACAGCTATTAATACTGCTACCGTACTCACAAGCCAGGCAAGATGCTGCCTGTCAAGACACCTCAGTTCTTCCATAAAAATCCTAGAAAATCCCACTGCCACACACTACTTCTCTACCTGCATTTTTTACAACTTGACATCCTTTTCTGAGGAAGGTGTCATCTTCACCGTCTCAGAGAAAACCATACAGAATTGGCATGGCTTTACTTGCAGTTTGAAGCCTTCCATTGCCATCCCTTAAATGCTTTCAATGCTTCAATTTTTGGGTTGTTTTTTTTAATAGCATTCCTAGTAACACTGCTCTGCATAACATTTTCATACACTAGATCAGGTGTTTGAGATATTCTGTATAAATGTATATTATATATACATACCTAATCCTATCTCAGTGCTGGTGCAGCATCATCTCTTGAAGGTACAATGTTTCTGTAAGCAAAGGTGACAGACAGAGCAAGGCTCATAGCTGACAAGCTCTAAAGAGAGGCTCGTAATCACAACTCACTTTCTATTTGGCATCACAATGGGCAGTTTCATCAAGGACTGACTAAACAGGAATGCAAGATTAGCTTTAAGATCTGCTAAGAAATCCATCATTTCCCCATTTTAGAAGGCTGAAACCATGTGTTTTCTCCAAATTTACGTGAGTCCTGGTCCTGTTATTAGAAACAACAAACAGAACTCAGAAGAATTACCAGCAATTGAGAGAAATGGAGAAAAAGTTAATAAATAAATCATCACTCAGTATAAGAAAAGTCTCTAGAGTATGCTTGTGTAACTCTTTATTTGCATACTTTCAAATTTATACTAATTTCTATTGGCATGACTAATAAAAAAATGTTTAAAAGGGTTTTGCACAATTTTAATTAAATTTTGTTAATTGGTAGTTACCACTTTCACATGATATACCCTGGAGAAAGAGCCTTCCTTTTACTAAAAGACTAAGATGAAGGTAAAATATTGATTAAACCACTTCAGCCTCATATAAATCTCATCTCAGACACTTTCAGCTGACCACAGTAGTTTTATTTTTAATATTGTGGCTAATAATCTAAATTCAAATCTCACTGCTGGAACAGGGGAAAAGTGTAGAAAGAACATTATCCTTTTCAGCTGAGAATTTGCAAGATGATTGTCATAGTCAATGTCCTAGTTAGAATAGCTGGGACCAGTTCATCACTGGATGGGTGTAACCCAAAACTGTGTATTCTATAGCCTTCCATGCCATTTCCCAGAAACTGTTATCAATAGACCATTTACACCCTCTGCCCAGAGCAGCCTGACTCCTCAGGCTACAAACTAGGTGCTAAGAGGCTGTGAGATAGGAGGGTGTTTTTGTCCTCTCGCCCATTGGGGAACCCCTCCCCCCCCCCGCCCTGAGGGAAGTACTGGGCATTCCTGCCTGAACTGGAGAATATATAATCTTGGAGTCTTGGAACTTTTTTAACCACTCGTGGGATCCAGAGGAAGACTGCAGACCACTGCTCTCAACCAGACTGCAGACGACCACTCTCGACTGGACTGCAACCATCACTTTTCAACCAGACTGCAACCATCACTCTCGACCAGACTGCAATCACCACTCTTGACCAGACTGCAACAGCATTCTCACCAGCAGGTTTTCCCCTCTCCTTTTCCTTTGGACTCAGGGAGCCCAACAAACACCACTCTGTTCATGCCCCAGGGTGCTGGGTTATACATTTGGGTTTTGTGGGTTAAAATCAATTGTTTGTCTGTATAATTGCACTTATTGTATTATTTTATTAAATTGTTATTCTGACTTATAAACTCTCTTTTGAGTTGGGTTCATTTCCCCTGCCAGTTTACCTTTGAACCAGCACAGTCAACAAGATACACCAATCCCTCCTTGTGGGTAGGTTATTTCAGTAGCTACTGCCTGACCTGTCTGCCATTCTCCATCACTCTTTCTTCTTAACTGCAGCAGTGCATATCAGAATCCCCACGAGTGACAGTAACCAGGAAGTCAGCCTTGCTGGGCAGAAAAATTTTTGGTGCCACAGTATTCTTCCAGAAAACCCCAGTGGTTAACCCAGGGCTTTATTGAGTGCTTACATTTCACTGTTTTATGTAAAGAAATAGGAATCTATTTAAAAGATTTTATCAGACACAGATACAGAAGCAAAGCTTTCCTATCACTGGGCACTCATTATAATGCTTGGCAATTGGGACACAGCATTGCTTCAGCTCAGGCAGAACTGCCTTTAACTTTGGCTCCTCTCTTAAGATGAACCCAAAAATTTCACATTTTAAATGTGCAAAAACCTGTTAAAGTCTTTCTATTAAAAACATAATAATAATTACTCTTCTTTTTCTAATCTATGTAGAAATTAAAAAGCTGGTTTACAAGGAAAAAAAAATCCTTAAAGCAGGTAATTTAGTTGCCTGGCCGGAAATGCTTTTTAAAAGAATTTGATTTCTAAATGGTAATAGAAACAAACCAATGTTTAATACACAATGTTTCTTTCTCTATGAGTGTTATACTTCCTTTATGGAATGGATCAATGTTTTCAAATATGGCAGACTAAAGCTAAGTATGTATATCCATGCATACGTCACCTCTGAAAATGCAAAATTAGCATTTATTTCCCTCAAAGAAGATGACTGCACTTATGTAAAAGAGTAAAAATGGATGTTACAGGGCATAGAAATCCTCATTGGCTAAGACATTGGCACCTCTGCTTTCACACACACACACAGAGTAGATATGAGGAGCCGGAGAAGCACTTAAAAGAGAGGAAAGTATTTTCTGTTAGTTCTTGACAAATGAAATGGCAGATGAGAAAAGTTTCAGAGGATGGTAGATGGCAGCACTTTGCTGCAGTCAAGTAGCATACTGGAGGTTTTATCCTCACTCTGTTGTCCAGGGACACTGTGTTACTATTATGCCTGGAGTGCATTAGAGTTGAACGGGACTGTTGTAATTTATGACCTGCTCTGGGAGGCATGACCTGGCAGTCACCACCTGACAGTCACCACCTGACAGTCACCACCTGACAGTCACCTCCTCTGCCCTGGGGTGCTGTGCCCCTTGTTGTGCTTGTGATTGGCTCAAAGCAGTGTGGACATACTGCCAAGCCACTGGGAACTATTGAAATAACTCACCTGTAGGCAGCTCACCTATACAGTAGGCACACAATTTCCTTTTCATCAGTCTTAACTTTCTACCTGCCTGATTGACTGAAATCATTGCATCATTTCAAGTTTTGTTGCAGATATTTTATGTTCTTACTAAGTACGGACAACATAACTGGATTAAAGTTTTACTTTCCAGGTTGCAGTGGCCAGAGATCTCTTGCTACTGACTTCCACTGTAAGCCTAACTGACCACAGCAACAATTTTGCTGTTGACAGAATTATTTTGTTTCATTTCTCCAAGAACAAAAGCTTGCTGCGAATCTCTAAGCGTGAGTCATTAGTATGCTCTTGAGAAGTTTTTGGAAGCACTCCTAAGCTATTTTAACCTTGATTTGGCATGAGGTGAGACAAGCCATGGTCAATTTTGGGGAAGAAGTGTTCCAACAGCAATGCAGACATAGCCAGTGAAATAATACTGCATTCCCAGATTTCACAGGAGCTAGTATGGATGCACCAACTACATCCACATTGCAGGCCTTTCCCTTCTTTGCCTCAGTGTCCACTTGAGGTCTGGTCTCAAATAATACCCAGTGAACAAATTGCTTTGGCAGCTTTGACAAGACCCCTCCATCACACTAATGAACTCCATAATGTCTTTATCAGATGTATCCCGTGGGTCTTCAAGGCTGCTCAGACAAGTGGCCTTACCCACAGCTGCCTTTTCTGTCATTGTAGCATACAAAACTGAGGAATGCAGAGCAAAGAAACAGCCAGATCTACAGAGCTTCTGTACATGAGTCTGGCCTGATGTTTTATGACTAGGGCTGTGAATCTAGGACTAGAGATAGCAAAAGATGCAAGCCAGTCACCCCTTGATACATGGCAGATTGGTAAAGCTGACACTGATCAACATGGGATTACTGAGATAAAATAGAAAAAATTTTTTTGTTTACTTATGTCCACAGAAGTGCAATAGAAAAACATGGACAACCATCTTTGACTTAGGATTCGGGACACAAGTCTAGCTTTAGCACTGTAGAGCCATGATTAAAAAGTATTCTTGGTCACTGTCTGCTAAAGCATACAGACAGGGGATCCTATGAGAGACAAAAAAGGCACCTCTTAGCTATCAGCTAATCAATGGGGCCTCTCTAACAGATGCCATGTCCAACAGCTCCCTTGCTCTGTTGGCAATGATGGATGAACACCCCATCAACTCAGGACCATCACCAGCAAGTAATGGTCAACCAGCGGCTGCAGGGAACCTTCCCATTGGCCTGGACCATGCTTCCTACAAGCTCCACAGCTAGCTCCTGTTGGCATGACGCTTGGAGCTCCGGCTCTGTGTGCCATGACTTTGCCAAGCTTTCATAAGAGCCTAGGGTTGGCAGATTAGCATTTCTGCACACCCACTCAGAGGCATTGAAGAAAGTCCAGATGTGCCCAGGCTGTTCCTATGGCAGTAGAAATGCCAGAAGCCCTTTCCAGTGCACCCAAGGGCAGGCCCTTCAAAATTAATAATTGAAAGAACGCTCAAAGCCAAGTAGACACACTAGGTATTTCTTTTCCGTGATTTCTAGTGGGAGGAGAGACTGAGGAGGAGGTAAAAATGAGGGAGAAGCAGCAGAGGGAACATCAAGGTCAGAGAAAGGAGGAAGAGATGCTCCATGTGGGAGCCCACGCGGCTGGCCAGCAGCCCATGAGGGACCCACACTGGAGCAGATGAATATTCCTGAAGGACTTCAGATTGTAGAAAGCCCATATCAAAGCAGATTTTTCCTAACAGCAACTGCAGTTCATGGGCAATTCACAGTGGAGCAGAGAAAGTGTGAGGAGGAAGGATTGGCAGAGAGAAATCACTATATACTCACCATATCCGCCCATGCCACCCTGTACCACTTGGAGCGGGTAGAAGAGTCTGGATTGAAGGAATTGGGTTGAACCTGGAAAAGTGGGGAGGAAGAGTGTTGCTTTAATATTCTTCTTTTCCCAAATCTATTTTAATTGGCAATAAATTACACCGATTTCCCCCAAGGAGCCTGTGTTGCCCATAACAGCAATTGGCAAGCAATGTTTCTGTCTTTATCCTGGCCTATGATCTTTCTCATCCTCTTTTCTCCCTGTGTCCTACAGCAGAAGGAGGGCAGGGAGGAGGGAGTGAGCAGCTGGGTGGGCATTTGGCTGTTAGCCAAGATTAACCACCATAGCTTTCTTTTGGCATCCAAGGACTTCTCCTTTGTGGGAAGCAGCAGAGGTGTCCTACTTTTGCCTTACCCTTCCTCTGCCACCCAGAAGTATGGCTGGCACAGCCATCGACTGACCAGTGCTCCATATCTGGGACTTCTAGCGGCATCTCGGACTGAGTCAGGGGTGTCTCCCCAAGGTCCTGACAGGAAATATCATCCTTGGCCTCTGTTAGAATTAGGCTCTGTCTAGTGCTAGAGGACAGCTCAGGACCTACATGTTCAGGATCCATGCTGACCAAGCTGTCTTGCTCAAGCTGGTTTTGTGAAGAGCTATGACAAAACTCTGCATGGCACTGCACCCTACATTCCTCCTTGTCTGGGGTAGTAGCCCAACCACTAATACACAGAATAACCAAGATTGCTAACATAGCCAATAATCTTATCAGGGTGGGTTGTCCTACCTCTTTGGCCTGTCCACATAAATTTGACCATAAAAAGGCTAATTGAACTTATAAAAATAATACTGCATCTATAATACAGATTATAGCAGAAAAATGAGGTATGCGCAGCCTTTTGTTACTGAATACAGCCATCTAGTGGTTAATTTTTGTTTAGTTTTCAAAAGAGAACTGCTGACAAGAGACCAAGAGAACAAGGGTGCACAAGTAAGAAAATTTCCTTCCTCCTTGTACATCACGTAGAATTACCCTTGAGGTCTTGGCCCTCTTGGCTACTTGGCCATCTCAACTTCTTGTTACTTGTAGGTTTTCTAAAAAGGAGCCATAGTAAGGTCTGAGCACTGAGCACTCAGCGCTATTAGATGGGGTAATACCTGACAGAAATGGCAACAGTTCTATTGCTCCTTGCATTAATTCAGTGTTTATGTGATTACATATCTATAAAAATCCCATACCTTAAACAAACACTTAACATCTTGGTGTACTTTTTATCCTTTCCTTTTACACATAACCAGGACGTTTCCTAAATAAAATATTTTGTTACTTATTTTCTGAAAAAAATCCCAGGCTATTTTAGCATTTCCATTACCATTTCAGAGGAATGCTGATTCAGGAGTCTTAAAGAAATGCATGAAAACAGAAATAAAAAAGAACACAAGTATGTAACAGTTTTATTTCATATCACTTGCTTCACACATCCTAAACAGGCTGTGTGGGAATACTTACAATGTAGATAATAGTCAAATAATGAAATAATAAAAAGAAATTGTAGTAGAAACTGCAGAAATGTCTAACAGTAATCTAATTCATATCACCAGCTGAATACTAGAAAAGCTTGCTGGTAGGTCTGAGTAGAAGCTTCTAATTCCTGTTAAATTACTATCACAAGGTAATAAAATTCAACTATTTTTCTACAACTTATCACTTCCCCTTTCAAGAGGATGTCAGCTGGTCCCTGATGTGGGACAGGTACCAACCACACACACCAATCACTCTCCCCTGCACTCAGGAAACATTCATCCATGCATCACGCAGAGGATGGAAACATGGGAAACAGGTTTATTGCAGCAAAAGAAAAGAAAAGGAGGTTTTGATCACTTAGGCCTATCCATAGGTCCCCCAGTTAGACGCTTACCTATGTGCTGTATGAGCTATTTAGGGGCCCCATATAGTTGTAGCTATGGGTGAAAGGAGGCAAGACTCCCAGCTGTGTCTCTTAATGCTGTTTGCTTTAACCAGGAACATGCATTACAGCCAATAAAGTGTCAATAATAAAATTAAACAGTATAACCTTTAGCACCTATGTTTGTATTCTCATACTAATGGATTTTGCTCTACTTTGTGTGGCAATCTGTCTACAGAAACAAACCAGCATTTTAATACAAAATACATTCAAATGAGTCAAATCCTTCTTTAGCAGGTGACAGCCACATTATGAAGGCAAGTGGAGCAGAGAAAGTGTGAGGAGGCACACGTTATTAACATAGGAGAACTGGAATCACATCAGCACTTTATTTCACTGTTAGGCTTTGCTTTGACTGTGACTGAGTGTGAATATTATTACTGCAGTGGGCTGGTCCTCCTGAGCTCCCCGTTTGAGCTCACACACTCACAGGCCAGGCATGTTTCTGCCCCCCATAACCTCACAGCCCAGGGATTCAGCTGCCTGCAAGCCAAGGCCCAGGTTTGGAAGGCAAGATTGCATGACTTTGGTGCAACTTTAGTGAGGAGCTGTGGGGTAAATAAGCTGTGGGGGATACTGAAGCTAAAGTTGTACCACATAAGAGAAGTAAAAGCAAAGACAGGAGTAAAGGTGTTCAGGCAAGATTAACTCCTAACAAGAGGACTCAAGTGACAAGTGGCAATTTGAAGCAGTATAAACCCCTAAGAAATAAAGTAGAGAGTCAAAATGGCTCAATAAGACCAAAAATCAGCCTGTTCCAAGGTCTAATGGAGGCTGCTACATCCCCTTGGCACCGAGAGTTGCCAGGCCAACAGGGACACGTCACAAGTCTGCATCCCAAAATACAGTCCAGTAGCACATTAGCCCCAGCAATCTTCTGTGTATTTTAGTCACTAGGTTATCACTGTATACTCATAAAGTTGTGCATAATCTGCTTACAAAACTTTTAGGCAAAATAGATGACTAAGAAAAAGCAAACCAGTGAAGAGATAGTTACAAATCATACTGAACTGAGAACATCCTACCATTCTACTAAGGATGTAATATTGATACTGCATGATCTTTGCATCAGGATTTCCAGTAAGAAGGAAGGGTTCAGGGCCTTCCTGATGAACATTCTTTTATTTTTGTGCTATTTGGTGTCACTGAGCTTTGGAGTATTATAGGGCTGGCTGGGAGCTGACCGCACAGATGTGTGTGTGTGTGTATGTGTGCTCAGCACCCAAAAAAAGATATGCCACAAAGCTGCAGGAGGGGTCATAGCCCACCGCTCCTCTGAGGACAAGGTTCAGCTGCAGTGGGCTTGCTGGGTTTTCTTCAATCAAGTGGAACTCTTCCCATGCAGCAAGCCTATGACATCTTCCTCATCTTAGGCAGAGGTCACCAATCCATCTGTCTGTCCCCATCTGGGGAAGACCTAGATTTAAATCCAAGGTGTTTCTGGGAGCCTGTTCCAGGTTTCATATGAGTGGTATGTGGCAATCAGAAAAGGCAGTTTCCAAGCTGCGTGAGGCAAGAAGGCAACCTAAGGTGTTGCCTGGCTGCTGCTAATTCCTTCTTTTAGGCAGATGAGGAAGGTGAAGCTGGGCTTGCCGGCAGTCGCTCAGGAGCCCCGTGGATGCTAGAAGGAGGGCGGCTCCGCCCACGCCCATCGTGCCGCAGGCGAGGGAGCTCCTTCCCCCCGGCCTCAGGCCCTGCCGGTCGGCTCTGCACCAGGAGCCTCCCGGCCGGTCCCCTCGTGCCGTTTAACACCTCACAGAGAAGCGAAAAACTCTGCCCGCTCCCCTACGGCCGTGGGAAAGCCCCAGCCCGGGACGAGTTCTCAAAGGCCGATTGCCCAAAGCGGAAAGGTATCCGTCGGCCTTTGTTCTGCCTTTCCCTTGCATCTCAGACTCGCCCGCCCGGCGAGGCCCGGCCCTGCCCACCCCTGCCCCGCCCTGTCCATCCCTGCCCATCCCTGCCCATCCCTGCCCCGCCCTGCGGGTCTCGGGGAGCGCCGGGCGCGGCGCCGGTGCCGGTTCCGCTCCACCCCCGCGGCTCCTGTGCCGCCGGGCGCCGCCAGGGGGCGCGCGGGATTGGGAGACAGTCCCGGTGGGAAGAGGCGGGGAATCCCGGCGGGCGTGCAGCAGCACTCCGGGAAGCAGTTCCACTCTGCAGGGAGTGCCTGTGGTAAAGTGCTGCTTCGTCCTCGTGGCTAGAGATACGCAGACACTCTCCCTCCCTCTCCTCTTCCCCTCCCTTCTTCCCTCTCGCTCTCCCCCTCTCCTTCTCCTTCTCCTCTGCTTCTTTCCCGGGGCCACTGCAGCATTTTCTCACAAGCCCTTCCCAGGCCAGCCCTCCTTTCTGCACTGCAGCTCTCTTGTGTCTGAAAGTAAAGGTTTGCTGACTGTCATGACACTGGCTAAAGGAAACAGTCAGACTCTTGTTGGTCTTGGGACAGGACAAAATTTGCCATCTCTACATTATGGCATGGTTTAGTCTCAAAGACACCTGGTTGGCTCAGGCATTTAGGAAAAATTTCTTCATTGAAAGGGTAGTCAAGCATTGGAACTGGCTACACAGGGAAGTGCTGCAGTCGGTGTCTCTGGAAGTGTTCAAAATATGGGTAGATGTGGTGCTTAGAGACATGGTTGAGTGGCGGACTTGTCAGTGCTGGGTTAATGGTTGTACTCGATGATCTTAGAGGTTTTTTCCAACTTTAATGACACTGTGATTTTCTAATTTTTCTGTGCAGTCACTCCTAATTTTTTTAGTCCCTGGGATCTCGCTCTTTTAAAAGAAGCACCGTGTCTTTATCACCTAAAAAGAAGCAGGCATGAAACAACATAATTCCAGAGGTACCTTACAGGCTTGACGTTCAACAACGCCAAGTGCAAGGTCCCGCACATGGCTCAGGGCAATCCCAAGCACAAGTTCATGATGGGGGAAGAATGAATTGAGAGCAGCCCTGAGGAGGACGCGGGGGTGTGGGAGGATGAAAAGCTTGTGTGACCTGGCAACATGCACTTGCAGCCCAGAAAGCCAACCACAGCAAAAGCAGCATGGCCAGCAGGTCGAGGGAGGTGATTCTGCCCCTTTACTCTGCTCTCATGAGACCCCACCTGGAGTACTGCATCCAGCTCTGGGATCCCCAACATAAGAAGGGCATGGACCTGTTGGAGTGAGTTCAGACAAGGGCCGCAAAGACAATCAGAGGGCTGAAGCCCCTTTCCTATGATGACAGGGTGAGAGAGTTAGGGTTGTTCAGCCTGGAGAAGAAAAAGAAGGCTCTGGAGAGACCTTGTAGCAGCTTTGCAGTACCTAAAGGGGACCTACAAGAGAGCTGGAGAGAGACTTTTTACAAGGGCCTGTAGTGACAGGACAAGGGGGAATGGCTTCAAACTGAAAGAGGGTAGGTTTAGATTAGATATAAGGAAGAAATTCTTTACTGTGAGGGTTATGAGGCACTGGCACAGGTTGTCTAGAGAAGTTGTGGATGCTCCATCCCTGAAAGTGTTCAAGGCCTGGTTGGATGGGGCTCTGAGCAACCTGGTGTGGTGGAAGGTGTCCCTACCTATGACGGGGGGGTTGGAACTAGATGATCATTCAGATCCCTTCCAACCCACACCATTCTATGTTTCTATGATCTCACACCAAAAAAGCATGTCATTTTGCATGGCAAATCTCCCCATGGTGTCAGTCAGAATTCAGTAACTATTTCAGCAAAAGGTGAAAGTGGCATTTGCTGCAGTCTGTGACACCTTCAAAGAGCAGCTCACCACCTGAGTGCCTCACTGTGATGGGCTTGCCAGTATCACATAAGTTCACAACCTTTCAGTATATTTATACCTGCAATTTGCTCATAAATATTCTTTGAGCTTTTATATGAGAAATAATGTCGAGGACTCTAAGCTGGGAGCCTGAAGTAATTATTTCTCTAACAAACAGAATCATTAGAATTAAGTCTGGCAAGGACACTGTCCTAAAGTAGACAAAGCCTTGCATGGGGAAAAGTAATTCAAATTAATTTGGTGAATGACTGATGTATTAGGGATAAAGTTACATATTATCACGTAAGCCCTTAGGGTCACCATTTTAAGGCAAAGGAAATAATATAGTTTTTTTGCCAAATTCCACTCTGGGTGGCTTCATCCAGTCTACTGGAATTTCCCCTGTGGGTTCAACCACTGTTGTTGCTGCTAATGCAACATACAGGTACCTTTCTACTTCTACCACTGCTGTGGTGTGCTGTAGATCAGCTCCTTTATTACAACCTAGGCAGTGTGGAAAAGTAACAAAAAATATTCTTGTACAAAGGGGTGATACTGAATTCCCTTTGAAAGAAAGCTGCTATAGCAAATACATTTCTCTAAGTTTTTTCCAAAGACATGTGCAGGTACAAAATTAATCCCCAGTGCCAAATCCAGGCCACCTTGTTCCTTTCCTGAGTCTAGTCTAACTCCAGAGTTAGGGCCCTGGCGTATAGCTGACAGAAAAGTGAGATGAGGAAACAGTATTTCAGTGCAGAGTTGCAACTCTTTGTATTAATCCCTTTGATCCTGTTCTCCTTCCTGTATGGGGCGAGGCAGTGTGCTGTGAGTATGGCTCCAACAAAAGGAGGCAGAGACTAATCTCCAGTCATTGAGCCACTTTACCTTTTCTTCAGCATGTGAACATGCCTAACAAATTTGAGGAGATGTCAACTTCCACCAAGGGTAAAATCATGGGTAATTCTCTCAGTGCAGAGAAGCTTAGGAGTTGGAAATGAGGAGCTGGAGACCTGCACATGATTTCTGCTTTCTGTGCATGTGGGAAGGCAGGATGGGCAGATTGAAAGGTGCTTTCTGGCTGAAACCACTCCGATTTGGGTGGAGCAGGCTTCACACAGCTTCAACTGGCAGTTTCACTCTGTCACTAGGCCAAGAGAAGCAAATTAAACTGCCTGCAGTTGCTACGATTAGATATTAATCTCTGCCTTGATTATTATTAACTCCTTTAATGCCACACTGCCTACCAAAACCTATGTCTACTGTCATAAACATGGGTCTCTAACAGCTTACTGCCCCTCCTGCAAGCACACAAGCAGGGACTCTTCTTCCCAAGTCAATGGCTTTTGTTGTGGACTTGTCAGAAATGGTACCATCTCCTCACCCCAGGATTAGCACAGAGCTGTCTGGGGCAGAGGCAGCAGCTGGAGAAGACACCTGCTCCAGGAGAAAGGATGCATCCAATAGAGATGGAGATCTCCAAAGTGGTTCTTAAAGTGCTTTCAGAATAAAGACAGTGCCTGACAGTGCCTGACAGTGTTTGTTCATGCTTCTTTTGTGCCTTCAGGAGGCCTGAAGCTGATTCCCCAAGCAGCAGATAATCAAAATGGGGCTATAATATAGTTAAGCTTTTCAGTAACTGGAGAGGAGGCAGAATGTATCTATACAAGCTAAATTTATATGGTTAGACATGATTAATGTTGTTCTTGCATTGGTGGGAAAGGAATCACTTAGGTAACTACTTTATCCCTAATTCAGAGAGCATGACATGTCAAATGATTTTGTTCGTTATTCTGACGTCTATAATTTCACAATCTTTCAGTATGCTTATGCCTGCAGTTTACTCATAAATATTCTCCTCTCACTCTTTAATATTGGACAGAAGAATGGAGATCTTGAAAAGACATAGGTGATGAATGGTGCATTGTCAGAATGAAGTGCACATGTTCGGATCAGCAAACCCCTGTTTAGCTGCTCTCTGTTCCTGAAGGTTTCTAAATACAACAAGTGCCTTGTGTTCTGACAGATTCCAACAGGTAGAGTAGTCACAAGGCCTAGGGGGCCTGAGGTTCAGCTGTCTCCCATAATACATGGCTATAGCCCCTTCTCTCACATGGAGTCTCGTGACTTCACATCCCACCAATCTGCAGAGATAGCACAGTTCTGCAGCACAGTGATCAAGATGCTCATGTGGCAGAGAAGGGAGAAAACCAGGGAGCTGGATTATAGCCACCTCTGTCCATGAGCACGAACACAGGCACATAATCACGACTATACACCAGTTCTTAAATGTCTAACCAGCACTTTGAGAAAAGGCAGGTTTTCCCAAGCTCTTCCCTTGAGTACGCCATGCTAATCTCTGAGATCAGGACAGTGATCCCTTCCATCTCTTGCTTTGTTGTTTTACTTATCTTTTTTTCTTCCTTGGTGTCCATGCCTCGAAAGGGAGTGTGAATGCCACCTGGCAGAGAGATGCAGTGTTTAAAACCATCCCCCCTCCTTGTCCTATCACTACATGCCCATGTAAATAGTTGCTCTCTCTCTTTTCTGTAAGCTTCCTTTAAATACTGGAAGGCCACAATGAGTTCTCCCCAGAGCCCTTTCTCCAGGCTGAACGACTCCAGCTCTCTCAGCTTTTCCTCTGCTCCAGCCCTCTGATCACCTTCATGGCCTTCCCCTGGACCTGCCCCAACAGGTCCATGTCCTTTTTATGCTAAGAACTCCAGACCTGGACACAGTACTCCAGGCAGGGTCTCACAAGAGCAGAGTAGAGGAGCAGAATCACCTCCCTTGACCTGCTGGTCACACTTCTTTCGATGTAGCCCAGGATGCAGTTGGCTTTCTGGGCTATGAGTGAGCACTGTTGGCTCATGTCTAAATGGGGAATGCCCCAGGTGCAGCACCTTGGACTTGTTGGACTTCATGAGGTTTGCATGAGCCCACTTCTCAAGCTTGTCCAGGTGCCCTTCGATGGCATCCTTTCCTTCTGTTGTGTTAAATGCACTGCTCAGCTTACCTGCAAACTCCTTGAGGGTGCAGATGATCTTTAAGGGCCCTTCCAAGCCAAACCACTCTATGATTCTATGATTTTTACTTTTGTTATTTCACCGTATTTCACTGTTATTTCACTGAACTACCTTAACCACTTTTCTTCCTCTGAAAATTAGTGCAGACAGCACTCCTATTTGAGCATGATGCCCTGCCAGCACCTAATGCCATCCTGTTCATTAGCAGCACCAGTCTGACCACATCACTATTTGTGTGTTTGTACCCTTATAGGTCACACTCCACATCCACGCACATGCAGCATGTTCTGCATCAGCAAGTTTGAAAATTGCATCTTCCCTTCTCTAATTTGCTGAATAAAAGCGGACTGTTGAATGGCTTCACCTACCCCCAAGAGCTTAATAGCTATAAATGTGTCAACAGTGTCATTGTACTATGACATAAAAGAGGGATACAATGCTCTCATCTGTTGAAAACGTGTGAACCTTGTAAACAATGCAGACACATGCCCGCCAAGTGGCACATGATGACATCTCTTGGCCAGGACATTAAATGATTCACTGTCAACAACTTGAAACCAGAATTGAGCAATTGAGCTTTGATTTCAGTCAGAGGGTCTAGCACTTTTGAGCAGAATCCTAGCCTGGAAAATGTCTCAGAGAGTATATGGATGAGGAGATTTTTTTAACATTTCTCTGTCTAAACGGTTGATGTATCACAGCTCTGTATGTGTGGTCTGCTTCTTGGCTGAATCACATGAGGTTTTGCTATGTGCTTGAGTGTGGACAGCATGGGACCAAATTTAGACATATTACTCACAGTTGCTCTGTTTTCAGGTTTTAGGCCTCTGGGGACTTCCAACCTTCTCGCTTACCATGTTCACATTCAAAAAACCCTCAGTTCATGGGATCTGCAACTTGGGCATGGATAGCAAAAACCATCTGCTACCATGGGAGGCAGAGAAGCCAACGCTGTAACTACAATATTTTCTCTATTCCTTCCTATATAGGGGAAGAAATTATTTTGTTTACATACAAGGAATCAATTCTGTGTTATAGAACAACGAAACTGAACTGTTTGCCAAATTTATTCTCAAACTTCAAACTCATTAGACCATCTGCACTAATGTTTACAGCTCTTCCTTCCAATAACCAGCACACCTTTATAGTCACAAGGTTTATTTAATCAGCCCTGTCTGCTGAGAAAACAAACTGAGAGCAGATGCTTATAGTTTGCCAGATAATCCCTGTCAGGGATTACAGCCTCCTTATTACAAAAAATAACTCTCTAGAGATGAAATAAAAACAGGTCAATGTAGCCACTAATAATAAAGAAAGCTAAGGTTAGCTTTCCAAGTCAAACAGCTGAGAAAAATATAACTTCAGAAATCAACCAGCCACCACATCAAAAACCAAGTTGTGGTCCTCAACAGAGTTTTACATAAGATGACTCACCAATCAATTTTAAAGTTGTTGCAGCCTTACATAACAAATTATTATTTGTCCTACATAATAACTAACTTTTTACTTGCAAAATACTGTTACAAGAGTGAAGTCCTCCCTCCTTGCCACAGATACAGAAAGGCTAAAGCTGCTCTCATGGTTTGAAAAAGCAAATCAAGATGTAAAAAAACCTGAGCAAAATGCCCAAAGCAGATCATTGATACTTCAACATTTACTTTAGAAGCTACTATTCTGGCTGTTGTATTCAATCTAGAAAGCAGACTGCCTCTTCCAGAGCAGTTTCAAAAGGATAAGATCTTTGAGATTCTTGTGAGATATTTTTAAGAGAGCCATTGAAAGTCCTAACATTTTTCTACCTGGAAGCTAAACTTGCCTCATACAATAGGATTAATAAATATGAATCCTTTATGCCTTCTGATTAAGACCCACACCCATCCACAACTAATTATTACTTACTTGGAATTGTTTAGGATAAACTTCAAAGAACTCCAGGGCATGATAAACTGCAGCTGAACTGGTGACAGTCTTCCTGGAAAAAGTGCTCTTAAACACTATCTTTTGACTATTTTGTGCCATAAAACAAAAATCTCCAAAAAGTGGAATAGGTCTGCTGGTACTGTAATATAGGTGCAGAAGGTTTTCTTATAAGCCTGTTTAATAACAACTTTGCACCTGAAGATTGTTTTTACTGATATCAGGTGATACTCGTGCCATTAAGTAGCCTTTATGAATGCTGCAGTTAATTCTTTCTCTTCTGTGCACTGTCCCCTACTTATTGTAATACACAGGGCAGGGGGGACTGAGGGGGTGTTTGATTTGGGTTTTTTTTGTGAGGTGAATGGAAAACTCCATCCATATGACTGGTTAAACTCAACGGGGCATAAAGCAAAGAACAAAAGTCGAGGGCTCCTGTGCTGTGACTGTGGCTGCAGGTTTAACTTCAGTTACATTATGGAGCTGTGACTGCAGAAGGCAGGAGCACTTCATCTCTGGAGAGGGAGATTTTAATGAACCATTGAGCTGTCAACCATAAAATGTAGTCGGAAGGGATTTTACAATTCCCTTTCACTGGGAAGAGGCTTACAAGAAGCTTCAGGGGCCAAAAATACAGAAACATTTACATGCTAACCCACAGGAGTTAGCACTGCTGTACTTCCTGGCAGCGTGGTTGAAGTAAGTTTCCTTGGCCCAGCTGCTGGGGAGCAGTGTAGAGATGGCTCTGCTGGAACCTAGCTATGTCACCAGCTCTCAGGGATACAAGCCTAGAGATCCAAGCGGGAAGGCTTCACCCCCCTGAGTTGAACCTATAGATCTCTTAGAGAAAATATTCATTCTAGTCTTATGGCTTATGACTTCAGGTAACACAGGACAAGTTTTCCCAGTGAAGCCACTGAAACCAAATCTTTTGAGTTCTTGCTTTGTTTTACAGGCCTTCTGTGCCTGAAGTCTGCTGGAGGCTAATGACTGAGCCCATTCCCTGCAGAACAAGTGGAGAGTCATCCCTCCTTCCTGGCAGTCCCTGGTCCTCAGAGGGTCACCACCAGCTTGTTTCAGGAGAGGAGAGCCTTGGCCTGTGGAGGCTTCTCTGGGTCAAGAGGTATCAGCAAAGTGTTGGGTCATAAGGCCAGGATCTGTATGAGAGCTCAGTCTCAAGCTAACTACAACTTAGCAGTATGGAAAAAAAGTTGTGAAGTCTGAGCACCATTTTCTTCCCACTTTAAAATGATCCAGGGATTAGAACAAGCAAAGAGGGTTTGCTTGGGCTTTGGGGTTTTTTTCTCCTATTAATTCTTCAGAAGAGTAAGGATTTAAAAAGTTGAAAAAGTGATCTCACTGTTCTGACAGGTAAACTATAAAGGTTGAGTTTGGCACTACTGACATTTTACTCATTAAAAAATATTTTTGGTTGTGTCATGTAGGAGGCAAGACTGTAGTGGCAAGTCCCTTACAGCCTTGAAATATGAGATCACTAAATACACGAAAATTAGATAAACATATAGATTGGTTGACCTCTCTTGGATGTCTACTCCAGAGTTGCTCAGGCTGGGCTCACCTCCTCAGAGGAGGAGAGCAAGAGCAGATGATTTTCCTCAAACTCTGCTGGCTATATTGACTGTCAAAGGAGGCTGCACTGCAAATGTCTAAATTTTTATCTCAGATCCATGTCAAAGGTGTGTCCTTAAGTTTCCATTTTTTTGTGTGTTTTCTCACACTTATTTCACATGAAATACACACAACTGACAGTTGTGGTAGAAGACACAATCCTCCCTTCATTTACCAACAGCTACAGCATAAGAAGCAATAATGAGATCTTCCCCAACGCTGATTTAGTAGTCCTTTCCAACTCTGGATTTAAATAAGGAGAAAGATTGCTTTGGCTCAGTCAAGTCCTTCTTCCTGATGGCGCCGATCAATTAATTCCATTTGTATTTTTGGGACTTGTAGAAAACAATTTTAATTTTGGTTCTCTGCTTCAAATGAGAATTTTTCCTAGAGTAATATCCCAAAAATGAATCCCCAAACCAAATACAGATCTGTGGTACTCAACATATGACTTAGAATATTAATATAGACAAATGGTCTTGGTTTTGCTTAGTTAGTTTGGGTTGTCCATTATGTGTACTGATAAAGCCAGAAGATCCTGAGCTCTTGTAGATATCTTACATGTCCACTTGAAAATATCTTGATCATTTATGTGCTGTTGTATCTTTATTTTTCCCTGGGGTGCAATGGATTTTTCCTTTGAAACCAGAGAAAGCATTAATGAAGAATGAGCTGCACATGTGGGCTACAGAGAATTGCCTTATATTGTTACTTTATAGGAGTGTTTCTAAAGGAGATCTGTGGGATTTTGAAGAAAGCAGATGAAGAATTAAGAGTAGTTTGGAAAAGAATACTCACATCCACATACTCCTAAAGAAGGGCTTACTAAAGACCTTGATGAAAACATGGTTGGGCCCAGCTAGAGAAGCTTTCAGAGAAGCTCACTATATTGCAAAGACATAGGTTCTCTTCTGGATCCAGTAACTGCAGAAAAAGTGATTCTCGGCTACTTTTTTCTTTCACAGCTTTCTTTCTGTTAACATCACAATTGCAAAAGCATTTTCTAATTCATATCACTGTTAATCAGCAAAGCTAATTACTATAAATCAGAGGAAATTAAAGACTTGGTGGGAAAAAGTTTGAAATATTCCAACTGACTGTGTCTGAAACAAGGTAGGGAGCACTAACACAAGTCACTCTGCAGGCAGATCAGTGAGGTCTAACCTGTGGCAGTAGGCAATGACAACTAATAAAGGGAGTAATAAGAAATTTAATTGTTAGGAGATCCTTCTCTTCACCTTTGAAAGACTGTCACAGCCATTGCCAGGTTCTGGGAAAGCAAGAGTTCAAGTCGCATCTCATTTTCATGATGCAAAATTGATGTTTCTAATATTAGCAAATGAGAAGGCTTCTGATGTGAACAGAAATCCTTATGGTTCAAGCAAGCTCAATTTAGAACAGGGATTTCTAAATGTCTGGGCTCAAACTCAGTCAAGGTTGATTTATGTTTAAAAATTAACAACAAAATTAGTGGTTTGAGATAAGCCTAGTTGTTACCTGGTGTAAACGACAAGTTTTCAGTTGGTTACTTTTACATTCCCACCTGGAGGCTCCCTGATGAAGAGGTTTGCCACAGCTCACATACAACTTAAACCAAATGTATCACTCTTTGCACAGCCTCTCATTAGTGAAATTATAGATTTACATACATATTCACTCAAAAACTTCATTTCATGGGTTGCATTGCTTGTTTATTTATGAGACTTACCAAGTTGTATAATTAAGACAGGCCCACAATTCATTATTTCCTGGTTTATTAGCAGGGAATAGGAAAATTTGCATAATGCTTACTACAGAATATTAAACTCTCATAAATCTGTTAAAAGTTAAAAGAAAAACTGATTACAAGAATCCATTCCTTAAGTCTACATATGTTTCTAAAATTGGTACTAAATTTCAAAGCTTCAAACTCTGCCAGAAGCCCTAAAATCCATTAAAGACACTTCTTCCAAAAGCTGTTTCCTGTATCCTGTTAGTCTTTCTATTCACCTTCACGCACACACATACACACACGCACACAAAATATAATTTGGTTTCTGGTCACTATCAGGCTGCCTGGCACTTCTGGCTGTGAAGCCAGGGCATTTTTCCTGTGAATAGACTGCTGTTTGCACCAGCTAATCCCTGACCTGGACAGTGACAACGTTAGTGTTTTCCTGGCTTTGTACAAGATTTATTAGATTTCCTTGTTCTGTGCTTTCTCCAAGCCAAACCCTGCTGAGCCTGAGCAACACCCTCATGATTCATCCTCCCCCCCTGTGCAACAGCAACATGTTGCTCAGTTACGAGAACAAACCAGCATCTGCAACACGGCATCTTCCAAGACAGCCAAGATAATCACTGCTGTACCATAAGCTTGGAGGGGAATGACAATTCCAGCACTGCTGATGCCACAATAATGGTTATTCTGGTGTCCTTGGGGCACTGGAGTAAAAGCAGTACCAGCACTATTGCTGCTGATCACAGAGGGGTAGGCTTCAACCTCTCTAACCTACAAAGCTTGAACTTTTAACCAGATCTGAAAAAAAAGTGTTGCTGGTTTCTGCTAGAACATATACAACTCCCAAACAGTTTGCAGGCTGCTCGCAATCAGCCAGAAAAGTTGAAATATTGAAAACATTCTTAGTATGTTGATATACTTCTAATGAAGTTATTTTGTGCTGTCACAATTGCTCTCTCTCTAAAACATGGGAAAGGACACAAAGGGCAGTATTGCTTCACCTGCTTCAATCACCACCACGTCTGATGTAGCAAATTGGGATGTGAGAACACAGAGTACTAAGAGGAAGGAAAGCAGCAGCTTCCTTTCTTTTCAGATCAGGGTGTTGGTAGTGTTGCCTTGGGTGTTGCATTTGAGGAGTGTCTGTGTTGGCATCCTGAGGAACAACAGGCTCAGGTTCTTTGCTAGCTTTAGAAATCAGTAACAGTTAAATTCAAAAACATCCATAGTTTCAGTGTACTTCTCAAATATTAGTCTTTTTAACAATTCTATTAGAGGTTGTCATCCCTATTTTGCATAGAAACAGATGTTCTGAGGAGGTAAGTGGCACTGGAGGATTACAGCACTCTGTTACTGCACTCATTGGATTATTGGATATGCTTTTCTGTTCATCCCTTGTATCCACATGTGTAGGCAAAACTGAGGTTCCCACTAAAAGAAACAACAGCTAACATCAATCCCCTGTAGGTCCCCTTTACTCCTAAACCCTCACCACAACAAACTGCTGAAAGATGATGACTTTCCTGAAGCAAATTATAACATTGACAGTCCAGTTTGCACATGCAGCTTGCTAAAATCTTTTCTTGCAGTACACCCTCATGGATCACTAGCTGCAGCGATAACAAGATGCAATTGAAAAATAATATGAAGAGCAATCCCTTGCAGTACTTGAAATACTGGTATTTCATATCAGGATTAGCTGCCATTTCAAACTCTTCTTGAGCTGCTTCCTCAGTGACATGTTTTTCTTAAAAAAGACTCTCAGTATGGCCTCCTCAACACCACTTACTCCTTCTGTGGTTCACCTACTGACCTGACTAATAACAGTCACTGCATTTCCTGGGGGAAAAAAAGGAAAAAAGAAAAAAGTAGCTCCTTATCCTTTCTATCACTCCTGTGTGATTTCAGGGTTTTCTTCACTAGGATACTTAGGGAAAATTGTCTTTGGAAGGACAAGTTGTTCTGAGTTTCTACTATCAGAAGACTTCAATTGTAACCAGACGAGTGGATAAAAATGTGGGTTAATAATAATGCATTGAACTGGAATGCAGACTCTTGTCATGAGCATGTGCTTTTGTCCTTTTCTCCCACCTCGTCCTTGAGGACTGAAAGAATTCCAATTAGTGCAGCTACTGATCACTCAGTCAACTTTTTAGGCCAAGGTAGCTTGAAAAAGCTTTAACATTAAAGTTCCTGAAGAGCTATGAGCAAAAACTTTGTCTTACGCGAGGTATGGCTCCTTGTTTGTGCTGCTATAAAAGCTCTTACTAAATCAGTAACATTTCAACATAAATCATTTGCTAATTATACAATTAATAGTCTTCCCTTTGCTTGTAATCTATCTTGTACTACACAGGGAGCAAAGGAAATGTCATGGATGCCACCCTGGACTGAAGAAGAAGCCAATACTTTACAACACATCAGCAATAGCAACCTCGTTGGTCATAAACTGGTTCTGTTGCAACACCTCCCATTCTGAAGAAAGAGGCAGACACAGAGGCAGCTTAGTCTCTGGATCCACTGGTGTGTCCCCTACAGGCTTGTCTCAAGATTTTTCCTCATATAGATCTAAGTAGACCCATGTGCCAGGTGCTTGATGGCTCGAGGTGAGCAGTGCAGCCAGTGTTGGGGTGTCAGTCTGAACATGGCTTTGCTTTAAGGCAGCGTCTGACCCAGCCAAAGAGGCTGAAGTCCCAGTGACAGAACTTGAAGTTTAGCACTCACTCTTCAAATGGACAGGACATTCACAATGCCCTCCAGGATGGACATTTCTTCTACCTTCTAATTTCATTACATCTAACTTCAAGAAGATTTCTTTTCTCCACATTTATTCACATTTCTTTTTGCCTGTGCAGAAGTTCCTTAATGAAAAGTAAGTGTCCTGGTTATTCACCAGAATCAAAACTTTCATAAAACTCATCCCTAAAAATTCAATTTATTGACAGTGGTCAATGAAGAAATTTCTTTTCTACAATTTATGTTTTAATATTTTTATATTTCCACTTGTTGTGAGACAGATTTAAAAAATCTACAGGAAAAGTTATTTAGAAACATAAACTAAGGATTTACTAAAGTTATTTTCTTAAGTCCTTTTGTTTTGATGAGATTCAAAATTTCATCTCATTAAGCACTGCTTTTGTTGTTCTACAAGAATAAAAAGAATATCAAAATTAAGTGCCTAAGGCTGTAAATGAAGTTTTACAGTCTTATTTTGTCCAAATCTGCTTTTTTCCAGTGGGAAAGGTTTATATATGAATTTTTTTCTTATTTTCATTTTTAACAGCCACACAGGCTCTTATCAGCTGCAAAAACAAACAAGAAAACTGCAATGTCTTGAAACAGAAACAGGATGGTAAAGGGTTCAGTATAAGCCTATAAATCTCTAATTATATAAATTATATTTGTAACTAATAATACATTCTGCTAGTCACAGATGATGGAACAAAGACTGGTTAAAGTTTAAAGGAAACTATTATACAGATGAAGAGAAAAACATCCTTTTAGCCTCCTATTGGAGATATTAAATTATTATCATTATGATGAGCAAAGTTGTTGCTTTGAATGATCCTTATGAGGTTATGGTCTTTCCTTAATTTAAACCCACATGAAAAGAATGGACGCTGTAGAGTTGTGAAACCCTCCTCCTTCTGTCAGTGAATGAGGAGGAGAGAATGTCAGAAGATAATCTGTGTGTTGGGTAAGTGATGTTTCCTTCATGGTTGCAACCTACTGACCAAGTAACATGACCCATGAGGGGAGGACTACCTGTTCAGATGTGGTAAAACAGTGGCTTTTTAGCAGTTACCTTCACCTTTCTTCCTCAGTAAAGCAGGTGGTGCTGGCTTCCATCACAAGTCTAATATCCTAGTTTCCTCTGTGCCATTTGGCATTCAGAGCAGCTTAGTGATCATTTAAAGCCACCAGGAAATTTCTATTGACAAACTTTTGGAGATGAAACTGTAGGTCTTACACATTCTGAATTTGAATCAGAAGTTGCCAACACTTGAAAAAAATATATATAAACCTGCAGTAGTTTATGAAAGCTATGAAACTGTTCACAAAACTGAAGTGAAAAAATATTTTAAAATACTATTAGTTGTACCATTTTGATGTTCCACCTTTCAAAAGATCATGAGATTACTGAACAACATTGGTTTCTCGGTGCGGTATCTGGGTCATCTAGGATGAGGTAGGGATGGACACAGGAGTTCTACAGAGGAGACACTGTCTAATACCTAGATACAATTAGGGAAGCAAACTAGTGAAAGAACATCCCTTGCTGACATGTCTAGCCTAGCATTTCACTTTAGACAGGTCACAGTTGGCTGACAACAGAAATAGCATGGAGACTGAAGCATTACAGAGTTTTTCTGCTGCCTTGCTGCCTTGCTGTCTCATCTCAGTTTCCCCTCTCCTTCCGTTCCCACCACATCTCCATTCCACTCGCCATCCATTTTTCCTTTTGGCTTTAAATACACCAGTGAGTTTACAAGAGAAAATTAATTAAGTGACAAAGCCGAGGCAGTGCTGGTTTTGGCATGAAATAATTTCTCCAGGTTGCCTCCTGCTATTGATCTACAATAGAATGGTCCTTCCTGGCCTCCTCCTCCTGTTTGCAGGATGTTTGCAATCTCTGTTGGGAAGGGTACAATGGTTAACTGGAAATTAGGGCAAGAGGGCGGAGGCTCCTAAAACATAATTATAAAGCACCATGCTCTGTCCCAGCACTGCCATGGGAAAGCAGCTTGTAAATTTAATTTCAATGCTGTAGTGGCTTCTCTGCCAACTGTCTCGCTGCCCTCAAGCAATTGCAGAGGAGCTGCTCCCCAGCACCAACTGTTGGATGACTGTGCCTCCTGTCTCCTTGCCAAGGAGGGTTGGAGCAGCCCAGCCCTAGCCTGAGGGGCATTTTCTGCCCAAGAACTGATACTGAATGTCTCATCGCCGGCGCCTCAGCCCAGGGTTTTCTGCCGATTCAGCTCCTTAGGACTGCACAGTGTATTTCCTAATCTGTTGTGACAGTAGAAATATACTGGTGCCCTAAAGCTGGAACACAGCCTTTCTGTTGCCCAGATCAACTGAATCATGCTGAGCTTAATTTCATGTGAGTAGATGTTCTAGATGCCTGCTATTTGCATGTATACAGTACTTCTTCAGTCCCAAAGCCTGACGGCAATTACTATTTGAGGGGTATTAATTCATATCTTTTTCCTTGCAAGAGGTGGACTGTAGCCCTACTTATCATCACCATGGGAGACGAAGGAAGCATGATGATAAACCCCTTGAGACAGACACAAGCACTCCCTTTTTGAATGGCCCCTGAATGTTAGTTCATTTTTTTTTAATCACTAGGCCGGACTACATCTTTATTAACACAGATGAAATGGAGCTCCCTAACACAAGGAAACTAAAACATATGTAGAGCTGTAGCAGGGCACAGATGACATTTCTAGTGGCAGGAGCATAAGGCAGAGACAATGTATTATCTGGCATTCCTCTGTCTTCAAAACATTTTTCACAGGCTGTCAACAAGTCTTTATGTTTGTATTTGACTTTCAGGGACTCTCAAAACCAGACAAGTGAGGAGAAGCCCACGTACAAGCCCAGTCATCTGTAACTTGGCTTAGACTTCTGTGATCTCTCATCTGATAACCTTCAAAGCCGGGCCTTTCTCAGCGTTTCTCTTGCTGTTTGGATGGTATTGCTTGAAAAAAAGACTTTCTTTGGTTTATGTTAGCTCTACATTAGCCATACTACTGTTTTTAATAACAAAGCAGGTACTGTATTTATAGCAACAGAACGAGGCCAGTTCTGAGGCAAATAGATTACTCACTGAAAAGCAAATCAGATCCCAGCTTGCCTTTAAACTCTCGGATTTGTCATTTGTGAATATTTCCATGCACTATAAAATAAAAATTAACAACTAAAATGTCATACCTGCATACTTCGGAGGAAAATTTAAATTTTTCACTTCAAAATTTTATAATTCTAAAATCTGGAAAAAAATACACTGGGAAAAGGAAGCTGAAATAAGTATTTTGGTTTGGGTTGATGTTCATGAAAGTGAACCAAATAAAAAGAAACCACAAAATGTCCTAAAGAATCAGTCATTTAGGCAAACTTAATACTAAAGTTCTGAATTTTTGTCCACAGTAAGATACAAATAAACACAGCTCAGATTAAAGCTGTTTTGATTACACAAGGTTAATGAATATCAAGACCCATTTCCAATATTAATCCAAGCCACCACCCCACCTGTAACAACGTTTGCTACATTAGAACAAAGCATCCTTTCCCAAAACATACACTGCATACTGTCTGTGTAATATTCTGTGTAAACTAATATTATATGTAGGAGATGATAATCCACTATGATGCCTGAAGCCATCTTTCCTCCTCAGATCTACTTTTGTCTGTTTGCTTTGTGTTAGTTACAATCCTGTTGCAGATTTCAGAGCAATCTTGAGTTGCATCGCTAGGAGGAAGGGGAAATGTATGTGGAGAAGAAATCTTCCCACTTTCTTTGAACCTTTAGAGGACAAATTCCTGCAAGCACCACAGTTCCCAAGTGCCCTCTGGAGCTTGGGAGGTAAAGGCAGAACATGTCATTTCAAGTCCACCACTGTAGAAAGTTTTCTAGCAAAAAGTTCTTGTGCCCTTATTTGTCTTAACTGTGCAGATGGAGAACCAAAGAAGTTTCCTTTAACCTAGTTCTTCACTTTTTTTTTTTTTTTAATGCTCCTCATGCTGGCCTAAATGCTCTTTAAGCATGCACTGCCACAGAGATGAGCAGGGCTCCCCTCCACCATGTCCCTCACATGGACAGGCTGAGGAGTGTTCCTCATCTGGCTGCTGCATAGCCAGCTCAGAATAATAGTTTTGGCAAGAGAAAGGAGGGACTTGAAGGATGCCCAATACAGTTGAAACAAGAAGTTGTGTTAAAGTTCAAAGGCGATAATACTGCCCCTGGGTATTGCCATAGGCAGTGCCAGAAGGAGAGGTACTCCTTTTGTCTGGCTAGTGATACATGTTGGATGGAACTCAGAAACTGACTCTCAGATGATATTTCAAATCAGCCTCCTATGGCAGATGGATGGCAAAGCAGAGCTGGAATAAGATAATGAACAAGACAATAATCAATTTTCTCCGATAGCCAGCACTCGGTGACTCAGGATGTCCTCACTTGTGCTGTGACTCAGGGCAAAGTGTAAAGTTTCAGCTGTTTGTTCTCATCCTCCTGTTATTAATCCAAAAAGTATTTCTTGGTGTCAAAGTATCAGGCCTAAGAGTTACGAGGATGAATAGGTGCACCTGTTCCCTCCCTTCTTCTCTGTGTCATACATGGGAGTATCTTAAGGAAGGTTGTAATCTTGACACAGTGAATTTTTGATTTACAAAATTCTTGGGCTAACCGCTGTGAGTTTCCAGATCTCTAACCTTCCTCTGCCCCCACACAAAAACATTTCAGATTAATAAAATGGCAGTTTCAACTTGCTAATAACTTATTTGGGACTGTAGGTTAAAACAAAGGGAAACTTTCACTCAAATGGACAACCATCCTGCCATGAAGACACCAGCCATATACAAGGGCCAAATGAGTCCTTCAGGCTTCCTCCCTAAAACTCCCTTCCCTGGGCACGGTAGGAGGTAGAGATGATGGGCAGCTACTCCTTCTGCATACTGGAGGATTCAGAAACCAGTGCCCAGAAGATTTGTTAATGTTAGTGAAAAACAGCAAGACAAGAGAGAGTACACACTCACATGAAGGAGGGGATGCAAAAGTAATTTGGGTGCTAATCACCCCAAACCATTTTATTGTTAGGACTGCAAGTAGGTTTTAGGATGCCATTTTTGCACTGGAGTGGGTTTTTCTGTTGAACATCAGTTCTTGTTTCTTTCTTCTTTTGAGGATTAATTCTAAAACAGCTTAAGAAAATCTTCTAATTTTCCTAATGTCTACAAGATATTATTACTTCAAATCCTTTTATTTAAGAAGCAAAGAGGGAAGGTTAAGGGATAAAAACGTAGTTGTATTAATGTTTTGTATAAACTTCAGATATGAGCATGGAAAGCACGAATGGGCTTGTCAGGACGGGGTGTGGTAAAACTGGGACAGTTTACCAAAAAAAGCAGTAATGCTTTACAGAAGTGCGGTGAGAAAAATTCCATATGGGAGAAAAGAATGAAAAACTGGAAGTAACAGTGCAGCCCCAGCTGTGATTTACACAACTTTGGTCCATCCTCACTCACATTGAGGTCAACTATAGACTAAATGGTGATACTAAGTATGTGTATATGTATTTGCCTTCATGTAGTATTTTCCCTTCACTCTTTTTCTTGTTTGCATTTTTACTTATTTGTTTGTTGCTATGCTAAGGGCAAGGCTCTAGGGCACCAGTTACTTTTTAAGAAGCAGGTAGGAGGGCATGTAAGCCCGGTCTACAGTCAATAGTTGAGTGAATTTGCTTCTCTTGGGTTTACATTTATCTGTGGAAAAACCCTACAGGCAACATCTGCCTCTCTGTTTGATCTGCATTTGAACAATCAAGGGCTATTTAAAGTGCTCTATGATGGATTCTCCATGGATACCTAATATAATTTCTTTTCAGTATAATACAATCATTAGAGTAGGTTTTCACAAAACTGCTTCTACAGAAGAACAGATGGCTTGGGCAAACAGTGGCACAAGTAAAAGGACGTATCATGAAAGCTATCCAAGAGAGTACAGTTTGATTTGCTCTCACCACATTAATCTTAAATAGTAAAATCATTTTGCAAGTTTTTCCTGTAAATTTTTCTCATACCCACCAGTGACATGCAAAATCCTATGATGCATCCACATTTTCACTCTGATCATGAAAAATGAAAACCAAAATCGAAAAAGATTGCTGCATCATTTCATATGCAGGAAATCTGTGGAACTAACCAGTATGTGCAGGTGAGCATATGAGCAGTATTTTGACAGTGTGGAAAAACCTAAAGGAAGATCCACCTGACTGTCTCTCCCCATTATTATCTATATAGCAGTCTTTTGATTCTCAGGTTTGAATTTCCAATATAAGCCAGAAGTAGCTCTTTGGCTGTTCAATCATGGTTTTATTCCTGCTTTCTGATAGTGTGAAAATGGGCTAATTCTATTTGCCCATTATCACAAGCTTAGTAATTTCATTCTTTTCTTAAAACTACTCATCTTCAGACCACACAGAAATCCACTGGATATAGAAATGTGCAAGGAAATGTTCCAATAAATTGAATTATAAGAAGTAATAACTGTCGCACAACTGAGATGTTAGAAGGAAAGATGCATCTTTTTACTGTGACCATGTTGCATGATACACTTATGACTCAGATTCTGCTAATCTTACATACATTGAATTTTCCTTTATTCTGGAAATTATGCTGTCTGCTGTAATGCTTGTTTCTTACCTTATACATACCAATGTCCTACTCAAGAAGTAAGAAGAGTTGCTTACTTGGGCATCCCATAGAGACGCTATTGATTATGAACACATGATTAAAAAAGGGTTTGTGCTTCAATGAGGAAATGTCAACCTCAAGAAAACCAATAAAAGTTTTGCAAATGATGTAAATGAGGTCAAACCTTCACTTTTGTCATTACTTCATACAACAAAATATGCACAATTTAAATACAGTTGCAAACTAGATTGCATTTGAATTATTGATTAAGCAGGTGCTTGAGAAATGTAAAGTGAAATATGGACGTTTGCAGAGAAAATTGAAGTAAAGACCAAGATGCACATGTTATACAAACTCTGACGAAATGCAAGAACTTAAATTGAACATATTAACCCACCTGTAGGAAATTTTCATTATTTCTTTTGTTTCAGCATATAACTGTAGGGCTGCTTGACACTCCACTTGTTTTCAGTACAATTTTTCCTTTGCTTTTCAGTAGTACAGTTGAATTAGATATAACGTGTTTATTGGTTTATTGGAAGATGTTTCCCTAATTCGTGATTTGATAGGAACAGTAGCAATGCCTTTGGCAGTCTTTATTTCTGTTGTTGTAGGAAACCTAATGTCCCCAAAAGCTTCAGACATCTGTTCTTTCCTGCTCTTTCTTTAGCATTGCCATTGGGCACAATGAAACTTCAAGTCTTTTATTTTGCTGCTCTTAGTGTTCAAGTGCCCTGTTCTCCTATAGGTAAGGCTTGGAGCAAGAACGCTGCCAAATGGAGATGCAGAATGAAGTGGATGTCTTCTCTTACTCTAATTTCTCATTTGCTTGAAAATCCAAGCTTTCTGATTGTGACTTAGCTCAAATTAATTTAACAATTTGGTAGTTAATATTGTACTTGACCTTACATTGTAGACTATTCTAACAGTTTAGTTGTTAACCTAGCAGTTGGTAGTGTAGCTAGTTAATAATCTATTAAGTTGAGGCACATCCTTGGCTCCTGGATTCAGCTTCCTTTCCTGTCAGCACCAATTGCATTTTGCATGCTGGTTTTACCATGCACCCCTGTTGCAGCAGTCACTGGAAACATCACTGGCATCTGTAAAACAGTTCTATACTTCTTCGCACTGTTTTTCTGCTTCAGGGTTTAGGATGTGTTTTTTTAGGAATCTGTGGTGAACTGGTCTGTCATGACTGGAAGCAAACTACCCTAAAGGCAGGCACTTGAACCCTAGTGCCTCTGATGCTTCTGCTTGTTGGATACCCACCTGCTTTCCTTGTTTTTTAAGAGAAAGCCTTTCCCAGGAAGGGCCTAGGGCAGGGAGCCAAGCTAGAATCCCTGTTGCTGTGCTGGGGTCAGCAAAGTTGCTTCACTCCTCCTCTCTCCCAGAAAGGGGAAAGTGGCAGTGGGGAATGAGGACTGGGGCTGTGTCCTGCAGAGCCACTGCCTCCAGCCCTGGCACTGCTCAGACACCCTTGCGGAGGAGGAGGAGCAAAAGGAGGAGAAGGAAAGAGAGGAGGTGGTAAAGCTGCTGAGAGCAGCAAAGACAAGGAGGAAGGAAGGGGGATGATCGCTGGAGATTTTGCTAACTTTTTAATTATGCTCTGCTCTCTCATCAAGGTTGGAGTCACACTCCTAAACCTTACTTTTTGCACCTTTCCCCACCTCCAGATGTTTTGTCAGTGTCCAGCTAATGTTAAAGAAATTGTAAATACAAACGGTGGTTGCTTAAGTTCCTTTTGCTTCCCCGGGGGATTGACACATCTGTTGGAGCAAACACATTGAGCAGGACTGCTCTGGCTTCCTATGTGGTGAATACCAAATGTGTTACCATCCATGCCAAAACGAGCTGTAGCACATTATAGCACAGAATCATGCATATAGTTACCTGACAGCACGTAGCCCATAAGCAAACAGAGCATGTGCACTATTCTCATGTGCTTGTACAAAAGGCCTTGGGAGACAGTCAGAATAGGACTGAAGAATAACATAAGCTGTTGTGATGCTAGATGTATAAGTTATTCTCCCCTCTCAAAATCCAGCCAGCATACCCAGGTGCTCCAATGTGGTGCTTAAGAATAGGAGGCTTTGGAAGAGTCCACAGTTCTCCAATCTCAGTAGAGAACAAAAGTTAAGACTCATTTTTGAAACAGTACATAGATACCATCATTTATTAGGTGTAATAAGCATAATGAAAATATTTATGATTTTTTTTCCTGAATGGATAATATTACACAAAGAATTGCAAGTTATTTAATACAAACTGTGTTCTCAACTCTATTCCATTTTGATTTCCTTCCAGCTAAGAAATATCTTCTGAAGGTATTTACAAGTCCCTGTCTAACTATTCCTTGTTGCATTTATTTTCCCCATTGGTCTTATACATCTCTTATGCTTATTGATCAAAGTTAGAAACACTCCATGGAAGTGAATGGAGTTAATTGCTTAAACAAATGAACAAACAAAAGCCCCAAAAAACCCAGGTGAAGCCCTGTGCCTTTATTGATTTCAGTTACCAAGAGGTTTTACTAAAAATTTTTCTACCTCTTATCCTTCGGAGTAAAGAAAACTTGGCAGGGCACTTTTCATAAAGCATACATAGTTCCAAAAATTGCAGATGTGTTACAAGCTAATAAACCTCCGCAGCTAAGTGTTTAGATAAGACTTCTTTTCCACATAACAAATTATCCTTTTTTCTTTTTTCACCTTTAAGAATAAATGGAATGTTATAAAGTCAGGTTTAACAAGGCAGAAACCAGCAGAATCTTGAGTATACTTCATTGCTTGCAATATATCTAGGCTTGAGGCACTGTGGATTATAAGATGCTGAAAGGTGGTTTATGATGTGATTTTCTCTTTGAGAGCTTTTTAGTATGAGATGGCAAGGCGTATTTATGCATTTTACAGTTACATATGACAATATGCATTTTCCACTTTTAAACTACTTAAGAACAGCAAATGAATGAATAAAGGGCGTTTTATCAGCTGTTTGATACTTACACTCACACTGCTCCAGCTCAACTCCTCAGCTGTAGGGGAATCATACCCAACCTTTCTACACTGGATAAAAAAGCTGGACCATATTACAAAGCATTTTAAAGCCATAGGTTTTTTGATACAGCAGAAAAAAGTGTCAGATGCCCAAGAAGAAAACCACACCAGGAGCTTTATCAAACCAGGTCTGTAATTTACAGGGGTGGCTTGAAATCCCCTCTGCCTCTGCCCACTCTGTAGTGGCACCAGCAATGGCATGCCAGGATTTTTAAGGGATTACTGATGGTCCTTGCTTACTCTTGCTAATATTTAGAAATAAATACATTCCATATGGATGGGTAAAAGTGAAGATCCTGGCTTTAGTAGGTGACTTTAATCCTCTTTTAACCTGTCCTTTTAGCTTAAGTGAATGAATGAAAAATGGAAGCAAAATTATGAAGTGCTGGCTGATTAATTTACCACTTAATCGGTGGATTAAGATATTTTACTTCTTGAAAAATGTGCAAAATCTTTAGATTAAAGATGATACATATAAAATGGGATTTTTTTGTGAGTTGCTTTCCTTCAGGAAGGTGAAACACATTGTTCTGTTAATTGCCAGTTTAAAAGGCTTTTCTAAATTTAATTAAAAATATGACTGTATTGAAGATGCAATGGAATCCACATGCACCCCACTCATGGGAATGAATGAGGAAAACCTACATCTTTTAACATTTACAGTTTATCTAAGCAACCCACATCAGATATAAAGGTTCAAAATAGAGTAAATAACTTTATTGCAGATGCCAGTGCCATTTTTTTACATTTGAAAAGTTTCCAGCCTTTTCTACTAACATCTGATGACAATATTCTGAAAAACATAGCTAGTCTGTCAGATATCTCTGGAATATGAAAACAGTTTTCCAGGTGCTTATGGGGAAGAGTAAAAATATGTGGGCTTGACGTTACCCAAGATCTGATCTTCATAGTTAGGAAGGCAGCAGAAGAAGAATCCCAAGCATATTTCCATAATGGCGGTGGTCCAGCCAAAGCCATAAGCCCAGCTGAACATATTAATTCCTGTCATTTCCATTTCAGATGAGAACTTTACTGGATAAATGACCAGGCCCATGATGGAGAACACAGCTGAAGAAACAGGAGAGAACAAAAGATGTTTAACATCCAGCCCATTCCATAATACCTGTAGCTAAAATCACCCACATTTTGGAGGATCTAAAAATTGATCCACTGCTGTGACAGACCTGAGTTTTCCCAGAGAGCTCAGGTGCACACAGGCAGGGACTTGAGTATAGAGGGAAATAATCAGTTCTAGTATGGATATATCTGCATACTTTAAGCCTGACTCCTTACCAGCCACAAAAAGTAAGCCTCCAATCCCACGTATGAAGTTGAACCGAAGTGTGTCAATGGCAAATGCTATGATGGCCAGAGCAAAACAGATGACTAGAAGTAAAAAGCCAACCAGGTATGTCGCAGCAGCAGCTCTTCCCCAAGCTGAAATCAGAAGGAAGATACGTTAGAAAGGAACAAAAAACAATAAAAAAAATCCTTTGGATTGTTTTTCTGTGGCTCATAATGAAAGGTTCATTTTAAAAACTGTGAAAAGAAGGTTAGCTCCCAAAAAAGAAAGCATGGGATCTTTCTCTCCTCTTAAAGGTGAACATTTGAGTTCCACAAAAAAAATCATGCATTAAGTGCAGAATGCATAAAAATGCCAGCTTTGTCCTCTCACATGGATTCCAATGGGGCTTGCATGCAAGCTTATTCTTTAGCTTGAACAATGAAGAGTCTAGACAAAAATGGCTTTAAAATGTAAGAATGGACACCCTCCTTTAATAACAAATGTTACCTCAGCAGATGCCATAAAATCAGCTTCATTTTGCATGGATAAGGGGAATTAGACTGCCCTGAAATGAATTTAATTCTTCCTTTAAAATGTAAAGTTCATACAAGCACATGCAAACTTACAGGTGTGGCAGTAGCCCACAAATGTCAAAATTCAGAGATTTCTGCCTTTCAGCCTTTGTTTAGCTCTGTGTCTTAAATGGAGTTAAGGATTTGGAATCTGTTTTGTAAAGAAATTTGACCTCTAATGTTGGTACAAATTTAGAACCACTTCATTTTGACAAGCTTGTTCAGGATATTAATTCTTTAATTTTCAAATTATATAACTTTATGTTATAACATGTCAAAGCAAAGCATATTATGTTGGCATAATAACTGGAAAAATAATATTTATTTAATATTTTAAGTCTTGAGGAGCAACTACCACTCAAAGAGATCAAAGTGTCTCCTCTTTTAAATGTAAAAAACCCATTATAACACTTTTTAAATTATGTTTTAAATTGAGTAAGCAGTTGAAGTCTGCTAGGCATCTACAGACTTCATCCCCTCACCTATACACTATGCATTTGTAAGGTTTTGGCTTGTAACCAAATATATACAGCAGCAATGCCAAAAAATTATCATATCTCAAACAACTCTGATGATAATTACAATTCAACTTAAATGCAGTGCACACTGTTCAGTAAAAGTTGCATCTGAAATTGTGCAGGTTAAGATTTTTGATATCCAGTGACCTGCCAATTTGTTTGCTTTAAGCACGCAAGTAATTAAATGCAAAGTGTCCTGCCTTTCCCATGACTAGAGTCAGGTATGCATGAAAGCCACTGGCCTGTTTCCAGTGAGTGACAAATCGCTCTTCCCCCAGGCCCCATACCACCACTATATTAGATGAGAAAAATGGATCAGGATTTTCCAGATATCCTTTTCTTCCCATAAGTCCATCAAAACAAATTTCCCTTTCATCCCCCCTGATTTATGATCCCTGCTTCATTCTAGCTATTGCAGTGTATTTTCAGTTTTATGTCATGTCCATTTTCTTTCTTAAGCCAAAAAACTTTCTGTCTGCTTATAGGGCTTTTCAGCTGTATTTTTTTCCTGTAAACAGGCAGCTGCCTGAGAAGACTAATAGGGACAGCTAGTGTGTTCTTACATCTCATTTTCTAGCCCATTATCTTAGCCCAAACTCTTCTCTCTGGGAGTTTACAGTAGGCTTGAATGTGGAGGCACAGGTGGGAGGACAGCACCTCAGGCAGAGTACTAGAAGAAACACTCAGGAAGAGGAATTTATTATACTGCTCAGTATACCCTGTTGAAGAGGCTCCTGCTCCCAGCCACTCTGTTACCCCTCTTAAAGGCAAAAAAGTGACACCTGGCCATAAGAGAAGTCTCTCAGCAGTTGTGACCTCACTGCCATCCAGCATACAAGAACTATAACTTTTGTCAGAAGGGTGAAGTGACAAGGACATGTAGAGGTGATGGTTTTTCTTAGGTGCACAACTGGTTCTGGTTAGGTACAAAACTCCCAGGCAAAGGAGTGTCCTTTCCTAGAGCAGACTCAACAGCTGCCTGCCCAGCAAGTTCTGAGGCACCAGGAGTCCTAGGCATTCCGTCTCGCCCACTGCCAGTCTGCCAAAGGTCAGCCTTGCTTCCCAAGAGCTGATGGAAGAGCACCGAATTCTGGGGTGGGAGCATCACCTGGGCTGGGGGCTCAGGGAGGCATGGTTGGTGTCTGCAGCCATGTGTGGTGGCACCTTGCCTATGCCAGCATCTCCCTCCTCTGCCAGGCTCACCCAGGTGTTTTTCCTGAAGAAGTGTTACAAATGCTGTGACTGTATGAAAGCAGACTGGGCGCACGCCCAGCCTGCTGGGCAATGGCTCTATGACAAGAAGAGACATGTTTGTTGCAGGATACTTACATCAGATGGAGACATTGCTTAATCACTTAACAGCCAATTTTGTGACTGTCACTTCCATAGAAGAGAAAAAAATTAACTCAACGTTGGAAGAAAAACAATATGCAGCTCCAAGTAAGGCAATAGGATTGCATGGAAGAGTCTTTATGGGGTATTTTAAGGAACTGACTTCATTTGTCTTTTACAAAAAGCAGCAGCTATCAGTAGTCTAAGACTACTAAGTCTGAGTGTGTAAACACCTTACCTTTCTAGGGTAAAAGGTAGCAAAAGCTTTGTGCAAGAATAATTGCAACTGTTTCTATATCCAAGATGTTTATTTTTCCTTGTGCCAGCCAGGAGCACTGAAGTAGCTTACTGTCTTTACCAATAGAACTAGAACTTAAAATTCCTTAAAAATATCAGAATTAGTAGAATTAAATTGATCAAAAACCACTGACAAACAAGTGGCTAATTTGGACCAAACATTTTCTTATCTTTCAATGTTGGGGGTTTTTTTTGTTTTAACATTGAGCAAAAGCATAAATAAATTGTTCTAACTGCAAAGCTTTTTCTTAAAAATGTGTACTCCAGGCCAAAGAATCCTCACTGATGCGACACCAACTGAAAGTATGCTTGGCTCTGGAGAGAGGGCAGCTGAAAGCTGAAAGGATCCAGTCCAACTGTCATCAAATCAAGAAGAGAAACAGAGTTACAGGTTACCAAGCTGAGTCTTTGAACATATTCAGCAATTTCTGAGATCTGTTTTCTCAGCCCCAAAAATGGTGGTGATGTTTTGGCGGTTTAAGAGTTAAAATGTGCTTGTTAGAAAAGAAATATGTGTTTATGCAAAAGTGTCCTTGAATACCAGCAGGATACTGTAACACTTTGGTACCAGTCCTATTTCTCCCTTTTTTAGTTCCTCTGTCAGCTGAAAGAACACCAATGAACACTCTGTAGGGTTTGTAGGTAGCTACACACCATCCACTCTTCAAAACTCCTTCTAACTGGTAATTTTCTGAGCAATTTTGTCTTAAAACAAGACCTTGCTAACCCAAACAGACAGAAGGAACCCATGTTTTTATGCCTATCTCAAGCAGAGCAAGGACAGTGCTTCTGATAATAGTGTTTTGTATGTCAATCACCAATGATTTGTGAAAGTCTAGGCTATCCACAGTGAATACAGTAATATGTGACTACTGGAAAACGAAAATAAATGTCTGCCTTCTAAAACTCCCTACAGTGTGAGAAGACCCCTGAGCTAATTTAGAGACCAGAAAGAGCCCGCCCAAGCCAGGACAGAACTCATGGTTTCTTATGAGCAAGATAATGAACTGAGACAGAATTCAATAATAACGCAGCTTTATTACTCTGCTATTAAAGCTAAATCAGTTTGGAGGTAGCATGACTACCTCTTGGATTGCACCATATGAACACATTCAGAATATCCTGCAGCTGGCTGCAGCCATGGGGAACCTGATGGACTTAATTAGAGATCCAGGACCGAGTGCCTGCAGTTTCCCACCTTCCTGATTTTACTCACTTGCTTTTACAGTCTGCAAAAGCGTAAACACTGTTTGTGCTTCACACATAAGGAAACAAACTTCCTTGGTCAGTAGTAAATTGAGCCAAAACTTCGAACAACCAGACCTAGTATTTCCTTAGCCTGCCATCTTTCATGCTCCAAATGGTGCCCTCAAAAAAGAGCTGTTGTACCTTGAAAATAGCATGGGAAGCCGACTTCCCTCATGACAAATGCAAATGCCTGTTTTCCTGGTGTATGTGTTTCAAAACATGGGAAAATATTCACAATAAAATTCCCTTGTTTTCCTTGATCTGGCACCCCCAAACCACATAAACTATCGAGTCTCTCTTTTGGTCACATTTTCTGAAAGTCACCCCAGAGAATTCAGGAGTACTGTTCCTTGTATAATCAATAAGAACATTTTTCTCCAAATTTTCTTCCTGGCTGGAAGCTAAATACACAGCTATCACTGGGAAGAAAAACAAAGGTTTGTTGCCACCTTGAAGACACCAATGATTACCTACAGGTTCTTGCTGACTGATCATTTTAACACTGCAGTGAATTGTGCGGCCATTTGAGGAAGGATATCTTTAATTCAAAAGGAACAGGGATCGGGAGGAGAAAATGTAACAGACTAATATTTTTCTCTATTATCCTTCATACTACCAAGGGAAAGAAACACAAATGCTGCAGTTCTATCTACAATCTTGCAAAGCAATTCTTACAAGAATTAAAATCTGCAATGGTGGCAATTCATTTCTCTGTTGTATGTAATGAGAATGTTTCTGGGCTGAGTTTGCAAAGCTCAACCTGTTTTACATCTCTTTGATTAAAGGGAAAGAGTATTATTTTGGAAACAGAGCTGAACTCACTTGGGTTTCTCAACATGACATTCTTCTTCAGGGTGTGGTGAACACTACAGAGCACATGCTTCACTTTGAAAAGGGACTGCTTTGACCAGGGTTTACCCATTTCCCTTTGGTTTGTACTCCTCAAGAAAGTTTCTATGTGAAAGTGCCCATCTTTACAGCAGAACATGTGATTTCTGAATCTTAAGATGGTCCATCAAACTCATTAACACACCTCTGTCAGCTGAAGGGTTACAAGCTGCTAGTGTATGTGCAAGCCGCTGTCATCAGGACTCTGGATTCCCCATGTTACCTGTGCAACACTAAACAGTGCAATATCCTGTCTCCTGGAAATCCCAACTCCACAACATGCCAACTGTGGGAAATTTCTGCACTCTTTCTGAAAATAAATGTACATTGAAATCTCTGCAACTGTTTGCTGATCACATGAGCTGGCATTGAAATACCCATGTGCATGTGTTTGTATACAGCCAAGATAAATCCAAAACTATTAAAAGCAGCTTATGGATAAATTGCACGTGCAGACTGAAAGCTATTGACCGAAAATAGTTTCAAAGGAAATCTGTACAAATGAGGAAAAATCATATGTTAGTCATGCATAATTTATGAACAGAATAAAATGAGAAAAAAATCAAAGGCATGATTGGATGTGCACTATTTTCTGAGTTTCTGTCTTCATTATATCTTGATCATTTTTGAAGCAACTTGACTTTCTGTGCATCTTTCCAACAGTAGTCAATACTGGATGATTTCCTTTGAATTTTTTTTGTGTGAGTTTTAACCTTTGGAGTGGAATACATAATTTTTAGTCCTTCTGTGTGGCTCCCTTTTTGGTAACTCCATTCTTAATTCCCCTGGCATTACTTCTTTAGAGTTCATTGGCAGTTATTATGGATTTCTCATTTAATAGCAGAGTATTATCTCATAACATGAAAGCCATTTTTATGGGACCTGGAACCAGCTTTTAGCCTGCCACTATTTAAGAGACAACCATGGAAACAGAGAATGACCTATTTAGGTTCACGCTAAGATAATGTCATTGCAAAAGTTTCTTGGTGATCAGTAACAGGTCCCATATAAACAAGAAAGGATTAGGACTTTATGACAATTACCCCATAATAATGATTTTAAATGACAACATTAAGGACAAGAACCTCTATGTATATGTCATCTCTCAATAAAACACAGTACATATTAGCAGAAGGCAGTCTTGACCACAGCTGAGTGCTAAAGTGATAGTTCAGTGTGATTTGTAGGGCTTTAATTCCTTTAAAGCAAAAACCTATTAATTCCTCACTACTGACTTCACTCACAAACAAACACAGGCAAAGCCTCCATGTAATCAGCAACCCTCCCCTCTTACTGAGGTAAGCAATTAAACTGAGAAGCTATTCCAACTTGAATTTGAGGGGAGGAGCAGTTACATCTTCAGGGAGTGGTTCAAATTCATCTCATAATAAGCTCAGACATGTACAGACTTGACTTAGAAGCTGGCTTCTGCAAGTGTTCTATTAATGAGAGCTGCTTCCTGATGCTTACTTAGCGCTAGGAAGGCAGAAGTGGCAGAGGGTGTAGAGCCATCATCAAAGTGAGCACCAAGGGAGTAAGTTAGCTATTAAAAATAATGCACACATAGTGCCTCAAAATTAAAGGTTTGCTCATGAGAGTCAGGGAGTACCCCTATCTCACATTATCTTGAGAAGCAGTTGCATACACTGAGAATATCTCAGGATTAATACTCAGTCTCATACACTTTAATGCTATAACATTTTTTCCTTCTGTTTTTTCCTATTTATTTTAAATTAAAGCAGGATTACTTACACTTGGATGTGTATATGGGAGTTGGTAGGATCAGATAAATGAAACAGATAAGGCATTGATTAATCAGTTCATTTACATAAGCTCAGGTAATGAGAATAGCAAGATGTACCGGCTCCCTAACTACCCCTGAGTTAAAGATGGGCTGAAATACCAAATGTGAATTAACTAGAACCAATTTTCATAATAACACAGGCTATGAACTAGGACTTCTAATCAAAACAGCAGAGTGGAACCTTTCCAAAAAAGTTCTTTTAAAGTTTTATATTCCCAGAGACATTTGAGACTAAAGAACACTGAATTTACATCTTATTTCCATATGCACCAAGTATTGTTCTCACTCTTGATCTGAAGTTTTTATGCTGTGAGCAAACTTTGTTCTGGAACCTTGCTGAAAGTTGCCTTTTGCACTAGGGAATTTCCCTCTAACAGACAGCAGCTGTGAATCTGGACCTGATTTTCTCTTAGAAGCAAAATTTCACCATTTGCAAAATAAAACCCCAACATGTAGGCAGAAATGGTGCTTTGTGCTCTTAAAAATACATTAATTCTATTTACTGTTCTTACAAATTAAACAGTAAGAATGTTTACAATGCCTCCTGAAAATTTTCATCACTTGCTCCTTAGTGCTAATGGCATTGTTTAATGAACTGCATAGAGACTTCCTGTATTTGGGGCCTGATTTGGGCACAGTGTGCATAATAAGTGACATTACGTTGACATATGTCAACATAATAGGTGACATTAGGTGTATTAAATTGCAGATTTGATGCACCTGAAGTGATCTGAAGTGCGATTTAGTACTAGTAGAAGGAAGCTAGATACCTCTGGGACATGGGCTACTGCCATCATGCCACAAACTACCTTGAGTTCCTGGGAATTTTTGACCAATGAGATATTTTGTAATGGTACTTAACCAAGAAGAAACATAGCATTACAACACTCACTGAGTCAATGTGTTTAAAATTGCTCAGAACAACACAAGCTGCCAGTGAGAAGTGACATAGAAATGTGAAAAAATGTTTTGAGAGTTTCATTTATTTTCTTACATAACACTTTTCCACTTAAGCAATCTGACTGTTTAAACCTACAGTGAAATTGTGAGTGCATCTTGCCACCCTTATCACTGTTCAGACTATGGAGAGGTTATTACAGCTCTGCTGTATCAGATTGCCTCAGTAAGCCAGAGGAAGAGATGAGGTGAAGAGAATTGAGAGCTTGGCCACAAGTTTCCACGTGCTTTCAGCAGAGATGACTCCTGTGTGTGTGTGAGTGAATGGAATCCTCTCTCAAGCATTTCAGGTCCTGAACAGTGTTGAGGATCTTCACAAAGTCCTCAACACCAGCAGTTCATATTTCCTGATGGGGAGACGAGAACCCTCTACATAACTGCTATTTTTCCACCCAATCTAACTGTAGTTATTAAAGGGAGGTTTGTAGAATTAATTGCTCAAGAACGTAACTATTATTTAGAAAATACTCTGATTAAATGAATCTGCCACTAAAATTATAAAAGGACAAGCTCTTAAATTCCAAGGGAAAGCATGTTAGCAATTGCAGATAAGAAATGAAAAATGCCATGGTAATGAAATTCTCTGGGCTTGATTCCCTTCTCCTATAACTTTTTAGAAACAATGAAGTGTCCCCTACAAGATGGGGAAAAATAGAATTTTTTCTTTCGTTCTTGCAGCAGAGTTCCTTAAATACACTGTTGTGATATTTTCATTACTCTATATGTTTAATTGAGACTGTATTTTCTATCGTTCTGTGTTTTGAATAATTATTGAATATTCTACATTACTAAGTAACTAATCTTGTAATGTCATTTCTCACTGGTTAGTCCCAGGTAACGCTAGACTTTTAGGAGACTGATGACAGGAAATTGTGTGCTTCTCCACACATTGTCATTAAACTACAGGCAATCACTCTAGATAAATATAACCATTTCATGCTACAATACAGTAGGAATGGCAAAAGGCTTTCATTTTCAGTTCACCCTGCGTCAAAGGAGTCAAGGCTTGCCCCGTAATCTGCGCCATTTACAGGGCATAGAGCTGGGGTCCATCCTGAGCTCTCCCACAGGCTTCCTTGGACTGGTCAGAAACATCCTGAGCCTTTGTTTTACAGCTGCAAGGACACTTTCACAAATCTACTTGAATATTACCAGATTCTGAAAGCTGTTAAATGCAGAACCTTGACTTTGGGGAAAATCTGCAATAAAGGAACTGTGACTTCAGCTGGTCCCTGCTTCAAAAGCACAGTTATTTGCTTGCTTCATTTCTGTTCCAATGTACAGACACTCTCAGATGCCAAAGAGCCACTGGGACTGCTTGCTTCTCCTCCCAAGCCCTGCTGTATTCCATTCTGTCCCTCTGGGTTTCCCCACACCTGGAATTAGGTGCTGGCTGTCAGATGCTATGGGAACGTGGGGAAAGGCAAAACAGTTTTACGTAGGTAGCGTGGCAGTGGTGAAACTTGGTGCCTGGTCTGCCCTGTGCCCCAGGTGTGACGAGTCACTGGTCTGACGGAGAAGGTAGTTTTCCAGAGGGAGAGAGCTGTGTGGCCAGCAGTGCAAGTCCAGTGGCAGGTGTAGTACCAAGAGAGGGTCTTCGCTGCTTGGAAACTGATCCCAACCACACCATGAACCTTGCTGTTGTATCATTCCCTGAGGATTGTACCTGCTGTTGCATCATTACCCTTTTATTCAGTGATTTCCATTTTGTTCCTCCTCCAGAATAATAAAGAATGCTTCATCATAGCAAAAGATTCTCCAGAAATAAGAGCCTGATACAGGCAAAACAGGGGAAGAAAATCTACTCATCAAAGGGGATGCAGAATATTTCTTTCCTCAAGAGGATTATTACCTTTGCAACATTCCCTTCTTTCACTTATCTTGCAGCCATACTCATCCACTGTCATATTTGAAGTAATTTTTTTCATTATAATCATACTATACTAGCCTTCATATCTTGTAGTATTGCACTAATATTCAAAGATCAAAATAAAACTGGAATTACCTAGAATACAGTTGCCAGTGGTTTGCCTGGAAGACAAGCTGCAGGAAGGTGTCCTTTCCACGTGGCAAAATCATTCATCCCTCCACTAATCTCCATAGCCACTAAAACCTCCACACATCCTAGAAAAAGGCTATAATTGAATACTATGATGTGAAAATAACTGAGGAACTGGATTCCACTTGCGATGTGGAAAAGCCTTTTCCTGATTTTTTTCCCCAAGATCTCTGTTTGCACTATGCAAATGACCTGATAACTTCAAAGCTTTAAACTTTCAGTTGTTTTGATGGCAGCATCTGCACGTGGAAGAGCTGCAGGGTTGGGTGGAACATAAGATGGGACAAGTGTAATCACAAGTTTTTCACCCCATTGTGCATCACATTGAGACTAATAAAATCAGTTATTTTCCCCCAGACAAACCTACACATGTTTAAACATCTTCAAAGCCTACAGTGGAATAAAATTACATACTGAAAAAGTGTCTCAGGTCTGCAAGACACACCTTGTTCAAGAGAAGCAATATAGCAAAGATCAAGAAAAACAGAGGAGTGCTATACCAGCTTCATGGTGGGGTTTAACCTCTGCATTTTCTTTGTGAACTTAGCCATGTCCCAGACAGATATATTCCATATCATGCTCATTCTCTATCCAAATATCTTCATCTCTCTTCATAAAGACAGAACAATGAAGAGCTACTGTTTGTATCTCTCAGCTCTTCATCCTAAACTCAACGCATTCTAAGTGTCCCAATGCACTAGACATTTTTACCTAGAAAGTTCTATTTATTTGAACTAAATACGCTTGAAAAGCAAAAGACTTCTGATAAAGTCTACATGAGTGTCATATGGTTAAAGCAGATGATCTGAACTCTTGGAGAAGATAACTGTATAAACTCTTCCTATTCTCACTTTTCACAGAGCTCATAAACTTTGCAAAAGATCACGGGCGAACAGATGCTTTCACAACAGACAACTGCACAAGTGGAGCTACTCTACTGGCTTTCAAAAAAAAAAAAAAAGTCTTCCCTGTGACCCTGTGAGGTTTTAATTCTGCCAGTTTAAGCAGCTATCTGGAGACTCCAAACTCCACTGGTGCAGCCAATGAAACATTCAACCTGCTTCCCTTCCAATCTGACCAACCTCAATGATGTTGGGTTTCTGTCTTCTGACTGTGTATAAACATATCTTAAGCCAAACAGCAGAAATTCAAGGGGAATTATAAACATTGCACGTGCAGCATTTGATTTGAATTTGCACATTATAATTAAAAACTTGCAAGAATGTTACAATTATATCTAATTATGATATGATGAAGATGTCTGAAGTGGATTAAGATAACTACACTGTCCAAATCATGTTGACAATATTTCCTGGCAGCTGCTGGAGTACACATGCATATCACATATATCAGTGAAACCATCCCCGCAGGAATTTCAGAACCTACCCAGCTAGTGGCAGATTAGACAGGGAAGCTGAAAGTAAAGATCAGAAGAAACAAGATGGAAACTGTGGCATAGAGGGGGGAAAGAGATCTCATCTCAGGAAGGATGTAAAACACTTCTGTCATTTATGTTTACACCATGTCTTTTGTCTCTGCACTCAGGAAGGTGGATAATTACACTCTGTTTAACCAGCACTGTATTTAGCTTGGCACAAAGTTAAACATCCCACATGATGCTGACTGCTTGTTTTCCAAGGCCTTTCTGGAGTACAGTGGACAAACAGAATCCCAGAATTGTTAAAACCCTATGTTTAAACACTGAGGCAGGCAGACTCAGGCTCAATACAAGACCTTATGTCACAAGTGAGATGCTGTCTCATGGCCTTGTCTTTTGGTCGGAATCCAAGACCAGCATCAGCCACCTGTACCCTGCATAAGAAAAAGCAGGAGTCACAGAAGAAAAATCCCAATCCCACACCACTGAGCAAAGAAAAACAGAGACCAGGATTGGATCTGAGCACAACCCACCTCTGGAGAAAAGATGTCTGAGGGAAAGGTCTGGAAAGATCAGGACAGTGTCACGAGATCACATCTTTAAGAGTCAATCTACAGACCTCTCAGGGGCTAGGAATAACTCACCCCTGTGAAGGACAAGATCTGCATTTTAATGGCATAATCTTGCAGAGGCAGAAGCCTGGCAGTGTAATCCACTGTCACCTGGCCTATGCACCCATTGTTTACATACAGGCTTTACATATTCTCCCACAGGCTAAGTGACTCCATTGTCCCAGACATATTCTTCTCTTCTACCTAGAAATTTTGTCCAGGAGCATTTTCAGGATTTGCTTATGTTTCCTGGGTATTTAGTCACTGTGAAGAGGTCAAATGATGGATGCATGCCCATTGAGAGCATAAGGCAGTCATGTAGCTCGTGAACAGCATTTCTAATGCTTTCAGAAACATCATTAGTGTCCAACGTAGCCGCCATATAATATTCTGCATATGTGTACCAAGTCCAACATATCTGTGTTAAAAGTGCTGGACTTACTGTGGATATGATTCATGGCAACCCCAGACACTGTAGGATAGTCCACATAGAGGGACTGGTTTGTCTGTAGATGCTGTCCAGTGGGAAACTGCATACAAATGCAGAATTCAAGGCTATCAGAGTGAGGCAGAATAAGGAAGTGAAATGCCAAACAATCATATAGGACCTGGAAGCAAGGTGAAAATTCTCTTATATTATCAAGAGAAGCAAGGTGAAATGTCTTGGTATTTTCTCTCCAGTTAAAGCAGGCATTTGTGGCATTTTCTAGGGCCTAACCTGGAGATCAAGAGGACGGCTGACTCTTTGGGAAGCCTAGGAGGAGAAGTTTAGGGAGAAGCCCTTTGCTAAGCATGATGTTCTCTCTCCTGCACTCTAGTGCCATGTACCAGAGGCCAATTTGCTGGCTTGACTTATGCCCAGCCACACAGCTGATTGTGGAGCCCTGAGAGCAGGACTAGGTGTGATGCTCAATAGCACTGGTCTTGCCCTGGAGCCCAGCACTCACAGAGGCCTGCTACAATTAACTCATTACAGCCAAATTTTGTGCATAGAAGGTAGAGTTTGATGATGTACAATAAACTTTCCGGAACAATTTTGAAAAGCTGTAATAAATGATCCCTGAGACTGCTTCTGCAAGTGTTTTTACACTCATTTTCAACAATAAAACTGAGATTCTTAGCCTTGGAGAAAATGTTCTTCCTTTTCATTTGAATTATCATAAATTTTAAGAACACTTGAACTTTCCTCCTGGCTCAGGCTAACAGCCCTTCATTCACAATTACTTATTTCAGACCATGGCCAATAGCAGATATACAGAAAGAAAAAAAAAAGGAAAAAAAAGAAACAGGGCACATGTAGAGTGACCCTTCTCTTGGGCTCTTCTTCAGGCTCAGTGGTTTACATCTTCTCAAGCTGAAGATTGCACCTGGGTCAACAACATGTTTAATAGCATACTTAACCAAAACTTATTACAAACAAGAAATCCTTTCATCTTTTAAAGCTTTCTTTCATAATCACAAGGAGACTTTTTCACACAACCCACCTACCGGAGCAGTTTCAGGGCAGCGTTCTGCAGCCTGACACTCCCTGGGAATACTTTCCTACCATCTTACATTTTTACCTCCTCATTTCTTGCTGGCACTCAGACTTGCTTGTCACACTAATGCCAGGCTTACCCACACAACCTGCTGTTTGGATATTTGATCAGCAGTAGCCGTTAAGTTTTGAAAAGTAGTGATTAGTGAGAAGAGGTTACCAGCTTCTTCTAAGAGAGGAAGAAAATGCTGTAATATTTTCTGCACTGATACATTACCACGTGTGGGGTTTTTTTGTATTATGTAACCCATCAGTTTTTTATTTCACAGGGGTGAGGGCATTTTATTTCTTCACCCGTTTAGCCAAAAGCCTTGATGTATTTCAGTGACAATTCCTATTGCCCATAACCTCATATATAAATGCCAGATATTAGGTGATACAGTTAGGAGAGCCGAGGGAAGATGAGTTTGGAGATGTGACCCGCTGCTTCAGAGGCTGCTCCCCGCCACCCTTGCAGGCGCTTACCGTAACCCATGAGGGACTCGCAGCTCCATTCCCCACCCAGCCTCCTGCAGTTCTGCCATAACGACGCTTGCTGCACGTAGGGCAAGGTCTGCGACTCCAGCCAGCCCCTGCCCGCCAGCGCAATGATACCAAAGATGACTCCTATGCCTAGGAGCAGGGGTAGGATCCATCTGCACCGCGTGTAGTCGAGGCCGTACTTCACCATTGTTCAGGGCAGGGGTGGCTGGTGGGACGGGAACAGCTGTCTCTGCCGCAGACTCAGCAACGCAAAGCAGTGGGTACTTCTGCAAAGGTCCCGGAAAGTGAGTTCCGGTACCTACGGCCGCATGTACGGATGATTGAGAAAAGTCAGGAGAGACACAGCAGAGGGGAGGGAGGAATGGAGGGAAGAAAGGAGCTCCACCTAGATTCAGATGAGTAAGAGCTGCGGCTGAGCAATAACCAGTTGAGCTGGGGAGAAGCTTCGAGGCTGGGTTTATCTGTGGGATCTTCTCTGCCCTGCTGACTAGGTAACAAATTGGGTGCTGTTTACCCTCAGCATTTAACACTTTCCTTCCCGACATTCCCACCAGCAGAAGAATCTCACAGCTGTGCATACACCTTTCTATCTCCTAAGGGATTTGCTCTATGGCGAGTGAAAACAGAGACAAAACAGGGAACTGAGAGGGTGATTGCTTCTGAAACTTGCCACCTGGAGGCTGAAAGCTGCCTTTCTTGGACTCCATTTAAAAATAAAACATCTCTTACTTTTTACAATTAAAAAAATTCCCGCAGCTGCTATAAAGCTGAGACAAAAAAGAACATGGGACTGTCCTCCCTTCCCCCCTTTGGCACATAGCTACAGTATGATCTGGGTATAGCCTTAGTGGGAGAAAAAAAAATGAGTTTTGATTTGACTGAGCCTTACAAACACTCCCTGTGCATGGCTCCGGCTGTACATGCACTGCCTGGGGCCTGTCAGAGCCTGTCTGCAACATGCTGAGAGTGATGCAGAGATGAGCCCTCACCTCTCTGTGTCCCGGGAGGCCACCCAGCCTACTGCAGGGTTCTGTCTGTCAGCTCAGAATCAATACAGCTGTGCTCCCTGCACTCCCCCTTTGAACTAACAGCTGCTACAACCTGGCATTTTGGTAGGACCCAGATGCGTTTACATCTGAAAGCAGCTGCAGCCCTTACAGATCAAAGCTGGTTTGTGTGAAACACAGTTAAGCCCAGAGGATGCAAAGTATCCCTTGCTCCCATGTTGAATTTTGTCAGATGAGGCTACATCCAAGTACTGACTCCATTTAGTCACAGAAATTTGCTATTGTGGTGCAATGTGACAGCCATACTGAACTGCAAATTCACAGCATTTTTCCAAATTGATATTCATAAATCAATAATGGCCTAAAATAAAGAAATTAGTAATTTACATTGCATTGATACACTGTACATAAAGAGGCATGGAGCTTGCACAGAACCAAATTGGAACATTCACAGTAATGAGCTACAGCACAGTGAAGGAGTAGTAACTCCATCATGAACACAATTTGAACAGATTAATATATCACTGTGCGATATCTCTCATCAGAGATATCTTACTAGCCTGGTGGTAGATTAGCAGTGGTGTGGCTGCTTTATCTCTTATTCTTTCTAGCTGAAGCATCCTGTCAGCAGCTGCCCTGTGGCTCAGACACAGTCCAATATTCCTGTGGCTGTGAGAGGTCCATCAAGGGCATCCATCAGGTCTCTGTGACAGCAGGAGACACTTTTACAGTTTTGGCTACTGAATTTTAATGTCACTAGAAGCTAAAGACAACCATGAAGACATAGCTGCTATTCTGAACTGAAGTTAAGGGACAGTCTCACATATTTTTTTGTAAAGTAAACTTTAGGGAACAGAATAAGCATTTCCTTAGAATAGAATGTAACTTTCATTGTAGTCCACATTTGTGCTATCCACAAATTCAGTTATCATTAACCTAATATTTAAAATGCCATTTACCACTTCTGTAGCACTGCAACGTATCATTTTTATGCATGATTTTAAAAACATATTTACATTAAAACTCATATCATTTGACGCTCACCCTTAGTGCAATATGCTGGTAGATGTAAGCTGTCCAAGTCTGTTTACACATGTTCTTTCTGTTGCCACAGCTGAGGTAGAAATAGGCACAATAGAATCCAAAAGATTGAGAGAACAGAGATTTGGATATTAAATGGTTTTTTAAAGATGACTTCAGAAACACTCATGAATGTGGCAGTAGAGTGTAGACAAGCCCACACTCAGCTGTCTATATCCAATCTCTTGCCAAGTTTCAATCTTCCGCAAAATTACAGCTTTCTAAGGAAATAGCCAAATCAAGTTAAAGCAATTTTGTACTGGAAATCTAGTATGAAGTCAGCACTTGTCATCACAAGACAAAACTGATGTCTTGTTTGTCATCAACAAACAAGAGCCAATATTTGTTGAGGACTAAAATGGTCTTCCCTGCATTTAGAATGCTCAGCCATGTTTCAGGTAGGCACTTATGACTGAAAGATTTGTCATCAGTTTCTGCTGTAGCTCACCTGTGGATGAATGCATACTGTCACAAATGTTAGCATTTGCGAGGTGATACCATGGAGCACATTGTCAAGCTGTGAAAAAGGTGAGTAGTGTTCAATCATCATGGGTGTTTCTGTGTCTTGCCCATTTTTGTCATCCCTAAGTAATTTAGAACTACAAGCAATCTTGACGTTCAGTGAAAGGGTATTTTGTGATATCTGGAAGAGCAGAGAGGGTTCATCATTCAAAGGTGATGAAATGATGCATCTATCTCTTGTAATTCTGATAGTTCTATGACAAACAGGGGAAAATGGTTGGAAACTTTAAGTGATTTGAAGTGATGACGTACCCCCACCATGCTTTGTCTTTTGCAATGTACAAGCTGGGTGTTTACATGAAAGCAAATGTTTTTTCTCCTTCTCAGGTATCTGTGGATAGTCCCTCCCGGCATCATCTGTTGAAAATTATATATTATCAGTGTTAAAACTGTTTGTTAGATTGTAGTGCACTTTCTGCAACTAAAAATATTGCTAATGACTCTTCATTCTTATTACTTGAAATAATCATTAGAGCTAAGAGGCATTAGCACTAAAAATAAAAATATGCCTTTTTCAGCCAAGACACAAATGATTTTCTTAGTAGAAGAAGCAGCTTAGAAATGATTGGCAGCATATTTTCACTCACCTTTAGTCTCTGACCTGGTCAGCTAAACTATATAAATTACTGGATTATCATAAGATGAGCAGCTGTGGTGCATGTTCATGACTTTTGCAGCAAGTATATTTTCATTCTCTAATGCTCACACTGCTTATAAAAAACAAATTCCCAGAGTTTGTATTTTAAAAGCTTTGCTAGGTTTATTTTATTATCTGTTCTCCTGTGTGTTATCTTACATCTAACAAGTCGCTCTGGGCAACTGAGAAACATATTTGTCATGAGCTATCATAAATCTCTTAATTATTACTGTTATCTTTATTAATCCATTTACAACTATCAGCCCTTCTTTCTAATAACGCCAATCTGCCGTTTTCCTTCAGAAAGGGCTGCACTGCAGTTATTGTTACAACAGTGATGCAACTCAGTCAGCCAAATTATACCTTGTGGTCACTGCCCTGCATCCCCTGGGCAGTAAGGCAATAGCATTCTCAATGTGACTAATATTTCATCCACAGTAAGCACATGTAGAAAATACCTTTAGACATCAAAAGTGTTCAGAGGGTAATCCAAACTGCAATTCCTTTATGTTAATTAGAAGGATACTGAAAATGCATTTTGAATAGGACTTGACTTCTTTGCAAAATAAGAACATCCTCCTAAAAAAATGAACTCAACTGAGATCTTGTAGTTTCCCCCACACCAGCCCTTTCTGAGGCACTCTCCCGTGGTAGCCAGACATTGTGACTCCTCCATGACTCTTATGATGATGACCTGGGAGTGGTCGGTGCTCAGTCCTGCTGCTATATGTTTGGGAAGGCCTTCCTCTATCTGCCCCACGCAGCACAGGAAAGTTCTGCAGATGTTTGATATTTCCTCTATTCACTGACTGCTGAGCTCGGAGGCAAATTCCCACAGGGTTTTGTTAAGATTTTTATCAAGAGTCATCCAGGACAAACTTGCTGTGGAATCTCCGAAGCCTGACCCATGTGCAGCACTGGCTGGCTCTTGTCAGTAAAGGAGGCTTGCCTCGACAGGACAAACTCTTAGGCTTGAAAGGACTTTCCTTACCAAGGCTACATGTGCAAACCACTAAATTTTAACACATGAGATGCAAAGAGGGCAGCATCCAGGATTGTCATTTATGTGAGCAATTCAAGACTGTATTAGGAAAACATAAATAAGGAAAATACAAGATTAGGAAAGTACAAAGACTCTGTGTGTCTGAGCATGGATTTAATTGTCAGCTAGTTTTTGCTAAAGGACATGATAAGCTCTATACTGGAACAAGATTTAATCACCAGGTATTTCTTACAGATGCTCTGTAGAAGTTTGATGAATTCCATCAACTTCTCCAGACAAATGGCTGAAATAAACGGGGCCCTGTAAATCCACTACACAGTTAAGAGCTGAGAGGGCCTCTGGACATTTGTAACCATTGTGGGTGTCTGAATTTTCCTTGTGTGGTTGTCAGGAACACAAGCTCTCTGGTGAGCACAAAGAATCATAGAATCAAAGAATCATAGCATATTACATACAGGGATTTTATGAAGTCCTGTGTAAGCAGTTACAGCGATACAACATAGTCCTCTTCTACATATGAGATAATTTTACTTAACCTACTTACTTTGAGCTCCAAAACTTCTCTGTGGCATAGGTAGGCTGACTAATACTTGTCCTATTGTAGTGGATCATAGCAGTAACTCCTTGCAAAGCATATAGCTCAGTTGCCTTAGAAGAGGAATAAAATTAGCTTTACTTAGGTAATTCCCAGGTGCCACAGCCTTCCTACTTACAATTTTCTGTCAAAGGAATGGCTTTTATTTGCTGTGCCTTATAGGTCAGTTGGGAACAGCTACTTCTTTAAGCACTCTGAGACCTACAGTTATGACATGAACGCCAAGTATATCTTTTAAGATTTTCGGCCAGGATTTTTCACTTTGAAATTCTCCAGCCAAAAGTAGGATTTTGCTTAAGCCAATATGTTATATGGAAATGACCTCTTCAGTTTTAAATGTTTGATGTGAAACTGATTTGACAAACAGGCTGAAATGAAACTGGTGGTCTCTTGGCAACATTTTCAACTTCTCCTATTGTCTTGATTCAAAAGGGCAATTATGAGTTTCCCAAGTTTTGTTTTGAGAGTTGTTTTGTTTTTCTATTCCAAATCAGAGAAAAAAGTTATTTTCAAATTGCTTACAAAATATTCTGTATTAACAAAAACCTCTGTTAAAAATAGTATGTGTTGTCCACATTCCCACAAATAAATAAAAAGCAGCAGTCATACCAATTCTTCTAGTGTTATCCAATCCTGCAAAGATGAACCCATGAGGAACTTAATTAATTTCTATTTATTAGATATTTATTTATTTCTATTAATTATATTACACAATGAACAGTTTTAATTATTATTTATCTTGCTTATAGCTGTAACGTTTTAAAGCTCTAGGCATGTCCACATGTTTTCTTCTAAAGTCTTTATTATAAATACAGTCTTATTAAATTTATGAATTCAAAAATCATAATAAAAAACCCTTTGGATTATTTTGACAGCTCCCAAGTAACTTAAATATAAGTTTCTAGAGGCAAAATTTGAGGCCATTGGATTTTTGCCTGGGATTTCTAGATGTCAAATTTTGTAACTGGAGCAGCTTTGCCCACACCTTTGGACACCAGGAAATCCCAGACTAAAGGCTGCTTAGTGTGCCAGTGCAGACCTGCACCATGGATTCATTGGACCTATTTTATAAATACACTGCATACACACAGGAAAATCGACACATTCTTGTTCAATGGGATCTACACATAAAACTGCTGCACCTGTGCAGTAACATTAGCATATACCAGGTTCTGTGAACTATTCCACATGGATTTCACTACTCCTGTATAGACAACTGTTACAGTAATCACATTCAGAAACTTAGCATCCCTATCTTTGACAAATACATCCCCCAGATTTGATTAAACTTTATTCTGGTTGTGAGTATCACCTCCCAAGTTAATTTAAAAATCTGTGCAACTTCACCTACTGGCACAGAAGAACCTGGTTTTTCAGGGGCCTGTTCCACATTGGCAGTAACCTCCACTGCTGAGTTGTGAGGCCAGCCCTCTCAGCTGTCGTGCATCTCCTAAAGCATCTCAGTTTCCATAGATATATATGCTTAGTTCATCATTAATTCGTAAGTGTTCAATGATCTCAACAACTCTTTGTGTGTGTGTGTGTGTGAGCAATATTTTCTTTTAGCATATGGGTGTTTTTGTTTCTAGAGTACTTATCACCATAACAACCCATCTCCTCCTAACGATCTGTTACTACACTCTTGATTTATGTACATACTCTAGGTCCAAAAGTCCTTGTATGCAGGATGTAAAGGTCAGGTGAATACTCTTTTAGGATTCTTCCTTGACAATGAATTGTCTAAAAAATTAGTCACTTGTTGCGTCAACTAAAAATACAAAATCCCAGTGGGGTGTGGCAGCTGTTTCCCATATTCATGAGATTTAAGCATTAATCATCCCATTCAGGTCAATTAGCCTTCCCTAGCACTCAGTTATGCACATTTTTGATTGCCCATAACTCCCCCTGATACAAGGGCAAAGTGTGCTCCTATTCTCCTGAACTACTCTCTTTTATCCAGGGTTGGATTAGAAGGAGTGACACTGCAGCCTGAAGCTCACTGGAGCTGTTCAGGGGATTTTAACGAGCACAGATTTAGGCTGCAGCTTAATACAGAATTTTAGATAAACAAGAGTACAAATTTTCTTCCTGTCAAAAGACGGGCACTATGGAAGCCCTCCAATTATCTTCAGAGCATTTAGGAAAATCTAAAAGGAAACAAAATATTTTCCCCATTTGTGTATTTAAAATTAAGACTAGTTAAGAGGGGGGAGGCATGGAACCAAAACCCAAAAAGAAATCCATGCAAGGCACCAGAATCCAGGGTAGTAACTGTACTTAAAAATTAAGACATTTAAGGAAGAGAACAGATTAAAAAAAAAACCAGGGAAATAATGAGCCTGTCTTTCCAGAAATCAGAAGCCATAAGCTGGTGTAAGACAGCAGTGACTGACAGATTCACTCTCTGTAAAAATGCAGAGGAAAAAAGAATTGTTCAGGATACAGAATGACACTAGCACAGGGCTATAATGTGGACCTCACATAATCTGAGGTTAGAAATGGGAAGGTTTCTAATCACAAGAGAAGTGCAGCCTTCTGATGAAAATAGCAGGCCAGTACACCATCTTTTTCTCACTATTTAAAGTTCTTGATCAGTATAGGAAAGGCACTTGGAACAGTTTTGATAAAGAATAGACTTCCCACATCTGTTCCTTCTGTACTGTTGTGTACTTAAAATGTTTAGAGTTCCCCCTTAAGCTGTGATGCACTTAAGAGGTTTTGGCTTAGCAAAGAACATTCTATGCCTGGCACTTCCAAAGAAAGTGCACAGACATGTTTTGCATTGTATACCTAAGCTTATTTGACTGGAAAATGAAGCTACCACCTCCTGGACACGAGGTCATTAACTTCATTTTATTAACCTGACACTTTATGGATACCGATATTCACGTTAAGAGATGGTAAGAATGAATACTTGTTTGAGTTTATGAAATTAACCCATGAACCACAAACACCACCAAGTTTCTACAACTGTAAGTTAAAACATTTTTAATTAAGCCACCACATTTGAAAGGAGTGTCATATACATTAGTATCACTTCAAAGTAATTAATGACTATTTGCAATAGCTTTCTCTGGAACATCTTAATTGTGTAACACGCTGGTTGTGCTTCTACCACTCCCAGTACATTCAGAGCCAAGTTTATTTTACATCTGTGCTTTTTTGACAAGTTACAACGATGCTTATAAGAAAGCATACAAAAGACTGAAATTATCCTAAACCTGATTACCATACCATCCTCCCTCTCATTAGGAAAGGTCTCCATTCTCTTACTTTTTTTTTAACCTCCTTCTCAGCTTTAGCTGTACAAGAATTTTCCAGACTTGGGATTCTCTGCTGTGTTTTGAATTTGATAGAAGTAATTACTATCATTACTTATGATACAGGTAAGTCTACACAATATTCCCCAACAGCCAGTACTGTATACAGAAAACGAAAAAAAAATAAAGGGACGCATTCTAAGTCTGCAGACATTTATGCTCTGTAAAATTATAAAATACAGGCCTTGGAGGGACCTTCAGGAGTCACATGACTTTTCCAAAACAGGATCACATTCAATATATAGTATTATCAAGTTAAAAAAGGTGTTACAAAATGGAAAGCTATAAAACATATAGTACAAGAAATACTGGGCATTGTAAAATATTAGTTATAAATTACTTTAGCTTTAGAGTATGTTGGTTAATGCTTTTTAAGTTCTGTTTTGTACATGTCCATGAATACACATACCCATACACTTACCCTCCCCTAAGTACTGGGTTCATGAGAGCAAGAAGTAACAAAGTAATACACAACCTTTGCTTTCCACCCTACCTGTACCCCCCTCAGTCTGTCTTTGCTAGAGCTGCTTCTCCCAAAGCTGGAGGAAAAGCTCACAAAATAAGCTTCTTCCTTCTTCCCCAGATGAAGAAAGCCCTGATAAAGATTATAGACCATAATTAAATCTGCTGTAAGCTGCTGCAGGTCCATGACCAACACAGACACAGCTCTGCTTTGCCAGAATACTTATTTGGAATTGCTGACTGCAGAAACACAAACTAGGAGCCAGCCAGGTTACTCCAACACAGATGTCTGTGTGAAGTTTGCATACATAAATTGCTCACAGAACTGCTTATCTATTTTTGCCTGTTACCCCTAGTGACTCATGCAATAGCCCCAAGTTTACTAAACTGAGGTGCCTACAGTGTTAGAAACGTTTGGAGGTTTTCAGATACCTTATGCTAAGATTTCCCTCCAAAGTACACTGATAATTAAAACACAGCAGTTTTAAAAAGGTAGACAAGTAGAACAGTTTATGTTTCTACTCAAGGATATTTTCTAGACCAGCATCCCTAAAATACCATGTAAAAATATACGTAGTTTTAACATCTGAAATTTTATTGATTGTCTCTGTGACAATATATATTAAACACATATCTGTGACTCCATCACAAGTCCTGCTGTGGCCACAAACCCACCAGTGTTACATTAGCCACTGTTACCCACCAGCTCCATGCTTTAGAGGAGATCTCTGTCTAACAGCATCAATTGGTGGAAAACAAATTTTAATTTAATTTTCCCCTTAATTCAAATAGCTTTTAATCAGTAACAGTACAGTAACAGAAACAAGAAAAGATTTTTAGGTGACAGGTGACCGTGACAGTCTCAGGGAAGTTCCTTCCTTGGGACTGACTTTGATGGAAGAAAAGCATTCTTTGGAAGGCTGCTTTTTTTCTAGGTCCATTTAATGCAATTTTGTCAGAGATGAAAAAAAAAAATCTTGCAGGACCCACTAATGGGTTGTTTAAAATCTGTCCTCTTTCTTTTTACACTTGAAACACAACCCTCTTTATTCATAAGCAAATGTTTGAATAATTAGTTGGGAGGGGAAGAAGCAAGTAAACCACCCAAACAGAATTGACATGAGAATACATAACTGAATACTTTAGGTAAAAGTTATTTGCTTAAAGATGCCAGTGCTTTTCCTAATTTATTGCCAGGGATAGTAAAAAATAGTCTGGTGAAATAAGGGGTTTTTTTTCAGTCTCCCACAATCACATCGGATGCACATCATAGGTACTCCTCTGTTGTTTTGACAGTTGACTGTACTTGGACTTAATCTTTCAATTTAAGTATGGTGCTCTCTCTGGGGAGGAGTAGTAATAGGTAGGCTTGATGTTTCCCAGGACTTCATCTTCCCAGTTGGGGAGGCAGCAGAAGAAGAAAGCACAACCTATAACGACGACAGTGCTGGCCCAACCAAAGCCATAGGCCCAGCTGAACATATTATCTCCTGTCAGTGGAATATCTTCTGTGAATTTCACTGGGTAAATGACCAAGCCAATGATCTGGAATGCAGCTAGAGTGAGAGAAAAAGAACAGCAGGAGTAAATTACAATGAATGTATTACAGTTCCCACTAAGAAAAGGTACCTGGAGATAACTGCATATTTAAGATATGTAAGGACTAGCTTCAGTCCTGCAATCAAATCTGCATTCTTACAGAGGTATGTGACTTCTGGCCAAGGCAGATCCCCACGCCTATCTGATTGCAGCAGCTACAGCTGACATTGCCAGGTTGCTAAGGCACATATCTGCATGCCATGACCAGCCCTGTCCTACAGCAAGGCACAGTGAACCCTGCGGAGCCAGTTACCTCCCATAGTCCCGTTGTTCCTCCTCCCATCAGAAAGGTGGGAAGCACCCAGGGCTCTCAGCTCCTAAGTCTTAGTATGTGGCATGTCGGGTCAAAGGTCTTGGCTGTCCCTGTACAGTGCTTTTGGGAAAGTGCAAATTGACAAAACCCACTGGATAACTTCCCTAACCATTATTCTCTGAAATCAACCTTTCCTTGTTTCCCATGAAAATGAGTCATAAATGAGACAAAGACAGCTAATTTCATAAGAGAGGCTCCATCTAGCATGTTTTTCTGCTGATGCCTGTTCTCAAATAACCTTGTCTTTGTGCCCAGCCTTACCTACAACAAAGAGCAAGCCTCCAATTCCTCGCACAAAGTTGAAGCGGAGTATCTCGATCGAGAACGCGATGACTGCAAGAGCGAAACAGATGACCAGAATCACAAAGCCAACGAGGTATGTGGCAGCTGCTGCTCTCCCCCAACCTTGAAGAGAAAACAGGAAAGATGTTATACACAGCAGTACACTGCTGTAGGTCATTGCATTTCTTTGGTTTTCTTTAATCATTTTTTTATTGAAATCTTTTACTGTAAGAAGCATGTTCTTATTTCAAAGCAATACTGAATGCCTCCAAATCACACAGCTGCAGAGCAGAGAGGCATCATCATTGCTGGAGCAGCACAGAACTCCCTGTCCACTAACTTGTCTTGCTGAAAAGAGGGATATAGTGCAGCACATAATAGAGATAGCACCATCAAACTCTGTATCTGTAAGACTCACAGACACCAGAGCAGATAGGGCACACAGCTGCTGACAATGCACTTTATTGTTACAGCTCCTGTTCAATATGCAAGTTTAAAAAACCACTTGCATGCACAGGGAAGTGTGAAAGCAGACAAGAGGGTACCACCACAGTCAATAACTTCTGGGAAATAACAGTGCTGTGAGCATACAATTTCTTCCTGGTTTTTTTTTATGACAAGAATAGTGCACATGTAGCAAAATTAGCAAGACCAAAAAGAAATAAATTTGGAATAGCTGAAAAGATGACAAAAAGAAAGGTCTTGAAGATAAGTATCTATTCACAGCTAAAACATAGCAGGTGGAAGAGAAACAGCCAACTCTGAGTTAAAAGTTGAAGAGTCTTCTTTGAATCATTACTTGATGAAACATTACTGATGGAACAGGTTGGTGGAGATTCTTAGGATCAAGCTACTGCATGCTGGAGAGGCTCAGGCATAAAGCAAGAGCAGAGCAGCACTAGCACTCAGAACTCACACACCATAGGCCAGGGCCAAGGCAACAATGGTAGGAAAACCTCCTAGAAAAACAGCCAGCAGTTCCACTTTTGAAGTAACACGGACTTGCAAAGAGGACCTCACAGACCCTGTCCACTTCAGAAACCAAGTAATTGAGGTGAGCCCAGTGCAAACAACTATAAGCAAAGGTGTTCCTGCCCTGGAGGCAGGATACCTGCCCACAAGGGCTAAACTATACTGGCTAGTGCTTTGTTTTCCAGTCAGCTGTCATCACAATTCAATTCCCACATCTACATAATGTGGGTTTCTACTTTCACACAGACAGAGGTAGGGCCAGATCCTGAGCTCCCTCTAATGTAGGAATAAAGATGGTAGTGAGATCTAGGTCAAAACATTTTAAAAAAATCTCTTTCTTTAGAGCTGTCCATTCCAACACAGTTGAAGTGACTCTGGAGATATCTTGCTTTCATTGTGGCTTCCATTCTTTCTGTGCAAAAAGTAAGCAGAAGAAGGAGGTAAAATAAATTTTTCCTAAAGAGTTATAATCCCCTACCTTAACTCATGTACCGTATTAGTTGCACAAATAGGGAGAAATAGTAATTTGCGACAGAGAATGCAGTAAAACTATCTCAGACACCTCCACTACATACATCGATTTGCCATCTGAAAGCAAAGCATTGTTTTACAACTATTTTAATTAGATCAGTTTGAACTGGTTTCCTTCCCCTCTATTCCAGCAGCAAAAGTGAAATACAGCAGGTATCTGTCAGCCGAATCTCTGCCCAAAACTCCCAACCACCACCACTATCACCTGAACACAATAAAGCTGACATAGAAAAGATAAGGAAAAGGGTTTTCTCTTCCCTCTCCCTTCTTGGAGCTACTCAAGACAGCAAAAACTTTTCAAATTGCTTCTCCTTCAGCTAGCTGTGCATGTTTCATACCCTTTGCCTAAGGGAATGCTGAGGGGAAAGGAAGGAGGGAGAGGGAGGGAGGGAGGACACCTGATGAGTGTCTGGAGATTAAAACTATGTCAGCAGTCTGATAAAATCTTTTCATACAAAATATTCTCATACATACCCAACAGAGGCATTGAATATTGTCTCCACAATAGGATTTTTTCAGTGATAACTCATGTAAAGAGATATGTAACCATTACACACGGCCGGCCCAGGAAAACCGATTCAGACTAAATGATCTTGGAAAGCTACTTATCAATATTTACCATATTAAGAAAAAAAGCACAACAAGTAGAACACTTAGTTACCATAGCACATTCCCTTTCAGATGCATTATATATGCTGACAAGATACAGGAAGACAACTCTGGCATCTGTTTGATAAAACTTAGGCTGCAAACTCAAATATACCCACAGGTTAGACACCTTGAGGTTTGGTGCAACAAAAACACAACTAGAGGAGTACAAGCCAGAACGCCCCCAGTGCTCTCTCTGCCATTTTTGTGTCATCTGTGCTTACTTTACAAGCATAACAAGCTTTTGGATACAGGTCAGCCCCAGCTCTGCTCAAAATGATTTATTTTCTTCTCTCTGGCAATCTGAAAATGACAACACATATGGCTGCGGGAGATATCTTGTCAGGAAGATTAATATCAAGCTCAGCTTTTTTTCAGGTCTTCAGAAACAGGGCAACAGTAGGCACCATCATTATGAAATTCAGCAAGTTTTGTGCTCATGTGTGACAGAGCTTGGTGCTGGTGATCCCATAAGTTCCTCTCTTTCTCCTTCTGGATTATCTTTTCCAACAGCAGTTAACAGCAAGTTGATACTGACAAGACCTGGTAAGACTGAGACATATGTGCTGGCCACAGCACTCGATGCGTGTGCTCTGGGCTGGACTAGTGTAGTAGTCAGCCAGTGAACAACCAGCCTGCCGTTTGATCCCCTGTGAGAATCAGAAAAAGAGCAGAAAAAGGCTCTAGACTTATATACACACACAATGTAAGAAAAATCTCAAAAATTAACTGTAAGTCTTCTAGTAAGTGACTGACAAGAGATTGGGATGGGACCCTGCATCTTTCCTGAGCACAGGGTGCAGCCCTGGCATGTTTCTTAGCCGCAAGAACTGTTGCTACCCCCACCAACATGGAGAGCCTTCAGCAGAGGGGCTGCTGCAGGGCTTGGACTGAAATTGCTGTTTCTGCATGCAGAATTCCCCTCATCCCCATACATATCAAGTCAGGCTTTCCCAGCTCCTTGTCCCTCTAAAGACTTCGGAGAGCTGGTTGAGTCCCCACAGGTACCCAGTTCTCCTGTCTGTCTGAAAGATCTTCCCCCTACAGCTCCCAGGAGGAAAGAGTGCAAGTTTACCCTCTCACCATTTTCTACCTTAAGAGCTGGAGAGATCTGCTCACGCTCAGAGAAGGACAGATCAGCCCCAGTTTCTAGCTGGTTTGTGCTCAGAAGTACTTTGTAATCAGAAGATATTTAGCCAGGATTTAAGTTTTCCATAAAAATATAAAATTTTCAGTTCCATTCATTTGGCAGAGAGAGTATTGTAGACATAAATATGATGTCTGTTTATGAAATCCACCAATAACATCACACTAATTAGGAGCTGCATAAAATGAAAGGCAGAAGAACAGGAGAGCAGAAAAACAGAAAAATAGTTGGAGATACTAGTGTTCCCAGGTTGGCTTGGCCTCAAAGAATAATCAAGTTCTTTGCATCTAATCAGCAGAAAAGTATTTATCAATTAGGTGGTGTTGAAAGAACATTAAAAAAACAACTGTTCAGGAGCTGAAGGTCTATTATTATTAGGAAAGATTAAGAGTTTTATTACATAGCACTACATTACACTAATGATTACTATGGAAAGGAACTAAGCTGCAAATGTTATCATGCAAATAACTAGGAGTGGTCAGGATTACTTAATGTAAATGATGAGCACCAGTAATATGATGAAATTAAAAGCAAGCAAGCAACAGGGCCTTAGCATTAGGTATATTTCCTGATTTCATTTGGTCATGCCTCAGCCTCACCAGGAAGAAGATGGAATCTCTACAGGCTAAAGGATTTAAATCTAGATTTCCTTTTAGAAAATAATAAAAGGGCTAGGAAAGGAGTCTAGCAGGGAGATGAACTTCTACAGGATTTGAATTAACAAGATTTTCTCATCTTCATTTATTTATTTCCAAAAGCAGAAGCTAGTTTGTTAGCTTATGAAAAACTGGAATCTTAGGGTAGAAGTTTTTATCATGACGTGCATAGATGGGGCATGTTTTTACACTGTAGCTTTAATATTTTTTTGTATATAAATGGCAGTAGCAATTCTTGTTTGGCCTTGAGAGCCCATTACATAGAATGTCAAAAAATATCTGCGTTTGTTAATGTAATAAAGGATTAGTGGACTCCAAGCAAAAGAGCACCGTCAGTCCATTTTCTTGCTCAGATAATGCACAAACTTCCACGATAGCATGACTGGTGAAGGGAAGCTATGTGCATAATCACCACAAGACAGAAGAGCCCAGGATCAGAGGTTTGCTAGGAGAGCTGGTTGGAAATTAACACTGGGAATCACAACTCTGTTTTGGCTTTCAGAGTGCAGGAAAAGCAAATGCTATAACATCAAATTATTAAAAACAAGCCCTCTGGTACAAACTTGGCGTAAGTCAGTTGGCTCTGCCAGGAGCTGAGGAGAGGCACAATCTTATATGTTTCCAACTTTTAAAGTTTCTGGGTTGTTAGCAGTGGAAGTACGCCTGCCCAGGAGCCAGCAAAGCGCACTGGCAGAGTCACGAGCCTCACCTGTTCACTGGGTTCTTTTACCAGGGAGTTGCACTAAATGTTTTCTCGGTGTAAGTAGGGACAACAACTGCTACACCTTTCCCATTAGCATTTTCCAGGTGCCTGCACTTGGATGACACTATAAATGTTGTTAGTTTGTCTTGAATACATCCTGGCATCGTAAATCAGGCAAAAGTATGCCTGAAGAGAGGTGTACTGAAAAGATAAGTGTACATCTAACATTCCTCCTTTATTTACCTGGCCCCTCAGTGAAGTCGACACATGCACTCAGCTTCACCAATAATCTGCGGTATCAAAGTCCATGCCTCTAGGGACACAGGTACAGTGGCACAGCTGCAGTGAAATATGATTCACAAAGGCTGGGCTCCCAATTCTAGGTTTCACCTTTTTTTTTTCCTTGCCTTTGTTGTTTTGGTGTTCTTTTGTTGTTTTTGGTTTGGTGTTGGTTTTTGGTTTTTTTGGTTTTGTTTTTTTTTTTTTTTTTTTGCACCTGGTATGAGTGTTTCCCTTTTTCTTCCTTGGCTGTTGTGTACTTAACGAACACCAACTGGCAGTTAGGAATATAAGAAAGAGTTAACCTAATGGGGTTACCTTTACTGCACACATACACACCCACTTTTATAGCATTAATTCAAAGCAAAGTCGCTGGGATCAGCCATTCAGAACCAGGAGGATACAGCCACCCACAAATACTGCTCCTAAACGTACAGCCTCATCACTATAGAGACAATCACCCTCTCCAAGGAACATATTGCAAATAATCCTTGTCACAGCTGATGGTTTACTGATATGTTTTAAACACCAAGCCAACAGTTTAATCCTGCAATGGTCTAGATTAAGTCATCTTGAGTCATATTCTAGTGCAGTACAACACCTCTGCACTGCAACACTTTGATAATACACAGACGCTGCCAGCCAGAGTACTTCCCAGACGCAAACCAGTACAGAACTCTAAACAAAATCCCTTCCCTGCCTCCCTACCAAATGACATCCTACTCTTCTTTTTCCCTTTCACTTCTTCCCTCTCATGTGGCATTTACAAATGTGTATTAAGAAGCAATGCAGTTTATGAGACACTCTTATTTGCAAATCTTTATGTGTCTGTTCTCGCCCCTTTCCCCTCATTTAAAATAAGCGACTCAGCTGCTTTTTCTCTTCCTTTTCTTAGTACACATGCCACAGCTCAATTAAGAAGTTGTCTAATAGAACTTTCTGTTAATGGAGTTCCACTCTGAAGTCTCCATTTCATCAAGAGAGGTGGAGGATGTTTAGTGCTTAGCAGTTACTGTATGCAAAACACAAGTTATGCATCTCAATTAGTTAAGTTTAATTTTCCTTCAGCAGTGCTGTAAATGCCTGCTAGGCATTTTTTCCTTTGTAAATGCCCTCACCTATTTTGCGACTAATTGCATTAGCATAGGAAAAAAAGGAAACAAAATAAATCAAACCTGAACTCATGTGTTACATCCTGTCTCTGGATGTAAATACTGTTTTAGTAGACAGTGGTACTGATGTTATGAAAATTTGAAAAGAGGCAAATTGGTATAAATGAGCCAAGGATTTAAGTAACTTTTGGGTTAAATAAGCTAGAGCTTAAATAAGCCAAGTCCAGGATACTATTCTTCTCTGTCAGCTTGTTAACTAGAAAAAACAGCAGAACATTACTTTTGCCCCACAACACTGAGGGCTGACGCCAAGCACACACCCATCAGTACTCAGGGAAGTGAGAAGCAGTGTCACTACAGGAGAAAACAGATTTCAGCAGCTGTTCTGTGTTAGCACTTTTTCCTTTTGCAATGCAAATTTCAGCAACTCTATCACCTTTTCTTCTCTGTCTAATGGGGGAGATGGACATATTTTTCTCACTATCCAGATTTCTTCCACCTAGGAGAGGCCTGAAGTCATCACCTGGCCAAGAAACAAAGCCACTTCTCTTACAGTATATTCTGGAGTTAGCTTTCAAGCACAAGTGTTGCAATTAAAAGCTTCTGGAAGTCAGTCTGCCTTGCTCAGGCAGCAAGGGATCTGCGCAGGGAAGCAGTCCCGGCTCTCCCAGCTGAAACACACCCTTCCAGCTTCTCAGTCCCTAAAGAACCCTCATCCAGGATCTTAAGGCGGGTCTGCTTATTTGTCCAGAAATATTTTGGTTTAGGGAAAAGCAGATGTAATCAGACCCATGTGTTCTAGCAATAAAACAAGAAGTCCCTCAAAAGACCCAGAAACTGAGAGTGTGCAATAAGAATATTACGTTGTTGATGCCAGATACAGAAGCAGCTCAGCAAGTTAAAACAGAGGCGCAATTATCCCTGACTTAGGCCCCAGTGCAACAGAGAGGTATACAAAGGAAAGAGCATTTTTTTTTTTTCCTGCCTGCAAACCCACATCAGGCCATTTTAAGCTGCAGGTCAGGAGGCATTTTAATAGCTGCACTGTCTTGGCCAGGCAGGGTTAAATTCAGGTGCTCTCTCCCTCGAAAGAGTCGAGGAAAGACCATGAGGAAAGACCATTTTACTACTGTCCAGGTGTGGTTCTGCGTAGAACACCTCCCGCGAAGGTTTGTCAGGGAGCGGTGCCGGTGGCCTCCCGTCTGACCAGGGAGGCCACCGGCACAGGCACAGGGCGGGGGAGTTCACTGGTGCCAGGTAAGGCTGCTGGGACTGCAGCCTGCGGAGAGTTGAGGCTAAGCAAATTGACGAACTTGTAACCAGCCAGCTGTCTTACTTTGGCTGTAAAATAACTTTAGAAAAACCCAAAATATCAACACCCCGGTTTCTCAGTGTTGTACTGATAAAAAAGATCGCTCTGAAGCAGTCTAGACCCGTGTTTCTTTGCTAGTTTAAGCCCCAAATCAGCACGAGTACTGGTTCTGCGAAGGAAACTTCATCCCGGAAAGCAACTGCTCCACAACAGAGGTAGGAAGGGTCCATGGCCATGGCACCCACTGTCCCGGGTCCCTCGGAGGGCTTCTCACTCACCGTAGTCCATGAGGGATTCGCAGTTCCAGTTGAGGTCCTCCTCGCCCCGCGTGCAGCTCTCCCACAGCGACGCTTGCTGCACGTAGGGCTCCGACTCGGACTCCAGCCACCCCCGGCCCGCCAGGGCGATGATGCCCATGATGATGGCCAGGCCCAGCAGCAGTGGCAGGAGCCACCTGCACCTCCAGCAGGCGAGGCCGCACACCACCATCCTGCGCGGCCGGCGGGGCGCTCAGCGAGCGTCGCGGGTGGGGTGCGGCGGGGACGCTCCGCTGGGACGGGAAACTGCAGGCGCCCCGGTCCGAGCGGGGTTTTAAGGCGCCGGGGAGGAGGGAGTCCCACCCACATTCCTCTGACTAAGCCTGCCGCCGCTGGCGGGCCCCACCGGTGGGGCCGGCGGAGAGGAGCGAAGGGAAGGGGAGGGAACGCGGGACGAGCCCACTCCCGCTCGGCCCTGGCTCCACATCAGCCCCGAGAACCCCTGGCCCTTGGCTCGCCCCGCCTGGGCTCACCCTTGCACTTATCCTCTTGCTGTCTGCCACCCTCCCGCACCCGCATCCGCTCCTCCGTCGTGGCCCCGCCACCGCAAAGCGCAACCACAGCGAAAAAACTTTCCGTTCTCGGGGTTCCACGAACCCTGCCGTCCTCCCAGGGACTGGAGCTCATCCTCCTCCTCTCTGTTCACTGGATGGACAGACCAGCATTACCCAACATTGATAATACCGATGGTGGTAACCACTTCAGGCACAAAAAGCTTGTAGTAAGTTCCTGTGCAGTTGAAAAAACACGTTAAAGGCAGATGTCATATGAGGATGGGAATGTGACTACTAACAAGGAAACTATCACTTGCCTCACATCAGGCTCAGCATTAAACAAATGCACATTTCCTAATGATCATCTAATCAATGTTCAATCGCAATTGTGCTCCAGCTTTCATGGGCACAGCCCAGCAGTGGTACTCAGGACCCATGCACCCTGACCTTTTCTCATTCCATGTCTGGAAATGCACCCCCAGATGCAAGATGACCAAAATGAAGGCTTCCCCATCAAATGGCATGAATAAACACCCAAATTTTTGGTTATGAGAGAAGTGCTTCTCTACAATAAGATCTGTGGGTTTCATGTAGGATGAGTCTTTATTGGACTGCATCAACTGGGATTTTGTCACAGCTATGTCACATATGATCAAACTGTCAATCAAATTTGTCAGTTCCTCAAAAGGTATTTAGGGGAGGTATCCTGCAAGGAAGGATGGTCAACCTCATTTGAGTACTAATTACTGGCAAATATCAGGGAATAGATTGTGATGCTAAAAATCAGAACAATGGTATGATATCACTGTAGACAAGTTGCAAAAATCTCAGACAGGTTACCTTAAACTATGTGGTGTTTGACCAGCCCTCCTAACATCCTTATGCTCATTCCCATTCTTCAGATTTCATTCCAAATTTGTAATAAAATAGAGCTCTATATAAATTTTGCCAGAACTACTTGCAAGTCTCAGTTATCAGCACACAGTTTTTTCATAGAGAAGTAATGGCAGAACTGGGCACCATAATCATCTCTTTGTCACTACAGCAGAACTTCATTTGCACAGTGCTGAGCAGTGATTTTTCAGCAGTCTCACTATCAGCACTCAAGTCACCTCAGCAGGAGATGCAGAAAGTACTTTCTTTAGCACAAAAAGTGTGAGCTGTTGGAAGAAGTGAGGTTAAATTTCATCCATTTTGCGAGAAGTAGAGAAGGAATGCACCACTCTGGAAAGTGCTCTCTTCATTACAAAGTCAAAAGTTAGGGAGTTCCCCCAGTTCAGACAGGAGCATAGAGCTGGCTCCCATTTTTGGTAATTGCATGACTTGGTTTCCCAAGGCTGTGCCTGCACCCGGAGTGCCTCAATGCCCAGATGTTTCAGTAGTATAATGTCAAGCTCTGAGATGAGTGTCCAAGCTCACTTCTGGCATTAGTGGCTTGCATGGCCTATTCTGCTTCTCCCAGTGACTCCAGGAAGAGAGAAATGCCATCTTCTCCTTTCTTTTTAAATACTTGACTTTTAAACAACTAGGAAATCTAGCTGAAGTTAAAAGATAATATACCAAATATTTCATTATGTATGACTGGGGGTCTATGACACAGTCAATGAAGTTATCTGCCTTCAGTCCCAGTGATACTTGCATTTAGTAATGAGGAAATCTAGCAAACTAATAACCCAGTGCCTCATGCAGCAAAATAGGCAGCTCCAGTAACATATGTAGTTTTTCTCACCTCTGGGCTGTATAACCCACATCTTCACAGAGACCAGATGGTAGGAGTCAGCTCTGTGGGACTGCAATGATACACACATGAAAAACATGTAGTGCTATGATCATGAGGAAAAGATGCCCTAATACATAACAAAACAAACAGGAGGTTTGCTATAGTAAACACCAAACCCACCTGAACCTATCTGGGCATTCTGGATCAAGCTGCTTTGCTAAACATACAATATCTTCAGCCATGAACACAGTTATGTGTTCTGTAGCTATGAAAATCTAGACACTTTCCCCAATTTTTTTAACCACGGGAAAAAAGAATCATAAGCTTCTTTCACCATCACTACCCTTACCTTCATTTATTTTATTATGTGAATAATAAAATAATTTCATAATCTTTGTGGCTCTATAGAAATATTTTTCTCTGTAGTGTAATGAGGGATACGCCTCTCTGGTAGATGGTGCTTTATGTGGAGTAAATAATTTACCACTTCTGGCAATCATTCACCCAGCTATCAGAGAAAACCAAGTAGCCCTGAGTGAAGGTCAGAGATCAGCTCCAGCCCAGACGGGTATGGATGGGCTCTCACAGGCTTTGAAATGTGCCAGTGGGAGTTTGCAGGCTGGTTGCCAAGAGTTCATTTTGGGGAGGAGGGGCAGAAGGGGGGCACATGGTGGGTAGCACAGAGCCAAAGGCATCTCTGTGCCTTGCAGCAGGGAGTCACCTCAGGGCTGGGGTTTTATCCCACTATATTTTCTGGCCTTTTTACCTCTCAGCTAAACCTTTAGGAAAAAAACCAATGTCCAGAGACTGAATACCTGTTGTGAATCCAATTATTTTGTAATTCATGGGTGTTGTCCTTCAGCAGCGTCTTATGCTCACTTTCCTCAGTGTCCAAGTGCCCCAATTCTACTTAATCTCTCTTCAGGCATCACAGCCATAATACCTAATTAGCATCACCTAAACAGGGTAGTCATTCAATCCATAAAACAGGATAGGGATGGGATGTACTTAGTGTAACTTGCAACAGCCACTCCATTGGTATTTCCAGATCAAACTTCAATTTCCTCGTGCGTGCTCAAAAGCTGCCATTATCTGAATTTATAAGAAAGAAATTTTTCTGACAAGCTTTTGTCAGTAGCCCTTGGTTGAACTCAGTTTACATTAGAGACTCATCTGGAGCTGGCACAGATGAAATAAGTTGGTTCTCTGCAATTGATGTGCTGTTGAGCCTGCTTCGAGAGCCTTGTGAAAATACTAGGGCAACAGTTTGGCCTGCAGAGGTGTGACTAACCCTTTCTCATTCCTGCAAGAGACACCTTGTGTGACTCCATCAGCCTAAGATGACCTAAAATCTTAGAAATAAAAGGATAGTAAAGAGTCCTCATTCTGTGTACACAGTGCCTATGGTTGCCATACAGACAGTCGTAAGGCTGCACGTGGGCTAACTGACTACAGTTTTCTACACTTAGGTTTTGCAATGGACTCTCTACTGTCCTGGAGTTGCACTGGGTGAAATTCTGTTTCTATTAAAGGAAATGGCAGAATCCCAGGTAGCAGGGATTTTACCTCAGAACTCTCTAGGGGCCTCAGGCTCACTTAGATCATGCCCACACAATATCTAGGGTCTTCAGACAACTAAGGTCTATGGACTGGTTGCTGTAACTTTTCCTCCTTTACCTCATCCTCTCATTTGCATTTCCAAACTATAAAAAAGGAAAACATTAAATAAAGAACTGTGTCATCCTTGATATCCATAGTGATTTGGGGTTTGTCCATAAGTCTTTTTCCAATGTTGACCATCTTCATGTGTGATGTTAAAAAGTGCTAGCAATTACCTGGCTAACACTGGAACTATTCCTGCAGGAATGTGGGCTTGGTGCAGCTTACGAACATTATTTCCTAGAGTTGCTATTACTTCTTTTTGAACCTACAAGAAAACCCAAGGTACAGTGAATACTTATTTACGAGGAGATGGAGGGTTTCACTGTTTTTTACTTTGTTTTCATTTAAGATGAACTTCTGTTTATTCAGAAGAATGGGAAAGACTTACTAATTCTTGCAGAGAGCATGCTTGTATCTATTCTGACATGTATTCACATCTGATAAATCAAGAGATGTGACTTGTAAAAATATCATATTCGTGCAATATCAAATACAAAGCTGGAAATGGTTTTTCACACCTTTCTGAGTCCGGGTGTCAAGTCTGAAAATCTCCTTGAGACCTGAAATTTCTACTCCCATGACACTTTTTACAAGCTCCCCAGGTGTCCGGGGGCGGCGGGGTGGGGCCGGGGCTGGCGGTCTCTGCGCCGCCAGAGGGCAGGAGTCACCTCGGGAAAGCTTGGAAGTGGGGGGGTTGAGATCCGGGGAGGGCAGCGGCGGCCTCCCACCAGAATCCCCTCCTCGAAGAGGGGCTTATCGTGTCCCTGTACCCTCCGCCTGGCACCGCGGAGCCTCCCGAGTGGCTTGGCCAGGTTCGGCGGGGCCCTTTCAGCTGTCCTTGTTTCTCCTCCTGTCACAGCGAGAAAATGGCTTTCCGGCTGCAGTCGGCAAAAGCGTGGCCAGCAGGACTAGGGAAATGATCGCTCCCCTATACTCAGCACTGGCGAGGCCACCCCTCAAATCCTATGGTCAGTTCTGGGCCCCTCACTGCAAGAAGGATATTCAGGTGCTGGAGTGGAGCATGTCCAGAGAAGAGCAATTGAACTGGTGTTATATAACTGGGGTTATATATATTTTACTCAGTATTTTTTACTCAGTACTCAATATATTATTGTAGAAGATCATCACCATTTTTGGTGATGCACAGCACAGGCAGCTCTTGTAAAAAGATGTCTTGGTTCCCAGCAGTGGCATCAGGAGCTTTTGGGAAAAATTTGATCTCCAACTGCACATCCTGAAGCAGACATTTCATTGCACAGCTGCACATTAAAGCACCTGTTTAGCTTTTATAAATGACTCACCCAATAGCTCAGTCCACTGAGGCCTGATTTCTAAGAGACAGCCTGGTACTTAAGCACATGCTCGAATGAGGGATCACAACTCTAAATTAGCAACACATTTGGACATGACACTGGATTAACACAGCATGCATGAACGTCAATACTTTGAGTCATTATTTTCAGGGGCAAATTGGGGGTGCTGTTTCTGACGCAATCTCTCCCAAGCTTTGTTCCACCAGGAGCTGCCTCCGTTTTTCTCCCTGACAATGACCCACTTTCCTCTATTATTTTGAAAAGCAATAGTTATAAATAGTTATAATTCTGAGTCTTCTCTCCAATCATGCTGGACAAATAGGAGAAATTTCCATCTATTTGTCCTGCTGCAAATGACTCACTTTCTTCACGTCAGCTTGATCACATTTGCAGAGTTAGCTTCCCCTTGCAGAAACAGTGTTGTACCTCTTAATTTTAGAAGCATGTCATTCTTGAACACCTACCTTGCTGTGAGAGAGAGTTGAGTGCAGAAAGATGAAAGAGGACTTTGCAGAAGATCATATTGTAAATGCCTAAAAATATGGGAGAAGAAATAATTTTAAAACTGCAGACGGAGTTAACACAAACGTGCATGACCAAGATTAAGAGCAGTAGGAAAGGGCTGAGAGAAGGAGGAGGGAGAACAGGGAAACACTGTTTGGATGTTGACAAGGCTACTGCAGGGAAGCATTTTAGCTCATGAAGTGTTACAGTATCTACCTGTTTCCCTCAAGTGCTTGTGCGCTTATTCTGTATATACTTTTGTGCTTTATAGTAGTAAACACTGAGATAGAAACACTGGATTGGATTCATGTAGAAAATAGTGGAGATGAGGGATTTAATTTAAACACTGTCATCGATAAGAACTAAGCACTGAAGATATGTGCTTACACAGAGAGATGGTAGGCAGGGGAAAAATATCCTCATCTCTTTGCTCCTCTCTTTGTAGTTTACACACCATACAGTAGATAGCAATTAAATTGAAATATAGTCTGTGGTATAGCATGATCAGTTGGAAAAGTGAGACCACAAGAGACTTCAATTGATCACACAATAACAGATGGGGTAATAAAACCTGGGACAATAAGGAATATTTGTGGAACAAATGAAAGATCAATCCCCCTTCTGTTGTAGAAGCAAGAAAACAGCCAAATGTTAAAGAACAATCTAAAAGGCAAATTGATGAGGAAAAGAACATATGGCAGAGATAGAAACTGCTAAATACACACAGAGGAAAATATATGTTTTTAAACTGTCTTTACAGCACGCTTGTTTCTAGTTTTTGCATGTTTGTTGTTTTTTTTTTTTTGCTACCATTTGTGAAGAAACAATTCCTTGGATCTCAGTAGTGGAAAGCATGAAGAAACTAGGTACAAAATATAGGTTTAAAGTTTAAAGAAAAGCACAATAGGCAGAGGAAAGAGAAAAGGAGGCTTTACCATAGGTAATCCGAACAAAAATTCTACCAAGATTTTTTTTCCACATGTATTATTGTAAAAGAGATTATGCCATGTTTAGAAAATGAATGCAATTAGAAATGGATAGGAATCAGCTCTGTCTAGCCACTGACACTGTACTTTTCAGTGCAGTATCTAAACAGCAACACCGAGCGTATCCTGTACTCCATTCTGCTGGGAGAAGAAGAAGCACATTAAACATGGAAAGTATTGACAAACTACTGAAAGACTGGAATCCTTTTCAACTACTCAGAGTCTGTTTGTACAGTCTGATGAAGGGCAGGTGATATGAAGGGCCAGTGCAGAGATTCAGCCTAAAAGGGCAGCTCCAGGCATAGCCGGAACTTACTCGTTCTCTGTGGGACATGCAGGGCCTCGTATGGCTGGCATCTCAGCAACCCCAGATGGTCTTCAGTTCCTGGATGAGGCAGATGTGAGAAGGAGTGGTACCCAGGTCAGTGCTTGCTGCCATCCCCAGCCTGGAGCACTGAGAGCAGCCTGGATGCACACAGTGGTCCTCATCCAGCAATGGCCACTCCAGCACTGTCTGTGAGAAGCTCATCGCACATGCAGCACTGAGCAGCCTCACTCCCAATATGAGCAGGAAGGTTGCCTTTAAACATGTGCTGGAACTGCAGATTTCAGGGAGAACAACAGTCCCTCTTGTTCCCTCACTCTGTTCCCAGCTCTTAGCTAGGAAAGTCCCACAGAGTTCACTGGGACTGTCCTATATTTAAAAGAAAGACCTGCCAGCTATCTGCCAGTTGCAGGGATGACAGAGGGTGACTGGGCTGTGGCTCACACATGGGCACTGCCCACTCATGTAGTGGGATACACAGCAGAGACATATAAACCTTCCCTGGGCCCCATAGCTGGATATAGCCGTGTGCAATTCTTTGCAAGGTCAAAAGTACAGTTGAACAGAAGTGGAGTCAAAACCCTGGACTTAGAAGCAACACCTTTTTTTCTATATTTCTGTATTTGTTCTAAACAAGTATTTGTTTTTCTTTACGCTGCATTTCCTCTTTCTCGTGGTAGTATGGAAAAGACAAGAAAATTAAATGGTGAAGTCCCTACCTATCCTACCTGCAGTCCCATTGGAATACATCATAGTCAATTTTGTCATTCATGCTAATATGAGAAGGACAACATAGAGACAACATCAACACTGATGCTTATCTCCTGCATTGTGCATTGGGATATGCTGCAGAGCAGTGAGCTTTATTCTCAGCAATGCTTTTTCTGGGTTATGACTCACACGGAGCCCTGTTTTTCTGCTCCTCTCCCATCCACTGTAACAAACAAGAGACTTACAGATAAATAAATTAATAACCAGCTACTATTATCAACTAAAATTCAATAAAGGAATGTAATGTATTGCTGCACCTCCTGAATACAGGCACATTGGGATCCTAAATCCAGCATCACACTTGTGCAATGACCTGTGCCCTGTCCCCTCCCACTCTGAAGCCTCAGTTGAAGCTCTCCCGTTTCAGGCCCTCTTCTCATTTGCAGTCATTTACCTATAGCAGCAGGCCAGCAAAGAAGGGAGGTTCCTGAGGACTCTACAGCCAAGAAAGAGTAGGTGGAGATGTTGGGAGGAAGAGATGAAAAGGTCAGAGGAGGCAAACAGTAAGATAATGCAGAACTAAGCTGGGCAGTGGGTGAGAGCCTGCTGACAGCAGCTTTGTCACCTTGTTTAAGATCTTTGCAACCATGTAGGTAGGGTTTGGGGTTGTAAGGGTTTCACTTTTCTCTTTTTTAAGGGTAGGTATGTTTGTGTGCATCAGCTCAGTTTAAGGCAAACAGATGGAACAGTGAGCCAGTGTTTATCTGAGGTTGGTGGACAGTCCTCTTCCTCCTATCCACAGTAGCAAAGTTGAGCCTGAGATATTTCAGAGGCTGAACTTGTGGGACTAGCAAACTTCCACCATCCAGTGACCTTTGACAAAGTGAGTTAACATAGGAGGCACCTGCATGTCTGGATGGGAGGGGATATTTGCTCTGAGCCTGCTTTGTCTACTCTGCATTTCATCATTTTGCCAGCTTAATGAAGGGGCAAAATCTTGACATAATTGTAAACTCTCGAGTACCTGAAAGTAGGGACTGCCTTTATAAGGTTCACCAAAAAAAAGGACAATGGTGTCTGTTTCAGATAGCCAGGCACAACCAGAATTGAAACAGTAATGAGTGCTCACTTATGACACATTAGGATAAAATCAGGATGCGGAGCCAAGTGACTTAATCTTCTATGAAGATATTTTTATTTGGAACCCTTTAAAAAGCTGCTATAAATTCATTCTTTTAACTGAACTGGCATAATCACCTTAAAACATGGCAACAGATTCTTGAGTGTTAGGCTTTGGGGCTCATCTTTTTTAAACACTTAGCAGTTTCCTCCCGTCCAGTCATTTTATGTTATTTGCTTTTTTTTGCAGGGAAGGAAGATATTTTTTGGTGTGCTAATACTGCAATAGTGAAGCTCTTCCCTCAGGCTGGTTTTATTTTGTGGACATCTGAAACATTTGGGATCAGATTACATACTGGGAAGTGGGACAATGGCATTGCTGTAATGAGCTGGAGACTAATTTATAGGCTTTGCAGATGTGAATGCATTAGTATGCAAATCATGAGCAGCCCCTGCCTATAAATAAAAGAACTTACTTTGCCAAGAGATGGCTGTTCCCAAAAATATAATGAGTGTTATAAATTATAAGCAATTGTCAGATTTCAGCTTCCTTTGTATTCTTGCTTGTGCTTCTCTAAGGGAACATTTAAAGACAAAATGTGTAATACAATGCACGGCACAGGAAGTTCCAATCTTTGCTACCCAGTGCTATTATCACACTTTGCCAACTGCCACTCCTTCATTTGTTAGAAAAACAGCCAGTCGGACTTGTCAGCAGCTTTGAATAATATGTTCCTACATGGTAGTACTCTGAAAAGGAAGGATGAACTGTGGTGAATGCACTGAACTGTGGCTCAGGAGAAGTTTTCTGTTTACAGCTCTGCCTAAGACACAGCTCTTCCTCAGACTTTGTGTGTGGCCTTTGGCAAATCTTTTAAGTAGCCCATGCCATCTCTTCTTTAGTTAAGAAATAAGCAATATTAAGGTTTGTTTTACCTGTGCTTTCTGTTCAGATAATGTTTTGGGATAAAGCCTGACTTTACTGTCTATCTATAGAGGGTTGTATGTGTTGGCACACACTGGGCGTTCCTGGCAGCAGAAATAACAGCAGAAATAGCTTCTGAAGTTACAGCTTCAGAAGATATTTAGGAATTAGCTCAAATACAATGGGAGCAAAAATCTAAGGTTTGGGTTTTTTCTTTTGGAACTGGATGAGAAGAACTCAATGAGACTGCACTTAATTATGTGATTTGCTTTATCAAGGCATGAACTCACGCAGGGCTCTCTATGACTTTGCCAGCTTCCTACCATTCCCTACCTCCCCAAAACACCTTTTAATGACAGAAGAGCAGAAACAGCAAAAATGAGGAATTCCTACAAGTTTTGACAGAACAAATTGCCTTGTGGAGGAGAGAATCCTAAAGTATCATCTTCCACCCCTAGAGGAGAAGCTCTAAACTGAGCTAAGAGAGAACCTCAGAACTGTTAAATTTTGCTGTTCATAGAGCTACTAGTTTCTCCCTAAAGTTGTATTCTTTGAGGTTCATTCCAGTGGAAGAAAAATCCTTCTCAAAGTAAAATAGGCTTGCTGGAGAGAAAGGTCACTGACAGCTTTGCTTACTTTATGGACAAGTTACAACAAGCTAAGCCTTTGCCATCTGCTCTGCCTGCGACTGTAAATGAAAAAAACCCCACATCAACCAAACAAAAAGAATAAATCACAAGAGCACCAAGGAGATAAAAGTGGTTTAACTGCCTATATATGCTCTGCCAACAATGCAGCTTGCACTGAAGATGTTGTTTCTCATGGTTGAGACACAAATCCCAAGGAAAACAGTTCACACATAATACCGTAAATTTCCTGCTGAGGTGGAGTTTTCTTGAAGCAGACCTGACTCCACCAGACTGTTCAGCTGTACTTCTATGAATTATGTGATCTTTATGTAAAGACTGTCCTAAGTAATTTTTCTATATTGTTTGCATCTCAGGCAGTAAGGTACAATGGGGTGTGAATTATTGGAGGGATAATGCCCCCGGGGGGGAATACATGAGGCAATAAATGGCTTTTGCAGGTAGCTAAACACCACAGCAAGGCGGTCAGGTATCTGAGAAGCACAGAAGCATGAATTGAAAATATTCTCCCAGTGCCATGTTCAACAAAGAAAAAGTTAAACAAACATAAATGTGAAGATTGTGGATTTCTGGCCGTGTGAGAATTTGGGAAATCTATGCAGCTAGTTTTCTAGAGAAACCCCATAAGAAAGCATTGAGATGAATAGATTAATGGGGAAAATTATTAGAAGGGGGGAAAAAAGTGATGAGATTCAGCACATGCATGTGTCAATAAAGACGCATCATCCATGGGAAGTGTATATTTTGCACTCAGTGATAAATCTGCGTATTGACATGCAGCTTGTTGTATGGTTTCTTGCTGCACTGTTAAGCACAAAGTAAAAACACATGAACCATCCATACAATGTATCATAAATCACTGTGATGCACATTTAAGGGTTTTCCCTTAAGAAATTAAACTATAATCTAATGTATTGCATTTATCTGTGGAATGTAAATTCCTGTAGAAATGGATTCATTGTGAGCATAATCACGAAAGATCTTTAATGAAAAGATTTACAAGGTGTATATCTATTCTTTGAATTTCTCTTTAAGCTACTTCAGTTAATAAAATTGGATTGACATCCAGGCATTTGATTTTTTCCTTGGATTATGAAAAAAGAGACTTTGAATTGTAGTGTATATATGTACTTCAGCTTAAAAAATTAGGCTTACCTCTTCTGCTGGTTTGACTCTATTGGACCATCTTCTTTGACATTGAAGGACCTGTATCAGGTCACAGTGTTGCAAATACCTACAGTGGCTAACCTCAATATACAGGAGCAGCCTTTAAGAAGGAAGGAAGAGAATACAGGAATTGCTGCTGCCCTCCTCAGAGGGTCAAGTGCATGCATATACACTGAAGTATCCAACAACTGCATGCAATATATGAGGTATGTTAACTTATGTAACATAAGGTGTATCTTCATTCTGTGGCCAATAACAGTAAATTAGCTGACAATATTTTGCACAAGGCTGAATGGAAACAAATGGAACTTCAGAGTTCAATTAAAATATATAATTATTTATATTCGTATACTTCATATTTATAAATCCTTAAGCAACATGACTAAATCCTTTTATTCTGATATCTACATCGCTATTCATTAATGAATCAGTGATGCTCTGTTCTTTTGCACCATAAAGATCAGCTTACCCTTGGCATGAGCAATATTGGACTAATTTGTTCCAGAATGAAGAAATTATTCAAGTTAGACCCTTGGTATTTAATAAGATAATGTTTTCAAATTCCACAAAGATCAGAAAAGGCACACTAAATTAAATGAGTGATTTTCTCATTGCTAATGATGTGCGGCGACATAAAATCAATATTGTCTCTCTAATATATATATTGCTTATGAAATTGGCTGGCATTACAGGTGGGACTACATCAAGGTGACCTGGCAAATGTCACAGTACAATCTCGTTTTCACTCACTTTGCCAAATACTAACTAGGGCTGAAATCTTCCATCTGGATGGGAGCAGGGGTGGTTGCTTTGCATTTTGACCAGATTAGTTTCACTATTTGTAGACAAAAGAGAGGAGATAATGTTTTGCCAATGTTAACACAATCTGATAAACTTTCTTTGAAAATATGTACTGTCCCTGTTTGCTATCATGATGAATTAAAACAAAATGTAAGAGTGGCTTATGTATCAGAGTTATGCTTTTGGCTGCAGTGTTGAAAACTTGTCCAAGTCTGTACACTTTTCAGAAAATAAGCCTACACATGTTCAGTAAGGTAACTAGTTTTTATCAGTTCTTACAGATCAGATGTGAGAAAGCAGATTGCAAAAGTAAAGGGCTATGGTAGAAAAGCTGCTCTCTTTCCATATCAGTGAGACCTGAAATCACACAGTTCTGCTGCTTGCAATTGTGTCAATAAAACATGAGGAAAAAGAGTTGCATAGGACCAATCAGTACCACTGAAATAAGTGAGGCTTACAGTAGTAAGCCTCACTGATTTCAGTGAGTAGAAAGCAAGAGTACTACTAGGCATATTTAACATCAAGCCAACAAAATATATTCACAGTGCATCCCTAAAAATAGTCATTGTTCTTTAAAGGACCGTAATTTTAACAATCTCCCAAAATCTTCAATCTGTTTTTTTTTTCTGTCTGCTTACCCTATAGTACACTGAAGGAGTCCAGTTTGACTACTAGAAACCAGATGGACCTTGGTTATTAGATAGCTTTTTGCCAGAGGATTTTAATTTATAGACTGAGTATGTTTGATCTGGAAGCTACTGAAATCTAAACACAGAACTCGGCAATGCCATTCTTTGAAATCTCTTTTCAAAAAACACGTTGGGAAACAGTTTTTCTGCTAGACTTTCCGTTTAATGCAAGAGCAATTTTCAAAAGACTTAAAACCCATGCATTTGGGTAGTGATGGTCTCCCTCAGGCCTACAAGGCTCATGTGACTATTGATGTAGTAAGAGCTTTTCTGTGGTTCAATATCCACTTAGCACCGGATTTTCGGATCATGACTTAGAGGCCATTACTGTCTTCTCCTAGCAAGATGGAAGCTGAATGCTATACTCCCTCTGATTATATATCCAGAAAATATATGCCAATAGCAATCTGAGCATTGATTGAGTGTTGATTAATACTAGTAGTGGAATATAAAAAGACATCACTCAATGTGCAAGTTCATCGGTCAGTTTATAGCAAACTGGTCTCTCAAAGAACATTCCAAGAAAGCTACCAAGCATGTGATTATACCACAGGTCTACTTACAGGTCAAATTTACTTCTAATTTGCAATTTAAGTGTCAAATTCAGGAACCAACTCCTGCCAAGTCAGATGACAGAGGGACATGTATAAGTAATTGATAGTCTTTTCCAACCTAATTGATTCTGTGATTCTGTGATACCTTTGAGATGAAAAATAGTGTCTGCGAGGACAAGAGCAAATGGGGAGTAGCAGATTCTGACTCCCTTTGGAAGAGCTTTTGGAGACTGGGACTTACTTGCCTTGAAATAAGTTCCCACTTATTATTGTGAGGAAAAGGCTACTAAACAGGAACCAAACTATGTTCTGCAGCTAACTAGCTCTCTTAATTCAGAACATTTTATCTTTTAAGTCTTCTAAGTTGGTTTTTAATGTTGGCAAAGTAAGCACCATTGAATAACAGAGTCAAACTACATGTCAGACAGTTTGTGGGCAGCATGGAGAATAAAAAGGAGGTTTTTTCCCCTTGTGTTTAGTCTTTATATGAATGCATAAAAAGAAGGCTCTGAATTGAATGTTACCACCATTGTATTGTAAAGCCAAGAGTATGAAACCAAGGGATTCATTTAAGATTGATCTATCAGTGGCAGAACAGAATCTACAAATTAACACTATTAAACTTCTAATTAACTTGTCTCTTTGTGTTACTCTTTACTTGGCACTATGCTTAACAAATTCAGGGATTTTTCAGAGAGCAGTCATACATTAAATTTTGTAATAGTGCATGAAAATCTATTTATCTATTTCAAAAAGAGCATAGTAGATTGAAAACTTATACAGTTCTTAGCTTTTCTAGGAGTATTTCTAGTGTTTCAACCCATGTATTTATATGCTTAATGCCAAACAGGCTATGCAAATCACAAATTATTTCCTGGCCAGTAGAGATGTGTTTAGTTAGACCTTGCTGACCTTTCTTGACTTTGTAACACAAGCCTCTGACAGCTGTAGAGGACATGATATCATTATTTCCTCATAATGAGACACCTTTTTCTCAGTCAAAGGCCACAGCAGATTTCAAAGCAGATTATGGACACAGATATGTATAATGCATTTGTAACTTTCATGACCTACATTTCATACAGCTACATGATGAGTTATTGGTTCAGTCACTTTTCAGACAGCTTTGCAGAATTTGAGTTTGTGCATTTTGCATATTCCAAATGTATGATTGCCAGATGGTACAATCCTGACTTTTGTGTTCAGCTTTTGAATGGACTGCTGTTTTCTTTCCATAGATCAAGACTAGAGGAATCCTCTGGATCACAGGGAGAAAAGTGGGACACAAAGAGTCCTCTGAAGTTTAGTTTTCTGACTGACTTAGAACTCTAATGATATTAATCTTAACTCCACAGTTACTTGTAATTTTCTTGCCCCTTGGAGCCTTGTCAATAGAATCTGATAGAAGAAAGAGAGCTTTTACAGTTCAAATCTTCAGGCTACCTTTTCCCATGTACTCAGTCTTCTTCACAAACTCTTGTATTGCAAGGTAAAGAAGAACTGGAATTAGTACACAGAAGGGCAATCAGTATGACCAAAGGTCATTTAGGAAGAAAGATTAAATAGCATAGTCCATTATAGACTAGAATAAAAACAGTTGAGGGAGGACACACTCAAATGTATAAAGAGTCATGAATTGCAGGGAGAAAATAGGGAATGCTTATGCAATGCTTCTCACAGCACATAAGGTAGGTAGCATCAAAAACCCAAGAAAAAGAAGCTAAAAATCTACAAAAAAGTATTTTCTTTTGTTTACATGGAACTCAGCTGTGGAACTTACTGCCACAGGATGGTTGTGCAGGTCAAAAGCATAAAAAGATTCAAAAGGAATTAGATACAATCCCAGAAGAAAAATCTTTCAGATATTACTGAATACATGAAGATAAAACCACTGTCGCAGGAAGTACCTAGTCTGCAAATTAATAGAGACATGGAGAGTTTACCAGAGGAAGGGGCATTATATTTTTTCTATCTTTTCTTTAAGAATGCCCACCTAACTTCTGTCAGAAATATATTACCAGGTAAAAAGAACTTTGATCTGACACAGAATAGCTGTTCTGTGTTCTTGATACCTTCATCAACTGGCTTTGCAACTCTTCAGGGAGATGAGAAGATTACGGTAGGTTGAAGGCAGTTATGGGGATTTTTGCTTCTCATCTGTCTTTGCAGAATGTATATCTCAACAAGGCCAGAAACTCTTGTCTTGTATTTCTACCCTGACTTGGATCTCAAGACTTTGCATTTGCTTCAACTGTTCTTTACAGAATAAATTATGTGAGGCTGTGTGAAAAAGACAGTTCTGAATATATGCTAGGTTTATTCAAAGCTCCCACTTCAGAGGGTTTTCCCTCTAACTCTGTAATCCCTGCACTCAGCAGCACCCATGCTCAATGTGCTTTGCAGTGCTTTGTCTTTGCTCAGAAAGGTCATGCTGTGGAGGATGTGGAAAGCAGCACCAGCTCAGGAAGGATTTCACTGAGCCCTCAGATAGCCTCTGGTAATTCACTGTGTAGTGACTTGTGGAAACAAACCCCAAAACTCACAAAGACTATTGAAGCAGGTATGTTTATTTACAGAGCTGGGTGCATGGGGAGTAGCCTCGCCAAAACATGCGCACCTACTCCCTTTGTTCAGCCCTTTTTATGTGATACAATGTTACATATGCATTAGTTGTGTTACATATGCATTAGCTGTGTCGGCAAATTCCTGAAAATTGGGAGGGGAAATCATTAACATACATCACACCTCCAACTCCACCTCAGAACGCCCCTTGGGGGTCTTCATTTGGGGTTTTTTTGGATGAAGTAATAGTCTTCCTCGGCTCTGACCTTTTCCTTTGCAAGGAATGTGGTGCTGACAATGGCCACTCATCTCAAAACCGGTTTCATCTTGTCTCCTTCTCTCGAAGTCCCCCTTTATCAATCTACAAGGTCCCTCTCAAAGCTCCTTATCACAACTCCAAGGCCTCTGCTTCTGCTAGAATCCTCATTATAAAGTTAACCATATCTTGTCTGTAAGTTAGTATAAGCAAGCAAGGCCTTATTCTAATTTAACAGTATTCTATCTAAAAATTAACTCTATTAAGCATCTAAGGCTACAATCTTACAGTCTAGACAATCAAAACTGAAAACATATCCTGACAAGGGTCTTGCTTGTCTGAGTCTTGCTGCCTTCTGGGAGAGGGAAAGAAGGGTACCTTCATCTGGTATGAGGTGTCACAAAGGTGCTGATGAGCCCATCTTCCACCTACAGCCCCTTCGCTTCAAATTTTTTGAGCAATTTTTTCCTATATAAAGGGATTCAAGTGTACAGAACTTCCTGAGCAAAACTGAGCCTAAGCTTCTTCTGAAAATCTGGTCAGTCCAGTCATAGGGGTGCTTCTGGAAAGACTAATTTTGAAAAATCTGGATAAGCAATGTTTTTGAACCGTGGAATAAGGTGTTTTTCTTGTCACTAGAGGGAATTTCTTAATATTTTGTAATTCAGTTTGAAGGAAGTTCTCAAGGGACACAGCCCATCTCTTCGGTGCACACCTTCCAGCATCTGCAGCATACGAGATCTTGACCGAACATATTGTTGAAATGGCCAAAGCACAGGGAATACATGAGGGAATACATAACTAATAGGAAATATATGTGATTATCTCACAGTCTAACATGCCTTTGTCTCACACTTTTCCACTGTATATTTTAGTTCATTCTTAGGCCCTCAAAGACTAGAATGATAGGGTAGGTGTGTGCAATCTGTTTATATGTTATCAGAAGAGATTTAAACGAGGACCAGATTGCCTTCCTTGGCTACTGGAAGGAGCAGACACGTGGTAGCATCGAGATCTCTAAGTCAAGCGAATACTGCTCACTAGCCTAGACGAAGAATTGTACTAATATAACTCTATTACTCTGGGTATTTTGAGTAGCTTGGCTTTGCTTACACACTTCTTGGCTGTGTTCAGAGCTCTGAGTGTATCCCAGGATATAATTAGCATTCACACAATGCAAAAGATCAGTAGCACTGCTAGGTGAGAGTTACAAAAGCACACTGCATATCTGCCACTGCATCTTAGTGATATATGACCACTACATCCTGCAGATATCAGATCTGCACAAGAGCCTTTTGACTTCCAGTTGGACAAGGCTTCAGCTTGTCCAACATTCAGCTGTGCAGGGAACCATCAGAACTGACTCCTAGGTAGCCTCTACCACTGTAGAAGGATGCTGGCTTTCAACAGCCAGGACAAGGCAAGGAGGACTTGTGAACTCCAAGAGTGACCATAGAAAGCTTAGTTGTCTCTTCATGGCAGAAGACAGGAGGTTTCTTCACCATCATCCCTACTCTGTACCTGGACTTCCAGATATTGTGACATTCAAGGCCATTTGCCTTGAAGGGGAGTCCAAAGCACATGATTAAACACGACCTTCTCCCTAAGCAAAACGTATTCAGGGACTGACTTCCAGCAGGACATGGTTACTGTGTATTTATGTGATTACTACAGACAACAGACTCAAGGACTGATGGAGTCCTGTTCATATCGAAAGGGAGGGCCTCACAGTAAAAGTGTCAACAAGCTGACTCATGGTACTCTGACATGCTCAGGAAGAGTCATCATGGCTTACCTTTTCCATCTGCATAATCTTACCAGCTCTAGAGAGCCTAAACATACCCTTTGTTTCTCTCAATCCGATGACATAACTACAGAGAAAAAGTATTTAGCAGCACAGAACCCATTTTGCTGGAAGACACTGGACAGCAGGTGAAATACAAACAAATACAAACTTTGCTTCAGTGACATCGAGCATCTATGAAAACAGTAGCTCTGGTGAAGATTCCAGCTGCAAAGGCCTTCCTGTAGAGACCATAGAGAAATTAACCAGTGAACTGATGATGCATATAGTTAGAAAATAGTCTAAAATTAAAAATTAATTAAGTTTCATCAATGGTTCCCTGAAAATAAACAATTAATTATTTAGTACTTGTAGATACATATTTATCTTTTAGCATTTCAGAGGTCCAGATGAACTCTGGTACATTGTTTCTACATTAAAAATACCTCAAACACCACCACAGTCCTTTTTGGTTTTTCCCCCAAGGAAAAATAAAAACAAAGACTTGAAAAGACAGAAACCGACCCTCATGCTCATTTGCTCTAAGCACAACACAGAATAAAGAGGAAGGACATAGGTGGGGAAACAATTCATCACCACTTCAGCTTGAGCATTGACTTATAGTATCATAGTGCCCTGACAAACTAGCTATCACCATTTTTTCATTCCAAGGAAGGTGGCAGACTATGGGCAGAGATAAGAAACTTTGGGAAAGTACTTTTGGTTTTTTGGAGATTGGTTTATGCCCTGAAATTGGAAGCTTAATGGTACTTCTGTTAGAGATTGTTTTTTTTTATTTGGGTGGGGTTTTTTGTTTGGGTTGTTTGGTTTTTTTAATCCTTACTGTTGTAGCACTAGGCATCCCCTATCCACCTCTAGACCTTTCTGGCATCATTCTAAATCATTTTCTTCAGAGAGGAGTTTTACATTCTGGCCTTAAAAGATGACTGTGGATTATGCATTCATTATACTTCTGAACACAGGATGAGCCCTTGTAAGTATTTGGATAAGGGACAGCCTTTGAGAGCCCAATATCCTGTGGGAAATGCTATGGCTGATTCACCAGGTGCCAATATTCTGCCTGGTAATTCACAATTGGTACTCTTCCAATTAGCAGTAGGAGACATAACCGCTAATACTGCCAGCTGATACCTGGAATGCCTTTCTTATCTGTTTGGGTTTTTTTTTCCTTGTCTGCTTGTCCTCTTGTATCTTTTTAGAGAGATTCTGCAAGAAGACAACGACATTGTAACACTCAATTAACCGATGCAGTCACAAAAAGGGCAAGTATCGTATAAACTAGAGATACGGCAAAAGAACAGCACACTGAAGAAGGCAGGAGGTTTGGTGGGTAGGAAGCATTCTGAGCGTGAGGAGGACGGTCTGAGGTAGCGGAGTGGCTGCTTTCTCGCCTGGGGGATGGCTTGATGGGGGGCACATGGGTGTGCGTTCTTTTCAAGGCACAGACAAGTGACAAGTCGTGGCCTTCCGCACTTGCCAGCTGGAGAGAGAGGCGTAGATCCCGCAGGGCACACGGCCATTTATTTGACTCTAGTCATTTCAGGGGATAACCGGAGCCGGCACACACGGCGGTGTGCAGGCCTGGCTCCTCGTGTCTGTCCCGGTGCGACAGCGCCCGCGGCTCCGCAGGACGCTGCGGGCCGGAGGGATTGCGCTGCGGCAGCGCTGCCGGGAGCGGAGAGCCAGGCTGGCAGGGCTGGGGAGCAGGAATCCTGCCCTGCAGTCCCGGGCCGCGCTCAGCAGCAGGGTGGCCGGGCGGAACCAGGAGCAGCACCTCCGCCCGGCCCCGGGAGTGCCCCGTTGGACGCGCGGAGCCCGAGGCGCAGGCGGCCCCGGCGGCCCCTCCCGCTGCCCGGGGGCGGGCAGGCCGGGCTGCCGGCGCCCCCCGCCGCCGGTCGCCATGGCGACCCGCCTGCCCGCGCCGTGCGCCTCCCGCGGGGCTGCTGCCGCCGCAGGGCCCGGCTCTGGCGGCGCCGGCCCTGCTCTAAGGGTTCTCCGCCCTCCCGCCGAGAAGGGAGTCCCTGTGCTCCCGTGGGCAGTGCCAGGCCCGGCCCCAGCCCCGCTGCGCCACCGGGGCCTGCCCGGGGTGGGAGAGGAGGAGGAGGAGGAGGGACTCCGCAGCGGCAACAACTGACGTGTCCCCGCCATGGAGCTCGGCGTGATTCATCAGCGGCGGCGGGGCGGCAGCGGGATGCCGCGCTCCGCTCCCGCGTAGGCACTGCTGCGGCGGGGGCAGCCCCGGCACGGCTCTGCCGCCCGCACCGCCCTCCTCCTCCTTCTCCTCCTCTTGCTCGCAGCCTGCTTCTCTTCCCCCGCGGCTAGGCGAAGATCCCGAGGGAGGCAAGATGGAAGAAATCCTGCGAAAGCTGCAGAAGGAGGCGTCGGGGAGCAAGCACAGGGCCATCAAGGAGAGCTGCACCTGGGCCATCGGTACGGGGCGGGGGGCGCGGGCTGACCCCGCCGCGGCCGGGCTGCCGCGGGGAGCGGAGCGGGGCAGGAGCCGGTGATGGAGAGGTTTTGTAACAGCGGGGGCAGGGAGACCTCAGCAAACTTGTTCCGCGCCGGCCGCTGAGCCTCCGGCGAGTGGGGAGCGACTGGAGCGCCTCGGGCTCTTCAAAATGCCCGGGAGCTCCGCGCTGCTGGAAGAGGCCGTGGCACCTGCTACCGGTCCCGGAGGATATCCGTGTCCCTCGCCCTCCCCACCTCCTGGGTCTGTTTCGTGGCGCTTGCCAGGCAGATACGGGTATCAGTAGCTGTCACTTTCCCTGTATGTTTGGGGGGGGCTGTCTTTTCCTTAAATCATCCTCCTTCCCCTAAATCATCGTTAAAGAAAACCCTCCAGCATAGTTTTTACTGCTGGCTTGTGTTCGGGAATTTATTTTAAAAGCTCAGAGTTTTGTTTTACTGGATTCCATGAGCTCTTTTATGCTTGCTGTATAATGCAAGTGATCAGTATAACGAGTTCATTTTTTAAGGGAATACAAGCTTAGATGCATTTCAGCATCCACCCATTTTGCAAGATTGTTTGTGACTTGAAGTGTTTTTTGACGCTAGGAACCTGGAGCACTCGTCAGCAAGACTCCTAACTTACATCATCGTAACTGTGATGCTTTCAACTACTTTAAATTTTTATTTTTCTTCCATACATAGCTACAGCAGTCTGTGATAATTCATACCTGTTGCTGTCTTATTACTGGCCTTTCATCTTTATGTTCCATGGATTGCTTCATTAATTGTGTGTTACTCTTGCACAGAAGCCATGCAAATATCCCATATACTGTTCCAGTTTTAGTATCTGTGCTGCCGAAGTGCTGATATATGAAAGTGGAAAAGATGGTACTCCATACCTTTTCATTGGGCACTCAGGCTCCTGACAAATTTATGCAAAGTTTTGTGGACTTAGAGCAGCAGTGATTTTTGTTTTGTCAGCTGAAGTAGGTGTAAACTTTAGGATCATTAGTTCAGAGATTGTAGCCAGATGTATTACTGTGGTTGAACTCAGAAGTTTCTGTTAAAAGCCCTGTTGTTTCCTTTGATTATACAGAAACCTTGGATTCTCCTGATGCTGCTATCAAGATACCTCCATATCAGCTAAGGTAAGAACATTTAATGTTGAATCCTGTGGAGCTGTCAGTATTTGTAAAATTGATGCAAAAAATTGAATTAAAAGTGAGGTAAACAAGGGAGGGGGCTGAATCTTTGTGATTTCTTTAGTTTGTAGATATATGTGTCTATGCTGATAGTAGTGGATAACTTTCTGATGATCCCTTGGACTCTGGTCATGAATGAAATGTGTTAAAATGGGTATGTATAGTGGTGACATTGATTAGAAAGGAGGGCTGCCTGACGGTCTGAAGAGTTTTCCTTCTAAATTACAGCTTTCAGTATAAACGATAATGTTTTCCCCAGCCTTCTCAGTGTGTTTGTTTTCTTTTAAATCTAGGTCAGTTTTTGTTTACTGAAAATAAAAATTCTGGAAACTGAAAAGTTATTATATAGCTAGGACACTGACTAAGAACTAAAATAATGCAGTTTCTATGCCTACTTCTTCTGTTAGCCTACTAGATTATCTTGAGTAAGCCTTCTTCCTTCTTCCTGCCTCCATTTGTACACCTATAAAATGGGGGACGTGCACAAGATCTCATTTTGGAAATTCTGATTGTTATGGAGTAAGTGGATATGCAAAATTATTCATTGTCCCTTCTGACAGAACCATTGAGAATCATCCAAAGAAACTAGCAAGCACACTGTTTAAAACAGAAGGATGTTGTTTCACACAGCCTAATCATTCAGATGTGAAATATTTAGGCTTGCCTTATTAAAGAACATAATGGATGCTAAAAAATTACACGAGTGCAAAAAGCACCTCAACAAATCCATGGAAGAAATTGATTGAAGTCTATCAGATGCAAAGGTACCCCTTTTTATTTAGAAGTACTTTAGTCAGAGATGATTGAGTTTTTATAAAAGAGTATATAGGAGTTTTGCTGGATGTGTGGCCTGTCCTGTAGTCCTCCCTGATGTCTATTATGAGCTCCTAACAGAGGTGCCATTCTTTTATCACAATATTACTCTCAGTCAAGCAGTCACTAAATAGGAAAGATATAAGAGCAGTTCTTTTGCCATCCTAAAGTCCTATCAGTTCTAGTCCACAAAAGGCCTCGATCAAGTGAGGGATGGATGTAGCACAGGTCTGACATAACCAATGCCAGACGCATGCATCTCCAACATGGACTGGAAACAGCTGGATGACTAATTCCCAGTAGCCCCCTTAGAATTATGTTTACTTGTCACCGTGGCTGGAGAACACTTGGCTATTCATCTTCCCTTTTATCAGCCTCTATCTTTATGGTCTCTCTTTTTAAGTGCTATTGTCATTCCCTGTGAATTAGTTAGCTAGCTACTAATTCACATTACTTCCTGTTTCACTTGCCTACTACCTCTTTACCGATATGTCTACCTTTTTCTCTTCTTCCCCCAGTGTTCTTAATGATGTATTTGTTTAGTTGGGGTGTTTTCCCCTCTGTAAATCCTAATCGTTTTAAATAAAGCTAAAGCCTTCACAGGTGTCGATGTGAAGTAAACTCTTAACGTTAGACTTGTCAGTAACAATGCACTCATTATTACTGAATGTTTTGCAAAATAGAAGGTACACGGGAGAATTTAAATAAAAGCTTTTGTTGTGGGGCCCTTGGTAAGTCTCTGCCACACGTCCTCAGACACTGTGGTGAACTTAGTTTTCCCTCTCTGATAATAAGCTACAGCCGGGCTCCAGATCAGCACACTGAGCCACATCTTGGGCTGGAGTTCACCTGCATGATGTGCAAATTAGATAAAAATTCTTCTTTGCTTGGTATTAGTTAAAGAGCAGCACTCTAATGGCTTGGTTCCTAACACTAGAAAAGAATAGCCTTGAAAGTAAAGTGGCAGCTATGACCAGAAATACAGCCAAGATACAGGATGGAGACATTCTAACCATGCCTCTTTCCTGCCTTCGACTTATATCAGGTGCAGGTTGTATCACCTGCTGTAATGCAGGTCAGCCTCTGGCTGCTCATCCGCTTGGAATCTGCATCTGTGCTTCACACTTTCTGCTATAATATTTTGGAGTGTAGTAACAGAGCATGGGAATGTGTTCTGGAATATTCTGTAATACTAGAACTAGAGTGAATCTTTCCATTAATTAACCCTAATCCACAACTCAGATCTGAGATCCATAGCAACAACGTACTGCAAGTGTTAAAGGCAGTGTGGCAAAAAGTTCAGGAAAAAATATATTTATGAGCTGAATTTTGAGTACTGTATGTGGGGGGAGGATGTTCCAGCCTATTTAGTAGTAAAGTTTGGTGTGTCCTTAGAATATAGTAGATATAAAGAAAGGACATCAGCACTTCTTTACAGGGTATTTTGGGAAGTTCTTGATCTAAGGCACATCCATACTGCATAGAGATGGAGAACAGATTTATGAGCTGCCATGTCCAGTTGAGATAGATACTGGCTTGGTTAAAAAATAGTGAATCAAGGAAGTGATCTAGTCAGTATTCTGTTTCTCCACAGAGCAGTGTCTTACTTCCACTAGTGAGTTGTGATGTTGTTGCCATTTAACAGATTGGCTGTGACCTTGTTCTTTTCCTTCTAGAACTGAAGAATGAAGACTGCTCACAAGAATGAGAGTGTGTAAACTATATACTCACTTTTTTTTTTTTAATTATAAAAAGAAAAACCATTTGCTGTTTTTGACACCCCAGTTCCAGATGAGTAGAGGTTCTTCATAACGTTTTCTTGTAAGATCGTGATCCTAGTGTGAGAATGGGGAGGACAAGGTATCTTTTTGCATTTCCTCAGACTATGACACATTTGAGTTCAAGGGTTTTTTAACGTGTATTATATCAGCTACATACTTGTCTCCACAAATAGTGTTGAGGTAGATTATTTCTGTGTTCTGGCTTGCTCCTGACCTATCCATAGTCTCCTCTCTTGTGTTGGACCTTTGTTACTGAACACCAGGCAGACCACATTATAGTTCTCTGATGTGTGTGCAGTTAATAAGGGGCTTTAGCTTCAGCATTTGTATGGGAGCCGTTTCTAGCACTTGTCTGGTAGCAGTTTACATAGCACATGCCTGTTATGTTTGGGAGCACCTGGAGTACTTTTGCCCCAAAGGAGTCCCAGTGACTGGACATTCAGCCTGGAATGTCATTCTTTAATTAGTTTGATAGAGATCTGTTGGGTATATCTTTAGGGAACTAAATGAGACTATTTTGCTGTTCCACTTCCTTTGATGTTAATTGGACTTATGAATCCAAATCCCACTTAATGACCTTGCATATTAATTCTAGTGAGGGGCATTATTTAAATGTCTCACTTCCTAAAGAAATAGAAATCTCCAACAAAAATGGAGTTTCCCACAGTGTCTTGTCAGCTCTACCTTGAGATAGGAATATGTGTGACTTTTGGGGACTTTTAGCTTATGATCAGAGTATTGGGCAAGGTCTGGGATAGTAACGAAGATTAAAGTGGATCAAGATGGAAATTACTTGAAGTCTGTTCAAGGCTTTGTTGTAGATGTTCTGTGAATTCTCGAGGAGGGAGAGTCACATAATCTATTGGTAACTAGTCTCTTGTTACCTGCCTCATATGATGATATTTTTCTCTGAATAGGAGTTGTAAAGATTGGATATATATTAAGTCCTTAAGGAGGCTGGATGGATGACTTAAATCATGAATTAGATAAAAGGAATTGATGTGCTCGTGTTTTAATTGGTGAATTGATCACACAGAAAATAGCTTAAGAGTTGTCTGCCAGCAAACAGTTGTTTGCTACTAAGTTAGGCTCTGTTTACTTCAGTATTTTCAAGACGACAAATTCTTCCCTAAGGCCAACAATATACACTGAATAAGGCTCTCTTCTTGGCTAAGCCCCAGCAGTTCCTCTACTGTGATTTTAGAGGCTGAAATATGACCTATTAAGGGTAACTGAACAGACACAAGAAAATAAGTTTTGAAAAAGAATTTTTGATCAGAGCAGTTTAATAATCATTAAACTGGAGGATTATCACCATATCAGAGAATAAAATAAGAGGCTGGACAGCGCTTACCAGTCACATACCGCTTTGAAAAAACTTGGGTTTACCGGAGTTTCTTGGAATGCTTTATAAAGTTAAGTCATGCCTTATAGGCTATGTAAAACTAGGTGGCTTGTTACCAGCACAGACTTAGTGCTGCTAAGAGGAGGTTGGTTGGGACTTCTGAGGGAGCTTCTTTTCAGAAGGAATGCAGGTTACATCATGTGCTGTGCCAGAAAGTCTCACTTGAATCCTTCTTGTATTTCACATTGGCCTTTCAAAAATGATCAGTATTTCTGGAGATTACAGCTGGAAAGTCAGAAGTCAGTGATGAGCAGGGTCCTCTGTAATAACCAGCTTACATCCAGTTCTGTCTCTTCTGTTTGTGTCCCAGTAGTAGTTGTCTTGCCACTAGTTTTTGAGGGCAGTTTGGGAACTTCAGTAAGCCAATGTGATGAAGAGCTGTCAGGAACAAACATATGTCTTAAACTTAGGTGAACTCTGACATATCTATCCTCCTTGCATTTTTTTTTTTTTATGGTCATGGGCATCTGGGAATAAAAGTGGTAGTTCTAATCTGCTGCTTATTTTTGCATCTCTAGCTTTGCATTTGACATACTTCTTGAGAAATATATACCTTATAAACTCTTAAATAAAACAACATGCTCACTCATTTTACATTACATGTACTCAACAAATAATAAAAGCAGTAATTGTGGTGTGATTATCACCAAACCACCCATGCTATTGAGACTTACAATCCACTTAGCTTTGTAGGTAATTCATCCACTTAAAAAATTTTGAGTCTTGGGATGTGTTTTGGCTTCTCCATTGTGAAGAAATGTTTATGATTTCATTATTTTTGTATTTTCCCATTTCTTAATTTTGTTCATATTTTCTATTAGTTTTTTTCTGCTGGGAGAGAAAAGCTATACATACAGCAGATCCCTGACCAGAAACGGTGATTGTGAGGGGAGGAATGGCTGTCTCTGAGGAGTGGTTTTAGCATATCACTCTCTATTTTACTTTTTTGCTTTTTTAAAACACTTTCTTTCCAACTCTTGCTCTCACAGCCACCTGGCATTAAGTGCTCCTATGCTTTCCTCCTGAGTGTGACTGTTGGGTGACTCTGCTGCTCAACCATTACATGGTCGTTTTCTGGCATTCAGCAAGTGATTATGAGTTCCCTGGCAGGCATGTGGCCAAGAAGAGGTTCTAGTTGCAGAGTGGATTGTTGAACTTCATCTCTTGTGTTGGCAGTTTACAGCCTAAATCCAGACTTTTGGGAGCATTTATGTAGCCCATTTGGTGTTTTGAATGGTGTATATGTACTGGTCTTGATTTAAAATATTGCATTCCCAGTTCTAATGTTGAGGAGTAGGTGAGGGGAGGAGATCAGTGTCTAGAAAGACAATGTGGCACCGTGTAATATAGAATCAATCTGCATGTTTAATTTGGGATATGTAAGTGGCCCTTCTGATGGTCAGGTACATAATCTTTGCAAAACTTTGCATCTGTTCTGGGACTGAAAAGACAGCACTATTGAAGAGGAAAGGGATGTAGTTTCTGTAGTGCACGTCTGAACTCTTGCTGTCAAGACAAGATTTCAAAAGTGTTGGAAGGCCTCTAGATATAGAAGTCCCTAAAAACCTGCTAGTGAGGGTTATTGACTCATGAATGTATCAAGCAAGGCAAGGTTTAATGTTGTCGTGGACAAAGGTGCATGATTTCTGCTACACTTACCTGTGGGTTTGTTGTGAGGGTTTTTGGTTTGGTTTTGTTGTTGTGGTTTTGTTGTTTGGTTGTTTTTTTTTAAGGGCAGTTCTTGCTGTTTCTGAAACTGCTGTGAAAGTTGAATGGTATTGCAGATTGCAGCATTGATCTTCAAAATGTAACCAGTAATGCCCAGAAATGTATCTCATTCTCCCATTTCTTCATCAAACTTCTGTAACTCGCTGTAGGCCATCCAACTGTGATGGAGAAAATAAGGTAATGTGCAAGTTCTCTATGCTCTAGTATCTCTATGTCTCTTTTCTGTTCCCTCAGTTCTACCTAGTCCCAGCATTGTAAAACTTCTCTTGCTGGAATTTTAATTTTCATAAGACACTTTATTTGTTATTTTCAGGGAAAAATCCTTAACTTCCTTTCCAAGCTTACCAAGTAGAGGGAAGAGAAGTTTCATGGACTAGTTTGATAAGCTTTCAAAATTGTAGGCTGAGCCACTCCAGCATGTCCTCTACTTAAGGGCAGGAGGTGTACACTAAGGATGGATACTCTGCTTCTCACCTCATCTTCATGCTGTACTTCAAATTATAATAAAGAATATCACCTGAAGGATACAGATTGCTATATAATTAAGATCTTGTAAGGTTTACATGTCATGAAATTCCTTAAGAGCAGAGTTACTGTGATAGCTTGTGCACAAAGGGCAAAAGTCTATAAGGGTTGTTCTAGGGAGAGTGATGATAATGTATCAGAGAGAGGGGAGCTTTGGAGGCTGGCAGCATCTGATTGTTATTTTGGCCTTGTCTATTTAATATTGTGTAGAATCTTTTGTTGTCTCTCTTCCTCTCCTCTCAAGTAAAGGCACACCTTGTGCTGATATTTTTTGCTTTGTTCTGTTTTGTTTTCATCTTGACAACACTGTCAGGGTCCTATCTAGGAACTTTGTGTTTGCTTTGAAATCAAGATGTTATTAGCCAGTATAGCAAAGAAACAGATGACCTTAGAAGCGCTCTCCAGCTGAGTGACTGTGCTGAGCTACTTAATTACAATTGTATGAATTTTGTGGCCTTGGCTGCATGAGGTTGGCTGGAAGATTAAATTGCTCATGTTTGCTTTTCCATAAGTAGAGCTGTGCTTCTTCTGTAATGGCAAATCCATTTATCTTGGAAAGTCTGTAAATAAAAAAGATTAGAAATGCCATTATCTCACTGCTTTAATAACAAGCAGTTTTAAATTGCAGTGCCATTCAATATTCCAGGTTGAAAAAAATTATTAAAATTCTACCTAAGAAACTGTATCTAAAATAATTAGGCATTATTCTTCTCTTCCTTTTTGCTGTGTCGTTAAACATCGTCTGCTAAGCAACTCATATACTTCCCTCCAAAGGCAGGTTGGTTTAAGTGTTGAATGAAGTGATTACTTTGTGTCTTGGTATGAAAAGCAAATAGATTGGAGGGAAGAGTGAATACATAAAACAAAGAGGAAGGAAAAATTAAATACTGACTTGGAGGGAACTCCAAGAGAGAGCTGATGTCAGCAGCTGAGGTGAGAGAATCGGATATGGAAAGAAGAGTTAACCTCAAGTCAGATGAAAAGAAGCCTTCCATTGTAACTGGATAAAAGCAAAGAGTTTTACATTCTGTAGGGAAGAAAAGAATGAGAATTAAAAAAAAATAAGATGCAAGTGGTGAGACAGAAAAATGAAAATGCTTTCAGCTAGAAATTATAATTTTAGTTATTAGTAAATGTGGAACCTCACCTGATTACGTGAGAGGCAAATCTCTTACTTGGGAAACATGCACCCAAGTGTCTCTATGCTTGTGAGTAACTGGAGTAAAATCTTGGCTCTGATGAAGCAAGTAAGCATTTATATCTACATAGTATGACAACAGTCTCCCAACTGTTGTTTTTTTTCAGGACCTGTAAACTGCAACACTGAGTGCTTGTTCATTCTTATGTAGCACTGTAACAAGTTGTCTAATGTGCATGATCATCTTGTAATGGTACAGCATCATAAAGATAATTTGTTGTTGGTTTGTTTTTTTTTTTTCTTGAAAAGGAGGTTTCTAACTGGAAGTCTACAGATGTTGTCTTTTAGAGACCTATTAGAGCAATAGGATAAGTACTAATGACAAACTTGTACTTGCACAGAGGCACAAATTTTAGTGCTGGAGTGGTGTGTTGTCGTCTAGTTTGACTTCTTGAATTGTGGAGGCAGGAGAACTTGCCCTATATTTTTGCATGGTGGACTCCAAACCTCTCTTTGAGCTTGACTTTAACACTCTTTGTACTCTTGTCATATTTCCCTAGTAGATAAAATCAATCATTTCTCTAGAATATGAGCAAGGACTTAAAATTTCCCTTCTTCTTGAAGAGCTGTTGCTTGAAAAAGGATATATTTATTTACTATTCCTCCTCTAGGTTTTAAGTATTTCTATTATAAACCATAAAGTTGTTAGTGGAATCTTTTATCAGTGTTCTCTAAGCTCGCACAGGAAGTTTCTACTTTTATACGTACATGTGTTCGTATATACAGCACTGGAATTTGTTTTACGTAAATTATCATCCCCTTTTGTGTAAGGACAGTGGTTACTTCTGTTTGGCTTATTTAAGAGTAACAGCTATGGGTACCTCCAGAATTCTGAGAATTCATCTCTACCATTTATTTTTCATCATGGGCCAACTCTCTTCTTGAGTGAGGCTAATGATATTACACTGTGCTACTCTGTTCATTTTAAGCAGCCAAGATGGAGAAGCTCTTTTCAATCATAGATGTTACTCTGGCTGTGACTGTTATCCCGTCTAACAAACAGTGTATCAGAAAATGGCAACAGCACCAAATTAAATTCTTATCTGTTCTTTGACTGGGTTGCGAATGGCTCTATGGTACGCAAATTGCATGCTGATAAGGCCCTGGAGTTCTGAATTTTGCTTTGCCTATGTACTTTTCAGCGGGAAGATAACGCAGAGACATGTCTTATTTATAATCTTTAATTTTCAGAAATGGGATTAAAAATAGGATGGCTATCACCATTTGCATGAAGGGAAAAATGTCTCATCTATAGTACCCCCTTCCCTAAATCAAGGAGCCGAAGGTAGGTTGTGAGACTGTGTTCCGGGTACTAACAAGAAGGAGTTAAGATCGGACCATTTCCTATTTTCATTACAGTTTTTATCATGAGAATGAATTAATGAAACATTATTCTCTTCTCACTAAAGGCTTTCTTCATTACAATTAGAGTGGAAAAAATTTTATGATCTTTCTACTTACAAATAGTAATCTATCTTTCTCTGACCTTTTTGACAGTCTGTTTTGGCTGACATGTCATAGCACCCTGTGTTCCAGACCTGCAGGGAAAGTGGTAGGTTGATGAGCCACGGCAAACTCAGTCAACTAGAAAGGTCATTGTAACCTAGTGTGCTGAATATAAAGGCTATTTATTATTTATTTATTCTCATGATTCATTCTGCTGTTTGCAAAGTTGACAGTCATGGAGTGGGTAGCTCAGGAAGCACAGGCTGATCTTGGATTATGTGCTTGGTTCTGTCTCTGAGCTTTTTACTTGACACTAGGCAGGTAACTTCCCTTTCTGTAAGTCAAAGGTTCTCCCTTATTTTCATCCTCCCTCTGTGTTGTACTTGACTCATCTCATTCAGGGTTAAGTTGGCATTTGTACCTAAAACTGTATGTGTATGTATGTCCACACTTGCGTGCAATTTAAGAGTTCCAGTGTGCAACTAGTTTCTATACATTATGTAAATGGAAAACATTCTTAACCGTGTTTTGAAGTATATTGTTGTGCACCAGCTTAATCTGAGAACGCCACTTATGTAGAATGTCTTACATGTGTAGCATTACAAAACCTCAATGAATTGTAACTTAACAGTACAGAAGGCAGACGGTGCAATAAGCAATGAGATCACGCAAAACAGGGTGGAATTATAAAATGGCTGTAAGGTATAAGAGGAAACCTCAGTCCCTTACTTCATTGCACTCTGAGACCAAATTCTGGTCTGCATTCTCTCTTGTGTGTCCTTATTCAATCCAGTTTTTTAATGGTAGACCTTAGAAGGGACTGACTGAATTTACATCATTCTCTTCCATTCTCCTGAGAATTGTCTACTACGTCCTTCTGTATTCTCATGCTATCAGATGATGCTTTTAAATGGCAGGTTAAACTGAAGTGTGGAAGGTACTCAAGCTAATCAAACATTCCAAGGTATCTCTGCAGGTGTTTTATAGTTCTAGCATGGAAATGCTGAAGGTTTAATTGTCTGAGTGTGTAACAAGAACAGGAAATGGCACAATGGCAATTCATTTTCCCTAAGAATACAGTGAGAACACAGTCTACAGCAACCTTAATTAGATTTTCAGTTAAACATTTTTAGCAAGGATGAGGAGTTCATCTAATTGAATCTGTTCTAATTTCCATTCTCCTGTTTATCATTTTTTGTTCTTCATTTTGGGACATATTTCAAGGCTCTCATTGTTCTCTGCTCATGGCAGTATGTGATGACAGATGGTAGGCAACATGCTGATGTGCAGGGTAGCTACACATAAGCCGTAGGAGCTCCCACCTGTCTTCATTATAATGAAACTGAACTGGATCCACTCCAGTAACTTTTGCCTTCCTTTTTCCCTCTCCTCCCAGTCTCCATCCACTTTAATGTGAGAATAAGTTTGTTCTGTATTAATAATGCCCAAAATGTTTATATGCTGTTGCATCAACCTGTAGAAAGCCTAAAAGAAAAGTGGTGTTCAGCCCTGAAGAAATGGAGGTCTAAATAATCATCTGCTTTTAACATCCCTGCAGTTAGTATATACACTGTTGTGATTTTTTTCCTTCATTTTTTCCCCTGTCTGTGTCTGGATGATTGAGTACTGGTTAATGCAAAGGTGCCTTATTTTGGCATCTGTTGATCTACTAATTTCAAGTGTGAGTTCTCCCCCACAGGGTGATAGTGAACATTTTTTTAAAAGAGGAAATATGTCAAAGTCATAATGTAAAAGTTAGCATTTACAGGTGATTTTTGGATTAGAGATGTATTGCTGTGGCACCTTGCTATCACAGTTTACCTGCAGGCTATATATGTTCTTAGGTCTAAGCAAAGCTGGGATTAGATACATAGGTGGTAGCCAGCTCTGTACTGGCTAGAGGACTGCTATCTGAACTCTGGAGTAGATGTTTTGGCAGTTTCTGCAGGTCTGGATTGTATGACACTCTTACGGGAAATATCTCATAGATGTTCTGTAATTCAAGCTGTCTTGGATGCTAAACTCACAGGATTCGAGAGTCCTTCTAGTTAAATTGATTCCAGAAACATTCAAGAAAGAAGCTTCTGCAAAAATTGGGCTTTGCGCCTGCCTTTTTCTCAGAATATCTCATGGAGCAAATATTTACCTTTTAGTTAGAAACCTATTTTAAGATATACATGTAGTCTGCTTCAAGTTTTTTAGTATTCATATTTCTTTTTAGAAGATTCCCATAGCATTATGCCAAATGGCCTTTTACAAGTTACCATAAGCTGCAAAGAAGGTAAAAATTAAGACCTGCAGATTCTCAAGAATCTTTTCCAAGTACAGAAGCTTGCTATATTGCTTAACTGAGCCGTGCTTGTGACTTTCAAGTCTTTAATTTATCATTAAAGGAAGAGGTTGCGTTTCAAAGAGCAAATAGCAGATTTGTGCCCCTTGGGGTAGCTTGTGATTTGTAGTTTTTTGGGGAAAGATGGAGACAAAGGAATAACAACTGAACAAACTGAAAATAGAGTTCGTTTTTGGAATGGAAAATCAGTCCCCGCTGCAAACCAGGATCCACTGAATGAGTTACAAGGTGGGTTCCCCAAAGGTGAAATGGCCAGTGTTTGGTAATCTCCATTTAAATGTATTTAAAAAGAAGGTTCAGGTTGTAGACTTACTGTTTTGGAGTGAGGTTAGTAGGTTACGGGCAGACTGTGCATGACTTTAGGTAGCTTTGACAATGCCTCTGAAACTCCAGTAATCACTATTGCTCTACCCCAGGGTTTCTCCTTAGCTAGTTATGAAGGAAGAATTTCCAGTTGGGTAAGAAGAGTCTCAAGGAATTGTTTTCTTCTTACCTTGCACACAGTTGTCTTCATGGAGAGGAAATTAATGTGATTCCAAAAGGGCTCCTTGGGGTGCCATCACAGAATATGCCAAGTTGGAAGGGACCCACAAGGATCATCAAATCCAGCTCCTGGCTCTACACAGGACCATCCCCAAGAGTCACACCATGTGCCCAAGAGTCTTGTCCAAATGCTTCTTGGACTCCGTCAGGCTTAGTGCTGTGACTGCTTCTCTGGGGAGCCTGTTCCAGTGCCCAACCACCTTCTGGGTGAAGAACCTTTTCTAATATCCAACTTAATGCTCCCTTAAGACAACTTCAATGCAGACAAGTACTGAGACTCTGGCACAAATAGTTTACCATAAGCAAATATGTCTACACAAATGTGAAAAATAGACTCTATGTACAGATAAGTGCCTGTTATGATATGTAACCTAATAAAGTGCAAATGTTCAGGGAACTGCAGTTGGACATAGGCTGAGCATCTCTGATCAGGAATGAGTTTCCTACCAACTAGCAGGATTTGCTTAAAGGGTTTGTGGTTACTACATGTCCATCAGATGCTGCAGCTCTTCTCTGATAAGGAGCAAGGAGTAAAGAGAGAAGTCACAGTTCCAGGCAGTGTTTAAATTAATAAATTAAATAAATTTAGTATCTGAGCACAGAGTCAAAAACATCTAAAATAATATCCTAACTAATAATTTATTTTAATATTAAAATTTTGTTATTCTATAATCAAAGTATAACTAAGTCATAGTTATAGCACATGCTAATTCAGGTGTAAACCAAGTTGGTTAGTGTCCATTTGCTTTTGTCTACGCCATTTATAGTTGGAGGGAGCTAACACAACAGGGCGCACTGTACTGTAGAGCAGGCCATGGACTAAAACTCAGCTAATAGAAGGTGGATTATGAAACCACTTTTCTGGAAACTTGACTATTAAACAGAAGGTAAGTGACTGAAGTGTAATGTTCAACACGCTGGGTTGAAAGACCACTAGTGAGTTGTGAATCAATGCCGTCTATGCTTTGCACATTCATGCGTGCACACAGAGGGCTAACAGTTGTGTTTTGTGAAATTTCAGTTGAAAGACCATTCTTAACAGTGTGTGAAGAAACATGCCAGCTTTTCACAGAGTTGTGAAATTATCTTTGATTACTGTATGCAAGTGTGATCTTACCGAAAGTGATACAGCCTTGCTAGAATGTTACTTGAATTTTTTTTTTTTAATTTTCCTCAGGGAGAAGTGTCTTCTTCCTCTTCAACTGGCTCTGGAATCCAAGAGCATGAAGCTGGCTCAACAGGCTCTAGCAGGGATGCAGGTATGGCTTTAGAGTGGGGGTGTGTTGACAGGCAGCGGGTGTTAAGGAAAGCTAGGCTTTTCTCTTGAAAAATAGCACAGAAAAGGTGTCTATCCTCATGTTGATCTAACAGTAATGTTCGTGTTTCTGTAATGGTGTTCAGAAGTCAGGATGCAAGTAAGGGCTGAAGCTAAAAATGTTTGCAGATAGTAGGAGTTCCTGGATTTTAACTTTGAAATGTAGATGTACTCTTCCTTGCGTGTCCCTGTGCTAGTCTCTGCCGCTGTTAAGCATCTTAAGAAACTAAGCTGAGTCAAGACTTGCTGCTTTCTTTGATTGGAATTGAGTATAAGGATGTAAGTGGATCGCTCAAATTCATTTAATCCAGCATATAAGGTGTCAGATATTTGGTTAGACCGTGCCCCGTATTGGGGCACAAAATGGTTGTAGTGGTTCTAGAAGGCTCTGGCTAAGGAAAATGGTGGTTTTTTAAGGGTTTTGGTAATTATTGGCTTTTCCAGAAGACATATATCACCTTCTTGCAGCGTAGTACTCTGGTCCCACTCTGACATCCTGTGCCCTGCGTTTCAGCTATATGACAAGTAGGGAATGGAGGTTGCTTTTAAAGTGAAAAGTGGGACTTAAATAAAAATGTCTGTTGTTGTACTGGTGTGGGTATGCCTGCTAGAAGAGCTTTGCAAACTCATGCTCAGCAAAGAATAGTGGAAGAATTACGAGTGACCCACTGTATGTTGTAGTGTAACTTCCTTGGGAATGCTCACTGAGGATAAATTTCATCTTTTTAGTCTTCTAAATTGCTACACGTAACACTTGAGTTCTGTAAGAACTAGAATTGCAAAGCTGCGAATTTTCAGTATGGTAACAGTTAAATAAGAATGTTACCTCCTATCTAGAAGCCTATAAAGGTAATCCAGGCAACAATACAGTCCTTCATCTGCATTTATGATATGTAAAGTTTTATGAAGGGCAGAAAAGCAAACCACACATCTGATGATAGGGAGATACGTTAAAAAAATAGGATAAAAGACAAAAATGAGATTAAGTACAACCTAAATTTACCCAGGTAGGTCACAGGATAGTGGAAGTTAGCAGGGACCTCTGGAAGTCATCTGGTTCAATTCTGCTGCTCAGATAGGGTCACCTAGATCTGTTGCCCAGGTTTGTGTCCACATGGCTTTTGAATGTCTCCAGGGATGGAGAATCCACAACCCCACTGAGCAGCCTGTGCTTGATCACCCCTTTAGTAAATTGTTTTCTGATGTTTGAAGGGAACCTTCTGTGTTCCAGTTTGTGCCCATAGCTTCTTGTCCTGTCACTGGATACCACTGAGAATATCTTTCTTTGCAACCCTCCTTCAGATATTTATATATTGTGATTACATCCTCTTTGAGCCTTCTCCAGGCTAAAGAGTTCCAACTCTCAGCCTTTCCTCATAAGAGAGACGCTCCAGTTCCTTTGTCATCTTAGCAGCCGTTCCCTGGACTCTCTCCAATAGCTCCGTATCTCCCATACTGAACTAAACATTCTCCTTTATATAAAAACCCCCTTTATTTTCACTGCAGTTTGAGTTAAATCTCATGAGGCAGTACAGTGCTAAAACACTTGATGTACTGATATGTGGGAAATTCTTTAAAACATTGTTGTGGGTTAACTGTGTCTGACAGTTCCAGACCCAGCCACTCACTCTCTCCCTTGCAGGGGAATAGGAGAGAGAATCAAAAGGCAAAAAGTGAGAGAACTTGTGAGCTAAGATGAAGTTTAATAGGGAAAGCAAAGCGGCATGCACAACCAAAAGCCTATATGGAATTAATTAACTTCTTCCCATGAACCAGCAGGTGTTCAGCCATCTCCAGGAAGGCAGGGCTCCACTAAACCTCATAGTTACTTCATAAGACAAATGCCATAACTCTGAATGTCCCTGTCTTCTCCACTTCCTCCTTTTTTCTCCAACTGTTGTTGCTGAGCACGGTGTCATATGGTATGGGATATCCTTTGGTCACGTTGGGGTCAGCTGTCCCAGCTGTATCCCCTGCCAAACTCTTCTGCACCCCCAGCCTACTTCCTGGGCAACCAGTCTGAGAAACAGAAGGCCTTGATACTGTCTAAGCTCTGCTCATTAATAGCAAAACATGAGTGTGTTATCAATGCTGTTTTGGTCACATATCCAGAAGAGCACTCTGTGAGATCCTATGAAGAAAATTAACTATTCCAACCAAAACCAGTACAAGCATAGAAAGTAAGAAGGAATGAACCAGTGAAATGTGCTACAGAGTTGAAGCTGAAAAGGAGCATCAGTACAAAAGTCATGCAAAATGTACAGGGTAAAGTGGGCTGCACCAAGTCTGCACTGGGACACAGCAAGGTTGTGTTCCTGGGATCTAAGACAAGGTAGTTTTGCTCTGTCATGGGAGTTTCTAAGAACATGGGAACTGGGAAAAAACTTGAGTGGGTATGTCTACTGCAGGATACCTGCCACTATTGAGGCACCCATGAAGGTGGTTATACACTAAATAGAAGAAGGATTTCTAGTAGAACTCCAAGGAAGTAGTGCCACTGACCATGCTGATAGTTGCTCAGATACTGGCTTTTTCAAGGCAAAGCAAATCTGATCAGTCTAAAATATTCAGTCTGAAGTTCATTCAGTCTGTACTGAACACACTCCTGTGTATGTTTGTGTTAGTCACTCGCTCACAGTATCCTTCCTTCTGAGGACTTGATTGTATCCATTATTAATCAACTTCTGAATGATGCAAAACACATCTTGTTCGTGATCAGAAGTGCCATCTTCACTGTGCTTTACCTTGTACCCTATTGGAATGATTGGGACAATAGGTGACTCTGTCACCTGCTGGGCAGGGGATCTGATAGCACTACTTTGATGTCAGAATACTAACCTGAGTGGGGCTTTTTGTTGTTTTTAGGTTTGGGGAGCTGCTAAGGTTCCACTCTCTCCCCACTTCCAAAATGCTGAGATGTTTTACTGAGGGCATTACTTGCAGTGATTTATCAGTTACTGATGTCCACTTTCTTCTGGACACTGGTGAAATAGGATGGGGAAAGACGATACTGGAATGGCAGCTGACTCAAAAGATGTCGACTCCCCCCCTGCTTCATGGCACATGTCTCCCAGTTTTGCTGTATTTTTGCATTTTATATTATTGGCACTATTTAAAATTTTTACGTAAAAAACCTAACCTCTGTAGTACCAAGCACTAATAAGTTAGTTGCAGTAGTTTACAGAAGAATTGGGCAGAGGCAATTTTGTCTCAATCTGTACATTGCCATTTTCTCTCTGCAGAAGCTGCTGTCTGATGAGAGGTTTGTATCCGTGGAAACAGACTCAGATGAGAAACAGTTGCTTAATCAGATGCTGAATGCCGTCAAAGTGACTCCTTCACTCAATGAAGACCTGCAAGTTGAAGTGATGAAGGTTAGTGTTTCACACACATCAGTGATTGCAACAGAGGCCGCATGAATCAATGCTGGGGTTAGCAAATAAATTAGCTGTTGCCGTGGAAATCTTCATTTTAGGACGGTATTTGATTCCCTTCTTCCTGGTGGCAGATGTTGGTTGGTTTCATTTCTACTTCGTTTGTGTTTCCCTGATTAAATAGGAGATAGTTTGTATTAAGAGTCAGTACACTGATGGTTCCAGTTTTAGCAAACTGAAACAGGACAGTCAATCTGTTCCATGGGAGTGCACAGATAAATGACTTGCAGATTTGTTAGTTTGTTATTGAGCTTTAGTGGTCATGAGGTGGGCTGTGCATGCTTGTAATTTTGTATTGTGTGTGCATAGGTGCTTTGTAATTAGTTAGCTATATTTTCTCTTTGTAAAATGCTAATGATGAAGCACAATTTGTTTAAGCACCAAAATGTCACTGGACCAGTGCATAAGGGAAATAATTGTTTTGTAAACTCAGGGAAAACTTCCATTTCTAGAAATGCTTTAGTATTCTCCTGTATGCATGTTAGGAAGCTCAGCTGCCAGGAGGTATTGTTTTGGATTGGAGGGGATGTCAAATTTCCCTGCTCTGTCATTGGGTTGGTTGTATGACTTGCCATTACTGTAATAAAAAAGTGACTTCCAATTACTGTAGTATTTGTGTGAAGCAAGATGATGATGGACTGTTCTCAGATGTTTGAGTGTAAACTTTGTACTGCAAGGTTTGTTTGCTATAGCTGATCATCAGTTGAAAACCATTTTGGAACGAACCTGCTGGTCCTTTTTGCATGTTCATAATACCTAAAACTGAGTGATATATTTGGATCTACTCCTTGACCGTTCTTTACTTCTAAGTACATAGACTAGCTACTTTGTTTCTTGCATGTGACATTTTTGTTCAAATGAACATATGTTATCCACTCTGAAACTGTTCTGTACTAGTTGTACTCTTTAGCACTAGAGGTTACTGCTTGGGTGGAATATGCCCACAGTGTCATAACATGCAGAAGGGTGAGCCTAGCAGCAGAAAAAAAGGGAGTATTTGAATGGACTGTTACCTGTTTTATGGAGCAGGTTTCTGGGTACAGTTTTAACTATGACACTCAGATCTACATTTCTAACCCAGCATGCCTCTTTCCTGCTCTTTTGTCTCTGAAGTGGGAAAGAGGAAGAGTTAAGAATTAGCAGTACTGAACCAACAGGTCTCTTGCTATGCATTAATTTTTTGCAAGTTGCTTTTTTTACATTCTTGAGTGTTGCAGATTCATTATCTGCATGCATACTGTTTATTTGAAAGTCCTGGCATACATCTGTCAGAAATTGCCCCTACACTAAGAATGTGAGCACTGTATTTTGCTACAGTTATGTGAACCTATCTTCTCAAGTTGTCTTGATATGTGAGAAGCCAAAAAAAAGAACTGAGAAACCTTCAAAACTTGTAACCACAGAAAACCCAAGCCAAAACATTGTATTTATGTATACTTCTTTTTTCCTGGTTTTTTTTTTTTTTCAGTTTCTGTTTGGGCACAAAAGAGAACAGGGAACATAATTTCACTGAGCGAAATCTTGATGTACAAATGTTTTCTGGCTAAAAGCACTGTGAAATGCATGCATGGTAAAATCAGGCTACAACTTTACATCCTGAGAACAAAGCAAAATTCTATTGACTTAAATATTTGAAGAAAGCAGAGGACCAAAACATATTATAATCAGGACAATTAAAACTCAAAGACAGTGGATTTGAGCCTTGCCTGAAAGTCAAATCAGCGGACATCTCTTTACATTGTAACCTGAAGGTTACAGATGCCATTGCAACACTTGAAAATGTTGTAACTAATGCAGGCCTGATGAATGGCTAAAGCCTTCAGGGAGTTTTCTAGCAGCTGGTCTCAGCAATGTGTTTATATCCCTGGATCTGCTAAAATGTGTCCTCAAGGTAGCGTATGATTGTACATCAGACTGTGTTATTCCATCTGGAGGAGATTAAATATACCTTTATCTAGTGCAGATAGATATTAGACACTCCTGAGTGTGAGCAAGTTTGTGTGAAACTGGATCAGCTGTGAAACTGGCCTAGTTCTTTGCGCCTTGCTGCACAGTTGTACAGATCTCACAGGTATTAAGAGTGCAACCATCAAAAGTTACACAGAAGACTTTATTCATGCAAAATCAATGTGAAAGTAGATGTGCAGTAGTACTTCACTGCAATTTGCTGGTAAGCTCCTAAATCACTTAAATATGTGTGTTTGGGTTTTTTTTTTAATCCTATCCAGAATATCTCCTGTTATTCCCAGTAAGAGTACACCAGAAAGTCACGCTTCACACACTATCCAAAACAAACATTTTGAATATTTATTTTAGTGGTTTGTTGTCACCGACATGTATTACAGATGGAGGTGTGAAAGGATTTGATTGCCTGAGGAGAGCATTCTGTAAAGGTTTTTACATTCAGATTGCTGCAAGTTGGAATTGGCAGTGGAAGGGAGAACACAGGAGAGAGGTGTAAGTGCGATTAGTTGCCTCGCTTGACACACTTTTGGAACCTGATAAATGCTGTTATCAAGGGCCAGCAGTAGACTGCAATGGAATAGAGTAATTGTAAGGGTTGTTGTAAATAAATGCAGAGGAGTGCTAGCTGGACCTCTTCTGGCACTGAGAAAAGCAAACAGTTTAGGTCACTGTTGTAAAAGTGGAAGGGCACTGACTAATTTATGGCTAGGTACCAAATTCTCTTTATTTTTAAGGATGAGTGTCATGGCATGCTCAGCAGATTCCCAGTTTGGAGGATCACAAAACCAGCATGCCAACAATGTTCAGACTTAAGGGCCAGGGCTGGGGGCTGTGCTGGAGTGCATCCTGGGCAACCAGGGAAAATTTATACTACCCAAATGCAGTTGTCAAGAACTCAAAGCCTTCCCCTCTCGCAATATCTCTCTCCACTGCGTTAGATGAGGTACCTCTTACCGTTTTTATGAACTTTGATTTAAAGTGGAATTTTACTTTTTGTAATAAGCAAATATTAAACTAAATTCCAGGTTAGGGACTGCTGTTGTTATCTCTAGTTCTTCTAAAATACCAGTTGTGGATTGCACCTTTCTTGTAGAGGTTTCGTATAGAATGGTTATGTGGGGAAATTCCCCCCTTGGATTTCCAGAGTAGAAATGATACTGTGACATCTTTATTTTTTTTCTTGTAGGACACTCTTATTATTACTAAGCACTGTGTAATTCTTATGTCAACAGCACTTTTATGCCCAAAAGAAGGGAGTGGTCTTTTCAGTGGGGAAGAGGGAAAGGCTATGGTTTCTCTTCAACACAAGTAGGCACCTATAACAAACACAGGTGTACTAACTGGATTTGATTTGCCACACACCAGAGCAAACTGTCTGGTGTATATAAATTTTGCATTCAGACTTGCATGTTATTTAACTGCTGAGCCAAATATTTCTTTATAATACCTCAATGACTATGTGGTGTGTGTATTCTATGCCACATGTGTTTTCTCTGTACCTCTGATGTGTTTTATGACAGAGATTTATTAGTATTTCCAGACTGGGGACTAAACTGAGGTTATTTAGGTGCTTTAATTTATATTACAAGATACTGTGAAAAAGGAAATCCAGAAGGTGTGACCAAAGGAAACAGTGTATCTGACACAAGACCGCTTCAGTATTCTCCTTTGCTGTTGCCATGATACTTTGCTGTCAGACTGAGGAGCCTTCTAATATATGTATTACCAGTTTGTGTTTTTACTATGCTCAACTGATTGTACCAATGGAAGGGAAAATCACACAATCATACAGTACCTTGCTGATGTTCTTCTTGTAATACATCAATAGCTTAACTGCAGTTTCAAACAGAATAATCTAAATATTTATACTTGTATATTTTCATTACAGTATTCATGGAGGAAGAGATATATTGATCAGTAATCAAATTCATTGTTTTATCAATGACTCACTGCTTTATTTATAGAGTTACAGATGTATAGAAAAAATCAGGGGGGCAGTAATTTAGCACTTTCCTTAGATGAACACAGTCATGCAATATGACTGGCCCAGAAGTGGGAAGAATTTCGTTGTGTGACATGGTGCCATGTTATAATTGAGTGAAATGCAAGGCTATATCTCATGTCGATGAGTGGGACATTTTGTTGACCTGAAGCACTGGACGAACAAGCAAATAAGACAGTCTGCAGAAGAAAGGGGACGGTTTCCGGATTGAGGATTAATATCATGCATTTGGGTTTGGCTGTGGATTCAGGGGATTCTGATTTATTTTTTTTTTCCCCTGGCTTGATGCTTTTAAATTCTAGTTTCAGATGTTTTTAAAATGGCTGAAGTACTTCTGCTTCATGCTATTAGACCTTTGCTTGCAGGAACACATATAGTATTGGCAAAAGCACTATCAGATATTGTCAGATTGGCAGTGGAAAAAGGAAACTAGGAAACTAATCTATAACTAAGTCTCTGGATTGTAGTCCCTTCCAGCCTCAACAATTCTGTGATTTTTTTTTTTTTCTCACTTTGATTTTTTGGTAATTTTTCGTCAGTAACCCTGACCCTAAAATGCATTTTCTTCTGGAAAGGCTCCTGGAAAAACTGGAATTCAGCTTTGAACGTAACTGTGGCAGCGAAGCAGATGAAATCAAATATGAAGGAAGTGGATAGTATGGAAGGAAACCAAAACAATAGGGACTGTTTGTTTGGGTTTTTTTTCTTCTTTTTTTCTTTTTCCTTTATTCTCACTAATGTTATGGTCCCTTTCATTTATAAGCTGACAACTTTTTTAATAATGCCATTCCTCTCTATCCGTGAGAACATTATTCTCAAATAACAACAAAAACAAGTTTAATAAATAATTGCAAATTAGTAGATGAGTCCTCACACAGAAATAAGTTCTCCAGAGAAACCAGATACACTGTAATGTAATGGAAACTAACAGTAAACAGGTTGTTCTTAAAAAAAAAGGGCATGATTGGTCATTTAAAATTTCCCTTTCTACTGCATCCTCTTGTTTTCTTCAGTCCCAGATAAAACTTTGTCATGTAGTTCAATGCATGTCAGTTCTGTTTGCCCAGATTTCCCAAGAAATTTACAGCTTGCAAGACTGAAATTTTCAAGCATGAAAGAGAATAATGACCTTTTGTGAAAGAAACTCCAGTTTTCTGATTTGGTGGGTTTTCAAATATTTTTGCTTTATTTCACTGTTTTAATTAATGGGGTTATGATATGCTGGACATGTTATGAATATATACTATGTTTCTGTCAGTGAAGCTTGCAAGTGTTTGTTTCTTATTACCTCTGAGAAGACTTCACACATTTGAGTCACAGCTACTCTACTTGTAGTGGGTTTTGAATAGACTTGAGGATTGTTTCGAATCTTCCAGAGTGGCTTGAGAGAGAGAAGACTCTTCTAGTTCTGGTTATTTATCTATTGTCCATGATGAACAGCTATTTCATTTAGTAAAGGTTAATTTATTCCCAGTGACTCCAAATTGGATTTGTTAGTGGATTAGGTGTACTTCTTGCTGATGGGCAAAATTTTAGTGATTTTTCTTCTGCAGGCTTTCAGTGAGGAGTCAGCCAGAAGTTTTTTTTAATCTATGAATGAGGTTTAATCAACCATTGTTAAATCTGCTGTGTCAAGGCAATCTTTTTTCTTTGCCTCTGATCGATTAATACAGCATTTGGGAACTCTCCAATAATAATAGTAGACAGCTCTTTTTGTGATTTCAATTTTCATTTCAGATATATTCAGAACTGAAATCTGAATTAGAGTTCTGTGGTTAAACTTAGTTTGTGTAAGGACAGACTGTCTTTGGGTTGGGTATTATCAATTTCCGAGATTGCTACCACAATGGTTTAAAGATGCAAAGTGCTGAGTCATATCCTAGTTTTTATTAATTTATTTTCTGTAGTGACTAATTGATAAGGCCCCAGTTATGGTGTCAAATTAGTAACTTGAAAAGGTCACTATTGAAGATCTACAAGGAGTTGTAGAAAGGTTTTTTTGTTTGTTTGTTTTGGTGAGTTTTGTATTGGTTTTTGGGAGTTTTTTGTTCTTAGTTTTTTTAACAATTGTAGTTGACCTGTTTTAGGTTCTGCACATCCACATTGTTACAGGTTCAGGGAGGTAGTCCTGATCTGATGCAAATATTGAATTAAGTTGGATTGTGCTTGAGCAACCAAGCAAAACTTATGGTTAACTTTTTCGGAAACTTGTCAGGAACTTTGTTGCTGTTGAGCTGGTCTTTTGCCTTCAGTCACAAAGAATAACTTATATTATGTATTTGAAAAGTTGTTCCAAACTGATCCAAAATGTTGGCAGAATGCAACTGCAAAATCCCAGCCTTTGTGGATGATTATATTCTGCAGCTTTTTCTTGAATACTAGTAAATGAGCTGATCACTGTAATAAACTCTTGGAGATATATATGGTCTCATTGTTTTAAGGTTAATATTTATGAAATATATCCTTCCACATGCAGTTTGGTTATGCTTAGTAGAGTATAATGTATGACTGTTCTGCTTTGTCCTGAACTGTAAAATCAAATGGAGGAGGAAAATGGACTGAAACAACTTGGATTTAAAGGTATGTGTAAACTATGTTGTTCCCTGTGCAGCCCCTTTGAGGCATGGCATAATAGTTTTATATAGGAGTAAAGACAGTGATTTCTCTGCCCATTAAAAATAAAAATTCATTGGTGCAGCAGTAAAAATATAACTGCTAAATGGAAATGGAGAAGGAAGACTGTTATTATCAGGATGGGAATCAGCAATCCAATTGCTGATACTTGCTGTAAATCTATGTATTTTAGTTAATATAGAATTTTGGAATAAGAGACCATTTTATCCCCTCAGTATATTTTATGCACTGCATTAATGCAAACATTTTTCAACATTACTTGCAATATAAATTTCAGTCCAGTCATGTTCTAAGCAGAGATGGACTATGTTTTAAATAAAGTAAAAAATAAAAACCATTATGCAGCTTTAATTGCATGCCTTAGTCCTGAACTGGTTTAAAATCTGTATTAATGAGAAAAAAAAATTAAAATGCTGAAGATTTATAGAACAAAGTTTCGCCTGAATGTGCATTAGTTCTTGTAACAGTAGTGCCTGATATGAGCTTTTATAAGCAATAACTGATTTTTTTTTCCAGTCCATAATTCAGAGATGTGTTAGCATCAGCTCTGTTAAAGAGAGGATTCTGTAAAGACTTGTACAATGTCATGCAAATAAGATCCTTTTCTAAGATCAGTCCTGCTGAGGAAAGCTAAATCGAGTTCTTAGTGCTTAGGCTTTTCATAAATTAAGTTGATGTAATGTGGGCCAACTACAAAACCAGATTCTCTGGGGTTTGCTTCTCTCTTTTTCTGGTTATTTTTAAAAGTTATTTTTTTCATGTGCTTAGTTATAAGTAACCAGGTTAATTCCAATGGATTTAAGTGACCTACCTTGTGTGCTTCAAGATAAGCTTATCCTTTCCCAAGTTAATTAGAACTATGATAAATACCTAGTTCTGTGATTAAAGAACTCCCTTGGTTCTTAGGTGCCTTGTCACTGTAGCAGAAACCAGTCTTAAGTTAAATAGCTGAGCTTTCTTCTAAAGGGATGCAAAAGGAAGCGGTGGATTCTCCGTCCCTGGAGGTTTTTAAGATGAGACTGGATGTGGCACTTAGTGTCATGGTCTGGTAACCACGGCGGTAGTGAATCAAGGGTTGGACTTGATGATCTCAGAGGTCCCTTCCAACCTGGTTGATTCTATGATTCTATGATTCTACGAAAAGAATGACAGTGGTAGTGGCCTGAATGTGGCCAAATCAATACTGGATAGGAACTGCCTAAGCCAGTCAGTAGTGAATGCAGTGTCTCAAAAATCAAACCTCTCTTCGGGATCCAGCTTTTTCTCAGTACCTTTCTGTGCTTGAATTTATATCCCTGAACAACCTCTGTGGGTTTGGGCAGACATATAGCTTTAAAAATCTAAGCAAAGGGCTGGTCACGTCTCTTGAAAGATTTGCAGGATAGAAAAGTAGGCTTAGTTTCTTGCCTGAAGAAATTCCAATGCAAAACTTTTAGCTGTCTCAGTACTATGAGGTTATGAAAGTGTTTTCAGATAGAGAAGGTGCTCCTTCTGTCACATTGGAACTGGTGTGGCATAATCAGAACCATTGGCATCAGCACAAAAAGTAGCAAGTCCCTAGCTCTGGAAAGTGTAATTTCACACCTGTCCAGAATGGAAGTACAAGTTCTTGCAGACTTCCTTTAATCTGAGACACATACCAAGAACCTGGAGACCAGTTAACCATTAAGAAAGTTAATTGGAAAGACATTGTATATTCACAAACCCAAATATAGAAACTCTTTTAACTTTCATATATTGCCTATTAATCTTTTCCCTGCTGCCAGACATTAACGGTTACTGGTGGTGACAGTGCCAAGTTCTGTCAGCCAAATTGTCCACACAACAGTGACATTGAATGGTCACTTGCCGTAGCTTTTGTGTGTAATTATACACATATATTATGCATGTATTATACACATCCAGATGTGCCACAGCTGTGCACAGATGCACCCAGATTAGACCTTCTCTGCTTATGAGCTTCCCATGATGAGGACCACTGACACTACATAGCAGTTAATCCTGTCTAGTCCTGGGGCAGCTGAGGAGAAAACTTGTGTTCTAATAAGCTGTTCTGACACTGCCAGCCAGCTCCTTGAGTCCTCTTCCCTAGAGCTCCTCATGTGTGTCTTCTGTGAGAGAGGAGAAAGATACCAAAACTTCATGTGCCATAGTGGTTGGTATTGCAACCACGAAACCAGCTTATCTGGCTTTTTAATATCACTTTTCTGGATCAGATTGGGATATGGTCTGGGATAGGGTGAAATCTTCTGGCTGGCCAAACAGCCTGTGCAGCCTCACTTCTTAGGTTGTCTTCAGGCTAACTTCTTGCCAGTTAGTCTAGTGACTTGAAACAGTAAATTTAAATCCACTGTTCTAACGTACAGTGCCACACAGAACATCTCCCTGATACAGTTTTGGTGGAACCTTCCATGTATCTGAGTGCAAGGGAGTTGTCTTCTCTCTCCCCTGCCCCAAAAATTCTCTTGTTGTCAAGAATAAATGTCAGAATTTTCCACCCAGTGGATATACCCAGTCTTTTTTTCCTTGACAGCTCTGTGTTTACTTACATCCATGTGTTGACATACTTCTGAATAATTTTGATAACAGATGCATTTTTATTATTATTATTATAATATGCATTATGCATTATTTTATTATAATAACTTCATTTTTATTAGGGAACTCTTTAAACTTTTTGTTGGTATTTTTCAGTTTGGTATTTGTCCTTTTTCAGTTTTGTTTTACTGAGATTTGTATATTCTAATTCATAAAGTAGTGTAGTATACCTAAATAGGCTGTAAAGGGGGAAATGCCATCCTAGTGCTGCTAGTCAACCTTTTTCTTTAATTTACCCTGCCTTTAGTTGCTATAATTCTAAAGATAAAAGCTCCTGTCATGTATTGTAAAATACTCTGAAGTATCGATTAAACCTTAAATAATATTTTTCCCTTCTACAACTGCACAACATGAGCAGGAGTTTCACTTGGTTTCATACCACCATGAACAGTGTTCAGCAGAAGTTCTGTTTTAGTCCAGTGAACTAAATGGGCATTGTCTTCTCAGAGCATTCAGCTTGTCACTACTGATGATATGTGAGGTGCTCCTGTACCAAATACAGTCCTTATGTCTGAAGCCCTGATGCATTCATAATGCTGAGCAGCATTTATGGGTTTACTAATTCATAGGAGACACACTCTCTCTTTATAATTAAAATCTGCTGTTTTGTACAGGGATACATGATGACAGAGTGTACATGACTTCATTAATACATTTGTTTCTCCTGCCCTTGTTTTCCTTCAAGGCCAAAGAGTGCAAAATGGGCAGGTTTCCAGTTATTCTGACAATAGGAGGACATCTCCCTTCCAAACTATTTTGCAGAAATACTAGATGACTGCTTTAAATGTCAAACTACTGAATGAGATAATAGTCCTGCCTTGTCTTCTTTTAGAGTTTTTCCCTACGGGGCAGGATTTCACAATCACCCCATGACACATTGTATCCAAGTTTACAAGCCTGCAAGTAAAGTAAATCAGGAAAGGCTTCTATTATGAATCCCATGAAGAGATTAGAGGTGGCTGCAAAATTGTTTTGTTTGTAAATTGTTAAGTTTTATACCTTTTCTCTCTTTCTTGGGGATACTACTTGCTTTCTTATGTACACCACAGTGTTTGTTTGACATGCCTCCTCCATAAGCTCTCCAATGCGACAATTGCTTTATACTACAAGTATGTGCAAAGCACTTGGGGAACGCTTAGCAGCCTTACGATCTAAAAACATTCCCTCTTTTTCCCTTTTTGAGAGATCATAGAATCATAGAATAGTTTAAATTGGAAGAGACCTGAAAGCTCATCTAGTTCCAATGACCCTGCCATGAGCAGGGACACCATCCACTAGACTAGGTTGCTCAAAGCCCTGTCCAACCTGACCTTGAACACTTAATCTCTCTTAAAATATGGGATCATACAGAATCACAGAATGGTTCAGGTTGGAAGGGATGACAGTGGGTTGTCTGGTCCAACCTCCCTGCTCAAGCAGGATCATCCTAGAGCACATGGTATAGGATGGATAGATATTGTAATGTCAGTTTAATTACATTGCTATCCAAATGTTGTACATTTTGTGCCAATTCACCTTCACTGTGGCATCAGAAGCAGGATTTTTTGGTTTTGTTTCTACTTATGAAAATTACCCATGCATGTGCTTTTATACTACAGTTGGTACCCTGGGACTCCAGGGAGTAGGAATTGTATATCTTGTTCCATGACAGTCAGAGCTTTGAAAGTAGTTAAAATAAATACTTTCATAATGGATAAGCCATTTATGGAAATATGATCTCATTCAGGCATTTGCAAGATAATGCGAACCAAGTAAAAAATCCTGGGGGTTATGTGACTTTGAAACTACCTCTACAGTCATATAAATTCCTTCTTTAAAAAAAAAGAAAAAGGAATAAAATGTGGTTTAGAGTCCACACCAATCAGTAAAAGCTGATTTTCAATTTTGTTTTATACTGGAATTGCTTTGTAGTTACTAGGAATTGCTTTGTAGTTTTGTTTTTGCTTTCCCTACAAGTGGTGTCAAAACCAAAATGTCATTGCCCAAGAAAGCCTATCTTTCTTTTCTTTATTTTTTTTTTTAAAAACAGACTGTTTGAATTAGTGTCATGAGTAGTTAAGCAGCCTATGGGATATACTATCTGGAGACTCAGTGTTCTTAGTGGATCTGAATGATTAAGTTTGGTTTTGTTTGTTTGGTTTTAATCCCGTTTTTCATCTTGTAATTTAAAAGAGAAGCCTGCTGTCTTCCTGTTTGTTCCACATAAATGGGAAAACATGCAAGTGTCTGGATCATTGCCAAGACTGTAAATGAGCCCTGCAGCAGTGCTGATGGGAATCATAGCTGAGAGCAGTTTTGTGTGTTGGTCAGAGACCGTGTTTCGGAACTTACAAATGACTTGAGGGAAGACCATAGCAGTGGGGCAAGCTAAGAATATACTGGCTGATAAACTTTGCTTCTGTCATTTGATTATATCAGATCATATGCCTTTTCTGTAGCTAATAGGTTCCCAGATCTTATTTTTTTGCAAAAAGTAGCAATCAAAACTTAGTAGTCTTTTTGCTGAATTTCCCTTTTGTTTCATAGCAAGGTTTTGATCATCACTTCCTCACTGCACTTGATATCTGGCCTTTCTGTCATTCACCTGTTACTTGCAGGTTTTTGGCATTTGTGACAGAAAGGATTAGGCATATATATATATGTGTGTGTGTGCAAACTTTTCGTTATTCAGCTCTATAAAGGAGGGGAATTAAATAAAAAAAAAAAAAAAAAAAAAGGAGAGGAAGAAGAGATTTGGAAGAGCAAGGGCTTAAAAGAGTGCCTAAACTGGCGTACTTCTATGTGTTGTAGTATATTGACTTCCAGGTTTCGATCTCTGGAAAGCATTAGATAATAGCACACTCTACAAAGCCAAGATGGGACAAGAGAGCAGAAAATCCCATGAAGCAAATGAGGTTTTATAAGTAGGGAAATTCAGGACAGACAAACCACTGGATAAGATTAGTCATGCTGTCCACTGCGGCTCTAAGCATGGTAAGAAGAGATTTGTCAGTGGGAGGTGAGAGTTGTCTGTCTCTCAGTTTCTGAACTGTGTTCTACACCTGTGTTTTACATAGCAGTGTCTGGAGAGTATAAATCACAGTTTTTTCGTTAAGTAATGCATATATATTTTTAGCCAGCTGTTGAGCTCTCACAGCTATTAGAAACATCAATAAAATTTCAGGTTAATTAACAGCTGAGAAAGTGAGGCCCAACAGCTGACTGTGTAGCTGGCCAGCAGCTTAGAATCCAGTTAATGCCAAACGAAATTGTTTGACTGTGTAGTTTTAAATTTCGCACGTATGTACTGAGCAGCAGATGAAAATAACAGCCCTTATAACTTATGTACTTATTAGCCAAATGAAATTATTGAGAGTTATTATAATTGACTGTTTACTTTTCTGTTATTCTGTAGAATTTGCTCTGTTGACAGGAAAAGACATATCACAGTTCCTTCTCACTGGTACCTGTCCATGTACCAGTAAATGATATGGATTGCAGAGACATTTGTGGAGTTCATATAAGAAGTACAAAGCACAGAATTCTTAATCGTTTGTAGTTAGAATTAGATTTATTTCTCTGGCAAGTTCAAGTGCTCTGTAGCTCATATCTCTCCTTTCAATAATGAGGTAGGCTTTGTAACACTTTTAAGATGAGAAAATCCATTTTGCCCATTTCAAAGAAAAGAAAAACCATGGAGAAGAAACTTGGCTCAGAAAGTTTGCTTTGCTGTAAGGGTAAATGCTAAATATCTAAAAAAGAGTTTCTAGTGCAGGACTATTGTACTTCTGAAGAGTAGTATGCCTTTTTTTATTGCCATTACCTCTAGTATTTATCCACACTATTTGGCTTATTTTTATGAAAGACTGAGAGTCAAGGCAAGATAACACATACAGGCAGCTGTAAAATTGCCATTACACAGTAGTTTTCTGGGAACACTTTTTATAGTAAAATCATCTTCTATAATAATAGGATCAAGCTCCTGATTGGTATTTTATTTACAAAATGAAGCAAACAATCAAACAAAAAAACCCCCAAACAACCTTGGAGTAAGCTGTGACATCTTGTAGTGAAATATGTTTTTTTCTGATGAGAAAAATATTTGTAAAGGTGTTGTGCATTTCAGTGTGTAGAAACTTTTCAGTCTGACTCTCAAAATGCAAAGAAGGTTATATATGTCTTTTTCCAGGAACATGTCACGCTCATCCATGGACAGGCTCTTCTGTACTTTGCTTGTAGCTAACAATCAGTAATGCTAACTTATCTGATGGCCCTAATTTCCTTGTGAAGCAGAGAACAGTAATTTTTAGGGACTGAGAAGTTGTAGGGACCAAAACATTAGTGTTAATGTGATTGGTGCTTGCTGGTACAATTATCCCAGGAAACTCATACTATTTCAGACCAAGCAAAACATAAATTCTGGCACTGGGTAAATTTTATGCTTTGAAAGAGAGAGAACAGTAGCTCAGACTCTCTGTCTTCTGTGAGGAAGGAGGGATTGAAAAGGAGGAAAGGAGACGGGGAGGACATCTCCAGATACTAAAGGCATCGCACCACGGCTCTCACCACATTGCCCCACTAGACATGGTAGATGATATCACATTCTCACTCTCCTTCTCTGTGAAGTAAGGTGTTAGATGGGACTTTTAGTTCTTATTCCTCTTGCTGAGTTCAAGACAGGACAAGCCTCCCCTCATTAATTGGGACTTATGAATTGTTTTTTGGATGCTCATTATCAAATGACTATAATACACTTACTGGAAATATCCTATGCTGGGAAATCCTCATGTCAGGCAGTGATTAATGGCTTGTCTCACATAATGCGTATCTATCTGTGACTCTTAAGTAATAACTTGTAGGCATTTTTCCTTCTTCCTTTGTTATACTAATAGAAATAAATTAAAGGCCTGATTATAAATCATGCAAAGCTTGTGGTTGAAATATGAACGGATTCTGACTCAAGGCCAAGGTTGATTGTCTTTCACACTGGGTTGTCTTTGGTGGTCATATGTAGGAGATAGCAATAAGTAATCCATTGGGTGTTACCTCTGGGGCCAACAGATGCAGCATCTCAGTTGGATCTCCTCTATCCCAGTAATACATGGTGCTAAGAAGCTTCTGATGCCTGCTCTAAAAATTGAAAGGATCTGTGGCACATGAGTGGGAAAGGGAGGCAATAACCAATGAAACAACTTTTTTCCTTCCTCTCTCTCTTTTTTTGCAAGGTCCTGCTCTGTATAACATATACCTCTACATTTGAATTGAATGGGAGTTCAGTGTTGAAGATTGCTGAGGTAAGTGCCTCTGTCATACCGTGGCTTGTGTCTCTTAACTTTTCCCTGCTACCTACAGCATGACTTCCTTACATAACGTGGAATTAGACCAGTCCAAAACATAACTACCATTCTCTAGTGTAAGAAATAGTTGCAAGTTGGGCAGGTTTGATGGGCTTGCATGGGAAGGCACTTTCGGAAATGGACCCATAATTGTATATTACAGTGTTGCACATTTACTACTCATATTTACTTTACTTTGCTTTTCTTCTTTATAAAACAGCACTGTGCTGATTTCTTACCTACTTCAAGCCTAAAACTAATGAAGTTTCCTCAAGAGAGGTGTATAAGCCATAGTGTGTCATGTTAGCAGAAGTGCCTCAGTGTGTCTTGTTAGTCTTTTTCCTAAAACATCTTAGTAAAAGATTTAAGCATGCCTGTAGATGTATGATGCTATTAGTCACTGCACTCCCTTTATTCCATTAGATTTTAGTCTGAATTAAATTGTGTAGGATCTTTTGTTGTAGAAAAACATACCTGCAGGTATATTAAGTAAGCTTTTATACGTGGGTGATATTTTTAGTGCATTTTGTAGCAAGCCACAGTGTTGTTTGTTCAGGTTAGAGAAGATGCACAGGAACGCTTACTCCTCCTGTGCAGCACACACTGTTGTGTGCAGAACGTATTATAAAATTATATTGTTAACGTGGTATGGGCAGAGGAAATGCCCATGAAAAAAATTAAAGATTATATATATGTCCTATACTCCAGGTGTCCGTAGACATATAGAGACTTGTTCCTTCTCAGGTTTTTGTTATTGTGGGTGGGACTTTTGTAAAAAAAGAAAAATCCCATGTGAAAGTAGCTCAATTTACCTGGATATTACAGTACTTTCCAAGTTTAAGAATATAATTGTCCTTGCGTTGTTCTACTGGAAGCTGAGAATGGGTCTGTAGAGATAACCAGGAACTGAAGAAAACAGCTTCTATTTTGTAACAAATGGGCTTTAAAAGTCCACAGTTCATGTACATGACATATACAGGAGAAAAAAAGGTAGTAATCGTTCCAGATTAGCACAGCTTTGGTTTCTCTTGGCTAGGTGAGACAGTAAGGTTTGCCTATGATACTGCAGCAAGGATGAACTGAATTGGTGTTTAAAGCAAGTCACAGTTCTTTAAGTTCTACTAAACCCTCTTTATCAATGTCCCAAACTGAAGAAAACAGATTGCTTCCCCTACTGCAGTTTTTCTCAGTGGACTTTCTAACATACAAGGCAAAAGTTGATGAATGCAGCTTAGTGCATCTCCTTGCTGTGGGTAAAGAGCTCTAGCTTAAATGAAGTACTTCCTGGGAAAAGTATTTGATGACTCTAAACCCTTCAGATTTTAATCTTTAAGAACACTGCCTAAGACTGGGGGGAAACGGTCAATCAGTCATGTTCTGTGTGCTATAAGCTGTATCAGAAATCATATTTTCTGTTCTCTGTGTAAATTTGGATAATAACAGGGCTGTTATTCATAAAAAGCATCCTGGAAAATGGCAGTTGTCTCTCATAGACAGACATTAAACACAGCTGTTCTTGGTAGTTGCACTTCACTTTCGTTCCCAAAGGCTATCCTGGCTCTTAAAAACCTTAGCTAGTGTACTGATACAAATTAGCACAGTGATGGTTCTTTTCTGTTACGGTGAACAAGAGCTCAACAGCAGGCAGATGAGGTGTGCCAGCAAAGCAAACAATACTCATTTCCTTCAGTGAATTGGAACAAACTGTAATACAGAATGTTCATGTTTCTATTTGGAGTGTTTGGAGGTACAGTTATTTTCCCCACACTCCTTGAGAAAGTACTGCCTCAGTGAATGCCTAGGTCATTCTAAATAGCAAATCTTACCAGGCACATACATGCTTCTTCCTGCCCAGGTTTTAGGTAAGGCAAAGACTTTAACAGCTGGAATCACTATGCCTTTGTATCTGAATTCTGCAATGAATAAGCAGTAGGAAACAGAAAATAATTTCTCAGTTTAGCATTTGGTTAACCTTCTGACTTGCTCTAAGGGAAAGGTGGCAAAAGGAGCTTTCTGTTCCAGTGCCCATGCTATCTGACATTTCTTTCCAAGTCAGTCCCTTAGTCCCTTTTCCTAGCCTCTGTAGCAAAGTAGTACTAGTACTCTGTAGCAAAGTGGGGCCACTGCAGAATTGGAAAGGTACTGCGTTTGTAACTGATAGAACTCTGTGAGGACTATCTCTGAAAAGCAAAGGTACAGTCTAGCCATTTTGCACTGCCTGATCACTTGCAATTCACGTGTACAAAATAATGGCATTCCAAATCTTTCTGAACCATATCAGCTTTAAATTAAGAAAGCATCCAACATGAAGAGTACTATCATTTGTGGCTTAAGTATTATTAGTATTGAAAATAGATTATTAGTATTAAAAATAAACTAAATCTTCCCCTGGGCACCTTCCCATGCTTGCACAGACACCTGCAAGAAAATTTAGTTCATGCTGTTTCTTGTTTTTATCTGTGTATCTGTTATTCCCCTGTACCTTTTGGAGGTTTGTTTTGTTTGACTCTGTTGTGTTTCATTAGCTAACCCTTCTGTGTTTTGCCCTTAGTTGTGTTTTGCATGCCATAGAGCTGGAAGTCCCCGAATGCATGAAATTATCAAAATGTCCATTACACGCCTCTTTGGAGCCCTGAGCTCTCGCATTTTTACTGATGCTTCTTCATCAATGACTTTTCAAAAGGTACCTTGCCCAACCATTTAGAGCACAGGCCTTCTGTAAGATTGGAGCTCAAGTGGACAGTATTGTTGCTTACTAGCGCACGTGGGGAGGGGAGAGAAGAAGGAGATATCAACCATGTTCTTTCCAGAAAGTCAGCCTACCTTTAAGAATGGTATTTCATCAATTAATTCAGGTACTCTAGAAGAAAACTTACAGCTTGAAAGAATGATCTCAGCAGCACTGGAATGGTTTGGCCTCTGCAAAAGGCTGTACATGGTTAATGGGCTTTTAGGGGTTTTTTTTGTCCATTGGAGTTCATGTGATAGCTGAACGATGGGCAGAGTTGGTCCAGGCCTTCTTTTAACTTAGAAGACCATCTTCATCACTGACCTTAAACTAAATAAAATCCTTTTAATATCTGGGGGGATCTTACAACCTCAAAAAAGGGCAATAAGAACGAGACATTCTGTCAGTTTGGTCCCTTTTATACTGCAAATGCATACAACTAACCCATTCTACTGTGTTGTCAAAAAAGATAATCAGTCTCAGGTTCTCATTTGCATAGTGTTTCTTGCATGAGATAACGAGCAACACACATACATTTGAAAACCTCTGGGATTCTCTCTCTCTGTTTAGTTGAGAAAGGGAAAATAAGGCAAGAGCTTCCATGTGTGATGTCTTGAATCACTCAAGATATAGTTTGTATTCAAGAAAAGTTGAAAAATTGGAGGATATTTACATCGCAGACATAGACTTGCAGGGGCTGGTTACAAGTAAGTATCAAGAAATGAACAATCAAATCCACATTTAATGAATTATCTACAGAGCAAGGCAAGTGCCAAAATCACTTGTATTTGACAGGAGACTTTGCCAGTTTTGCCCTACCATTCTTGCAGCTGTGAGACTGATGAATTGCATGCTGCTTCTAGATACTACTTACTTGGTTTTTTATGCTGCTGAAAACTTCTAATGTGCTAATAAAGCAATAGTAAGGAAGGCTGACTATCTGCATGCGAGAGACCTTGGTATGGATACCTCCTAAAATGTGTTACTGGTAAGTTACAGTTCATATCTTTGTACTGCTATCTTGTTTCCTTATCAGGTTTGCATTGAGACATATGTATCTAGCTGTCACCAGCGGAGCATTAACACCGCTGTGCGGGCAACCCTCAGCCAAATGTTGAGTGACTTGACTTTACAGTTACGACAAAAGCAAGAAAACATGGTGAGCCTTCTGGCATCAACAAATGGTTCCATGTCCATGGCTGCATACCTTTTTGTTTCTTTGAATGCAGTGTGTTGTACTGGCTTGTTGTGCCTTATGGCTTTTATTTGATACTTCTGCAATTAATCCTGTTTAAAAGCTTTTTTTTGGGCTTCGACTCTGCCTGCCTCAGAGCAACCTATTGGAAACTCAGCTCTCACATTGTCAGCTCTGGTTGACTGATTTTTATTTTTTTTTTAATTTTTTTTTCCCCCTTCCATTAAACAAAAGAGGCTTTATTCTGACATCAGACTGCCTTGGCCTTTTCCATTCTTTTGTTTTCTTTGCTTCTTTTCCTAAGATTCATTGAAATCCTTCTGCTAAAAGTTTTTGCATGACAAATATTTACATAAAGAAAAAAAAATTCTCAACTAAGGAAAGTGTAATTGAGGTTTTTCTTCTACTTTTTTAATAGAAGATAATTTTAAACTCACGAAATTCTTTGCTTGGTTGTTAGCAAAACAAAAATAATTCTATTTATTGCATTATTAGAATCCATAAGAACTTTTTGAGTGAAATCCCAGCACATTTTTGGTGAAACTGTAAATATTCTGGGTACGCATGGATTTACATTGACTTTTTACATTCGTTAGTGCTGCTTTCCTTAATATCATGTTGTCCAAAAAGTACTCTTTGTAAAAGTCAGTTTCTATGTATTAGGAAGTTTTAAGGACTGTAGTTGTGCAGATTATTTTCCTTACATCTGTCTTGGGTTAAGACAATCCCTTCTATTTTGGATTAGTAGACTAGATTGCTTTTATCCTACTGAGCAGCTGCAGACCAGAATTGCTCAGTTTAAGTAAACTTGTCTTCTGTTTGAGCTAAGTAGGTTCATTTTACTAGCCAAAATATTTACCAAAAACCTCAAACAAACAAATACAACCAGTTGTTTTGAAACTTCAGTTTGGGTCTACAAATTTTGTTAGTTTTTGGGTCTTCAATTTGTTAGTTCTTTTCTTAGCTGAGGACTAGGTAAAAGCATATGAGAGCTGCATTTAATACCTGGCAGTTTGTTATTGATGCTTGAGAGAAGAATTTGGCTTGACCCCTTTGTGCACTAATGGGAAGAATCCTATACCACATCGCATGATGTAAGAGGTCATTTCCATTTCCTGACTGCCATTAATTCTGTTGGTACTGTAACGATAACAATGCCAATGTTCTAAACTCTTTAATTCTCAATTGATTTTGGTTTCTAAGTACTCTGTGAAGTCTAAACTATGATTTCCTCTCAGTTATTTTCAATGCGACTTACATGCCTAGTTATTACTAAGTTGTTTTAGGTGTAGAAAATCCCTTAAGAAGTTAGAAATTCTGGTTCAGCTCAGTGAGATGTGAGTTTCTTTAATCTAAATGACTGTTAAAACAGATCTTAAGGAATTTTAAAAAACATTTTACAAAAGCTTCACTTAAAAAAACCCTAACAAACAAAAAGCCCAGAACAGACAGAGGACACGAATTTGTTGAGAAAGCTCTGCTGTCAAAGTATTGCTTCTATGGTATTTTTCTGCTCCTTGCACCAATTACACCACCTTTGTCTTTCCTTAACAGACAATTGAAAACCGTGACACCCTGCAAAAATTCAAGAGTCAAGGTACTTGTAACACTTTTTTAGTGACTCCTTACACTCCAGCTTTTTTATTCTTAACTTTCCTTTCATCAACGCAGTGCAGTTTGATGTCATGGGAATTGCACCTTCAGTTTTTTTACCTTCTCCGTAGCTTGATGTTCTTGATGTGGTAAGAACTGAGACAGCCCTGTTAGCTCCTAGTATATTCAGCTCTGTCTTCATTTGGACCATGGTAACAGCATTGCATTCAACATTGTAATAAATTATTGTTTCAAGATGCTAACTTCTGTAATTAAGGAGTTTCAGTGTTCTGGAGAAAGTTTTAGTAAGTGGCTTTACTTCCTAAATTGAAAGAGATTCATGGAGTAGGATGTGGAACCTGTAAATGATTGTGTTACTATATTTCAGGCCAAAGATACTGTTTTTATAATGGCTGCTTTTGAAAGTACATCACTATTGAAGGTGTGCTTACACTTGCCAAATAATTATTTTACAGGAAAATGTTTTTTACTCCCATTCTGGCTTAACTTTCAACATGTTCTCTGATAGATAAAAATAATCCCTGCTTTTGACCTTCTCACAGGATTTCTGCAGAACTTGTGTGAATGGAGGCTAAAATCTTTGAAGAGCACAAGCATCTTCTTTTAAGATCAGAACCTGGTCAGACACCAGAAGCTGTATAGGAGAGACAAACTGCAGGGAGAGATACAGCAATTGGCTGCCATGTAGAAATACTGGAGCCTTTTTTATTATTTAATTGTATACTTATTCTATTATCTGAATTGGATTTCAGCTAATCTTCTGTAAATGCATGTAAGCAATCAATGCTCTCTCTGGATTTAATACTGCTGCTTTTGCATTTTGTGGAGACCACTTTCTAATTTAGGCCTTTTCCTACTGCATCTTCTCTGTCAATTTTGGTAGCCTTGCTTCTTGTTTAGAAGCTCTGACCAGATCCGAAAGTCCATGCAGTGAATTGAGGTTATAATCCAGTAGCTCATATGTAATGCCTCTGATCTTTATCCTTTTTGGAGGTACTTCAGTGGAGTCTCTTTGTGATGATGTTGTATCTGTCCTCACTGTGCTCTGTGAGAAGCTCCAGGCTGTCATAAAGTGAGTTATTTCAGTTTATAATTTCAATTTATTACCTGGAGTTTGAGAGTTTCATTGATACATGTGATTGTACTGTTGTAGTTCTGGAATTAGGGAGCAAAGCTGGGGTTAAACAAAGTGTTTACTAGAGGAAATATTGCTCATGATGCATTCATTTAATCCTTGCTTGAAATAAGGAGTTAATTTGCCTTCTTTGTGCACTGTTCAGCTTTAAAAAGCTTCCAGTAAGTCTAACCTGTAAGGAACTTCCATACAGCAGTGAAATACTTATCAAAGGAGAAGTTTTCTGGCTGGAAGCAACTGCCATAGAAAGAATAACAAGAGCCATGGAAAGACCTAACAGAAACTATATTCAGAACGAATTAATATGTACTTCTTAGAAAGGCACCATTTATCCAATTGAAGTAATTTGCATTATCAAAGAATTCCTTAAATTTAGGAATATCATACACTCTACTTACTTGGAAATGCATGAGCATAACTTTAAAATGGGGTTGTTATGGGCAGTAATAGAGTGTTATATGCTCTACAATTTTCAGGAACTTACAGAGCCAGAAACAGCACAGACATCTGTGTGCAAATTTTCTATAGACTTTTCTCCCACAGGTGTCTCTAATTACAACAAGATTTGAAAGGGAAGAGTGCCTTACTTAGCATTATTTAATCAGTATCAACATATGTGAAAATAAAATCAGGAGTGCGGGGATGCCCTATGCATGACCATGTGAGTGTCAACTGCAAGATGATGATGATGATCTGCATTAAGGCACATTGTAAGAAGTGTATCAGTTCCAGGCATCCACAGGTTCTTTAGTATTCTTTCTCATGAAGTTTCCTTTATATTTTTGGTTCTGACAGAGTAACTGGCACAGCCCTGAAAGGTAGCTATGTTATCATGCAACTTTCTGCCTGTAGACATTGACTTCTGACAATTGTGGCTGTCACCAAGAAAAGAGGAAAAAATAACCAGAAGAGAGCAGCCTAAATGTGCTTCAGATTATCTGAAGACACTATCCAAGTTCAAAATCGTCTGTTGTCTCCTTTTCCTCTGTTTAAGGCTTCCTACCTTCTCAAGTTTAGATTGAATTTGAGTAGTTACTTCTGTTTTATTCTTCCTCTTTTTTTCACTGAGATTTTTTTTTAAAGTAGCAGATCACTGCATGTGGTCAGTACAAAATAAATGGGATGATGGTGATCACACCCTTATAAATGGATAGAAAGAAGCAAAATAAATCAAATACTGTAAAGTATGGTATAATTTTCAAGTGAACTTAGTTATTTTAGAAAATTAAATAATCTTTGTTTTAATATGATGTGAATGGGATCTTTTTGCCAGCGACAATCGGCAACTTCAGCTTCTTTACTTGGAGTGCATCCTTTCCATGTTAAACAGCTTCTCTCCCAACATGCACCAGCACAAAGGATTCACTGATCTAATATGGTGAGTACATCTGAAGATTAATGCAAATGCTAAGTTTGTAAATATAAAAGGACCTTCTCCCCCAGCCATGCAAACAAACCTGGAATAAGCCTCCAGATGTGAGCAGAGCTTGATGTTAACCTACTGTCAGTTCTTTCTGTGCTTCATATAAGATTGGGTAGGACCTCCTGCTTAGCGAGCACATTAAATCCTGGTAGTGAATTCCTGTAATGAAGTCCAGTGTATTTATCCAGAACAGAAAATCTATTATGCTTTCTGCACTAGTTTGGATTTTTGTGTGGCGTTAAACACAAAGGTATTCTGCTTGTCATAGGAGTGTCCTGTAGAGATTCTTACTGGTCTGATGCAGTAATACAGGAAGATAAGCAAAATTAATGTCAAGTGATGGGCTGGTGACCAGAAATGCTTATGACCTGCATTGTGTAAGGGCTGAGGCTAAAGAATCTTCATGATGCTACCCCTTTAATCAAGAAATTCTCTTTTTTATACACTTCACCAGAAAGGCTTGATGTCTTTAGTGCTCATATCTACCTCTAAATTGTTTGATACCATCACCTCAGAGCACCTTAAATAATCCTTTTCCTTCTTTTTATTTGAAATAGTGGAGTTTTTATAGCCTGTGGATAATTGAGTCATAGTAATAAAGCAAGAATGTAGCTAATATGCAGTTCCTTGCAGTCCATGCCCGTCTCGTGACTTTGTCAGGTGATTGTATTAAGGAAAGATATATGTGACTGTTAATGGCAAATGTGTTTCTTGTACTTTTACTGTGTAATTTTTGAAATTGAAGTGTTTGACCTGGGCCCAATTCTAAGGATGGAATATGTAATGGCATCCGTAACTTCCCTTGCTGTCCCAGGAACATCAGTGACTGCTGGACTGGGAGGTCTTCAGGTTGATAACACTTGGCAGTGTTGCACAGGGACCCTGTGCTGAGGCCTCTTAGAGCTCTAATGTAAGAGCAGAACTCTCTTTTTCATGAAAAATCCGCTTCAGAAGTTTCTGCCTTTGAATTTCACCCAACCCTTTGTTTATGCTTATGTGACTGACTGTGGGGTCATCGTATAAGCAAGCTCACTGAAATGATCTTGGTTAAAAGAAAACACTTCCTGTTTTATTTTAAGTCTGCATCATTTTGATGATCCAGTTCATGCTGCAAATCTGCAGGTGTTTCTAACTGTGTACCTTCAGGGCAACCCACCAGGGCTTCTTCAGGGACTTCTTAATCTGCATTGCTGCCAAGGAATATGCATCCTTCCAGCGACCTGCTTAAGTGGGAGGAAAAAAACCCAAAGCACTAGGAAGACATGAAACAGTTTAAACTGCAAACATACATAGTATTATAAGTACACACTAAACATTACAAATCTGGTGAAGTTGTGATCCCAACTGGTAGCTGTTGTTATTCTTAAATGAGCTGTTGCCTAAATGCACATACACAGCTTTCTCTCTGACTGGTGCTTTATAGTCAGTTCTCAACAGAAGATAAAGAAGGGAGCGGACAGAGAAGATTTACCTCTGTTCTTCTGACAGTGTTCTCTATAGTTCAATACAGATACACTTTGATAGGACTAAGATGTTTGGGGAATATATTGGTGTTACAACCTGTGATTACACCTACTTTGAGACAGGCACATTTCTTTAAACAATAAGTGTGAATTGATGTGATTTGAAATGTTCCTGGTTGGAGAAATAAATAAGCAGACTTAAAGTCATTATCTGATTCTGATTAAAGCTGTTTTTCTTTCTGTGACTTCAAGAAGCCAAGCTGCTTCAGCAATCATGTTAAGAGAAGCAACAAAAATTCTGGACTGCATAAAAATCTTGAGAAAATAAAACGTACTTACCTGTGAGGATATATTTACAAATCGTTACCTGTCATTGGGTGCTTGCTCTAGGCGCTAGCTTGAACCTCTGAGATATAGGTGAAAACCAAGTTTGGGACTCATTCTAATGCAGCACTTGGCTTCATAAATTAAGGTCTTACAGACTAAAGGAAAATGTCAAGTGCATGAGTGCAAAGCTGAAATAACAGCTAATGGAGGAAAGTGCTGAGTTGGCTTTGGCTCTGCCAAAGAAGAGTGATCTGCTGGTGTTGAAACACTTAACATGAGTGCTCATGCAGAAAGACAGTTGATTATTTAGTGTATAGTGGCATATGAGTAGTTATTGTGCACACTTTGAGTTATTGTGGACAGCTTTAATTATGTTTTCAAAAGCCAGCTAAACAGAGTCTCACAGCTAAGGGTGCTTACTAAAATACATGCATGTGCAGTTCAGTGGTGGAACATTAGGTCTTCTAGTTAACATAGATTAGTACTTGTTTGGTCAGGTTTTTTAAAGCTCCTGAGTTGGACTGAAGAAGAGATGCTTAGCAGTAGAAACCTGGAATTTCTACCTTGCCATCATGTTTCTAAAGCACCCAAAGGTATTTCCATATGTACTATCGTGCTGATGCTTGGGAGATGAAAAAAACCTGGCATAATTTGTTGTTCTATCTAAACACTGCTGTTGATTGATCATTAAAACAAGAGCGTGTTATCTCATTTAACCATGGGCTATTTTCAATCTGTTCTTGTGAGATTATTTTTTTCTGTTTACCATCTGCTGCTGTTCTCTTTCTCAGGAAGCAACTGTGTCCAGCCCTAGTAGTAATCTTGGGAAATCCAATCCATGACAAAACTATCACCTCTGCCCACAGCAGCATCTGTCTTGAGGCTGATTCACCTTCCTCAGGGATCTCTGATCATGGCCGAGGTTCAGGTTGTTCCTCCACAGCACCTGCCCTTAGTGGGCCCGTTGCACGGACCATATATTATATTGCAGCAGAACTGGTTCGACTGATGGGGTCAGTGGAATCCATGAAGCCTGTGCTACAGTCTCTATATCACCGGATTTTGCTTTACCCACCACCTCAACATCGAGTAGAAGCCATCAAAATTATGAAAGAGGTAGGATAATCATGTGTGCAAGTCCAGGCAGGTAAAGCAAAATGTTTATTTAACAGTAAATGTTGCTGAAATGTGTATACCAATCCATTTCAAACCTTCCCACCTAGGGATGTTGAAATCATCCTTTCTGAGCAGAGCTGTTACATCAACACCACTCTGACAAATATCTTTAGTTTTATGAAGCCATAATAGCTCTATTTTTCTCCATAATGCAAGTTACTGTGGCAACTCCATGCTGTGGTACTGCATGGAGCAGATCCTATCGCTGCATCATGACTGCTCTTTTTGGTGAGATAGAGCATAATGAACCAGTTCGCAGCTTCTTTGGCATCTTTCCCCACTCTCTGCTCTTGCTAGAAGGAAACATTCATCCTCACAATGTAGTTTCCAGGCATTAAGGTGGATATATGCTTTGATTACTTGCCATTTTTTTGAACTACAATTTCTTTGAGCATTTTTTGAATAGCCACAGGGAAGCTGCTAATGGCTTAAGCAGCCATTTCAAGACCAGTCCTTTCTGGCCTCTTGCCCGGTGCCTCTGAGAGCACTAGAACTGGAGCACAGTGAGACTTGTTTGAGCACCAGCTGAAATCATGGACTCTTCCATTCCACATGGGAGCTTTCTTCTCATGTTGTGTAACGCAAGGCAACTTACATAATTTGTAGGAACAGTGGTATCTTGTAGAGAGTTTTTCTTCTAGCTTCTGCATACCTAGGCTGTTCTGTCTCTGAAGATCTCTCTTAACACCACACAGCCACCCACTCCGTTGTCTGAACTAGCAGTCATCCTTTCATTTGTCTTTCTCTAGTTTTAAATAGTAGCAAGATGATAACTGAAGTTTTAGGAAAAGCTTAGTCTAATGTTGCTTCCTGCAGGATGTATCTGTTGCCTCTTTGGGCTTATTAATACGTGCTCGTTTGTAATGCCTTCTCATTGTATTTCATGGTGGGCATTAACAAGGTGCTACCCAGCAGGTTGAGTCTGAAGGAATGCTTATCTTTGCATGGCTCTATAATTTTCTAACTAGGTGACTGAAGAGAAAGGTTCTTTTTGGTATAAGCTATAGTGCAAAATGTTTATTTAGGCATAAAAATTCTCTTGTGTGCAATATCAATTGAAACATATTCAGTCAAAAATATAAAGCACTGAAGAGCATTCTGTATGTGATTTTTGCTGAATATTCTGCTCTTCTCTGTTTGCTTTTCTGTTTTTAAAAACAGGAATGGTAGCTTTAATAAATAGAACATCAGTGTGCTGCTTTCCTTTGCTGTGAGAAGTTAACAGCACTGCTGCCTCGGGTTTAATGCTTGATAGAATTATGACTTACTTATTGTATTTAAATAATGCTTAGATAATCCTCTACTTACTTCTGTTTCCTTTTCTTTCAGATACTTGGCAGTCCTCGTCAGCTTTGTGATTTGGCAGGGCCCTGCTCTTCTGAATCAGAATCCAAGAAGAGGTCTATTTCTAAAAGGAAGTCCCATCTGGATCTTCTCAAGCTGTATGCTTTGTTTCCTCCCGTAGCCTCTTCTCTCTTAAGCCTGTGCACGCAGGACACTTAAGCAGTTGTACCTTCAGGAGCATACCCAATATGAGCCAGGGTATCTCCCTGGTTAAATAAGCTGTGAAAATGGAAAAGGGGTAAAAGCTCTTACTGGTTTGTCATCACTCTGAGCCTATTTGTAAAGGCATAGATAACTACATTGTGGAGTTTTTAAAAATACCCAAATATGTTGTTTTACAGTTGGAAATTTTTGGCTATGGGTCCCTAAACTTGCAATGAAATAACCGTGTGTTTATTTAGAGGTACATTTCCAAGATGAAGTCAAAGGGGATCATAGAAAATTTAAACATTGTCAGATTGAGCAAGAAGGGTAGTCAGCTCTTGTAAAGATCATATCTTGTAGACAAAACAATTTTCAGGACACAGATCACTTTAAATTTAGTTCATTTGGGTGCTGAGATTTTTTTTACAGTTTAAGTGCTTGTCTCTAAGGGAGAACATGCTGTGCATGCTGGTATAAATGCACAGTAACTGTTTCCCTAGTTGGCACTTTGGCACTCCCTTTATAGAATGATCATGTTTGCATGAGATACTTAATAATTTGTTCTAATACTGATTGTCTTTCTTGGGAGTAGTCCTATAGGATAAGTTCACTTCGTTTTTTTCCTGGTTATGGAGGGATGGTGTTGAATGACAGAGATGTGCTCCTTATAGGTGTTGCATCACTTAAATGAACTCTGTATTGATTGCAGTATCATGGACGGGATGACGGAAGCGTGCATCAAAGGTGGTATTGAAGCATGTTATGCTTCTGTGTCCTGCGTCTTTGCCCTGCTTGGAGCATTAGATGAGCTGAGCCAAGGGAGGGGTCTTAGTGAAGAGCAGATCCAGCTGCTGCTCCAGCGCTTAGAAGAATTGAAGGATGGGACTGAAACGAGCAGGGACTCCATGGAAATCAATGATGCTGACTTCAGGTGGCAGAGGCGCATCCTGTCCTCAGAAAATCCTGCCTGGGAATCAGGAAATGAGAAGAGTCCTGATATTAGCATTAGCGTTACCACAGACACTGGTCAGACTACTTTGGAAGGGGATATGGGACAGACGACTCCAGAGGATAATCCAGAAAGTCAAAAAAACTCACTGGCATCTCCAGCTGGACATGAAAGCAAAGAGATTCATTACAGAGAACCAGAGTCAGAAACCATTGACCAGCCAGATGTTGTTCAAAGAAGCCACACCATAGTCTATCCAGATATAACTAATTTCTTATCAGTTGATTGCAAGACCCGGTCCTATGGATCCAGATACAGTGAAAGTAACTTCAGTGTAGATGACCAGGACCTTTCTAGGACTGAGTTTGATTCATGTGATCAGTATTCCATGGCAGCAGAAAAGGATTCAGGCAGGTCTGATGTCTCAGACATAGGCTCTGACAATTGCTCCCTGGCTGATGAGGAGCAGACACCACGGGATTGTCCAGGTCACAGGTCCTTACGTACTGCTGCTCTCTCTCTGAAATTGCTGAAAAGCCAAGAAGCAGACCAACACAGCGCACGGCTCTTTATCCAGTCACTTGAAGCTCTCCTTCCTCGGCTTATAGCTCTTCCCAGCGTAGAAGAAGTGGATGAAGCACTGCAGAGCTTCTCTTCAACGTTCTGCTCAGGTTTGCAAGCAAATACTTACTGTCTAACCAGCATGCACACTCTGACAGCACTGTACACAGAGTCTCCTGTAGGATTTCATCTTCAGAGAATATCCAGAATAAGGAGGTTTGGGCTTTACAGAATATATTCCTTCACAGCAACACACTTCATTTAGGGCAAAGCAAATTGAATATGCAGTCACTGATTCAAAGTGAGGTCAATCCATTGACTCTTAACAGGCTCTGGATTACATCCTTGATAAGGAAATGAAATTTTCTGTAGTAAAATACCTCTTCCCATGTCTGTAAAGATCTGTTGAGAAGATTTGCACATGCTGTTGTTAAAGAGGTTGGGGTTGCCTTTTAGCATGAAAGGGATGTGGGGAATACCATCACCTGTTTTGAATGAGATTTAAGTACCTCAGTACATCACTGCATTACTGTTAATAACGCCAGCCTCACGAAAAAGGTGATAACAGCAGTAAGCTCTTGAAAGGATAGGAAAAGAGGAGAGGCACTATTCTTCACTCTTCTGTTTTTCTTAATGTTGTTGTCTAATACAACAGGAAATGCAAAGCTCAAAGCCCAGATAAAGTGAAAAATTAAGATCTTGCCTTTTAAGAGTTTAAATACCTTCAGTTCTTTCATGGTTAGAACCTTTGGGATCTTGACTTGTCAAACAAACAGAAAAAAGTCATGTAAAGGCTAGTTTGTCCTGTTGATAGTATATTTAAAGTGTGTGTAAATATATATATTTAGAAGCATTTTGTTCTCCTGACAGTGGCCAAAGTGGAAATGTTTGCTAAAATATATTTCTCTGTTTCTTTAACTTACTTTACCGCAATTGCCATTCCTATTGCTCCTTTCCTAATCATTGCTTCATTCATTTGTGCTCCCTCACATTAAACTCATACAGAGTCAGAAGGGCTGCCTCCCATCACCATACAGCAAAAATTTAGATATGAAGCTGGGCAAATAAACTGATATTCCTGATATCCTGCTTAAATGCTGCCCAATTAAGCTCTAATTCGGGAAGATGACAGATGGTATTCTTAAGAAACATTAGCCATTTTATATTATAGAAAGGAAATACCCTAAAGGAGGCAATAATGTTACTTTCCTAATTGAGGCAATCAAGAGTGCCCTTTCTGTCATGAGGATTTCTTTTACCTGAAAAAGAGTGATCTTGAGTTTATACTGAAAGACCAGTGCTACTAGACCTCTAGCTCAAACTTTTGTGCACCCGTTCCCTCATGCATGAATGAGTATGCTGTTTCTTTTTTTTGTCTGTTAAGTCTTTTTAGAGTGTTTTAAAGCATTGGAAGATGTGGACCTAGGAGACTTCCAGATTTTTAAGGCTAAACATAGGGTTTTTTGCTGGCATTAGTGCCATTATGACTAATACAGTGAGAAAGATGGAAGAATATAAATCAATTATTGCGTTACAGCATAATTTGTGGTTTGTACATATCTGTTAAAAAGATACCTAGTCTTGGACTTAGACTGTTGAGAGAGAGACTTCCTTTCACTTTCCTTAAGAAAGCCACGCATGACTAAATCTGTACTTTAAAGATGTACACCATGTTTCCACACGGATTTGGTGAAGTACTCTTAGAAGATGCCGCTCATTAAGGAATCATGGAAAAGTAGAGCAGCAAGTTACTGTATTAAGACATCCTAGAAGAGGTATCCTGGGGTTTTCATGGAGATGTGGCTGACGCAGAGTTGTACTTTTGTGCTCTCGTAAGATCTGTGTGGTTCCTGTTTCAGTTGGATACCTGGAACGAGACTCAATCCAGCTGAAACAGTCCTTTAACTTGTACATCAGATCTTAAGCGAATGTCCATAAGTCCTCCTGAGGTGAGAACTTGTGTTCCTGTGTATGTGAGCGAACCATGAGTTTGTAGACCTGTTAGAGAGAGAGAGAGACTTACTAAAGTTGAAACAAATGTCAGGGGGTAGGAACACCCCTTGGAGAGCTTCCAAGACACCTATCTGATCTGCCTCTATAAGCAACGTTGAGGTCCTTATTTCAGGAGCCCTTTGTTAGCACCAGCAATTCAAGGCACAAATTTTAGGTGATGAAGTTAGAGGGACTGATCCTATTCATTGTATATACAACATCTATTCATGTGTAATTCTTGAAGAATACATTAGGAAATTTGAATATTTCTTAAAATTCAAGTTGAGAAAAGAAGCAGGTGCAGTTCTGAGACCAGTCAGAACAGAAGCAATATTTTTGTGTTTCTGGGAGACCTTATTTAACTGCTTTATTTAATTTCCCAATTTCTCTTACACTTTTGTGGAAAAATATGATTTAGTAGTCTTTCCTAAACTAGGTTCTTAGATAGCACTGCAATATTAGTATGTTTTCATAGGATTGAAAAGCAATGAAAGAAGGTGGGAATTTGAGGCACTGCCATGGGACTATAGGCATTGAAAAAGTGAAGTCAGCTAAACAGAGTTATAGTGAAATAAAGATTTGCAAGTAAGCTAGTTAACTCCTAAATTAACACCTTAGGAATAAGTTAGCACCTCTTTTCAGTTTTATTCCATAGTTTTTAGAGGCAAGGTTTCTGTTGGTAACATCAGCTGATCTTCTGCTTTTGAGATCTCAGAATCTCTTAAATGCAGTTTATTTCCCCATATTTTAGAGGAAACTGGGGATCAAATTTTTCCTAAGCACTTTTTGGTGCTACTAATATGTAGTATCCACTTTTCTGTGCAGTTCTACACCTTCCTTTTTAATTGTAGTCTTGTATTGTTGCACAATTTTTAAAATATTTTAATGCAAAGTAGAGTGGGCTTTTTTGTGTTTTTTTTTTTTCTTTTACATGCCTCTCTGCCTCTCTGCCTTGACGTTTTTATTACTCTAGCAGATTCTAGTCTTAAAGATAAGACATCAAATCAATGAGAGTTAAGATAGCCACATCAATATCATGATCTTCCATCCAACAAAGTATTAAGATTCATCTTTGCCTTCAGCGATGAAATCACTAGAGCTACTCACAGGCTACTTTCAAGCACGTGGTTGCAGTTTTGGTTAAAGAGTCTCTGTTAATGTTCACCATGAGAAATCTACCCCAAGCACATGCCAGCCTGTGTGGGTATGGTTTGTAGCCAGCCCTATCACTCCTCTTCCACAAAGGTTGCTCCCTTGAACAGTTATTCATCTTTTAGACCCACCCTGGAACAGTTACTCTCTTTCTAAATCCACCCTCAAACAGTTACTCACCTTATCCACGCCCCCAAAGTGACGACAGTGGAAAGTCCGAGAAGGCAGCAGCACAGAGCTTTCAAACCCTCACGAGGCAAGAAAAACATTTGCTTCTTTTCTGTGTGTGGATTTTTTTTTTTAATGTTAATGGTTTGTTGTATTTTGTCTAAGAAGAGATGTGAGCTTTATGGTGGGAGGAGTATATTCACGGTAAACCACTGCAGCAGTTAACAAATGACACAGCTTTGCTTCATCATGTAACTAACCTTGGAAGCTGTTTTTTGTTTCATTTCAAATGTTCCTCTAGGATAAAGCTTACTCCTTGATCTTCACTAATTGACATTATATGAATGGATTTTACAGTTGATGTGAAAACCATGAAATACTGTGAGTCATGTGGAGGGATCTAATATTTCTTGTTTTTTCATGGCTCAAACTATAGATCATGGAGATTCAATTAGGTGTTGCTCATACTTGATTTATGTTTTTCTACCAGTAGGTCAGCTAACTCAGAGGAAAATGTATGTGCCATCCATGGGAAGAAGGGTTGTAGGCTGTCGTTTCATACCAGTAGTGTTTTCAGGACTACTGAGTGCTCATAGGTGTCTTCTTGGTCTGACAGAACTGAAAGTGCTCAGCCATTTACAAAGTAGGTCTTGTATGAACCAAGTAGGGCTTGGAGTTGTAACAAGTTCCAGCCAGCTTGGCCCCAGGTATCTGTCCACATACCTCTAGGCCATGGAGAGAATGATGATTACAGCCTGATTGCAAGGTGCTGAGCACTCCAGTCCCCATCCAACAACTGATTTAGCCAGAACAGATTTACTGGGGGGTTAAAAGGGCTATTAACCTCATTAGCACCATTTGGTAAAATATTCTCAGTTAAATACATAGGCCTTGTGTCTGCCCCTTCACACCTCACCTTTCCAGTTGGCATTGCAGATGTATCCTGCCCTTTGCTTTGTACCTGGCAGTCATCCCAATGAATGGTGCTGCTCCTTGAGTATTTCAAATTTAGCATGTTGCTTTGCTGGACTGTGACTGGAGTGTTCAGTTTGTCTTGTAGCACTGCATTCTAGATGAACCACTTATTTTTCTGTTCCCTGTTCTAGTACATTTAGTAATTTTTACTGATGACTCATTAACTATTCTAGCAATCTATTGCTGCCAAAATGCTAGGAATAGTTTCTGATATTTTTTTCCAGGAAAAATCTATGTAAAATGTGAGAGCTCACATGGTGTTTTTGTTAGGTATGATGCACTCACCAGGATTTGAGGGAAACCTAAATTTCAACTTCCAGACTCTGATGAATGCAGACAGTCTCTACGTGGTATCACATTACACTCTGCTGCTTAACCTAAAATTGGCCAACTCAGATTACTACAGGAAGAAACCTGCTCAAGCCCCTGTGTTGCTGGTGAGTTGGGGAATATGGGAAATCTGTTTAAAAAAAAATGAAGATTTATTTTGCTTCCCTTCACATAAGCCAGCCCACACGTAAAGCCTTCAGGCTGCTCGCTGAGTGGAGAAATAGTAATTGCAAATGAAGCGTTCTCCAAACTGCTTATGAATCTTGCATGATAAATGTCATGCATTTGAATTACACAGCTTCTCTGTAATGTGGAGGAATGAATGCTGCTTACTGATTGTCATTAAAGTTGCAGTCATTTTGATGGATAAACTGTTTTCCTTGGCATCATGTGATATAGCAAGTATTGTCTCTTGATAATGGGCATAAACATACCTTCATCTTGCAACTATTTTTGAGCCTGATGACAAATTTGTTGCTTAATACTTGATTTGTATTTCCGTAGTTCAAGACATGAGAAGTTAAAGTGGAAAATAACTAGATTTTAATAATGTGAAATTATTATTTTTGTGGCACCTCAAATTCCTCAGCTTCTTGGGCTTTTTAAAAGTGTTTTGAAGCCTGCAAGAGTTCTTAAACATGAATCTGTTTTTCAACTAAGTTGCCCAAGAGAAGTTGTTTCAGAGTTTTCTTAAAAAGAAAAAGAAATTGTGATTATATGGAACAACAAAGAAAAATTATGTCAAAATGTATCATTATTGCTGAGCTTCCAGTGTAAGAGAATTTATAATCTAGATCATCTCAAAAACAAATGGAGTTTAACATCATCCTTAGTTCTGGTATGTTCTGCAGCTGCTGCAAGTGCAAATCCGTGGCTCAGAACATTCTTTAGGGGCATCACTGTGCACAGTAGGCCTGAGTGCGACCAAAGTATTTTTGGAGATCATTCTGATGTATAATTGGACACCAGTTCATCTGTGATAACTGCTCATGCAGAAGGGCCCAATTGCTGGACAGGCAGAGTTAGGTACCACAACCTCTTTTTGTTGAATTTGAGATCCTACTCCTACCTTGTGAAAATAGTGAGAGATCAGCATGTCCTATTGTCACTGTGCAAGAACTGTCATTCTGGTTTGCATTAACTGCAATAGGAAAAGGGAGAGCTCCTTGTTCGTGTCATTCTCTACTGTAGAGACACATACAGGAGGATCTGGACAGGCTGGATCAATAAGCCAAGGCCAATTGTGTGAGGTTCAATAAAGCAAAGTGCCAGATGCTGCCCTTGGGTCACAAACAACCCTGTGCAGCACTACAGGCTTGGGGAAGAGTGGCTGGAAAACTCCCTGGCAGAAAAGGACCTGGGGGTGCTGGTTCACAGCTGGCTGATCATGAGCCAGCAGTGTGCCCAGGTGGCCAAGAAGGCCAATGGCATCCTGACCTGTATCAGAAACAGTGGGGCCAGCAGGACCAGGGAAGTGATTGTCCCCCTGTACTCGGCACTGGTGAGGCTGCACCTCAAGTGTTGTGTTCAGTTTTGGGCCTCACACTTCAGGAAAGACGTTGGGGTGCTGGTGCATGTCTGGTGAAGGGTCCAGAGAGTAATTTGTATGAGGAGTGGCTGAGGGAGCTGGAGTTGTTTAGTCTGGGGAAAAGGAGGCTCAGGGGGACCTTATCGTTCTCTACAACTACCTGAAAGGAGGTTGTAGTGGGGTGGGGATCAGTTTCTTCTCCCAGGTAACAAGTAACAGGATGAGAGGAAATGGCCTCAAGTTGTGGCAGAGGAGGGTTAGACTAGATACTAGGAAAATTTTTGCATGAAAAGGGTTTCAAAACACTGGAACAGACTGCCCAGGGAAGTGGTAAATTCACCATCCCTGAAAGTGTTCAAAAAGTGTTTGTGTATGGCACTTGAGGATATGGTTTAGTGGTGAACATGGCGATGGTGCTGTTCACTGCTGTTTGACTTGATGATATTAAAGATATTTTCCAACCTTAACAATTATATTATTTCAATCCTCAGTTAATTCTTATCTTTGCATAACTTCATTTCTACTCCTGCAGTTCCTTACTCAGAGTAAGTTTGGCAACTGAGGCTCATGTTGTGGGGCTTACTGTTGTCTTACATCTGGCTTTTATGGTTCTCTGCAGAAGGAGTTCATGAAGCAGGTCCAGTCCAGTGGAGTGTTGATGGTATTTTCCCAGGCCTGGATTGAAGAACTGTACCACCAGGTGCTAGAAAGGAACATGCTGGGGGAAGCTGGATACTGGGGAAGCCCTGAGGAGCACAGTCTTCCACTTATCAGCATGCTGACTGGTCAGTACTATATTATAGTGGCCAGGCTAACTTCAAAACACGTCTAGAACAAGCTGCAATGACACACTGCTTCATTGCATTACATACAAAATGTGGTGTTTCAGGAAACTGTCAGTAGAGAAGGAACCAGACTTAGCTGTGGCAAGTACTTAAATGTTTGGTTTGGATCATCAGAATGCTTTTGAAGTGTGGGTTTAAAAAAATCAAACCTGTCTGTGTGAGACAGGGGGAGTAGTTTTGTTCATTGAATCAAAACATCTCTTATTTCTGTCAGCTTCAGTTCTGGTAGACTTAATGATAAGCAATAAGGCTGCTGTTTTCTTGATGTCATAGCAAAGCCATTTCAGTGTGCCTGTGGTGCAGTACAAATATAAATAGTGGCATCTGATCCTGAAAACCTTCCACAGATTGGACTCCCCTTGGTTCAGATTTGTTCTATGCCAGCGATATGCCAAATGGCACTACAGAGAAACTGAAAACCTGGATCACCTCTAACAAATGCTTAAAAACAATCCTTAGCTTCATTTGAAGGAAAAAAATCAAATTGTATCAGTTGAAAGACAGCAGGATGGCTATGATATTTTATTGATATAAAATCCACTGTGGGCTTTAATGTGTATGTAATTAAACCAGTATATGCAGGGAGAACCCTGACTTCAACTGAGCCATTAACTGGTAATCAAAGGGCACTGCTCTGAAAGTTTTTTGCTGATTGTACTGAGCTCAGTGTTATTTTAGCTACTGAGCTAAAAAGCTGAAAGAAACACTTTGGAAAAACAATAGCCATGAAGCGTGTGGAAAAAGGACTGCTAGAAATCAGCCTGGTGTCCCTAACATTAAACTCTCTGTGAAAAGCTGATCTTTTATTGTGTTGGAGAAAGGGTTGTATTTCTGTTGTCAAAATTAAACCTACACAGGTCTCCTAAAACTTACTTTTAAGACATAGGATTCCAGTGCATCTTGAGGACTCAGACTGAGGTCTGGGAACATCTAGATACAGGATTTAGCAAGATTTAAAATTTTATACTAAGAAATACATAGATTTAAGTGTGTAGTAAATTCTCAACTGTAAGAAATATCATTATATCTTTACTGGGAGTTCCGTTCATTGTGTAACTTGGGGAGCAGGGTGGTGAGGGCCAGCTTTTGAGAGTGGGATATTTCCCCTCTTCAACAAAATACTGGTTATTATGGGCAAAGCATAAGATGCCACAGCTCATGTTTATACCAAGGCTTCAGTAAGCTGCCAGAAAGAGTCATTAAAAAGCCTGAGAAGACAGGAGTGATAGCACTTACTTGAACAAAGAGCCAGTAGGAGATACTTTCCTTGTACCACCTGTGTGTCAAATAGTAATCTGATGTTTTTTAATGTTCTGGCAGACATCGATGGCTTGGGAAGCAGTGCAATTGGTGGCCAATTGATGGCATCTGCTTCAGCTCAATCTCCTCTTTCCCAAAACCGGAAGACAGATGATTCTGTTGTTGCAGGTATTAAGACTGTACTATAAGTGCAAGTGTCTCTACCATCAGTGGGTTGTTATATACCGAAAATATATTTGGATAAATTGTGCAGAATAACAATTTAAGGGCTGAGGAAAGTATATCAGTACATTGTATATGAACTACTCGTTCAGTGTGCAAAAGACAAATGTGACTTGGTTTTTTACCACTGATGATAAAGCTGCTGTTATGTGCAGTTGTAGTAGTTACTACTACTACATTTTCCAGTAGTAGTAGTAATGTTTTTCCCACTCCAGGAGTTGCTTTTGCTCGATACCTTTTAATCGGCTGTTGGAAGAACTTGATTGACACTTTGTCCACCCCACTGACCGGCCGCATGGCAGGCAGCTCCAAGGGGCTGGCTTTCATCTTGGGAGCAGAAGGAGCCAAGGAGCAGAACCAAAAGGAGAAGGACTCCATCTGCATGAGCCTGGATGGATTGAGGAGGGCAGCCCGACTGAGCTGTGCTCTAGGTACTGTTGCATGTGGGATGCCCTGATAGACTCATAAAATAGGATGGTAACTTTCCTAGAAGGATTTTGGGAGAGAAAAATGCAGCATGCAGTTCCAGTTTTGGATAGGAACATGGATTGTGGCAATCCACGTAGAGTGCATCTGCCCTACAGCATAGATATAGCCACCCAACTTTCCTTAACACTGTCTCTTGTTGAGTTTGCATGGGACCGGAGAGGAAATGTTAGTCAAACAGTAATTGTGTTGTTGCTTTACAGGAGTTGCTGCTAATTGTGCATCTGCTCTTGCCCAAATGGCTGCTGCCTCCTGTGTCCAAGAAGAGAAAGAGGAAAAAGAAATCCAAGAACCCAGTGATACTATAGCTCAAGGTAACTATGTGATTAAATTACCTAACTAATATTGCCTGCAAAAGTGCAACTGGAAAGCACTTTACCACACATAGTGGCATTCCCCTCTGTCATTCTTCTACTGAGCACCACTCACTTGTAGGCATATGGGACGTATATCTTCAGTACATGTTCTGCTGTCCTAGGTTCTTAACATTATACCCCACTAATTATATTTAAAATGCAGCTGAAATCAGTGGAACAACAGATAAGTCAACAACATTTTTTAATGTGTGCTTTTTAAGCCTTGTGATAGTAGTACAACTAGAGGGCATCAAAAGACCAAATTATTTGGGGTTTTTTATGTGTTGGGTGGTAATATAAGCTGAGTTTGTCCCCTTCTCCCTGTCCTGTGTATACACCTTGGATGTATACATCTTTCATCAGATTGTCAGATATTTAAAACTGTTTCTGAATCATGTTAAATGAAAATAGAATAAAAAATAGATCTTTATAACATCTAAAAAGTTCTCCATCTCTATACCACCACCTCAAACTCAGTGGAAGTCAGTAAAGTCAATTGTTGTCTCCAATGACTGTTTGGAGAAGTACATAAAGTTTGTCTGATTACACTTGATTTATAATGGCAAGAAGCCCGTAAGAAAACACAGTGTTGCATGAATGACCCTGCTTGGCACTTAAATTTGGTGTTTCAGTAGAGAAAACAAAACTGAAAAAGCCTGAGCTAAAACAAGCTTTTGATCGCTCTGCAAGATATGGCTGCAGTGCCTTGGCCAGGCCATGCTGAAGCAAAGAGGAGGCAGCAGCAGTGGCCAGAGGCCAACAGATCTGTTCTGTGTAAGCTTGCAAAGCTTCAAAATTTGATCCTTTCTGATGCAGCATGAAAACTAAGCTTTTCAAGGATTCTCAGGAAAAAAAATGGGTCCAAATGCTTGTAGTTCAGATCAAGATTAGTTTTGCTTTGAAAAGAGTATCCATTAACAAAAACTCTTTGGTGAAATTTTTGTATGGGAATGGGTATAAAATCCCCAAATGCTTTTTTTTCCATAGCAAAGAAGATTTTGTTAAAAATAAGTAAATAGCCAGCCAGCTGTCTCTGAAGAGAAATACGTAATATCACTGGCTATCTGCAACTGTTCTGTGGGCAACAAGATGTGAATTTGGGGGTGGCATGTGTCAATCTAGCATTGTTGGTTTTTTTTTCTTGAATATAGGATCAGTCAAAAGGGATTTTAATTTTAAAACTACCTTAAATTTATTAGGAAGAAATTAGTTTCTCTGGTTTGTTTTTTGTCTAAATCCATGGTTTTTATAGCTTTCAGTTTGTAATACTTTGCCATCACTCTATATACACACCAGTGTTTGTTTAAAAACTGGAGAAATTAATTTTTTTCCCCCCTGTGCTGTAGTGAAACAGAAAGTGGAGCAGAAACTGGAGCAGATGGGAAAAATGCAGGGAGTCTGCTTGCACACTGCTCATGTTTTGTGTATGGATGCAGTCCTTAATGTGGGTCTGGAGATGGGAAGCCACAATCAAGACTGTTGGCCTCATGTGTTCAGGTACTTACCAGCTTTCACAAAATAACCAGAATTTATACTATGTTGCCTGAAAGTAACGGACTGAGAAAAAGGGCTTTACAGACTCTGTGGATGTTCTGTATAAACAGTGTTTGAATTAACTGCCAGCACCTCTAAAAGATAAGATGGTGCAGTTTTCCACCGCTATTCAGAGACAAAAATCAATACTTAGAAACTTCAAAACTATCAGAAAACTGTACCAGACCCAGGAACCTAAATGGGCTTTTAAGACACCTCCACCAAACTGTTTGCTATCTAGGCACATGGGAGGTCAAAGGACGTAAGAAGAAAGGTTATCTGTGTGTGGTCTGAGAGTTAGAGATTGTCTGTTTATGGTTTGAGGAAAATGTCCTGTGCATTGTATCTGGTTCAAATGTAGAAATCAGTGCCTGTGAATTGGCAGCAGGTTTCCATGTCAGTTGGCTTCTTCCACTTACGAGGCTGTGTGGTAGCCAAGAGTACTCTGGAGTACAGACCCAAGCGTTTCTTCAGTGAGCCTGTGATTAGTGGGGGGAGGAGTTGGTGCTTTGGGGTGTTTATTCATCTTTTGCTTCTCCTGTTTGTTCTCAGGGTGTGCGAGTACATCAGCACTCTGGAGCACACTCACTTCAGTGATGGTGCTTCCCAACCCTCCCTTACCATCACCCAGTCACAGCAGGCACCTGGAGGGCTACACCCAGCCTCTGAGCCTGGTGACTCTCCTCAGGCACTCACCCCCGAGCAGGAGTCCACCCTCAGCAGCCATCCTGTCATTCAGCCCGTTTCTATCCAGGATCTCATCAAGGACAACAGTAAGGGCAGAGCTTTCGAATTCCGTGGAGGCAGTCTGCTGTGTGGGACCAGTGCTGCCAAGGCTGTTCTCACACTCTCCACGCAAGCTGACAGGTAAAAGCAGTGCTGTCAGGAACCAGGATCCTTGTTCCCAAAACAGTACCAAAATAGCCCTTTTCGTGCTGCAGTGGGTCTAATCTTTGTTCATTGCAGCCACTTGCTTCAGCTGAATTTCTCATGTTTGTCACAACCAGCAGTTTCTAAAAGACCTGTTTTTTTCATCTCTGTGGTACCTGCCCTGCAATTACTGAGCTGAGTATGTCTGTGCACAACAGTGAATATGCCACATAAATCAAATGCATCCTGAGAGCGATGGATCTATTTCTTGCATGTAAATTAATCTGTTGTATTCAGTAAAGCAAACAAAATAAGTGGGTGTCTTGTCCTGACAGGAAGGGACTGAGTGACAAGACTGTGTCAGAAAGCAGCTGCTTCTGTCAGGACTGTTTGTCAGATGTCCCCAGTGTGTCCAGAGGAGGAAGGGCCACCAAGTGGCTAGGTTAAGTGTCCCTTCATCATGGTCTGCTGACTAATATGTGTCTCAGACTTTTACGTTATTTCTGCTATTTTTTAAGCAACCCAGGCTAGAGTTGAAAATTTGCTGGGTTTGCAGGCTTGTAGTTATCTTTTTTCTTCAGCTGACATTTTACATCTTGATCTCTGCCCATAGAAAGCCATTATTTGTAAATTCAGAGCCAAAAGTAATGCGTAAACTGCTTATAGAAGTTTGACCGTGGGCACAGAAAGTATCTTTTATTTAGGAAGTTCACAATACAACTTGGTTCTGAGGATTAGAGAATAGCAGTACTGTAATCTTAATGAGGCAGGTTTGATTTCCACACTTTTACTCCAGTGTGAACATTTATTAGGACTCAATCCCCAGTTTCCTGGGACTATAGAATATTTTTCATGAAAAGCAATGTCAGAAGATCATATTTTTGTCAATTTCTGGCTGCACCATGTGAAATTTCACTGTAGTCTCTGTGGAACCCACCTCCTGTGTAAACATGTTTACTCTTTAAGTGTGCAGATTTTAACGGGTAAATCTTATGGGCTCACTGCAGCTGAAAATAAGGACTCTGGCTTATATTTGTTATCGTTTAATGAAAACATAGCCCCATACTAGGCATGGTGAGAAAATTAACTCTACCCCAGCCAAAATCAGCACAGTATTCCAAAATAACCATTCAGGTACAGTAACTTTAGGTCTAAGACTTTCATTAGTTTTTCATGTAGGGCTCTGTGACTTCAGATGGAGCAAGCTGGTGTAACTCTAAAGTCAGTGAAGCTATGATGATCTGTGTTGTGAGGACTGGGCATGTTTTAACTGTTTAGGCTTTTTATAAGTGGTTCATGAACTGCTTTGAAAAAGTGACTTTTTGTTGCAGTACCATAGTTGAATCTCAAAAGATTCTGGTTGGTCCCATAGCAACCCTCCAATTAATAAAGCTTCTGGATCAAAGTCTTTCTGTAGCACTGTATAAATGAAAAAGCCTCAATAACCCAATGTGTCACCAAAGGCAACACATAGCAGGCATAACAGATAAGAGTTTTCCTCTTACATACACATTTAATTCTGCATCTCATGAATTTTTCAGTTAGATTCTGTTCTTTACTTATAGGCTCTTTGAAGATGCTGCTGACAAGTTAAACTTGACGGCATTGGCAGGCTTCCTTTACCAGCTCAAGAAGGCTTCTCAGGCCCAGCTTTTCCATTCAGTCACAGATACAGTTGATTACTCACTAGCAATGCCAGGTAAGTCACCTGAAGATCCCTTACAAACTGTTTCATATACAACTGTACTGCTTACAAGACTACTTTGTATTCTTACAGTTCTGATTTTTCCAATTGAAATTTCAAGATATAAATAAAACACAGAATTTAGTCTAATAAGATCTTTCTGTAGGAACAATTCAAATTCTTTAGAAAAGGCTGAGCACTTTTTTGGGGCAGGGATCACATCCACACCTGCTTTGAAACACTTCAGAGGACATTAATTTCATTCTTGGGGGTGTTAATTATCTGCAGATACTTAATCACAACTTCACTTTGGAGCCTAGTCCAGTATAAAACTTGGGTGAATGTGGACCTAAGAGAGTGGATTTAGGTTAGATCTTTGACAGTGGGGTAACTTCAGAAGTGTTCAGAAAATGGGTAATAGCAAACAAAGCACACAAATGAAGAATGTTAAATAAAGCAGTGGGATTTGCCCTGCTTGCTCTTCCCCAACAGAGTGGATGGGGCATGTATCTTACAGTATAAAGCCTGTAAATGTTTGTTTCCATCACTGTCTCAAATAGATCAGAAGGATTGAGCACAAAGGAAGATCTTTCACTAAAATTTATACTGTGCCTGTAGAAGCTACATTAGTCATACAGGTTTTGTTCTGTCCTGTAGCAAACATGGATTTTATCCGATATATGTCTCCAGTTTAATCGGTTTCCCCTTTCCCTGAAGTGCTATTTGTCATTTGCAATATGACACTTCAAGTTGATTGGTTTTTTGCTCTTGCTTTGTCTTCAGACCTCAACATTCATAACTAGTTTTAATAAATAACTATCCTCTTGTCATGTATGTAGTAGTCAATCCACAGTAGTTAGTAATAATAAAATTGAAATTAGGATAGAGCAATTAAGTGCTATATTTTATGTTAAAAAAATTTTTTGTTTTAAGGTATGCCCCCTCATTATATCTTTCATTAGAGATAAAAGCAACAGTATATTTTTAATGAGGGGATGAAATATCTCTCCAAATGTTGTAAGAGCAATGGAAGATGAATCCCTTTCAACAGCAAATAACAAATATTAGTGATTGGGGAACAAAAAAGCTTTTTCTCACATTCTGTTCTTTGTATCCTTTGCTTTATAAGAAATACAAAATTAAATACTCAAACTAAATAATTTGCAGTTTATATTCTTTCCTGTAGATGTCACCAAAGGCTTTTTTAACTACCATTTTGGGTCTTATTATCAATTATTTAACTACTTGCTTGACTTTCCTGCAGTATTTCTCCAAGACTTTGTCGTTTGCAAAAAAAAAGGGAGTGATCACTTAAGTCCAAATAAAGTATGTTTAATACTTTAAGTTGTTCTTAAAACTTGGATCCATCTCATGTTCTTTTACTTACACAGATATAGGCTGTGTTTTACATTGGAGGTTTTTTTGGTTTTTTTTCCTTTTTCTCATCCCCCCTTAAACCTCCCCCTGACTTAATAAATAATTTTCAACCTGATTTCAATTCCAATTTAGACGTTTAGAGATGGAGAAGTAGCTGATGCTTAGCTTCCATTTATTTTCTTATACTTTTCTGTAGGTGAAGTAAAATCTACCCAGGACAGGAGGAGTGCACTTCACTTGTTCCGACTTGGTGATGCCATGCTCAGAATTGTAAGGAGTAAATCTCGCCCATTGCTCCACCTCATGCGCTGCTGGAGCCTGGTGGCACCTCACCTTGTAGAGGTAGGAATGGGGGACAAAAATGTGCATGTGTTCAAGAGATGGCAAAGCTGAAAAAGATGCAGAAGTCTTGATAGCTCTTCAAATGTATAACAACTCTCAACATTGTGAAATCTGCTAGGTATTGTATAAACTGTGTCATATACTGCAATACTGCCACAAAGGAATGTGCTTTTAAGTAACTGAAATGGGCAGGACCAGGGACAGGGTGTTGGATTTTTGCAATATGATGCAAAATGTGTCTGGTGAAAAAACTGAAACCACACCAAGAGGCTGTAAGTAACTCCTCCATCTACCTATTTTCCCAGTCAAGATCTGCAGCCTTGCAAGTCTTCCCATAAAAGGATGCAGGTTTCTTTTCCTACATAAAGCCAGCTGGAAGAATTATGACATTTTTCCCTTTCCTTCTGCTTCCTTGTGAACACTGCTCAGTGGCATGCCAGCAGCAGCCACAAAATGGATTTCAGTCATAACAAATGACATTTCCTCAGTCAAATTTTCAGTCCTTTCTGATGAAATGCTGATGTCTTGACTTCTCAGAGCTTTTTGATTTGTATCATTGGTATGAATAAATGTGCTGTACTTCCTTTCTTTCTGTTGGTGAGGTATGTGGTGTCATTTGCCCAGGTCTGTTGGGAGCATGCTTATCTGAAGTCTTAAGATGAGTTGTTCAGTAAATTGCCATAGCACTTTCTTTCATTGACTTGAGAAAATATGTGGACTGTCTTACAGTAGAGATCAGACATCAGGAAGTCTCAATGGAATGCCTCTAAGTGAAGTAGAAATAACAAAGAATGCTTTTGTTGTTTACTTTACAACCCTTTATCTTGAAAACCAGTATCCTACTTGCCTTTGTATAACAGCCTGAGATCTCTTTAAATACTTTGCATGTTTTGAACACTTTAAGGTCTTTTAAGATCCCACACCACTTTAAATTCAAGTGCCACCCATGTTTTTAGATGCAGGAGTGGTCAGACTTTTGGGTTGACTGCAGCGAAGATGAGGACATTATCAGTAAAAAGTAACATCACAGAAAGGATAACTTGCATAGTTGCTCAAAATGGTAACTTTATATTCAGATTCACTGCTCTTTAATTTTTCAACAGTTCTTCCAAAAGTGTCAAGAAACTCTAAGTTCCATAAATAGCCAAATAAGTGGCACTTGTTCATGCCTAGATAGGTATGGTGAATATTTGCAGAAACTAACTTTTTGAAGGGAAAAATGGTCACACAGTAGAAACAAAGGACAATGTTTCACATGAGCTTTGTTCTGTGGGTTTTAGTATTTAATTTATTTATTTTTAACTCTGTACTTTTTGAATTGTTAATAAACCTTTATGCATCTGTGGAACTCTCAGCAGCTCAGAGTCTCAGTGATCTGTTTCCATGGCAGTACTCTCTCATTTTCATTGTAGTGGGGTCCCTAGTAACATCAGTGGTGAAGCCACTTTTGGGGTTCAGCAACATGAAGTGCTTACCACCCTTAAAAATGTCTCACTAAAACCAAATGTTTTCTCTTGCACATACTCTAATTCTTCTCCTTTCCCTGCAGGCTGCCTGTCATAAGGAGAGGCATGTGTCTCGAAAGGCTGTCTCCTTCATCCACGACATCCTCACTGAAGTGCTGATGGACTGGAATGAGCCTTCTCACTTCCACTTTAATGAGGCACTTTTCCGCCCCTTTGAGCGCATCATGCAGCTAGAGCTGTGTGATGAGGATGTTCAGGACCAGGCAAGTCAGTTCTGATTGGGGTGTCTGTATCTGGCCTACCATGCCTGTAAGAAGAATGGTTTCCAGAGTGCACTTGGTCCACCTGAGTGTTTTCCAAATTCCCTTCAAATTCTGTCCCTTAATCATCTTCAAGGAATTAAGAGTGCTCTGCCTACCTAAGCCAGCATTGTGGTAGAGCACAGAGACAGTACACCTGGCTTTAAAGCAATTAAATAAAGCTTTTCTATTATCTAAAGAAATTTAAATAATAAGTTAATCTAGACTGCCATAGTGAAATCTAGGAATCTGTTTGAAGGCATTGGCATTCCTTCTGAAGATTCATCTATATATCAGTTCTATTTTTTGGTTTTGTTCTTTTAACCCCTCCTACACTGTCTACAGGTGGTCACCTCTATAGGAGAGTTGGTGGAAATGTGTTCTACCCAGATCCAGTCGGGATGGAGACCCCTGTTCAGTGCCCTGGAAACAGTGCACAGCAGCAACAAGTCAGAGGTTAAAGAGTACCTTGTAGGAGAATACTCTATGGGTAAGGACTTACTGCACTGACTGTTCCATAAGTGGCTGGATGCAGGTGTACACAGCTTTTGAAGACTGATCATCTACTTGGGAAAAACAAGACTATTTTGTTACTGTATAGTCTGAATAGTTTTCTGCGTGATTGATGTCACCTTGGCAGTTATCAAAAACTAAACTAGAAACTAAACATAAACCTGCACCAAACAGAAGTATTAGCTACTGAGCTGAGTTCAAGAGCTCAGACCTGCTCTTACCATTTGGACAGGCATATGCTTGTATTTGTCATAGACTAGGTGAAGGAGGGAATCTGTATCACTTCCTATGAAAGGCTACATGAGTTGCCTCAGGAGCAACAGAAGGTTTTACTTTTAAGATCATTTCTGTCTCTGCTCAGAATAGAAAAGATTCTACAGATTCAATTTATTTGTTGAAAAATGGTTGGAAAATCATTTTTATGGGGATTGGGGAAGAGTTCTCATCTCGTTATTTCCACAGGAAAACGCCAGGCTCCAGTGTTTGATGTCTTTGAAGCATTTCTAAACACAGACAGCATCCAGGTCTTTGCCAATGCTGCCACCAGTTATATTATGTGCCTTATGAAGTTTGTCAAAGGACTGGGTAAATATTTTCCTTTCCTATTAAGTCATGATATGTCAAATTTGATCCTGCAGAAGAGGATAATTCAGTTGTGTAATACATAGTATGGTAGAAAAGAGAGAGACAATGAAGAATGTGAGTCCACAATGCTTAAAAAAAATAAAATCAAAACCAAGGGATTATTTGGTAAACATTTTTAATACTCTCAGTTCTTCAAGTTTTTATAGCGGCAAAGATGCATCTCACAATTAAGTGTCTGCTTTGTCTGATCTTAATTTGCAGCAGAACTTGCTTACATTCATTTAAATAATAAAATAACAACTAAACTCAAAACCTAGAATATTGCAGAAATGGCCTGGCATTGTGCAGAGACACCAGGGAGTGTCTGCAACAGAATAGAGTATGTTTTACGGAATAGGGTATGTTCGGAGGTGAAAGGCACGTCTCCTTTCTACCCTTGCCCACCTCAGCAGCAGTAGTTTGGTATATGCACTGCTGAAAACCTGCCAAACCTTCTGTGAGGTCCCGAGCACTGCAACTAACTCCACTGTCCCTGTGTTTTGTATTGTGTTACTGAGGACAGCAGAGACCAGAACATCATGTCAAGGTGACCCTACAGAATAATTGTGGTGCTTTGCCAAAATTCAGAACAAAGGGAATGCTGGGTGGTTCTGCCCCCACACTCACCCTGATCATTAGAATTCAACACTATTCATTGAACTGTGACAATGATGGAGTATTTTGGTTATGTAAATTACAGAATTTTTGATGAGTGGTAAAATGGGGCTTTTGGTTTCTATATGTATATTGATTCGCAGAGGTTTTTATGTCTGTAAATAACTCCCTTTGATTTAAATGAAGCACCTAACTGCAGCAAATCTAGTCTTTAACGTTACTCTTGTCTTATTAAGCTATTTCACCATCGATTTCAATGGGGGCAGAATTCAGCTTGTGATGACAAACCATAATTACTACAAAAGAGAAATAAACTTGCATGTTCAACACTAATAGAGGGAACTCATGTGACTTCTGGAGAGTTCAAAAGCCTGTCTTATATTTCTTTAGGTTTCTTAGTTACATGAGATAATTTTGACCCTGAAACAGGAGACCAGGCCCAAAAGAGTTAACTAAGAAATTTGGGCCTGCTAACAAGTTACTAACATCCAAAATGATCTGTGCTTGTTCTGTTCTACTTACTGGACCAAAATTTAAGAGAATGGTAAAAGAACATGTAATAAGCCTAGAGGTAATAAATTAAGATGCAGTAGGATAAGGTAGACATTTGAATAGAAGAAACAGGCCGGGAGCCAAAGCTTTTTCCAAGCTTCAGTGAGTGGGTCGAGAACAATGGGAAAGAAGAGAGGTCAGGCTGAGGAAGATGAGTTTAAGCCCCCAGACCCATGGGAGGAAGGACAGAACCACCCCCAAGGTTGAGGGCCAAGGGAAGCACCACCTCAAGCCCCGCCTGAGCTCCACCGATACTCCGCCTGTTATTAATATGCATAGATAGATGTTGTAATTACTTGAATATGCATTTAATCATGTACGAAAATTGTATAAAAACTGCTGATTTTGTGTGAAGCGGTTGAGCAAGTTTTTCCAGCAATAGTTGGCTTGCTCCCAGTGCTGCTAATAAATACCTTTACTGCTCAAAAGATCAAAGTCTCTGGGCAGTTCATGATACCGGATTTTTTGGATTCATTCCCTTTGTGGTCACATGTCAAAAGCAAGAATTTTTTTTTTTCTATTAAAGGTAGTAGGACTATGGGATACTTCAGCAAGGAAAATACCATACCATGTGCATTTTAATGTAAAAGTAAAGGATTCAAACTTCACTGGCTGACTTGGCTGATCTCAATAGTGGACAAAACTTTAAAATACATTATGGAGGGAATCGTTAAGGGCATAGAAAAAGCAAATAAATATAGTGAAAGGAGAATAAAGTAAGACTTAAAAGCATTTCATATTTATCTTGTGGTTTTTCTGAGAGGAATAGTTCAAGACAACAGAATGTTTACATGTATAGGCATTTAGTAAAGTTTCAAATTTGGCACTGAATTGAAAGTATTTGGCTAAAACATAAAAATAGTTATAAGGCAAGTATTCTAAGGTGGGGAGAACACTGGCTGACAGGGGAGGAAAACAGACTGTGCAGACAGGAAAAATGGCGAAATGGATGGAGTTGTCCAGAGAGGAGCTCTGCAGCAGGATGCCTTGGAACTGCTCTGCTTATGGAATTCACTTAATGAATCTGACCTGAAAGAAAGAGTCTGATGATGTCATAGAGTTGGTAATACTAGCAATATTGAGGCACTGCAGTCTGAGGATATATATCATACAGTTGAAACTGTGAGACGTTGACACCTGACTTAGATAGCAGAAGGAAATATAGTAGCACAAAATATAAAATGGTGTATTTAAGCAGTAAATAAACTAAAAGGAAGAACTTGTGGTATAAAAGTTTTCCAGGGCACTGGGCTGCAAATGAATAGAAAAAAATGAGTATAGTAATTGAGCAACTAATAAGAATATAATATGAGCAAGTAATTACAACACTCATGGAAGAAAGTGGAGTGGAGTCAATATAGTCAGATAATATAATGTATGATTATTAGAACTCCCAAGGGCTTCACTAAAGAGTTATTAAATAGGCATATGGTTATTAAAACATTTATTCATATACAAGTTTGTGGACAAACTGTGACCAGTATTACTGTATTGTTTGTGTGGGGATCACGTGGTTGTTATCTAAGATGATCAAAAAAAGGATGTTTTCTGGCTTCTATTCAGACATTAAGGCATAACTAATGAAAAAGGAAAAAGAATTCTATGTTTATTTATATTCTTCTGTCCTTCCCAATGCTGCCTTTCCTGTCCCCAGGGGAAGTAGATTGTAAGGAGGTGGGTGACTGTATGCCAGGATCAGGATCTGCATCTACAGACTTGTGCCTTCCTGCGCTTGATTACCTCAGGAGATGTTCTCAGGTATGACGAACAATCTTATGCAGGCATTAACCTCGCCTAGGAAACAGTTCTAACCTGCAGGCTTTGCATCAGTCGTGAGATGGTTTGCATGAACCCAACAAAGTCTGTGATGACTCTGATGGTAATATCCTGCACTGCCAAATGGACAGTGGCTATATCTGAGGGAATATTATACCTTGTAGGCCAATTAGTGGTGAGAAAACTGATGATATAAAAACACACCCAGGAAGCATGTGGGAAAATGTGAACAATCAAAACCTAATAGTTACATATTTAAAACTAAATTCATTCTTACTTAAACAGTAACAGTGTTGGGAATGAAAGACCAAAAATGAAACAAAAAAAAAAACACAAACAAAAACCCCCAAACTAAACAAAACCAAAATCCCCCCAAAAACCCAAACAACAACTTGAGAATTCTCAGATCTTAAGAGCAACAGGTTACACCCTCTGAAACACAGAAGCATTTTATCTGTACCATCTAAACTTATCTGAAGCTTGGGGCAAATCCGTAACAATTGGAATGCTAGGGTGTTTCCTCTAATCTCCTTGCACACAGCACATATTATTATCCTGGGTTACCTGGACAATTTTTATCTGACTTTATAAAGTTGTTTGTATTTCTGTAGTACCTGCAGGTCTTTTTGTTGGACCCCAGACATGTTTTTTCTAGGTACAATACAAAGGCACAAAAATGGATATTACCATTGCTAAAAGGACTTATATCTAAATTCAGATATAATGGGTGGGTTCACTACACAGACTGAGAAGGGAAGAATAAGGCACTTCAGGATAATAAACAGCAGACATCAAATTCAATTTGCTATCTTGTTCACTGAAAAATTAGTGAATATCTATGCGTATGTCTAATGTATGTTCTGTCTATACACTGTTTGCACCACATGACTATTCCTCATCCTTACAAACCTCAGCCTACAGTGAGAAGAAAATATTTTCTCCTCTTCGAAAGAAGCAGCCATTTATATTTTTTAACTTGCCAGTAGAAGAAGAACAGGAATTACTGAAAAAAAATCTTGTTTATATATTGCAAATACATTATTTACTTTAGAAAGACCTGATAAAATGCTGGTAGAGTCCCAACTATAGCACAATTCAGCAGTTTGTATTTGTTTTGTGATGGACAACCCAGGCAATGAAGCTCTGAAGTAAACCTGTACAGGTCCTTTTATCAGTATTTACTTAGTCCTTCAGAGCTTAAACATATTTTGTGTACAGCTAATGGAGCTTCATAGGTCATAGGTGCAATCAGTGAGTCGTAACATTTGCCCTTTACAAGTGAGAAGAGAGCACACTTCCTTCTCAGAAACGTGTTATTTAAATTGCTGCTTTCCCTCTCTTTCACCCTCAACCCTTTACTTGACAATGAACAGAAGACTTCTGGACTCTAATTGTGTTTTCGTAGCTTTTATTTTATTTTACATACTTGTGTTGTATGTGATAGCTTTTACAAACTTTCCTATATATACTTATCTTCTCTTTTTTTCTCTGTCTCCTCTCCACTACCCTCCCCAAGTTGTTAGCCAAAATCTATAAAATGCCCTTGAAACCCATCTTCCTCAGTGGTCGGCTGGTTAACTTGCCCCGAAGAGCGCAGGAACAGTCAGCCAGCAGTGAGGATGGTATTGAATGCATCCTTTCTGACTTTGATGACGACACTGGTGAGTGTATTGAAAGCAGTAAGTGCAGAATTAATCAATTACTTCTTCCACATGTTGCTGTAAATTTTGCTAACTGCTGAAAGCAAAAACTTCAACCCTTTGTCTCCCTGTTGTCTACACATACACATGTGCACACGCAGAGCTTGGAAGTTCAGATCACATCACCTTCTTTATGTAAAGATATAGTTTGTATATAAGAAAAATAAAACCCATCTGCTAGGGCAAGACAACAATATTTTAACAAATAATTATTTTTATTATCCTGATATTGATAATATAACCAGTGTATATTTCTGAGACCTAACACAAAAAAAACTTTCTAGATCACAGCTGAAGTAAAGGAGTGAAAACCTTTTAAGGTTGGTATTGGCAGACCTGCCTTAACAGAAAAAAAATGTCAGTATTTAGTTACAGTCTAGAAATATAAGGAATAATGGTTTAAATGTTTTCACACTTATGTCCTGTGGTCTGTTGAAATAAACAGTGAATTTCTGAAGTCCATATTAAGCTCCATGACCTCCAGAAAAAACAAGCAACGTTTGTCTCCTGATTATTTGTGTGGTTTATATAGGTTGTGGATTAATCAGGTGTTTGATGAAATAGATCTGTGCAGAGCCAAGTGGTAGAGGAATGCAGCCTTACGGCTTCTGAACTCAGGAGGCTTTCACAGCAATACAGTCACTTTTGAATATCTGAACTATTGAGCTGTTCCAAAGAGACTGTTTCTGTGTAGAATCACCTCCAACCTGTCAGAAAGCAGGCTAACTCCAGTGCATGTCATTCATGCGCCTCACCAGACTGGCCCTTGGTACCTACTTTTATCTAGACTCTTCCATCACATGGATTGTCCTGTTCCACTGCTACCCTCGATAAAGGAGAGAAAAGGTGCTCTCTGAAAACAGAAAATCACAAGTCCTATTTTTTCACAAAACAGCCTTTTACTTTTTTCTTTCTCTGTTTGGGTTTGGCTTTGGTTTGCTTTTTTCCGCTCTAGGAATTTCAGAATATTTAACTGGGATGTGGGAGACCCAAGTCATTGAAGCCTCTGCTTTGAGTCAGATTTGGGACTCGGCCTAGGGTCTCCCCACCTCAGGTGAACACGCTTTGCCTACTGTTCTGGAGTGGTTCTGTCTGTCGGTGTCTTCCTGTGAATAGAAAGGCCATCCCACAGCAAAGAAACCTTCTGATTTGATTTTTGTCACAGTTAAGCACTAAAACTGTCACCCAATTTGTTATTTAGATGGTAATGGTGTTAGAACATTGCTAGGCAAACTGACTTTACAAAGACAGGAGGCAGTGCTTTAGTGTTCAAAGTCACTACCAGGATGGGGCAAAATGTCTTAGCCTACTTTGCCATATTTGCAGTGTATTTTCATAGTGTATTTGATACCAGCAAGTGTCATGCAGACACAGACTACATCAGCATAGCTACTGGTGGCAGACAACGTGGGCTTATTAGTGAGCCAAGGTAAAATCCCTTGTAGCCTAATAAACTCATAGCCTTCTTGACTTAAGAATAACAGCATACATTGGCAGGAGTGTAATACGCAAGATCCTTCTAGTCGTTCGTGATATGATGGGGAACTAGCAAGGACTTAAGTGGTCTGTGAAAAATTAAAGGGCAGCAGTTCCTAGCCATCTTCAAAATTGTATTGAAAATTAGTTGTATCCCATAATCTTTTAGGGAATACGTTTACCAACTCACCTGTATCCTAATTGCTGTTCTGGCAATTGTCCAACTCTGTGATCTCTCAAGATCTAAAGATAATGTGAGGCAGCCTGATGATACCTTATGAGACATTTTACTGTTCAGTTTTGGGTACCAAATAGAGACAGTTAAATTATGGCTAGTCACCTCAGGAGCCTTACTTAAAAGCATAACCTAAATGAGTACAATCTCCTCTGGGCAGCATTTGCAATGATAATGAGATATGGTTTTACTTACATACTTTTTATGAGACATTTTACACAAGGTTAAAGAGACTGGATTATAGGGAGAAGTAAACTAAGACCAGAATAAGGTGTATGTGGAGGAGGAAGGATGGCACAAAACACAAACTTAAAAAAAGAGTGGGAAAAGGAGACTATAATTTCAAAAATGGCTATTACCTACAGCCATTACACAGCAACAGTGAACACGCAAGAACCCACAATCTTTAACTTAATTAATTTGTTTCCATCACTTTGAGGGCAAGTTTCACCTGTAGTCAATGCAGTATCTCACTCATGGTTTTTAATCTTCCTTTCTTTACTTGTAGGCCTTATCAATGTCTGGATTATTCTGCTAGAAGAATTAACAACTGCCGTATCCAACTGTCCCCGTCAACACCAGCCTCCTACTTTGGATCTGCTCTTTGAACTGCTGAGGGACGTTGCCAAGACACCTGGTAATGAAAGGGCTTGACAAAACGTGAGCTAGTGGAGTCCTGACCCAAACCTTTTAGAATCCTAAACCTCTTCTGTAAAGTGTGCTACTCATGCTAAAGCTACATAGAGACATTCTCTCATAGAAAGGGATTTTTTTAGAGTGGATTTGTTGTTCCAGTTACTGCATTGTTCTGTTGACAAAAGTCATCTTGTAAGAATATATTGAGCATATTCTTAAATTCATTGCACAAATAGAGAGGTGCGGTACTCTATTGATGTCCTAGCTACACAAAATGTTTGCTTGGTGTCTAGGAAATGGAAAGAGAAAATTACATAATCCTGCAGACCTTCTGGGAGAGACTGTTGGCTAAATGTTCATGTAGTACCTCTCAACTAGATCCAAAACTCTTACTGCTCTCATTCCACAAAAAAGTTTCAGAACTTCCTTTCTTTAGCATTACCTCAGGTCTCAGCTTGGAACAACTTAGCAAATTTACTGAGCATGGAGGCTTTGTAAGCAAAAATATACAACCATCATTATGTTTATTTTAAGGACCAGGATTTGGCATTTATGCGGTTGTACATCTTCTTCTTCCTACGATGTCTCTTTGGCTCCATCGCAGCCATGGTGATCATTCTTACTGGGATGTAGCATCTGCTAATTTCAAGCATGCCATTGGCCTTTCCTGTGAACTTGTAGTGGAGCACATTCAAAATTTCATACACTCAGGTATGTCATTGTACTGTCACATCTGTCATCAGTGACATGTTACTGATAGCTACTTGTGGAGATGGTTTCTTTGCTTTTTTGGTTGCTCAAGCATAAAATAAGAGAAGGAGGAGGGTTAAAATTTTCTGTTTAGGATTTTTTATTTTTCATTCTTTATAGGATTATGGGAAATTACAGGGAAAAAAATTGTAAGGGACTTATGGAAGTTTATGGAAGCTTCCTGCTCAGAGCACAGCTATCTTCAAAATTAAATCATTATAGTCTTTAGTATACTTTCCAAAAGAAGATACAAATACTTTGATCATGAAGAACTAGAACATCAGAAACAGGATCTAAGAGAATTTCTCCTGTATCACAGAAGTCCAGACATTTTATATTGTTAACATCAAAAGGAATTGTCTTATTTCAACTTGATGCAACGCATGTTTCAAGAGCTGCATAAAAAGAATTTGTTTTTGCAAATTCTCTGAATAGCATTTAAGTGTAGCAAGACTGTGTATCTCTAATTATAATGAAAAGGCAATGATGTTAAAAACAACCTGTGTCTTTTCCTTATAGATATTGGTTATGAAAATATGATCAATACTATGCTGAAAGATCTTTTCAAGTTGCTGGTAGCCTGTGTGGCAGAACCAACAGAAATTATTTCCAGAGTTGGCTGCTCTTGTATCAGGTAACCCCATCTGTTCACTCTTAGCATATTCAAAAAAAGATGTCTTTGTCTTTGAAGAACTTGTGGACTGATTAAGTTGGTCAACATCTCAAAAGATGTCCACAGTATATCTAACTTCTTGTTATATGAATAATGAATTTTAGACTTACTAGCCTGTTCTTGCTGTTTTCAGTGTGCTTCAGAACCTGTGATTTTAGGCATTACTGTATGTATGATTCCCATAAAAAGCTCTTGGACATTACTTTATATCTAGTTAGTCGATAATTGATCCTTAACAAAAATACTCAAGGGTTTTTCCATTGGAATTCACACATCTTTAGAGGTAATTAATATCTTTCACAGTCTTCAGGTTATTACAGTCATAATCAAAATAAGCACTGCATTTATGTACTTACACAATGTGTGGTTCTTGTGGCAAGATGAATACTTAAAGACAAAAAGCAAAGGAGAAAAAAAGTCAAAACTACAGTGTAATTACGAAAATAGGTCAGGGTAACAACTGAGGAGATTGGATTACTAAATGAGCCTGTTCTGTTTTCATAGAATCGTAGAATGGTTTGGGTTGGAAGAGACCTTAAAGATCATCTAGTTTCAAGACCCCTGCCATTGGCAGGGGCACTTTCCACTAGACCAGGTTGCTCAAAACCCCATCCAACCTGCCTTGAACTCTTCCAGAGATGGGGATTTTCAACCTTCTCCCTTTACAAGTAAGAATTGTCTAGTTCCTTCTTGAACATGGTAACATTTTTCTGTGTTCTTGCAGGTATGTGTTAGTGACAGCAGGGCCTGTTTTTACGGAAGAGATGTGGAGGCTTGCCTGTTGTGCCTTGCAGGATGCCTTCTCTGCCACTTTGGAGCCAGTAAAGGTAAAACTGCCTTTTTGCCAACAGTCAAAACGTAATCACACTACAGACTCACTAATTTTTGACAAGTATTTTTTAATTCTTCAGACAAGTTTTTGTGTATAGAGCCAGGAAAAGAAGCTTAAAGATGTGTCATAGCTTTTTTTAATTTGTCAATTCACAGTGAAGCATGTTGCACCAACAATGGAGATTGAAACCAGTTTTTCTAAACACAGAACAGACAACACTAGTAGCTAACAGATTTATTTTAAATTGCCTTGCCAGCATGAAATCAGAAGAGTTCAGTAGGTGAAAACTTCCCTTTTGATCCATTTCTTCCTCTGGATTGACTAAAACTAGAGAGAAGACGATGTTGCTTACTTACCCCTGCAGCTGCATGCTCCATATAGATTAGTTTTCGGCTCACTGGCTGTCTTGTAAACAAAACATCCTGTTAAGTCATCGCAGGCCAGAGTACATAAGAAGCTGTAGTGCCTTTACATTGGATGTATTAAATTGCTAAATAGCAGGTGACCAGCTGATGGTAATGGGACAGGTCACTCTGAATCTTGTATTTCACACAAACGGGCTGGACATCGCTACAGCCACTGATTTCTTTAACACACAGTGAAAGTCTGATGTTGTGTCTCTCTATAGAACCTGTTGGGCTATTTCCACAGTGGTTCTGAAAGCTTTAGTGGAGATGCCTGTGAAGTGAAGGTGGCAGCCCCCTCCCTCTCGCCAAGTGCTGAAGCGGAATACTGGAGAATCAGAGCCATGGCACAACAGGTACTGATGGATGTTTCAGGGCAAGTCAGAGAACCTTTGAAAGTTGGAGGTTTACTTTGTGAAAGTAAATTTTTGCCACCACCTTCCTCACAAACCCTACAGGCAAAGACTTCCTCATCACCAGACTAACATTTATTTATTTAACAGCAGTATTCAGAAAAAATAATAAAAACCAGGAAAATAAAACCTAAAAACTGTCCCCCTGTAAATAGGGATTAGGAATGCCTAGAGTGGGGAAAGATGCATGAATACCTGAGGAAAACTGACAATGAGATTATTGTGTAATTAGCAGCATTAGGGTACATCAGTGGAAACCTTTCTGATAGAGGAACAGAACGTTACCGTGAATCCCCATCTAGAATGTCATATACATTTCTGTTTACTCTGTTAAAGAACGATAAATTCAAAGGACAAAAAATGTGCTAAAACAGAGATGGGGATATGAAACTAGGAAAACAAGATTTGTTTAACCTATCAAAGCAGACTTTATAGAGAAATGCAGATTTTTTTTCTCTATAAATACCTAGATATAGGTTGCAGAGAAGAAAAAGAGTTGCTGGGAATTAGAGGATAATGGTGATATTTAAAAAATTATTTAAAACTCACAACTAACTCCTCATTAGCAAAGCAGACTTTGAGACAACTTTCTTAGGGTCCTTTTGACTACAGTGTAGGTTATTCATTTTATGAAAGTAGTTATATGAAACAAGTTCTTTGAAATACAGAAGACTGAACTTAATGACCTGTGGGGAACCATAAAACTGTAAATACTGCATGACAGCTTCAGCATGGGAAAGCACCTAGATTAAAACAGCTAACAGATGTTTGGTATCAATTTCTGACTTAAAAAATCATACCCTGATGCTGCTTGAAAATCTGAAACACACAGACCAGGATTGGTGATCACAAATAATGTGGCAGTGGCAGACATTTTTCGAATAGAAAAAAATGTTTTAAATTAAGTTTTAAAGATGCAGAACTCAAGAAAGCAGGGAATGTGGCATTTATACTTTTCTTGTAGACACTATCAGTGGCACTCCCCGAGTCCTTCTCAGAGGGAATTTACTGCAACTATGAAGCTACAAAACAAAGCTACAGCAACTGAGAGTTGTCTCCCTGTTTCCCACTGTCCTGGTGTTGGCTGGGATGGAGTTAATTTTCTTCCTAGTAGCTGGTAGAGTGCTGTGGTTTGAATTTAGTGTGAGAATAATGTTGATAACACACTGATGTTTTACTTGTTGCTAAGCAGTGGTTACTCTAAGTCAAGGACTCTTCAGATTCCCATGCTCTGCCAATGAGGAGATGCACAAGAAGCTCAGGGGGACATCTGATGGAAACCAACCTAAGGGATATTCCATACCATAGATTGTCATGCTTAGCATGTAAATGGGGGGAGTTGGCAGGAAGGGGCTGATCACTGCTCAGGAACAGACTGAGCATTGGTCAGTGGGTGATGAGCAACTGTACTGCGCAAGTTCATTTCTTTTTTTTTTTTTTTGTTGCCTCTATTTTTGTGGTGGTGGCGGTTGTTGTTATTACTATATTTTATTTAAATTATTAAACCATTTTTATTTCAACCCATGGGTTTTACCTTTTCTTTTCCCTGATTCTCCTCCCCATCCTTGAGAGGGATGGGTGTGGGGTGTGGTAAGCAGTGACTGTGTGTCAGTTGCTGGCTATGGTTAAACCACGACACACCCCCACAGAATTGCATATTAGATTTCTGTATCTTAATGGCTGAAAATAATCCTTCTGACAACCAGCCTTTCTAGGTGCAACAGGGCTAACTATGCAAATAGGTCCTTGTCTCCACTATACTTGATATTTTCTTTAGTAGTGTGCAGGCAGCAGAAAGCTTGTTTTGGCTTTTGGTACTATGCCTTATACAAGTTCAAAGGAAATATGTCTGTCCTTTGCCCTGTGCTCTACGGATGTCTGGAGGTAGCCCATTGCTCTGAGGCTGTTTTACCAAACCAGCATGCTCCAGGGAAGGTCTGCCTTGGGGGATACCTTGCATTCTCTCTATCACTGTAAAATAATTCAATATGACAGATTTTTGCAATGAAGGGAATCCTATTTTCAAGTGCCCCCAAGAACCCAGTGCAAGTGCTAAACTGACTGTTTTATGTAACTTGTTGTTTTCTAGGTCTTCATGCTGGAGACTCAGTGCTCCCCAAAGACTCCTAGCAACAAGGAAGGGTTTGAACATGCCCAGTCATGTGTGCTCATCATTGACCTGCCACCAGATAAGAAACCAAATGGGCATAGCCAGAGAAGGTAAAGTATCTTCTCAGGAAAATACTATGTCATTAAAAGTAAGATAAAAATATTTCCACACAGAGATATGAACTGAGCCTGGCAAACTATACCTCTCCCTAGAGCTCATAAAAAGAAATGAATACTCTGATCAAATTAGGTTTTGTGACACTGTTATGTTTGTAATGATACCTTGCAAATGCAATGTCTGCTTCACTAATGGTCTTTTAAATTCAGTATTACTCAATTAAGAAGGTGAAAAAAGTTAATGGATAGGCTGGAACAGTATAAATTGAAGAGACCACATCCAAAACTGTGAAAAACTGTCAACATATTGAGCTAGGGAATATTGATTTTGCTTGGCACTTTATTTTTGTGGAAGTCCTTCCATTATGTTACTGCCTCAGAAATTCATGCATTTGCATGACAATCTGATCCTGTCAAAGAATGTTTCTTTTTGCTTGCACTCGGTTCTTTAAACAACTGCTGTAACATCAGTAGAGCCAAGAATCAGAATTCTGCATTCAGGGTTTGTGTTTGTATTGCGAGGTATAAAATACATGGCATGAAATTGTCTTTTACAAAATACCAAACCTACTTCTGTACCACTTCAGGCAGTTTCATTCAAATCTAAACTATTGCTTGCAACAAGGAGGCAGAATGTGATGGTTCTTCTTTGGCTGAACTGGAAGATGTCTCTGTTCTTACACAGCTGTATAGAAGTTTCCCCTGAGAGCACGTGCCCTGTCTCCTTGCCTTCAGAGCACAGAGCCCTGTTCAGAGACAAAGAAAGCTTAAGATCACAGTCTAAACCCTTCCTTTGTGGTGGGAAAATATCTGCTTTATTCAAAGGTTAGCAGATTGTTCATCTTGTTATAATGAAAGCAAAGCGAAAGACTGGAATACTCACCTCTCACAGCACACAAGGCCATGCAATCTAAGAGGTTCTGTTTGTAAAGGTAGTGTGGGTCTTGCTTATCTTTAGATAAATAAATGTATAAAGCTTGCAATTAATACAAACTCTGAATGCTCTCACACTGCGCTTTGTCTAAACAACTGCAAAAAGTATATATGCCAGTAAGCGTTACCCCAGCAATACTAATTTTTTCACCAAAACATAGCTCAAAAGTTGACTGTGCCACTGTTTTTCTTATTATTTGCTACAGCAGTGCAGTAATATGCCAGTCATGCATGCTAGTAACTGTGGCCTTTCAAAAGTTTTACTTTAACCTTAGCAGGGTTTCTCTTCTCCCTTTTGCTTTTGTTTCCTTAATGCTGCATCGTTTCACAGGAAGCTGGGGTAAGGGAGCTTTTCTTCTTCCTAAAAAATAATCATATATTTCATTTTGAAACTTTGGAGAATAAGAAAATACTATCCTTAACCAGCTTTGACACTGTGTTTTCACCTATATTGCTGTACTAGTTTGTTTCGGGATTGAGCAGTACTTTACACTGTCCTTGTAAATCGCTTTTTTGGCTATTACAAGGAAAGCAGATCTCCTTCATTCCTGACCATGCTTTTGAAACAGGATTAGTTGCTTGAAATCACTGCAAGCTCTCATTAACTTTATACGTGCTCTTAAGAGCTTTTCTGAGTCAGAGCCTCTAATGATTTTTACAGCAGAAAACTACTTCCCCATAAAGAGCACCAATATATGTGTTAATCATCAAGATTTTAGCACTGTGAGATAAATTTTACTCACATATCAGCACTGACAGCTGTGTCATAGTAAGCGAACTGACATGAGTAACAAACTGAGAAGAACAGTCTGAACTTTTTTTTTCAATGTTTCATTCTCAAAACCGAGTTTTGATATGATTTCTCAAAAAACAAACAAAAAAATAAAATTAGACTTCTTATTTTGGTGTTCCCAAACACTTTTGAAAGTTGTTTAAGGAAAGGGGAATAATTTTTGCAACAAAAAATATTAAAGGTCTACGACTGAACTTCTCATGTTACATGAAGATTTGCTTTAACTTAGACCTAAAACTTCAATATTGCAAGCAAACTGAAAAATCTCTTCCTCACTCGATAGCCATGCAAATTAAAACACAGCCCATCATACATCAAAACAAGTATTGCTATATGCATCTGCTCCATTTAAAACATAGCCGCTGCAGTCTTATGCAAAGACTTTTATTTAAAGGCCTTAAGATAGGTTCCATACTTTATAATTTTAAATCCATGAGATACCAAACAACAGTCGTGTCCACCCTTTCTTCCAAGCCTTACTTGCCTGTAAGCCTCTCAGTATTATTTACTGGTGAATGACCTGAAAACTTTTGTTGGAGGAATTTGCCATTCCTGGGTCCTCTGTGCAAATCATGTATCAGTGAGGGCTAGAACAACTCCCAGCATCTCTCTAAAAGGAGTACAGCTAAGAATATTATATGTGAGAAACAGAGTTGGGAGTAGCTATTTCCATGCTAGCTTCTCAGTGTTCAAGTTGGTCTTAAGAGCAAACATGTGCCTTCAGCCAGACTTCAGCTTGTTTGCACGCTGCACTGCACTGCTGCTGTTTCTGTACATGTTTATTTATTGGTTGGTTGGCTCTTTGAGGTTTATTTTAAGAAATAATCTTGGCATTAGTGGAAATGGAAACCAAATAGTAAACTAGTTTTGGCTTCAATTTATCATGGCAAGGTTAAGGTTGTCTGACATGTTGGGGGAAGGGTAACTTTTGTGTTGACGAGTCCTTCAGTTATAGCAGGCTGAAATATTGAGCATACTTGCAGCTGCCAGAAAATTAAAACCCAGAATATTTAATCCCTCAGTGTCAGACACTGGAGAAAAGGACAAAAATCATAATAGAGTTTTGTTTTAATACCATCTCTACACAAGTGCCATTAGCGTGCTTGCTGTGGACAATTTTTGCTTAAACCAATCCAAGAGTCCTCCCTTTTAGGAAAATATTTGAAAGAGTAGCTGAAAGACCATTCTAGACCGCTTTATCTTTCTCCACTTCTTTTGTAACAAGGCTGTGAAAATTTGGCCTTTCATTTGCACTTTTTGTTTTAGATTCTACAATATAAAGTAGTTCTGTACTCCTAGTGAAAGCACAATGCACCGCTTTAATATTCTGTGATTTTTTTCCTTCCTGTGCTTGGTTTACCAAGTATTCCTTTCAGGACGATAGTGGTGAGCTTGCTGTCCCACCAAGTACTGCTCCAGAATTTATATGACATCCTACTGGAAGAATTCGTGAAAGGCCCTTCTAACTTGGAGGAGAAAATGACAATACAAGTACCAGAAAACAAGTTGGCTGGTTTTCTCAGGTACATCTCCATGCAAAACCTGGCTGTCATCTTTGACTTACTGCTGGACTCCTACAGAACAGCCAGAGAGTTTGACACCAGACCTGGTTTGAAGTGTTTGCTGAAAAAAGTATCTGGCATAAGTGGAGCTGCCAACTTGTATCGACAGTCGGCAATGAGCTTCAACATCTACTTCCATGCCTTGGTCTGTGCAATCCTGACAAACCAGGAGAACATCACTGCAGAGCAAGTGAAAAAGATCCTCTTTGAGGATGATGAGAGAAGCACAGACTCATCACAGCAGTGTTCTTCAGAAGACGAAGACATTTTTGAAGAGACTGCCCAGGTCAGTCCCCCCCGAGGGAAGGAGAAGAGGCAGTGGAGGGCTCGAATACCATCTCTGAGCGTGCAACCCGTCAGCAATGCGGACTGGGGGTGGCTAATCAAGCGGCTTCATAAGCTCTGCATGGAACTGTGCAACAACTATATCCAGATGCATCTGGACCTGGAGAATAATGTAGAGGAGCCTCCAGTATTCAAAGGTGACTCCTTCTTCATTTTACCATCTTTTTACTCAGAAACCTCCACCCCATCGACTGGAGGGCTATCTGGAAAGGACACACCATCAGAAGATGACCGCAGTCAAATCAGGGACCAACTGGGAGACAGCCTGACGCCTCGAGGAGGAAGTGGAGAAATGTTGCTGCTCCCCCCACCCTTAAGTCCTAAACCAGAGAAAAAAGAGCAAACTAAGAAAAAAGAATGGTGGGAGAGTGCTGGCAACAAGATCTACACTATAGCCACTGACAAAACCATCTCCAAGCTCATGACAGAATACAAGAAGAGAAAGCAGCAACAGACCATGACATCCTTCACCAAAGAGATCAAAGTGGAAAAGAAAGGGGAGCTCCTGGGTTCAAGAGGGCCAGATTCACCCATACTCCAGCGGCCACAACATCTTATAGATCAAGGTCAAATGAGGCATTCATTCAGTGCTGGTCCAGAGATCCTGAGACAAGAGAAGAGACCACGCTCAGGATCTACAGTCAGCTCCTTGAATATCTCTGTTAGGGATGCTGAGGCCCAGATACAGGTAGGACATTCTTGTGGAATGCTAATAATAATAGCAATAAATAAAAATATACTTATACATATTTTTTAATTGATTTTATTATAATCTTTTCCTTAAATGCCTTTTTGTATAAAGAAGTCCTCATGATGAGCACTGAATCTTGCAGCAACTGGTACTGATAAAAACCTGATTCTGTCCTATTAAAAGAAAGTTGGTCTTTAGGGAAGTGTTATCAGGCATATATATACTAGTTCAGCTTTCAAGAGTGTTTCTGTGACTTGGGTCAAAGCTGCACTTAATCTTAAGAACTAGTAACCTACAGCAAACTCATTGCTTACTGTTGAGGGCTCTAGCCCACTTAAAGCTTTTGAAAACAGCATGCTCCTTGTCACAATGTTTTTGTACTTGAGGTTTTTTTGTTAATTCCAGAGCCAAAATAGTGGGCTCTGTTGCTAAACAGAAACTTGCTGCTTGCATGTCCAAGTGAACAAATCAGTGAAAGCATCAAACTTGACAAACTTTGTTCACTGTGGGACAAAAAAAAAGGTGATGAAGGCTGAGCATGATACCTGCAATACAAAGTCAAACAATTACTTACAGTACTGAATGTGAATTAGGAAAACACAGTGAACATTAAATGAATATGCTGGCATTACTCAGTCCTCTTCATGAGGCTGTAGCCACTAGATATCTTATTTTGTGCCTCAGCCAATGGGCTCATCTGTTTAGAAAGGTCTTCTAAAGAGTCTTTTCTTTCTGTCCAACTTATTTATAGGCATGGACCAACATGGTGCTGACAGTTCTCAACCAGATTCAGGCCCTGCCAGACCAAACTTTCACAGCCCTGCAGCCAGCAGTGTTCCCCTGTATCAGCCAGCTGACTTGCCATGTGACAGATATCCGTGTCCGCCAGGCAGTACGGGAATGGCTGGGAAGAGTGGGCCGAGTTTACGATATCATCATTTAAACCAAGCAGTGCTCTGTTGCAAAGGGCAAGAGGCATTCAAGGTATACAGCAAAGAAGTATTTGGGGTTCATTAGTTGCCTATTTGTTGGTCGTAAATTAAGAAACAATGAGCTTGTTGATTTATGTCATCCACTTGAGATTGCGTGTTCCTCGCTCACACTAGCAAAGGAGGCAAAACATGAGTCTGTCCAAGTGTCTGGCATGGCTCCAGAACCCAGAAACTGCCAGTAAGTCAGGCTGGTACCTGAAGGGGTGATAGATTTCAGTACCCTTCATTTTAATTCAAATTTGCGACAGTGGGAGCCACAAGAAACTGCAGCAGAACTTCCACACTTGCAATTAGCTGTGAATGCAACTGTCATGTGGATGTCAAACCAGGTCAGTAAGCCTATGTAACTTAAATAAATAAATAAATGCAAGTCAGGAAAAAGATGTAGCTGTATGACAAGCAAAAACATGACACTTTTTAGGATAACATTTTCCCTTCAAAAATTAGCATGAGAGAGGATAGGCAACTAAAGACTATTATAGTAACCATATACATCACTTACTAAAGAAAGTGGAAATTGATTTTGCTCCAAGAAGAGCCTTTGAAGTCTGGTCACATTTGGAGTAGCTAAAGTATTCCACGTCTAAAACTGGTGAACCAAGCACAGACTATTGATCCTTTCATTGCTCTTGTGGAGTATTGCTTGAAGAGAAATGGCACTGTTGAGCTGCCCTCTCTCGAGTGCTACCCTGGTTGCCTCTTCAGCTATGCCTACAGCTGACCACTTTTTCACAGGTCAAATTCCCCCTAAGAGCAAAAGGGAAGTTTGTTTTGTGTTTCCTGTGAGGCTGTGGGGAAGACACAACACAGAGTAAATACCAGCATGTGCCGGTATGCAGCATTCAACTAAGCAGAGTAGGGATAAAGTGTTCCAGTTTAAGCAACACTGTGGCTATGATTCTACTGGAAATTTGTTTGCTTATATAGAGCTGCTGTAACCAGGAACACCCTTATCACCTTTGTTAAATGTAGCCTATCATTTCACATTGAGCTGAAGCAAGATGGAAAATAGTCTGAAAGTCTTTCCTGTTTCTCTCCCATTTCTTACCTGCTGCTCCTCGTGGAGGTTCATCCCCCTCTGTGCAGCACTCCTATAGGGACTACTGCAATTTGCTGTTATTAGGAAGAGGGAGGAGAAGGGGAAGGATTGACTTGTGTTGTCAAATGCATATGTGATGCTCTTCGCACTAGACACAGCAAAGGGTTACCTTGCTGCACAAGTTATGTCACGGCCCCTGGGACATTCCATCTGGAACTCCCATGCCACATAATTTGTTGATCAGAGTTGAAATGACTTGTTGAAAATAAGTTGATTTTTAATCTTTGGTGACCCCTTAATGCTGTTCTCCCAAGACTTTTAAAATGTGCATACCAACTAAATATACAGCTTCAGTCCCCGCTCCAAAGCATTCTAAAAATGTCATCTCTTTATATCAGGCCTGGATTTTGCACAGCTAACTGCTTTTAGCATCTTAAACCTAGAAAACCCGAGGGAGCCAAGAGGCTTCACTGAACAGCCATCACCCAAGCTGCTGTGTTTACAAAGAGTCTGCCACTATCCTCCTGCCTTTTCCTCTGTTGCCTACTTTCCATTTGTCACCTGTTAGACTTGTGTAGGGAATATTTGTCCCATAAATTTCTGTAGTGTCAGTCATGTTGTTTCCCTTTCTTTCGAAACTTCTCTTTGCTAAACTGTTTAAAGGACATAAAAGTTCCATAAAAACAACTCTTTCCTACCACCTAAACTGAATTTATAAATGACCAACAATTTTTTCAATTGTCAGTTTTCTCCCAACAGTTTAAATACTTCCTCGGGGACAGGTTAGATTAGCCTTTGGTATCTGGGAGAGTTGTAGCACAGTTTGAGTTCTGTTGCCATGTCCTTCTTATACATCTTTAGGTAGAGTAAAAGAGTGGTTATATTTTTGTGCAAGTTTTTACTGGGCATCTATATAGAACTGGTTTTAAAGCAGTACATTAGTTAGGCAACAACAGATATCAGAATAATAAACCATATGCAAAACAGGTTTTGATTATTTAAAGAAACCCAGGTTTTCATTATAAATTATATGAATGGATGCAGATCCTTGTGGTACTGATCTAAAACTAATGAAAATCCCTAGATTATGTTGGGGTACTAAAATTGGCAGCAGTACTGGTGAAATCACCCAGGACTACAGAAGAGACCCTAGTATCTAGGAAACACTATGGTTATGTGTTCTGGTTGCAATACAAAATCCGTCTGCAAAACAGAAAAAAAGCTCTAGGAGTGACAATACCACTACCACCTCTCTCAAGTCATGAACAGTATAACCTAGTATTATCTGATTAGCCACCATCTTGACCTAAAATATAATTTAATTTCAACTATTTACACTAGAACTACCATACTGGAAAATGAGGAGTAGATTTGCTATACTGCTGTTGCCCTGTTTTAAACATTGTCCTTCAAATTGTGCACCAAGTGCCCATTGTCACCCTCAGTGCCTCTTCTTATTAACACCCCTCCATAGGAGGTCATGAGTAACTTTGAGTAATTCCAGAAACGTGATTTAAAAGGAGGGGTGTGGGGTTTGAAGCAGCAAGCTTTACATAGCAAAATTCAGCATGTGCTGGTCTTCCTTTTCTTTATGTGTTAAATGATAAGCAGGTGAGGAGAGCAGCCCAGGGCCACTTCAGTAACCATTAATCTGAGATGCAGAAGCCTTCTGATGCACCTTCAAATTATAAACAAATAAAAAAATTGAGTTAGTTCATTGGATTCTCAGCAATTTTTTTGCTAGTTTAGCCATAGACATCAGCAAGCCCCAAAGAAGTAGAACAATAAACGCGTGAAGTCACTGTTTCATAGATCTGTGCAATTTGTTTCATGCCTCATGGCTGCCAGCGTGATACCTTTCAACCTCAAGCTTTTAGCCCAAAGGAGGAGTCTGCCAGGACAGTCCCAGGAAAAGGTGACTGGCATCAGCCTGTCATAAGCTTCAGGAGGGGATTCCCGAACATCCCAGTCGTGTCCAGCTACGTGTCCATGCTACAGCAGCTTTTCTGCTTTCCACTTGTGAGTGGGAAAGCACCTCAATCAGTAGCACAAAGTAGCCCTTGTACATGCGTAAGTCTTTCTCACACATATAACCCATTCAAATCCTCACTTATAGCTCTATAACCTAATGCATGAGCTAACAGCAGCATCTTGGCAGCTTTACTCTGCTGGCTTGACATCCTTCTCAGGTACCAGAGCTGCACCTCTGCTGCCTTTGCCTAATTCACACTGCCCTCCTCAGGGTCACTGCAGCAAGCAGAGGCAAGGACACTCGTTTTCAAATCTTGTAGGCAACCACTAACAGAGAAAGTTGCTGTTGTCCATCATCAACTACCTTTAAGCACATGAAACAGCTCATCACTGTGCAAATATTTAAAGTGGACAAAAGCAGAGCACTCATCAAGAAAGTGATCCTTCTCTTACATACCAGAAGCAAGGTTTGACCCCAGCTTACATGATCTCAGGCCATTGCATGTGTTTGCACTTTATTCCGTACTGTGAACACGTGCAGACATATGAGATGATTGATGCATGTATCTACAGATACCTGTAGCTCCAGTCACTGTCATATTCTGAGCATTCAGCAGATTTACAGAGAGCTAATCCACATTAGTAATATGTTTATCATGCTGTCCAAGTGCTTATATCACACCAGCACTGGTTAACGCAGTTACTCTGGTACATTTTCTAAACATTCATCAGCCATAGAATTACCACCACTATCTTTTGGTTAACATGCTCTTATGTCCTTAAGATGTTAAGATACAGATTTAATATTTTCCTGGGGATAAACACTCATGTGAGAATAACTGACTTAATTTAGCATCTAGAAAGAATTGCTAGGAAAAGATTTAGGCAAAACTTTCCTTGTACAACTCCAAGCATAGGCAACACAGTTTTTTGCCTTATCACAGATAAAAAATTCATAGTCCTCTGCACTATGGCTGGCTCATGCCAAGGCCAAGCACAGTTTACACCTGTGACTTGTAAGGTGCTTTACCTTTCAGGTTGAGCTTCAAGTTTTTTTAAAACCTAAACATTAACCTAAATTCACTGACAAATTCTCGCTTGCCAAAGATATAACCCCCACCTCTAAGTACCTTACGTTACTGTGTGTAATCATCATCTGTACTTGATACAGCAGCATTTCAATGTTGGTATTGACACTTCAGAGCTTGGCACAGCACTGGCGTGAAACCAAGCAGCAAACAAACTAGCAAGTAGAGAGGTCCAGCTCCATGTGCTGCCTGCACTTTGAATGTGGGCCTAACCTGTGAAGAAAGGTACAAAGTGCCAAAGCTGTTGAAATCAATGGCAGTTAAGTACCTAGACATCTTCACTACTTAGGACTCGGTCCTTGAATCCTTTAGTCTCTACATACGGGTTTGCAAATTCTCAGGAAAGGGTAAGTCCTGTACAGTTCCTCGCATCACCCATTCTGCTGCTGTCCCCTATACAGCTCCTACTTGAAGAATCCACAGGAACCAGCACATAGTCCCATGCATCCTGGTGCTGCAAAATTGGAACCTTTGCTTTTGCACAGATCCAGTAGGAGGCTGACCCAAACAAGCTGAAGTGTTTTATTTTTTACCTACCTCCTCATCTGTGTAGAAGCCAATTGAGAAACTGAGCATGTGGTTTGGCTATTGTCACCTTTAGCAATCCATTCTAGACATGCCATTTCTCAGTGATAAATTGTTTTTCATTCACAAAAAAAGGGAATTGCTCTTTTTTTTTCCCGCTTTTGTACTAAGATCATGTTTAAGCAGGCTACTTACTCATTACTCCAGTTACAGTCATTTATGAAAAGACCTGTGTACATGACAAAAAAACCCCCTAACTGCATTTTGTAAGTATAGAAGGACCAAGTTACCATAGCACAGAAGCACAAATGTTGGATTTTATGCAATATAGATAACAGCATCTGGCAGCTAGTGATCCCTCTTCACTGAAACTCCCTATTTTGAGTGGAGCTTCTATAGGGATATGACTAAAGGGTCTCTTAGTGGCCCTCACCAGCAACACACCTGGGACTCCAGGAAGTTGTACAGCTGCAAGGAAGAAGTCATATATCCTCTTTCTGTTGTTTCCACTAATCCCCCTCAGAACATATACTTAATATGTAACACTAATATACTAAACAGACAGATTTGGCCAAACATGCAGTGCTGGATATTTAAAAATAAAAAATGAAAACACACATGGCCTAAGTATGCACCAGTCTTTTCACTTAGTGGTCAGAGGTCTCCCAGCTGAAAACTAAAACCAGAGGGAAGAAGAAATGCCCTAATTCTGTGGTTATTAGTGGAGCTGCACTGTATGATCCTGGATTAATGCAATACTGAGCTTGCCTGTGGAACCAGATCCCTCAAATTCCAGTTTCTGGCAAAATCACAGGTTGAGGTTTGCATAGTCTCCACTGCCGCATTGAATCAGGGTTTATGGAAAGCATTTTTGGTTAAGAAACATGGCAACAGGATCTATTTCAATCCTTTTACCCCAACATCCCACTTTTCAAAAGGTAGTTTATGTACTTCCATAAATTTCATCTACATACCGTGGAGCACCAAGGCCCTGTTTCCTGTCCATGCATTTGGTTCATCTGGGCTGCACTGAAGTGCCATGCTTTCACAAGAAGCAAGCCGCAGTGAGAGAACTGAGCTAGCTGAGAGGCACAGTGAAAGCAAGGGACAAATATCACCTCCATAAGCAGGCTGTGGCTTCTGAGCCACCTACTCTGCAGGGGAAGGCAGGATTCGATACCAAAGGGGAAACAGCCAGGAATGGCAGAGCATGGTGGTGACAGAGCCCTGTACTGCGTGTTGTTTGCTGGCGCAGATGGGAGCAAGAGATTGAAAAGTACACAATGACAGTAGCAAGCACCTTCTTTCAGTTCCTTCTACTTTCTGTTCTCTGCCTCTTTTCTCTCCCCACTTTTGGTCGTTATTTGTGAGACTGCAAACATACTTCTATGGGCCCTTCAACCAGAAATGAAGGCAAGCCAAAGGGAGTGAACACTCCATTTCACCAAAGATCTAAGCCTTTCCAGTTTGAAAATTAAAAAAATAAAATTTTATTTCCATGATGATGGCTGCCACAGGAAGCATTTTACCACAAAACATGATTCCCAGGACTTAATCTCTAGCTGTATATTCAGGAGGAGCCAATAATATTTTTTAAGAGAGACTATAAATCACCTTGTCAAGCAAGTGCTTACATGGGGTTTACCTTCTGCTAATTTGATACCTAGCTGCAATTCCTTGGTCTCATCCATGTTTCCTCCCTCTACCTTTCTGCTCTTCTTTAGAAAAACACCTTCCTATGTCCGCTGCGTCCTGTTGTGCCGCTAGCTTTGTATGGTCCTTGGGTGTCCAGTGGTCAGGCAGTCACTGTCAGCTGGCTTGCAAATTGTATTTTGTGTATATTTTATTCTGACTGAATTCTGAAATGGAAATATTTTAAAACAAAAAGTATAAACTATTTATGTTGTTTGTGTTGTAGAATAAAGACTCCAATGCAAAATAAATTATGCTTTGGTTTTGTCTAACAAAAATTGTTTTACATCCTGATGAAGCAAAGGAACAGAACTGAGAAAGGGCCTGAAATATGTGGTATGTACCAGCAGGGACTGCTGTTTTTATGGATGACCTGCAGAATTTAGTCACTATGAACTGCTGGGTTTTTTTGATGGCAGGTGAGATCTAAACACTGTAACAAATGAGTCCTGCAGCACTCCTAGCTAGAGTCTGGGCTTGTAAGGGTGGAGAAGGATAAAGCTGCTGAGGCAGCTAAAGGTCCAAGTAGATACCATGCAGAATTTTGAAGCATCTAAACAGGTGAAACATTTCTCCCTCCATTAAAATGAGGAAAATACTTTTGGCTTTGATTTCGTTAGAGATGGGTTCATTGGAGCTCTCACGCAGAGCCAAACTTTTGTTGCACTTTTAAGCTAGGCATTCCCTGACCACAGTCAGTTTAGCTAGCACTCAACTCGTGTTCCCAGCCTACAGGTGCATGCAAACAGCATGGCTACTGTAATGTTTCATCTTGCTAAAAAGCTCAGCAAGGGCTCTCCCCATCACCTAAATCCCTCTTTCGATTAAAGTTGAATCAGTGATTGCTCCTGATGACAAAAAACCTTTTGTTTAATGAAAATACTTAATGAAAACAGTGAACACCTTCACAGCAGCCACACATGCTTTGGTATGCAACCAAAACGTACTGAAGGAGAATGGGTTGGCCAGTACCCCTGTCAAAAGAATTGCCATAGGGCTTCCTGAAAGCAGGAGTGTTCCAGTGACAGTACATAGCATCATACAATAACCTTTAGGGTACACCATTGTGGGCTCAGGGATGCTCTCCACAGCCCAAAGGCAAGCTTGCCATATAAGAGTGAAAATGCAGCCAGCATTCTCACCTGGCCTCACTGGTTCTCTGGGCATGGGCTCCCATACACTGAAACAACACAAGGTCTGGCCTTCGATATCTGTTACGTAACAGCCTCATCAGCATGAAGGTTAAGAGCAGATTACAAAGCAAATAAATGAGGTTGTGATGCTTTAATAATCTTACACACTTCTGGCAAAACAAGAGTGTGTTAAATCCTAACTGTCAGATCTAATTTCATTCCAGGAAACCACCTTCTGCTACTCCACACTTCTCATTTAGATCCCATTAGAAAGATTTTCATTTCTTCTTAAACACCACTCAGTAATGTGAAACAGCAACAGGGTAAATACAGAGAGTACTGCTCCACTATTCCACTCACTCCTTACATGTACAAATTTCCAGCTGCCTTCCCACTTAATGCTGGGGTCAGACTAGCATGGCTTCTGCTGCCTCTGGTGCAAGAGGTCCATATGTGATAGAAGGGGTGACCTTGATTTGTACTTATCTAGAAGAAGCTAGGTCTTCTTCTATTATCGAGGAACGAAGTGTTAAAAACATTTGTCAAAGAAACCAGCTGTCAAGAAATATTTAAAAAACAAACAAACAAAAAAAGAAAATAAAAAAAGAAAGGGACTAAACAGGCACACTGTTAAATTTCACTATTAAATTGGTTCACTGAGCAAACCTGTGGCAGAATTCAAAATAAGAAGTAGAACAAGGCCTGGGTTCTGTCTGCTGAGCTATGTGAAATGCAGGGTGATCTCTGATTTTGGAGCTTTTGGCAAAGAAGCTAGCATCAGGATAAACCTCTTAACGTCTAATATCACCGTAAACAAACACAAATTGAACTGTTTCCAAATGCTTTACACAGTGTCCTAGAACAATGCAGTCAGTATCCAGATTTCAAAACCCAGAGAATCCCAAATAAATCAAAACAATTTAGTTGTAAGCACAGGTCAGCTAGGTCTTACTCTTATCATGAAGAAAAAAAAAGAAAAAACCCAAACCCAACAAATTAGTGAGGCTGCATGTGCAAATTTCTGACTCCTAGTAGAAATCCATTGTAGTAAATCTGGTTTAGTCTTTTGTTCTGTTTTCTTTTTGCAAGAGATTTTTATCTTTATCTACACTGTAATTACTGGGAAATCTGTATCCATAAAGTAGAAGCAATACTTCTGATTTGCCAGTTCTCAGGAAATATGCCCAACCTGAAATATTTCTGTTCATTGTGGTTAGTGTGACCACTTCTGAGGATATCTCTCATCATCTTCATTCCCTACCACAGTCAGACAAAATTAGTGAAGATTAATTTAGAATACTTTACTGTGTAGCATTTATAAATTATTTACTGCTTTTTAAGGTTACATTACATCCTGGCAGACTGCTTTGTACTTCTAATCAGTTTCTCCTTTGTGCCAGAGATTACAGGGAGAGAAAGAGATCAAAACAAAACTGGTTAAGATGCTATATTGAAATCTATCCCTGTAAGTAATTTTGTCCAGGAGGTCAGAAACAGGCAAATCTTCAAGCTTGGGAAACAATAATGTCAAACATAATGAGAAAGTGAAAAATGGCTTTGAAAATGTATTGCAGTAACTAATCTAAGGAGGGGAAGGTGGCAAGGCTCTTGGTTCATAATGCTCACTTGTAAAAATAATTTCATCTTCCCTTTAGAAAACACAGGAATCGATTTCTGGGTAGAATTGTTATGGTGGCACCACAAATGCAAGGGCCCTGATAAAAAAAATCCCAGCTGCTAAGATGGGCACCAGAGCAGATCTTATATCTCTCTTGCATACATTACGTTTTCTTTTAAATGGACACTAAATAATTGAATATCTCAATGCAGGCTCATGTGACCAGCCCCAAGCCCAAGAGAATAAACACTGTTAGTTTGCAAAGTCAACCATGAAACAAAACAAAACAAAGGAAGATTTAAATCTAGTTTGAAAATTTTTTTTTTATAAGTTTGAAAATTTTTTAGGCAGAGCTGTGCTGAGACTAGGACAAGAAGTATGACCACAATTAAGTGTCTGTTGGAAGGGAGGGTGTATAGAGTAAGCCATGTTGTTCTAGACAATGGCACAGATCTGCATAGATATGCAGTGACTGCTAAAGAAAAACAGGATGAGAAAGAAGAGCCTGGGGCAGGGCACAAGAGCCAAACCACATCACTTAGAGTGTCTCTTTTAGACACTCAAACCAAGCCAGGCTGGCTGGACATTCATCCCTTTCAAGAAGGCTTCATCCTGCATATGGCAGAAAGTAATGTTTGGAGCAAAATAAAGTTTAAAAATCCCTAAACCACAAAGATCAAGTCAGGTCTAGTGCAGCCCCTTCAACCTGGGCACATTATAACTGCTCACCCATACAGGCCACATTGACCCACAGCAGCTCCCTAGTTCCTCTTGCTGTAACACACCAAGTCACTTGACATTGAGAGTGTGAGGATATGCCAGGATGGGAGGATCCCTACCTTGTAGCAGAATCAAATAACTCTTTATTTGTCCAACAGACAGTATCCAATAACAGACATGCCTCAGATGTTCTGCTCACAGCTGAGTCTCTTCGTATTCCACTGCCCCAAGCAAAAACTACTTGTTCTTTAAAAAGAAAATCCCCATTTAATCAGACTGGCCCTAGGCTTTCGCCACTGTCCAACTGTGAGCAACACTGGAGCTTCACACAGGAGCAAGATTTTGCACAGCAGCATCAATACAGCCCATGCAGCCTGAATTGGAACGCACCATGGGGCACTCTCTTCCCACCTATCCAGAAGCAGGTCTTTTCTCAATACTCAGTCTTTTCTCAATGCAGTGGGTATTTTCTCAATATTCTCTCAAATGACAATAAAATCTCCTGAATTTAGGATGTGACGGTCTGCACACTTGGAAGAACTGTTCAGATCATCGATTCAACCAGCCCAAATGCCAGAGTAGAGTCTTCTTTATGTTTTGCTACAGTTTTGGCCCTTCTTGTACAAGCCCTCACCTCAATATCAGCTTTTCACAGAAGACACTATCACATAACTCTATACACCTTGACATCAGCACATCATTCTTGGGCAGCAGTTTGCATGTGCTAGCTGAAAATCTAGCCTGTTAATTATAAAGGGCTCACACTGAGTAGTGGTTCTTTGCAGCTCCACTGTCCAGGTATTCCTAATGTGCAATTATTCCCCTCCAAGCATTCACACATCCCTTAGACAACATATTTCTTTCATGATCTGTTTGCAATGCCACTCCCAGCTGCCAAGCTAAGCCTCTCATTTTAAGAAGCCACATTTAAAGCCTTTGCATCCATAGTTTTCTATGGAGGGTGTTGCATGGTGCCTTATCTTTTCTAACACCAAGACCCTTTTACTTCCAATCTTGTAGCATGCTTTCCACTTGCATCTCCTTAAGCTCTCATCTCTAGTGTGAGGGAAAATGTGGCAGTGCCTTTACCCTGTTGTCTCAAGTGTTCTTGTCCTTATGGCCTTACACTGGTCAATTCTGAATTATTTTTACATCAGAAATGTCTGCCTTTCATCTTTAACTCATCCTTTTTTTCCTGTCTGCCTCCTGACATCTTAGTTTCCAGTCTATAGCTCCATTTTAAGAGCTTTTCAGCCTTTCCCTCACAGTTTTTAGCAGGCAACTTCTGCACCTATGAGGGTAATGGCGTTTTATTTATCCAACAGACAGTACCCAATAACAGACATGAGCAAGGCACAGCAAACAATCAGCATGCAGCTCAGGCACCACATCAAGTGTGACATGATTGATGCTAACAGCATCATAAGCAAAAACAACCAATGGGTCATTTGAGCAGCTCCCAGTGGGTCACGCTCAGCAGTGTTACATGCCACCTGCTGCACCAAGAGGACACCCCAAGGAGGAGGACACCTGCCTGGGTGTCCCTTATTTCTCACCTCACTGGTGGGGAGAAGTTTTCCCTTTTCTCTGTCCCTTCAGGTACCCCTGTCACCACCTCTGCTAATAAAGCCTCATGCATTTAAGGCTAGCTGACCTGCCTCTGTACAAGAAAGGTCAGACTCTCAAATCTAGGTTTGACTGCCGTTTTGCTGACAAGTTGAACTATTAACCAGTATACTTGAGAAAATAAAGATCTTGCCACATCTGCAGATTTGAGGCCTCTTTCATATACAAGATTTTCTTAATGTATTTCATTTCTTTAGCAAACTTTATCTTACAGGTTGCAGGAGGTTGTGCATCTTCTCCATGAGTTTGAAGTAAAAATCTTTAGATTCAAATCAGGAGATTCAGCTTCAGGATGTGACCTCTGAAATGGAACAGTACACAAAATGTGTGCTATTTCAAGCAAAACAGTACAAAATTGCTTAAAGCCTCTCAGCTGATGCTCTGTTAAATAATACACACATCAATTCAGGGATTTTCATATAGATTCAGAAGTCCATGGACAGGAATAATTTTCTCCCTTGTCCTGAAGGGCCAAAAGGTGTTCCTTGGTCTTTCACTGACTACTGTGTAAAACACTGAACAAATGTATCCTGATTTATAGCCCCAGTTCTCATATGGATACAGCCTGCAGCTTCAGGGAGGGCACCTAACCAGGGGCTGGGGTTAAGGAGGAGCAAACAACCTGCCTCATCTGTGCTACAGGCTAGTCCGTGAGATCTGGGTAACCTCTGCTACTTAACTTCCAGCATACTACAGCTTTCTCCTTATGGTTTCTCCCTTGTCTCTCCAAGAGGCCACTTGAGGAACTGCAGTGCTTCCCTAACCTTTAAACCCTCCTTTTACAGAGACTGAATGTTTCCCCCACTACTGTGTCTTTGGTCCAGTTTGTCACACTGCTTCTCATCACACGTATATGGGCAACTGCAGCCTGCTACGAGCCTATGTCCTGCATCAGTTGTTTTAGTTTATACAGATAGCTTTCAATTCACTCATTCTTTCTGTTATTGCTAAGATTGTTTCAGGGAAGGAATGTATTTCAAAAGCTGCGTTTCCTCAGGTTTTCAAACGTTTCAAGCATTTTAGCAATGGCAAATGAAGAATTACAGATTAATTGTCAATGACAGGAAAGATACCTGGGCTTCTCTAAGTCTGCAATCAGTGACAATAACATGTGAGAGATTATGTTAACACCTACAGTTCTTCTCTGGGGCTGTACCTGGCTTTAAAGTGATGACAAAGGACTAATAAGTCAATATGCATTTTTTCCACTCTGGTGAAGAAGTAAGCTAGTTTTAGAAGCTAGAAGAGCTATTACTTCTCCAACAGTGCTCTTTTAACCACACTGGTTCTAACCAACAATGCCAGAAAGAGTAACTCCTTTGGAATCTAGAGTGGATAGATTTTGCCAGCAGATGATATTAACCAAATCAGGCTATAAAGGTACGATCATGCTTTTGTATAAAATCTACTGTTAGAAACAAGCACTGACACAGAGACTGCTGTATTTAGATATGGTCTCAAGATTTGATTCGGGGATTCACAATATTCTAGCAGAAAATTGTATCACTTTGAACAAAGAATTGAACACAAGACTGCAGATAGTTTGTGAGGTCCTTATCTAAAGCCTGCCCAGCATTACACAAGGTCAACAGCCAGGGTGAGCAACATCGAATACACTGAACAATAAGATAAATCTTAAAAGTTTACTTTTAAAATCTCAGCTGAAGGTTAACCACACATTCACATTTCTCCTTAAAGGTTACTTCCCTATATTGGCAAACATTACCGGAAAAAAACAGTAAAAGAAACTAAGTGTGGACAGAAAATACAAAAAAACCTATGTGCCATGCTTTAAGGTCAGGGTAACACACACATCTGCTCTGCTTCCTGAAGCCTTGTAAAAGGAAAGATACAGCCATCATTTCAGATACTACAAATATTGCAGTTTATAATGGTGTTCATAGTTGGTATTTAGATGCAGGCAGATTTTACACCTCTAGTAGGCGATTATGGAGTAAAAATATCACAGATATAGAATATTTTATTATTATTATTATTATTATTATTATTATTATTATTATTATTATTGTAAAGAAAGAAATAGTTCAGCCTAATTTTTAGTGGTTTAACTTAAATTATGTTGCATTCCTGTTATTAGAATGGGATTAACTTTATTTAAAAAAAAACGTAAAAGAGGATATGTATTACATTGCTACCAAATGAGTATTTTCTATAGGAAATCTTAGTGATAGTTTTCTCAGTCATATCTAAGGAATTACCATTTTTTTACTTACAGGGACTTTATTTATTTTTATACACTTTCACACACTATGGGATAAGCTCTCTTCCTTATAGCAACATCTGCCTTTTCTTCACAGGCACACACCCTTTCACAGCTCCTCTCCTCTCTCTCTCTCCCTCCCCAGCTTCTGGCTACCTGCTGCCACGAAGCTTTTGCCCCCACTGGGTGTGCCAGCAGCATTGGACATTTATCCCCACTTGGTACCTTTCTATTTCTTTACTTCCGTTACCTGAAGCATTTCTAATAATTTTCTTTCTTTTTGGAATATCATCCTTATGAAATAGCAAAATATTTAATCTCTCACTAAGCTTATGGTAACAATTCTAAAAGCAAATGCAGCCAAAAGCATAATGTGGTCAGCTGGCTCTTCAGAAATGCTGGAAATGCTTAAATGTATGTGCAATTCCAGTCTTTAGTAACATCGGCAGTGTTAGGTTTGTGGTTGGACTTGATGATCTTAAACATCTTTTCCAACTTAAATGATTCTATGATTCCATTGTTATCTCAGACAAGTTGTCTGCAAACTGTTTATAACTGCATTTTGGGAAAGGAGACTCCACTAGACTCCTATGAAACTCAGGTTAAATTAAATAGCTGTGGAAGACAAGAGCTTACAACTCTGAGAATGAACAAAAGAGAGGTCACCCATCTAGCTTGTGTCTAGCTAACCTTTGCTTCCTCTTGCTTACTACCTGTAGATCATGCCCACTTTCCAGTTCAAGTTCAGGATTCCCAAGCAGAACAGTGGTTACCCAGAAGTAAATTAAATTCAGCAACATATCTGCAAATGTTATGGCAAAATGGCGGAAGTATTATTGATAATTTTTGAATGGTTCTTTCTTGTTCCTATTCCTTGTGCATATATATATATATATATATATATATATATATGAGGAAAATAACAGCCTTGAGTCAGCACATGTTGAAAAAACAATCTTTTATATATATTGGAGGAGCAGAGGACAATTATTTGCAGGTTACAGCCTGAAAGCAATGATCCCTCACAGAGAAGCAGAATCAGTCAAGAATGTTTTTTCTTCAAGACTGAAGTCAGAGCACTCAAACAGCCATGCCATGGGCTCCACAGCAGGAGGCCACAGTGCTGGGATAAATTACAGAATCACAGAATCACCCAGGTTGGAAAAGAGATCTAAGATCATTGAGTCCAACCTTTGACTGAACACCACCTCATCTACCAGACCATGGCCCGAAGTGCCACATCTAGTCTCTTCTTAAATACCTCCAGGGATGGTGGGTGACTGCCACCTCCCTGGACAGCCCATTCCAATGCCCAATCACTCTCTCTGAACAGAACTTCTTCCTAAAGTCTGACCTAAACCTACCATAGTGCAATTTAAGACTGTTCCCTCTTGTCCTACTACTGGTTACCTGGGAGAAGAGATCAATCCCCACCTGGTTACAGCCTTCTTTCAGGTAGTTGTAGAGAGTGATGAGATCTCCTCTGAGCCTCCTGTTCTCCAGGCTGAACAACCCCAGCTCCCTCAGCTCCCTCAGCACTGGACTTGTGCTCGAGTCCCTTCATCACTCTCATTGCCCTTTTTTGGGCCTGCTCCAGCACCTCAATATCCTTCCTAATCTGAGGGGTCCACAACTGGACCCAGTACTCCAGGTGTGGCCTCACCAGCGCTGAGTACAGGAGAAGAATCACTTCCCTGGACCTGTTGGCCACACTGTTCCTGATGCAGGCCAGGATGCCATTGGCCTTCTTGGCCACCTGGGCACACTGCTGGCTCATGTTCAGCTTCCTGTCAATCAGAACCCCGAGGTCCCTTTCTGCCTGGATGCTCTCCAGCCACTCTGTCCCCAGCTTATAGTACTGTCTGCAGCTTTGTGGCCAAAATGCAGGACCCAGCACTTGGCCTTGTTGAACCTCACACCATTAGCCTGCGTATATGTTCAAGCAACTGCAAATCAGATACCAGGGTAATTGAGCTGCCATGGCCATCTTCACAGTGTATTCCTTATGCCAGATAAACACATTTTTAGTTAAGCTTTACTAAAACAGGGGGGAAAAAAAGCCTTTCATTTGATTTTGTTTACATTGAACAGAAGTAATATAACACAGTGGGAAACCAGCCCACAGCCCATTTAGCTATAGCAGGTAAGACAAAATATAGAACTTAACATCTGCCCCTTTGTCAATGACAAAATTTTGACTGACTCTGATAGCACAGGGTCAGTGCCGGGGATGGAAGCACAACTTTCACACCCCAAAACATTTGCATAAAGAAGAGAGAGTCTCACAGCATCAGGAAGATCAAATAAATAAAATGAGCATATCTCAGCCTGAAAGTAAAAAGCATATCCAAGCATTTAATTCCTACTTCCCTCAAAAGAAAACCCACAATCCACCCACAAACCAACTTCCATTTCCCCAAAACACAAACTAACGCTGAGATCAATTCCCTAACACTTTAATAATACACAAGCACACACAGGGTTTAGGACAGTGATGAAAAATGTGTCATGCTTTTCAAGGTTAGTCCCCTTCCACTTTAAAAATATTTATGTTTTCTGGCCTTTGTCCTCACTATGGTCTCCTAGAGAGAAAATGTCCTTCAGAGGCACGCTGACAGAGATCATTGCACACCCAGGCCCAAAGAGACATTGTGGATTTCAGCTGCCAGCATTGGCGGGACAGGCTCTGTTAGCCAGGCAGCAGCTGCAGGACACACTGGGCTCCCAATGCTGGGGAAGCCCTCACATCAGGCATTTCAGCCCCTGCAACACAGTTCAGGGGGAGCAGCTGATCCCACTGAGTACCTGACCCTCTCCACCAGGTGCTGTCTGAGTTGAAAGATAACTGCTCTCTTTTGGACAGTGCTCTTACACAGCAGGTTATTCGCTGTCCCAGCATCCTGACAGGTTTACAAAGTACAAATAAGATGGCTAAGTAGTAGCACAAGGCAACATGAGCTGAAAAAAACTCAAATCACCAAAACCCCAACCACAACACCAGCTCTCTCACCCTCCATAACAAACAAAGAATTTCTACTGTTTGGCTAAATAGGAACAAAGTTCCATACAGTGCATACTGCCAGACATGGACTCTTAAATAGAGTAGCAGATTTTTCTCTTAAATAAGAGAAAACAAGTATTCAGGGTAAGGATGACCAACTGTAAATGAAGGGGAACAAACCTAGATTGACAGAAATTACAAAAAAAAATAAATAATATAACCCCATAGCTCCAGACAGTATCATCAGATAGATGCTGCCCAGACACCAGCACTCTGCTATGGCTTTTCAAGTGTTATTACAATTACAGGACTTCAAGGGATATTTGCAGGAGGCAACCCTGCTCTTGCAGTAACCTGAGCTCTGTCCCTTGCACTGTCTCTAAAGTTTTTGCTTTCAGCTACCCATCTGCAGCATGAGGATTTGGGATCAATAACTCAGCAGTACCTCCTCCTGCTTCCATGGTCACTGCTGCTCCTACACCAAGGTAGCATCAGCATGCACATATTTTGTAGTGGAGTCTTCCTGTCTCTGATTTCCACAGGCCATGAGTATGTGCACCTTGTCTGCAAACACTGATCTCCAGAACACTGTTTCTCAGAAGGACTATGCCAACTTGTATCTATCCTTTGAAGAGACAGTGGTTTTAGTTTGGTGGGGAGATGAGATTGCACTTCAGAAGGTGCTTTGTTTTTGAAAAAAACCAATATATTGATAATTAACAAAAAAAGTAAAGCCAAAATTTCAATATCATGACAAATTTATCAAAAAAAGAACAAAAGAGAATTGCTTAGTTACCCAAATAAAAGTAATGGACAGAAGCCCACACCATTTCTGCCTGAAGGACATAGACACACCTACCACCTGGTTTTAGGCAAAAGTCGTCATCTTCCTCCATTTCATCCAATGAATCTACACCTGACAACACTAGACAGTTTACAGTGGTAACACCTCACCCACTGAAATTCTAGTTTTGCATTATTCAGTTAGCCCTCCTACCCTCTCTCACAGCACTGCAGTCATTCAAGGAGGGAAGTTTCACCAGTACCTGTGGAAAGCAGCAAAGGAAAGGTATCTAGGGCACTGTGGATATTCTATTCCCTATCAATATTAGTGGCAATACAGCCTAGACTTGCACTGCTAGCCTTGAACATCTCAGCAAATCAGAGTGATGAATTATTTAGGACAAACACTTTGAGCTTCAAACTGAGAACAGTGGAGGTGCCTATTTTCTGCAGTGGCTTCCTCAGAAAGTCTCCCCCTGCTCCCCTGCTAGGACATTGGAAGTGATACTAGGAACACTGCCTCAGTTAAAAAACATTGTCATTGTTTCACAAACCTTTACCAAACTTTAACCAATTAGGTAGTACTATTCCATGTCGGCTATTTTCTCCAGATTATTTGACAGTGCAACTGCTAAATTAAACTATTTCAAAGAACAAAACCAGTGCCAAGAGAGGGGAGGACATTTTGTACATGTCAAGATCTGATGATTTCCAAAGGTCAACCTGACCCACGCTTCCAAGTGACAAGCCTGACATCTGGTCATGAGGCTTGGAATCAAGGATGAACCTCCTCCCCACAGCTTTCACATTACAGCATGCCCCAGCTGAAATGGTATTTATGAGTGCCTTGTGAGAAGGAAAAGCAAGTGTCATGTGTGCCCCACAGGGTTGGCAGAAATCTGCAAGAAATTTGCCATCACAAACCCAGTCTCAGGTGGTACTGTTTCAGTTCTACACAAGAGTAAATCTGCTCTACAAAGGTAGTGTGTCAAATGGGCATCTGACCACTGGCAGTAAAAACACAGAATCCCATTACTCTCAGTAATCTTGCTGCTGGGTCCACTGATGATACAGAAAGCCAGAGAGACAATCATTATTTTATATTCTAATTACCTGCGTGACAAAGGCCACTGCATTTCCCCAAATTCCCATTTGGTCTCAGGTCTACAAAATTAAATCTTTCTTAAACATTTTCGAGAGGTCAAGAATCCAAAGTAGCACTTTGTAAATCAGGTCAGTGAGTCTTAGAAGTGCACATCTTATTATTTTTCTTTTTTGCTAAAATCCATCTAACTAGAATCCAAGGATGCCAAGCAGGGTGTTTACACTTTAAGAAGATGTAATTTTTTGCTTCTCCTCATTATTCATGCACAGTCCCAAAGCAAATTTATAGCGAGCTTCTAAAAATAGCATTAATAATCTTAGGGGCTGCATTAAGACCCTAATTAAGATAGTATATGAATTTTTCCTGCTTGCACCTAAGATTATAGATTTAAGCTACACACTCACAAGACTCCTTAAGGAATTTGTTTTCTTAACACCAGTTTGGGAAAGATGGTCATCATTCTTGCTTCCATACAAGGTGTTGAGACATCAAGTCAGAAGTATTTCACTACCTTGGTGTGACTTGTTAAACCACATTTAGGACCCGGCTTCTCAGTGGACATTGTAGCTCACAGCGTAACTCCCCTGGACCTGGTTGCAGCTGAAAACATTCATCAGCTCTGAAAGTGCTCTCCAAGATGAGAAGTGAGGCACTGCGGAAAGGAGGAGTCTTCTCACAAGGCTTTTCTGAGGTGAGCTTTTTAGCTTTACACAAGACCTTCTCAGCACAAGCAAGAGTGGGAGTCGGTTTCCAACAAACAACGCAGTTGCTTCAGTACCAAGACCACCCCTTCATCCAACGTTGTTGCTCCCTATCCACCGCTCAGCTGGCAACATCGGTAACAAAACTGGATAGATTTATCAACCAATCACCTCTCTCTCCCACAGCCATGGTTCACATGCAGGGTAAATCCCTCCTGCACACTGCAGACACAGGGATCACAGCCAGCCTTGGAACTGCTTCTTCCACAGTCCTCTCGTCAGAAACGGCAAGCACTGGCCTACAGATTGCCATTGCTGGAGCGGGAGGAATAGAGCCTGCTGCTACCAAATAGGCCTACAATTTTCTGGGAGCCATGAGCTAAAGGAAAAGTTGATGAAAAAGAGTTCAAGCAAGAAATAAGAGGTGAAGATTCTAACCCCAAATTTGTACCATCAGTCCCGAACACAACTTTTGCTCCAACAGGTTAGCTTTGAGAAACCATGTAAAATGCACCATAGTTGAAAAGGATGTTACTAACAGCCTCTCTATCTCTGTCCATACAAGGCAGAAAAAGACACCTCCAACTTTTCAGTAAGAGTTAAACCCTGATTTAACTTGCAACTCAGGTTAAATACTCGTCCCCTCAGAAGTTACCATACATCAGTGAAATGAGTTTGTGTTGCTTTTTTCTGCATAAAGAGTTCAAAGACTCCTCACTGGAAACAATTGCCATTTAACAACTAGTATCCTAGAAAGCTGTAAACGAGTCCTGATTTAACTGAACTGAAAACTCATTATTACCGAAAGAAATCATACACTGTAACAATGACCAAAGCTTTCCTGGAAGAGCTCTCTCTCTGGATTTGTCATTACCATCTATATCCTAACACTCCTAAATAATTCAGTACAGCATTTAGCCCTGTGTCCTTGCCTCTCTACTCAGAAACCACTCTCACTCTTTACAGTATATTTCAGCAACAGGGAGGAAAAATCTGTCTGGATTGTGGTTCCTCCTTGTGCTGTGCAACTGAGGGGGGAACCTCAGTTACCCTTTCTCTCTCAGCATAGAAGCACAGGTTTTATTTATTTTATTTTTTTGGAAAAAGTGTTTATTAGACAACTAAATATAGAGCATTATTTATCCACACAGAGTCATGACCATGTGGGCTCAGATTCACATGCAAATTCCCCTTTTAATAATCCTAATGCAGGGAGTGCTCCAATCAGAGCGCTATCAGTCCCAGCTCCCAGATACCTGATGCCAGCTTTGCTGGTAATGTAGGCCACCGAAGCAAATCCAGAGAGATTGAGCTGGAAGTGGAGAGAGGCTCTGAGATCTATTTGCTTGGCTTCCTGACGACGAGGGGGTGTGTAACTTCTTTTTGTCTTTTCCACTATAAAGGGGATATCATTTAAGAGGGATCATTAGCTGAGAGCAGCCCGGCTGGGTCGAGGCTGGGAGGCGGGGACGCAGTTGCAAGCAGTGGAGCAAGGTGGAGGCACGAAGACAGAAGACCAGGCTAATGAAAGCATGAGGTGGCTCTTGGGCAGCAGCTTGAAAAAATTTGGACACGCTGACAGGGGAAACTATGACTGGCTAAACAGTGAACCTGGTGGGCAACTTCTGGAAACAGAGCTTCAGGTCTGTACCCTCCTGCTCATCTCTGTGACATGTCCTTTGACTTAGCATGTGTGTATGTCCCTATAATGCCTCATGTATAGTGCAGAGTAAAAAGCTGGGAACTGGGATGTGTCAAAGCAGTACTGCTCAATTACACCGAGTCAGAGCATTTATTTATTGCTGTTAAGTTGTTTTAAACACATTTGTGGGAAAAGAAAAATGTTAGATGGAAAAATTCTCTTGGAGTGGCAGGTAAGGAAGTTTAATTACTTCTTTTAAGCATAATGCATTTTGCTATTCCTTGATTTCCTTTCTCTTAAATGCATGTTTATGCTTTGGATCTGGTCCTGTGAAGCCTTTCTGCAGATGTTGCGAGTCGGTAGCAGGCAGCAATGAACTCTTGTTCCCTAAGCTGTGCGCTGATTACTTCTGTGAGAGAGGATCACATGCAGGCGAGTGGGGGGAGGGAAGTAGCCCCCAGAGATGAAAACACAGCGTGTCTTTCTGGCTTTGTCTGGCATACAGTGAGAGGGTTTCTCTGATCAAAAATAATAATTTAAGGTGCATGTACATCCCCAGTAAATGTCCGAGTCAAGTAGCATTAGCAAATGAACTGGCCAGACTAGTTAGCTGAGATATGAAGTATACTGTTGCAAAATAAAAGGGGATAAATGGGTGTCAAAACAGGAGAAAAAGTAGTCCTTAATAACTCTGCAATTTTAACAAAATCTATCTCATCAGTAAGATTGCCAGAGTTAGAGTAGCAATGGCAATGTCTTCACACCTCAAGACTGCTTTTATCTGACACTGGGAAACAAAGAGCATCACCAGAGTCACATTTCAACAAGTATTTGAAAATTCAGTGTAAATCTAGGCTCACTTTTAAATTATGTGTCGTTATTAATGTATACAAAAACACATCAAAATGTTTTTCTATTTGTCAGATTTATGTTTCTACTGTTTATAAGCAATAATGAGTCAGCTTTAAAAAGCAGGATAGAGCTTGGAAAAGCACCTATGGGAGGACCACAGCCTAATGACTTCAGACTTTGTTCCAAATCCACTTAAACATTTCAGAAGTATTGGTTTCATGATTCAACTTGAAAAGATATAAGTATAAATATGGGCTATTTAAATAAAAGTAATTTTATTAGAGTTCTAAGTACTCTAGCAAATCATTAACAATATAATAAATCTTAGCATCAATCACTTCAGTGGGAATTTCAGTAAGCAAATAAACTTTTACTTTTCTATCCTTACACCAAAGCTTTCTTTAAACTCATGTTTGGCCTTATTAGGTCATTCTCTCCCAAGCCAGGTAGTATCCCTCTTTTGTCTAGACACACGGTTCAGCTCCAAACCCATTCCATTACTCATCATGGATATACCACACAACTCAGCTCCACTCTGCATTTTATTCCTTTATCAACAGGCACGAGTAAAAGCTCATCTTAGCTGATATGGGTCACGTAATCTGTAAGCTGGCAACTGTACATGCTCAGCATGTTAAAAAAACATAGGCAGACAGATTACTAATGAAAGGCTTTACTACTTTAGTCTGTGCTCAGTGTTTGGGAAAACTGACTCTCTGCTTCAATTCCTACAAATATATAATGAAAGGAAGAGAATAAACATGAGCCTACAATGACCAAACTATTCTAAGAATCAGTTCTGGGAAAACATAACTTTTTAGAAACATGATCGCTTTTACTCCGAAGCCCTTTTCTGCCTTTCTCTATTTTATAAAGGATATTTTCCCTATATTTATGTGTCTGTAACTTATTTCATGGTGGAAGTCAGATCCTTATTTTTGTCAATTACAAACCTGACAATTGCTGCTTGTGATGACACAAGCAGAGCACACTGATGTCCAGTGAAGCAGCATCCAACCAAACCAGTTAGGAAAACACTGCCTAATAATGCCCTCAGTCACTTCATATGCCTAGTTTGGAAACTTTCAGGGGTTAAACAGTAAAGGATTTTACTTCATATATGTTCTGCAGTTGGTTTACTTTCACTTCAACTAATGAAGATTCAGATTGAATTTTAGATCATTTTATTTTCCAGTTCTGGCAGCTATTCCTGTTATCTATACAGATAACAGGAATATACTTTTCTAGTTTTAGAGGCTAGTTTTATTTCAGTTTACAACTTTAGTAATAGTTTGGAATTTCTAAGTAATTATTTATTTTTTATTAAGTGACCTTTGACTCATTGTATTAAAATTATTTTTATTTTTGATGTAATTTTTTTTTAATGCCCATAAGATTTTCCAAGCCTTTATGTCAAGATCTGCGCAACTTTCTTCACTAGCCCCTTAGTCAGTCATTGCTGAAATGGGTACAAAACCATGACAGAAAAACAGGGACTAATACTGATCAATTGTATCGCAATACATTTGATAATATATATGGATTTACCTACAAGAAGCTCATCAGCTTTTTGAACTACATCTCAAACTAAAAGCAGTCCATGTAAAATGCTTGGCAGGAGACAGTATCAAAATGGATATATAACTCCCTGTTCAGGTTCTCTGCATCTGTAGGGCAGCATTAATTTATTTAAAACTATTTCAATTTGAATAATACACTACGTAGCCTACAAATTATTTAACCCAGATAGGAAAGGCTTAACACTAGCTGTGTTTAAAAAACTGTGAACCCTTTGAAACACAGACTGAGGAAAACTGGTCCTTGCTGTCATCTGTCAGCATACAGAAAAAAAACATATTGCCCAATACTTAATCCTACCTGCCTCACATGCTACTATTTTGCAGATTGCACTAAAACACACTTAATGTCCTTTCACAACTATACAGGACATGGTATTAGCTTCATTATAGCCATTCAGTGTGCTACTTCCCCCCCCCTCCTTCTCAGCATACAGCTCAGGGTCTTATTTACTGCATCTTCTTCAAAAAACCAAATTTATTATGTCTCCTTTTGCATACATTACACAAGTGCCTGGTTGCTATCTATTCAGTAGTTATTTTGAATAGATTAGGATAAAACAGGAGTAATTCAGTTGGAAGGGACCTGCAATGAAAATCTAGTCCAACCACCTGACCATTTCAGGGAGTACAAGAGGATATGAACTGTTTCATAATAACCTATGTAATTTTTGCCCAGATCCCTCAGTGCAACAAAGCACTTGCAGGTTCAGGGTATTGCTCTTTCACCTTCAGATGCAGCAATACAGATGCAGAATTTCTGCAGACCAGACCCAGGGATCTCAACCCAGGCACTTTAAGTGAGGTATAACCAACAAATAACCCACAACAAACACCTCTGCTGAACTGTCTTGCCCCTCCCCTAGACCATTCAGTAACAGAGGCAGGCATACAGCTCCCCAGGACAGCATTCACTATCCCACACTAGCAGGCAGTCCTCTCAATTCCCCCACTCTTCTGACTCAGTCACTACATACCCTACACATCCTGCAACACAGTACCCTGAGGTATTGTGGTCTTCTTCCCTAAGCAATCTATCACAAACCTGAGTAGGCACTTTGTACACAATAATGTAATTAAAAATTATATGCATTGCAGAACAAATTAAGGAATTATAGATTTCCAAAATGCTGGCATTTATTCAACCTTGAGAGCTTGATTTTGCAACTTTAGAAACAATGCTATAGGTTACTCTTGGAGGGCTTTTAGGCCAGTAACCCGCTGACATCCCAAGCTGTCCTTTTGTACCTACTTCACAGACTGTGGTCATCTGAGCTAGTTTATACTACAAATAGTTTCACTTCTTCCATTTTTTTACCATTAGATGCAAACTTTCCCCTCCAACAATAATATATTTTACACATTTCCCTTGATGGGTATACAAGGCCCAAGACCACTGGCTTCCAGTTTAGGCTTTGGAGTAATGTATTTCCCTGAGACCCAAGACTATTTGTTAATTTCTTCTATCAAGCTTAACCTTTTCCTTCCTTCTCCTGCCTCATAGTTTTTCACTAGCCCTTTCCTTTTCCCTTCTTATTTGAAAAGAATGGGACTGCTGCAGTGAGAGTGTTGTTCCTCAGATTTCTACTCTCAGTCCTATTCAGTCTTACTGCCCTCAGTCTTGGTTCCCTTTTGGCTTTCCTCCCCACAGTTTTATATCTTGTTCTCACAAGCCAAGGCTCTCCTTCCACACTGCTGCACAATTCTGATCTGTACTCTTCTCCACTCTGTCCATCCCTGATGAGTTCACAGCTCCTCACTTCAGAAACATCAATTCTCATCCTGTGCTTCAAATCCACATCCAACCCACCAATCCTTCCCGTGTCTCCCTGCCATACAGTGGACTCTCTGAAATACAGTGTTGGTAAGAGGCTATGTCTTATAACAGGATGTATCAGGCAACCATAACAGTAGTCTGTGCTTCCACCAGCACATGAAGGATACACCGTCCTTGACCACTTTAACAAACGAATATCCTTTCAGTGAAATTTATAGGGAAGCTGCACCAAGTTTAAAGGATAATCAGGGTTTTATATACCTTTTACTAATCTCATGTAGAAAAAGCTGGCAATGTCCCTCTCTCAAATCTCTGTCCTCACAAACCACCAGATTACTGTACAACTCATAGATACTACGAACAGCACTTAACCTGGCTGAAAGCCTGCTTCCTACAAATTTAACCCCAAACTTAGACTTGGATCTCAAAAATATGCTCTTCACTGATTGTGAATAATGCTGTCCAATATAAGCTCAGCTCTTCGAAATATTTACTGTAAGAGTATTGGTAACACATCAGCATGGGTGAGTCTCCGAATAAGCAGTGCACAAATACAATACTGAATGCTTCTTTTCATTTTCCCAGAAGTGTTTTATGCCCCTCGTAAGACCCACTAAAAAAGCATTAATGAACTTAAAAAAAAAAATCCCCTCATTTTTAAAAGATTATTTAATGACTGGATTAGAAGAACAGCGGGAACAGTTTCTTCCAACTCTGCTTTTTCCTGTAGCCCATTTAATAGTCAGGTAAGACAACAGCTTGTACTGCCAGAAGCTCTTTAATAAAAAATGATCAGTAAATATAAAAGAGTTCTTTAGTATGCATTTTTGGGGAAAAAGACAGCTGGGGAAAAAAAAAGCTTAAATAGCTTACCCACAAAAGTTTCAATATATTTTTAAATTACTTTAATGGATTTGGCTTCAGACCCACAATACCTTAGGGGAAAAAAAGAGGCAGAAATCTCCCCTATGCTATGTTTTAGAAGTCAAAACCTATTTACTTTGTTTTTCTTAGGCAGAATTTCATAATAGGACAACAAACAGAAAGGTTACAGATACCTGGTAGATAATCAGTTGAATGGAGGGTTACAGTGTGATTTTGTAGCTGGAAGAATTACTATAATTCTTGGAAGAATAAGCACAGAAAGTAGAAAGTTTTTGTAGACTAAGAAGGGAGCACTGGGGTTACTGGCCCTTTTCACAAAGCCATTGCTGCAAAAAGCCATTTTGCATCCCTGCTTCCAAATGCTTTGAGGAAAGAACCACTCAATTTCTCCTAGCTTGAATAGGTACCTTCATTCAAAATAAATGACATCTGATCTATTGACCTGTTGAGTCTCACCATACAAACATGAAAAAGCCATCTGAGAGCATTCTTCAGGAACTTACTAAGGGAATGAGTTGATAATAAATAGCATTATAGGGTTTGGGTTTTCTTACTTCTCTAGACTGGACTCTGAATGAGATCCACTTATTAGAAGCTAGAGCAAGATAGAGCCATACTGAAAAAAAGCTACATTAAATTTTAAAACTAAAGCTAATACAACAGAAGAGCACAAATGGCTTTGTTGGTTTTGTTTGTTGGGATTTTTTTTAGTAGCTAATGACTCCAGTTATCATTACAGAACAATTTAAAAGCTGTGAGACAGAGGCCTTTTGTGCTACACGTCAGAAAATAAAAGTTGACAGCTAACAGTCACAACTGTTATTACTCTTACACAAGAAGTTCTTTTTCCACAGTTTCAATCAGGGAAAAATGATTCTTGGAAAGCCGGCAGAAAAAGCTCAAGAAAGAGCCCCAGTCCAGGCTGTACTAACACACCATGTCAGGGTCTGGCCTGTAAGATTAGAACAACCCAAAGAATAGGTATTGTAGGCAATGGGCCCTGTTTGAATGGACTAGTTGTCATAACATTTGTTCTTTAAACAGTTTTTCAAATACAAAGAAACAACACTAGATGGTGCTTCCCCTGGATCATCTGCAATCCACTGTTCTCACAAATTTTAAAAGCTTGACTAATCTCCCACAAAGTGGACTGGTCCCTCTATAATCCAAGAGCAATAAAATGTAAGTGTCAAACAAAATTACATACACTTCCAGGTTGTTGGGTTTTTTCCCCATTTGGATACAGGGTTTCCTAGAAATGCAATAGTCTTTCCAACTTTTCTGTTTCTTTTGTCTCCAGTTGTGATTTGCTTTAATGAGCCAGCAAATAGAGTTTGGCAATTCAGGAGTCTGCAAAACATATCATTTGATTGACATTAATGCAGACAGAAAGAAATCTGGAAAAGCGACTGCTAGAGCATAAGGGGGGAGATGGACAGAAAACATTTTTGCTTTCTCATTAAGAGGTCTCCAGGAATCCAACACACTACCTATTTGCTTTGATTACAGAGCAGACAACAGACAAGTTCAACCAAAGACGACATAGAACCATTTCTGTGCATCATACTGCCTGCCACCATGATGCTCTTCCTGGCATTCCTGCTGCTCTTCCTGTACCGCCGTTGCCAGCGCCCCACTCAGCAGGGGCAGATCTTCAGCATCGACCTTCCTGAGGCCCTGCCTGAACATGATGTGTCCAATTTCCTTTCTGCACTGCCCTGGAACAGTGAACAGAGTTTCCACTACTCCACACTGGTCCCTGATGCCACATTCCTCTCTGTGTGTTTACCTCCATCGTATGAGGAGGCCACCATGAAGACTTCCATGGAAGAGGCTCACACTGAGCTCTCTCCAGACCCAGTGCCTCCTTATGAAGAGAGCACACTGCAGACCAGCAGCGCCAAATAAACTTTCTATGGAAGCACCTTAGCTGAAGCATGCAACCCCCTCAAGGCACAAGGGTAGAACTGCTATGGCCTTTAAAATCTGTGAAAAGATTCCAAATGAGGCACCAAACCAATGAATTTATGCAGGAAGAAACTTGAAGTAACAGGGAATGAGTCTCTTCACCTCATCCTAGGACTCTCTACCTTCCATTTGTGGCAAGTGTACACATGGCATAGCACCAAATCTGACCCAGACTGGCAGCATGGGTATTCCAGTTAACAAACATGTCATGAAAGGATTAAACTTAAGGAAAGTTGAGAAGCTGTTCCTCTGCCATCCATCACCTACAAAGAAATTTCAATAACGTTATAGATTCACTTGTCACAAAAAGGGCTTTTAGCACATGCCTATTTCAGTTTGGAGTTTTTTTCTATGTGTTTATTTTTAATCGAGTCTTTGACAAGCTTAGTCACTCCATCTGTGTGTGTTAACGTTACATCATTCTGCAGTGCTCTGGAATGATCACAACTCTCAGGAAAGCAAATAAATATATAATATATACAAAATTTCCAGCAACTGTCTGCAAAGGTTCTAATGTGCACTGTGGATACAGGCTGTCTTTTCTCACAGTTGAACAATGAGAACAATCAGAGAAGATCTGATTGTTCTGGGTGTGGAAGACTCCATACAAGAGCACATTCACACTATTGCTGCAAGCTTCCTGCCAAGGTCTGCAAGGTCCCAGTGTTCCAGACTACTCGCTTGACTTCTTTTCCAATTTACAAGTCTGAAATAATAAACCGTGTGACTTGTTTGGTGCAGTGTGTAAAGAAGCTGGAGAAAACTTAATAAATTCAAATGCACCAAAAAAATCTGGTCTGTATTTCAAAACAGCATTATGATCTCTTCCCCTTCATCACTAAGGCAAAGTAAAGCCAATTCTAGTGTGTTGATGGCAGTGGCTCAGAGGGTTTGCACATGCATACTTTTAGACTATCTTTAATTTTTCTTAGAGGATAGCATTTTCACCATGTTGATAGATGCTCTTGTTACAGAAGGTGGCTACTACAGATCCTGACAGCCTCAAAGTTATGTTGGCAAGCCACAGACAAAAGTAATGTCATGGAATAGCTGACACCTGCAAACAAGAAACTATTGTAACAGCTGTGTGCAGTCTTGGTGTAACTAACAAATCCAAAGGCTGCCCTGACCCGCACTCTATGATCTCAGCAACTGTCAGGAGGTGTCAGTATCAGCCAGTCCTGCTTTATGAACTTACCACATTCCTTAAAAAACCCAACAAAACCAACAATACAATAATGGAAGAAAAAATCATTGCTGTGCAGCAGAAGAAAGGCCGCTTTCAAGCTGCAAGGTACTTAAAGCTCATGTTATGTCAACAGTGACACAATCACAGTAACCAAATAGTCCAGGTCAAAACTGATGTTGCCACTCATACATTTCTCTTATAACAAGAAAAAATATCTGCCTCTTATAATTCAGAAATGGGATTGTTTTCTTGAATTACAATTTGAGATAATTCCTTTTCTAATGTTCCATTTTGCTTATCAAACTGCAGCAGCAGATGTTTTGGAAAAAATCAAATTCAACCATTTTTCTTTTCAGACCACATCTGGGAACAGTTCCTCTATTTGCTGGTGCATTTGAAAGTACTATATTCTACTGTCTCCTTGCATTTTCTTTACCTTCTTAATATTTGGTACACACAGTTGTTGCCAGCTACAAGGAAAGCTGGACAAATATACGGGCCCCAAACAACATAACTAATTGGAAAGGTGCAAAGCTTTGAGGTTCAAAGATAAATCACTTCTGCCTCTGGTGTCTGTATATTCCACTGTCTTCAGCAAAGTTGTACAGATACACTTGAAAACTAAGCTATTGTCATATCCAGTGGAGTATATTTTGCCTTAAAAGATCTACTGCGTTCTGAAATGAGCTGCACTGTTATTCAGCACAGATTCTTGTTTATCCTTAACCTGGGTAGAGCCTGATACTCAGCCCCTGGGCTCATCATTCTAAACGGCTCTCTAGTTACCTTACTTACAATTAAAAAAAACTTTTTGATTGCTTTCTTGTGACCAAGACTTATATACTTCTAAAATAGCTGAGAATTGCTATTCTCTGGAAACATATAGAGAGTGATTGTGTTTCACACAGTATTTACTGGATAACTCTTGAATCCTACTTTAGATAAATAGTTTCTGATTGTTTGCATTACTATAGACAATTAAAAACAGACACTTGCTCAATTTCAAATTAACAGAAACACTGCCATGACTTAAATTCCTCTTTCTAGTAGACTGCTTTTTATTCCATCTGGAATTTGTATCCCTTACCTCATTCCAAAACAAATTTGTCTAGTCTTGCATGTTAATTGTCCCTAGTGGGTTTCAACCTAACCAGCACCTCTGCTCTTAAGCCCCCACCACAAAGAGAAGGTCCACTAAAACAAAAAGAGAATGTTTCTCCTGCAAACATATTGAAATTAAATCTCCATTGCCCAGAAGCTACCTCTGATCATATTAGCCTGTGGTGACACACATCTCAGTAACCACAGTGTTACTGGTGTTAGTGCTACTGCTTGTGGAGCAGCTGTCATGTCCTTAGGGTAAGCACCTTTTGCATCCAAGAGGAGAGCTCATGACCTGAAAGGAACTCGTGCCTGGTCATACAGCAACCATAAGTGCAAGGGGAAGATCTTTAATTTTCTTAGCTCCAGTAATCTCAAAGGTGAAGGTTTTAGACTGAGGAGAGACATTAAATTTTCGATTACATAAAAGGTAATTGCAAACAAAGCAAAATAAGCACCCCTCATGCTTGCACCAATCTGAACTGGTACTAGTGATCTTAAAGTGAAACAAGTTTAAGTCAGAAAAGAAATTTCTAAAAGTGAAGTGCAGTCTGAAAGTGCAGCAAAGCACTGGCAACACCATCTCTGGTCACATTAAGAAGTTAGACAAACTTATGTCCAGAGTGATGAAGGTTCCTAACTGGAGCAAGGAACAGACTGGATGTCTTCTCTAAGTCCTTTCTTGGTATAGCTAAAGCTATATCAAATTAAATTTTGTTCATAATTTCCAAATTTTGTATGAAATCAGATGGCTGTTTCTTTGAAAATTTGATACTAGGAGATTTCATATGCATCCAGAAATCACTGTAACACTGGCATTGTAATTTATAACCACAAAGTTCTTTTTCTTTTTTTTTAAAATCTCATATCTGCTACTACACATATAAAGTCTTATAGGTTTTTAACTCACCTAATGTGAAGGGCAACTATATTTCAGTTTTCTATTATAAGAATATTGAGAACCATGATGAGATTATTTATAGAACCCCTTGTTTATACTTAGTAGGAAACTATGGAACAATATGGACCCTCTCATTAAGGAGGTTTCAGAAGCTCAGAGAGCAATCTCTGTGCATCTCCTCTTTGTGAGAGCTGCCAGTCTCTCTTACTGACATCAATCCACTGCTCTGTAGACCAAGACGCAGATACATCTTGTACACATGCCAGTTATTTGCTCAAAAGACATTTAAAGGAAAGCAACACAGGTAATTCATACAAAACAGTTCTATTAAATATCAACTGAAAGCATTCAGCACGCATCTCCAGTAATAATACAGTACTTTCACATCCAGTAATAATACAGTACTTTCAAATTAGTAGAATATCCTGTCTCTCTCACTTTACCTGAAGGAAGGAAAGATGAGACACCTCTTCGCAACCACAGTAGGAGCTCAGAAACTAACATCTTGGATAAAAATGATTCATGCTTGTGCATAGATCAAGCATCTGGTACCTAATCTTTGATGAGCTAAAAACTAATTCATGATTCACTGGTTTGTACTTGCAAGTGACAAAATACGTTTTTCAAAACAGGACAGTCACTTCTTGGCCTTGGCCTAGGAAAGACAGAATAAGCACTTCAATGTATAAATTTCTCTTCAGAGAGATGCTTGTGTGTAACAAATACCTTGTCTAGAAATTTAGATCCCTCACTGAAATGGAAAAACTTTACATAAAAAAAAAAAAGCAAACTCTGACATTGAGTCAGAATATCTTTATGATAGTTCAATAATATCACAGTGGCCAAGAAAGAACTGCCCCCAAAATACAACATTTGGCTTAATCTATGCTTATAAGGATTTTGCTTGTGCCCCTATGCCAGCAAAGCCTCCAAATACAGACATATAATTACTTTTACCAGTACAAACTCCACTAGCATGAACTGTATGTGCTCTAGTAGTCAAATAACTCTTACAAATGTAGGTTTTATCTATATTAGAAGGTGACTCAGCAGTCTTATTCTGGCTAAATACAAAACTGCAGCAACTCAGAAGCAGATTCATAGAGGAGTCTGTCTTGCAGAGAATGGTAATTGGCAGAGATGACACCTATTGCTGTCCAGTTTTAATTCACAACCTCCATACATCTGACAGTAAGCAGACCATTGATTTAGCTGCTGGTTCAATCAAGGGCACAGGAGCTAACAGGTAGTAGTACTCCTTACAGGAGTTAGCTTAAGGACAAGAATGAAAAGTGAAGGCTTTCAAGTCACACCTTGTTCACCAGAAGATATGTGTAACACAGCTCTTTCTACTTTCCAGTTTCTTCCTCTTGAAGGCCTGTAAGTTTTGCATCCTCTGGTTCCACTGCTTGCACCACTTGAAAAGTTATAACTTCAGATTAAGTGCAATTTGTACCAAAGAACAAAAAATGATAGCACAATTTTTATACTGTTTAAGGCAATTTCAACATTTGACCTACATTGAAACTACTCGATTACAACCTTTTTGAGAGAATTTAAATAGCTGTTTTCCATACTGTACAAAGCCTTTCTTTAGCTTTGATACAGCTTCCTGAAAAACAAACTTTTCCCTGAGACAATATTATGAAGGCAAGAATCCTTCCAACAGAAGGAATTACTTCTGTTCTGGGTCACAGTCAATAAAGCAGCAATAAATCTTGTAATGTAACTCAACACACTTAAAAGTATTTAAAAATACCTGTAACAAACAGTGCCTGATAAACCATGGGAAAGCAAGGTTCAGCATTCCAGATGTCTTCAGATGCAACCACCTCTTTCAATGTGCTTCTCAAAGCTCCCTCCCAAACTAACTCATAATAGGGTTTTGCCTGCAGCCTGTTTTTTGCAGTACAATCAAAGGGTTCTCAGGACTTAAAGGAACCCTTAAGTAACCATTATGCAGCTAAAATTTAATTGTCTTGGTTAGTCTGGCTTGTTTCAATGAGTGCTGCTCTTGACTTCCTTAAAGATGACTTGACTGCTACCACCTGGCCTAGCTTTCCCAATCCCACAGGCAGCTGTGGAATTTTATTGTGCCCATTTGTGAGTAAAATTAACTCTTTTCAGTCCTCAGTGAGGAGAAAACAACTGAGACAAATAAAGACCATCTAGGGACAGGAACATTCGTTTTGTCAGGTCTATAAAGTGCTTGGCCCACAGAGAGCTGCCCCCATTCCTAACAGGCTTGCTACAAAACAAACAGCATTCAGGACCAGCAGTGATCCTTCAGACATACTCCTTTGGTCACAGTGCCAGAAGCCTACTATGTAGCTGAGGAAAAAGGATGTGCTTGGTAGCAAGGTTTCCTCAGAAAACTAGTCCAATGTAATATGATTATGTTGCACGGAGTCTCAGAGTCTCTTACTGGCTTTTCCAGACTGTTAGGGCCTCTGTAAAATCTGCATGAAAATACATAGTTTCAAAAATACAAAGTGTCTTTCAGTTTTGTGGAAACTCAAGTTTCAAGGAAAGTGATTATAATAGCGACCTCAGTGAAGTCTGTACTATTCATCTCTTGTAAGACACTGAGAAAATCCACATAGAAGAAAGGCTTAATATAGTGAGCATGTTATTGCATTGAGCACTGTGCAATGCAGCAGAGGATTCAACAAGTCAGTAAGGTACAGAAAACTCGGTGTTTGTACTTTGTTGCCCACAGAACTATGGCAGAACAATGAAGTTATATTAGATTTATTTGCAGAATTAAAGAAGCAAATGCAGCCTCTGAACAGGTCACTGAGACAGATGCTTTCTTGAACTCCATGTTCTTTAGCTGAACTCCTTGAGTTTCTAATGTGCCACTGAGCTGTTTTTACTCACCTGAGTAGCCAGTGAGCCTGGTGCACATCCACTCCAACCTTTGCAGTCTTCTCTTAATGCCACTCAAACATCAAGATGATGAAATTAATCTGTTGTAATTGGGTATCTTTGCTAAAGAAAGAGCAGAAACGAGTGGGTTTTCCACGTGTGGATTAATTTCTGTGGTGCTGCCAAATGGTTTGTGTCCCTATAATCCAAAAAAAATCTCAAGAACAATGAAGTTGGTAAACTAGTACCTACTTTCCTGCATTAGGGAACTCAGTTTTCATTTTCATCAACTAAATCATGCAATGTCTGGAGACAAAACCTGGTCTGAATTAGCCTGTAATATAGCAAAAATCATCACCCTCTTACCGTAGGCACTCACTGTGGTAATTCTAATGCAAGATCCTTTACATGTTTCTTTTTTTTTTCTTTACCAAGGCCACAATTTATGTAGATTACATCTCATCAGATTACATATTACTTTCTATAATCACACATTTTCCCTACTTAGTTCTGTGAGTCAGCACAGGTGGGACACATGAACAACCACAAAACCACGGATGAAATGCAAAGACTAAATTTATTTCCGTTACCTCACCAACTGGAGGATTCCCAAAGCAGCACCCAGGCAGAGGCACACAGGCAGGGACACAGGCACCATGGAGCTTGGTCCATCCTAGAGGATCACTGAACCTGCTGTCTTTGCCTGTTTATCAGGGATTTGCACAGGCATATTTTCCCACTGTGCTTTGATCTTTCCCCAAGCAGAGCAGGAATCTCAAGTATGTCTGATAGGGTGCCTCTGAGTCTTTCACAAGGCTTTGTTATCTAAACACAGATGTTCTACTTGTCAAACACACAAGGCTAAACAACAATTAGTATGATATATGTGTTTTTCTACACCCCAGCTGCAAGTCACTTGAGTGTGTTTATAATCCTCCTTGCCAATCTTCCGCTATTATCCCACATTGCTCGTTCATATATCACAAAAAAACCCATTGTGCCAACAGGAGTGCAGGAGGAGAGGAAAAAACTTCAATACTTTACAAATGTGAAGGAAACAAACGGAAATTCACATTCCAGTATCTTCTCAGAGTTACAGACTGCTAAAAAGCGCAATTGAAGACTATCAGGAAAAACTTAAGATTTATTTTCAGTGTTCAAAATTAGGCCCTATTTGATGGAATTCTATATTTTCAGGTAGCATCTCCTGGGACATCAAGTTCTTAAGAAATGCAAATCAAGATGTGCAGCCATTTATCTTACCAGTTTGTTCATTGAAAAGATGTTCAGTACTCGTTCTCTTCTTTCCTCAGACCACCTCTCTTCACAAGCCTTTAGGAAACCAAAACAGACTATGGAGAGATTCCCACACTGTGGGCACAAACCACAACTTGATTTTGGGTGCTGAGGGCAGAGACAGATCCCACAGAGCGTTTAAGCGCACACTGCGAGTGCCCATCCGGGCTGTTACTGCCGGAGCGGTGCCACCGCTATTGGTAGCTGTCTGCAGTCCTTTCATGGGTGCGAGAATGAGGTGGGGTGGCTGAGGACACAGAGCTGAGCTTCTAGTCTGTGGGAGCTGGGTGTGAAATGGGACAGTGAGTGAGAGCTTGGAGGTCAGGGTCAGTTTCTGGAGTTCTGTTGGAGGATCGACAGGTGGCATATGGGGCTGGGATTAAGGAAAGCAGACGTGCCAAGAGGCATGTCAAAGGGTTGGCAGATCACATTAGAAAAGGTGAGGTTATCTGCAGGAAATGCTCCTCTGAATCCACAGTCTAGCAAACTAAAAGATTTCATCTGTCTGTAAGAACCACCAAGGCTGGAGACCCTTATGCTGTCAGGTATGCATGTGGACTGGCACAGAAGCAGGAGTTGCTGTCCCTGATGGCATTTTCTCAACCAGATGAACTTTGGGAAATTCATGGTCTACAGACTAGGGCATAATGGACAATCCAGCTTAGATTCCTTTCATATTTATTATTCTCAGCAGGCCTTTCAAAAGACATACCAGTATTGCAAAGAAAGACTCTTTATGCTAGCAAGCCTCAAGCAGGATAAGGAAATACCTGTTAAAAGAATACTGCTAAGGCAGTCTAGAGAATTAACAGATGACATGAGATCTGGCTTATCCAAAGAAGGAAACGTCCAATGAATGAGTAACAATCAGAATGACTTTTGAGAAAGATATTTCAGTTTATTGTCAAGACACTTTCTTCCCTCTTTTCTCAGCATTTTACATAACCTCTAATGTGGAATTTCAGTTCTAAGAGGTGACTACAATTTCCCAGATACTGGTGACCATTTGAGAGAGCAAGTTTGTGGCACAGAAAGTAATTTTTGAGATACTTTGTTCCCCAAATCCAACATGGGTATAGATGAGGTTGTCACATCATGCAAGAAACTCATCCCATGAATTAGATGACTAATTTGTTGCATAGTCAGTCCTGGACTTCAAAGCTGCACTTCAGAAAAAGCTTTTATGTTACACAACTTGCTTGTCTTGGATTGTGCAGAACAGTTTAGAAACAAAGTACTGTTGGTAGATTTTTAAACTCAGAAATAACCTATCAACTGATTTTCATGTGCCCACAAGCCACAATCTTAAATTGTGACAAATTTTGCAAAATGCTGCATCAGTAAATGGAGAAAATCAGTTTTATTGTTCCGTGTTGGAATAAATAAAGTGCTACCTCTTGAATATTACATCAAGGTACACTTTTTTCCCCTCTATATCACATCACAGAGATCTTTCTGTGGAATTTAAGTTTGGTTGATCCTGGATAACAAAGTTTTGCCCTAATCAATCAAGTGTGTTGTGTATGAGAATATGCCAGTCTCATTTGGCATCACCAGTGGCTTGGTACTGTGTATCCATAGCTTGCAAATGGATACAAGCTACCCTAGACCCAAACTTCGATTTTTGTGCAGCTGTATGACCTCTGCTCACAGCCAAATGCCCCCCATATACATGTTTTCATTGTCTTAAGATCTCCGTTCTGAAATGTTCATTTGCTTTGTATTAGAACTCTATAAGTAAATACATTAAAATCATTATCACTCCTTAGTCTGTGACTGCTGTACTGACTATATATATCTGGCTTTGCTTTTTTAATCCTTTTGACTACACTGCAGCTCCCAGCTGGCACAGTAATTTGCAATAATCATCATTTTCCAGGCAGCACAAATACAACATCCCAATTAAGGCAAAAAGGATGGGACCATCTTTCAGACTCCACTACAGCAGCTTCTCAACTGGTGACACTGCACTGGGCACTGAATGTTCTTGTCATTGTAATGCTCTTTCACCTGTTTTAAACTGACCTAGAAACCCTTCTGAAGGCAGGAATTTCTGTGTCCATTTTCTACAACCCAGTGTGAAAAGAGTGTTAAAAACATACCTAGTAATTCCACTTGGAAAAATTAAACCAAACAGATATTTGACTGACTTTTAAAGAAGGTGTAGAAGAACAACATTCCTCTTCAGATGGCAAACAGAATATTTTGTTTCTTGTATTTCTTGTTTGTTGACAGATTTTATCTATGTTTCTTTGTAATTTACATGTGTCCCCCAAATCAGTTTTTACCATCTAAACACAGAACTTAAACTTTTACTGTTTGTTTTCAAGAGGTACTGAATATGTAGATACTTCTGCTATCTACATGTCCTGACAGATTTTCACTTTTTTTTTTCCCCTTCAGTAGCTAAAATTTCTGGTTTTATACTGAAGGATGGTGCACGAATAGAGCAGTATACTACAGACAAGGGCAACTCATGTACATTGTGTTGAACTTTCTCTCTTCTGTATACACCTCCCCCCATGCATATACACATACATTTGGATTCACTATTAACAAACAATTTGCTACTGAAAATCAATGACATTTTCCATTAGCATTGCTGGGAGAATTGATTGGCCCTTAAAAGGTTGGTTTCGCATTACGTGAAAGAACCCAACTGCAAAGAGCTAAATTTGCAACATAAAATGTACCCACATTCTGCTGGGGAAGCACTATCAAGGCTTTTACCCAGTTTTTCAGGATGACATATGGCATAGCACAACTTTATCAAACACCTTTGTATTTTACTCTGTTGAGTGTTTATTAATTCACAGCAGTATAGCCACAGTCAGGATCCAACACTGAATAGCTGCAAGATTTTAATGCTGCACTCTGATTTAAAGTTGATAACACCTTTTCAGAACAAAGAAAATTATCAAGACTTTTAGTTTTAAACATGTAAGAAATCTCTTCTGAAAGTTACTTAGAAAATAAACTTTAAGTGGGGAACTCAGAAAAATACCAATGACATTATACAGCTGTTGTGTTCTCTTTTGTGAGTACTGAAGTTATTTTGAACAGATAAAACGATTCCTCATTGCCACTGTAATTTTTGTATTATGTTGTTTTACCATTGAAGTTCACCCTTTTAATTCTCTCTTATGGAACCAAACAATGCATCATCTTGAATCACTTAAGTGTACTGTAGCAACAACTTTGTTGGAACAGAGACTGCTGCTATAAATGTTTTTTCCAGAACTTTGTGGTATCCAAACGACACCTTTCAAGATCTATTTGCTTGCAGTAGTACGAACACACCCATCCCTGTGCTGCATGCATGAGTGGCCTCTTTGCTTCAGGAAATTACTGAAAGTTTAGCAAGTTATCCAAACACAGGTGTCTGAAGACCTGTAGCCAGTCCACTGAAATCACTGGACGCAGAGCAGTTGGTAGAAATTAGGCAGGATGAATCTGAGCTTTAATCTTCCTAATCCCCCTTACTCTTTCCAGATTTCAGGCATGGTGTTTCTGTACAGAACCTTTCCAAGAGTTGTGCTCAAGCCCATAGCCACCCACTCAATGTTGCCTGTGGTATCCTAGAGCATTCCTCACTTCAGCCTATTATTGTTTCACTAAGCTCACCCAATTTGGTTGTTTTCCTCTTCTAAAATGTTGGGTTGGGTTTTTCCCCATATTTGACTGACTTTGGCCTTCTATACCCTTTGAATTAGGAGGAAACACATGGGCTAAAATTTTTCTTTCTTCTTTCTGTGACTATTCCATTGTTCCTTCGCCTTTTTCTCTCTTCCGTACTTGCTGAAACTTCTTTATCTTCAAGAATCTGCCTGCCCGCCCCGTACCTTACTCTGTGCATTCACTGCACTTCTCAGTAATTTCCCTGCTTCACCTTTTCTGCCATTATTCTGTACCTTCTTTCAGGCCAAGCCTTATGCATGAACCAGCATCTAGTCCTGTTTCCTCAAAATCCCGTCTTCATCAAATCCACTTCTTTTCCAATTCTTTTCATTGATTACCAGTAGCCTTCCAAACCTCCTCTCACCAAGCTATTGCTCCTTGCATAACCTCCATCCTTTCGATTAAGGTAATAAATTCTCCTCTTCAACATACAAACAGTAGTGAAGACTTGCAAATGCCCCAGAGCCTTATGAATATATTAATGTAATAACTGGAGGGCTCTAATTCTCAGGGGGATTGGGGCTGCCTACATCTGACAGCAGTAAGAACGAACTTTGAACATAAACAGGTGAAGCATGGAATGAGTTCATACAGGGCAAAATTTAGAAAAAGACTGAAATTGAAAACCACATTCAGTAAGAGCTAAATCAGATATTAATCTCACATCTAGCTTCAATAATGATTCTTGTTTTAGAGGCAAACTGTAAACCAACTGTAAACTCTGAACAACCCCTATAACAGCATGATACATTAAGCATCAGGATGACAAGTCTGCTTTTTCTCTTTAGCACAGCCAAGTTTGTGTATGCGTGCTCCTCTCCCACTGCTCTAGATATCTTTAGCTGAGGTTTACAAAACTTAATCTACACCTGTTGACCAATATAGCCACAACTGCAACACCTCCCTATGGAGGATCCTTATTATAGAAGAAAGTAACTTTGAAGCTGCAAATGTGACAAAAATTTAAGTATGTTTTTCTTACTACAAATACATACACACTAAAGCTGTTGCAAGTACATAAAACATAGCCTAAAGCTGTCATGCTCTTAAGGTTTTGCAGTGAAAACTTGGTCCAAGGACTGTACTGCTGAGAAAACTGAGCTACTAACCAGTTCTGTGTGCTGCTACAGAGGATGATGCAGTGGGGAGATGACACAGTGATGCCTCCCCAAGAAAGTTACGTCAGTTACCGAAGTATTATAAGCACCATTAAACATAATTCAGCACATTTAATGTATCTCACTCCATCTTATATTGTGCAAAATGTAGTCAGTAGCAATATCAGTAAGGCTACATGAACACTGCTTTCTGTATACTAGCCAAAACCTGAGCTTCAACCCAAATCACCTTACACCAGATGAGGGTTTTAGATGAGCATAAAGGCTACCCCCTGTGCCCAGAGAAGAAATTCAGCCCATGCTACACTGAAGTTTAATCTCACCTACCTGCATTGACAAGATGTACATTTAAGCTGGGACTTTCCAAAGAGTTCCCCATATAGCCTATAAAAGTGACTGGCAGTATCATCTGGCAAACATAAGGGAACCACGGAATTAGCTAGCTAAGCTCTCTCCTACAGGTATTTTATGCACAACGCTGCTGTAATTTTCTCCAGTGCAGCCATTTTTATTTTATTGTAAACAATAAAACAAAGCCTGAGTATTTTCCTGTCAGGATGGTGGTGTAAGGACTAGCTAGTATTTATGCATAGCTTTGAAAGGAACAGTACCTGCTGTGAAAAGGATATTGCCCTTTCATGTTTCATGTGGTCATCTCTGGGAGGCACACAAAATCAAGACTCTTGAGATGTTTAGCAGTGGCAGAATGTTTTGCACTCTTTGCAACAGAATGTAGTTCAGATCTGTGTTAATAATATCTGAAACAATCTACTTTATCCAATCAGGTTTTAATTTAATTTAAAAAATCCAATGGTTCTTTAAATATAGTTAGCACATAAAAATGGCAGAAATTTTACTGTGCACCAGTTAATCCCACCCTTGTTCCACTGAGTGCAGTTGAATTCACCCTCTCCACTTCATTTTAGTTCTTGCTTACTCTGCTTATAATCTAGTTCTCCAAGAATTTTAGTTTTCTGGGACAGGTTGCAAGTAGGAAAGAAATAGTAGAAACATTCACACATGACACTGGAAAAAGTTTAGTACTATTTCAATTTTTTTAGTCTCAGAATTGAGATGCCAAAATGGAATGTATATGTAAGTACACTTTAATTGTCTCTAAAGTGAATTAGTAAATTTTGCAATGAAAAATGGGAGATTAGTAGCTGGATGCATGGATTATGGCATTCAGTGGGTTGCCATACACTGTGGGACACATCTTTTGAAGGAGATTTTAATCAATTCAAAAGACAATATGGCAACTGGCAGGCTTTTGCTTTATTGAAGCAAAGTCACAGCATTTTCAGCACTATTCCCCTCTTATGAAGGGAAGAGTTAAACGAAGGCCCCTGAAATTTACATTGCTAACAAGTAAAGGGTTGAAGAAAGAGATTACAAGCATATTTCTCTAAAATAAATAATCTACAAAGAGTGTTTTTTCTTCTTAAAAGCAATCTAAAAATGTATAAATTCTATGGTACGGAGATCAAAAGATATTTTAACAACTTTCAATATTTACAAACAATACAAAAACTGCGCATGCCATCAAATGATGTAAAATTCTTCTTAAAAATTAAAAGCTTCACTCCTACTAAGAACCAAAAACTCCAGCCAATATTTCAGTTTTAATTAATTTTCTTTACAACTGGGAAACCGTTAAATGTTTTTATTATCTGTAAAATATACAATAAAAATGAACCTCACTAAATTATTAAGGTTAAAAAAGAAGAGAAATACTGCAGGCAAATCAAAAACTAAAGTAATTGTAACTTATTCTTTGGTAACCAAAAGTTAGCAAGTATCTGTATTTCAAGTGATGAAAAGTAATAGTCTTCCTGTTTTGACAAATGGAAGACAAGACTTCTGGCAAAACACAACTCCCAAGTTTCAGTTTTGAAAGACGGGCTCCACCTACAGCTTTGTAGTGCAAGTTCTAAAAGTCAAACTTTGCTTTCTAATTCAGAAATCTAACCGTCCTGGTTCCGGCCAGGACAGGGTTAAATTCCGCAGTAGCCAGGAGGGGCAGTTATCCTATACCACCTCACATCATTACCAGGGGCAGGGAATGGGGGGCTCTGAGTCCGGGTAGTGTGGCTGAGGTTCATGTATTACTGGGCTTCTCCTACACTCTGTCATTAGTATTGTTGTTGTTACTGTTTTCTTATCTCATTGCTGTTTTCAGTCAATTGTCCTTATCTCAACCCGTGATCCTAGCCTTTTGTGCCTTCAATTCTCCTCTCCAGCCCTCTGCAGTGGGGAAGGGGAGGAGGGAGGGAGTGAGTGGCACACGGTTTAGAGTGTTTCAGTGGGAAGACTAAATTGGGGAATATCATTCCTAAACCACAATAGTAACCCTTCCAAATTCTGGTAGTACACTGCTTCATTCCTCTCCCACTTTCCTGTTGTCTGCTTGCATCCTCTGCAGACATCCAGTTGTTCCAGTTCTCTAAGGGAATACTCCAGTCAAGAAAGCAATTCACTTGGAAATGAGTGTTTCACCAAGCATATGTGTGTGGCTGCACAGCAGCTAGTAGTGTGCTATAAAACTCAGCTCCCTTTTCCATGTTAACTATGTATTTCATTTTCCCTCAGGAAAAAGAATAAAAAGTACAGTACCCTGGACCAATTCAAAACCTGGTGAGCTAATTGCTCAAGCAGGACACGCTTCATCGAACACTGGGCCACAACCCAGAAATAAGCCATGCAACCCCAGCACCAACCCTACTACCTTCTCATAGTTGAATGGGCCTCACCGTGCCTCTCTCTGCTTAACATATGCACTATGCTGCACCACTACAAGGTTTTTGAACCAAATATCCAGCTTGTACCACAGGAGCCTTCCCATTTCAGGCTTATTCCTAAATTTTTCTTGCACAACTGCAGTCTCAAGAAAAAGAAAAACATCACACCCCTATAGACTCTGAGAAAACTTCCCTCCCACCCCACAAGAGGACTTCTAAGGGTTTACACAAAAAATTCAACTGTTAACTTTCTTTAAGCTACAGACCACTCATTCAAAGCAAGTGCTCCCCAACCCAACCCAACCATGCAGAACCACCATCGCTTTAGCATTTAAACATACACATGCAGTTCATGGAATAAATGCTCAGCAAAGTAAACTTGTCCTGGTCTGGGCTTTCTTCGGGAATCTAGTCCTCTGTGATTTTCTAGACTAATAGCCAAAGCCTTCTGTCACACTGCCTTTTAACTTTCTTCAGCTGAAGGGCTTAGATACTTCCTTGAAGTACCTGGTTGAGTCATTAAGTCTAGATGGGCTGGATCCAAGGTCTCCTTGCAACCTGCCTCCTCAACATATGCAAAATCATTCATGTCCATTTCATCACTGTTAAACATATCAAGCTGCCTCTCTTGCTGCTCTTCCAAAGTTCTCCGGACCCTGCCCTCTGACTGTTCCACCACTTCCCCATCTCCTTCACTAATGACAGTCATGGGGCTGCTCTGAATGCGGTTGCGGACGTTGTACTTGCTGCTGGCAGCAGACGGGGGTGTTCTTGACCGGCCATACCTAGTGCCAGAGAAAGACATACTCCTTGGCATCAGGCCCTCACTCTTGGCCCACTCTTCCTGGGCCCGTTTGCTCTTGCTGGGTGAGCAGCTGGCAGGGCTGTCAGAAAGGTCAGCAGGGCCATCTGTCTTTGTCCGGTGGAACCGCGGGTCCGTATTCTTCAACATCTCTGCCGCAGACATCCGGGAACTGGTGTCACAGCGGCTCCCTTTCTTCAGCAGCAGGGCTTTGAAGTTGTCATTGCTGGTGCTGCTCTTGCGAACACTTCTCTGAATAGATCCAGCTTGTTTGAGGGTAGCTAAATTTGGGGAAGCACCAGTGGGAGTTACGGGGGGCGACGGAGAATGGTTGCGGGTACGGTCATCTTCAGAATCTTTACGGCCAAGGACTTTCCTTTTGGATCTGAGTTTAAAACACAACAAAAAAAAAAGGACCAAAATTAAACATTTTGCCTCCCCTAATTAAACTCAGTTTAGACGAATGACAATGAATTAAGCTAAAGCAGAGAGAGGGGAAAACGGAGAAGTAATCTAAATCTGAAGCATGAATAAGAACACCACCAGAACTGTACAGGCATTAATGCAGGTACTGGAGGTATAAGCTAAGTTTATTCCTCTTTTCCTGCAAATCTGGAACAATGAAACTACTAAAACTGGCAATACTGATGTACAAAACACTTTAGCAAATTTTGTATATCAGATTTTCGAGAGTCAGTATTAAACTGCTAAGACTAATATCCTATAAAGATTTAGACTCAACGCCCTTTCTCTGTTAGTTTAGGGACTTGATTCAAAATATGTCATCTAGACTACACTGGGTTGTTTTGTTTTGTTTTACTATTTCATTTGACACTCTGTGGAGAACAGGTGCACTTTCCTTTAGAAAAGGACACTGAAATACACTGCTGCTGAAGTTCAGATGGAGAAAAGGGAGCCACATGTAACCATTCTGGATTAAATGATTAAAAAAAAAAATTCCCTCCCTAACCGAAATAGTAAATAAATAATGAAAAGAGTTTTCCAGTTTCTCTTAAGATGCATGGACAAAATTCACAGTTATGTTGGTGCTCTGTCATTGCAACTCTTCAACTAAATGAAGGAGAGACCAACTTCCTGACAAGAAAGTTCTCTTTCCAAATGAAAGGGTGAAGTGTTTTTCAATTTAAATGTAAAGTGCAGGGATAACAAAAGCAAAATTAAGAAACAATCATGGAACTGGGAATAAGTGGAAACTGCACTTCTATTGCTCCATTTTCACATTATTAGAAAACTTAAAGAAATGTACATGCCTGGTATCTGTGGCAAAGCCGCTTTGCTTCTTTGCTGACAAAGCAAGAATTAATTCAAAAAGATCATATAAAGCCTATTTTTAAATATGGCATTTTGGAAGAAGTTTAAAACAAGTCAGCAGACTTGTTACAAATACAAGATTATCATGCTGTAATTCCATAATAATTTTTATCAAGCATGTGCTCAATACAGACCATTCCCCTTGTAAAACAGGTTTCTACTTAATGTGATCTTTAGCTTTACTTTCTTAAAAGCCTTGAGATTTTGCCAAGGCAAATTCAAATGTTTTTATGTATTGTATTAATATTTAAAAAAAAACCCTGAAAACAAAGTAGAAGGATACATTGTCTGAGTAGGTGGTAGCAACAGACATTGCCATAGATCTGCCAAGACTTTGGAGTGATCCTGTCTCTCTTAAGTGGTGGTGAAGTTTATGCACAGATTACTTATGATACCCCCACAGACAACTGTATCACCTGTTATTTTCAGCAGCTCCTGCTGCCTCCACCTGTCTTTCTGGAAGAAGAATGTAATACCAATATCCATTCAGCCTGAGGATGAATGGACACCAGAAGACAGCACAGAGATAAAATGATGACTTCAACAGCAGCAAACATACAAACCTTGTCTAGATTTAACTGTGTATTAATATTGTAGGCAGCAAATTATTTTGGTGCTTGGATGCTCTGCAAGTCTGTATGTGAGCATGTGCATGCATTTGTTAAAGGGAAAAGATTTTCCTTCATTAGGGTTTTGGCTGCCTATATGTATCTTTAAACACTGCAATGTTGGGGTTGTACTGTGCCAAACCCCAAATTAAATTAAAAAAAAAAATAAAAAAAATAAAAAAAATTCAATTGCAAAGATCTGCAGGGGAAGACTTTGTTATCCTAGCTTGGATTAATCCAGTAAGACTGTGAATGCAGTGCAGAGCAGTCAGTTTGCTGTCAGCATGTAATCAGCTTTTCTCAGTATGTATGAATTATGGAAGAAACTTAATTTTAAGAACCAGATTTGGTTTTGGTGGCTTTTCAGACACAGGTAGGGTATATATTTAAACAAAACTGTGACTTAGAACTTAAGTTGTTCTTTCTGTCCTTAACACACATACCAGTAAATTTCTTGTCTTACTCCAAAGCATATATATTCGAGAGTGCCAATCACTGAAATAATACCTTTTAGAAATAGTGAAGGGAAAACCAAAACCTTTTTTATTAACAACCAAGGAAGATAGTGGTTCAAGTCTAAAGCCAGCAAAAGCAAGGTCTTAATAAAAAATGTGACAGTTTTAATTATGTCACATCCAGTTCCACTGTCCATTTCCCCATAAACTCACAAATTACATGTGTGTGCACAGACACAGAGATCCACTCTCTATCTGCATACATAATGGAGAAAGGCTCCTGGTCAGAATATTTCATTCTAAAACCAGATTTGTTGCAGTTCTACTGAGTGCCATGCAACATGAATGCAACAGACCATTTTTAGAACATCTCCTACAGGCCAAGTCCTAAGGGAGTAAATTATAAAAATTAAGGGAGTAAATTATAAAAAGTCAGTATCATATATATGCAATTTCTGTAAAATCTGAAAGGGAGTAGTTTCAAATATGAAAAAAAATAGCATTTGCATCCAAAGTGCTACAGGCTCCCAGCTGCTCTGCCTGTTCCTCATTCCTGATGCAAAACTCGGGCACAGATGTGCAAACTGACTAAACACCTGGATAAACCCACACGGAGCTGCTGAGCACATTCATTGTCAGTAACTGCACCCCCTCTGCAGTTTGCAGTATAAGACAAAGCCGCAAGATGGTGCTACAACTACACCCAATCTAGTCTACAGGCAAGGTCTGTGTGTGCTGTTTAAATGGTGCACACGTTTCCTTTTGTGGTTTAAAGCTTTTATTTGCTTGAGGTTTTCTACTTTTTCTTTTTGAGAACCTAATGTGAACAGCACAGAAATCTAGCTGCCGTTCAGGGTGATTTTGTTTTCAAGGGAAATGAATAATGTCATTAATAACAGAGCCAGTATTGCACATTTCATTCATGAACCAGTTTGACACAAAACACCCGACCTCAGGCTGGATTATGGCAAACTATAATCCAGCGTTTGCCATATGTTTTGCCATATGACTGACATGTTGTGTTACTTGCCAGTTTCAGCCACGCTTGCCATGAAGCATTAGCGTTGAGCCTCTGTCCCAAACTGCACCATATAAGCAGCGAAGAGAGTAAAAAGATGGAGAAGAACAAGAATGAAAACAAAAAGATACACAGAAAAAGCAACAGTAGAGTTAATATGGCAGATTGAGAACAGTACAATAACTACTAGACATAACTTGGTATTTTAAGGGGCAAGATATTTATAATATAATCTACATTGATTTAATCTGGTCATTTCTAGTTCAGAATGGATTACGTATATTTGTAAAACAATAAAAGGCAAGTTCTTTTCCTTATCTTTTTCATATATAGCCTTAGTAGAAAGCTGATAAATATGTGCTTTTTCATAAAGCAATGACTGTTGCAATTGGGTGTTTTAGTAAATGTTAAACTAATTTTTGAGAGACCTACCGGACCCTGACAGCGTGGGAAGGGCAATTTCTGCAGTACCTGTGAATGGCTGCAAAAAGATCTTCAGTAGTCCTTGGTCTTGCTGGCGTTGCCACTCCATCCGTCTCTTCCCCATAACTACAGCTTGGCAGAAATGAACTATTTGCTGTATCTGATTCAAACACCTCCACTATACAGAGAGAATGAACAAAATTGTCAGTCCATCATGTGAATCCAACAGGCATATAATCCTGAAACCAGACCTTGCTGCCTCTAAGGCAAAGCATCTGAGAGACTGAGTGCACCATTGTCATAACTGTGATTTCAGATCAACATTTGCTTAGGAAACTGCAGTGCATGAAATGCTTGTGTTTGGTCACACATACACAGGCAGAAGAAATACAAGAAAATTTGTATGGTTTCCACTGAAATGCAAAAGCAAAATTTACAAAGCTAACTATGTTTTCATAGCATGCTTTAATACCAGCACAGTCAGATAAAGCATCATTTTCTTTCCATGTCTGCAATGAGAAGTCAGAAAGTAATTATAAGAAATCTCATAAAATATTAATCAGATCCCTGCAACTTTCTTTAGTCCTTTAGTTATAACAACCACAAGAGGTTCTTTCCTCTACAGAATCCCACCTCAATGCTAGGATTGCCATGCTCACTCCCCAGCTGCTTTAAAACAGCTACTGTTGTATATGAAGAAGAGTCAGAGAAAAGAGACTCACCACTTTCGTTCTCTTGAGATAGGTGCCCGTCAGCATTACTGCCGCTGTCTTGGCTGCTGCCTGAACTGCTTCCTTCATCAAAAGCAGACTGCTCCTCCTGCCTGGGCTCTTCTTGAACTGGTGATGCAGCAGGCTGTACCACAAAGGCATTCGCTCCCCCTGCCTCAGAGAAGGTGAATCCAGCAGCTCCTCCCTCAGGAACCAGGCTGCCAGAGTCCATCTCGCTAGAACCGAGTCCATCTGTAAGACAATTTCTCGCCTCCTCGCAGTGTGCAAGCACAGTGTCTCTCTTAGTCGGACTTGATGTGCTTCTGACAGTATCACTCACTTCAGCTGCTTTCTCCACTGTAAGATCTAACTGTGGAGGTGGTACAACAAGGAACAGTTTAGGTTTCTTAGAAATAGGAGGTGGTTTCTTGCTTGGCAATATGACCTGAACCTTGTCAGGAGATGCTGGTGACCCCTGAAGTGACATGCCAGAAGGGAGGTCTTCACTCTGCACTGAAGACTCAGGTGTGTCATCAGTAGCTGTCCCCAGTGCATAGGCTTCAGAAGACTTTTTTAGACCTACTGCACTCACAGGCTTTTGATCACTGTCAAGCGCAGGTGTGTTATCAGAGAGAATGAGAGGAGAACCCCGAGACAGCGTTTGAACTGCATTTTTAAATGAAGTGCCTTGAGTTTTCATTTCCTCGTTGCCTAAGCTGCTACTGAGTCTCAGTGAGAGAGATGGCTTTAGGGAAGACTGTGACGATGAATTTACAGTACCCTTCTCCTCAGACATGGCTTCAGAAGCAGATTCAGGTGATGGTTCACCTTCTGTCACTTTTTTCACAGACCTCAACTGCACCATTTGCAATGCTTTGGTAGTTACTAATGGCATCACAGGTCTCGATGAGTCTTGCTTGTTGAGTGCCTGTTTCACTGGACTGTAGCAAGAATCTTCCTGGTTGCGTTTCTTAAAAGAATACTGTGGGTATATTGTTGCACCTTTTGTTAACTTGGGATCAAGAGGTGGTGCTGGTGGTGGGACAGCTAAGGGGCAAGTAGGAGGAGGAGGAACAGGGGAAGAGAATGAACTGATGGAAGCTTCTTGCTGTAACCATGGGACAGTCTGAGCAAAGGAAGAATTTACATTAGCTTCTGGTGGAGGAGGGGGGAATGTGGGAGAGGCTGGCAATGGTGACAAATCCATGACTTCTGCTGGAGGAGGAGGAGGGGGAGGAGAAAGTTCGGGGCAATGTGGAGGTGTTGAAAGAGGAGGTGGCAGAGGAGGTGCACCAGAATCTGGAGGAGGGCTCAGGGCGGGGTCCAATTTCTTCACACTCACGCTCCCTTCGGTAGATGTATTTGAAGAAAGAGAAGTGGAGGATGAAGACATGGAAACTGAAGACAGAAGAGAGGATTTCCTCTCAGGCACTTTAGGCTTCAGCTTGGATTTCCCATTTCCTGATGATGCAGGTTTTAAAAGTACAGGCACTGGAGTAAGCGCAGTGGGTGTATTGGACTGGCTGGAGTACCCACTCGATGGCGACGTGACTCGGTGGGATTTCTCCGGAGAAGTGCTCTTTGGTTTCGCCAGCCCACTGGGCACTTGTGGCACAGAAGCCCTTGAGCCATCACTGAAGTGGCTGATGCTGTAATCGCTGAGAGCAGACGATGTACTGACAGAATGGGTCACTGGGGATTTCACCTGGTCGTCTGCCACTGCGGCATAGTCGCTGTAATAGCCCCACTGGTCAGCGTACTCTGACTTGATGCTACTTGTTTCACTCTGTGAGGGAGTGACTGTGCAGATGGAGTAAAGGTTTGGAGCAGTGGTGGACATCATGCTGCTGCTTGCACTGACCGAGCTTTGGCTGCGGGAGCGCAACACCCAGGGATCCTCATAATCACTGGAGGGGCTCTGGGAAGGGGAGCTGCCATTTTTGCACTTGAGATTTAACTGCAGAGAATGCTGGAGGGTGGCAATGAGAGTTTCATCAAGTACCTGTCCACTGGATTGGACTTTTTTCTTAGGCATCCTTCTGAGCGAGTCTGTTCTGGACGGTGGCAAAGGCGGTTTCTTGGCCTTTTTCAGAGAGATGTTTCTTGCAAGAGATTTGTCACCTTGGCCTGACTGGTCAACCTGCTGTTTCTTCTCCTTTCCTTCGAAGACATTTATCACACTGTCTCTGGGATTCCCAAAACCATTAGTATTATTGCATGGCATGTCTGACTTCAGCCCAGAGTCCATATGCATGGAACTGTAATAACCATCATGGTCAACAGAATACACAGAAGTAGAATCATCCCTGACTGATGTCCTCTCCAGGCTGCTGCTGCCAGGAGTGGCACAGCCTGGTGTGGTACAAACCACCTTGTGTGAAGGAGTCTCACTGTTTTCTGAAGACTTGTACAACCAATGTTCTGTGCTGTCTACTGTTGCCTGTGCTCGCTCCCCGGAATAGCTAGATTCACTCCTACCATCGCTGTCCTGGGAAGGGTTTGGTAAAGCAACATTGTTCCTGCAGTTGTAGCTTGTGGTCTGAGACCCAGCCTCTGCATTCCCAGGAGTGCTAAGAGAGACAGCAGAGTCACCAAGAGAAAGCATCATGACAGTATTAGATGGGATGGTATCTGAAGTCTGTGAGTGACGTGTGGAGCTACTCTCACTCCAGTTACCACTTGAAGAGTGGTGGTCTTCTTTCCCACTTATTGCACTGCTGGTAACAGGATTGTCTCTTGGATTTGGGTAGGCAGTGGAGCTGTTTATTTTACTGTCCAATGAACCAACACTCTGGGCAGCATGAATAATGATAACTTCTGAGGAGGATGACAGTGTTGCATTGGGTATGATGCTCGTTGAGTAGGTGGCATGAGGAGAGACCACACATGCTGGGCTTGCAGACTTCTCACTATCACAGCTTCTCACCTCTTGAGACTTTGGCCTCGACAGTGTCCCCATCGTGGGATTATTCCTCAGATGCACAACGCTATCATCCACTTGCAATTTACTTATCTGGTGAGTTAAAGTGCCAGCAATGTCTTCCGTCTGCCTAGAGATGCTCTGTGTCTGGTCTAGGGACTGCAGAGATACTCTTGCACCAACTCGAGGCAAGCTGTGAAAACCTATGTCGCTATTTGGGCGAGAAGCAAATATAACTGCAGCAGAATCACTCATCACTGACATGTTTCCAGATGAGCTGGAGAACTGAGACATCTGGGCTGCAATGCCTTGTCCTTTCTGTGCTCTTATTCTTCTCATTGAAGGGGGCACAACTTTAACTTCCTCCGTCTGGCAGCTGGTGTCCTTGGTTTCCGAGCGCTGCATAGCAGAGCGATAGCTGTCTAGTCTCCCTAGTGTGGAACAGTGATCTGGGACATACATCGAATGCCCTCGGAAATCACTTTGGCCAGCGCCAACTGCTGGAGTCAAAATAAAATAATTATTTCTTGAAGCACAAACTCACATTTATCTTCTCACTCATTTAAAATCAAAACTCCCCAGCAAACTGCTTGATCCCCACGTTCCCGCAGGCTATGCCTTCTGAAGAAAAATCTGCAACAATGGATTTTGCACAAGCATTGTCTGTTTTCTGCATTTCTCTTCCCTTTTTCATTATTACCAGGAACCTCTCTTGCTTACAGAATCGTCTGTGCTCCTGCCACACATTCGACCCATGAAATCCTCTGTTTATGACATGGTAATAATTTCCATAGTAATCAGTTATGTCAGAAACCAAGTAGCACTGTTTGACTTCCAGTAGGCAATGCAGCAGGAACAGACAAAAGCCTGAGAAACGTGAAGGGTGTTCCCATGCTAATGCCTCATGCAATAAAGAAAAGGGGAAGGAAATCTGGAGACTAGTATGAATAAAAAGATCTGCTTTTTACAAGCCTTACACTTCAGAAAAAAAAATTTCAGGGAACACTGACAGCTCTCCAAGTCCTGCAGTTTGTCTGAAAGAAGGCTAACATGGAAACATGCATTGTTTTACCACAAATAATACATACACTACAACAATACTTATATATAAACATTATACAACACTGCAAAGAAAATCATTAAATAACAGTTCTCCTTACAAATACTCTCTAGTTATCTTACAGGAAAAACTCTAAGAAGTGGGGAAAAGCTGGTACTGATGGTCATCTCATCCTCAACACCATCAGGAAACAAAAATAAGTGTGCTTTTTCTAAAAGAATGAATAACCATATATTGACAACTTTGAGGACAATGGAAAACCAGTTTTAGTTCAAAATATAATAATCGCTGGGTCGGTAGAAAGGACTCCAGGGTTCTGTTAAATTTACAATTTTATTGGTAGCAGCCTTTTAAAATCACAAACCAGAGCACTGCTTTAAAATTAGTCCGTGTAAGGCTGCTGCTTTTGAATTCAGTTGCGTTGCTGTATAAATAGCAATAGAGAGGCAGGCGTGCTGCTGGAGATGCTGGTAAGGATGCTGCATATGTCACTGCGGGGGAAAATTGGTTATTTCAAGTCTCCGCCTTAGCTAGTCTCAGGAGTAATGAAGTGGCATGCCTGATAGGACTGTTCTCCTTTCCTATTTACTACAGGGAACTGCATCTGGAGGATAGGTATTCTTATCATGCAGCTTTAAACACCACTTAAAGGACATTTAATTATCCTTATTCTTGGCAGGCAAAAGAGGCATTTAGGATAAGAAAAAGAGGTCTCTGAAAACGCTACAGTTAAAGCAGCACACCACACAAAAAGGATTGTTTACTTCTTTTCTCCAGGCACATAAGTAGTCTTTTAGCAGCTTGAAGCCTAGTTAGTTTGCTTTGTGTAGACTCTCTTGTTCTCATGAAAATGCAGCCTCTTTCTGCTTTTGGTAGAGGTTTGCTAGAAAGATAGATGCTGGCAAATGTCTTGGATAATCTAATACGAGACACTGTCAGAACAGATGGATGACTGCAGCCGACCAAGAGAGGGATTTGCATATTCTGTACACAGTTATTAAGAACTGTACAGTAAGAAAAATAATTTTAATTTCCAGGTTATTTTTTTTCTACAGAATCAGTGTACATCTTTGGTTGAGAGAGAGAAAAAAGTCAAAGTAGACATTATGAATGTTTCTGGAACCATGACATCACTGTGAGCCAATTAAAAGTATCCAGTTAAAAAATCTGCATACCAAGATATATAAATAACCAAAGAGATGGGATATTTTTCTTCTTCTGTCACTGTGAAATACACACATGCACACAAATACGCACACGCAGACAAGACAGAAGGATGGGGCTGGTGGAAAACAGAGCTGTCAGCACTACAACGAGTATCTAACACTGCTACATACTGACCTGTGGCTGAGAGCACCTCACTTCAGTATGTGGTATGTCTGTATTCATAGAGGAAGTGAAACGCACTCTGTTTCACAAGTAGTGTAACGCAGATGGGTGATTTATGCTTGTTTAAAATATTACTGCTAGGGAAGGTAAATGGCAAAGTGGAATGATGCTGGACTTGCCAACCTGCCCTTTTCCTCCTTTCAAAACCAGGAGTGTTAGAATGCACTTATTGGGACATACTACTCATGGCAAATGCACAGCGAAAGCTGAAATACAAACTTAATGGTGTTGTATCTATGTCACTAAATAAAAGATGCAATGATGGCAATGTCTTGGGGAGTAGCTCCTGCCCCATCCCTTGGCACACATGCCCCAACAGAGCCTGGAGACTGGTGGCTGGTCCCAGCTGGAGCAGTGCTGGAGGAGCACACTAAGAAGAGGGCAGCATGAACAACACACCTCAGAATGCTGCTGAGAACCAGTGCTAACCCTGTGTTACCAGAATTTATGTCATTTAGGGTCCAGCCTAATATGCTCTGGGGAACTGCATAAATTGATTCAACACCAGTAAATGTTTACAACCTCAATACTGCAGGGAAGCCTGTCAGGGCAAGTATTTGCACCAGTGAAAGATCTCTTATAGTTAGAATTATTCGGAGCCCAAATAAATACAACATTCAGACAGCCCAGCCTCAGTATAAAATACAGGGCTATATCCTTCAATCATTTTATGGGATATGGTCAGGGAAGGGATTTTTCATGGCTGTTATTACAAGAAGACGACTTTGAGGTTTTAAATATTTTTGGTAGAAATGCAGCATATTCTTAAGTTGTTTCAGCTCTGGTTTTGACTTTATGCACAACCTCATGCAAAGCTGTGAGGATTTACTTGCCCTTTATAACACAATTGCTCTTTTTACTCTTCCATTTCCTGAAGAGGGACAATGGAAATCTGCAGGGGAAAATGGTTCAAAAACCAACCAAATGAACATTAAAGACTCAGGTATACTCTTAAAATGTTGACGGTTTTATGATTTTAGTGGAATTCAGAAGAGGGTAGCAAGGAGTATTGTATTTGCAATTTACAAATGCAAGGTAGAACCCTAACTTGCTTCCAGAGTAATATTGAAAAGCAAGGATTTTCAAAAACCCTTAAAATCAAACCACCTTTGTTGCTACTGCAGCTAGAAAGCAAATAATCCAATTCTAAGGGCAGCTCAAACCTTTAATTGACTGATTACACTCATAATGCTATGTTTCTCAGAAAATATCTGCTTAAATAAATAGCAGTAAGAAAACAGATTTCTACAACACCAAAATTCTTGCACTGAATCAGAGCTTTTAAAGAAAAAAGTCCATCTAGTTGCAGGGGTGATGTCTGAGCAGACAGCAGTAAAAAAATACTGCAGAACTGGACATCAGGTTACAGATGCTGAACATTATGAAGTCAGAAGTGGCTGCAAATTGGTATGTGATAAATGTGGTTCAAAGTAATTGTTATCATGTCTGCATTTTATATTATCCTGCGTCCACCAGCCCTGCTATGTCCGCCACAGGGGACCTGTATCTACACTCCTTTCTATTACCCTACTATGTTGAAAATATCTCCTAGGGCAAATGCTCTTCCCTAACACAACAGTGTGGACTCCAGCAGCAAGTGAAGAACACTCATTATCTGGCACAAGTGAAACATGCAACATATGGAACAAGTTTTGCATGGAAGCACAGAGAGGAGGTTCAACTGCTTACTTTAGTTCCAAGTTCTTGGTCAAAGATAGGCATATACAGGTTACACCAGTTCTCCCTGACTCTGGTAGTTAACTGGTATTGCTCATTAGAGATGACAGGGATTGAGACTGACTGCAAATTTAACAGAAAAAAGAAAGTGTCTGTATGTAATCCCTAGGGCCAGGTACTAGCTACCAGAAGACTCCCTGTGACTCTAGCTGACCTGGTGGCACCAGCAGCTTGCTGCAGAGAATCAGACAAAAGGTCCTCTGCACTGACATGAGAATAGAAAACCGAAGGTTTGAGAGGATAAACAGTACGTGTAGATATCATGAAGTACATGCTTGTTTCAACTAGCGTATAAAAGTAATCTCTCTTCCCTTCTGACTAATCATTTCTAATATAAGCACTTGGCTCTTATGCCACAGGCACATTCTTTAGAATTGTTGCTCTCATTGCCTCCCCGCGCCCCACCTAGCAATCCTCCTCTAAACCTAGTAACCTGACCAAGTCACTGTGCAGGCACCACAACTTGCAGTGTTACAAAAAAACCCCCAGAGATTCTTAATCTGTTTTACCCTAGTACTTACATATCAAATGATTTTTAAGACACCCAACAAGAAATAAGACAAGTACATTTGGCTCATGACAATTTTAAGGAAATTTTACTGTGCTCCATGAAGCATCTGTAATCTCCGAGGGGAGAAAAATATTGCAGAGAATTCTGTGATACTTTCTAGTACTGCCAGCTAAAAAATATCTTGAATGCTTGCATATATCACTGCCACTCTGAAAGGGAGAATTTTGATGAAAATATAGGCAACTTAAGTTTTCTTGATTCTATTCATTTAAATGAACAGCCTCTAGTAAAGTTTGTTCCTGGCATCTCTGTCTTTCATCCCCCATGCATACTTTCTAACACCCTGATCTATGGATCAATAGTGCTGGGAACATACAATGTTGAAAAACTACAGTTGTAAAACCAGTATTAGTCAAAAGGCATTGTAACTCTGAAAGAGAGATATTATCTCCAAAGACTGCTAAAGCTGCAAATTGAAGCAGGTGCAGAATTACTTGTCTGGAACAACTGGGTATATGTGCGGTATTTCTGCAGGACCGCTGGATATCTGAGACTCTTCTTACCTGTGGGACCTATAACTTGAGTGACTGCTAGTCCTGGAGGGACTAATTGGAAAGGAGTATCAATTCAGAGAAGTCTTCAGCAGAACAGGTGAGTTACCAAAAATCAGGAGGACTTACTCGCCCCCATGTTGCTGAGATGGAATTGCTTCCTCTCAGTCACATCAAAGGAGAAGCTTCAACAGTCCCAAATGATACCTGAGACACCTACTGGTACCACCAGGGTCTGACCTGCGTTGCAAGAAAGCAAATGAAGGACTGACAGTTAAGGTGTCAGTCATACCCATCCTGAAGACTGACACCAGATTCTATAGGTAACAACTCCTTGTGAGCCACTGAAAACGTGAGGTAGGGAAATAAGCTGAAGAAAACTGTATAAGGTCATTATTCTGACCCTTTGAACCCTTAGGTTAGTAAGAAAAAAAAAAAGTAGATCAGGGAAAAAATCACAGAGCCAAAAAAACTATGAATTACATCTTAAGATAGAAAAAAGTATTTAAATAATTCAAAGAAAGTACACACGAAACATAAAATTAGAAGACATTTTTCAAACCCAAGAGGACAGAAACTTTCTGTTTGATTAAAGAGAAGCAAAATGACTGTCAGAAGAAGAATAAATCAAAAGGTGGAAAAGTTGAAGATGTTTTCCTCTCCCCCACTTTGGTGAGGTATGTTTATTTGGAAGTTGAATTGTGGTGGAACTGATACTCAAGTCTGGGACCTGCTCCTCCTGCAAGACAGGGATGGAGTCTGGGACTGCACTGGTGAGGAGCTCTGGAGAAACACAGTCAGGTAACTTGGTACCTTCACAAAAAGAAAGTTAGTCTGAGCCAAACCCTAGAGCACTGACACAGAGAAGGGCTCACGGAAATGTGAAGGCACTTTGCTGCCTTTGTTTCACCCAGAGAGTTGAAACGTGTGAAGGGAGCTGATGATAACCAAGAGCCAAGAATGAGCAAGGCCTGCAACAGCTTTTCCCAGAGAGGTGCTCATCTCTACCAAGCTTCTGTTTGGGAATCATCTTCTTGCCTGAGGGGATAATACAGGTTTGCATATAAGGTACCATCCAAAGACAGCTAGAGGCGATGGATAATGGCAATACAGAGCAGAGAAACTGAGAGCACAGAAACTTGAAGTATAACATAATCTCAAAGTTTCCTGCCCTTTTTGCAGTTTTGATCCAACACTGACTCCTATTAAATATGTATACAATATTTATGTTCTGTAAGACAATGAAGGTAATTCAAAAGTATGCAAAACTAATTTTTTTCATTGTTGTGTTTGGCAGAAAGAAGAATGCTTTGCCTTCTCCTCTTACTTTGGCGTCATCCTGCTAAATAGTACTGAGAGGGTCCTGCTGTTAAAAAACAACTTCAGAAAATAACTGCCATCTCTAAACTAGTAGACATCTCACGTTCTTACTCTGTCTCAGAATCCCATCTATCACATTGCATTTTATTTATGCAGAATTTTGTATGCAGAAGTTTCCAGCCTATACAGACAGATTGGTTCATCGCTGGAAGACACCTGTGAAAACACAACTGTATTACAACACTAAAAAGTAGAAATGTTTAAAGATACTTTCAGCACATGAGTGCAGTTACTGTCTCCTTTCAGTATGTCTGGCTGAATTCTACTAGGGTACCACGTCCACTGACCTCAGGTCAGCAGTCATGCAGGCTCTCTCTTCTGTTTGGTCTTTTCTGTTCCGAAGGAGCCAAAGCAGCCAGGGGAGAACCCCAGCAGCTTGGCCTGGCAGAAGTTCTTCAAGGCTCTCTCACAAGAAATAAAAATAGTTCAAGCCTAGTTGAAGCTTTGAGGTTCTCTCAAGTTTCTGCTTCCTTCTGAAGGATAAACAAGAGGTAACAAGAATGTGCTGTATGTGTTGGTTATTTAGCCTGCACGCAGCAACTTTGGTGTACCAAGGGGTTTTAATCTTTGTGTAAATATTATAACCATTCACAGCAATGCTTTAGGGGAGAAACAAAGAGATTTATTCAGCTGAAACCACAGGGAGAATGTCAATAGGCATAATGCAATTGCTTGATTTGGAGTTTAGTCCAGATCCTTGTTCCGATCAAATGAACTGTGGAATGTTTTAAAACAACTCGTTGTTTGTTTTGGGACAGTGTAAGAGAAATAGGGAATGGACTACTACAGAAATATTTCTGCAGTGACAGGGGAGAAATGGCAGAAAGAACACTGAACAGGGATGAGAGAGACCTAATTTATTCCCAGCCTTGCCAGTGGCCTGGTGGGTGACTCTGGTTAAGTCACTTCACTGCAGCATGCCTGGTTTCCTCCTGTATCAGATGAAGACAACACTATCACTCTTTTCAAGCGCACTTTGTTTCTAGTGGTAGAAACCAACATGCTATCAGGATGGATACTGCATGACAGAGTCCTCCTGGCATACATTTTGCTGTCTGGAAGACCTACAACCACCACAGAAGCAACATGAAGTTCCTCAGACAACTTCTGCCATAGGGCACGTGGCTGAAGCCCTATGTGCCTGCAGGTTGTGGGCTGGGGAACCATCCAGAGAGCTCCTGCAGCATGATATTGCCAGCCCTGAGATTTCCACAACTTAAAACAGAAGGCGAGGAAAATCTTCAAGCAGCGCAGCATGAAACGTGCTCAGCACAGAGATGAAAGACCAAAATCAAGACATAAAACTTGTCACTCTTAGTGAACAGATTGGCAAATGCTACGAAATTCTTTTAAGATATTAACTGAAGAATTCTTTTTAGGATAGATGGCAACTGCAATCTCAGTTTACTCCACCAAGTAAAACTACAGTTGATGTTTTCAAGCATCAAACATCTGTCTGAAGTGGTCACAAATATAATCTCTCAGTTTTGTAAATGTTTTCTTGAGGCAGAGGATTCCCATGGCAGGGCACTCTTTCATTACAGATGCCAAAGGAGCACAGTTCCACTCACAAACTGCTCTTCAAGTAACTGTTTGTTTCTTGGTTTTCTCTATGCCTGGCCCTCTAGCTCATTTCAAACCCATCCAGACAAGTTACATATTTTTGCCTCTCCTTTTGAAAAATCTAGACAAAGAACAAAGAATTGAAACCATAATTAAAAAAGAAATGGATGCAAAATGCAAGGTAGTAAAACTTACAGAAACCATCAATATATGAGACAATTTCACACATATAGCACCAAAAATTATGTTCTGCTACACTATTTTAAAAGACATTCTTCCTCTACCAAAAAAAAAAAGAGGGGAGCATAATTTGATCTGTGAAGTTATCACCTGGGAAAAACTGAATAACTAAATTAACTTTTTAAAGAATAAGCAAAAATGACCAGATTTAAATCAAAGAGTTCCGCAAAAAGTGTCTGAAAGTTCTGCCAAAATTCAGACTGCTTCATCAGCTTTGAATTTATGTCTGCTACTGTGTGTGAAAGAGAACTGTCTGAGGTAGCGTAAATGTGACTGAGTAGGTATTTTTCCTTTGGAATATATGCAATAGCTAATAAGCCCGTGTAAATTGTTTCCAATCAAATAACATTGATACTTAAGGAGTCGCCAATTAAAACTGATCAAAACTGAACTGAAAAATAAGTCTTTCCCTCTTGATGCAACTTTCGGCAGATTCAGGAAGTAATTCTAAGTAATTATTCTCATAAAGTAATTAATTAATAAGTAATTCATTCTAAGTAATTATTCACAAGCCAAAATGCCTGCTTACTTCAGTTTTGCTTCAGTGAACATCTTGGAGAAGAGGACCAAATCTCAAGGAAAGCACTGAAGTCCAGAAATCTTACATCCCTGCAGATTTTCATTGTACCAGTACCTCATTTTCCAAACACCCTATTCTCTTTAACAGATGGAAGTCAACAGATAAAAGGTCTCAATTTCCCAATGCAAGAGGTGGCAAGGAAGTACAGGCGTATTTGGAACTGTAATAGGCTATCAGACTGTATTGGTTTCATGAGCACTGGTAATGTTATTAGTCGAGTAATGATAAGCAGTGACAATGAACAGTGGATGGAATACAGTTCTGATGAGCCATACCTAGCTCCTTTTGTATGTTGTCAGGGATTCCTGTAATAGTCTTTCTCCTTTTGACTTTCTTCGGCCGTCTTACCACCGTGTCTGTGTAAATTAGAGACCGCCGAATGCTGGCCTGGCGGTCGAAATTCTCCCCTAATACATGGTAGAACAAGCAAAGCAACATTACTTCCAAGCACACTGACATGCACTTTCTTCCACTAGTTTCGTTGTAGAAATGGAAAAAAAGGCATTAATAAATGATGTTAGCTTGGTCCTACAATGAAGGTTTACACTGAAAGAAGATACGGCACATTGTCACAGTAAGGCTTTAGGCACAAATATCCACTACACAGCACTACATGTTTTAAAAGGAATTTTGACTTCCTGAGCCCGGTTCAAATTTGGTGAGATCAGCTCTAATTCCACAAGCAAACAGACTCTTTGCTTTAATTTGGCCCTTTAGAGGTTTTTGGAAGGTTTTGTTATTTTATTTTGGAGTAATGAGCTGCAGAAAAAGTAAATCTGCTCATGAAAATGAAAGATCACAATGGTTTATGGCAGGAACAGACATTGCTATTGGCAACAGCTATTAGGTCTTTGCACAGCTCCATCATTAAATCACATGAGACCCTTCTTTTTCATTTCAAGTTGCTCTGAACCTGTCAAGTGTACCACATTTCTGGTGGTGATCTTTTAACATGAATACAAATAAGTACTATGGATCATGCAGAGATCAAACTGATCTTGTGGACTCATAAATATTTCAGAGTGAAAGCTGCTTAAAATTGAAACTTTACAGACGATTATAAAAATAAACAATGCCAAGAGCTGAAAAAATGTGTCTAAGTGCATGCTGCCAGACAAAGCCTTACAATGACCATGTGCTGTATCGTAATGGGACCCAGAAGCACCACTATCATTAAGCAGCTTTTCTTTAGGAATTCACTTCTGTTTAGAGGTTTATAATTTGGCCATTTTACTAGTAGTAAGATAAACCTTCCCTACAGACTCTGAGTTAATTAATTCTCTGTCACTTCTAAAAATCTAACAATGACCCCCCACAGGTCACTTTCCTTTTTAAAGGAAAGTACTGTTAAATATCCTTTAGATGACCCTTTTAAAAGTGAAAGGTAGAAAAAAACGTGTATATGCTTTTTACCTTTGTACACTCCTTTTGAAAATCGATGACCAAATTATTTACCTCTAAAAAGTGATTAATGCACAGTAACAAATATGTCATAAATATTAACCCTGGTTGACTGCACATCTGTATGATGTGTGTCATGAACATAGCATAGAAAATCTCATTACCTCTATAACAGTTAAAGATACCGTCACATATTAAAGTATAGCATGTGGACTGGAGAAAAGGCAAGGAAAAAATGTAGTGATTTCATTCACTATGTTGTTAATACAAAGACTGACTCTGTTCGACCATAGCCTTGACCATGAGCTGCAGTTGTGCTAAGCAGATCCTTGCAGCTACAAGGAAGTGCCAGTTTCATCTGACTTTTGGATTGATTGAAGTCAGGGTAGATGAACAGAGAAGGAAGCTATATGGGATCTATAAAATTTAGAATCATTGATCCCACTGGCTTCGTAGAAGCCCTGAAATATTGAGACAGACTATCCACTGGGGACTACGAGGATGTTAGGACCCATCTGTGGCCAGGGTCAGGACATTAGCTTATTCTGCATGGCACACTATAACAAATCTAAAGAATTTGAAGGAGAAAGTTTTGCATCTCTGAACATATCTTTATCCATTCAAAGGCCAACAATTATGCCTGAGATGGTGATATAAGTGATAATTAGAGGGTGCAAACAAGGAGCGAGTCTTTTATATGAAGCCTCAGACAGCACAAACCAGATGGCCATAGGGAAATGTTGCTGATCCACAGTAACTTCTTCCAATGAGTTACCTAAGAGCTAACCCAACCAATCTGTCTTCAACGGATTTTGATACACAAAGGGCACTACACAAATTTGTAGAATTTCAAAGTAGAAGCTTCAATGAAATCCAATAAGCAAAATCAGAATGTCTCAGTCTTTTTTTCCTTCTTCATTTTGTTTTGGAAAATATCAATGTTAACGTTAAATATGTTTTACAGATATAAGAATACTTTTCTCCTTCTGTTACAGGTTTGTCACAAACTGACTAGGTGTTCCTTATCCTCTTTACTCAGTTGTCCCTCAAGCAGTACACTGTTTTCCTTGGATTCACTGAAAACATTTAAGTGCGCTTAAATCTCACTGAAGTCAGTTAAGCTGGATTCAAGCAAATGCTTAAATGTTTTGCAGGATCCAGCCTGGCACTGAGCACCTCCACCATTATCAGACTCCTCCATGTGTAAAGAAAGTTAGTTCTGGAAAACCCACAAGAACAGACACCATTATACATCTTTTAAGCCACAAGATATGTAAAAGCAAAGACTGGCCACCGCTGAAAATTCAGTCCAACCCCTTCCAGGCCAGAATAAAGTTCAGCCCAGGCACTCCCAAAGACTGAAACTACTTCCAAATCTGGATGTCTAGCCAGCAACTTGTCAGCCTAATGCAATGCCCCTGCACCTTCAGGCTATCCAACAGATTTTTACGACTACTATATTAGTTGCAATCTGTTCACCAAAGAGCCCAAAAACTGAACTGATGTAGCATTTATTGCACAGCCACGTGAGAGGCCATTGTAGGAGAATCATTACTAATGCACTGCTGAAAACGTTATCAATTGCCAGCGGGTTATTGCTGGCAATTGCTTCAGAGGTTAACCTTTTATTTCATGCCACAAGTAATAAATTGGAAGTTTTCTGAACTCTCCTCTGGGAGAGCAAGAAAAAGAGTATGTGAAGGAAAAAGCCAAATCAAAACAAATATCCTCAATGGTTTGTTCCACGGCACATTGAAAAAACAGCACAGAAGTTTTCGTCAGTTTTTTTTCTGCCTCATGCAGTAACATAAGAAACTTCACAAAATAAAATTACTCAGTGTGTGGGAGAGCAGAGGAGGGGAGCAGATTGTGACTTTTTAAAGAGGAACAAGGACAGCAGCTTTTTCTGTATGTTGTGTGTGGTTCATGTTGTTTGCCTTGTTTCACAGTAGCAATATAATTATTTCAAGGGAAAAGGAATGGTGGATCCTGGAGACCAGTCCACATGCTGCAACAGCAGTCTTCCTTTACTGCCCTCCTCTTCTATCTGTTCCGATTACCATGCTTATAAGGGAATAAATGCTCAACCACACACTCCAGAAAGGTGAGGCATAATATGCACGTGCACCATTCCAATCAGGAAAGTTGGGAACCGCTGAGTTTTTTGAGTGCTAGCTGAACAATTCAGGGGACACAAGGTTTGCTACGCCAGCTGAATTATGCTGGTTGAAGTCACAAGCGTAATTTATCCAAACACGGTAGGTAACATTCCCAATGATGCTGAATTAAATCTATCAGCTATTTGATCCTTTTACCTCATTCTTCTTTCCATCTGTTTACTTCCCCCCTATATTTTGCGGTACACAGGGTCATTAAATCAGACAGCAGATTACTGTTTCTCTAAATATACCCTGTTCCTGCTGTCACAATATCTAAACCCTACTCAAGCTTATTGATTATGTCAGATTATCCATTGTTCCCCTAACTCGGCCTTCTGCACCAGTATCCTAAATTCCCTATACAATGCCAACTGGCCCAGTAACATTTCAGCACTGCATTTATTTTCCTTCTATTAAATTTCCAGACATGGGGTGTTCATAATTTTCTATTGTCTTCCTGATGTTTATTTCTAATATTTTCTGCTATTTAAGTAAACACTTCTAGTTGATTTCTCCAAGCTTGCTAATGTTTGTTACGGAAGTCCTGCTCCTGTACTATTAAAATATTTAAATACTATTGAAGAATACTATTTAAAATACTAGTTTATAAAAGTACAGGTGAAAAAGACAGGGAAAGAGAACCTAATTTACTTTCAAAAGAAAGTCAAACATTGCAAGTTATTGATTGTCAGAGTAAGCGTGGAGTCAGAACGCGCCATATGGCATTTGAAATAAATTGGATGTTGAGTATCATCCTGGTTTTGGCAGGCAAGCGGTCAGTTATTTGAATTAACTAATAATAGACAATCTTGATGCTGTGCAGAAAAAGAGGGGTTATTAAATTGAAGTGATAATTCTATCTTTCACAGAAAGTCCATTTTACACACAACAAAGTATCTCTTCAGCATTAGGCTTTAACGTAATTTAACTTCAACAGAGTGAGAGTTCAGCAACTGTAAAACCAAAGAGCATTTTCAAAATGAATACATAGTTCATAACAAGAAAATGTGGACTATGGTTATGTAAGTGGAGTGTCTTACCGAGACTCTTGCTCAAAGGTGTAGCCTCATTAACTTTTGCTGTTCTAACCTTACTCTCCTTGATCACTAAACCTCTTGTTGCAGATAAAAATAAGATCCAAGAGGTTTTTTCTTGATTTTTGTAACATTTAGTCTTTGGAATACAGAAGTCCCTGAAAACTTTCCTTATACAAAATTCCTAGAAGAAAATCCTGAAATATCATTAGCATCGGATAAAACATGATTTTCCATTACATATCCTCAGTGCATTCCACAGCAAAATAGTGCTATTTATCAGTCCTCTTCTTGTATTTCATGAATGTCTAATGCCGTTTCAAGCCCACATAGTGTAGACTATCTCCATTAATGATAATTTTAAGGGATTTTGACATTTTCTAATGAAGTTCAGAGACACTATTTAACGCAGAACACTGTTTTCACAGAAAGGTGTAGTAAGTAATTTAAAATTCACGCATCAAATATACGAGTGTCAAAATACTAGCCAACTGTATGGATCCCCTTTTATTCCTTCCCTCCCTCATCAGTGTAATGCAATTACTGAAATTAAAAGCCTACCAGTCACATTAATAGGAACCACATCTGTTTGAACGGCCTGTGCTTGTTGTCGCATTTTCTCTTCTGGAGTTGGCAGTGGGAGTGACTTAGTCCAGTTGGTTTGGGTGTTGATATCTGATAACTCATTTGAAGCTGGACTTTTAGGCCTTTTGATGGTAATAAGCTTTTCCTCTTCAGGGGGAGAGACAGGACACTACAAACAGAAATACATGGAACAACGTAAGTTTATCACTGCTAAAGAAAAGTAGAACTATGGTATTGCTAAGGTGTTGCTGCTGCAGTCGGCACAATTACTTGTGGAGCAAAACACACCCTTTCAAATATCACACTTCGACCTACATAAAGAGCAATTTTAAAAACATGTAAAAAAGTAACACACAACAAAATACCTAGACTGTATTTATTCCAGACATCTGACCAGTTTAAGGAATACATACCAATGAGAGAGAAAAGAGTGATCTCGAGCATAGCAAAGCACAGTATATTACCTTACACATTGACTAATTCTTGGAGTGATGAACCCCTCTCTCCCTGCACCCAGGTTTGCCTTCCTTTCATCTTTCACCTCCCCGTGCCCTATTAGGAAGACGAGATTTGAGCACTGCTTTGCTCCAGCTGCACTAGGCTGTAAGGATACAAAAGAAGCCTCTCACAAAAAGACAGACTTTATAGTAGAGCTCAGTAAAAGAGCCAATCAACACAGTCCACAAAACCATCAGCCTTTGATCAGCGAGGTAGCAAGAATAACTTTGGTCTTGGAGAAACTCACCACAGTTCAAGGGGTTACCTGTTTTTCAGAGGTGAAGCAGTCAACAGTACCAGTAGCCACAGAGTGGTCATTTTAAAAGTCGGTCCTTCTCAAAGTGGTAGATTTCTATTTTGTGATGTGTTTTACTTCAAAAGAAACCCAACCAACGAAACAAAAAACTTTCTGCACCACGAAGAGTGGTTGCGACAGCTTGTGCAAATCCCTCCGCCAAAGTTAAAAGCCAAAAAAGCCATTTCCTTTTGGGGAGAAAATCTGTTTTCATTACAAGGTCCTTGCCTGCGTGCCAGTAATGGCAGAGAAAGCCATAACACAGCTTTTTACTGACAGGACAGTACTAGTCCATGACAAACACTGAGGGCAGGCAGATTCAGGGCACACAGAAGACATTGCTGGGGCTTCTCGCAAGTGGTCCTAAATGCCAAGCAAATCCGAGAGAAGCAGCCTTCTCTCCTCCCCACTCCTGCCAGCTAGGCACTCCAGGGAATTTCAGAAGCAGGAGAGGAAGGAAGACCTGGAGGAAAACCAACCTCAGTCTCCTTCTGCCTCCAGGCAAAACAAAAGAGAAGAAAAACATGGAAGAGGAGTTGCACAGCAGCTGCAGCACTAGCAGAGATCTCTGCTGACTCCTCTGCTTCAGAGGTGTTTGCTTTGGGACCTCCCTCCCTACCACCAGACCAGAATTACAGTCCTTCCACCCTCTTTTCTTTATTCCTCTCTCTTTTTGGAGAGCCAAATACTACTTGAAATAGGATTGTCAGTACCAGACCACTTCTTCTCCCTCTCTCACTGCTGTACACAGGCAAGGAAAGAAAGATTACAGCTATTTATAACAGATGGATTTTTTTTTTTAATTGTTGTGGGTGTTCAGTCTAAGCGATCTGTTTTCTCTAGAAGCTGAGTGCTATACAAAAGACATGCCCAAACACTTTGCCACAAACGCTGTTTATCATTTCTGATTTTAATTTTCTTCCTGTTACTACGAGGAATTCCCAGTGTTTATAAATAAATAACCATTTATTTATTCTATTATGCTTTGACTCTACATCCTTTAGGACAGGGTTGAACATTTCACTTAATGGAAAATAAAAATAATAGCAACTTGCAGGCAAAAAGTAAAAGAATGGAGAAGTAAAAGCTCTTCAGGCAATACTAAAAAAAAACATTGTAGGCAATGAAATTATTACTAATGTCATCCTGTCTTTTGGAACCACACTTCAAAATATGGGAGCTTTTCTTCAAAGAAATAATCCATTTCTAGCAGCCTTGAATTTCTTTATCAAAGAGGCTGTGGATGGGATAGATGCTGCTGTGTAGGTAAGGGTTCAGCCCTGTGGAAGACCCAGCAATTTTATCAATGCAACCCTCTTAAAGGACATCAGTATTTTTTCAGGCCTCCACTGTTTCTAAAAGGCTCTAAAACCCATTTCTTTACAATAGGATGTGAATGTTTATCTTCTTATGAGTGTGCATACATAGACTGTTTATACAAGTACACGGTGTAGGCGCACATGGATGTACTGACACACAAACACAAGGGCTTTCCCACCTCAAATCACTCAAACTCATAAAGACCTTTATTAACTTAAGCAATTTGGGATAGAAACACCATTGCAAAAGAGAAAGCTGCCTCCAGGTCATGTTTTCCCACAGACAGGTTTAAAAACTGAGAGAGAGAGAGAAAAAAAGCATGCAAAAGGGTTTGTAAGGAATGTGGCAAAGGGATGCCAGCCCAGTGCCACAGCAGAGTAATCAGGGGTTGAGGTAAAGAAATACTGCTTTCCTTGTTCTGCAATGAGCTTTTTTCCACCTGAACTGGAGCACCAAGGGAGACACCTCCAGCCTGGTTTTGCAGTTTGTCTGCGGTCAGAATGAGCTCCAGTGACCTTCAAATACTCTGCTTGGTTGATACCGTCAGCATCAGTATCTGTCGCCTTCAAATTGTAGTGCAGTGCCAGGTCTCAGCTAACATACAGCAGTCACAAGGGGTTACTCCAGTATGTCAAGTGGCAGAGACACCGGTTATAAAGCCACCCTTCCTTTTCAAGGAAATTACCCAAGACAAATAGAAGACCCTTTTCTTGTTACGGTATATGAAAAGATAGAAAAACTGAAGAAGTGAAGCACCTACTACAAGGGAATACTAACTATCCAAAGAAACATGTAACATCAATCACAAATTTTGCAGAATTAAAAGCTGAGAAAACTGGAGATAGATGGTATAAGACAGACAGAAATGAAACCAACCAGTGAGCAAATAACCAATGAGAAGGAACTGAAAACCCAATTGCGTAGCTGAGTTCAAACCAGTGTGTGAGAATGACCTTCTGCCAATTGTGTAGTTGAGTTCAAAGCAGTGTGTCAGCGAGAATGACCTTCTGCCATAGGACAGAGATGTGCGCTTTTACAAAATAATTCAGTAAAAGGGTTGGAGGTGTTTTTAGGTGTAGGAATAAGTGTTCATGTTTGAATTACAGGTAGGTTTTCCATGGATCCTGAAGAAACATGACTGTCTCTGCTTACGTCCCTTCTTCCAAAATACTCTCAAGTGATAGTAGTATAGGCATGACAAAGGCATACACAGCTTTACCGTACACAGAAGAAAGCAGCAGCTCATCTTTCAGCTTTCTTCAGACAGAAATTATTTACCTCTATAATTAGGATGAAAATCTACAGGGAAAATCCCAGGGTTTCACATATTTTTGGCAAACATTTCCAGATTTACAGCCCAGAAGTTTGCTGGAAGATGAACTACTGCTGTGTCACAGGAATGTCTCCTCAAGTAAGGTCTGTTACACCAGAAGTAGAATTAGGCAGTACCTTGAGAATATGTATCTGCTTAGCAAAGCTGATCATAAATTCTATGTTCATAATAGAACAGAAAGTACCTGTCCCATTTTTAAAGCATCTCTGAGTCACGGTAACTTCCTGTTTGACTTAAATGGCCAAATTTCTGTGCTACAGGTGTTGTTACACTCATCTCTGCAGGAAAATTTGTTGAAATTCATTCTTTTTCATGGACATGGTAAAAAAGAAAGGTGGGGGGTGTAAGCAGCATTCTTGGACCCTGCAGTGTTTCCACAAATATGCCATCATCATCATCATCATGGCTAGGTTTCGCAAACGAAGATTTAGGAAGGTTCTACCCATGTTTGTTACAAGCACGCTGGTGGTTTATGAGGCCAATATGAGATAGACATGTCCGATTGCAAAAGGCACAGCAGAAAGACTCCTTAGGTGGTATATTCTGCAAGACACGATTCTTTCTGCCTTGTCTTTTCTCCTTGAGAGTGATCCTGCGTGTGTTCTCAAAGGAGACAGCTGCGTTATAGATGGTGTGTCTCCAGGCCTCCCGATTTGAGGCCACAGTAGACCACTTATGTTGATCAATATGGGCAAGGCTGAGATGTTGTTTCAGGGAGTCCTTGTATCTTTTCTTCGGGGCTCCTCTCTTGTGGCAGCCGGTGGCAAGTTCACCATAAAGCAAGATCTTAGGGAGGCAGTGATCCTTCATCCTGGAGACGTGCCCTGCCCATTGCAGCTGCGTTCCCAGTAACATGGCCTCAATGCTTGTGACTGCTGCTTGTTCTAGAACAGATGTATTGGTCACATAATCTGACCAGTGGATGTTTAGGATTGTCCACGAATATGCATTAGAGGGGAAAAAGCATGAACTTTCAAATGGGAGTTAAAATTAGAATCCAGGAGAAAAATGGCCTATAAATATCCTATAGACAAGCTATATGGCTCAATAAGCCAGAGCCTCTCCAACGCCTTGTTGATATACTGTCCCCCAGACAACTCAGCTGCCAAGATACAACAAAAGAGTTTCACTATCTCAGCACATTCATGCTATTTGAGAGGTCCCAGATGACAAATGAGTTTATGTTATGTATCTCTGCCTAAATAATCTGTTTATTCTAAATATTTTTTATATTCCAAGGGCTTATACTATACTCTTTGAAAAAAGAAGGGACCTCCAAGAGGAAAATTCAGTCCATACAAATTCTACTTTTCAGCAAAGGGACTTCAAACTTTTAGTCATATCATTTACCCTCCTGTCTACTACAACTGTTTATAAAATCATAATTTCTCATAAAAACAAAATAGAGAAAAAAAAATCAGTGTTGGAGAGAGCAGCCATACCATTTCAGCTGTCTATTATGTTTGCCAACATCCTATTTCTGCTCCACTGTTTTACTAGGTTTGATGGCTTCATGTGCCATTTTCTCAATGCAAAGGGATCAGGACAAACAATAACAGGGAAAAGAAACCCAAGACCCAGACCTGGTCAACTGAGAATGGCACTTCACGTGCCTAATTCAAAACATGGGATTTCACACTGTGTTACGGAACACAGTGTTATACATGTTATGGTTATATATTTACATGAATTTACACTTAACATGAATTAGTCATGTCTTGCTCTATTTTGTGTCCTCTAGCCCAAGGTCACCAGCCTGGTTCCCCCAGTTTTCATAGAATATTCCATTCTAGTACTTCTACACACAGATCTTCAGTTGTACTAGCCAACTTCACTATCCTACTAAATCCTTCATTTCATAACCATCACTGTCTCAGTAAGGAAGGAATTCTTTTGTCAGCAGAAATCACTGACTATCAAGCAAGTTATCACCGTAACCGCAGAAATGTTCCTTTCTTCTTCCTCTACTCTGTTGCAACAGGATAAAAACTGTAAGAACAGCTGTACTGTTTGGAGCTCTAAAAGCCTATCTAGTATCTGCCTTAAAATAATGACTAATCAATGATATACAGGTCCTCCCCCTCCCCCTCCAAGAATGTACCCACTTGCTTTCTAAATCCATGTAAACTTTCAGCATCCACAATTCCTGCAGCAGCTGCACAGTGTGAGCATGTGATGAGTGAAGAATTACCCCCTTTTCTTTGTTCAAAGATTTTCTGTACTCATTTCCTTAAGCTTTGGCATTTCATGCATTACAAGCTGCTGTCCCAACTCAGTAAACTGAGTAGCATTTAAAAGAAAACCCTTGCAAATGGTATAAAATACATGTGTTGCTTACAAGAGCAACGCCATGCAACTGCAGCAGAGGGACAGGGAGGACAGCTGAGGACACCATCACCACCACCCAGAGGTATCTTCAGCTCTGCTAGACCCAAGCCTCAGGGCTCCTGGGCATTCCCACCTCCAAAACTGAAGCACCCAACTGCTTTAGCTCCTCTTCACACCAAGCAAAGTTTTGGATTAGACCTCCTCAAGTCTAATGCAGTTAGCACTGAAGTAGTTGTTTTCACTTAATATACTAAACAGTCTCTTGCAGATATTGCAGAGTTTTATAACAGATTAGCTGAGCAGAGTGGCAAAAATATACTTTGTTCCCCCATGAATAAGCAAAATAAATATTTTTTTCACCCAAAGTGTAACAGACTGTATCAAGGCAAAGTTCGTAAGCCAAATGACAGGACCTAGGAAAAAATACCCTGAGTTTTTGGCACACAAACATTTTCATGGATAGAATAAAGACAATATACTGCATTCCTGGGAGCAGGTACTCTTTAGCTCACATTCGTCAACTAAGAAAAATACATTCCTCCAAACTAGTAGAGTTTTTCCTTGGCTAATTAAAAACCAATGACACAGCCAATTAAATAAAACACAGTTTCAAAGGAGGCAAATGTTAATAGACAAAAAGGGAATAAAAAATTCAGCAAAGCAAGTAAATACAGGATACTGTTCTGCAGACAAAAGGGAGTAGAGACAAAAATAAAGGAAACAAACCTGGCATGGCACTCTTCTGTTGAGCAGCTGACTTTTTTAATTGCCTTTTTTTTAAGCAGAAAAAAGAAGCAGGTAATGACTGAAGGCTAAGAGCAGAGTAAGACTGCATATATACTAAACACTACAAGAAACATCAAGCTGCAGATATGGCAGCTGGATGGTCCCACTCATGGGCAAGGTACCTTGTTGTTCCAGGGAACCAAGTTACAGCAGGCGCTAATGCAAGACTGAGAGATGCAGTCTAACAGACTAGACTGTTGAGTGAGACAAAAAGAAATAAAGAGAATGAGTGGTAAAAAGGGAAAGATAAAAGAATAAGAAAAAAAACACACAAAAGATAAATACTGTTAACATACACAATGTATACATTTCAGAACATAAGGAGAACTAGAGTTTGAAAGCGACATTTCAATATATCTTTTACACTGTTAAAACAGAGCAGTACTGAAGGACAGGAATAGCTCCCAAGCTGTGTAACCAACAGTGGTATGTAAGAGATGAGAAAGGAGGAGACTGGTCACAGCACTCAGATGTAAAATCCAGGTAAACCAATTTTATCACCAACAAACTCAATTAGAATCAGTACTACAGTGAAACTTGGCCTGTGCTCCATTAATCTAGAATCAACATTAAAAGGGTAGTTTCAAGAACTTAATGTTATATCAATTACCATTCAGATACTCCAACTTTCTGTGTTCTCTAATTCTGTTTGCTCATTTTTGAGTAGGACCTGCTTCTCCCTATTGGTTTTCCCTTAGAAAAGCAAATGTTCTGCTTACCTTAGACATTTTCTAAGACTCACACTGAACCAATGTGCTTTGTGGCATGACTATTACCCTCTGCTGACAGACATCCACCTCCACAAAACCTGAGAATGCTTATGGATTGAGGTCTCCTCTCATATCACCTAGCCATGGCTTCATATTGTCTCTGGTGTAGACAGACAAGCAGAATATCTGGCTATGGGGTTTTTTTTAGAAACAGATTAAAAAAAGTAGGGAAAGATGGTTTCCTTTCTGAAGCCACCATGCAGTAACACATTGTTTTTTCTACAAGTTGGCAATTATATCAACTAAGAAGTAAGTTTCCTAACAGTAAATAGCTATTCATCAACCCATCATTATTCTGCTGTTCTCAAATTTCAACTATTAAGTGCTGCATGCACAGAATTTAAATGTTGGCTTTTCGGCTTTGAATAGACAATAAAGCTACAAAGCTTTCATCTAGTGGTGAGGAGTTCACATTTTGAATCACAGGATTTTTGATGACCCCAGTTCCACACTGTGACTGAAGAACTCTCCTGACAGCTGAAATATGACTCGAGCAAGGTATAAGACTTATTAGAATTACTGGCACTTTACCAGGAGGATAATAATTCAAGTTCAGAAATCTGTTGTGGTAAACGTTCGTTTAAAAAAAGAGTAGACCTTTTTCTGTTACAAAAACAAGAAAAAAAAAGCCAATTAAACAAAGATACTGGTCAAAGGACTCCACAAAACACTGAGTTATACAACATGAATGGAGAATCATGCTACAGTTTACAAGGAATTAATATCTTTCTGAGTTGCAAGTAAGAGTGGCAGGGTTAAGGTTCTGAGATAATCAGTAACAGTCAAGACAGTCAGTTTGGCAGCTATCTTTCTCCACAGCTCTGAATCATCCTTTCAACTAAAAATATTTAAAGGAACCTATTTCAAATTGAAATGGAAGCGCTATCCTACCCTTGAAGCATACTAGTTGGATTGTTTTTTTCCAGAATGCACAGAAATTGTTAGTAACACATTAACACTCAAAAAAACGCTTAACCATGAAAAGGAAGACAGCTTTTAGTCTCCAAGAGTCCTCATGCATGTTTATATGCTTTCATTCAAATTGTCAAAGAAAAGTGTATTTATATTTTTTAAATGTTGCATTAGTTTTACATGTGCAGATGGTTGTCTGCTGCACAGCACTGGCCAAAACCAGTCAATGACATATATACATGCATATATGTGCAGTACATTAATAGCAACAAACAATGTGTTAATACTTTCCCCAGTGGAAATTCTACTGATTTCAGCAAATTATCATTATAATGCATTCCACAGTATGAACGTGCTTTACATTCTCGGTTCACTGCCAGTACATACCACGAACAGCTAAACAAGATGCTCTAACATTTCCTGCCAATACCCAGATAAATGCAATCATCACCTGAATGAGAGACTGTACATATTCCACAACACCTTTTATTATGTGATTAAAAGCCATAGAGGACAGAACTGAAAAAACTTTACCCTTTAAAGTGCGTTTTCAGGGTCTGCACATTTTGCTGAGAGAGTTATTTGGTCCATACTACAGAGGCACACATGGTTTAGTAACAACTCAAAAAAATTAGACTGTGTTACAACCACGGATATCCTCCCATTCTCTAAGCAACAGTAGTTTCTGGCAAACTATTCTAGAATATCTATCTTGAAAAATCCCAGGAGCTCCAGCATTTCAGTTTTGGACAGCCAGGTTCCAGTGCATCTTGCTCTCCACCAAGCAGTAATGTCCTATACCACAACACCAAAGTCTCCTTCAGAGCCCACAGGCACAAGAGGGTAAAGTAAGGACAGGGGAGTAGAATTTCTCTTCTTTAGAACACTAACTCAACTTACTCAACTAGTTCTGTAACTGAAATGTGTATAAATTGATGTATATAGCAATATGTCTTCACAACTTCCTTAGGACTTGTGCTTAACTGTCCCTTCTCTTTATTTGTTTCATTTCTTTCTAGATTCTAAGCTAAGCACTCTAGGAGTTGAGATGTGGGAATATAAACCGAAAATCATGAAGTAAACTGAAAGAAAGCTGACCCAACTTAGTGGGCAATCTTTCTGGATGCCTTTAGCAAAAGTTGTGATGCACTAGGACAAAGGCTCTATCTAAGTGTATAATTGCCTGTATTAGCAATTCAAAGTGTGCACCTATCCAAGTTACCATTTGGTTATGGTGATGGTTGGTGAACAGTTCTTCCTGCTACTTGAATGTAAACACTTAACAACTACCGTTGCTAGGGTCTTCCCTCCAGAACATCACCAAACTCCTTCCTGCTTTCACATCCTGAACCTGCGACTGGGAACTTTGTATCAATGCATGGGAATAACTGGGATTTTTAAGAGACCCTGGAAGTCAGGTGACCTAATATCACTGTAATTCAAAGGAATAAACATCTTCACGATCTTCTAAAAATCCTGCCTTATTTGAAAAGTATTATGGCAGGCAATTAAACTGTACCAGGCAAGTATTTTTTCCAGGACTTTGCCCCCCCCCCCCCGTTACCTTTTGTTCAATTTCTTCATAATCATCCTGGTAACTTCCACAGATTGCACTGGAGGACGAGGAGAAGGTGGGGCCCTGAGAGTAATACTGTGAGCTCCGGTAGCCATCCCGCCGCAGCTTGTCACACTCTGCCAAAAAGAAAGAGAGTCATTACTGTTTATGCCTGGTGTACAAAGCCACTTAAATATTGAATACTTTTCTGAAGATGTTTACCATGCTTTAGCATTGTCTGACCCAAGTAACAGAACCCAAAGGTGCATTTTTCATATTTGTATCTATATTTCCGCCTCCCTCACATGTATTATACACGTAAGCCCACATGTAGCGTATTAACCCAGGCAACGGCAAGTGCTCTGGAAAAAAAGGGGAAATAGATTTATTTATTTAAGTGAGGCCTGGCTCAGTGTCTTGACAGATGGCAGCATCTTGCAGGATGGGAGATGGAAGCATGTGAGTAACACCAGGGGTCTCATTTGCCAGGCCGGTAGACATCTCTTATATGCCTTACACTTCAAATGATGTTGCTTGCTACTCAAGCACCATCTGCTAAATAACTTTGGCACTGACCACTTGCCTTCCTGTTCGTGGAAGCGACCACTTACTGTGACTTTGAAGAGAGGAACGCAAATTACAGGGATCTCAAAATCTCATGTTGCTGCACAGCACATATAGTTTAATACAAAGAGTTTCCAAAGTTCAGAAAGAATTCAGAGCAAACATGCATCCCCATTCACAATAGCCAAAATCCCAGTCAGCATCTCATCTCCCTCACCAAGTTTTCCACAATCATCTTCCTGCCTCCTAATTGATATTCAGTGTGATTGTGCTAAAGAATAACAGACGCCAGAGCAGAAGGAAAAATTAAATGTTCAAGATGAGGCAACCAAATTCATCAGACCAGTCAAACTGTTAGCTTTACATTTCTAAAGACAGATACTAAAATCTGTTGAAAGATGAGGAATGCAAGAACAAAATTAAATATTTGGTATATTTCTGTCTAAGGAACGGAAATTTCTGCACAATACACAGGCATTATCACAACACAAAGCGCTTTTAACATCTCTTGCTGGAGAAAGACTTTCTGTGATTATATCATCTGTCTGCTTATCTTGATCTTTTGAATATGCCTTAAAATGGAAAACATGCAATGCTTTTATGGTGGTCAAGGTTTTAGAGAGGCTTTTGCCTGGCAAATGGTTAAGTCGAGTTATAAGCTGCAACTCCAGTGTACACGTCCTCTTTTTTGTTCAGATGCTTCTGAGACTGAGGTCTGGAGGACTCCATGCTGATGGGTTAACTGACCTACGGCAACCACAGCTCTACAAGGATTTAATCAGTGTGGACTCCCCTGTATTGCCCAGGCACACTGAGAAGGCAAGCTGACCATTTGACAACTGGCCATTTCCATCAGCGTCAGACATACATCCTTGCCTGTGTATCAGGGGTCAAAAAGGGCAGTATGGTGTGAACCTGTCGCTTCTCTCTCAGTTCAAGGACCAAGGGTGGTGGTGGTGGGTTTTGAGATCCAAATCAATTGCTACATCTCAGGAACAGAGGGTTAGTAACCCTGTTTTTACCTTTTCCACATGTGCGAGCATGCTGACAACTGCGCATCTGACAAACTGCTGCTGTACTTCGGGGGGGGGGGGTGAAAAATGACTGTCAGCAACCACAGTAAAACAAATTCCCCCACCACCCTTCCAAATCTGGTACTAGGTGCAGCCAGATCCAGCACATAACACTCACAGATGCGAGCACTCTGATGGGTTGCTTGCTGGTTTGAGCTACAAATTAACAGGGATATGTGGGCTGTGGCAGAATAAGACAGCCCAAAGACTTGTATCAACTTATAGCATGGGTTAACATGCTAAATTGTCAACTTAGACGCTGCAACTTCAGATCAGTCATTAATCACCACAAACAAACATGAATACAACCTAAGGGGTGTGTAAGGATGCGGTTACTTTTTCCTCTCATATTTGGGCTAAGGCTTAAAGTCCCGGCTGGCCACTCCTGTGACTTTCTCATATCAGGCATCATGGCATGCCCCAAAACCCATGGTGGTTTGACCTGGGCTAAATGCCAGGTGCCCACCAAAGCTGCTCTATCACTCTCTTCCTCTGGAGAGAGCTGGACAGGCAAGAGAAAATATAATGAAAGGCTCATGAGTTGAGATAAGGACAGGGAAAGATCACTCACCAGTTACAATCACAGGCAAAACAGACTTGACTTAGGGGAAGTAACTGAATTTATTACCAATCAAAATCAGAGAAGGATAATGAGAAGTAAAGCAAATCCTAAAAAACACGTTCCACCCACCTCTCCCTCCTTCCCAGGCTTAACTTTATTTCCGGTTCTCTACCTCCTCCCTGCTCAGCAATACAGGCAGATGGGGTATGGGGGTTATGGTCAGTTTATCACATATTACTGCTGCTGCTTCCTCCCCAGGGAGGACCAGCATGAGGTCCCTCCCACAGGAGACAATCCTCCAAGAACTATCCAATGTGAGTCCTTCCCAGAGGCTACAGTTCTTTAAGAACTGCTCCAGCAGGGGTCCCTTTCCACAGGGTTCAGTTATATAGGAACAGCCTGCTCCAGCATGGGTTCCCCATAGGGTCACCACACCTACCAGGAAACCTGCTCCTCTCTCCACAGGTCCATAGGTCCTCCTAGAAGCCTGCTCCACTGAAGACTTCTCATGGAGTCACAGTTGTCACAAGACCCTTCTGGAGGTGACAGGCTCTTCTGGAGCATAACAGATGTGTGTTCTGACACTAATTGTTTGACCTTATTTATTCTCCTAACCAAGGAGGTGAAGATGACAAATAGTGCACTTCATGAAGCCTAGAAGAGCTCCAAAAACTTAAAGAAATCAACACTGAAAGTCTCAAGTCCACCACAGGTTCAAGAAGACTGACAACAACAACCTGGAAGCCTATCAAGCTTACAACCTCCATTTGTCCACACCACAAAATAACATCAGAAACTATTGCAGCAACATTGCTACAGCTACAAACCGGTAGGAGAACTACACCAACAAAAAGATTATTTGTCCCCAAGAACAGCTTTTCTATTTATGTACTGTCACTGTACATTTTGCAGCACAGCAGGAAACACACACTGTGGATAGCACCCAAGGCCAACAAACCTCATCAGAGGCTTTGGGTAGGTATCTTTTACTTCACATTGCAACAGTCCACAAGCACAACACAAGGTCAAACATTACATCTAACTGAAGCTACTGCTGCTGCCAAACTAGCTGAGTGGCAACTGCTGTTTAAAAACTGTTCTAGCTGGAGGCTCCCCTGCTCCATCTCATTACTATTATTAAAGGTGTACATGGTCTTCTCAAAGCAAACAGATTCATATTTTCAGATAAAAGGTTTTTATTTTTGTAAAAAAATACCATTGAAGAAGCTAGAAATACTTACTCTAGGAAAGACTCCAGATATGTTCCCTTCTTCCCAGAGGAGCAGTAAATTGTCCTATTCTGATAATCCCAAACAGAGAAGAGCACTATACACTAAGCGAAAAAGTTCATACGCACATTATTTCAGATACATCTGTACTGAAGATGACTAGGTAAGAAGGATCCATTCAGTTGCAGTTATTAAAAATCTCCAGTTTTAAGCATGTGACATTACATTCGTGCCATCTGAATCAGGGATATACGCAGTCTTGATTGCACTCAGCAGCAGGGCTGCCATTTCCCACATTATCCAACATACAGAACTATGCACAGCCTTTCCATATTTCTGTCAAAGAACTGCCAGGGCAAACCTCAGGCAACTGCATTGAGCAGGACACAAATACCTGCTCCTGCCAGATCAAATCTGCAGTATATGCTGCAGTCAAACTCAAAGTCATAATTTCGCATGAGTCTGATCTGAAATGTGCAGTAATACGATTATGCCCCAGACGAACCAGTTTTATTCACACAAACACTGATTATTTTCCCAGGAAGATCAGAAAGTGTCTCTGTCTCAGCAATTTCAACTGGTGGGTATGCTGGGTAGTGCCACAGCTCCCCTTCATCCCCCAACTGTTTCTGGGGCTGAGTGTGAAGGGATGCTGCCTATCATCTGCTTCTCTGCAAGTGCTTTTCTGGCTAGCTAACACCACAGACTAGTTCTTGTTCTTCTATTCTAGTGGTACATTAAATTTCAAAGCCTCCTCTGTATTACAAGAGTTGCTTAAAAATTACTATAGTTATATTGTATTACATTATAATCTAATTTATTCCCACTTATGTGGTACAAGTTAAACCCTTCCCAGAATAGGAAATGTTGCCTAAAGTTGAATTTTGATGTTCACAGGGCAGTTTCCATTAAGCATGAAGAAAGTGTGTGGGAAATGCAGTCACAAACCTTTTAAAGGCTCCCTCATCATTTCCACAGTTATTAAAACAGGGTTCATGAGATGCAAAACCAAAGAAAATGTGTTAAAGCTGTCAGTGCCCAATACCATCATGTCCAAGTCTGCCATATACCCAACCACTCATGTGTTTGCTCAGGATTGCAGTACTGCAGCTTTTGTTAAATCTTGGCATCAGAGATAAGTATGCTGGGGATGTGTGCTGTACATCACCTATCTCTGCTCTCTTCCCTCCTACTAAATATGCTGGAGAACAGGCAGATACCAGCAGCACTACACTGAGAGCAAGGGCTCAACTGAACCAGGTGCAATTCTCCACCAGAGTTTTGAGCCACAGGCACTGAATTCAGGGCTGTTGTGAATAACTCAACCATGTAAAAGCTTATGGACTTTGTGACAGTCAGGCCAAGTGTATGAAAATACATCTGACATCTCTCAGCCCAGATCTCCTCTCTATTTCATACATACAACTTGCATGTGATTAAATCTGCCCCTGAGCCAGTAATGCACAGTAGCAAGTCTCACACACAGAGGCAATTTACTGCGTTTCCAACAACTTGAAACCATATTCTTGCATGGTCATTTGAGCCATAAATTACAGGAATGAACAGAAGGCACAGCACTGATACCTCAGTAATTCGTCTGACATGGTATTACCATGGTAAAGCAGGATTAACATTTACCTTGTCAGACCTACACGCCGTACTATGCCGGGACAGATGGAAGGCTGGGTTTGCTGGGAGAGGACCGGATGCATTGGCTCTTTTCCTCTCCTTTAACCAACTTTGGTAACATTTTGTACCTGCTGAGCTTCTAGCAGTAAAACTGGTTGCAGTATTTTGAAGTTTATATAAAGTAAAATGCATCATCCTACCAGAAGCCTAACTGGACAGAGGGAGATGGATTCAGTAATTTTCAGAAATTTTCCATATTTTTTTTAATTGTAAATGAACTGTGCAAGATTAGGTATCATTTTTCACAAGCTTCTTCATAAAACTACTATTTTGCCAGGATCATGGTGTCCCAAATTGACTTGGTTGCAGGGAGAAAGGCTCCAGGTGCTGGTTTTCAGGGCCAGACCCCATCAGAATCTGTGACCTCTCCTAAGTTGCAGCCCCAGCAGCAGCACAGAGCCACAGCCTTCTCCAACCACCCCGGACCAGTCCTCCACACCTCAGGCCTGAAAGTGCAGCCATCACTCACTAAATTAGCCCTAATGAGATTACTCGTGCAAGCAAACACTGCTCACATGACTGTTCAGGATGAGGCCTTAAGCTCTCACAAGCACGTTTAACGAGTTCAATACAAAATAACAAACCCACATTTCTAAGTATTTATTAGTAACCAGTAAAGGCAGTGGTTAAAGAATTAAACTACCATGATATTCACTGGTACAAACTTAGAAACTTGGCATCAAAGTTATTTAGGCATCTAAATAGCTCGAACTTGCTTGGCGTAACTACCCATCCCATTGGATGGGTCAATCAACGAAAACCAAGAAAATAATGCCCTGGAAACATCTGAATTTTCCCTGTATCCAAAACCAGTACCTAGAACTCAAGACTAATTGTTAAAACCCAAAGAGAAGATGCAAATCAGACCAGGAGCTGCTTTCCAGTGGAGCAGATATGCTGCCTGCCTGGCAGAGCTGCCCAAAACTGCTAGAAGAGAAACTCCTGGGTACAGATGTAGATAGGGGAAAGACCAGTACACACTTCACTTATTTTTACACCACCTCTTGCTGTCTCCTTGTCAGCAAGAAGGGATAAGCGATGAGCTGACAGCTGCATCTGCATGCTTGAAAAATTATGTCAGCTGAAGTCACGGTGACTTCTTGGCAGAGCCTTTCATGTTGTAACTTGTATATTTCTTTCTCTTTTTTATTTTTTCTTCCTTCCCCCTCCCCCTTTTTTTTTGTACTAGAGAGAGGCTACTAACTGCAGAAGTCAACTAAACTGTCAACTACAGAAATAAATCTACTGATTAGTATATTAAAACACATTTATCCATTCATTGCACATATCACTCGAAAACTGCTCTAATCCCCGAGGTCAGAAATCTTTTTCATTTTTCAAACATGTAGCCAGCTCCTTCTTCTATAAATACCCATCAACATGTTCCCCCCTAAGTCACAATTACAAACACCATCTTACAAGTAGCTTTTCAAAATTTCACCTAAAACCAGACAGATTGTAATATAATACACATCTGTCTTATAAAAGTAAACTTTTTAAAATGACCTCTTACTTTATAGGTTACACTGCACTTTAATAATCAAAGTATGTACTATATCACTGCTTTTGGTTTTAAAAGAAATTGTTTTCACCACCAGTAAATAACCGCATATCATTTTAACTTACTTGATACATATTTTGAATTTGTTTTTCCAGTTGAGTTGAGACAACTAAGACCTCATGGGCTTGTGACAGACAGCCGTGGGTGTCAGAAGACCTGGATTTCTGACTCGGCATTACTTCCTCCAAGCAAATCACTTTGAGTTAGGTCCAGTTAAGAACTCACATCTTACAGACAGACATGACACGATCTAAATTTCATGTATGCGCCTCCTAAATTCAGAGTCCAAGCAGGCATGTACACTCTGCCTGCAGCATATGACTATATAGAGAGGCATCTCAGAATAAAGCCAACTAAAGAAGAATTTGAGATGCCTTAATTCTCATCCTCGCCACACCAGTAATGACCAGCACTGGGTCCAATGCCATAGATCTTTCTCATGAGGGGCAGGAGAACGTAAGAGGGATGTCAACATCTTTACTTCTAAGGTGATCTTCATTCAACAGTGGCTTAATGTTTTGCAAGTTAACATATTTTTCATTTAGATACGAATTTAAATTGTTTATAGATGAGGTAAAGCACAGGTTAAATCTCCAGCTTCCTAATAGTGTGCTCCAAGCATTACGTAAAAAGTTTGTCACCTGAAATGTAATAGAAAGAGTTATGCTTTTCTGGGGATCATTCATATGGTCTGATGGTGTGTACTAAGACACTCTGAACACCAAACTAGGACCTCTTCGAAGAGCACAGCTATCTCTCGGCCTGCTCACAGCACTGTGGTAAGATGTGGATAAAATCAGGGTAACTCTGGACTACGCCGTTAACCAGGAAATTTCAGGGAGGGAACTTTTCAAGATAAAGAGCTTGTTAAGAATCATTATGCCTGGGACCATAATTAAAACAGACACCCTAGTTCAAAGGCCTCTTTGGTTAGTAAATCTAACTATAATTACTATCTTTCACTCTGTGCCTCTTTATGGGTCCCTCATTTGTAAACTGGGGTTAAGAAAGCACAGCTCTCTGTGTGTGGATGAAACAGACTATATAAAAGCACAGCTGTACAAAGGCAAACTTGTTTCTCCCAACTATCTCATGCTAAATATGACTCGGAAAAAAAGCAACTCAATTTAATTCCAATGCAGCAACTATTTTTGTCCCTGGACCTAAATATGCAGCAGACAGCTTGCCTCTACCACTTTACATTCCTCCCAAAAATTCACTCAGCTTGGATCAAATTCCATTTCCTTTAAATGTACAAATCCCCGTATCATCTGCAGAACTTGACTATCACAGAGAGTTTTTCTATATCGAAGCTTTGAAATATGTTGTAATGCCACAGCAATGATGCCCCTGTGTAACATCTCAACTGTAACCAATGCTGACTGCAAAGCAAGTTCATGAACTTCAGCTGTGATATATCCAGTGCACCATTTTGTTCAGACTCCTAGTTAAACAGGTCAGGATTTTCAAGAGTAGTACTGTTGCTGCCCAGCTGGAAAAACTTCTGCTCAACAGCTTTATCTAGGTGCTTTGGTTGGTACCAGCCTCTGCCAATCCAGCTACCTTCCTTATTATTCCCTTCTCTTAGCCCAGAATGCACTTTTACATTGGTATTTCTAGATCTTTTATCAGTACATACGGAAAAGCCTAAGACAAGCCAAGAGACAGCAAACACTGGTACCCAATGCATTCTCCCACAAACAAGTGCCATATGAGGTGGCAAGTTTTCAACTCACCAGGAAAACTTCATTGTTTACTTCAAGGCCTTCTTATTTGATGAGTAACAAGAAAGGTCTATCAGACTTTTAAAAAGACTGCTATGTATGTTCCCTCTCTTGAATAAGTAGCCAAGTTCAGCCACACAGGTAGCTTTAATGACAGATACTGTCCACAGTTTCCTAGAAAAAAAGATGTCTTGGGCTCCAACAGGGATGAAGGTAACCCTAACAGAGGGCTGCTGGACTCTGTGATGGAGAAGTATGTTGAACGGGTACTTCTAAGAAGTCTTACTACTGAAAGTGAACAAATGTATTTATGTAGGTCTATCCCCTCCAACACACAGATGTTGACCCTCTCATTGGGAAGCATGTCCTGATGTGGTAACTGGAGGCTCACTCAGGCTGGTAAGCCCACTCTTTCAGACTAATTCTCCAAGCTGCTTCAGGGTTCAGCTGTATAGATCATAGAATTATAGAATCATAGAATCAGCTGGGTTGGAAGGGACCTCCGAGATCATCAAGTCCAATCCTTGTAGCAGCACAAGGATAGGGCATGAAAGTGCAACAGTAGGGGGAAGCAAGTACAGTCAGATTTATTTTCAATGTCTAAATCAGATGCAAGTGTTTAAGAAGAATTCAAACTAAAAGGAACTCTGCCACGTGAAAATACCTTTAACGGGGTTAAGTAAATGCAGACACTCTTTTCTTGGAGCTTTTAAAAAACAAATACATTTAATCTCAACCTTTAAGTCTCCAGGTAATCTGCATGATTTAGCAATACAGAAAACCTTTCTAATGGCACTAAAATGCCACAGCCATGATAAATTGTATTTGTTAACAAGCTGTCACTAGGGAGTGTTCAAAATAATTATCACCGTTTGTCTCAATTTGAATTTCTGCAAGTGTGTTATATGACTGCATTTAGTGGTGACAAGATGTCTTAAGTTTAACAGTGCATTTGCTTCCTTTTGCATGTTTGATGCTTGCATTAAAATAGTTGTTTCTTAAGACAATTGAACACACCTAATACAAAAATATGACAGAATTTTTCATTGTTTTTTTCTCCTAGGACACTTTATGTTAAGTGTAAAGCTACCTAAAATGCTGCAGCTAAGCACATACAACATCCTAATCTAACAGAGCAAGGAGGAAGAAAAGTAAAAAGGAAATCAAATGAAAGTCTGATATTCCTTATGATGGAAGTTGCTTTACCTAGCACTGAAACAACAATGCAGATAGTAAGAGTTCCAATTTTTTCTCTCTACTAAAGGCGTCGATCTGACATGGGGAGAGCTTCAATAATCTTTCAGGTATATCTTCCTAAGAACACACATTCATCTAGTTTAAAAAAACCCAACAGTATCACTGTTATCATATTGAAACAAATTTTTATCTTCTTTAAACCCTTTCACTGGAATTGCTTTCACTTATGTGTACCATGCAATTAACCTACATATAACTACCCTTTATATTTTTAGCACTTAGTGCTGCACTATATAAACTAAACCTAAAAATAGGGAGCCTAAATGCTTACAAGTAGCTCAGTTTTGCAGCACAAGACCAGCTTTCAAACATGTGCAGTGTAGACTCCTGGACAAATTTTGTTTCATTTCATTTGAATACTTGCTTTTTGGAATTCCTTATTAGAAAGGACAGTTGGAATATGGAACTTGGCCAAAACTATAAACAGATGTACCGTGAATTAATTCAGTAACAGTAAAAAAACGCAGGATACATGGGCAGAAGCTCTGGTAGTAACTCGACAATTGAAATTAAAATAATGGGAAATAAGTTAATTTCTATTTTTTGATTTTACAGTTCCAAGTCCTTTCAGGAACATATGGTTTACTCCTAGCCTTTAATGGCCTTTTACTTCATTAAGGTTTCCAGTTGGTAGGGATTTCACATCCTGACATCTCTCTGAACCTGAACCAGATCTACTGTTAATATGAAGTGGTTTCCCCTATTTTGCAGCTCTTTAATGAAACATAAGATTATTTTAAGTCCATAATCTTCTCAGTAGGATTATTGACTAGTAGGGCTGACCCTAATATTGCTCATCTGAACAGTGATCTGGCAGATGCACCAAGAAAACAAAGGCTAGACACATACCTGTCTGGAGGGTCTTGCAGCAAGACATAATAGAGGCTTTACGACTAACTACTTAAATCCGGTTTTATTTGACAATGCTAACCAGATGTCTTCTGGAAAACAAATCAAGTGTTTCAATCACTGCTGCTTAAATACATTCCTTGAATTTGGCCAACAAAGCTAAACAGAAGCTAGAGTCAGCCAAATCCAGCTCTTCTGAAGATGAGATAATAAATGAATCATCACAGACAGTGGAACAATGAGCCCTATATTACGTATGCAGCTTGAATCAACACAATTACCCTGGGGGGTGGGGGGAAGGAAAAAGTACAGGCAGTTGTGCAGGAAGTTTCAGCAGTTATAGTCTGAAAAGGGGTATGAAAGTCAACATATAGAGTGTTCCCACCATTTACAGCTACACCTTCCTGCGTACGTATCTGACACCTTGTTATCTATCTGCTGGAAAGGACAGAAAGCCTGGGCAGTGACCAGCAGTGTGTGCCAAGACATCTCCCCTCATCTCCAACTTGAACAGTGCAGAGAGTATGTCCACAACACCCTGCAGGAGTTGGCTATCTCCTAACAGCTTGGTATCATTTCAGTCTCACTGTGTTTGCCCTTTAATACAGCAATTTCATTCCTGCCCTTTATGCTGCCTCCCAGCTCATGAACAAGCGACAATACACAACAGCGAAGCCTGTACTCCCCTCCACACCCTTTTTTTTTAAAGCAAAAGTGCTCTACATTGCTAATTGCAGGAACTGGAAGACAACTGACCCTTGGAAATTCAAGTCTATATGTCCTGCTCTGGCTCCCATCACTGCAACTGACTTATATCCACATCTGAGGGAGAATATAGAATAGTTCAAAAAATGTAGAAACAAAGATAGTTCAGGTACATAGTATGAATTTTTTTGCCGTTCCTTCACTTCATCATAGTTTGCAAGATTATCTGAGGCTAACGCATTCCAGATTACTTCAGGCTTTCCTCTTAGGATATTGGACCTATACCTGTAATTAACTGCTAATGTTGCAAGCCTGCCCAGGAGGTAAACAGGCACACTTACGATTACACTCCAAGCAGTAAAGCAAAGCAGCACTACCACACTGCTGTCTCTCCTCCCAATTTCATGCTTCATGCCTTATTGACTGTCAATTTAAGAATATAATACAGTTCAGAAAATGAGGATTAGTCTCAATTTACTTTTATTACCAAATATTTGTGTTGCTGCTGTAGTCTACAGCTGTTGTATCTGCACTCCCACCTGAAGATCACTGTACTTCAGGGACTTCCTCAGACAGTGGTTCTTCAAATACAACCATGCAACCGGCCAGATCTGTCAATGCACTGTGTCAGGGATGGGAGCTGGTTGAACACTCACTAAGCCTCTTGGCCTCATGGACCAAGAACACCACAGGAAACATTGCAGTATGTGGCAATTGTCTCTTCAGCACAGGTAACAGCCTGCCTCAAGAAACAATGCCACTCTGAACAAGATTAAATTCACAGCTCTGCTATTGTCCACACCAGACTCTCGGAGCTGGTCCAGCCACTCCGTAGATGTGAACAACGTGAGACTAAACAAGTCAAGCAGTCCTTCAGCCTTGGAACAGAGTATACAGTCCAAGGGAAGAGCACTGATTTGATGATCCTGGCCCCATGCAGAGCCTAAGCTCTTCCTTTCCATCTGTTGTCTTCACCTCCTGTTTTCATGATGTCCTAGGAGGAAACAGTGGCATGAAGCAAAGTCACACAAGATTCCTCAATGGTCTGTATAATTTTGTTTCTATTTGAACATCTGTAAGTGGAGAAACACCTTCAATAAGATGAACATGAAAACATTAGGAAGAGGCCACATAAGACAGGCTTTCAGGAAAGGTCAGTTTGAGCAGCTTGGCCCTGAGGGTAAGAAAACATGCACCTTGGATGGCACGTGTCACCCCATCTGCTTCATCAGGCACCCCAAGGGCCTGGCTCCTTCCCCAAAGGAAGGGAGAGTCTGCTATATCCAATGCAAACAAAACAGTAAGGAAAAATACTGTATCTATCACTGCAACCCAAGAACTGCATAATTTTATAAACGTTTAAATCATATTGCAATGGTACTATGACTATGAGGTGCAGCTGAAAATGTTCTTCTTCCCTAACCATCAGATTAAGCCACTGAGACCTTTAATTTCAAATGAAGTAACACAGCCTGGGTTAGATATATCAAGGCACTGATTTCAGTCAATGACAACTTTAAATTTTAATATAGGTTACATAAAGCAACTTCAGTTCTCAAGAACAGATATACTGTGCATCACAAACTTTTCATCTTCCAGGTGCTTCATTTTTTAATTCAGTTACTGGACAATACTGCTTTTTAAAACTTCAGAGGGCATCTGAGCATCTGCATGCCTAAAGAAGGATAGACAGCTTTACCTCAGTTATGAACACATATGAGTGCAAGATCTCACCACCTCTACTTGAAAGTAGCTTCATAAAGGAAAAGCACAGTATTTCCCTTTGATTTCAAAGGGTAAAAGGCTAGTTCACAGTTACAAAAAGCTAAAATATCTCCTCCTACAACATCTACTGTCATATGCTGCATCCACTTGCACACTGTGATAAGCAGATAATATGCTTATCCTCAATATGTAATATACAAAGTAAAATAATAAACTGCACAAAAATTAATGAAATAATCTTTTCCTCCTCCAAACAAAACATTACTTCCTGAAAAAGCATGCTGTGTACTTATATTTCTCTCAAGACCGGCTGGATACCATACATTTCAATATTTCTAACCCTAACCTTTTATTCTTAAACCAAGTATTTCTTCACTGCTGTGCATGTCCACTACTCCATCTCCTACTTACTATAAAGAAAAGATTAATTTTCCTTTAGTTCTACTCCCTTCCAGTTTGTGCAAACGCTTTCCAGAGACAAAGGGGGTTCATCCCACTCTTTCTGCACAGAGTACAGTGCATCTTTAATCCAATGTTATTCACTCCCCACCACCACCTACTGCCCTATGGTTCACCTCAACTGAAGAATATGAAACACCGAGGAGATGCCAAAATGCAAGCTTCATCATGAGGCCAAGAAATGCAGAACCAAAGTTTCTATGCTAGCCCAATGGTGCTTCTCCTGACACTAGTTTACTTCAAGCTCTTCTACGCTATAAACACATAACACTGAATTTATGTCCTACCCATCAAAAGGTTTTGGAAAACTCTGTCTTTTCTAAAGCAACAGGTAGCACTTCAGCAGTTGTCACAATTTCAACAGTACTTTTACAGTGAATGAAACTCTATTCTGGATACAGAACTTTTAACCCAATTCTCCAAATACCATCAGAAGCACCAGTACCTTCCTGATTTCACAGTGCTGGCTGAAGCAGCAGCAGGGTAAAACTGATAAAACTTTAGGCACTGCCTCTCTTCCTACTCAGAGAGCCTATAGGCAAGAATGAAATTACTGCAAACAGTGTTGAATTCATGCTGTAGCTTTTTAGGACAGCTACAGGCCACAGAAAGTTGTTGTTTTAAAACTGCACTTATGAAAAAAATGTGGCTCAAGGAAAGAGCTTGAGGTTAAACAAATAAATAAATCAGTTGCATTCACTAAGTCAGCAGTATGAGGTCTGATAAAGACATCATCACAGTTGCTTCTCTCAGTTACTACCCTGAAAGTGCAAAGCTGAAATTCACTTCACTACCCAGGAATCCTACATCATGTACACAAGGCAGTTTTATTAACACAAATGGCTAACTAGTAAGTTTTAGTAATACTGAATAGCTTCTTTTTTATAATGAGCAGCAGCTCTAGAGAAAATCTCAGCAGAGTGAAGTAACTTCAGCTGTGTACGCTGGAGAAAGCAACATATATTACTTGGTTTCACACAAATATATCAGACATAAATGTATTTAAATAGAACATGAATCTGCAGTAGATACATTTCTGATAAAACTCAAGAAAATCAGTGCATAATTTTAGCCTGCGCAGGGTTGGTTTTTTTTTTTTAACAGTCCAAAACAGAGAGTGGAAAAAATATTAGTATGACTGATTAAAGTTCACAAAATGCTAACCACAACCAGTATTCTTTTAATCTCAAGTAGGCAAATATTTTGATTTTGTAAGGAACTGGTAAGTGTGCCTGCAAGTGAACAGTATATGTTCCAAGGCTAAGGAGCTGCACAAATGTATTAATCCAATAATAAGTATAGAGGGCACACAGGCTATCTGCTGAGCCATGCATGAGCCAATAACACTGGCTGTCAAGACTCCCCTATCAAATGATAATGAAAAGCACCCAGTAAGAGACAGTGAAAATCAATTAACTGGGGAAATGGCAAGAGAAATAAAATATGGCGGTTGAACATTTCTCTATTCAGACATACAAAATGAAGCTTTCTTCATGTCTAAAAAGCAGAAATGTCAGGATAAACAAATAAAAAATACAATATTCTTTTAAAAATCAGGTTAACTCTGCAATCTGTAAAGAAACATCTAGGTTAACCTTTCCCAGAACACGGACATTCTGCTGTTATTTTAAACTTATTGTCTGCCCCAGGGACAGTCGATCTGCAGGCCTCCCCGCTGGCTGCCTGCCTCCGTCCTCATGGCTGCACTAACACAACACAATGGCTCCTATAACAGATTGTATAGGTACATCCCCAATGAAGGTACCAAGGGTAAAAACTGGTCTTTAAAAATATGCTGCACCCTTCTGCAAGAAACCACTTTTACCACTGGAGGAGTCCTTGCAAGCGCCTTGTTTCCCATTTCCCTTTTCTGCTCTCTGTGCCTTTTCCAACTTCTCACAAGTAGCCACAGCCCTGGGAATGACACTTTAGAACAACAGAAGAAATCTCCAAATGAAACACCCCAGATATGGTTCTTCATAAATGGACTAATTCAGGACGTAGTGAAATGGAAGGTACCACTTTGGAAACATGGAGATGGCCAAAAGAAGCAAGCTTTTCCCCTTTTCCATTCTAGATGCTCTTCCAGGTAATACATTTACTTGCCCCTTCACAGTGAAAGCATTTTTACCCTATTCCCTACATTTGAGTCGGTAAATCCTGCTAATGTTCCAGATATGCTGCAGGCAGAAAAACAAATAAACTTCTTCCAAAGCCTGCAGTTTGGATATGTTTGCAAAGACTGTGGCAAAAACTACTGTCCTTTTAGGACATGTCCGTGTGAGTAGCAGCATCTTACCTCTCAGTACTGACTTGAGGTTCAGCTTGGCTTGTCTGTGCAGGTCCTCCACACAAGGTGGTCTTGAGGAGGGTAGGAAGACATTTTCCTGCTGGTGCCATGGAGCAGTATAGTGCACAGACCATCTACTCTCTTCATCTAGGTTGGAAACAGCTGCAGAGAGACACAATAATAAGAAAATTAAATGTTACTGCAGATAGCTCTATTATGAAACCCCACATGTAAGTTCGCCGCACATCATCTAAAAATGATGTTTGCCACTGCAGACCCACCAAAACGCTCTCTAGAACCTCACTTCCCTAACAGTTATAAAACAAACTTCCTCTAATTTCTACTCTAAAATGATGTTCTGCAGGAAACAGTTTTCCCTCTTCCCATGTGTACACTTGCTATTTTATTTACTCTGAACTTGCAACTCTGTTTTCCTCCCTCTACCTCTCAGTCTTCACTAAGGACATCAGTTTTCCCATCCCCTGATCATGGCTTGCTCTGTGAAGTGCAAAATAGCTTACTCTTGTTCAAAGGTGACCCTGGGAATGTGACAGTCGTCATGAGAGATTACAACGGGTTCATTTGTATTGGGAAACAACCTTGTCTGACCTCATGCTTGCTCAAACCAGGCAAGAAGATTCCAGTGAAGCAAATAGATTAGCTACCTTCCTTTGTCATGAGCGGAAAGCAGATTTGAACAAAAGCAACTCCATGGACAAATACTGCTCAGAGCACAACGGCACTGAAGAGGGATGTCTCTGGCCACCTCTTCGCAGCCAATACACGCACGAAAATAAAATACAGACCTTGTTCAAGCTCAAAGTTCCCTACAGACAGTCTAGCAATGAATCAGCCAAAGCACATATTGCAGAGATTTGTTTATCATTTATGCTTCCTGAGAGACTGCCACTGCCTTTTGTTTCAAGTTTATCATCAATAAAAACTTCTAGAGTTGAATAGCCTTATCCCTCCACCCTGCTGTAAACAGAAAAAGGGCAGTTGGGGGTCATATTTTATGATCCCCCAGGCATCCTCTGGCCTTCAGCCAGTATGCTGCACACATCCTTGCTTTTTAGCTCTCCAAAGCAGAAAAAGCTGCTACAGCTGTGCTACCTCCCAAGCACCTGCCCTGCTGCCGCAGCCCTGCTATCCCGGGCCTCTCTGTCAGCTCTGCATCTTCCCTTCACTTTCTTCGCTGCTGCGCTGCCTGTAGCATCACTTTGTGAAGTTTGTCTGATGCCCCTGTGGTAGCAGAAGACATATGTAAAACTGGGAAGCAAAACAGAGGCAACAGCCTCCTGACATCTGAAAAATTACTCTTTCCTTAACATCACTGTGCATCTGCTGGGATCATTTCAGATGGAAATAACTGGCATTTTTTGAAGAAAATAAGCTATGCGTCTCACTTCAAAACCTATCTACAGCCTAATGCTCAACGCCTGCTTTTTCCTAAAAGGACTTGGGATAGTGGGAAGGTCCTTATCTACCTCTCCTCACATTTTTTAGATTAGTTTCAGACCTCGAAAAAGTTTTTTAAAGACTTTCAGCGTCCTCATCTCTGAGTCTTGGTGCTGTATCCCATCCCCTCTCATAGACATACTGGCTGCAACAAGGCAGATGCTCATTCAGTCTGTGCCCACTTTTCCTGTTCTTGCTAACCAGAGGTCAAACCTAAATCACGACAACCGGACAAGTCACCACCTACCTGGTTACAGCATCAATCACCCCGACCTAACAGAAAAAGTGACAGGTCACTGAAAGGCACCCTCACCATGCCCTGACTGAGCAGGTGGGTGGGGAGGAGAGTAAGGCTGGAGGAGGAATAGGAGGGAAACATCAGCCGCCAAGCCCACCGTCTGGCTGCAGTCCCGCCACACCAAAATTAGGGTTTACTGCTCATGAGAGCAACATCGGTCATCAAAACTACTCAACGGAAGTGCTGTGCACATTTGCCAACTAATCCCTCTAGCGTGATTTGTCTGTCCTTCATGACTTAAATAAAGAATCGTGACTTTGAAAGCCACTCTGAAACTAGAACATCTTTAAAAAACAAACTTCTTCTCAGAACAAGCTTTATGTAGATACCTCACGGGCATCTGCACAAGCAGAGACAGATGTCTGACAAACCATGAGGACACACAGCCCAACACCTGGGCACGACTGACGCGACACCGGCACACCCTGTCTTGTCACCGATTTCCTCAATTCACGCTGAGAACTTTGGCTCCTTCAATATCACCGTGACAAAGCATTTCCAAAGCAACAGTGTCCTAACGCAGAGGTCCTAAAGCCCCTCACAAGGCTGCCTCCACACGCTCCACAATGATCAACGAAGAAGAGAGAAACTTAAAAGAGGTTGCAGGAAGCAGGAGCGAAGCCGAAGGGAACCACACTTTCCTGCAGAACTGGGCTGCCTCCCGAAAAGATAGGGAGCACATGCAGCTACTTACTCTTTCTCTTGAAAAGTTTCATGAGAGATTTAAGCTTTATGTTGATGAAAACCACCATTTTCAAGGTGTGGAATTGCGATCCTGGACTTGAAGTCCCGTAGAAAGGAGCTGCAGAGAGGTGACTCCCAGATTGATCCTGTTCAAACACCAAATTTCTCCAGGCTTCTCCCCTCCGCCTTTCTTTCCTGAAATCACTTTAAATCTGTCTAGACCTTTCTGATGGACGAAATAATTTACAATTCTTTAACCTGAATTCTTGTCCTCACATGTAACCTTGCGTGCTGAAAACAGCCAGTTTTAACAAGCAAAACAGGAGAAAGAAAAAAAAAACTCCAGTTGTTATTCACGTTTGCGCAGGACCAAATATCGGGCTTTCTTGCCGTGCACGCAGTTACTCTGCTCTTGCTCTCCTTCTTCCCTCCGCTCTCCAAGTTCGGCTACTACAGAAAGTCCCGAGCTGGCAGGTGCTTGCACTGCTTCCCATCGCTCCAGCCGGCTCTGCCGCAGGAGCAGCAGGAGACGCCGGTACCTTCCTAGCCGCCGCCCTCCTCCCGCCGCACCTCCCCGGTGCCCGCCGGCGGCGGGGGGGCCGGGCAGCCCCGGCCTCCTTCCAGTTGCAAATGAGTGTGTCGTATTTTCGTGCAAATCAGGACGCCCTGCTTTCCCACCGCTCCCAATCTAACTCCTTCTCCCTCCCCCTCCCGCCTCCCCCTTTTTTATTTTCACCCCCTCGCTCCCACTTTATTAAGGATCAAGAGCGCGCCTTAGCTGGCTGCAACACAGAGTGTCGGTTCTGCATTGCCTCCCTTTGCAGCCCACTGCTCCCCCCACAGTCACTGTCATTGCCTGGGACATCAGCCCGCTAATTTTACATATTGAATTTCATTCAGTTACCTCCTAATTTATTCTTATTAGCGTCATCTCAGACCAAATACATGGAAAACAAAATCGAGTTATTTCTGGCTAATAGAGGATCTGTTATTCATCAAACGAAATTTGTGCAGGGAGATGAAATAGCCCAGCTTTTTGAGATGCACATTATATCCTCATGTCTTAAAAAATGTATCTGTACAGAGGCCTACAGCCATGCTTCCTAGGAATGAACTGCAATTTTGCAGAAGTTAAAGGGAAAATTCTAAGCACCAAATGAATGTGCTCAGCAGGGCATGCCCTTCGAACAATGTTCAGGCTCAAGAAGCAAGCCTTCCCTCACAAAGCAAGCTTAGGAAACCCCCTCGGGTTAACAATGAGAAGGATTTTTTTCCTCAGGAAAAGAAAAATGCCAGCAGTGGGGGGCTCAGGCTGACCCCAAAGCTGCAGCAGGATCTGGCCTCTGGAGCACAGCATGTGAAAAGCAGGTGCTCCACAGGAACTTCTAAGTTTCACCAAACAGTTGAGACTCAGCAGTGTGCAGAACAGACTGCAAATGAAGTCTGTCCATCATTGTCTGAACACACTATTATCAACATTTTATCAGTATTTTCCAAATCCAGAGATTTTACAATTACAACATGGGTTTGACATCGAAACTGCCATTAGCACCAGGTCTCTCCAGCAGTTGCTCATCCAAGACACATTTTGAGTGGCTCACCTCTGCCAAAGGGACAGGAGACCACAGTGCCATGGAAGCAATGGCAGGGAAAGCACCTCTGCTTTTTTGCATTGATTTCCATCAAGCACCTTACATAAAAAAATTACTCTGGCATCAAACTCAGATATCAAGATAACTATTTAGTGTTGGTTTTGAATCAAATACACAATAATGCTCCTGTTATAAATTTGCCATTACCCAAACATCATTAAAACAGCTTTAAATGCATGCTTGCTGGACACACTCTGAAAGTGAGTGCAGAGTGACTCCTTTTCTAACGCCAGCAACACTACCATCCAAGAGGAAACCAAGAAGGTGGTAACTCCTTTTCTAGGGTGGTGTCAATGTGTTTTAGGATGCAGGAAGTGCCTTTTCCTACACGTGCCTCTTCCTTAGCATGTAAGAAGTGGAGCACTTGCACAGGGGAAGGAGACAGTTTCAAGCTAGAAAATGAGGGAGACTGGGCTACTAAAAGCAAGATAAGACTCTTCACAAGGTCTTTATGGAATCTCAAAGAGTCTTGCAAGCCCTGGGAAGCAAGATTTGTTCCCTTTTCATAGTCAAGCCCTTGTGAATCAACACAATCCTGGGTACTTTGGACGGCTCAGGGAACCCTTACCCATTTCACCTCGGGCTACAATGTGTGCCAAGTGCAGTGGTTTTGTTATCTCATCCTCAACCTATCCTGGAGCATTTCTCCCTCCAAAGAACAAGCACTTGATCACTGACCTCTACTCCTGATCCCCAGTATGGAGGCAGACACTCAAACCCAGTAACAAACAATACCTAAGTTGATGTCTGCCTTTCACCACCCACCCCTCCTCGCCGTCCCATCCCCCACCCTCGACTTTGCTTCCACCTTCCCTCAGGTCATGCTGTTAAAGAGGTCAAACATCAAAAATGGCTATCATGAGGGGCTACCCCCCCAAAAAACCCCATCTGGCTACTTGTATCTGCATCTCTGAGAATCTGCACTAGTTCAACAACAACCAAAACATCTTCCCCACTTGAGACAAACCAACTGACTTCCATAAAATTCATCAAGTTGTCTCAATCCTGCTTTTTTAAAATGTTTTTCCGGTAACAGGCAACTGTCGCTGCAATTGGCATCTAATGGCAGTTCTCTGAGAACTGTAAACATGAAATGACTGTGCTCCTCTGCACTTTTGCCTCTCTACGTTGAGAGAAGGAAAAGATGGGGCACTTTGAGAAAATTTATACTGCAGTCACTACATAGATAAAGAACTTTAGCCTCCAAGGTTGCCAATCCAGCAGACAAACCCACAAAAATCTTCACCAAATAACAACAACTAACCCACCTACAATTAACTTGATAGGAAAAATTTAGAAGTTTGTTAAAGCTGCATAAACCCAACATCAACACTAGGTGTGTACACACTGATATCCTTCTTTAAAAGCAAATGACTCAGACACAAGTAGCAGACTGGGGAGACCTTGCTCTGTGACACATTTGCTACTCCACCTTGGACAAGTTAATATTAAACTACCACCTCGGTTACCACATCCTTACAAGCAGGGATCACACTCACTTGCCACCACACAAGGATCACAGAAATACAAAGGAATCAGGAATATCACAAGGAATACAGAAAATATGGTCATGTTCAGCAAATGCTGATTTTGACTTCATACCAGATGGGATTGGTCACAAAGTCTGGCTCAGGAGAAACTCCTTTCTAACAAGTCAGGGACTGAAACAAAGAAAATGAGAGGCACAAGATGCAGTGCCAAACGGTATCCTCAAAATCATGACTGTGCAATGAATTCATTAGCAAACCCCTTTTTTTTAGTTCATATTAAAATACTTTTTAAATCCTTGAGTGGGTTAATTGATTCTAATTTTCTAGTAGAGGCCACATAGATCCAGAGAGAAGTGAACAAGAGCGGCTGCTTGCACATGGCATGCCTGAAACGCTGTAGCCATTCCTTCACTCCTCTTCCTGCTCTATCCCCTCTTTAGAGGGGCTTTCCAGCTGACCTGCTCCCAGCCAGCCATCTGGGACAGCAACCACTCCCCACTCACAGTAACATAAAAAATCAGCACCTGTGAAACAATCTGGAAATATTTGCCTTCCAGAGAAATATTTCCAGCTAGCCCCTGGCAGGTGGGAGGGGGAAGAGGGGACTCTCCTGTGTAGCCCCCATTCACAAATCAGTGCCCTGAACCTTGCACCAGTGCACAAGATCCACTGAAGAAGCTGAGGCTTTATAAAAAAGTAAATGTTGAAAAGTGAAGTACTTGAGTTGTTCATAACTACAGCCAGAGCAGCTGCCAAGCAGCAGCCCCAGTGTCAGCTGTCCACAGGGACACTATGGAATCAGTGACAATCAGCTAATGTTCTCTTCCTAATCACCAGCCCATACATATATGCAATACAGCATTTAGGAAGTATTTAAGTTTAAAAAAGTTAAAGTATTTTAGAATAGTTAAAACAACCCATTCCTGTTCCATCCCACAAATGAAGACAAATGTTACCACTTTATTTTCATGAAGGAGTGGATACACATGTATCAAGTTCATTAAAGGAATGATGCATCAAACTACTAAAATATACTGTCACCTCAAAACCTAAACGTCAAGTTGCAGGTCTTAGCAACTTTATTTGGACAACTGAAATATTCACATTAAACAACTGTGTAGCATTCATGACATTTTAAGAGAAAAGACTAAGTAGAACCATTCAACTGAGCTGGGAACTGCATCGCGAGAGCTCTTCCAGTGGGACTCTATTCAATGCTCAAAAGGGAAAGTGGAAATGCTGGCAAGCAGAGGTACTCAAAAACAATTAAATCAATGCCTTTGCTTTTTACAAACACATCGTTTAGTCGCTCGAAATGAGTTTCCATTGTACCGCACTACAGCAGCTTGCTGGGGATGCGTGGGGAAGAAGCTGTTAGAGGGCAGTTGTTTCCAGCATGTCTGCAGGGATGGGTCTGTGTAGGACATGCTCAGGATTGCTCCCCTGCCATCCCCACCCGCCCACTCTGAGCAGCTGTGGTGTCTGGAGGGGTGAGGCTATGGAAGTGACTCCCACGCACCCCCTCCCCAGGCTGCACAGAGGCACCCAGGCATCTGCAGGGTAAGCCTGAACCTGAGGAGGGTAATAAACCCTTCCCTGCAGGTCACAAGGCTCCTTCTTGGCTCAGACCAATACCACCCAGCTTTGAAAGCTGCACTTTTACTTCCAGGTGAGACTTCCATGACGAAACATCAAGAAGGCCAAAATGCCTCAAGTGTTTTCAAAATTAGTGCCCAAGCTTTGTGCCTGTTCTGGCCACGTTCACCCATGCTGCCAAACACTTGCTGATGCCTAAATGGAATCCAAGACACTCTCGCACAGCACAGGAGTCAATAATTTATGGTCAGAATGGGTTTCTCCCTCCCTTAGACCTCGTGCCAGCTGGTCCTGTCCCGGCATCTTTCAGGAGAACAAAAGTGCTTCCTCCACAAAGGCCATTCCAGGCAGCACTGCATTCAGCTGCCCTCCCGTCTCCAGCTCCCCTCGCTCACAATGGCCTCTTTCAAGGCAACCTCAGCCTTGGTGAAGCACGATACTTCCCCAGCTATTGAGATATTACAATTCATTAAACCTGGGATCAGGAGGAAGAGGAGGAGAATGCACAGGGGAGAGGGAACAAAGGAAAAAGTATTTTATCCTAAAGCCACCAGAACAAAACACCAAGAAGGACCCAATCTGCAGTAAAGGGGCAGGGGACCCAGAACTGAGCCTGTCCCTGTGGGGGCAGGTATTGCTTGAAAAGAGGGTACCCGGCTGTGCCCTCCTTTATCCAAGCTCATAAAGGAGTATTGCTGCAGGCTCTGGGAAAGGGGCTGCCTGGCGAGGGCAGGGGGAAGAGGGAGCAAGATGAGAAGGAGAAGCAACACGACCTAAGCCAGAGAGGACAGAAAAGCAGCAGACTGATTGATCTGATGATCCTATTTAGGTCACAGCACAATAAAGCTAATTCATTCCTTTGACAATTGAAAACATCTTTCCACAGGATCCTCTATCATGCAAACACATCAGCAGAGAGAAAAGGCAGCATTTGGGCAGGGCTGCCAGCAGACAAAGCAGCTGTTTCATTTGGTTAGAGCATCTCCTCACACACTGTAATGGCAGGCAAGAGAACAGAAAACATTTAGTGAATGTGCAATTTTGTTTTAAATTGCAGTGCACAATCCTCTTTCCTTTGGCCATTCCTGAACTCCAGCTAAGGCAACTTCAGCTCCCAGAAGAGTACTGTTCTCTCTCACTAGGAGTACCTTCTTAAAATGTTACTAGGAAATATTCTCAATTTAAATTCAGAATCCACCTGAATGCTCCCATGCTATGCTTGTCCTGAAGAGCTGATAAAAAATGGCTGGGGTAAGTAAATTAGTCTACAAAATCTTGACTTTTATTTGCCCTAATAATGCACCATAGAGAATCATAGAATCAGCTGGGTTGGAAGGGACCTCCAAGATCATCAAGTCCTACCCCTGATCCACTACCGCAGTGGTTACTAGACCATGGCACTAAGTGCCACATCCAGTCTCATCTTAAAAACCTCCAGGGATGGAGAATCCACCACCTCCCTGGGCAGCCCATTCTAATGCCTGATTACCCTCTCTGTAAAGAACTTCCTAAGATCTAACCCAAACCTCCCCTGGCACACCTTAAGACCATGCCCTCTTGTCTTACTTAATAGCTGCCTGGGAGAAGAGACCAACTCCCACCTGGCTACAACCTCCTTTCAGGGAGTTGTAGAGAGGGATGAGGTCTCTCCTGAGCCTCCTCTTCTCCAGGCTAAACAACCCCAGCTCCCTCAGCCTCTCCTCACAGGACTTGTGTTCAAGTCCCTTCACCAGCCTTGTTGCTCTTCTCTGGACCTGCTCCAGCACCTCAATATCCTTCCTGAACTGAGGGGCCCAGAACTGGACACAGTACTCCAGGTGTGGCCTCAGCAGCGCTGAGTACAGGGGAAGAATCACTTCTCTGGTCCTTCTGGCCACACTGTTCCTGATGCAGGCCAGGATGCCATTGGCCTTCTTGGCCACCTGGGCACACTGCTGGCTCATGTTCAGCTTCCTTGTCAATCCACACTCCCAGGTCCCTCTCTGCCTGAGTAGCCAGCCCTTTTTTCCATAATCGGTAGGCTCTCTTCTTTACCCTAATTTCCTTCAAAATCTCCCTGTTCAGCCAGACTGGTCATCTTCCCCACCGGCTCGCCTTTCGGTACACTGGGACAGCCTGCTCCTGTGCTTTCAAGACTTCCTTCTTAAAGTATGTCCATCCCTCCTGGACCCCTTTGTTTTCAAGGGTTGTTTCCCAGGGTACACTCTGAACTAGTCTTCTGAATAGGCCAAAATCTGCCCTCAGGAAGTCCAGCATAAAATCCTTCTCTTCTGAATTAGTGATGGAAAGAATACTAGGCAGACAAGTTTGCAAGTCTTCTTATTAGAATCAACCTGTAGGATAAGGAGCAAAACTAACAAAAATCAGACTACAAAAATTCCATTTCTGAACTTCTGTCCCAGATCGTCTCCCTGTAATTTCATCTTTGCCAGCTGTGCACTTGTGCATCCACACTAATATCCAAGAGACATCTTCAACTAATCTCAGTCTGCATTCTCCTTACAGGCGTCTGAAGAGGACATGCTGCCTGCTCATTTCATTTATTTAAAGGTCACAGAAAGAATTTTTGTAGCCTATCTCAGCCTCCCCGCCCAACATTGCTCTTTGGCATACTTTTATTTATATACAGATTATCCTGATAACAGTGACTGGCAGATCTTTTTTTTTTCTTCTTTCTGCTGACTCTCAATAAACTCTCGGTGAGTCTCATTTGAGCTTGGAAACATACTGTGATAAAATTAGACCAGTACATCCTATACTTTCCTAAGAACTTTTACAACCTATAAACGAAGAAAAGTTAAGCTCCTTGTGTCCTACTTACAGGGCCTGGGACCAGTTTATCACTATATGGGTATAACCAAAGCCGTGTATTCTACACCCTCTATGTCATTTCTGATGGACTGTTAATAAATGGGTTGTTTGCAGCAGGTGCCCAGGGCACACCTGACACCTCAGGCTACAAGCTGGATGTTAAAGAAACCCTGCGAGGCAGAGGAGTGTGTCTTTGTCTTCACACCAATGACTCAACTGTGATAACTCCCCTCTGGGGAGGCATTCCACATTCACACCTAGCCTAAAGGGTCATCTCTGCTAATGGGTCACAATGGATGGGCAGAATAGGCAGCTGCAACACCCAGACCATCAAAGATTCCAAAAATATCCCATGACTCACAGAGTTAAATCACCCGTTGTGAAACTCCCTGCCCTGGGGGAGGTACTGGGCATTCCCACCTGAACATGAGTATATATAAACTTCGGGTTTGGGGACTTTGGGTACCACTTGTCAGATGCAGAGGAGGATCAGAACTTCAACAGGACTGCAACTGCCACTGGACAAGACTGCGATCGTTACTTCAACAGGACTGTGACCATCATCTGGACCAACAGGTTTCCTTTCCTTTTTCTCTGCACCCAGTGGGGCCACATGGTGCTCAGCACAGGGGCTAACAAACCCCATTCTGTTCTTGTCCCAGGGTGCTGGGTTATACATCTGTCCTTGGGGGTTAAAACCAGTTTTCTCTGTTTCACTGTATTTATTGTAATCTTTTTAGTAAATAGTAACTCTGACTTATAATCTCCCTTGAGTTGGGTTCATTTCTCCCACTGATTTACTTTTAAATCCGCACACCTTGGAAAATACCAACTTGCATACAATTACACAACTGCTCATGCCACAATCAAGCACCATGTATCCACTCACTGTCTCCCACAGCAACTCAAAAAAAAAAAAGTTTTATTCCTTAGCTAGAAACTTTCAAAAACTTTACCTGAAAAATGTTATCTGCATGACACAATGCTAAGAAGATAAGTAAAAGTGAAGGTTAACAAATAATAAAGGGACAGTAGTGACATTTGGTATTGCCCCTAAAGCCCTAGATTTCTGACAAAATCTGAAAATGTGGATGTGCTCCAATCAAGAATGACACAATCCGCCCTCAAATACAATAGTCTCCAAAATAAAGAAAGTATCAAGTTCACATAACAGTCATCTAATAATTATGTTGCTGCAGGACTCAACAACCCATAGGGAAACAACTGCACCAATGTCTGTACCACAGCATCTCCAAAGAATGTCTTTGGCTGGCCATGGGTGTGTGGATCTCAGACATGATCAAATACCAACAGATTGGGAAAACAGTTTTTAAGATTATATTTGTGTGTTCAGCATCTTATTAGAAGTCCTCAATAAAGCCAGATGAAAGGACAGCCTTCACACAGCTAATTGGTTGAACTTCCAAAATTCATAATGTGAATACCAACCTAAAATTTTATTACCATTGGTTTGATTAAAAGTTTCAGAGACGCAAATATCCTTGTTACTAATCATACAGGATCTAGCAGCCCAAACCTCACAATATGCCATGGTCAGTCAACATTAACAACTGAATAGTTGTGGGGTTTTGGGTGAAATGCATCTAACAATTTAAATGATGCTACCATGAAAAATGTGCCTTGACACCAAATATCTTCAGAAAGCACTAGTGAGCACACCATCTATTGTGCATTGTGGCAACAGTTTCAATAATGAAGTATGTGGGGGCATTAAGCAAACAACAGGCATCACCATCTTCTTCATCAAAATCTAACCCACAAAAGACTAAAAAATGGAGATTCTCTCCCCTCCCGCTTTCAGTCTGCCATTTCTGCCTCCATTTCCTGCCAGACAGGGAAGGAGTAGATCCCTATCTTTTTCTACAGGATCTGCACTGCAGACACCTACACATTTTCCTATTTAAAAAAAACTAGTTATTTTCTTCTGTGTCTGGAGACTTTCAGAAAACCAACCAAACAGGAAAGTTGCAATGCAACAAGGGGTTTGACATACACTGTTTGAAATGAAAGATACCATTTTTAGTTGCAAAAATGTCTCTTTTGGTATCCTTGGTTTCCCCACTAAGCATAAAAGATAAACGTCAGAAAAGTTTGCATCTTTTTGGAAGAGTTGAACTTGGAAAAGGTGAAGAAGTGTAAATATAAAACTGAAGACAGCTGATGCTAGTTTTAAACTTGTTTCTTAGAGTACTTTCACTATTTGTATCTGAAAACCTCTGAAAGTGTGCAGCTATGGCACCATCACCTCCACTTCAGCTCTGAACGGATCACAGGCTGTGTAACTTGGCATCATGTCTTCCAACTAACTTGCTTCCAGTGGTGAACTCTCACTTGAAGACAACTGAAATGCAAGCACACATCCACAATTCAGATCAGCACCGCTTACACTAAAACTACCAATTTATTTTTGGAAGAGCTTCTGAATGTATCATCCCGCTAATGGGAGATACACTGCAACTTGAGAGATTTCCAACACTTGATTGGAGACTGGAGACACCACACAAATAAATACAGAGACAACCAAGAGGACCCTAAAAATAAATTTCTATGCAGAAATAACATGGGTTTTCCAACCCAGACAATATGCTGAATAAATTTCATTCCTGAAACTTTCCAGTAGCTGTTAAGATGACAGTAGTTAACTTCAATCCCAGTTCACTTAAGTTAGACACAAGCACTGCTTAACAGGATTCCTGCTTTGCCATCATGCAAGGAATTGTCTAAGCTGATGCATGCCAAAACTCAATTCACATCCTTGTTTTTCAGCCATGGCTAGTATGAAGAACATAGTTGAAACTACAGCCATTAAGTAGGCTGTAAAGTATCTGACACATCCCACAATATCTGCTATTCTGTACAGAGCACACACCCTGCTCCAGGAATGAATAAATTAAACCACTGTATTCATATAAGGCTTCAAAAATACTTCTTTTTATGTCAGGGCAATTAGCATCCTGCTCCTCTTTAAATTAATTATAAACCTATCAGGAAAAGGCTAGAGTCACACTCAGGGGAAAAAATTGTGCTCACCTTCAGCTACTGGACATAAAAGTGTCTTTTTCTCTGATGGTATAAATTATGTACCCTAACATTGCTACCAGCATCTGCTTAGGGACCTGCTCACACCCACCAAAGAGCAGCCCACTGCTCCTGGCCTAGTCATAGCATCATGTTTGTGGCAAGTATCTGACAAAACAGGATGGACAGGTCAGTTAAAAACTGAGGCTGAGAACAACCACGAGGGATCATTCAGTTAGGAGAGGTGCCAAACCTGCTTTGGCGATGCTACCCAGTTACAAGTTTAATTAGCCCTCCCTGGAACACATAACGAAACTGCATAGAAATGGTTTTATAAACTTCTATCGATGCCTTAAGCAAAGACAAATGTGCTCTGCAGCCCTTCTGTTTAAAACTTTACTGTTCTTAAACTCCTTGTCAAAACACCTAAAGGACAACGGACAAACAAAGGACAGCACTGAACCAGAGGAGGAAAAGTCATCATAGCTCAAATCAGAAATCAGACAGACGGGATGAGACCTTTGGGATGAGCAGCACATCACCACTGACACCTCACAGGGCAGCTAGCTGAGCATTCCCACAGAAAAGGCATCATAGTCAGATATTTTGCCTTTCAACCACAGCATATACAAGTTTTATCTCTTCTCCAGAAGCCTAGTCTTCACCAACACCAGTTCATGCTCAGCTGGTGGGAATCAGCCCTCACCACTAACCTAGTTGGTTGCTAGTACATTGAGATACAATTTCCAAACAAAAGCCAGGACCTGCAGCCTAACAGCCACAAGCAGTGCTTTGGGGAATTCAGCCTTCAAATTAGTACTAGTCAGGCCACAGACTGCCTGCCTGAGCACAGAAGACATGGGGAGGCTGATTAAGTACCCTTCTGCTGTGACTGGAGAGGTGGTGTCGTGGGGGTTTGCATTTATTCTCTTTCAATGACTCCAAGTCAAAACTGGTCAGCTTACAAGTCAGGCGCTGTTTCTGTAACTGCTGTAGTGGCAGGCACTGCTTGCAATCCAAAATTCAAGCTGTGCCTTTCCAATCATGCATCATCCCCATAATCCACATCCCACGCTGCAGTGTACTACAGCACCAATTGAGACGTAATTGTGATGAGCCACTTAAAGCATTTTTCTGATTAAAAAAAGAAAACACAAGAAAAAAAACCCTCTGCCCCAATTTCTGCTTAGGCATAAGAATGTCACCATTATTGACTGTTTTGCACTGTGTATGCTTAGAATAGATCAGATCCAATCTATCTGTCAGATGCTTATTAGCAATTTCTTAACTGTGCAAATCTCGTGTCTCCTTTTGTGCTTTCCAATACAGTTTGAAAAATGCTTTTTAGGGATGTTTTTTGAAACAATATGTTAATTAAAACAAAGGCTCTGACTCTCACTATTTACTTTTTTTAACTAGCTAACCTCTCTCAATCCCAGCTCTTCCAAGATATGTAGGAAATGCAAGCAAAATGCCACCTGTTGGCAACGAGATGGGACTAAGCCTTTAGCATTGAAATGCTCATTTTAGAAAAGTCAAGCAGGAAGATTTTATCAGCCAACAAGACCAAGTTCTCTAAAATACTGCAGATTCCAGGTCCACTCCTGCCCCTCTTTTCACATAACTAGGTGTATTTCTATTTGATCTGCTATTAACTCACTGCTTCCTTTCTAAGAAAGCAAAGAGCTGCCCTTGGGTCTTCCTCTTAATGAACCTGTTGCCTCTTTGGTTTAAAAATCTCAACACAGGTCTTTGATCTTTCTTCCTAAAGAGAACTGAAGGGGAAGGGAAAGTGAATAAACCCAAGGCAGACACTGGGGGGCTTTTTTTAGGTCTTGTTCCAGTAAGCTTCCTTTGCACGTATCATATAATTTGTCCCTACTGCGGGTACCTGCCTGTGGGACAGTGGCTGCTGAGAGGCAGGAGATGGTCACCCCACAGCCTCACTGAAGGAGATGCTCTACAGACCGTGATAATGTCAGTCTGGGGGTGACTGGAGAGAAGGCACTCCTTGTCTACTTCAGCCTACACCTGCTACCCGACAGAACTGCTGTGCATTTGCTGAGAGTGGCTGCTGCATCCACACAGCACAAAAATAAAAGAAAAAAAGAGGTTAAGAGCATATTCCCAAAGTCTCACTTTCAGGAAGAGCATAATTAAAAATCCTACTAGATAATCTGACACCAGATAAATGCAGCAGCCAGACCAGCACTGTTTACTTTTTGCTGTAGGTATTTTACACCAGTTAACCCCCCTGTGTCAAGGTTTTTATTTTTCACTCTAAGAAATCCAGTTCTGTTCAAGACTTACCACCATTATCTAAAAAGACTACAGACTTGGAGCAAAAATGCATAAAATATAAAAATCAGCAAGTTTTGTATGCCTTTTGGCTCTTCTAGCCTTGCTCCTGTGAGAAATGATTCCAGCCAGCACTGGTGCGCCCATCGGCACAGCAGGCAGACAAAGGCAGATGCCACGTGCCAGCAGGGCTGCCTTGTGCAAATTACTAAACAAATTCAGTACCAACTTGCACAGCAGCACTTTCACAAATATGCAGTCACCATGCAAAGCACAATGGTTTCTACTCAAATCCCTTGCACTTTTAAATACAGTAATTTAGATGAGGAAAAAAAAGTACAGATTAGTTCTAAAAACTGAATCGCATCGACAAGCTCCAGGCACCCTATCATTCTGAGATTTGTTCTCTGAAGACACCACTCTGCCAGTTCATTTTCTCTTTTCCACCACTAAGTAGCCTTCACTCCACTCCACTGTCTCCCATATGGTTAACATGAATGTGACAATTAATATGCAATTAATAAAATGGTGCGATCAACTGCTTTTGTTCACAGCAGCAGCTGGCCTGCATGTTAGAGTGTAATTAGACAAATTAAGATGTACCGCTTTTGTTTGTGGATGGACTGACAACATCGCTCATGCTTAAATGTCACTAAGCCTATTGGCATTTAGGATTATTTTAAATGTGTCTTTTTTTTACTAACACTACAAAGTATGAATTACCCAGATTTATATGCTGCCAGCTGCAATGCTAGCGAAGTGCAAGTTTGCTTTACCTCCAAGATGTTTGTTCAAGCCAACCGAGAGGTAAGGAGAGAAGTGATGTATATCAGAGAAGGAGCACCTTTTATTTTAAATACCACAGCCCACAGTATGGAACAAGTGGCTCTGGATGGGTGACAAAAGCAGAGCTGATCTACAATTACATCCAAGCAAAGGTTTGAAAATCCTGAGGATCAAGCAACATGTGCATTTGTCAATGACTTTTCATCAGATTAGGGTAGGGAAACAATAAAGGGCTAAAGATCTGTAGTAATCTATCAGACTTTTAATGCCATTTCCTTTAAAAGGCCTTAGTTTGGCCTAAGCAAGAGCTATATGGAAGAAAAGTGGTTTCAGAGACAGTCCTGAGCTCTTTGGAAGCTGAGAGTTGGAGCAAAAAACCTACACCATGGCAGAGCAGAGGGCCAACGATCACAGCACCAGCTCCAAGCACCAGCAAATCTAGACAATCCAGATGTCTGAGTGGGCAGAGGTGCTGGAGTGGGTGGCAAGCGATGTTTCCATCAGACCTCTCCACAGCAGCTGCCATCCAGATCCCTTTGCCTCTGCGGGGTCCCCCAGCAGAAGTCCACATCCCCATCACCAGTTGGTACACTGCACAGCCCGTAATGTTCCGTCTGAGCACATAAAGGTTATCAAACCCACCACATAAATATCAAGATACTGTTTTATTCATCGCATTACCACCTACCACAGGCTCTGCAGAAGCAGCAGTGAAGGTTATCTACATTCAAATTGGAGCAGCATATGCCATAGACAAAGCATCCAACATAATACTTGATAAATCAAAGTATTTGCAAGGCAACATGACATCACACCTTTCCAAGGGGTCATTACTGAAGCTGGCTTTCCACTAGCGTGAGGGAAAAAACAAGGAAAGGGACACTGTGAGGAGCAGTTGGCACAGGAAAAATAAGGTAGCGTCGAGGAAGCCTTTGAAAATTTTCACATTTAGTAGCAGTTAAGAAGGAAAGACAAGTAACCAGGAGGATTTCAGCTGTAGGAGCACTGCAAATGTGCCAAGCATCACAGAAGCCCTCTATCACCACAACCCAGCATGCACAGGCACACAACCCTATTCAGGAGACAAGTGGAAGTCACCAATCTGCAGGGTCCTGGAAAATGGGCTCCAGAAGGGATGACACGAATATCTGCCTTGTTAATTAGAAAATTTGCTTCTCTACTCGTCCAGCACAAGAGAATACACTGCAGCTATAAAACCTGGTTACCTTTTATCACTTCATCTCAAAGTGCTGGCCTGGGGGAGGGTGGGACGCAGTAAGAAACACAGCATTGCAAAATGGATTTTGATAATGCTGCATAATCTGTTTCTGATTGCTAGTATGACTCCATTAGCCAGGCTGATAAAGACCTCCCTTAAAACATTTGTGCCTCTTCTGTGAAGTTTCACATTCTCCTCACCATGTTTTAGTTTTAACCTGGTATGAGTCCAATTTTCCTACAGCACTCAAAAACCACTTCTTGGCTTCACTGCACTAGATAAAGCAACTCCCAGTAAAATCTGTAAACATACTGTATCCACCATCCCTAAACCCCAGAAGTTTAATCAAATTAAGCACTGAAGAACCTATTCAGTCTACCATTAACCACTATCCTCAGCCACAGGCCTTCCAACCTTACTTATTTCATATCGGGATTGCACTTATGTTGCTCCACCTCCTTAATTACAGCAGATACTCCCTTGTCCCAATTGCAAAAAACACTATACAAAAAATGTCTCTGAGCCCTCTATTTTTTCAGCCCTCTATTTTTTCGCACTTAAGTGATGTTAATGAGTTCCATATCAAAACCTCACCACCTCTTCCTTGTGCCCCTGGCTTCTCCTCTGCTCAAAGGCAGAGAGAAATGCATGAAACATCCACCACCAGCACCTCCTTGCAACAGTGAGCCCAAGTTCACACCTAGCAGTGAGGAGTCAGGCTAGCAAACTGGAAACAGCGAGGCCTTCATACTCATGTTTCTGACTCACTTCAGTGTTTTACAACGTTAACCTCTTTTTACCCAGTATATTCCAAGTTCTTCTTCACCCCTCCCTTCATCTGCATCACTTTTGCATCTGAAAGGGCTTATGAGCTGTATGGCAACAGCACAGGAGACCAAATGGTGGGCCTCTATGGCCTGTCAATAAAGGGACAGGCAGGGAGGCTTGTTTTCCATGGCACATGCAGGGAATGCTCAGCAAAATCAGTCAAAAATGCAAGACACATACAGAAACACACAACAGAAGAGTTATTTATCCAAGACCTGAATTTTGTACAAATAGAGAACTTCCTTACTTTGCAAGATTTCAGTGGCTTGTTTTAACCAAATGAACAAAACTTCCAAAAAGACTCCATTAAGTACACATAAAGGGGGAAAAAAATGCCCCCATTTTTTAGGCATGCAATAAAAATTATATCCAATTTACTTTTTCTTTTCAAAACAAACCAGTTCCTGGCTTTATCTGATGCAATCCGATATGTCAGCTGTTATGGTACAAGTTGGATGCAGCAGATAAAACCGGGAATAAGGGTGGCCAATCGCTTGCATAAGGCTCTGTAAGTAGCAGTCCCAGCCATTCACCACACAGAGTCCTTGTGTCACTTAGGGCACAAGAGGCCACAAAGGCTTGCTCAGTGCTCTGCATGGACCAGAATTTGCAGAGATGGAAAGCAATTCAGCCTTTGTTTCACACTGCTAAATGAGAAGGCAAAGAATGAATCCTCCCAAGTTGCAAGGATTCTGGCTTTTTTTAATATAACATCCTTTAATTGGGAAATTTAAATCTCATAGCTATCAGAACAGAAACCTGGAAAAAAGCCATAGCAAACAGTGGATAATAAAATACCCAACTTGGTTCACGACATCCTATAAATTTATAAATAGATCTAGTTATTATTATTTCAAAATTTGTATGTTTTTCACAAAACACATATCACACAGAAAGGTCTCAGCTTACAGATAAGACAGAGTTGTTGTCCTTAGAAAGAGTAATGAATGAAGAAGAAAGCATTCTTTCATTGAGCTAGCAAGCAACAAAACACAGAGAAAAAATCCCAGTAACTGAAGCTACTGTTTAACGAACGTTAAAAGTAATCTGATGCTGCCATTGGCTCACTCACGCATCTGTAAAAGAAAGAAAAAACCTCCAAAATCCTTACCAAAACTTTATCATCACAAAAAACCAGCAAGAGCATACCGCATCTTCAAACTTTGCAAATTTGACAAAATATGAAGCGGCAAGAGGAACTGTAAGAGGCAGGCAGTGCTCTGACCAGGAGGAGGTGACAGCCTCCCACTGCAGCAGTCACTGCTAAGAGCCTCAGCTTCCCATTCAGCAGGCATTTAAATCAAACCAAACCAAGCCCTTGACAGTTCTTCCCAACCTAGCTTAACTTTGCTACAGAAAAGACTTTGCTGTAGGAAAACCAGCTACCAAACAGTCAGCACTACTGGAGTTTGTCTGTAATTCAGAACGAACCTACAATATCATACTGTTCTTCTGGCAGGAAGACAGGCTGTTGTCTTCCTGCACTCCCGCATTCTGGCTGATTTCAATCCTACATTGCCTATTTGCACTCAGTATGGTAGCAAAGAACAGCAGAAGAATAACATCACAAATGCTGGAAAGAGGCTGAGCTGGTAATGCAGAACCTTCACTTCACAATATCACTGATTTAAGAGTTTTATCAGAACAGACTTTACAGCTTAAAAATCCTCAAACCCTAACATGATCACCTGATTATTACAGCTGCTACATCACACCACAACTATTTTGATTATTGATTTTTGGTAGCAGGAGCACCAGGGACTACTGCTGCAGACTACTGAGATCCCCTTAGTGAGGTTCTCCCCCCAGTCCATGAGGAAGTTCAAATAATTTGACTGTATTATGTTTTCAAACAACCCTACACTACCAGGACCGTTTTCTATAGAGTATATCAGCATTGTGAAACCTCTCCAAGTGCAGTTCTCATGATGCTGGAAAAGGACCCGAAGGGAGGCCTTTATCAACAAAGATAAAACCCAGCCAATAATCCCCTGCTGTGCTCTGCAGTTATCTCTTGACCTGGTCCCAGAAAGCACTTCCACTCTTAAACACTTTTGTTCCTTAAAATAAACATTAACAGAGTTTAAAGCAACACAGCTTCCCTATCTCAAAGAGAAATAGTACCTGTCCCACCAACAGATGGCTTAATTACATTGTCATTCTCTTGTTTCTGTGGACAGGGAATTAGTAAGAAGGGAGCCAGTGAGGCAGAGCTAGTGTCCCACATGTATACACTTGCACTGTGGTGGGACACCAGCACTGAAGCACTAGAGCTTCTCTTGGGAAAAGTCAGGGCAGAAAGCAGGCTGACTGATTTCTGTTATTCACTGTTTCACTGGAAAACTTTCATTGAAACTCCAACGGTTTGTAATTCAAATAGAACAAATAAAATGCGTAGGGTCATACCAGATATCAGTGAAACTCAAGATAAAGGATACAGCAATAAACTTGGTCTGAAATATGAAAATTTATCGCTATAGACCAGAAATTGCACTAAAAATGAATGCACCTGGATAAGGAGAAGAGACATTCACACTGCATATATAGGAACTGCCGCATAGCAATCAGAAATGCAGAAAGTTTCGGACCCAATTCCATAATTTCCATGCAGATGTCAATAAGTTCTCATCCAAGAAAAAAACTGGACAGTGCCTTGAAGTGACTCAGCTATTTAAACACAGAAATAACCAACGAAAAAAATCCCTGTGTTTCAATTTCAAAGCTTTTTAAATGCAAAGAAGTAAGATCATCAGCATATATGTAATCTGTCTCTCTAATACTTAGTAGCATCAATATTCTCTAAAGTACTGCTCTGTTCTCCATTCATCTGCATCTACTCATCTCCTGAAAAGTTTTGTAATTTCAATTCAGGTGCATTTTAGAGAGGAGATGCTTTCCCTATAGACACCACAAAGTGAAAAAGAAGGTAGGCTGCAGTGAGGGAGCAGAGATTTCTGAGACCTTACCTATCCTCCTCAGTCCCATTTCCACACTCCAGAAAAGCAAGTGCAAATGGAGAGGCTGCTCACAATGCTCTGAGCAACACCTCTGAGGGCACTACAGGAACTAGCTCTGAAAGTCAGTGTCACAACTTTGTAGGAACGAACTTACCTGTCACCCAGTAAGAGAGACAAAATCACATCCCCATGCCCCAGGCTCTCTGGGGCAAGAGGGGCCATGTCCTCCTACCTAAGAGCAGCCCTGGAGCTGCTCCCTAGTTCCTAACCTCTTCAGGGCTTCCCCAGGTCTGACAGTACAGAGACTATGTAATTTTGCATAAAAGAAGCATCTTCATTTTCCCCTCTGAATGAACCAGAATCGACTTTATACTTTTAAATAAAAAAATTCAGCAGATGATAGGGATTTTCTTTCCATGTATTATAAAAAATTACTTCCTCTTGAAAAAGGCCTGAAACAACTATGTAGTAAATCACACTCCTCCCACAGGAGGGGACACTAAACGAAGCTTGCTTAGCACTGAATGGAGAATATGGTAATGCAGGAAAAAAAATACAGGTGGTTTCACTAATGAGTGTAAGAATCTGTGGCAAGATGGGGATTTTTCAATTCCTGGTAATAACCAGCCATTGTCAGATGATCAGTGTGAGACTAATGAGGAAAAGAAAAATCAATACATGTAAATATGTACTTTTTTTTCTTTCTTTTTTAAAACGACCTGGCACAAGACAGCCAGCCAGCTGGCTTTTCCAGGAAAAGCTTTCTTTGTCTTGTGAAATTTCTCCCCCATCACCCTTAAATACACTTTTCTGAGCAACCATTCCACAAACAGCTGGGTGCCTTTGCTTAGGTGGTCAGGAAAAAAGGGAAGACAAGCAATAAGGTTAAAAACAAAACAGCTGAACATTGCCATTGTCTGTTCTCTTCTCTGCCTATTTCCCATCTGTATTCGCCAGTGAAACTTGAAACTCTTCAGATTAAAAAAGGAGAGAGCCATCATAATTCATGAATTCTTTCTTCTCACATTCAGAGGGAAAATAACCTTAGACCAAAGGTTATTCAAAAGCATACTGGCTTTTTTTTAACCAAGTACTCATCAACTGCATTAAGTACCTTTTGAGTTCTGTTAGACCTTTTTCTTATTACTCCTGGCCTTTTCATCCACTGATTGCTCCTATGGCTTTCAATTAGAGTGCTACATCAACAGCTCCACTCATCTAAAACAATCATTTTGCTGAAAAGGAGCTCTCAAACATAGCATACCACATGCACAAAGACAGTGTCATCCTGTATCAATTTAGCAGCCCCATCGGATACAGTACTTGCATACACTGCCCTGAAGTGCAGTACATTACTTTCATAAGAAAACTGTTCCCAATGCCTTCATCCTCCAAAAGAGAAATACAAGTATTTTCCTTGTTTATGTTTGGTTTACTTATTTATTTCCTCAATAATGACAACAGAATACAAAATGACCAAAATAGCTAAGGAATAAGAACTATCTTACTTGGCCAGAAGGAGCTGTCATCTTTGCTCAGTAACTTTTTCTTGAGACGGCCAGGCAGCTTGGTGTGAGTGTTCCCCATTTTGCTGGAATACAGTGGGATAAGTTCCTCCTCCTCCTCATCGTTGCAGCTGGGCTGCCACTTGCTCCTGCGGAGGCACCCGACCATGGGGTCGGCGGGCAGGCAGTGCACATAGGCGATCATTGTGAGATGCTGCTCTCAAGGATGTCCCTGCTGTCCCCAATGGCTAGTTCAGAGCAGAAGGGAGTGGCCTGCTTATAACCCTTGAACGAATGCATTCAAAAGGCTGGAGGAAGAGATTTTCTCCTCCTCTGCACTTAGGCAAGCTAAGCTATTTGGATATCCTGGAAACTATTTGGAATTGGTTTCCGTCAGTCCTTAAAAGAGAACAAAAAAAAAAAACACAAACAAAAAAATCAAGCACCTAGTTAAGCAGCTCACTGCAGCTGCTGGCTGCCCTGTCCCTGCCCTCCCGCCAGCCCCCAGCTCACAGCCATAAGCAGGAAAACACGGGCTGCAGAGAGCTGGGAAACGCAGTCACCTGCCACAGACCTCGGACTACTCCCTTTCTGCTTCCTCTCCAGTCTGTGGCTTCTCTTAAGCCTTATCCCTGATTATTCACCACTCTCTTAACAACAGGTACTACGGCCACACACAGATGGCCATATCCAAGAAGCTTATTTAAAGCTAAGTTACTATAATTGTTGTAACACTGGCAGCTACAGAACCATAACTGGGCAGGAACCTGCCAAGATCAAGAACATTCCCCTTCTAGAATGCAAAAGCAGGAAAAAAACATGCAGACTAAAGAAAAAAAGAGCAAAGTGTCACGATTTCAGTACTTGGATTTTATTAAGGAAACTCCCGTTCGAAGTCAGAATGATAATGACTGTCAACAAAAGAAGACGCTATCTTCCAGCTTACACTACAACTAGATTGCTTCCGAATACAAAGCATCAGCAGTTATCAGCTTGCACTCAGTACTGCATAAACGCATAAATCCTCACAATGCCTCTAGAGGGTAGCTATTATTCCTATTTAAAGATGAAGACATAGTCTCAAAGGGATTTAGTAACCTGCCCACAGAGTGGAAAAGCCAGGATTAGAGTTGAGGTATTCTCAGTTCTTTAGCCTCATCCTCAAGTCACTAGTCCATGGCACCTCTCCCAAATCCTGCACTACTAAGCAAGTTTCCATGCTGGTAACAGTGTCAACCCTAATCGCCCATCCCCTGTACTATTTTCTCCGGGATCCAGGAAACATGCCCTTCCTGGGCTTTTGAATTGGCTGCAACAGCACAGTCAGACTGAGACAGCAAGGAAAATGTCAGATAAAAAGGGCACCTTGCATAAACTGCTGATTTCAGCAGCTTTATGTTGTTTTAAAGATTACATAGGAAAATATTTGTTTTTAAAAATGGGAAGATATCGAAACCCTGAGTAAAGTATAACAAAGAACAATTCTTAGCCTGCTTCCTTAACTGTTGTTTATAAATACTTTGGTTGCAGCCCATACCCTTCCTAAAAGCGTTTGCTCTCTATATAGGAGCACAACAGCATCATGTAAGTGTTCACACATATTAGAAAAGGCTTTATGTGCTGTTTGGATGATAGCTACAATAAACTTTTGGACAGAAAAAGAAATCACTGCTTAACAACAACAACAAAGATCAGATCAGATGCACATCTCCTCTTCCTCCCGACACACAGACGCATCTCCTGCTTGACTTGGTGCTGCTGCCACCTGCACTGGCAGCTGCAGCCTGGGAGCAGGGTGTACACATCAGCTGCCCACAGGCACTGCACCAGCGTGGCATCAGCCTTTAAACACACAAAACACAGAGCACTATCCACCATAAACTGTGTACAACACTGACTCAATAATGCTGGCAAAGTGTTGAAAGTTTGCAAAAAAGTGGCTAGTTTGTTGTTTTTTGGTGGTTTTTTTTAACATCCTGATACTTTGCATAGCAATTTGAGCAAGTAATTTTCATTATGAAGTGTTTCATACACATCTTGCATGGTTGAATCTCAGCAAACTTGCAAATAGATGAAAACAGGTCTTATAATGAACCGTGTCAGGTACTTTCAGTAAACAGGGATGAAACAAGCCCTGCCCACAATTTTAAGTTGTTTGACAACAATTTAAAGTATCTGCAAAAATATGAATGGAAAGGAGAAAACGTGCCAACAGCATGGGCAACAGTTGTTGGTACCGCTGGCTTGTCCGGATATATAGCAGAAACTCACCAGCATACACTGAACGCTGCCAAACAGGCTTTTGAGGCAAATACAAATTTACAAAGCCAAGTATATTTACTCATCAGACAATGAGAAAGACAACTGTGATTAACATTAGCAGAGCTCAACTCACTCATCAACCACACTGATATTCTTGCATCTGCCAGAATAAATGAGTGTCTAGACAGTCCTCCTGGGCTGAATGAAACCCCAAGAGGCTGTTAGTGAACCAGTTCAGAATGAGGCCCCATTAACACTTCCCTAATGGGACAGTACCCCCCCTGCAACCCATTTGTCTAGCCACTGTGCCTGCTGTCTCACCCTTTCAACTCCCTGTGATTATCAGGGTCTTGGAAGAGTCATTGTCATAGATGTGATGCACAAAATTTCTGAGCATCAACAGGCTATTGATAAAAGTGTGCACTAGGGCCTGCATGTATTTCTCCTGCAGATAGGAACAGTATCTTTTAGATAAAAGTACGGGTAGACTTCAGTTATGGTGTTGGTTTTTTTTTTTATTTTAACAACTCAAAATCATATTATCAAATTACATTTCGAAAGGATACTGGCTGATGTTCGCACGCAGTCTTTCCATCGTAATCATGTTACTCGAGATAAAAGTTAGGTGTCAATCTAGACACCAAGCCAGTATTATCAGGTAACATGCAGTGCAAACACAGGAGCGAGAACGCACGGGACACCGACAAAATTCAATGCTCAGCAGACTCCCATGCTCCCAAACACTTATCAAGATGACACAGGATAACGTATTGCCCTGAAGTCCCCATGACATTTACCATATACTTCTCTAGACTACAGACATACTCATTTAGCCATGTTTCCAATGCATGCTCACGAAGTAAGGCTGATGAACAATAATGGGATCATGGCTGAAATCCAGTTTAACAAGTATATTTACCATATGGTAGGCATTAATGTCACTGCAAGTTTTTTACTTGAAGAATAAATCTGTTCTTCCCTGAAGCCTGTAAGACCTTGGTAACATAAACGATAAAAGATTTGCTGACAGTTATGGTCTCAGCTATTAGCAAGTGCAAATAAAGAGTTGGGAAGATGTACCATTCTCATGTGAGAAAGACACTGTGTACACACTGCCTCTTCCTCTCCTGATCTCCCCCCAAAAATCCTCTAAAAAGAAAACTTATTTTATGCTATGTCTATATGGAGCAAGAACCTCTTTTAATTTGATAAAGTCAAAATTTTATCACAAGCCTTCTGATTAAACTTCACTTATTCTACTGCAGCTATAGCGCTGCTTTATTTTTCCAAATACACAAAAGCAAAGCTGTTCATTTTTCTCAGCCTTGAGCTATTTTTCCCAAAATAACATTTTATTTCCTTTATTATTCTTTTTCAAGCCTTTAAAACCTGAACTATTAGTAATGCCAAGTATGACTGCTCTGAGCAGACTGTTAAATGTGCATATTCATTTTTATCAGCATATTTCATTTTTGCTAAACCAACTCTTTATACTCAGGCTCTGTTAGAGAGAGCTTGAGTAATTAGGGGGAAAAATGATTACATTATACTGGAAACAACATTTGGTCTAAAGAAAAAAGATCATTAAAAGTTTAACAGACTCCCAAAACTGTTACTAACTCGGGAATTACAATAAACAAAACTATAAAGAAAAACCAAGTGAAGAAAACATTAGCCCTTTTATTAGACAAGCATATATGCTCCTGAGCTCTGAGAATGGCAATGATACTGATGACTTATAACACAAAGGAGTTTAAAAAACATATAGGATACATCTAATGGGAACTCAGGGGATTTGGAATCACAAAGGATGGTCATGTCAGCCCTACTATGGCATTAAGATAATGTTTATAAATAGGCTACATAAGAAATTATATCATCAGTCTTTATGTACAATTTGTAGATCCTCTGGATATAAGATAATATGCACCGTGTAGTGAAATAACAGTACTTTTATGGACACCTTGCACAACAAAATCATAAAATGAAGTAATTCCTGATGCAAGCCCAGCAGCCAAACTGGAAATTAAAGAGAGCTCATAGAAATCCATGGGGATAAACTTTGCCCTAATTAGACAGTGATTCTATTTTTAGCTGTGATGGCTTGATGTGTTCTGGGCTTTTTGGATGAGCAGCTGGACATTTTAAATTGTACTTAAATAGTTATTTTTAAAACAAAAGAGGAAAAATATTTATATATTAAACATATTTCATTGGACTATATAGCATTAACTAAGCTTTAAAATAATATTCTCACAGAAAAGTATCCTCCTTTTACAGGCAGACACCTTGTGACACAGAAAGAATGAGGACATGTCCCTCACAGTGGAGCACCTCAGCATCCTTTGGTAGGCTGTCAGTGGCCAGATTGAACATGGGATGTCCTGGTCTCCTGGACTGTGCATGTACCTTTCCTTTTTCCTGTGAGTTAATTTAGTGCGCATGGAGTCTTAACTCATGTTCCTTAAACACACATGCAGCAGACAAAAGCTAAAGAATTTCAAAACAAAGAGTAAAAAAATCCTTACAGTATTGTAATTTGCTTTTAACTCAATATGAATCTCTTGAACAGGAAGCGATCAGGAGATATCAGCTTTACAGCGTTTAAAGCAAGCCCAGCATTTGAGGAGCTTGTAAAATACCAACAGACATCAGGTTGCAAGGGAGATAAAAGTGACCTGAGGTGGTGAGGCTGGCAGGCACCATTGCCAGGATGCACACAAAGCTTCATGACGTTCCAAAAAGCTCTCTCCATTTGGCCATAATCACATTCTCAAGCATTAGCTCTATCCCCTACTACTTTCATGGATGCATTTTTATTATATACTTGTGGTCACATAGCATCTCTGAGCTTTTAACCTTTTTTTTTTAAAGGATGTAAGTAATAAGGCCTATGTGGCTTAAAGAGCTTAACTGGCATGACAGCTAAGAGCAGTCCTAACAAGCAAATATGCTTTGTAAAAAGCTACAGCAAGTGTCACTGACAACTGTGTACCTAACAGACTGGAGGCAAATCCCTGAATGCTGGGGCATTTGGCTAACTTAATTCCTGGTACCTACATAGCCAGTCCTACATTCAAGATGTCACCCTTAGGCAACCTTATCCCTCTGCAGGGACACCGAATCTGCAAACCATTGGATACAGCAGGCACCCATAAAACACAACAAAAACCAACAACAATATAACCAAACCAAAGAAAGATCGTCACAAATTTATGTGCCTGTACTTCCCTGCTGCACCAACTCTGATCATACCCATTATCCTCTCTTTCATATCTTAATTTAATTTTTCCTTTGCTGTTATGTAATAGCCCTCTGTAATTATTTTAATTCAATAGGTATTTTGAAATACAGCACATATGTAAGATGCTAAACAAGAAAAACACACTTTGTGTTGCATTACTGGCAGTCCCGTAACACTTTAAAATACACTTCTGTGTTCTAATTATTCATCTTTACTTTCAATTAGAAAGCCTTCTTAAGAGCAACAAGGAATGTCATGTTTGATCACTGCTTTGGAATATTTAAATGAGAAAGCGAATAAAGCCAGCTGTATAAGCAGCAGGTAACTCAGAAAAGCCTTTCTGTGCCTTTCTAGTTTAGCTTTGCTTACATACAGAAAGACAGACAAAGTATTTCAGTCAGTGAATTCTGTGAACCAGACCACCTTCGGGAAGGGGGTGACACACATTTGAGGCAGAGGACAGAGCCTTTAGCAAGACAGAAGCAATTGGATAGTACTGCTGGTGGGTGACACAGAAGCTATTCTTTCTGCCTTACTCTAGTGGTTGGATCTCACACATCTGCTGATCCTTCTAAAAACACAGAGCAAAGGATGATGCTGCCAGAAGCCAGGGGAGAAGCAGTTTCCAGTCTGGGGCCACAATGGATGGCAGTGTTGCTAATACTTGTACACCCACACATTCTGTGAGCAAAGGAGTCACATTCTCTACCAGCTTATTTTACAGTTCACATTAAACAGCAATTCAGACAGAGTTGGGTAGGATTACCCAGTTCAGGTCTGCTCATTAAACTCATTACCATGGTAACAGGAAGAGAAAGAAGTCATCTCCCCACTCCTATTATCTCTCACAATTCTTTTTTAATGATTTGAAAGCCCTAAGAGGGAAGCACCTTCCTGATACAGAGCAGCAGCGACCTCTCTGCCACACACCCAGCTCACTTGAAGAGTCCACACCCAGTGGGATTTTCGATACAAAAAACCAAAGCAACTTACACTACTTGACAAAAGCCACAGTCAGAAAGCAGCCTTCAGTGAGAAGGCTGCAGCCTCCTATCCCTCCTCTTTCTGGAGGAAATGCTCTGCTGAGGCTTCCTTGTGTTCATGTACACCATCACTGCTGTCAAAAACACAGTGCCACCTCCTGGACACACACGTTCATTCCCAAGAAGGCCTGCTTTGGTCAGGTGCATCATGGAGAGTCAGGAAGGCTTTCAAGATTAAAATAACAAAAATGATAAAAAGAATTCAAATCTGTATTGAGAAAATTCACTATTTTTAGTGAGTACTTCTAAAAATGTTTTGGTTTTACATGGTCAGAGTGTAAGTACCCCATAAAGAACTTTTAAGCTCTGTGTAAGATGAGGATGTTGTCTACTTGAACTTTAGTAAAGTCTTTGAAAGTTTCCCACAGTATTCTCCTGGAAAAATTGGCAGCCCATGACTTGGCTGGGTGCACTGTTTGCTGGGTAGAAACCTGGCTGGATGGCTAGGCCCAGAGAGTTGTGGTAAATGGAATTACATCCAGCTGGTGGGCAGTCACTAGCGGTGTTCCCCACAGGCCAGTCGTGTTTAAGATCCTTTTTGATGATCTGGATGAGGGGATCAAGGGCACCCTCAGCAAGTTTACAGATGATACCAAGGCTACTGAATCAAGATAAATTTGAAGTTGAACAGATCATTATAAACATTTTGATTCTTAAAAAAAATCACTCAGCCTTTATATTTATTTTGCACTAGACTTTTTAAGACTTTTTAGAAGACAAATGAGAGTAAAGCCACACAAATTAGCTTGCTAATTCAACAACAGGTTTCAAAATTTTAGCCTGAAAGTAAAATTATTTTAAACTGATTTGCAAACAATCCTTCAAGATGAGAAGCAACCTCTGCACAGGAGAACAACATGGGAAACCCTTAAAGATCTCTAGATTGGAGCTACAAGCTGTGTGACCCAACAGACTGGGACATCTCTCAGCACAGCAATCCCCTGGGTCGGAGCACTGCCATTGCCAGCCACGCTGCTCCTGAGCATGCACTGACTCATAATGATACACATGGACACACTGAAGACTGAGAAAAATAAGGCTTTGAAAAGAATCAAAAACTATCTTCCACATATCCATTAGGCAGGAAAAATAGCTTTGCATTTTCTTCTGTTCTCCTAATTTGACAGCCACATTTACTCCAGCACTCTGCCTGTAAGGAGAGAAGCTTAACACCAAACCTTGCATCCTTCTTCCTCAGGAAGGACTCAGCGTTCCCATGATCTGCTGTTTTCCAGAAGGGCTTGCATGAGGAAGGGCACCTATCCACAGAGTGCTGCACAAATAATGGCTCCCGGTTGCCAGAAATTACAAAAACCTCCTTGTGATCTTGAATTCATCTGAGAACGAAACTGGGGCAACAAAAAGCAAACCTGAATGACTGAAGAAGGGTCCATTTGCGCATTCAGATGGTGGAAAGCTTTTCTCTCTCACAAGGCTCTCTGCAAATTAAACCTTCAGGAAACAGTCTTCAACTTATCGGCCTTAATACCGAAGGGAGGAAAAAGCTGGCTTTTCCTCATTACTTTAGTGTCATTCTTCTTTATCCCACATAAGCATGTTAAAGATGCAGCAATTCTCTTAAGGCTAAAAAACACACAGAACAATCCAAGACCTTGGGCAGAGATGCAGACAGAAAACACATTCCTCTCCTAAAGAGCAGGATCTGCTGATGCTGAAGATACCTTTGCTTGAGCACCAGAAGTGTTACTTCTTGTATTCACTACAGGAAATGGCTAAAATTCCTTTTTTGTCTTTCTGTTTCAGTACTATTGATGGGTTTAAATTAAAATGGAGATGGATTAGAAGTCAGAAACAGAAAGAGGCCAGGATGCTATGCTGTAAAGAGCAAATTTCCAACATGCCTCTGAATTAGAAGGATTCATGGGCCAAGAAAGACCTTGTAACAAGCAGCCTACAGTGAAACACAGCAGTATCTCACTACATGCCTAAAAAGAGTGTGTCACAGGAAAAGAGCAAGAGAAAACTAAAAGGTGTCAGCGAAGTCTGGGGACCCTGTGAAAGCAGGAAATCTGTAAGAGAAAACTTCTAAGGAGAGTGCAGCACACCTGCCACTAGAAAAGAACAGGAAAAGTCCAGCAATCCTGACCAGGCTGAGCTTTTGGGGAAACTTCCACCCCAGCAGCACCTGTTACCGAGTCTAAAGGAAAGAATGGGGTAAGCAGGGCACACCTGCTAAATGGTTTAATGGCATGAAGACCTGGGGCACACCCGGCTCCTCATCCAGCCTTTCCTTGTAGCCAGCCTCCAGTGAAGCAGAACAGAATAAAGAGAAACTTCAGAAGCTGAATTACATATTTAAAGGGATATTTCTTCCTGGAGGAGGACCAAGAGAAGCACATAAACATGGGATGACTACAGCATACGCAAAGTACAAATGCAATCCTGTCCCCAAGCTTCCATATAGCCCTCTGTCACAAACTTCCCTTAGCAGTTCTAGAAATTCTGACTTAAACACTCCACAACCTTATCAAGAACCATCTAAAAAACATTCTTTGTCCACATTATCCTGTTTGGATGTCTGTTTCACAACTTCCCTCCTCAGATGGTTTGGAACCTTTTAATGTCTGACTTCAATTAATTCAGAACACATTCATAACCATTTATCTTGTGCCAATACTCTCTCTGGACTTCAACAGGTTTCCTCCCTCCTTGCGGTATTTACCTCACAAGCTACCAGCTAGACTAAATAAGCTATACTTTTGTAATCCCTCTGCATATGACCAGCAATTAAGTTTAAAATATTCTGAAGTCTCAAAGTCCAGATAAGTTACACAAGAGCTTCAAATACCAAAAACACTTTCTGAATTTTTGTAAAATATAGATAGAAAAAAGTGGGATGCTCTAGAGGACTGGGATAGTATTAGGAAAAGATGCCTGAGGTAATTAATAGACTGTTTTGACAGCCATTAACCACAGGCAAGATCACAGCTGTGACCGGACTCTGAATAAAAGAATTAACAAAATTTCCATTTCTTAATACCATGCAAAGTGCTTTCACAGGGCATGGGTCTCCCATTTGACAAAGGCTTATGGCATTTCCTGGGAAGGAACAGCAGCCTTCTGAACAAATGCTGTTGGGAGGGAGTGGGGCAGGGGGAGAAAGCCAATGTAGAAAAATGACAAGCATAGAGAACACAAATCTAGTAACACAATACTTATACAACGTGAAATCATTAGTATGCTTAAACCACTGAAAAATGCTTGAAGATATTTATAGGTTTCGAGTATGTGTATGTGTCTCAGAGACCACTTCAACATGAAATTCCTTCAGTGCTTATGAATCCAATCAGCTGTGCATGCTACTTTGACATCTGTTTTAATGGTCTCTAGCCTGCATGCTTAAAATTAAATGCTGGCTTCTTGCTGAAATTTGACAGAAATTCACTGCCCACTACTACTGCTTTGCACAGCGATCACCAACTGCACTGTACTCGCAGCCCTCCAGACAATGTGGGGGTTAACAGATATTGTTTAAAAGCAAACATTAGCAGGTCAAGGAAGACAGCAGATGATCTCTCTACCTATGAATCGTTTACCAACAGGCCCTCCTCAGGTTTCAGCACTGTGTGAACTGTGCAAACAGCTCCTCTTGCAGTCTGCAGTAAAGACCCAGATGCGGAGCAGGAAGGCAGAGTGTGCCTTAAATGCACATGTGAAGTAAAAACAGAATCTAAAGAAAAGTTGTGCCTCAATTATACAGTTGTGACAACAAAGGAGTCAATTTCCATAGCCTTAAAGACTGAACACCATCTGAGTCAACTAACGCACTACAAGCATCAAGCATTTTTGTCTGTGTGTATTTATATTGTGCTGTGTTTGAAAAGCACAAGCTGAATTCAAGTACTGAAAGCTAGGCACATACAGCAGTCTACACATGTGACCTCCACATTTCCAATCATCAGCTAAAGACCAACTGAAGGAGAGCTTCAAAACTAAGTGATTTTGCAGCTGAATCTAAGTTGCCTTGTCGCCATACCACTTTAGGGTAAAAACCCATGTGCCCTGGGAAAGGCTGGTGTACCTGCCAGAAGAGATTTTTATCTAATGCCTGAATATGTTCACCCTGCTTCACCCATTGCCGTTGGCCTTCTTAAAAATTCAACGGAAAAAATAGGCATCCACACCCTGTTCTATGACCAAAAAAAGCAAAGCAAAACCAGCGCAAACAATAGGCATTCATTCCACCAGGTTCTGTGCCTGTGCTGTTTGGTGGTGTCCTCAGAGACAGTCAAATAAAACAGCTCCAAGGAGTGAAACAACACACACAATCGAATGTATTTATGGGCATCCTCTGAATCACAGAAAAAAGAGCTGGGGTATGCCACTCTCCTCCAATGGGTCAGCATGGCACGAGTACTCCCTGGGGTTTCTATTTGCCCACGCTGCTACAAACAGAGTCAAGAACAAGCCAGGTAGGCACCATGCCACCCAGGCACTCCACTACCTTTGGAAATTCACTTGGTTTTTGTATATTCTGCCTTCTTCCAATGCATTTAGATTGTAAATTAATCCAAGCATAAACAGTGTTTTACTTGGTGTGAAGTACATCACACAATAGGACTGTAGCGCTAGGTGAAGTACTTGAATGGTATTGAATATACATTTTTACTTTTAAGTATTTATGAGCATTGACTAACTTCAGCAGGAATGTTATTATCCAGACCTATAATCTTCCTTTTGATATGTTCAATTTCACTCCATACTTAGAGGCCATTCCCATTCACTGCTGCCTGACAAAAGAGGCTGGTCCTGTACCAGATGCTGTCAACCACGCTCAGCCACGGATGCATCCTTCCCCACCTCTGTACCCCTCCTTCCTTCTGTGTGATATAATAAAGTTGTCATTAAATGAACAAAACCTTCAGACTCTACACAGTCTTAAACAGTAACATCTCTTTAGCAATAAAGGAAAACCGGATTTTTTTCCACAGCATATGAATACAATGTGTTTGGCAGAGCTCTCTGTGGCTCTCCTGGCATGCCACGGATTCACACAGGTGTAACTGTGAACACTTAATTCAGCAGATAGAGTAATCAGCAGTCTCAAGATGAACCAACCAACCAACCACTAGAGTGAGAATAGGAAGATCAATCGCAAAAAACCAAGACTGGAAAAAGAAGAGCAAAAGGAGTCACTCCATAATACACATGAGAAATGAAGAAAAACAGCAGAGCTCTTCTTTCAGAAGTAGATTTTTTTTTAACTTAAAGTCATATGCTTGGTACTTAAAACTCAGTTTGTACCAATTCTGTGTTTATTCAAACTGCCTTTGTACTTTGAAGAATTGCTGATAAGAAATGTCCTCAAAGTTACTCACCCTAAAAAAATAATGCATATGATATAAAAAGCAACTACAAAAAGAATGGGTCCCATTCCAAATTACACATAACCCTGACAGAAATAAAAAAAAAAAATGAAATTAAGACAAAGGAAGAAAAGCCAGAAGATCAATCCCAGGCTTAAACTAAACTTATTTAATTCTGCCAGGAATCTTCACTTTGACAGATTCCTTAATTTAGATTATTTGAAGTCCCCATCCTCATTTTGGCCTGCTGCTACACACAAAAAAAAGTAAAACTTCAAACAGAAAAAAGAAAAAATAAAGCGACCTGTACACATTTTTTTCTTGTCTAGTGCAACTTGGAAAATACATTTGTTTAAAGACAGAGAAAATCTGTTTCTGATTTCAAACACTGGATATTTTATGAGAAAATTGCCAAGAAAGGAATCCAAGGAATGTTCTTACATGCACAGAACAGATGAGATAACTGGTGAGCATTCCTGTGATCTTTTACAAATAAATAAATAAATAAAAAATCTGTATTTCTAGCATGGAACTCCTCTTCAGAGAGCAAGCAGCACATGCCTGGGATTTTTCACTGATAGCTTCTATCATAACTTCTTGCTATTATTAGTATAAAAGACTGCCCTCTGAAATTCACAGCTGTAAGACAAGCAAGGACGGAAAATACTTCCCAAGTGCAGGCAAGCAGTAAGGACACATGCCTGCTTTACAGCACTTCTTGGCACTATTCTCATTGTATGAAAGCTATGAAGGAAACAAACTCCAGGCAAATACTACAGAAACGTGAGCTCATTTTTTTCAGCATATACCAATGAACTGGCTGATGACATTTCTAGAAATTAATTCTTTCACAGGAAAATTTATTTAAATATTTCATTTGTACTTTATCTATGTCCAAAAGATCAATAATTAGCACGCAGTATTGCCTCTGCTGCAGACACCTAGTTTTGATCAAACACCAATACAAGCCATGTTTTCCATGATGGGGCTCAGCAGGAAGGCTGCACTGAAGCAGTGAGTGCGGTGCGAGGGAGGGCTGGCACTCCGGCCAGCACGGGAGAACTTGGGTCAGCCTGTGAGAAGGAGACTCTGGGTCACCCTCCATGCACAGGCAGAGACACCTGAGTCTGATCACCTATTTTCCCCTGGAAAAAAATTAAAAATTAGAGGCAGCAGGCCCCTAGAGCTCATTAGAGTGGGGATTTCATCACCCATTTCATGCACACTCAGCACATCCACACCCAGTGAGTACACCGACTCAGACCTGGGATTCATTTATCAGACCAATAAGACTGCTTGAGAGATCAGACTGAGAAAACACTGCTGGCAGCTGGCCTGAACAATGCCACTGCTTCTCCCTGCGCCCTCAGAGCCCAAACAAACCAGCACCTGAACGGCAGATGTGCCCCACTGTTTAAGAGACAAGTAAATCCTCCTTCTATGCAGGCTACCATCAAGCCAGTAAAAGGACTGGTGCGTAACATCATCTCTCCTTTGCATGTTGAGGTTATCAATGGTAACACTCCAGCCAATTATTTCAGGATCATGATTTTCAATGCATAATAACATAATACACAGTAACTCCTGCTACTCAAGGTAGGGAGAAGTCTACTCCAAACTAACAAAACAGAGCAAAGCATGGTGACATAGAGTGCATGCAAACAGGAAGGAATTAGCACACATCAAAATACACTGCTACGCACCACAACTATCCAGTACCTTCACTGCTTTTAAGATGAACTCTTAGATGGACTTTTGTATCTTGTAACTAACAACCTACTCACAAATAAAACCTAAACATTTTGAGAACTCTTTTCCTATACATTTAAGACTTAAAAAACCCCCACTATCATAATTCCATTTTATTATGCAACAAAAATATTTTGCTTCTGTACAAGCTCATTTGCTGCACATAGGACAACCTCTGAAAACTTCACTCCTTGGCTCATTTTCAGTCAGGCAATCTAGATTACAGAAGTCTCAGTCTTTTTAGCTGTTACTCAACTGACTTGAAGACCTTTTACCTATTTATACTCTTGACTTAAACATCAACTTCTGTCCTGTATCGCTAAGTTAATGCTTCAACAAAAGTTTCATATTTTATTGTTTTGTAATTCCAGTGATCTGATGAATTGTGAATTGAAAACCTCTTGTGGAGTTAAAAACTTTAAACAGTGCAGGGTTTTTGTACGCAGGAACAACTAAGATAAACCACTGCACAGGAAATTGTGTTGTGCAATTCATTAAGATTTTCTCTAGAAACACTGAATCAGTTCTTTGAAATTTACAGGAAAATAACTTTAATATCTTTTTTAATTTATCGTTGGCAACTCTACCAAGATCCTCAGTGGGAACTTTGCATAAATAGAAGTCAGCAGTAGAATAAAAGTTGTCAACGTTTTATAGAATCATAGAATCATTTAGGTTGGAAAACACCTCTAAGATCATCAAGTCCAACTGTTAACCCTGCACTGCCAAGTCCACCACTAAACCATGTCCCTAGCTAACTTAAGAGAGAAAAACACTCTGAGCAAGCATTGATAAGCACTGAAGTAATTAACTGCTACTCTTTCCCAAAGAAATCATGTTTTTTTACAACTCCTACACCCTTCCTTACAACAGCTCTCTGGTGTCAGCTTTCATCTTACTTGAGTAAGAAAAGTAGCAGTAATATCAATTTTTAATAAAAAAGAGAAATATGGGTGCTAAACAAAATCAGTAAGCTTTTCCTAATCTTTTACTTTCAGAACCACGTTCTTAAGAGGTTTAATTAAAAAGATAAAATAAGAACATCTCATGGGGCGTAAAAACTCTTGTTGCAGCATCTCCAAGCGAGAGGAAGCATCACCCGGCAGAGCAGCTGTGTTTCTACCAAGCATCTGCATAAGGCAGCACGACCAACTCTCTGCCCTTCTCCGGGCGCTCCATGACATCTCACCCATACAGGGGAAAAAAAAAAACACCAAATAAAGGCAAATACGCCCGTGGTGCGGCGTCACCAGCAGAGATGCTCCACACAGGAAGCCGCTGCAGAAGTTCCTGGGAAGCAGCGCTGCCCCTCCACCCACCCCCGTGTGCGCAGCCCCTGCGGACGCGGCCCCGCTGCCCGCTCCGCGCCCGCCCGGCCTTTTGTCTGCCGGGTTGGTCCGGCACCTTCCCGCAGGATCACGCCGGGCGGCGATGCGCATCGCTGGGACAAAAGGAACCACGAATCTCTGCGCTCTCCGCCAGACCGAAAGGTCCCGCTGGGAACGACGGCACCCGCTCCCCTCCCGCGCAGCACCCTCACCTTTCAGGCAGAACATCCTGCGGCCGGCGCGGGCAGCGGCGAGGCGGAGCCGGGCCTCCCGCCGGCGGCTCCCGCACCGCCCCCTCCTCTCCGGACACCCCCCGGGCACCCCCACACCACCCGGCCCGCCCCCTCCGGGCACCCCCCGAGCATCCCCGCACCGCCCAGCCTGCCGGGAAACGCGTGTGGACGAGGGGCCACTCACAGGACGGGCCGGCAGTTCTGGGGAGGATCAATACAGCTCATCTGTCAGCATTTGTCACCGCTGTGCCTTCAGTTTACGACTATCTGTGGGTCAGCGTTAGGGAAATAAATCACTGCAGTCCCACTCACCTGTTCCTTACAAATTACTGAACTGCTCTGTGATTTTTTGAGGTTTTTCTCCCCCTAGAATGTATGTCTGGTCTCTCTTAAGAAAGTGTTTTGTGCAGATTCCTATTTCATCTATAAATATAGATCTCATAAGTGTATCTGAACAGTCAAGCTAGAGAAAATGCTTATTTTTTGAATACTGTATATGCCTATCTGTGTGCCTTAAGGCTGCTGGTGGATGTCCCATCCCTGGAAGTGTTCAAGGCCAGGTTGGATGGGGCTTTGAGCAACCTGGTCTAGTGGAAGGTGTTCCTACCCATAGCAGAGGGGTTGGAACTACATGGTCTGTAAGGTCCCATCCAACCCAAACCATTCTATGATTTCTCTGCTCAGCATGAGAGATGTTGTGACTTAAAAAGATTTCTTACATATGCCCTGTTTCTGCAGAGGAGACCTTCAGGAATAGAAGCACACAACCTTGTAAGCATTTTATTTTATAAGGGTCACAAAGAGCTAACACCAGCACTGAGCTCAGCCATAGTATTTGGGTCTAAATTCAACTCTGTTATGTTAACTAACTTTTATAGCGTTTGGCCTTGTACAGCAAAGAACCAGGGAACAAGGTAAGGGTCAGGGGAACCCATCTTGCTGAACAAACAAGAATTGCAACTGTCTCCAAAAGCACAAATCCTAAAATCCTCCATGTAAAGCCAAATGAAAATAAAGAACACATGCTAACACATTATCTTTGGGTGGAGCTTCAGAAAAAAAAAACTAGTTTAGATGCCTTAAAAACAGCAGTTCAGACGAAGCAGTATTAATGAGATGCTGAGTACCACTAGCTGGGCTTTGATATTAAAGTATCACATTTCAAGTATCTGTCATCATGTAAGAAAAGTTACTTCGTTTTAGAGTTCACTAAGTGGCAGAAAAGTGGAGACATTACATCGGAGCAGCTCGAAATCCAATGAGAGCTTTTATATAGGTTAACCCACCTTTTCTCTGTCAAATCCTGCAAGAAAGGGCACAGACTAATGTCAAGATTTCCTTATGCTCTGAGAAGCAAAGGGGCCTTTCCCCTTAATTCCATTTTCTGGTGTTCCAGGGATGCATGTACTCTTTCCTACCGTAACTCTTTAGAGGGCTCTAGAAATAAACAGTTTATGGAGGCAAAATAAACAAAAACATATTGTAGCTGGAGGAAGGTTACTTGGATACCAGAGGGATTTTAAGGTCCAATCTTGTTAAATCTACTCATTAATTACCTAGAAGAGGAAGTAAGAAGCACATCAGTGATAATCACCGGGGACTGAGAGCAGCTGCCAACACTCCACTGGGGACTAAGAAAGGACACAACTGATTCTAGGGGAATCACAAACGCAAGTAGAAAAAAAACCAAAACAACAAAACAAAACAGACAAACAGAAACGACCGAAAAACCCACACAAAACCCAAACAAACAAACAAACAAAAACCCTACCCAGAAACAAAACCAGCAGTACATTCTGCACGTAGGCAGTGGGAAAAACTGACAATAAAACAAGGAAGAGGAAGCCAGTTATGCAACAGTAATATTGTCTGAGAAATTAGACACAGATTAGAGACAACATGGTATTAAATTGCTGAAAAGTCTGATTTGCTCTGGGCTGTAACACCAGTGGCACACACTCCTCTGGGAAGGTTTGGGCCCTTGAAGAAGTGTATTTTCCTCAGGGGATACACTCTGTCCTGTTCACCAGTTCTCCCTCCCACTCTCACCAGGAGGAGAGCAAAGAAGCCTGAAAGGGATCCCCACTTTCCTCATGTTCATTGGGAAAGAGGGATTGCTTAAAAAAATTAATAAATAAGTGATATAAAAATTCACAGATTTGGGAAGGGAGCAGAATGGTTAAACCGCAGACAGTCATAAAGCAGTCTAGCATCTGCTTTACCTTTTTTAGTCTGTCAGGACTCTATGAGTGCTCCAAAGACAAAACTAAGGAGGCCTGGTATCCCCACTGAGTGCCTCAAAGGTAGTGGACCTTTCCAAGGCAGGGCTTTAAGCCCCAGTTCTTCTTTTGCCTGGCCATTTGCAGCAACTGAACAAGTGCCTGGCCCCTCTCTGGCAGCTGCAACACTTGCAGGACGTCACACCTGGTCACTGCTCTGAGCCCCATCAGGGAACTGGTTCTCCTACTGCCTGCATCTCATTTTGCAGCCTGTGACATTAGGGAACCAGATTTCCCCATTGCACCTGGATGAACTCTGTGGAAATAACATGGAAATATCTTTCAGCAGTATACTGACTTTGTAAAGCATTACATGTTGCTTTCATACGAAGAGACAGCTACAAATGTGAATGAACATATCCCACCACATCTATTCCATGAAAGGAGAAGCACCTCTCCTGGCTGCCATAAGGCCATCTGCTATTGCCACCTCTCAGGGAGGCACTGCTCCTACTGAATGGATGCTAAATAGACTGTCTCCATAGAGGAGACAGTGACTGACATGGAGAACTGTGCATGTATATCCATGTTTAATAGGAACTGGTCATGATCTGTTAAATAGAAATGTTTTAACCGCATGAGGTCAGGAAATTTGAAACACCAAACCACAAAATTCATTCTTACCCTTACTCTCAACTCACTGAAATGTCTATCAGCTCTCTGAGACACACTAGAAGAAACACTTCAGTGTAATTTTCCCCTTGTTGAAACATACATCACTAGTGCTGATTCTCTTAGCTGCCCTAATATGAAAATGCAACAGGATGGAGGGAACTAAGTCCAATAAAAATATGTACATACTTGCACTAGTTTTTGGATACTAAAGACTGCACCATCAAAATGAGCATGGAAGAAAATGCAGATCAGACCTGCCCAACTCAGAGAAAAATGACAAGGGTTTAGGCTCCTTCTGTCCTGCCTCATGTGTTGCTGCACAGCAAAGTGCATCCCAATTAGACTGCCAGCTAGCAGGGCTGTTTGGACATCTATTTAAGCCCTATTTCCTTTTAGAACCAAAGCAATCCGTTTCTGATACCCTGGATGGGTGCCAACTATGGTTTTTCTAAAGCCTGAATCATTCTGACATGCTTCCCTTTTCAACTGTGCATAAAACACAAACAACAACAAAAGGACCCCACAACCCACCCTGAAAAACTATCCAAAGAAAACAGCTGGAGTAAAAATAAAATTTTCAATTTGAGGATTGACACAACCCAACACCATTTAGTCTGCAGGCAGCTCAAGCACTAGGTAAAAAGGAAAGCCAGACCCAGAGCCTTTCAGGCCCCATGGTCCCACTGGTGATAAGACAGGGGAGATAAAGAGAGGTCAGGTCAGCCCCAGTGTATCTTTAAAGGGGCAGCATTGACTTGGAAACAGAGCACCGGTGAAAAAGATCTTAACCATTTTTGGGTAAGTAAAACCAAATATTCTTGTAACTCCAAAGCAAGAGAAAAATATTTTGCTGTTATCTCTTGCAGTTGATAGCACATATTATATTACCCATTCTACTTGAGGACTGAGGATGGAGTTTCCTCATGAATAAGGAAAGAAAGGAATATTTTAAAAATTATTTAAGATTAAGAAACTCATTTGGGGCAAGTCATAGCAAACATAATGAAATAAGTAACTTACTCAAATGATCAGGCAGAAAGTATGTCCTTTAAAGCAGAATCCACTGTGAGTAATTAAAGTAACACCATAATTAATTCAAATAACTAAAATTAATAAGTATTCACCATAGTAAGTGGTAAAAAGATGTATCCCGTCCTGCAAAAAGTAATGCAGGCAGGTGACTTGTACGGATTGGATCTTCTGAAATTATCAGTGGAACAACTAGTATAGAGCTACTCTCACACTCCTAGATTTGCAGCTACAGGGCCTTGTTGCACCTTTCAAGACTGGCATGAGAAACAGAATTTTCCAAATATTCAAATATAGAAGAAAAAAATGAATTTTTAGTACTTCTAAGCAACAGGGATGAACAGAACCAATATAAACATTTTGGTAAAAAATGTATGCCCATAACTAGAACTGATTTACAAAACAACTTTCTTCCAATAACACCTCTGAAATTGTTTTCCTAGAGACTTAAATCTAAAGCAATGACCTCTCAGTTGAAGGAGGGACACAGTTCCACTTTAGTCCTATGTAAATTCAGGAGCCAAAATTAAATCCTTTGTCTCTGTGTCTGTTTTTTTGATAAAAAGATGATTTTCAATGAAACAACTTTATTTTTATTCCTACTGTAGTTATAGCTATATTGGTGGAGTTTTCAATGAGATACTACACACAGCATTAGTGAAATTGTGCTATGGTTTCTGATTATTACAAACCAAAATTTCTTCTGTAATAAACCCAGCAGTGTCTGCAGGTGCAGACACAAAATGCTTGGCCTTAACATTAATAAAATAAATGGTTTTAGGGATGGGCTGTCTTCTGCCTTAAGTGAGGAAGAAAACAAACACAATGAAGTAATGAATTAATTTGCCTTATCTTTTGTTTGCCTTACTCTTCAGACAAAGGGCACAGAAAGGGTAAAAAACTTTTTAAGAGCTGCTGTAGGTCAAGAAAGGAATCTGTAACCAACTTCTCCAAATTCATTCAGGAATTTCTTTGCCACAGAATTTGAACAAAGAGTGCATTCCTTGTTGTGCGGGTAGGACCAGAGGCTTCCCACATGACCAGAAGAAAACTAATTATATGAAAACAGTGACTGACAGTAGCAAATTTAAAGTGAGGCTAGAGCAGAAATTCTGAAGAAAAAGCCTGGGAAAACAAAAGGCAACCCACTAATTTCAATCTATTGCTAAAAGACCTGCTCCTAAATAAAAGAAGGATTACTGTTTTGCAAGGGTGGTGTGACAAATTAGCTTTGAATAATAGATGTAACAGAGCTTTATTGATAATGTTTATTATTAAAACAAAGCAAAAATACCCCTCATGGGCACTTTCATTTGCCCAGTCACCTGTGCATTGCTCCAGAAAATTGCCACAGGCTGGCAAGGGCTTGTTCCCTCAGATTGATGTTGTCAGTATTTCACTAACCCGCTAACAAGAAGTCACTCTGAGTGGAATGCTCTGAAGCCACCTTTGGGTAACCAGGAATACCAAAACGATGGAGCGGCACAAAAGACACATGACTTACCCCACTATCATCCTGGCATCCAAGACAGCTGCACCATCCCACAAAGAGGAGGAGAAATGAACAGGTTGTTTCCCAAAATACGCACAATTATGGCACATTGTAACCAAATACAGAGCAATGGTCTTTTACCAGAAAAACTCCCCAAGGCTGAAACACACCCCAGACCAACACAAAGCAATAAACAGAAAAATCAGTTTCTCTTCTGACCTAAGGAGTACAAGTGTGTAGGCACACCAACAGTACTAGCTGGGGAGCCATTCACACCATCAAAATGCTTAGCTAACAGACCAGAAATAGTTCACTGAAATAATGAGATAAAACCTGCAGCACTTTAAGCAGTTCTGATTTAAATCTATGGGCCAAAATACACCCAAGTCCTTGAAAAAGAATTACAAGAATTGGCACTTGAGCATGTGCTGTCCTTGGGCAGCAAACCGAGCCAGTATTCTCATCATTAACCAGGGCAGGGTGACAGAGCCATTTGTACATTATTGCAGTTTCACATGTGTGTTGCAATGAGAACTATTTCTGAATTCCCACCTGTTCTGATTCTTTCCTTGCTACAAACCTAAGACAGCCCTGAGATGTTTTCTGCCATCAACCCTGGGGTAGAAACACAACTGCTTCTTCACTGAGACTCCGGCACACGTGTGAGAATTGTCAGCACAGAGCAGACAGAACAAAACAGGTTATTCCTCATTTGACCTGATTAATTTAATAGATTTGCTGCCTTCCTGACAATCCCATCTGAATCACAATCTGACAGAGACTGTGGAAGCGCTGCAGCCCCCTTGGTGTTGAGAGCTCCACTGTCATAGCCAGCCGGCACCCCGGTGGAAGGGAGTTGTGCTGCTGAGCACAGGACATCTTCTCCCTTTGCAAAACCATGTCAAACTGGCTACGAGTCAAACATAGAATTTAATACCTGATTCTGCCATTGGATGTCACAATACCTCATTTCATTCTGAAATGAAAATGCTATATTCATTGTATATGGTATTATATGCATTACTCAACGTTAATAAAATTAATAACTCCTGGGTGAAAGTTCCCATGTAAGTGTACAGTATGCTGTAATCAGTCACCCTTTACTCATCAGCTCTTTGGCAGTCTGGACTACAAGAGAGAAAAAGACACAAAATACTCCATGGAAATTACAAGCAAGTACAAACAAATTTCAGTTTCTAAAAGGCAACAGCCTCCACTATTCATTAGTTACTATACTTAATTCAGGCACTGAAATTAGACATGAATGACAGAACCAAAATTAAGAGCCTGTTTGTTCCAGAAGTCCCTCTTTAATTAATGTAGTCACTAGCAAGGTGCCTACAAGATTGTGATTCAGTGTATTAAGCCCAATGTATGAACTGTGAGCATCTCTGCTGCATTAGGGAGCAAACGCCTGCATGTGCAAAATAAAACAAAGCCACAGGGAAATAAAAAAAAAAATCTCACACATGCAAGCAAGCAAAAGGAAAGAGAGGCAGCAGATGACAGGAGCACATCTGATGGGACCTGACTGATGGGGACATGCTGTGTGCATCCAGGCACATGGTGCCCAGAGGGCAGGTACCACTCCAAAGTAGTGAGGAGGCCAAGTCCTGCCTCCTTCAGTGAGCCATTTCTATCAAACCTGACCTGCCAACTATCAACCATGGCTTCTTGTACTACAGTTCATAGGCACAGCCCAGAGTTAATGTAAAAATTGGGAAGAGGGGTGGGCAGAGGCCTCCGCTCTCCCCTCCAATATACACAGACGCACCTTCATTACGGACCTGTGTTACCTTGGAGAAAGTGTGACCAGGAATAACTTCTATTTAACAACCCCGTGTGCTACTCTCATGCAAAATGCAGCCCTGTAAATCCCTCTGCTGAGGTGTTTGATTTGACAACTTCTGAGCAACTTTACAGAAAGCCTTCTATGCAATTCTCAAATCTCTTTGTTTTGAGTGAATGGGTATGGAACAGCTGCAATGCACCTAATTCACAGCTCATAATTGCCTTTGGAACACTACTCAATGTCCAGGGAATCCATGGCTTCAGGGAGACAAAGTGCCAAGCAGAAGCCACCATGCCATATGTAAGGGAAGCTCTGAAAGGAGCAGAGGATGCACATATCAATTACCTTTCTTTGGGATGGAAAATATGCCACGCTCTTAAGTGTCTAACATACAGGCTCACACACTGAAAATACACCTTGCATAGATATCATAAGCACCTAAAGCTTATTTTTTAACAGACTGCTTCAGCTCAGGCTTTAGAACAACAAGCTACACAATAAGGTTATAACAGAGTTTACACTCCAATTCCCCAGGAAAAAAAAAAAAAAAGAAAAAGACAACTCAGAGGTTTCTACTTACAAATGGGAAAGAGAGGCTGGTAGATGAATTGGGTTAATAGGTAATGTCAGCAAAACCAAACAAACTGGTGAATGGAGAACACAGAGTTTAATTTCCTTATTTTTTATTGAGATTCTGCAGCTAAAAGACAAGCCAAAATGTATTTCACAGTTTAAATCTCAAACAGTCAAATCTACTCTTTTTAATTGTTCGAAATATTGTAATAGGAGCTAAATACACTCCTTCAAAATTCATCAACTTTAGTCATTTAACCACATTCTTAACCTTTAACTTTCTTTCATTTGTAGCAGACTGGAGGAAAAACAAGTAGCTGTCATATTTGCAATGACCTGCCAGAATGGTGAGCTATGACCATGCTGGAGACAAAGGTCCCCTCGCTTTGAGAGAACAGTTCATGAACCCATTGGCTAATGAGTGCACAGAGACAGAAATTTTCATGTATTCCATTATTTGATGAGCAGTGCATAGGAAAGCACATACAGCATGTTGCTTCAGCTCAAACACTACATACAATCTCTGGAAAAGATCCAGTCTGCTTTATAAAATACAGTTAGCTAAGAATAAAATGAGAAGGTCAGGAGACATCAATTTTGACCCCTACTCCAGGGGAAACATGTGCCCCAAGTTTTTCAGCTTAAGGATTAGCTGGACATTGGAGGGTATCTTGGGAACAAAAGAGAGTATATAAAGTGTATAGAAGTATATAGAAGTTTATGCATCATGAAATAAAACTGGAAACCATTCATAAAGTTCATAACAATACACTCTCAGAAGGAAAACCACAGCACCCTGTGCAATTCTTCATGAATGCAAAGAAGCAAGCAAAGGACATACTAATGCTACACAGAGCACTGCATGAATTACCATGCTAATCCAAACAGCACGTAAAGCTAAACTGCAAGACAAATTGGGTTGCAATGTCCTTGTAACTTTGGAAACACATAGGTAAGTCAGGTGCTATCAATTTTTTTGCATTTCCCAAGACTATGGTCTTTTACAGTGACCAGCCAAGAAAACTGACTGGAGCTACTCAGCACATGAAATTCAAGGTGCACTACCGAAGGTAAAACCAGTCAGGGTCTCACTTCACAGCAACGCAGAGCTGCCCAGGAGGAACCGGCATCTGCCCCGGGAGCTCTCACACACCAGCAGTGAGCTTCCCCTTTGACTAACAAAAGCTCACTTCCCAGACAGCAGCTCTAATACACAGATTCCCCGCAGCAACACCATAGAGCCCGTTCTTCCTTTCAGCTCCTTCATCCTAACATAAAATATGTCACGGTCCCCTGAGGGATTAAGACTCTTCCACACAGTAAACTTACATTAGTAAGAGGTTATGGCTCTTGGAGTAGACACTGAAACCAGTCACAACTCTTCGTAAAAAAAATCTACCAGGAAATGTCCTTAGCCCAGACTGCAGTTCACCAGCCACTACTTCTTGGAGAGGAAAAACACACACGGGGATAGCAGCCGAGAAAGAAGGAAGGACTGCAGCAAATGTATAAGGCCACAGCAATTTTTTTTCTTATTTCTATTTTTACCTGGAGCATTTTGATCAGATAACAAAGAATTTGCTTTTTTTTTTTTATAAAAGATTTTTGCACTTTCAAAATAGCAAAGGACTGGCATCTGGAAAGGATTTTATAGAAGAAATATGGCTGGATCCATGTTTTTTTTGATAAAGCAAAAGTAGAGATGTAGGTTTAAGCAAATTTCTTACTTAAACTTGTTTCTTACAAATTTTTACAGATGTTTCTTACAAATTTTTGCTTAGCAAACCCACTTTCAGATTCCCGTCTATGGCAATATTTACCACTTGGCATTACCAGAAGACATGGGAAAGGCAGCAAAGTTTTTATTAAATTTGCATTTATGCACAAACATGCAACAGTTGCTACTTCAAGTTGTAGTTAAATGCATGACTTTTGACTGTTCCCAGCTGTTTTACACCAGCGTGAAAACTTTTGGTTGCCAGTGTACATCATGAAAGTTTTACAAAACTCTCTGCTATGCCACGATACAAACATGCTAAGTGCACACCTCAGCAATGTAAGTAGTATCTCTGCTTCCAGCTGTGCTTCCATAAAAGCACACCATCCCACAGTTCCAACAACAAATATTACAATGTAAACTTGACCATATAGACAAATCATTACAAATGCATAGAACTATATCCAATTTTATCTTTGCACACAGAACCTGCAACATGCAAAAGGAAAAGGTATGACAAGACAGAAAATTGGTCTTTGGATCAAATCTCTCATTACTTTTTCCTTTTAAACATTTAGATTTCTATATGTGTGTTTACATATACAAAACTGCGTGTCTATAAATAAACATTATTTTAAAAAGTCTTTCACAAAAAGGTATATAAAGCATATGTGTTTTGGAGTTATTCCAGTCTCTTACACAAATGGTTTTTGAGGTTTTCATAAATTATTATTTATGGACTTGCCCAAAGCTTCAAGAATCCTTTTCACAGACACACATGCCCCAGCACTACAATCCATCATGTTATAGCTTCTACAAATGCTAACAGCTCCCTTTGGGTTTATGGGCCTCTATCTGTGTAGTAACTGACATGACTTTTCCCCCCATGAACACAAGATCTTGTGCAAAAAAATACAGAAAAAAAAGCCCTATGAAATGATTTTACATTAGAATAGCAACAAGAAGTCTGGATTCAGTAATCTTCCTTATGAGGACTTAGTAGTTCTTGGTACTCTTACCTCTCATTACTGAAAAAGACATTACTGCTCTGTTCCTGAAACTTCCTCGTAAACTGTATTCAGGACTTAAAAAAACAGAATTTAAAAATTATTTAGACTAAAGACTGAGATGATGCTCTGACACTGCAGTTAGATAACATCAGAGTTACCCATCCCTATCCTGAGTTTCTACAGGAAGCGCTGAAAATACAAACACCTCAGAATTACAAAAAAACAAAGGTCTTGAGTCCCAAATCTGTCTCTGGAATGTGAAGAAAAACCCATCTGATAGTATTAGACTTATGGGGTACATGTTCAAACCAACCACAGGTAGTATGGGCATAGCAAAAGAACATCATCTTTTACTGGCATAATAAGGGATTGCCAATACTGCTACTGTGACAGAAGTTCAGTTATTGTTCATTTTATGGAAATGTAACTCCTTGGTAAGTGTGACGTTCTCAGACTATGATAAGCTGTGGGTGGTTAGGAAATTAACTGACAGTTTTTGGTCAGAGTTGTGATCCGGACGTCAGGGTTAACTCCATCAGACACACCACAAGGACACGAAGGCAGAGCCCACAAATAGTTACTTATGAATTTAAAGGACTTTTAGTATTAAAACAAAGTTTCACATTTAGACTGGTTTGGCAAGGAAAAAAATGAGCATTCCACACACTTCGATATTAAGGACTGAGACTTGCCCAGCAGACAGCAGAAAGCCAGTGGCTCCCACCTTCTGAACAGGGTTGGATCGGTCATTAAAACACAGCAGTTACCCGAGAAACAAGGTTTCTCTGACTAATGACTCCAGATAAATTTTCCAGGTTAGTATAGCCTGCAGTAAAATGCAGACAAAGCTTTTAACTTCCTCATGCTGCAGAAAGGTTGGAAAGCAACCAAGTGAAATGGAGGGAGTGGGTAAAAAATCAGAGCAATAAGCAGGGACAGGAGCTGAGGGGAAAGGAGGGATAACCTCCCTGTTGGGTAACACTTCTGATGCATTGCCACTTGTGGCCAGACCTGACTGCTAGTTGTGCTTCCCCCATACCTGGCCAGAAGATCACTGTTGGAGGGAAATAACAGGAGAAATAAGGTCACCAGCTCAGGTGTATTTAACTGTTCCAGAGAAACATCTTTCTCTGCATCCCTAGCAGCACAACGGAGAGATCACCAACACCAGCCATGAAGGCAACACAGGCAACACTGCCTAGAGCTGTGGGCACAAGCTCTCCTTTTCCAACACCCAAAACCAATAGCAAAGATGAAAGGAAAAAAAAAAAGTCAGCAAAACTTAGTAAGAAGTTCTGATGCTGCAATGTGACTCATTTCCTTTTCTGCAAAATCAAAGTAAATATCATGAGACCTGTGCCATGAACTAACTCATGTGTTATCTTTATTCAAAGTTAACTTGCTATGTCATACTCGTGGTAAGCTGCACAGGTGCACACGAACGACAGTCACAGTCTTCCACACCTCAGAAACCCTTTACTACACACACAAGAGCCTTTGCTTCGGTTTCAAAGAATACCTCTCTCAGCCTTTTTTCAATAATGTGTTTTTTAAAGGAAAAAATTGCTCTGAGCTTCAGTCTTAAAATACCTCTTACTCAAAAAAGTTACAAATCTGGACTAAAAATTCTGATTAAAGAGGAGAAACATGACTTACAGTTTGCCCTCATTTCAAAGGGCCTTCAACTGACTGAGGAGGAAGAGGGCTGAGCAAGAAATGTTTCAAACAACAAACCTTTATTTTACTGTCAACTTTCACCATCTCTTTTACTAACAGCTTTATAAAATGTGAAGTATGATTGGTGCTACCAGTTCCTAAAACACTTTGCGCTACTGTGTACATTTTAAAAATGAATAACGCAGCAGCAGCCTCTGACTTCCACACACGCAGGACATCAGGGTGTGCCCCAGGTTCGTAGTTACTGTTTACTTCAGTTTTTCTTGCTCATTTTAAACTGACAAATCCAACCAATCTCTCTGCTTGCTACTGTGTGCAAGCTCCCGTTTGCAGCCAAGGCAGATTAGCCACTTTGCTGGTGAAATACCACGCAACACATGCTGCCTTGTGCCTGTCACCGAGCAGCCTCGTGGGAATGGAATATGAGCCTGGAAGAGCAATGAAGTGGCAAAAGAATAAGAGGTTTAAAAAGACAGGAAGAGAAACAGCTCAGAAAGAACAACAACAATTCCTTCATTTCCAGCTTCTGTTAACACTCCTGCCTTTACACACACAGGCAAAGGAGAGGGTTGAAGGACAGCCAGTGATTTGTCACACTTACCTTTTTAACAATTTACCTGAGGAAGAATCTGAGGAAAACCTATTCTGATAGCTGAAAAACTACTAAAATTTCATCTCGCTTAAAATAGACAGTTTGGTTTTCTATATAAAACTAGCCATCCTTTCAGTCTACTGTGCCTCTCATTTCTTTCTAGTTTGTGTTAATTTAAGTGAAGTGGTTAATTCAAGCACCAAAGACAATACAGTTTTGAGCCCTTAGTTTTACAAAGGTTGGCAAGCAGTAATGCAACAGTCCAGTGGAGCAAATTAATTCAAGAACACAAGAAGCCATTTTTCACACACGTTTTGCCTTTGAACACAAACCCAAGATGACAACTCTGCCAGGTACAGATACTCAAACTGCTCCAACACGGTGCAAGCCTGACTCGCAGCCCAGGGTAAAATACTTGCAGTCGTAACAAGTTTCTCCTGCCTGAGTATATGAAACTCCGTGCTCCCTTCAGCCCTGGCAATCCCTGCCAGTTTGGCAAAGGATCCTGATCAGACAGAAATGTACAGATTTATGATCCAGGCAGATTTTACAGGCCGAGTCAAACTGTGCCCTGCAAAGAGGAAATAAGCCCTGCATAATCTATACCTCCCTTCACCTTCCCTTCAAAAATTACATATTGTCATCTCCTCTACAGGCAGGCAGGGAGGCTTTCATAGCTTGCTGACCAATTACAGGAGGAATTTTTCCCTCCCCCTCAAGCCTGTACAATGGGCTCTTTATGTAAATCACTCAGAAAAATTAATACACCATTAATCCATCAGTAAAGCTGCCTTTCCCATCTCTGCCCCGTGGCTTAAACACGGGCTAAGGAAGGCAGCACAAGAAACCTTATGGAAGTTATGTAGCATCCACCAGCAGAGCTGGGTGGTTCTTCTGATCCACAGCATGCAAGATCCCACAGGTGTTAGAAGAGTATCTGACATTGCTCTACAATATCAAGATACCAAAAATCAGAAGTAAAAATTAGACACTGGTTGCAAATGCAAACTCCCTTTTTAGAAGTTTTTCAGCAGCGAAAGAGGTTAAAAAACAACCTTCAAAGCACAGATTAAAATTGTCTCCTAGTATGCTGGGAGCAAAGCCCAAGCATATACATCCTGTGTTAGTGTTCCTGCATACAAACCATTTACTAAAGCCACAGTCTATTCTGACTCAGAAGTGAAATTCTGGTCAAACAGCTACTAACTGCTCCCAGAAATGAAAAGAAATAAAAGGCCCTTTGAAGTTCAAATGCCATTGGAGAGCCTGTCTGCTCTTACAAAAGTGATCTTACAGCAAAATTGAGTCAGCCTTACACTTTCTACTAACAAACTAGTTCTCTGGAAGCACTAGAGAAATTACAACCAAATCACTGGCGTTATTCAGTATTTTTAACCACACACACACAACCCACTGCCTGCCAGCCAGCTACTGCTAACTGTAGCTCACCATCTCAGAAGAGCAAACTTCTGAAATTTATTTTGATTTGTGGTAAATATGAGGTATGTTTGAACAAATACCTGACAAACTCCATTTGAAAAGAAAACACAAAAAATAAAAGTACTTTTTCAAAATCTAATATAAAATATACTCCAGGTTTGAGTATTCAAGGGTTCATTCAGAGCTATCTCATATCCTAGATATCCCTCCTTCTCTCTGTGGAGCAATTCCCATCACTATCTCATCTTCTCTTTTATTTTGCATCTGGGACCACTTCTCAATCTGCCCTCATAAAAGAAAATACACTTAAAATTTTCCAGCAGGACCATGAGGCAGTCATCCAAAAAGCCACCCAGTCTATTAGAAGTAGAGTCTTAAATGGCTTTTGGTTCCACAATTTGAGGAGAGATTCTTGCAGCACCGGCCCAAAGGCTCTGTTGCTGGTGACTATTGGCTACAAGAAACATAAACAAAATACCTATGCTCCACACAAGCAGTACCTTTATGTTGGCCAGATGGGAAATTAAAGGCTTTCCCCATTGATTACTATAAGCTTTCACAGTTTTAAACCCACCCCACCCCCCAAAAAAACGGGCAAGGCAATGCTGCTCCTCGGCTTTTGTGCTGCCGAGGAAGGCACTCCTCCTACTACCCCACCTGCAGCTCCTAGCTTCCAGTGGGACTCGAGCAGCTGGACAGAGAAGCATGGAGCAGGGGCTGACACTTCGGCAGCAATTGCAAAGGTTAAAGAGAAAGTGAGTCACCTTTTCTCTGCTGGCTCCTGTAGATCCAGTTCTCGTCATCCTCATCTACCTGCTGCAGGCACATGGAGGAGAGTTCACCATCGCTGCGAAACAATCTCTTTGTCTGCCTTGACAAGGAGGAGAAATTTATCCAGCTGACAGCACGTGAGAGGGAGCCTGGGTTTTGTTTGAGTTTGAAAGATCTCGAAACACACTCCTTTTTCATTTTCTTTCAAATCAGCTACTGGCGATGGTTACAAACAGACTTTTCTGAAATTGTTCCTGTCCCCTTTCTTAGTGGTTTTCGTTGGAGGCTAAACAAATTCAATCCAGCTTCAGTCCAGGTTTCTTCTTGTTGCATTTAAACCAGCACCAGTATGGAGGTAGGTCACTGTGCCAGCGCAGCTCCCCTGAAGCTGTTTTGATACAGCACTTAGGGAGCTGCCAAAGAAAACAAAGGGGAGAAAAGCAGCAGAAAGTGGCACCTTGCAGCAGCTCAGAGAAGCATGTAACGGCTGAGCAGAATATAGCACTAAGGCATGCGTTTTCCCCATTCTCCACTCAAGAACAAAAACTGTAGCTCCACTCTTCGCCCTGGCATCGCTCCCCAGGAGCTTGCATGCAATTCAGTCCTCTCTTCTGGCTCATCAAAAACAGCCCACGAGGAGGGAAGAGCAGGCAGAGATCACTCCCTGGCATGGCACAGCTCATGAGGGACAATAGACCAACCACACTTCTGCCTCTTCATTCTGGCTGCCCTGCTCTGCCTTAGTGAAAAGCTGGGTGAAGGAGCTCCAGGAAGGCTCTCTTAACAATAAAACCGACTGCGTGGCTATCGCTTAGGATTAGAGTGAAACATGATAGGCTCGCTCTTCTAAAAGCACAACCACCGAAGCAAAACTCCTCCTTTCCTCATCCAGCTCAGTGGCAGTGCAAACTTCTGAACTCTGCATGCAGAAATAGGAAAGCACTTGTGCACCTCTGTGGACTTGGAGAGAGGGAAAATAAAATCTGGAGCTTGTCCACACCACAAGCACTCTGAACAGTGTGCTGAAAACATTAGTGCCCCTGTATCTGGCACATTCAAAAACAAACTAAATGCAAGTGCATGGACATAAACAAACCTGTGCATGAGCAGATATTTAGTGACCAGACTCCCCCTAGGGTCACTGCAGCTCATAAAATAGGTTTCACTCCCAGCTGTGTTACGTTTTTCCCTGTGTTACGTGCTGGGAAAAGCACTCCACAGCGTGAAGTTTTTAAAAAGTCAGGCACTGCTGAAAGCTGCAGTGCTTGCCCTGCATGCCAGAACCAACGCTGCTCCTAGGAGGGAATAAGCAGGCATGGGGGAGAGGCAAGAGGAGCATTCAAAAGCAGATGGAAATTGGCTATACCAAGACACCCCAATACCCATGGTTTTTGGCAGAACTTGTCACCAAGATGTAAGTTAACAAAACGGCCCACAGGTTTCTATCTGCAGCAAAATAATAGACTTGAATGTGTGAGACATCCAGTAAAATCAGCTCAGTGAATCCTCAAGCAGATGCTGGTGGTGAAGAACCCAGAGGAAAAAAAAAACAAATCCAAAACACAAAAACACGCCACCTATCTGAAGAATAAACATTAATGTCTTAACATCCGAACTGCTGCAGATTATGTTAGCAAAAGGACAAGCAGCTTAAGAAAACAAGGGTACAGTGTTCCAGCTCCCAAGCTGTCAGTCAGATTTACACTGTGGCAGAACCCACCTCAACCCCCTGGCAGATGCTATTGCAGCCCTCTGGATTCTGCTGCACAGCCTCTTCAAAACCATTAAAAACAAAGGCTCTGGCTTTTGCTGAAACTTATGGTTCTCTGACTCATAATAAGAGGATAAGGTTTAACCCACTGACTGGGAGGCAAAAAGCTAAGTACTGTATCAGATTACCCTATGAATCAACCAGGCACACCAAAGTGACCTTTGGCTCCCACTAACACAGCACAATGGGTTGGCCAACTGTCTTCTGTAAATAATTTAATAGGCTGCATTTAAATTGACCTCGCCCGACGAGGTAATGCATATGTACATACTGGGTCTTCCACCATTTCCCAAAGTCAGTGGTGATGTAGTGGGGTTGTGGAGGGGACTGCAGGGGTGCACAAATGGGAGCACGCACTGCTAACATTTGCTTTTCTCGCTGTGTTGTGAAGTCCTTCTAGTCTGGAGTTTTTTGTCTTTGTTAACAGACACCACTGCCCATCCCTGATGAGACAAGAGACCTGTGTAGGGCTGGGGTGTTTGTTTTGTTTTTATTCTTTAGGCCTTTTGCTTAAAAGAAGACTTAGAGAATGGGGAGTGACATACCCCTAGAGACTCAAACACTAGAATATCCATTTTGGGGCGGTTCATGTATAAATAGGCAGGATTTAATGTAAAAATCAAATAATCAAAGACCGTGCTTCAAGTCAACTTATTTCTTTTGAGAAAACATTTGGAACTGCCAAATGAAAAGTATAGAGAACTGTAAACTCCCACAGCTATTACTGGCTAAATTATACAGAGCCAGATGTATAAAAACCCTGGTAGGAACTGCAGGATCACAGTCATCTCACTGTACTACTTAGAATCAGAAGATTAGAGGAAGCAGCAAGAAGGAAACCCTTTCAGAATGCCAGGGTAAATCCCAGAGAGCTGCCCTGAGTCTAGGGAGCAATTTAATTTTAGGAATTATCCTGACCTATCTGAACCTCTGCCTTTATATTATGGTGCGAAGTTACAACTTGGTGATGCAAGGGTGAAAACACTGCTGCGGGTGATTGACCATAACATTTCCACTGTTACTGTGAACACAGAGTAGTGCAATGCTTTGCTCAGAGTTTGGTATCATTGGATTGCAAGAAAAGATTCATCATGATAGATCACAACACTGTCATTACCACATAACACTTTTTATTTGTCGGTGACAATAAGCTTCATATCAGTATACATCGTTGTACATGTGCATCAAAAGTAAATTACCCAAGATCAAGAGAAAACAGCAATTGCCATTTGAAAAACAATACATATTGAGCAACTGCTGCAGGTTAATCCACGCCTTAATCAGTAGCCAAGTGCAAGGCCACAGAGTTGGAAACTTTAGCATCTGACACACTTTAGAGGATTAAATTTAATCATGTAAAACACTCTACAGAGCCATTTAAGAGAAAAAAAGGTACACCTCTAATAAGCGTAGCCAATTTTCCAACCTGACTATTTTCTCCCTTATGAAGACATCATACAGGTACGTAGACTTCATATTTTCGAGGTTATATATGTAAAGATTAAGGCATTATTTTTGTTTCACTTAATACAAACCCATCTCAGTGAAAAACCCATAAGGGAATCACAGCATAAGAAACAAAGGGTTTGAAGTAGAAAGCTAAACTGGTTCCTCCTGCCTTCCCTTTTTTTCCTTATTTTTAGAGGTGAACAAGAGCAAATATGCATAGCCTCACATGCCATCAGGATTTTTACCATCTATCACAGCCTGATTGTCAAAGAATTCTCTAAAAGTTGTTAAACAAACACACGTACATGGCTCACAGCCACTGCATTCCCCTAAGGCCAGCAAAAACAACAACAACAAAAAGTTTCACAGAAAAGGTTTCGGTTTAGTGTAAAAAAATCAACAAAGCAAAAAGACAAAAACCAACACCAAAACTCCGCAGACGTGCTCTGGTTTTGGTTGGGCTGTGGTTTTTGGCAGAATTCACATGTTAATTTGATTCCTGCATTTCCTAGTCTATCATTTCTCATGACTCAATGAGACAGTAACATGGATGATTCATAATTACAGCTTCCTGGGACAGCAACTGCTCCAACACCTGAGAGGACACCTCTCTCTCAGGCTTCCTGGGTATTTTCCTTCAGGTGGTAACAACTCATCACCAGCCAGTCATAAAGTCATTTGGATTAAGCATTGTCAAAAGCTCACTGAAAACACCATGCCTGCAGACTCAACCCTTTGCTACACAGCTCCAGTAGCCCCAAGAAAGCCTCCATCCCACAAACTGCCCCAACACCACCACATCTGCTACATATGGTCACCTCCCTAACCCTGCTCATCATCTTCAAGGCAGAAATGTATGGGAATTGCAGTCAGTTTTGAAACCTTGTCAACCTGTCTTCCATTGGAGGTTTTTATCTACAGCATGCCCGTTGTTTTACAAGTACCCTATGAAATGCTCACATAGGAAATCCACAAAGGAATCCATATTCCTGCATAATTATTTACAGCAAAGCAGCCACTTTGTGGTATCACAACAGAGCCTCAAACCTCCAGTCAAGGCTGTGTCCCTTTTTGTGTAGAGTACATAAGTGAGAAACTCTCTCTCGGTGTGAATGGACCTGTGAGGGGAAAAAATAGTAAAGAAAAGGATCAAAAATGAAGTTACTTGCCCAAGATCACAGAAAGGATAAGCAGCAAAGCTAAGAAAAGAAAGTAGGTCTCCTGGCTACCAGCCTTACGACCTACTTAAGTAGGCCCTGTCTCACACAAAAGCAATGCCTATTAACTGTTTCTATCACAACCCTTACAGAGCCCTTGAGTGCCCTAATTACAAAGGAAAATTACATTTCTGTTTTGCTACCTGTTTTACCCTTTCGTTTTTTTTCTCCAACTTATTTTTTCCAAAAATACACCATACCATAAATGAGCACCTAAAAGAGGAGGGAGTTGTACACCATAGGACTTCTTCAAGCATCCCATCCACATTTCCAACTTTATTAAGTCCATAAGAAAAAAAAAAAAAGGGTGGGGGGAATCAGACTGCAGACAATCTTTTATCCTGCAGAGGATAAACCAGTTTTTGGACAGGTCTATATGATGTACCTTGCACCACAGCCTCCCTCCCTTCTTTCAACTTCTGTATCCCGGAAGGATTCACTGCATCAGGGAAGGCAATGTTTTCTCTGATTTAATAGCTGCATTTACTTTGGTAAGGAAATTCTGTAAAACCAGAGTGGCAGTTTCCACAAAGTGCCAGGCAAACCTGGACCTGGTTCTCCCCTCAACACCAGCTGCACATAGGGATAATGACCACTCTTACTATGAGAGAGGAATCAAACAAGGAACACAAACAAGGTGCCTGTACAATTTGGTTGTTAGCAAAAAAGGTATTTGCAAGAGGGGCAGAACCATCAGAACTGCCTAGATAAAAATAGTGGTTTTCTCTGAAATACTTTGATGCCAAAAAAGCAGGTAAGTTAACTGTGCATAAGACACTTACCTGCTTCAACTGGGTACAAATACAGTCACAAGCTTTTGATTTTCTTCATCAGCATAATTCCAAAACTGATGTAAACCCCAAATTTCAGAGGAAATTTCCTTCCAAGTATACAAGGAGTTGAGCAATCACTGATGGTAGGAGCAGTTTCAAGTACTGAGTTCTGCTGGGTAGGAGTATGATGGATATCCTGAAGGTATTTAAAGGACCTGAAGATGTGACACTTGGGGACATGGTTTAGTGGTGAACTTGACAGTGGTTGTTTAATGGTGGGACTCCATGATCTTTGAGGTCCTTCCCAATTTAAATGATTCTATGATATTCTGAGGAGTACAGGAGGAAAGGGCTTGAACTCCATTAAGTTTCAGCCTTGCCTACACACAGATGAGTTTTTCCTCATGGCAGCCAATAACTATTTTCCAAGTGAAGCAGCTTATATATACACTGGTAAAATAACTTCTGCTCACCCAGCACGCAGGTGTTGACGTAAGGTCTGATGCCGTCGTACAATCTAACGTAACAAGTGACAGGGCTCAGGTGACTTCGGGCCGTACGGAAATCCCTGAATATTTCCCAGGCAGCCCTCCTGACCAGCACCGCCACGACAGGAGCCGCAGGAATGTCAGCGCGGAGCTGCCGGTGCGGGAGGCGGGCAGCGCGTGCCGGCAGGTGGCAGCAGGGATCCAGCCGGCTGGTTCCCATCGCCCGAGGGGGGCCGGGGACAGCCTGGGGTGGCAGCTGAGACACAGTCACGGTGACACACCGTTGTGATTTAGCTTTCAGCAGGTCGCTTATAGGAAGCTGTTAGTATCTCTGCTTGAAATGTAATTAACTATTTTAGTAGGGTTTGATTGGGGTGTGACAACTCACTAATTAAGACAGCTCTGCTAAAAGCTCCCACTGACTGTAGTCACCGGCCAGGATTCCTACACAAGTTCTCCTGAGTTGGGGTGCTCTTGCTTTCGTAACACAAAGTCTCTTTTTTAAAATCTCCTAACCATAGGGTCACCTCCCCTCCAAAGCTGAGGCTTGGCCAGGGAAGTACTTGGCTCACAGCTGTTAGCCAAGACATCCCAAGTGCTGATAGGCTGGGAAGATTAACTAAGTATGGAATTTTTGAGCACAGAGAAGTTTTCTGCCTGAAGAAAAGATGGTAAGGTTTTTTCCCTCATCTGTTCACTGTACCAGCAGAAGAAATAATCAACAACAGATCTGATCAACACAAGAAGTCACTTAGAGAGTCTGGGAGAAAACCTGGAGAGATGCATATGCTCTCTCCATACTAAGAAGGGGCTCAAAACACTTTTAATACCTGAATATGCACAGAAACTTTGCAACATATCTGTTACATTTAGAAACTTAAAAATAATTTTAAGAAATTAGATTTTGGTGAAGCACGAGAAACTTCTACTGGATCATCCAAGTTTACTGTGGAAATGCTGACAGCTGTATTAAAAGTAACTGGAAGTCAGCTAAAACCAAACTGTATTAAAGAATCTATTAAGATGTAATTGAGGATCATTCTGCCAGCAGGAAAGTACCCTAAGACAACCAAATAAATGTCTATTTCCCACTTCTCCGATTAAGAGGATACCCAGGAAACTGAAGAAGGGATAAGGCTGTTTGCTTTGAGGTGGAAGCCCTCTGCTGGTTAATGTAAACTAATTAACACACTAATCTAAATGTTTTTGTAGATAACAGAACCACAAAGAACAAGAAAGGAGACAGTAGCTAAAGCAGCAGCAGAGAAGAATCATCAGCAATCTCAGAAATCTTTATTCTTCATTTTATTTACTAGGTCCATGAATATAAAAGGTGTTTGTTTTGTTTTCTTTTTTTCTGTTTTTATTTACATACTCTTTGACATACAAAATATGCAAATTAATAAATCTTACTAGGTATTTGCAACAATAAAATGCTAAAAAGGAACTTTAGAACCCTGTGAGACACTTGGGCACACCTAACCATTCAAACACTGAAAACACTGTTCATATGAGTGTTATAACCAGGTCTTACTGTTTGACACACAAACCACAGGAAACTATTTCTTCGTATAGATACAAATGGTGTATGTGCACATCTTTTTATCTTGAGTCCTGTATCTTTAAAACACATTTCAAAATTACTTCACAGCCAAACCAGCAAAATTATTGACATTGTATGTAAGTCTCTTCTAAGAACGAAATTAATATGTGCCGTTTCTGTAAACCATGCATAAATAGTGAACTTCAGAAGACAGCATTCTGTGCACAGGTATAGGACTGCAGTAGAGCTTTTTCAGTTTATTTTTAAATTTGCATGCTAGCTTAGCCTGGCACATGCTAAGTACAGAGGAGTGTGTTGCAACTCTGGACAAAATTTGTAAATGAAACCCAGCCCCACCACGCCTGGAGGAATGCTGCAATCTCCTCTCTTCCTCACAACAGGCTCTAGGTTAAAAGAAACTAATTTCTTGGTGGAGAATGAGCACAAGGAATGTTGCTGACATACAGAGGGTGAGAAGGAAAAACACTGAATTTGTACCTTAGTTACTGTCCTACACAGTTATATTTAATCCCAATTAAAATAGCCCCGTTAAAAGCTGGATGAAAATGCAAGAGAAAACAAAACTTATAAAATAATGAACATATGGCCTAAGTATGTGTTCTCTCTGTATGGAGTGCCTGCACATGTGCTCACTCCATATGTATTCAGCACGTATTCAGCAGGAGCACCAACTGTGACCAACAAAAAACATTTTCTCCCCCCCTGCAATTTCCCCTTCTGCCATATAAAGGCCTGGAATCAACCTTGAATTTTTCTTGTTTCTTTTTCTGCAACCCTGAAACACTTTAATATTTTCCCCTACCAATAGCAGTTTCTAGGTGGGAAAAGACCCGATAATACAAAAGAATATCATGCAGGATCACTCCCGTAGAGCCTGTGGTCCCCCCAGCAGACCTTATGTAAAACATTTGAGACACAGAAAGTGTTCCTATTCATCAGCTGCCAAAACGAGGTGAGGACAGGAGGAAAAACTAAAGCCCAAATTATCCTCAGTAGAAGAGAAGATAGGATAAATAAGGACATTCATGCTAGCAGCAGGAATAATCTGATGCTGCCTCTCAACCACTGGCATGTGAAATAATCAGCCTCAACAGAACAGTTGCTTAGTCGAAGTAAAAACCCCGAATGTCAATTCTTAAATCTCTCCTCTTTGCTCACAGCAGAGAGAAAACTAAATCAAGGTTTTGCAATCTTCTGTAATTTGCACCACATCATCTTGTTTACATATCTAAAGAAAGCTCACCTTATGGCATACCACTCACTGAAATATAGGATGGGAGGAGTAGAAAGTGAAAGAGAAATCACTTATTATTGAAATTACAGGTGTAAAAAAATGTTTGTTCATCAGATACTAATCTGTTGAGAGCCCAGTGGATGTCTCCCACAATACTAACACCCCAAATCAACTTCACCTAGCAGGAAACAGTTTAGAAAGCAGACCTTCTCACAGCCAATGCCAACTACCAATCACTGTTTCAGGTGGTTTCATCAGGGCAAATAAGATTCACACCTTGATAGTCATTGTTAAATCAACTCATCTAGACATTTCACTGTTAACCAGTGGACTAAACCACAGGCTTAGTCTTTACCTAGGGCTTTTTTCTGTCCACAAGACAATAGGCTTGCAATACCCTGCAAACCTGAAAGCAACTCCAAACTCCTTGTCACAGAGGTTCTTCAGTGCCTTCCTTATCAGATGCTTGGAAACCAAGTAACAATCCTGATGCATCCTTCAGTATGACTTCTCCTGTGGCCAATGCCAAAATATTGCTCCTACCTATGCCATTGTTTTTTCTTCTTTTTACTAAATAAAGTACAGTAATTGGCACAAGCGGCAGCCCACATGCGAAATCCAGTATTTCATGAGGCCTTTCACCTTCTCCTTGGCAGAAACAAAGAACATGGCTCAAGTTTGATCCCCAAGCTTGCACCTTTACATACAAAGAAATGGAGCAGCAGATCTACACGAGAACAGGCCCTGGTCAGTGAGCCACAATAGCAATAATACGTCTTTGCATCTTTCAGAAGGTAGTGGGTAAGGAAAAGAAGTAGGACTCAAAATGGAAGCTAACTCCTTTCTTACTGTATTTTCTGTGTAAGAGAAAGTAAGGGCCACTAGATATAAAAAGAAATGTCAAGCTAATTTAAATGAAACACATCCCCAAAAGAATATAGTCAACATACAATTTAAAAGATAGATTTTTATTGTAAGAAAGTCAAAACAAAGACTTAACTGCTGTGTTTTTCACCTAATTCTGTCTGTAAAGTTGAGCCACCTTCACCAACAAGAACACTACTGCGCTAAATGCAAAAAGAAAACAACCGAGAAGAGATACTTATTATTTCACTTGCAATAGATATTCCTTATTTACAGGCATCTGGCAAACTGCCTGCAGTAGAAACAGATGCCATGTAGATACTACTAAAGAAATAAGAATACAGACACAGAAAATAAATTTATGCAGAAATACTTATCATCTGATCATATGCTTTATCACATATCACATTCTTGTTATGCAACCAAGTTCATTTACTCAGAGGAGTCCACTAAAAATAAGGAGAATATTCTATATGTATTTATTCATCAAGTAAAAATAACAATAGTTTCTAGATGGGAACTACCACCTTCTTTTGATTCACATGCCTCCCATGCTACCTGTTCTAAACTCATCAAGTTGACAAGATTATCAAGATTGCTTCAAGAGCCAATATTTCTCTGCAGTATTTTTTTTCCCCTGAAATAACAAAGTGGAAAATATGCTGGCTTTCTCAACCATCTTTGGCACAGAGAGAATACCATGTTCTGTGGTTAACTGCTAGCTCTTCTTCCTCCAAGGCACTGTGAGTCATCTCTGCTTTCCACGCTGGTGTCTTCCAAACAATTCTGGGTAAAATTGTGCTAGTTCATTCTCACCAAAGACATTGTATGACAGCACAATTACACAGAAGGGATCACATATTAAACGAGTTTTTTTAAGCATTTCTTTAAAAAATGTGCAAGGCAAATATTGCAGTAACTATTAATCAAGTCTAAAAATAAATTAAAACTAGCTTCATAAAAGATGCCTGCCTGGGCTTTCACTGGCATTTAAAGCTCTTCCTTCAAGTACAAACACAGTCACAGCAGGATTTGCGACTCTCATCCAATGGCACCTTTTCCCAAGCTTAGACAAACAGATGTGAGGAGACGCTTTCAAACCCTACTTGCAGACAGTATTGTTTTTTCATTATGACAAAGCGTTACTGAGCTTGGCAGTAGAAACCACCCACTTTCAGGAACTTCCAGTGTAGTTAATATTCCTCTGCTTAACAAAAGATGCCTTGGTCTAAGGCTGTTCCTACAGGCTGTTGTTACAGCACTGCACCCAATTGACCTTCATTTATGAAGGGCTGCTCTGGTTACAGGATCCTGAGTTATTCTGTTTAGTTTAGGACCAGCAAAATTGACAGATTGACCAACAGACTGACAGCTCTAAGATCACTTGGGGTAAAATAAATAAATAATATTGCATATTGGCCAAAATATATGGTACCTGCCAGCATCCTTCAGCAATGAATGGGCCATCTTAAAAGACATTTTGATTGCCAAGTTAGTATCCTGTATGGCTTGCCTTTAAAAAAGAAAATTAAAGGAAAAAAAGTGTGCCACTTTTTAGACACTTACATAGAAACCAAACAGACAATGTGCAGTTCCTTTATGGCTCCAAAATTCTGGGCTGCTCTAGAGGTTCACTGCTCGCATCTCAGAAAACCCTTATGACATCTACCAGTGCTTGCAGCTGACCCTCCCAGGTAGTCAATGGGATCTACTCTCAGGTGAGGGCAATACAAAGTCCCTTTTCTTTAACTGTCAAGTAAAGCCAGAAAAGAAAGCTCCTGTTGTTCCCTGCCCTCTGGGTGCACTGCAGCAGGGCTCATCCTGTGCAAGCACAGCTGCTTTGGGCGCTGCCCTGGACAGAGTGATATTGCAACCCCAGCCTTCCAGAAATGCTAGGATTTCATCTAAATCACTGCAGCGAGCCAACTTATGGCCCCAAACCAGCTGTGTCAGCACAGCCGAGGAGACTGTAACCTGAAGGAGAAGGAGTGGACACAAGCATTGAAGGAATGGGAATTTCTTCCAAATCAGGGTGCGGCAGGTTAAGCAGCTGTACCCCCAAGGCTACAACTGCCCAGGGTTTCTGCAAAATGTCCAGTTCTCTGGTGGACAATTCAGGGGTTTGATAAGGAGAAGAAGGTCCAAGCAGACTGCTTTTCTGGATCTCTATTCAACTTGTACTTCAAAGTAAAACAAAACAACCAACCAACTTGGATTTCCAAACAGAACTCTTCTTTTGGGGAAAAATCTGTTTGTAGGGGTGCTTTTTGGGTGCTTTTTTATAAGTGTTTTATTTTCACTGTGTGTGGGAAAATGATGCCTGAAGTCTTTGGCAGTTTTCAACATGGGAAAACATAAAAAAATCTCCATAGCAGGGTGAGGTCAGGGCTGGGCAAAGAGAGCACTCAGAACATTCATGTGAATTATAACACCAAAATAGACTCAACACACTTCATAAAAATGTGTGGAAAATTCATTGAGACAGCAGAAAAAGAATATGACATCCAGGATCACAGGAAGGTCATCACTGGATGCAGACTTTCTTTTTTTTGGGTTTGGCAATCAGTTTCGCTATGTTGGAAGTTCTAAGAATTGTATCCAGAAGCATCTCAGCAATCAGCCAAGGCAGGGATCAAGAGAGGGAAACAGTTATGTTCTCCCCAGCTCAGGAGAGGATGAAGCCAAGGTAAATAATTTGAGAGCTGTCTTCCGAAGTAAACTTTTCTTTTGGTTTATGGGTTATTTCTACATTGTCAGCCAACTATAGACATTACAATTTGTTAGCCTGTTGAAATTAAGTGGAAATGTATTTCCACGTTAATTCCAAGGAAACTTGTTTCCCGTACAAATTTTTAACTCTAGGCCTCCTTGACAATGCTGTTGCCTGCTGCTGGCTTGGCTTACAACAGTTTGTTTTTTTTTGTTTTTTTTTTTTTTTTTTTTTTAATGGAAACTCAGCTTCAGACCATACTGTAGAAAGCCAGTACAAGGGCAAAAAACACATTTCTGTGCTAGAGCAGCAAGCACAGAGAGGAAAAAACACAATGACAAGTCATTCATGTGAGTGGAGGATAGGACAGGAATCCCTGGCATTCCAGCCCTGATAGAAAGGAGATGTCACTGCCTTGCAGCTGAAGTGCAGACAGAAGCTCACCCCTCAACCAAAACATGTAACATGCACACACCCCTTCTCAGAAAAACAGCTTGAGATGCATCCTGAGATACCCTCCCTGCCTTCAGCAGCAGGTCCACTGGGTAGACACTCATCCTTTAGGCACTACCACCTAGTTTTAAGCTTAGAGAGGGCTGTTGCCTTTGCATGTCTTCAGCAGAGGTTCATCTGCAGTTGTCCTACAGGTTCTGCCTGTAAAACTGGGTCTGCCGTCTCCTTGCAGGGAGGTTGGCCTCCTTTCTACCTTCTCTTCTCATCCCACAGCTTCTCTGTAATGACTGCTTTCTTCTTCAGTCATGGACACTGTTAGTCAGAGCCACACACTGACACATGGGAAAATATCTTTAACCTCACGAAACATTTTCTCCAATACACTCCCTCTCCATACACAGCTTCCCAGGACAGTGCAAGAGGAAAACTAAGTCAAGGAAGGCAAGACAGCACAGAGCAGTCACACTGCCACTCTGCATACAAGGCGTGGGTGGAAACACCATGCATGTGCACCCATTCCCTCACACCTTGCAAAGCACTGCCGATTTCTGCAAAATTCAGGGTGAATCATATTTGTACCACTTTTCCCACATCCCAGTTCTTGGGAGTCACATATCTGGGCAAGAGTCTCATCTTTTATCTTCAAAGAAAAGTGCAAATTTCTAAACTTAACTTGAGGGATGCAGACATTCACACAACCTAAACGTCATAAAAGTCCAAACTCCAAGAGCTATCGAAAATCCTTTTTGTTTTCATATTTTATTATTCTTTGGAGTAAGCTCGAGATCCTGAGTGCTTCGGTTAAGCACACTTTTACACGTGGAAAGATCTTAGCCAAATTCTCTGTAATGGAAAGAGTTAGACTGGAGGAATGCAGCTAGAGCACGATAAGGAATGCTTTTCTGGGGAGGGTGCTGAATGCTTACATACAATAATTTTAATGTCACCCTGTCAAGCTAATGCCCCATGAGGGTGGAAGCAAGAAAAATACAGGCTTTTCAATATTGGATAATTGGATGCACACCCTTAGTAGTGACAGCAGTTTGCTAAGTAATTGCTCACCTCCAAGTAGCTAAAACAAGAATACTAACAAAAATACTGCAAGATCCCAAGGGTTAGAAGAGAAGCAAGAACTGAAGCAGTAGGTCTATGAAAAGTAAGAAAGCTTTCTATATGTAAAGGCTTTAGCCAGTACAAACCAATAACACACCCTCATTCCCAAAGAACACACAGCTGTATGTAAGCACAAGTGACTAAAATTATTTTACTCAAAAAGTAATTATTAAACTTAAAATTCTTATCCTACAATGCCTATTTTAAGAGTTTACTGAAAATCTGATCCCAACTCTTAACAACTATCATCGACTACACTTGGATTTTATTCAAACTTAAAAAAAACCCCCAAACTTTTAAAAGCTTTCATTGTGAAAAGAGCAACTTCATAGTTCATTTTTTAAGCACAAAGTAAGCAACATCTGAGATGACCAGAGTGGGATCGCCACTAGCAAGTCCACCTCCCTTCCCTTCTTAATTACCTCTGTGTAAAATAAGTCTCTTTCTCAATTGCACAAAGCTGGGTGTGTATAAAGGGGAGCTGGCAGCTCAGGATGGATGCCTCCACCTAGCTATCAATTACTGTCACAAGATTTATATTTCATCTATTTTACGCCTCTCCTGTTTCATTTTTCCTGCATCAGCGGTGAATTTAGGACAAAAACACGAGACTGAGAATTGAATCACTGACACCTACTGAAGGCAGTTCACCAATAAATGAGCTTACCAATTATTTTTATATTGTATGATGTGAAAGAGTAAACTACAAGTTCCTATTGAAAAAGTTCTTGTTTATATTCCCATATTTTCTTCTAAGAGACAGCTTACTACTGAGTTCACAGATCGACTTCCAGAAGAAGCTGCTTTATTCTCAGAAAAGGCAAGAGACCAAATCAACATTTCATACTTTGTATTTAAAGATGAAACATGCCTACGAATTTACTCAAGTGACCTATATCTGCTATAGACTGATCTTTTCTTTTGTCCTTTCTTAGAGAAAATTAGTCAGTATTTTAAGAAGCACTAATGACTGACTAGATAAATCATAGTAAAAATATTTTTAACTGAAATTTAATAAACTAAGCCATGAATTGATAGATTTACCTTGAAAAAAAGAGGTGTAACCCAGATTACTTTTCTGATATGATTAAATGAACAGACAGCTGGCAAGAGGTAAGTAATGCAGAAGAGCCAGTTACTCGAAACGAACCATAATACCTTGAAACCAAATAATGCTTTAGAACTAGGACTAAATAATAGTCTAGAACATTTACAAAAAACATCACATGCTTCTGCCATGCATAGGAAGACAATGATGAGTGTGCTGGACAACATAGGAGCTTACTAATAGGGATTTGAAAGAAAAAAGAAGATAATCAGCAGAACAAGAGCTGACGTTTCCATCACAAGGATGAAGATGATCCCCTGCCAACAGGAAAGATGCCATAATTTGGGGATGGAAGAGGGAAATATTTCCCTCACCCACAAAAGGCATCTGACCTAAAGCTTCATTGCCTTCAAAGATTTTACTCGTATGGGGCATTTGGATGTGGGTTGGTTTTGTTAGGGGATTTTTTTGTTGGTTTTGCTGGTTTGGGTTGGAGGGTTTTTTTGTTTGTTGGGGGTTTTTTGTTGTTGTTGTTGTTGGGTTTTTTTTGAGAACTCAGGACAGCCATTATGTGATATAAAATGAAAAATTTCTTCCATTTTATTAATCCCTTTTACTGCTCTGAAACACTAATGTGTAAAGAAACACAAGCTATGTGCTAGCATCAATCCACATCTGAAGCAGAACTGCTACGATCTCCACTATATTTATGTTACTGCTTAAGTTCCTCTTCTCGATTTATGGCACTTCTGAATCATCAGCACAAAAGACCAAAATAGGGTCCTGGTCATTTGATTAGGAGGTTCTCAGGAAACTTGGGGATAATATTAATGAACAGGAACTTTGGCAAACAAGAGAAAAGACATACAAGGAAAAATATACTCCATTTAGTAGGATTATATAGTCAAACTGAAAAATGATGTTTTGATCTGATATATGGCTTGCTGGCCCTTTGTTAAAGCAGACACACATGTTGAATGTCTATTTAAAAGCAAAATACATTCACTAAACTACACTGAAACTAAAAATAAAAAATAAATATATGTAACTGAGACCATAAAAGGAGAAATCTATGGAATGTGTTATGTTCATCTAGCAAAGCTGTTCTCTAGCAATCAGCAGTTTCAGGCAGCGTATGTCAATCCTGCTCTTAGACACAATAGAGTAGACTCTCCAGATTTCTTCCTTTTTTTTTTTTTTTTTGGTGGTATCAGACACCAGTGGCAGGAAAAACCTGATGGCAAGAAACATCATGTGTTCAAAGTTTACTGCTCAAGAAGATGAAATCAAAACACGTCCCTACACATTGCACTTGAAAAAAAGGAAAATAGAAAGAAAGAAAAAAATTAAATAAAGAAAATTAAAACATCAGCAGAGGTCATCATAGTGAAAAGTGTCTGGAAACAATTAGCAACTGAAAAATTGAGGAGGAATAGTAATAAAATACTTAAAGTACTAACCACTAAAGTAGTCAAATTTTGATTAAAACATCCTAAAAATTTAAAGTTTGATACATGCTTCTAGGAATTTAATGCAGTTTGAAGTAAAACCAGGTTCTTTAATTATGGACATTACAAGGCCATAAACTTACACAGCAAGTTATCAAAGCGAAACATCTGTGCACTGTCCACACATGCAGCGCGTGCTTATGAAACAGAAAAGAATGATGTCATTTCAGCCTGGTTTTTATTATATTCCGTTTGCTAAATTCTCAGCAGTATGGCCCTGTCTCTGCCCTCAGAAACCAAGAGACACATTTACAGGGCAAGACACATGCAAGCGGTCCTTGTCAGGAAGATGCTGCAGTTTCATTTCCCTGCCGCAGCTGCCAACAGGCCCTTGCCTAGAAATGGACCTGAAGTGATAAGAGATTCTGTCAGAATCTCTTCCTCCTCATGCACCAGTGCAGCCAGCAGCCTGCTCCCTGAACATGGCTGGCCTCCAGAAAAAGCATGTGAGTCCATGCAAAGGAACACAATACTAAAAACCAAGTTTCTTGTGGAGATAAAATCTGCTCTCCAACAGAGAGCCATTGCAACCAAAGCTGAAATTCTCAGACACCTACTGCCCCTGAGGCTGATGTGCCTCGAGCCCACTTGATACAGCAAGGAGGGAACAACATGCTTGAGAAAAAACATCAGAGGCCAAACATGTTATCAACTTCTCTAAGCCAACTGCGCTCTGTCCATCAACCTTCATGCTTCAACCTGCCACCCCTCAGAAACTTCACTTGCACCAGCCTCCCTGCCACTGGTTCAAAAATTCTTCCAAACAAGTCTTCATTTTACCACCTGCCAGTTGTTTCTTGAAACCAGCATCCCCTTACCATTTCCTCTATCCTCCCACCGCTGTTCCCTCTCATTTATTACTTCTCCTGAAGACGATCACTCATGGTATCAACAAATTTTCTACAGGGAGCTTAAGAAGAAGAATTACTGCTGTGACCTGCAGAAGTAGTAGAAAGCATGGCTATGTTAGCACAGCACTGTGCTGCATATTTCTCCCCTTTTGGGAGAAGTTAATGTAAATAATATGAACAGATTTCTGGTACTATGGCCTGGAATATTCCTAGAAACTGTCAACCAGACGGCGTTTTTTTTTTTAATTTACTGTGCTAAAGAGAAAGAAAGTGTTGAGCAGATCATACAGTTTTATAAACTTGGCAATTCATTTCTCATTTTTACTTATTTGAGAAAGACTAGCACATTTTAATGAGAGCCTTGTAAATGCAGACTCTCAATAGTTTTGGGGAAGGATACGGAGAACATGTGTTTCTCTCTCAGACCAGTTCCAGGAGACAGTGGAAAAAAGCCATACCCCATTCAAATGAAGTCACTCCTGCTTCTCTTCCAAAAATTACAATAGCACCATGTACAAAACTCATCAGTAACTGGAGAATCTTGGACTTTGTTATTTAAACCTGGATTTGATGCAATATGAACTCATTTTTAAAAACAACTTTTCACATAAAGGCATTCATATAAACTCAATCATATGTTTTAGGGTTTTTTTACACATACCAACACTTTCTTGTAATACTCTTGGACTGTGTAATATTGGCCTTACACACTGCATGTAGAAAATAGTCTGTCCTCTTACCAAATAATGGGCTTGAGAAACTCCAGAATTTTTAAATTTGGACAGACTGTAGTAGAAACACAGGATCTGCTTGTGGACTCTTGGTGGGAAGCAAGTGCGTCTCCTAGTGTCGCAGAGGCCAACCTCCCCACACGATGGCCAACTTGGCTGCCCCTCCAGCCAGGGCAGAGCTCTGGGCAGCACAGGCAAAGTCACATTCCCTGACTGAGTCACTGCAGCTGTACTGCCTTCCTTCCATCTCTGTCATCTCTTCTCACCCCTACCTGCACTGATATCAGTGTTACCAAGGTAGCAAATGCATACAGTACCTGGACAAATTGCACAATAATTTTCTTTACCCGTGCATGCAGCATGTAACCCACATATCCATCAGAACTCCCATGAGTGTTGTACTAGTCCTGAAAGGAATACAAATTTTAAAAATTCCCAAATGTAGCAATTTCCTGTTTTAAAATAGCCTTTGCATGTAAGGTGACCTAAGCCAGCTAAAATCTACAATCTAGTACCTGAAAATCTCCTGGCAGAAGAACTGAGAGGAGAAATATTTCATTCTGAGACCCCAAAGTAAACCCCAAAACTCATATTTACTCCAAACAAAAATATTAAGTGGAATAGTTACTGGCAGCAGTTAAGGAACTCACAACTGCACATTTTTACTAATATAAATGAAACTGTTTTAACTGCTTCTTAAACTGCTTTTAACTGTTTTCTTTCTTAAGAAAGAAAATACTATTGGCAGCTCACCGTTCCTATAATTGATAATAAGTTCTTTAACACTTTAAAGTTATATGAAAGCTATCAATAGCCATATGACTTCATTAAGGCTTTTGCTATTCTATAAAACACATACAAGCACACAGAAAAAAAAATCAATGTGCAAGAATGGAGTGCATTCAGTTAGCATCTTCTCTCTTCAGGAAATTACTCCCATCAGATATCTGCTTATATGTATTTATACAAATACACAAAAATATACACTTTCCATTTGTTTTATATATTGTAGACTAGTCTACCCAATACGTAAAGTCCTAAATACAAAGCTAACAAAAAGGTCATCCAAAAAGAGATGCTGCTCCTAGAACACATAAAATATTAAATCCCATTTTAAAAAAATGTTCTTAGTTATATTTCAATTTATAAATCCCCTCCATCTGGAGTGAGGCAGTGTGAGGACACTGACACACTTAACTTTATTATACATCTGAATTTTGAAGTCTTCCAGGTAAAGGTTCACTTCACTAGTATTGCTTTTAAGCTAGGAGTTGAAAGTCTTTGCCTTTTTTTTTTATTCTCTTTGTTAAGTGGTTCTTCCAAGCATTCAGTGAATTAAGTTTACTCAGCAGCATTCTCTGTTGTTATTTACGCTTGACTTAAAACATACTGTGCCCTCAAAATGACACATACTTAGGTTAGAATCTGTGCACTTGGACTCTGACCTAACTTTTATACACAGCAAAACAAAAAAGTATAAAGCTTTCATCCATCATAAAACAAAATGTGGCCTTTAGCTGCACAGTTGTAATAAAAAGCCTCAGTTGCTTCTGCTATATTCAATTGTTCCTTTCCAAATATAGAATAATGCCAGGCCTAGACACTCAGGTCACCAGGTATAGCTTTGCACAGCATAAATCTGTCACCACCTTTGCTCAAAGCATCTCTTTAATCAAAATTCATGTACTGTGACAGTGAAAAGTGGTCAATTTAGACACCACAATCAGATAAATTTGAACCCGTTTGTCCTGTTTTCAAAGGAAGGCAATCACAGTGGAAGCTCAGAGAAGTCAGCAGAAACTCTAGCAAGTTGTCAGCCTGCTAACCAACCCTTTCATTTTTTGTTTGTTTACTTAATCTTCTTCAAAAGTGAATGTTCATTGCAATTGTTACCAAGCTCCAATGAAATTCATGTAGCATCAGAAAAAAAATGTGCTTCTGTTTTAATTCTGTGTGACAATTATGATTACTAGATGTATGGGCAGGCAACCAGTACCACAAATAAGATCATGTATTTCCCTTAATTATAAAGGGAAATATTAAGACCAATATAGCTCAATTTTTCCAATGAATATAGTTACCACTGAACTCTAATTTGACTCATCTGCATCAAAGTGAACAGATAACAACAAGTACCTAGTAAAAGGAGGGCATTTCACTTACTGATGTCTAAGGCATACATGCATTTGTAGTAAGCAACTACAGAGCAACTCTACATGTTTATGTATTTCTTCCCTCTTTTCTGCTTCATCTATGTTTTTTAAAAAATAATATATCAACCATTTATCCACAACTAAATGAAAGCATTTGCTTGAAAAATAATGGGAGATGTTCACTTTTCTAAAGCAACTTACATTGTGTGAAACATGGTGGCACAAATAATAAAGATTTGTTCCATAAAGATATCTTCAAAACACCTTAAAATGTTTTAAGTATTCTTATTAAAATTCAAAGGTGAAAATTTAACTGGACATGAACATTTCTTTACAATTTCAGCAAATGCTTCAGTGCAGGCTACATAACAGAGAAGCAGCATTAGCATAGCCTCACAGGTTACTGAAATCCAGCATTCTTGGGGAAAAATGGAACCGCGCAGTTCCTTACGGCACATCATATGGTTAATGAGGGAGGGATTAGTCAAGCAACGTTATTACACTTAGGTTTTCATAACAAATTACTTTCTCTAGGGAAGCCAAGACAAATTAAACAGAGTATTAGCGCAGCGCGGGACGCACCGAAGCTGCGATCCGACGTCTGGCGGCAGCACTGCCTCAGCAGCCGCCGCCCCAGCTGCCCCTGCCCGCATCTCTCACCGCGCCGGGCACAGGTCGCTGCTGCGCCGGGAGACAACCGGCCCGAGAAGCTGATCCGGCTGAAAAATAACCCCGCAAAGCCAAATAAATCAGATCAAACCTTTTGTGGGCAAGTTTTCATCCTCTCTACCGCTGCCTGGTTCTCTGTGCGATCACAAATTCACGCACACCAGCGCAAGGAGAGCACAACAACGGGCGTTGGTGTCAAGGTTTTGCTCAGGGCCCCTGCTCAACAGGCCCCAAATGTTTTTCACTTTCCGATGAAGCCCATCAACAGAAGAATACGACTGACCAACTGAAGAGATGTAGCTCCAGCTGCTGCACTCGCCGGAGCTGCACTGGCACTGACCCCCTCCCCAGCCCCAGCCCAGTCAGCTCCTTCCACAAGCCTCACCCCAGCTGGAGCAGAGATCAGCTAGTTAGAGCTAAAAACTGAAGCAGGAGGAAGCCCCGAGGCCCCAGTTTCATACAGCTTAAGCCGATCTAATTGCTGTCTGCCAGCATCCCAGCCCTCCACTCCTGAGCCCATTACCCAACAGAAAATAATCTTTTTTTTTTCTGTTGTGTCATCCCATGGGTTTTGTTTCTGTCTGCTTACTGAAATGGGTCAGCAGAGAAGGGAGAGTGAGACCACAGTGGTGGAGGAGACACTATTCAGTTCACAGATGGGTTTTCTTAGGCTGCTGCCAACCTACAACTTACATTAAATCAGGCATTGGAATGGGCTGCCCAGAGAGGTGGTGGATTCACCATCCCTGGAGATTTTTAAACGCAGATTGGACGTGGCACTGAGTGCCATGATCTAGTAAATGGACTGGATTTGGACCAAGGGTTGGACTCGATGATCTCAGAGGTCTTTTCCAACCCAATCGATTCTATGATTCTATGATTCTATGATTCTATGATTATTTTGCTGCAATTCCTACTGTCTTCTTTTAGATATAACTCAGCATCGCCACAAATCTTTACATCACTCATACGTCTAATTTAATTTTGCCTTTGCTCATAGACTGTACATTAAAGCTAAGTAAACAACATTGAAAACACTTCTTGTGTCTTTCAGGATTGCAGAATATGTTGGTCTCACCACAGCACTGCTCCACAATGCCACAGCAAGTCATCAAAGGGATGCAAGGATTGGCTGATGATTCCTATGGATCTGAAAGCTTGCATACTAAATCCCAGATCTCCACAGCAAAAATCAATCAGGACTTCCCTCAAACTGCCATCTTCAAAGCCACAGAGAAAGGCTGTGGTGAGACACAGGGTGGGGTGGCATCTCACCACAGGTTGAAGGAAGCCTGACTGAAGCCCAGCCTCTGCAGGCTCACTCAAATGCCCATGACTGTTCTTTAAGCTCAGCAGAGCTCCTGGCCCAGGCACTGTGCAAGGAGCAGGTTATACATGTGCCTCTGAGCCTCGAATTCCCAACAGTGCACCACTGGTGGGACAACCAGTGCTATGCCTCTGCATCTCTGTTCATCTTCTCTGACAGGAGAGATCTGATGCAACACAGTCAGCATAGTTTGCGTATGACAATGTGGTATTTTCCACAAAGAAACACAGCATATACTACTAGGTGCACACGCTATGTAGGCAGGGCCACAATTCTTTAATTTCCTGCAGTAGGTGGAAAAAAACACAAAGAAAACCACCATCAGGATCATCAAGGAGGAGACGCCCTTGTCTGAAATAGCCATCCAGCTACAGATACCTTTAAAGAATTAATTGGTACCTGCATAAATATGCCTTTGTTTAATAAAGGAGATTTGTTTCTGCTGCATTTCCACTAGTGAATTAGTATGTAAGGAAGAGACAACTTTATTATTTACAAGAGACTAAATAATCTGTCTACACACCCACATCACGCTTCAACCAAAACAATCAACACTCCATTAGAGATTATTAATACACGAAGCCCCACGACCACCTTGTGATTTGTGGTATTATTTTCTCCACTTTACAAACAGAGAAAACTACACAACAGCAGTTATCTCAGATGAATAGGTTATTAAAAAGCTCTGTGAGGAAACCCACAATGGAAGTCTGCCATTTCCATGGGACCAGGATTTCATGTCTGTTTCTCTGACTCTGTGCCTGTGCTTTAACTTTACAATTACTACCAAACTTCAGTGAAGCAAAGCTCAAATAATTAAAGAGATGTAGCCTGCTTCCACTGAAGCCTGTGGCAAAACTCTCATTAATTTTAGCAGAAGCAAGACTAGACTAAGTGTTTATAAAGCAGTTGTGATCACTGGAAGGCACTCCTGAGTTCTCAATATTACTAGATATGCAACTACATCTACCTAAGAACAATTTTCATTTTAAAGCCTTCAAAACCTGGTCTCGAAACTTACCAGGTTTTTAAAAGCTCTTGTTTTTCAAAAGAACATTACTGAAAAAGCACTGAATCATTACTACTTATATTGAATTTTTTTATATGAATTATTTAAATGTGTTGCCAAAGCGCATACCAAAGGCCACTCCAGCAAGCGATGGAGTCCCTCTGAGAATTCTAAATTCTTTCATATCTGCTCTTGCCCCTGGTTATAACAGCTTTTCCTTTATTTTCCAATTAAAATAGTATTGTAAAAAGATTTGGAAGATTTGTCCAATCAACAAGTTTATTGCTTTATCCACTGGAAAAATCATTGAATACATCAAAATGGAGGAAGATAAGCTTTTCAAAGTCTTTTAGATCAAGTTCTTAACATGAAATTGTTTAGATAACAAAGCACAGCAGACATACAGAGTGTCTTGCACCTGGCTGACCTGTTTCTTTTTGGAATTATGAATTTTGCTCTACATAGATAGTGTCCCACACTGAAGCAAATATATCCTAAAGATCATGAATGATGGGTTCCGCCACATTTTCTTGCTCAATTTTAAAACAAAAGATATATCCTGAGTATGAGATATGCCTAACACAAAGGCATACAGAAGTTCTCACCAAGCCTTTTGGGCAGAAAGTAAGCAAATGTGCATGACTTCACTATGCTTTAACTATGACCAAACCAAGAGCACTCAAATACAGAATCAAGCCAGCAGCATCAAAAGTCCTGCCTTTAATAAGTGTGAGCAAGAACTGTACTAAACCAACACGAGTACAACAGCGTTCCCAGGAAAGGTCACAGGCAAATCAACCACTGTGAGCCACACCCAGCAGTGAGGAAGAGGTCAGCACAACAGCTACGACTCTCCCTGCAAGGAAAGTGATAAACAGGCAGGTTTGCTCAACTCTCATCTTGCTATATCTTTCATGGGATTTTAAAGAGAAGGCTTCATTAAACACCTCTGGAAGCCAAAAAAGCATAGCTAACAGCAACATGTTTAACACAGAAGAAAAATGCCACAATTATTATATCATAGGATTCTCCAGGATACAAGGGCTGCAACAGCATCCTCACACCATACACACCTATATTTCATATAAATATCAAACAATGGAATTTTTTTCACGATCTTTCCTCTATTTTGCAGCATAATGTAAATATCTGGATGATGACTGCCATGTGGATGATAACTGCCATGTCAGCATAGTTGTTTAGACATATTCACCCTGATTAAAGAGAATGGAAGCGAAAGCCCAGAATGCTGATGCTTAAAGGAAATTCCAACATTTCAAGTGTTCATACTTTTCACTAAAATCATGCAAGGCCATGGGCAGGCAAAGCATATAACTTCAACAAATGCTGCTTCTGACTTACCCATAATCACAGAACAGAATTACAGAAGACTTCAAGAATAACAGAAGCTTAGATTTTTCTTAAACAAGGATATCTGAGAATATTCAAAGCTTTTAATTATTATTTTAAAAGGCATGAAAATATTTTTGCAAATCAGCTTTTTAAAAAAAAGAACCATCATTCTGTGCAAGTCTTGGTCTGCAGCTCCTGTAAGCTTATCAGTATAAGGAAATTTAAGTTTTCTGTAGTCTTACCTGAGTGTCTTAAGTAGTGTAATGAATCCTGTCATTCTGGGTTTCATTACAACAAAGTCTTTCACAGCTTCACTGCATTATAATCCTTATTGAAGATAAATTGGCAAATAAATTTATTCATTTAAAGTAAAAAAATACGTGTGTTTCTCCACAGCACCAGACCTTGTGCATTGTATATGCTTTGACAATGTCTTTTAAACAAACTTCATTTTCAGATGAAAAAGCAACATTACTCTGAACAGCAAGGACAACTTGTTCTTTTACAAGCATGAAAGCAAGTTCGTTCTTCTCTTTAGTCATCTAAATGCCAAAAATATACCCCCCTATCTAAATCTACCTGCAATATGCAGGGACTAGAAATCTATTTTACACAGACACAAAATTAGTTACTTCCCCAACAAGTGCCTGCATCCAGAAATGGCCCTGCCCATCCACTCTCTCTACAGATAAAGTCACAAGAGATTTGTTAACTTGAAACACATTTACAAAAAGAATTCATTACCTGCTGCTTCCTTGGAGGAACATCTCCTAAGTAGCTCAGTTTTCCATAAAGGAACCTGAACTTTCTCCATTCTTCACTATGCAGGGGCTTCCAATATCCCAGTAAGGATTTCATCATCCTGGTGATCACAGAGCCATTTCGGTGTTTAAACCATCTGTACCACTGGATTCCTTTATTCAAACTAATCCAATTCAATCTCATTTGTGTCTTTACAGTCGTCTATATATTTTTCATCCATGCAGATAACTGTACATCTGTACCAGCTACTAAACAACAGTAATTCACACATTTTCAGTGCTCTCCCAGCCCCTTTCTAAATCTCAAACCCTAACCAGTTTCACATTTACTCAGTGATGTGCCAGGTAAGCATTGGTCTCATTTCACAGCTGAAGATATAGATATAGAAAAGTTTACTGACTTTTTTAAACTGAGGGGAAAAAAGAAAAAGACTTTTGAGTTAACACTTGTGATAAAAATAACACAGTAAGGGATAAGAACTATTTAAGACTGTCAGTGCTATGCTTCTGAAACTTGAAGTTAATACAATATTGTCTTTATGTTTAGCAAAGGATTGTTTTGAAAGTGCTCAATAAGCCCAACTTTGATCACAAAAAGACCATATGCTATTAAAACAGATTTTAAAAACAAAAAAGGAGATGTATAGGACTGACATTGGTAAATAGTCAAAAGGAAGCCACATGTAAAAACAAAGGGAAAAAAAAGTCTGTAATTCTTCACACAATCATCCATTCCATCTAAATTGTACTATTAAGCTGTGCTACTAAAAAAAAAAAAAGTTGGAAATCTACTTATCAAAAGGGGAATGTCTTGCTTTATATAACCAGAAACAGATAGGGCAATTAAAGTACATATTATATTTGATATGAAAAAGAATTAAAGAAGAGAAAAAGAAACTGGTAGCAGATCTAATTTCACACTCAGGGGATTACAATGTAGAGAATACACACAAGCATTCTTCACTGACAACAGTGCTGTGAAATGCTCAGTAGATTGCTGGCACTCATAGGATTTAAAAGATTTAATGTTCTGCTTCGTTACTTCACAGCATGCAGAAGTTTTGAGGATGCTGGAATACTGAGCAGCTTAGCAAGGAAGAAAAGCAGAAGAAAAGGGTCTCAACAAACTTACAAGATCTTGATAGACATTATTTGACAGCATTTTACTGTGCTTAAATTGTGGAAATTAAAAACCAGAGTGCTTCTCTTCCCTTAGCTGCGTAATCAAGGCCATGTAGTGGGTGCCATTCTGACTGGCCCAAAAGTAGCCTGTACATGCACCAATGTCCTAGTTTTACTTAACCTAATAAAAAGAAACTTCAATCCTTTCCTCTTGTAAAGAATAACACCTCCTTCCTTAAAAAAACATAAAGACTTGCAAGAGCAAAAAAACCCCAGAAACAAATTCGAAAAACTTAGACCTGGAGTAGCTGAATTAGAAATTTTATTTACATCTGAATACAGGTAATTTCTCATCCTGGAATTCCAGGAGTAGAAAGCAAATGCATGCTGTCCCATGGTCAGCACTGAGGTGGATCATTGCTTCACAATGTAAGCATCATAGTTAGGGCAAAGCATCTTTGCAAGCTGCAGTAATTTCTCCCTTTTCTCCCCTGTGCAGCCAAGCAGGAGCAACCCTGTGGGGTAGGTGACAGTAGTACAATAGCTAATCCCAACAAGTGAAATTCTAAGCGAGGAAATGTGCTCTGAAAATGCAATATGTATTCTAAGAGAATGAGACTCCTGAGAAAACAGAAAGCCTCAATAATTAGATGAGAAGGTAGCTCTTTCGCCTAAGAAGTCTTTTCAAATCTTGGGTATTTAGTTTAGCTCAAAGAAAACAAGCTTTTTTGTTAAGCAAATATCTAAGCATCTTGGAATTTTAGAGGCACACATACAACTTCAACAAAAACTAACTTCAAACAACTGAAGGTTGTGTTTGAGGTGCCCTCTGAATTATCTGCATAACACTAAAGGGTTTGTGGTTGTTCTTACACCTTTTATGAAGAAACATTTGGGGGGAAAGGTTTTGTTCCTCTTGTTCTGTTTAGAAAGAGCTTAAGGGGAAAGTCGAAATCCACACAGAATACACCTCCCCTGCCCTTCCCTTCTTGCGGTGCCTCCTGGGGTGTACTGCAAGCCTCCCCCAGAGCAGAAGAGCAGTGATGGGCCTGATACATGAGCACAGCCTGAACGCCTCAGGGGAAGCCCCTACCCTCCTTATGCTTTGTCTCCTCTTGGTAACTATTGCACCAAGACCTGCCCTCACACACTTCTTCCCGTTTTCATTCCTAAAGAAACCCAATCCTGGGTCAGGAAGAGCCCATCCCAGGAGGAGACGGCATGGTGGCTCATCAAGGATTGTGCATGGAAATGAAAATGTTTTCTGTCTTGTGCATCTTCAAAAGTTACCAGAGAGCTGTTAGCTCTCTGTTAGCAGAGAGCTGGTCGCTGACCTTACATTGTCTAGATAAGTCCCAACCACAGCACGAATAGACATTAAATTAACCACATTCACTTTGTTTGAAGCATACACAAACAGTGGAATCATCTGAAGCAATGCACAGTAACATCTAAGCAGGCAGTAAGTCAATGACTTTTAACTTGCTGGTGTGCTCTGACACCATCTCCTTAACACTCAAAGCAAGAGCAGTACTTCTATTTGAACAATTGCTGTTCCTCACCACTTCATCCCTGCCATGTCTTTCCCCCCTAGTTATACCCAGCAAGGATGTGACACTGATGAAAAAAGCCTGATCTTTTTCCTTTTTTCCTTTTCTGTGACGGTGTACACTCTGGCTCACAGCAGAGCTGCACAGCTCACAGAGCTGCAATGGCACAACCAGCCCATGGTACAAGGCAGTGTGTCAGGTGAAATGACAGGAGGTGGAAGGGGAAGGGCAGCCAATGCATTTGAAACCACCATAATTATACAACTTTATGGTGATATAGGCAGATTTACCTGTGCTCTATCACCACATCACCATGCCTCTACGTAGCACAGAGAGCTCAAGGGACCTATGTTGACAACTGGAATTTCTATAGCTGACTTACTCATCTAAAATAATTCAGACTGCATTTCTACAAACAGGATCATGTTCTCTCACTCCCAAGTCTTACTGAACACCATCACCCACCTCCTAACCCTATCAAATTTTTGCAAATACTAGGAAAAGACACAAGGTTAGCAAAGGGTATTCATACTCAGCAGCTTCCATAGATAAAACATGGGAAGCAAAAGGAAGACAGAATTGAAGAAGCAGCAAAACAGGATTCCCTAAGCAGGTCTAGCTAATACAAAGTTTGAAATATCCAGCTCTATTTTACTTTATATTATATCCCATATGAAAATGTTTGTACAGCAAGTACAGCAGTGCATGTAACCAATAATTGCTTTGAAAGGAACAGTAATATGCAAGATGAGAATTAATGCTGAGGCCAAGACAGAATAGGAAGAGCTCATCAGCAAAAGAGAGATATTTGAATTAAAAAGTGTACATTAGTAAGGAAAGGTCATGTCAGCGTATGTATTTTCATCAAGTATAAGGCAGCTCTAAATGAAGTATGAAACAGCAGCTATTTACAGGACATTATTAGAGTCATACAATATAGTGTTTCATTTTGAAAGCTTACTGGACTTAAACTAGACTGGATAGACAAAGTAGAAGGTTAGTTATTATTTAAGCAGCACTCATCTCAGAAGGATATTAGGTTTCTAGCCTGATGCTGCTTACTCATAACAAAGTCTAATTACGGCATAACAAGCACACCCAATGAGACTAGTCAAAGAATAAGACAGGATCCACTGTGCGTCAGGTTTGGCAGCTCCCTGATGAAGTGCTCCAGAGGAAACAAACTATTCGGCCAGTTAATAGAGGAAACTACTTAACATGGAAGCCGGGGGAGAAGTGATTTAACTTGCTCACCGCCACAGCAGTCACTGCCAGGGCCAGAAGCAGGACTTGAGAGCTTCGCAGTTTCCACACACGTACACAAGATCATGAGATCTTCTCATGGAAAATGATCACCTTCAGCAGATCTTTAATTTCATTATTTACAGCTTTCATAAAAAGTTACTGAATCACTTGTTTTTATTACACCGGTAATTGCATAGGGACTTCAGTTATATATATGTCACTGTCCTCTGTTCTATTAGAGGAACGTACATGTCTGCAGCTATAATAAAATGCAGAAAGGCAATAAAGGAAAAGTAACCAGTGAAGAAATTCAGGACTAAATTACTGTTGTTTTCAAGTTCCACCTCCCATCACGAGACAAACATCATGTAGTAAACCAGTTCTGCGTATCAGCTTGGCATACCATAATGCACACAGAACACACCCATTCGTCCGGTATCTCTTCTTCAAAACACTGAATATTCAATGCCAGCAATATCAACCTAGACAGCAGTTTCACTCCAAGAGCTGTCTCTTGGTTTTAAGTTGGGCTCTCTGCTTCACTCTTCAAACTACACTCTGCATTACCTGTAGAGTACTACTGATCATAGTCCCTGCTCAAAGCATCTTAATTCAATCTGGCCAGACAACTAAGTGGCTGAGAGGTGCCTCTGTTACAGGATGTTCACATTTGGAACCACTGAACACTGCAAAACCGTCCTATGCAGAGCATACTGAAAAGCAATGCTATTGGTAATGCAGTGGAAGACAGTGACACATCACCCAGAAACTGTACCAAACTGACTAAATGTGGATTCTTTTCTACATAACTTTCATGTGCTCTATTTATATGAAGTTGCATTCATGTTCTGACTGCACATGGATGTGGTTACACAATGAGGTTGAGTAAAAGATTTTAAATATTTATATTTTGATTTACAGTATTATGATTGAGCCAGTACACTCACATTTCACACAGTTTACATTCCTCCTTCTTTCATTTTTCCATACTTCCACCTGAATTACAATCACCTGAGCTCCCATCAGCCCTGTGCACAGCTTTGTGCCATGAGCTCTCTCCCTAGCCAGGAATGCTTTCCCCTCTCACTGAAAGGATGGGATCTAACCAGAGCCCAGCTACCAACATCACCCTGCTTTGTGGCAGGCTGAGTCCATTCAGCAGAGAGCTACCATAAGTACAATTAATACAATCTCAGTTACAACAGGCATAAGATTTGTCATCTGGTTAGTCAACATGCAATGTCTCTGCTGCCTGTCAGACAAAACCAGACTTCCTTGAGCTGCGCAGACTCAGGTGTGGACTTGAACTCGACTGCACTTGAGGGCTGGTGATTTATAGGGACAAGTCTGTGTTGTGTGCATAACAAGCTATGTATAATTTGTTGCGACAGTTGAATGATGGCCTGGATAAAGTGAATATCCACAGCAGTTGTGTTCCTGATGTATCGCAGCACTAGCACAGTCTCAAAACATCCAGAGGATCAAATACCTGTGTTTTTGAAAAATAACAAAAAGAAATCATGAAGGGTGGAAGAGATGGGGGTGAGAGTAGAGCACAGCACAATCCTCCACTGAAAAATTACAGCTCATATCTCTCCACTAAAACATTCAAACCATCTACATCAATGATACCCATTTGATCTATCACAAACACATACTTGTTTTTTAAATGCCTTGAAAGCCATTTCATCAACACAGAGCAGCCAGCAGGCCATGTCCACACATGGTCCTCCCATACCGAAGCTTGTCCCACAGCCCACCACCCAGAAGAAGGATGAAGATGAACCAGTGCAGGCATCGGCCACAGTGCAGGCAAGGGGCAACAGCGGCTTCCCACACAGAGCATGCTTCCCATGTGACCTGACCCATCCTTTTTGCCAGGTCTCCTGAAATGTTTGATCTCCATGCATTAAGCAAAGGGGAAATTGCAATCATGCATATACAAAATGAGCCAAAGCCTAACATGACAATTTTGGATGCATACTAACTGGTGAATTAGACATTTTTCCACCTCTCACCTCTTTCCTCTGTTAACTGAGAAGTCAGACTAATCCCTTTCCTTTGAAACTGTAATATTGAGATGAGAAGTGTAAAAGCAAACTTGGTCTTTAATTCTAAATTCTACATGTATTTTGGTTACAGTCTTAATAAGAGCCTGCTCAAGGCCCTTTGGTCATTTCCTTTCCTCTTCTCTTGCTTTGTTCAAATTACTATGTACGATTTTATACAACTGAGCTGTTTCAAACATCGAAACCTGAATGCAGTAAGAATCAGACTGATACCAGTTCTTACAGCTAAGGCCTCCCCAACACATGCAGAAACCTGCAATTTTTTTTACCTGCCAGTCCTAGCAATGCTGCAGATACCTCTACGTGGTTTTAGGCATACACTGAAGTGCTACTCCTCAGCGAGCTCGGAATAACAGAAGAAATGAAGGAAAAGGATAAAAAGCAGGGTATCCATTATATCACTGCATCCATTTTTCAGGATGCAGTCCTAAGGAAAAGCTCTTGGGTTCATGTATCAGCAGGGACAGCTAGTTGGGATTCCTGCCTCACTCAAGAGGAAGAACTTCAAAAAGCACACACAACTGGTTCTCAGGCTCTTCAAAGAGTTCTAGAAGCAGGAAAATACCAGACTACAACATATTCAAAACCCAGTAATAACAGTGGCAGCTTCTGCCACCATCTCACATCAGAGATGTATCTGCAACCAACCCCAGCAGCAAACTGAGATAACAAACCAGTATAATCAGTCCACAGAAAAAACTGAAGTCAAGAACAGGGAGGATGGAGGTGTCTTCCAAAGTATTTAAATTTAACTATTTTGGCCAACTACTGTACTGGAAATTTTAAAGACTAACTTGAGGTGAGGTAGGGGTTGCAAAGAAGTAGAAAAATGCTTATTTTTGATCAGCGTTGTCAGATGTGTTCTTCAACTTGTACCTCTGCTTCTCTGGTGAAGAAGAAAGTCAGCTATAAAGGGGTTGCCAAGCTTCCAAGCAGAAAAAAAAAAAAAAAAAAAAAGGAAAATCAGCAAGCAGGTAAATGTCTCAAAGACACAACTTCAAAAGGAACTGAGTGCCAACACCATTAATTGGAGAGACTGCCTGCATAAATCCATCCATATTTGAATGTGCTAATTTTCCCAAAGCTTACAAATGAATCAAAGGCTATTTCATACCTCAAGGAAAGGGAAGAGGTCTGAATGAAGCAGAGGCAAAAAAACAATAATCAGCATGACTGTGCCAGTGACAAGAGGACAAGCTGACCCCCACACAAACATGCTGTAAGCTCATGACATAATTTCATCCACCAGAGCCTCCATGGTAGTGCCTGACTGAAATGCTGCTGCCCCACACTCTACAGCGATGCCAGCATGTCTGTTTACACAGCCACGCTGAGAATGAGATCTGGTTTCACTGAGCAAAACAAAAACCACAAAACATGCTGGGGTTTTTTGCATTTTTAAACCAGAACCAGTCCCCGCTCTGGGTCACATGAGAGCTGTACGGCTGCGCTGGAACAACCGGTGTGCACAGGGGTTGAAACAAGGGATATGAATTCATCTTGTAAAAAACACAGTTAAAGCCAGTTCTCTCTGCCAGAGACAGATTTATCTAGGCTCAGAGGAATTTAAAAATGAGCAAGTAAACCCTATCCACATAAGCCTTTTTGGAGAAAAAGCTACATCTCATGCAGTATCATATTGTGTATGCAACAGGCATTTTCAGGAGATTAATAAATAACACCATGTTCCAAAGATGCTGACTCTCTGTCACTGATGATGTCTGCTGTCACTAGACTGCAGAAGGGAGTCCCCTACAGAGTGTAAGATATGAGCTACCCACTGAAGGAACTGCCTGTGTCTGGCACACCCAGGCTGCAAGCCCAATTTTAGGTCACAAAAGGACAAACTGTGACATGGCATCCCAAGAGAGGTAACCGCCCAAGGCTTGTCACCTGTGCTCCTGAACAGCCACATGCAAGAAAACACACATAGAAGAGCTTTACTTGCAAAACCAAAACCTCTTGTGTTCCAGTGTATGGAACATTGACATTCAAACGAAGCTTTGAATTCAAGGAAAAAATGTAGTTGCTGAAACACTTGTGTTATAAGCAGGGTTGTGAGGGCACTTAAATGCCTAGGTTTTTTTATTCCATATCACTTTCAAATCCCCTGAACCCAATTTACTTCAACTTTTAAAAAGAAAAAATTGTTAATTTACTTGCGTTACTTTCACAATCTCTAAGTTTTGTTTCATTCATACATTCACAACTGTTTAAATTATCTTCGATTTGAGAAACTGAATTCTCATTTGTAAGGCAAACAGCATTCATGCCCAAGGAAAAGTAAAGTACTCATCACTTCTATTAAAATACAAATACCTTTCGATCTTTTCAAATGCTTGCTTCCTGTTCCCCTGGGTTTTAACCCTTCTGCAGAGTTATTACAGCATACTCTAACAGACCTTTTCCATCACCAGAGTGAGAAAACATTTAGATGTGAACTCCTGCTTTGAAAGAGAACAGAAAAATGTGGCAGGGTTCTGCAGAATGTAAAAGAAGCCTCACGTGCAGTAAATATCACGTGTGCAACAATGCAGCAGAGGAAAGTAGCAAGAGTCACTGGTTTGACTAATTCTTGCACAGATAAATTTTGGAGAATAAAATAACCATGTAGAAAACTCACGTACGCTGAAAAAAACAGTTTAAAAAAGGTAGCAGGCCTTGTTTTGTGCCCCCTGTCCTGGTAAGCCTCACAATTACGTAGACAAGAAAAGGTATTTTATACCTTTTATTAGCAGAGATTCCCAAATGCACCTATGTAATCCATATTCCACTTACTTTTATAAGTTACTAATTTGGAAAATTAATATATACAGACCTGAAAGTTTAACCAAACAGCAACTCCAATAAATATCTTAACCAAAGTTAATACTAACACACAGAAGCTTTCAGTTCGCTTGGAGCTCATGAAGCTTGATCTATAGCTCTTCAGGTCTCTGGCACTATACTGTGGCATGCAGATCAAAAAAATTCCTCAAGATTTGGAAATACATCCCAATGATGTTTATTTATGTGGAAACTGGTGTACGTAGTAAAACTCACACAAAATGTATTTTATCGATTCTCCCTGCTACATTCCCCATGTTAATAAATTAACATTTACTTCTATTTAGCAGTTATTTTCTTCTCTATTAATATTTCATTAAAAGCCCCCAAAAGAAGATTATAAGTTTTTAATACTGCATTTTCTTCAGCTCTGACAACAGAGAGAGAACCTTTGGCTCCCTGGAATTACACCAGCACAAAAATGCACTGCAGAGGCCACAAGAAACTACTGTTGCTCATGAAAACTTCTCAAAGTGTACAGCACATACCATGTTCAGAACAGTTACTGTGCTTTTGTAGAAAGATGCATTTGATGTAAATCTAGCAAAATTAACTGGTTATAGCACTTGAAGAACAAAAGGAATGTAACAGAAAGATGATTTTTTCCTGTATCTTAGACAACATGGGCTGATGCAGTGCCACCTTTACTGGAAGCCCTGCCTATTTGGTAAAAAGTGTTAGTGCTAGAAAATTCCTCGTAGTGAGGATGCAAACTCCACAGGCTTGATCAAGAGCTGTATGGCAGACACACATGGATAAAGCCACTATGTCCAGCTTCAGAGCTGATAACATTTGAGTTTCTTTCTGCACTAAGTTTTTGCTGAGTATGTGGCCTCTCTAAGTGCTTCTAGCATTGCATCTTGAAATGATGCAAATAAATTGCAAATTTGACATTTCCATAGACATGGCATTGTACAAGTAATGCCAGGACAACCCAACTTACTACAGAAAAATGTTACTCAAGTTCAAATATTTTGTAGTTATTTTTCTCTTTTGAAAATAATTTAAGTTTGTATTTCTCACATATATTGCAGAGTACAAACTCTTAGAGAAGTAGAACAGACTGAAGTGTACTTACAAAACATTTCTCTTTTTTGATGAAAAATATTTTTATCTTTTATTAATTTTTAGTTTTCAAACATATTTCTTTGAGAGATGATCAGCTCAGACATGTGTTATTGAGCCTGGTATAGAGATTACTAGATGAAATTCCAGGAGATGTGCAGGTATAACTGAGCATTCATGGAGGTTTTGCTCTGTAAAAGCTTGGTATGAAACTACAGACTCGAGCAGAACAGAGAAACAGGCTACTCCAATTTTGCATCCAGATCATAATTTGGAGCTTATGCTCATCCTAAAACTGGCCCTACCTCTTTACTTTAATGTTGGTGCCAGAATTGCTGTCTTTCACCTGTGTCACTCCCATGGAAAACTCCCACTAGGAGACTCCAACCCAAGCTGTATAAACAAACAATAAAAAATATTTTCTCAAAGTCACTTAAAGCCTTGAGAGAAAATAAAACAAATGAGGATAAATAAAATGGTGGGGTTGATGGAAAGAAGGAATGGAAATAGAGAAGACATGCAGCTTCACAGTACTATTATAAGTATGGTTAATTGGAATGGAGCCTATGGACTTGCATTGTTTATTTTGAGTTACAAGATATAAATAAAATGCTGCAACTTAAACAACTATTTCCTGACTCATTAGACTCAGGTATGTATTAAGCCTTTATATATTAAAATGATGAATAATTCTGCATATATCACTCAGCAAAAGCTCGTGCATGCTATATAACACGAAAGAAAAGGGAAAGGCATTCAATGACTAAACATTAGAACTGGCAAGGATGACAGCGAAGCAATCGCTTCACTGACAAGTAAAGTTAATACACAATACCGACAAAAGTGGGACAAACTACTTGAGTATCAGAAGGCAGCAAAGGCTGGAAGAACAGGATAGTAGTAAATATTTGGAAACACTGATGTGCCTACTGCTGAAGAGCAGTGGTGGCAAGGGCATGGTTTTGCAAGGAGCTATGGTTGGCTGCAACTCTCTCTCCTGGCCCGACGGCTGAACAGCAGGGTCTGCAGGGAAATAGCACAGACAAAAGGGAATATAAGGCAAAAGCACAGTAGACAGTGAACCGGAAAATGCTATCCAGCCAAAGTTCACTCTTTCTAAAACAATTACCAAAAACTGTCTGGGTGTTCATCTTAACAGAAGCAGAGGGATTTTTTTTATCAGTCAGTGTAGTGACAGGACAAGAGAAAATGGGTTTAAACTGAAAGGGGTAGGTTTAGATTGGGTATTAGGAAGAAACTCTTTACTGTGAGGGTGGTGAGGCACTGGAACATGTTGCCCAGAGAAGTTGTTGACACCCCATCCCTGAAATTGTTCAAGGCCAGGTTGGATGAGGCTCTGAGCAACCTGGTCTAGTACAAGGTGTCCCAGCCCATGGCCAGGAGTTTGGAACTAGATGGTGCCTTTAAGGTCCCTCCCAGCCCTAGCCATTCTACAATTCTATGAAATGCAAGTGTGCAAATACATTAAACACCTACACAATGTAGGAAAGCAGTCAGAAATGCAAAAGTTTAGGCACATGTTAATTGTGAAGTAGGAAAATAGCAAATATGGACAGATTTAATGCTTTTAAGGAAGACAGATACCTTTGGAGAGGACAAATTTCCAAGAGTCACAATGATATCTGGTTTGAATTTTTTACTGTCATGCCATTTAGTATAATAAATTCTGGTTAAGAATTTATGTAAAAATTGGAGCAAGTGACAGAGAAGTAAACTATTCCTGAATTTATAAAATGAACATAAAAATATTCTGCTCTATTTACATCTCTAATATAGTGAAACCTCAAAGTAGATTGAGGATACATTTTTTAAATAAGTTTCATGATAAAGCAGCACTTAATAGATAAGCTTTGGAAAATCTTGCTGTCAAGGCATTAACCTACAGCTGAGAGCTCAAGGCAGGAACTCCCTAAACTCTCTGGTAGTTCCTTCCTCAGACACCAAAACTCACATCACGTTTCTGACAGATTTGTAGCAGTTAGTAAAAGTCAGACAAGTAAAGTTACTCCTATCTCCACCCACACATCCTATCCCAAGACAAAGATTGTCCATTTCCACATGTAGTTTTCCTCCCAGAAACCAGAGTCTGTTTACCTTGGTATATGCCCAGTTAAAATGTCTAGATTGCAACATGGGAGCAAGTGGAATTGTTTGCCACTTGTAGCCTCTCCCTGAAACACTGTTTTCAGTTTCCATATCGTTTCCCCTCACAAGAGTCAGCCAACCGCACTAGGAAATCAGTCCAACAGACCCAAGACTGAACGTGTATGAACACACTCATCAAAACAGGTTCCAGCTGCACAAGCTAAGGCCAACTGCTCCTTGTTGCTATATCCACAACTCAGCATAAGGAAATCTCTAACAAAAGGACCATCTTTAGACTTGAAGGGTAACATACTTAAATTGTAACCTTAAATTCTGAAGGATATTCTATTATAGCACCAATGTTCTGTTGCACTGCTTTCAAACATGACACCTCCTGCTAGAATTGCTTCTAATTTAGTAATATGCACTTTGAATCTACTCAAATAATATCTGTTTGTGTAACATTCAAACAATGCTATGGATTAACATTAATGTTTGATTTTAGCTTTAACCACATACAGTGAAAATCACCCAAGATTAAAAGAAATATGAAGGAAACCTCTAACTGGACAAGAGCTGTGAACATGACAATTAAATGTAACAGGCACTTATAAACAAGACTGTATGGACAAAACCAAGTTCCAAATCATTTGTTACCCTTCAACCAACTTCTATTGTTCTTTCCAAGCCAAGCCGTTTAATACAGACTACGAGCATGAAAGGTTGTCCATCCTAGTTGTGCCCTAGCAGAACTCTTACCGCAAATTTCACATCAAAATTTAGCATTTACCAAAAACATCACCACAATTTTCCTATGTTCATTGTTACTTATAATCAAGATTTTTTTATCAAGATTTACACCAAACTGGCATTTATTACACTGGCATTTATTTTGATAAATGATGGCAAGACAGATGATGACACAACTGACAAGTACTAAGTTTGGTATGGGGAAATGTGAATATCAGCAAGCTCTCAATCTTCAATTTATTGTTTTCTTCAACCCAACCCCAGCTCTAATTTGGGAGCATTTTATTTTGGTCAAAGAGCTCATCTAGTAGAACAAGTCCTACTTTGTTGGTTCTTGCCCAGGGGATAGGTGTGTTTCTCAAATTATACTCTCACAGACTAGGAATAAAGAGGATAGGTTGGGAAAGAAAATCATTATGGAGTTGGGCTTCAATTTCGTTGAAGACAGTGGAAAAGAAAATACTGACAATGTATTAGCAAGCTTGAATTTTTTTTCATATGATGAAGTATTAGAAAAAAATCCCAGCAAATGTAATTCATAAAATAATTTTAATGTTGTAATAAAATACCCTGTTTCATTACTCTTCATGCTTCACTCACTAACCTCATGACCCTGTGTCCCGAACAGCCTTTGTATCTTGTGCAAATATTTTCTATTTGGCTAATATCTACTCTACAAAGGCAAAATTTATATTAAAGCTACAAAAATTTAATTCTCAGAAATTACTGGAGTCATTAATAATCCTGAAAATTTGTGGATACTGCAGCATTTCACATTTCAAGGAAAATCGCTACAATTGATGTCATTGGTAGTCTTGAGTAAATTATTTAGTATTCATGAGAAGACGCCAGGTTAATAGCTCTGAAGAAACTTGTCTACTTTTGTTCCATTTGGATGTGTAAAAAGTCTGAATTTTTGTATTAGAAATGCGGATCCTGTCTAGTCTGGAAAATCAAGAGTTGGCAAAATGGTGACACTGCAACAGTAACAAAATCAAGAGTTCAGACAACCAAAAAGTCAATTTCATTTAGGCCTCCGACAAGTCTTTAAATCCTTTGAAGAAGTAAAACAACAGAAGTAATTTGCCAGCTAACAGAAAAGAAAACTTCACTCATTTCTGGTCCACAGGTAAGCGTGATTGTTTCACATAAATCATAGAGAGGGTCAGGAACACAAGAAGGCACAAGGCCCTCAAGGGGTACTGCTTTTGAATTATCAATAAGCAAATTAGCAGAACCTGAAACGATCATGGAAGTCTTAAATTTCGGCTTTGGTCTGTCCTATCCCAAACACAAACAGATGGAAAGAACATAATTGATAAAACCTCCCATTAAAACTCTGTAGTTCAATTTAACTTTGTACTATCTTTATTTTACAATGCTTTCCCTTTGCCTACATTTTTTTTTTTCAGGGAAGAGATAAAAACATAGAAAAATAATGAAACTATTTAATTAAGAAGTCTATCAACAAATACATAAACAATGTGACTGCAGTTTACTTGATCTCTCCAACCATAGGAGCAGCATTTTTACATGTAATTTTCAGTGACCGGTTTCTCTAGCATCTATTGCCTGGAAATTCAGCACCTCTGGGTAATATACAAATTCCTGGTCTTTAGCAAAAAAAAAAAAAAAAGGCATAATAAAATGGGAGGGAAATAGGTTTACTCTCAAATTTATTAAAATCAAATAATGGTGTTCTCTTCCTCAGAGTTTTTCAGACTTAAGCTGACACACAGTGAGTAGAGGCACATTTGTGCATTCATGCTCTTCCAAAAAAAATAACCACCTAGAACTTCTCTCAATGGGTAACACCAATTTAAAAACAATCAGGAAAAGCTTTATAAACTAGCAGTGAACAAAAGATGTTTCTGGTGTCATGACGAAGCCAACATTGACACAGTGGAGTTAGCAGGGCATTGTATTCCTCTTGAGCAGCTACTGCAAGCTTCAACAAATGGAAAGACCAGCATCACAATTCAATAACAATTTATTTCTGAGTTCAGGATCAAAGTGCCAGGCTGACAAATTTCTGCCAGCTAAAAACTGGTACAGTCACTTTGTCAGGAAAAAAAACTTAGGTGGAGGACTAATGTGAAAATGAAGAGTAAGTTTCATTTCTGCGCTGGTTACCTCCTCAGTGCCTGCAGACACATCCCCACCCCAGGGACTGCTGCTTATGACCAAGTGCATGTTCACGTGCCCGGCTCAAGCCCGGGTGCAGAGGCTGACCCAGAGAGAGAGAAGGCAAAAAGGCTGCCACCAGTGACCATGGCAGCTACTGGGCAGCCAAGAGCACCAAGAGCTGCAATCCTGCTCTTCATACCATTAACATTAGGGACAAGGCTGCAACTACAGCAATGCCTACAACTTAAAATATGGCAAAGAAAAATAGAGTGGATTCATATATCGCAGGTCATAAATGAAAGCAAGTTATGACTAAAGCCTTCCCTTACACTAAACAACTCTTCACTGTGGTTTTCCGAAGCCTCCTTTATTCTGGCAAGATAAAAAAACTGACAGTAAAAGAAAACAGTTTTAGCAAAGGTACAACATGAGACATAGCATGTACAATTCTTTACTAGATAATAACAAAAATACCAGTTTTTATAAAACCTAAGAGGACGAATAAAACCAATATGGGGTTAAGCAGTGTGCTGCTGTGGCAGACACGTGCTGCATTCCAAGAACGCTTACCATCCAGCAGTGCCAAGGCATAACAAGCAAAAATGGAAGGGAATACCTGCAAACCGCCACCCTCTGATTTGCAGTTTCCTAGGAAACACATGTTTCGTTGTGACAAAGAGGCAGTCCAATTTCACCTGCTTAAACAAGTTTAAATTCACCTGGCAGCAGTAGGAGAATAAATTTAGAGCTACTGACTGTATAGCCATGAAGAAACTCGTCTTCTAATAACTGAAGTTGTTTCAATTTAGTTAGGTCTTCCACATGTAAACAAACAAAAAATTAAATGTGCTGTGGAAATGATGTTTTATTTGTGCTTTCTCCTCCAGTCCTTTATACATCTCCAGCCATTTACAGAACACTTCTGTGTAACCTATTTCAAGCTGAACAAATGAAAGCAATGAATGCTGTAACTGCAGCAATAAGAAATCTCAGTCCCTCAAACAGGGAGGTTCCAGTGTTGGTAGGGAATAACCTGGATTGGGGACATTCTGCAGGAAAACCACGCACCTCTCAGTACAAGAGAGCAACGATTTAAAGGTCAGGTCTCAGTGCTGAACAGTCTCACCTCAGTCAGCAATGACTCAGGCAGCACAGAACATCTCACCTGGGTATCACCACACCACTCCAGTTCTCTATTTATCGCAGCACAGGACTGCTGGGGTGCAGAGCTGGCACAGCTGTCAAGCTCACTCCTCAGTGAACTGCAACCCCTGTAGCCAGTGGCTGCACTGCTGGCTGCATCCAAAGCCATAACACATCATTTCTCCTCAGCATCTCATTTTTCTGATATTTTGCATCTTTGCTCCCAGTTACATTCCCTTTGTGTTCTAGCCCACTATGTGATGCTATAAATCAGATCTTAAATTTCCCTCATTTGGGAGAAAAAAACCATTGAATTCTTATTGTCCTCTCTCCAGCAACCCCTCCCTGTGCTGCTCTGACCACTGCCTCCCTCCTCATCTCATCATCCCTCGCTCTCTGCCTGGGACACCCACCTCAGGACCTGGCTTCCCAGTTCCACCTTTTACCGCAAGGGCTTTCTGCACATTAAGGTGGCCAGAAACATCCAGGGCTGCTGGCTCTCCCTCATTGCTATGTCTGCCTTGCTGATATTTTAAGAGAACCATATGAAAATCAGCAAGACAATGAAGCAAGGCCAAGCCACTAATCAGAAACCATTCAAAATTAATTTCCTTAAAAACGTAAAATATAAACACTTGCATGGTAGGAAGAGGAAGAAAAGCTCTCCAACATCAAAATGAAAACTCTTTTTTTTTTCTCCTTTTTATAAAGTATGACATCATTGGAGTTCCTCTAGATTTTCAGAAGTGTGTAATTTTTAAAAGTATCTTTGAGTTTGCTGAGTTAAAAAATAAAAAGAGTGAGCATATATAAGACAGAGAAACAAAAAGAAAGAAACAAGTGGGGGTTTTCCACTACAGAAATTATGCAGATACACATAGCTGAGATAAAACATCAAAACACCAGCTACACATATACCTTAAAGACATTTAAATGCATAAAAATATTTTGGAGAACTTATTTTTATATCATTTAAAATTTAATCCAGCAAAGGCTTATGCATTTGATTGATCACATGAGCAGTTCACTTTAGGTGGTGAAAGAAAACATAGATTGTATATATCTGCAGAATTGTGCCCTGCAGATACTGCATTAATTCCTAAAATACAAACAAAGATTCTAGAAAAAAATCAGACAAGTTTCTTTGGAACACTCTTATCTATCTCAGTTTTCAGTATTTGATATGACACTAACCAAGCAGAAAAACCTTTAATAAATTAAAAGTGCGAGGAATTAAAGATGCAGTGCACAGACTTTCATATATCTATTTCATCTGTGTCTGCAGATTTTTATGCAATCTTGTCCCAGAACTCAGCACTTACTGTGTACCCAAAATTTCAGGCTTTTCTACATTTTTTTCCTATTCCAAACGCCTTTCTTTTTGATAGCTCCTTCTCAGTTCATGCTATTTAGCTTTGTGGTGCCTCTAAAATTTTACAGAAGACACCTACTTACTTTTTACAGAAGACCCCTACTTACTACCAAATATTCTTATGATCCTACATATTTCTGTAGGATTTTTATGATTTCAGAAACAATTGGAGACAAAAAAAAATCTTCCTTTTTTATCACAGCAATGTTCTACAAACAAGATTTTCTTTTCCTACGTAGTTTGTTTGTTTTCTATATATTTACATCCATGGGATTTTTGCTTGTATACAGAGCTCTGGACAGTACCGTGACCTCATCCACATAGAATCAGTCATAAAATGTGCTAGACCTGAATAAAATCAATATATCTGAAAATAGCAACGTAAGTAGAAGACTCATATTTACCATTTGGTTCAGAATATTCTGCATCCATCATCAGGTGTCAGCAGGGACAAAGCGAAGCGTCTCGGAGCGCTAGCAAATGGGCTGCTTCAACTGAATAGTTTGGATGTGGTTTGACAATGAAAATACTTTTTAAAACAGAAAACAAGCAGGCAACAGCAAGCTGAATAGCGGGTGGAAAGCACTAGTAAGCGCATTCTGTGACACAGGCAGCTGCAAATCACAACAGGCCATTCCGCTAGTTTGTCAAGGGATCATTACAAGTTAAAACAACTTGCAAACAATAAATATAATTCTGGCCACTGGTAAAGAACCATTCATTTTGTCCACGTTTATCAGAGATTGTATCTCAATTCATACGACTCTGTATAAGACAGCCCGGCCTCCAAAACAAATTACATCAGCTCCTCATTAATAAATATCTTTAGAAACAAAACAGGAGACAAAGTTTTCACAATTTAAAAGGCACAAATAAAAAAAAGTAGCTTTAAATCAAGTATAAATAAAAGCATAGTAGACTGAGACAGCTATATTTCCAGTGTGTGTACCAGGAAAAATACCCATGCAGATGGTTTGCTCAATATCACTCTTTTGTGACAGAAGAATCAATGTTGTCCATTTGCATTAGAACAGCCAGTCAAAATCTCTATGTGTGATAATTTGCTGTAGCCAGAGAGAATTTGCAATGAGAGCTTGACAGTTTTCATAGCAACCCCCAGTGTCCCTGTGTGCATGAGGGATTAGAAAGGGGACGCTTCCTTTGCTGGTTGCTCAAAGCCAGTGACGCAGGGCACAATCCCAATGCCACACACCTTGAGCTCCATTCAGGGTGAGCCCCAAACTTCCTGATCTTTCCTTCGGTGTGTTTTTAGTTATTCATCTTCTTTCTCTTGCCTAAATGCCCTGCCTTCTCCTCCCCATCTCTTCCAGCTCTCCATTTGAAGCCTCTGATGCAAGTCACTCCAATTCTGGCGAGGGACACAGGTATTTCTTGGGGTTGAGCTGTATCAGTTTGGTGCTAATTTCTCTTTGTGTATTTTCTCTCAGTCATCTGAATGAAGAGCAGTTCTTACACACTAAAGATTTATGCAGATCAGTGACACAACACATATAAAATTTTTAACACATAAACACTATAGTTGAGTGACAAAAATTTATTTTATACTTCAATGCTTTTATGTAATTCAAAACTCAAGAAGTTAAATAGAAAACCCTCAAAGTAAGAAATTGTTTCTAATATGCATCAGGAACTGGAAGTACATATCTTGATACATTTTACAAAGAAAAATGTCTGCCCAGTGGAATAAATATATTGCAAGGCCAGTGGATAGGTCTCTTGAAGGACTGGAATTTTCATTAGTGCCTAAAATTTTTGGAAGGCTATAAAATGAAAAATGTTAACATCAAAGACAGTGCAGAGGTTTCTTAGAACTCTTCTGGCCAATTCCTACAAGGGTATGTGATAATGCACAGGTAAATACAAACCACGGCTACCACAGTGCTCTCATGCAATTCCTCAAGAGTCCAAAGAAAGCAGATTCCATTAGGAAACAAGAGTACTTCAGCTGACTGCAGGGCTTATTACCATGCAAAGCTTTTCCAGAATAGATGGAAAAACTCCATTGTGTGCCAAACTCTCATTCAAACTAGCTTAACTCACAAACTATAAATGTGTAGTAACAATATACGCAGTGAACAGTTAATACCAGGTATGCTTAGCTAAGAAGGAAGGCCTTTCATAGTTGCATAAAATAGGCAAAATGAAAGGAAAACTCTTGAGAATTACCTATAAAGCAAATAAAATATGTAAGTCTTTCCTGGAGATCAGAAATCTTACTTTACAGTATGTAATGAAAGGGAAATGATTAAACATCAGATAACATGATGTCCCTGGAAAAAGATGGGGGAAAACCCAACTTGCCTAATTTCAGTGACACAGAATCAAACAGTGGCAAAAGAATTGAAGCTCCATATTCTGGCTAATTTATTTCACCATTTAAATTTTATCCTTTAATACTGTAAAGATGGCTACTGTTACTTAAAAAGCAGAAAAATAAAGCAAAAAGTGAGGCCCTGGCAGATTCAATAAAGATACAAGTTGAATGGCTTATTTTGTTAAATATCACTAACATCTTTCACACACAGAGTAGATTTTGTAGGATACATAGTTACAACAAAAAGCCCTTCATCAGTCTCTAGTGACAACTGAAGTTAGCACTATCACCTTTATTGTCTCAAAAAGCCTCAGGTTGGAGAAAAACCTTGATATTGTAGCCTTAGAGAGCCATTCACCATATTATCAGCTATATAAATGTATTGGGGTGGCTTTGAATTGCCTTATGAAGGGCAGGAATCAGTTGCTTACTCTCTGCCTCATCCCAGGTAGTAGGAAAAGGTGAGCCAATTGCCATAATTATTGTGTCTGACAAAATATACAATGTATCTGAGACCACGCCTGTGGCACCCAGGCTGGGAAGCCAGCAGGGTACACCCCTGGGGATGCTGGGCCACCGCAGAGTGAGGCCTTCCCAACAAGCAGGAGCATTTCCAGAAGCCCCTGAAAGGAACAACACCTCAAAATGCCTTTTCCATATTTCCGTGGCCACTGTGGTTTCCTGGTCTCTCAACGGGATTGATTTCTCTCTCTTCTTATTCCAGGTAACAGCCTGTCACAGACAAGGCCAGTGGGAGCGACACAGGAGAAAAAATGCAGCCACTTGCTGCCAGCCACAGCTGCTCCTCTTCAGGGACCAAAGGGAAGACAAAGAGTTACCACGAGTGCGTGAAACACAGAAGTCTGAGAAGCAACGGCAAGAGCCCAATTTGCTGGTGGCTCAGCTCATTAAAAGAAAAGAAAAATGAAGAGAAAAATAAAGGGAAATGTGTCTAGTCATATTAACAGCATTTGAAATTGTGTAACCAAACCTGAGTCTAATATGTGTGTTTGTCAGAAGGAGAATTGCAGCAAGCAGATACAAATCCCCACATTAGGAAGTACTCTGATCACAAAAACTAAGTGATCATCCAAATTTCAGCCAGAATAAAAATAATTTTCTCTTGTTGATAATCATGTAACATGTAAGTATCTTTCTATTTTTGAATACCAGGCATCACTCACAAACCTTAATGCATTTCATCTGTAACATTGCTTCCTGTTCCTGATAGGGAAAGGAAAATTCATGAGGCAAATATTTAGCTCCAGGCAACAGGCCAGTATAGCAACAGAAAGTTTTACACTTGTGCCAAGATTTCTTGGTTTCCTTTTAAAATGAAAATCGTGACAATTATCTTGATGCTCTCTGATGAATCAGATCTGTCTATATGAAAAAGAAGACTTTTTTTGTTTCTAAAACGCTATTTTATAAACTTATTTACTTTCTTTAAAAAAAAGCAGCTTATGTACCAACTTAAAAGCTAATGTGCTTGCATGAAAACATTTGTAACCAGTCAAGCCACAGAGATTTTCAGTCGGTAAACCTGAAATGCCAAATGAAAGAGATACAGAATTTCACCAAGGGGATGAATTTAGAGACACTTTTTAAAAAAATACAGCTACTTTGTGGACACACTTTGTTCAACATTTTCGAATTCATGTTATAAATCTGACTGATTTGTAGTGTCAATCATTGATAATGCTGACATTTCACAAACAATCATGCTACGAATTAAAGCTTCAACAGAACTTGAAAAAACCCCCAAACACTCCACATGCCATGCCCATGCTGCTTACTACCACAATTCTGAATTTGAGATTATTATTCTGATTCTTTGTCCCATACATGCTTGATTTGTTCTGAGGTCTTCTCAATACTACTCTTGGACTGTTTTCCCATCAAGCATGGAAAGTGTCCATTATCAGCTGATTTGCAGGTAGGAATATGAACTCTGCTTATTTTTAATCCCTGTTGTAACTGTGGTCTCACACAGAGCAGCAATTTAAGAAAGGCTAAGGTCATTCCAGTTTGTGAAAAGTTCTGGCTCATCTCCAGAAGGCTTTCTGAAGTTTAAGTTATCCTGTTATTTTTCAGCTTGCTAAGATTCAAGAGCCTAATCTGTTTCTAATGTGCATTTGTTTCCCTTGCCTTTGTAGCTTTTTCCCCCAGAAATCTCCTCCTGGCTTTCATGAACATGCTTCTTGACCAGCAGCTGATTGCTCCCACTGGTAAAGCCGCATCCAAGAGTACTACAGGTACAAAAGTTCACAGCAGAAAACAGCATCTACATTCGAGCAAGAACTTACCATTTCCTGGAGTTCTGCCTCTCCCTCCTTCTCCCCTCCCTGGCAGAGTTGCAAGTTCACTTTCTGCTCCCAACAGAATGAATACACGAGCATATTTGCAATGAGCAAACTCTTGTTAAATGTGATGTCATACAGAGGGTTCAAATCCCATCATGCACAGAACCCAATTTCTTTGGCAGTCAAATTTCCTCACTGTGAATTACCAAAATTCATGACTGTCAGGCTGCAAGCAAAAAGTAAATTAAGTAAATAAATAGAGACAACTTGACAGTGACCAGGGAAGCCCTCGCTCTCAGCCAGCAGCTTCTCAGCTGTCAACCGGCCCCCAATGCTGTAGACACAACAGATCTGCTCCACTACTCTCTGCTCACACAGTAACTATACAGAAACATTATTTTCCATATAGGAGGAAAGACTCAGAGACCAGATTCTGCAGCTCCTCAACCACTGCTTGTAATTCTTCACAAGTCCATCCCCCAAGACAGAGAACAGCACTCTGAAGAAGTATTTCAAGCCCATTTCAAAAGGAAGCTTACATTATGCAAAGCTCCTTTTACAATAGACACCAAGACTACAGATCCATGATAAAAAGTCGGTAGACCCACAAATAAAACACAGCAACAGGACTCACTGCATTGGATTCTCTGTTTTACTCAGCCATTCACTTTCTATATTATCCAAAGCCGAATCTCCTGCCCTTAATAACACTATGGTCAGACATGCTCCTCCATGCCACACAGTGTTCACATGATCGCATACTCGAGATACTTGGAGACATTATGACAGTGCCTAATGTTAATTGTTAGATCTTTATCCATGAGTTTGCTTAATTTTTTTAATACATCTGATATTAGTCCAGTGATTGCAAAACTATCCAGTCATGAGCTTCCTTTTTATTGGAAAAGTTTCCATTGATTGTAGTTAATGAAACTGAATTCTAGAAATTAAAATTGACTCCTTCTGGATTTCCTTGATAAGAATTGAATTCAAATCAGTTTTGCCCAGCCAGAGCTTTGGACCTGAGAGAAGAGGAACCCTTGTGATCTTTTAAGCATGCCCTGTCAAAACCTCATGGTAAAAACCATCGTTCTCTTTCTGAACATGCTTCATCTGGAGCTATACAGGGTTGATGCCCAAAACCAAACTACCAGGAATGTACATGGGGAAGAGCATAAAAGAAAAAGACCCACGATATAGTGTATTATTACTCCTGCAGCATTATATTATTTGTGGCTGAGTTCTATTTCTGTTAGCTTTTAAGCCGACTCAGTTAAGTACAATTTCTATATTTGACCAACCCTGGGATGACCTACTGTGATTTTATGAAGTTAGTGGAGAAAAGCAAACCCACCAGCAAAAACAAGCCAGAGGATACTTCCACAGACACTGTGCTGGAGAAGGCAGGGATTGCCTTTTCTTTTTATTATTTTTTTCCCCTAATCCTATTCATTATCTTGTGGAAGAGATGGAACCTAAATTTCAGTATGAACATGCAAATCTTAAAAAAAATGCATGGCTATTCCTCCCAAAACACACAGCAACCACTACTGGGAAAGGGCAGTGAGCAATGTTGGGCATGCTAAAATAATAATTATTATATTTCAATCTTTGGAAGTTAAAAAGTCCTTCAGACGGGTCAGGAATCAAACATTTCATAACGAATGGATTATACGTTGGTTTTGCTTTCTTCTGCAAGATTTTAAACAACCTCAGGCATGACAAGAAACAAGAAGGGCAGCAGAAAAGTACTCTGATAGCAGGAGAAACATAGCCTCATACAGCAGAACATCTGCTTTTTCTGAAATGCCTCACTCCAAGCCTAAACCAGAAATCTCTGCAGTATTTGCTGTAAGTATCAGGTTTTGTACAGAGGAATACAGGCACCACTTCCCATGCTTGCAAGCCAGTAGCTGATACACCTGCACAGTCTTAACCATGCTCCAAGCTTTGGTTTGTTTCTCTCCACAAAGGCCATCTCATGACAGCTTTTCCACTTGGTTGTTTAAAAATAAACAAACAAACAAGAATACTCTCCTCTTCCTTCTCTTATGCTTGCTACTTGAATATGACCCCTTCTTTTATCATTTCCCTCTAGTACCCTTCCTGCACTCGCCCCAGTGCTTGCCTGCTGTCTTTCGTTGAACGGTATCTCTTGGTGCCTTCTTCCCTCCAAACTTCCCTCTGCTCCATCACACCCCCCTGCCAAGCCTCCCTGCCTGCATGGTTTAAGATCACAGTCTCCTGTACTGCCTACACGTGATTAAGACATGGGTTTTAGCTTTACTATTTCTTCTGCAGTACCACACTTAAAACTCTGATTCGGGGCATGATGAAGTACCTAACAGCAAGAGAAGCAGCTGAAGTGCCAAGTTCAGGTGAATTTAGCAAGCTGAATAAAAGGCTGCCCCCATCCTCCCTCACTGCCCTGCTTGCCGTGATTTAATTCTTGCTCTTGGACATGCAAAGGGAAGTGCAGGGCAGGAAACTGTCCCAGCAGAGAGGATGCATCAACCTCCTCCTCCTCCCAACTTCACCTTCAGCCATAGCAGAGGAATGCAAATCACAGCAGCAGCTTAGGAGTCGTTATTAATGGTAACAAGACTAAAACAGGAACTGGAGAGAGGCCTTGATTTCAACAGGAAGAACTGAAGAAATGCACTCTTCACTGGATTGTTCACTGCTTCCTATTAGCTCACTTGAATTAGACTTCCTAGTAAATATAAGGACGTGGGAAGAGTTCATCCCTGGTTTTGTCAGTGATTAATGGTAGAACTAGAATTAGGAGTCCAAGCCTTTCAAGTCTACTCCAGTGCTCAACCAACTAGACAATGTTGTATATGCAAGCATAAAATGGCTTTCAATGGCATGTAGCTCTGCTGCTTACACGATGTCCATCATTTTTATTTCTGTTGTATTCAGAAAAGGCTACAGAGAGGGATAAAAACTGCAGCAACAGAGGGAAGCTTAAAAGAAAAACCTGAGTCCCAAAAACCAGAGCTCTCTGTGTTTTTTTGTTCTGCATTCACATACATAAAACTCTACTTACATATTGAGACTAAATATTACCATCACTGTGAAAACCCTAACAGCCTTCCCTTCCATGTAGTGCTCACAAGCGACCAACAAATGCATTTCAGAGAAGCCAAGGGGCACAGTATGTGTGAGTATTGGAGCACTGGTTCACATCCAATACAGATCACTAATAGTGCCTATAGTCAAACAACTATAACGCTAGCAAGCCCATCAGCTCAGCTTTTGCAGAGGCAGTATTTGATCAGTTTGTTCACTGGCATTGGGACTATAATGATAGACTAGACAGACAAATTAAATTCACACTTGCTTAATAGATGCGAAAAGATTTAGTGTAATTGATGAAGCTGGTATCAAAAAAGAAGTCCATGCCATGCTAAAATCCAAGAAATCCTGACTCAACTACATTGCTGAGAAACTACAACCTGAGCACTCAGGATCAATGCTAGGAATGGCCAGGCATCAGTGACAAGGAAAAGAACCACCATTAGTTTTAAACATTTCCTTTGAATAAACAGTTTTTTATCAGCGAAACTGAAAATGAAATATAAACTTCAGTGTTTTGATTGTGTTTTGGGGATGACTTTGAGACAGGTGGTCTTCTCGTAAGGAGACAAAGTTCCAAAAAATTATAACAACCCAAAACATCCCAGATATACAGCCTGTGGAGCGGTACCAGCTTCTTAAGTTGTTTAAGACTAGCCTGAGAAATGAACACATGCATAGAAGTAGAACCAGTCTAAAGAAAGACTCTAATGAAAAGCAATTTAGCTGTAATTGTACACTGGGCAGTAAATAGCTACTCACCAATATGCCCACTCCTACCAGCATGTGTCTACTACTTATCCTATACAGTGTTCCCAGCTAAACTGTATATGTAGCCATGCCTACGGTCAAGGGAAAGTGTGCTGAGCAATAACAATCTCCCCACCCCAAGGGGAATTTCAAAATCAGGTCCCATGTGCACCTTACACAGAAGAGAGATAATATTAAAGGGCATGCTTGTTATAACACTAATGTGCCCTAACAGGAGAGCTTTTTGAGAAGCATCAATACTAAAGGCAAATGTACAGAACAAATGAAAACAGGGTAGAAATGTGCAAGGGAGAAGGGGGAGGGGAGAAATCAAACAGGAAGAGGAAACTTGATTTTAATGCAAAAGGAGACACCACTGAATGAGGCAGGCAGGGTTGAACATGGAGAAGGAACAGTCCTCCCACCCTGGCTCCCAGGAAAGCAGGATTATGGGGGCAGAATAAAAACCCTGAATTTCCTGCAAAACAGAACAAATCAAAAACATGACAAGCACAGACCTGCCTGTTTGGCCACTAGCACTAGTTTCTGGTTGAATTAAACCCACCATTTGTGAATAATCATATAAAAAAACTTTTCCAATTCCTACTAAAGCAGCTCCAAACAGGAAGGGGTAATATCCTGTCTTTTACTTATTTAGCATCTGAGAGGCATCTGCTGCGCTCTGAACTCCAAACCAGTTGCTTTCTGCCACTGCATCCTAAGTCACAGACTGTTGTACCAGGCTGGGAAGTTCAGTGACTCAGGTTTTTCAAGACATTAGGCATTTTTAATTAGTGAGTTGTAATGCAGACTAACACTGAGCAAAACTGGTTTAATTTGCATTTAATTGCAGCAGTAGATCAAGCAACACAGGTCTGGCATCAATTTCAATAGAGGAAACTAATGAATAGTCAAGGTGTGTGAGAGAAACAGGAATTTCAGCTAAGTGAAAATTCCAGTCACTACAGACAAAGACAAGAGATGGTGAGAGAGTGAGGAGGTATACTCATGAGAAAAATGGGAAGCAAAGCTTTCCATTTTGACACGCCAAAAATACCTAGTCATCTAGGTAAAGGAAGTAGATTTATGAATGACATGGAATGAAGAACACAGATTTGGATACACAGAATTTTTAATTAATAATAGTTGTATTGTTATTAATAAAAGACATAGGGAAAAAAAAAACAAAATGCTGGACTAAAGCAGAGAAAAACTCCCAGACTGCAGACCAAACCCCACTTCAATCCAAACCAGCCAACTGCCCTAACTCCAGACTACAAAGCCTACAGGGTTTCCTTTCCAATTTCTTCTTTTCTGGTCCCATGACCTTGACTTCAGCAGGACAGATAGAAAGGGCTGCTATTTCATCCCAGCCCAGCGACTGAAGCTCTGGCACTATGCCTTCTGTCTGAAGAGATTACTAAATGAGAAGTACCCATCATTGCCCTTAAAGAAGTAAAAAGAACCCCAAATTAACAAACCAAGGAGAGAGGTATCAACTAAGTTTAGGCACTCAGGGTTACCCTGCAAGCTAAGTTATTGGACAGCAAGTCCAGACTGCCAGGGCCAGCAACCTCCCAAGAGCATAGTAACTCTTGTAGGGTTTTATAGTAAGCAAATGTCAGATAAAAAGCTCCTACCAGGTTCTTTTACTCTTTCACAGTTACCTCAAATTGGCTTACTTCTATGTTCACTTTGGTGCTGATCTAGCACACCAGTGAGAAAGGAGAAGCTGTTAAGGCACCGTTACAGTGACTGCATTATCCTATCTCTAGCATGAATGGACGTTACTGCTAATATAGTAAAACCACGTGCTGCCCCTTCTGCCAGAAAGTTTGCCCTTGGGTCAGTAGGCTGAACTAGCACTGCACCTTCACTGGATCCAGCCCACGGAGCCTGGTGCAAAAGCAAGAGGAGAGGACAATGGGTGGCAGCAACTTGAAGTTACAAAGATCACACATCACTCAGTGTGGTAGGCTGAGCCCATCCACCAGCTCATTGCCACCATCAAAAGGGACATTACCATTCTCCTATATTCTCTTGGGGTCATAATGCATTTGGAAGAGGCCTGGAACATTTCATTGGTGCCCTGTTCCTGCTACCCCCACACACAGCCCCCATACCAAGCTCTTCTGGTGTTTTAGGTGTGGCTGGGCAGGTTATGTTGGGGAACAGTGTAGATATTCCAACAGATAAAACTTACTGAAAAGACACAGAAGCCAGTACGAAGCAAAAATCAGCACAGACTGAAGTGCACTGTAGCTTTATGCAGAGGACTGTTTCAACAGCTAAGCACACACACTGCACATGGTTCTGTCACATCCTATCAGACAGGGAAGACCTGTTCATGAATTATGGTGTGAAATAAGCATTCTGTTTGGGAACAAGCAGCAACCATATCCTTTATACTTTAGGCCAAAACAGTAAGAATTTGAATATAAATCTCTCTTCCAGTCCACATCCCAATGTGTCCCAAAATTCTCTTTGTTACCATTGTAAAAATCCCAACTCAATCTTACAAACTTGTTAGATCCTTGCAGGCAGCTCAAGAGACACTGCTGACACTGGGATAGTGACAACTCTCAGCCTTGTGTCTGAGAGCAGCTGGCACTATCTCCCACAGCCTTGCAATGAGGGTTCCAGCTGCTGCAGCAGTGTAGCCTCTCCAGGTTCCCTGTGCTCCTGGGCATCAGAAAGTAAAGTGAAAAGCCATAAAGAGAAAAGCTTGATAACAACCATGGCTGTAGAAAAAACCAAACAATAAAAAAATGTGACATCACAGGCAGAGGAAAGAAAAAGCAAATTCAAGAATTTTCAAAGCTTTCTATGGATACATGCATAAACTAAAAATAATCAAAGTACCTGCATCCAGCAGGAACAGACTTAATTTAACAGGTGATGAAAGACACTTAGATTATTTGCACAAAGGTACAAGGCTTCCATGGCAGCAAAGAAACCAGAAATAGAACATTTGTTATCAATTCTGTGCTCTAAACTGATACTTCATTGTTTTTGTCCCTCCTATATTTTTTCTTACTAGCTTCTTTCCAAAAAAGATGTAATGTCTAACAGATGCTACAGCAGTGCTGTCCTCAATGAATGGGTAATTAACAGATGAAAGTTCAGCAGTTGTTTCCAGTTACAATCAGATGAGCTGTACACTCCTCATCCCATGAGTGAGGGACGGGGCTGAGCAAGCCAACCTCTGCCTCCATTCCACACTGTAAAATAGTACGAAGCAGTACATATTGAGTGGGATTTGGAGGTGCTGAGATAAAACAAACCCAGACCACTCAGGTTTTTTAGATGTCATCTCCAGAATTTAAGAATTGCAAATACTTGCTTTATTAGCTTTGCCAAAAGTTGAAGAATATTCACTACATTTACTAAAGCTGAAGAAAAAAATTGGTACCAGATATCTGATGTTGAGCGGTGAGAGATGTATGTGACACAAATTCATTGCAGTTTATTCATAAAAACTTGTACTTTTTCTATGGCAAATAAAGCTTGTGAGTAAATAACTTCTGAAGCTCTGATGATCTTCCAAATGTAAACGAAAGAATGGAACTACTTGACGAATATGGAGGAAGTACCACATATGAATGAATGCAATGAATGCCTTCAAATAACTCTAACCTGGTTTAGTTGCTACTCCCACTACTAGATAGCTGTCAAGAGTTTTCATTGCTGCTTAGCTAAGCTTAGAAATACGTCAGTTTGAGCTTGTTTGTCATTTCTTCTTCAGGGTTTGGTTGTCAAATACATAAACTGCAACCATAAAAACAAGCAAATAATATATAAAATAAAGATGAGCTTGGCTAGTCCTCATAATTATTCAGTTGAACTTTAATTATTGCAGGAGTAAGGCAAATGCCTCAAAGATTACAAATGAAAAGTCATTCCACAAGTGTGAATTAGAGTAACACTGTTATGGTTGAAAATATCACTATTGCCATAAACACACAGTGATGAGACATTCAGTGTTTCAGAAATAAAAAAGCATTACTTTAGGGAATTATATACCCAGAACAGATTTCAGCTGGCAATAATGTGAATGACTCCATATAGGAGATCAGGCCACACCTGCTTACAGGGAGCATGGGAAGGGGGTTAATAAAACTCAACCTGTAATTTCTGAATTACATTTGAGAAAGAAATATATTTTCTTTTGGGGGAGGCAGGGGTTGGGAGACAGTACAGCATGCTTTATTTTAAGGACTGTGAGGACAGCTCTAAAAAAGAAAAAAAAAACTAAAAAAAAGAAATCCTAAAAATATCACCACTATACATCTGATATTAAAACAATAAATGAGTATGTAATGGTATTTAATTAAAAAATATATAAACAGGAATTTTTTTTTCCTCTAAACAATGGACTATGAGCCGATAAGCTGAAGAAAAATCCTGAAAAACACACTCATACTGTTAACTGCTCTCCAGAGTTAAAAATAGTTCGGGACGCCATACTCAAAACCATTTACTAAAGAAAATATCAAGCCTTATATTTAAACTCTTCAGTATTTATTATATCCTTTAGGAGTGGTTATGGAGAGCTGAACTACATACCAACTTACAGCAAAATAACTAAATCTGTTTTCATTTCACACTGTTCTAATTCTCAGCAAATCTGCATGTGCACATTTATTTTGGAATCAGATACTTTTTCAAAATGTTGCCACTGGCATTGAAGAGGTAGAAAGAGGCACTGCCAGCACTGAGTGGTTATAAAGCGATGGAGGGGTAGCCAAAGAAGTACCAGAGCTGGCTCCTGTTTGATGTTATTTTGAGTACCACTGAAATCAGGGACTGCTCTAACTCCTGTTAACTGGCACCATTTGGCCACACTTGCCCAAATCATTCTCCCCATTTGCTCATCAGGAGATGCAGGATGCCCCACTGCATGCCCCATGCTGCCTCCATGCCAGCCAGTGACTGTGTCCATCCTTCTGTGAAGTCATGGGAGCACCTACTTTGGGTCAGTGCTGTTTTTTCTTGTTGTTGTTGTTATATGCATACCAAAACAGAAGAGTGCAAAGTCAATGACTTTTAAAATTAATGCAAATGTAGACTAATGTCTTTTTCCTCAACATTAAAAATCTCACGTGATTTTCAGAGCTTTAGGAACTAATTCTGTATAGCATTTGCTCCCCTGAAATCCAAAACTGTTTCAAGATCCTGATTTAAGTGTAGAGGCTGGTGGAACTACTGCTACTTCATTGCCAATGGTGCTTTCCTCCTTGCTTCTTGGTACTCTCCTGCATATCTACTCACGAGGTTCTGACATGGACCAACTGAGGACCTCCCCAGCAACAGAAAGAGCAGTGCTGCCCTGCATGATGGACTGCAGATGTGACCATCCCTAAAGAAACAGGATGAAACACACAAAAATGCTGTACTACATTCTTATATTAGCAAAAATACTCTTCTTTTTGTTTTTAATAACTATTCAAGCCCCATTACTATAGCATCCCAGTATCTCAAGGTCTGTGCTATGGCCCTGTAAGGAAACAATACCAGCAAATCAATCAGCTGTGCTTAACACTGGTCACACTAGTCAGCTAAGCACAAACAGATTAGGTCTGATTTTATTTATATTTGCACTAACACCAAGATCTTCCCAGCATCCAAGAAGAAACCAGTCTGCAACTGAAGTGAGAGTGGTCCCAACAGTAGCCTTCTGAACAAGTTTGGACTGCCACTTCTTAGAGAGAGTGGGGGTCTGCTGTGAGCTAGCACCGACACAGCATGGATGGGCCAAATGCCTCCTGCCGCAGCTGGGCACAGGCAATCAAGAAATGAAAGCCACCACTGCCATGTACACAGGGCTGAAAACACAGCTGGCATGATACCACTCAAGAAGTTGACTGACGAGCGATAGACAAAGCCCAGCATAAGGGAACAGGACTGTGGTAGTGCACATCGTAGGTAAAATCGTGGGCACATCAGCAGCCTCATCATCAAAAGCTGGTTTTGAGGCAGTGAGTGTGAACAGAGGCAAGATAAGCACAGGCTGTCTGCCTATCTGGATTGGAGATCTCACACTTTCATGTGTTCAAGTATGCTTTCCTTCACCACAACAGCTGTTTTACTATGCTTCCTTTACATTCAAGTAGAGAAACTCCTGGTTTTCCCCATTCTCTGCATGCAGCAAGCACAAGACTCCCAAGACAATGCTGATCTCAGCACTCCAGCACAAGACGTGTTGCCATCCTGCCTCCAACCACCTCAGAAAGGCTACACCCTGGCAAACACCATTTTCAAAAGAAGTAAAGGAAAACTCATGATCTTCAGGTATTAGTACAGGTATCGTGAACCCTGAAATTTAATTTTCTATATATACTGAAAACTTCTACGTGTTCAGCTCAGTGTTTGTCCATTTCCCATTTCTGGGTTGCCAGCAGAAAGCACTCTGAATAACTTAGGACTCCATGTAACTGAGAAAAAGTCTTAATCATCCTGCTGCCAAAAAAAATATCCTTATTGAGGTACTCAGAAATAGCACCCCATCATACCATCTGAAGTGTATTATAGCAGATTTTCACAGGCAGCAGCTGGAATTAGGTACATACCTTTCCATTTGGTGTTTTTCACTTTGCAGCCTTAGTCTAATTTCTTTGAAGACACTCAACTTTTGTTCTGCAGAAGCATAAGGAACAACTTATAGCAAAGCCTCAAAATTTTAAATTACTGGGAGTTAAACACAAGGCCTTAAAAAATTCTAGACCCTATCTTAGGAGCTATGTAAAATATTTTTCCCATTAACACCCTTCACATCTAAAATTTCAAAAGCCACGGCAGACATTTACATTTACCATTCACAGACTTTTTACTCAGAATCCTTCAGAGAGTCATATTACATAACTCAGCTGGGATAAATATTTGAGAGCAATTAATCACAAGAGATATCACATACACATCTTCAATGAAATTTACTGAACCTAAGTAAAAAAAAATCATTTGACTCTTTCCACAGAAATCCTCTCACAGTAATTTTGGTATGTACATTACCATCCTTTACCAATTTATCTGGTAAAAGCATTCTTCAATTTGTTTGCAACGGGTTGCTAGAATTAATCAAAGCAGGGATTTTTGAGGAAGGCTTTTCAGGACTGTTAAGGCAGAAGGAAAGATTTCAGCCCAGGCACTAACCAGCAGACTAGCAAGAGGGTAAGCTGGATTTGAAGGAGCAAGCATGAACCACAGTGTTGTGGAATGTGTCTCTGGGCATGCACACAGTCAAGCAGATGAACAGGAAATCCAAGACACTTTTGGATCACTGAAATATACGGATCATTAGGGAAGGTGTTTTTGTGGTAGATTTCCTAGAGCACCAAAACGATAATAAAAAACTAATTTCATATAATGCTGGGGTAAAAAGCAGTACCTTGTATTTAAATGTCTACAGAATGTTACATGAAACAATGTAATTCTTTTCCTTTATCATTAAAGTCGTCTTAATCATCACAATCAGACCAAGTCTGCAAAATACCACATTCCTACTCCTTGCCTCCTCAGATCTGGTGGATAAATTTGGCCACTGATGTCCTATTCATCAAAGCCAAACTGATCAAAGTACAGTTCAACAGAAGGCAAACCAATTCCAGCTAGACCAAGCTTGTACAACCTATGAACTGGAGGGCATCTTAATCCATTGGGATCTCCTGTTTCAGCAGGATTGAGATGCAGGCTCTGATAATAGCTTGCTTGGATGTGGCAGTTGACCTTTCTGAGTTCTCTTTGTTTAACTGTACAATGGGAATTCTGCCATCCTCAAAGCCCTTCTGACACTTCTGAGTGAGAACGTCTTTTAGCTACAGCTATGGCCACATCTACACTGTGGCTCACTTTGAAACATCAGCCTTCAAAGAAGGGATGTTGTTCTTCCACTTAAGGATTTTTTAAATTTTTTTTTATGGTGGTGGCAGTGGTATTTTCATACAGAGCTTTCTCAGTTTTTTGTGCATCAGCCCATTTTTCTGTACCCACTTCAGTACTTCCTGTTTCCAAAATCAAGATCTGTCTCTACAAGACCTGCAAAGACCTTCAAACAAGTCTTAAACCATACTAAAGGAGATCTTGCCAGCTTACAGTACAGACTGTTGTCATAGGGATGCTGGTAACCATAAGCACTCTCAGCATCTATAGTACTCATTGGATTTAATCCACAGCATTTTAACTTTTGTTGATTTTTCACATTCATTTTGTTTTTTCCCTAAAATTCCCTCTAGCAAAACAAGTGACACTCCCCTCCACTTCATCTGTTTATTTTTCTTTCGCAAATAAACCAACCCCTCCACCGGCAACAGTACGACAACATACATGAGAATCTAACTTGATTGCAAGATGACTGCAGAGGACAGAATTTTTTTAGTTCAATGGGACTGATGCCTGCCTTGTGCTAATTTTGTTTCTTTTCAGTCCATGCCTTTCCATTTGTGCCATCTGTTCTTGTAATCAATTTACCTTTTCCATCCACAGCAAAACAGGGTAATTAATTACACAAAAAGGAGGCATCTAGATGTGCTTTAAGGTCCCTTCCAGCATAAACGGTTCTATGATATGACAGCACAGGCACTCAGGTTTCCCCAGTTGCTGATCTTAGGACACCCCAGACCGCTGGCAGAAGCTCAGCTGGGAGGCACAGTGCCAGCTCAACACCACCCACCACACTACCACTCTACAGCAGTCCTGCTCTTACACCACACTCAGTACTGGACATTAACAAAGCTTGATGAAAAACTCAAGGGCAATCTTTAGTTCAGAGAAACTCTGCTTTCAAATTTCAGTGTTCCAAAATATGGCTTGCAGAGCATTCCTGGATACACCACTACTCAGATTGCTACTTCCACTGCTGCTAGTTCCTTCTCCTCCCAAAAAAACTGCCTCGTTCTTTTTATAGCATTTCAGTGAGAAGAATCTCAGCAAATTTGACAAAACATGAACCTGTAATAGCTAGAGCTACTGAATGGGGGGAAAGCTGGAGACGATAGGATCAAAAGCACTTTTTATGAAAAAGTAATTTAAAAAAAACACACCACAATCCACACAAAGCAAGCTGTTTGCAGAGAGAAGACAAAAGGAATACAATAGCATTACCTATGCAATAGATAGGCAAAATGTTGATTTAAAACAATTACCTCATTAGGAAACACTGCGGGATATCCTCCCCCCAAAACAATTAAAAGACAGAAAAACTCACCAAAACTTACGTACACAGTTTTCACTTTTCTCTATCTCCTACATCTTCACTATCATAAAGTCTCCCAAATTCCCAAAGTGCCAGCCTCAGTATTTTTAACTCCTGAAGCAGCAGACTGTTCCCTATGAAGCCAGTGCTTCAGTGTAACGACAGACTGAGCTCTGAGGATGTGAACATGGGGGAGGGAAGCTTCAATATTACAAACCATCCATCAACCACTTCTATAAAGCTCTTTTGTTCCATGTTCATACTTAGCAACTCAAGGTCAAAACTGATGCTGGAAAATGCAAATCATAAGTCAACCCAGACTTTCACCCCTACATGTTTTTTTTGACCTTAAATGTAAACAACAAACAGGCAAAAAGAAATTTTAGCTACACAATCTATTTATATAAAAATGTGCATCAAGGAATATAATCAAATTAAAAGTTACTGTGGATTAATCTACTAATGATACAGATTAGAAAACCAAAATCAAAATATGCACATTTAGGAGAAAAGGTCTTTACTTTTTTGGCTTTCTTACAGTTTGGGCAGTATCAATCAGTTGTTTTCACCTGGTGGAGACTTTTCTGTTTGTTTTTATTTGTTGTTAAGGTTTGCTTTTTAGTTTTGGGGTTTCTTACAGTTTGGGCATAGTCAGTCAATTGTTTTCATCTGATAGGGGCTTTTCTGTCTGGCTTTTTTGTTGTTGTTGTTGGGTTTTTTAGTTTTGGGTTGTTGTTTTTTTTTTCTTTGAGAGAGAGAGAAAGAGAGAGAGAGAGAGAGAGATACACACAGACACACAAGGTTTGATTGAAAGCACCACAGGGAAAACTAACTGGTTTAAAAAACTCCAACCTTTTCCTCTCTGGTAAAAAACAAAGGAACACATCTCTATTAGTCTTTGTCTTTCAGAAGTCCTGGGTCAGATGTGGGCAGCCTTAACAAAGAAGAAAAATAGAAGGTATTACAGAAAAAAAAAAAATCAAGGGTTTCACTGCAGCCGAGAAAACAGGATGTATTCCACAGATTACAACTATTCTCCTTAGAAACACAATAGGGGAGGAAAAAATCATTCACGACACTCAAATACTTAAGGCTAGACTTTTCAGTGAACCCCATTTTTGCAAGATTCCACAGCAAAAAGCAACAGAGGTGCCAAATACCTGAGGTTACAAGTTTATCCAGTGGGTATTTCCCAGAGGTGCTGTAACAAAAATCAATTTACATGTACAATAGGAAGACAGTGTAAGATAAGAGAACTCTGACACAAAACTGTGACCTAGTATTTAAAAATCTCTTAATTTTAGATGATCTGGCAGTAGTTAGAATTGTCATCCCAAAACTTCTTAGAGTTTTATTCCAAGAGCCTATATATAACATCTTTCATATGGGAAAAGTCCTGCCAAGAGCTTTAAATATAGCTTTATTGAATGCCAGTTTGGCTTCTTCTATGTGAATTTGGACACTTTAGCAAGAGTTTATGAACTTGCATTGAAAAAGAAATGAATGTATAATGATAGTTTGCCATCCATGTGTGTAAGTTATGGGTTATGTAAAATACCAGATAATCCTGCAGTATAACATTTTAAAACAAAATTATTTCTCTCCAGTAGCTTTTATTTAGCCCTTAAATCACAAGTTTCATTTAAAGCACTGTCACGCTTGCACAGTCCTGGCAATTAAGGCAGCCTAAAAGATTGCTTACTTAGGGGCAGGATAGGAAAATGTGTTTAATTAGCAGCAACTCAGGCTACTGAGGAACTGCTTTATTTGATCAACTGCTGGGGTGGATGATCAAAAAGGTATTTCCTGTAATTCTCATTGGAGTTTGCTTACTTGCCTCAAGCAAGATGAAGAACAGAACTATATGGTATGTTTTCTATCCTGCTTAATAAAGCTGCCATCAACAAGCAAAAAATAGGGTACTGTGGATATGTAACCTAGATCCTAGACAGTTTCCAAAAACTTAGCCAAGGACCTTTGTCAGAATTTCAAAAAGAAGCCGCTGCTGAAATTCTTGAGCATGCGGAAGGGTTGTTCAGGACTCCTCCTGCAAACAGTGAATGCTTTTCACTCCCTAAGAGACATTGCCAACAGTATCCATAAGGTGAGGCACTGGAAGTGGTTTCCACTATCTCCACTGGAGATAGTTTCCATCTTCCTGAGATTAAGTTTATTACCTTGCCTTTCAACAGAAGCAATAGGTATTTTTATTGACAGTATTAAAGCGCTTCCAAAGAAGCACCGCAAGTTCAGAAGTCCTCAAATAAATAATTATAAATAAAAATAAATACTATAAAATATTAATTGTAATTTTTATAATATTATTTTTGGCTGCCAGCTTTATTACTTAATTAACTAACACCTTCCCTTACCCATCCTTTTTCAGATAAATGTGCTAAGACATTTACCTAAGGCCACAGAATACCCCAGCATTCTTGATCAGGTGGTCCATCTTTGGTCCAATTAGCATTCCTCTTGGACAGCCTTCCAGTAAAAAGAGTGTAATAGTGTTCATGGTTATAATGCTTTGACAAGAGGCAATGAGCACAAACTGGAATACAAGAAACTCAATTTAAACACACGGAAAACCATTTTTACTAATGAGGGCTGTGGATGCTCCATCCTTGGAGATAGTCAAAACCCAGCCGCACACAACCCTCAGCACCTGGCTCACACTCAGCCTATTCTGAGTAGGGGGTTGGATTAAGTGGTCACAGCCAGAGAGTAGTGATCAATAGCTCAGTCCAGAAGGACACCAAATGGTGTTCCTCAGGAGTCTGTATTGGACCAGTTCTGTTTAATGTCTTCATCAATGACATAGATGATGAGATTGAGTGCACCCTCAGCATGTTTGCAGATGACACCAAGCTGAGTGGTGCAGTGACACACCTGAGGGACGGGATGCCATCCAGGGGGACCTGGACAAGCTCAAGAAATGGGCCCATGGGAACACTATAAGGTTTACCCTTTTAGTTGCAAAGTTCTCAATACATGACCTTTGGTAGCTGCTCAAACTTTTTCTTGAACGTTTCATTCCATTCAAACTCACTGTCTCAGCTTCAACAACAACCATCAGGGTGGGGGGAGAAATCAAAAAAAGGTACTGCAGCACACATCACACAGTTCAAGTATCTCTTATAGCACCCTGTAAATGGAGGTTGTGCTCTACTGCTAACCATGATCATGCAGAATTTTCAGGCTGAGTGATGAGAAAGACTCTGCTCACTTCAGTGTTCACCTACAGAGTTCATATCCGAGCTTGCTATTTGGTGGTATCTGCCTTTTGTCGATCAGTCCTTTTCTGTATTGGCTATTTCTGTTAAAAGCTGAGATATCCTGGGATTCTCCCTGATTAGCTCAAACTTCTAGTAGAAACACACCCATGCTTTCATTTGTTGGCAGGATTAAGTTTATTCATATTTTATTTTTATCAGCCACTAATAATAATCTAATTTAGAAATACCATATGTGCATAGATATAACTAGTGATAAAGCCAACAGAGCACAAACATGCCAAGCTGACAGGAGCTCAAATGAAGACAAGCTTTTGTCTATCATGACCTAATTCATTTTTCTACCAGTCACACTACACAATGCATTTAAATCACTTAACCTGCAGCACATTATCTCTATGTACAACGCTAAATTACCCACTCTTCATCCAACTTTTTACAAGCTATTTCCAGACTGTAGCAAGTTTCACAATTTGCCAGCAAGGTTACTAACAGTAACAAAATGGTTTGTAAGGAAAAAGCTACTGTATTTTGTGTGCTGGGAAAAGGGGTGGGAGGGGAAAACATGCTCAGTTAGAGCAATGGGGTCAAAACAACACGCCTCAAAGAGCACTCCCTCCTGTGCTACATACCACGCTCTTCACGGGGCACATCACAAATTACAGAATTCAAGCCAAACTCAGCAATGAGTGGGAGCAGGCAAGATAATAAGCATTGCAGATGGTTTCGGTCTTCATAACCATCAAGTAGACACGATGTCTCTGTAACAGATACAGACAGAGACTTTTGTAACATGACAAACTAAAAAGCACCAGGAGCTCTATGTTTTTGTGCTATTCTTCACCTCAGGCAAACACTCCATGGATTTCTAATTATCTGCTTTTCCTCTAGACCTCAAGAAAGCCCATAACTGTTGTGAAACTTCTGGTTCTTCAAAACAGACATTTTTAAACCACACAACTAAATTACCATCTCCTGGGTTCATTTGTATGTGTTAAGACTAGACTGTCTCGGGGCAAAGAGTCTTATAACTCACAGTTAAATCTATACTGTGGCTGTGCTGTGTAAGTGCTTTCTAATGTTTTAAGGAAATTTGCTATCACAAGCAGGCCAACACTGTAGTTTAACCTTCATTCAGGATAAGTGAGCACAGCTCCCTCCTCTCCATGCCAGAGATTTGTTGAAGGGCAGCCCTGTCTTACCGCTGACCACCAAGACAAGGCAGGGCAAGACAACTGCTCACACTCACCTTGTTTTCTCCAGCTTTCCTATCTTTCCTGAAGGTAAAGATCATGATTATAGATTACAATTCCATTTATTTCATAATTATTATATAACTGCAACTGTAATTTCAAAATCAACTGCAATAATTATTTACACTGAAACCACCCCTGTCACGATCATGCTTGCCTCCCCACGATGAGATAAACGCTACGTGATGCTTCCCAGGATTTCGGGAAGCGCTGAGGCAGAGCCACTTCGGCACATGTTGCACAACTGGGGCTGAGCCCAGCTGCAGCCCAACGGGGTCAGGGCCCCCCCTCTCCATGGGACTGCTCCCTGCAGAGCTCAGGCTGTCCCAGCCTGCCCAACAGGACTGCACACGCTCTCCACTGCGAGGGCAGCAGCCAGAGATACAGAGAAGGGTGTTGGCCCTGTGGAGATCAGTTGCTATACCAGTTTCCCATATCTTGTTTTCCATCAAGGTCCCGAACACAACTGGTACAAAACCCTTCAGTTCTAACCCCATTATCACCCATTTCCTCCCATACCCATTGCCTACAGCATGCATTCAGCCATGCAGAATGACTTTTTATGATAAGTATCCTTATACCTCAAAATACTCAATCTTCTATCACATACGCAAGCTGTTAAAATAAAGCTAGCAGGAGGAATCACATAGTAACTACCTGTCTTTATTTTAACAGAGCAAGAAAACAGCTCAACAAACAAGTTTTAGAAAACTGCGTCTAAACTAACACACCAAGACATATTATGAACATTACTGTATTTTCATTCTCTTTCTTCCTCATGACAAATGCAGAAAAAACCTATTTCTTTCTCATATTTAAAATATTAAAGTTCACATAATAGTTTCTGTGTTTCCAATGTTACAAATCAAAATAGTATAAAGGAGACTATAACCATATACTTAACTGCATTATTGTTCATATACACATTGACATGTATCTTCAATCCTATAGAGTGACTATCTCCAGAAATTCTTGGATTCTTGGACTTCTGCAAAGAAATATTTTTTCAGTGTCTATTACATATACTGGAGGGAGGAAAAAAAAAAATCAAAATTTGAATAGAAAGGATTTTATTTGCCTCATGTCCAGAATAATGGGCAGTGGATCTTGCTGTGTAATCAATCTAGCTTTGTTTCTAAATTTAAAATCAAATACCACAGTTAACAAAAAGTTTTGTAAGAGCTTGTTTCCATTTTCTGGTAGAAGGGTTCTTTTTTTCTAATTCAAATTGTTTTAAGCAGCTCTAAGGACATAACAACAACCTCTAAGGCTAACAACATTTTGAGATTTTTTTTTTACAATTTAAAGGTACTGCATTAGCTAAACATCACTTGGTTTCTCAAGCCTCACAAGTAGATTCAGTTCTCACCATCAACAAGATACTGAATAGGAAGGGAAAGCCAACACCACTTGCTTTGGAGCTCTTCCCTCCCATACAACAGGAACAAAAGGTGCCACTAGAGATAATGCACAGAGCACTCATCTCGAGTCCTGCTGATCTTCCTGTAAGCCAACTCTATCTGTTGCCAAAAGCCAAAACTTGCTAAAGTAGAAAAAAAAAGACAGATATCCATTTGCAAGGAGAAAGACTGGGCTTGCTTTCTTACTCCAATCCAAGATTTTGACAAACCTTACCAGTGTAACAACCAGACACAGAAGTATGTATGTAAGCCAGTGAGCAGCAATATTTACCCCATCCCTTAAAAGCTAATGAGAGCTCATCTGTAGACAGCATTTCGATACTAAAAGGAAAAAAGATTGGGAGGAACAAGGAGAAAGAAGAGCATTCAAGTACAACCCATTACCATATAAAGCATAGTGTAGAAACCTCTTGTTTTCATTTTCCATTTGGCCATTCAACCAGAAAAAAAGAAAAAAACTTAAAAAATTTTAAAACTTCCACCATTGTCACTATTACTCAATATGCTCAAAATCTCTATCGTTTTTCCATTATGATTAAGATTAACATTTATTGCTAGTAGAAAAAAAAAGTGACTCAGTTCTTCAGATAGCATCCATAGTTCCAATATACTTCAGGAGGCATCTGTTATAGTCCTAATCTCTGAAAAGTAGGAGCTAAGTTAATTAAAAAATTACAACCTTAGAATATTCAAAATTTGCTTAGCTAGGCTACAGCCTGATTACAGTAAAAGGAATGTCCAACCAATCAACTTAACAGATATACTTCTTATCAAGATTTCAAATTAAAACAGAACTGCTGATCGCCTGTAGATTAGGGAAATTAAATCTACCGAAACATTAGAATGCTCTATAAATTCAAAAGTTATAAGAACTCAGCCACAGATACATATTAAAGTTAATTCTTTTGAGGGTTTTTTTTATGTCAAGTAATACCTTGATGCTCTCACTTCCACCATTGTAATGGTGTAAATGGTTTTGCTCTTGATTTATACTCCTATAGCAGAGCAATAGACATGTTTGGAAAGGAAGCAATAAAAATAAAGAAAGGGACATACTCGAACAGGATTAAAACTAATTATAGTGCTATCCACTGTGCCACAATGCCAGCCAGGAAGGCCTTTCACAGGGGCTAACACCAAGGGGTATGAAACAGAGGGGTGAGAGGGGATATCATGAGAAAGCCAAAAGCTCCATCAAATTTCACCCTTCCCTGGTCTCTGCCATCCATCTCTTCACCTTCTTCCCCACTAACCCAACCAACTATCAGGCCTGCAGAGTGTTGTATTTGAGGAAAGGGAGATGCTCAAGGCCAGTTTTATCAGGCACAACATGGGTGTTGAGGTGCAGAGAAGACGCTAAAACTGTCAGACCTCAGAACAGATGGGGCTGAAGATGGAGAGGCAGCTCAGAGAACATGTAGGGTGGAAAGTCTAAAGAAAATGAGGAAGAGAAAACAAGAAGAAAGAAATTAAAAAAATAATCGGGTCTTAACCTAAAAACTGTGTAGTCCAGTGGCTTCAACAAGGAAATTACCAAGAGGAGTTATGACAAGGCAATTACTTGGTGCTGCCTCTCTCTGAAGGAGTAACTACCCTGCCTCCAGATTGCATAGCACCCTAAGCTCAATCACATTCAGTAGGACCTAAACATTTATATTCTAACTACTCCTAGTTCTTAAAGGGCAATAAAATCTCATATGCACAATGCTGATTAAAGGACAAGAGGCCAATAAATAAATAAATAAATCCTAACTTAACCACCATAATTCACAAATGACGAAGAGAAAAAAAACCACAACAGCCTAAAGCCAGAAGCAGCCCTGCCCAACTAAAACATGGTAGGATATAAGCACAAACAACTTGCAAAGTCCACCCACATTAATCTGTGCTAAACCCACAGGTAGCAAGATATTTTTTCTAGTCTCTTAAGTGGCGTGTCATCCAGGCTTTCTGGAGACTGCCATCCAACCAGCAGGTTTCCTATCCAACCTACAGCCAAGAACAACATTTAATTAGCATCTTTAATTGATCTTGTTAACTGTTAGGGTGGACAGCTTTGATCTCGCCTGCTGATAGCTAGTTTAGGACTACAAAAGAAACTGGGGCTTTGCATAATTGCCAAGCTTTCAATGTGCATTTTTTAATTCCTTCTACTTCTCAATCTCCCTTTCTGTTTGTGCTGCACTAGCGCTCCTGATAACAGGAACAAAAGCACATGCCTTCATTTATTGTATCATTTATTTGAGCATGAAGGGGAAAAAAAGAAACACGAGGAAAGGGGAATTGCCACTCCTTCACCCAGAAACATGGAAAAGGGCCAGGAACTACCATAGTGAATCTGGACTGGGCAACATTAAGCACAGTATCCTGTGGCTGATGGCAGCCAACACCAAACACTTCAATGGAAGATGCAGGAATCATTAACAACACGTGGGATAATCTGCTCCCCATCCCCCTTGAAAGCCTCATCTGACTTTCCACTGATTAGAGCTGGTTTAAATTCCAGGACAGAGGTTTTGAGGAATTTCAGTGGCTTTCCACTGTGTTGTTTTTGTTTGTTAATAGGTTCATCCAAAAAAAAAAATGCCTCTTCTGCAGGAGATTCGTATTAGCAGCTTTAGGAGAGAAGCCCACGAGACCAAGGTTACTAGCTCACACTCAACCAAGCTGAGACTGTGCCAATACTAATAGGAAAAGAAACTTCTGAGGACATTTTAGTGCATCCTAAAATATCTAGCAACCTTCAAAATAGACCCTAATTGAAAACAACTAAATACAAGTATGTTTAATTCATTAACTACCTCTCCTAAACACTGTTTTCCTGAATGATCAAGCCAATCATAAGATCTACGGAAATAAACGTTCATAGGTGGTGTATAATAGGTTCTGAGCAATGTACAAAGCAGCTCTACATTTCAGCCAAAGAGTGTCAACTGTTTTCAAAACAGCAAGCCAAACCCTCATCAAACTGAATTCAGCTGGAGCTTTGCCACTCAGCAGGACAACGACTTGGCCCACCATCCCCATGGGAAATCTTTTTCTAACTCAGACTTTCTTCCTGCTTATTTCAAACAAAATCTCCTTTGGATCAGGTTGAATTTCCACAGATAATTAGTCTTGCACTAGCTAAATAAAACAAGAGTTATATTGCTTCTGAGCAGCAAACTCAATAATTACAACAGGGTAAAAGAGAAAATTCCTTCTTTTTTTTTTTTTTCCCAAGGAGAACTTAGGAATTAACTGTTTAACATGGCTGTTAAATCTTTGCTGTTGAATCTTTGTATTACATGGCAACAGAGAGAAGTACCACAGTGGAGTCATCTCAAGCATCTGCAGAGTATCACAGATGAACTGTAGCTCCCAAATATTGCTAGAACAGAATTATTCACCTGAGAGCCTGTCTTTTCTTACCAAAGCTTTCTCAACCACACACCATGGTTTTGGTGGTTGGTTTGGGGTTTTTTGTTGTGATGTGGTTGGTTTTCTTTTGGGGGGAAGGGGAGGTGTTGTCTGGCTTTTTTTTTTTTCTAAACCTTTTTCTAAAGAAGGTTTGTCCTTGTTGTTGCAGGATGATGAACATCTTGTATTCTCTGACCTTACACCAGAAACTATACAAAGTCAGCCAGCTCCTTCATCTCCTGCTTACTGCTGATACTGTCTCGAATAATGCTCACTTTTGGTGGCTAGGGATGGAGGAGGGGTTTCCCTAGGAATAAGCTGAATAAAGCTTCCTGTTCGGCTAAAGCAGGAAATGTGCCCCAGTACTGCCTTGCACACAAAGAGTGGAAAATACTTACTAAACAAAATAGCAGGAGATGAAGTGTAAACTGGATTGGCCTTCCATCATGCAGACAAATTGAAAGCCATAGTCCCCACCCCCCCAAGCTCTCTTGCATTAATGTGCTTAAACTTGGAGAAAAAAAACCAAAAACAAACCCATACATATGTATACACATTCTGCATCAAAATCAAATGATTATACTGTGCCTTTAAAACCAAACACTGAAGGATTTTAAACAACAACACTAATTAGGAGGTATCATTTCCTCCCTCCCACAGAATCTGTTTCTTCTTGTTAGAACAGGAGGTACAACTGGCCAAACCCCATCCTACTACTGGAGAAACTGAACCAGAAGTTGTCATTAGGTTAACCTCCCAACACCTCTCTCAAAACATCTCTTCAGAAAGACTTTAAAATAAATAGCATAGAAGATGGAAGGGACAGCATTTCAGACTGTCGAATCATTAGGATCCACAGAAAAGAACAGTAGTATTAATTTTTGTATAAATATTGGCAGATGGTAGAAGACAAATATTAACGGAAAAAAACATCCTTCCTCAGAAGAGCTGGCCTTGTTATTCATGCAAGACTTCTCTGCTGCCATCATATGCCTTTTGATGAGCTCTGATCACTTCAAAGAGGTGCTTGTCCTCACGCACCCTGACGTTTAAGGACTGAAAGTGATGAAAAACTGCATCACCTAATGCTAGGTCACAGCTACTGATGCACACTGCTGGAAAATGAAAAGCTGTTAGGCAAGTCCCGTGGTGCAAAACATATTACAGCAGCTGGATGCTGGAAATATATGACAAAACATCATGCAAAATAGCAACACACATAAGCTTAATGAAAACCTGATGAAAAAAGTATTAAATCTAATTAATTCTCTAGACACTGAGCTGAACTCAGCTGAACTAAGGTATACTGTATACTACACTTGAATTTTATAAACCATCTTGAGCCATTAGTGCCTCCCACCACCAGGAGTTATAAACCACTCATCAGCCCACGGGGACATGTCTCATCATATTTTGATGTCCCTTCTTATGGCACAACATCCTGTTCATCATGCAAAGTTCAAATAAATACATATCAGGAAAGCATTTTACTAATTCACCTTAAAAATATACTTGTATTGAAATAGAGTCAAGCACAAGTTTCTCAGCTGGGAGGCATAAAGAAAAGCTTCTCTACCACCCTAGACAAAAAGTTTAAGATAGCTAAACCAGAGAGAGCAGAGTCAGTGGTGATCTCCCAAAAAAATCAACCATCACCAAGACTGCAGACATCTGAAAGCTACCTTCAATATCCTGAAGTGGATGTGAAATTAAAACTCTCGGAGTACATGTGGCATGCCAATACAAAATCCTCAGAAAGCAGGCCTCCCAGTTGAATGGCATGGCAGAATTACAGCCACTCTTGACAGATGGGGACATTAACCCCTAGTAAGGGTTGCAAAGGTGTAGCACCTACTGCAGTACAGCACATCCTTAACCAGTTTGCCACATCACAAAGTTCCTCCTGTGTGGAGCAATGAATGGATGTCCTTGAACTAATGCATTCACTTCAGGATACCAAGGAGTACATAACAGAAAAGAATCAGTAGAAATAATTTGAGACACATTTACCTATTAATACTCTAATATCTATATCTAGGAGCATATGGATCCTACACACACGCAAGGACACACTGTACAGACAGACAAGCAAACACAGTGAACAAATGCAGAGAATGACTAACCGAAGACAAAGAGCTTTGTTGTGCCTGCTTTCCCTCCCTCACACCCCTGTCCATGCTTGGAGATGAACAAATACTAATGGACCCCTGTTATCTGAAGGGTACTGCATGGAAACTTTACTTTGAAACAAAATTATGATAGTACAAAAATAAGAAAGCCCCAAAATTTCAAAGTATGTACTTTTCCCAAGCACCATGGACGTACATAGCATATCTTCTACCAGCTGCCAGTCTGCAGCTACTTCTCAAGAAGTGGTTGTGACCCAGATTTGAAGTTTGCTAGTTCTTTTCTGGTCCTTCCCATACAACATCATGCTGGGATCACAGAAATCACTCTGGGACCCTCAGTTCCAAGAGGAAAGTATTGTCAGGGCCCCACAAAGAGAACAAAAGCCATTTATTCAAGTAGAAAATACCCTCGATTTGAAAAGCAGGTGTACAATGTCCCATCCCCTCCTCCTGAAAGCCACAGCAAAATACTTAAATCATCTGTCATGCTGCACCTGTGTATGTACATGTGCACCACAAGAGGCACAGTAGTTTACAATATCTGCCCCACAAGGTTTATGATTAGTAAGAATCTAGTAAATGGGAAAGTAATTAAATTTGTTGACAATCCTCATTGTTCTTATAGTCCTGCACCAGCAAACATCTTTCTCCATGAGGCTTCCGTATCTTCAAAAATGGGAAGGAAAAATGCCCTTTGTCATTGCTCCCAAAAAAAGACAGCATTATTAAACCATTCTCTTTGTTTTGCATATATTTCTCTTTAACATCAGAAACAGTGTTAAACTTGCAGACAAGCCTTGGCAGCTTGCATTGTAGAGATATTCATGATTCTAACTACAACTGATCATCCTACCTGATCTCCTTGGCCAGATTACAATATCTAGAAAGCACATAAGAAGAGAATTGTCATGGCTTTATGTGCAACTTCAGGTCAAAATGCTTAGATTACACATCAGTTCCTGGCAACTGATAGGCAAATAAAATAACCTTCCTTCACAAACAAACAAAAAAGTCAAAAAACCAAACCAAAACAAAAAAACTCTAAAAAATATATTAGGAAGAAATAATCATTATTTATCTTCGACTTCAACAGATAAGCCCTTTGAAAAGTAAATATTAGGAGCAGCAATGCAGCTTTCAAGAAGTAAAACTGAATTGACAGCAGAGGTGCCACTTAGCAAAGAATTTAAAATCAAACAGAGAAAGCCAAACAGAAGAACCGTGTCCAGTTTTGGGCATTACAATGACAAGAACAAAGATCATCAAATTAAAAGCAATAACAGGCTTAGCCCAAAGAACTGAGTTGTAACAACAACAACAAAAAGTAGCAAATACATAATTTGTGCAAAATGATGACTAAGAGAGGATACAATAACTAAGAGTCTGATACATGTAGAATTTCAAGGTTTGCACAGTGCAGCACTAGCCTTATTTCACCCTTCCCTTTAAATGCATTGCATATGTGTATGGTAATCATTAGTACCCTATTTATATCGAGATAAATAAATACCACTTTCTATCAGGACATTAACATGATATATCACCGTACTGCAGGTATGCCTAGTAATAACATGTTCTCATTTCAAGTCTGACTGCACCATGCCATGCCAAACGAACATAACTATATTGGCAGAAAAGGGAATACCTGTCTTGTTGAGGAAGAAATGCTTCTTAAATTTGTCACACAATTACAAAGCACCAAAAAAGTAAAACTGGTTATCACAAAACTTTAGCCTCACACAAAACTTGAGCCAAACCATAAGATTTGGTAAGGATGATGAAGGTGTCTTCCTTTGAAGAAACCGTATACATAAGGAGTAATTCCACAATGAAACCCACACAGGGTTTATACACTTTGAATCTTATCAGTGAAAGGCATTCCTTATCAGTTTTGCTCATACGCAAAGTAAGCTTTCTACTTCCATTCAAAAGAAAACTATTGGTGGTCTCTGAGCAGCAACCCTATGTAGACTGGGGCTTACACCTTATACAGCTGCCACAAAAGTTGCAACACAGTTCCTTGGGCTCCTGAATGTTTCCAGCACATTGAGAAAGCTAAGCTGATGTTGTAAGCCATCTTTCACATTGCCTGTTGGGAGCTTGGCCATGCAAAACAAAACCCTATGTACCACATACGATTCTTACTTTCTCCAAAGTTGGGTCAAGCTCAGAAAAAAACAAACACTCTTCCAATAACTCTGGGTAGGTGTACAATTAATCACTTCTGAGGGCACTTTGCAGGCTATAAAAGAAGCTTTAAATCCACCTCCCTATGCTGCCACTACTTAGGAGTCTGAGGCTGAACCTAGATTTTGCTGCTTGTACTTTCTATGAAGTTGAAAATACAAGTTTGGGATCAGTGCTACACAAAGAACAGAAGCCTGGGAGAACCGAGAGACGCAAAATCAGCTGCAAAGTACATCCAAGTTTCTATTTACTGAGGTCTTCCCATGCACACACAAAAGAATTAATCAGGCATGTGGGCTGACCTGTCAGAAGCTCCGCTGATCCCAAGTTTAGCACAAACCGGGCATAAACACACAAACAAACTCCCCCGGGATCAGCACGCTATCACCTCCCGGCGCTGGCAGTGCTGGCGGCCCCCCTCCTCCGGCCAGCCCGCCCTGCGAACACGTTCTCCCGAGCGAGTCAGGGTTCCGCCAGGCAGAAGCGCTGGGAAAACACCCGCAGTCACCGGCTCCGCACGCTGACACCGCCCCTCCCGCCAGGGCGGGCGACATCCAGCGCCAGAGCCGCCGGGACGGAGCCCAGGGCCAGGTCACCGGGCGGGGGATGAGCAGCGCCGCGCTGCAGCCCGGGGGACCCGGGAGGAGCCGCGGTGGGACCGGGAGCGGCCGCCGCCACCTGAGCACGGAAAAAGCGAGACGGGGACGCTCAAGTTTCCCCTCTTTCACTTCTTTTTTAAATAAATAACTAACTAAACCCCAGCCTACCGCACCAACCGCTCCGCCACCGGGCGGGCGCCCTCCGGCCGGTCCTCCCGCTCCGCGAGCCGACCCGCCACCGTCCCGGCCGAGCTCGCAGCTCCAGGGAAGGGTGGTACTCACGGATCTTGACTTTGCGGTGGTCGAGGCGGGCGAGCAGCTCCTCCAGGGCGCCGAGGCGGCGCTGGAGCCGGGCGTTGCGGTGGCAGAGGGAGTCCGCCTCGCTGAGGATCCCGCCGAAGATGTCGCCAGCACAGCGAGAGAGGTCGGAGAGCTGCATCAGCAGCGACACCAGCGCGTACGAGCTGACCTGCTCCAGCGTCCCGAAGAGCGGCACCGCGCCGCGGCGGCGCCCGCCGCCCCCCTCCGCCGCCCCGGCGGGGTCTCCCGGCGCCGGGCCGCCCCGCTCCGCGCCATCCCCGCCGGCCTCCTCCAACCTGCACAGCTTCAGCGGCTCCAGGGTCCGCAGCGGGAACGGCATCGCGGCCGGGGCAGGGGGTGCAGCGCCGGGCACGGCAGCGGGAGAAGCTAGGCGTCCCCGGCACGAAAAGTCTTCATCCGCGCAGCGGCCGCGGTGACAAAAGTTCAGAGAGATGAGAGGGAGGGAAGGAGGGAGAACAGCAGAACAACAACAAATGAATCGGAGCGGGTGGGCGGCCGGGCTACACGCTTCGGGGCCGGGGGGGAGCTGCCGCCGCCGCCGCCTCGGCGGAGGGGAAGCCCCGCGCGGCGCTCATGTGCGGGAGCGGCCCCCGGAGGCGGGAGCGGCCCCGGGAGGAGGGAGGGGATGGGAGGGGAGAGGAGAGGAGAGGAGAGGAGGGGGAGAGGAGTGGGGCGCAGCACTGCCGCACGGCGGGCCCGGGGAGAGCCCGAGGCGGCCGGGAGACAGGAAAAAGCCCGGCTTTCTCTCCCCGAAGTGGGGATGGGGCGGGAGAAAGAGGAGGAAGCGTGGGAGGGGGACTGAAGCGCCCTGGATGTGGCCACTAAGGAAGAAAGCCAGACAGAGAAGGAGGAGAGAGAAAGAGCCCGGACCAGCCCCACCTGGGGAACCCCGCGCTGTTGCAGGCACTTTTCTGAACGCACCAAACTCCCAACCCGGAAAGCGAGAGCAGGAAAAAGAGGAGGAGGGAGAGGAGGGAGGGGAACCTCCACGAACCTGGGAAAAGCAAAAGAGGCTGCCGCCTACCTGTGGCTTCCCAAACTGGAGTCTCACCCTTCCCGGCCAACCAACAGCTAAGGTAGCTCCTCCTGGTGCGGCCCCGCGGCGCGGCGCTGGGGCCAGCGGGACTCCCCAGGGCGAAGCCAGCCTCTCCAGCCTCCCCTGCTCGGCGAAAGGGGCCAAGCAGGAGAGGGGGCAGGTCTCACCCCAGCCCCTTGCCCTGCCGCGGGTTAGGCCGGAGGTGCTGCTCCAAGACAGGGAAAGAAGATCAGCCTGTCTGGGAACGGCGAATTGTTTGTGGTTAATTTTTAGTAAGATTGACATTAAGGTAGGAAAAGCAAAGTCCGGCTCAGGCAGAACATGACATCGAGTTGCACCGAACGTTGCACGTAACGCTGGTGTGGACCGAAGGCAGGTTCCAGCCTTAGAAGCCCCTGCACTTTTCCCACGTAGGACACAATCAGCTCTTCATGGAGATGACGGCTCTAATGAGCTATTCCCTACAGAACCAATTTAGCCTACTAGCAACTGTCAACAGCTGCTATTTAATTTTAATTGGACAATGCCCTACTGGCTCTGGCTCCTGCTATATGATAAAGAGAGGAACCCAATCCCTCTCTTCTTGTGGGAAAGGGCCCTGGGGAAAAGTGGTTGTATCGTCCCTTCCTGCCTCATAACCTGCTCCGGCTCCTGCTGCAGCTGATGAAACTATGTGATGAAAGAAAGAGAATCGGCTGGAGAAGGAAAGACCAGGGACATATCCACTGTGCCATTCCATTAGCATCTTGGGGACACAATTTATGTAACAAAATATTCTTTATCACAGTATTTATCATCCATACTTTTAGCCTTGGTTACTTAAGGGAAACATGAAAAAAAACTATTCCAGCGGTAGCGTTTGAGGAACTCTTTGGTGCATGGAGGAGTTTGTGGACAAGGTTGCAGGCAGTGGAATACAAACCAAAGGCTTGGTGACATGTATGAGAGTTCAGATCTATGGGAAATGTGTTTTGGGGTGATAGTCACAGCAAAAATTGCAAGTCATTAATTCCTCTCTTACATTAATCAAGGAAAGTTTGTATTTCTTGGCGGGGTTGGGGGGGGGGGCGGGGGAGGAGGAGGAGGAAGCAATGCCATCTAGTGTTAAAAAAATAAAGAACAAACCCACTTTTCTTCACACCTCTGTCCAAACAGGTTACCAAATGATAACTTTGCAACTTGGAATGTTACTACTGGTTTTCTGTTACAGACAGTACCACCGAGTGCACATGTGCAATATTTGTAGAAACTGATGAGAAGAACATGGTGCAAACAGGCGAAATGGTGTTTAATCAGGGGTTTAAACATATAAGGAATCCAAAGCAATAGTCTTGCAATGGGGAAGCTGTCAGGATTGATTAACAGAGGATGGAAAGCAGCATTCTTTCATATCGGACTCTTCTGGTTTTATTTTGGGACACAATGCCTTCATTAGTTCTTAGACATGCTTGTTTGGGGTAGTCCTTTGATAAAAAATGATTCCTGTTCACTGGCGTGATTGAATGGAGAGGAGTGATTCTTTGTATGTTTTGTTTAAACTATAGGAGTACCATGGGGAAACCAAGTATGAGATGGACTTCAATATCAAACACAGTAGGAAAAAAATGAGCAAAGAGCTCAGTTCAGGTGTCAGCTGAAAAGAACCCACAGCAACACATCTGCCAGGGCAGATATTATAAGACTGTGAGCATGTTTGTTTGATTGGAAATTACTAATTTTTAAGTTTAGCAATAGATATTTTCAAAAAGGTACATGTGCCAGTTTAAAATCTTTTCTGAAAATTCAGATCAAATCCTGATATTGCAAATATTTTTGCATTTTCTTATCTGTAAGTGGGAAAAAATACTTAAAACAGATTTGAGCACAGAGAGAATAATAACAAGAAATCAAAGCTTTAGACAGCACCTAAGTTCAGTAAAGAGCCTCAGCTACTGTGTATGGAATTTCACTGCTAGTGAAACCTACTTTACCTATTTCACCGGTTTATGTTTGCAAACTGTAAAATAAACTACTGTGACAGCTTGAATATTTCTGGTGGGAATAATGTATCATAAAAAATAAGGTCTTTTTAGGACTGCCAGTTAAACCAAGTTAAGAAATAAATCTGAATTTTAAATGCATAGATGCTCCTGAAACATTCAAAGTCTGTATGCTTATTCCAGAACAATACTTTTTTCCTCATTAGTTTATGTGGTCTGTTTTTCTGGGATAGGCTGTTACTGTATGGAACACTAAGAAAAAAACAGGTGTTAAAATGTAAATATCGATTGACTGAAACCAGTAAAGAGTGGTCTCAAACTTGTTTCTTCCCGTGCTAAAAGAAGGGACATAGGAAAGGAAATGAAGCTTAAATACTTACACAGTTGGAGATTTAAAGTATTCATCATGTTGGAAAGGAAGCATTTAAAATTTCTAAGGTCAGCAGAAATACAGACTTTCTTAGGGACACCCATCCCCCTCAGGTAGCTGAGTGGTTATGGCTGGAAAATGTTTCCTTTTCTGGCAGACTGCAAGGATGCTCCTGATTCTTTTTAATACTCCCACAGGCCCAGGGGGACTCTGAGGCAAGGTGGGCACCACTGCCCAGAGTGGGTGACAGCCCCAGTGCTGCTCCCCGCTCTCCAGCAAGCCACTGCCCTCAAGTGAGCCATCCCTGCAGCTCACAGCCCTGCACATTCACACAACACCATTTTTGTCAATCGTGGTGTGGGAGTGAGGGGCTTCTTCCCATTTAGCTGCCTCCACTGGAGAAGGAGGTCTGTGAGCTCACTGTGCAGCAGTCACTTCCACTTGTGCAGCTAAGCCTGGCAGACCTTTGACACAGCATTCTGGGTCTCACACCTCCAAATACCCTCAGTCAGGAGTGGGAGATCCTCTCAGAAGAGGAACAGGGCCTAGAAAACTGAGATGAAAAGGAGAAAGGTAGACAAAAGGACAGCAGAGACTTTACTAAATATTGCAAGTCAATATTGATTTAATTTTTAATGAAAGTCCAAGTTGACTGGAAAGTTCATTATGTCTGAATTGTAGCTTTCATCCTTCAGCATTTAAAGCCTCAAGGTAAATTACCAAATGAAAGACCTAATAACTTTCATGTTCTATTTCAAGAAACAGAAGACAAGTCTTGTGGGACTTACTCATCACCTACTGCAGAATGAACACTGCTATTCCCTCGGCTTGCTTCTACAATCCCTTTGGGCTCTCAGAAGCAAATAGCAAGCAGTAGTACAAGAGCCACATGGCCAACCATGAAACATCAGACAGCTCTTCCTCAGCTGGAGGCATCAAGCTCATCCATTGTATTTTAGCCCACAGATTCAAGCTTGCTATTTGCCTGTGTAGGCTAGGAAAACCCAACCAAGTGTATACACAGAAATAATAACAGTACAACTTGAAGGGATGGAGGAGGACATTTCTTGGTCACACTCATAGCAGCTCTATTGAACTCTGGTTTGTAATTGAGAAAGCAAGCTCAGTGTCCTGGGCACGTAGTCAGCTTATGTATTCTTGACTTACTTTGGCTGTTGAGCTGTAGAAGTTTGGTGTAAGCTTAAAATAGAGGCAATTCTGCAAGAAAAGTATGTTTTCTGACATTTTATTCTTTCTTGGTTAACCAAAAGTATGTGAATGCTCCCAGTTTGGTTGGGCCACTGGGCTCTTCTAATCATCATGCATTTCATTTCTGTCTTCAATAGAAAACCTTTCTCAAAGAAACCTGCATAAGGTAGTGTCCTAGTTAGAACAGCTGGGACCAGTTCATTACTGTGTGGGTGTAACCCAAACTGTGTATTCTACACCCTCCATGCCATTTCCCAGAAATGCGATCACCACCCTCGACCAGACTGTGACAGCACTCTCACCAACAGGTTTTCCCTCTCCTTTTACTCTGGACTCAGGGGGACCACAGGCTAGGCATGGGGCAGGGGCAAATGAACACCACTCTGTTCATGCCCCAGGGAGCTGAGTTATACATCTGGGTTTTGTGGATTAAACCAATTGTTTGTCCATATAACTGTATTTATGGTATTATTTTTATTAAATTGTAACTCTGATTTATAATCTCTTTGGAGTTGGGTTCATTTCTCCTGCCGGTTTACCTTTAAACCAGAACAGGTAGGCAGAAAATGGGAGTAGATATAACTCCTGAGAAAGTTCAATGGTACCAGAATTTTGCCTATTTCTGTACCTCATGACTGCATACTTTTTGTACATTATAGAAATATTACCAAATGATAAAATTAGTTACCATTAAAAAAATTATAGCTGTTTTGCTAGGTTTCCTTAAATTACTATGATACTATATTAGGCCACAGATCACCTTTGCCTGACTATGCAGCAGAACTTTCAATCCTCACTTTTCTTCCAGCTTACTGATACCAGGAACTGGTATTTTTGTGTAGTGGAATCCATACCTAGCACGGCCCAAAAGAATCCTTCCTTGTCCAGAAATGGAATCTTATGGATATTCTTTTAAAACTAATAGTGGAACTTCTCTGATGATGACAGGCTTCTCTCTGACACAGGTTACTTACAGGATCCTATTTCCCTGGACATTAATTATTTGAAACTTTTGTCAACCCTAAGCTCTCCTTGTCTGACATATCCCTGGGTCAGGCACCTTCTTGAAGCCTGGAGCTGAGCTCCTTTTTCTATTTTGTTCTGTAATATTTTTGCTGATTTTCTTCACCACATTATCATCACCATTAAACAAAGGCAGCAGTGTAACTCCAACACCTTCATCCCTATTATTCAAAGAACTTAGCAGATGTATCCACACTTTCATAGTAAACAAGTTTAGTGTTTTCTTAAGCTCTGTCTTAAATGTTAGTGGTTTGTTGCACCAGTCCCAGTGATTTCTCTGACCCTGCTCTCTGTCCTCCATCCTAACATTAAGCTGAAACTTATTCTTCAAGTCTGTCCAGCTTGTGGTTTAGACCTTGGGTTGTTCTGCTAGCTGGCCCCTGAGCTTTTCCGAGCTGCAGAGCTCTGCGTATCTACACAAGTGCTAGCATCAGCACACTGTGTTCTACCAGCTTAAAATCTCTCAAACTCTTTCTCGTTTTTTCTATCTATGCATAGTTGTCTTTGGATAAAAGCCACGCTAGCAGTGGTGCAATGGGACAATCAAAGCTAACTGCAGCAGGAATGACACCATGGAGGAAATGGTAGTTGTGATGGCCTAAGGATATGATTCAACAACACACCAATCAGGTGTAACAGCTCTTTGCCTCTAAAAGAGGAGCTCTCCCACCCCTGCTTCCTTCCTTCCATTCCTGCTCACAAATGCATGGTCTGTAGCTTGTTCTGCAAGCATCTGAAATCATCAATGTAGAACTGCCACAGCTCTGCTGCATGAAGAGGCAGCTGATGTGCTGTAAAAAAATGGCAGGAAAATGTACTCTCTGCACTTCAAGGCACAGCAGTATGTTGGATCATTCCCAGGGAAGCAGAACAGGGCGGGGAAATCTAGGCTCAATATAAAAACATGAAAGAGATTATAGAGCCTGTGAAATACAACGATAGCATAACAGCCCCCTAAGAGCTCAAAGTTATCATCAGAGGTTTTGGGTCCTTGTGTTTAATTGAGTAAAGTGCAAAAAGAAGACTGCCAATCATTATGGAGGTCTTGGGCTCAGAGATGGAGTCCAATATGCCTTTAGGACTCCAGTTCTTGGAAAATGGAAACAACCCCAAGCTGCATCTCCCCAAAGAGAAACCAAGTTACTGAAATATTATATCAATGGATCAATAATAATATTCCTGGAGTTGCCATACTAATTTTCTTCATTTGGTTGAAGCATTTCTGTGTCTTTTAACAAAGTACATTCTGCACTTCCACTTCCTCCGTGGCAGAAAAACTTTTGATATATTCGATTTTTTAATTGATAAAGTGTTTAGGTTTCTGCTTCACAAGGACTTCAGCCAGCAAAATATCATGGAATCACAGAACCATAGAATGGTTTGGTCAAAAAGGGACGTTTAAAGACCATCTAGTCCACCCCTATTGCTGTGAACATAAACACTTTCCGCTAGACCAGGTTGCTCAAAGCCCCGTGCACTCCAACCTTCACCACCTCCAGGGATGGGGCATCCACAGCTTCTCTGGGCAACTTGTTCCAGTGCCTCAGCACCCTTATGGTGAAAAAATTCCTCCTTATATCTAAATCCAACCTAAGTCACATATAACTGTTCATTATTACTGAGTATGCATACGGGTATGCATACAGCAAATTATTGTAGGACAGGAGTATGGGCGGCCTTAATTTGTACAAGAAAACTTTCATCTGGAAAAGTAAAGGCTGCAGGAATTACCGGCTGAAAATCAGACTAAACATATGGAGATTTCATAAGTACTGACCCAAGTCTTTTGTTGCTGTCCCTAGCTTTAATGACAACAGATCATGTTGAAATTTTGTGTAAATTATTTATAATTTTTTTATTTATCTAAGACACATTTATGTCTTCTCTAATTGTGTTATATTGCAGTCTCCTTTGAAGCAATTACACAGTTTACATTTTGATTAATTAACTAAATATCATAACAAAAGCCCTAAAACAGTTTGAAAAATAACTTCATCAAACAAGACTTGAAATTGTATTCTTTTAACAAGGCTGATTATCTTCTCAAATGAATGCCTTGGGACTCAGAGCAAACAATACATCAAATAGACAGAAGCCTCTTAATTGCATCCCAAACACACAGACTATGCTGGTCACTAAAGCAGAATTGAATTTCTCCTTAGGTATTATCTTCCCACCACCAGTCACTACAGCTACAGCAAAATTCTTGTTTAAACTATATATATTTATATATATAACACTTTTTTAAAAAGATGCCACTGTGTTACGTTTCAGTTGATGAATACAGATGGTATGCCAGTCAGTCACAAATGAGTTTTGACACATTGCAGCAGCTCCTGCCTCATAAATAAAACACAGGGTTTGGTCACTGAAAAAACGCAGGGCATGATAAACCATCTATCAACCAGCAGAGATTTCCCCATTCTCTTCCTTGTCAGTGAGCATGGCTTGTCACTGGAATCTCTACCATGGCTGAACCAGTCACTAGTGAAATTATAGTGGGTGTGTGTGCAGCAATCTGCAACATATTCCACCACTGCCTAAACTCACCCCTCCATTTTCAGATTAAAAAAAATGACAAAATATTTTCTAAATATATATAATATACTATCCATGTTCTGGATATTTATAGGATGCCAGAAAAAAATGCTTTTGGCTTTAAGGTGACTTTTAAAAATATTCATCCGGGGAGAATTTGCAACTGTGGTAGATCATTAAAGGTCTCTGGCTACCTTGTTTATTTTCCTTTGCATAATTTCATCTACCTTGGTTGCGATGAGATCCAGTGTGTTGATGCTGCAAAGCTCAGTGGTTTTGTTTATATACACAGTCAGTCTCAAAACCTGGCATATTGCTAATAAAAAAAGTATGGGAAAATATTTTCAAATTCCAAAATAATGATTTGAAAGGCTGACAGTATTATGGCTATCTAGAAATTACATTGAGTAGTAAAGTCTACACTATATGGAGTAACAGCTGTGGATCTATACAGCTCCAAATTAGGAAGCTCAAAGCAATACCTGTGAAAACTGGCATCTTTGTATTTTCTATGACCTGTGCAATGACAATTTCACTCTTTACAGCTGGTGCAAATTATCTGAATTGCTGTTGTTGCAGAATCATTACTACTAAAATGTCTAACTTACATAAACAAAAACCTTATATTAAATATAAAATGAGACTGATATTAGAGAAAGTAAAGGAAATTAGGATTTTTAGCACATACTGCTCTCTGAATATTCCCAGAAGTTTGTGGGTACCAAATATGTGATTATACAATCGCTGTAATAAATGCAGCTGTGTTTATTTCACTGCATGAATCAGACAAACTGTACAAGCTAAGCATTGGTGTCTTGTTCATAAATCAGTACAAAAAATGTAGCACTGTATGCAAGATAGACCTTTTTTCTGTTCCAAGTGTTTTCAGACTTGGCAGAGTACAAGTTCCTTAGAGGACTATGAACATGCCCAATTTTAAGCATTTCTCACAAAATCATTTTTCAGTTAGTTCAAGAAAAAACATATTAATTCCTTGTTTAATAGCATAGGAATCAACTTTTAAATACAGTGAAATCCAGCTAAAAAAGTTCTGTTTAGTTTTGCTTAAAAATGGGGTGAAAGAAAGTATAAAGAATTTCAGCCTATTTCCTTTCAGGAATAGCTTCTCTAGAAGAGAAAAAAAAAAAGTTGACTGTATTTGAGCCTCCTTCCAGGAGTCTCCATTTTTATCTCCTCCCAAAAGTTTGCAAATTTAGTCCCTGGTTGTACATACACAGAAAAAAGAAATAAAAGCCAAACAAACCCAAAAAACCAGTGTCAGTGATGCTGCTTTGGCTCTTTGCTGGGTCAGTTTTTCTGTGCTTTGCATTTAATGATAGTTACAACTGCAGTTTTGACTACTAACACAATCCTAGTGATCCACAACCAAAACATGTAATGCATACAGTCAGTTGTTTTCCACTGAAGTCTATAACTTTTTACAATTCTTTCCATATAGTTGGGGGTTTTTTAATATACCTTTAAAAGGAAGCCTTATTTAAACCCATGATTCTATTATAATTAATTTAAAGAAAGCTTCAAATAGAATCCTTCTCATTAATATCTACTGTACTATAATTAACTATTAGTCTATATACAATTGCCTTCAGTGAAACAGTGCTGCTTGCATGCCCACTGTATTCCATCATGTATTTAAACCTTAAACAATTTTCTCTGGAGGCTGTCTTTATTCCACAGCAATACAGTGCCCACTGTCACAGGTATCCTTTTTGGAGATGAGACCTCTTGCTGCTGTTTCTCTTTCATATTTCCAATGCAAAGAAAAATGCTTCAGGTATTTATTTTTGCCTTTGCTAATTAGAGTTATTGGAGTAAAATGATATTAAAAAGAAAACTTAAGAATACCATTTAGTGTCTGTATTGCTTGGAAACAGTTTTCTGTACAGATTGTGTACACTTATTCTCTTTAGGGAATGGATTTTTGTTTGGTTTTAGTTCCGCATTTGTATATATCTAACAAAACAGAGTATGAAATTACAAACATGCTTTCCAATGTCTGTTTGAGAGAACAGACATTTAGTCAGTGGAACTTCTCAGCAATATGTCTTCTAGCCTGGAAAAAAACAGTCACTCGATGCTCTTAAAACATCGAAGCAGTTGTATTTGTACTCAGCCACCAAGCTACAGAGGGGGAAGGGAATTCAATTTCCCAAGCAACACAAAGAAATTACTTGAGGCCAACTACAAATATGACCAGGAAAAATTGCAGACTGCAAATAACTCACAGGCCTACTTTATTGCTATGATAACAATCTAAGTTATATTTCTAGAATATAACTTTATTTCTGTAACTGTAAATATAAGAGATATATTTCATGCTCTTAGCACATTCAGTAAAGGGAGCCTAGCTGCCTGCCTTCACAGTTCTTTGCAGGCATGATCTTCACAGATCGTCTCAGAAAAATTACTGGATCTTCTTGAGTTGAATTAAAGTTTCCAAATAAGACCTGTAATTTTGCATATGGAGTTTACCATTACAAAACAAACAAAAAAAAGCATATTTGAGGTAGTTTTATATTGTGTGGCTTAACAAGAAAATTGTAAGTTTGCCTGCTTTTCTTTTAAGCCAAATTATCCATCAAAAAAGTTCACCTACAAATTCTTTCCTGTAAGCTATGAGTTCATCCTTGCCCATGATGCCAGTAGAACCTTTGACAAAAATGATGGTGGATCATGTAGCACGGGCTATCTAATTGCTTCCTTTTTCTTTTTCCTCTTCTGTCTTGTATTCATTTGTTGCATGGTCTGTGTGGTAGGAATTGCATTTATTTGCTCCCTGAATTTGTACAGAGTTTCACACCATTGAGATTCTTGGCCATGACTTTCAGAGGTGTGTGCTGTACACACTACAGGTGAAGCTGAAATTTAAAGTTAAACTTTATTTACTGGACCTTCCCTAGCATGCCTGTGTTACTCTGTACTAGTAATACTGTTCAGTGGCACTTCATAGAGAGAATGTGATTAGTAGTTCCTCCTACTGACATTAAGTGTAAACACTGGCAAAGAAAATAAAACCATTTTTGTAGGCCCTTAGCCAAATTATTAAAACAATTGAGCAAGTATTTTATTTCAATTGTGATCTTAAGACTGTTTGGTTTTCTGTTTTGTTTTGTTTTTTCCTGCAAGGTCTTTCTCCTCTTGTGATAAATTACTGAACAGTTTAAAAAACAAGCTACAGAAAACAAAAGATGCTCCGTGGTTCTTTGTGCTATGAGCTGCATGTTCTATCTTGTACTAAATTAATCATAAACTGTTCAATATTTAAAAGGGGAAAAGAGCAGGTGCCTGCCAGGAACAGGTGTTAAAATTTTAGGTTAAATAAAATCCAACAATCCTTTCCACACATTATTTCCATAATATACATCAGAAAACATACTCTGCACTAATACCTCCCCAGCTGTGCATGTGTCATATCTCTTCTGATCTGGTCTTGGTTTTAGAATTTATTTTTCATTTTGGTTCAGAGTTTTGCTGACTTTCATGGAATTCTGTAAACACCATGTTGCCGATCTTAGAGTGATTGTAAACATCATTACATTTACAGTGAGTAACCCGATGAGTACCTGCGAAAATAATTCAACAGGCTGCACAAGGATGAAGAATCCACCTAACATTTATTTTGATTTATTTTAAAACCTCATATGAAATTCATCATTGTCTACTATTGAACAGGAACACAAGAGTAGTATCATATTATCCCAGCCTTTTCTCAAGTCTATTAATGGGTTATTTGAGTCCCGTGAGAAAGGTTATTATGATAAAAATAATGAAATGGTGTGAGAGACTAGACTGAAGCAGGGTTAACTGTGGAATCCAACTGCTTTCTGAATATAAAAGTAATTTTATTTTAAAATTGCTTAGTGATGGAAAGATTTCCCCTTAATTTAAAAGCAGACCATCAGATGTATTTCAAACACTTTGCTAGAAACAAAGGACACCCAGTCACCTTCCATCCAAACTGTCAAACCTCTTTGCTTTATTCTGCATGCACAGAACACCTTTAATCACAGGGGGAAAAAAAAACCCCACTTCTATATATCAATGTCAAGGTGGGTACATTTGTTTGCTCATATAGCATGTGAGAAATGGAGCTGAATGAACACAAACATTTCCAAAGTTACTCTGCAGAAACACTATTTATCTCATACAAATCTCCCAAATATCTACACGATTCTGTCTGCAAGTCTTGCTTTTTCCTCTTTTTGCAGTCTTCCATATATATATGTATACACATATATGTATGCGTGTAAATGAGGATTCTTCTTGGGCAGGCCTGTGGCTGGGAATTTGTGTCTGGCTTACAGTCTGTGTGAATTTTGCTGGCTCTTGTTTCCCTGTAACGCATGCCAAACCAGATATCAGAAGCCATTTGTAGTAAAGAATCAACTGTTTTGGCTTTTCTACCTGCCCTTAAGTCTTGTACCACCACCTTATTGTTTAATGCATCTCCAGCGTTATAGATTAGAGATTAATTTCTTTCTTCTCAGTTACTTACATGCAGACACCCTTAGGCTGTTTATTCCCACAGCTGATCTGTCAGTATACCACTGGTCTATCACAGATATCTTTCAACAACACTGATCTTAATGCATTGGAACTGATCCAGCTCCTCAGACCCAAACTGTGTCCTGTTGCATAGAATTACTTTCACTGCAGAGTGACCTTCAGTGAACATGCAGTCCCTGTCCTTCACCTGAGAGTCATTTCAAATGCAATCTCCCTTTGACAGCTCCCATTCTTGGACTCAAAGTGGCCATTGAGTCTCACAGCTGCAACATGCTATGCAAGTCTTGATGAGGCACTGCCATCTAATAGCCCCTTAGGTCTAATTCAAGATCCATGAGAAGGTTCAGGATCAGGGTACAACTGGAGAATCATTCTCTTGGTATCATCTAAGGTCTAGACAGAGATAGGCATGCATCCTAGCTGCATATCTGTTAAGCCATGAGAGAGCTTCATATTGAGACATATGCTTGCAAACACCAGTAAAGTTTTGGTTGATGTTTTCACTGTGGGTAATGCAGATTACGCCCCCTTTGCAGCTGGTGTGTGAATAATGTCTAAGAGTCTTCATCAGAAAACATACAGTTATGAACAATACACTTCTCAAGTGAAAACTAAGATCTCGTTGTAGGTGGAAGAAATTCAAGTAGACAAGTTGTAGAGATACTTGATACATTCATCTCTCTAGGCAGCAAACTGCTGTCACATGGGGAAAACCAGCTTAGGCTACCAGCCACAGCTAGGAAACATGTGCCGAGCATTCAAGTCCACAAAGCCATCAATGATAAGGAGCACTGAGGAGACAAGTGATGACCAGAAATGCAATAGCGACAGCACCAGGAAATAGACTTGGTGGGGCTGAACTCGTTAATCACTAAGGCTAGGTAGGCACGCCCTGCTAATAATGTTGCCTGCCTTGAAAATTAAGTTCCTGCAAGCCAACGACTCAGGACTGGAATCCAGGTCGGAAATGACACAGAGAGCTGCATCCAACTACACGTGGCAGCAGGGCCCCCGTTTAACTAAGATCGATAGCCGTCCTGGGCACATCTGTCGCGGGGATGAAGGCAGGTCCATCAGACCTGTGCCTTACCTCGGGTGCTTCCACAAGGAAAGCTCGGGAGCCGGGAAAGGAGCGGCCGCGGCGAGCTCCGGAGCGCGGGGTGCGCTGCCCCCTGCGGGCGGGGACCGGCACTGCCGAGGTGCCCGTCCCTCCCCGCACCCCGCCAGGGGCACTGCGGGGACACCGGCACGGCCCCCAGTGCCGCGGGGGGACGGTCCCTCTGCCGACCGCTCTCAGCTTTCACCTCCCGGAGCTACGGAGTCACAGAATCAATTAGGTTGGGAAAGACCTCTGAGATCATCGAGTCCAACCTGTGACTCAACACACCTCCTTGGCAACCAGACCATGGCACTGAGGGCCACATCCAGGGTCAGTGACTCCATCACCTCCCTGGGCAGCCCCTTCCAATATCTAATCATGCTTTCGGTGAAGAAATTCTTCCTAATGACCAACCTAAACCTCCCCTGGTGCAGCTAAAGACCGTGTCCTCTCATCATCTTGAACTTGCTGTTCCACCGGTGGCATTTCTAGCCCATCATATCATGGCTAGGCTTCACAAACGAAGATTTGGGAAAGGCTCTATCCACATTTGTTACAAGCATGCTGGTGGCTAATGAGACCAATACGAGATAGACTTGTCCGATCGCAAAAGGCACAGCAGAAAGACTCCTTAGATGGTATGTTCTGCAGGACACGAATCTTTCTGCGTTGTCTTTTCTCCTCGAGAGTGATCCTGCGTGCGTTCTTAAAGGAAGCAGCAGCGTTATAGATGGTGTGTCTCCAGGCCTCCCGATTGGAGGCCAGAGTAGACCAGTTATGTTGATCAATATGGCCAAGGCTGAGATGTTGTTTCAGGGAGCCCTTGTATCTTTTCTTCAGGGCTCCTCTCTTGCAGCAGGCGGTGGCAAGTTCTAGCCCATATAGCTCCATTTAAGGACTGAGCTCTTCCAGCATGTCCTCTCAGAGAGAATTCCTATTGCTGACCCCATCTGAAGATTCAGACGCCTCACACTGTCTGAGAATAATTTGCTGGAGGGCTCTGTTGCTGCCTATATAAGCACAGTTCAATTGGCTTTAAACTTGTGCTATGAAACACAGGTAAGGAAGGCTACGAATGAGTCAACTCCCCGATTAGGGCTCCGTAAAGTCAAATGCACGAAGTTCCACCTAAACATGGGGAAGAACTTCCTTATATTGAGGGTGGCAGAGCACTGGAACAAGCTGCCCAGGGAGGTCGTGAAATTCTCCCTCTCTGGAGACATTCAAAACCCACCTGGACGTGTTCCTGTGTCACCAGCTCTAGGCGACCCTGCCTTGGCAGGGGGGTTGGACTGGATGATCTCCAGAGGTACCTTCCAACACCAACAATTGTGTCATTCTGTGTTTTTCCGTACAGTGTAAGACACTCGTCTGAGGCACTCAGTGTTCAGGGTAATTAATGGTCTTGAAAAGCAAAAGCAGCTGACACCTTTTCAGTACCGAGCGGGTCGTGGCCGGTAACTACAGGTAGGAGATCGCGCAAACAAAGGCAGGAGAGCACGGTGTCAGCTGGGAAAAGGACCAGAAGGTGGCAGTGCGGGGGTTTTCCCCTTGTGTTTTAAATCGGACATTTCGGGAGACACCCAGGTCTGTGAGGGCCGTGAGGCGCCGCGGGGGGTTCTGGGAGCTGTAGTTGCCGTGCCCCGCCCGCCGGGGGCGGGGCCCCACAATGCACCTCGACCAGCAGTCACGTGACCCGCGCGCTGGGCCCGGCCGGGCTCCGCTTCCGTGGGGGTTCGCCCGCGCCTCTGGGGGCGGGGCCTTCCTTCAGGTAGGGGCGGGGCCGGCTGGGGGGCGGGGCCTCCGGGCAGCGGCGGCGGGGGCGTGGCCGTGGGGGTGTCTGTCCTCTTCCTCCTGTTCCCGGCGCCACGGCCGGCGTCCCGAGGCCCCGCGGTAATAAAATGAGGTAATAAAACCCCAGCGGGCAGGGGTGTCGTCTCCCCGGGAGGTGGCGGTGGGTCCACGGTGGCGCCCGGGGGTCACGGCTGTTCCTACAGCCGGCGCTGCGGGGGAATGGGTGTCACAGGCGCCTCCCCGGCGAGGAGGTGGCGATGTAGCGCCCGATAACAGCACCTCCCACGGCACACGCAGGGCTGGGCAGCGCCCATCGGTAGCCCGGCACCGGCAATAGCAACTGTGTAACAGCGACAGCCCCGCACCGGCAGTTTGGCCGGGGCACTGCCGCTCCCTGTGGGGGAGGCTCTTTGTCACTCGGTGTTTCGATTGGCGTGGGCTTGGCAGCCACGGCAGCAGTAGTCCACGGGACACAAAGCTTGAGATCATGTGGAGGTACCTGTCAGCTGGAGCTGGTGCAGAAGATCTTAATTACTGCAGGCCTGGGCAGCTTCTGAAAACTGGATTCTCGTGTTCTCAGGAACAAGTGACTGCTTATCTTTGAGGGCTGTATTTCCATGAGCTGCTCTCCCCCTTGCTTTTATTGTAAATGCCAGTTTTAATGGATCTTTCTTACTTTCTTCTCTTTCCTGTGAAGGACAAGATATTAGTCTACATGCAGTAAACTGGAAGAAATGGAAGAAAGGAAGATCAAGAGGAGGAGCCCCAAATCGTCTACCAGTCACCCTGCTCAGGTTGCTAACTCCAAGAAAAGCTCAGTGCCAGTCAGTAAGAGTACAGCCTTTTCCAACCCTGCCCCACAGCCTGCTGTGCAGAAACCAAAGTTGAAACGGTAAGCTCGGGGCGCATCTTGCAAGCTCAGAGAAAGTGAAAGCCAGAGACTTGTCAGTGCTCAGACAGGCTAAAGGACGTTTAGACTGTCTGTAACAGTCTTGTGAACATTTTTGATGACATATCTTTTTTTACCAAAGTGATCTGTGTTGAATGCAATATAATGGTTATTTTACAGAAAAGGAAGGTGCTCGCTATTCTTCTTGTAAGCTTTATAAAATGTAACACGATGCTGTAGAGTCATACTGGTAACAATTCAGCTGAAGCAGAGGACGTGAAAGACAGAGCTGGGTGGTCAAATCTGGGCACCAGATAGCAGAGCCCCAGATGTACAGTTGTGAGGAGCAAATACAGTACATGACTGCAAGGTTGGAACTGACAAGTATGGCAGGAAATGAAGGACAAAAATGTGTCAATATTTTGAGGCAAATATTAGTAAATACTAGTGTGCCATAAGTTGGTGGTTTCTTCAGCTGGCTATACAGTCTCAACATTATTCTGGCATGTACTAGAAATTATTTTCTTGCAGTCCACAAGATTATCTAGAGAAAAAAATGTCCTTTCTGCTTTAATTTCTGGACATTTTTGTGCAATTGTTAAACTTATCAAGCAGTGCTAATACAGACAATTTCTTTAACTTTCCCAGCAGGAGTGGTGATTGACATAACAATGTGAGGATGAACTGCTGTTGTGATAGTGGAGGAGAAGTATTTAATTAATTTTCATTTAATCTACAAGAATCTAATGAAGTAACTTTTCCAGGAGCAATACATTTTTTTAAAGAGCAGAAGCAAGTGGAAAAAACAGACAACCTTTCTGTCACGCAAACTTTTAAGTCTGAAATTGAAGCACAACTAGCTAAAGTTAAACTTGAATTGAGATGTGCTGCTGTTGAGTTGAACCAGATACCATTGTTGGACTGCTGATTGTTTCAGCATATATGGGCACATGGTGCTCTGAATAAATGTTATGTCTAAAGTGTTTGAGATCCAGGAATTGTGATGTTTTCTTGCAAGAAAGGCTGTAGAGAATTTTTAGCTCATCTGATGTTTGTTGCAGTCTGTAGGTGTTTGCGACAACAGAAGTATATGATTTTTGAGGGGTTTCTCTCAGGCTTAGAGTGTGCCAAAGCTTTTTGAGTGATTTTGTGTAGATAATGGCTGCCCGGGTAACTGGTGGAATCAACATCCATGGAAATGTTCAAAAAACATGTCGATGTGGCTCCTGGGGACATGGTTTATAAGTCAGCATGGCAGTGCTGGGTTTATGGTTGGTTTCTGATTTTAGAGGTCTTTTCCAACCTTAACAATTCCGTGATATTGCCCCATGTGTCATTGCTGGGTAATGATGGTCCACTTTAGATTATTAAGATGGCCATCATATACATGTGGTCCACTGATGCTTCCTACTATTAGTAGGAAAGCAGATTGTTGGAATCTTTCATTTTGCAGTATCAAACTGTTAGGAGAGTGATGTCATTTATTTTTAAGACAAGCTGGTGGTAATGCAGTTTTTATCTTAAAAAGACTGATTATGTATTATGTATTTCCCATTTCATTTTCAAAGCCCAGATGTACACTTTTCTTACACTGCAGATTCACACTGAAAGTGAAAGCAGGAAGTAATATTCAGTTTATTTTTTTTTCCAGTGTAATAAAAGAGAAAGCCAAACCTCCAGGAGGTGAAGCAAAAGGGGCCCAGGCAGCACCAATCCAGCATTCTTTTCTCACAGATGTATCAGATGTCCAGGAAATGGAAAGGGGACTTCTGAGTCTCTTGAATGACTTCCACTCTGGCAAACTTCAAGCATTTGGTAAGTGCATGAATTGTGTGTGTACAATAGTTGGGTTTTATAGCTGTACAATAGTAACATTTGCTAACAAGTGCACTGCATGGACAGACTTGAACTGCATGGCTTGTTTGTCACTAGACTGCCATGTGAAATTACGTTTAACATAATTAATACATCTTAGTGCATTTTTAAATTACAGTCCTATTTTAAGGTTGTTCTTGTTTTGAGATTATTCATATGCCATTTCATTGTTCCTTCTAGCATGGAAGCACCTTGGCTTATTTTAATTTAAGATACCAAGTTTAAAGCCACTTATTTATGACAGTGTAGGAAGAAGTAACTGTATTTAGCACCCAGTTTTGCTGCATATTAACACTTTTGACTATTGGTAACAACTTCCATGAAATCCAGTGCAAGCTGCATTTTATCCAGCTTATTCTGCTGTCTTAGCTTCTTACTATTCTTACTGCCTCACAGTTGATGGAGGTTTCAGAAAAACCATCACACGTTTTTGCTTCTTTTTTCCCTTGCACTAAGTAGAAAGATGCACATGTGCTTTTGCAAGTTTAGTGTTAGGTCAGTGTGTTGTGTTAATTCCGCACTGATTTTACAAGGAAACCTGAGAAGTCTGTGTTATATAAAGCACCAGTTAGAAGAAAGAAACCCCTAGATTAATCAAAATTAGAAGTTCTGTTGTGATCATATTTAAAGCTAAAAACCAGGGCTTTTCTAAATCAGACTAAAATTCAGGAATATAGAAAAGCTCTGAGGACATTTAGTAGTTAAGTTCAGCACAACATAACATCAAACAGGATGACAGAAACTTCAGTAGTGAAACAGTGAGAAATCATTGAGAAAGGACATTTACTTGTAAATTTGATGTTTAAACTCCTCTGACATAAAAAGCTGCATCTTCACACCTTCATTTGCTCTCTTGGGTTTCTTTATGTAAAGTTGTTGCTCTTCCTTTTAGGAAATGAATGTTCCATAGAGCAGATGGAGCACGTACGGAGTATGCAGGAGAAACTTGCTCGCCTCAACCTGGAGCTCTATGGGGAGATGGAAGAACTGCCTGAAGATAAAAGAAAACTAGCCAGTGATTCCAACCTGGATAGGCTGCTGTCAGATGTAAGTACTGGGCAGGCAGAAAACGTGGAACTTTGCCCCCAGCATTCGGCTCAGGAAAGCACTGCTACTGGGTGGGCAGTGATTTACAGTTGAGGAGAACGTAGTTCTGTAATGAACCAGTATGAAAGCCCTGCCCTCATCTTGGTTTTGAGGAAACACAGGACCTTGTTTGCATTTGTTACAGGCTGCTTTGTTTTGGTGAGTGGAGCAGGCAAGCTGCAAGCTGCCTGAGCATGTAGGCCTGTTCAGAGACAGCCCAGGTACCAGGGGACTGCGACCATTTTCCATGTGGTCTACCCTCCTACATCTGGGGAAGATGACACATGACAGGGAATATGCATCTGTATATCCTACACTTTCAGTCTCTCTGTTCTCCAGTGTATTTACATAAAAAACAAAACTACTAAAAATTTCTTTAAATTTCCTCAGATCAGCAGATTTCAACTTAAATTTGGAACTTCGCTCCTTGTACATAATTCAGTGTAGGTTTGCTTTGCTAATAAATCATGCATTTCAGCCCAAACTATAAGTTATTTCCTTCATTGTTTTAATATATTTATTTCATCATACCAGCATAATTGTTGCATTTATTTGACTAACAGAAGTGCCACTTCTGATACTTTCTACATTTATATTGCAGCTAGAAGAACTGAATTCATCTATGTATCCTTTTCCTAAAATGTCTATTTTGCATTATAGTTATCGTTAACTGTAATCAAATTAGGGTGTGTTTCCCCAGTAACTGGTGTCTTTATTGGAGTCAAGTCACTTCAATGACGCCTTTTCTTTTAAATTCATGCTGTAATACAGCATAGATCTTGGGTTCTTCCAGTACATAATTGACTGGATCTTAACACTTGTAATTACAGGTTGTTTTTTTCATGTGGTGAATCACTGAGCTACCGTGTACCTCTTCAGACAATGTGTTCACCATTGCTGGCAAAGCCCATCAGCACCACGGTCTTTTGACATGCACCTTGCTGAGACTTTCAGACATCCACAGTAATACTCCCATAGTATTCAGAAGTGTCTGTCCCATTGAGAAATGAATCCTATTATCTTTTAGTTTTTTTAGAAATATGTGTGGTTGTTTATCACTGATCTGACTGTGGATAGTAAACTGACCTAATTTTTTATTTCTAGGGTCAGATACTTCAGCAGAGCTTTGGTAACTGAACAAATGTGTGCTCTTAGCCCACACAGAAGAAGATAAAACTGAATGTCTTAGCTTGTCTTTAACACTGTGCTGTTGATAATCGAAGGTGACAGTTGAGGGGCGTTGCATTCAGTTTATTCCACAGTCTCGTTATTTCCATTGTTACACACTTTGTTACACGCATTGAGTAAGCTGAGACTCGGGTTTGGGGCTTAAGGTCTTGCACTGGTATCAACATTTCCTGCATAGGCTGTTTAAGGCAGACCTCATAAAGAGCACAAGTGGAATGTGATAGTATCACATAATAGCAATAAAAATAATTTGCCGTCCCCCTTGATCTGCACACTAATTCTGAGAGTATTGCAATGTTCAAGTCTCAGTGAGGAATATTAGTCTACTGGTTGAGAACTAGCATAGAACTTACTGGAATGGAATTTGTTGGGACTGGTGTATACCCCAGAGTAAGCACAGTTTCATACAGCACTGTTATCTTGTTTATACCTTTGAAAGTGTTATTCCTTAATGGTTTGCTTCAGCCAAAAACTACATTTAGCAGATGCTCAAGATATTCCAAATGGTACCACGGGCTGAGAGAACAGCTTTGTCAATTTGGGTTCTCACAGAAGCTTTTCATTCGTTTTTCCTGACAATGGAATCAGGAACAGTTGTGACTTTGTGTTGGTTTGTTTTCTTTTACACAATGAAGAATCGAAGTGCAAATTCAGGTGTTTATTTTGCACATTCCTCTGAGCACTGCATTATGTCAGGGCTCAGTACCTAGAGTTGTAAATTATTGTCATGCTGTGCTTTTTATTATTGCCTTACTTAACAGAAAAATTGGGGAAACGGGGAAGTACATTTCTTCTTAGTGTTCACATGGTTGAAAATGATAAATGTATACAAGTTCACTGACATTTCTCTAGTTTTTAAGAAGGTAGTGGTAATGTTGCCTTACTGATCATTACATAGACAATCTGCACACTATATCTTTAGTGTTTTGTTGATCAGTGATGCCACAGATTAATTTATTGTTAATAAAGTGAAAAATTTTAAATATATGATGTTTCATTTAGAGAAGCTGCTGTCGGTTCAGCTGTGTTAAGAAGATGAGTTCTGGCATTGTCCAAATGTTTGCAGAGTTTACTTTTTTCCATTACTGTGAATAATTGTAAGATGTCACTAAATTAAGAACTAGCATGCATGCTAGCAGTCCACATAATTTAAGTACTGTGAAATTCCAAAATTGGGTAAACAGTTATTGTTCAATAAATCCAGTATATGCAATATTGTAGTTATTTCTATGTTGTAAATAGTCTGGTATTAATTGGTATCATCTTTCTGCTCACAGTCAGAGAAAAAAATTCTTTAGTAGTGTAAAATCAGGCTTGTTTTAGATCCAAAATTTCTATCCCGGTCCATCAAACTATGCCTTTGGTTCTAGATTTACTTTATATTCAGTTTTTAGGTAATACATTCAGATTCTATATCGTATATGCTTACTAAACAAGGGATGAAATCTTTATCCTTCTACTTTAGCACAGAGCTTTCATCAGCCCGATGTAGACATGTGGTCAGGGAACAAAAAATGCCTTTTGTTCAGCATCTTTGGAGAAGATGCTTCTTCAGCCACAAGATGTAGTTTTGGATTCTGTTATCTCTGGCTCTGATCTGAATCACGTGTAGTGCCAAGCCTGCATCATGCAGCTGGGGACAGAAGGATCATTTAAAAACCACAGGGTTCTCTGGCTACAGATTCAGCCTTAAACATTGTTATTCCCTGCCTTACCTATCAGGCAAATCTCAGTGATTAACGAACCAGCAGGGATCCCACTTGTTGTCCCCTAAGGATGTTCTTGTTCTTTACACAATTTATCACTGTTGAGATTCTTTAGGAGTTTTGCTGGTAAAAGTACCTCGGAGTCCTCACCTGCAGCTGGGTATGTACCTGTGCTGTGAAATCCAAAGTCAGCTTAAGAGAACTAGAACACAACAAGCTTCTCACAAAGTAGAGCAAAGATTGATGTTTGTTGTTTTGGGTTTTTTTTTCCCCTGTCTTTAACCAATAATTGAGCAATTATCCTTTTCTGTACAGTATCTTCTCATTGTCAGCACTATGGCTTTGTTTCTGGGCAGACTTCTGAACATCAAGCAAAAAAGCACCATTTTTTAGCCTCAGGCATCACTAAAGGTGTGCAAAAGTGTAAGGCCAGTGATGGTGGCAAAAGTCACTGGCAGAGCTGCATTTATACAAACAAAATGACGTACTTGGAGCTCACTTGGATGCAGGAGCAGAGCTATGTGCTCACTAGCAGCTTAGTGCCAGTGAGTGCAGTGTATTGCAGCATTGTAACACACAGTGGTCCCAAACCACTCTTTTAACCTCAGAGTTTAAGTATTCTACAATAGAGGCAATTCTTTTCCATTTTTGGGCTCTGTCATCTAACTCTGCTTGGCCTTATAACTTCAAACACATTTCAAATCACTTATAAACATGTTGGATGTCTTGATCTCTTGTTTCTGTAACAGTTTATGCAAGTACAGAGCACATAAGTATAATCTGAAATACAGACAAAACCAAATAGCTTTCTCAAGCAGCTGTTTAGATTATACAAGAATTAACCCCTTTTTCTTTGATCACCTTAAGGCCACAGGCAATCACAAGACAAAGAATGCATTAATTGCAAATAATTAAGAAATTATTATTCCCTTACCTCCTCCTGGATACAAATTTGTGGCTTCTATGCAATCCATTAATGGTGTAAGCTTGCTAACTTTTGGATTCATACAAGAAAATTCTGCACCAAGATCTTTGAGACTGAACTCTTATCTGGTAATGAACTAATCTCATTCCTAGGCTCCTGCAGGAAAAGAAAAAAAATCCACTGTAATATATTCATGGACAGTCTTGTAATTACAAAAGTGTGTAAGAAGCTGCAGAAAATAAGTGCCTTTTCTGTTATCTTGTTTCCTGAAGAACCGGTTATGGAGATAAAAGTGTATTAACATTAAATGTTTAATATATTTATCAGTGTGAGTTTAGGTCAGTGTTTTGGTTTAAACTCACACTGATAAATGGGTATGGTGTTTGAAAGAAGATGCTCTTTGCTGCATCCCTGGTCTAGGTTACCTCGCTCCAAGAGACATCTGTGGAACCTCAATGAACTAAAAGAGAAAATAAAAATCAGGAAGAAAAACTAACAGAAAAGTACCTAGGAGAAAAGGATTTGGAGGAGGTGAGAGTCAGTGGTATTAAATTAACTGCCTCATTTTTCAAAAACAGCAAGAGAAATTATTAAGGCAGATGTCTTTTATTTAGAAAATATACTGAACTCTTAAAATAAGTTTCAACATAAATAGGAAAGGACTGGTATTTTTTCCCCTCTGTGTTTTAAAGTAGTAGATGCACACAAACACTAACATACCCATGCTGAGTTATGTCTTGATATTAAGTTACCAAATAAAAGAGTTAACAAATAAAAGCCTCCTTAAGTCTGCATCATGACCTGTAAATTTAGTTCAATCAATAAGAAATTGGAAGTATTTACTATGGAGTTCAGTGGCATGTTAAACTACACACAACATATTGAGACTTCAGAGCTACAACATTGTATTTTATATTGGCTATTGATTGTTAATGCCTATTCAGAATCCCCACTGATCCCAGTTCACCACTGTTACCTTGCAATTCAAAGTATTACCCCTTAATTAACCGAATGTATACAGGAATTCTGCAGCATCAGTGTAGGATACTTAACATTTTTCATATGCTTTAACTCTTGAAACACTATGTATTTTTACTTTTAGTTCTCTTCATTGTAGAAATTTAAAAATGCTGCCACACTCCTCTCTATCCCAAAGCAGATAGAAAATTGAGTATGTCTTTTATTTCCTCAAATACAGGTTCACGATTTTTGCACAAATTATGCTCTAATCTTACACATAAAAAAAATTTAAGGAAATGTCACATTTCCCATAAAAGGCAACAAAACACAACTCTTGCCCTGGGACAGGAGCAGATGCAGGAATGCTTTGTGCACATAGAATCTCAAGCTTCTTATGAGAAACCAAACCTCCTGTTTTCATGTGGATAATTTCTGTAGATAGCAACTACTGCAGGTGTCACAGGTGCTCTGAGAGTACTTTTTTCCTATAAAGGAAATTATCTATCATAGGGAAGCTGGGCACAGAGCTCATTTCTTGAAATTGCTGATGGCAGCTGAATTTGGCCAAGGCTATACCACAGCACAGGAAGATGCAAGCAGGCTTACAACATGTCAGAGTTGTTTCTTCTGAATACACCTGCATTTCATCACTCCCCATGTGATTGAATCTGGCACTTCATGCCACCTGTCACAAACATGAATCAGTTCTGTCCAAGTGCAAACACTTAGTTCTGAGTTCACGCACTGCTGGGGACTGCTAACACAGAATGTGTTTTAGCCAGCAATACTAGAAATTCATTCCTTTTAAGGTACAATTACATTCACTGTTAGTGATCTATGCCTTCAGCATCTCACTACTGTCATCACAAAACATGGATTTTTGCACAGCCCTCTTCTCTCACTATAAACCCCAGAACAGTTAACAGGAATAAGCACATACCAAATCCTCGACTGACTGCCCAGAATTACCAACCAGCATGCAGCATAAAACATCTGATAGTGGAAAGACATCAGAGCAGGCCCCATGTAACCACTGCACTGGAAATGAGAGAAGATATTTTTATTAGACCTGTATCAAGAAAGCAGAACAATCTAAACACAGTTCAAGCCTCAGCTGGCTCTCAGGACTTATGAGAGACCACCAATTGTTACAGTGAATGCAAACGGGCTGCAGATCAGCTGGCATATTTTAATTAGTTGCATGTTTGCTTCTTTGCTCTTGAGAACATGCTACTTACTCCTATACCACATCTTATAATTTCTTTAAAATGGTTAAAAAGCTTGCAGGAAAAAAGTACTGCTCCAAACATCACCCTTTCAACTTTGAAGAAACAAAAGATATACCTTTTTTAATACAGCACCAGAGAAACTGATTGTATCACTCATCTTAAAAGTTAACGCTCTGGATGTTTAAAGATAAATTCAACACAAAATATAAAGTAAGTCTTGGAATGCAGCGATTGGTAAGGATAACAGAGTATACTGCACACAAGAAACAGCAACAGAAATGCAAGTATCTGGGCTCAATGCGATTTGTTTTTTGGTGCAAAAACACCTTGATTGAGGAGCTCAACTTCTCTCTTCATCCTAATTAAGTACCTGGCACATCTTTGCCTTCTGATGTTGTCTTCTCCAAAGAAGCACTGGCAGCAGATGCACTCTATATTCTGTCTTTAATATCAGGAAAAGCATCAGGAGACTTGGTTTCTAAGGCAAAGCAGTGTCTTTCAAAGTTCTAGATTGTCCTGAAAAAACTGTTCTTGGAAGCTCATGAATCTGCTGCAGCAGATCTGATTTAAATTTACAGTCATGGATTTAGGAAAGCATCGCATCTCTTAATACATGGCTTCATGGCTGGAGTCAAAGCCAAAATTTGGATTTTTTTGCAATGGAATGGCCTACGCAGCATGCTGGCATCAGATAGGACTGACCTTTCTCAGTGAGGGAGGAGAGTCTTTGCTCAGGAACTAGTGGGGCTTATTGGCAGAGCTTTAAACTAGATGTGATGGGGGAGGGACACACTACTAGGCTTGTCCCTGGTAAGCTGGGAGATGAGAGATGCAAAGTTTAGAGGGATGGGGTGGTAGTCAGGGCTCTCTGCCCCTTACTCTGAACTGTGCTGGCCACACTGGAGCACACTTCCAGTCTTACAGAGGCTACCCAGGGAGCCTTCTGGTAACAGAAGCCAACAGGGAAACACCAGGGAAGTACGTCACAGGAATTAAGGGGTGTACCTCTCAGGAAGGACCGATTCTGCAATTAGGCCAGGCAGGGCAGATTTCCATATTAGCACTGAACTTTGCTGAAATAAAGCTTTACAAAGAGACTTGTGGCACCCTTCCTCAAGAGCTGTAAATCCCTCTATCTTAAGCTAAAAAAAAAAAATCTATATATTTTTAAGGGTTGACTCTAGATCAAAATTTTAAATCTTTAAAAGTTAACCATTGTAATAGACCACAATTTCCCCCCTCCTATTTAGAAATAGCAAGATCAGTATGAGACCTCCAATTTACAGCTCTTTAATTGTATTGAAACAACAAAAAACAGAACATGAAATAACCAAGAACAAACTAAGGTTTCTTCACAAACTGGAAGGCTGTGACCAGAGCGAATAAAAGAGTAGTTTGCAAATAATCTGGCCACACTGATCAATGTGATATATTGCAGCATCAAGCCAAAGGCCAAAATGCTGAAAAGACTGAAAATTACAAAATACTTGAACAAACACAGTCTAACAGTTAAGCATGTGCCAATAGAAGAAACATTTATATGGAACCCTAAAAATTGCAATGCACGTGTGAAAGAGAATGGATGTGCGTTAGAATAAAAATCCAGCCTTCCAGGTTAAAACCATTCAGGCTATGACTGCAACAAATAAATATTGTTTCATTTCTGTCAGGATTTTCAATCTAATTTACTGTAAAATAAACGTCACAGAAACTACAAGAAAAAAGTAAGTATTTCTTTTAGTTTTAAGCTGGCAATTCAGCTGGTTCAATATGTAACCATGGCAGACCTACTTCAACTTTCATTGTTTTTACAGGAAAGAATAAGCACCCTAACTGAGAAAATGCCCTTTTCTTACTTTCAATAGGCTAAAAGTTATAAGTACCTTAGTACTTTCAGAGCAGTAGTACAGGGCTGAATAGGCTACCAAAGCCAACAAGGTCTGAGATAAAAGCTGTACATTTATAAGGTCTTGAATTCAGAGATCCTGAGGATCTTAACAACAAAACCTTGCACTGGGTTACCTCTTAAAAATGAAAAGGAGTAATAAGCCTTAATACTACAAACATACTAAACAGTAGTTCAGAAAGAATAGGCTGGAAATTAATTTAGTAGTAAAATTAGTTTTAAAAAGTTTTAAAAGCCCAACTAACTTGGCTTATATTTTACAGGATAACAGTTTCCTTTGTTCTCATTTGAAACCTAGGCAGATTTTAGATATTCTGACAAAAACATGTCAAGAGCAAAGTCAGCCCAGACCATAAACAAATTACTAAGTTCAGTCTACCCCTTCAAACACAGACAAACTTCTTCAGCAACATGCTTTATTCTGCAGGCTCAGTAGTTTGCAGGGTAAAGTTGAGATCGACAAATCCACATTTATCATGCTGGACACAAACGGGAATTTCTCACAGCTTGTTTGATAGAAGAGTTAGTATGAATGAAGGTTTGCTTCCACAAGATCCCATGTTGGGACTGAAATTTCCAAGACAACTACAAGTAAATTGTAAATCCACATGAAACAAGAATGAATTTTGTATCAAGACTATTTATGCAACTTCATGGCAACTACTATGAGTTTGCACCAGGCTGTACTTCCAGGTTTCAGGAACGCACTTAAAATACAGACTTGTTTGGAAAGAAGGCTACATACATGCACAATTTCCCATCTACTGGGAAATTTATATGCCCAAGTGAGAAGTACACAGAAATACACATAATTTAGCAAAAGCCTCATCCAGTAAGTTCATTTTGAAGTTACCAGCTTCATCATCCAAACACATGGATGAAGCATAAAAACTGCAAATTTCAACCCTATTCTTCCTTAGTTTAAACAGACCAGCTAAATAGGTATTCAGACTTAAAAATAAACACATAGTATTTGCCCAACATGAGCTGGACAACACCACTGCATCTTACTGACACCACTACACGCAGTTGCAAGCTTCCTTTGGATCCAGCATTCACTCTATTTGCCAACGCTCTCCTCTTATCCTTACTGTTGGTTTAAAGTGTGAGGAGAGAAATACAAAGTAATAGGTAAAATAATACATCCTAATGCCATCTTCATAAAAATTTTAAATCTAAAATCCTAGCTTGGAATCAACATCACATCTACTTTCTGTTTTAGACAGTACTCACTTCAATTTATTTCAGATCAGGACAGTCTTGACCTGACAGTTGAAATGCAACCCCACTTAATAGGTAAAATTCTTCACAAGTGAAAAAAAATTTTTTTTCTACTGTTCTATGTGAACAGATACTTGCAAAAAGGAAGTTTTAAAACTTCGAAAGTTCAGAAAACTTCAACTGCAATGTTGCAAAAAGGCTACAGGAAAAAAGGATAGAACTTTTCATGTCAAAAGTACCAGTTTCGTGAACGTGTTTTAAGACATTATCAACTTTAGCACGTTTCTTGGTTAGTGAATCCACCTATAGAAGCAACTTGGTGAGACCACAGAATCCATTAAAACTACTAGCCTTCTAATTTTGAAAAAATTACATGAATTAATTCTGCTTCTCCACAGGAATTTTCTTGCTTCAATACTACTTTATCCCCAAAAACAATGTGCAGAGCAAACTATGGAATATGTTCCTTTTAGGTACCCTTCTACAGCAAAGGGACCTCTTGACTCTTCTATGATCGCACTCTTCTTCCAAAGGCAGGATACATAACAGAAAAAACAAGTTCAAGTTTGTGGCATGTCACTTCTCCATTTTCTGATAGTATGCATTGAATGACAACTTCCTATAAACTCCTTTCATCTTTTTCTTGAACTACACACTGTATTTCCATACTTAGACTAAACTCGAGCCTTGCATTAGTTCAAGATAAGCAAATTAAGGCACAACAGCACTTACTGAATTTCACAGCAGTTTAATTAAACCCACTTCTAAGATACCAGACGGGTTCCCAAAATCTTTCCTTTGCCTTCTGCAGACAAATCATATATTGCTGAAGCTACCTCCTGTACCTACCTTTTTTGCTATGTCTGACATAGCCAGTCATGTATGCTAGACCTTCAGAAACCCTTAGGCAAGTCTTCACAGCAACTGTTGTAATGCTTGCTCCACTCCCTGCTCCCCCAACTAAATATCATGAAAATAACTGATTTTCAATAAGTAATCAATTTATCTGCTCAATATGCAACTGTTCTTTCAGATGCTAATCATTCTTACTTGCCTTTTGAATGAATACTAAGACCACAGGGTCCTTGCAGAAGACATTCCTGATTCAAAGTGCAGTTTCTTACAATTAACATGTTCCACTCCACAGGCCACTCTGTCAGTTCAAATGCAGTGTTTCTTGAGCCGAAGACAGAAATACAGTCAGACTGCTGAAGTTAGATGACAGAAAGCAAAAGCCACCACTGCTGCTTTATGGGATGGGATGTACCAAGAGTTCACATCCACTGTGGAGTAGGATGTACCTCCAACCTCTGTCAGCTCCTCTGAGACTGGGAAACAACTACTCCAGTCACAGATGGTTCAACAGTATTGCCAAAATCTGGCTTTTCATCAATGTACCACTGAACGTCAGTTGAAATTGCTGTTACTGTTTATGATGCTTTGTTAATTTCCTAGGCCTCAAATGACTAATTTCAGCTGCGTTCAGATTAGATGCATTCTTTATATCTTTAAGAGTGAAAGTGTCAAAAACATATTCTACCAGAGATGAAAGAGAATTCATCTAGCTTTCTGTGCTCAAGTATGCTGTTAAAGTGTGATAAATAGTACTGACAGCCTTCTTAAAACTTTGGATCTAAGCTGTAGGATCACAAACTTTGTATGTCATAGAGTCACAATTCTGAATTTTTTATTACCATAACTAAACGAAAGCTGTTTTGGACAATAAGTTAAATGCAAGATATTTAATACCTATATACCAGTAAGCTGGAAAAAAGTACTGTAAAATCTCTTTGGAACACACTAATAATGTACAACCAGGTACAATAAGTATACACTTTAGGTAAAAATAATTTACAATCTACCTTTAAAGCAGAAATTGTACCTTTAAGGCCATTTTGCCAATTTAAAGTAATATTACTGAAAGGAAATTACATTCAACTCCAAAACACAAGCAACTAATTCAAATACTCCTGTGAAGTTTATATTTTGCTTGTGCACTAATTATTTCGACGATCCTGTATAGTCTCATTTGGTTACTAGTATATAGACATTATCACCATTTTTCCTATATAACCCCTATTTCATTGTTTTCAAAGACTATTAAGAGAACATAACATTATTTTTTTTTTTGTTACTAGGTAATAAAGTCCTTGGTTTTCATGTGTTTTCTTCTAGAGAGCTGCATTATAAATGATTACACATCGATATCCTTGGTAAGGCAAGCTGCACTTCTGCTTATGAAATTAAATTTTATGTCTCCAAAAATGGAACTCTGGGAGGTATAAATGAACTCAACTGCACACAGCCTGATTTGTAAAGTATTTAAGTAACATAAGCATGCAAATATGTTTAAAATACACAAGTCATTTTTCGATCTTCGACACAGAGTAAGAATGGCATTGTTATTACGCACTTGGAAGTAACATGATTTTGCATCATATTATGATTTCATGAAACTACATTCTACTAGAAACTAAGACTAGAACGAGTCAGGAATCAGGAGACAGTGATTTATTATTTTTTACCGTTTAGGAAAAAGTGATTAAGTCTAGGTCACCCATCAAGTGACACTGGGAGACAAACTGTTTACATAGCTGAAACCAGAAGAGTAATTCACAACTCCACCCTAAACACAGAGTGGAAACACAGCACACCCCATCCATAAGGGACAGAGACATCACACAAGAAACAAAGCTGCAAATTTATTTTCTTTAGTTTTAAGTTTTTATAACCTCAACTCTGTTTATCCCACATAAGACATATTCAGTAATATGAGTTCTTCTAGTTCATACACTATACAATTGCAAGTAAAATGAGGTGCATGTGAAGTACAAAAAAAAATGTAGATACTAGCTTACATTGGATAGACTTAAAATACTGCTCAAAACAAAGTGGCTTTTCAGCTTTTTACCTTTGCATTTTGGAAATATTCTCTGCAGTCCAAAGAGAGGCAACGAATGGAGAAAAAAGCAACTCCAGAGCAGATGGAACAAAGAGGCACATTATTAAGAGAAACAAAGGAAACGCAAATTGAATGAGAAAAGAGACTCCTCCAATCACAAAGTCCAAAGAAAAACATTTTGCAGATGTTTCAGAAATGCATGCTGCTGTCCATCCATCCCAGCTGGGTACATGAATCACACTCCACACTATTTAGTAGTCTACATTTATAGTTGCAAGAGAGAGAGCACCTCTCTTGTGCTGTACATAATTCCTTGCCCCGAAGAGCTTACAATCTAAGTTCATAAAAAAGAATGCATCAAGTAGCTGGATCAAGGTCAAACAAATAGAGAAGACAGGAAGATAATTTTATAAGGGATTAAAACTGGGTTACATTACTAAGTGAGGTAACTTCTGAACATCATTGGCAGTGATGTCCTTAAGACATAAGTTGTTTTTCAGTTAGAAGCTCTTCTGATCATGAAAAACTAGTTTAAAATGTACAGAATGATGTATTAAAAGTAATCAACCAAAATTCTTAAAAATAGACTTGTTGGCAAGACACAAAAATGCTCAGATTGCCTAAATTCTTCACTTGAGACACTAATCTGTCATTCTACTAGAAAGATATGGATGTTAGAGAAATTCATATGTACATGTAACATTTGAATGTAAAAGGCTTTTTACATTTAAGTTTAAAATGTTAAATTCTGATTTAAGAATCCTGTTGCTATTAACATACGCTTAATACTTAAATATTAATATGAAAATAGTGCTATTTTAAAAATGTATTTTAAACTTTAAAATAAACTATGGTCAAGATATAGTTGGTTCAAAAGATCAACATTCTTTAACTGCAGTGACTCACTTTTCCCACTTCTTAAAAAAGGGGAAAACTTTTTCCCACTCTGTTCCTGCTCCTTGTCAGTTGAAATAGAAGTGATCGGTCCATCAACTTTAAAGTTTTTTAGTTTAGTTTTAGGGGGTTTTTCACTTGTTTTCTTGTTTTTTTTTTTTATTTCCCTATTTATATAGTTTTTTGAAGACAGCTTTATAGGTAATTGATATGAACCCTCGTGTTCATTTAGCTATAATTTCTTAATGCCTTTATGTGCAAATAGAAAGTACCAACTTTCATGCAACCATGACATTCTTTCATTCCAGGGAATTTTGCTTTGAATTATATACCTAAGCCATCTGCAACACTTCCATGACATTTGAAAAAATGTTGGAGTAGTTATAGTGGTAAAAATTCACAATTATCCAGTCTGTGTATGATGAATACACAGAGAGTGTGTGTATCCACTTTTCTGTGGAAGAGAAAAAGAGAAATATTTGTTTTTCAGTGTAACAGCCTTAACCAGTAGAAAAATCTGACTTGAACAATCCTTTTGGAAGGGAAGTAGATGTTAAGAGAATTTCATTTAAGCACAGAAGTGAGACAGTGAAGTTAAGGACTGCCAACAGGAGATCATTTATCTTTAATTTTTAAAGGTACTCTCAAGGAAATCAAACCAGAAATGAAGATTAAAGAACTATAAATTTCTTTGACCCAAGTCAGTATTAGCATTTACTTTTTTAAAATTACATGTGTATTAAATTTGCTTATAGGAGGATACAAAAGGTGTATAGCCACAGATTACCAAGATAATTTGATCACTTCTGACAGGGAAGAAAATGGTCAAGGGATTATGATCAACCACTTCTTGTACATGACACAAAATTACAAAAAAATCCCCTGAAGGCCTGTAATAAAACCCTCCCCCTTATTTGAATGAGTTTCAATTCCCAGGTAAAGATGAATCAACAAAATTAAAATATTGTGCTGTTTTATTGGTGTAAAAATCACACAATTGCTAGTTCTGATTCTGCAGAGATACATCCATGCAGTTAAACATCTATGATCCCACAGCCAGAAGAAGCCATTAAATAGAATATCTGCTGTTAGTCAGCAATTAATGCAAATTTACATATGAGATCAAAAGGTGTGTATCGTACAATATACAACAAATCCCAATACAGTACATCAACCTGAATAGCAGGATACACTCAAGGAACTCTGTTAATAGTGAAGCCTGTCTATATGGCAGAGAAATAAGGCCTGGAAACAAGATGACAGAATGTACCCAGAATTCCTAAGAAGCAAACTGTTCATTTTTTGTTTTTTATTTTTTTTCTGGGAATTAGAAGTTTATAGAGGTATTGACACATTACTTGACAATATAATTTGTTATAGTGAAGACTCGTGGATGTGATCTGTTATTAAAAGGTAACATGTGAGACATGCAATTACAGGTGGTGCTTAGGTAATGTGTAATTAATGTTTGGGATCTGCACCCAACTCTTCACAAAAGGGAGAACTTAAAAGGATCTGTTTGGCAGACTACCAGTTGTGCCATAAATGTTTATATGCATGCGGCTGGATCAGGATCATGAATGGATGAAACGTGAACACCTGGCAATCTGTGGTTACATACTCTATAATGTATGCAATGAAAATCACAAAATCCAATCCAGTTGATATGGCAAACAGCCTGCAAGAACTCTCCCAACCTGAATAAGTTGGTGAATTGCAAAGAGGCAGGCTTTCTAGAATTGCAAACAACTTTCCAATTGCGAAAGGTAGCTTGGGAAGTAACACTGGCTGATGACAGATCACTAGTTTGTCTCTTTCCTGGCACAATAAAATAAATGCCATAGTGAAAGAAGAGTTTATGTGCTTAAAGACAACTGATTAGCAACCCTCTTCTGGCAAAGATGTTTCAACAGGAAAAAAGAAACCACTAAAAAATTCCAGTTGGAAATTTTGGCGACAAACTCTGCAAACTCAAGTCCAACAAAGATCACAGATGCCCACAGAAAATGATGTGAGAGGCAGTGTCACATTCAAGGAAAAAGTTTTTTTTTTCTCTCTGTACTGAAATTAAAATACTTAAATACAAAAGTGGACAAACTGACAAAACAGAACCACAACATTTAATGTAGAACAGAGCGCACTGAGCTAGATGCATGGATATTTAAATAGGCCTTGAAACCAATACCCCTTTCAAAATTAGTAAATTCACAGTTAACGGCAGTAGGCTTAGAGGTGAGAGAAGGGTCGAAGTTGTTCCAGTTGAACTTCCAGGGAGATTCTCTCTTCAAGAACATCCTACAAAAGAAAGATTTTCTACTGACTGTCCACGGAGAATGGAGTATTAGAAATTTCTTCGAAAGATTAAAACTGGTAAATATCAGCTTCAGTTTTGAGAATTAATGCATTTTCTAGAATCTGGTAACTCCTCCCACAATCTGAATAGATTGGCTGTCTAGTAATTACTTATCATTGAAAATCGATACTTTGCTCCAAGGTGATGCCATTTAGAACTTTTAAATTTCTTTCAAATCACCCAAACCCATACAGCTGTAATCAGATGCAAACCCAGCTATAACATTTTCAAATGAAGTCTAAAATATTAAGGGGGTAAGCTCTCATCTGATTCAGTGGATTGGAAACTCACAATTTTTTTTCCCCCGAGTTTTTCCTCTTATGTGAAATTTATACCCCTTGACTCTCATAAGCAGTAACAACTGAAATTCAGGCTTGGTGAGTTTTTAAAATGGCCTAACTTCCATTCTAGACAGGTTAACATTTTTACATTTAAGATTTTTTTAAATTACCTTGATAGTTAAAATTAGATATCTTAAGGTAGGAAAGATGGCAAGAGAAGGACATAAGGATGGTACCTACAGATAGCTCCAAAATAATGACAGCTGACCTAGATAAACAGATTATTATTATTGTACTAATTACTGAGCTGAAAGTTTTGTATTTCAGATTACTACATTTGTTTAAAAATATTTATAATTTTTTTAAGAGTTTAAGGTTTGCTTTTTCCTTGAAAAGAACACAAACCACTTCAGGTGCTCGTCTCAGTACTGCTTTTAAAGTATGTGATGACCACAAGACATAGTTTAGTATTAAGAATTTGAGGCAAAATTTTAGCGGAGCTGAAAGCAAATCAATGCATTGAAAAATGTGCTTTGTAGTAGGAAAAGCATCCTTTGTAATTTCACAAAGCTTGTCACCATTAGGTATATTTGATGACCTACAAAAAGAGCTAAATATTTCATGTCAATATCATCTATCCTGTATATCAGTGGTTCGTAGAGATGCCTGTTACTGTGCGTCACTAACATCTTGCTCTCTGAGGCTCTTCTCTTAAGCAGACAAAGATTAAGGAATTACCTTTAGCTGCTGCTGTAGTTCACTATTCAATCTGGCCAAAACAGTGTTGGTTTCTTTGTTACGTCTGATTGATGCCTGAATTGCCTTCTTGTCTTTCCCCACTGATCTGAGAATATATTAGAAGTATTTTAGTAAGTCATTTTGCCACTTAGCTAAATATCTCATTTATTGTCGCCCTTCTTTAAGTGAGCGGAATCACCTTTTCAAAGTTTTTTTACTTGTTACATTGTTAAATTTTCCATCTTCTGCCTCGCTTGATTACTCATGTTTGTTTGCATGGAAACACAGATATATGTGTTTCATATATGCACACACAGTTGGTTTCAATCAAAGAACAAGCAGCACATTTTAAAAACTTGTCATAATCGACTTTTTGAAGTCCCAACACACTGTACCACATTCATTTACCTCAAAGTGACTAATGTAATAGACTACTTTCATGCTAAGACATAGAGACTGCACATTTTGGAGTGTTCATAGCAACCATTTAGAATTAAACATTCCATATTAATACTTTCACCACTTAACTATGACATACTTGCAGAAGTTAGAGTTCCCACTCCAAAACTCAAGATCTCTAAATGGTCTCCCACTAGAAGAGGCTTTGTGATCTTCTTTAAAAACCAAGAACTTTTAAAATTGTTCAATTAATCTAAATTAAACACACAGAAATTGTTTGCAATTCCTGGAACAGAAAGCGTGTATGCTGTTTAAATGTAAACTTTCCAGTAACAGATGTATTTATACACTTCTTGGGTTACCTAGGAATAGATGGCTGTGAAGCAAGAACAGCAGCTATGACACCTGTTTTCTGTGTATGTTCCTCAGCTTCAGGTCTTAGCTCATCTTCTGATTTTAATCTTCTACGAATAGGCTTCGGTGGTGGAGCAAGTGGGGTAGTGCCTTTACCCTGGAGAGGAAAACACAGCCTATTAATTCTCTCAAACTATATTTCCCATCAGATATTTTCTGATGGACATTAGCTACATTCTCAACACGGTCTGAAAAAAAGTACTAAATTCTACCCCCTGGTGAAAGGGCAGTAAGTTGCTACACACTGACAAAGAACTGCGCAAGCAGGAACACCATGGTACAACAGAGTACTGCAAATACACAACTCAGAGCACACTTTCCCCCCAGTAATTATGTGTCTGCAACCAGAAAAAAGCTACTGTTAATCAAGTTCTGTACTACACGTTTTGATCTGTTTCAAAAATTTGAACACTTACGTGCCTATTTCAAGCATGTATCGGACCTAAGAAAACTGGGTTCAAGTGGAAGCATATAAAGTTGCTGTTGCAAATCAAAACAGACGTATAATTTCACATACATCAGACAACTGCACTCTCCTTAAATGTGTACTTTGCATACCACACTAGTGGGGACATTAGCTGGTGCTTTGTCTTCAACTCTTCCATCTGCTTTGGCAACTCTAAGAGAACCTGCAGAATCAGAGGGCTTCTCAACCTAAAGGGATATAAACTGTATTTAGAATGTTGCCTAAAAAAACCTACTTCTTAACAAATATTTCGTTTTCAACAACTGGAATAAATACAAGTATGCTGTGTTTCCCGATACATGAATACAGTTAACACCCAAAAATTCCAGTTCAACTCTTCTTTAGAAGTACAAGTCCAATGTTATGAGGCCCTGTACAGTACAAAAGAGGCTGTGGCCTGATGACAAGCTGCTACAGCTGTTTCTGCTATTACAGTACCACCATTATTCTATTTGTTACTGCCAAAGGTTAATCCCTCCAATGGAACACAATGTGACTGTTCCCCATCCACCTCAATGCAAAACAATCGGCAAGCTTAAATTAAGCAGTTTTCAGTGGCAGCTTAAGCTAACATAGCTGGTTTTGCAATGAGGTACATGGAGAGTGCTCAAATGGTTCTATGTCATTGACCTTCCTGAACAAGGGAAGCAAGAACATGCTGCTGATGGTTGGAAGAACTTTAAAGCAACACAAGTACTTCTGCAACTGAGGATGCAGAAGTGCCCCAAAGAACTTACTTACAATCTGGATGAAAGCTACAAATTATGAAAGGAAAACATGAAGTAATTCCTGTAATAGCAGTTGGCTATTATGACATTAATAGGAATAAATCCTGAGGCTTTCAAACTTTTAAGTCCTATGTTTGTAGTAGGAAATAAGGTTTTGTAAACATCTCTAACCATCTACTACTATAAAAGGATGCCAGAGCTCTATTCAGTTTAGCTGTTTGTCCAGTGGCTTTGAACAAATGCAAATTAATGAAATTTTAGCAATGTTTACAACACTTTGACAGTCATCTCCTCTATTAATACATGTAGTAGATCATTTTGAATGCTGGCAAGAATGAGCAGAAGAAAGGTTTTGCCTGTGCTAAGTCTTAAATGAACCAACACAATTGTTTGTGCACATATATATGCTAATAAGTACAAAATCTTCTTAATTACAATCAAGAACTGAGATAAAAAGAATTCTTTTTCCTAGGTGTTTGGCAATTACCAAGTAAGTGCAGCAGTGTGCAATGTAATTGCTTTCTAGCAATGGATTGGGGCACCATCAAAACACAAAACAAAAAACCCTAACAAACAGCAAACCACTGACAGAAAACAGCAGAAGTAGGTTTTAACAAAGTTTCCTAACTGTTAGTAGTATTAAACAATTGACAAGGTCTTCATTTCTGCTCACCTGCAAGACTTCTGAGTGTGTTTCAATTTCATCTTCTTCTTCTTTGTTTACGCCTGAAACAGCAAATGCCTCAAACTGGCTGAAGTCTGCAAAATTTGGCTGTTCTGGTATTTGTTGAGGTGAGGTACTGGTATGAGCTATTAGGCCTTCAGCATCTACTGGGCGATGCACATGAGGACCTGCACCCTGCAATAAAATAACAAAAATATATAGAGAGAGCATTAAAGATTATTTTCCTTTTCAGTGGACAAAAATTTATGCCTTGTCAGTAGGACAAAGTGCATCTCATCCAAGAAATACACATGGAAATATTTAAGAGAAAAGGAAGTTCAGATATGTTACTATCTAGGGAATAAGACCAAAGATGGATGCAATGTAGCACTAGCTAGACTCACTGAACAGTAGATGTTTCTGCTGTGACAGAGCCAGGTTAGCTAGGTGGGCTTGATACAGATTTTGAGTTTAGTTCCATAGGGAAACATGCTTATGTGATCATACTGTATGGAATATGTCTGTCATTGTACCCTCCTCCTTTGCAGGTAAATTTTGAATCCTTGCATATAATTTCTGAATCACTGACTGACTTCAGTTGGTAACTCAGATTCTAACAAGTAGCTGCTGGTGAAAGAAAACCTGAAAAGTAATTTTAACTGTCCCGTGTCAGATCTGCATAGCAGTTGAAGGATTTATGTGGGTGAGATAAAAGAAAAAACAACTTTTTCAGGATTTGTTTTCTACCAAATCACTAACTGAAATCACTCAGACTAAGACTGCAAAGATCACCAAGTCTATGACAAAGGAAGAAGTGGGATCGCTCCTCTTGGGAGCAGGCATGTTACATAAAACTGTACGCTGTGCCAGACAAATGGAAGACAAACCCTTACTTTGCAAATTTTTGAAAGGCTGCTCTTGCAGTCTCTGTTATGGCCTATGTGCTATACAGGGATAGGACAAGAAATGTGAAATGAGCTCTTTCCTACAATTCAGAGCTCTAGAGCCACTCATTCCTCCTCAATATTAACTTTAATCCTTATCTGTGGTTCTACCAGAAGCATTTTTTAGTCAGGAAAGGCTAACATTCAGCTATAGTCTAGGTTTTGGCATCATTCACATCCTGGTGGTTTCAAAAATATATCAAGCAATGATACTCATTTCACAGGTAAATTAAAATTCAGTTAGATAAAAATAATGCACCGAGTTAGAATATGATTTCTAAAAAGTGACATCACCTGTGAAGGCTGTGGTCTTGGAGGCACTGCAGGGGGATAGGCAACAACTCCAGCCTGTTGCTGTCCTGTAAAAGAGGCATCACATTTGGCTAAGATTGTTACTCTGCACATTAGAGTGCTCTCAAATTTTCTTAATTGTCAACATGAAGAAATGCTGCATTTTGCCTACATATTGACCTGTCACACTGCGGCTCATAATTGTAGTGTCACCTCCTTTTAAACTGGAATAATCTGAACATGGATCATGTCCTTTGTTTCAGCTCAAAGCCCAGACATGGTCATACTTTTCTAGTCTTAGTATCTTAGTACTTTTTTTTTCTACCCTCATTATAGGCTCTTAACATTTTCTCATACTTTGTGATCCTGAATTGAAATGTACTGACAAATCAGAAGTCCAATAAAGCCCCTTAAGCAGAAGTGACATTTAATCATTTCCTCTGAAGTCAAATACTTAACACCCATCTCAAATACACCTGATACCAAAAGAACTCTCCTTGAAAATTTATTGGCAGATGCAATTTGTTGCATTTGCTGCACAACCAAAATATTACTTCCTGACTTGCTTCCCACATTCATCCAAAGGACTACAATGCCAGAATTCAGAATTAATTCTAAATTAGCAGTTTAAGCAAAATGCCATATAAGTTTTAATATGAACAGTAAGAGTGACGACATTTTCAGCTTTTTTTATGCATAAGAGGTGTTTTAAAAACCACACCCTAAATCTTTCTTCAGAGGAAAAAAAACTGTCTGCTTCAGGAATGTATGTACTGAAAAATAATATACACTAAGAACACAGAATATCTACCTGGGGTAACTGAAAAGGATCTATTCATATCTAAAGATGATGATCGAGAATGAGAAGCATGAGGCCTTGGAGGGGGTGGAGGCGGCGCAGTGTTATCTGGAGAGGTTCCTGAATGTGATCTGCAAAACACATAAGCTTCTGTAGTGATTTTAGACAGCTACAACAGTACTAAAATCCAAAAGTTCTTCAAAGCATGCAATTAAAAAATGAAGTTTGACAGAGCTAAAGAAACCTGATTGCCATTGTTTTGAAGATTATCAAATCAGTTTTAAACTTCTGCTTCAATTTAACCACTGTTTTTATATTTCCATTTACTTAAATCTCCCTTATCCAGATTATTCTTATATTACCACAAGGAATTTATCTTTGGGAAACCAACAGCTAGACACACATCCCAAACAATGATAGTTCAGGAACAGAGAATGCTAAATATGGTAATTCCATCCAGATGGTAGTCACTATAATTTTTAAGATGCAGTCAACATCCTGTTTAGGTTTTAAATGGGGTAAGTTCAACATCATAAAGAAGAATATTAAGTTTCTGTTGGACCTGCCTCCATGTATATCAAGCTCAAGGAGCATCTCAGTGTAAGAGATAGCAATTGAATCCTCTGCCTAAATTTTTCCAAATCTATATACTTGGCAGAATCTTCAGAAATTTTAACTCGTTCTTAGATAGGATCACCATCTAGTGGATACCTGCTGTAAGTTCATAGAGAACACATGCAGAAAGGATAGAAGGATGAAGTACAGCACTAAGTGCCAATTAAGTGGGATTTCTTGTATACCGAATTTTTGTACAGCTTCCACTTAAAAACAGTTTGCAGAAACTTCCTAACTAGTCCAGTTCGAGCAGGACAGATTTACTGAAACACTGAGATGAATACAGCTAATCTTTTATTCAACTCTTAAGTGATAAAATATTTTCTATGACTGATTTCTGCAACATTCTTCTTTAACCTAAGATATAAAACTAGGAGAGGTAAAGGTACCCAAGTTTCACACAAAACCCGGAATTCCCAAATGTGTAAGTCCAGACAGAAAACTGAATTATCATAATAGAAAAGTTTATTTTCTTAACATACTCTATGAAGACGCTTCTGTAACACTGTGTAACTCTCCAGCTGATGAAATTCTAATCTAATTACACTCATTCCTTGGGTCATACCTCTAGCTAGTCTAGTATAAAAGGCACAAGTAGAATTAAAAATGGGAGAAAGTGGTTTAAGGACATTCCTGAAGTATCATTATCTGACATAGCCTTGTTGGACTAAGGACAATGTAATCTCTATAAAAAGTTGCAATTGGTAGATGAGGTACCAGTGGAAAGAAGTAAAAGAGTAAGTGAGATAAAAAATTTCCTGGGTGGATACTGCCAGAACTGCCAGGTCTAGACAGAAGCTACCTGTGCCATAACATAGCAACTCATCAGAAAGCTTCACTCATTTACAAAAGTTCAGCAAGATGACCCAATCCGAAATGAGAGATGAAAAGAACATGTTGAAACCATCACACTGATAGTGCAAAAACACACAGAAGAAGGACAGAATCAACTTTGCCATTAGGTAACAATGGAAGAAACAGTTTTTCAAGCTGCTGTACTGAGTGGCAATTGCAAATCTTTCCTGGCTATTGAAGTCATCACCCTAATTATTTTTGTTTTGAAACTTACCTCTGAAACTGATTGTAAGATGGTTAATGGCGTAGCTGGTTTTTAATCCTATTCAGGCAGATTTAATGGGAACAATTAGCACCAGCTAGTACAGCACATTCTCTTATGTCAAATGATGCAGTTGTTGGTTATGTGCTTTCATAGCTTCCTCCAATCCCTTAAATTATGCTGGACCTATGACTGCCCTTTATTTTATAAGTCCATTATTAAAAGAGATTGAGTTACTTCCATGGCATTCCTAATTTGTGTTTTATTCTTTTTTTTATGCTACAGTGTCACAAGGTTCTTCTCCAATAATGTCTAACAGATATTTTTAAAAATACAAAAAATTGGTTTCAAGCAATAGCATGATCTCCTGTGCTTACATCCCCATGTGTCTAAGGAGAAAGTCTTTAAAATTTCTGACTGAATGTGGAGCTTCATTTGATTGGCCAATCTCTTTTTTAGACAACTTTTTTTTTTTAAATTTTCACTTTACATTAACAGAAGCAACATACATTGTTAATGCATTAGAAAACAGACTGTCTCCAGTGTTAAAGTTAGGAATCTATTTTGCCATAATTTTACAAGCTAGTTGTCAAATAACCAGAAGCCTGGAACAGGCTTCTTTAAACATCTTTCACTTCCTTTTTTTCAGCTGCTACTCTACTGACCGTTGCCGTGTTACAGCGTTTCCAATTTGCTCTGGATCTGAAGTATAGGAGTCCGAACTGCTGTAACCATCTGCTGGGAAAAGAAAGTATAGTTTAATATTTGCTTTGCATAATTAGCATGCCCTGAGAGATAGAAGTAACAAATAATTTCAAATATCCAATTTGCATTGTAAAGTTTATGTCCTTCTATTGCTTCCCTGTCAGGTATCTGGTCAGGATTCAAAATCCTTGAGTCTGAAAAACTGAAGGATCCAATACAAGCCAACTCCACTCAATACTATCAGGTGTTCATTACTACTGGAATGTGCTGAAGAATAAAAAATGACAATAATATTGTATTTAAATACAAAACATAAGTTTTCAAAAACAATAATTTTTTAACACTTGACATTCCATCACTTCAACAATCTGGTGAACAAGAGTAAGGGACATTCAAGGAAAAAAAGCAAAGAGTAGGATATGCCTGATTTTAGAAGTGCTGAAGGATTATCATCAACCTTGGAAATCAGGAAAAGGAAAAGATAGGTACAATACCCAGATAAACTCAGTGGTTTTGCTACGACTGTAACTTCTGTACCTTCAAGGTAAGTGGTCAGCTTTGTTTTGGACTAAATCTTTTTAAAAACTTTCAGCTTTTTGTTAAGGCAACCTACAAAAATGAAAGGTGCTATTATAGCATCACATAGATAGTTTCTGCAAGTATACCCTTACCCTTAGAACCTCTGCAAAGCTTGAGGATTTTTTCCCCAGGAAATGAGGAGTCTCATGAAAATCACAAGATTTGTATGGAATAAATGTAGACAGAAAATAAGATCTCAGGATAATTTACCACAAGGGATTATTCTAAAGTGCCAGGTAAAGCAAAATTTAAGGTGGAAAGTCACTGGAGCAATGAGACTCAGTTGTTTTGTTATAAGTGAAGAGGAAAATTCTACTCAAAAACATTAAGATTTTTCTCAATTATCTAGTCTCAAAGGATTACTTTAACCTCCTAGGACACCAAAGTTTTCAAAAGTGTTAAGACACATTAACCAGGCCCCATAGATGAAAATCCTGCAGAGATGACACTCATGATCAGCAAGGCACATTCTTACCTGTCACTTTTTTTGTATTTTTTTTTCCTTAAAACTACAGGGTGGCTATATGTTATACTGCAATGTGGTTTGTTTTATTTCACTTCGTTCTTCCTCTAGGGAAGAATACTTGGTATAACTACAGTCCCCCTTTATCAAAGATTAAGCCATGCTTGGATAAGGAAAAGGGAGTAGAGAAAGGCTCTGAACTTAGCTTCTGCATATAGCAGTAGTTCCCTATTAAAAGACCATGTTGGCTCATTCTTTTTTTTTGCATCAGAAAACTACCTAGCAAAAAAACTCTGCTTGAAAAGTACAACTAAAGACATGGGCAAGACATTGGTCAGAATGAACAGTGCCACAAACAGTTTTTATGAGGAAAGCAAAACACATTGCAAAAAGGTACTTTCTAAATTCCTCCTGTATCCCATGCACTCCTGATTTCCTTGCCAGCGTGGCAGTACGAAAAGCAGAAAAGGCCTTGGCTCTGTCTGAGCACTGCTCAGCAATAACAAAAACATCTCTAGATTATCAACACTATGTTCAGCACAAATCCAAAACACAGCCCTGCACCAGCCACTGTGAGGGACATTAACTCTGCCCCAGCTGAAACCAGCACACCAACCAAAATACTTCTGATCTTAGTAATGCAAAGGACTTAAAGTAATGAGTTCTTCAAACTTGATTTTCACTGAAGAAAAGTTCCCGGCTTGAAGAAAACAAAAAAAGTCTCAGAAAGTCTCCAGAGATTCATTCAAGCTACATAGGCCTCCCTCAATACTAGACAAGTGGACTAATCAAATCAAAATAATGCAACATGTTTTGGAAACAGGAAATACTGAAAATTAAAAAGGCTATTAGAAGCAAATAAACAGCTGTAAAGCTGTACCTAAAACAAACTCTAGAATTCTATTGCATTTTCTTAGTAGCTAAACCATATAAGAATTGCCTGAAAATTTTGTGGTCAACACATTTTCACTCTTTAGAAAACATGTTGTTACGTGGTTCTGAGGAAGTAGAATCAAATGGTACTTAGTCAATCCCACTTTCTATACATTAAATTTATCCTCTTAAGATTAAGAGAGAAAACAGGAAGATGGAAAAGAGCTGACAAAAATGAACATTCTTGAACACAAATGGTAGGAAAACAAGTGCAGTGACATCAGTAAAACTTTCTTAATTACTCTTTCTAATATATACTTCATATCAGAAATGCTCCTATTCTTAGGATAAGTTTATCTAATTTTAGAGCAACTTTTCATTCACTGAAGGTCTATGTTTTGTGATGTGTAAGAAATGAGACCAGAAAGCACTTTGATACTTACTAACTGTATTTCCAGATGTAAATTTTACAGATGAACTCATTTTATTTTCTTCTGGGAGATCTGATGGTTTCACAAGTAGTGGGCTAGTAGGGTTAGCATGATCTAGATGGAAAAACAAATCTAAATAAATAAATGAAGTCAAACTAGCCCTTACTTCTGATGCCAAAGCTTTATATTAGTTTTCTGCCCTTATCAAAGTGCTGCACTCAAGACCAAATTGATGTATTTTAACTCTGAAGTTTTACATTGTAACAGTGTTATTTCTGTTTCTCAGCATTAAGAGCTGTGAATCTTCACCTATTTACAAGGTCAAGGAAATTTTTAGTAAATGTGTTTTCCATACTTGTTTGTTCTCATATGCTGAAGATACTGCACATGCAGCCTTCATGCATAAGAGCTCAGCATGAGTTCCTTGACTTTAGGAAATATGGGCACACAACTGTCAATGAAGACTCCACTATTCCTCAAGAAAATTTATCAAACCACTTTGCTTATTATTGACTAGAGTATTAAAAAAAATGCCTGCCAATACTCCTAAATGCTGTCAGGTTTCAAAATAATAAACTCAGTATTTCTGAGCACAGTAGAACAAGCTTTATCAATGCAGGCTATGATCTCCATCTTCACTGTCTCCTTCAGTATTCAATAAGGAAACCTGAGCATTGGCCTGGAGGCCTGAATCGAATCGATATCACGATGCTCCTGAACCACTCTCCAAGCAATAATATCCTGTAGATGGTGAAATCTTCACTGTAGCAAATGGCCAAACCAAACTCTACACTTATCTGAACAGCATTTCAATTCTTAACTCAGAGCACTTCATTAATTATAGTATCTACAACTCCAGAAAAAAAGTCAGTATGTTCAAGGAAGTAAAGCCAACTCTAATTGTATAAAACTTCTCTTATTAGCAGGAGAAAATATCTTACCACTTCCAGTTCTTTTAAGCTCCATTTCCTGCATGTGGATTTTGCTTGGAGTCATTCTTATGGGAACTGGGTGCACGATTGCAGTGTCCTGTGGAGGACATCAGAGTTAAGTTATGTTAATCTAGTTTTAAATTGTTCTAAACAAAATGTCATAAACTTAGTTTATTTACACAGTTCCAGGGAATTGAATATACCCATAAAACCAAAGCTCTAAAAGCTGTAGTCTTTCTCATGATTTATAAGAAGTAACTTAGCTACTTTAAAAGGGTACTAGAATGTTTCTATAGATAACTGTGCTGTAAATAGGACCTGAATTCTGGTATATCAGACATCTGTTATCCTGAACACATCTTCAAAAAAAAACCCAATTACAGTTCAAAAGCTGACTCCTCAGCTTTACTTATGATGCCTCAAAGTTATGGCCTCTTTACATAGTATGAGCAATGCTCTATGAAATAGTTACTTTTTACTAACTTAAGATAGTTTCTGGAGTCCTCAAAATAGCGAATTCTTAGTTTCAGTATAGTAAACACTACAGAATACACCTCTAGATAGGCATTGACCTTACACTTAAGCATTCTCTTTGTAGTTCAGACAAGGGGCTCCACTGAAAGTACTTTATAGACAGCCCTTTCAATTTGGTTTGGAGATTGAGTTCAGATAGCTTAAAAAAAAAATAAATCTCACAACTTTTATGCTTGCTCCTAAAGAAGCAACCTAAAAATATGGACATAGCTGTCTGAGTTTTTTTACTTAGAATATAAGAATGGGTGGGACAGTGACAGAACAAAACTGCCCCGAGATTACATTCTATCCTAGAAATAACAAGAAAATTAAACACTACCTTTATATCAGAAATGTCATCTGTTCTGACTACTCAAGCAGATCAACTTCACCAGGCATAATACATTTACACTACTAATTTCTGAAACTGTTTCAACAACTTTCAGTACTCTGGTTGCAAATATAAACTTTTAAAACCACTTTCTAGTCACAGCTCAAGCCTGTTGCACAAGGCTTTTAGGAATAGTTAACAGTTTAAAATATACTGCTTCCCATCATCCCCATAATGGGATTATCATGAAAAGATCACTGTTGTTGGAGCTACTTCATACCTCTGCTGTAATCTAATGTGCAGCTAGTCAAAAAATCATGTCTGGAATAGTTAAATGGATTTTTAAATAATGCATTAATTCACATCATTAATCTAATTTTACATAAAACAATTTAACATGGTACCAACTTTCACTTACAAAAGGCCAATTATGCTCCCATACTAAGGGATGAATGCACTGTTTTACTCTTTCCACTTATCTTTTACCACCAAAGCAGCTACTTTTTCAACAAAAAGAGAAAAGAACTGCTCTATGAATTTACACTTTACACAGTTACTAACAACTGCTTGAGAAAGCTGATTTTCTCTCCCCTGGAAAAGCAGGAGTTGCTCAATAAATCAGTCCTACGCATCACTGTTGAGACTGCTAAAACAAGAAGTCTGCACAATGCTACTGAAAATTTGTCATTTGTTCTTATTTTAAATATGGAAAACAAAGACTCTTTCCCCAAAGCCTTTTTTACCTTAGCAAGTATCAAAGATGCTCACTATTTTTTTCTAAACTATAAGCATTTCAAGAAAATGACTCAAGAAAGTGATTGCCCAGTATAATTTTTATATTTCTAGTGAATTTCTGTTTATATACACACAGGGCTATATAAGAGTGTACATGTATACATACACGGCTATATAAGTTTTCCATATAGTATCACTGTTCTACTTTTTTGATTATTAACACATGAGAAAAAAATCAAACTTCAAATTTCTCTCACTTGTTAATTATGTGTAAAAATAAATTACTAACTTATTGTGGAAACACGACAATGATAGCTCTTTACTGTCAAGCAATTATACATAGTAAGAAACAACTACGAACTGATTTACATCATGTTTACTTTATTAAAACATAAAAATACAGTACATTTAAAACTAGAACTATCTCAGATGAATAAGGGCTGGTTTTCACTTTAAGTAGGACATTTTCATTTGTTTTGAATGTATACCAAGAGTAATTCTGAGCATGGGGAACAGTGCAGTTTGAATTCTAGCTTCTAGCATCTAGAAATGCTATTTCTGCATAAATATCAGTGTTAACTCTGAGATCAGAGCTGTGACATATTTAAAATACATGTATACTTACATATATCTTTTCAGAACTTACATGTTTAATACTAAAAGCAGTTAAATGTGTATTATGTACACCTATTATATTTTGTTACAGAATCAAATGGACACCAAACCTGTAATTAATTAAATTAAAATGGACACCCAGTGGTAATTAAGTCTGTAAGAAAAACAGGATGAAAGCAGCAGCTAAAACCCAGCATCTCAAAACTGCTTTAATGTCACATGCTGTGAAGCTTAAAACCAGCAGAACTTGAAACACTGTACTGTATTTCTGGCTCCTAAACTTGGCAAGATATTTAACTACATAATCCTTCACAGCACTCCTCACTGAGTAAAGCATTAGAACACCACAGGTTTAGCTGTAGAAATACTAAAAGCCTTGTTAATAAGTAACTTGTTGCAAACATTTGGAATATGAAATACCACACCCATTAAAGTCCACCAGTTTTTTTTTTTTCAGTGAAGTTAATACTGTCAGCTCCTAAGAGTTCGTGCAAATCAGGCTCTGCAACTTGAAAAAAACAAAACCACCGAAGACAAAATCTAAACCAGGATTGGTTTATCACTGGGAGTAGCCCTTGCATCGACTTACAAAACTTTTCAAAAACACATTATGCTTTAATACTTCAGGTACGATAGGTTTTGACAGCAGCGTTGTATTAGGTCAAAATCAACAGGAAAAAAAGCATTCTTTGCAATCAGAGATTAAACATGAGCAGTACAAGAAAATTTATATTCCTAAAATAAGCAAAAAAGTTAAGAAACCTGCCACCATTCCCCAAAAAGCAGTCCATGGAATCATGCATAACAGATAAATACAATGAATGGAAATTCAGTGTTAATAAAATTAATTTCAAACAAGCAAGCTAAGTGATTGACTTACAGGATCAGCTGGTGCAATGTTAGAATCAAATTGGGTCAGAGTTTGTGAGCTTGAAGAGCGTTCGCTAAATGTCTCCCACTGCTGAACAGACAGAGGAGAGAAGTCAGCATGATAAGGAAGATGGGAGTAAAAGATCACTGAGGAGATTTAGCATAGTAGTTCAGAGGTTGTACTGGAAAGTACTATATTTGCACTGGACAGTACTTGGAAAAGTACTTGGAAAGCGCACAAATACATATTAAGTATTTCTATTTCAGCCTGATATTGTCGTGGAAGCAAGCTTGTTATCTGTCAATATTAATCTTTAAATTCACATTTTGTAATGAAGATACAGGTGCACAGTTAGTCCAGAAGTACCTTCAGAGTTCATGTTTGCCAATGAAAATCATCCAAGTAAAAAAGCTGGTTAAGCCATTCAAATACTGTAAAGATAAAAATCAGGGACACATATGGTGTGGATTTGTAGCCATAAAATCCACAGAAAGGTTCCTCAGCGTTATAGCTGCCAAGTTTTAAACATATTTAGTAAATGCTGATTTTCTTACAAAATCCACACATAGGAACATTGAGCAGAGTACTCCAATTACACCAGTTCAGCTTGCCAGTGCAACCCCTGAGAAGTGATTCTACGCTGTAATAGAGCATTTTTACAAGTCTAAATCACTGATAAGGCAAAGAATTAAATTCAAACATATTGTTGATTGGTAAAAGCAAATAAGTCAATCTCTGAACAATTTTATAAGATATAGGCATGGCTGTCAAGAGTCCTCATGCAAACTGAGTCAAGTTACAGCCACAAGCGGTTCAGCAAAGTACAGAAGTACAAAAAATTAGTCTGTGATCCGGAAACCAAATTTCAAATCACAACAGGAATGCTAAACTTGTTATATTTTGGTAAAATAACAAGTAAATATTAAGCAAGTTTTAAACACTACAAGATTCAGAAATTACAAATACAAAATTTTTAGTGCTCAGAAAATTTGGCAAAAATTATGTCAGTATAGTTCTGAAAACAAATCAATATTCTTGTACCATCTCTATAGGCAAATCAATGCAAATGATTCCAGAAGATAGAGGACAAACTATACGGTGTTAGTCAACCTAATCTCATGTGCTCCTCTATATGTGCTCCAAACTATATTCAGTGTATGGCCTGTATGTGAACCGAGTCTAAAAGAGGTACTTCAGAAATAACTTCATAAAGAAATCCCTGAATAACTGTTTTCAATCAGATGAAATGAAATTCAGAAAGACTAACTAAATTTGTAATCGCTGTCACATGTGGTGACACTTCTCATAGAGACAGAGCCTTATCTCGTCATTTCAAACTTTAAATTAGCAAACATTATGGAATTCTATGCATATGGGATTTTCACAGAGGTGAGTATTTTTTCTGGTCATTTTTTGTTGTTGTGATTATTTGTTGTTGGTTTGAGGTTTTAGTTTGTTTGTATTTGTTTTTAACACAAAAAACTATCCTCTTTCATGGATAGAATCTAAGAAAACCTTTTTAGTAAGGCTTCCCAACTGCTCTGTCCCTGTTTAATACTCCCTATATTAAACAGTTCATCTCTGTGTCACTCCATCCCTTTCATGAAAAGGCAGCATTGCATGTAGTCTGGAGCTATACAAACCAATTGAGTGAGCCAGTTTTTACTAACTCAGAAAGTTAATGGCCAAGTTCTGCCAGCCTTTCCCCTGATTTGGCCTCTTACATTTACATAGCTGCTCATTTTCATCAAATGTATTAATATTTGTTTTAGGGCTACCACTACCATTTTAAATTTAATTTGGCCAGTGGCTTCAAAGTTACTAGTGAGACTGGCAAACACACCATTTGATCACGTAAATATTGTTTCTTAATGTTTCAAAACTTCCATAGGGTATACAGCTTCTATGTTATAGCTGAGATAAATGATAAAATATAATTTGTTACAGATGATGCTCTACTGCTCTGAAGCCAAATTGCAGGTACATTTATTACTTGTCCACAGGCTCCCAAGCTGGACACAGACAAATGAACATCGACACCTCCTGACCACTGTAAGAAAAGTGCTGTTGTGCTCCACCCTGACATACTACCAGAGGCTGGCTATTGCTAATTCCCTGGTTAACAGAAAGCTAAATATATTAAGGATCTACTGGACTGCATCTCAAACTCTGTGCAAAATTTAAGAGTACTGACAGGATAAAACTCATACTAGCTAAACCTAAAATACTTGTCTTCTAGAATTGCAAAAATGTTTTAAAAAGACTTTCAAAAGGTTAATTACTAGAAACTAAAATTCACAGCAACCTGAACCAAGTACTAAGAGTACACCAAGACATTCAAAACAAGGTGTAACAATTGTGAAATTAAAAGCAAATCTCCCTATCTGTGTTAAAGCTAATATGACCATATGACCGAGACAGCTTTCAACAAAAAATTAATAGGCTTTTCAATTTTTTAAGCTTCCAGAACCAAGTGTTCAGCCTTGAGACTTGGATGGAAAAGATGTCTGAAGTGAGAAAGAAGTGATGAGTGAAAAGATGAAAACGTGAAACACGTAGTACCTGAAGTTAGGTAGATTTTCATGGTGCTCCGTATTCTGAAGTTAGAGATCAATGCCTTGGTCTATACTTGGGAGCTTACAGTAACTGAGCCTGGCAACTGGAGTCTATAAATCAACTATGAGCTACAAAGAACAGAGTAACCAACAGTTTTGAAACTAACAGGATGAAACTGCCTGGAATGGCAGATGATCCAAAGATGCAGAGCTTTTACAACCAATTGATTTGTTGATGACAATTATAAGAGGTTCAAAGAAGAAATAATTTGATTGGTGCCTACAGTAATACCAGAATTTTTTCCATGGAATTAAAACCTTGAAGACTTTGATCTGACTCATGCTGAAAACAAAATGCTGAGGAGCAAGAAGCATGCACAGCAACACAGCTGAAAAATCAGAAATTCCTTTGTGTTAGAACAAAAAACTCTTAATATTTAGTAAATGTTCAACTCTTATTTTAGTATAGTTAGTATCCAGTAGTATAGCTAGTGTGAGAACTTTTCCAAACCTCTTAAATTTTAGTAGATTTTCAGAAAGAAAATACCACGTTATCTATATAAGACAAGATTTTGCCTGACAAAATTGTAATTCATTCTTTTCCACTAGTGCAATTACTCTATTCAGTTGGTTCAAGTTGCATTAGACACTGAAGAAATCTGTTAAATTATGATGCAGCTTACCAAATGATTAGGTTATTAAATATTTATTGACAACACAAGGGAATGTATCTACGTAAATTATAATACAGATGCAGACATTTACAGGTTTTTAGCAACAACTGAATATCTGCTCCACCTCCTTCCTAAAACATAGCTTCCTACCAGCAGTCTAAGAGTTAACTCTGTCAAACAGAACAACGAAGAACCACTAAATAATTTCCAACCTGGCATTTGTGCTTAAGAAGAAGAGCAGACTGTATAAAGTCCTTCCCTCTCAAGAAAGAAAGAAAGAAAGAAACTTTCCTCTACTCCTAACTTCAATCCTAAAAATTTGCTTATTTTCTGCTCCATGCTGACTTTCCTTTGGTTTGTTTAAATCTTTTATTACCAGTGTTTTATTCACTTGAAGTCTAATGAAGAAAGTAAAAAAAGCCACAAAAAGCTCTTTCTGTGAGAGAAGAAGGTAATACTTGGCTACCAACAGAAATGTCTTAGATGCTGAAACAAATTTTCAATTCTTAAGTCTCAAATAATAAAAAATAGTTTTCCAAATATAATTTTGTTATTTTTTCCTTTTTTTCCCTTAATAATGAAAAACAAGCCTATACTATCTTTATATATGGCTCCCATCAGAAACTCGTTTGAGACTCTGAAGTAGCTCTTAAAATAAAACATTGGTTTATTCTAAGTCAGAGGCAAAAAACTGTTAAAACAGAGCAATAAGAAAAACCTAGGAATCAATCCCTTACAGGCCTTTTAAACAATGGACATTTTGTGGAGGAAAGAAAAAATACTGTTTGCCAACTTCAGTTTGAAATTCGGACAAAATACAGCTCTACTACATAAGACTGCTTATATAACAAATATGTATGGTTAAGGATGATAAAGCAGAGGTAAAAATTTACGATTTAAATAAATCTGGCCAATAGCTGATTTCAGATTGAACTTTGAGTCTTCGCTTTTGAAACAAACCCAGGGCTATGACTCTTCTGTGTTACTGGTGAGATATTGCATATTTCAGGCTAAAATCAATTCCAGAAATAACTCTTAATGTCCAGATCTGTCAGAAATGAATTCTGTAGTTTTGCAAAAATGTTTGCTATAAAAGTTCTTCAGAGGTAACAAAAAAAAACCCCCAACATGCCCTAAATGAAAAAATCAGGAATTAATTCAATTTTTCCAATAAATACTATGAAATAATTTTGTGATTATTATAAAGCTTAATTACCATTAATGACAACATTTTAAATAGTAGCTCATCTCACAATGAGAGAGAAAAATCAGAAGGAAAACATTACCTTTTTTACAATTTTACACGTGCAGAACCTTCCTGTGTCCATTGTCCTGCTAACTTTTTCACAGTTTGTGATGAACAATCCACTTATGAGAAATTATGGATGCAAACACAATTTAGTTATTGACTGACAATGAAATAATTCTTAAATAAAAGCACTAACCTCGCTGCTCTGATTCAATTCTGGCCAGGTCTGGTTTAGGGATGGCATTGATGGAGACTTGCTTGGAGGTGCTTCGGCTGGAGAGCTGGAGTAACCTACCTCACCAGTCTGTTCCCCAACTTCTGAAAAGACAGGAATCACTATAAACCAAAATCATAAACCGCATTCAGTTTATTTTTAGAAGAGTTTCTCACATCTCATGGCAAGTGCAAAGTACCCTTTGTTTTCTTTTGCAAGTAAATACTTAACAGCAGACATATACTTAACCGCTGCTCATTAAGTCAATTAAGTCAAATACACTGTTTATCACATCCTACTCTTATTTTAAGGATTTTTCTGAAAATTAGACTTTGCAGAGTACTCTGTATCATACTCTCTCCCTGTACTTAGGCCTTATCTAGATTTTTTAGATTGTGATTACATATAGAATTAAACGCATTTTTTCTTACAATGTGAGAGAATAACTTCGCACTAACGTTTACTACATCAAATCCTGCACTGAGAAATTCAACTTCCAGAATAAAATACTTCCTTATATGAAATGTCAAATCAAAACCAGTATATCAATGCAAACACAAAATAAAAATATGAAAATAGATTAAGAAAACCATTCCCTTAGATTATTCCCCAAAGAACATTAGTTTCAAGCCTCCTTACTAAAACAATGGCATTTCTGTTCACTACATTTTGCAAACTGAACAAGTCTAGCAGCTGACACATTGCAAATATCCACCAGTATTCTTTAGTTTTCTCCGAATTTTCAGCAAGTACAGTTCCTTGCAGAAATACTCATTCAGAGCTGTACCAGTTTTCATGATGCAGTACACTTATTTTTGTTCTGTTCAAACCATAAAAGAATTGGACAAAGTAAATATATGAACAGTAGATTAAGCATTCTGCCTAACACAGTAAAATCTTGCTTATGATGTCTCCTATTCTGCTAGATACCACAATGAAAGCTAAAGCAAGGCACTGAAAGCCTCAAAAAACCTGGAAGTTCCAATTACAACTGTACAATGTAAATAACAGGAACAGCTGAAAGAGTGACTGATAGATACCTAGACATATTAACATGATATCAGTAGTCCACAGAATTAAAAACTCTGAGCAAGACAAAATTCTATACAACAGAAAAGATGGTTAAATTAAATTACCATTTAAAAGGACTGCTTGATGGGTGTGTGATTGAAGAAGACTGCCACAAGAGGATGTGAAATGCAAAAACAGATGGAAATTTGTAAAACAGGCTGGTTTTAGGTTCCTGAAGAGTTAAACTCTGCAGCCTGCTCTTCTGCTACGACAGTTCAATATTCTGCCTGCTGATCTTCGTTCAGAAGAAACTAATAACAAATCCAGTGTCAAATTGAACTGAAAACACTTGAATAGTCAACAGTGACCAATTGCATCTTTGAAAACTAACAACCCATTATTGTCTCCAAAGTGACACTAGGGACAGCAAGAGGCACAGCCAAAACAATGAACTACAAAAAGAAATTAATTGTGCTATCTTGAGGTCAAGGGCAAGTGAGGTACTAACATGAAAAAAGCCACACACAAAACCCAATAACTCATCAAAATTTCAAAGGTCATGTAAACTTCCTGTAAATAGCCAGACATCAGGTTGAGATTCGATGTTTCCAAAACTGTACCCAGCACTTAGCATCTTGTACTACTGTCCTTTAGGGAAAACGGCATCATAAATTATTTCAGGCAGGAACAGCATCTAATACAGCTTACTTCAGCCAGAAAGCATCTAGCAATAAAAAGTAGGTTAAATCAAGGTGTCATGACGTCACCAAGTAGCCAAGCTGATGTGCTGCAGTCACTGTACACAAAATAATACACTAAGTTCAAAATATGCCAGTGGCACTGTCTGGTGAATACATACTGCGTATCAGTTCATATGAAGTGCAACAGGAATAGAAATTTTTTTGTAAGTGGGAAAAACCCAAAATTCTCATTTCAATGGTGGATAACTAACTTCCAGTGTTAAACACAAAGTCAAAAACATAAGGCTGAAAACTGTAGTGGATAGACTACACAGTTACATGTAATTCAAGGAATATTGCGAACACCTACATGAAACGTGCATAAGACATTCTATGGAAAACTTCAGGCATTAAAGTAATCACATTGTGTAAGACACAAAGCATGGCAGATCTTTCCTACAATGAAATGGCACTGTGTCAGCAACTCAAACAAAAACCAAATTAACAGAAAATCAAAACTTGCTTTTCAAGTTTTGTAAAGGGTTGCTAGCTTTTACTAACTGAGAAAATTGAGTTTGAAGGAATTAAAATTCTATAGAGATATACTGCTATACCAGAAAAATGGCTGACTATCCAACAGATCTGTGTCATGTAAGAGAAGTACATATCCCTGGTCATGAAACCAGATGTAAGACAAGGCTGTATCTTAAACGGGTTCAGAACACCTGCAATGGGTCAGACTGGATTCACAGGGGCTGACGAAGGACAGGCTGCCAGAGCAGACCAGGAGAGTTCTTCCTTCCCTCTATCTAAAGACAGACACAGGATGCAGGGAGCTCTTTTTTACTCTTCTTTCTGCTGACCACTAGTTCAAAAGTCAAAATGGAAAGAGACAGCAAGTTTCAAGTGCAAAGCAGAAGTGTGGAAGATCAGTGGGAAAGTTTCCAACGAAAAGAATGGAATCAATAACAGTACTGTTAACACTTTGAAGTTTCCCATCTTACGCATTGGTTTACAAGGTATTCAAGCAATTCATCTTCTTAAACAGTTTGACTGTACATTATTCACACTGAGCCACATCAGCAGAAGATCATTAACAATTTCTTTCTTTGAGAAAGTTTTAACCCAGGAAAAAAGTGCACTCAGAAAGACACTCTGGTGCCACACTTCATAGTTTCTATTTCTAAGATGACTGTTGGAAGTAACCTTTATTGAAATAAAACTTCTATGGGAACCCAAATTAAAAAATTATTACCAAAACTTAACTGGTTGATCTTTCTAGGCTGATTTACAGTCCATAAGAACTCACACAATTTAGCCTGTGTATTAGTCTACACATAGACCTATCAGTACCTTTTAAGATAGTAAATGTATACTGGAGATTTGAACTGTTGTAACTACGAGTAAAATCACAGCCACATCAGTAACTTCTTCTGAAGTATTTTATTCAACACAGAAGTTCTGTTGATAAATCATGTATAAGCTATATAAGATTAGTATTTCCAACACTGTGGGCCCAACTAAAAAACAAAATGATTTAAAAAATCTAGTTAATTGGATAAAATCCCACAAGTTTGCAAAAACTATCACTTTTCATTGTAGCTACAATAACCACAGAATCAAGTATCAAACAGACTTTTTTTTTAAGCACAGTTTATATAGCAAGGTAACCTTTTAACATTCAATAGAACAGGGTAACTTCCTTTTAATACCAGAGGGAAAAACTTTCAAAAGTAGTTTTTCCTCAAATATAAAGACCACTTTGTACCTCATGAAAATAAGTGAGAAGAATTATATTAGCAAAATTGCCTGTAAAATAAGAACAATAAACATACACTTTTTGTTTGAATGCCTCATGTATAAAGTTTCCAGACAACTTCAGTTGAAATCTACTACCAATAAAGGCAATAGAAGATGAGGTACAAATATAATTGTTTTGTGGCTTGTTTCCCCCCCCAAGAAAAACGGTTTATACAAACAACTGTTACTTCATTTCCTATCAAGATTTTTGCTTGGCCTTCACCTTAACACACAAATAGACAGAACAGGGAGGTTTTAGACATTTGCTAGGTATTCACCCAATTAACTGTAGATATTTCTTATGAATGTCTTCATCATAGCAAAATTCTTACTCATACTGAAAACCTTTCAGTGCCAGCTCTTTGAAAAGCCAATCTACTCTGATAAAAATTGGCTTCATTATTAAAGCATACATAATAAGAGCCACAGTATCCAGTTTAAGAAATCATCACTAATTGTGAGATTAATCTTTGACAACCTACACAGTATGAAGAGACTCCCTTTGGAATATTTAGTAAAAAGAAATTAAATTCTAGTAAATTCTAGTAACCGTGCACCCACAATATTACCTGACTTTCCAAGCAAAGACTGCTTGTTAAGAAGTAATCTAAAGTATTTTTAAAATATTCAGTTTCCTTTATCTATTTTAAAATAGAAAAAGATGGCCACAAACATCCTGTTTTTAAACACCACTTTAACATGTAACAGTAGTTTGTTTTTCAGTTATGGGACTGATGTTTTGGTACATATTAACAACCAGAACTCACATATTCAATGGTTTATCTGGGAGCACCCAAAGGTAAAGGACTGCACAGAAAGACAAGGTGCCAACACAAGGTAGGATAAACCTGCTGTCAAGTCAGGAGTTGAATTAAAAAAAAAAAAAAAAGACTGTGCTACTGATCCTGTACTTTTCAACTACTGTCCTACCTCTAGCATTGAATCTGGGAATATTTGCTAAGTACCTTCAATAGTCATGCCATATTTTCACAAATGAAGATGAACAAAAAGCATATTCATTTGAAAGCAAATCTGAAGTATACCTGGACTGGGAATTTGGAATACAATAGCTGGTCATGAATAAAAACCATACTGTGACAACTTTATTTTCCTTAACCTTTAAAGGCCAGTCAGTATTTCTGAATGTAATAATGAATGTGTACTGTTCCTAAATAACTTCCCTGTACAGAAATACATACATGCTCAAATTAGCTCTGAGCATTTAGTAAGACTTCTAAAAATTCACACTGCTTTACTTCACACTGACTAATGCTTTATCCTCATACAAATATCTGTTGATACACTATAAAAATTATAGCATAATTTAAAAATAGTGAAATTTGTGTTGAACCATATCTTACCTGTTGAGTCTTCCAAATCAATCAGCTTGGGCATTAAACTTTCCGGTAATTTTTCCGGCAAATCATACCCATTCTTCCTAGCAACTACCAGGTGAAATGCAGCACAGAATTCATCCAATGTCAGTGCACCATCTTTATCAAAATCTGACAGTTCCCTGAGAAGAAAAACTTGGTATAAATAAAATTTCTTAAGGTTATTTTGTTTTCAAAAAACATATCTCTGGTTTGCTGTTTAGAAGATCAAAGAATACAGTTTATAGTTCACTTTACCCTATTAAACATCCATATTAGTGCTACATTCTTTACTCTTCAAAGATGATGAGCTTTTATTAATAACAGCATACAGATCATTTAAAACCACTTTTATCTCTCCAGATTTTAAACTCATTTAAGACACTACTACACAGTATTATTGGCCCCAAAGCATTTTTGGCAAAGTATACTACCCAAATTACAGTGCTGAGGCAATGTATTTTATTTTAAATGGAAAAATACTTGAAATAGAAATCATTACACTGAAAGGAAGATAACATCTGCCAGTGTAAGCCATTTAATGATAGCATGCAATGATGCAGTACAAATTCCAGAATACAATGAAATAGAAGGCTTGCACCAAGTCAAAGCTAAATTTGTCATCACGTTCCACAAAGTACATTTAAAAACATTTGCATGTGTACATTTAATTTAAACTTACTTAGAAATAAATAAATCAATATAGATAAGGAATTATCTAAAATTAAATGAATTTTTAACAACACAACCTCAAATAAATTACTTCTAACTCTGAAGAGTTTCAAATTTACTCAAAGTGCCTTGTAAATAGTGTCACCCTACACCAATTAAAGCCCACTAAAGTAATACTGGCATAAATATGAGTAGGACTGAACATACTAGGGTACTAGTGAAATTGTACTTAATAACACTTTATAGCATGTAGATTATTAGGTGTCTACCAGAGAGCTGTCATCTTTCTAAATAACTATTATGAATAATTATTTTAACTAATTATCACACTTACCAAATATGAGAAAGTTCAGGAATAGGTAGTTTTGACTTAGTGAAAAATTCTTTAGCTGCAGATCCTGAAAAATGGCAACAACCATTTTTACTATTTAAGGCAAGTTAAATCATTCAAAGACTTAGACTTGTTGTAAAGATGATGTGTTATTTAGCAAAGGTTTTGGGGAAAATGGCACTAATTACTAGGGTTAAACAAAGGGAAGAGGCAAATTAGTTTCTAGTCTTTCTTGAATTACACTAGAACGTTATCAACAAAACGCAGAACTTCCTTCAAAACAGTATGCAAACCTAAGTACAAAACAAAATCTTTATAATAGAACCAATGCACTCACAATTATATTTTTAAAGAGTAACTTACCTGGTATAAATCCATTTAGATCAGGTTGAATGGTTTTAAACTGATTAACATAATACTGCCTTTGTTCATCAGTTATTTTCCAGGGGTCATCATAACTACTTGATTGCCTACGAATTTCATTTGTTGTTGTAGCTGATGCTACAGTTCGTACTGTTGTCTGGTCCTGAAATGAAATATTTTTCCTCAGTATTATCTACCTAAAATGCTTCTACAAATCCTCAACTTCTTGCCTTCAAAAAATAAAGCATAGTTAAATCTCGCAGTAGTTTAAAAACTGCAGGAAACCACTGGCAGATTGCATCTACAGGATAATGACAGGGTATTTTTGCACACCGATACATATGGAATGACTGCAGGTATGTAAGCAGAAAAAAAGTATGGCACATATGTATGAAAAGCTAAATACAAATGTTTTAAAGTCATAATTGTTGACATTTTAAAAATTAGTAGCTTTTACTTAACCATACCAAATGAAGTCAGCTCAATGAAACAAGTATCTGTTGGGCAAATAGCACTGAATAGACTATAGCACAGATAGACAGTAAACATCTGCAATGACAATTATGAAGAAAAATAAGGAAAAAAAAAAGGATTGCAACATCAATCTGAATGAAGCAAATCAAATACCAATAAAGTGTCACACCTGGACAGAAGCAGGATGCATGGCTAAAAGAGCACTGGTTGGTGGGGTATCTGCAAAACTGACCCAATTTTCTTGATGGGGTGGTGGTGAATGGCCAGACCATATGGGATCACTAGAAGTAGATGAGCCTGAAAGTAGAAGAAACATTTCCTTTTCAAAAAGACAACCTTGGAAACTAAGAAAGAACTGTGGATATGGATATACCCTAGAATGATGAAAAAAAAGAAAAACCAAATTACACCAAGGTGACAAAGTTTGCCTCCTGACAACTCACTCCTGTAGATTTTTGCATTAGGTCAGCTTCAATCTGCACTAAAAAGACAGAACTAACGAATGAACTTACAGCAACATGCAAAAAATAGAAATAGGATTTTACCCATTTAATTGGTTTTGAATCAGTTAATTAACACTTCACATTTTCATTTAATTGAAATAAGCAACACTTGTATGGACAAATACTATTTAAAAGTGGAATATGATATTAGCATTCAACTTCATTATCATTATTATGGAACTTTTTTTTTAGGTTTTAGCTTGCCATTCAAGGAACAAAGCCTTGGAAATTCTTTTTAAGAATCATCCTTTTTGGCACAGATAATTTTTTTTCTACATAATTTCTAGATTAATTTAACTCAGTTGCTTAAAAACAGGCTGAGAATAATAAAAGATATCCATATAGAATGCTGACATCTGCTAAGTATTAATTATCTGGAACACAACAACTGAGATTTAACCAGTGCCTTGCTATAATCTACATCTGAAGTACTGTCAATGTTCAATGACTTAATATTAAAATAACAATGAAGCATCTACAGAAAGATTTGGCCATCCACTGCTCTATGTACAAAACTATCAAAAATATCGTAAACTGCAGTTGCAGATAAAAAATTTAAGGAACTCTGATAAGAGAAAAAAGGAACCATTTAGAATAAGTCTAGTAGAATCCCATTCTACTCTTCGATTCCTAAAAGAAATTATGAACTCCTTAAATCTAAACAGTCATGAAACTGATTAATCTACTCTTCTTGCACAATTAAATGCTTTCTCTTGAAATACATTAAATGAAGTAACATAATAATCTGTATAATATTTCTATTTAATATCTGGCAATATGCAATAACTCATTCATTCCATATATAAAAAGTAATAAGAAAAATGCTTAGAATCGGTTTATCTATGCTCTTCTCCTACATACAATAGTCATAACTGTACAGAACACATTTAATCTTGCATTACATTGAGTAAAAAGTAATATTTGCAGGAGAATTTCATCAAATGATTTTTTCTTTTTAATTTAGCTTTACTATGATAAAAAGAAACATTTTCACATTATTTCAGTTGACAACCCCGTTATATGAAACAGTGTTTGAGAATACAGTGAAATACAATCAGAGAGACCTGGGTTCTTATTTTTCTTGGATCACAAGTGAAAAGGCGTAATGATACCACACACCTGCAATTTATCTGATTTCTCAAAAGCATCCTGCATTGGAATCAAGATGAGCTTGCAGCACTGACTGTAAGAAAAGTAACCAACAGTCTATCTGGTTCTATCTAAATGTCATCAGAACATGATTTTTCTACAAACACTGTCTTTAAAATGTCCTCTTCCCTCAAGAGAAGTAAAAAAATTATGAACTGCCTACAACAGCTGAAATTCAAAATAAAAATTAATCATCTGCAGTGCAAAAGAATCGCCCACAATAAATTAGGATGACAATTTTTGCTAAACTAATATGTGAAAATTTGCCTTATCCTTAGCATTGGCAGAACAGATGATCCTTCTATAACAGTATCTTCAAATTACTTTAAACACACTATGAATCTGTTTCAGTATGGAATATAAAATGAGGAAATACTGAGCTAGTTCAGAAATATTTTCAGACTACCAGTGAAAAACTTATCTATTAAACATCACATGAAAAGCACTGCCAAACCAAAACATTAACATGGTATTACAGCTTTAGTTTTAAGAGGTCAGTACTGAACTCTTCAACGCTAGGAAGAGTTTGTATACTGTCCTGCAGTCCTTGACTGTAAGTTAAAAAACTTTGCAAATTAGAAATCAGCCACTAGACATATTTGTATTTCAGCTTCCAAGAAACACAAATTAACTAAACTATGGAAGAAAAAAAGTTGAGAAATTGAGTGCTGAAAAATAACAATGCTTGGACTGAACCCTTAGAAGTGATTATATATGCAAAGCCCACACTAATAATATATTTTTTTTTAATTCTAAATTGACTGGCACTTACTAGCAAACAACATTCAGGACACTGGTACAAATCTGTGCATACAACCCATTTAATTTTGAAAGTTTTATTTTCTTATCTGTTTCTAAGAACAGAATCCCTGGTCCTCCACGGATGCTTGCAACTACAGAATGACAGTTAAACTGAAAGTCATCAGACCAATTTTGGAATATCATAACTGAAATAAGTCAAGCAACCACAGTTCAGTCTCAAACCACGGCCTACAAAATCCAAGATATCATTTAGCATTAGAACCTGAACTACAATTGCTCCACTGTTCCCAAATTTATTAAGCAAATTAATCTACCAGAAACATAATTCGAACAAACAATACATCATCTGCTGCCTTCCTTTGAGTTCCCTGTGTTTTCAAGTGTAACGATAGTTCCTACACAATTTCAACAGGATTATCAGTCTTGTATCAAAAACTTTCTACTGGAAAACTTGCATACTCTATTTCCCTCCCTCCAAACACTTCACATTTCCCATGTGACAGTAAGAAATGGATCTGCCATATTCATGATCCCAGATTCCACAGTGCTGCCATCAACACGAACACTTGAATCTGCAAGAAAGTTTTCAGGATTGGAAAATACAATGATAAACTGCCCTACACTCATTTATTATATTAAGAATTCCATAATTTTGGGTTACAGCTGAAGCATAACAGAAGATGTTTATACCTGGTTGTACTTCACTAAATGGAGCCCAAAAAGGCCCAGGTCCAGCAAGAGGTCGTTCATTATTCCCTCCACTGGGATGGCGGTTGTGCTTCCTCCATGTATGTGGAGAGGTCGGTGGGGATTGCTGTGGTGAAACAACTGGAGATGTGGACTCCTAAAAAAACAAAGGAATCTTTTAAGTTTTTTCTAAATCACTAAATACATAAAAGCCTATCTAAAACCATTATTTCTAGAAACAATCATCACTTCAGTTAAACTCTCATTTCAGAGAGTGAAAATTTTAGTACTCATTAAAATGAGAGAACAGGAGAAGTCAGGTACAGTATGACTGGGACTGGACATGTTCACTTCAAACAGTGTCATCTAACGTATTTCTAACTTGGCATTCTTAAGACAACAGCAGTGCCAAGTTAAATCACTTAGCTACAAAGTAAATTAGATTATAAGACTCACTTTCACTTGTGATAAAAGTTACATCTAAAACCAGGTCTCAAAAGAAAAAAATTACTTACTGTACAATGTATTATCGTACCTAATGTTCATCAAGCAATTCACAATCAGTTACTCTCATTTAAAAAATAAACCAGAATTAAGCATCGGGGAAAAAAATAAAATCACCAGACAGGCCACTTGTTTTTTTAATATGCAAAAACATTGATGTAATTTTTTTAAACCAATGATGCTATCTAGGATATACTTCTCTGCTCTACAAATTACAAGGTAATTTTGCCCTGATATTAAGGATCATGCTTCTCTTTAATCCCATATTGTACTATATTCTTCCTGAACAGGTAGGAAAACAGGGAATCACACGTGCAGTTTCTACCTGGAATCAGTTCTCATGAGACACTCAGATTACCAAATTATTCCATTTCAAATAAAATACAAAAGAAAAATGATTTATATTGTACAAAGTAAAGTATTTATATAGTAGAAAGTAATTTCTTCCTTATACCTAGATCTTTTGAAATTCTTGTTTGCCAGTTCTCCCAGTTTGAGCTAAACTGTGCTAGTGAAAACAACAAGAAAGCCAAACTTGAACTCTGAATATCCTGAGAAGTAAAAACAAAGCTAAAAATCTCAATACTGTTTCAGCAGCAGACAAAAAGTTTGCTACTCTATGTTAACAACTGTTAACATATTATCAAGTACCAACAGACAGACTGATCACAGGCTTCCACACGATGCCCCAAAGTGAACTAGCTTAACTCTGCCGAATATCCTAAGACCATTATGCTTTTTAAATAAAATTACATCTGCAAGAGTCTAAAAGTCAGCAACAAAGTTCCATAAACAAGCTTTTCTCCAAGCAAGGTACATTCTAAAACCATACGCATCCTAACAAAAGAGTTTTAGGGCCACAATGATTGGTTACTTTCTAATGTGTTGATGTAAACTTTTACCTTTTGTTGCCCTCTGATTTTCATACTTCCTGGGAAACATGGCCAGCCTGGTTAATTCTGCAACTAAGGTATTTTCTGTAAGTTATGACCATTGAGTCAGATTTCCTTAAATAAGTTTCTAGGCCACAAGATTTCAAACTTTCCATTCAAAGTATTTCAATGATGCCCATATGTACTGGCAAAGACAATTACAAAGTGGCTGGGAGTAGCACTAATTCAGTTCAACTTTTAATTCAGGGATCAGCTGACTGCATAGTCTAAATCACTGTTCTTCCACAGTACCTCCACCAGTTCAAGAATTTTTTTTTGTTGCAGCTACATGCCTTTCTGAAATTTGCCTGAAGATTACTCTTCGTTGCATTTGCTTGACAAGAAATTTATTTTAGATGGCAGTACATTTTTACACTTAAAGGAACATGGGGGCAAGAGGGGAAGGAGTCAGGGTATCTAAGGTGCCACTTGCAGGCTGGAAGCTAGAATCAAGGTTGAATGGTTACTGTGCTTAGCACTGTGCAAGAGGTGCTAGGAAAACCCAGACAATGCATCGCTTAAATCAATAAAAAGCTCCCTCTTCCACTGGTTTTCATGAGCCATCTTTTATCAAACAAGATTTGAAGGATGTTTGAATTTTTTAGACAAAACATCATGGAGTAAACCTAGGAAAAGCTATGCTTGGATACAGATATTATTCGTTTACTCCAGTACTCTTACAAAATGGATGGTCCAGAAAGACACAGAAGAAAACATGAGGCAAACAAAAGCATGACAGTCTACCTAAAGGAAACTACTCACTACTTCTAGTAACTGCATGTGAACATTATAACTTGACACACAGTGCTCATCAAGTAACCTTTCCCCAATGAAGCTGACAACTGTGACTACCTAGTAAGCCTCTGTCCAACATTTGGTTTTCTTTATTCCAGAAAATATCTATATAAAAGCATGTTGACATAAATGGTTAACATTTTCACGTTAAATCAAACTAGTGAGAATATCCTTGTCAATAACTAATCAAAAAATAAAGTTACAGCTACCAGGTAAAAATCAAGTACCACATCTTAATTTAGGGGAAAAAAAATCACATTTAGAAATATTGTATAAAAGCATTATTTTTGTCAAACTGGAATTAAAAAACCAAGACACTATGAAGTACTTGGAACTTGGATATTTTTGAACTGACAAGCATTTACTAAAATAGCATGTTAATTATGGTTCTAAAAGAAGAACCTCAGTGAAGATAAGTCAAACAAACTGGCATGAGGCAACACAATAATGTGCTAAAGGGACTATACTGTCCGGAGGGATGTCAACCTCACAAGGCCGTTACAAGCATACATGAGTCAAATGAGATTATAAACCTTTTCCTGGATCTCACATCTCAGGCCAGATAGAAATGTTCCTAAGGAGAATTCCAGAGACACTGAAGTCAGACATGGTATCCAAAGGGGAGCTCTAAGGGTATTGTGATCCAGGTCCTGATACGACACAGCCTGCATAAGAGTTAGGGAACATATCCTTTATGAAGATAGATTTATGCTAGTGATGGTAATTGCATCACAGAACCCATGTTCTGTAATCAACTAGCATTCATTCTGAAGAACAAAACAGCCCAAGGTTCAGCAAGAACTCTACATGCAGCACTACACATTCTTTCAAGAGAGGGTGTGTGGTTCAGCCAGTTACAAACTTGGTGGTCTGACCTCAGCAGTTTGAAAGGATTTAGATTAGATTTTTGAGGAAAATAATAATTACAACAGAGACAAATGAAAAAGGGATCACAGTATGAAAAATGTTACTTAAATTGGCTGATATTTTTGTGACTTTCTAGAAAAAGGAATTGCACTACATTTAACCTGAAGCTCAGCATACCTCAGTGGGGTGTCATACAAGATAGTTACAACAATATGGAGATTAATACAAGAATCTAAGGTGTAAAAGAACAGGAGGCTACAGAAGGAACAACACTGGACTGTATTAGAACAGGAACTATGAGACTGAAGAGATGTTTCTCATAATGCTCCTGAATGACTGATTCAGGCAACAAACTAATTTTTGATACTTTAGGTAACTGATTATGCACACTAAATAGCATGCTGATGCATTCTGACAGCAAATGTAAGGTGGCAGATGGATGGATCCCTTTCAGGACGTAAGTAACAATAAGCTACCAAATTTTAAAATGTAAAACAGTTTCTTGCATTATGAAAATTAATACCAAAGGGCATAAGGAGAAGACTGGATGCATAGGTCAACTATCATACCCCTACAATATGTAAAGTATGACATATTTGTTTTATTCACAGATGCCAAGGTATATGAGGTAAGATATATCAAGAAGTAGGGAAGAACACTACAAAATAGTATTAATACTGGTGAAATATCATTTGGAACAAGAAATTCAAGTGTAGTAAAATATTTTCAATAAGTAAAAATTCAAACTGGATCACAGGCAGAGAAGGATTATGAGGATTACTGGTAACTATGAGATGAAACTGAGACAATGGATTGTTTTGTCTTGTCAAGTGAAACAAAGCTGAAGTGGAATGCAATAGTTTTCTAGCAAATACTGGTGGAATTCTGCAGCAAGTACTAATGACAAAGCTGTTAAAAGAACAGGTAGAGCTAAGTTAATTGGGAATTCCCACAATATTCCCACGAATATTCCACTATATTCCCACTAAGGCTCTGGAATAGTTTTCTCCAACATGGCCAGTGTGGATAAAAGGTTGTGATTTCAAGAGAGAACACTGATTTTTTTAAAAACTCATTATCCAATACAGTTTATCATAATAATGGAGGGTTAGACTAAATTACATATGAGGTCTTTTCCAGTTCTGTGCTCCTAAACAATTTATTTAATACCAGATATATTTTATCTGGTATTACCTGTTCAATCTACGACACAGAAGTGAACAGAAATGGACTACTGGAAAAACCTTAAAAAAAAGTCACACTACTTTTCATATAGCTAAAAATGTTGAAATGATCAAATTCTGACTGCTACAGGTGCCAAATTTGAGCTGTCTCCTCCTAAGGCTGCACTGATATGGCAATAAATCAATATGACCTGGAGTGCCAGTAATATGCTTAATGCACACATAGGTAGATGAGTACCTTCAGCTTTACCTTTTATTTTCACCTGGACATAGCAAGGTTCAGCCTATGAGCATTTGCCAGATACATGCTTTTCAGTGTTGAAGTATCAGTATCTATAGAAGCTAGATACTCCCCTTTCCTGGAAAACAGGTAAAAGTATCCTAAAACAGTACCTGATCAACATCTGGATCATACTTAATGACACTGGAAAAAGTATTTGCTTTTTAGCTTTAACAACAAAACATAAAACATCCCCAATATTGAGAATATTCAGTCACTTGTAAGCTACTTTAAGACGACAGAAAATTCTTCCTAATCTCAACACTGCTGCTCCTTCTAAGAAAATCTGCAGTACTTTAACATTTTTAGTAGCATAGCTGCTACTATTAAGGTATAGAGATATGTATACACACTGTGGTAACACATTCACATCACCAAAAGTACTTTTATAGATTGTCACCAGAAGTGCTCAAATCTACTCAGTCTTTATTTTTTAGGAAGAAGAAATTCTGCCAGAAGAAAAAAAAAAAATTTACATTCACTGTTTATCTTCACTAGGATGTGCAGTCAACATGCCATCCAGTGAGGGAAAGTATCTTTCATTATTCAGCTTGACTCCTAGAATCAGTTCTGCAGCTTCCATGACACCTGGGTGTGACTTCAGTCATCTTCTGATAACACTAACAATATTGAAAAGATATAAACTTCTGGCCAGTGTTATATTTGCATAATACTTATCCGTTATAAACTGAAACCACTACCACAAAAATGCTTAGAGATAGAAAAAGGTATTTGTGATGACCTAATTTATAGCAACTCTTTGAAAAACAACCTGACTACCATTTCCTGATGCCCTGCCTCCAAGTGAAGTTCATTGAAGGGAACTGCCAAAATAATGCATTAAGAAATAGTTTTAGCTGGGATATTTCAGTACACAATATACTAAGCAAAATTCTTCTACATAAACTATTTACAATTATGAGATGATATACTACGTATGACAAATCTCACTAATATAGGAAGCTAGACATAAATGAACCTTGTTTTTAAAGATGAAGGTCAAGATACCTTACAATTTCATACAAATAATATTTCAGCCACAGTATTTTAAGAAATCAATGTATTTTGAAGTGTCAGGCATATTATCAAAGCCGGTAAACAGTTTAAGAAAAAACAAAACCCCAAACTCCCTAACAAAGTATCTAACAGCTACATGATAAGCTCCAAAAGTGAAATATTCAAGCTAAACTGGCATATTCCCCCAGAAAGCACAGTTATCCCTAGGAAAATCATGATCATGGCTAGGCTTCAGAAACGAAGATTTGGGAGAAGCTCTACCCACATTTGCTACAAGCACACTGGTGGCTAAAAAGGCCAATACGAGATAGACAAGTCCAGTTGCAAAAGGCACAGCAGAAAGACTCCTTAGGTGGCAGACTCCTTAGGTGGTAACCCTAGGAAAATGATACCTTGTTATTTACTTCTCAGACTTCAGCTCTTTTCATCCTCACTGCTAAAAAAGGTGGCAAGAGAATTCAGAATCTGAAACTCTTCCTACGTTTTATAAATCTGAGTGCTATCTCCAGGTGAAGACAACTGAATCATCAATTTCCATAAAAACATGGATAAAGTTGTGCCTATCTTTTGGAAAATAACCATATTAGAGCATTTACATGGTTAAATGAGAAACCTGGGCTCAAGCTCCTTTCTCAGCTTGTTTCTAACATGGTGTCTAAATCAATAAGTATAATTGGGACAATAAGGCTGATTGAATGAGTTCATTGTACAGTCAGACATGTAGCATCAGCCACAGAACATGTAGTTTTAAAACACAGTGTAAAATCAGACAATACTTTCCTGATGTTCTAGACCATAAATACAACTTAAAACTGCTCTACTCAATGCTGTGTTGTCTGTTACATTTGTTCCAAGTTCTGTTTTCTGGGCCAGATCTCTCAAAGGACTTATACACACAGTTTCTTTATTCCTACGATCCCACACAGACTTGTGTGAAAGAGATACCAAATTGCTTCTACCAGCCAAGACAGAGAAATGAAATTTGGATGCTCATACATCTTTGTAAATACGTGGCTCTTTTATCCTGAACTTGAAGATCTCAAATATCAGATTTTTGTTGTTGTTATTTTAAAATTACACACTACGGATTCCTGTATCAAATTACAGCTGTTCACTAAATAAACTCAACATCATGATGGAAGCATACAAAACACAATTTCAACCAAACCAATTTCATCCCCACCATCACATAACAGAAATCTGTGATTCCTGATTTCTTCATGAAGTGCTTCAGAGCTCTCTCAAACATACCTCCCAGAATTAGACAACAAAAAGGTATCTTCAAACCTACTGCCAGCTCTCTTTCATTATAGTCATCTCCCCTTTGGAAGAAAGGAAGTGACAGCCAAATACTGATTTGGAAAATTTATGGATAAATTTGGAAATTTATGGATAAATTTGGAAATTTATGGATTTCCTTTAATAATTTACTTTTTCTTTATATTGGATCAGTCTGGGTTATTTCCATAGAGACTAATAAATGTTTATAAGTGATTCCTTGATTCACAGAGAGACTAAGGGACATTTGCAATCCTCAGTTCATTACAAAACAAACCCAGAAAAAAGCATACCACAGGGAAGAAAACAGGTCATTCAACGCACACAGCAAAATTTAGCATTTGTACTCTTCTTGCTTGTAGAAAAGACAATCAGAAGGTGTTTCCCCATGGAAAAAGAGCATAAAGACTGTAAACCCAAGGAATTATGTATGAGGTTGCACAGAGTTGTAAGCCCTTACAGTTTTCATTTATTCAGACATCTTGCAGTTGAGGATGAAAGAACCAGTGAATGAAAAGAAATCAGTTTTCTTATTATTAAAACACAGTAGAAAACTTCTGTTATTTCTGGTTCTCGTTGTCTCTACTTAACAATTAAACAGCTCGACAATAAAATGTAAGGCAGAGAAAAGCAACTGTGAAAATTTAAAAAAAATAATTCTAAATAAAGTATTTCAGATTTATATGTATTGGAGAATGTTGAAGGACTAGAATTTAGTCTTCCATGGGACTCAGTACCACTGTTCCAATGACCAGGAAACTGACAGGAACTACTTAATAAATGAACTACTAGTATCATAATGATTACAACTTGATATTTGCCATCATAGCTTAACACACTGATTTTCTTTTCTGTCTACATTCTATGTCCATTACCCTCAATATTTTAAACACAGATTATAAGCCTTCAGTAAAAATGTCTCCTACATGCAAGTATTTCAGAGGCATATATAGTCTTCATATATAATATATAGCAGTACTTTTTTTTTAAAAGAAACTATATATTGAAAGCAACAAAGCTTAAAATCCCTATCAAATTGACATGAACACAGCAAAGCACTGATTAAGAGTCCCATTTAATCTTTTAAGATAATTTACCTGTTGATCAGTTGATGTACGCTGCTGAACTGCATCATGGCTCACAGAGCCTTTTTTGACTTGTATTCTGCCAGGTGGAGGAGGAGGAATCACACCTGAATATGAAGCTGAGTTATCAGCATCTGAAGAATACAAGGCTGTGTGTCTTGATTCTTGTTCATTCTTTGACGCAACAAATCTGGGAAGAGGGAGGTCCTTTACTGTTAAAAAAAATACAGCAGGCCATTTACTATATATAAGTATGATGCTTAAAAATAAAAATGCAGTTCTATCTTGAAGGTAAAGTTTCACATGTGAACCAACTCCTTACACACGGAGACTGCTCTAGTCAAGCCAACACCTGGCAGTTGGAAAAATTCAAATACTTATTGTGCATTATACTTCATGACCCTGTTACCCAAGTTCTGGCTTTGGTATACAAAGATGACTTCACATAGCTCCGCAACAGTTTTGCACAACTGTGCATTAAATGCAGTAGCAATTAGAAAATCTGGATTTAGTTCATTTTTATTTAGTGTTGCCAACATTTCATTACTGAAGTGTAATTTTCAAAATTTATCTACTATTTCTAGCACCTACAAAACATGTAACTAAACAGTGAATCACAGCCAGCCAAAAAGTGAAAAAGTCATTGTGTACAAGTGAAAATTTTATGTTCTCAAAACAAGGAATAATACATATACTAAATGATCCAACTGACATAGGAGAAGTCTATGCAATAAGCCGTTCCAAAACGAGACTTTGGTGTGAGTTCTCTAGCACAATTTCACAAAAAAAAGAGGACTCAGAAGAAACACAAAATACTCTATTGTCTTCTTTAAAAACATGACTAGATAAATATAAGTTTGTTTAGCTGTACTAAGTTCCTATATGCTAATCTACTCTGACTTTTCCTCCTAACAGCAGAAAAACCTCATTTCAACACTACTGCATTTGTTACTCTTCAGAAATCCCTCAATTATATATGTGATAGCTGTTATGAATGGAACTAACTCTTGATAATGAATAAATTAAAAAGTTCTCAATACTTTTTATGCCCACATCGTTTCTAACATTTTCTTCCACCAAAACCAGAATTCCATACTTAGAAAATAAATATTACTTTGAAATAGACATTGCTCACTCATGTCTCAATTTTTAGCTTCCTAGGAAGGAAAATTTTCTGGGACAGCAAAGGAACAACAGCTTTAGAGGTTTGTAGTATAATAACTATTCTTATACTACTGCATATCTGAGTAATCAAAAAAGCACGCATTTAAGAATTAATTGGACCACACTTATGTTGGACTTAGGATTAAAAATTTGACTGAGTTTCCATTCAGCAACTCAGATAAAGCAAGCTTCCCGTCCACTGAAGAGACACACACCAAAGAGCAAAAAAGACACGAAGAGAAGGGGAAATAAAAATTCCAAGATAAAAGAATGAATAAAATGAGGAAAATCAATGAAACATGCATAAAATAGAGAGCTAAAAAGTAGGTGTCTGTAAATATAAGCTTTAACTAATTTAAAATATTTTACTTTGAAGAGAGAAAGAGTATACAGTTTAGTTTCAGATGGCTCTAACAGTTTCTCTTCAAGACATCTTGGAAATGGACTGTGGTGAGCAGCCAGTTTTCAAAGGAAGGTAACCCAAGTTCAGAATCATTTTATGATTCTTCAGCCTGCTGCATTTTAGCTGTTACAAAGACACTTGAATCATTCTAGAAGCAGGAAATTCATTGATAGGACTGGAACCACTGCAACCAAGGCAACAGACCATAGCTAAAAACAGTTAGTGTAAAAATAAATGTTCTGTCTACTGTACTTGGTGTATTTTAGTAGGTTTGGAACCACTTACATAAAATTGTTCCTAGAAATCCAGAAATCATTACAAGTATTTCTAGTATTGTCATGAATCAAGGAAATGTATGTCATTATAACAGTTCCAATGGCTGCTCATTTTACAGCAACACATTTTATATTTTTGAATTAACCCTGTATCTTTACGTCAATTCTTTCCCTCATATTTCTTGTGATTTTTCTTTTTTTTTTTTAATAGAAAAGCTCCTTCTGGTTAAGGTATCTTGCATTAAAATAAAACCAAGCTTATAAAAACCCTGAAAAAAGCTACATACAGATTTGTCTTTGACTTCTTCAACAGGCATTTGATGAGAAATCCCACAATTGTTTTATCAAGTTCCACTTCTATCAGATATTAAGAGTCAAAGGTTCTTTTTCCAACTTTCTGATTCTAGGGCATTCTGCTACAACTTGCTAAAGCTTTATATTTGGGAACACTCACAAGGAAAACTAGGGAAATGGTTTATAAACATACGGTGACTTATGAGCAGAAAGGAACTTGAATACTACCAAAATGTTGACTAAAACAACGTGCTTTTCCAAAAAGCTACAAAAATTCATGAAAGCAGTATATACAGCCTGTATGAGCCTAGAATAAACACAGCTGTAAACGTATATGCAGTGATTTCTTTCTTTTTTATAGTTTTGTCAAATACTTCAGTTATACCAGATTGTTTTTAATATAGTCTCCTTAACTACTCTGTTTAATCTATAACCTTTAGATGCAAAAATCTCATAAGATTTCTTTTAACTACTAGCATATAAAAATCATATCATATCATGTATTCTGCAGACATAAAATCTACTAAGGAAATTGTCTTAACGCAAAGCTGTGCTCCAAAGATATTTTTAACCTGTGAGTTGTGTACTACACTGCAAGGGCTACAGTGACTTAAAACTCACTACTTCAACTTCCTAAGTCTCTTTTCATCTTACAGAGCAACAAGGACACAGATTCACTTACCTCATTCAGAAGGCTACAATAGAGCCTCATATCAAAGCTCTTCCTGCTGTTCTGAATCATCTTCCTAGACTAAGTCTTTCTCATGTTCCTATTTCATCACCCACCCACACCAGAGCTGACCTTCGAAAAGTAGGATAACAGGTGATTCAGCTGATAACAGACTTCAAAGATCTTTCACAGGTCAGGTTTTTCACTAGAAAAAAATCTTAAACCAATCTTCATATTTGCACTTAAGAAGGGAAAAAACTGTCAAACCAAGTGACAAGAAATGTAACTTCAGAAAAGATAACCTTTTGTTTGTCACAATCAAGGCTTCGTAAACCCAGCAACTACAAAAGCCTGCAAATGCTGCATTCTTTTCATTCCAGTTTACATTGCTCTTATTAGTACTTCAATTAGAGGATACAGCACACAAGTTTTCACATCAGTCACCTATAGAGTTAACTTGTACCTGCACAATAGGTACAAGTAGTTCATCCACTTCATGATGAATGCAATACTTATTCAATTAGTAAGATATTTCACCTCGTATTTACTGCACGGTAAGAAAACACTCTCTCGTAGTCCCTCTACATTTTTTAAGTTAGCGACATGTATGAAAAGACATACCACACCAATTTACAGGGTTACTGTATAACAATCTGTGAGCCAATTCCACTTAGCAACTCAATCCCCATACCCGATCCTATGATTTACCTGTATTTAAGCTTTCCATTCTCACAGGGAGACCAGATTGGGCCACAGCAACAAGTTTCAAAGCTATGTAAAACTGACTTCTTCCAAAATAGCCAAGTCTTGTTGCACCACAGAGCTCCGTAATCTGAAATGAAACAGAGTTACTAGTAGAAAGAAACTTTAAACACAACTGCTTTACAGAAGTGATTTCGTACATTTCAGAGTAGCATGCCAGGTATACAAACATATTGACTTGCACCCCTCTTCACACTTAAGATCTGCAATCTTACTCAAGGTGCATCCCTGTTTGTGCCAGGTCACTAATAAGATACTAAGAATGACACATCCCAAATCAGACTCTCAGAGTTAAATGACCCAAACTGCCTTTTTATATACTTGGTAGTCTTACCTAGACTGCAATATTTTCCAAATGAGACATGAGGATGCTCTTGGAACACCACAGTGGAATACTAATTGAAGTCAGTCTAGGTGGCACCACCACTTCTCTCTCCTCAACCAGTTGTAGTCTTTCCATCACACCAGATAATCTGGTTCACAAGTACCCTTAGTAATCCTACTGTTATCACCTTCATATGCCTAGAAAAGGCTTCCAAGCAGACTTGCTCCACAATTCCTCAGCGACCAAACTGCAGCTGACCAGCCCGCAGTTCCCCAAATTAACCTTCCTTCCCATTTCAAAGACGACTGCAACATGCCTTACTCCAGTCATTGAGACCCACCTCCGATCTCCACAGCTATTCAGAGAAAAATGGCTTGCAACGACATTAGCTAGGTCTCTCAACACGCTCAGAAGGATCCCATCTAATCCCGTGAAGGTGGTATTTCTCTAGAGATCGATCTATCATCTCTTCATAGTATTATTAGTTTCTCTCTTCCTTCAATTTCATCCCCAGGCACAAAAGTCTATGAGACTTTGCCTGTGAATATCAATGCAAAGAAGGCACAAAGAATCTAAATCCATGGGCATTAATTTCTGTCCTCACGCTTCCCACTGGAGCTCAGTCATGTTCTCTTTTTGGCAAACCTGGTCTCTTGTCACATCTGCTCATTTCCTGACTACTAGGAGTTAGGCAAGTTCCAACTGAAAAAGTGAACTACATTTTCACACAGCAACAACTGAACGACGTGATCCACAAGCAGTTAGCCTTTGTGCTTCAGCACCACTTCAATAACTCCATACAATGAATCAGCTGGGTTTATCAACTACAGCTGAACTAGATGTGGCTCAACAAAAAGGTGGTTGGGTGGGTATCTCCTTGCCATGTACCAGGATTCTAGGACTTCATGAAAATAAGCTGCTGTAAAACTTGTCACAGCAAGGTGTGGGATGTTGACAAACACTTAGTTTCAAAGAAGTCCCAAGAGGATCAGCATGCCTAGGGCTATACATACAACTCAAATCCTGCTGGACGGAAACAAGCTGCATTAAATCACTTGGCTATGTCTGCATCACAACTCACACATTGTCCTACAGCTCCTACATATTTGTATTTTCCCGTTGTAGTATTTCTGCAGTGTGATGTCTGGTGAGACATAAGGGGATAACAGGACATTCTCTAAAAACCAATAAATGAAAGAAAATAATTCAATATAGTTGAATACAATACAGTAGTTTCAACAGGTTGGTTGGACTACAAAAAGTGCCACCAGGAAAGAAGTGACAGTGTAAATTGACAGATGACAAATCAAATAAAACTTCTGAGGCATCAACATCTAAAATAAATTGCCTGTACTCAACCTAATGCCAAAAATAATTACACTAAGTTTAAGTAACCAGCAGAGCTAAAGCAGTGGAAATTCAAGAGACAGCTGGCAATCGAAACCAGCGCAACAGTAAAAGCAACCCATTTTTTTAAAGCACTGTATGCTGGAAGAATGAGGGAACATCCACATACTTGACTACAACCAAAACAGAAAAAGCCTGTGGATTCGGTGGCCTAGCATCAACAAACGAATTAACCAGACTCTAATGTCTTATGAAAAGAAGCAATGATGCAGGCATTTTGAGCCTATGGAATCATTAGGCAGTAATGGCTTTGTTCAATTTCAAAGCCACTACTGAGCTACAAATTACCTTGTTTGCAACTAGTGAGTACCAACAGATTGAAAAAAAACTTCAGCTAAACCCCAAATTAATAATTAAGCTACCACGACAGATAAGTATTAGAAAGGAAAAGCAAGCATCAATTAAAAGTAAATAGATATAAATACAGAAAATACACCAGATATAAGCATCAAGAAAAGGAAAAAGCTAAGGATTAGAAAACAAAAACCCACTACAAAACAAACTAACAGACCAAAAAAAACCAACCCCAGCAACAAAAAATCAACAAAGAAAGAATGTTCTGCTGCTGCTGAACAAGTAGGTGTCAAATCCAACCATAGCTATATTTCAAATACAGGACATATCCCAATCAGAAACATGACTGAAGGTTGAGTAAAATCATTAAATGCAAACATCTTGTGGAGATTCCTCTGCTGACTGTATGCTTGAACATACTCAAAACAGCATACCTATAATCTCCTTGAAGGAGGATTTAAACATTCCACAGGTAATAAGCTATTCTGAAGGGGAGAATAATACTAAAAAATAATCAAGGGATTGCTTCTCCGAGATTTAGGTTTAGGGCTTTCACCTTCTTAGGAAGAGAGAGGATAAGCAACTCTCTTTAACTCTTCAAGGGCTGCAGAGCCATTTTCAAGACAAAATGCTTCACAACTGTTTTAATCTCCTTAGATATGAAGATCTTGAGGTCACACAACTTCAATTAACAAGGCCAACAACTCTGTGAAGCTCCAGAACTGTTGGAAGACGTTGATACAAAAAAATAAACAAAACCCAACCAACCAAACAAACCCAATGAACCACAAAACACCAAACTCACAAAACTAAAAACACACCAAAAAAAACCCCCTCAGTGCAGTAGCTGGAAATTATGAAATTGCACACTCGGTCATCATACTGCAAAGAAGTAACAGCAGCATCAGCAATATGATGACTTGGTGCAAATCAGACGTGTTCATGGCTAGGTTTTGTGAATGAAGATTTGGGAAGGGCTCTACCCACGTTTGTTATAAGTGCGTTGGTGGCTAAAAAGGCCAATACGAGATAGACATGTCCGGTTGCAAAAGGCACAGCAGAAAGACTCCTTAGATGGTATATTCTGCAAGGCATGATTCTTTCTGCGTTGTCTTTTCTCCTCGAGAGTGATCCTGTGCGTGTTCTCAAAAGCATCAGCAGCGTTAAAGATAGTGTGTCTCCAGGCCTCCCGATTGGAGGCCAGAGCAAATCAGACATGTATAAGAAGTAGTATATAATGTCAAAGGCACCGTTTCAAGTATGTACCTTCTACAACTCTAACAGGTTTCCAACAAGAGGCCCTTGAACTTGGAAAGGTTTGTGAACTGAAAAAACTTGAGACTTGAGAACCTTTACAAATTCCAGGTGAAGTGGAACAAATCACATCTCTATCAAATGCGAGAAATGCACTTTCCAGAACTCAGAAAGCCTCCCTGGGAGAGTCTTCCAGAATATCACAGCCTCCCTGCCCTCAGGTTCTTCTATAAGGCAAATCAAGCCCATTATCTGTAAACATTATTCACGCAAAAGTACAACAGTACTTAAACAGGGATGACTTCAATGGCAAAACAATAAATTTAGCAACGTGTATGCACCTACACAGTAAAGATAAAAATATTTCATCTGCTTGGAGAGAGTTACTGAAATACCTACTGTTCCATACCAGAGGGTGGTAAGAGGCAAGACGTGGAGACAACTTCTGTGGGCAGGAAACTACAACACACATGGTGTGTGCTGATGAGAGGGGGGAGTGAACAAACTCAGAAGAGGACCTTTTGTATCATCTCATCTGAAAAGGACATTAACGATTTTCATGTTTGTATTGTTGGTGTAAGACTTCTTTTTTTAATGTTAATAAACATGAAGAATTCCTACATAGAATCACAGCATAGCTGAGCTTGGAAAGGCCCTCTGGACATCATTTGTTCCACTCTCCCTGCTCAGAGGAGGCTCAGCTACAGCAGGTTGCTTTGGATTGTACTGAGTTAGGATTTTAAGTATATCCAAGTAGGGAGACTCTACAACCTCTCCAGGCAACCTCTTCCAGTGTTTGATCACCTTTACAGTAAGAAAGCTTCTTTTATGCTTAAATGAAACAATCACCTTGAACAATATCATGTAAACCATGCACCAGAAATACAAAACAGCTTTCTACATTGATACACACTTGAATTAAACCAGATTTATGAATATACCTGTGCTTCAATATCTAGAATACGATTTTGAGTTTTACTGTACACATTAACAATAACCTTTAAGTTAAAAAACCGTGCTAATTAAAAAAAGCTAATTTTTTACTTCAGATAAAGATTAAAAATTACTTTTTACTTCAGAGAAAGATAAAAAATTAAATAGAATAACCTGCTTCAGTTTTGTTAGTTAATATAAATGTAACTGATCACGGATTGATGTTAATTCACAGTTTAAAATTTAAAAAATTATCATATCGACATTATTTCTGTATGTCATATGCAGCAATTCATTGATGAGAATTCTAAAGCTCTTGGCAAACTTAACCATTAAACTGGTATGACAGAATGATTCCAATTTAAAAGTTTAGTGGAATACAACCTCAAATTGGGTACTAGAATGCACTGTCCTACACAGGCACCCTTCTGAAGTCATGTAATCCACTCACCTTGGCTACAACAAAAATTAACAATATATCTACAGTGGAATGTAATTCAGGGATGTATAACAAGTTGAAAAAATGTTTCCTAATCATTGCTGTTGTAGCAGTGTGCTGGTTTAAAAGTTAACCAGCAGGGGGAATGAACCCAACTCAAAGGAGAGATTATAAGTCAGAATAACAATTTATTAAAATAATACAGTAAGTACAATAATACAAACAAACAATTGGTCTCAACCCACAAAAACCCAAATGTATAACCCAGTACCCTGGGGCCTGAACAAAGTGGTGTTCCTTGGGCCCTGTTTGAGTCCAAAGTAAAGGGAGAGGGGAAGAACCTGCTGGTGGGAGAGCTGCTGCAGTCTGGCCAGAACTGGTGATCGCAGTCCAGTGGTGGTCTAAGTCTGGTTGAGAGCGATGAGATGCAGCCGTCCTCTGGATCCCACGAGTGGGTTGAAAAAATGTTCCAAAACTCCAAGATTATATATCCTCCAGTTCAGGCAGGAATGCTTGGTACTCCCCTCAGGGCGGGGAGTTCACAAAGGGTGTGAGGACAGAAACATCCTTCTATCTCACAGGCCTCTTAACACCTAGTTTATAGCCTGAGGAGTCAGGCTCTATGGGTAGAGGGTGCGAATAGTCTATTGACAACAATAGTCTAGTTTCTGGGAAATGACATGGAAGGCTATAGAATACAGTTTTGGGTTACACCCACCATGATGAACTGATCTCAGCTGTCCTAACTAGGACATTATCCACCCCTTATTCTATGCCATCCATGTCATGCCCAAATTAACCCTCTTTAAAAACTATATCCCTTTAAAACTATATACATCTATCTATCTATCTATCTATCTATCTATCTATATATATACAATGAAACATTACAGACCATTCTCACTCAAAATTAGGTCCCCTTGTGGTACACAACGTGTCTCCCCATCTTTTTGCATTACCCACCACGTGGAACCAGGTCCCTGAGCAAAAACAATCCCTCGGATGGGTTTGCCTTTGCTTGAGGTGGGACTAATCCAAACAGTCTTCCCTAACATTCCTCTCATATGTACCATGGGGACTTTATCTCCATCTACAGTATGCAAAAGTTCTGATTGGGCAGGGCCAGCTCGATTGATGGAACCTCGGGTGTTGACCAACCAGGTGGCCTTTGCTAAATGCAGCTCCCAGTGTTTGAGAGTCTCCCCACACAGTGCCTTCAGAGTGGTTTTCAGCAGTCCGTTGCACCGCTCAACTTTTCCAGCAGCTGGTGCATGGTAGGGGATATGATACACCCACTCAATGCCGTGCTCTTTGGCCCAGGTGTCTACAAGGCCATTCTTGAAATGGGTCCCATTATCAGACTCAATTCTCTCCGGGGTGCCGTGTCGCCACAGGACTTGTTTTTCAAGGCCCAGGATGGTATTCCGGGCAGTGGCATGAGGCACGGGGTATGTCTCCAACCATCCAGTGCTTCCTTCTACCATGGTCAGTACGTAGTGCTTGCCTTGGCGGGTTTTGGGGAGTGTGATGTAGTCAACTTGCCAGGCTTCCCCATACCTGTACTTTGACCACCGTCCACCATACCATAGAGGCTTCACCCGCTTGGCCTGCTTGATGGCAGCACATGTCTCACAGTCATGGATGACCTGTGAGACAATGTCCTTGGTTAAGTCCACCCCTCGGTCACGAGCCCATCTGTATGTTGCATCTCTCCCCTGGTGACCGGAGGCGTCATGGGCCCATCGAGCCAGAAATAATTCTCCTTTGTGCTGCCAATCCAGATCTACCTGAGAGACTTTAATCCTGGCAGCTCGGTCCGCCTGCTCGTTGTTATGATGCTCCTCATTAGCCCGTTTCTTGCCTACATGAGCGTCTACGTGACGGACCTTCACACTCAGCTTCTCTACCCGGCCAGCGATGTCCCGCCACATCTCCGCCGCCCAGATGGGTTTCCCTTGGCGCTGCCAGTTAGCCTTTTTCCATCGCTCCAGCCATCCCCACAGAGCATTGGCCACCATCCATGAGTCAGTGTAGAGATAGAGTCTTGGCCACTTCTCTCGTTCAGCTATATCCAAAGCCAACTGAACGGCTTTAAGCTCTGCAAACTGACTTGACCCACCTTGTCCTTCGGTCGCTTCTGCAACTCGCCGTGTGGGACTCCATACAGCTGCCTTCCATTTTCGGTTTGTCCCTACAATGCGGCAGGAGCCATCCGTGAAGAGCACATATCGCCTTTCATCTGCTGGTAGCTTGTCATATGGTGGGGCCTCCTCAGCACGTGTCACCTTCTCCTCCTCTTCTTCAGAGGATAGTCCGAAACTCTCACCTTCGGGCCAATTGGTGATAATTTCCAGAATCCCAGGGCGATTAGGATTCCCTATCCGGGTTCGCTGCGTGATCAGAGCCATCCACTTACTCCATGTGGCATCGGTGGCATGATGTGTGGAAGGAACTCTTCCCTTGAACATCCAGCCCAGCACTGGTAGTCGGGGTGCCAGGAGGAGCTGCGCTTCGGTGCCGATTACTTCTGAGGCAGCTCGAACTCCTTCATAGGCAGCCAGGATCTCTTTCTCAGTTGGTGTATAGCTGGCTTCAGATCCTTTGTATCCCCGACTCCAGAATCCCAGCGGTCGTCCTCGGGTCTCCCCAGGCACTTTCTGCCAGAGGCTCCAAGAAGGGCCATTCTCCCCGGCTGCGGTGTAGAGCACGTTCTTCACGTCCTGTCCTGTCCTTACTGGCCCAAGGGCTACTGCATGGGCAATCTCCTGTTTAATTTGTTCAAAGGCTTGTTGTTGTTCGGGGCCCCACTGGAAATCATTTTTCTTCCGTGTCACAAGGTAGAGAGGGCTTACAATCTGACTATACTCGGGGATATGCATCCTCCAAAAGCCCACAGCGCCTAGGAAAGCCTGTGTTTCCTTCTTGCTGGTTGGTGGGGACATGGCTGCTATTTTGTTAATCACCTCCATTGGAATTAGGCGGCGTCCATCTTGCCACTTCACTCCTAGGAACTGAATTTCCTGAGCAGGTCCCTTGACCTTACTCCGTTTAATGGCAAAACCGGCTCTTAGGAGAATCTGGATTATCTTCTCTCCTTTCTCGAAGACTTCGCCCGCTGTGTTCCCCCATACAATGATGTCATCAATGTACTGTAGGTGCTCTGGAGCCTCACCCTTTTCCAGTGCAGTCTGGATCAGTCCATGGCAAATGCTGGGACTGTGTTTCCACCCCTGAGGCAGTCGATTCCAGGTGTACTGCACACCTCTCCAAGTGAAAGCAAATTGTGGTCTGCACTCCGCTGCCAAAGGAATGGAGAAAAAGGCATTGGCTATGTCAATGGTGGCATACCACTTGGCTTCCTTGGACTCCAGCTCATACTGGAGCTCCAGCATGTCCGGCACAGCAGCACTCAGGGGTGGTGTGACTTCATTGAGTCCACGGTAATCCACCGTCAGCCTCCACTCTCCGCTGGACTTACGCACTGGCCATATAGGGCTATTAAAGGGTGAGCGAGTCTTGCTGACCACCTCCTGGGTCTCCAGTTCGCGGATCATCTTATGTATAGGGGTCACAGAGTCTCGGTCGGTGCGGTATTGCCGACGGTGCACTGTTGCTGTGGCTATCGGTACCAATTGTTCTTCAACCTTCAGCAGTCCCACAGCAGAGGGGTCCTCTGAGAGACCAGGCAAGGTGTTCAACTGTCTAATTTCCTCCGTCTCCACAGCAGCTATGCCAAAAGCCCAACGAAGTCCTTTTGGGTCTTTGAAATACCCACTCCTCAGGTAATCTATGCCAAGGATACACGGGGCCTCTGGACCAGTCACGATGGGGTGTCTGTGCCATTCCTTCCCAGTCAGGCTCACTTCAGCTTCCAGTACAGTCAGCTGTTGGGATCCCCCTGTCACCCCAGAAATGGAGATGGATTCTGCCCCTACGTATCTTGATGGCATTAATGTACATTGTGCGCCAGTGTCCACTAAAGCCTTATATCTTTGTGGCTCTGATGTGCCAGGCCACCGAATCCACACAGTCCAATAGACTCGATTGTCCCTCTCCTCTACCTGGCTAGAGGCAGGGCACCCCTAGTCCTGGTCATGGTACTCATTGTGCTCTTCTTGTGGGTATGACCTGGAGGTCCCTTCAAGAGGATCAGACGTATCATCATTCCTGTACCGTCTGGAGTCTTGCCCACGAGAGACTGGAGCAACGTTTACCCTTGAAGAGTTCTTTATGGTATTTGTTCCTCTTTTCAGTTCACGTACCCGGGCTGCTAAGGAAGAGGTGGGTTTCCCATCCCACTTCCTCATATCTTCTCCATGCTCACGGAGGTAAAACCATAGATCGCCACGTGGAGTGTACCTTCTCTCCTTAGCTGGGGGACGCTGGCTCCTGATAGCAGAGACTCTTGTTCGTCCTGGCGAGATATGGAAAATCCCTTCCTTAATCTCTTCTCTTAGCTTCTGGTGTCCCTCTTCAATTTTCTCTTCCAGGTTTCGGACGTGTTCAGCCAGTTTGGTTTCCACAGATGAGACGTGGGCTCGTAATGGGGCGGTGACAGTGTCTTCATAAATCCTGAGTTTGCTAACCAATGCTCCCACCTTGTCCTCTCCCTCCCTCCATTGCAGCGTTGCTAAGTAGCGGGAATACATTTCTGGCCCGAGTCGTGCAAACTTTAACCACATTTGGGAGGTGCACTGTACGCCATCTGGACTCTTAGGGAATCTTTCATCCTCTGAAAAGATTATCTCCAGTACAGCTAACTCCCTTAAGCACCGGATACCTTGTTCCATCGTGTTCCACTGTCCTTGCTGTACGTGGAGGTCCTCCTTGCAAAGGTATCTCTCCCTCACACTGGACAACAGTCGCCGCCAGAGGCTGAGAGTTTCCTGCCTCCTTCCAATCCCCTGATCAATGACTACATCTCGAGACAGGGATCCCAGCTGTCTGGCTTCACTCCCATCTAGGATCGTATCGTTAGCTGCGGCATCCCAGATTCGGAGCAGCCAGGTCAGAATGGACTCGTTCGCCTGTCGTGTGAACTCTCTCCGGAGCTCACGTAGCTCACCCAGGGATAGGGACCGAGTGATTATTTCTGGCTCTGTCTCCTCCGGTGGATGTGAAGGTCCCGCCTCTTCGTCATCATTTGCTATGCGAACTGATTTAGTCTTTGATTTCCTTTTCTGGACAGGGGCGACTGCTATTGGTTTTGCTTGTTCTTCTGGCTCCTCGATGGTTTGTGTGGACACGGTGCTGGTTGGTTCATTTCTTTCTCCCTCTGACTCAGCTGTGGTTTGGGTGGACGTGGTGTCTGCGGATTTGGTCCTTCTCTCCTCGCCCTGACAGTGCTGTATCATGTCAAGCAGTGCCCGGTAGGCAGTGGCCAGGGCCCAGCAGGTTGCTGTGAGCTGGCCATCTCTGGAGCTGCCAGAGCATTTTTCCTTCACCAGTCTTATCATGCTAACAGGATCCTGCAGTTGTTCAGGGGTGAATTTCCAGGTCATTGGAGGAGAAAACTTTTCCAAATACTGGCTGATGGCCTCCCACTTCCCGTGCCATTCAGCATTATCTGCTCCCAGGGCAGGTGTCCAACCAACCTCCCTAAAAGGCACTTTTCTGACCCTAAACATGGTGTACACAGTACAGAGCAGACAGAGCAACACTAACAATAACATTATGCTGTCCTTAACATCAAAAGGGAACTCAATATTTTCAAAAACTGTTTTAGCAGGTCTGAAGGGGAAGAAGGAGGTGGGAGGCTGGAAACCATCCACCCCTGTTCCCCCAAAAAGCTGGGTACGATTTTTAATGAGGCCCCAGAGGTAGCAACCCAAACCAGGACAGGCAAACAGGACTGAATACACATTTACAATGAAACTCATTGCTTCTGATGTTAGAATGACATAAACATAATATATTAATAAAACAATTTGGATCCCTCTCCCTGGTCTTAAAGAGAGCATCAAAACAGGCAAATAATACGCCATCTGTGGAAATATGAACAGGCTCAAATACAACATCCATGTGAGTGCATCAAACAACATGGTGATCAGGGAGTTTCTATATTCAAATAGACAAATGCTTCAAATGAAATTGTGATTCTGACTTCTCTCTCTCTGCCCGACGTTTGGGCGCCAAAATGTGCTGGTTTAAAAGTTAACCAGCAGGGGGAATGAACCCAACTCAAAGGAGAGATTATAAGTCAGAATAACAATTTATTAAAATAATACAGTAAGTACAATAATACAAACAAACAATTGGTCTCAACCCACAAAAACCCAAATGTATAACCCAGTACCCTGGGGCCTGAACAAAGTGGTGTTCCTTGGGCCCTGTTTGAGTCCAAAGTAAAGGGAGAGGGGAAGAACCTGCTGGTGGGAGAGCTGCTGCAGTCTGGCCAGAACTGGTGATCGCAGTCCAGTGGTGGTCTAAGTCTGGTTGAGAGCGATGAGATGCAGCCGTCCTCTGGATCCCACGAGTGGGTTGAAAAAATGTTCCAAAACTCCAAGATTATATATCCTCCAGTTCAGGCAGGAATGCTTGGTACTCCCCTCAGGGCGGGGAGTTCACAAAGGGTGTGAGGACAGAAACATCCTTCTATCTCACAGGCCTCTTAACACCTAGTTTATAGCCTGAGGAGTCAGGCTCTATGGGTAGAGGGTGCGAATAGTCTATTGACAACAATAGTCTAGTTTCTGGGAAATGACATGGAAGGCTATAGAATACAGTTTTGGGTTACACCCACCATGATGAACTGATCTCAGCTGTCCTAACTAGGACAAGCAGAGAAAAAAAACCCTGACCATCACTACACACCAAAGTACTATGAAAAACTCCTTCACTCATTTTTTTCCCAGATTAAATACATTTCTTTCCTCACAATTCCTTACCTCCTAATCTTGTTATTCTGCAACCACTGTTAGATCAATTCCTTTCACTTCACTTATATCAACCTGCCTCACTACTTGCAGACCACAGCCTGGCACAGTTTTTTAACCTCAGTCTCTCACCTATTGTCAACTGGATAAAGCAATATTGATTAGTTTGTGAATATTAGTCAGCTTTTTTAACTTCTCTTCAAAAAACCTCACTTGACAGCTTCTCAGATGCAACAGTTGTTGACAGCACTGCGCAGCAGGAACAAGACAGAGAACTGACAAAGATCCTTCTTTTGATGAGTTATTTTTAAACCAAGTCAAGTCTCTGACCCAGTTCTCTGCATCGCTCCACAAACCTTGGCACATGGTGGAGCACAAGAAAAAAAACCACAATTGTAGATAGAACAAAAACATGCCACTAAAAGAAACAGTTCAAGTATTGCTCTGAATTCTATGTTTCAGCACATGACAAACATTTAAATAGTCTTACACCTATTCAAAGATCATTTGCAAAATGCATCTGTGAATGATAACAAATAATGCTATATTTGGTATTCAGTAAGTGTGAAGCAGGAAATATTCATGCACTGAACAGCAAGTATAAAATTACCTCTAATATATCATTTATCTTATTAGGTACTTTCAAAGCATAATAGTAAATAGAGTTAATTAGCTGATACTAAGAATTCCAAGGCACAGAGTATATTTAGGACATTGCTGTATTTTGTTGCATAACAAATAGTAACGTCTTCCTTTTAAGTCTTACTTATTGTTCCATGAAGATGGATCTCAGTCAATGCCACAAACCTGGCTTCAGAACACAGTCCTTGGAAGAAATAAACCAAATAGTATTGGAGGACTTCCAAGACGACACACGCTCTCTGACAATGAACTATTTAGAGTCTCTTACTGTCTGTCTGAGCTTCTCCTAATACTTCTCCGCCCTTGATTTTCACACTGCACATATCCACAGTGGAAGCAGACTGCTAAAATACCATCAGGGAGAACAAGCTACTCATCAGCTTGGACAATTAATTCTCTGTAGATACTTCGAACTAAACTCCCCGTTCCACAGTCATTTCAGGTTCAAACACACTTCTGTTTCAATTAAATGAAATTTCAAAATTAATCACATCAGAAATAAAAATTAATTTTTAAAAAAATGATCCAGTATTTTAAGCCTCAAATTATTCTGCCTCTGTTTTACAAGCATGTCCACTCCCAGACTAAGGGCTGGCAGATTTGGAGTCATGCTTACACTCTGATAATAGTGTAATAGAAAAGCAGCAAAACGCACTGGAAATTTAAAACCCCGATTCATGACAGAAGCAGATAAATTCTTAACAAGTGAATATGCTGAACACCACACACACACAAAAAACCTCACAGAACTTTCACTACTGTGGTCCTTTTTGAACCAGTTATATTTTAGGTCATTCCTGACCTCAACCTGTTGCAAAAGTGGTCTGTGACACCTCTTGTTGTTCCTGGTAGCATAAAAGTTCATGGTGGATTAGCCTCATTTATGAAAGAGGCTTTCATGCCTCAATGCAGTAGTTTTGATTTTTCCATTTGCAACCAAAGTTTGTGATCTTGCTAACAGCTCCTGCAAAAGCTGTTACAAGCTCTACACATGAGTCTTACCTGCAGAGTCTCTCATGCAGAGCTCCATGGCTCTCCAGAGGTCAGCAGTTCCCTTCTTGATTTGGTAGTACATGGCGAACACCATCAATCAATCAATCAATCAATCAATTCACAAAGATAAGCAGATGCACCCCTACATGCAACTACAAAAGAGTTCAAGATACTGACTTAGAGGGATCACTTTTCCAAATATCTAGCCATAGACCGTCCTACTTGACTGTAACTTAAATTATCGCCAAATAAAAGAGGGCAGAATGAAGAATTGTGTGCCTTTCTGGTATGTTCAATAGCACCAACAAAGGAAAATCCAGACAGCCAGATGAACACTCGCTTAGAAAACAACTACTATCCTCCCAAGTAACAAGCCACACCTAGAAGACCTCAAGGCAATTGCTCTTTGCTTATATTAAGATTCTCTCTACTGCTGTTTTTCTGGCAGAGTAGGTGTTCATGAGAAAAGCACTTTACGAGCAGAAATGGTAATAAAGCAGCCAGAAGAACTGGAAATAAAAAAAAAAAGCTGAAGCAGTAAGATACATTCTGAGGACCTATAAGAACCATTTCTAATTTTTGATGCATAAAGAGAAGTTAAAATGAGATATTTCACATGCCTGTCTTCTCCCACCATGTAATTCTTCAATACTGCTTAATCTAAATAGCTCCTCCCTCCTCTGCTCTCAGCTGCACAGTTCCCCATTCCTGAGCACTACCTGTTGCTCATCTATCTGGTCACACAGTATGATTCCTTCACTCAGTCAGCCAACAAAAAGTTACTGTGTTAGTTATTTGCTCTTTTATTAAACTGAATCTGTCTACTGTACAACCAACAAACACCTCAGCAGAGCTTCAGAAGTTATTTCCTCACAACCTTTATTTATAACAGAAAAAGTACAAGTTTTTGTGAACAAACTGCAATTAATTTGTATAGTACACATCTCTCACTGGTCAACATCAGATGTCTAGTATATGTTTTTATGGTTGCAGTTTATGTTTCTGACAACAAACTCTGAGGTAGAAATGGCAAACAAGCCCCAGTTGGCACACGCGGAATGATACTCTTCATTTGTAATCTTCTGAGGCACTTCATCTTATTTTTGCAATAATTAAAAATCCAGCTGAATACTTATGAAAACTAACCAAGTTTGTCCTTTATGTATTGCTTGCTTGAGCTCATGGTTGCAGTTTTTTTAAGTAAACAACTTTTGAAGCTTTGTTGATCTTCAAAATGTAATTTCCTAAAACGTAAGCAAATGGACAGAACTATTTGCATATAAGTAGTGAGAAAGCATCTAGCTTTAGCAGGCACTGGAGAGATATTTTACAGATATTCCAACTGCGGATGCTCCTGCCATGCAGCATTAGGTTGAATATTTTTCCTATTTTTCCTAATGCTAAGTACTGAAGAGAGCAGCATTTATATCGACATTTTGATTCTTTTCAGACCTTCTTTATAATTGAAGCATTCCAGTGATTGATATTCCCTGCTAATAATTATTTTCTTTCTTTTTCAGTTTTAACATTTTCTCCACACATTACCTTTCAATACTGTACCAGAACAAATGTAACACAGGAAAACCTCAAAGAATGAACACAAGCTTCTGGCTTTTTGCTAATGTAAGATGAAGATTAACACATTCTCTCATCCCAGAATTAGTGGTTGTGCTGCGGCCTGATCAAATAGGACCGTTCCAGTCATTCCTGAGCACATCCATCTAAGTTTACCTGAAGCTACTGTGCCCATTACTTTAAGCTGCTTTCCATCTCAATCTTTTTTTCCTCTGAGCATCAATATGAGCAGTGTTAATTAGTTACTTAGCTTTGCACTGCTCTCCTTCTCCCACTGCGGCCAACAAGCCTTAACAATGCATCTATCAAAGTTTAAACAAACTCTGTTAAAGTTCTAAAAACAGCGTGCTGCATGTTTGTAGAGCTACACTTGAGACTCAGCTGTTAAAACTAGGTCTTAAATGATTTAAGAAGCTTCAACTCAGAAAAAAGCAAATCACGCACACACTATTGTAGTGATAACAGGCTTTTCTACAAAATTCCCGACTACTAGTCTGCAGCAAGAGTATAGTTAGCACCAAATGCTAAATTTTACACAGTTCAGTCTTGGTCATCCTTTTCTGGGATTACTGAAGTTGAAATATCTTTCAATATCGTCAAAACTGAGCCTACTCATTGCTCTACTACCATACTTAAGAAGCATTTTAGATGTCAGAAGTCAACCATTCCAGAAATTCAGGTCAGATTGTCATCTTTTCCAAGTCCTTTAACCTATCAAAACACAGTCCCTATACACAGACAGACATGCCTAAGTTATAGTGTACTTTTTGTATAACAAGTGTAGGGATAGTTTTACTCTTCAGACACTAGTCCCAGGTGGATAAACAAGCAAGTCATGAACACGATTGCCAACTCAGTACATTAGTTTAGAAAGAATGACAGTGTTGCCTTAAGAATATGCTTATGGTCTACAGAAATACTAAAGGATAGAAAGTGAGGAATATATTCTTACCTTAATCATTATTGGAACTCCACTGACAAAAATCTGATAGTCAATATATTTCTCCCACATTCACTTCTGACCTCAAACTCATTTAAGCAAAGAGCAGAACTCCAGTTTAAAGTCTAGGAATTCCACAAGAAAGACTAACCTAAACAGCAAATATTTATGACCTGATAGGTCTGAAACTTGTCTGCAAGGACTAATATTTCTGAAAGCTAGCAAGTACAATTGAAAAGTCATAAAGACTGCCAGCAAAGTCCCATAATTTCACAGTACCTGCAGAACATTTATTGAAGATTAGACTAAGATGAAGGCATGTTTGCCATTTTTCACAGTCAGTAAAGTACTTAAAACTTCTAATACAAAAGAATCATCTTTATGGGAAAAAGACCAGGTTTGCCATCAATAATTTTGCAGAGCTAACTTGATTCTAAGACAGCTGCATTTGCCAAAGGCCCTGATATTTGATTTTAGAATTCTATCTAGACATGTCAGAAAGGATAATAATCATTCCTGCTGCCATCTGACAGCACATTTAAAAAGAAAAAAATAAACTGTTTTCAAACAAAGTTGAGTCGATATTTGACATTATCTGAGTGCTGTGCTGGCATACAGAATTATGAAGGAATTATTTACTATGTATGTCACTGTATACAGTATGAAAGCCAGTCAATTTCAAAGGCGCAAAAACAATTACACCAAGAAATCCACTGAAAACAAATATAAGTCTAATAGACAATCTATACTCCTAAAGTTTTGCCATTAACTTTCTGCCTTTTATTTACAAAACAATAACTGTTCTCTAAATGCTGCTGAGATATGAGACTACTCAAACTAATTAAATGTAAAAAGAAATTAATTTGCAGTCCACTATAGTCTCTGTGAAAGCAACATCACTAAAGTAAACATTTCTTTACCAGAATTCTGCAGAAACTCAAAGCACAATTCGCAGCATACATAGCAGACTAAAAGCCATTTCTGCCACCAAAAGAAAGCAGACCGCTTATATATCTCACCAATAAACGGAAACAAAGCTAACCTACTACTCTGTTAAAAACAAAATACTTTATTATGGTGACATTTGAAGAGAAAAAATAGGTAATTCACAAATCGAATATTCTTGGTGCCTTGCAGATCAAGGCACTGTTTCTATTTACAACAGATTTCTAACAACTCTCATTTCCTAAATGAGGACTGGGATACAGCATAATGCATGTACAAACATCCTTTATATATATATATTATATATAAATTATGGAAGATTATAATCACAAAAGGTTACAGACTCATCAACTTTATGGTGTTCAGGCTAACAAAATATATGACAGATTAGTAAGAAAATTGCTATAACTTAGAGGTTTCTACACTGGAAGAACACCTTCATAACGACCTGTTGCGAATATTGTCTCAGAATAAATCTGAACCAATTTTCTTTTAAAATATCACATAGAAAAGATTTAAGTTTTAAAATAATAATAAAAACCCCAAAATGCATGGGTTGGATTCAATTAAGTGATTTTTTTTTTCTTTTTAAATTTGGGCTTGTTGAAGACTAGTTAAAGGTCAGTATGAGGAGAGGAAAGCTTTTCACACAGCACACATTTTTTTAAAGACCTGAAAGTACTCCTACTTTTAAATATACTCCAAATCCATATCACTGAAAGGAAGGCATGGAATTTGCTATGCATAAAGAATGCTAACTTCTTACCTCATCAGTTCTGAAAGAATAACAAATTCTGCAAATTAACCAGAATGAGTTTGTCTTCTGCATGTCTCTACCACACAGGTAATCCTAAGCATGCCCTGGTCCAGCTTCCATTTAAAGCTGGCATTTGGTAGACTCTACTGTAGTCTTTCTGTAGGAAAATTCACTGAAACAATAAAATCATCGTGAACAAGCTTTTATTTCCCTAGATCCCTTTCTCTCTACATCCGTTTTCCAACACAGAAGCCAATTTTTTAAATCAAGAACCTGCAGTTTCATTTTGCCATGTCCTGCCTGTGGATTATAATTCCATTTATAATTGTGCTGCCTGTCAGCAGATGAGCTCTGGCATCTGAGAAAACTACCACTGCATGTTCTGTTCCCTATGCTTGCCAAAAACTACCATCCCAACAACAACACAAGGCAGCATATGCCCACACCTAAGCTATTTTCCTGCACAGCGCAAAAACTAAGCTTATGGTTCTGTGCTCAGAGTCTGGACTTCTCTCCACAGCAGCTCCGTCATGGGTATGTATTTTCTTACAACTTTTGATGAGGCAGGAAACTCTGACAGAGAGCTGAGGTAGTCAACAAGAGACGGTAATTTTTTTCCATCAATGATACAAGAACAATCAAAACTAATCTGCCTGTAAAGACTCCATAAAAACAAACAAACAGCTTGAAATTGGCTAACGAGCCAATAATAGGCTTTACACTGGGTTTTTACTGAACTAATGCAAGCATGCTGTAATTGAAGAAACTGGTCACAATTGTACAAGTCATCTGTCATCTCAAAGACTTTCTAACAGTAAATTAGAAGTCAGGTAACTTTACAATCCCAGCACTGAAGATGACAATTCATTAATTTTAGAGAAAATACATGCTAATTCTCACATATTTGTTGTTTTCTAGTAATATTGTATTTTAAAGCAAGATGACTTAACTCATTCATTTCAGATGAGTATCGTGCACAACTGATATGCTTTGTCTTGCGAAGTTTCTATGATTCATAATCAAGGGTACAAGTTCATAAAACATTTTGTGATTAACTCACCTAAATAAGAATTCTACAAATCTAACAAATGGAACAGCTATCATATTCACACCATGCACAAGTAATGAACTTCACAACTCCTTTTTTGGCTGACTGTAGCTTTTACAAGCAATTTCACCACTGGTCCAGAGACACCAAGAACTGATTTTATTAGCACACCTACATAAGCATTTTAGGTCAGATGTGGAACATGCCTTTCAAGCCAATTTCCTGATCACACTCACTCCTCTGTGCAGCCACTCCAGAATGGGCAACTACATTCCTTTTGTACGAAGCTAACCTAGAAGATATACCCTAGGATGGCACATAATGAATCCCAGCTAACATTCAGTGTACAGGACCAGGAACTTTGATAAAGTTTTATCAGTGTACAGGAGCTTTACCAAAAGAAAGCTTCTGAAATACATAAACAGAGCAGATGACAGCTCCTCAGCATAACTTATGTTGTGTCATACTACACGCTAATACAAACACCAATGCACATGCAACTGAGCCATGAGCTGAGGCAAGTGAAAAACAACTTTGACAAAACCTTCTAACTTTTGGCTGAATATACTCCCGGAACCAGCTCACTGTCTGTTGAAAGGAAGTCAGAGCCAGCATGAGGCTGCTCCAGCTTCCAGTAGTTTAAGCTACCACGAAACCCATGCTAGGTCACAACTGAAATACCCAATTGCTCTAGAAAAAGGAAAGTTCTCCACTTCCCCCTCTGTCAGCAGTTTTCATGTCTCCTTTCTTGTACCAGCACTGTCATTCATTCAACTCCACTGCTACCTGATAAAGAGTTATTATCAACAAAGAGTTGTGATTAATTTTCTGCCTGCCTAGCCCCTGACGCCAGCATACGACAGCACTGGACAGGCACTAATGTCTTTGCAAGGAGAAGCAGGAACACATGGCTGGGGGAAGACTGAACCACCTCCTTCAGTGGAAACTCACCAACAGATTGGGTCAGCTGCAGTGTGAAACCACACCCTTGAGAGCAACCTGAAGACTCATATAACTATGGAGAAGTAGTTGGACTTGTTATCCCAACACACGTACTTTTATTCACTATTTTATGCAAGTCTTCTACCTTAATGCTCATTTCAGGGATGTGCATAAACAGAAAGAAATACGGGTTAAGAGGGGCTGGTGTTCTCACGCTGGTGTGGTATTTTTGTTCTGGGAATAAGGCTGTCCTTTTGTGTATGTGTATTAAGTAGACATATAGCTTTTGTTTTCCAGGATGTTGTAGTTTTGCGTACAACAACCATAATTGTTTCAGTTTTCTACATGTTCATTTATTCCTATTTAATAGGCAGCTGACAGTGTCCCTTAGAGGCAGAAATGAAAATGATTAGGAACAATGAGCCACACATAATAACTTTTCCTTCTGCAAGACAGATCTGTCACATAGACATAACTCTTTGCAACAAAGGTTGCACGTATATCCAGACTTTAGACAACAGATTTTCAAGCGAAACAAGTTATGAGTCTAAAAATGCAACCATTGCACATTTTCATTTCCAAAAGAATCAGTTCTGAACTGTGCAGTACAAACCTGTACAGCTGAAAAGGAAAAACTTTGAGGTAGTTCTTCATGACTACTTGGTCCCCTTGAGTTTGAAGAGCAACAATTTCATACTTTGTTTTGCACACCTACAAAGGTACTTAGCATTCATGTGACTAGTACTGCACTTGCATTCCAGGATTATATAAGTATTGGGTAACTGAATCAAGTTCCTTTCCCCACAAGCATCAGGTGCTTCAAATGAACAGGTAAGAACACAGCCACCATGTCGTCAAAAGAAAATTCCATCTCCTTCACAGGGTTTCTTTATTTCTTAAGCTATATTAGCTGGAGGTTTAAGTTACAAAGTCTCAGCTTTGAAAACATCAAATGCGACTTTCCTTCGAAGAACCCCAATCCAACGTATTTACGCCTGTGTTAACCCGAGGTAGAGCCATGTTTTAAGAGGAACATAAAATGACTAGACAACTAAATTCTTTTTAAAATATATGGTAGTTTACAGGTGACCAACAGTGACTGCACAAGACATTCGTAACAGGTCGAACTGCTAAGGGCATTTTGACTTTCTTTTCATTATTTACAGTCTCATTCCTCAGGTAATCTAATATCTTGTTTGCCATTTTAACTGCAAAGTTTTCCTTGAGATTACTACAGTGATAAGCCAGGTCTGCTTCTTGAGTTAATTTATTTAGGACCCACAGAATGACGCCCGAGTAGTCTCTCTTCTCCAGATGCAATCTACTTTGCAGAAAAATCTGACCTCCTCTGCAAAAGATAAGGATATAATCTGTATCCACTTATATTCAAAATTCCAAGTCTTTCCAAGTTCTTGCACTAAATTCCTGCATAAAACAACCTCCAGCACTAGCTGACTTCATTTATACACTGATCCAGACAAGTTTTATGTAAAAGAAATTTTAAATACAGCAAACATTTAAACATTCACTTTCCTAGGATGATTTTTCTGAAACTGGTTGGCCACACTCAAAAGCAACAGTGGGTGGCCCCTGAGAAACCTCACTCATAATACTGAGCATGCAGACTCTCTTAAGTCCAGTCTAGCAAGTCATAAAATAAGAGATTACTAGTTTTACCAGTAAGAACCACTTCTTATTCAGCCCTCTTCCACTTCATTGTGTCTCAAACTCGTTTCAGCAAACCAAGTTGCCCTTGGGAGGCCCAAAACACATCAACAGTAACCCTAATCTGTAAGTGTTCTCCTGGTACTAAATTACAGAATGTTGAAGTTTCTGCACTCTGCTTCCAGCAACAGTAAGTTTAATACTTTTGTTAAAAAGGCTGCTTATCTCACTAGGCTGAGGATGAAACCACATAAAAGGCGGCACGGCTTTGTAAATATGGCTTTACCCACAGCAGCTCAAAAGACTATACATGAACTTTAAAGTACTGAACAGTGACAGAGGGAACTGCAGAAGCAGCAAATTATTACAAGTAGCCGTTCATAAGAATGGTTCACTGGGAATATGTTCCTCAAATAATTACACACGCCAAAGCAGACTTTCCCTTTCCCGTGCCGATAGCTCTGCAATACTGCTACACCTTTTGGATGCAACCTGGCCAAGGAAGTAAGTGCTAAAACCACGCACACACAGACTACAAGTATGGGCCCGCATCAGTTTTAACACTGAATTTTTCGTTTTTAGAAATGCTTTGATGACTACAGGTAAGTTAATTCCTGCCAGCAAGTGATGTCCACAAAACACTGCATGGCTTAGGTGAAGTGGATCAGCATCAGCAGCTCCCAGTGACACAAACCCAAATTTCCTTCTGTGTTGCTCTTCACCAGCAGATTGTGGGATGAATCTCACCCATCTCCCTAAAATGCTTCGGGAGTCCCATTTTTTGAATGGCCTCTGCCGGCATGGAACAAACAAGACAGTTTCCTGCCAGCTGTCGGACGCTGCCAGCAGCCACCAGCCCCTTCCCAGCCCCCGCAGGTACAAGGAGAGGGGGAGCCACCACAGGCTGCTCAGTGCAGCACTTGCTGCACCCCCTGCCCCTCCCTCACCACCGGAGGGACTCAGGTGGCCGGCTCCAGGCCAGACAACAGCTCCCTACTCTGTGCAGGGAGCTCTACTGTGTCCAGATCTGGGCTCCTCAGTACAAGAACGACAAGGAGCTGCTGGAGAGGGTCCAGTGGAGTGCCACGAAGATGACAGGGGTCTGGAGCATCTCTCATATGAGGAGAGACTGAGGGAGCCGGGCCCGTTCAGTCTAGAGAAGAGAAACCTAACAGGGGATCTAATCGATGCACATAAATATCTCAGAGGCAGGTGCCACGAGGACGGTGCCAGACTCTTCAAAGGTGCCCAGTGACAGGACAGGGAGCAGTGGCCAGAAACTAAAACACAAGAAGTTCCACCTCAATACCAGGAAGAACTTCCTTACGTTGAGGGTGGCAGAGCACTGGAAGAGGCTGCCCAGGGTGGTCATGGAATCTCCTCTTTGGAGACATTCAAAACCCACCTGGACGCGTTCCTGTGTCACCTGCTCTAGGTGACCTGCCTTGCCAGCGGGGTTTGACTGGATGATCCCCAGAGGTCCCTTCCAACTCCAACGATTCTGTGATTCCTGAGTTCCCCGCCGGGTCCCGCCCCGGCCCGCCTCCACCGGCGAGACGACCCCGGCCCGAGGGCTGCGGGGCGGGCAGGGGGCGCGGGCCACGCCGGGGCCGCCTCGGCACGGCGGGGCGGTGCCCGGGCCCGCCGCCCCCCGGGGCCCCGAGGCGGCGGCCGTACCTGCATGACCACGTCGTTGGGCAGCTGCGCGGCGCGGAAGAGCTCCAGGACGCGCCCGTTGGACGCCACCTTCTTGGTGCTCTCGGTGTCGCAGTAGGAGAAGAGCTCGCAGTAGTAACGCTGCTCCGCCTCGCTCAGCGTCAGCCCCTCCATCTTTCAGCGCCGCGGACCATCCGCACCCGGGGCGGCGGCGGCGCCGGCGGGGGGGCTGCGGGGCGGGGAGCAGGGGGGACACACGGGACACACGCGCCGCCGGCGGCCGCGCGCGGGCGGCTCGCTCGCACCTTCCCCCGCCACCCGCCACCCGCCCACGCGACCGCGCGCCTGCGCGCCCTCCCCCGCGCCTGCGCACAGGGCGGCGCGGGGAGCGCCCAGCGCCGCGGGCACCCCGCCCCCTCCGCGCCGGCGGCGGCGGCGGAAGCGCCGGGCCCGGGGGCGGGGCGAGCGCGCAGAGGGGCCAACGGCGCTGCTCCCGCCCCCGCCCCGCCCCGCGCCGCCGACGGCATCGGCGCTGCCCGCCGTGCGGGGGGCGATGGGGGTGGCGGCCCCGCCCCGCGGCCTGGCCGTGCGCGGCAGCGCCCCCTGTGGTGCGGCGGAGGGCGGTGGGTCCGCGCTCGGCCTCCGCGGCGGGGAAACCCCGCGTTCCCCGGTGCGGCGGCGTCTCGCACCCTGGCTCGGCCAGGACTGCACGGGCCCGCGAGGCAGCTGCCCGGTACATCCGGGGATGCTCGGCTGCCCCGCCGTCGTGGCCCTCCCTGTCCGGCGCGGCTCAGTGGGCCGTGTGAGAGGCTGAGGCGGTGCCAGACGGCTTCACAGAATCACAGAATCAATAAGGTTGGAAAAATCATCGAGTCCAACCCGTGACCAAACACCACTCTGTCAAGTAGACCACAGCATTAAGTGCCATGTATAGGCTTTACTTAAATATCTTCAGGGACAGTGACTCCACCACCTCCCTGGGCAGCCCATTCCAATGTTTAATCACGCTTTCAGTGAAGAAATTCCTCCTGATGTACAACGTAAACCTCCCCTGGGACAGCTTGAGACTATGTCCTCTCATCCTGTCACTAGTTGTCTGGGAGAAGAGCCCGAGCCCCACCTGGCTACAACTTCCTTTCAGGTAGTTGTAGAGAGTGATAAGGTCACCCCTGAGCCTCCTCCAGGCTAAACAACCCCAAATCCCTCAGCCAAGTCCCTCAGACTTGTGCTCCAGACCCTTCACCAGCTTCGTTGCCCTTTTCTAGATTCACTCCAGCACCTCAGTGGCCTTCTTGAATTGAGGGGCCCAGGACTCAAGGTTTCAAGTACATCACCAGTATAGGGGAAGAATCACTTCCATGGGCTCAGGGCACATGGGATCATCACCAGTGCAGGTTCTGCTGGTAGCTGGTGAAGAATTGCTTATTTTGACACATAGGCCCACCTATAAGTGGTTGCCTTCTTCTGTATGCTTCCTCCTTCCACCATTGGTACCTTATGCAGCAACACACAAGAAGTGGCCTGGATAATAACTCTGTACATCAGCCTTGCAAGGAAGAATAGACAAGAGCTCACTTATCTCCACAGCCAGACCTCTTGCTCTATGTGTCTCTCTTGGCCATGTTTTCACAGTTTCTCTTTGTTTCTCTGTGTAGAATCCTAGAAGGTTTGGTTTGAAAGGGACCTGAAAGATCAACTAGTTCCCCCCCCCCTGCCATGGGCAGGGACACCTTCCACTAGACCAGATTGCTCAAAGCCCCATCCAGCCTGCCCTTGAACACTTCCAGGGATGGGGCATCCACAGTTTTTCTGGGCAGTCTGTTCCGGTGCCTCACCACCCTTACAGTAAAATATTTCTTCTTTATATCTAATCTAAACCTGTCCTCTTTCAGTTTGAAACCATTCCCCCTTGTACTGTCACTACATGCCCTTGTAAATAGACTCCCTCCATCTTTCTTGTAGGCTCCATTCAGGTACTGGAAGGCAGCAGTCAGGTCACTCAGGTAGATCTATGCTTTTGCTGTGGTACAGTAACAAAGTTCCCTCTGAACTGTGGCTTCTGGAGAGAATCTAATGAACACCATGGTCTCCTGCTTGACCCTTTTGAGTACCTGATCTGATTTAAATCCTGATGAGTTGACAGTCCACTACTTCATACTTAGACACATCCTCTCATTTTTAGTTTATGTTTCTTCCCTTTTTCCACTTCACTTTCCTTCACAACTCTTCCAATTTTTCTCGTTCCAGATTGCTGTTGCTGACTGCTCTACTTCCCTTAAGCACCTCATCCTTTCTGCCTCATAAAGTAGTTACGTTTGGAACTTAAGGCAGACATTCATCTTCCTTGTTTTTGAAATACACAGTATATGCTTTTGCTGCCAACCAAAGTTCTGAAAATCACCTATATGTTAGCCTATAGTTAAAATAACAAAAGGATCTTCCCAGAAATGTACCATTATCAAGCTTTGCAACCCGAAGTTATACTAATGATGAAACCACACAGACTGATCATATATTCAGTTAAAATTTCTCAAAATAGCCTACACTACAGAAATAACTTTTTTATATTATATCCAATTATTACGATTTTATAAACCTATATAGGCCAATTTAGCATTGTAGGTCACTTACTTGGAGTTGTTGTCACATCAGTATTTCTGCAAGTAAAATGATTGTAAACTTTCCTCCACAGCTAAATTGCATATTGCAATTCCATTAGTTATTCAGAAGAGGTTTTTTAATCACTTATCAGCAGGTGCTTGGGTTCCAAGTGCCTTTACTTCTTACAGTGATTCAGGGAATCTGCCAGGCTCTTCCCTGTATAGCATAGAGTATAGCATCACTGAAGCTGTTAAGGAAAATATTTTGGAAATCAGATTGTTGGGTCACATTTCCAACTCCTGTACCATAAACTTACCTGCTTGCTTTGTGCTAGTTCAAAGACTGAGCAGAAATAATAAAAATTACATGACGTGTAGCAAATTAATTTCTAACTCCCAAGATCTGTGGACAAAGCATCTTTGCCTCAGAGAGTCCCAGTACAATGTTTCTGTGTTTGGCTGTGGGACCTCCCTTCCCCGCTTCAATCAGCCCCTTGAAAACCTCCAGGCCAGGGAGGAATCTGCTCTTCAGAACTTTACTGGTGCCCATCAGGCCAGACTTAGCATCTACTGAGATAAAAATATGAAATCTTTTCAGTGGCTTCTCAATGACAATTCATTTTGTTTGGCTGGAGAACGTGCTGTTTGCTATAAGATGAACTGAGGAAAATAGTATTCCTGCACGTTTGTAAGTAACTTCTCTGTATTTGCACTTTCCAGTGCAACTACCCTAAACAATGAAACCATATTCTGAATTTAGTTGTTTTTGGTTTTGTTTGGAAAGATTTGTATCACAGCATTTCCCAGAGCTCATATTAGATACACAAAGAAGAAGTTTTATGGCAAAACACCCACTAAAATATGACATTAGTGATGCAGTTTTGATAGAGTAGTTTCAGCCTTCGGTACGTGAAACACTTGATTCAACTGCCTTGGTTTATGTTTTAAACAGAACAAGAAGAGGAACTTTGTTTTTAGATTTTTAGGTATGGTACCTTTTTAATATAGCTTCTTAGAATTCGGAGTTCTGAATAGCTAAGAGTTAAGCTACTCTCCACATGGTGCCTAATTTTACTGTATTTTATTTTCATTGAAAAACTGTTTGATGACATGTATTGATATCAAAGCAGTCATCCTTTTAAGAGATTACAGTCAGAGAAAATCATCATCATCATCATCGGAAGGCCAAGTCTAATGACCCAGGGGGAAGGGAGTACAAGGTTATTTTGCTGCCCATAACTCCTAGAATCAGAGCTAAATTATAGATCAATAAAACATTGTTTTTAGAAAAGAAATACTTTTACAATTTGATATGTGACCAAAAATATGTATGTTCATTGCTACTAAAAAAAATAATTTTTTATTCATTTAAGGGAAGTAGCAGTTAAAACTGGTTTCAATATCTTTTATAAGCTATGAACTTACAATTGGTTTCTGAAAACTAGTTGTTACTAGAGACTCATTTCTAAAAATAAATGTAGCTCATAAACAGGTAGTTTTCATCAGGTGATGTGGGTGTGCCATCTCTAGGGTCTACCTGTTTTTAATATCCTCATTACAGTTAGTAGATCTCATGTACTATATTATTTGCACTAAAGTAAGTTATATGCTCAGATTATTACTTTTTTAATTAAAAAACCTGCAAAAACTTTCAACCTTGTCAAGTATGTATTCAGGTCCACTTTCCATCTTGCATCTGGTTCTCCAAGTTTAGAAGAATGGCCCTGAGGTTATTTGTCATTACCTTTCTAAATTCTTCCGTGTACATAATGTTGTGGAGCAGGTTTTACAATCTCTGTCAATATACTCCTTTACTTGCAGCTCATCAGAAGTTCTGGGAACTTGTTCTATCCTGATTCTTTAGTGTAAAGACAAGTAGATTAAGGCTAGAAATGAATGAGAGATATTTAAGAAAATCTGCTGTCTCAGACTTTAAAACTGGTTTATTGTTACTGCCTGATTTTTTTTCAAAAAAGAAGATACCTTTGGAGGTAAGGTACTTTATTCCAGACAGAAGATTTTGAGAATGGCTCTAACACTTAAAAATGAAAGAAGTCCCTATTCTGCTTTTCTAAAAGCATCCATATTTTCTTTGTACAGAAGCAACATTTTAGTGCAAGTATAGCCACTTTACAGATGTTTGTACCGCTACTTTTGTAAATTTCTGCATGTATGTTCTGTGTTACAGTTTACAACCTCTTTCCAACCTTGCATTTTTCAATTTTGAAAAACATCAGTTTCATCATATGGTCAGGTTTCACCTGCAGCTGTTTTTATCTTCTTCAAAATGGCATCCGTATTTCAAAGAATTTACCAGTTCTATGAGTCCTGCTGGGATTGTTTCTCCATCAAAAGGGCATCCTACACTTAGGCTATGAAATTTTCCATCGTGGATGAAAAAAATCCTTTCCGCACAGAGCCATGGAGCAGACAGTAACAACGATGGGGGTGTTGTTATTTTCCTTCTGTACAAGGAGAGCACCTTTGCAAGGAGTGTTCATCAAGTAAACGGTGGATCTAAAACAGTGTGGTTACTCATCAAAATATGGTCATTCTGGTCCCTCCTGCACCTCTGTGCAGGCACATCCTGAAAGGGAAAATAATAATTTCTTCGTCAGCAGCCTCCCTAGTGTGTTGTGTTACCACTGACATGTTTATGGGATCCTGGCTGAAGACATCTACTCTCTGTAAATTTCCTCAGTGCAGAATGAATAATATCTTTTCTATATAATTTGCTATTGCATCAGATTTCCCCAGTCTCTCCTTTAAACATGTCATTTGTATGTATCTATCATGGTCCTTGTAAAAGTTGCCCATAGTTAAAAAATTGACCCCTTTTCTCTTTCATCCAAATACATCAATTGATTGAAAAGAGTAAGCAGTCAAATGAAAGCCTCTAAAGGAAATGTTTTTTGGTTAAAGCAGTCAAAGTAAAAGATGCTGGAAAGGGACAACCTTTACTCCTTTATGATTTTGGCAGATTTCTATATGAGATTTCATCTCTGCATCTCAGAGGGTGGGGGCCACCTACCCTCACTCCAGTAGAGCTACATGCATTTGGTAGTTTCCAGAGAGGAATTCCTTTACAGGATGTATTGAAGGCAGAGTAACTTTTCCTATTTACCTCAGCACCTCAAAAGCATGAGCAGCTGGTCAAATACCACTTCTCTTTAGATTTTAAAACTATCCTTGTTTCTTCCAAAAGGAAAGGATGTCTTTTCCTTGCATGATAATATCAAATAAGTCTCTTATAAAAATTAAAATTCCTTTTAGAGCCTTACAACATTTAACTATAAATCCATCTGGTCTTGTTGTTATATTTATTTACAGATTATTCATGAGAATATCTACATCCTCTTTTATAAATATATTCTCTATCATTTTTTAGAGTCAGGAGTGGTAAGATAATTTAACTTTTGTTTGTACTTTTTGACACTAACACACAATTATTCATAAAATGATTTTAATATTGATAAGAACTTCCTTGAAGTGTTATAAGGCTATATTCAAATTACTTTTCCTAATTATTTGGGTTACCTTTGTAGTCCTTCAGTATCTTTCTTTTGAAGCCCTAACATTTTCATTACTGAAGTCCCAGCTAGTCTGAAAACAGTCTTAACTTCCTTCACTACCTTTATTTACTCATCTCTCCTCTCCCTGGATTCTTAAGCAGTTCTCATTGTTCTCATACTTTTTACTCTTTCCTCTTGCTCCCTGAATGTGGAAGTGCGCTGTAACTTGTTGATGGAATAGGATGTTATCCCTTCCCGATGGGATTATTCCTCATTATTTCTTCATGATTATTCCTCATTATTCCACTGAATAATGATCTCCATCTGGGAGGGTTGTTAATGGCTACTTCAGAAAACTTCTGGCACATTACTGAATTTGTCACACATTGGTTACAAGGTGGGAAGGAATGCTGAAAGGAAAATTTCATATCTCTCCCATATTATACACATACTTAACCCTCCTTTCTTTTTCTGTTCCCTGCTTTTAGCTGTACATATATAAATATATCTATCCTTTTCCACTTCATTTATATTTTAGTTTACATCTTACTATTTTTACCTAAAGATTTTTCGGTTATAATCAGTTACACAAGGTTTTTAATTTTCCCCTTTAACCTTTTTTTCTACATATTTTTCCTCACGGCCAGCCATACAATCCTCCACAATATTGATAGTCATGGGGTTTGTATTCCAGCCTGCCTTTTCCTTGTGCTTTGGTACCTTCTTGATTCTGGATTCCCATGTTTGTTATTTCACAGTGTGATTCTCCCTCATGGTCAAAATTTGACTCAGCCTGTTCTTTTAGCTGTTTTCCATCGATATCAGTTTCCCAAGGATTTTAGTCTCTTCCTTTTTCGTCCATGGTGATGTGAGCTGTTCTTGGTATGTTAAGATAAATAAAATATAAAACTCTGTCTGTGTCTTATATTTGTTTAAGATAGCAATAATCTAGTTTAATTCTTTTTCTGAAAGTCCTCTAGATCAAAAACACCCCCATGTGCTTTCAAATATGCTTCATTTGTTAAAAACAACACTGTTGTAACATTTCTCTGATGTTTCAGTCAGGTATGGGAGGGAGATTAAGATGCTGGGTGTTCCATCTGTGGTGGCTTTAGGAAGGAATCTGATAATTAGAGGTCGTCCTCTCTGTCTATATATAGCTTTCCTTCAGTATGTTTATCAGACTCTTACATCTTCACACTTTCTAATATTTATGTTATTTTCTTTTCTGTCTCCTGTCTTATGTTTTTCTCTTTTTTTTTTCTTCTGAACATCTTGACTTATTTTGAAGATCTATTTCCAATTACGTCTCTATCCACATTTGTTTTGAGAGATTGGCAACGGAAGCCAGGATCTGAGCATGCTAACAAGACAGGCAGTGGTCATCTTTGCTGACAAAGGTCCCATCCTGCTGCCCCCAGCCAGGGCAGCGGGCAGGGCTGGGTGTTCTGGACCAGCAGCCCATGGCCAGGGACATGCAGGGCAGCAATGCAGTGGAGCTGCAGCTCTGGCCAGGCCCTGCAGCAGAATGTGAAATGAAGGCATATCTCATGGGATGAGGTTGGTCTTGGCTGTGGCTGCCCCTCCAGCAGCCTGTTTGCAACTGACCCTGACCCCCGCAGCCAGATCCCCACTTTAGCTCATTGACCTCACCTCCCTGTCCCCAGCTTACATACAGTGTTAGAAAAGCTAGAATAATTCCATCACACTGAGGAGTATAACTCTGCATTTAAATTAGTATACTTGAGAGCAGAAATCGATTTAGAAATACGGTAGCATTTTCATTGTACTACCATTTCAATTCACAGACCCCGTTTTTTTATTTTGACAGAAAGATATATACAACATACAACAACTGAAACTTCTTCTGTTTGCATTAGGAGACTTAAGATGCCAGAGAAGAAAGATGTAGTTTTCCTGTTAGTGTATAAATAATTCCTGGAGAAAAGCTCTTACCATCAGAACTTCCTGCTAAACTTGACTCAGTTAGTGTTTGCTAATGACCGTCCTGTAATGTAAAATCAATAAATGGTATTTGAACTAAACCCATTATTTGAGAAGAGTGGAAATATACTTAATTAACACACATTCAAGTGTTCTAAAGAAATGTAATTTCTTTATTTTTGTAACATCATATTCTGTTCCAGTCATTTTAGAGGGACTGTATTTGGTAGAATTGGGGCTAAGCCTACATAGTGCTACAGCTTTCTGAATTTAGGTGGAATCATTGCCAAGTACTTATTTCTCCCTCTTTCTTTAGGAAAAAAAGTTCAGATCTTACAGTTCTTTAAATTAATCCTAAAATGAGTGTGTTAGAGACTGGCAGGATGGAATATGTGCATAAATAAAGAGAGGTGATTGCATCTTTTGCTATCTGCACATTTTTTCATGTAACTGGCAACTTTTGTGTGCTTTCCACCAAAGTCATTTGCCAGGATTTGTGTCTTTGACAGAGAGAGAATGCTCTTGAGTGCATGAAGCATATATCTCTCTTATACTGGAATATGAAATAAAAGGCGAAGAAAAAGCAGAACTTTGCATCATTACTCTTCTCATGTGCTTTTTCTTTCAGGCTAAGAGCAGTGTAGCTCTCTTATAGAAAATAATTAGGTAGTGATTAGAGTGTACAGCGACCCCTCTGACTGCAAGGCTGTGTCCCGAGTTGGTATCTTTTCTGTACTCCCCAACAGATCAAAAAACAGTTGTGATGAAAGGCAACGCTGAGTCTTTGCAGGAATCCAAGCCCTGCTGTTACCTGGCTAAGGTGGCAATCTAGATCTCTTAGCCTGAACTGGAGCTAGAAGGTAGCAGGCTATCTCATCCTCCTCATTCCCTCCTGACCCATGGAGTGATGTATTAGTAGGTTTTTTCATGGGAAATGTCCAGGTAGTGCTTCTTTTTATAGGTGTCTTACAGATGGCTGAGAAATAGTGAGGGAAAACCTCAGGCATGACCCCTGCAATTCCTTTATAGAGGATGTCATATAGTTGGAAGAAACAGCACCGGACAGTAAAGCAGGGCTTGCTGGGAGCACAGAGTGGGCTCATGCTTGCTTCCCCAGATCTCCAGTTACAGCTGGTTGCTGAGTGAGAACAGAAATTTCTTGTCCCACTTCCCAGTTCATTCTAATGAGAATTGTTGCAGCCCTGGCAGAAAGCCTGTGACTAGGATAGCCAAGAGTTCACCAAATATATTTCATAATGTTGGACTTGATGATCTCAGAGGTCTTTTCCAACCTAAATGGTTCTATGATTCTATAACTCAGACCTTTCTCTTGTTTATATTTGATCATTGTACTCTAGACACTCAACTGACTGAAGACTTAGGACAAATAGCTGAGAAAAAAGGAACCCAAAAATAGTTTATTGAGATTTTTGGGAAGATTTATTGTGTAGTTTGATCTTATTGCCTTGGAAGAGAGAACACTTTTTATTAAGAGCTACTATATTTTATTTAAAAGAAAAAAAGACAGCAGCTACCTTTGACATACAACCTTTTTATCAATAAAGGCTTTTCTGATATCATCTGGGTACTTCAGAAACTACATATATATATATATATATAAAAGTAGACAACCAAATGCATTAAATAGTGATGATGCACTTGAAGTTGTAAACCCTTGCTTTTTTGAATGAGGCATAATGAAAAGGGAGACAGGAAACTGCAAGAACAATAGGCCTGGTCCCATTTTCCTCTTCTCTTTATACAGAGATTATGAAGGAAGTGAAATGGCCCTGTTTCCTCACATCTGACCTGTGAGAAAAATAGCCTGTGCAGTCAGTTTTAGCTTGGGAACACATACAAGCTCTATTTCCCAGTAACGAAATAAAGGATGTGTATATTCCTTAGAAAGTTAGTAAATGAAGAAATGCCTGCATTTCTTCTGGTGTGAGATACTAGTCTTTCCAACTTCTGTTTTCCTCTGTGATGGAAACATTTTGATCCAGAGTAAAAATTAACTGATGTACCAAGTCTTTGTTGATGCAGATTTGCTATTATGAGAAGCTGTTAATACTGAGCGTTTGTATTAGTTAACACTGTTAACTAATTATTACTTAACACTGATGTATTTTGCTTGGTCTATGATACAACTGATTGTCTAAAGTAAAAAAAATGAAACTACCCTTCCAACTTCTGTTTCCTGTTAGCACTGTAATTACAGATATTTCTGGATTTTAGAGCAGAAATAGATACACAAATGCTGGAATCATCAGCCCCCTCACTCATTCCCATCATTTCTGCCAAATTTGCAGGCCATCAGAAGCCTACTTTCATGTAATCTAATATTGTTTTATATTGAAAATGGAGATTAACTGTTTAAAATGGAGTAATATGCTGTTTCCTAATAATGGAAGGAAATTGAAGCTGGTTTAAACTTGATTAAGGAAGACTTGGATTCAGAGGAAGTGCATTGGAAACTTTCCATAACTGTTCACAAAGAAAACACTTGTGTGTATGCAAGACAGCTTTTGTGCTTCCTTCAGTAAACATAAAGAAAGTGGGATTCGTTTATGCTATTTATGTGACACAGAATAAATAGCATTTTCTTCAAAATATGACATTACTATGTCTTCAGAAGCAAATATTATTTATATATATGTAATGCAATTACCTAGGATAACTATGAACCAAACAAGAAGATGGTTATATCTTTTTTTCTTAACTATCTTTTTAAATCTAAGCTTCTCCAATAGGTCAGAGATGCTTGGACGTAATTTCCATGAGGAAAAATAAAAAAGGTTAAGACTTATTCCAGAAGCTTGCAATTCACAATTATAATTAACTTTGCAGATGAAAAATTCGTAACACTTTAGTGTGAGATGAAGAAGAAAATGGGCACATCATTTGTAATCAAACCATATGGTGTGTTTAAAAGTGTAAATTGATTTGATGATAGTACCTCCCTGGTGGATATTTGTTAACTCTTTGAAATCAATATACAGTTTAACCTGCTACACTGTGACAGAAATTTCTCCTATGCTATTAAGTCAATAGGTCAGACCATATGCAATGCTCTGTAGGAAGCCACGGTGGGAACCTCATCATTGTTCTCTGTTGCAGTTTCAAACAGCTTGAAATCAAATTATTTAGGACCAATGACTTGTGGCTGCAGTGCCAGTGAAATCAATAAAGTTTGATGGCATGCAAATTTCAATCTCATTTGGATTTCAGTGCTGGCATTCTATCATGAAACCAGAAAAGAATTCCTAAAAAGCAGTTTTAATATAAATCTTATGCTAAAAAATACACTTCCTCATATGCAGGCACCAATAAAATGCTTCTGTATGTGACTTCAAAATATAGTATAAATTCAGTGTAATTTCAAATATTATCAGATTCAGATGATCCAACATGCACCTTAAGCACAGTTTTTCAGCTAAGAACCTGGCATGTAGACCAAAAAAATTACAAGTTTATCCCTAAAAATGCATATGAACAGGAATCTTGCATTAAGTGATTATTAACGTTCATAAATTCAGTGATAAAGAAAGATTTCTTACTTCTTTTTAGCCAGCTGTAAACTTCTGTGAACCATGCTTGCATTCTGACAAATATGAATCCACAGTTCCATTTCAATAAGATTTCCTCCAGAAAAAGATTTGATGTACTTGTGTCATGAGTCATTATAAATGCCTGAGCTTTAGGAAGGAAATTTATATGAAAGCAATAAATAAAGATATTACACCTAGAGCTGTATTTGATGTGAATGTGAATAGTAATTCCATATTAATGTAACTGTCATCTCTGCTACCATTATTTGATATCTTTTATGCAAAGCCTCTATTTTTGGTTTTCTGAAAAAGTCCCCAAAATACCAGTCTGTGTATGTATATGTATAGAGGGAAAGGGAAAAGGGGAGGTGATTTTTTTCATTACGCATGCCAAACAAGAGGACAGAGGGACTGGATTATTCAGCTGCTACCATGCTGCCTGGATCAGGGCATGTACTCTGTTTCCTTGTGACATGAGATTTTCTGATAGCAGGAATCTGAGAAAATAATTAGTCTTCATGTTCCTCTCTCTCAAATATTCAGCTGCTATAGCAAAGAACAGTATGTAACACATTAAATACAATCAGCTATTTATATATTTCTTTTTCTCTTTGTAAACTGTCTCCAAACAATTTTTGATACTCTGCTCCCTCAAGACTTTACTGCACATCCCCTTTACTTCATATCCTCTTGTGCAGAAAAGCATCACCAAGCTCAAAATAACACCCCTACTAATTCTGACTTTGTGCCTATTTAAGGATGCTTTGAGCTCAGTCTTACAGTTTTCAAGTAACTACTCTCAGACACATGGTTAGGGTCATCCCATAGTTCCTCTTACAGTGTGTGCTGTATAACAAACATTATGGGCCCAGTCTTTTAGCCTGTACTGATACAGCATCCTTCTGTTATTCCATGCAGAGGTTTACTCTTGGCTTAGATGTAGAGCAAGTAATTTTGGTGATTTACTCCAAGAATTTAAGTACTCCTTCTCTTTTCTATTCCACTGTAGCAAAGATTTACATGCTAAATTTAGGAAGAAGCAGCATTACATTGTTTGAGGCACCTAGCGAAAAACAAGAAGAGTGTGATGCACTGAGGCCATTCCTGAAATAAGTCCCCTCTCCTGGACAGACACCAGTGAGTAACAGCAAAAGTGAATAATTCCATTTGCCTCAATAGAAGTGCTCATTCAAGTGCCAAGACTCAGCAGTCACTGTGTTTGTATTTATAGTCTCTCTTGTTCTGAGGCTGGTCTGGTGTGTTTGCTTTTACACTAAAAGAAGTGTTTATGTTTTGTTAGGTTATGTTTTCAACTCACTAAGAGAGTAAAAAGTAGAAACTGGGGGGTTTTTTTCTGTTTTCTGTTTTGGTTTGGGCTTTTTTGGTCATTACAGGGAAGTAAAGCTACAAGCCCATACAATTAATATTTTAAAATGTGGCTCTACAGGCAAATTCAGGGAAAGTTTTTCAGAGCATCGCTATTCTTTTCGTTTTGGTAAAATTATTTTCTTTCTTGAAACAACTGCTGACTTAAGACAGAGAGAACAGGCAAGTAAGACAATGATTGGATAAGGAGTTCATAAGAAAGTACTATTTTCCAGGTTGATTGGCTTATCTTAAAAAATGTAGTTGTTCTGACTATCTCTAATATCCATACTCTCTGAATATTGCTTATTCCCGTCAGATTTCTCTAACAGCATTGACTTGTAGTGGGTTTTAATTTCTCATTGCACCCAAGGACCCTGTCATGTTCTAGAAAAAAGATACTTTACTTTTTCTGTGGTGTTACAAAATCCACGGGAATAAGGAATGTAGTAGATCCTCTACCACTTGAAATCTTTAAATCATATGAAGACATATTTTTTTAAGACCTGTTTTAGCTTGGGCTAAAGTGGCTTTATAACTTCATGTTGAGTCATAACCCTACAGTGGGTTGCGTAATACAGCACACCCATGATGAGAAGTGACTCATGGCAGGTTGATGACACAAATACATGATGGGACTGGGCGAAGACAAGACACTTATGCACACTCTTGTTTGAATCAAAGCACTACAGTTTACTTCTAGCTTTGGAGACAGTAAGGAGAATCTGGCATTTTGCACAGGTATAAGTTACTGGTTTTAAAGCAAAGAGATGGGACAGGCACATGCAGCAGGAATTCATGTCTCTTCTAAATCAACATGTCAAACAAAAATGTGCTGGAAGACAAAAGTAAGACCTGAAGTATGTAAGAAGAGTGTTAAGATGATCTCATCTAACAGTGAAATCTGCAAATGATGGTGTCAGTTCTAATGATTTTTAGCTGAGGAGGATCTCAACAGAAAACTGTGTGTATGCACACGTGATGTGTCTGCCTATTCACAAGCACATATAATATAACAAAAATTCAAGAGAACAGTATACAAAACAAGAACAGCATAGGTTACCAACATATACTAGTAGAATGAGAATATTTAGTTAATATGTGCTAGAAAACATTAAAAATGGCCATTACCTAGCAAATGACCATGTGACTTTCTCTTACTTTTTTCGGTCTTGGCCATGTGCTGTTACACACCTGTCTCTGGAGAAACCTGTTACAATAAGATGTTTACAACATGTTTACTGTAAACATTAAATATTTTTACAAAACTAATTTCTCATGGGGTAAGAAGACAGCCTCCATTCAGAATCAATAAACATCTGAAAGGTAGGAGGAGTCAAAACGGTAGAGCTGATGGTCAACTGATGTTCATGAGGGAGAAAAGTTACTAGTGCACTCTTAGTACCATTTCTGTTTGGACCTGTGCTGTTCAAAGCTGTCATTGAAGACATGGGAAAGGAAGTGACAAAGTTTGGGTGATCCTATTTTAAATCACACAGTGAAACAGCTGATGATACTGGAAAATACTGAAGTAGTATACTGTGGGGGAAATAATTCCACTTATCTGTAAAAGAAAAATTAATTACTACCACTTTGGAAATAGTTTTTGACATCACTGTGAGTAGTGCTTAGCACTTTTCAAAAAGGCAAGTAAAATGTTTGGAATTATTAGGAGCGAGAACAAAACAGAAAACATCCTTATGTCTTTGTATATACCATACACGTGCAGAGTAATGCTACTGAGTTCTACTAATGCAATCCCAGAGAATAACACAGAATTATTTGAAAAATTATAAAGAGAAACAAGAGGGATCAGCAACACGGAAAAGCATTGAATGTGATGGAGAAAGTAGAAGATGTAATAACTACTTGCTCCAACAAAAGCCAGGAGAGATTTCATTGATTTTACTGTTTTCCATATACCTGCTTGGTCACTGCTGGAGGCAAAGTGTCCAGTTAATTGATGGTTTGATCAGATGTCTACTGTGGTGTTCTCAAGATACATCTTGTCTAATTCCTCTGTTTGTCTGCCTTCACGTAAAACTGTGCATCTGGGGGGACAGCAGCGATGAAGTGAGCTGTCACATTAGAATAGTCTGTTTTAAGGCTGAATCTCTTTTAGTAAATGCAGAGCACTTTTAGTAAATGCAGCTAAAATGCATAATGAATTATGAGTCTGATGATGACCTTCACCAATGATATGAAATATGTATGAGCAATATTTCCATGTCTGTCCTGAGAGCTTGTAAAGGACAATTTTGCATTTCTTTCTTTTTTAAAAAAGTATAATTTTTTGTAAGTAGAATGACTGAAAATCACCCTCTCCATAATTTTCACATTTCCTGCTGACTGCTGCTGCCCCTGGAATGACATAATCAGTCACTTAGTTCTGATGCTGGGTAGCTAATTTTCATACTTTGGCAGCATCACTTTTCCCTTAATTTTCATGGTAACAGATGTTTTTTATTTCTTATTTACTTAAAAGTACTTTAACATTAAATGACTAGGAAGGGCCATGAAACAAACAGTAAGGAAAACATCCTGTGTTTTGATAATCTCCTCTGTACCTGGGAACCAATACTTGGGTATAACACTTTCTTTTCAAAAGACAGAATTAAAAAAAAATTATTGCACTTTCTCAAAAAAATGAGTTAAAAGAATAAGATAAGGAATTACAGATGTTTGTTCATCTTTCTCAGATGTGTAGTTGATCTGCTTCTTATACATTAGCAGCTGTGATTCAAAACTGAAAAGAATTTTTAACATAGATTTCATCAACAGCATAATAATACTTTTGGTCTGAAAAGTCCCAAACTATTACCCATAAGAACAACCACATTATGCAAAGCAAAGGCCTACATTATTTGTGCAAATATAATGGTGTTTTGATGATTAAGAAATCTAGAGTATGTACAACTGAAAGCATGTTGTTAACAATAAAACCAGAAGATAAGCACTTTTATTCTATACTGCTAAATAACCAAAATCTTCACCATATTTGCTAACATACTAATTAGATTACCTTTTAAAAGGTTTATCTCAGATTTATCTTTAAAACCACTCTTTTTTACTGTAGTATTTAGCATTGCATTGGCCAACAAAATGAAGACCTTCAGAAAAACAGTATGTGTATATGGCATCACATCCACAGAGCATCCGGGCTCTTTAGATACTACATTTTCCTGGGAATTTTTACTGTCTTTTGATTCAATGTCATTTACTTCATTATCAACTTAGGAATGTAGCCCTTTTAATCTTAACCTGTTTTCTGAACTCTCAGGGTTTGTTTTTTTAAAAGAACACTCCTTACTGATGTAAAACACGGCTAATCTGTTCCAGAAAATGTTTTGATATGCTATCACTTGCCGAATATATAGCTCCTTGAGCAGAAAGCAGCATGGGGTTTTTTTTGACTAACCAAATATTCTGTTACTAATAAACAGTGATTATTCTAAGGAAAAGCTAATCTTTTCCTGAAAACACCATCAAAAAATCCCAGGAAAAAGCAATGGGCTTGGACTACAGTGGAGTGATTTTATCCTGGAGTGATAAAAATATGATCTTCTTGGCATCATTTCCACTGTGCAAATCAATTTATCTAGTTGCAGGTTCAAGCCCTAGCAGAGATAGCTTCAGTGGTTTAAGGTGCTGTTAGCTATTTATTCATGCCTACACCGTGGATGGGAGAATATAATAAGGGACCAGCCCTAACTGGCTCAGCTCACAGTCTGAGAAAGTATCTCAGCCTCACCTTTAGAATCTAGTGCAGATAAATGTGAAGTGCAAGGGCTGGAAATAGTTTCTCATATCAACTCTGCTTTAAGGGCAGTCATGCCTGATAAGGAGGTGGGAGAAACAGCTGGGAACAGCAACGCTTTCGGCAGTGCCAGTGTGAATTTTCTGGAGAGGTTTGGTGCGAACCTTGACTATGACTAGGGGGTTGGCAGCAGCTTCGTTGCTTTGTAGAAGTTAATGCAACTCAGCTTTAATGCCTGAGTCCTTGAGAGATGATGTAGATATTTCTGTCAAGAGGAAGCAAGAGAGACGAAAGCAGTTGTGAATGCCGTGATACGAGACAGAAAAAAGTAAACTGCATTCTTTCTGCAGTGTAGAGTGCAAGGGTATGGGTGCTGAATGAAAAAACAGATAAACTGCAACATAACTTTATCTTAGTTAAATAGTATTAACCCAGCTCCTTCATTTTCCTTGGAAAGAGAACTGTTTTTCTAGAAGAAAATAAATGTGGGGGGCATAGGAAGAGAACGTGGCACAATGTCACCCGGGGAAGCCAGCAGAGATGACGAGCATGGGGCATGATACGGTGACAGAAAGTGACTGAAGGAATACAGTGCATTATTGAAACCTGACCCTCTGGAAGAGAGGGAGCTGCTGGCCTTGGAAGGCGTTTTTCTTAAAAAAAACTTACTAACGCCCTTGTCACGGGAAGAATTTAGCCCTGGCATAACCCGGGGAGAGAGAGGAGAGCACGGACACTCCTACTGCCTCCGCCACCGGCAGAGCCCAGGATGGCCAGGAGCGCCGCCCCGGGGCGGTGGGAGCCCAGCCCGGGAGGCGGCCCGGCCCCGGCGGAGGCAGGGCTACGGCCGCCCGCCCCCTCGCCCTGCCCCCGCTCCCCGCCCGGCACCCCCGCGCTGCCTGACACGGCTCCGCCGGCGGCCCCGAGCGGCGACAGCGGCACCGGCACCGGGTGAGTGGCGGCGGGCGGGAGCGGGTCGGGGGCGCCGCCCCGGCGGCGGCCGTGCTCCCACCCCTCCACGCCGGGGGCAGGGAGGCGCTGCCCGGGCAGTGGGCGCGGCTGCCGCTGGCCCGGGCGAGGCCCCTTCCCGGTGCTTCCTGCGCGGGCGGCGGCGGCGGGAGTCGGATCCCGGTGGGGTGTGGGAAGGGGACCGCGCTCTGCTCCCGGCGCGGCCCCGCCGAGGAGCCGTCGGTGTCTGCGAGGGGAGAGTGGGCGCGGTGGGTGACAGATGTGTGAGCGTTCGCAGCGGTTCGGCGCCCTCCTACCAAATAAGGAGAAGTTTAGCTTTCACACCACGTAGTGAAAAACCACGCTGGCTTCCAGCGGCGTACTGGCGTCAGAAATATTACAGTCTAATAGTTGTCATGCACTTTTGATAGGTGGTGTGTTGAGTCGTTGACAGTATAAAATAAAGATTTAAGTATTGCGATACTTACTTCTCTACTTCCTTACTCCTTGTGTAGCCACACTTCTCTCAGAAGTTTTGCCCAAATAATATAGAATTAATTTTTTTTTCATTCTAAATACTGCTATTTAAATTGATGGTATACGTGCATGAGGAAAAATAATATTAAATTAATGTGAACTTAAACCAGCTAAAAGTAAAAAAGAGCCTTTAAAATGAAAAGGACATCTTTAAAGAGAAGCTAATTATGCTACTGTGATGACCAATATTAAAATTGGCAGTCTGACAAATTAATAATTAGTGTAAGCTTTCTAGTACATGGGTCGTATTTCCTTGGTGATGTGCGACAATCTCTTTAGGGCTGAGTTAAACAAAATCTAGGAGTTCACCTAAGGCAATTGGAGCTCTGGATAGTTGCTGTTACCACGTGTTAGGGATGAAACAGTAGTTTGAAAGGGGCTTTGCCCAAAACCCGTGCTGATAGTTAAGCTTGCTCAGTTTCGCATGTTAAAAAGACAGATTTTTTGCAAGTGAATTTGGGATCTAAAAATCAGGCTCTGTTGCAAAGGGGTTTTTTGCTCTTTGGATAAATTGTAAGGTGTTATTGTAAGAGGTGGAAATATGTCACTTTTACCTATTTTAACTCAATAAAAGAAGAAAGGAGGGGAAGCTCTTATGAAGAGTTTGTGATGCATCCAGTTGTCAGTTTTTTAACTCCACTTACGTACCAGTGCAGAACACTGGCTTCTTGAACAATAGAGTGGGTGTCGGTGCTCAATGAGCACCTTTTAGACAGTGCTCAGCTCCAGAAGCTCTCAATGGTTTTTGTTCCAGGCTGCATTGTTGGCATTTGATGCTTTGCTTTGTCTGTGAGGCTCAGTTTCTTGTGCTAACCTCAATGCCAAAGATTTTGCTTAAGGAGTTCAACATCTAAAGGTTTCATTGTGTTGGTGCTGCTTTGCACAGCTCAGATCACAAAACACCTTTCAGGTGTCTGCAGTTTTTAACCTTGGACACTTTGTAGCCAAAGAGCGTTTCGTATGACTGCGGTGTTGCCCGGTGCTGAGCTGTGTATGGCTAAACTGTTGCAAGGCATCAGTGTACACTGGTGAAAATTGCTGTGTTTCACAGCCAAGAGGTGTCCCGGAAATATTTGGCAGTTCCTTGGGATCACTATGAATGAAAATAAATGTTGACTGCCTTAGATTACTTGCATAGTTTGGATCAGTTCTGCTCTTAGTAACACATATGCAGGAACTGCTGTCCTTTCAGACGCTGTGTGTGTAGACCTGCTGTAACTGGCTGGATGTCTGCAGTATCTTGCCAGCATATGTGGAAAGCTGTGGTATGATTTAAAAAACCAAATCTACCACATATCCCAGAGAGGAATTTAAAGGCAAATGTTCCATTTTAATTGAGGCTGTTGGCAGAAAGTTGCAAACCCCTGAAGACCTGTGGCGTTAAAGAGTTGCTCTGACTCTGTGGCAGTTTAAGCTCATTCTTCATAACAAGCAAGGTTCCTCCTCCTTGACCTTCCCACATCTTTCATGTTTTGAGATACATTCTAAACACAAATGTAAGGAGCACACCAAGATTGTAGTTTTTGTTCACTTTCCCTCAAATGTGGAGGTGCAGAGGTTCTTTATCTGTTCAAGACTAAAATCTTATATTATCCTGTAGTCATGTGTTTCCAGGCTACTCGGATTTACGAAGTGTGACATTCCTAAAGAACAGAGAACAGGCCAGAACAGTGCAAAGGATATTTACAGGATTCCTAATAACTTCGTAAAAAATTTATTTTACTTGTAGGCCACAATGAACGTGGAACATGAAATTAGCCTCTTAGTGGAGGAGATTCGGCGGCTGGGAACCAAAAGTAAGTATTGTAACATCTCTGACTGTACAGATGTAGTCATGTCATAGATGCATGTATGTATATGACATATATATTTCATACAGATGTAGTCATGTTATATCAACCTATGAACCTGGCAGATTTAATTAAGCAGGCTCATAACTTGCATATGCACTTAATGTTGGACTGTCTGGTACTACCTGTGTCCCATCCTTTAAAGTAGTTCTGTTATGAAGTTAAACATTTAAGCCTCTGCAGCAGGGAGGATGTAGGCCTGAAATCCTGCTCCCACTAAAATCACCAGGAGTATTGGTTTTCAATACTCACTATAGTGATCACAGAAGAAAGTTGCACCTTTTCCTTCCACCTCCTTCCTTGGTAACTTCTGTACTTCAAAACTCATACACTTCAATTCTGTTCATGACTGTATTATTTGGAAGAAATTGATCTGTATGCCTAAAACTAATCCAGGAGTTACAGGTGTAGTCTTAACCTTCCTTAATCTTGCGTAGAAGGTAGCCTTTTCTCTTAAGATTGTTTTTTATTGCTAAAACTCCTCTTTTCCTTACAATTATTTATGCAGTTTGTGGATGAGTTATCTGTTCATATATGGCAGTTCTAATGTCATTTGTTCAGTTCCAGTAGTTTTTCGAAACCTAAAGGGATATATATGTCATGTTTTGTATGACTGCATCTGCTTTTTAGGAGTAACCTCACTAACCTTAAAATATATTTTAAAATTCTTGCTTTGCGTGAGAAATGAGTTCACACTGCAGCCTTTTCAATGTGAACCTCAAATACTAATGAGTGAAATAAAAATGTGAAAAAATATTTAATGTTTGGTTTAGATTTAGGTAGAAGCAGCAGGGAATTGGACTTGATACTTATGGGTCTCTTTCAAATTGAGATAATCTAGGATTCTAGGGTTTTAATTATTTAAAACTAATTTCCTCCTTGTGCTTTGAAGAGGTTCAGTAGCCTGTGCTTGTCATACATTTCAGAAAGCCATCAGTAAAAGTAAACATAGCAGATATGTGGTCCTTGATATGAGTCTTTGGAAGAAAATGGAAAGTTATACCAGGCAGGAGTTCTGCCTACGGTTTATCATCAGCATTTATAATATGTTCCCCAATAAATTGGGAGACACAATGGGATTTACTTTCAATGTTCTGACTGTGTCACCTTGTTTCCCCAGCAATCTCCTAACTAAAAGGAAATCTGCATGTGTTTTCACATTACATCTTTGATTTAGATGCTGATGGACAAGTGAGTGTGAAATTTGGTGTGCTGTTTGCTGATGAAAAGTGTGCCAACCTCTTTGAAGCCCTGGTGGGAACTCTTAAGGCTGCAAAACGACGGAAGATTGTCACTTATCAAGGAGAGCTACTTTTACAAGGTGTTCATGACAACGTGGATATCATGCTGCTGCAGGACTGATGCAGTGTTTCAGCTATGCATTAATGGAATTGTTTGAAACGGTGACTTTCCATATCCTCTGAATAAGGCTGATCATTCTATGGTGTTTTGATGTATTTTATATATCTTTATAGCCAAAAGAAAACTGTCCTATTTTGGAAAACATTCCCTTTTGTAAGTCTTCCTAAAATGGTACTGTATGTAAGGTAAAAGGTGCCAGATCTTTTTCTCTCTTTTTTTTTTTAATTTTTTTTTTTTTTAAATCTCAGGTAATTCTCTCAAATGTCTAGTGGTTATTTTCAACATAAGAAGAATGGAACTGGTAATTTAATGTTTACAGATCAAAATGTGCCATGAAAGTATAAAATAAAAGCACATACTTAAATTTGTGTAATTCTTATTGCTTTGGTTTCTCTTCTTATTTGTAATCTGAAATGAAAGCAAACTGAATTCCTGCAAGGAACATATTTAGGCAACTGTACAGAAAGCATGGCATTGAGATAGAAATAATTTTGCATCATGATTCAATAGAAGAATGACCATCCTTTAGAGTGACCAGATTGTGCACAAAAAGGCATGAATGTTAGATGTACCTCATTCGTCTCTGGCAGTGTCATATGCTTTCATTTTCTTATCCTCTAGACTTTTCAAGGAAGTGGGTGAGGAGCTCCCTGAATGCTTTCATGTGGTATTAACCAGAAGTTAGTACAGCAGCTTCAGATTGTGATTACTTTCCTCAAAGAAATCATACTTTTTCTAAATCACTGCAGGCAGAAAGTAAGAGGAGAAAGGAAAAAGCTCTTTCAATTGTTTTCTAGCTTACTGCTAATTCTTCTTAGCAGGTAAAAATGCTCTCTCCAGTAGGGAGAAAGAGTTGTTGCATGAGGGAAGCAGCAGTGGGTGAGTAAACTGCTTACTGCTCTTTGCTTACACTCTACAGCTGCAGCGTTATGCAAGTGCAAAATGCTTGAAAAGTGTGTCCTTTTTTCCAGATACAGGAAAAGCATGCACAGTTATGGAATTTCTACAAAGCTGTGTCATTCCAGCTGCCATTCCTTTCATCTTTGTTTGTTCTGCTTCACACAACAGGAAGACAACTTAGATCCTGTATGCAAACAGATCTGGGCTGCCTCTGCCTGTGCTGGCCCCGGGATCTGGAGAGCAGGGAAGTGATATGCAGAGAAACTTGAGCTGTCTGGATCTAAGCCAGCTGGAGTGGAGAAGTAGAGCAGGAGCTCAGCACAGCTTACTGGCTCCAGTGCTCTGTCACTCCGATGCAGCAATGCTGCTTCCAGACCTGAGCTGGCAAGTGCCTGCACCCCTGCACTCCAAAGGCAGAAAGAAAGGGGACAGACACCCAGGCCTTCAGCTGGAGGGGTGAGACCAGACAGCTCTGCATTACCAGATAACCACAGTCTTCTGCTTCTGTTTTGTTGAAAGCCTGAGTCATTGTCTGGGTTCATAGGGTAGCCTGAGTATGCTGACTGATTTTTTTTGTGATTGTCTGACATGCCAGTTTTGGTACAGAGGGCACCAACCTGCCCCAATCAGGATGTAGTTCTCTGTACAGGCTCGTGACAGTTCTTAAAACGCTGAAGGTGGCTCAGCCTTGAAAATTTAGTGAAAACAAATCAACCAAATGAGTAAGTGTAAGGCTCAGTGCTGAGTAGGAGTTGAGATGGGACTATGAAGAGACTTTTATGTATCTCATTTAAGATTTATCTTAGCAATACTAATAAAAGTGCTCAGGGCTTCTGGGAGCATAGAAAGAGACAGAGTAACTTGGCATTAAAACAAATCTGTAACAATCGGAGAAGAATGTGACTTGTGTACTGCCTGAGGGAGTTCAGATTCATTTTTCCTCTGCTTCTGAAAGCAGAAGAAGAATAAAATTAACAAGGATGTATATCCAAGAATTGTCCTCAGTACAAAGTTTAATGTATCTTCTGGCTCCAGAATTGTGTAGGGTTCTTCACTCCAGGTTAATATACAGGCACTGTTGATTTATTTTCCAATTTTTTTTTCCGAGAAAATCAAATACTCACGTTTCTTCACATGGATGGGATCACACATCTGTTAAGGAAATAATTACCACAGCAAATGGCCTGGACATGAGATGCAGTTCCTGGAGCACTTGACACAATAGTAGAAGGGCTGACTATAGGGAAAGCATTACCTATTTCTGTAAACAGTAGTACAATCAGCAGTCCCCTGTGATGGGTTCCTTCAGGCATGGGTCTGAAGATCTGTAGGTCAGTCAGGAGCACCAGTGATTCCAAAATAGAAAGTAATTCTCCTGACTGTGAGGAAGTAGAAGGAATCAGAGATCTTTTGTAACAGCATAAGAGGTGTCAGTAGAGCTGTTACCTGCATGTGATAATGCTGGGAAATTAGCAAAAGTATAGCTTAGTTAATTCAGACTCTATAAGATCCGAGAGCATGGTGGAACCTTGAAGAGAGGTTAGATGAGCTCCAGGCAAATCTGGCTGGTAAAATGTAAGATGCTATCAGTGCGTATCTTCAGCTGGGACTGTTAAAAGTAACTGATTGAGTGGAGTGTGTGCACTTACCTCACCTCAGCTGTTTCCGTGCAAAATGCAGTGACTGGAGATAAACATGCTTTTCAAAGCAGTTTTGACTAAGCTGTGAAGGTGCTGAGGTGCAGGTCATCATAACTGCTTGTGAGAGGTGGTGACATCTTAAACTTTGCAGCTATTTCTCCTATGAGCATAGTTCTTTTGCTGGGAGCATGAGCAAAGCAAGGGTTGAAATGTACATGACACTATCTTTTACATGCGTCTCTCATGTTGGAATGAAGTTTGAAAATGAATATTGTGTTTTGCTTGTTTCTCATCTCTCGTCCAGAGATTTGCTGGAGGTATTCTTTCTGCTTCAAGGGATTTCTCTTGGTGACAGCAATGTCACTTTTGCCATTCATAGCTTTGTAAAGCTGATTATCTTTGCCACAAAAAAACACTTGAAGGAAAGAACAAGAGTAAGAGGAGCAGGAAATTCTTACATGCTGAAAACTTATTATATTGCCACTGATATTAGTGGTTTTATTTAAAGTTACTTGAATGTTGTAGGAACAAGCTGAGATTCTCCTCTACTCCAGCAGCACAAAATGCTAAGTATGTTTAAACAGTTGCAGAGCATTTGCCAAGGAGACACAACATGAACCAATAATTATCACAGGACTGGCCTTAGGGCTCCATATTAAAACGTTAACCCATAATGTTATCTTTGTATCACCTCCACCTAATATAAAAACAAGTCCTAAACATTTGTTCCATACTCTGCAGCATAATCAATGTTCAGCATTACTTGAAAATCCTGTCTGATAACTGTATTATGGGAATCATGCTTTCAAGGACTTAAAAAACCCCAAGGTGTTTTTTTGGAAGCTGAAAAAGTCAGTAATTTTGCAAAATTCATGTTCTTGTTCATGTCCTTCTTGAGAAAGTATGGGACGTTTGGTTTGTTACGGATCTTTTTGTCTGATGTGTAAGAAAATGATTCATTCCAAAGTCAGCCACAAAAGGTAGAACTAAATATGAACAAAGCAACTTGAAGGAAAGTGAGCTCCTAGACCAAAAAAAGGTGTTTCAGTTCTCTGACAGTTGTTTGGAGCTGGTGATCTGACTAGATTGAAGAACAGGAGTTTGGTGGCCCGGAGTCATATTTAAGCCTGGATACTTTTAAGGACCAAAGTCAGTGTGACATACTTTGTTTTGAAACCCAAGAGATGATGATATATGCCAGAATACTGGGGGGTGGGGAGGGGGGCATTCTGCTTTCCTACAGATCAGTTAATGTTTTACTTTGTAAACTGCCTATTAAGCTTATGCAAAAGGTTTGACTTAGGTGGACTTGGATCTACCAGAGTACCTTGCAAACATCACATACTTGAATTTAAGTATTCCAAGGCCACGGAAGGTACCTGCAATGCAATTATTTCCATGGTTGTATCTTGACTTCTGTGTGAACTGCTACACAGTGCTGAAGTCCTGATGAATGGTGGTGTCTTCAACTGCTGTTGACTATCTTTTTTTTTTCTCTAAGAAAACTGAAAACAGATATCCAAGAAAATCATACTGTGGTCCAAAATACAAGTTTATAAAGGAAGCTTTTTAGAACATTAGCTGCAGAGACAGAGCAAGGCCTCTTCACTCATAAAGACCTGGCAGTAATACATCTTCTATTACCAAAGCTTCACAAAAGACCTAATTCTGCAAGATATAGATATTAATTATTCTAACATGATATTCTGTGGCACTTAGCAGACTTAGCAAAGACCAGAAAATGCAGATCACTATATTCCCATGCAAACATAATTGTCATTTTACTGAGTGTTTCCCCACTCAGAAAAAAATAGGTTTTAAGTACCTGTTATACCAATACATACACATATTATGCATATACAATTACATGGTACATACAATTTTTCTCTCTGGAGAACAGCTTTAAGCATGGCAAGGTGGCAGCAAAACTCTTAGTGTCACTCAGCTTACAGTGGTTGTGCAGGAATAAGCTCCAAAAAGGAGCAAGATGATGGACATAATGCTGCTGTATTTGTGAAAATGCTGTACTAGAAAATGCTCAGGTATAACTCTAAGCATTTCTCTGAAGGGACATTTCATCTGGATTTGATTTGACAAGACTTCGGAGAGTGTTTGTAGGTCGCGCTGCTCCCTCTCTAGGTTACCAGACTGCTATTTAACCTCACCGAGTCGCCCAGGTGGTCTGGCAGAGATAAGCATAATCTGCAATGACATCTAGGCTACACCACAAGATAATGCTGCGTCTGGTGCATTATTCAAAATACCTGCCAGCAGACTAGCTTCAGCTGCTTAAATATGCATCTACAGTGTGTTTCTGGCTAAAGCTGTACACAGAATGGCAGAACTAAACTGAACTGCCACCCTCAGGAAAACTTTATTGGAATAATTTCACATTAGGGTAGTTTATGTAACTAGATCCTAAAAACACTGCTTTCTAGAAACACTATCAAGCACTTATCCTCAACTAACCCATTCAACTTATTTTTAAAACAGAAGTACCTGGAAATTTTGACCATACAGATTCCTGGAAATCATTGGACTGGAGCAGTTCTTCAACCTGCTCTTGATTTTTTTGAGAATGCCATTTCAGATCAAAATGCTGAAGAGATCTTTCCTTGAAAATCAAATCCTTAGGAGATCTAAATTGATATAGGTGCTGGCTCTTAGAGCAAAGGCAGATCACTGTTTCTTAACATCACCTGTAACATCAACAGTCTTGACTAGGATCCTGCCTGCGTGTATTGGAGAGTACTAATCGGTACTTTTGTCCTTGTCTTTTACTCTGGTACATAATAAATGCACTGAAGGGAACAGTTTGGGTCTTTTGCATAAGCTTAATAGACAGTTTACAAAGTAAAAAATTAACTGATCTGTAGGAAAGCAGAATGCCCCCTCCCCACCCCCCAGTATTCTGTCCATAGGGATCAGCACACACGTCTTAAGTCCACCAGGATCTTGTGCTGGGAAGCAGGGACACTGAGTGGTCCTCAGCTTTTTACAAAAATGTCTGATTTTCTCCTTAAGCATCCACTAAGAGACTTTTTATGATCTTGGCGAATGGTTCTGGCTTGAAGAGAATGGGAGCATCAGCAGCAGGTGGGCACAGGTTGCTGCCAGGCCCCTGCATGGCACATGGTGTGCCAAAAAACATGTCAGCAGGTGAGAAGAAATCACTACATAAAAAACTGTGCCTCAGACTCCTTGGGAAGCTGGTTTGCACTTTTGTGTCAAGCAACATCAAGGCTGAATGGTTTGCTCAGAGCCAAGAGTGGGATTCCCTAACCTGCATCTTTGTGGTGTGGAATACAATGCTGCTCTGTGTGCTTACATTTGTATTGTGTTACATTTAAGCAAGCCCAGCCAGCTGGCCTGATAGTGGGGAAGTGTCATAATGGGACTTCTCAGAATTGTTCTCTTCTCTATAAACACTTTTGGCAGTTTATAGAATCACAGAATATTTCTAGTTGGAAGGCACCTTTAAGTTTGAAGCACACATCAGCTTGGTTTCCTCTCAAACACCTTGTATAGTGAGAAAAATAGCTCCCAATCATGCTTGGAACCCCATTCAGAGGTGTGCACCCTAGTAAGGGTCTTGACAGCTTTGTTGACATTACTGAACACATCTTGTCTTAGAAGTATAACAATATGTGGCCCAGAAACGGAAGGGTTAAAAAATGGCAATACTGCAGTCCCACTGCCATTACTAAGTTTAGGCCTGTATGCAATGTGCTTCCCTTACATTTTTAAAGCAGCCAAAGACAGCAGGGTTTGCACTTCGATGTAAAAGTGAAACCTTCCCCTCTGCAATCTGCAGCCTGCGCACCAGCAGGATGTTGTGGTGGGTGACAGCCAGGGGTGAAACACTTCTGCAGAAAAGGAAACAAAACCAATCCATGTCAGCAGAAGCAAGAGGGAGTAAACGGTATAAACAGTGCAAACTAAATGATACTGGAAATTTTTGCTTTATGGTAATCCAGACTGCTAGTCATCATGCAAGCACATATTTTAAATTGCTATGTTGATAATCTCTATTTTAAACAAAAAAAGAAACATCACTGAAACTGTCTAGAAAACTCCTAACTTGAGCCATACCTTGCAAGCTGTGTTACTGTCAAGTCTCATGTAAATCTCATTTACTCTCCTGTAAATGTAAGAAACAAAACTAATAATCTTTGCATTATTAGTTACAGATGATGGCAATGATCTTGGCCAGCTAGTGATGTCTTGAGAGTATGCAGACAGTTGGCACTTTATCTATTTATAATTTTTAAAATGGCAGTGCCATCCCTTCACTCCCACTCCACTTCTCCCACATACACTCAGCATTTTATGAGTCAGGCTGCAAAAATATCAAGAGGCTGATGCAAAAATTAGATTTTGGAAAGTTCTTTTTTAAAGAAGGCTTGAGGTGCTTTTTCTTTGCTTTCCTTATTTTCTGGCTGTGAATGGGTCATATTTCCAAGCCTTGTACTGTCTGCAGTACAAGGACAATGTTTTCATTAAATCTAAAATCTGAGAGTATTGTATGATTAAGGCGAGGCCACGAAAGAAATAAATATTTTTACACCAGATTTCTAAGAATGCTTTTGTATTTCGTAGAATCTTTATTTTTGCAAACATCTATAAATCAATGGGATGGTTCACATGAGATCAAGCCATGTATTAGGCTGTGGCTATAGAAGCAAGAGGGCAGTCATGAAAATCATGAGTCTTATCACTGCGTTCAGTACTTATGCATGTTTCCATCCTCAGCACAGGTAGTACACATCAGGCCATTCAGGCATAACATCATGATCCTGTGGCTTCATAACTACAGTAGTTAGGGATACCATACCATTAACTAGACGATACCAAGGCCACAGCTTGGACATACAATCATACTCTAGACACATTTGTCTCATGAGAGAGGTTTATATTACTGTCTTCACCCATTAGCATTATGTTTCAGGTTTAAAGGTTCACTGGGGTAGTAGAGATGTGAAGGCTGCTGAGTGACCTGGTCTCCTGGTTGCTGGAAGGCAGCAATCCTGGGGGACAAGTCCAGAATAAAACTCCTGAGTAAACCTGACGTTCTGCTGGGTGCTCAGCCCAGTCCTGCCCATGATTGTGAGAAGGGGCTCTGCTCCGGGGACACTGTTGTCTCTACTGTGGGTACAGCCGCGTAGCTCCTCCTCACTTGGAGGCCCATAGGGTGAGGGGTGGGCATAAGGCCACCTTCTGCCTCTGAGATGTGCCTTTTGGGGTGATTATCCAACAGAGTGATATCTCTGAGCTTGTTGGAGAAGGTAAAGTGTGAGTTTGTGTCTGTAACATCAGCAGTCTATTTTACAGGTATCTATATTTTTTGTTTTACTTTGTGGCTCTAGGGTATGCCCAAGCAGCATAACCCTACTTGTCATACTGCGAAACATCTCCATCTTTGCGTAATGGGCAGACAAAATAGCCTTTTGAATTCTTAGCCCATAAATCCCAGAAAAATCTCTCATAAAGGCATCTGATCACAGAGCCCATCCCTGTGGCTTTCCAGATAGCACCAGGGCTTTTTGGTGGAAACTCTCCAGTATAAGTATTGTACTTTGAATTTGTGCAGTTATGTGTGGGGCACAGCACAGGCTGAAGGCCATGCTGGATGTGCAGCATGGCACAGCACAGGCCAAAGACTGCTCAGGTTAGCTGTGGAGTGGATGACTGATTCCTTGATGCACAGCAGTCACAACGCAGGTGAACTTAGTTGATTCCTTAACGCTACTCCTTGGCTCACTTCTGAAACGAAGTCATTTAATGTACCAGAGAAAATGGGAAGAAAAATTGGGGAAGTACTTTCTGTTGTTTTCAAATAGAGTAACTTGTCTTTGTGGGAACTTGGGTATGTCATGTATTGGAGTGGACTTTACCTTAAAAACTGTCCCAAGGGGAATTTTGCCAAATACACATTTTCTATTAAGTAAGAACTGTATTGTATCACATAGGATATTAACAGGTACTTAATCCTACTGGGTGTCATGTTCTGTTTCTGTGCCTTCCTCTTCTTACAAAGCGTTGGTCTTTTCTGATTTCCAGAGCTGCCAGACACTCTAATGTTGGCCCATGTTATACTGACCCACACATTTTCTTTTCTGCTCTGTTGTGTCTGAACTGCCGATTCACTGTCCAGGGAGCAGACTGTGGGAGCTGTGGTTACAATCAGGGAGGAAGTGTGTAGCAGTGGCAGAGACATGACTGAGTTTCATTTTGTAATGTTCACTTGCTTTATTCCAAAAGACATGCTCTCTCCTGTAGTCTCTTGCCTTTCCTTTTTGCAGAAGTTTCATTTCCTACATGGTGGAGCAAATGAAGCAAGGATCCTCATTAATTCCCAATCTTGCTTCTTTTTCTTATTGCTGTTCTCACTATATGACAAGATCCCTGTGAGAAAATAAAAGGAATAACATTTAATTAAAGGTTATCTTTCATTGTACATACACTAGGATTCAAATTAAGGTGCCATGGAAGGTGTAATTTATAATTCTAGAATGTTTAAACTCAGTCTAGAACATATTATATAAATGCTGTATTGATGAACATATATACTTATTGATAAGCATTATCTCCATGTTGATAAGCATTTTTACATATGAGTCTTCCATGACGAAGATGGATAAGCAGGGTCTCACTCTGGATTCCTGTAGGAGTTGTTCTTGGTAGCATACTCTATCTTCCCTCTTCACAAAGGGCTCATGCTCTGTTATTCTGGCAGGATACTGGTGAGGCAAATGCAGATGGCAGAAAGACTGCAGCAACCTGAAAAATGCTGTTTGTCATCCGAGTTTGAATGGAACTCCATGGAAGGCAGGCAGCAAACTTGTCACCACTCTCCCCTCCAGACTTGCAAGGGCTTGCTATGAGGCAGAGGTAGCACTGAGCTCCTCCAGAAAAGGTCAGATATCTTTTGCAATAGCAAAGACTAATCAAGCTAAATATGTAACTCCTCACAACCTGCACATAGAAGTTCAGTTTGCTCTCTCATATCATTCTTACTGCTGATCTAAGTCATGGCAAAAGGCAGGGAAACTTTTTCAGAAGAATGATTTTGGCATGCTTAGAAATTTGGTAAACTTAGAAATGTGTTCAATTCTTTTTTTGTGGATACACAATGGCTTTTAGAAGCAAGTGTAATGTTTAAACACATGCCATTTGATCCCGTCACTAATTACATCTTACCGAGCATCACCAATTGACAGCTGTTTGTTCCTAAATCCTTTTTTTAGAGATTTCCTTTCTTAACATTTCCTATTAGCACAGTACTAGGTCTCAGACAGTGGAAGTCTTGCATAAATAATATAGAAACTGAATGAAAGCTGTGTTTTCCCTTTGGTCCTCAAGAATGCCTATGAGCAAGGTTAGAGGATGATAGTATTTTCCTACTCTCCAGCTGATGTTGCCCGTAGGAATGAAGCTGGTGTCCTTCCAGTCTTTTTTCACTTTCATTTTATGTAACTTCCACAATTTTGTGAGTGTCCTTCATCTTTCTATCTTTTTTCTGCTTATTATAGCAAGGCAATCTCATGGAAGCAAGAAAATTTTATCTCCAGCTTCTTTCTCCTTGCAGAAGAGAGCATTTGTTCATTGTGCCTTTTCACAATGATGGCAAAATGACGTACAATTATTACTAGATTAGAAAAGGTGTTTGTGCTCAGTTTGCACAACAGCAGGTGATTACATCAAGTGTAAACTGCTGTATGATTAGGCCCAGTGTTTCTAAATATATGCAGAGCTACAAAGGGTAAGTTATACTGGAAGTTTTCCAGCAGAAAGTATTTGATCTTACAGCTTGTACTTTGATGTTTGTGGAATATGTTTCAATCAGAGCTGTAAGATTGGGCTTAACATATTCAAAGCAGTTTGAATCTTTCAAGATCATGTCTTTTTTCCATTTCCAAACCCAATGGCTTCAAATCATCACATTCCACAACAGCTGAAGTGATTTATAAGTCTTAGTGCTGCAAACTGCAGTCTTCCAACCTGGAACTCTCTCCACAAAATATTAATGTTCCCCAATGATTTCAAATCACTTTGCACACTGTAAAAAGAGCTAGGCAATTTAACACCCTTAAAAACTCCCTATGTTTGGCAGAGATTTGTATTTAAATCCTAGGCATGTAGAAAACCAGGCTGATACAAACCACAAGATGTATTATTTTGTACCTTTGAACGTGAAAGGTATTTCCCAAGTTTTTTTGCTCTGTTAGTCAGCTAAATGTGTCAGAGTAAGTAAAATTACTCTCTGCCTCTTAAACTTCAGCAAGTTCTTGTAAAACAAGCCAAGAAAACTGGTGGGATTTTTTTGGCATAAAATGCAAACTTATATTATGCTTTCCTAAAATACATACTGTTTCTCACTACTGTTTCTTCTGTCCTTTATCTTCTCCATAGACTATACAGAACCTCCTGTTCAGCGTGGGGCATTGTTTATATAGACAAGAGGGTGGCTCTGAGACCATACAAAGAAGATCGAAAGCTGCATTCAAGGATTAAAGTAAATCTGTTGGGTTTCTTCCTCCTCTTCCCTTTCTATGATCTGGTAAAATGAGGGGACTTAGAGTAACAGCATGTGAGGTGGGATCAGTGGGTGCTTATGTGTTGGTTGGAAGCAGATGGGCCTTCCAGATTAGTTGCCAGTGGATACAAAAGTATTTGCACAGGTGGAGTAAGAACAGTCCAGTGTGGGAATTCTCCTGGTTTGTGGGTTTTTTTGTGGTTTTTGTTTGTTTGTTTGTTTGTTTGTTTGTTTGTTTTTTTGGGTTTTTTAATGCAGAACAGTCTATCCTACTTTCTGGAAAGAAAAGGCCAGGGCTTACTGCCTTCCCTAACTAGTTGCAAGCACAAAATCTGTCCCCTCTACCCTTATGCACATAAATACTACCTTCACTCATGCTGGTTTTGTCTGGAGATGAACTGCTTCAGCTGGTTCAAATTCTTTTCTCTTCCTCATGTTCATTTTGCTCTGCACTTTTGTTTCCCCATACAGCTGAAGTCCCTGCTGGTATTCTGGATAACTAGAATTTTGTCACTGACCTGGTAATGTCCACAGAGACCTAACCTTTGTTATTAGCCCTCCTGAATGTAAGTGCCAAAATCTATGTGTTTGCCTTATCTCATCAAACTGGAACCAAATTCTGGTGTCAGCACATTGCTGCCACAGCGCTCAGTCAGTCCCCTTCAAGGCTATAATGAAGGGCAATAGCAGCCATGGACAATACTTGTGGTGCAAAGTGCAAAGGTTCTTTGATAAAAGGATTCCTTCCTGAGTATGTGACTAGGGGATTTCAGCAAAAACCCTGAGAGCAAACAAGCTGAACCACATAGTTCTTTTATAGCACAGAGAATTACTGATGTGTTAGTAGGATAAATCAGATGTCAGCTCTCCCAGAGCACCAGGTTTGGCCAAGCATATTATTTTCTCTGCTAAGTTTGATGTTGTGTTTTTAAAATTTATTTACTTATTTATTACATTTTCTTTCTTTGTCCTGTAGCGAGAGGAAAGGTCTGCAAACTGAACCATACCTGCATGCTTACATCAATCTCATGGTCCTACAAGCAGAGTCTGTAAGATGAACTGAGCCATAACTACAGGAGCAAGAAATTTGTATTGGTTTGCCTTCAAAAGGAACAGTCAGCTATGGGACCTGTGAAGCACTTACTGTTATGCCTCTGAGTTTAAGGAAAGTCCAGGCTGTTGGTTTTATTTTTTAAGGAGAATCTTTCTGTATTTGTATGCACACATAAGAAATGTTGAAAATTAAATGAAAGTGAAACATTAGCTGTTCTTCAAAGCTTGTCACTGTTATTTGTTGTGCCTGCTATTTTGCTACATAGCAGCAACCAGAATCCTCTAGAAATACTGTATAGGGCTCCTCAAAGACCTCAATTCATCTCAACAAAGAAAGAACAAGTTACAAGAAGCCAAAAGTTAAGAAGTTCTATGTGCTCCTCATAAAGAGGGAGCACACTGGATACCATGACAGGTTGACTGCCACTTTCCTCGGCTCCAGAGGAGCTAACTTGAGTCTGACTCTGAAAGAGAGCAGTTGTGTTGCCTGAGGGGGGCAGGATGAAAGCTAGCATACTAGAAAGTTTGGATAGCTGTTTCCCAGTCCTGGCACTGGCCCCAGCTCTTTCTGTGACTTGTTTTTCCTGTATGTAAGGTGAGGGTTTCAGTATTTACTTACTTGGCAAGGTGAAATGATGATTAATTTGTCTTGGTTTTTGCAGTCTGATGTACAGAGTGCAATTAGTTGCAATGTGTGCACACATCATCCCCCGGGCAGGCCACCTTCAGGCTGTTCTGCCCAGCACTAGCATGAATCCCAGCAGGAGCAGCTGCTTTCAACTCCTCCTGAACCAGGGAGGGAGGTGCCTGGATTTTCCCTTCCTCAGTCCCACACGAAGCTGATTGTTTGTCTTCCACCTGAAGGTTTAGTGCAGGTGTGGGCGTTAACCATTCCCCAGCTTCTGGGCTGTGGTGATGAAGATCCAGTGTATGTGAGCTGGCAGTCATAGGTGGCCAATTGCATTATAGATTGCCCAGAAATATCACCCTTATCCTTCAGTCAGGACAATGCCTCCCATGAAGACAAATTTCAATCTAATTGTAACAATATTCTTTGAGTATAATGAGACATAACGCAAAAAGATTGTGATGACAACAATATAAATCAGCACAGCAGTTAATGGGAACACCCCACAGGCCATTCACGCATACGCTTCCATTAACTGGTCTTAGTTCTGTGACTTCATTTTTTTTCCTGTTTCACTGTAAAGGATTTGCAGGTCTGGATATTAAATCTATCTGAGTTTTGTAACAGAGAAGTGAACAACACTGCAATCTAAATTTAAACTCAATAACTGACAGCCTACTCTTTCTGATTAGAGAAAAAAAAAAGGTCATCTCTTCCAAGAAACTTCACCTCTTCTCAGTGTTTCCAAAGACTGAATATCACCTTCAATCTCTCTGCCCTTTTCATCATGCGCCTGGGGCTATACTCCATAAATTCTCTATGGATTCACTAGCATTGCTAGAGCTTGTGGCATTGCTACAGGTTCCAATGCCAGCTTCTCTTTTCTGTAATGCAGAGGTCTATAGTACAGAAAAGAGGGAAAGAGCTTTAATGATCTACTCCAGAGCCCCCAGTCCTACTTGGAGATATCAAGGAATGATGGTAAATTAGATAATGAAAAAGACCTCAATTTTTTTTCTTCTTCCTGGCTCATAGAAGATTTTTCTCTGCTAGAAATTACATATATACTACAAGTTCGTTATTATAATTTACACTGAGTTCATGCATTTTTCCTGGTGTGAAGCTCTGTGATACTCAACCCACTTTTATTTTGAGAGTTGAAAAAGACTTCGTACAGCAAGAAGAGAGCTTTCAATCTGTCACAGGAATGGCACTGAGGTTAAGTCTGGCAGCAACGGCTGTGCCAAGTAGAGATGCTGTTGGCATTTCTGTACCACCTTTGTGTACTTTATCACCTTTACCCATCCCCATTCTGCCCACATCATCCCAACTATTACTTGTGGCAGAAGTGTATTGAGTTGTTACCTAATGGAGTCTGCTCCTGAAAATCACAGATCTCAGATGTTCATAGCAGCAGCCGGACCCAGACTAATAAGTGCCCTCACATCAAGGGTATTTTTCTGTGGTGAAGCAAGTACATTGGGTGTTCTCTTATCTTCTCCTTTCTGAGTTTTCAGATTGCCCTGAAAGCTTTTTTTTAACTTTTCATTGAAATTATCTGAGGCCCCTGTTAATTTGATGCTGCAGCCAGCAGTGGGGACTTTGAGAGACCTCAGGTTGCAATACCCACTGCCTGGATTGTGTCTCCATACAAGCAGCCCAGGAGGACCCAAGAGGGAGTAGGTAAAGCCAAGCATACTTTAGGGTGTGAATAAGCACAGGGAAGATGGTGCTGGGAATATCTCCTGGGATCTTGCTGTTCGGAGCACTGACAGTTGGCCATGCCAGACCCCCTTCTGAGCAGCTGTCTCCAGCTTGCTGGTTTCTGCCTTGTTCAAGGAAGCAAAGTCTTGTACATTGTAAACAACCGGAGCTGTGTCAAAGACACCCACCTCTCTTATCATTACTCTTCCTAACAGAAAATTACTACAGAACCTTGAATTTTGGCTAAGCATTAAGGTTAAAACACAAAAAGTAGAGAAACGCTAAAATACACAAAGTATGCCTGGTTCTCTTCAGGCATCCTGCAAGATTAATTTTCTATTCCTCCTTACCCCCTGCCTGAGGCACCACATTGTCTATAATGCAGGATTCGCTTGGGAATGTACTTTGTCTTGGAAGTGATCCTTGGTATTTCTGATTATTTTTTTTCCCCTGGGAACTTGTCATTTGCGGGAAATATTAATGATTTCTGAGTTTGACATGATATGGGCCAAAGCTGAAAATGAAAATAGAAAACAAAGATATTGTCCTTGAGCTGGGATTATGGCCTTTTCAGACAGCTTCATCTAACTAGAACACTCCTGAAAAACTGTATGCATTTTTGTATCATTTCAGGATAGCACTATGAGGTTCTTAGAAGTTGCTTTGTAAATGCATAATGCCAATAATTTTTCAGTGTAAAGCTTGCTTTTATCCATGGATTTCAAGGCATTTTACAAGGGACAGCCATATCATGATCCCATCATTCTAATGAACATGAGATTTTAAACTAGAGAGAATGATTTGCTCAATATCATACCATAAGTGTGTGGAATTGCTAGGAAGAGAAGGCAGATCTCCTGGAAGAAAAGTCAATATTCACAAAAAATAGGCAGCAGTCCCTATCCCTGTATCTCAGCATGAACTGAAAGTTTCATTGGCTATGTACACAATTTTGAGTCACTAATACAGTCTATTGGAATTGAAGCTATTTCTGAGTGACCTCTCTCAAAGCTTGCAGTTTCATTTATTCATGGGGTTTAGTACTGTATTTACAGCATCCCATTTGTCTTGTTTTGTTGGCCTGTAAAACAAAATGGACTATTCTGCAGACCTGAGTCTGTGCAAAGAATGATACACTATTGGCAGATAAAACTGGGAAAATATGAAAAAACTAAGCTCCCTTTGGCATCTACTGACTCAAGTTGGATTAGTACAGAGTGAAAGGTCAAAGTACTGGCAAATTCCTTCTCTCAGCTGGGGGGAAGTGAGCAGAAATCTCAGAAGCAGAAAGTACATTCTTCAATGGGGAATTTTGATGGATAATATAAATGAGCTGAGAAAGAGAGGGAGGAAAATCCCATTGATTTAAGTTAAATGTAACAGCCATAGCTATGAGTAGGTTTTGTCTCCATTTCTTAATAATGAAAAAGTATTGAAAGTAAAAGAATTAGTAGAAAATTATTAATTTAAAAACAATTAGTTGAAATAGATCTGTGAATGACATCATCAAGGCTAAGAAAATATTTTCTGAGTTTCTCTTTTTTTTGCATTTTTTCATACAGCTGCAAGTTACATCTCTTCCTTTCTTACAACATGTCTTGTTCAAAGCAATTTTTAAAAACCTCACAATTAATGTTTTGGTGAACAATCAAACTTGAAACCAGATCCAGAATTTCCATGAAAACCCAGATAGTCTTATTTGCTTTTTAAATGGGAAATGATGGATTTCATGCTTCTGAGAGCAAATGACTGGGACCTGGATCCTCAGTCCAGACTCCTGAGGCCTTGTGACATTTAACAGGCAACTTTTCTTTCCTATGCCATCAGTTCATTATGAACTCTTTGTCAGCAGCATCCTCTTCCCTCCCCTTTCCTTACATTTGGGAGTCCATGTAGTAAAAAGACAGAAGCAGCGTTGTCCTAAGACCTCTCATGTTATAAGTAAAATCGGCACTAGGCTCAAATATCGTAGTAAAAAGTTTTATTATAGATTTATATAAAAATCAAATAAGCAAAACAGCGCTGGGTGTCTTAGTGAGCTTTCCTTGCTCATCTAAGGCACACTTCAATAATTTTCAGTCTGCCTTTTATAGGTTTGGAGCTGCTTATCTCCTTTAAAATCCCCTCCTTTGTTCATCAGGTTTATCTGCGCAGGCTCTGTTCTTGTTGCCAAGAGGCTTTACGCATGCGTATCTTGTTGCTAGGAGACAAGCTCGGCTCTGTTCACTTCATCCTTTTGATGTAGTCAGCTTTTTCTGCGCATGTGCTGTCTTGCCACTGGAAGAGAGTTCTGTTCTCTTTTTCAGTTCTTTTTCTTCTTACATAACATAACAAAATATCACTAATTATGGTAACATAACATTATGGTTTGTGTGATATATATAAATAATTGTGATTCGTGAAGCAAATGGGTGACTACATTAAAAACAGACTAAATAGATTCTAAAACTTAACTACACCCCCACAATGAAACAAAACAGACCCTCTCAAGGTCAAAAGGCCTAAACCTTCTCACTATCCTAAGGATGAAATATAGTACAACTTTAAGTCTTTAGGCGCCTACTCGTCCAAGAGTACATGAATTAGGACTGGCTGCAGAGATAGCTCTTTTAACCTTAGCTGTAAATATAATGGAACTTTAAATCTTTAGGCGCCTGTTCATCTAAGAATACATGAACTATGACTAGTTGTAGAGATAACTCTCAGCTTCAGTTATGAGAAAACTTCTCATTAAACATTTTGCCAAAAACTCACAGAATATACAGGTATATGATACAATCAATATGCATGAGGTAGTCAAGACAAACACCAAATGAAATTATTATTTGGAACTTATAGAAACTTGGGACTTTGTTTATCGCAACTCGTAATTACAATGTTGCAAATATAATTTGATAAGCAAATTATCTCTCCTTTGGTCTTTATTGGCTATTACAATTTCCCCCTCTTCTATTTATCATTAATTTGCTTATCAAACCTTATTACAGCTTCTCGGGCTGCACTCAAGGTAGGAAATGGTTCAGCTTTAGATGTTTCTTCGCTCGATTCGGAATATGGCTGTCTCATTACCATAAGTTGTACTGTTTCAATCCTACCTTTAACAAAAGTTACAAATTTATTCAAAATACAAGGACCAAATGTCAAAGTAATTAACAACATTATTAGGGGGCCTATTAGGGTAGAAATTAAAGTAGTTAACCAGGGTGATTTGTGAAACCATGATTCAAACCAGTTTTGTTGAGTCTCTCTTTCTCTTTTCCTTTGAAGAATTCCTTCACGTAATTTAGTCATAGATTCACGAACTACCCCTGAATGATCTGCATAAAAGCAACATTCTTCTCCTAATGCAACACATAGCCCCCCTTGTTGTAAGAATAATAAGTCTAATCCTCTCCTATTCTGTAGGACTACTTCAGAAAGTGAAGTAAGAGACTTCTCTAAGTATGATATTGATTTTTCGATTCTCACTAAGTCTTCATCAACTGCTGCTCTTAGAGATGTAATCCCTTTATTTTGTTCAATGAGGGATGCAATTCCTGTTGCCGTTCCCGCCGCTCCCAGCCCAAGGAGCATGGCGATAGTTATGGCAGTAAATGGTTCCCTCTTTTGTATCCTGTGTTTATTATCATCCCATTGGTCAAGAACCAATTCCTTCGAATGATAAAGAATTCGGGGTATTATTGTTATTTGAACACAAAAGTCTTTATTTTCATTAAATATTCGTAAAGACAAGCAGGGAGTGACCCCCGTCTTGGAGCATATCCACCATCCTTCTTTGCTAGGTATAACCCATTTCTTGGTTTTATCAAGTTTCTTGAGGGTATAGCTGCATAAGTTTCTTTTCGTTGGAGGTACATTTCCTATGCACACTCCTTGTCCTCTCACCTGCTGGAGAGTGATTCCTATTTGTTTTTCCCCCCAATTACATTGCGTAGGGTTGCCCTGATTGGATATCGTAACTGAGGTGTTCAGAGCTATCCCCTCATAGAATGGAGGTTTGATGTCATAACACAACCAACAGGAGTTAGTTAAGTTAGAGTCGGTGTGGTTAAGTGTGTTATAGGCCGCTTGCATCAATTTTAACAACGGTTCTGTTTTCTCATGTACCTTAGTGTAGGTTGAGATTCTACTAGAGTCATTAAAACTTACAGTCGGGGCAGTTGAAACTGTGGAGGTGTGTCTTTTTCTACTCTCTTTCTGATTCAAATTATCCTCTTTTCTCTTTATTACTTTATTGGGTCCTACTGCCAGAGGGCGGTGGGTGATTTCTTGTTTTTTTATGAATATTAGCCCTCCCCTGTCTGTGCCAGCTTCCCAGTATCTGATTCCCCAAGTTCTTCCTATCAACCATCCTGGGTCTTCTGGTTGCAGTACCTGGATGGTAATATACTTACAATCGCTATACCTCTTCGATCCTCTAGACAAAACAAATTGTGAAGGTTTACAGCCAGGTGGTCCCCATGTTGTCGTTAGATATTTATCTTGAGAATTAGGGGTCCAGGCGGAAGCAATAGTGGCACAGTCCCAGTGTGCACAATAATATTGATCAGGGTAGTTACAATATCCTTTCCCTGGATTAGATGCAGGACAGAGATAATAAGGTTTCAAATTTGAACAATGTGGTACAGGAGCTATTTGACACAGTGTAGCAGAGAAACTGGGAGATCCTACAGTAAGATTAGTCCTAACTGTTTTTAGATCACTCCATCTGTTCAGAGTCCACTTGTACGGCCGATGTGGGCTTTCCCTGCTTGGGGAAAGCTGCCACAAAAATACTACAATCCATATATAATTTCCCATATCTGTTCTCCACTGTATTATTGCTCTGCCTCCTCCGTCTACTCCTTTGCTGGGAGCAACGGGGTTCTATATCTTCTCGGCAGCAGTCAATATTCTTCAGGAGAATATGGGCTCTTGATAGGTTCTTGTGACCTTTTCCTTTATTTCTCTAGATCCATATGTTTTCTAAAAGTTGGTTGGTTGTGAACTCTGTTTTCTAGGCAATTTTAACGGCACACTGTTCTAGAGTTTTGTACCAAAATTAGAAAATATTTTATCATGGACTTCCCAGTTCTCTGGTACCAACTACTCCTATCTACAGAATAACTTATCAATTTCTAAACATTCAGTTTCTCATCAGAAGCAACAAAGAACTCTCGGCAATTCGTACGATGGGTGTCCTGCCTACTGCTGTACAATATCACTCTATACCATATAATGTACATTTACAACTGACCCAGCTCCGGGGTCTTGAAACTGGGTGTTTTATACAGGGTATCTTCTGTGCAGGTCTTTCTGGCAAAGTAATTTCAGTCTCAAGATCACAACAATGAGGAAAAGTTTTACCTTTTTCAGCAATTTGGTATATCCACTTTCCCCAGCCTGGTAGAGGATTAGCCCACTTATCAATGTCTATACCGAACCCTTATTAAGGTTAGGTCTCGAGGTACTTCAGACCAGGAGTATAGGCTGGGCTGGGTCCCAGTCTCGTTCAGGGTTATTCATTTACCAGTCCAGTTTTTCTGAACGTCATTCGGAGATTCCCAGGCTGAGGAGTTACAGTCCATTCAGGAGTGTTGACTGGCCCCTTAACCCGAGATGCGTGAGTCCATCCTCTTTCAGCGGTACGAATGGCTGTATCTGTGGTAAGAAGAACAACAAAGGGTCCTTCCCAACGAGGCGTTAATGAAGACTCTTTCCATGTTTTAATTAATACCCTGTCTCCAGGTTGAATTCTGTGTATTGCCATATCCAACGGGGGTCTCTGAGTTACTAATCCTTTTTTCCTCAATTCCTGTCTCCTTTTCATTAACTCAATTATATATTCCCTCAAGAGGGTATCTTCCACCTTGGGATTTTCAATCGGGATTCCAAAATCATATGGCATCCCATACAGCATTTCAAATGGTGAGATTCCTGTGTCGGTACGTGGTTGGGTCCGTATATATAATAAGGCCAATGGCAAACACTTTACCCAATTCATTTTAGTTTCTATCATTAATTTAGTCAATTGCTTCTTTATTTCTCCATTCATTCTTTCTACTTTACCAGAGCTCTGTGGATGCCAAGGAGTATGGTACTCCCATTTGGTTCCAAAAAGTTCTGTTGTTTCTTTAATTATTTTAGAAGTAAAGTGTGGTCCCCTGTCCGAATCTACTATTGCCACAGCACCATACCTTGGAATAATTTCTTCTAATAAAATCTTAATCACTGTTTTGGCTGTACATCGGGCTACCGGAAAGGCTTCTACAAAGTGGGTGAGATGGTCCACTAACACCAGTAGGTGGCGATACCTGCCTACTTTAGGTAATTCAGTAAAATCTGTCTGTACTTTCTCAAAAGGTCTCTTAGCTATTTCTCGTCCCCCTTGTACTCGTTCTCTCAATTGCCTTTTGTTTACCCTCTGACAGGTTAAACACCCTTCTAAAATTTTCTTTGCTATTCCATAAACTCCCACACAGGCAAACTTGTTTTCAAACTGATCCACTAATGCCTGTATTCCCCAGTGGGTTGTCTCATGTAATTTCTTCATTATTCTCTGAGCAAGCCCTTTTGGAAGTACTTCTCGACCATCTGCTAATAACCATTTATTATTTTCTTCTTTCGCTCCAGATTGCTGCAGTTTCTTTTTCTCTTGATCACTAAAACTTTTCAGGACATTTCTATCTTCTGGTTCTGAACTTGCCATTACTAATAAAGCTGCTTTCTTTGCTTCCTCATCTGCTAAATTGTTGCCCCTAACAGTAGCTTTTAACCCTTTCTGATGCCCTTTAATATGTACTATTGCAATCTGCTTTGGCTTTCTCAAAGCTTTTAAGATTTCTCGTATTAGAGTTTCATGAACAAGTCCTTTACCCTGGGTATTAATCAATCCTCTCTCTTCCCATATCTTGCCGAAGGTGTGAACTACTCCAAATGCATACTTAGAGTCTGTGAAGATAGTGCCTGCTTTTCCATCTAATAATTGTAACGCTCTCAACAGTGCATATAACTCACAAGCTTGGGCTGACCATGTCTTATCTAAGGGTCCAGATTCTCTGACCTGAAAATTTTCTCCATCTATCACTGCATATCCTGACTTTCGATTCCCATTAACCACCCTAGAAGAACCATCGATGTATATTTTCTCTCCCGAACTCAGTTCTTCTTCTTCTAAATCCTCCCTAATCTTTGTTTGAAGATTTATTACCTGTAAACAGTCATGTCCTAGATCTTCTTTAGGTTCTCCATATAAAAATTGAGCTGGATTTTGCACATGTGTCATCTCTAACTCCAGATCCGGGGAGTGCAATAGGATACTTTCATATTTTAATAGTCGACTATCAGTCAACCATTTCTCAGCCCTCTGTTGTAATACTCCTCTTATATTATGGGGAGTAAATACTTTTAATTTTCCTCCAAAAGTCACCTTTATAGCTTCTTCAACTAACAGAGCTGTAGCAACTACACATTGCAAACAGGTGGGCCAACCTCTACTTACTGGATCCAGCAATTTTGAATAGTACCCTACCGGTTTCCTCTGTCCGGCCCAGGTCTGGGTTAGGACTCCATATGCTGTACCATTTTCTGTATTTACAAATAGATAAAAAGGTTTCCGATTGTCTGGCAGACTTAACACAGGTGCATTTACTAAATCCTCCTTCAATTTTTCTAAGTGCTGTTCATCCTCATCACTCCACTTTACTAGCCCCTCCTTGGTTAATTTTTCATACAAAAATTTGACTTTACTACTGTAATTTTCAATCCATTGCCTACAATACCCAAATAGGCCCAGAAGTTGTCTAACCTGTCTTTTGCTCCTGGGTACAGATAGTGACAGAATTCCATTTACTCGATCAGGATCTAATTTCTTATGTCCCTTGCTCAACCAATGTCCTAAATACTTAACTTCTTCCTCTGTAAATTGCAATTTGGACTTTGACACTTTCAAACCTTTTAAACTTAAGAAATTCAGAAGTCTAATGCTTTCATCTCTGACATCTTCTAACTTTTCTCCGGCAACTAACAAATCATCAACATATTGAATCAAAACCGTACCCTGGCGAGGTTCAAAAGACTCTAATAATTGTCCTAAGGCTTGTCCAAACAAATTAGGGGATTCTGTAAATCCCTGAGGTAGAACAGTCCATCTAAGTTGTTGTTTCCTATGTGAGTCAGGATCTTCCCATTCAAAAGCAAAATAGTCTCTACTCTCTTCTTTCAGAGGACAAGTCCAAAATGCATCTTTCAGGTCGATCACACTATACCACTTATGGTCAGGTGAGAGTTGGTTTAGTAAAGTATAAGGATTAGCGACTACAGGGTACCGGGTAATTGTCCGTTTGTTTACTTCCCTTAAATCCTGCACCAGACGATATGATCCGTCAGATTTCCTTACCGGCAAAATGGGAGTATTATGAGGTGACTTACATGGTTCTAATAATCCTTGTGTTAAAAGTCTTTCTATGGTCGGTTTAAGTCCAACTCTTCCTTTATATGGGATGGGATATTGTTTCACTCTTATTGGTTCTTCTGGATTTCGAATTGAGACCTCAAATGGTTTTATATCTAGCTTTCCCACAGAATCAGGAGTAAACCACACCTCAGGATTTATTTTTTTTTCGTCCTCCGCCGTAAGGGCATATATTTGGACTTGTAATTTTTGATCTTTCACTTCTAAATTTATTCCCAATTCTATTATTAAATCTCTCCCTAACAGATTATACTCAGCCTCAGGAACTAATAGAAATGTTCCTAATGCATATTTATTCTGGGCTTCTATTTCCACATCTTTTATGAGGGGCACCTTAAATGGTTCTCCCTTGGCCCCTACAACTTGGATTGTGTCTGAGGAAGTCGTGCAACCCCAAGGTAACTTTTGAACTGTCGATCTTTCTGCCCCTGAATCCACTAGGAACTCAAGTTCTTGTTGCTGGGGACCTATTTTAAGTTTTATCAAGGGCTCTGTATTCTTCTGGGTCCCCAGCAAATAGAGCCCCTGACTCCCCTATTCCTCTTGGTAAATCTGTTCATCTTGCAATCTCTTCCTGCAATTTCTTTTTATGTGTCCTTTCTGCCCACAGTAGTAACACTCTATTTCACTTAAGTCTAACTGCACACGTTCTCTAAAGGGTTCACGTTTATTAGGTCCACAAGGGGTCTTCCGTCTCCGTTCTCTATCCCCTCTTTGTCCTCCTTTTATAGCTGCCACTAAAATTCTTGTCTGCTTCCTCTGCATTTCTTCTTGTCTTTTCTGCCTTTCTTCCTCTCTCTTCTGTAATTTTTCCTGTCTCTCCTCTCGTTCCTTTTGACTCTCTTCCTCCCTCCGCACATATACTTTCTGCGCAATCCTCAACAATTCATCCATTTCCTTACACTGCCAATCATCTATGTCTTCCAGCTTCTTTTTAATATCTGCCCATGCTCCACTCACAAACCGCATCTTAAGCACTTGCTGTCCCATTCCATCACCTGGATCCATACCAGAATAAAGCTGGAAAGTCCTTCTAAGTCTCTCTAACCATTCAGTTGGGCTTTCCTCTTTCCTTTGATATTCACTGAAAGCCTTTGTAACATTCTGCCCTCTAGGGACAGATTCCTTTATCCCCTCGACAATTATTTCTCTCAGATCATTCATATTTCTTCTATGATTTGGCTCATTATGGTTCCAATTAGGGTTTTCTAAAGGCCATTTAACATCTGCAGCTGGACCCTGCCGGTGCCTTTGATCCCAACCTTTCATTCCCGCTTTTCTAATCATTCCCCGTTCTTCCACAGTAAATAATATTCCTAAAATTGACTGTATTTCCTCCCAAGTATATATATTAGGACCTAAAAACTGGTCAAACCTCTCAGCCACTCCCAAAGGATCCTCTAAGAGATTTCCCATCTCTTTCTTAAATGCTCTAACATCTCCTGAATTCAAGGGAACTGATATAAACCCTATCCTATCCCCTTGATTTCTTCCTCCCCCCATTGTAGTCTCTCTTAAGGGGTACAACTGTGACGTGTTCGTGGATAAAGAGACTATTCCTGAAGAACAATGCTCTGTTTGCATGGACTGTGGAGTCATTGGGGATATTATGTTAGGACTCTGTGTTTCAGGAGCTGCTGACTGCTGCGCTTCCTGAGGGGGGGGTGGATAGGGTGTTTGCTGATTTCTCACTCCAGCAGCCACTGACAGGGTGGCTCCCTCAGTTTCAATAGGGGAGAGGGATGATTTTGCTGGAGCTGTGGGAGTGAATACACTCTTGTGATCATTCTGAATTACAGCACCATACGGAGGTGACCCCCTGGGCATAGGCCAAGGCAGGACATATGGGGGGGGTATTTTTTGAAACTCTTTTAGGTCATAAGCCGTCTTCTGTCCTTTCTCTTCACTTAACGGGGAGAGAGAGATTCTAGTATCCACTTCTATCCATAGGCTAGCATACTCACATTCCTCTGCACAAAATGGTCTTTTGCCATTCACATACAAATTCAAAGCCTGACATATCCAATCTTCAAATGAACCATACACCGGCCAAAACAAATAATCCTGTCTGATTTGCTTTCCTCCCCATACTTCCATACAATAATGCACCATCTTCTCCCTCGATTTTCCTTCTCTAGAGGGATAATCATTCCAATACTTGATCATAACTCCTAAAGGACTATCCGGGGGTATAGTTGGTAACCCCACCACAAACTCATTCTCTAGTTTTTTCTTCTCCTGTGGGGTATCTTGCAGCTTCTCCTTATGATCCCCCATTTCACCCCTCCCTTTGGGTTTTTCTTCACTCTTAGGGCTGTCCTGCACTAATTCACAGCCACCCATGGGAGTAGAAGATTTACTTTTCTTCTGTCCCATCTTCCAGAATGCTTTCACACACAAATTCACCTCAGTCGCTTCCCTCCTTTCGTGATTTATCTCTTCTGGAAATACCAGAACTGCACTACCGGGAGGTCTCAATCACTTGTCCTGCTGGACTTCTCAATCCCTCGCACTCCGGGATTCCCTCCCCACCGAGAGGGGTACGCAAATACTTACCTCTCCTGGATAAGTCTTCATCCAACTCCTCGCTGGACGGTCCCTTCCCAAACCGAGCGGCACCTGGTACTTTTACTCTCTCTTGGAGTAAAACACTTACTCCCCCCGGAGTAAGTCTCCGTTGAACTCTTGTCGAACGGTCCCTCCCGACTGAAGAGGTTTCACTACTCACTTTTTCCTGGAGTTAGTCTTCGCCCGGGCTTATGCATAAGAATTACAGGGAACTGCAGTAATTTTATTTGCTTATTTGCTTTTTCTAAATCTTCTCGGTCGGAATTTCAGAGTCTGTGCTGCGGAACCTCTCCCCAGGACCGTCCAAAAAACAAGGACGGGGGTACCCGTCCCGGGTAGCAGTTCCGCCGCCCAGGAACCCTGATCCGAGTCACGGCACCAAAATTGTTATAAGTAAAATCGGCACTAGGCTCAAATATCGTAGTAAAAAGTTTTATTATAGATTTATATAAAAATCAAATAAGCAAAACAGCGCTGGGTGTCTTAGTGAGCTTTCCTTGCTCATCTAAGGCACACTTCAATAATTTTCAGTCTGCCTTTTATAGGTTTGGAGCTGCTTATCTCCTTTAAAATCCCCTCCTTTGTTCATCAGGTTTATCTGCGCAGGCTCTGTTCTTGTTGCCAAGAGGCTTTACGCATGCGTATCTTGTTGCTAGGAGACAAGCTCGGCTCTGTTCACTTCATCCTTTTGATGTAGTCAGCTTTTTCTGCGCATGTGCTGTCTTGCCACTGGAAGAGAGTTCTGTTCTCTTTTTCAGTTCTTTTTCTTCTTACATAACATAACAAAATATCACTAATTATGGTAACATAACATTATGGTTTGTGTGATATATATAAATAATTGTGATTCGTGAAGCAAATGGGTGACTACATTAAAAACAGACTAAATAGATTCTAAAACTTAACTACACCCCCACAATGAAACAAAACAGACCCTCTCAAGGTCAAAAGGCCTAAACCTTCTCACTATCCTAAGGATGAAATATAGTACAACTTTAAGTCTTTAGGCGCCTACTCGTCCAAGAGTACATGAATTAGGACTGGCTGCAGAGATAGCTCTTTTAACCTTAGCTGTAAATATAATGGAACTTTAAATCTTTAGGCGCCTGTTCATCTAAGAATACATGAACTATGACTAGTTGTAGAGATAACTCTCAGCTTCAGTTATGAGAAAACTTCTCATTAAACATTTTGCCAAAAACTCACAGAATATACAGGTATATGATACAATCAATATGCATGAGGTAGTCAAGACAAACACCAAATGAAATTATTATTTGGAACTTATAGAAACTTGGGACTTTGTTTATCGCAACTCGTAATTACAATGTTGCAAATATAATTTGATAAGCAAATTATCTCTCCTTTGGTCTTTATTGGCTATTACATCTCAGCTGCATAATACAGACCACGTCCTTTGGTCACAAGCAGACCCAAGGGAATGGACTCTCTGCTGGCTCTGGGATCTTCATGGGGCTGAAATATACTTCAGGCTCTTCTTTGTCATCCACACATGTTTTTTGTCAGGCACTGGACTTGTGACTGCTATCTCTGGTGACTTAGGTCACGATTTGACCCATATGCTGGAACACAGAGTTCAGTGGACATCAATAGTAGGTGAGCAATTCCCTACCTGACATTATCTAACTGTACCAATCAACATCTCCCATGAATCTGGGGGAAAAATCTAAAAGCTCACACAGACCTATAAGCTATTCTACAACAGATTTAAAGCCTGGAATATGTCTTTCTGTAAAATGTACTTACCCCTCGCTATACTTAGGCATGTTCTCAGAACGATCACTCTGGATTAGCTCTTAAAATAAAATTAAAGTTGCAGCAGCAGCCATAACAGGGTTGTCACCAGCAGGACCCAGACTTAGTGCATGCTGAAGGGAACAGCTGGTTCATTTCAGAGAAATGAATAGCCAGCTATAGTCCTTGCACCTGGCCGGTACCGGCTCCCACAGCTGGGGATGATAAACAGGGCGACCATGAAATGACTGGTGTATTTTTCTGGAGAGGAATGAATTAAGTAATAATTGTGGCAGAAGTGTATGATGTGTAGGAATTACATACAAAGCAGGTGTCATGAACATGATCTTCCACTTTCCCCCATCAACGAAAGCTTTTTAGCTCTCTTGTCTTAGGGACAGAAAAACATTGGGGAGAGGGTCTTTTCACAACATGGAAAAAAGGGGAATCACCAGACCAGGGAATGCAAATGAGCCTTCCAGACCACTGGACAAGACTCTAATCCTCATTATTCTTTGCAGATGCAGTGGAGATTTTGATTGTTGCTTTTGTTAGCTAAATGCAACTGAGATATGATTTGTACAGGAAGCCCATCTGTTTGTAAGAATGAGGATGATTGGAGAACAGCGAGGCTGAGCTCAGCCTCCCCTGCTGCTTACAGCAGAGGGTGTACGCAATTGTTCCAAACATTGGCGATGTCTTCAGGCATGGAATATGGAATAACTGACTATTATCACCACAAAGGGCTTAACCTAGTGACTGGGAAGGGGCAGGTAAGCCTGCTGTACTGGCTGTGCTCAGGAGGCTGAATAAACAAACCTTGTCCCTGTGCCTGCAGCCACAGCTGCTCTGGTTCCATAACAAGGCAATAAGGTCTGGGGCAGTGGGTCTGGGTTTCAGCACAAGGTGAACATCATGCTCATGCTTTGCTCTGGAGTCAGGGCCTTCACCTTTGATCATTAGTGCTCAAACTTCCTTGAGCACAAGGGACTTCATACAGCACCACTTTCCTTAATTTCACATACAGCTCTGCAGTGCTTTGCAGCTTCCCTACCACAGATGTCTAAACCAATCTTCCCATTCATTTGAGTAATAGCAATTAGTAATAGTGGAACCCATCTCCTGAGATCTCATTATAAATCCCCAAACCCAGGCGTTTACACATAATTAGTGATAGCAGAAGAGACTGATCCCCTGCCTCTCACTCATCCCAGGGATGGCAAGCATATCCCCCCTTACATTTTTGGAAGCTCAATCTAGTTTTTCAAAAGTAAACACCACAACAGTGAAATAAAGACTGCCCCATCCCTTCTCCTTCAACAACTGTTGCTATACCACCTTTCTACAGATGCAGAGAAAACTTGCCTGTGTGTGGCTTGGAGCCTTTGCAGAAAATAGCATCCATTACTCAAAGGATGAGTAACAGCCCACACATTACATGTTGTGTTTCCTTTTTTTTTTGTTAAAAAATACCTGAAAGAAAGGCTAGCAACTTCTTTGCAGTGAACACCCATGGAGAACTAGAAAAATTCCCAGGTTATGGATAATTTTGTGTTTTGCAGCTTCCCAAAACTCAGGTATTTTTCACAGACACATGATATTCTCTTGGAAAATCTGTGCCCTGCCTGTCATCTCAGCAATAACTATGTGAAATTGATATAATTTTCTTTAACTTCATCATCTACCAACTTCTGAATAGCAGCAGTGAAGGTAAAAAATGCCACCAATTTTCCCTCAGTAGTTGCAAAAGCTGTGAATGTGCTGCTCTGACACCAAAGCTCCCAGGACTTGAAAAATACTTGGCGCTTTGCAAGAGTCTGCATTCAGCCAGTTGTCGCAAATAATTTCTGAGAAGCTCACATTTTCTGATTAAACCACTTTTCCTTGGCAAACTTCACTGGCCAACTGCAACAGTAACAGCCTATCTGCCATTATTTCATATTAGGGACAGAGAAAGATGCTTCAGGAAACGCAGCTTTTATTGTCTTAAAAGCTGGAAGGATTCACATAACACTACTCAGGAAAAATTATAAGTGACTTCTAGGACAAAGACTCCTTACAGACAGTGGGTTGAAGAACAGAAGTCACTTCATCTCTTGCTTTCAGAGTTTCAGCCAAAGCCAAACTGCAATACAGATGTTCCCAGGCACTCAGCTAGGGGCTTTACTAACAGAGGATAGGAGGTGAAAGACCACTGTGGCATCAGAGGAAAGTGCAGATGGGAGCCACAGAGAGAGAGGATGAGAGACTTATCTCTCTTCAGAGTGGGTATTTTTGAAAGACAACTAACTGGAGCCCAGATGTGAGTTTTTAGTTGTCTTAAGAAGCTGGGTGAGCCATAACCTGTTATCTGGAGAGGTGACGGTAATAGCTAGCAATAAAATAAACCAGTCAAAGTACTCCATTTTGTCTCCCACAAAGGATGTTTTATTTTTATTTCTTGGTTATGGGTAGTTCTGTTTGATCAGCTTGAATCTGGACTTGAATGAACGTTTTACAGTTGTGGAGAACTGCAGAGGTTTGAGTTTTCACTATTTTAATCTAATTCTTTCTTTTTAACCTTAGGCTTACATAAAAGCACCTACATAGAAAGTTCATAATACAGGTTATTTGTATTAAATATTTCTGACAGGAAAATCCCAAAATGATTCACAACATCTTCCCACTAGCTTTCTCTCACACTTTTTGACAGCCATGGAGTGAAATATGTCTCTCTCTGTCAGTAATTTAAGTAAAATGGCACTATTTTATCTACTCCCATCTCTAGTCAATTGAGTCTCTTTTCAGAGTATGTCCCTGATTTCAAGTGTCTAGTCTGTACCTACTAAGAAAGTCTTGTTGGTTCCTATACCATCGTGCTGATCAGGTGCAGTAATTTTTTTCTGTTATTGACATTTTCAAGCTCATTTTTTAACCTCAAAGGAGATTACACCAAGAATGAAATACTGGCCAATACCTGTAAACCCAAAATATATTGCTTAGGGGAATTTTTCTTCTCTGCAGAAAACAGACTTAGTACATTTTCTCAAAATCTCTTGATCCTTTCTATGTGCAGCTCTTTTGAAGTACACAAACGTGATGCTGTTTACGTTACTACAGATGGGTGTTAAGGTGCCTTTTATGTTCCAAATCAAAATTCAGTGAGATTTAACAATTTGTGAACAGCTGCAAATCAAGTATGTAAGGTCGGCTTTCTGACTGTGTTGCTAGGGAAAGAAATAAAATATAAAAAATACAAACAAATAAGAATAAAAGGCTGTGAAAGGTGATGTGCTTTGCTAACATCTTCCTTGTTTGTTTAAGGATTTATCTATTCTGATAAAGGAACTCCTAAGAAAGTATGATAAATGGAAAAGATCTAAGTGTGAACAGAAATCTGGTTCAGTTTTCCAAAATTTGTGTGAATGATGTAACTACTTACCCGACTTCTAAAATAACTAATTTCAGAGTGAAATGGTCACAACTGATCTGTGTAGTATATATAGAAAGAAAAAGAGATACTTACTTTTGAGTTATGAAAGCTTCTGCAAAGGATTGGATTGTGAAGAGAGAATTTGCAGGACCAGTTGGTGTGAACTTGCTGCACTCGTCAGAAAGATATATCTCCAGGACAAGTCCTGGCTGATGATGTGCAGTAAGGACTTGCTTCTATGGGACAGGGAATGGGAAGGCCTTTGTGGAGAGGCTGGTGGAGACCCCTCATGTTTAGGGATCCTCATTACCCCACAACCAACCATGGGTCTAAGTAGGACATGTACAGGGGGACTGTGCCAGCCTCGTTCCCCTGTCAGACCAGGCCAGGGAAATCAGGCAGCATATATGGTAGCATTGGTACTTGCCACACTTGTGGAAGACCTTTTTCACGCACAGAACATTACAGCAGATCTCCATGACTGCTGAAATTGTCGAAAATTACTTGATCTCTGCACTTGATTTCTATGATCTCATCCTGAGAAGGTCTTGCTCACACATGGCACAACCATTGTAAGAGTGTAAAAACTGAGTGGACGTCACTAAGATTTGACCTTCCAAAGCAGGAAGCTTACATTTTGCAAAACTGATGTTTGAGATGTTACACTCCTTTACCCAGCCATGAAAGTTACTCCTCCAGCTCTTCTGATTCATAGTAAGGAGCTGCTGTCTTGGCTCAAACTGACACATTTAGTCAATTTAGTGTCAAATTTACTCTGACACACCGCACGTACTCTGGACATGAGAATCAGGCCTCTATTTTACATCCATGGGGTTTTCACTGTTTTACAGGAACTTGAAGACTTGAACAGTTTTCCTTGGAGGTCTGATGCTGTTACTGCAGGCAAACACCTTTACTTGCCAGTGAATGAGATAGTGGAAGGGATCCTTTTTTTGTTTTTTTTTCTCCTGTGTAAACTTAAAGAAGGGTAAAATCTGCTCTTGTCAAAACAAATAGAAGGTTTATAACTGAGGTGGCTGGAATCAAGGTTTGCCTAAACTTGTGGCCTCAGAAATTGGCTACACTTTCTCCATTCCTCTGGTTTCTAAACAGAAGTGCAATTTAGAAGGTTCAAAATTGTGAACCTAAGATAGGCAGGACATTTAGCTATGGCAATGCAAGATACTGAAAAGCACGTATTTTCAGAAGGTTTCCACGAACACAAGAAACTGCTTTAAAATCTCTCTAAAATGTTGATTTCTGCAAGGAAAGAGACTAGGCTATGTGACTCAAAACTTCTTGTGATAGCTGCTTCAAGACTATTTCAAAATATGGCGGCTAATTTTCTTGCAAAACTAAGGCTCTGGCTTAGGTAGGCCCAGGTACAAGATGATCTGGGATGTACGTGCAGTGTCTCCTAGGAAAAGATTTGGGAACTGTTCCAGTCCATTTGCCCAGTCACTGCAGATAAAACTGTGACTTACAAAATACAGCACCTTCCCATCAGACAGACCTCACTTATTGCACGTTTTGACCCATCCACTTTGACTTGACCTCTAGAGCCCAGACAGCTTAGGCATACTCTTGTCCTCCCAGCCTGGATCAGTCACAGACCACTAACCATAACTCCTCAATTTCTTGCATGCCTGTGTACTTCTTCTGTGAAGAAATCATGGAAGCCTAATCTGCAAGACTTGGAAGAGAAGGAAAAAAAGTTAACCTTTGTGCAAGGAAAAGCTTGCCAAGCTCAGAATAACAGCTCATTCTGGGAGCTGGTCTAATGTTCTTATAATAGGTTGTAATTTTTTATTCCCGAGTTGGATAAGCTGGTAGGTAGCAATGTGAGCACACTGCCAGATGGTACTTGTGAGCTGATGCTGCTTGTCAGCCAGGCAAAGGCATGTCACGAGTGCTGCTGTTTTGCAGCTGACAGGCAGCATCTCACATCCCTGGGTGCAGGAATCCCGTGAATATTAGTTACCAATTTTCCGCAGGGCCTCCCCCACTGAGAACTCCTGGGCTCCTGCAGAAAATGAGGCTGCTGCCCCTCCACAAAACCTCTGTAGAGGCTCGGTGCTTCCAGCTCTGCTCCAGGCGCGTGCAGCAGTTTGAATGTCTTCATCCAACTCATATCCTAAAGGTTCGTCCCGTTATCCGTCACCCACGGATCTACCCCTACCAGGAATCACAGAAGACGAGCATTCTAAAGTCAGGGCTGGACTGTTGTAAGGCTTTGTGCTCCTTGACCCACCCCTCAACATGAGACCGCATTGTTTTGGTTTCCTCCCATCCTTCCCCCCCCTTTTATTCCTGAACACTCAGGTGACATTTTCCAACTGTTCCTCGCTGTTTGGACATTCACACCGCCTGGGATGCCGCGGTGGGACCCAGCCCTCACCGCACGGGCCAGGGCCGGCGTGAGAAGCCCGCAGGGAGACCCCCGGCCCCCGCCTCGCCCCGCCTGCGGGGGCACCGGCTACAGCCCCGATCCCCGCTCTGGTTCCCGGCGGCGGGGCGCGATCCGTCCCTTCCCGGGAGGCGCTGCGATCCCGCCGCCCGTGCCGGCGGGAGCGGGGCTTTCCCTTTCCCGATAAGCCCCTCCCGCTGCCCGCGCCTGGCTCAGCCCCAGCCCCCCCCCGCACACGCCGCTTCCCGCCGCCGCCCGCGCCTGCTCCGGGAGGAAGAGGGGCGGCAGTGGCGGGCGGCCGAGCGGGACACGCCTTTCGCCCTCCCCGGCCCGGCCCCCCGGGCCCTGCCGCCCACCGCGGGCGCGGCGCAGCGCAGCGCGGCCGCCGCGGCCCCGCCATGAGCCGGAGGTAGCGGCGGCGGCGCCTTCTGCAGCCGCCGCCGCCCGCCCGCCCCGCCGCGGCGGCGGCCGGGCCCGCGATGCCGAACCAGAAGGGCGGCAAGGGCAAGAAGAACAAGCGCGCCAACAGCAGCGGCGACGAGCAGGAGAACGGGGCGGCGACGGGCGGCGGAGCCGCGGCGGCGGCGGGCGGCGGTGCCTCAGGTGGCGGAGCCGGAGCGGCGGCCGCGGGCGGCGGCGGCGGAGGGTGCGGCGGGGCAGGCGGATCGGCGGCCGCGGGCGGCGCGGCGCCCGGAGACGTCAAGAGCGGTGAGCGGCAGGGCCGGGCCCCGCGGCCTCCCGCGGTGGCGCAGGCGGCGGCGGGGACCCGGGGTGCGGCGCGGGGGGACCCGCGGAGCGGGGGCGCGCCTGGCGGGAGGGGACGTGCGGGCGGGTGCCCGGGGCGGAGGGCGGTGTCGCCCGCGGCCCTGCGCGGCTGCTGCCGGCGGGATCTCCCCGGAGCGCGCGGCGGGGCGGGGGCTGCGCGCCGGGGTGTCCCCGCCCGGTGTCCCTGAAGGCGGCCGCACCGAAAGCGGCCCCGCTGCACCGTGGGCCGTAACCTTGGGTGGCAGGGGCCGCCGGCCCGGGAGCGCGGTCCGCGGGCAGAGCGCATCCCCGGCGGGCGGGAGGCGCAGCGCCTGCCGGCAGCGGCCGCCGCTCGTCGGATTCGGTGCTCAATTGAAAAATCCCCGCTTTATTTCATCACGATTGAAAATGGAGTCCTGCCTTTCGGTCCGTTTCGTTTGCCGTTGTACAGCAGTTGGGTTTGTCAGGGTAACGTACTCACTTTTTCATCAACCATTTTATGGTGCTTTTGGTCGGTGGGTTGAGTTTTGGTTCGGAGCAATTTTGGTAAGGTGTTTTCTTGCAGAAACTTGCGTTGCTATTCGTGTTTGTTTTACTGTAAAAGGATACGTCAGGCTAAAACTAAAGGCAGGCGAGGATTTTATTACACTTTTTGCTGAGCCAAAAAAACTCCACCTCTTAGGTCTGCTGCTAGGTTTACAAACTGTGGCATGGAGTCCCTACTCTTGACTTTTTTCCTTTCCCAAGTTGGATGTCAGCTTCTTACTCTTGATGCTTTACAAAAAGTGAGAGGGTAGCTACAATTGGTTCTATGCTTTGTGGTGGTAGTTTTGCCTTGGCTGCTTTTATGTGGTGGTAGTTTTGCCTTGGCTGCTTTTAGCCACAAAGGCAGTTTCAAGAGCCATAGTTTGGTTTTCAAGATGTCTGATTCCTGTGTATTATTTAATGGAAACTTTTCCTTGGAAATAGTAGCAATTAATTACGAATCACTTCAGCTTACAGGGTGTTTGCCAGACTGCTTTTGTAAGAGTATTACTTACTCCAGAGAATCATGGAGAATGCTTAGAATTTCCTTTTTCGGTTTGTTTTGGTCTTTTTCTTTACTGTTTGCTTTAAGTGAGTGAACAACGGGGGAAAAAAAGAAAAAGAAAGGTTACCAGGAGCTAGAGAATTTCTAGAGCATTTTTATCATAACTTCATTATGGTGTCCAACGTTCACTTTGCAGGTGATGTCTCATACATGGCACCGCTGGCTTTCATTTAGATGGGGAAAAGCAGTGTTTGGAAATTTTTTTGCTCAAGCACAAGTGGCAGCAGAGGTGCATTTCTGGTGTGGCTTTTTGCCTGTGGATAATGAGATGGTGTTCCATCTGCAGATGCCCCAGAAGGTGATGCCACTGAACACTGGGTGGTGGTCCACCTCTCTAGCTGGACAGGTTGTTAGTCTTCTTCAGCTGTGAGACTGTGTGTGCCAGGTGCCTGACGTATCCTTCCTCTGTGCTGGCCATCTTCCTCGGAAGTTGAGACTTGCCTGTTTGAGAGCTAACCTGAGGTGCTCCTTTATTCTCTCTCCCTGCTTCTGTATGACTTCAGTGTTCAGAAACATCCTTGACTATTTTGCCAAGTCCCTCCCCTCCCCGTTTTTTTCCCCCTCCCAACAGATGTACAACATCAGCTTTGACATTTGCTGTAAGTGCCTGGTCAGCACACCTGATCCTTGCCTTGACAGGATCATTGCATCTACTCGTACCTTTCTTTTCAGATAATCATAAAGGCTGGAGGAGTAGATGTGGTTGCTAGCTTTATTTTACACTGGCTACTGCCCATCAGATAATCCTGAGCTGTAAGTTTCGTGAATTGTATTCTCACTGGTAAGTCCAAAGCTTTCAACAGTTTTGGTTCAGGAGATGAAAGGAGAAACTGTTCCTGACATGCTACAGAATTAGGAATCTGGCTCTCATATGCGAGGAAAAGATTAGATGATGATAATGGATTCCCTGAAGTCTTCAAAACCAATGAATCTGAAATGAAGCTCTGTACTGTAGCCATGGCCTTGGAGACAACTAGCCCGTTACTAGACTCAAGACATTTGTAAGAGGCTGTTCACTTTAGGGTTGCCTGATCACTAAGCAGTTTATGGAGGATGTGGCCTGCTGCAGTGAGTGGTGAGGTTAACAGAGTTCTGTACACAATCAAGCCTCACTTATTCATGGGAGACTATCTGGGTTGCGGATTAAGTGTGCTGGGTGCAGGGAAGCTCTTCATCGTGCTGCTTTTGGATTGTGCAGCTTCATGCTGTGACTCCTGCTACCCAGGTTCACTGGTGCTGTGGATCCCCAGGCTCATTCTTCTCTCCTGCATTGTCACCATATGCTGTTCTAGAGTAATTTGCATATACCTGGTCTCTTCGGTCTCCTACTCTATCTTTACCCTGGAAAAGCAAGGGATGGTCATAATAACATAGCCTGTTTTCTTTCATTAATGTGACAAGACAGAAGTATGCAGAGATGAAAGCATCAGATTTAATAATTGAAAATGTCTGTGCAAACCTTGGCTTTGCATCATGGTGTCAGTATGACAGTCTAATTATGCAGTCACATCAGGACTCTGCTTCACTCACGAAGAAATAGTGATTCGGATATGGGGTTTTTTAAGTTTTCAGAGTTCATTCTATGTTCCATGTATTATTTCTGCCCCCACCCATGTGCCATAATGAAACAGAATTTTCTAATTTTCTCTGGGCTTATCCGTGCAGCTCTGACTAGTGGTGCTATGTAGTAGAGAACTGCTGTTACAGCACCCCTTTACAGTGGAAAATTGTTCCCTTTTACTTTTTGATAAATTTTGCTTCAATCCCTGCACAATTTTCCCTCAAACTATCATTCAGTTTTTGGCATGATATCTGAGAAATACCAGCTTTTCCCTTGCCCCAAGAGGGCCTCTGTTTATGCTTTTTTGTTGTTGTTGTTGTGATGTTTTAATTTTTGCGTGTTCAGAAATCAAATTGTGCTCGAAGGGTTCTACAGTCGTACGTGGGAATCAGGAAGACAGAGAGCATAACCACTGACAGATGTGATGGCTTTTCTCCGTCTTGCACTGTGATTTCTTAGCAGGTATTGGGATGATGCCTAGAAAGAGGATTCACATTCTGTGGCTGTGCCTTTCATTCCTCTCCCTTCAGTTAGACCAAGCAGGAAATCTGTATATAATAGAGTAATCTTTCTTGATGAAAGGAGTGGTCATTTTCTGCATTGAATGAGGCACAGGTTGTGGGAGAGAGAAGTGTGGGGTGTGGGTAGACTAGTTTAACAGTATCATAGTGTACAGGGAGACTGAGATGTGGTGTCACAGAAAGCCTCATTTCTTAGAGTCCTTGTCTTTAGAGTGATTGAATAATGTTTCTAAAATGTTTTTAGTTTTCTTGATGGCTTTCTGGGTTACTTTTCATAACCAAACCGAAAAATCTGAGTGGTTATCATGTAACGTTATGCCAGCAGCTGCATAGGATTGTGCGACCTCATTGACACCAGCATTCCTGATGGCAGTAGTTGGTTCCCTTCATCTGTAGACATAAAGAAGTGTAACATTTTGTGGATACTTTGCCCTAATCAGCAGAAGAGGACAATGATCGATGGGGTTTACTTTCAGGTCTGAGGCTCTGAGTAGCAAATTCCTGTTCTGTTCCTGCCATGCTGAGGCTGGGCACTCCTACACCATCAGCTCCAGCTGTTTTATCCCTTTGTCCTCTGAACTTCTAGCTTTAGTCTCCACATGCTATTGTTTCTGACCCTAAAATTCTTTATTCTGTCCATTTTCTTTGACTGGTTTCCATTCTTGGTGTCATTGTCCAGTAGACCCAGGTCCTCTTCCTCCACTTAGTGGTTGCTATCTTAGCATCTTGCTGCTTCATCTCCTTGTCCTTGTCACTCTGGTCTCTCCAACACTGGTGCTGTGAAGAGATGAGAGAAAGAAAGAAGCTAGCTCTCCCTACCTGTATTTTATCCTTTAACATGGGGTTAAATAAAGCCAGCTTAATTAAATTCAATGAAAAAGCTGTTCCTGAATTGTTGTTTTAACAGTATACTGGCCACCTGTTTTAAGACCATAGTTTTCCCCTTCTGGTATAGGTCAGCCCTTAAACTGCACAAGTGTCAGAGCTGGAAACTTGGTGGGCTGTCAGGTGGAGCAGCCAGTGGTCAGATTTGTGTCAGATTTGAACACTCTTTACCTAAGTTTCACAAATTTTTAAGACTTATGTACTTTCAAATAAAAATGGTAACGTAGAACAAGTGTACGAAGAAGAAAATCAGCACAACAGTAACTAATGTGTTGAAAACTGTGATTGGCCAGCGATTTTGATTTACTAAAAACCAGAAATTATATCCTGGAGGTGGGATAGTTAAAGAGGACCAGAAAATTTGTCAGTGCAATGTTTAATTTAAAAATGTATTTTCAGAGCATGAATTGTAGTAATATTTAAGCCTGGATTAATATTTGCTGTCAAATGTTCCCTGCTGCGTATAACATTCAGTTCCAGTTTGGCACTCTAATGATATTCAGTATTGGCACCTTCTGATTATTTAGCCTGAGGGAGTCCCATTGATATCAGTGAGGCCACCTGGAAAATTAAGTTTCTATTCTGTTGCAGTGACTACAGAATTTAATACCTATTAATTTACTAAAGGGAAATAATTTTGCTTCATAATTCCATTGCATTCGTCTAACTGCAGAAATCAATTGAATGCAAATTTTGCTGTCTCAATGCAAATCAGGCTTGAAAGGACTTTCATGTTAGTTTTAGAATTTTTAAAACTATGCAATTACATGCTTTGGTAGCAAATATAGTTCATGTTCTGCAAATCTTTGCAAATGGAATCATGTCTATGCTATTAATGAATAACACAAATACTATTCTTTCATGCAAGCACGTACACACCCATTTAAGGTTTTTTTTTAAAGTTATTTGCTATCAAAATGGTTATCAGTGACCTGACAGCATTCTCTGTTCATGTGGTTAGTCATTGCTCAAGTGTAGCACTTTCATGAGTAAGGGTTAGGCTTGATGTTTGTTCTGTTTCATACAGGGAAGTACAGTTTTTGAACTGATTCCTTTCTTTGTCTGTACTCATCCCATATCTTACTCCCAGTGATCTAACAAGTAGTGACAAAACAATTTCTAGTCCTTGGAGTCATTTGTAAGTTTTCTTCAGCCTCGCTTACAGCCTTGCATATTGAGACATCCTTTGAGATTAAAGTACTTTCATGACTGGTAGGCATCCATCCTTCTCTGCTTTTTTTCCTGCAGCGTGTGTGAGCGAAAAAAATTGAGGTAAACCTTGCATCCAGCTCAGAGTAAAATATTCTGCCAGGGGAGGTTTAGGTTGAATATTAGGAAAAAGTTTTTACAGAGAGAGTAATCAGACATTGGAATGGGCTGCCCAGGGAGGTGGTAGATTCACCATCCCTGGAGGTTTTTAAGATGAGACTGGATGTGGCACTTAGTGCCATGGTCTAGTAACCGTGGTGGTGTTGGATCAAGGGTTGGACTTGATGATCTTGGAGGTCTTTTCCAATCTGGTTGATTCTATGATTCTGTGATTACAGCTAATCTTCAAGGTGTCTAAATTATAACAGCATTAGGCATGAGCTTTCTTTAACAGTTTTGGTAGAAATTCAGGTAATTTCAAAGAGGCCTCTCAAAGCAGTAATCTAGTCACTGGAGTGGGTAATTCCATTTTGAAAGCTTGTGGGATCTTGAGTGGAGCACTGGCATTTCCTGGTAGATTTTAGTGACATTTATCTTGAGAGCATTCACTTCAACCTTCATATCTTTGTCTCCGAATCTGTCAGTCCTCCTTCCCAGGCTTGAGGGGGATGTTGCCGTTGTTCCTGTCTTGAATGCCTGCTGGGAGAGGAGGTAGCTTCTCTTAGAGCCTGGCTGTTTGAGTATGTCTGGCACTCTCAACCTCCACTTCTGTGCTACTGATACCCGTTTTGGGAACAGTGTGCAGTTGAGGTTTCTGTGTACTGCACAGATGCCAAAGACGGTACATGACAGGGCTGAGAGCCAGCATAGCATCGTGAGAGAGACGTCTATGGGAACCAACAGCTCCTTGCTCAGGAGCCGCTGTCTTTCAGAGATGCTGGGTACTGCATCTCCTGTTTCCCACTGAGTTTCTACCAGCTTCTTTAGGCTTTAGCATGGGAAATAAAGTACAGTCTGTCACAATGAAGCTTGGGAAGGATAGCCCAATGACAAAAACATCCCAGACTTGAAACTATAGGAGGTGCTGATACCACTTGATTCAACCTATTTTCTTTTCTCTTCTGCCTTCTCGTGCTTTTGGACTGGGTCTGGTGGCTAACTGGCTCTCAGTCTGGGTGAGTCCAGCCTGCAGCATTTACATCTGTACTTGGTATTAGGGTATCTACTGCATGCCACGGTTATCTCTTTATTCCCAGCATGAGTTGGAGTTTGCAGCTGAAAGCTTACTAGGCAGGTGCATTAGAGTCTTACTTTACTTATTAAAACGTCTGTTTCTTTAGGCGCCAAGGTTAGTTCTCTATAACAGTTCAAGTTATTAAAAGCTCTTGGAAGACTAAAATGAGAGGGTTTAGTGCTGGAAGTGCTCTTCTGTGAGGATGATTCATGTGCAGACTAAGCAATAGCCAATGTTCAAAACACATTAAGGCCCACCAGGCTTGAGATAGTCACTAATCTCTGCATTCACCACGGTGGAGGTCACCAGAAAAATCCACCCAATGCTGAGGAGTGCAAGGAGTCTTCCTGGCTAGGGCACGATTGCATATGGGATGTAGAACCAGTTGTTGCCTGACCTCTTTAAACCAACTTGGAGTTCGCATGGGAGTATCAGGAGTGCATTGGCTTTAGTTGTTCTGGTACTGATACAGCTAGAGGCTTAGGTCTGTTCTCTTTGGTATGGTGAATTGGAGATATTTTCAGTTGAATTCAGGGTACTACAGCACAAGCCAGGGCAAGATTTCTCCTATGCAGAGAGGACCTGCGCATCCTAAGCAAAAGCCAAAGCTGGTGATGGAGTTGTTGTGTGTATTTGGATGAAACATATTAAATGCAAAGAAGCTGGCTAAGTTGGCTAGATGATAACTGTGCAGATTATGGTGACTTGTACAAGACCATGTGAATTCTCATATGATGGATTTCAGCAGTGTAGGCAGTTGGTCCAGCTTGGAGCACAGATGGCTGTGTAAACAAACTGCAAAATTATTGTGCAGATGTAAGTGCCTATCCTCCTTAGTTTGTACAGTTTTGTGCTTGACTTTCTGCCTTACTTTGGTGAGGTGATGTCTTAGCTGGGAGTGGGTGGTTGAATGAGAGCCTCAGATAACTGACTTCGTATCACACGTTAGTTGCTGATTTCATAAACAGCCATTAGGTCAGGCTGTGCTGTAAGTTAGAAGGTGTTAATGTGGCAGGTATGAGTTAAGCCTTCATGATTTCCATGGCATCTTCCTACTGTTGTATAGTTTCTAGGCTTCTTATTTTTTTATTGTGAAGAGATTCCCTTGGAGACCAGGTGTGAAATTAGCATAGGTGAAGTGCATGGAGATAGTCCTGCCATCTGAATTCCCAGATGAATCAGAGTTTATCAGCTCCAAATTACCTGAAATCCTTTCTAGGGGAAGGTGATCACTTCATGTGACTGCTCACTTAATAGAATTAGTGACATCTTGCACAGGGGGTAAAGCATGTGAAGGAGCTGGGCTGCTTATGGCTTTGTTCTCCTTAAAACCCTTCTGAGCATAAATATTGATTGGCAGCTTACCTGGTCCTTGAAGGTAGGATTGAACTCCAGATTGGCACCTCAGTGGCAGTACGTAGGTGCTTATGCGTATAAAGCTACCAGCCAGACCGCCTTTGTGATGAGGAGTTGTCTGGAGTCAGTGGCACTGTCTGTTGCTCTCTGAAAATGGAAGCCTCAGCTTCTCTTTCCAAGAATGTGTGAGGGAGTCTCATGACACAGAAGAAAGCTGGTGTTAAAGGTAGCTTGCCACATACTACTGTCTTGTTTTTTCCCTTCCCTCTTGATTGGAAGCTTTAATATTGATCAATTGGTAAAGATTGCTGTGCAAGTTTGGAGTTGGCTTCCTACCAAATCTCCGAAACTCAACAACAGGGTCTCCTTCCCAGAGAGGGAAGGAAAAAAAACGAAAAACCAGGCAGCCAAAGTTCTAGCCAAAATATATATATATTATGTATAAAACAGAGATATACAATGAGAATTATATATATAAATCTATGACCCCAAATAGCTTCCCGAAGTCGAAGGGAAGAGGGGGGAAGGGAGAAGGGAATAGGATAAAATAGGGTGAAAAGGGGCAAATAATAAAACAGATCCACACAATCTAAAAACCCAGCAAAGCTGAAGGATTGGCAAGAGCTCACCACTTCCCTTGAAAGAAAGCAGTACGTCCGGACGCGGCCCAGCACTCCCCCCTCACGCGTGGCCGATAACAGCAGTTACTGTAGGCCTCAGCTCCAGATAAGCCAGGCCCAGACAGGGACCACCGTTCTCCAACCTCGCCGGAAGAGAAGAGAGCGAACTCTCTTATCAATGCCTTATTTATACCCTAGGTTACGTAAAGGAATAGCATGGAATACTTCCTTGGTCACCTTCCCAGTTCCTTCCTGGTTACAAGCTGGTTTCCAGGAAGGCCTAGACTGAAACCATCACAATTGCTTAAGAAGTTTTGAAGACACATCACTTATCATCAGTGAATGTTACAAATATAAGCAGTGAGCTAAACTATTCTGAAAGACTTCTCTTACTGTTTGTTAGTTGTTGTTTGCTGTTGCTTCACTGAAGATCCAAGCCTGCCTTTTGGATCCACTTGGGAAATATTTTTTCTCATTCTATTCTTCTGCTGCATTCAGGCTCTCAAGAAGGTGGTTGATCATTTCTATATTGCCATATGATTTGTACTGTTTAGCCAGTTATGGGTATGGCAATACCATTTTATCACATCTTGATAATCTTTTTAATATTAGATTGTATTCCAGGGTTCAACCAAGCAAACAATTAGTTCAAGTTTCTGTTTCTGTCTGTTTTGTTGTTGTGGTGGTGATTTATTTTCTATATTATAGCTGCATTACAGTATTAGCACAGTAGTATTGTGTGACTTCAATTAAAATAAAGCTATGCTGCTGATGGCAGAGGAAATTCAGAAGATTCTTGCAGATGGTTGGTAGGGAGTAACCTTCTGCAGGAATGACTCAGCTCTGGTTCACACTGGCAGAGTGAACAATTCCTAGTGTGTAGGGTTGTGAAGAGAGCAGTGTTCATGGGAAAGCAGAGTAGAGGTTAAAGTGCTTGATTTGCAAAGTATGTATCCCACAGATACCCCTCTGGCCTACGTAATGTGCTGGCAAATAAAGTGTCCTTGGCATAGGTGATGAGATGGTAGAGTAACGGTAGACCAAGAGCAAGTCATAGTAAATGTCTTGCAACTGATCTGGTGCCAAGACCTTACCTTTTTTTTTTTTTTTTTGATGATTACTTTTTCCAGACCCATAACAACCTCCTGTTGCCTGACAATTGTTTTAAGGTGACAGTAGGGCTGCCTTTTCCAGCAGCCACTGCACTTCCCTCTCCTCTGCTCCCAGCCTCACATGTTTAACACCTCCCTTGAGCTTTACCAGCAATGGCAAGTCTGTGCAGTGAGCTGAAACCTGTGCTGACGAGTATGGGAAATAATTATGTGTTTCTGTCCACTGACTGAAAAACTCTGGTGCTTAACACAATAGATAATGTGGGAGCATGGCGGGGGAAGAGCCAATTTTGCTTTAGGCATCTACACGGAGGACTTGGAACAAATGAGAGCAGTCATGAAACTGAAGCCATGGAATCATTACATTTGGCTTGCTGGATGCAACTTTGGTTTTATGATGGATGTGTAAACAGAAGTAAACAACATTCTCCTCAATTTACTTCACCGGGGGAAGTTCCTCAGGCAGCCGTTGTTCTGCTGCTTTGATTTGGGTCATGAAATGGGAAGGATGGTCTTCATATACCCCCTCTCTTTTTTATTAAAAGGTAGAAACCAGTTCATGTGGGCGTTTTTTTGTTGAAAGAGGTTTATCTCAGATGTCTGTTTCTGTTCCTGGCTTTTACTGATGTTTATAAACCTGAACAGAAAAGCTGAGAAAAAGCCAAACAACCCATTCCAGCTTCCTTGCAGTCTTCTGTCATGTCCTCGTTTTTGAAAGAAAAGTTAATTTTGTGGTAGTTCTGTCAAACATAAAACACAACCTTGTTTAAACAATGAGCTGTCTTTGCTCAAATGTATGTTTGTGTGGAATATTGTATGTCACATCTGTTTTTGAAGAAATTTATGTACTGCTCCTTGCAACTATTTTCAGAATTACTGTTCCAAATCATTACAGAGGAATATGAGAAAACCTGTTTTTTTTTATGTGGAAACATAACTTCTGGAAAGAAGCAGCATGCGCCTGTAGTTGCAACTTGACAGCCTACACTGAAGCTGTTCCACTACACAAAATTGTACTCTGTCTTGCTTTGTTCTCTTAGGCTGTAAAATGCATCTTGAAACTGAGAGTTAAATAGAAGTTCTTTTATCATTATTTTGGCATTCTTTTAGAAGGGGCAGCTGGAATAATGGATACTGCTCTCATACCAGGTAATCTTTCATTTTTCCTGAAGTTCAGTTTCATAACTTTGGAAACCAGAAACCTGTTGAGTTACTACTTGGAAGCAGATTATATTTAGATGACAAACCAGCTTGGGGCTGCAGGTGTAGATGGGCAGTTTGGCCTTGTGAATTTCTATTTACTCCCCATTATCATCTCTCTTGACATTTTTAGTTATGGGAAGTACAAGGGCTTGATAACAAGAATTTTGAAAGTTTTGTAGTATTGTAATAAACGTTCTGTCTCATCTATAAAATGGTGATTAAATAGCCCAGACCACTTTCGAGGATGTGAACTGATGGAAACAGGTCTTCACATTTGCTAAAAAGTGGCTCCCATACTGATCTGAATGCTGTCTCTTTTGCTCTTAAGTCATATCTGTTGCCGTGAACTGGGAAAGTTGCACAAAAATAGCTGTTTTCTGTTTCTCATTTATTCTTCATGCAGGAACATGTGGCATGGTTATGTTTGGCAGGAGACATGGATGGAGAGAAGTCTGCAAGGGATGTTCAGTCCTGTACAGTCTGTTTTGTACAGATAGACCTGCTGGAAATGGAAATGTTAGGCAGAACCAAATGTTGGCTTGAGGCTTCCGTATGCTTTTCAGGTAGTGGAGTTTTTTGCTTTCTTAAATACAGGGATACTACAGAGGTGGTAGAACTTTCTACTGAGACAATTTTAATTAGCCATTCTGGGCTCTTCAGTTTCTCTTGTGGAAATACTGCTGTAGTTCAATCAAGGCCTTCTGCAAACGAGCAGACTTCATAATAGCAAATCTGTATCAGTGAAGGCAGGTGCTTTGACTGGCATGGCGCAAAACCGTGCTGTGGAGCATGGCAGCACAGCAGAGAGACCTGTTAGTTTTCTACCGAGTATTTCTTACGCTGCTAAAGTGACAGTAGTGAAGTGTCAGGGGAGTGCCCAGAAGAGCTGAGTAGAGACCAACTTCTCCTCTTAGCAACGATGGTTTCCAAAGTGATCTCAGTGCCACAGTTTAACAATTCACTGGTGTCTTTTGGAAGGGGGAAGACTTTTTCATTCTCTTGCTTTCTTCCAGCTGCTCTAGACCTGCTTTTGCTATGGTGATTAAGTGACCAGCCAATTCACACTGGGTAGATAGAAGATCAGGTGAGGTAATGTCTGAAAACTTAGTAATCATCTAGTTAACTTAAATGTTGAAGAAGACATCACTGTCCAAAACTTGAAGCTTTTTTTTGTTCATAGTTATGCTGTATGGGAGGTTCCTCAGGTAGTCTGACATCTGTAAGTTCTCAAGAAGCTGGAAAAGATCTCATTCCACAGTATACTTCCATTGACCAACTAGGAAAAGGGAAAAAAAATATGTTGAAAGTTGCCCTTACATTAGCCTCTAGACACCCAGTACATGATCATAATGAATAATTGTGAACGTGTTCTGTGGAAATCATGGGCTGTGGTAATTTTTTTTATATTTCAGTCACTTATTAATTTCATTTTTTTGCCACATAGTGAAGAGTCTGTAAACTTCTCAGGGGGCTAGAGATCATATGTTTTTGTGTACAAAACAAAAAATATGTTCAAAGGCTAATCAAGAAAACACTTTTTTTAGTCAGTTAACTATGCCAGTATGGATGAACAAGTGTAGGGTCTTCATTCAGTTCTAGACTTCTCTGTATAGTAACTTTCTCAGCTGTCAGCCATAATTATACCTGCAATTGTTAGAACATTTACTATCCGAAACATGGGGAGAGTACAAGTGGATTTTTGGCATGTTCTTCCTTTCCTGCCTCCTTGCAGTGGTGATAAGGAACATGTATCAAAATAGATGAATACAGGAAATGCATAAGTGAGAATTGTTCATGTTAGTACCTCTGGTATAGAAGGAACCTCCGAAAAGTCCCTAGGGAAAGCCTCTCTCGTCTATGTTCTCTCCAGTTTGGTAATGTGTTTTTAATGACTGAACATATCCATATTTTGAAATGAAATAGGCTTTTTCTGCTTTAAAAGACAGTTTTTGGCAGTGTGCTTTGCTTACAGTTTGTAGGCGAGTCCTTGAAGGAAAAGTGTTGCAGAAAATTCTCCGTGCAATTGGTCCACTTCTGGCATTAGAAGCAGAGGCCAAGAAATGAGGTGAAGGATGTGGCATCTTCCAGGGAGTGGCTCAGGAGAGGTTTTTTTGTGCTATTTGTGCCTGTTTCTTCTGTGTAAATAAATAGTCTTAAGAGATACAGTAATCTTGAATTTACTGAAGGTAACCTTGAAGATTTTGTTTGTTTATAGCATTTTACAAAAACTTGTTGGGAAGGAGCAAAACACCTAGTGTGGTAAAGATCCCTTGTAAAACATCACGTGTATTGCTGCTGGAGGACAGGTGATGATGGGTAGTGTGTCTGTTACTTAGAGTCTGAGTAAAAGTAAACGTAGCAGTGTAAAACCTATTATTCCACTTCAAATTACATCGTATTATTTATGCTAGCAGTGATAAGAATGGGATTAAAAACAGTGCAACCAAGCGATGTTTTTTTTCCCTGCTTATCAGATAGAAATTTAAGGTCCTAAGGAAAAAAAACCTGGATCATGACTGTCTCTCTCAACAAGGCTCTCTGTACCTCTGCTGTAGATCTTGGAACTCTAGCTGAGGCAGGGAAACAGCAGGGAGCTGTGCTGTGTTGTGTACATGGGGTGAGGCAGCACTTGACTATGGAATACCCTGAAGGAGTCTACTAGTATTTGAATGCAGCCATACAGAGGTTAAAAGGCAGCCTGACAGCCATGTTGGATCAGTATTTTCTTTCTGTCTCTCGATCCAGCATTTCCTCCAACTGCCAAAGAATTTGTTGAGCTGTGTGGTGCTACCCTGAGTTGGTCTAGTGATTACTTTAATGGTCGGGGCATCTTTGCCTCTATAGGTCGCAGGAGTCAGAAACCACATTTGCAATCTGGCAATATATTCTGTCACATTTGATTCTCCCCAGATCAAACAATTTGTATGCTACCACAACAGCCTTTGTACCTTATATATGTTTGCTATTGTAGAGTATTAAAAATGGATAAATGAATACCAGTGTATGCCACAGTCGGATATGATGGATTCCATTCCCTTATGGCTCCCTGTACTGTCTCAAATTATTTATCTAAATCTACCCCATCCTCTCTGAAATCAGCTTCTGAAGGTGGTTCCTTCTGAACTAAATTCCAGACAGCCGTAGTGGCTTTTCCTGCTGCAGTAGTTGTGGCTAAGAAATCCTGAATCAGGTCAGCAAAGTTACTTGTAATGACCACGTGTAAGTGATGAGATTACCTTTTCCAAGTATGGATCTAAAGTTTTTTTAGCAAATTGTAATAAATCATAAATTTCTAGAAAGAAATCAGAAGTCATGAATATTTGCTAAAGCTTGTTTTACTACGGGATTCATAAGAAGAGGATCATGACAAGTGGAGGAATTAGGAAGACAAATACAGAGAAGAAATATTTGTAATACTTGAATAAGCATCTAAAAAGTTCATACAGAAACTGCAATAGAAAATTTCCGGCCCCTTTTGTGCCTCCCAGCTGCAACAGAGCAGCCAGCAGTGGGAGTCATATGTAGTCCTGGGTATTTTTGAAGGACCAGAAAATGTCATGAGTCAATAAATGCAGAACATATTTTTGTAGAACATTTTTTGTGTAAAAGCTGACTTTGTTGCCAGGAGATGATTGAAGTAAACTGTTGTTTGCTCAATGGTATAGCAAAAGCTGCTACTTTGATGATAAAAGACCATGTGGCATTTGTTTTTTTTAACCTGTTGGTGCTGCAGAAGTGTTTGGTTTGTGAAATTTAGCTATCCAGGATGTCACTGGTGATGACATAGTCTGTATTTGCCTAAGCAATGTAATGAAGGCCCTCCTTTCTGTACTAGGAATATAAGCTGTTTGTCTTGCTTTTCAAAGTAGTCTGCTTCCTCCTCTCCCTAGCTGTTGTCTCTTGCTCAGTCCCAAAGAAAAGATCAATTCCTGCCTCTCCCTGTGATTGTGGAGCTGCGCTGTATTGCTTACTTGTTTTTCAAACAGTGTTCTCTCCATGTGGCCTCTCAGGCTTCAAAGCAACCCTCCAGAAACATTCACAAAGCTTTCTGCTTGCTTCTTAAGGTCTTGAAACAGTATCTGCAAACGCTTGAGGAGGGCTAATGCTTGTGAGGTGTTTTGGTTTTGAATACTAAACACACTGTGATGTTGTTTTGTTTCTTTATTCCTGCATTTCCATATCTCCTTTCACATGCTTAACTCTTTTTGGAAAATACTGCTTTTTGCACTGACTCAGAGGTAGTGCTTGTGGCCCCTCAGTAATATGGGCCATAAGAACTTGTGTGTTTGTCATGGTCTTTAAAAAAGTATTGCAATAAATAGACTATTAAGTTATTAATGTATCTGTTTTATCTTCCACAGAAGCTCCTTGTGCTACTCCACTGATCTGTAGCTTTGGAAGGCCAGTGGACCTGGAGAAGGATGACTACCAGAAGGTTATATGCAACAATGAGCATTGTCCTTACAGCACTTGGATGCACCTTCAGTGCTTCTACGAGTGGGAAAGCAGCATCCTCGTCCAGTTCAATTGCATCGGCAGAGCCAGGAGCTGGAACGAAAAGCAGTGTCGCCAAAACATGTGGACCAAGAAGGGATATGACCTGGCTTTTCGCTTTTGCTCCTGTCGGTGTGGGCAGGGTCATTTAAAGAAGGACACTGACTGGTACCAGGTGAAGCGAATGCAGGATGATAAGAAGAAGAAATCAGTGTTGGAGAAGAGTACGGGAAGGTCCATGGCAGAGTCAACAGAGGAGGCCAAAAAGGGCAGGCCGGCCAACAAGCCCCAGAAAGGCTTGAGTAATGACCTCCAGCGAAGGCACTCGATGGACAGGCAGAACTCCCAAGAGAAGGGTGTGATGGGTGGCAGCTACGCCGTTCGTTCACCTTGTGTCTCTCCTGGCCAGTCCCCGCCCACTGGCTACTCTATTCTTGCCCCCACACACTTCAGTGGGCCTCGTTCCTCGCGATACTTGGGAGAGTTTTTGAAGAACGCCATTCACCTGGAGCCTCATAAGAAGAACATGGCTGGTGGGGGCATGTTCAGGAATGCACATTTTGATTATGGGGCAGCTGGCTTGCAAGCACATAGGTCAGGACACTTCGATGCTCCTGTGCAGTTTTTGAGAAGGCTCGATCTATCTGAGCTGCTCACTCACATCCCCAGGCATAAATTGAATACTTTCCATGTGCGGATGGAAGACGATGCCCAGGTGGGCCAAGGGGAGGACCTTCGGAAGTTCATCCTTGCTGCTCTCAGTGCCAGCCACAGGAACGTTGTAAACTGTGCTCTATGCCACAGGGCGCTGCCAGTGTTTGAACAGTTTCCGCTGGTGGATGGGACCCTATTCCTTAGCCCATCAAGACATGATGAGATTGAATATGATGTTCCCTGTCACCTTCAAGGTACAGGTTGTCTGTCAGTCATGCTAGGTTTCATTAAATGATGGAACTGCCTTCTGTGCCCTGTCCCCCTCCATTATAGATTTTCATCCCTATTCTGCATTTTTAAGGAGTTCAGTAAAGCCTAAAGTAATGTCCAAAGTACTCGCGTGGATCAAATTGAAACACTTAGAAGGAATTACAGAAAGCAAATACTCTGTAGGAACGTCCATGCCTTGTGTTTGTGTTTACAACTAAAAGATTTCTTATCTGATTTCTAGGTAGACCATGGGAATGTTTTCCAGCCAGTCTGTTTTGCATGCTCCTTTATCTGTCGTGAACTTTACTCCAAGATACACATCAACCTTTTAATTTTAAAAGTGCAGTGCTGTAGCATGGGTGAAAGTTGTATTTGTACCACTGATGAGGGTGAGGTGCCTCTCATTTGCTTTCAGACCAGAGAATATCGGTTTTGTTTTGTAGCAAACTGTTATTTTTTTCATATGGAAAAGACTATAGTCTGACCTATGTTAACACTGGCCTGGAGAGGTTGGACATAGTAAAGGTAAGCTTTTAGGATGGTAGGTTGAAGCAGCAGTATAGTAGTGAGGGTTTTAGACTTATTTCCAAACTGCTACCTGTTTGAACTGTGTCCTCATCATGTCTCAGCTCTGAGATGAGACCAAGGCATGTGTTTTTTTTCTCCTAGAGAAACAAATGAATGTGGGCTAGCATGAGCTTCAGCTCTTCCTGAAGGCTCGAACTAAGTGATCAGGTGGTATATAGCTAGACATGCCTGTCCTGCAGCCTACTGGCAGACAGCATGGCTAAAATAAGTCAGAGTATTCATAGTTTGGAGTTCAGAAGCATAGAATTATATGTTGAAAAGTGTGTTGGTAAGTGATTAATGAGAGGTATTTTAACATTGAAGTTTCTCACCTTTTAATAAATTTTTTTATATCCCATGCACTGTCATATGTTACGTAACATTCCTTTGCTCAACAAACTTTGTATTTTATTTTTTTCCTTTCCTTAAATCACTGTGCACTAAATCGCTGAACTGTATTCATGCTGACATTATTGTTTCTGTCTTGCCTAATATAGTTCAAGGAGAAAAAACAATAGGCAAATATACATGCTAAAAAAGTTCCAGGATAAACAGAATATACGTATATGAGATAACAATGCTTATTTGCTTTGGTGGGGAGTCAAGCACAAGGTGCTTGTCATTTTATCAGTACTAATAGCTGGTTTAGTAATAATGTAACTCATCATTTGTTAATGTTTGCCACTAAGAATGAAACTCTGTGAAATTTTACTTTTTGTAATTAATTACTTTTTAACTGTTGGATGATATATCTGAAAAACCTGCTCAGACAAGTTGCTGTGAATAATTAATTGTTAAAATTTTTACCTCCTTGTCCTGGGTGAAATGGTTTATTGTCAGAAGTGCGCTTTGAAATGAAATTTTTAAGCTGTAAGGTGCTGTTCCAGACTGTTATTTTCTTTTAAGTACATCAAATTACTTCTTTTATTTCAGGTGGGTTTAAGATACCAGGTGCCTTGTTTCCTTTATAACAAGGATCCTGAAAATTAAGTGATAGGGAAACGTAGTATCTTAATGTGCAGAAACAGTGCATAACCTCAGATGGGGAAAGTTATGTATCTTCTGGCACAACCCAACTTCTGTGTGTGGAATTATTTGAACATCACCAATGTCAAGTGCTTGCTTTAGGAACAGAGTTTATTATATTTGCGCTTTAGTCTCATTGCATCACGTTTTCTAAAGCCAATTATGCCAGTGTGGAATAACTCAATTTTTACCAGCTCATACTAGCATGTTTACTTAGTATATATATTTTAAGAAGAGTCTATTTTTTCTTCTTGTTTTTCTAAAATAGTTGGCTTAAAAAACCAAAACAAGCTAAAACCCAAACTATTAATTTCAGAAATGTCTGATATAGACTAATCATAAATTATTAATATTTTGTTCCCATATGTCTAGAAGAGATACAGGATGTGTGTCTGTTAAATTACAGTTTGTGATGTGTTCTGTACTTTGATGCTAAAGAGCACAAATTGCAATCCAAAATGAACACATATTATACACAGTCCTGTTATGTTGCTGATCTGTAACTGCAGTACTGCTTAGCTTTGTATTTTCTAGCAGTGCAAAATATGGTATGTTACAGAATTAGTACTCTATGTCAGCCCACTTCTAATAACCAACTATTAAACTACAAATCAATTTAGTCATTACAAATCAGGCATAATAATCTGTGTGCCAGATCTTTGTAATCTGTGTAGGGTTTTTTTGTTTTTTGTGAAATTTGATCTCAGATTTTGCATTAGTGATTTTAATCACATGTACGTAGTGAAAATATTTGATTTCCAAGTCTGAAACACTTGATTTTTTGAAAATAAATATAACTCAGGCTTTGAAAGTCATTGTGCATACAGAGCCTAAAGTCATGATAGAGCTCAATATATTCATAGTTCATGGCATGTTAAACTCTGTATGTGTAATACGTAATGTTTTTAAATATTCTTAATGAATGGTCAGAAGAAAATACATGAAAAAAATGACTCTTTTAACTGTTGCTTTTTCTGTGGGGATTAGATCCTTAGTTCCCTCTTTGCTGGAAGATTCTGGCAAGTTGTGAAATGAATCTGTACCAAGTTTGCTAATAAACTTCAGCACTTCACTTCTTCTGTCAGGTGGGGATGAAGCGAGGGCAAAATCCTGGTTTTGGAAACACAGCAGCTGATCTTACAGCTTAACCTGGCATCTGTTCTTGGAGGTTTAGCAATTCCTTTTATAAAATATTTTGCTAAGTTCTACCAGCAAATGATGGAAGGGAGAGTGGGCAGGGTGATGACTAATTCCTGAGTTCTGCATGCATGGAAAATAGCTTTAGTCAAATCCTATGTATTTCCCATAGAGAAGCTTTTTATACTTTTATCATTCATCCTTTATAAAGGAAAAAAAAAAAGGTGTGATTTGTGTCACTAAAGATCAGATAGCACATTGCAGAAAATGTGTCTCTTTTAATCTTCTGATTTGTCTCATGAAGATATGTCTTTCCTGTCCACAGGAAGGCTTATGCACCTCTATGCTGTTTGTGTAGACTGCTTAGAAGGGGTTCACAAAATTATCTGCATCAAGTGCAAGTCCCGATGGGATGGAAGCTGGCATCAGCTGGGAACTATGTATACCTACGATATTCTGGCAGCATCTCCCTGTTGTCAGGTTAGTACTATACATAAATAAGACTCTAAGGTGAAATTGCTGATGATGATAAAGTCAAGGTTTGTGTATCTCTTCTCCCTTTCCTCCTTCCATCCTTCTTTTGCAGTCTGTACCTATGAGTGGAATACAAGAAAGCTGGCTGGGTCCATGTCCCTTTGTCTTAAGAGGTACAACAGCCTATAGCTAGACAAAAGGCATTGCAATGGTCAATGGTTAATACTTTTGGTTTTAAAAAAAGCCCCCTTAAATGCATTTGCTATTAAATCCAGTGCCGCATCACTAGCATCAGATATAATCCACATTTTCAGCAGCTGTTTCATGTTTTCAGATTTTTTTAGTTCATAAATCATGTTTTATCATAATTGTAGCAAAAAAGCTCCAAGGGAACAGAAAGGTCTAAACTGTCTTTATGCTTGGAGATTACTCAGCTCTCCTTAATCTTTGCTATGACTGACACTGGTGATGGTGCTTCATCCACCACAGCCTGAAGCAACGTAGTTTTTATTAAATGCTCACCTAATCTATACCTTGAGTGAGGAAGATCCAAGGCTTGGGGCTACTCCAGAGTAGACATGTGCCCAAGACAGCAGGTTAGTTAGCATTCAAGAGAATTGTCTTTGTGATGGACAGAGCATTTCTGCTGTGCAGGTAGGGGTAGACAGCTGCAAAAAAAGCATTTGTCAGGGAATGATCTCAGTGGTCCGCTCCAGATGCTCGGACACAGAGGTGTTGTTGGTAGGTTAGGGCAGGAGCCTCGCAGAGATGCACATGTTCAAACTGTGCTCACTTCGTGGTGATGTGCGTACTTAAGAGCAATCTAAAATACCATTTTGTCAATATGAAAAATGGCAATTTATTTTAAATCTAACATATTTACGAAAATGCGTTGCTCTAAAGACAGGTGGTGTTTCTGCTGCTAGTTAAGATGACATTGATAGCCAGTTATAACTACAGCCAGATACTCTGCCTCCAAATTTAGTGTTTCTTGAAAATTTAACTTTAAAAACTAGGGACTTTTAAAGATAAAACACTGATGCTGACTTGCTATCTTTGTAAAAGGTAGCAACTTTAAATCTGAATTACTTCTGTAGAATGTATAATACAAGAATTAAGAGCTCATTGAGACCCTTAATTACGTGATTAATGGACAGTGTGACAGTACATGGTATCAGAACTGATTATAAAGTAATTAACTGCAGTGACTGTAGTTGCCAGATAATACACATTATTGTTTCACCATGATTGTTACAGGTGATTCCATGCATACAGAGGAATGACATTTAAATATGGTATATGATTTAACTCCAAATTGCCTTGCTGATTTTATTTTGAATAATTTCATGCATTATTTCAAAATATTTAATTCTACACCACAAATTTACATGAAGAATAAAGCCTCTGTCAGGTTACTAAGACTTAACTGATGTGCTGGACAGCAGCAAAGGAGAAAACATTTTGGTTAAGAAATTAATAAAAATTCATAATCTAATAGATTGTATTTCTTAGAATTTCTGCTTTTCAAGCAGAACAGATGGCTGTGAAGCTGTTGATTAGTTTCTTTTTGAGTCTGGTCTCAACAGGAATAGTACTTTAATAATTTCCTCCTCTCCTCATCCAGGAAAATCCCTTAAATCAAGGTGGCCATAGACAATACTTTTTTGTTCATTTCAGTGAAGAGCTGAAGCTTTCATTAGCGTATTGGGCTGTAAGGTTAAGCTACAGTACAGCTCAGACCCTTGCTCTTTTGCTACCTTTACTCTTAAACTCCTTTACAATCTCAAATCCCTTCTGCTTCTGCTGAAAGACCTGCTGAGCTTTCATGCTGCCTGTTGCTTTCTTTACATCAGATGGGCTGTATTTCTCAGCTAGATTCCTTCTGAAGACTCACTTTTTTGTAACAGCTGAATATTAATGGCTCTGTCTGTCCTCACCTTTGACCTTTAATTTCTCATATCCACCCAGTTAATGTTGCTTTTTTCTCAGTTGATTTTGTAGAATAGTTTTTGTGCTTGAAGTGAGGTTTAGTTTGTGTATCCTGATAAGTATTACAAATGGTTAAATAACTACTTAAGGTGACAACAATATCATGTTCTGCTGATAAAGTAGATTGAGTTATACATTTGTTAAGCCAAAGGATTAAAATGCTTATATATTTCACGGACAGATGATGTTCAAGTGTCAGCTGAAATGGTTGAATTGTGGCACAAATATAAAATTTCTCTCTGTGCTTTGGGGCTTCATTAATAATTTATTGAGACAGCACTTCTTGTGCTGGAGATTGAGGAATTGGTTCAGAGATTAGGCAAAACAAAACAATCATTTGTGTACACAAACCTTGAAATTCTCTGCCTCTCGTCAGTCAGAATGGGACTTGACCTACTCTCCAGAATTTGGTGGTGATATTTAATGTGAAATATATGGTGCATACCTGTGAGTTACCAGTCCAGGTGAGGAATGTCCTTGCTAGCAGATCCCATTACTGCCAATTTCCTGACTGACCCATTCTCCTGCTGGGGAGGGCAAGGGGCTGCCTCTGGCACCTTCGTTTTCCAGAGGTGAGTTTGGTTGTTTAAAAAGTGTTTTTTGTTTGTTTGTTGTTTGCAGGCTCGACTGAACTGCAAGCACTGTGGGAAGCCAGTAATAGATGTACGGATTGGCATGCAGTATTTTTCTGAATACAGCAATGTCCAGCAGTGTCCTCACTGTGGAAATCTAGACTACCACTTCGTGAAGCCATTTTCTTCATTTAAAGTTTTGGAGGCTTATTGACGAAAGCTTTGCTTTAGTAATAGCTATTTTATGGGTATTTCAACTTTATTACATATCTTTTTATAGGATTCATTCTGTGATGAAATTTAGTTTCTTTTCTAACTGAAAGAGCAGCTTCTTTGTCAGTGTACATATTAATATGTATATATATATATATATATGTCGTTAAAACCAGAATCCTCCTGACATGATCTCTGTGAAGGTTGGAGGCAAGCCAATTTAATGGCCTTTGAATATACCCCAAGTATGGGGTAAAGATCAGCTAAAAATGATTTGGGTTTATTTTTTTGTATAATTGTAATACAGTTTATAGCAAGGGTATGGGGAGACATACAGGACAGAGAAATATGTCCAGTTGAAAAATGGGTAGTTGTGTAGGGTCGTTCCTCCAGCTTGGTGAAAATGGGAAATCCTTGGAAAGAAATGGTTCTGTTAGTGCTGAATTCATTCAGCCTTTTAATCGGTCCTCACAGGCGCCGGAGCTGGCTCTATGCTGCTAGTCCTACCAGTCCCCTCAGCAGGCTTTCTTTCAGATTTCCCAAAACAGGAGTAAACTAGGGTATCATGACAAGTGAATGTAAATTATGCCAGCAGATGCAATCTTGAATGAGGTTTTTTGTTTTGGCATAGCATCTTCCTGCTATGTGTGTTTGATGTCCACTGCCCTCATGGCAATAGTGCTGCTTCCAACGGGGCTGTCATGTGCCCAGCTGGGTCATCTGCTCATACCAAAACAAGCTGGAGATCTTAAAATGCTTTATTTAAAGGTATTTCTTCACAGACATTTTAGAGAAGGAACTGGCTGAGCTGAGTGGGTATGTGTTTGTACGTGCCTGCTGGGGCTGAGGCTTTGCTGCCTGCTCTAGACTGGTGTGACTGATGTGGAAGGAGAACCATGAAGTGGGATCTGGGCCCTCAGATCTGTAAGAGCTGAGAGGTACTGAGTACAAAACATGACATCACTTTTTAAAACAATTAATTGCTGCATCTTCATATTTCAGAATTGTGTTCAGTTTAGGATCTAAAAACGTGGAGACATTTTAAGAAAGCAAACTTAGCATATTTACTTTCTACATGCCTCTGTGCTGTACATAACAGACTGCATTAGGCAGTGAATTTGTATCAGAGAGTTTGGCCCTGTAGACTCTGCAGTTGTTGTTTCTTGATTCCCATTTCTCCTTTGCTTAAATAAATTTTTTTAAAATAGGTCATTATTCTTTTGCTTGGTTTCTCAAATCAGTTGAGACTTACGGGAGGTTTGGTTTTTTTGCTTTTCTTTGTAGTGTATTTATGACGTGTTTGTCCACTTGAGAAGTTTGGGGGTTGTTTCTTTTTACGAGATGGGATTTTTTTTTTCTTAAGTTTTTTTGTTTTCCAAATTAGAATCTTTTTAAAGAATGTATCTGTCAAAATCACGGTCTTGAAAATGGCCCTGATACTCTGCCGCACTGGGAAAGAAACAAAAAAGTCAGAGGCCAAGAAAGTTTTTCCTGTATTGGACTGGGAATTATGCTTTCTGCTAAGTTAAGAAATGGACATGCACATAAAACTCAAGCTGAATACCCATATTTCTTTGAGTGTAAAAATGCCAAGTTCACGGTTTTATTTCCTGGCTATCTTCACTGCAGAATTAGGTTGTTTTAGCATTAGCTACTCTTTGAGTAATACTCAAGTTGCACAGAGGGTTTACGTGGGCACAAGTGACTTACTGCTAACTTGAGTGGTTATGTCCTTAAAAGCCACCCAGCTCATGTGATCCATTGCTAGTCTAAACAGCAGTGTTAGCAGGCTGTGGTAGCCTTCTTCACTGGTGCTCTTCTCCTTCAGTCACCGCTCCTGAGCTTGGTTTTGGGTCTGCAGCACATCCTTGGGTTTTGTTCAGTTGTCCCCTGTTTCCTCTTCAAGGAGAATTATGGGAAGGACTTTGAGAGACTTCTAACACTGTCCCATGGCTACCACAACGTTACACCAAGCCCAGTTGCAGTGGGACCAGCACTGTAAAAATTGTTCATAGGAGCAGGAGCTGGCCTGGGCATACCTGGGATGGAAGAAGGTTTCTAGGAGATAAAACCTAATTAGCTGTGCAGTGTAGACTTCCCTTATGGAGGGCAATAAATTATAATTTGGATTAACTCCTTGGGAAGGATGAGCTCTTCAGCTTTGATGGTGCACTGAGCAGGCTCATGGAGTTAGGGTGGCCAACAAACTTGGAGTTGCATTTACTGGCAGTACCATGAGAATCACACCAGACAGACAATGGCTAGACTGCCCTAGCAGCCTGAAATCATGCAGCAAAGACAAAGCTCCTGTAATGAGAAACATTAAAGGATACATTTCTTCCTCTAGTGTTCGGTCTTGAGTGCCAGTCACACATGCCGGGAATCTAGGGTGTTACTTCCCACATAGGCTAATGGCATTGTGCACCCACTTTTTTGTGCACTGATGAGGGGAGGTGTCACTGTACAATGCACATGGTAGGGGAGAAGTGGTATCTGGAGTCCTAGATGCTTGTTCACTTGCTTCCCTTAGAGTAGCTTAATTTATAATTCTGTTCTTTTAAGTTCTTAGATGTCTCTCTAAACATGTATGTGTGACAATCGAGAATGAGTAGATGTGGAGGAAAGGGAATTTGGCCAGCTTTAAAAACACAAGTGTATGGGAGATTGTACAGTATATCCAAGTCAAAAGTAGGAATGGAGCAGACTGAGAAAATGAGAAGGGAGAAGCGTATTTTAAGTCTTAGCAGTGACAAGGATTTACATACAAATCTATCCAAGAAAACAGTTTAGTTCTCCATCAGCTTTTCCTTTTAATTCTGTTGTTAAGTGAGTCTTACCTGCTGCTTGAGGAAATGCCTATTTTCTTGCAAAACACTCTCAACTGGAGGCTAGCAGCACACGTAGCACTGTAAAAATGATCCTTGATGGAAACCATCTGAGCTACAGAAAGATTCCTCTGAACTTTCACTCCAAAGTAAATTGTCCCTAATTTGTAGAGGCTTTCCCTGCTTCTTGCTGGTGCTGAAACCTGTTCTTGGGTTACTGCAAAATGCAGTATTTTTTGTAACTGCAGATTACAGTCAAGGAGTCAGCCCCTGCCTCTGACCATGAGAGTTTTGCCTAAGTAGAAGGGCAAATGTAACTTCTTTGGGACATAATGGCTACTTTGGAGGTTAAACTAGACCACAATTGGCTTTGCTTTCTGTCTTGACAAGCATTGGAAGTAGTTATGAGCTTATAAATGTGTCAAAAGGGAAATTATTTCCCTAGCTAGGGAGCTGCTTGCTTTGCTTGTTCGGCTAAAGTTTATTCTTCATTACCTTTCATTTTTCTGGTGCTGTGTGGTTTTTTTTAAGCTGACCCGTGGTCAGATTAAATTTGCCTGAAATATGTTTTGTAAACGAGAATACAGTCCAAACCTCCAAATCTCTGGATTTGGAGGTTCATTCTACTCTCCTTAAGTGCACGTTACTCCTTGTGATAGTAATAGGAGTTGCATGTGCAAATGCTTTTCTTTCCAGTAGTTAACTCTCCTTTCCATAGGAGAGGCTTGCATTTAGATAGATGTCATATTTTGGATGTGTAAAAATTATTTCATCCATCAGTAGGATGTTTCCAAGTAAATTCTGATGACCATAACTAACCAAATGGACATCTTTTACATGCTGATGTGTAATTTGACATCTACCAAGGTGAACAGCCTAAAATTGTTGTTCCATCTAATGCTGCGGAGTCATTAAAACTACAGTGTTCTGTAGCCAGCCCATAGACTATCCTACAGTCTATTTGCATTAACATCTCCAGTAGTGAGCAGTGTATTCGTGAGTTTAATTGGGAAAATAGGGAATATTCCTACTAGGGAGGCATCTAACCCAATTTCTTTCTTTTTTCCCTTTTTCCCCCCATGTACTCTTCACTTTGCTGTAACAGGTAACCAAGGACAAACATGTTGTAAGGCCACTGGTGAGAAAACCCCTCGAAAATATACTTGTCCAAAAGGTTCCTTGTTGAGACATTCTTGGATTGCACTTTTGCAGATGGAAGAATATGTACATAGCAAATGAATGTTGATGAAATTAAAATAATTGGTTATGATATCAATTACATGTGTTGTTAGAGAATATTTTGTTGTGGCTTCTCTGTATTAAAAAGTAATAAATACCAGACAGCTAATGGTGTTGGTTCTTCTTTCCCTGTTCTTCTCTGGACTAGTTTCTTACACCTGCTCTTTCTAGAATTACTCTAGTTGCCTTAAGTTTAAAGGGCACAATAAAACCAGGTTTTTGGTGTCAGTTAAAGTGAAACTTAATTGTAATAATTTTGGAGACAGCTGTCCTAAAAGGGTGGTGGTGGGTGATGTGATGTGCCACCTTGCCACACTGAAGTCCTGTTCACTTTGTTGATGTTAGAAGTGCTCTGTGTGTAGCACAGCACGTCCTGCGGGAGCTGTTTCAGGAACGCCCATGTGCTATGCCAGCTGTTGCCAGTGAGGCTGCATAGAGGACAGAGTGCTGAATCCTTCACTTCTGGCTGAGTCTGTTAATGGAAATATTCCCTCTGGTGCCAGTGAAATATCAGAAGGGCTTCTGGAGGGGAAAACACAATACAATAGCACTGTGGTAAAAGGGTTTCCTATGTTATGACTGTACATGTAATCTCTGAAACCCAGTTGCAAGGGAGGGGACCTCAAATCCTTGCTTTCTGTGTCAGTTTTTTCAGCAGTCTGACTAATCATGGAATCATGCATTTTAGCAAACCTTGCTCCATGTGCTTGCAGCGTGATTTTTCAGCCTTTGCATATTACCACAGAGAAGTTCAGGAAGGATATAAGTGATCATGGCCATCTGGACATACGAAAAGTAAAGCAAATACTGCTGAGAGGGATGGAAGGCCATAGCTCAGGAGAGATGAGGTGTGATTTGGAGATTTGGGAACGCTGAAAGAGCCAGCTCTAGCTGTGCACATTTAATTTTGGAAGCAGGTGCCATGGCTGATTTGAATAACCTGACACTGACAACCCGTATGTTAATTGTGAAAAGCACTCTAGCTGCTTTTTAAAATATGAATATTTGCTCATGAGGTGAAAATATAAATAAGCTGCCCTCAGCTAATTGCTAGTGAATGCGGGAATTCCATATCGATATTTTACTGAAACAATAATGGGTAATGGTTTAACGCTTAAGCCTATGTGGGAAAACTAAATGATAACTAGTATTTCAGGGGGACTGTTCCCCTAGCTTAATTACTGCAGTTCTTGGTACTGAGTACTAAACTACAGAACTTGAGGTTTGATCTTCTGTGGTACTTACTGTGTTGCTAAAAGAAACTGAATAGCATTGTGAGAATGTAGAGAAAGGAAAATGTCTCAGAAAAGAAAACTTTTCAAGCTGTTACATGATATGGTATGTAGGTAAAATAGGGGTGGCACAGGCAAATTGGGTTAGGAGCATGCCTGGGCTCATATTCTGCTGGAGGCATCCCTGATTGTGTCAGAGGAGGGGAATGAACTATTCAGACTGCATATGCATGTGGGTGTTTGCACCTAAAAATACATGTCCAGGTTTCACACAAATATATTTGTATTTAATTTCTATTCCTACAGTATTCTGTGAAACAATTTCTGTTCATTGTGATGCTAGTAAAACCTGGCCTTATAAAACAAAACCGGCTTTCCAAAACAGCTGCTGCTGCAGTATTTTGTCATTGACTTGCTACATTAGTATTTTTTGGCCTTAAATACATGCATTAGTCACTGAGTTTCCTGCACATTTGCTTTTCATTCACTGATGTCCAACCACCATCAATGGGATGTGAAGAGAAGCTAAAGCAGCTGGTATAGCTCCTTAACCCACAGACCACCTGATCCGAAGCTCATGTGAGCCAAGCTTGCAGAGGCAAACCAACTGTGGTAGCATCCAGGAGGAACTCTCAAGTCATGCTTCAAGAAGAAATTTGCTCCTTCCTCCTTTGAAGAAACTACTTTCCATTTTGTAATGTACCTGCTTGAAGTACTGTATATTCGAGAGTTTGCATTTGGCTCCATTATATAATGTAGCCCTGGAGCTACTCCCTTTTGTTAAACATGTGCTGCACTTGTTTTCTTGTGAGAAAAACACACATGCAGATCCCATCCATCTTACGGCTTCTGTGTCCCATTTTCCTGGCTACGTACTCATTTAACAAGCAGTTGAAAAAAATAAAAAGCTCTGGCAGGATCTTTTCAAAATGAAATTCTCCCTGGTTATCAAGATAGGGTTAGAGAATAACAAATCAATGTGATGCTTGCATGACTTTTATTAATACAAGAATGGTAACTGGAATGGGGTCTGTGGAATAGAATGTAATCCAGCCATAAAAATCAAGGTGACTTAAATAATAATACATATTGCCAATTGCCAAATACTTCAGCCTTTTTTTCCTTATTTTGTGTTTCTTTCAGGACCTGAACTTTTAAATGAGTCTGGCTCCAACTGAAGTAATACTTTATGTTTGGAATGTGATTAATGTAGGCTCAGTTTAATTGCCTGGGACTTGTTCTAAGAAGCATCTCTGCTAGCTGATTACTTGTATAATGTTTGCAGACTTCCCAATCCCCACGTGATAAACTGATCCTTCCATTTTTGTGTGTTTAGGAAGCATCATTCAATTGGTACAAGACACAAACACTGGTTGAGGATACTGAGCCGGGCTTTTCCTTTTCCATGTCTTTTATAAGACCTGTAGGCAGACAGCACCTCAGGTCAGAAACGAGAAAGACTGAGAAACTGAATCAGAAACTAGAATCAGTACTTTAAAAACTAGGGAATATTTTCTTTAAAGCTTTGTTTAAGTGATTGCTGTGGTTACAAGCTCTGTAACCAGGATATTCCAGTTACACAAATAGTAATTGAATTTAGTATGCTTTTAAATTTCAGTCTTCTGCCAAAGAATATATTGAACTGTGTGGGAGTCTTTCCTTGTCATTGGGCAGCCTTTCCATTTGGTGCAGTCAACACTAGATGGGCTGCTGTGTTGATGGCAGAAGGGGAGCAGCTGCAGACCTTGGTGTACGGATGGGTGGAACATAGGAACCTAATAATCAGGGGCAAAATACCACATAAAGTGTAATTCACTGCTGCAGGCAGCACGGCAGCCACATTGGTTCGAGTAGAAGTCAACTGCAGAGTAAGGGACGAAAAGTTTTATGGCAGTTCTTCCTGATGATTTTGTAAGCAGTCCTCACTTAAAAATTGACAATGCTTGTACCTTGTTGAATTTAAATTTCTCTGGCTCTGGCTGGAAGAGTCCCTGTTCCACTTCTTTACCTCTGCCCTCCCACTCATGCTGGAGCTGAAGGGATGCTCACAGCCAGGAAGATGATGGACCTGGCTCCCTCCAGACCCAGTGAACTGGCTCTGCACCTTAGTGCTTGCAGGTGCAAGATTCCATGTGGAGAGTCTGAAGCCTTGAAGAGAGCCAGCATGGGTAGGACTGAGCTGAATTATTTTGCCTCTGCATTCTACCTCATCTGTGGTATGCTTGTGATGTGCTTCTGAGAACTATTTATCTAAAAGGCTTGCGTGGAAAAGGAAGGCAAAAGAGGAGCAGGACTTAACTGCCCCCGTTGGTGCATGTCAGTGTCATAAGACCTGTTACCCAGGGGAACATAAAGCATCATGAGCTTGCTCAAGTTCCCTGCAGCACACAGACATTTGGTGAGGGTCCTTGCTTCCTTAGTTGTGCCCTAGAACAAGATCAGTGGGAGCACACTGTCACTGCCATGGTGTGACTGCTGAATGTGAAGTGTTCATGGAGGTGGAGCAGCTGTGCAGCAGGTGGAGCATGATCACCCACCCATCTTTCTGCTTTTGTGGGAAGATCCTAACAGAAGTAGGTCTCAGGAGCTGCCTATTTGTAGCTGGAAAAAATGAGAAATGAGTCAGTTGCAGTAGAACCAGGAAGCCAAGCTGGGATTTTGGCAATGTAGTTGTCCTCTGTCTCCTGAAGTCTGTGGAAATGGAGTTGTACCTGTTTATACCAGAAAAAGATATGCGCTAGTGCTTTGGATAGTTGATGGATGTCAGAACTTCAGAGTACAGGTATTGCTGAGAACAAGCACTGTACAAATTAGTCTAGTCATGTGTTTTGCAGATCCCTCGTTAGCAAGGAATTCTTAATAAGAATTATAATATTAATGAGGGTTTATCCTCTAAATCCCTTTCAAAGGAAGAAAAGAATCAGAAAATTGTTTCATACAGTAAGGTGAGGACATTTGGCTGAAGGCTGAAAGCATGAAAGAGGTGATGGGAGAATTAACATTTCACTTCCTCTCTGGACAGTGTACAGCAGAAGAGGGCTGGAGGGAGGAATGCTCTGACTCAACAGAAGTCAAGTACAAAAAGCTTCTTCCACTGGTCTCTCTGTCTTGTCATGGTCACTAGAGCTGGTGTGAGTTACTACGCATAGCACTGGGCACAGCCCAATGCAAGGACACCATGAGAGGGGAGTTTGCGTATTGCAGTCAGCTTTTGCTGAGGATTGTGTCTGCACGCTGGCACTCTCCTTGTGGGGATGGCAGTGTTGTCATGACCTTACTGGAGGTTTGTTATTTGTGTGGATTTTGGTGTGCTTCATGTCTGACCTCTGATGAAAATGTGCTGGCAGAAGAGGAGCACTGGAGGGCCCAGCCCTGCTCTGCTACCGGTTTGAGAGCACAGCTGCCCTTGTGCCCCTTTGCCACTCAGCTGCCATGTCTGTGCAAACACACACCTACACCTAAAGCAGCTGGACTTTCCAGGCCAGCTTATTATTGAATCCTCTCTTCCTGCCGTGCTCAGCTGCTGACTAGTGGAAATGCAGTTCTGTGAGCCAAGTCAGAGAGAGTAGGCCAAATTTTAAAGTGGGTGCGTATAATCTTCAGAAAAAATACTGTGTAACTGTGAACTCTGTAATTTTCTTCTGATTGTTTTGATGGAGGTCAAGGCATGATAAACATGCATGTGAAAGCTTGCACTAGTTTAACCACATCAAATTGAAAATGTACAGGCATGAACAAGACCCAGAAATGTCAGTATTACACTTTTGAAAACCTGTAGTGTGGTGGCGAGGACCCCAAAATAAGTCTGACTTTCCTCCATAGCACAGTTGCTCCCTCTGACTGCTGTAGGTGCACACTGCATGGGCATAGGGGAAGATATATTACAGACAGGCTTCAGTCCTGGAATTGATAGTGCTCGAGCACAAACCATGTGAACTTCATCATGTTGTCTTAAGCTTGCCCCTGGCTTTTGGAACCAAATGGTTGATGCTTCACAAGTCTTACCAGTTACGTAGTTGATCGTCAGCTGTAACTATGACTCTTAGCTAAAGTCGTTTCAGTAGAAGTTTTCAAAACAAAAATACATATCCAACAGACTTCAAAAGAGTTATAACACATTTGTTGTTCAGACTTTGCTGGTTGGAATTCCCCTGGGAGATGCCCTGTAGGGTACATTTCTGTTCAATGTACTTGATCTGGATGAAGGAGTTGAATGCCCCACTAGCAAGTTTGCTGATAATACTAAACTGCTCATGACTATGAGAGGTTTTGTAGAGGGCTCTAGACAGATTGGAGTACTGGGCAATGATTAAAGGGGTGAAGTTTAACAAGTCCAAATGGCAGATTCTGTACCTCGGATGGAGTAACATCAAGCACAAGTATAAATTGGGAGAAAGTAGTCTGGAGAGCAGCCCTGCGGAAAGGGATCTAGGGGTGTTGGTTGGCAGCTGGCTCAATGTAAGTCAACAGGGTATGCCCTCGCTGCCAGGAGGGCAAACTGCATCTTGGAGTGCATCAAACACAGCTGGTCAAAAGAAGTGATTATCCCTCTGTATTCAGTGTTGGTGTGGCCTCATTTTGAGCACTATGAGCAGATCTGGGGCCCACAATTTAAGGAGGATGTGAAGGTCCTTGAATTCATCCAGAGGAGAGCAACAAAGCTGATGGAAGGGCTGAAGGCATGTGCTGTGAGGAGTGGAGGAGGACTTTGGGCTTCTCTAGTTTGGAGAAAAGGAGTCTGAATTGTTGCTATCTGTAGCTTCCTGAGGAGGGGATGTAGAAAGGGAGCTGCTGATCTCTTCTCCCTGGAATCCAGTGATAGGACACATGGGAACTGTTCAAAGCTGCACCAGAGGAGATTGAGACTGGATATTAGGAAGCATTATTTTACCAAGAGGGTAGTCAAACACTGACACAGGCTTCCTAGAGAGACAGTTGATGCTCCAAGCCCATCAGTGCTTAAGAGGCATTTGGAGAGTGCCAAAGTGGTCAGGCAGTTCAACTAGATGATCATTGTAGGTCCCTTCCAACTGAACTATTCTATTCTATTCTATTCTATTCTATTCTATTCTATTCTATTCTATTCTACTCTATTCTACTCTATTCTATTCTATTCTATTCTATTCTAGAGGGCTTCTCAATAGGAGGCTGGTGTGACAAGATAAAATGTCTTTATAAGATTGACTTAAGCTTCTTGACCTTTAAGGATTAGAAAAGACTTTTGTTTATTTTGCTTTCTCTGGTTGAATGTAACACACGAGTGTGCTTTAACCAGGTTCTTCTGGTGCTGTATTTTTGTTCTTAATCCTTGTAACATTTTGCCCAACAAGCAGGAACAGTACGTTGAAAGTTCATACACCTGTGTAAATGTTATTGTTAACAATTACTGCTCTGCTGAGCAGTTTTGCCAAAACTTCAGGAGAAAAACTATTAAGTACAGGAACCTGAGCTTATGGGAGGTAGGTCTCAAGTAGCTGTCGCTGTGTCACACATCCTATTGGAGCTACAGCTGCAAAGAGGTGAGGCTTTTGCATTCCCAACAGACCTGGATGATCCCACCTGTTTGCCAACAGTTGTTTCTCTGCTCATCTGGCACAGCTGCCTACATAGTCATCCCCTGAGCGAAGCCAGGTCAAAATGATCTGGTTTGCTTGAGCATTTCCATAACTAAATCTAAAGCTGTCTTATGTATTTTCGCCAGGCTGGCTTAGAAAATCATCACACGAGCTGGTACGCTGGCAAAATTGGTGAGGGTTTGACCAGTGATGGAGTTCATGGTGAGGTACTAGGAAGACTGGTGTATGAAGGGGGAGTGGTGGCTGCTTTGCTTGGATAGGAGCAGTTCAAGCAGGCAGGGAGGTCACTGCTGCAGTTAAACACATACGTGGGTTCTCTTGTTATGAAATCAGGATGTCCCATGTCTTCTCAACAGATGAGCTGGTTTTGTTGAGCCTGGAGAAGGCTCAGAGGGAATCTTAAAGTAATGATGGGAGGCTATAAAGAAGATGGTGATACATAGTGGCAAGCAGAGAGGCCAAGGACATGAGCTACACCATGGAAGATTAGATAAAAGGAAAAAAAATTTACTCTGAAGAAAATCAAACATGGGAACGAGTACCCAGAAACATGCTGTCTCCATCCTTGGAAATACTCAAAACTGACAGGACCTAAGCACCCTGATGTACCTTCAAAATTGGTCCTGCTTCTTTTAGGAAGGGGAGGTGACCTCTAGGGATCTATATCAATATAAAATATTACATGATTATAATCTTTAATGGCATTTTAAATTGGATGAAAGCAATCTTACTGAGCAGTAAATGCTCAGTAACTCACAACCACATTCACCACTCGAATTTTACAAACAAGAATATGAGGCAGAAAGATCATTCATTTGTCTGAGACACAGGGTCCCAAGAGCAGGGATTATAATGCAATAATTGCAGGAGTTCAGGTGCACCACCTGGTGTCTGCATTCTATGTTTCCCCATGCTATCTACCAGTGCCAATGGGATTCTTCAGGGTGCAGCAGGGACCCAGCTCCTCCCTGTGGGAGAAGGGCACCAGGAAGAGCAGAAGTGCAGCTGTGGTGTTACAGAGCTTATACTATTAAAGTGCCTTACTACAGCTCTTCAGGTCTGTATGTTTTACAGCTATAATAGAACATTAATATATAAATAAAATGTTAGTATGGTATATGTTCATTCACCAATATACTGAGATTTAAAGTACAACTTTTCAAATTCTGTTTTCAGTCCAGGAGATGTCTCTTAAAATAGTCAAGGAAAGGCTACCATTAAGAACAGCATTATACTCCAGAATTAACATCCAAATGTGTGGATTCCTTTATGAGCAAAGGATGGCTGAAGTTCAATTAGAGTTACGATGACCAGAATTCAGGTTGTAGTTTCCCAAGATGTTGTCACAAAAAAAACCCCAGTGGAATTACTGCAATGATCTGAGTTAATATTAGCTCTTCCTGGTGATGGTGGTGGTGTATTTTTAACCTGAATTGCTTGAGTGACCCAGTTCAAGTGCATCTGCGCAGCACCATGCTGGTGAGGTGTCTGGGTGGGAGTGATGCCTTGAACAGGGGGACAGGCCAAGAAGCTGTAAGTCATGTTACTGCTAGAGCTGGCATTTTATTTTTAATTCTGTGGAAACTGGTGAAAACACTCAGGAAAAAATAGCTGAGTAGCATGATGAGTAGCACAACTTGACTCTCCTCCTGGGACTCTAGGGGTTTTTTCTGTGTATGATGGGCTGTGACACTGGAGGTGTTCAGCTTGTAACTTTTTTTTTTTAGAAACTGAACTAGCCGGCAGTTTGTAGGCTGAAGCCTTCCAGTGTTAGCCGTAGGGCACCAGGACCACCTAAAATGAGAAAACAGAAATTCCAGAAACCCAGTGAATCTCCGCAAATGCTGATTTTAAAAAGCTTTGTTTTATTTGTTGTTATTGTCTTTAGTAATGCTCTCCAAGGGATGGATTGAAAAGGGATTACCACAGTGCCCAACTGTAATGTTGCTGATAACTGACAAATCATGGAATGAAGCTAGGAGGGACCTTGAAATATTCCCTGTCTGGGTGAGGTCTATTGTGGTCCATGTGCCCAAGTCACACAGGCCAGCTCTCCCAGCCCTCTTATTTTGGTAAGGTTCCCAGCTCTGTGTCCACAGCAGATCCCACTGAGCTGGCACGTGGGGTTGGGACCTTAGAATCTCTTCAGACCCCTGGTGTCTAGACCATAACCTTTTCTTCAAGGGATTCACGATGTTAAACAGTGTATCTTTTCCCTCTGGGCTGCAAAGTCAGATGCTACCACAGCCTGGCATCTGAGATAGCTTTTTTTGCCTAGAAAACTGCCCAGCTTTGCAAACTAGAAGTGATGTGAAATGAGTGTTCTACCAGAAGGGCTTTTCATGGCCTGAGTGTTACTGATGTGTGAGGACATATGGACATTCAAAAGCCCTCTGCTCCTCTCAGCTTCTGCAGTGAGTGAAGTGGTAGCACCACAACACCATAATAAGTCATTTTTGAGAACCACAGTAGCAAAAAAAAAAAATTGTTTTCTTTTTCAAGATTGGTTGTTTTCCAGGTTAAACTGTAAATCAGCCCACAACTGGGTCAGGAGGTGCCAACACCCAAACAGGAGAGAAGACTGTGATACCCAGCAGAAGTGGAAGAACCTCTTTTGTGGTAGCTAGAGTTTAAGAAATAACAAATACTCTGCTGCTCACAACAATCATCCATATAGTCCTATATTCTATCTCTGTCTCTGGCTATAGGAGAATCACACTTTGTTTACAACATGCTGTGTTTATGTAGTAAGAGAGCAGGATTTCGGTACACCTGAGCTGACCTAGCAGCTTGCTGCTGCCTGAAGAACTATTCCCACTTTTTTCCATCAGCATTCTTAACATACTGGAAAATAATCCTTTTTTCCTTAGTTGCATTACTTTTCTGTTGGGCTAGTGAGTTAGATTAGTCCATCAGAGAGCCTGACAAGTGCCAAAGCTGGCACAGAGAAGGGTCTGTGGAGCCATAAGCTTGTGAGAGGAGCAGAACATCTCTCGATGTAGAAACAGAGAGTTGTTGCGGCAGCTCAAACAGTATTGTCAGCCCTGACCTAGATGTCATGTGAAATGAAATCTGAATTTAATCATATTTTGTTCTATTTTTAACAACGACTATCCAGCAATCTGCAGCAAGCAGAACAGGTTTAGGCCAGCCATTAGGTGGGAGAAGTGTGAGAAAGAGTGAAGAGCTGCAGGAAGTCAGTGAAGTGGTTAAAGAAATCATAGAATCATACAATGGCTTGTGTTGGAAGGGACCTTAAAGATCATCTGGTTCTGACCTCCCTACCATGAGCAGGGACGCCTTCCACTTGACCAAGTTGCTCAGAGCTCCATCCAACCTGGCCTCAAACACTTTCAGGGATGGGGCATCCACAGCTTCCCTGGGCAACCTGTTCAGTGCCTCACCATCCTCACAGTAAAGAATTTCTTGTTCATATCTTGTCTAAACCTACTCTCTTTCAGTACAAAACTGTTGCCCCTTGTACTAAGGGTACACATCCTTATGAAAAGTCTCTCTCCATCTTTATTATAAGCCCCCTTTATGTACTGGAAGGCTGGTACAAGGTCCCCTGGGAGTCTTCTCTTCTTCAGGCTGAACAACCCCAGTTGTCTCAGCCTGTCTTCATAGGTGAGATGGTAGTCTGCCTTTCATCCTTTTTGAGGAGAGAATGTGAACTGGAGCACTGCAGCGCTTGGTGTTTGGAAGAGCTGCAACATGGAGGGTGTGGCCCCTTGTGATCAATAAAAATTGCTTTTTTAGCACTTTTTCTAAAAGTAACTTCAATAAATGCAATGTGTTGGCTAAATTCTAATTGAGTAAATCCATTCTGTCTCTATCAGGGCCCTTGAAGTATTTTCTGGGTAAAATGTTTGCTTCATAGGAAGAGAGGACTGGCTAATGGTCCAGTAATTCAGTCCCTTTGGATGGGATTCTTGCTGGAGTCAATGTGTGGAGCTCAGCTGGCTTCAAAGAAGCTCCTCTGATTTACACCTGCAGATAATTGGAACTTAATTTTCTGCTGTGGCAGTGCCAGAATTATCAGGGCAAGATACAAAAAAACCCCCACCCCAATTATGGAATAAACTCATAATTGGAAGGTTTCTCTCTCTTACCAGTTTCTGGATGGATTCTCCTCTTACAATTTATACCTAGTGAAAACCTCTGCCCTAACTCTAACTGTCTGTATTTCTGCAGTGTATGGCTGTTGCATCACAGCCCAGAGCAGGTGGCCCTCAGCCCAAAGTGAGGTCATAAATCATTCCTTAACGCTGAACATCTCTTTATTCCCCCTTTTTTCTTTTTTCTCCCCCCTTGCAAAAAAAAAAAAAAAAAAAAAAAGAAGAAAGAAAAAAATTATTCTACTATTCTAGTAGTATATAACTTACTTTCTTGATCCGTGAACATATTTTCTTCATCTCTTCTGTGGCTCATGGCCACAAGGTGCAACATCTTAGTGCAACTTTAGAATCCTTTTTTTGTGCTAAGCATAGAGTATTTTTCTAAGGCTGCTTTTCTCTCAGTCTGTATTGCAAGTATTTTATCTGCACCTCATAGCTGAAGCCTACTAACTTCGTCAGAGACAGACTTGCACTAAAACCTCTACCTTTTTTTTCTTTTAGGCATAAAAATACTTTCAATGGGATAAACAGGGAAAGCAATCTCAAATCAGAGATGCGTAAAGAAAAAAAAACAACCTAGTATCCAAATACAGTGAAATGTAAAGCTTTTTCCAGTTTTCAAGACAGGGCTGCAAGTAGTTGTGACAGGGAAGGAGGATGACATGGTTGTTCCCTCTTTATGGTGGCATCCTATAGGACAAAGAGCACATACCTCACGAGGCAACACGAATGGGTGTACATGCATCCCTTTGTGGCATCCTCAGGGTAAATCCAGAACTTCCCTAGCCTGGATACAGGAGTTCAGCTGCTCTGTCTGGGCAAGCTTACATCATATGGCTCCCTTGAGTAGGAGCAAAGAGCAAAGAGCATTCCCTTTAGACTCTTGTTCATATACATGTGATGTAGATATAGTAAAGTACATTATTCTGGCCTTATTTCTGAACTGTCACCTCTTTTGGCTTTTTGTATGCCCTTTCTTTCAGAATATCTCTAAATATCAGAAGGAATGTGGAAGCTACTTTGCTCACAAATGATGGATGTCCTGGCATCTTCTTTGCCACTCCTCTCTCAAAGTCAGGACCAAAATGTAAGACCCTCCACTGCCCCTCACTATGCCTGTGGAGATGGAGCTGACCTATGGTTTGTGCAGCCATCTGCAGCCCACAAGCAATTACCACTTGACCTGCTGCGTGGGGTCAAGTGTGATAAGCGGCCAGGCTGCAGGGGGGCCTGAGCTGTCAGCCATGTGAAGCTCTGAGCCAGTGGGGGCTTTGCATGTTGACATTTCTGGGTTTCCCTGGGATTTGAGCACTGGCCCAGCACTATCCTCCCACAGCCACGATCATCGTCTCCTCCTGCATCTTTGACAGGGGTGTGATAAGTATTTTCCAAGCAGAAAAAACAGCATTGCACAGCAGTCATGATGTTAGTGCAAAAAATTCAGGGGTAGGGGAGACCACCAGTGCACAAACACCCTTTCTCTGTGTCTGCCCTTCCTGTCCTCCTGACTCTCATCCAGCTGGTGTGTGCTGTGTTGCTGGGCAGGCTGCCTGGAGGGAAGGGTTATCTCTGTCCCTGGTGCTTCCCCCTTGTCTCAGCAGAGGTCATGGGTGGATGTTGGCATGAATGGCAACACAGGGGTAGTGTGTGGGCCCAGATGAAGAACAAGTCCTGCTGCTGTTTCCTGAGCAAGTAAGAAGAAAAGTCTAAATTCAATACTCATGAGTGCAATGATGTTCATTGCAAAGAGAGAGGCGGTGTGAATCTGAGCATGAAACTACATATGCAGCTGATTGCAATGTGATTTATGAAGTGAATTTGAAGATGGCATTAATAGTGAAGCTTAGAATGAAAGTTTCACTGTATTTTACCATATGTCCCTGTTCTGGGTCATTTGCAATATTGCTGCAGTTCTGTCATCTGGACTGTATATTCCATGCCTATGTCTACTTCTGTTCAGTTTTGTGGGAAAAGTTAAACTGAAACAGATCATCTGTTTCTTACTAATCTCTCATCAACTGGATTTATCAGTTCTGTAGTCTGCCTCAGGGATCAGAAATTAGGTGAGAGGTGTCATGTTAGTGTCATGAATGTGATTTTAGCAGTCATCAAGAAAATTTTCTCACATATGTAAAAATTCTTTGATTATTGAAAGATGTTGTATTTTACATGTTCAGCAGGGGAGCTGTCAGATTTTTGAGGCAACAAAAGGTTAGATATACAGAAAGGGAAAATATTTTTGGTCTTTCCTTGCAACTTTTTCAAATAAGTTGCTGATTTGGAAGCAGTGCAGCAATGGCTGGGTTTAGTAAGGAAGAAATAGCTACCATCATCACCTTTCCTCACCCCCAAATCTGTGCCTGGTAGTATGGGAACAACTATGTGAAATAAAAGCAAGACTGAAGGAGGCAACCACAGAACACACCAGGATTGATGAGACTGGCAGTATCAGTAGGATAATGACAGTTAATGATAGGGGTGAACACTGGGAAGACACGTCTCACTGCTACTTACTGCCTCCAAATGACCACAGAAGTGTCATGGGTTTCTGTGTTTTGAGTGCAGAGGTACCTCAGGGAAGTGCAGCAGAGCTGTTGTGCAGACTGCCATCCCAAAGGCTTTTCACAAGGACACTGCTACTATGCAGAGGCAGTTTTATATTGGGTACCAGTGCAAGAAAAGCAAGAGAAGGCTAGGAATTAATTTTGAAGAATGAGAGAAAGTAGGTTAGCACACAGAAACCTGTGATGGTGGTTTAATCTTCCAGTCTGATGCAATGAACAGGTGCTTGGTTAAATTGTATAGATTTTCCACCTCTACTGAGAGTCTCCAGCCTCTATAGACCATGAGTTTACACATAAATCATCCCCATAGTTTGACTCTAAATACTCTGTGCAGCCTCGAATCAGCCAGCATTTTCCCTACAATTTGTTTCTCCCGTCTTGCAAAAACATGAAGCCAAATCCTGAAACAAACAGCTGGGAGGGTCACTCTCCTGTGCTTTCAGTGTTACGTGTACACACTGAGAATGAGGAGGAAACTGCAGGGATAAAATGCAGTTGGTACATGGTATTAAAGAAGAGAAGCAACAGGTATGTGGGTAGAAACTCACACAGTAATAGGAATTACAAGTATGTGACTCCAGTTTTAGAATGACAAGGGCAAAAATGAGGAAGGCGGAATAGAGTGGGAGTGATTTTCCCAGAAGGCTGTGTAATTATTCAGGAGGAATGATGCTGTAAGAATAAATCATAACTATGTAGGAAGTTTTTATCTGCAGGATCCTTGTCTCCCTGCTCGCTGAAGTTGGAAGGTATAAAGCAACAATTACATAATTAAAGATGTGACCATAATGATTGTGTAAAATGGAACCAACTTAAAGTTGCAAGGCCATTATTGTTGAATTGAATATTTGAATGTATAAGAAAACTTCAACAACTGAAGGCTATTTGAACTAAAAAAAGGGCCTATTTAAAGAAAAAAAAGTTGGTTTCATGCAGGTAATTACTAAAATGGCAGCAGAATCAAACAAAATCAAGAATGAAAAAAACCCCAAAACATCAACAAGTATATAAATTGCATTAATTTTAAAAGTCACCCTAACAACAAACAAAACTTGTACTTGTAATGGAAACTATATTTCTACAGACTTAAGTCAATGGAAACTAAAAAAAGTATATTGGATGAGTATAACTTTTTATCTTAGGACAAGGATTTGTTATAGGTTAACATTTTCACAGGCACATAACTGGCTTGGTTTTCAGAGATGGCCATTCACTTAGTGTATTGAATATGAACATTTGATGGTATTCATGTTGCCTAATTTAAACACCTAATCACAGACATATTAAATTTAAGCTAGTTGTCTTAAACTGGCTCTACAGTCTGAAGAGACATGGCATCTTCAGAGAGAAAGTAATTCCTTCTGTCTTGGATGCCAATATTACTGTGAGATATCTTGTCCTTGAAAGATTCCTTTTCTTCTCCACTGCTTATAAAAGGAGCTTAAGGTAACTAAGACTTGAATGATCTACTTTCAGGTGATTAAAGACCTGAAATAAATCCTGTAGGTCTTGTTATCTAGCATAAGGCATCCATATTTGAAAAGTGTAGCCATAATAGCTACTCGTAAGGCCATATCCAAACAGGCTATTGCAACTCGTGCTCGGTATACTCCAAGAGTTAGCTCTTGAAAAGGCTGGGCCAGGCAGTGCAGAGGCAGACATACTGAGCCAAGGTGTGGATCATGTTGGCAGTAAGCAAAGATTCAAACCCCACTTTTGGAGGGTGGCATGCTGGAAGGGCTCTGTGGCCACTGTTTCCCATGGTCTGCCAATGATGACATCTTTCCTCTTGGTTCACCTGTATGTCAACCTTGGCTTGAATGAGTCACTTTGTCTTCAGGGTCTTCCTGGGATTTGTCTATAAACATAAGTTTCTTTGATTTCAACATTTTCCTTTCTGGCCTCTGAACATCTTGTTTAATTGCCCTTTTCAAATTCTTAAGCTATCCAGCTCAGACTCTGAAAGGCCTGGATTGAATTCAGAAGAAGGAGATGAGAAACAAGAAATGTGCCAACAGGATTTTTCAACTTTCTTCCAAAAGGCCTTCTTACTTTCTTTGCTTGAGACCATGTACAGCTGTCTGGGTTGGTACCCTCTCTTGTCTCCTTCCTTCCTCATCTCTGTTCTTGGCACTAGAATCAACCAGTTTCTGACAAGGTGGCTACATTAATAAGCAATGGTGTGTTGGCAGGCATACAGGAAGAGCCGGTTAGACAAGAGAGGGGATAAGAATGTAGCCAGTGCCTGGGAGTGTCTGTGAAAAGGATTCCTGCTTTCCTGATACCTATTTGCTTCTGGGCTATTTACTTGTGCTCTGCTCCAATGAGCAGGGTGACAAGTGAGTGTCCTTGCCCTTCTCCTGGGAGCATCAGCACATGCAGCAGGGCCAGGAGGAAGCTGTGGTGAATAGGTTCGTGTGGCTGTAACTGGGAGAGATGCCACCATCCAGAAGCATGATCTCAGGGTTTTCCTCTGGAATACATCTTGGTGTCTTCCAGTCTGCTTTCTGCTCCTTGCCTAGAAACTGGGATCTGCAGCCAACTTCTGACCTTATTTGTGAGCTGGAAACAGCCATGATCCCCACTGTTGGGCTCATGATCCCAAACAGTATGACAAAGTAGCAGTTTTCTGTTGGATGCAGAAAGGGGGTTGTGACCCCTGCCTTAGGAATTGCCATCAGTTTGGAAGTTTCTTTTCAGTTGTTTTTAGTTATTTTATGGGAATCTAGAAAAGATCTTCTCCTCTTCCCTGTAGTTCTGTGGAAAACAAAACCTCTTTTAGAACACTGAGCAGAAAAGACCAATGGAAGGTAAAGCTGAAAGCTGGTGGGTGTTTAGGCCACAGTGCTGATCGGTCATTTCCTCTTACAAAAATTCACATTTGGTTGTTGCACTACTCCTTGGATATGGCTGACCACGTTGATCATTTCACTATTTTACTTTGTAATTACAGATTCCTTTCAGCTCATTTATTAAAATAACTGTATGTCCAAGTAGGCCATCTTTTATGCAATGTCAAAACAAATAGATAGAATTAATTATGAGTCTTTAAATATATGGATGTAAATTGCCATAGGTTTTGAAACATGAAACTGCAACACTTTAAAATTATATTGCTGAATGAGATGACTCATCATGCCTGGGAAAAAAAAGATCCTGTGATTTTATTGTATTTTCCTGTCATTAAGAAAATATTATACTTCAAGCAGATGAAGGATTGCAAAATTTGCAGACTCATTATTACTGGATAGTGGTAGCAAAGAGAAGTGCATTACATTTGCCTTCAGATATGTGAGTGTGTTTTAGCACCCACATTTTTGTTTCTTTTTTAAAAAAAGGTATCCATTTAGAGGACAAAGCAGAGCTCTGGTTTGCAGAAGACAAGCCTGGACACACCAGTGTCTTCAATCCACTGCTTCCATGTCTGCGTCCCCTCTTTGCTCAGTGAACTGACCTTGGACAGATCTATCTGCTGGGTCATCCACACATTCTGTAGCTTTTGGTGGACATTCCATGGGTACTGACATATTCCCAAGGGGAGGGGGCATGTTTTGTGTGGGTGTTGGCATGTTTTCGGGGCTTGCTGGCATGCTTTCAATGGGTTTTGGCATATTCCCAGTGGATACTGGCACACTCTTGGGAGGTATTGGCACACTTTCTGTGGGCATTGGCACCCTTCCTGGAAGTGCGGGCATGCTTTTGGTGGGCTTTGGCATGTTCCCAGTGGGTGTTGTCATACTTTCAGTGGGTGCTGGCATGTGTTCAGTGGATATTGGTGTGCTTGTGCTGGGCTGCTCACAGTGTTTCCCAGACTCTGACTGTGGGGTGAGAGGAGTGGGGAGTTCTGGCTCCAGGGCAGCATTACACGTTTGAGTGTCATAGGTCTCTGGATTGCTGCTGTTGCTTGGGAGGGACTCCTCTGCCTTGTGGGACACACTGAAACCTTCAGCCAGCTCCTTCAGCATTCTCTTGTCACTTGCATGCAGCTCAATGCTCGCCTGCTCAGAGGGGGAAGGGCTTGTATCAGCATCTTCTTCTTCTTCTTCTAAGATGCCATTTCCATTCACCTCTTCTGGGTACTGTGCTTGCTTTATTTTTTTGTACAATTCATTCCTCTCTTCCTGCAGAGCACGGCAAAGGTTCTCTAGTCTCTGGATTTTCAACACAAAGCACTCATATTCCTTGGACCTCATGGCTTTCTGTAGTCAAAGACATCAGACAAGGGTTCATTAGTAGAACTGGCAATTAGGAAACAATTTGAGACCTAAGCAGCCTTCACAGGATGCTGCCAGGTGGCTGGCTTTCACCAACTGCTCTACAATAACTATGGTCTTTTGGAACAAAGATTCAAGAGGAAATTCATCCCTGTTACTACAATGTATTAGCATTCTCCATACATATTCAGATCAATTTCACTCAAAAATATTTGCAGGAATACCTGTTGATGATCTGTAGAGGTGGAAAAACATACTGGATGTCTATACAGAGAAGCATCCAAAAGTCTTCCTGGACTTTTGGTTGGTGTGGGTGTGAATTTTGGAGGAAAACAAGCTGCATACTACGTTTTGTTTGTTTTGCTTCTGGGTCCTGTGAGAGCAGCCTGAATTGGAACATTTTCTGCTTTTACACCCAGTGAGGAAACAAGAGATACATAAACCCATAAAAATAGAAACAGCAATAGCACAGAGCTACAAAGCTAACCAGAAAGACCTGGTCCAAGTTCAGCATATGTTTGGGGTGAAACTTCAGGCAGCCTCTTATCTTATTTGAATGAGTTCCAATGTGCTTATGAACTTCCTTTGCAATGCCCCTGGGACAACATGTTTAAAACCATGGTGAGACTCAGTACTTGCTTTGTACTCTTGGAGTTTGCCTAAACAGGAAGTTAATGAAAGGTGTGAATTTAAAGTTCATTATCTAGAACACATTAATTCCCTGGATGGATGCTCTTATGCAGAAAGAAAGTAGTATGAAGTCAACTAATGCCAGTTGGCCTTTCTGGGAGAGCATTAACAATTACCCATTTTTAGAGCACTTAAAATTCACAGTTATATAATTCAGTTTCTCATGGATGTAGTGAATGTCTGCACAATCTAAAAGCCCTAGCAGCTGGGATTGTCTTTTTCTCAAAAGACATCTAATTATCAAGGTAGCTTTAAAAAAAGACCCTTAGATTCAAAAATAAAATTTTCACTGACTTTTGGCAGTGTCAGGTTATCTTATCTCCTAGTTAAAGCTTTATTTGGGGAAAAAGACGCATCTTAAGACGAGAAAGACCGCTCACCTCTTCAATCATGTCCAGTAATGCTCTGTTACAGTTCTCAAACCTGGATTTCCATGTAGCAGTATCCTTTTCCAACTTCTTCATTTTCTTTGTCATCTATAGAAGCAGGAAGAAAAGCTGAATCACAACAGAAATTTCATGCTGCAGATGAAAATAGGGCTGCCCTTTTATTCGAGTCTTTGGCTGTACTCATAACTCTGCTACCAGCAGCTGTAGTGTCCGTGCTAGGTAATAATTTATGTTAAGGGATGGATTTCATTTTAAGTAGCTGCCATATAACTTTCAGCCTCTAGTCTGTAGTCCTAAAATAGGACCAGTTGATTATAGCTATCTTCCAGCATACAAACTATCACAAAAACAAAAGGCAAAGAAATGGAGGAATCATTCTGTTTGTCTCTTTACCAGACCACAGTGTTAGATTGCTGGGAAGGTAAAGAAGGGCTGGCATCTTCTGAGCCATCAATGCCAAGGACATTCCCCCTGGATTAGTCACCTCTATACTACCTCCAAAACACACCACTAGCTAAATAGCCCCATTCTCCCCTTTGGTTTTCTGACTGAACTCTCTGTGAAGAATCATTAGAGACTGCTTGGATCAGGGCATGAGGATTTTGAGCCCTGGTGGCAGAGTGTTTATTATGAAAGCAGGTATAGCATGTTGGTGTGTTTCACTACAGGAATTCATAACCCCAGCTACAAGGAAACAGTCTGTGTGGGCTGTTTCCACACAGTGAAAAGGTGTTGGTGGGCTTCAGCTCTGCCTAGGCACTCCAGTGGAAAGATGTGTAGCCTATGTCAAGCTCTCTGTACCAGTGTCAGTCCCCAGAAGCTTCTGAGCACTCCTGGAGACATGGTCTGACAAGCATGGCTCCAGACTCCCCCTCTGGTATCTCTTAGGGATCTGTACCCAACTACCATATTAGATTTTAGGTAAAGTGTTTATTCTTACAGGAAATCTTGGTTTTAGCTGAAAGGGAAAATGAAATGTTCAGCTTGCAGAGCTGAAATCTAAGCTGCTGTCAGTTGTGGCTGAGTGTGTCCCAAATCTTATTTGAATGTTGATGAGATTTTTCTTCAAAATGTGAAAAAATAGTCCCATCTCAGGTACAATTATTACAGTGAGAAATATAAAGGGAAAGTATCAATTACAAATTTCAGGCATGAGTTACTACTCACTTTTTCCATCTCTTGTTTGAATGTGGCAAACACTTCATTGCTTTTGGTTAATGTTTTCTGAAATTCTTCAAACCTTTCAGAATAGAGAGTGATCTGCATTAACAGAAAAAAAAAATATTAATTTCAGAAACTCCAGGACAGTGAACTTCTACTTTGGTAGAAGATAATAAAATAAATTTTGCATTTGGACATTGAAATTAGCTTCTGTTTGGAGAATACGAAGCACAGACATCAGGAAACAGAAACTCTACACATCTTTTTAAGGTTGCAAACTATTATGATTCCATTATTTTAGAAAGGTACATTGAGTAAGAATAGAAAGATCCAGGCAAGTGATTTTTAAAAGACCTGGGAACTGTGGATGCCCTATTCTCCTGAATGTTCCAGCTATGGTGTTTCTACACAGGGTATCCAGAAGCAAAATAATTCCCTAGATATAGAGACTTCTGAAACATTTCCCTTGGTTTGATCCCCGACCCATCCCCATGGACACGAACTAAGCTGAGCTGGTCCAACCACTGATTCTGTGCAGGACCATGCAACAGGATTCACTCAAGGTGAGAGCCACCGTGATAATGAGCTGTGCCTAAGCTCTAAGTCTTACTTCACCACACAGACATCACCAAACCCCTGCTTTAACCCAAGGTCATAAGCCCTGATGGACCTTAGCAGAGGAGCTCAGTACCACTTGGCTGCCCAGCTGTTCACCTGCCTTGCGGATTACTCCCCCAGCCAGGCTAGGAGCTGAGTGCTACCCTGGCTATGCTGCTTCTGATGTCCAAGTGAGCTGGGGGAGAGGCATCCCCACATCAGGCTGCAACCACAGTTTCCCCTCTTCCATCATTCTGCCTGGTGGCTCAGACTGTGGCCTGGAGCTGCAAAGGCAGTGCTCGATGTGCTTCACTGGACTCCCCTGTTGAAGAGGAGTGTCGTTGCTCACCCCACCACTAAACAAAGCCCACCCTTCACTTTCACAGCACTGTGATTCTGCACTGTATTACTTCAAGATGCATCCCTGTACCATGGCTTGAGCAAGCTGAGGGTACCTTGTCAGCTCTGTTTTGTAGCCTGCATGTGGGCTGCAGCTGTGGGCAAGGCCAGCAAAAGCAGAAGTGATCTCCAGCTGGCCTTTTCTGCCAGTTTCACTTCACGAAGCAGAGCAGAAGAAAGGTCTGTTGCAATGTGCCAGCATTTCAGACTACTAGGGCTCCATATTGTACTGTCAGTGTATACCTGGCAGCCATGTGAAAATTCACCAGTAGCTGTATTTTGTCAGTAATACCTATTTTTTATATCTAAAATCATTAGGGAGTTCTAAAGATCTGAAGTTAGTTTTTCTTTATGATTTTCTCATTTTTCACTTTTTCTGGTGTGGGATTTTTTTGGGGGTTTTTGTGTTTGTTTCTTTGGTTTTTTGTCCTCTGGAAAGGAAGACCATCTCCAGCTTATTCACTTCCTTCTAGTGCCAAAGCATCCCCAACAGTGTTTAGGTGATCAGATATTTCATCTGTCCAGCCTGACAGCTCTTAGAAAAAGTGATTGACATAACATGTGGTGGCTGAGGCAGGGTAGGTGCAGGGCAATGGGAGGTTCAAGAACAGCCTGCAGTATTCTCACGTCTGAGTGGAGGCTGGCTGCCTTCTCCACACTGGCAGGGAGCTGGCTAAATGATTAGTTAGGAGCTTTCTTTTTGTGTGGTGCCAGTCAACTCATCCCCTCCCCTGATACTACTGTGCAATTACTGAGGAAAAGAAGATTTAGAAAACGTTGCTAGTGGTGGAGCATGTTTAATTCTGATTTTGAAATCAGGTATGGTTATATTATGTATTATACTCATTTAAGCTAGTTGTTATGATGCCCCTTGTCACAGCCATAAATGCACTGTACTGTGGATGTGTTCCAGCTAAGTTTAACCTAGGTAGTTATGGCCCCAGTGGCTGTGAACACAGCACTGGCTGCAGCCCTTTCCCACCAAGGTGAGTGAAGACATGGGAGGTTAATCTGTACAGAGTTCTCTGTGGTGCCAATATCAGAGCTAGCTGACATGAAGCTCGTGTGTATTTATAGAAAGCTGTATCCAGAGTTGTGACCTAGGCACAAACAAAAACTCAGAGGGATTTGTTTCAGCAGCCCAAGTGCCACAGCCTAAGTGGGACACTGATATCAAGTAAGACATTTGGAATAGATGTCATAGCTCTAAGAGGAAATGCCTGAGCATCTCAAAGCCAGGTGAGGGAGCAGGGGTGGGAATCAGCAAACTGAGGCTCCTAGCCCAGACCCATTGCCTCAAAAAAAGCTCACCTCAATTCTGTCATTGCTTTTCTCTTACAATTTTTGTTTAATTAAATTAAAAACCTTTCATGTTTGAACAGGGCAAGCTCTGACCTCAGCTGGGGCCCTAGGCAGCACCTAGGTAGCTAAAATAATCTGCCTAAGCATCATACCTGGGGAGAGCGTGCAGCATCCTGGGAAGCACCACCACAGTTTGGGTGTAACCCTCAGCTGGTGCCAGATTCCTGTCACCATTCGGAGTGCCAGAATTGGCCATCTCAGGCACACTGTGTGACCCAGAGACAGGCTGGCATGAAGATGATGTCTGCAGTTCCTTACAGCTCAAGGAAGCAGTGGGTGCTCATCACCTCCTCTAAAATGGAGTGGTATTTCTGTGAGGGTTATATTATGGCTTCTCCCTATCTCACTGACTAATGTCTTATAATTTCCATGCAGCTGTTCCTCTGCTAATCATAAGAATCATAGGACGACTTGGGTTGGAAGGTACCTTAAAGACCATCCCTGGCGTGGACAGGGACATGTTTCGCTAGACCAGGTTGCTCAAAGTCCCATCCAACCTGGCCTGGAACACTTCCAGGGATGGGACATAACATCTATTTATTTTTTTGTGTTGTTTGCATCAAGGAGCCCTTTATGCTCTTTCTGTTTGGCACTTGCACAAGACCTTGCATGATGGCATCTGGTCCATGAGGGAGGCCTTTCAGTGTTACCATTCTAGAAATAATAAAAGTAACAAAAATAATACTAATAGTGTTATTATTCCCAGTAATTTCAAAGGGAGGTTGATGTGTGACAGAGCCCTCACACTCGAGCCATATACAACTGTATGTTTCATTTCAGCAAATGAATCACTTAAGTTTCTCTACACAAAACTGAAAGGGGCACATGTATTTTCAATGCCTTTGCAGACTTGTTTGACTGGATTTTTTCTAAAAACAATTTTACTGTTTCAAATGTACGCTTAATAAATTCTAGTTTTTATCAATACCTTCAGTTTCATTAAACTGGCTACAGAGGTCTGCCTGCAAAAAACCCCTTTTTTCTGGTTGAACATAAAAGTTTAATTAAAACCACCCTGAGAAAATTGGGAGCAGGTTTGCAGTTGGGACAGACTCAGCTGGAGGCATTTGAGGTTTGATTGCAGAACCTGTCAAACTGGTGTCAGCAGGAATTTATATGATGTTCTTCCGTGTGCTACTGGCTTATCTTAACCCTTGAAAAAACAGTTGAAGAACCAAACCCCTCTTATCACATTTCCAGGTTATCAGTTTAACACTAGCATTTCTTGACTGCTCAACAGGTAGCAATTAGACCATCTGCAAGGTCAAAGCTGGAACAACTTACCAGTATAATAAACAGTGAGCAAGGGCTAGGAGAGGGTTTCCTGATGAGTGAGGAGATTGGCAGCTGCAAGAGGGGCTGAAAGACTGACACCACCCCTCTCAAGCTCCTGCTAATCTTTCTCGCAGATTTATCAAAGAAGATAAATCTACATGACTCTTTCTCTAGGTGTAGGGAAATCTACCAATACTCTCTTTTTGATGTGAAAGTCCAGGATATCATCCAGTGTTCTCACTCCTTGATTCATGGTCTCACTCGACTATTCAGTGTTGATTATTGCATTGCTCCCAAAGTGTAGTATATACTGCCTATTTCTTGGTTTTACTACCTTTCACTCCAGCCTGACTCCTCGTGTAATTTTGGCAAGTAATTTTATTTTATTGAAAGTTTCAAATTACAGTTAAAACTAGCGACCCCTTTGCATGAACTCTTAGTAGACAGAATTCCTGCTAAAGTTAATGAAAACACTGCCTTCACACTCTAGTTCAGAAAAGCACATGAGCACATCAGCTTCAGTTTGGTAAATGTTTCATGATATGCATGTACTCCAGTGCTTTGCTGGATTATAAACCTGTCTGAAGGGTAGTTATGGTGTATAATCAAGCCAAGGCACATACATTGTTTTGTGGTTGAATACTGTAAACACTCATAAATCAGAGAACTATAGAATGATTAGGGTCGGAAGGGACCTCAAAAGATCATTTAGTCCAACCCTCCTGCCTTGGGAAGGGACACTTTCCACTAGACCAGGTTGCTTCAAGCCCCATCCAGCCTGGCCTTCAACACTTCTAGGGATGGGATATCCACAAATTCTCTGGGCAACCTGTTCAAGTGTCTCACCACCCTCACAGTAAAGAATTTTTTCCTCATATATAATATAAATCTCTCCTCTTTCAGTTTAAAACTGTTACCCCTTGTCCTATCACCACATGCTCTGGTAAAAAGTCTCTCTCCACCTTTATAAACCTCTTTTAAATATCTAAAGGTTGCAAAAAGGTCTCCCCAGGGCCTTTTCTTCTACAGACTAAGCAACCACATGACACAGTATGATCCGCAGTTGTGGGCATTACCTTACAGCTGGCTTGAAAATGACCTGTTTCCTTTGCAATAGTTTATGGGATGTAGAACGAGGGTAGAAGGAATACACAGAAAGTAGTTTGGATACTTTACCTGGAATGGGCCTCATGGGTTAAAAACTGGGAAACAAAGGCACACCATGCAATAATCTCTCCTACGTCACCTGTGCCTGCAGGACAGTCTCTTGCTCCTTTAGCATTTTGGCCTGGAGCTTCCATTCTGCAGCTTGGTTCAGGAGCTGTGTTTTGGGCAGCAGAGAGAAAAATTGTTAGGTCTCTAGTTTATCAGTTGGAAATCCTCATTCTCCAGCTACTCATACATCTACCTCTGCTGCTGTAATAAGGAGTGATCTAACTTTCAGGTGAATGTAGTTAGAGGAGTTAGGCAAGACAGGGTATTTAGTGTTAACTTGAGACATGGGATGGGCCATTTGGTTTCCAAAAGAACATTTGAATTGCAGTTCAAAAACTGCTTTGAATTAAGTGTGCAGTGCAGTGGACTATAAAAAGTGTGGTATTTAACCATATCTTCACCAGACTTCTAGAGAATGGTTGTGATGCTTTCTGGCACATTCATTTCAGCACAGCTCCAGCCAAATTCCTGCTCTCCAATGAATGGCAAACTCCCTTTCGATCAGGACGTAGCATGGTCACAGTCAGACATGCCTTAAAAAATCTGCAAGTTTTCAGAAAGGGAATGCATAGTAAAGGCCATATATTTGCTGCCGTCTGTTATCTTTGGGCTCTATTTGCATTGACAAGTGGAGAATCCCAGCTCAGCATGACAAACATCTCGCTTAGGTCAAGGAGGCAGCCCAGGAAGAGCTTGACTGCAGTTTCATTCCTGGCTGCTCGTGGGAAGATGTAACTCCCTGCTCCCAGGCATTTGGCAAAATTACATTCTGATATGAAGGCTTCAGATAGACCAGATGGAGGGTTGGTCGAGGCTGAATGAATTGTAAGAATGAGGTGTACAGAGACCTTTTCTGGCTACAGTTCTGAGTCAGGACTTCCAAAGTGCAGAGTAATATTTTAGCAATTGGTTTAATCTGAAAGCAGGAAACATTTAGCCAAGTGTGGAGGAAATATACTGGTCGCCTACCAAACATTTATAAAGTGTTTTACCAGTGAAGCCAAATGTGTTTTAGAAAAAGAATGCTAATGATAACTTGAGCAATGAGACATAAAGAAGTTAGTTACCACAAGAATTTGTTCTGTTTGACTAAATTGTGCTTAAATTGTACTGTAAATTGGATTTAAAATAACACAGTTGGGCTCTGAAATTATATTGAAAATTAAAAGGACTTTGTACATCAGTGGACCCTACTCTTATACTGGAAATGAAAGGTGAATATAACCACATGCAGGAAATGTGTTTGATTCCCAGTAAAAACCTTTATTCTAACCATTCTATTGGAAATAACGCATGTAAACTCTATATACCACCTGGCGAGAGAGCTTAGGATGCATCCTAAAATGCTGACTGCCTCCATCTATTTGTGGCAAAAAGATTATAAGCTCTAGAAAAATATTTCTTCCATCAATTTGGCCTTTGATGTAGACTCACAGAATTGTTGCCATCTACAACTTCCTAGACAAGAATGTTTTACAGCTAAAGTATGTACTGTGTGAAGAAATGCCACATTCTATTTGTTTTCTACCTGCCTCTCAATATTTATTTTGAGGATTTAATTGGATGTTTGGTTCAGTGGAAATAAATCAAATTCATGAATTTAGATCTTATTGGCTAACATTTCAAATAGGTTGTGTCATAGCCAGTAAAAAGAGATGGTATGGGTGGGCCTGGGTTAAATGAGTTTCAGTCCATGCATTTATTTTCTTTGAAGAGGGTAGGTTTCACACACATAAAAAGAATGATTTTTTTTAAAGTTGGATGAGATCTGGATATTTATATTTCACCTTTTTTAATATCTACTTGTTTATGTTTTTTTTAGGAATTATAGGGTATCAGGCTTGAATGATTTAATGAAAACCTTTTTGAAAACCTTCAGAGCTACGCAGTCCCTAGGCCAGTCATTTCTTCGAAGAACTGGGCTTTTATCTGTATTGCTTTAATCTCAGCCAGGGTTACCTTCATACCCAGTGTGACTGGAATAATGAAAAGGTCCCACATCTTGTGCCATGTCTTCTGCCACAGCACAACAGATGGACAGAGAAGGCAAAGGAAGGTTGCTTCTTTTGCCTGTTAATGAAATTCTTCTCTCTTACCGACCCACATAGCTTCTGCAGCCAGTAAAAATCCAAGAGTTAATAAACTATTCTGTAGTGGAAGCAAGCCACAGAGAGCCTTGCTCAAATTAGTATGTGTTCATATGCAGCCCGAGGTCATCTGCAAACACCAAGCTGGGAGAAAATGAATCAGAACTGATACATTTATTAATAGGCTGTGAAGTGGTAACAAGGAGGCTGAAGTATAAAAAAATGAATAAATATTGCATGTGGTGTTTACAAAGCAGCACTTGAGTGAAGTGTGGTGATGTTACACTCTATTGTTAGAGCTATGATAGCTGCTGGAGACCCAGACAGTCACATCACACCCAGGACTAAAAGGACCAGTTCTCATTTAATGGCATGCATCTAGGGACTGGCTTAGAGAAAATTAAGCTTCCCTTTTTGCTGTCAGACTCTGTAAATTCCAATTATGAAGAAATCTAATCAATGCCTTGCAGTCATATACTTGAAAGCCATAGATGCTTTAAACTGTGATTAATTGCACATCAAAGTTTGTATTACAAGTGCTAAAAATGTATGGTGGGGAGAAGAAATCCAGGTAGTGCTGACCAGTTACAGGATGATAATGAAATTGCATCCTTAGGTCAAGTTGGCCCTTTGTGGAGGCCACACACTATGAACCATTGCTGCTTATATAGGGAATTGCATTCTTGGATGCATGTGCAGAGTGAATTGTGCAAGCAGTGAGAGGACCTGCCTGTTGAGATGTACAGAGACTGCAGGAGGGGACATCTCTCCTTATCTGACTTAAAGAAGTTAAGGGGCAAAGGGGCAAAGATTCCTACATGGAAGAACTGCCTAGGAAGATATTAAAGTGAGCCATCAAAGAGTAATCAAATAGATAAAAGAATACAATAATTTTAATTTAAGAACATTTGCAAAAACCTGCAGCAAAAGTCATGCACAGGGATATAAAAAATGCTATGGATAGAAAGGTTCTGAAAGCCATTCTAACTTTGCACATTACTGAGCTGGAGAGAGTTACAGTGAAATGAGAGAACTCCATCAAAACCACCTCGATTTCATACATACATATACGTTACTCCCACAGACACTAGCACAATAGCTTGGTGGGTGGGACTAAGAGCATATCAATAGGATTGAGGTGGGAACCAAGTGTCGGCCAGCTTTCTGTGTGCTGGGCTACCTGTGATGAGTTGTGACATGCTTAATCGTGCCTTGACTCATTGCATGGCTTTTGGCCTGCCACTTAAGTTCTTCAGCTAAATCTACCTTGCTCTGAGGTGATGTTAGCCATATATCACCAGCCTGCCTCAAAGACAGAGTTTTTAAGCATTAATTTGGACAGTGTGAAAAACATTCTTTGTACACTGCACATACCATTATACACCCACTGCTTAAAGGTTTTACAGCTTGTTTTTGAACCTGTTATTTCAGAGGTGCTAATCATACATACAGCAAAGCCAGAAAGAAAATCTTCCACTCTCAATTGTAGACAGTGATGACTTTTGCTACTTAAAAGGAAATGAAAATCCCAAAATTGTGCATACCAGTTCTGGATAATCTACACAAAGTAGTTTTGACTAGAAACATGGCCAGTCACAGGCAACAAGCATCCCCAAAACTCATATTCTGTGAGACACAGCAAGAAAGATCATTGATACAAGGCTGTGTATGTCAGTTTTCCACAGAGATAATGCCTAGTCTTTTACATCTTCTGTTTTGAGGGTTTTTTTCCCAGTATCTGAAATCTGGTAGTCAGTAGCAAAACTCCCAGTGACAGCAGTAAAGTAAGTTCCATATTTGCTTTGCCATTGCAAGTGATTTCTTGGACATGTTTCTTGGGGTTTAAATCTGCCAAGAATCAATGGTCATAAAGGGAATTTTGGGGTTTGGCTTTACGTACATTTCACAGTGAAAAGGAATAACTCAGCTGGACCAATCAAAATGTCATGCAGTGACATGCAGATTTGCACACAGAGAAGTCCCAGCCCCTCTTCACCCGCCCTCTTTAGCAGCTAGTAAAGCTGAGCAAGAGCATGTGTTCCAGCCACAAGATCAGTGCAAAGAAAGAGGATAAATGCTCTTATGGGCAATTTTTGGTAAGAAGTGTTTGCTGTGTTTTGCTTGTGCTCTAACCCCAGGAATCAGAGCCCCACATTTTTGTCCATATTTTAAGATACTTATTAGCCATGCTTGTGTTACTACATCTGTTTCCAGATATGGGGAGGGGATAAATGTTCTCTCTTTAGAGCTCTCTCATGCTGCTCCTGAGTTAGCTGGAGGACTGGTGAAAACTAAAGCTTTCTTCCAGCTGATGAGAACCTGTCACTCCCCCTGAGTAGTCTCAGCTGTTGCCTCTGCTGAGAAGAGGTACTATGTGTCAGTGTTGAACTCCAATCCTTTGTAGATGTGAGGGTTGCTGTGAAAATACCAGACAGTCTGACAAAATTAATTTTGGTCTGATTGAGTCATAAAATATGTGAGACTGTGGATGGAGGAGTGTTGTCTTCCGATCCCAGCTGTGCCTGTGGGTGACATCCCTCCTGGATCTACTCTTCCCTATCCCCCTGATAAAGAGGTCCCCTCCTCCAGATAGGGAGGAAGAGCAGACAAGGCTGCTAAGCAGACCCAGACCCTTTCTGCCTGAAAGGTGGGCTGGCAGAACAATGTAGGGAGGGGAACTGAGAAGGGAAGGCTCTATCAGCAAGCAGCTCCTGTGGACTACTCCCCAGGAGGATGCCTGGGGAGGCTCCGAACCTGGGAGAATAGCAGCCTTCAGCCATGTTCTTGTTCTCCTCTCTGATTGTTTAGATGTGTGCATTTATCTTGTGGGGAGATGGAGTATCAAATACCAGAGCCATTTGAAAACTGATGGCATCACCTACCCAACATCACAATGAATCAACTGCATAGTAACAGTGAGTTAGCTAGAGCAGCCTGTACTCTAAGCTACCGCTCTGCAGTTTGCTTCTAAAACTGTAAATGCCAATGGAAGCAGCCTTCCAGAGGCTGTTCCATTGCATTAAGCATTGATGGTAGCTATAAAAACTTCTCTGCTACTGTATCCTAGATTGGACCTGAAGAACCAATATATTAGTGAAATAGCATGCAGGGCTTGTTTTGGCTTAAAGTTAGATAAAAGACAGACAGATTAGAACGACAGGTACATATTCCTTCTCTTTCTGATGTCGCTCCTCAGCTTCTTTCATCATTTCCCGAGACTGTTCCAACTTGGCATCTACCAGTTTCTGCTGAAGTTCTCTGTGCTGAAATATTTTATCAAGGTGCTGTAAGAAAATAAATTCTGCTGAATGTGTAGGTTTAATAATCTACATAGACCTTCATGCTTATGCATGTACAGCTATTAACCAGAACTCTTGTAAGACAAAAATATTGCAAAACAAGAAGACACCCAATCTATTGCAATTACTAAAAAATCACAGCTCTAATAAGAACAAACTGTGACAGATTTTGCATGAGAAGGGAAACCAGTTTACATTATCAATTTTGACTTATTGTAGGGGGAAAAAAAAGCCTTAGCATCTTTGCCAGTTTTATGGTCTACATATGAAGTCATCACTATAATCCAATAAGACTGAAGATCAAATAATTGCTCATTGATAATAAATATGCTGGGGACACACTTTTTTTAGCTGTTCAATGGCCTATGGATCCAAGTCACTATGTGAACAAATGTGTAAATCACACCTACAGAACTTGGAAACAGGTGTACAGCCCATGCCATCCTCTATGTAAATACAATCCCCTTTGCTCTGGCCACACCTGCACAATGTGGGCATGGAGGGCCTGGGATCTGGAGATCAGACCAGATGAACCAGAGGCCTCCTCTAGACTGTAAAATGTCTAGCTCCATGGTGACCTTCAGGAGATAAATGTTGCTGATAGCCCTCTTCACTCTTAATTCATTTAGGTAAAATTCATTGGAGCAAATATTCTGTGTCCCTCTGGTTTACATTTTCTTCTCACAGAAACCACAAGACAGGAATGTACACTTCCTTCATTCAGTATATGACTTCATACATGATTCAACAGATTTGGAAATGCAGGTATTGTATCAGCCATTCCAGATTGTAAAGACAGATTATTTATGTTTTATTCAGTATGTTGTCTGATTGCACTGAGGCTCACAGTAAATGTATTTAAAAACAATAAAAAGACCCATCGTGATATTTGTTAGCATTTGTCATAAAATAAAACAAAAAGGCAGTTGGGATTTTAATGGAGGATGGGGATTTTTGCGTCAAAATTTTCTGACCAATTCCAATGTTTACAGAAAGAATAATTTCCCATCTGTCTATTATCTGCTAAATCTTATGGTGAGCACTGTGTTTGCAAAAAAAAAAGAAAAGAATCTATTCAACTTCAGAGGGCCTCCTTTATCTGTTGTCTTAATTTTCTGCTTTGGGGAAGGGTCAAATCACTTACATCAGAGCTCTTCTCAGCAAAGTGTATCTGGAGGGAACAAAGTATATTTGGTGTCACCAGCAGAACAGGTTGTTCAGAAAAATGGGAGCTGGGATGTGCTCAGTGGGAGCTCAGCAGGAAGGAAGAAAGGGGTGCTGGGAGATGTCCCCAGGGATTTGGGGGAGCTATGAGGAGCCTTGGGCAGTTTAGCAGACAGCTGGCACACCTTGCTGCTTGTGTGAGTTGGCACCTCTTGGCACAGCAGCAAGTCTGCCATGGGTGCCATGGGTGGGGTGCTGTCCCATACAACTCCATGGCCGCAGAGCGTGGCAGGCTTGCTGCAGGCATAGTCCCACTCAGAGGGCAAAGTATGGTGAGGACTATCCTTATTACCTCTGTGAGACACCTGAACAATAGCCGGCAAGGCAGATAGGCTGCTGGCAATGCCTTCTGCTTTCCCTGGGTTTGCTGCCTGTCTCCTCCAGTACCCACGGCATTGCTCTCACCTCTTCCCGCAGCTCGTACTGGTCAATGATGCTCTTCAGCTTCTCTGCCAGCTCCGTGTTCTCTTGGCAGAGCTTCATGTTCCTCTCACTTTGCTGCTCGATCTGAGCCTGGATTTCACTCAGTGTGCCCTGGAAGTGATTAGTTATTTCTTTCCTCTTCTCATCTTCCTCTCGTGCCCGCTGAATTGTTTCCTCCTGTTGTTAAATGGGAAGGAACACAGCAAGTTAGAGGCATAATAAGCAGTTCCAGAAAGATACTGTTTCAGAGTAGCATAAGCCCTCCCTTTGAAGGATTTTACATGTTTGCATTCCTCTTTGGAGATTTTCTTGCTTTCATCTGCTCCGGCATTAGGCGTGATTCTAAATTTACAGAGCAAATTACACAGTGGCCTTGAAAAAATTAGGGAACAAAGAATTTGCATTTATAAAGATGGATGTAGAGCAGAGCTCCAGATCAAAGCAAGCCTGAAAGAGAGGACATGTGTGCATATCTTGATTCATGATACTGCAGCACAGCTTTTGCTTTGGAAGAAGATGTTTAGTGAAGCAGTCCAAAGCTCTTTTATCGAAATTCTCTTTGACTGAATTAGAATATGACCCTTTAAAATACCTCCTGTTAACTAGGACTCTTCATATCAAATGTATGGCCTTTGGGATTTTAGTTTTAAGAGAAATTCATCACTTGCTGAAGAATCCATTCCAATTCCTCAAGTTTTTTCCCCTACTTTTTAACCAACATAAACATTTGCACTAATTTATTAGTGAGTGGAATCAAGGAAAGCTTGTGTGCAGTTTCTTACAGAATCAAAGCAGACATTCAGAATTTTTTTTTACCTATTATTGAAATTCTGTTTTAGATTTGTTTATATAAAAGACAATGCAGAAAGAATCTGGATTCATTGCTTTGGATCCAGAAATACGGACTATTTTTAGTCCTTACTTTTGCTTCCAGGACAGCTTGTCCTTCTGTGGAATGTAACCCTGATACAGAGTGGCTAGGACCATATCTGCTGTAGTTACAAATCATGCCAGGACCATCTTAAGAACTCACTCCATAGCATGCAAATGGCATACTCTAGTAAGGTTTCAACTAGCATAGTCATTTACATAAAAATCTCTGATGACACTGCATATGGATATTTTCTGTAAATATATTTGAATAAAGCCTTAGCTAACTCTAATAGGGTATAATTTGTATCATGAATGTGCACAGAAATCACCATGAAGCCCTGCTGTGCTCTGCAGATTACACAAGAACACATGTGTATGCTCACAAAGAGAGTAAAAGAAAACATGAAACCAGAAGAACTCTCCCTTTTAAGAGAAAGAAAGAATGTCAGGTGGAGCTGGGCAAGTGACTTGGAGATTGGGTCGTGGTTCAGTACCTGGATTGGAAATTGGACACATGGAAAATTTGCAGCAAGATGAAAGAGAAGCTCTCCAATTATTTTTTTTTCCAGTTGGTGAGAATGATTTTGAAACATTTTTCTTGACCAGCAGTTGAGCTGTGTTCTGTTTCTAGTCACTTTTTGTTTAAATTTTTCTAGTAAAAGAAAGCTTTTCCAAAGTAGAGTTATCCCATGACTCACAGAGTTAAATCACCCATTGTGAAACTCCCCACCCTGGGGGAGGTACTGAACCTAAGCATATATAATCTTGGGGTTTTGGAACTTCTGGTACCACTTGTTAGTTCCGGAGGAGGACCAGAAGTCCACTAGGACTGCAACTGCCACTCTCGACAAGACTGCGATCGTTACTTCAACAGGACTGTGACCATCATCTGGACCAACAGGTCTCCTTTCCTTTTACTTTGCCCCCAGGGGGACCACGTGGTGCTCAGCACAGGGGTAACAAACCCCATTCTATTCTTGTCCCAGGGTGCTGAGTTATACATCTGTCCTTGGGGGTTAAAACCAGTTTTCTCTGTATCACTGTATTTATTGTAATCTTTTTAATAAATTGTAACTCTGACTTGCAATCTCTCTTGAGCTGGGTTCATTTCTCCTACCGGTTTACTTCTAAACCAGCACAACCTCTAATACACTGTTTAAAAAACTCTTCATGCCTCTTAGTTCTTCATTATAGAAGGGCAGCCCTGAGCAGGGAAAAGAATGACCAGGTGCTTTCACTTCTGGAAGTCAAAGTGAGAAATTGAACTTGCATGTCTGGAGTCCTATTTCTATGGTTTCAAAACATCCTTCCTCAAAAAATTTATTGTTTCAGTAGACCAAATAGTGTTATAACACATCACTGCTGTGATTTAAAGCTCTGTGGAGTAATAAATCCAGCTGAATATAAAAAAAAAGGTGGATTGTGCATCTGTCACACCAAACGGCTCCGTTACAAGGTGAAATGAGACATCCTGAGAGTAACAATCATGCAAATGTACACAAACCAACCCTCTGTGCATGTGTTCCTCAGAGGATCTTATTTCCTGCTCTTCTGAGGTAAAATAATTATGCAATACAGAGCACAGAGACAATATATAGATTCATTGTTAAGACACTGAGCCAGCAAGAATTTGGTTGCAAGACACAGTATTTCTCTGGATCTTTTCTGCTTCAGAGAAAAATATATTTGAGGAGGATATTTGCTTGGGGACAGGCCCTGGTGTGTGTGCCAGAGAGCTCCTCAGAGTCCCTCATTTGTTAAATCCTTGAGATCCCAGTCACAGATTAAGTCTCAGTGTGGGTGAGAGGACCTGGCTGAGCTGAAGGACAACTGTGTGGCTACAGCACTGCACAGACTGACAGGCATTGCCTCTTCCCTGTGCCCAAGACCAAAAGCCTCTGTGCTCAGTGCTTTGCCATGAGTGGAGCTCGCTGCGTTGCTGCTAGTGCCCAGCTAACAGTAGGCTGGTGCCTGGTCCCTAAGGTAATACAGTTTTAATCTCACAGGCTTCTAAGTGCTACCAATAATACTATGAGAATAGTGATAGGACTTTGGAGGTGTCTGCTTTAAATCTGAGCCTTTACTAGCCTATGGCTGAGGCTGTGTCTGCACTGGAGCCAAGGAGAGGGCTGGATGCCCACGGTGCCAGCATCAAAGCTCTATATCCCTGCCAGCTCTGCTTCAGGGCTGTGGGGCCAGCTCCCCTTCACCCATCTCACCTGGGCAGGCACAGTCTGGCAAACCTCAAATCATCATTATCACCTAGGTTTTATTGTTGCAAGGCTACAGCCTCAGCTCTTTGCTCGTACCAATCCCTGGCACCTGAGAAAATGCATGTTTTTCGAATACTTCCTTAGTGTTTCCCATTTCAAGACAACACAGTGTAAAGTAAAATCCTGAAGATTTCCCCCAAATGGGAGTCTTGAAGACTGATTACTGTTTTGTGTTACTGCTGTTGTAGCTGAAGTAGCTGCGTGGAGTCTAGAGCTTCTGGCTGACTTGGTTTTAGGGAGCAGAGCAGAGGGTGTTTGGGGTAGTGAATTCTCAGCATCATCATGGTTAATTCCTAACATGCATACAGATGTCAGATGCTTCACTTTCTACTTATTCTTTTAGTAGCTTTTAATTAAGTGTTCAAATTTAGTGAGAAAAATAAAGCATTGTAAATTATTTTTAGATTTCCAGTTGTGGAAAGCTGAAGTCCAGCCATAAACTATTGTTCTTTTTTCTCTGCCTTTTCTTAATCTTCACAATCCATGTCAACCTTTCAAAGATATATTCTTGTATCCTACTGTAATATTGCTTTTGCTCAGGTGTTTTGCTGCTAAAAATGTAAGAATGAATTGAATAAAACCTTGTAAAATCAAGACAAGGATATTTTGCAGTTTGGGATTTAGCACTGGAATGTGAGATAATTTGAAAATAGAAGAGTGTGATTGTCTCTGGAATTGTCCTCATGCCTCTCTGGGCCAGCTCAAGAAGACTGTTGATCTGCTGAAGTCCTATCAGCCAAGAGGATATAAGAGTGGAATTCTTTTTTTCAATTAACCGTTTTCTTCATTCCTGGGCACCACAGTCTGAGCCAGTTTGAAGCTGAGCCCACAGTCAAAGCTGTTGACTTTTGTGACATTTGTATGAAAGTCATTGCTTAATGCCTGGTGGCAGGAAGGACAGGGGACCTGAGATGTTCATGTCACTGCAAGATATTAAGTAGTTACCAAACTGTCAGATAATTGACAGAACATGAACTCCACGCAGAGAAATTAATTGCTCTTTTTCATAGGAGACCTACTCTCTATTGCAGTGGGAATACATTCTGCTATTTCATGAACCTTTATTCTGCTTTTCTTGGAGGGAGAATTAAATGTCTGTGTAACTGCAAGGAAATAATCAGAATACCTGGGCTGTATGCAAGTCAGAATTTGAGGCTGGTATCCAATACTAACCAGAAATTTTTCTTCTCTGATCTGCCCTGTGGATTTTCAATACAGCTCCACATTGCATATTCATCACCACTTGGCTGCATGGATCTCCAGTTAATGGGAATTCCACACACCAGCTGAGTGAAGATGACACTTACATGACGTGATGTGCATACAATATACCACATGGTAAGTCAGAGATGGTTCATGATCTGGACAGGCCAGGTTTCTCCTTTGTTATTGAAATGGGACAATCTTCTACAGATTTCATTTTTCATGATTTGGAACATAATCAGAGGTGCTAATCCCAAGCACTAAAAAATTATGAATCAGCTTCTCTGTCCTGCCAAAACCAAAATAAAAACATTTAAGTATGAGATTTTAAAAATAACATTTGACGGATTTTCCTCTTTCGGACCCTCTCAGTACAGTCTTAAGTGAAAGAAAATTGCACTCAGTTAAATAAACAGAACATGAGTTTCTGGAGAGTCACAGATCTCCAGGAGCTAGAGCTTAAAGGCAAATATTCCAAGAACTATGCTAAAATTCTCAGAGAGATGAAACTGGATAAAGATAATGAATGCCTTTGTTTATTAATTTAATTCACGTATATTTTGCAAGTCTCTTTTGTCTTACTGTCTTATTTAACTTTGTTTTTTCTACACTGAAAGCCCAGGAACCAGAGGAAAGATCTCCAAATTCTTTGAAAGAAGTGGTCAGAATTTGAACACTTCTTCCTACTACCAGATCAACTCAGGTACCTTTCCTGACTCATCTGGCATAAGCACAGGATAAAAATCAGAACTGTCTGAAATTGATAGGTTTATTTAGAGGACCTAGTCACAAGGCAAAACAGTCCAACAAGTGGAAAGGTGCTGGAAAGAGACTTTCCTAAATGTAAAGCTGAAATGTGTGATGAAATATTTATATACAAAGGGGAAGGGAAAATCATGCTTTCTAGTAACAAGATTAATAAGCATAAAGTAGCTGGGAAATTGTGTGAGAAATTCAACCAAATTTGTTCCAAATATGTTTTCCAAATATAATTAGTTTTTCTTTATACCCCAGTCTCCACCAACTTGTTCCCCTAATATTATTTGTTTAGTAATCTCAGTTAAGGCTATGCAAAGCACTGTACTCTGTACTCTTAATTCACTTTAGAACTGGCTTGTATTTCTGTTGAAAGATTTTGCCCACGGACAGTCTGGTAAATCAGTGTAAATCAGTATTGAAGTACAGTTCAGATCTGGTACAAATTACAGGCATATATTTAATTTTCACTACCAGTTCTGTGCTACTATAACTGGGCACAGAGATTTGCTTCTAGTTTCCCCATCTGTTAAACTGCTTCTATCCTTCTACTAGCACACAGTTTAAATATATGTGTGACCACTGCCCTCTCCCAGATGTATTCTTACCAGTGTACAACAAAAGTTAGAGCTACACCCTGAAGGCCCACTCCTGAGCTGGTAGAAATGAATGAAAATCCATTACAGTTAATAGGGGTTATATCAGGTGGAATTCTTGCTGCTGACAATTCATATATGTAATTCTATACATAACTATATCCCCATAAAGAAGGGGTTTGAATAGATGAAAGCAGAGGCTTTTCGTATAATAATACAACCACCATCACTAACATGTCCTCAAGAAAAAAAGGACAATCACAACAGTAACATACTTTGTGAACCTACAATTTTTCACAAAGCATAAACATATTATAAATTTCACATTTAAATGGTGTGATGCACCAAGCAATAGGCAGACATATGGATCCCAGCCTTTTGATACTCCAGAAAATTTCCTCTTTGAACTGATTCTTGTAATCCAAATTACTTTCATAATGTTGGCATTCTTCCTGTCTTATGTTTGATGTCTTGAGGCAAATGTCCTAATTGACTGACCTTCACAAATCACTTGAAAAACCCAAGAACTCAAATTACGTGAAAATACCCACCAGCATTCTGTGAGTCCACTGGAGCAAAGCTGGTGTCCCTATTATTCTGTCCATGCACATGCATTTTCATCTGCAGTCTCGGGGACCTGGTCTGTTAGCACCACTGCTTTTCTCTGTGCTGAGCTCCCTGATCATGCAAGGAGGGCTTACAACTAGTGTGGGCAAACACAATATCCAAAAGTGCTTGGATATTTCCAAATGAGAAATAAAGAGGTCTTGGCGTAAATGGACCTCAAGACATATAATTACATGATATATAATTAAAACATATAATTATATATTATATATTTATATATATATTATATACTACATATATTATACAGTATATAGTATATATATTGTACTTATTATAAATACAATTATAACATATAATTCTATATTGCAAGTACAGAAGCAAACGTCTCTTTGACCTGGTACTAGAGCAAGATGGGAAGGCATCAGCATCTTCTTCCTCTCCACTGCTCAGTACCTTGCTAAGGCCACCACCCACCTTGAGGTTTTTGTTGTGCCTCTGGAGCTCCCGGCACAGGCTCTCCAGCTTGCTGCGGGCAAGGATGGCTCGGCTGTGCTCACTCTGCAGCTGGTCCTTCTCCTTGGTGATCTGAGCCTGCCTCTTCTGTAGGTACTTCAGCTTTTTCTGCTCGGCACGGTGTTCTTCGAGCTGGGCAGGAAACAGGGATTAAAATGAAAAAAGACAGGCAAAAAAAGAAAAGAAAATGAGCTTTTTTTGGTTTAGAGAGTGTTCACACTTTCTTAACCTCTTAGGAAATGTTTTGTATTCATCAGTGCTTATGGGAGAGGAGAGAGGGAGCTGGAGAGAGTCCCAAGACTGCTCACTGCAACAGTCCCAAGTCTGCTGTAGTGTGGGTGGTGAACACAATTTTTAACATTCTTGTCACACCATTTCAGTCCTTCCTTCTTTGGTTTGAGTTTTTTTGAAGGACATCTGTGAGGTTTTTATTTTTGTTTTGGCTTTAGGAACTAGAACAGTCAGTAGTGCTTTATGCAGTGAGATTTCTCCAGATCATGAGATAACACAGTAGTTGCTCATTCTTTTTTACAGTTTCCTGAAATAAAAGTGGCTTCCCAAATACCCAGGAACCTTCTGGAAAAAATAGCAAGACAAGTGCTGGAAACCAAGAATGCTGTCTGTATGGGAGCCTTGTTGCTGATGGAGGAGAATTCTCTTCAGGGAAGAGCTTCCCAAAATGTCATGCGGGCACCTACTCTTGCCAGGGTCCTCTTGTTCACAGGACCATGTGGCAGCATCTGTCAATTGTGTTTCTGGAGGTCCTGTCATCAACAGGGGTAGGTTATGGGAAGTGAAAACTCCTTTAGGCTTTTTGTCTCCATATAGTTACTGAAGGAAATGTGGACAGTCCCTGATGGTCATTTGAGAACCTCCTATTCCTGTGGGTGCATGGCTCCTGCCTTCCCTAGAGGGCTGGTGAGGAGGAGAGTGTATTTGGAGGGGAGAATGAGGGGCAGCAACAGAATTGCTAATATCAGTCCCTGCACAGTCTGGTCATTTCTTTTGACACATGCCTATTAGAGTCTGCTTGGAAAAAATTTCCTGTACTGTAAATTAACAGTCAAGTCAAAGAAGCATTTTCCCTCTGAAGCTTTTAATGATTTCATCTCCCATTCCAACACACAAGAGCCCTCCCCACTGTATCACAGGCGTGCATACATTGTGAGATATTTCTGAAGTCTAGATGTTTTCTTGTTGAAAAATATTAGCACATGATCTGCAACATGCAAACCTTAATAATAACAGTTGCTATTAAGACTATATTATCTAATAATATAGTACCACTAGTATTAATTATTAACCCCAGTATGACTGGGAAAGTCTGTGAGCACCAGGGAATGATGTGCAGCTCAAACAAGACAGTCAACAAGCATCATATTTTTACACTTTCTCTGCCCGAGGATCTGTTTTCTGCAGTTGTTCTGTAATTTATGCTTCCAGTAGAGACCTCTGTGTATTATTAATCAAATCACACCTTTTGTGTACCACAAAACAGTGCAGTCATCAGCTTGGAGTATATTTACAGTTTATGTCCAACTTTCAGCGTGCGCATTGTGTTTTACTCCCATAGATCAGAATAGGGCCTTTCCAATCTATTCAAGCACCGAAATAATTTTTTCTAGTATTGTAGGAAAAAAAATAGCCTTTCTTAAGCTTATAAAGGAAAAAAAATTTCAGCCTTAACTACAGAAAGGCTATTTTTTTTCCTTTATAAGCTTAATTTTGTTCCCTTCCGCTTTCATTTGAGAAACATAAAAAATGTTCTTTTTGCTTCACGTTTTGCATGTGCAGCCAGTGCTGAGTGGGTAATGATTTATCCAAATTTCACGATTCGCTCAAACTCTGCATGAGATAGGTGGTTTAGAATAAAGTAGGTCTTAATCATAATAAAAGAAGTCTTCCAAGCATTTTTTGCCTTTTTTTTTTTTTCCCATTAAAATAACTTGTACTAGAAACTTGTATTTCAAAATTCTCAGGAATATCTAAGACTACTTTTGCACTGAGAAAGGGTAAATAGGAATGACAAAAGGGCTGCCAATGATAAATTTTTAAGAACAATTAATGAAATATAAGCTAAAATTAAATGCAAATAGAAGGAATTACGATTTTTGGAAGGCTGATCTAGAGAAATAAACAACTAATTTAGGAAAAAAAGTTTTATCTTGACCCCACTGCAGACAATGACAACACTTACATTTATTTATTTATTAGCATATGGTTCTTGCACTCAACACTTATGAGAGACCCTCAAGATCTCTGAAAATAAGGCAGTCACAGCTTGTGCCCAAATGGCTATGCTGTCTTGCTTCCCCAACCTCACAGGCATGGCTTCTTCCTTCACCAGCCCATGCTCTTCCCTGATGCCTTCTGTTGTGCACTCACAGTCACTACAGGCTGTGCCAGGGCATGTGCTGACAGATAAATAACATATTGCTGGTTGGCCATGGGGAAGGGTCAGTGCTGCATTGGGTCCCCAAGTACCAGGAACCTCTTAAGCCACAGCCAGCCCCAACACTACCTAAAGCAGGGGAAGCTCAGTCTGCCACATGGCTACATCTTCCCGTGGCCTCTGCTGCAACATGTGTTTGTGTCACCACATGGCTCACCAGACCAGGGGGCTGATCTGGGTGGAAAACAACTCAGCAAAACAAGATGTGATCTGAAGTGTGTGATGGGGATAGACAAGAGGGAGCAGAGAGAGCTGACAAGCTATTAATCACACTACACCCCTCAGCCACACTGAGTGAGCAGTGTAAGGCTTTCTCCAACAAGATTTTAGTTGTATTTATTGAATGATTTATTTCAGTGACATTGCACAGTATGTCAGAAACAAATGCTCAGTATTTTTGTTTTAGCACCTTTCTCCTCCATGGGTTACTGGAAATAAGGTCCCTGTTTTATACATTGCTGCAGTGATGTTTGAATGCAGTGAAGAGTACTTTATAGAGGAAGAAGACCTATTTCAGTTAATCTGAGAGCATGAATTCCCTTTAAGCATGAGATAAAGCATGAACAGAGGATTTCATGTGAAAAAAGGGAAAGCTAAACTTCACATTATGATGAGACATGGACACATCTGTGCATAAAACCAATTACAAAGTCAATGATCTGCTTGGCACATTTTTCAGCACTCCACAAACTGTAAAATGCTGCAGCCTTTTAATTTGAAAGATTTTCACAGCTTATGCTCATACAGTCCTCTGACTACTTAGAAAAAAATTAATCTGAAAATAACCCATCATCAGTGTGGAAAGAACAGAGTTGGGTAGGTGGCATTGTTATAGGGATGATGTTATGTTGGCAGAGGCTTTGATTCTTCATTTCATTGTGTTGTGTTTTCTCTTACGATTAGTCCCAGTTGGCTATTATCTGCTTCCTAATATTTTATACTAAGTCCTGTATTATTTTCATTTTATTTAAATGACTGAAACGTAATTTAAAGAAATACCCACTTACAGATGCATGCAAAACTCCTTGCAGAAGGTGAAGACAGAAGCCTAGGCATTAGTCTCCAGTGTGGGTCAGTTTGGTAGGTTTGCTTTTAAGTATGAATATTCTGCCTCATCAACATTTTGACCCAAAGTTCAGCTTGTTTTCCTCACTTTTTACTTTTTTTTCTCCATCTTACCCATAATTATTTGACCATGACAATTATTTTGGGATTCATTTAGCACAACAGACAGTACCATTACATGAGATTTGACCATGCTGCATGACAAGTTTTTTATACCTTCCTATATGGACAGATTGTACAGAAAAGAACCAATACTGTACTAACCAACTCAGCATACTTCTTAAACAGCAGGTCCAACTTCTCTTCTGGAGTATTCAGTTTATTCAAGCTTTGCATCAGTAGGGTGGCTTCTTTTCCTTCAAAAAAGAAGAAGAGGAGATTTGATGGTAGTTTGGTTGATGTTCTTTTATAAAATTGGTTGTTTGATGCATGGATCTGGAAAAACTCAGAGAGAAATGAGGTATTTTGGAAGGAAAGGAATATTTTTTGCTATGAACTTCTGGGGTTTTCGCCATAAGAACAAACATGCTAGAATCTTCCTCCATTTCAGACCTCAGTAATGTGCTCTACTCTAGCAAAAGCGTTATCTCTGAAATGCTTTTGTCCTGTGTAATCTGATTTTCATTGAATGTTTTTGCAACATGTTTAGGTCACATACATGGCACATTTGACTGAAATAGGGAGAGAAAGGGCCTGGACCCTGAAGGCCCAGGAATAGATCTCTTTGCAAGTGAAAGCAGATCAGAACTGGTGTACTCAGCTCCTTTGCTGCTCAACTCATACATGACATAAGGAAGATTAAGTTAGGTACGGAGACTGTGGTGTGGAAGTCAACAATCAGAGAGTAGTAGGTACTGCCAGCCAGGTCTGAGCTACATGATAGTGGTGTAAATCAGTTCCATGAGTTGGTGAATAGAGTATGTATACCAGAGAAAGTCTGATAGCTCTCTGGGGTGTGAATAGCTAAATCACTGCACAGCCATTTAAGTGTTGCTTTTCCTCTGATACCTCTCAGTATTCATTTCAGCCCCAAGCATGAGCTTGAGCTTGAACACCACTTGTTCATCAAATACAAAGTGTCCCTGGCATCCCAGGAGATAAGGTTGGCTGTGGTGCCAGGGGCTTAGATGTGCTTTTCCAAATGCTCCCCTTTCCCAAGGCTGTGAGACAAAATCTGCTTTCTGCTTTAGGCTGGACTTTTTCCATTTCAAGTCTAGTGCAGTCCAGAAGTACTGTCAGTGGAGAAAATCCGTTATTTCACACTAAATTCTCTCTACAGCATCTGTATAAATAAGTCGAAGAGAGCTAAAATCAAATCCTAGTGTGAAAACTGTTGCAAGTGCAACTGGAGCACTGTGTGTTGGTAGGGTTTTCAGTGAGCTTGCTGAGGTACCAATAACTGCACCAAAGCCAAGACAATAGAAACTGAGGAACTTTCTTCTGGAAATTCAAGGAATTTGGGAAAAAAAAATCTATAATCTGTCCTATGCTTAGTGCCTTGCCTGTAAGAACATTCTGTGGTTATTCCTCTACAGGCTTAGTCTGTGATTGAGTTTGAGTTCTCATGCAAAGCAGAAGCTTGAAGATTGGCCAGAGTTAAATGCAGGAAGGAAAATAAATTACATGTTTGTTAGATTGGAATGTGACTACATTGCTCTCTAGTGGCTGCCCAGCAGAAAGGACAAGCTGTACAAAAACTTGCTGAGACTTCTTTCTAGCTCAGCTAACAGCCCTAGCAGGGCTGAAGTGCTCTCTAAGCGCTGTGCTTAGAGAGAATAAATGTATTAGTTTATTTTGTATAGTCCATAATGAGTCCAGAGGCTTCCTAAAATTTGCTAAATCAAAAATAACCTGGGTATGACTGAATTTGTTCTGCAGGTTCCCACGCCACATAGTAGCACCATTAGCACCTTTGTGACTGGTGAGTAGTCATACCTGAGGAAGCAGGAAAAGAATACTGAGGCACAAACGAGAGACTGGGTTTTCCTTTGTCTGAGAAGTGACTTTGTGCAGTGTATTGTCAGGCTGACAGCTGTGGATAACCACTTTGGGCGGCTCAGTAGTACATTAGATTTGTGTGATACAATCCTAAGCTCTTTTCTTTTTAAAAGGACTAATATCTGATCCAGCCTACATGTTGGGTAATGCAAAAAAAAATAAAATTACTAGTTAGAGAAAAGATGTAATGGTCACTGTAATTTTCAGTGGTAACTGAAGGTTCCTATTATCCATGGCATAGACTTAAAATGGAAAAGAGCAAGGGAGTTCTTACTTGTGTTTGCAGAAGGGCTGTGTATGTAAATACTTGCCTAGTCCTTTCAGGATTTTCTTCTCCAGCTTTTGCTCCTTGTTGCCGCTGGGCTCCTTTGCTCTGCAAGCATCCCCAGGAACCAGCTTCTCTTTCTCACTCTCCTCATTTCCATCTTCATACTCTGCATCCTCCAAGATGCCTTGCTCTCCCTTCTTAGGCTTTTCAGTTCCTGTAGAAGTGTTTTCCTTCTCCATCAGGCTCGTGGCAGACCCGTAGGTTTTAATGATGTCCTCCAGCTGCCGGCTCAACTCCTCTGAGATGTCACACGTGGCTTCTTCGGGCCCGGCACTTGGCTGCTCTGTGGGGGCTGGAGCAGGGGACACCAAGCCAGGGGCAGGTTTGTCCCCACTCTGCCCCTGGGTATCCTGCTCAGGTGATGTCGGAGACTGGTCGTTCTCCATTCCTAGTGCAGTACCTGACAGCAAACAAATGGAGGGTTGACTTAAAAGCACACAGAATTAGTCATCGAACTGTTCCCAAAGCTTGGCCAGCATGTGAGTGATTTTGTGTGAAATTTGGAATGGCATCTCATCCATTAGCTCTGGCTTGATAAATATATCACACTTAAATAAATAACCAAGGTGATTTGCCTGCAAGGAGAAAAGCAAATTATATACTTTCCAAGAGAAAAACCTACCCAAATCTATCACTTGAAAATGGAAAACCTCCTATTCCCATTGCCAGCAATGACAGATGAAATGACACCTGAGTCACTTATACCATTTTCCTCCCTGCACACCATTTACCACGTTTACTTTTCTTGATCTGTTTACCTGCAACGCTGGCTACCGATATAGGCAGCTTCACTTCAGAGCTGCATTAGTTTCATTTCCTATTTTTCCCCTGTCAGCACATGTTAAGTCAATAATCATGAAAAATATTTTAAATGAAACTGGTGCACTGAAAATTGTGCTGTGCCCTTGGAAAGCCCAGCATGGTGCTTGATGTACAAGAGATCTGGTTTGGTACTGTCACAATAACAGCAAAGAATAAGATAAACAGCTCTAAACCACCCTTCTCTTGTACTTGCTGCATGATGCTGACATCTTGTTTGACAAAGTACAAAAATAAGAATAAATCACAGTGAAATAAAACCAACTAGACATAACATGGTTTGATAGTCCATGGTGTTTTCCAGGATGCATTTCAGCTAATTTATTCCCAGTTTGCAAAGGGAAGCCTTTGATTTCTCATGTCTTTGAGCAGCTGCAGTGAGCCAGGCAAATACAGAGTCCCAAACATACCTGTGTTTCTTCAGAGCCTGCTCCAGTTTACCCAGAAACTGGCAATGAGGGTGTCAGCAAGAGCATCCTAGGCACCTGCTCCTAGCTTCTGCAAGGTGTGGGCCAGCAGAAGCTGCATGTAGCTAAAAAACTCGGTGTAGAGAAGGCTCCTTCCCTCTCAGAGTGCCAGCAGAGCTGCTGCACCACTGTGTTGCCCTCAAGAAGTAGTCCAGAGGGGGTGCACAGGTGGGCCTTGCTCTGCAACTAGCCTCTACTTCTTCTTGACTGCAGACTATACTCTTTTCAACCATGAGCCCTTTCTCGGTCTTCTTCAGGCTGATTTTTGTTCCTCTCTTTAATGATGTGATTTACAATGGTGCCAGTGGGGAAGGAAGAGAGGAAGAAGCTTGTTTGGTTGGTTCTGTTCTAGCATCTGAAGCAGTTCCTTTCTTATTTTTTAAAAGACAACTTGCTTTGAAAACATGGAGCTTACTGGGAAGCATTTTGTTCCCTGTTCATGCGGGCTGTAACATATATCTTCTATAGTGTCTAAATTTCTTCAGCTTTCAAAATTGTAAACTAGCATGGCCAAAGGTGGTATATGATAAGAGAGATGTCATTTATTGTAATAAATGACTTGATGTTTTTTATTAAACTCTCCCCAGTCAAAGTGATGTTTGAAAGTGCAGTGATGGCCATCACTAAAACAACGTTTTTCAAGATTTGATTTTCTATATGACTAGGCCTGCAGATAAGATAGTCAAATGAGTTATCATCTCTCAAGCAAATAATTGAAAACTTTGACTGGGGCTCAGGATGTGCTTGAAAACTCATAGCTATAAATCCATGCCCCTGCAGTCCTCCCATAGGTACAACTTGCCAGAAGAAATGGCTTAGGCAGTTGTCTGGACCTTGTTTCACAGACCCTTCAGACAGTTGCATTCCATTCTGTCCTCCTCGTGGCATTGTCATGATATCACTGCAAAATGATTGTCAAATTATATCTGTCTGATTTGATGCCATATTGAGTTTAACTTACACTGAAACATAAGACCTTATGTATGCAATTTAGGTAAATAATTCCAGATAGCATGAATATTAGCCTACAGTTTATGATCTTTTTTTTAACTAGGGCTAATTGATTGCCAAATAATTCATGGTCACTGAGAGTACTGTAAATGCTAAGCTAGAAGCTCCACAAAGTATGTGTTTATCTCTGACATGTTCAGTCTAGTGTTTACAATTGTAATCATTAATTTGAGCTAATTGGCAGTTGGAATCAATCAGCTAGAAAACCCAAGATCACCAGCTCTTGTTTAGGCATAACAAAACTCTTTTTTTTTTAATATGTTCATCACAGAAGAAGAACAGGATTGCAAAATGTTCCATTTCCAAACATGAACTTCTCTTCTGACTATCTCCCTCTCTTTGTAAGAAGGCACAAACTGATGTTGTCATCACACCTCAACTCTCTCCCTTAGGTGCCTCCCAACTCCCAACTTCATCTCTCACGAACCAGCACTGTCTGGCTAAAGGTTTCCTCTTACATTAAACACGAAGTATGCCTGCAAATACAGCAGGCTTTAAATCAACAATCGATCTATGCATGGTGTTGCTCAGTAATAAGGGAAAAGCATGGGTGAATGAAAGAGAAACTGGATTGTTAGAATCAAGATGTTTACAAGCTGGCCTTGCAGGAAATCATCCCTAACATACATTCCTAGCTAGAAGGAGATTAGTTATAATCAGTCTCTGAAACCATAGCAATGTGCATCCTCTGAGGTCCTGTCCACAAGCCCAGAACAGTAAGCAGGCAGGAACCCCATAAACATCCAGCAATGAACCTTTAACCCAAGGATGCCCACCTGCTAGGTCATACCAGAGATTGTATTTACTCACACAAATAAATATCCAAATGTTTTCCTTTGTTCTTCTTCAGGCTAAACCAGAGGTCTGATAAATTCTTTCTAGCACAAACACAATGCCTGTGAAGACTTCTGTACCTTCTTTTGCACAACAGCTTCCACAGCTTCACGGAGTTTATTTTGAGGGAGACAGGGCAGCTCTCATCCACTGATAGTTGCCTGCTTACAGCCTTTGACGCTGGGAGATTTTACTGCATTTGGCCCTGGTTCTCCTCATGCTCCAGCCTGTTTAAGCTTGATGCAGATAAGGAATTCTGCCTTATCAGGCCATAAAAGACTTTCAGTGCCAATTTCACCAAGACCCAAAGTGTTTACATTATATACTATCTTAGACACAGTAATGCCTAAAAATTAGGTGACTGAGTCCAGAAGAGGAATTCTTTGGTTTCTCAGACTTGCCTAATTTTAGACTACCCACCTTGTGAGTTTTGCAACTCCTACTACCATTACTGTTGCCTCCAGGTACCTAAATTTCCAACACAGCCTTATCCTGTTTTATGGCAAAGGGGAGGACTGACCAGTTATCTGAGTGAGTCTGACGATTGCATCTTGTTTATTCTTTTCCCCCTGCATTCCCAAATTCTGGACCTGTTCCACAGCTCTGAGATCAGCACCTTTCTTGGCCCTGGTGCTTTGGACGGAAACTTGACTCCGGACACTTGTGGTTGCTGCTTCTACAGATAGTCACTGTGGCCCTCCTCTTCTCCAATGGGAAATACCCTCAAGAGCCGGAGGGTGCTGCTGCCTCACCTCTGTGAGAAAGACTCATCTGCATTCTCCTCCTTCCTCTTTTAAAAACTTGGGAAAACCCAGGAGAGCAATGGAGCTCTCAGAATAGCTAAGCACACAACACAGCCGCAGCTGCACTCAGAGGCAACAGCAAAAGGTGTGCTGCTCAGATCAGTCTCGTTACATGCTGAGTTTGTTTGTCTCTGATTATATCCCTTAATATTTCACATTTGCAGCACAACTTGCCTTCACTGCGCTTTGACAACAGCCAGTATTTCCAAACTAAAAGGTCAATAGGCAAGAGTCAATGACTGATTTAGCAGAGCTGCAACAGCCATCCCTCTGCTGCTGGGGCAGCTGTTCCCATGCTGGGCTGCACCAGCCCACCTCGCACTGCTGGAGCCAACACTGCTGCCCAGGCACACTCCTGGCATGAATAAAGCAAAAATTAAAATTAAATGTTTTCTTCTTAGCTTTTCTTGCAGGTTGTCTTAAAGACTGTCATAGAGTTTTGTTTATCTTTGTTAGACAGTGTGCTTCCCTTTCCTTTTCATGGAATTTGTTTCCCCCTTTCCTTCTTGCAGCTTGAACTTCTAGAGGTTTAACAAACTGTTCTATATTTAGCTTTTGCCTCCTCATGTATCCAGCAGAAGGACACATGGCGCCTGCTCTGCAGCCAGGAGCTATTTTAAGCATTTCTAAAATGGGTAATGGGATGGGCACTTTATGCTCAAAATTCACATATTCACACAATTCTCTAAAACAAAGCTTTGCATACACTTGTATATTTGCAGTGAACATATGCTGATAAAATCAGAATTCTTACCTTGACATAACACCAGATTGAACTACAGTAACATGTCAAAGCAGAAAACATTAAACTCTGGAATGGCCCACACTACTGTAGCTCCAATTAGTCTCCAGAAAAATACAAGTACCTTTTTATAGTCTAGACACCACCCTATGTATTACTTCAGAAAGTGATGATAAAGCCAACTACATGCTACATTTGAATAGCTTTATGATTTATACACAATTTTCTAGTACAAAACCGAACAAAAGTTTGGAGGTTTCATGGCAGGTTTCCATACAGGCTCAGAAGCAGACTCAGAGACTTTCTGAAGTCCCCTGCCTCACCTCACGTTCAGCACCTGAGTCTTGATCACTTACTGTTGTAGCAAACCAGCCATGGCCCCTTGTCTCACTTCAAGGCAAGCTCTACCAAAATAATCTCAAAAGTTTTTGATCACTCTTAAAAGAAGCATTTCTTACTTTCACCAACAACCCTAGATACTTGCCCATTTTCCTCAGGTGTCACATGGTGCCCAGGTTTTTAAGGCTATTCCTAGAAAATGTGTGCTGACAATCCAAAAGGGAAGTACTCACATTAAAGCCCTTGCACCATGCCACCAAGCAGTGACTGTAAGGAAGCTGTTCATCTAACTTACCCGAGCAAAGAGAAGAGCTGAGCAGAGAAAAAAAAAGTCAAGCAGAAACCTCAGACAAGGGCACACCAGCAACAGGACACTGCCTCTGTAATCTTGCCACCGAGGGAAGAGGGATGGGAAGACCAAACGAGGAGGGAAGGACAGAGTGACACAGCAGGAGCAAGCACTGCAGGGACTGAGTGCACACTTTGTAGGGGACAGTCTCTGATAGGTGCACAGGGAAGCTGCCTGCTGGCTGGCAGCGTAAGCTAGCTATGTTGGCTGTTCCCTGCTCTCACAGAGATAGCACAAGAGGTTAGAGACTCCAGCCCTCTGAAAGAGAAAATAAAGGAAGGATACTTACACAGCTGCTACCCTTCAAATTTAAGTGTTAATCCCTCAACTGCTTGACTTGCTGTGTGGTGTGAAATTTGTCTGTATTGACTATGGATTGGTCAAAAGTGGTTGAATTTTTCTGTCTCTATCGCAAAGACTGGAGTGGCATTCCATAATGTGAACTCCCAGCTGTGACTGCCCTTTGCAACCTGGGATTTGGGCAGGATTTGTTTAAAACAGATTGATTCTTAATCACAGACTCACTGGCTGGAAGGGACCACAGGAGGCCTCTAGTTTAACCTCTTGCTTGAAGCAAGCTCATCTGTGATCTCAGACCAGGTCTCTCAGGGCTTTATATTAGTCTTAAAAACCCCCACGGACAGAGACTGCATGACCTCTCTGGGAAGCCTGTTCTGCCTGACTGTCATGGTGGTGAAAGTTTCTCTTTACCTAGCCTTAACTTCCCTTGTTCCAGATTGTGCCTTTTGCCTCTTGTCCTCCCACTTTACACCTGTATGAAGAGCCTAACTCTGTCTTTTGATAATCTCCTCCAAAGCTGGCCCTTCTCCAGGCTGAACATCCCACTTCCCCCAACCTCTCCGCATGGAACAAGTGCTCCAGCACGAGCCATCATGGTGCTCCTCCAGTGAATTGACCAGCTTCTCCCACTGAGGCAGCAATGCTAATGGAGTAGGCTGGTGTAGCTGCCCCGCTGATCCTAGCAGCTCCCAAACAAGTGCTCTTATTGCTGTCAAGGTAAGCTGCCTGACCCACTTTCTGCATGTTACCCTGCCAGCTTAGGTTGGCCCAAAGTTGTTGACACAAACAAGCAGAGTGCTCCCGAGGGAGCTCAGCTGCACACTGGTTATGCAGCTACCAGTATTTCCCGCTTCTGTGACCCACAAGCCACTCAGGCAGCATCTTGAGATGCCAGATCACCTACGGACCATCTGCCACCCACTCCCTAGAAGGAGATGTAGGCCACTTTAACACGCAGATATGCAAACAACGGAGAAATGATAGGCTGGTGCTGGAAGTGGCAGCCAGGGCTATGGAAGAGAAACTGGACTTGGTCTGCAGTGAAAAAAAATAAGGCTCAGAACAACAATACATGGAAAAACACATGTATACTACAATGATTTGGAGTAAGCCTTCAAACTGAACCATGGCACTAGAGGAACCAGAAATGTTTTGTGCCTGATTTACAAGGCATGTAAGAGAAAACAGTACTGCACAGCTCAGTATCAAGAAGTACCAGTTCAGAAATAGCCCATGTGTTACCAGCATCTCAGACTTTCACTGGAGAGGACTAAAGGTCTTGTTATATTTGTGGAGGCAGAGTCTATGGGACAAACAGTTCACACTTGGAGTGGTTTCTCCTTAGTCTTGTTTCTCTGCTTGGAAAAGGCAGCTCCTAGAGTCTGGGTATGTGTGGGCATTGCGGCTTAAGGGAAAATCAGTTCTTACAATCTTCTTCAGACACTGATGGTGGCTCAGTGGTGGTCTTAAGGAAGTCACAGATTTAAGGGTAATGAAAAGGAGCTTGCAAGGCCAGGGGCTTCTGCAGCAAATCTTGCGGAGAGAGTTGGAAACTGGCTGAACGTGTTTTGAGAGAAGATAAAGCTCTGGGGATGTTTGTGACAGGGAAGCGTGAGAGAGCAGAATACCAGTGAAGATAAGAGAGTTTGTGTGGGCTCTTCGTGCTCCTCCTGATCTGATTGGAGAATTCTCCTGTTTCAGTCCCCTGTAAATTTTTCTGTTGAAATAAAAGCAGCTCTGAGGTCAAAATGCACAACTGAGCTACCAAGGAGCTAAGTAACAGCTGAGATGCAGAAAGTTACTCCAGCATATCCAAACTCCTTGGCAAACACAAGGCAAGACACATTCAGCTTTGCTTTCTTTCACTGGTGGTATAGCTATTACATGTCAGCTCATTTTTTTCAATAGCCTGACAGCATCCACACAAAACCCTTATCATAGCTCAAATGACATGCTGGGATTCACTGGGCACTGGGAACTTGGTCATGTCCCTAAGACATCAGTGTGTACTGATAACAGGAAATTAGTTGGGATCATCATTATAAAAATTAGTTTGTAGTATGAAGCTACATATTCTGAGTTGTTCCTAAATAAACGAGTACATAGAACAGTCTCTGGTACAGTCAGGAAATAGAAAGAGGCAGACAAATTCTATGTTCCTGAGTTTGTGGGGAGTATGTGGGTGTAGCTTCCGAAGATGAAAGGGATCTGATGGATTTTGGCCTGTGAATTGAAATAACCACCTTAGGAATCGAAAGTGAAACTCAGACAGAGAAATTTAGAGGAGTGTGTTGAAACTACCACGCAGGCAATTTACATGCTGAGGACAACCAGCTGACTGGCACTCAGACTCCGCACACTGGGATGGTTGCATCTGGCAAACTGAGGAGAGAGCTGACTGAAAATGCTCTCTGTGAAATCTGCACTGTTTCTGAGGTTTCTGCTTTTGCAATGCTTTCAGCATTTCATGTCCCTATTTAGGGGAAGAGAAAGAAATCGTTCTCTAATACATGAGAAAGAAGAGAAATGCACCTTTGTTACATTAAAGCTAGATGACTCCTTGAGAATTTGCAGTAACAAAGCTGAATTTATCTTACAGGTGCGTTCAGCTGTGAACTGGATTGCATATCAATAACTATACACTCTCTTTGTTGCTTAGTGGTATTTACACAAAGATCATTAGGCATGTTACAGAGAAACTGTCTGTTTCTGGGTTAAACATATTAAGTAGCAACATAAATCTACTGAAGATATAGGCTTCCCAGGGAGGAAAAAAATTTCCACTTATATTTATCATTTGCTCTATATAATATTCAATGTGTTCAGCCTTACCAAACAGAAGGATAAGTTCACCATTAAGTCAAGGCTATTGAAGCTTTTGGGTTTTCTTCCTATCTTTCTCTGACATACTTTTTCCTTTCTTTGTCTAGGCCATTTTCCTCAATTACAAGATTCAGGTCTCACCTGCTGATGCTCCCTGCTCTCCTCCCTTCTTCCAGTGCTAATGTTACTTTTGGGAGTTTTGTGTATTCTTTTTGGTTTAGGTAAAAGACCAGTGGTTCATGTTTAGAGTCTCTCTCTCAAATGCTCAAGGGCTTTAAAAAACGCAGTCTCTCTCTGAAGGCAATACTGTGTTGGTTAAAACCACTTGAAAAAGTTTTGAGGGGTTTTTTTTCACCACAAGCTACGGCAAGCCTTAATTCTTCTTCCACCCAAATTGTAGCTGCTCTGCTCCATGAGACCCTGCCTGCCAGCAGCAGAATAAAATCTGGAGACAATCGTTCCCAGTCTTGTCAGACACAAGGATGCAGACTTGAGTGGACTGCCATGGTCTGCTACTTCAATGCCAGATCCGTATCGGTGAGAGCACCATTTTTTTATTCTTTTGCAGGAACTTTCACAGTTTTCCTGCTGAACAGTTTGTGATTTATTTTATGAAAGATACAGGTTTTTCATATTATATTGCACCTGGGCAGAACCATTTCCTGTAATACTGTTATTTCAGTCAATTATATTAGAAATATAATTGGAAGGCCAATCACATCCTGGGTTGCATCAAAAGAAGCATGGCCAGCATGTTGAGGGAGGTGATTCTTTACCCTGCTCTCATGAGACCCCACCTGGAGTACTGCATCCAGCTGTGGGATCCTCAGCACAAGAAAGACGTGGACCTGTTGGAGCAAGTCCACAGCAGGGCCATAAAAATGACCAGGCAGCTGGAGCACCTCTCCTGTGAAAAAATGCTAAGAGAGTTCAGGTTGTTCAGCCCAGAGGAGAGAAGGTTCTGGGGAGACCTTACAGCACCTTCAAGTACCTAAAGGGGGCTTATAAAAATGAGGGAGAGTGACTTTTTACATGGACAGATAGTGGTAGGACAAGAGGTAATGACTTCAAACTGAGAGATGTTAGGTTTAAATTAGATACGAGCAAGAAATTCTTTACTGTGAGGTTGGTGAGTCACTGGAACAGGTTGCCCAGAGAAACTGTAGATACCCTCTCCCTGGAAGCATTGAAGACTAGGTTGGATGGGACTTCCAGCAACCTGATCTAGTGGAAGGTGTCCCTACCCATGGCAGGGAGGTTGGAAGTAGGTTGTGTTTAAGGTCCCTTTCAATCCAAACCATTCTATGAAATAAAACTGATCTGTTCTGTTTAAGTATGACTATAATATATTCATGTCATTACATAATAATATAACATACATGCAATATGATAATACACAGTAACAAGCAGGCATGTAAAATACATAATGAAAGTACAGTGTCTATGAAGGATTTAGAAATGCCTATAACATAATCCACATAATTAGAATTTAGAAAGAGCCCTCATAAAGGGTCTTGGGACACAGAAACATGTTCACATGTGAGCAGTGGTCTAGAAGTCAGAAGCTTGTTGAATCTGGCAGTGTTCTTCTGCCACTGGCAGCTATGACTGAACTGATATTGTGAGAGTCCTATGCTGTCCCAATGAAAAGTTTGTCAAGACTAATCTCCACTGGGCTTAATTTACTTAGAATTACATAGAAATGTCATAAACACCTGGACCAATAAGACATTTTGCATAGTGGCCTCTTGTGAATCATTTCTCTCTTGTTTAGTCCTGTGTCAATGTAAAAAAAAAAAAAAGGTGGGGAGGAGTAATATAATTGCATTTATTTGTATATACAAAGCAGGTGTTCCACACTGCATCAATTTTCTATAGATTTCCTAGCTCCAAATCAATCTCAAAAGGATTGGAAGGTTGTGATTTGCCTTCTAATAAGATTTTATGACCTGAAGGGTTTGTCATATACCTAATGTTTGACAGGTCTTTTTCTTCTACAGCTCAAAGACCCTGGCTACCAATGGTAGTTAATAATGCAGCCAAATTAGCTGACACAAAAAACCCCAGTAGGCAACTGACTTAACTATTTTAAGCAAATAATTTAATTCTTAATCTACATCGCTAAGAATATAATTTCTGAATTTTAGCATGGAAACCACTTCAAGAATCTGAAGGGAATCCCTATGCTCTGCTACTGAACAGTTTTTGATTTATTCTTGGAAAGATTCAAGTCTTTTGAAACTTTAAGAGCTAGCAAAATCAATTATCAGGGTTTCAATTTTCTCTGGGCAATTTCCACTGCTTCAGCTTGCCCAAGAGACAGACTCTACATAAATATATTATGCTACGTGCTATTTGGAGAATTTGGCAAAGTTGAGAATAGCTTCACTTGAAAAGTCACACAAAAGGTAAGGTAAACCCTCAGATGAGGCATGCAGTCACACTTGAATGTATATCTGCTGTTTGAAAATAACTCTTCCCCAATATATAAAGGTAATTTATTGGGAAGGGAAAGAGCAGTGTTAGCTGTTTCCAGTTATTCTGGTACTGCAGTGAAGTTACTGATGCTTTACAGCATTATAAGCAAACGTAAATCTAGCATGAAACTTCAAAAAGGTACTGAATCCTGAAACAGTCTATTTTTGTAATGTAATTGCATTTTAAAACGATGCTCCTCTAGCTAGAAATTATCTTTTATCAACACACAGTGAGAACAGAGTTGGGCCAAATCAACTGTCATCCTGGACATTTTCTAAACCTGCCAGGGGAAATCTCTGGGCCCAATTCAGATGTGATCATGCTGTAAAATCACATATCTAGTGTAATTTTGAAGTCTTTTAAATGCCAGTGGTACGTTTGTCAAGGGTGAGTTATAGAGAGGAAATTATTGACTCCTGTATGATAATGTAAACTGACTTGCTTTGTACAAGGCAGTTTTTTTTGTCTTTTCCTACTTTTTCTAAATCCTTCCATTTGCTAGTAATGTTCAGTTGCATCGGTTTCATTATCAGTATGTATCATTTATTTTAGATTGCTGCTAGAACTGGCTTGTAAAAATTAGGAATGGAAAAGGCTCATTAAAGGCTCAGTCCTGCAGCTGCTCCGTGTGTGGAGCTGCCATTGATTTTCCTAGCAGCACCTGCTGGTAAGCAGCACAGAGAATAAAGAAAATTAGAAATTGAAGGCTTGAATCTCTCATCTGTATGGGCTGTACATGGACAAGAAAGTATCTCATAATTGGAGCCAAACATCTTTCTTTGGAAAGGACGAAGTCCAAATTCTGCTGAAAATCATAAGTAAGCTGAGGGGTCAGGGGGCAGGACAACACTGAGGTTACAACTAACCTGTCTAGGACTACTGGAAGGAAGAATAGGGACTAACACAATGGGAACAACACAGATTGATATAACACTTAAAACACGCTTGGAAATTAGGGGAACATTTGTGGTGAAAGATAAAGATCTGTAGAAAGATGGGGGGAAATAACAGAGACAGTGATGGTGAAATAAGTCCTAATGAGGATTTTATAGGATAATGATAGGGTGGATGAGGAACTGTTAGTTCAGAAGGAATGCTGCAGTGATCAGCAGAAGTGGCAGCGCTACTGTGTGATGTCTAAAACTGCTGCTGATGTAAATACCAATGACCTATTTTAAGGCATGCGTGGAAAGAGAATGACTACATGGAAAATGCAAAAGGTGTATTGGCATTGGCAGATCAAAACTGTGAAACAGTGTTAATTGGATTTTTCTAAAAGGATTTTCTAGCTATCTGGGTAGAAGCACCTTATTAAACATAACAACGTTTGTAAGACCAAATGAATAAAGAAGAAAATAAACCCCAGGAGATGAAAGGATGAATAATGAAAAGATCAGGTGAGATTGACTTTCATATTTTACTAAGCTGACAGACAAATACAAGAGGTGGCACAGTGTCACAAACTTGTTAGAATACGGCAAGTCTTTATTTTGTGTAGATAAAAAGCCCATGCAAGTAATATTTAATGTGAAAAGCAATTTGGTCTCTAATATAGATCCTGGATTGAATAGGAGTATATAGACAGATATGTGCATAATATTTAGCCTTAGATATCTTCAGATGTGTTCCCAGAACCCTATTACTAAGAATTTAAAGAGTATTTTTCCTCTAATGGCACTCTGAAGGAGAGGATGGGTCAAATTTCAGTGCTTTTCAATAGCCTCAGAGCAGTTATCTAATGTGAGACTCCCAAACTATTTGGAGTATGGGGAATTGCTGAACTACTGGGGGAGGGGGAGGGAATCAACTATTTAGCACCCCACTTGGAATCACAGAGAACAATTCTAGTTCACTTGGATACTCATCATCAGCCAATCCATAATAGTGTCTGAGTTCCTATAGCATTCCAAGATACATCGCTACTTACTATTTAACTCTGTGGTAGTGTTTTCCAGTTGTGTAGTAGCTTGCATGCAAGGATCTAATAAATTCTATTAAGTAACTCTACCATGAAGCAACGATGAACTACAGAAAGCTCATTGTACTCATTATTTGAAAGGGTAAACTAAGACATAAAGTGTTACATGTTACATGCACAATAAATAATGACTTGCCCAAGGTCATGCAGATGGGAACAAGATGCGCTCAGACTCTTCCCTACTTTAATTGTGGCATGTTTGTTTTATACATGAGGACCAGAGTTACATAAAGCACATAAAGACACCGAGCATTTTTGTGAAGGGGACCTCCCTTTCCCTCTGAGCATGTGTCTTCACTTTCTGCAAAGGATTTGCATCAAATTTATAGGACCTGTCCAGTCAGCTTGAATAAAGATGGCCTAAAAACCACGCTGCTTTGAACAAAAGAGGACTAAAGTAGGTAAATTATAGGTCTGGAGGGCCTAAATGTTAATGAATATAAAGGAATCTTCCCTATACAAAGGAACTGTACTTCACATGACCACGGAAAAACATAATTCTGATTTTCATTAAATTCAGAAGACTTCTCTGAGATCTCTGAGACATTTCAGAGGTTGTGACTATGACAACCCACAGAGAAAAATGTAAATAAAATCCAAGGACTGTCATATCATTATTCTAATGACTAGTAAATATTACCTCTTCTCAGTTTTTCTTATTTTCTTTTTTTTTTCTCTCATCATTTGGTATCTTCCCTGTCTTCCCTGTCTTGTAAGGTATCCAGTAGGTAAGTCACCCAGAGCCACTGTTCTGTTGCATGCTTGTGCTTCCCTGACACAGCAGATTCCTGCTGTCTAGTTGGACCTCCAGGCTTTTCAGTGTTAACTTCTGTGCCACAATCATTTTTCACTAGGAGATCAGATAGCAGAGCAGGCAGGAAGGGTAGTCACCATTTGCAAGACTGTGGACTATTTCACAAACAAGGAAAAGGAAAAAAAATAAAACCAGTCTTTAGTCCTATTCTTTCTCACTTATTCTCCAATCACAAAGAAAAAAACGTGTTGGAGGGCATAGAGGTCAGTGGGGCCCCCAGCAATCTCCTATGTACCAAACAACAGCAAAAAGAAGATACAGTTCTTATAAGACTGGTTTGCTCTGTCTTCTCTTTCCTTTTATGTCGCCAACTCATGTTTGACTAGCTGGGTCCTTGTGAGGCTCTATCAATTTTTAAATCCTGTTCTGTCATCCCGTTCCTTCCTAGATGGTAAAGTGTCAAGGAAATCCACAGGCCATCAATCTTCCAGGTAACCTTCATCAAAAAAGTGGAAGAAGAAAGACATGAAGCATTTCAGCACCATCATCCATCTCAGACAACAAACACTGAGGAATCATGAATCTGGTAACTGCTGGCACATGCAGGTATAAGCTGGCAACTTGCCTTTGTAAAGGAAAGTACAAAATCCCCCTGATAACCATGGATGCTTTTCTGCAATGTGAATTGATCTGAATATTAAATACTACGTGCATCTATAGCGGAACAACCAGAAAAACAAAAGTGTCTATAACCCTAAGATGTGACATACATGAAAGTGAAACCTGAGTGTACTTAAGCTTCCTTAAAAAGCAAAATGCAATTTCCTCACAATGAAAGAGGCTGACAAAAGCCACTGAAGAAAAGCACTTTGGAGCTGTTCATTTTTGTGGGGGAGGAAGAAAATTAGGAAAATGTTAGTAAATCAGATTTTCATCTACCTTCCTTTCCTTCTCAGTAGTTGAAGGCCACTTGCTACCGAGGTGATTCAAAAAATCACAAAACTAAGAAAGAAGACATTTTCAAGTTATTTCTCTTTTGGCTGAAGAAAAAAGGTAATCGGAAGGTCCCAGTAATTCATTATCAGAATTATTTCAATAGCAATAAAACCCAATAAACTCATGTCAGAGGAAAACACAAATCAGAACATGCTCTAATCCATTCCTGACCCCAAACTCCACTTTAAGATTATACTCAAATATATGATGTTATATTTGAACTAAGTTAATAAGGACTTTGGATAGACTCTTAGTCATCACAGTTATCGTGAATCCTGATTTAATCCAACCTGAAATTGTCATCATTACACAAGGTGTTGTAGTTACAGAGGATGGTTCATGTCTGCACCTGAAATGCTGTGCTCATGCAATGCTTTATCTTGATCAAGCAGGTACTCCAGTGACATCACTCCAGACTCTCAAGATGGACTTATAAGACCCAAGACTGATTTACACCACTATGGTGTACCCTGACCAAGCAATATATAGTCCTTCTGAAACAATCTGTTCTGAGCACTTTTAGGCCCACTGATACTGGGGTGGTGACTTAGGGGGAGCTGAAGAAACTGCATGAAACTTAGAATAAGCAATGCAGTTTTGGCATATAGTACTGCCTGCACTCCAAAAGCGATCCCTACACTATGACTATACCAGATAAGCCATCAGTCAGGCCTTGATTTTTAACTTGGACTTCACTGGCCAAGCAATTACCTATGTCAGATGAACCCAGAGACCACTGATCTAGATTTTGGTGATGAAGCTTCTCTGGAAAAATCATAGGTGAATAATAATTTTAAGTCCTGTTATTCTTCACAATTCATAAAGTGAGACTACTGTCTTTTGAAAGCTAACCATAAAAAAAAAAAAGGGAATAGAATGTAGCTCCTGAGCTTTACCTTATCTTCAATCACAGTTAGGAGAATACCATTCAGGGCAAAGTTGTTATGTACAGTAAAAGCTAGAGAGATGTGAAGGAGAGGCAAGGAAGACAAGTAGTCTTCTTTTCTTCCTTAGGCCGAAATACTGATAGTTCAGCTCTGGAATTTAGAAGTGCTCTGCTTCACTGGTTCCTCTGGAGACAATCTCCTCCACCAGCCCTTGGTAACAGAGCCTTGGGGAAAAACACATAGTCCTCTAATAGAGCACTTTTTTGCTTGCAATATTTACAGGTAAAACAAAGCATGTCAAAAAGACTCCTGGACTAGAAGTCTGGGCTAAAGGAACCAGTAGAATAAAGAGCCAGTGTGAGTATTAATCTAATTTTTATGAAGGCATTGTGGAATTGCCAAGATGCAATTCTTGCATTAGGTAAAGGCTCTACTCCATAAGCATCCATCACTATTCACTCTGACTACATGCATTCAGTTAAAATGTATAAGATAAATCAGATTAAAAGGCTGCTTTTTTAAGTACTTTAATCAATAAAAAAGGCAGGGCTTCAGCTACACCTAGCTACAAGCTCCCAGTACTGCAGCCTCTCTGCAGCTGCTCTGAGGCCGAGGCTTTATCTGTTATAGTAAATAACTAGCGCTCTGCTTCAATATAAAAGCTGTAAAATGAAACTAGGCACCTCCAAGTAAGTATCAAAAATCTAAACAACTCCTTGTAAAAATCTGTGTGATTATCTGTTCATTGTTATCTTTCACGTAAAGCACTTAATTAAAACGTTGGGTAAGAGGATCCCGTCTAAAAAGGAGACAGCCTAAGAAGGAGACCAAGAAGTCAGGCGATGAGATGGCGGGCTGTCCTGCAGCACGTCCCTATCTGAGAAGCCAGGAACAGGATGAGATGCCTGTCAGAGGTTGCTCTTCTCCATATAGGGCAAAGTCACACACAGGGTGACTTGTGACAGACCAGCTGTCGCCCGCCCCTGCCATCCCAGGGCACAGCTGCAAATCCCCATCACAGTGGCTGATCGTGCATCCCAAAGCAAACACACTGTTGCCTCAAACACTTTCAGTGACTTATATTTGCCCTGATTAAACTGAAGTGAGGACATGAGGAAGCACAGAGCTGTGGTGCTTCCTGACCACTAAAAGAGAGTCCCACCAGATGAAGCTGAGATGCTTTATTACAGGGGATTTAAAAAGAGAAGATGGTTTTCAGAAGTAGGACTGAGTACAGACTTCAAGTCTAAGTTTTGGATACAACAGTTTCCAGTGTGACGACTGACTGGGAATGGGTCTGCTCCCTACTCGTATCCCAGAAGCAAGGACGAACATCCTGTGTCCGTCCTCAAGAGCAGAGAAGCTGGTGCCCAGATCTGCAGGCTTCATTGGTTCCATCTGACAGCAGCTTTGCTCACCTGCATCCACGAAAGAAAATTCAGTTTTTTGGTGTAAATAATGGTCCATGAAGAAGGTTAACACCTCACATTTTCTTGAATTCTCTACTTTTCTGGCATACAGTGTTGTGCCTGTCAGACATGACAAGCAAAAACAATCTGTCCCCATCTCTCCATTGATAGGCACCTGTTCATTGCATGTGGTTTAGGATTTACTAGTCTTCAGACTTTTTCCCTAAAACTTCATCTCTGATGGTCATAACTAATTTTTTTTTCTGCCTGCTACTCAGAAAGACTTTATATTCTTCTCTGTACATGTGCTTGAACCTCGTCTTTCATCTCCTTTTAGGATCACACACTAGCCTTAGTGCAACCTGCTGATAAGCAACCCAGAAGCAACCCAAAGTATAATTATATAACCCTTATAATCCTATAAGCAACCTAAAACTTTAACTATTTAGAAGCTTGGTGTCCTTTCCCATCCTTGGAAAATCTCGGGAATCCATTTCTGCCTTCAAATACATACTCTACTTCATACAAAGCTGATGTAAAAACACCATATAACTGTATGGGGTTTATAGACAGAAATAATATCAATTATTAGACCAAATAATGTAGCTTGAAGAAAACAGAAAAGATGTTGAGTAACAAGCCTTTAAATACTTATCCCCGCAGGGAGAGAGAGTGAAATCTGAAATACTCTGCATTACCTCTGTTTGAACAGCAGCAGATAAGACATTTTATACACTTTCAGAAACATCACCCTCTCCTGCACGGTGCACTAGTGCTAGCAAAGCAGCCTGCAGTAGGAAACTCACAGGGCAATTGTTAGGAGGCTTCTGGTTAAAACTGCACATAAGTAAGTGTGCCTTCAGTATCTTGTGATGAGCATCTGCTGAATATTTTGAACTTAAGAAATGTTGTGCATTCACACTAATAACTTAAGACACAGTTTTAGGAGCTTGACAAATCTGAAAGTTTCCTTTATTTTACTTTATTGCTTATAAAATAGGTAATATGTTGTCAAATAAACACTGCAATAGAGAGAGATAACAAAATGGCCCGGTGAAAGAAAAATGTGTGAAAAGTGGTTAGCATTTCACGAAGCCCAGTAAGGTGGAAAATGTTTTGCTAGTTTTTAATATGGTAAATATGTCTTTCAAAATCTGTTTCAGGTTTGTGATCAAATTGGCCCTCTGTAATTTTTTGAGAGAGGGAAGGGCACAGCAGATGGAGAGGGACGGCAATACCTGAACCAACTCTATTAAAAACCTGGTGTTGCAAATTTTTTTCTAAAATGAGGCAAACAGAATAACAGAGAACCTACCATAACAGCAGCTCATCTGTTCAGTCATTTGATGTATCTCATTATTGTTGCAGTTACTCCGACTCAGCTTTATCTTATGCGTGAGCTCAATAGTGGCACCATATTGAAATGTGTAAATATATTTTCATAAACTATGTAAAACACCTCCTCTGTACTGACAAAATGATGCACTTAGAATACATGAAATTCTGAGAAAATGCTGTTGCCTTGAGTTCCAAAAGCCTCTATTCCTCATCTGAGTTTTATTGCACATGCAGTGTTATCTGAAAAATATATCTGTCAGACTATTTAAAAAATACTTTGTCTTATAATTTAAACAGCTCCCGTCAATGTTACCTAGTCCTTGTTCACACTGCTATCCCTATGAGTGATGATACAGAAATAGATCAGGTTAAGGTCGGTGCGTGTAGCCCAGATCTGTGACATTGGCATTTCTTATTCCTGCCTGCAGTAAACCTGCAGTGAGTATTTTTGAGGAAATGAAGGCTTCAAAAAGGACAGTTCTGAGGCCAGGGACAAGAACTGCTTTTTCTGGCTTCACTTGCCTCCCCCTCATGCCTGTGCTCACCCCAGTTTTGCTGGGTTTCTGATACAAGTGTGTATTGGCTCCTTGGTACCAGCTCACACATTAAGACCTGCTGTGCCACACAGCTAGGAGGGAGCAGAGGCAGAGGGCAGGAGGAGCAGGGTCGGAACAAGGTAAGAACAGGATGACTCCTACAGTGAGTTGTCTCAGAAACCACTTGTGCCCTGAAGAAGTGCTGGCACTCAGTGCCATGGTCTAGTAACCACGGCAGTGTTGGATTAAGGGTTGGACTTGATCTCTGAGGTCTTTTCCAACCCGGTCGATTCTGTGATTCTATGACTCTATAATTCTATTCTGTAGGGCTCCACAGACACAAGCGTTTGGCTGAACACCAATGATCCAACTGGGATGTGTATCCAACCCAGTGTGGAAAACATTTCCCTGGGGGAAAAGTAAAAAAAAAAAAAAAAAGAGAGAGAGAAAGAAAAAAAAGAAACAAATGAAAGGAACTGTGCAAATCCAGATGTTGGAATTTTCCAATCTTCCTAGCAAGACAAGATAAGCAGGGGATAATCCTTGTTTATATAACTTTTTTTTACTTTTTTTTTTCTTTAATAAAACCTGAGACCAACAGGCATGTTTTCACAAGGTTTGTTTGCTTCTCCTCTAAACGCACTACGAGAAATTTCGGGAGGGCAGGGTGCTGGGCAGGGCCGCCGCCCCCGGGCACGGCTCTTCCCGGCACGGCGCTCCCGGCACGGCACTCCAGGGGCCCCTCGGGCAGGGCTGTGAGGAGCACTTGGCCGGCTCCCCTCGCTGTGGGCCATGCCAGCCTCGGCGCGGGGCCCTGGCCCCGCACTGCCCACGGCCGGGGCTGGCACGGAGCCCCCGGCCCGGGGGCGGCTCTGGGCGCCCTCGCCCTTCGCGCCCGGCCGTGCCCGCGGCGGAGCGGTGCAGGGAGCGCGGCCGCCACCAGGGGCCGCCGTGGCGCCGCCTCCCGACCGCGCAGGTGGCTGAGGCCGCAGAGCCGGGCCGGGCCGGGCCGGGCCGGGCCTGCCCCAGCGCCCCCGAGCCCCGTCGGTAAGGGGGTAGGTGCTCCCCCACTGCGGCCTTCAGCCCAGCGCCCACCCGTGAGTTCTCTATTCCGAGGGAAGAAGGACGAGGACTGCGCTAATCGGCGCCTGATTTCCCACCGAGCGCGCCTTGCGTGGCGGGGCGGCTTAGGGCTGATCTCCCTTCCAAATAAAGCAGCGCGGCTATTTATGGCCGTGGCTTAAAGAGGAGCAGATCTCATGTACCATGTTGGAAGTTCTTGAAAAACAGCCAAAGTACAGAGGTCAAGTTTCCTGCACTGACAGAAACTTAGCGGGATGGCAGTGTCCTTCGTGAGGAGCCGGAGAACTGGGTCGCCGTGCATCCTTCACTAATCGCTCGGTTCCAATAATAAATTACTTCAGTGTATTTCCAAGCAGCGTGGAGGCCAGAGAGGACCTACTTGAAAGTCTTTTACTGCCTCAGCCATCGGGAGCATTGCCAAGGGGTTCACACTGGCAAGATGAGGGTCAGGCCCCCAGAATTACTTGGTGGATATTATGAATAAGAAAATACACAGTTGTGTTATCCACTAGGATATGACTCTTCATTAGAAATTAAGGGACAAGGTAGATAATATGATTGTTTGGCAAATTTCCCCAGGGTCAACTTTTAAGAAATCATAAAACCCTTGGCGATGCATTGCCCAAAGCCAGTGCTTTCAGTAGCTGCTGTTACTTAGAGGCAGCAGCTCTCAGGAGTTTTACAAGGTGTTGTACGCAAATAGACTCTACCAGTGTGCACATGGAACTGCCTATTCTTGGAAAAGCTTATATGGAAGGATTTAATGTTGACAGACTTAAGTAGTGATGTCTCAACTGTGAAGAATCTGTTGTTTAACCAACTTTATGAAGCAAAAGTGCCTATCATTAAAGCGAGAGTATTCCCTTTTGTTTTAAGAGATTGCTGAGGCTTTAAACATCTATGCAATTCGGTATGCACATAATCTGATACTCTGTTTTACAAGAAGTTGATAAGAATCAGAAAAGTCACCCTCCCAAACTCCAGCAGAAGAGGGCAATGAAACGTGCACCAATCAAACAGCCTTAAAAATGGAAAAAGGATTTATATAGTACCAAATTGGGCAATGGGTCTTAAAACAACAGCTGTATTCTTCTAAACACTCTTACGTTATTGGTGAGTTATTAAGTTATCATTCACTGCCATTTGATGTTAAATTTACTGTCACAAAACGTTAGCCATCACTGGCTGAAACCAGAAGGTTGCTTTTTTTAAATTGTTGGGTACTGAGAGCTGTCTAAGAATGGGCTGTCACTGCCTGCAGAGAGAATTTTGTCATCTCAGGTTTTCCCAGAAGTGTACACTTCCTTTTTTCTATCTTTGCTAATACTTCAATATTTACTTGGGGTTTGGTTGGGTTTTTTTGTTTTGTTTTTTTTTTTTTTTTTAACATTCATAAAACATATTAGCTGTTTCCTGTCTTAAGGCAAAGAAGGCCAAGTATCACTTTTCTCACCAGCTGGGACAATCTTAGCAATAGCAATCAGTTTAACTTCCCCGCTGGATTCAAAACACTGCTATTTACACTCCCATTGTGTGGTGATATCCTCCGTTGTTTATGTGACCAGGTTTAAAATTTAACTATATCCACCACACTGGTTTTCTTCCTAATAAATTCGGAAGATGTGGATTAAAAAGTAGGCAAAAAGACAGCACGGTGATACTGGTCCGGTATTGAACTTGGGAAGCATGGCTAAACAGGATTAAATGTATTATTAGGGTCCTAGTCCCACAGCCCTCACTGAACTAAATATTTGTGCAGGAGCTTTGCCAAAGGGCCAATGAGGGCAGAAGGCAGCAAGTTGGCATTAAAGGAGCAAAGTATCAGCTGCCTTAAAATAAAGGGCATTTTCCCCCAAAATATTTAAAGTAGAACTGTATGGATTTGTTTCAGTGACATCAGTTGGTAGCAATTTGTGGGAGAGAAGGGTCAGAGATATCCCACTGTGGAATACTTCAAGGATATATGCTATGCCCCTTCTCCTAAGCCACTGGAAATGAAATGCAATCGGCTCCAGTGTGATGCAGGTCTGGATTGATGCAACAGTCTCCTGTGAGGTGAGAGGGACAGGATGACATCCACCCGCCCCCCTTCCCACACTACAAATACTTTTTATATATGTCTTTTTACATAACTCTTCCAGGTGATATAATAAATATACAAAAGAACAAAGTCTACTATATAAATGAAAGCAGATTTATAAAATTACAAGTTTAATAGATAAATATAATAAATACTTTATGCATCATAACTCTGGACAACTACATTTAAAGCAAGTATGTTGGCAAGTCACAAAAAAGTTGCGCCTTGGCAACTTTATTTTTCAGAAAAACCACACTGACAGGCATATTACAATGTTACGCATGAGGCTTTATGCTGTAAGTATGTTCAAATCCCACTCACCTACGGAGTTCACCATGACGTATATATGGGTGTAGTGTACTTTCTATTTTGGAATGTCTTTTTGCACACCAACACGGTTGTACAGATAGATGTTCTACTTACCAGGGACAGTGGGGAAGAGTTTTGAAGAAAAATACTGGTAAATGACTTCTAGAAAAACTAAAGAATTTCTTAACTTTTTATTGACATTGGCAAATTAAAATAGAATAAATTAACAATATTTTCTCAAAAAAATGTTTTGTACAAAAATACTGTCAAAATTTCCTGAAAAGCTTTCAACACAGTAGTATCTTTTCATGTACTGAATAAACTATATTAGCACAGTGTCAAAACGCTGAAGACAGAAACAAAATAAAAAAAAAAAGATCTGTGAAATGTTTGCCACTAGTCAACATTCCATCCACACCATATTATTGTCTATACATATGGGGGAGGGGGAATGGGTAGCAGACTTTTTAAGTAACAGTATTACTTTTCCTGATCCGGAAAGGTTTGGCCCACATCTGTTAAGCTTCCAGTTTAGCGTATTCAGAAAAAAAAAATTAGTCCACTGCAATGCATAGTTAAAAATTAAGCAAGATGGCAGCTTTTGTGCAGTAGTATCTGCCCTTCAAAGTTCATGCAACCAACTAATGAATGCAATTTTTTTCCCTGTTCACTCAGAATTTGAATGCAGTTCAAGTCATTGAAAATCATCGTTTACAAAATCCACAAGATTAAGGAATTTGCCAAGATTAATATCTAACAGTTCAGCACTGTGGGAATTATGGGCATGTTACTGCAAGGAAATTAAGAGAGGGAGGTGGGGAGGGTAGTGACCAACATAAAAAGGCAGAGTTTGCTAGATATTATTACTACGGGAGGGGAGGTTAGTGACAAAGCTACAAAAAAAAAAAAAAAAGTGGTGGCAGCGATTTAAAAAAAAAAAATTATACAAGCGCATATTTGACTCTGCTTTCCAGATTCTCACCTTTTCAAGCCCTGAAAAGTGAGACACCGTGTCTAGGGGAATGTTTTCATTCGCACCGATAAAAGTCCTTTGTTTGTTTTAAATGAATCAGCAGCTCACCCTACTGGGCTGCTGTTTGCAAACGAAGTCTGTCATGAAGTCAAACTCGTTCTGTCCCAACCACAGCTCGGGAAGCTCCTTGATGCGATCCAGCCCCATTTCGATGACTAAGGACATGAGGACCTCCTCGTCGATGAAGTCCGTGTCTATGACATTGGGCGGCAGCATTGCCGCGGGGACGTGGGGGACGGCGGGCGGCAAGCCGCTGCCGCCGCCGCCGTGCTTGGGGTTGCAGTCCCTGAAATGCTGCTGGCTGCTGCCGTTCAGCTGGTGGCTGCCGGGGTGCAAGTCCGGCATGTAGTGGCTGTGGGGGTAGGGGTGGTGGCTGAAGTACTGGTTGTTCAGCTTCTGGAGCTGCATGCTGGCGCTCAGCTGCCCTCCTGGGCTGGCGACGGGGGGGGCCATGAACTGGGAGCCGCTGAAGCGGGCGGGGGGCGGCATGCTGCCGGCCGGGTGCCCTCCGTTCACGCCGCCCGGCCCCATGGCGTGCCTCACCCCGCTGCTCGCGTTCATATTCCCAGCTCCGTAATGTATATGGTCGCCCATCAGGGCGCTGAAGGCGTGTTGCTGCGGCGGCTGCTGCTGCTGGTGGTGGTGATGGGGGGTGGGAAACTGCCCCATGCCCATCCGGTGCGCAGGGTGGTGGTGGAGCCCGCCAGATCCGTCGGGAAATCGCCCGTGGTTCATGGCCATCATGTGGTCTGCCATTGCTCACCTGGAAAGTTAGCGTGTGAATACATTAGGAAAATACACCCTTCCTCGGACATCCAGCCGCCCTCTCCCAGACCAGCCGCATCTGCCTGGACATGGCAGAAAATACTCCGCTGGTGCTGCAGTCCTCTCCTTCTCGGGAGAGGGGGAAAAGAACCAAACCAACCCAAACCCAAAAATATACCGTGGCTCCACCATGGAGTACAAAGGGAAAAATAAAAGGGGAGCCTGCGGCACGAAAATCCCGGTCCCCTCCGCTAATCCGGTGGGCAGCACGCCTTCCCACTCCAAGTCGCGCATACCTATCGGCGGGGAGCGTCGCGTTCGGCCTCGGCAGCCGCCTCCCCGCGCCCCGAAGGCGCCCGAGCCCCCCGGCTTCGCCCGGGAAGGCAGCGGATTCCCACGGCACTCGCGCTAACTTGGGGGAACAAGCAAAGAATTGGCAAGTCCCACCTAGCCGCTGTCAGCAACTTTCGGAATTAAGTCCCAATTATTTTGTTAAAAATACGGTAGTGCATAGATAAAGACGTGAAGCCAAGGCAGCTGAGAAACACCTTTCCTCGGGTGTTTATACAGTCACGTTTTTCCTGTTGCACACAAAAGGGACACCCAGCACCAGCCACGAGAACCGCCGCACTCACCTCCCGGCTTCTTTTTCTCCTTCAAAGGTGGTGGTGGAATCAGTCAGCGAGAGTCACCCAGCATAGAGAGGGCTTTCCCGACTCCCTCTCCCCGGCGCTGACGTGACGGCGCCGCGATTGCTGCCGCAGCCCCGGACCTGGTTCTCGCCTCTCCGCGAGTCGCATCGGCACTTGCCAACAATGAGCTATGCTCCTTACACGGCTTTGGCCGCGGCTAATATAGGATTTCAGAAGGGAGGAGCAAAACCCTTACAGGCAACCAGAAGTAAAACCTGGAGCAAGCGGGGCGGGGGGGAGGGAAGGAGGTGTTGGGGGGGAGAAAGTGGGGGGGCGGTAAGCCAAACACTGAGCGCGCAGCGCGCGCGCGCAGACAGCGGGGTACGCGCGTGTAGGGAGACACGCGGGAAGGGGCCCGGCGGGTCGGGAAGGCACCCAGGCACCCCGCTTCCTGCCCCTCGTCCGCTCTGCGGCGCCCCTCTCAGCGCCTCCCCTGGGAACAAAGCGGGGCTCGGCGGAGGGGTGGCAGGAGCGGCACCCCGCGCACCCCGCCGCCGCTCACTCTCCGCCCGCGGCCCCGTCCGGCTCCGCGTCCCGGCATCGCCGGCGGCCACGGCGCCCCGTCCGCGCGCGTCGCTGCAGCGCGGCGGGCGCGGACACGCGTGGGGCTGAGCGCTCCAGCGGCGCTGCCCGGGCAGGGCGAGGCCCATCCCTCCGGCGCTTCCGCGGTGCAGGTGCCCGGATCCGCCGGCGTGAGGCCACAGAACCCGCGTGGGCGTCCTTGGAGCCAGCCGCTCTCCCAGAGGCGAGATCCGAAATCCACCTTTTTCCACAGACACGGGCGCCGCATGCGGGAGGTGTGTGTATGAGGGTGCCGGCACTCTTCCTACTCCCACGTCCTTCCATCCCTTGTTTTTGCCCCACAGCCCCTGGGGCTGTGCAGGGCGAGTGCCCACTCACTCTTGCCCTTGGCCGGTGTGATGGGGTTTATTATTGTTATTTACGATTGTTTTCCTTGCAATGGCAAAGACGAACAGAACATGAGGAGTGCAGGTGGGCACAGGCTTTGCACGGGCAGTCGCCCTGGCTGGGCACGTCCACTGTCGCTCCTCCTGCTCGGCGATGCCCTGCCTTGCTGCACAGCCCAGGCGGGGCCATGTGTATCCAAGACACCCCCTACCCTACCGGCGCTCCTGCCTCTTGCTCCAGATCCACCAGCTCCTCTCTGAAGGGCAGCCATGCTGAAGTCGCAGGGACGAACTGAAGGGTCAGGGGAAGCATGCCACAGGGAAGTGCTGGATGGTGGGCCCCTTTTCCATAGTGGCTTCTCCTGGCTTTCTGCTTCCCCTCTTTTTTCCTGCTTTCAGCTGTCTGCGGGCACAGTGGTAGATAGGACACTCCCCTCAGCACCAGGAATTGTGAATTGGACGTCAAAGCAGCCATCCTGTAGGCTTCCATGAGGTTTCTACTCTTCCAAGCAGTTCGCAAGGATGCAGTGGTGCTGGAGGGCCTCCCTGGGAGGCACAGGTGAGGGCAAATGGGATACTTCAAGATGCAGTCCATGTGGCATGTCCTGCCTCCTTTTGGGTGGGCTAGGTCCTTGGCTGCAGCAAAATATAAAGGTGAAATTAAAAGGAGGGTAACCTCCACCTCATCTCTCCTTTGCATGGAGCCAGAGCTGGGTTCCTGGATGCAGTGAGATATAATGGATGAATGATTCCCCGTGTGGCTGGTGCAATCCTTAGCAAAGCCATGTGGGCAGGTGGTAGTGGTTTGACACCAGGAAAATACACGGCTGACACCCCAGCTGTGAGGTACAGGGGTGGAATCAAAGCACTGGGAGGACAGGAAGCTTTAAAAGTGTCCGAGTTACCTCAAGGAAGTTACCTCATCCTGCAGCTTCCCTTCCTGCAGTGATCAAGTAGGGTGCCCACCATGATTTCACCTTTTGGTCTTCAAATGCATGTGAGTAGGTGGACATCTGGGAGTTGTGATTGAGTGAGGACCTCCAGTATGGCCAGGGATGATCAGAAAAGTGACAGTACCTTTCTGGAGTTTTTTCTTTCTCATTGGTGTGCAGGTTTTGTGGGGCAAAACAATGAATAATAAGAAGATCCTGTTCCATTTGGCACGTAGCCAGCTGTGTATCATGACAAGTGGTTTGTTTAATGTCACATATCCATGGTGATACTGGTATGTCTTTTTACTCTCCACTGCCTTAAGTTTGCAATCCTTTTTAAAGCCAAGCACACATTGTATCACCGACCTGCAAATGCCCTTTCCTATTTTCAGCTTTCAGATGCTGGAAGCTGCCGGCTTGCCAAAGTGAGTTATGGACAATTGGCATGAGACTGCCAGAAGCAATAGTAGGGAAGTCACAGCCATGATACCTCACTCATACTAAGCATATCTTCAGGTATTTACAGTCCACATACAGAGAATTAGGCAGGACGGTGTTTTCTTCATCGGGGCTGCAGTGGGGTCCAGATAAGGCTCAGCTGAGTGGTTGAGCCAAGTCTGTCACTGTTTATGGCCTTAGCAAAGTGGGAACACAATCAGTTGGTTGCTTTCCAGGAAATGGCTGGAAGACTTGTGACAGGCAGCTGAGGGAGTGCAGGACAAAGCATGAGCCCATCACTACCGATCTCACAGGAAACCCCAAATCTCATTTGTTTGCCTCTCCTGATCTAAGCCACGGTTATTTAAAGAATCTTTTCACTTATATTCTTCAAAGTCTTCTGCATGCATGTGTTGGTTCCTCAGTCAAACAGCAAGAAATCAGGGCACTGCATATCAGGAGAAAGCCAGAGATGGCCATGGGTGGGAATGAAAGCAGCAGGATTCACAGAGTTGCTTCTTAAGTGAAGAATCTGAGTAGAGTTGAAAGCAGAATGTGACTTATGTGCCCATCAAGGAAGAATCACTGAGAAATATCAAACAACAATGGAAAAGAAAGGGAAAGATGGATCCTGGGCTGAGTGTTAACATTTTGGATTGGAAGGTCAGACAGGCACTGAGGCTGGCTTGCAGATGCATCCCTGTTCATTCCTTCCAGACTGGAATGTCTGTAGAGTGTGGTGAAAGGAAGGAAAAGAAAATCAAAAAGGAGAATCCCACGTGGTGTTTTTTCAGGTATTTACTGGAAATGTTTAAACCAGCTGAATACCGGGGCATATCACTGGAACAAGATACATGAGGCAACCAATTTCAGGGGGACTTGGATCTCCAAGTCATTTTTTGCAACTCTGAGAATATAATCCCTAACTCTCTGTGACTTGTCTGTCCCAATGATCATGGAGGTGGGTTTCTGTGTCTTCCCTCCCATGCTGACACAAAACAGTCAGGAAAACCCAGGTCAGGACATCTGCTAGGGTTATCTGATAGGAAATTTTATATTAGAATGATATCCTGGAAGAAATGCCCTTTCCGTAAAAATGATTATGCTCTGCTATTGGGAAGACAAGCCAGGATTTTCTGGCTGTTCTTGTTTTTGACCTCTTCTCAGCTTCCTTCAGTCCCACCCTTCCCAGAGGCACCTGGCAGCTTGGAGGGAAGAGGGAACTTTGGTACAGGAGGTCCCCAGCTCTTTGCTAGGTGGTTGCCCTGGTTTCACTGTCCACTCTGAAGAAAGCAATGACGAGTTTGTGTAGATAGGCACCCAGGAAACAGAAAAATCTGTTTATGCCTTTTTTTTCCTTTTTCTGGAATTCTCTTTGTGAGAAGAACAGTTGGAGGTTTTTTGCCATTGGGGTTTTGACTAAAAGGGAGTTCCATTTTCTGACTTGTTTTACTGAGAGACCTATTATTCTTATGTGATTGAGGGGAAAGACTGGACACAAGATGGATCTGGTTATGTAATTCTCTGAGTATCCAGGTGGGAAGGAATTACCTTGGCATGTTTGTTTGAATGGCACCAAAGTCCAGACTATGGCAGAAAACATAGAATTAACTCAGTTCACCTAGTTCAATACCAGATACAAGCTTCCTAAAGCCATCACAGCTCCCCTCTGTTAGTCCAGACACCAGCCAGCTATTCTCCAGAGCTGGGTATCTGCCTTCCCATTGCAACAATCTGCTCTCTTGGGGAAGGCCACTGTTCAGTGAGGTAGTGCACCTGACTTACAGGTAGGCAGCCTAAACGTGGAAGAGATGACCCATTGGGGTTTTCTTTCAGTGGTAGCCTATGTTACAAGGAGTTACTGGAGTGATGTCAAAGCAAATCTATATTGTGTTCCTAAGAGCTGGCTAGTGTGGGAAAGTCAGTGGAAATACAGAGAGAGACACAGAATGTGTCTCCATTAGTCTGCACAGGACTAATTTTTTACTTGCCAAATTTCACAGGATAAACCATCTCTGTGCTGATTGGAAGAGGTTACTCTGCTGATAATGGGGGTTACAGGTATATGTTTTTAGTAGGAAATCATTTTGAAAAGCAAAGAGTTAGAGCAAGGAACTTCCTTGAAGCATTAGGGGATACGTTAGAGGGCTTCATGTGCTTGAATCTCTTGTTGGTATGCCAGGAACCAAAGATATATGTATCAAATTACTGGCCAAAATTAAGGAACATAGGCTATGCAAATTGTGCTACTCTCTTCCCACCCACATTTTTTGCGTTAGCTTAGATGGCTCAAGATAGTAACATGCCAGTGTATTTTATTTCAGTAATAATGAATATAGCTTCGCACCCTTCATCTGCATCACCTTTTTTGTGTGAGACTGTGTTTGGAAGCATGACAAATTCCATTGTTTTACCCTTATATGCCCTCTCAGAGCAGTCCTTCAAACTTTTGTGATCACAACTGAGATTCTTCCTTAAGTGTAATTTCAATACATGACATCTTCTTTGAAAAAGTAACTCTGAAAAATTGGAAAATTTATTAAGAACATTATTTCCTGAAGATGCTCAAGAGGATGTAAATATACAAAAATAAACATACACATAAACAAATAATTAATCAGGCATAATTCCATTTGCTCTTTGTCACACAGAACTTCAGTTTGGAGTTCACTACTCTTTACTTTTGGGTATCAGTGGGAACCAGAAATAACAAAAGGAAACATTCAGGTGCCTTTGATAAAGCCATAGTAGTTTCTGTAGTAAACTGAATGACACAAGGTTCAAATAGAGCACCGAGGTGGAAAGCAGTCACCAGCTAGACTGTATGAACAAATAGTTGTTTTGTTTGGAGACCAAGCCAAGTACTAGTGCTACTGGATTGGGTCAACCAAACACTTTAAAAAAAATCTAGGTAGAATGAAATGTTTTATTTAATTAGAAATTATTAGAAAGCAGTGTACATACTTTTAAGTATGTATTAGACCTGGATGAGTACACCTGAAGTGTTCATTGCATGCATTCTGTAATTAATTGAACTGTAGTTGACAAGTAATTTATTTGAAGTCCGCCAAATAAGTGAAACTTATTATTAGGATGAATTGGAATGCTCAAAAAAAAAAAAAGAGAGAAAGATTTATGATTACAAATATAGGCCACAATATATGATACATTTACACATATGATTAACATTCACGTTTTTTTAGGCAGATCATTTCATACCCTACCCTACTCCCCTGTATCTGCATACAAATATTCTATTTTAAGTTGGTGAGGCCGTGGAGGAAATAAGATACCACTCAGTATGAGTAAGTTTGACAAAATTTTAACTTCTCAAACCACCAACTGATCAAATTGACACAACTTAAGTCCAACAACAGTCTGTACTGGGAACTGGATTTTGAGGTGGTCACATCTTTACAGTACAGCAGTCCACTTAAAACACTGATCTGTGTGAGCGTCTGGCCTGGAATTTAATAATACTCAGTCTAAAATGTAGTTATATTATTGCATTGATTAAATCCACATTTTATCTTTGCAGTTTCAATATTTCCGACTTGAAGAAAATGTTATTAAAATTAACATAATGGTTATATAAGAGAAATGTTCTGTTGCAATGCTGAACGTCAATTTAGATATGGGTAAGCACATACTTTGGGTGTGCTAAACATTGGACTCAACGGTATCATATGTAGCAGAACCTCTCTAAATCACATGAGAAATGCTGACTTTGATGGGACTCTACAAAGGTTCATTGTAGAGCAAACAAGTGTGTGCCAGAACGGTATGGTAGTATGTAGGAAAGTAGTTGTTCCGTATAGTCACTGTGGTCATTAAGGCTTCTCCAGCATCTTTGCCACTTTGAATTCTTATTTAAATAAATAGGGAAGTAGTTTAATCCTCCTCATGATGATAAAGGGTTACAAGACAGCTGTGGTGTTGGTCACGTGTCACACATTGTCAGCAGACGGTTGCAGTTTCAGTTACATTTTCTCCTTTGATTTGATTATGTTCTTCTCCTAAATTAAATAATTATAATGTGTGTACTGTGTGGTACTGGCAGCACCATCCATTCCAGGCCTTCAGAAATATGCCGTGGGTTCAGGAGAATTTGTAAGCCATAAACCTTCTCATCTTGTTTGGCTTTTTAGGCAACTTACTTTGCATACATCTTCTCCAGTGGTTTATTTTTTACAAGTATGAAGAATCTGGGAATCATTCCAGTCTGACCTGTTTTTTCAGTGTTTTTTCACTGCTTTTCTTTGGTTGAAGAACCTTTTTACTGCAAAACTGTATTTTGAGGTTTTATATTTCAAACTGTGTCTCAGTCCAGCACTTCACGTTGTGTGTTCCCTGAAACACCAATAGGTTATCTTTGTTTTCTGTGGCAAGGGTTAATCTCTCTCAGACAGGCCATTCTCAGTGTAGAAGATGCCTATCTGTTCTCCCTTCCTGAATGCTTGCTGCAGAGGAGCCTTGCTGCTATCCATCTCAAGATTAGTTACACACTTTCTATGTCGATTACTTCCTGTTTTCCCTCAGCCTTTAATTTTGGTTGGCACCAGCAAGTGTTGTTTCCATTTGTGTGAGTAGCTGTTTCATGGGCCATAGGATTTGGAAACAACAGGGCCGACTTCAGTAAGTTTTATGTTTTGGTCTGAAATATGTAAAGTCAGTCAAAGCCCTGAAAAATAATGAAATGTAAACAAAGTAAATGTAAATATTTAAAATAGTTTATATTTCCTAAAACTAGTTAAAACTCAAGTTTTGTGGCCTCTTATTTGGAAATATAAACCCTATTTCTTATCAGACATATCTTTGTGAGTGTTGCAAACTACACTGTTTTTTTCCAATTGATTATTTTTGGTTTCAGTTGTTTTTAGGGAGGCACAATAGATGTCTGTAATTTTCACACTTTGCTGTTCTTATGCGTCAGCCTGATGATATCATACTCAAGCAGTAATAATACTACTACTTACCTTATACATAAATTAGCACCTTACAGCTTCAGAGCATAATACCAGCATTACCTAATTACTCTAGAATTGAGCATGCACTCTTTTCCTTTTAAAGTAGAAAGCGATGGATTTAAATGGTGCTTTGTAATCAGAAAGGAAAACAAGTCATTTAACAGCCTGTGTAGTGGTCTCATCAAAAGGCCAGCAGCCAGGGTACTTGTTCTTCCCCTCCCCCAATTCCAGCAATGTAATCAAAATCAGACTTAAGCACCCAAATTCCTTTCCCCTTCTGAAAGTCCTACAGAGACCTCAGTGTCTCTGTAAAATGGAAAAAACGGATACCTTTTTCCTAGAAAATGCCTAGCAGAGATCTTTTTGAGTTGGTGCCTTAGAATCACTACTATGGCCACGTCAAAAACGTGTTACAGCTATCCTAGTTTTCTGCTTGTGGTTCAGATCATGAATGGGACTCTGGCCACCTCAGTGTCAGTAGAAATAGTCATTGTCATCACTGACTTCAGAGTTGGCAAGGTCCACCCTGGCACTTTTAATCTCACACAGAAGGTAACCCTTCCAATAACCTTGCGCTCAGTCCCACCCAAGCAACAGGGCAAAATTCTCCCCTCTCTTCTCTTCCTTCCCTGTGTCCTAAATATTCCACTCCCAGTGCCTCTTACCAATTACCTCTGCAAGACTCTTTGGAGGCTCTTGCTTCCTTTCTGCTCTAGGATGAATTGTCCCTGCAGACTTTCAATCCTCATAGCTCCTGTCCAGGAAGATCACTGCGATTTTCCTTCCAAATAGCCCATTTCCTGCAGCTACACGCAACATCCCCCACCAGATCTCTCACAAGGTGAACGGTAGTAGTCCAGCAACATATTATCAGTCACAGTGAAGTTATGTTCTTCGACAACTTCTTTGCATAACCACATCCACCGCCTCTTCCCTCCAGACTCTGACACCCCAATAACCAACTTCCATTCATATAGAAAATGTTAAATGCAGTTATGATTCTCATACACAGTAAAACACATATCCTACAGTTTTCTCTGGTAGGGAAGGTGTTCAGCAATGGCACAAATTTGTGTTAGGGCTATTACATCCATCTGAAGTTGTCTTCAAGATCTTTAGTAAAATATTTCCTCCAAGGGTGAAGGCTTTCTACCCCATGAGGTTGTCTAGTATTCCAATACCCTCAACCATTCCCATGCCAGGGTAGAAAGAGGATTATGACTACTAATAAACATGCATATATAACTTTTAGTCCTCCAAGAGTTTGAGAAATATCCACCACTCTATTTTCATTTACATATTTTCTAGAAGTCTTCATGTTTAAGGACAAAACTCCTGCCGGTTTGCAATGTTTTATGAACATTTCATTCATTGTCTTTCATGTATCAATTCTCCAGGCTCAAGAATATTATTTTTATGGTCTTGAATATTATATGGTATTGAATATTATATTATGTTCTTGCAGAATAAAACAAGCTGCTCTGTGACTAATACTGACAAACTCAGTGTATAGCTCTGATGAATGCTATTTTTAACTGTAATGTAAGGTTCATTGCTGCTCATATATTGCATGGCTAGCAATCCCTTGCTCAATTTTTTTTTTAGCACAGCACAAGGAAACTTGATTTCAGAAAGAACAAATAGGTAAAAGGATATCCGAAATTCAGTCACACGTATTTTGCCTGAAGATAAGTATTCATAGCACAGAAAAAGCTGCTGGTACACTAAGTTCAGTATGTGCCTAACTAGCAATGCCAGCACTAATGTCTTTTGAAGAACTCATGATGTATCCAGCATTCAACAACACTATACCTGGGGAAGGATTCCCTCGTGGCCGTACAACTGAGAGGACAAACCTCTTAACATAAAGCAACTTGCCAGTTACATCATCACTGATGGAGACATAAATCTGAGGGATTTCTATCTTAACCCTGCTCACTCTTGAACATTGGAAATTGAAAGCTCTTGTCATTTTTATTTTTTGTACAACTGATGAAATGGTACCTTCATGGTTTGTATAATCAGTTCAACAGATTACAACAGTTAATGGACTGACTCTATTTATATGAGCTGAAGACTGCTTCTTTTTTTTAAAATGTATGTTTAAGTCTCCTTGGTTTTGGTGGTAAACAAAGCTATTTACCATGGTAACAGTTTATGACCAGTTTTCTATGGATTAGTTACAGGCTGCATTGATAAACTATGTCCTTTTACATGTTTCGTTATTATTGAACAAGGTACATAAGCATGCCATGTGCCACATCTGGTCTGTCCTTCATTGTACAAACTTTCCTGTACTCCTTCTTTAAAAGTCATCAGTCTGCTCAGTTAAGGTGCTGAGATGCTAGGATACACTGCAGTCAGTAACTCAGGAGATAAGCAACACTTGGCAGGACTGACCTCTACAAGGTCATTTGGTTTATTCTGTAAACAGGTTTCTCTTCTGCATTCGTCCAAGGCTGGATAACTGAAATTTTCTGTCAATGTTTTTTATATCATCATATTACAATATTTTCTGTCATCCATTTTTTTAATTACAGCTTATTTTCTGGGTTTGACCACTGCAGCACACTGAGCAGGCATTTTCATTAAGCTGTCCACACTCATGCTTCAATCTTCTTTTTGAAAGGTTACAATTAATTCAGAACCCATCTGTGTATATGAGTAGTTTAAATCATGCCTTCCAAGGTGCATTACTCTGCACTCATCTACACCGCATTCCCTCTGCCAATGCATTACTCAGTTACTTAGTGTTGTCAAGGGTTATCAAGGTGCCTCACCAGCCTTGTCTTGCCCACTGCTCTTATGTATTCTGCCTTTCTGGTAGGATCTCGATAAGTACATTAAACAATGCTGCTGTTTGTATTGATCCTAGAGGCACCCCACTACTTAAATGCTGTGAAGAGAACTGAGCAATTATTCCTGCTCTACCCCTGTGTGCTATCCCCTAACTGGATTTGCATCCATGACTGGCAGGGTGTTACCCACTCTTCTCCTCCTGGCAACTGGCTTTCCTTAGTAGCCCTTTGTGAACACTATTCAAAGCCTTTGGACTGTTTAAGTAACTTCTTCTGGTTCCCCATTACCCTGCACTTTGCTATAGCTTCTCAAAATTGCTCAAAATCCAAAGAACTGACACATGAAAGAAACTTCTTTCTTTTCACAAACTTTTGTTTGTTGACCCAGAAGTTTTTGTTGCTACGAGTGTTGTTGTTTTGGTGTTCTGTACAGGTGACTTTCAGGTCTCTTCTACTGCGGTGCTGCTGTGATGGGGAGCTACTTTATAAACTAAATTCATCTCAGCAAGCTGTTGTGTTTTGTACGAGTAGCAATCTCTGCAGAAGTAGTTCTGTCAGCCACTCAAGAGCTGAAAAAAAATAAGAAATGAAGTTTTCTCATCAAGGATGCATCCCGGTACCCACAACCGAGTTTGGGGCTCGCTGAGGGTTCACTTTTAACCCTAGGGTCCACTGCTTGTGTGACTAAATTTGGTACTAGCTGGTCAGAAGCTACCAACTTCTCCCTGAGGAGAGTTCCTCAGGTTTCTGTTTTGCCTGCAGGAGAGGCTCCTCTCGGACACCAGGCCTGACAGCCCTGCGAGCCTGTGCTTCCTTTCCCCTCCAGGGCTTCTGTCTGCTTGCCACCCCACAGCTGCCTTGCCACAGCCTTGCTCAACCCTGGCACCTCTTCTCCTCAGGCCTCACATGGCAGCCTCTGCACCGCAATCCTCAAGTGGATTGCCCTCCCCTTCCCAGCCACTGCTGCAGCTGGCAGCACCTGCACAGAGTGCCCCTCACTGTGGTGCCTGTCCAGGCAGGTGGCTGTGTATGTTTGGGGGATTTCGAGCAGTGGTGTCTTGGTGTCCTCATGAGCTGTCAACCTGTCAGCCTGGAGGAGAGTTGTGTGGTCAGTGGGCCGTGGTCAGTGTCCCGTGTGGTCAGTGGGCCTTGGCTGTGACCAGGCAGCCAGCCAAAACAGTGCACAAAAATCACCTGGTTTTGGGTGGATCACCTTTAGCAAACTCTGCTTCATACTTCTGAGGAATGGAAAATTACTTAGAAAAATGAAGGGATTTGAGATCACCTGGTGCCAGAAAATAATGGCACAAAGTACTAGAGACTTCTGACAGTGTGTGGGAAGTGGTGCAACACCCGACAGTAGAAATGCTCTCAAACTGGGACCTTTCATAGGAGGAGACACATCTTCTTCCTTAAGGGGATTTTGATGTGGGTGTTTGTTTGTTTGTTTTTTTTCTTGTTTCACCCTCCCCACCCTTTTCTTTCCTCTTTTTTTTTTTTTTAATTTTTTTTTTATTATTTACAGGCTGTTAAACACTGGTTATGGGTGTGGCACAGCTCTTTTTTAAAGCTTTGGGAACAAGGATGGAGATGAAGCTATCACTGGCATTTGTACGGCTAGGGAGCTCCATCTGCAGCTGTGCCCCCTGAATCCCTGGTACTGATGGGGTTAGTCCAGCCTTGTCAATCCTCAGGGACTCCAGAAAAAATATTGGTGCAGACAAGGCTACTGCCCCCCAAACAGCAGACGCTGCAGTTTTAGAAGGTTGCCTTGCCTACTATTTGTTGGTTTTTGCTAGCAAAAAATAACAATTTTAAATGTGCAAGATCAGCTGTGTTTCTCGTCAAGATATGACCATCATGCGAGCATGGAGGAGGAGGCAAAGATGGGAGTAGGGTGGTGTGGGTGAAAGGCTGCCTATTTTGCTGGTTTGTACAATGCAGAGTAACCATATGACAGGACTGCAGTTCCCTTCAAGTAATATGCAGCCAGATACCTTTTCACCATTCCATGTGGCAAAAGGAGAAGCAGCAACTCATACCCTGAGCAACTTGTATGCCAGTTCATTTCCCTCAATAAAATAGGGCACCATACATACTGTGTGGCTGGTACTGTTGATACCACCTTGGTTTCCTAAAGTTTTCAGTTCATGGCATTCCAGTTTGGTGAATTAAAAGCTTAAAATATTTTTACTTTCATATTAACCACAGAGTAGACCTACCACATCTGACATGCTGAAAATAAGTGATACTAATTTTGGATTAACTTTAAGGCACTCTTAAAAAGTATTACCTTCCCCCCTTCTGATAAAAGAATTTTGCAGTTAGTTTCAATGATCCATTTAAAATCTCATTCTGCTTTTGAGGTTCTTTTTGCAATCTAATTTAAATTTCTACTGCTTGGAAGACCTGCTACGAATTCTTAATTGGTATATGGAACAGTAAATATAAAAACAAATGGCAAAGAATAGGGGAAGAGAAAAAACAGTTTGAATACAATAGAAACAAGGAGTGACTTTGTTGTCACTGTGGCAGCAATACAAACTTTTAACAGCATGCTGTATGTCAATTATCTTCCATAACTTTTTACCCTCTTCTTCTACAGGATTTTTCTTTCCTGAATTATGGAATCATAGGTCTGCAAAATGCGATTTCTTCTCTTCATCCCTCTATTCCTCTCCCAACTTCCTTGAAATGAAGAAATTAATTTCTTTCTGTAATAATTGCAGTGTGGAATGGAGATTATATCATAGAAATTAGAGATGCAAATGGGCACGTTGGGTCATTCAGAAGTGCATCTGCACTATGTATGCATGATGACTCCCTGTACTGTAACATGTTCTCTAGTGTTTTGTCCAATCCAATTTTGTAAATTGGCTTGACTTCTATTTAAATTGTGAGGCTGTTCCATAATACAGAGAGATTACCAAGAGGAATGTCCTACATATGACCCAATTTAGGGATTTTATTTTCTTTTTAATCAAGCTTTTGCCATATAAGTTTTAAAAACTTCTTGCTAAAACTATATGGGAAAATACACAGAAACCGTCCAAGATCACTGGAATGGTGATGCAGCTTGTAATCACTTTGAAGGAAAACTGAGGATTAATCTTGTCAATAAGTGCATTATGGGGACTGCTTCCACAGCAGTTCTTCCCACACAGGTGCCCATTGCCCCATATAGGAGCTGCTCAAGTGCAATAGCTGCAAAATCAATCCCACTTTATGTAGCATCCCTTGAATAACAAACTAAAAGTACAATGTATTATTAGTTTATCTACAGTCTGAAAGTCTGCCAGTTGTTTTTGCATTTGAAGTGATGAAGCGCAAAATTATTATATAACTGCCTGAGAAGAGATTCATTAATCTAAACCCAGAAATTTAAAAATTATTTGCCCTAGTTTATTTGGTGGAGAAGGAGACAGTAGGCACAACTGGGCCTTGAGTAATTTCAGTGTGAGCTGGCCATCTATACAGCTGCTCGGTGCCTTAGACCTTTGTAGCTTTTGGCCAGAATATTTGGCTTCCCATTCCCTATGCTAAACAGAGCTTAGGACTTCTAATTCAGAAATTTATCATATGAGGCATTAGAAAGAATAGATGAGGCTTCAATATTTCTTTTGTGTGTTAGGTGTTTTTTTTTTTTTAATTTAATTAATTGGTCATTGTTATGTAGCTTAATGATATGTTTTTGTTTCATAAAATAAACAGTCAGCGGGTACTGTTGGCACTTGGCTGCTTTGGAAATCAAGATTCTTTTTTCAGGTGCTTGAAGCTGTGCATGGTGTTCCAGGCTGGAGCAGAAATACAGTTTTGAAGTTATTTCCCCAGTTGTCTCCACTTACAGACCTCTAGTTTAGCTTGCAAAGTGGTTTTGGTATGAGCTAACTAAATTTTGTTTCTTTTCAGAGAAACTAAACCAGAAGGTTTGCTCTGCTCACACACCAAAACCACTTTGACAGCTGGTAATGGTCCAAGACAGTAATGAAGCCCTTGAACAACTTTGGAATTGCCTGGGGTAGCACACACTCAGTTCAGGGGACTGTACTAAATCTAGTCTGAAGTTCCCCAAACTGCTTGAATTGGAGATATAGGAGTCTCAGTACCAACAATTTTGATTGACTTATCTGTGTGTAAAATGTCAAATTAGTGGCTACTGATAAATTTAGCTTGAGATTTTAGGAATATAGTGTTTGTCCCCTCTCTCTGTCAGTTTGGACCCATGAGTGCATTAGTGACTCTCTACATGCCTCTTCCAATTCCACTGGAAAAATAAGTTGTCTTTGTCTCTGGCTTAATCACTTGGAAACTTCATCATCTTAAATTAAAATTGCTTTTTCCTATTTACAAAACCAAGAATGGTTTCTAAGAGCTCTGCCACTCCCACATTACTTACTTTGCCTCTTTTCCAGCTGGGTCCAGCATGATTCCAGTGCTGAGATAACAAAGCACCATCCTGCAGGGTGATGTGGGTGGAGGCACGTTGAAAGGGTTTAACTGCCCACCACACATTTAGATATCTTTTTACTGAATCAGGTGAAAAGATAGTACTTAATGCCTTTAAGAAAGGGCTGCCTGCCTGACAAGTACAAATTGTACTTCATGTTCCTGTAATTTGACCAGTCAACACCTGGTCTGAAACAAGTGATATACTGTTAAAAGAAAATTCCTAAGCCACATCTAACAACAGAGGTATCATTTTCCTGATGAAATAAATAGGCAGTTAAATCCCCATCTGCGCTCACCACTTCCCAGAAACCAGAAAACTTAAACACTCAAAACTTTACAAATAAGATTTAAAAAAATGAAGGAAATATAGCTAATAACACACCAGTTTATATTTACAGTTTTTTTTAAAGTTATTATTAATGACTGCAAAAATAAATTTTCAGTTTTTGATCATTATAAAAATAGAAACATTCTAAGATAAACCCTGGAAAATAAAAATTCACCAGATAGGGTCTCTATCAAAATATGTTTTATCTTGACTAGTAAATAAAAGTACTTTTTTAGTTTTGTGTATATAAATAAGAAAAGTGGAGTGCTTAGGTGACATTAGCTTAATAACTTCTGCTGAAAATAATTCTTTAAAATCTGTTCGCTCACAGGACTGAGTCTAGGTGCTGAGCAGATCAAACAAAAACAAAACAGTAAATAATTTTTCAAGAAAGTACTTTTGAATTGTGGCACTTGAAGTAATAACAGTTTGGCTCTCTATAATAAAACATATAATTGAACCAACTTGGAGGGAAAACCAAAGCAAACCAAAAATTGCTGAGAAAGAAGGATGTCTCCATGCATCAGAATATGTGGATAAAGAAGAATTCAAGAGACAACGAGAGCTTAAAACCAGGGCAAGAAAAGAAGGAATCTGCAAGATTTAGTGCCTACCAAGGAAGAAAGAAGTTTGGGGGCTTGTAGTGAGGAAAGTGCAGCCTAGTCAGCTTCAGGCAGTCAGCTGAGTGAGCTCAATCCCCCTTTCTTTGCTGCTTAACCAAAATCAGCAAAGCTTGAACAAGTCTGGGACTGACTCCTGTGGGCCCTCCAGTTCTGTGAAGACAGGGAAGTCTATCAGAACAGAGAACAATTAGTTGAGAGCATCTGTCCACAGCACAGGCTTTTAAAAAAGTACCTGGTACTGTGCTTTACATCTAGTTAGGTGTATATTCTGAGGATGTCTTGTGGCCGAGGAATGTCTTACACTGTGTTATGTAAGGAGTATCTGTCCCAAGAAGTGCTGGGCACAGGCTATTCCTCCTGGTCTTGTTAGCACTCCTACTGTGAATAAGGGCTTGTTTACACATAGAGTTATTTCTGATTAGTGCCACATGTGGATGCACTGGCCACACACAACATTAATCAGGAATAATTAATCAAGAACAACTCCATGTGTAGACAAGCCCAAATTTAATGTGAGGGTGGTCACAGAATAGTGTTCTCCATGCAATTTACCTCAGAGCAGGTGAGTAATTACCTGTCATTTCCATGTGGACAAAACTGCTCTTGGCAAGGAAAGAACATACATTTGAGAATGATTTAATTTTTCATTACCAGGTACACACACTGTTGTCAACAATACTCAGTCCCATGAACACTGGAGGTGGGTCACAAAAGCGATCATCTCTCACTGTTGCTCCCTGGTATGTACAGCATTAGGCTTTCCATGCATTACTAGACTCTTGTGAGCATAGCCATATTGGCCAAAGGTATGAATAAGTGTATTTGTTCCTTTATATTAGGAAAGGATAAGTGCAGAGAACTTTTGTCACTAAATGACTTGTTTTGCTCAGGCCAAGCTTGGGTTAAATTTTTTTGTTTACAACCAAATTATTGCTAGTGCAAGGCTGTTGACAAGTTCTTCTTGTGTGGGCAACTTTTAAAGACTGAGGTCGTTCAGTGTACCACAGGACAAACTCTTCCTGTTGCCATCACAGGAGTTTCCTGAGCTAGGGCCTGTAGGAAGCAAGGTTATTCTGGAGGTGGGCTGGTGTGCTTAGGGGACATTTATCCATACCTAAGCTGGCTCGCAAACTGGCTGTTACATTATTTGTGTGCAAGCTATATTCTGTACCATTTTTTGAGGAGCCAATTGCCCTTGCTTGGCTTGCTCTTGAGCAATGCTTCTTTATCCTTTTCTTCTCTCTGCTTTTTGGTGCTCAGACCAAGAAGGTGCTGCTCTGTTTCTGTTCCTGGTTGGGTTGGTAGGACCCTGGTTCCACAATGCTGGGATAATGTGCTCTTTCTCCTCAGAATATTTAGTGGAGTTCACTCTGTATATAACTTCCCATGAAACAATATGAAACCCGTTGAAAGCCATTGTGTCACAAATTAGGATAGAGCTATTTTATTTTATTTTATTAAGGAGAACGCAAAATAGCAGGCAAGTATTCAGACTATGATTGTACTTGGTCTGATTTCGAGCCACATATGAGCACATGTTTCCAATATCTGAGGCCATAACACATTTTTGAGCAAGTATTGAAGTTATTCTGCCTCATGGGGAATTAGAGCTTGTGAGAATAACCTGCTGGTTAATGTGATCTTATGGGAGACCCAGATTCATGTGCATGTTCCAAGAACTGTACAAAGTGAAGCAGCTATACTGGGACAGATTGAGACTAATATTTTTTCAAAACACTGAATGGCTTTGACATTTGACACTTCCTGGAGAAACAGGAGAATGGGTTCAAGTTCCTTCAATGAATCAGGCAGAGGGGAGACTTCAAAATATATTTCCCAATACACAGGTATGTGCCCTAATCCTGACAGATGTGTGCCCTGACCCTGCTGCTCCCTCCTACCTCCCCCTGCCAAATGCTGAATGTGAGATTTCCAGCAGGGATTAGGCATGAGGTAGGGCTGTGAGCAGCTTCACAGCCTAGCATGTGCCTACCTGCTGAGCTCCTGCTCTACCTGCAAATATAAGCAGCGACTGAAAATGATCTGTAGATTGCAGTAGTGCTGAAATGTTAACCTGAGCTACCTAAAGTTGGAATTAGGCACCCAAGTAATTTGTAGATTTAGTTCATAAAATCTGAAGTGTGATATATCTTAATAATTAGTTTCTATAATAAGCATTTCATTTGGGAAATAAAAATGTGTTTCATGTATGTATGTATTTGGCTTTTTTAATTACCTGTTTTTCTAGTAGTCTTGTGAGGAAGGTCTTTTCCAACCTGGCTGATTCTGTGCTATAATTTATATTATAATGTCATGTAACTCAAGTGTAATTCTAGGAATAGCATTTTTGGTATGAATAGGTTTTTTTCTTGTTACATTTTACTGAACCATTTTAAATCATAGTCAGCTGAGAGAGCGTGTGCAGGGTTTTTTTTTGTTTTGTTTTTTTTTTTTTTTAGGTGACTTTTTATGCTGATTCTAGATGTCCAAAAAGCTGAAAAATAGTGATTTGGCATTTGTAACCTTTCAGTAGATTTCTGCTTTCAAAACCTCATAATTGGCTCATGGTGAAATGCTTTTCATGGTGGTACACCTTAGAGGGCCACCTGAAGCTCCAGCTGGAGCAGGATGTACCTGTTCTGTTGTGTCCCCTGCACAAGGGTGCTGTGCTCCTGCTGTCTGACCTGTGCTGCCTTTTGATACATTTAGAGTTGTGAGAGAAAGAGTTGGCTTTAAATCTCAAAGCTATGTATATATTTTCTATAGTTAACAAAAAGAATGTCTCCTCTGCATCTGTGATCATATGTAATCAGAGATACCTGTGAAGCTTGGTCTAACAGTGAGTTGACGGGTTGGATACAGGGAGTCAGGAGTCAGGAATCTACTACCATGTAATTTGCTTCCTCCGTTTATTGCCAGAGCATGAATCTGTTGACTTTTAGGTCATGCTGTTTCTTCTACTACATCTTCTCTGGGGAGGAGAAATGAGAGTATTGAAGACATGTTTCTTGGAAGACTTTTTCTCTTTTTTTAATAATTTTTTTGAGAATTGAAATAGGAAGGTCTATGTTTGGACATGAGTGCTGTTCCTCAGGAGCTAATCTTAAATGGATGGGATACAGATATTTAACAATGCTTAAATAAATAAAAAATATCATAAAGGGACACAGCCTTTAAAAATGTCAGCTGTCGAAAGTTACTGCAATTTTGTTCACTTAAATTCATGAAAGTGGCATTCAGATGACAGATACCCAAGGTTTTGCTGACCTTGGAACATTACTGAGTAATCAGTCATTAAGTAATCATAAAGTGTTCTTGCACAATGTAGCCGATGTTTTCAGCACTTAACATACTTTCCCTTGAAAGCAGGAATCTTCTTGCTCCATCTTCTATTCCGGGACACAAATTTTTCCTAACTTATAGGAAAAACCATTCTTCATTTTCCTTGTTTGCTTTTCCCTGCCACATCTCTTCTTAATGCTAGTAACAGCCTTCAGTTCAACTTTTGACTTTGCATATGTCTCTTAAAGAGTACAATAAAACTTGAGGTTTACATCTTGACTGTAGAAGGGCTGAATTCTGCCTTCAGAAAAGCATCATTCTCTTTGAAATAAAAGAAACTCAAGCATATTTCTTGCAAAATCCTGTGAGGGAGGTGAGCAGAGTGTTATTGTACCAATCTTTGCAGATAATCTGAGACAAAGAGGATTAATGAATTGTCAGGATTCATTGAAAGAATCATTAGTTAAAGCTATTATTGGCACTCAGGAGTTTCTGGGCTCCCAGTCCTATGTGCAATCCACTTGGCTGTAATTCTGAAACTAAGGCACCCTTGGGTGGTGGATAACTTACTCTGCGAAGAAGTTACATGGAAAGTTGTTCAGATTCACCAGCTCAGTGTGCAGACAACCAAATTGGTACTTGGATCTACACACTGCTTTGCATTTTATGGAAGCAAATCAGCAGTGAAGAAAAGTCTCTGGAGGCCGTGGCTGAAGGATGAGATGTAATGTTTGGTGTACGAGGTGGCACTGGTTGATGCTCAGCACACAGGTGGCAGAGCAGGGTGAACAGAGGGGACATGGAGGAGGGAACATCACGGTGAGAGAGAACAGGGTGGGAGTAGAAGGAAAAGGAAATGGGAGGAGGATGGGAGAAAAAGCAGAATGTGATGGGAAGGGATTATAGACCTAAATTAGACAAAAGTGTATTAATTGATGTAATTTCTTATAGTTTTAAAAGTGCCCATTATATATATCTATCTGCTTATTTTCTGTGCATCATGACAATGCTACTTTGGAAAGTATTCCAGAAATTATTGATTGCTTCTGCAACACAGACGAATATTTGTTACTTTGTTTTTCTGAATTTAACAAAGTTAGTGTTGTAGTTTGTGATAGGTTGGAATTGGAGTTGCACAAGCACAGTGAATTAAACTGATTCCTGAAAAAAATAAAGGTTTGTACTTGCTCACACTGATATTAATATCAGATTTCAAAATGACTTTTATTAAAGCAGGATTGTACTCTTAGATGAAAGCTCTGATTTCCTGAACATTACATTTTCTATTAGATGCAATGGGCATCTGTTTCATGGCTGAGAATGGAATATATATGCCCATATTTTATCACTCAAACTCCAGTGTAAAATCTACCTAGGGCCACCTGCTTTCTTATTCTGAATGACTAAAAGGGACCCTCCTTAAAATCTCCTGGTTAGAAATACACACTTTCTGGTAAAATGCACTTTACTAATATACTCTGAATTAGTAAAAAAATTATGAAAGTTTTTAATTCACTGGTGAAATGCATGAGATCATTGAGTAAGGGAGAAACAAGAGCTTGAGCATGCAAAAATGCCTATACGAGCTTATTTAGGATGGGCACATAATCAAATGTCAGAGATACAGATATATATTTTTCTGTTGTTTCTTTCAGTTGCAGTAGCCTGAAGTGTTATTTTCACTGTTGTGGATACCACATTTGATAGGCGTAACAAAAACGTGATTTTCAAGCTGACCCTTTTAAGGCAGAATAGCCTAAAGGAAATGCACCCATTCTGCTTCAAAGAAGATCTGTCTGTAGGAAGGAGGAATAATATGCATGCATAAGTAATTAATAATGATCTGAAGCTTTGATATCTTGTAAGGCACAGAAAATTACATTTTTGCAGGATGTAATATATTGTTGCATTAAAAACACATGGGTTAATTCCATATCCTGTGACAAAATTTCTGTTGAGATAAATAGGAACCAAGCCTGAATAAGGACAGAAGTATCAAAAGCACTGGTTTGAGTGCTGTGTGTGTCCTTTTATTACACTGGTGAATACAGTTGTGCGTATCACTGCAATCCTTAATAGGATAATATGGATGAGAAAGATCTTCAATACGGAATATAATGAGGTGCTCAAATAGCCTGACTTTTCACTTAATTTAAAGGATTCATTCCCCTGAAAAGCTCAATTTCTACATACCTAATAGTACAGCATGAAATTCAGAGACCAAATCTCATTGACTAGATTTTGTTTGAATATGTTTTAAAACAGCTGCTTTGACTTCATTAGATGTCTTTAATGTAGCCATTTGTAAAGTCCTTTTCTTGTATAATAGATTAACTTGCAGAGAGGAACCGGCTGATACAGCGATGCCTTTTGACAGTCCTATTTTTAGAATCAGAGGGAGGTACAGTCAAATAAAACATGCTGCAATTAATAAGCTAGATATCAAGCATGGATTGTTATGAGGAAACTCCCTTTGTATTTTAACAGCCTTCCACGGCTTTCTGCCCATCTTATAACCACGGAGGATCCTACAGGCGATTTTTGCCTAGTGAGAAAGTACCTTATCCATTAATTTGTAATAGGTATATACATATATTTCTTTCTTAATTTTATTTTATTTTTTCAGTGACAAAAGTTTAAAACCTGACTATCAACTTCCACCATTCGTTTATCTCTCCTCTCACATGTTGTTTCAGCTGGACATAAGGACACTGAACTAACAGGTATCAACTCTATTATATGCCATGGCTCACCCCTATTATATGCCATGGCTGTGGCAACACCACTCTGGTACATTACACAACAGGGGCAGATCAAGGTTTGAAATCCTGAGGTATATGTTGTTATGTGTGTTCTGGGGGAGTTAATCTACTAAGGACCAAAATGGTCAGTTAAACAGAAACATGGAAAAATTCGGGAGATATTTTAATAATAATAACCCCCAGAAGTTTTAGTAAGAGGAAATTACAATTCTGGGATCAAAGGAAGTGGACTAAGCATGGTTTAGCTTTTGCTGCACAGGGAAAAGACCTTATGGCAGGTTAGTTTAATTCTATGCCTGAGATATGACTGGCAGGGTTTAGATGTTGCCTTAATTGAAACATTATACATTTAGAAATTTGAGTAGCAAGCTGATGGCATTTGCAATTGAAAGCATCTATGTATTTTTGTAAGGATGAACTTTCTTTTGTATGCAAGTTGGGCACTGGTTAATTTGATATTTCCAGAATATGAGTATTGCCATAGAACAGCTTTTCACTGAACATCTCTTTCCATTAAAGCTATTAGGAAAGAAAACATTCAAAAGTAGGCTTCCTTGACTGGAAGCTTGGATTGGCAAGATGAGGTTAGTTAACCTGATTTAGGAATCCATCCTCTTTGGTACATTGATGGTTGTCTGGTGAGAAAGGCTGAAGAAAGGCTGAATCCATAAATGCAATTTCCCTGCAGGTCAGCTATACTCAGTGCCTCTGTTCTTCCAGTGCATTGTACATTCCCCTTACCTTTTCTCACAGATGCTTAGATAAATTGACTCCCACAGATGCTTAGGCAAATTGGCTGTGCATTTTCATTGAGCACTGAAGGGGAATGTGCAAAGTAGCTAATGGTGCAGGGGATGAGCTCCCAGAAATCCTTCTGATGCGTTTCATGATGGCATTACCTCTTTCAATACAGGTGCCTGAATGCTATGGCACATTCTCTAAGTATATGAGGCATTCCTGTATTACCAGTTACCACATATTTTTAGACACATTTAGACAGCACCTTTCAAGGTCATTAATAAACAACAGAAAGCTAAAGAGGCATTCCAAGGAACCAAACTTGTTACTTCTGTCTTCTGCAATCTGTTGTCAGCACACTGACTTTTTGTTTACTCCTATTGGAACAGTTTGTTATTTAATTCTGTATACTTACATCCTACAAACAGGTTATCTATTCTAATGCTCTGTCTAGGCAAAGACTTAGAGGTGTGATGCTTGCTAGCATGTGCAATCACCTTTAACCCATACTAACCTGTTAGAGCCTAGGCTCCCCATGATTCTTTAAGACAGTCTGTTTGGCCTGTTTTAAAGGTAATGTGTCCTATCTAAAGCTTAAGAAAAATATAGTTTGACAAAAGCTTTAAGAAGACAGCAGTGTACATGTCCAGTCTCTTTGTGTAGCTGTTTGATTCCATTCCCCCCCTCCTTCAAGTTGGAATAGTATTTTTTTGTAAAACAATGTGTCTTTGTTTTATTTATAAACCTGCCTATCACTTTTGGCTTTGTGGAAGACTCCACAGTTTTATCTAGGCTCTGTTCACAATGAATTTTTAACTGATGTATTTGTAGTCACATTTAATCTTTAGTGTGGACTTCTAGTTCTGCACTGAGCTAGACAGTTAACCCTCAGAGTAAACTCTACCAATAATACTTGCTTTTTTACTAGGGTAGCATGTCTACATTAGGTAGTGTTGCGATAGTTGTCCTACAAGTTATGCTGAATTATGTGGTTGAACTCACTTGTGTTGGGCATATGAAATATATGTTGAAGTCAGTTTTTCCCAGAACAGTCATCACAGAAAAACAGATTTTCTGAATATAGAAGTTACTTGTATATAATTTTCCTGATCCATCATTTATTATAACAGTTGATTGATGTGCAGAGTACTTCATTCTGAATCAAATAAAATATATGCATAACTTTTCTCTCTAGGACTATCTTGGATTTCCATATTTAAAATCTGACAGCTGAAACATGAGGGATTTTTATCACTGTGTAACCACTGTATGACTATAGTAATGCAAAAAAAAAAAAAAGGAAAGAAGATTTTAATGTGTATTGATAAAAGCCAAAGATTCATCTCCCCTGTATTGCCTTGATCTTTCTCATTTTCACTGTGTCTTTCATTGTTGCTTGTTTTCTTTTTTTTTACAGGGAAGGCAAAAATAGGAGTCATTCTTTAATACTCTGATACACAACTTATGTGATAGCATGTGCTTCTTATTTGTGCTAACTTGTTTACTTGATCATTAAATATTGTCAAATATCAACCATTTAGAACCAACAGTATTCCAAGCTCTTATTCATTTAGATTCACTTATGCGTGTTAATTGTTTGGGCCTGATGATGGCAGATGCTATACCACCATCTTTATCTCTTATTCTCCAATATGCTTAAACCATATTTTAGGACATATTCATTATCTACTTATTTTAATGCTTGCCTTTGTAAAAATCTATTTCACATCCTCATTCTTATGTCCTCTGTCAAGGTCTCTGCTAGTTCAGTTTTCAGTATTCCTACATCATATTATTTTGCACTGCCATGCCCTTTACACAGTTTTTCTCAGCGATTCTTCTTATACATGCCCTACATAACTCACTGAAATCAATCTCCATTTAATTCTCTCACCTCCCTTTCAGTACCCTCCCATTTTTTATAGTGAATTTTTCTTTTTTTGATTATATAATTTTAATCTCTCTGGTAAGCTGGTTTATGTTGTTTCTTGTATTCTTAACAACCAGGATAAACCTGCTCTGAGAGATACATAGAACCAAATGATGTTCCCTCATATCTTTTTTTTTAAATACTGCATTGTAGGTCCAGTTAAGCACTTTGACTGTGTAGAGTAAGATCTTTGCTTTTATTTCACATCTGAAGAGTTCTGTCCAGCCCCTTCAGCACCCAGAGAGCCACATTGTATGAACACTGCTGGTGCTGCCTACAGGTCCTCAAAATTCAGCATCCACAGCAGCTCTGCAGGATCCGTTAAGCAGCCCCAGGCCACCTGCAGACCTGCAAGATAGTTCTTTTCTCATAACTCAGTCATTTGGAAACTGTCTTTTTGTAATTCGTTGTCTGATAAATAGTATTCTGAATTAGTGTTGGATTTATTCATGTAGTTGATTTCATTAGGCAGCAGGATGATGAACACTTTCTGCCTCATAAACATAAGTTGCACTAGCCTAGTGTCACAATCTAGTGTGAGTTACATGATCAGTGTTCTCCCATACGTTCTTGGGGGATGAAGTTGCATTTCAAACGCAGACAAAAGAAATTTGACACCGTTTTGACTTAATGAGAGAAGCATGCAAGTGTCTGCCATGGACTGGATGCTCTACTTTATCTTTTAGCAAAGAGATACCATTTCATCCATAATGCACACAAGCTGTTTCAAATGATAAGGCAGAACAAGAGGCTTGTTAAAGGATGGTCTGCTTTTGCCAAGGTGGGCGTGAAACTCCTGACTCTGTACTGTGTGTCATTTCCCCACCAATGTAAAAGCAATGAGATAAGAAAAACGCTCCAGATCTTCATGTTACAAGATGGAGAACTTCAAATGGTAGTTATTTGAACATTCAAGAACTGGGTGCTTTCTTTTGTGGCAGAGGCTTTCTCTTAGGTGGGAGGTGAGTGTGAGCCCATGTACTGGTTTTCTAGGTCTTTGTCCTTTGCCCATAGGACCCTAGTATTATAGAACAGTGGGAGTGCAGAATGGTCTGTGGAATAGAGCTTTATTTTCACTCATGCTGCTGCCCTGAGTTATATAGCTTCGAGGAATCCTTTTCTTTTAGAAAGAATATATCTAATAAAATAAATTTCCCCTTTCTACACAAAATGTGGTAGTGTGATCAGTCCAAGGTTATAGGTGCCAATACTGTCTAATTACTCTTGCTGCCTGTTAAGTTCTAAGAACAGCTTTATATTCTTTCATTATCTTATGACAGGTGGAAACACTGTTCATTAAAAATTTAGCACTCTTCTCATTTATTCAGAATAGATTAACATAGTGGTGCACTATGATAGGTTGTTGCATATGAAACTGGTGATGCTGTTACCCTTGAGCCAGAAATGCAGCTCACTCTCAAAAGGATGCTGTAAATGTGCACAGTTCTCTATCAATCATGGTAAAGGCACAGGATTTTTCAAAAGTGTCTATTAGTTTCAGGTGTGTCACTTCTGTGGTGCTTATCTTCATACAACTTAAGAGCAGCCTGATTTTCAAAGAGCAGGTGTCCATCATTTAGTAAAAATCCAGTTATATTAAAGTGTCAGTGAACTTGAGATATCCAGATGTACTAAGCCATTTTTTGAAGTCTCGTTCAAACCAATGTCTTCTGCAAGACTTTGTAGTCCAATTCACCAAATACAATGTATAGAATAAAAACAAGATGAGGCTTGAGAAGAAAGAGACATCAAAGGAAACAGAATGAAAACACAGAATTTGTCATATCAGAGCAGACTGTTGATCTGAGGAGGACTGTGTTCTGCTTCCAGCTGTGGCCAGTACCTTGTGATGGTAAAGAAGGGCCAAAAAATATGATTCTTAGCATGCCATACAAAAATCCCTCCCAAGGTTTTTGCTCGTGTTGTTCACTGCAAATAGATTGGTTAAGTAAGAATGAGGTGGAATAAGAAACCATGCTTGCCAGTTGATAGTTGATGAAGGAAGCGTATCTATGTCTAACACACAGGCAAAATGATACAAGACTAGTTCATCCTTAGGAAAATATTATCCCTGTGATGCTGCCACATTCAGTGCCTACATGGGTTATGTCTACCTTGAACAGAAACTGCTAAGTTTGCAAGGTGATTTTCTTTGGAATTATTTATCTTAATTTTTTTCTAATTTCTCAGAAAATTTTGGGATATTTCATTCATTTCTCCTTTGTGCAGGAACTGTTGCTGTGGAAAACACAGCTCACCAGGCATTACTTCCTCAAAATGCAGATGTAAAGTTAGGCACTGAAGGTCAACCTGTGTGTCATATCCTTCTTATTCTTGCATCAGTTCAAACTTGCATCTTCCTGATTGTCACATTATAAGAAAGACTGTGCAGAATTGTGGAATGGGCTAGGTTAGAGGGGATCTTTGGAGATCACCTGGTCAACCCTTCCCTGCTCAAAGCAGTGCTAACATTTGGTAAAATCTTTCAGGACCTTCTCTGGGAAAATTTTGACTATTACCAAGGATGGAAGTCTCATGACCTCTTTGTGAGCATATTACTTTGCTTGACTATGCTTTTTATGCTTTTTTCCCCCCTTTGTATGTAATTGCAGTTTCCCATGATGTAAGTTTTGAGGATTGCTTTTTGACCTTCTGCTGTGCACTACTAAGAAGAAGTTGTCTCTGTCATCTCTCTGGCACTTCTACCCCCCCTTAGGAAGTTGAAAATAGAAACTAGACTCTCCTTTGTTCTGAGTTGAACAAATCCAGTTTCCTCAACTTTTTGTCATGTCACGTGCTCCACTAACGTGATGGAACTTCTCAGTTTGTAAATATCCGTTTTGTCCTAGAGAGCCCCACACAATGCTCCAGATGGGATCCCTCAAGTGCTAAATTGACAGGAATAATTGCTTATTTATAAAATGGTTCATGATTGGTTTCTCTCTCATCCCTCTACATTGATACCAAGACAAGAAGGAAAACAAGATTTTGAGACTACAAGAAGAAAGAAAAGAGATGTTGTGATGCTGTGCTTAATTTTTCCCTCTGGTTCTTTCAGTTTTTCTTTATTTCTGCATAGTGACACAACTTCAGAAGAAGGGGCAGATGGTGCTGCTATTGATCCCAGCTATCAAAGACACACCCTCCTGAGAGGAAGGGGAGAGATAAGGGTTTCAGCCAGTTCCAGCTTGGTCCTCTCAGTTGTTTGGGAGGAATACACTATCCATTCAGAGATGATTTAGTATCAAGTTGAATGATACTAATTGAAAAGATGTCTTTTTGCATGCAAAAATGTTATTGTTTTGAATTGTGAGGCGTGTTTGTATTTTCAGGCAGTCTGCTTGCCCCTATAATGTAGAATGTGTGTGCAACATATTAGGCCGGACTTTTGTACCTTTAGAAATACAGTATGTATTACTTGTTTGAGAAATGCCATGCTTCGGTGATTTAGACATAGGAATTGCCTTTCTAGTTTCTAGGTTTCATTGCAGCTTAGACCAGGAGAAAGCTCTGTGCTGGAGAAGCAAGGTATTTTCAAGACAAAATGAAAGCTGAGTCTGCCTGCTGTCGGGTGAGTTGTCTAGGAACATAAAGTCCCATGTAATTGTCAAAGTCCTCTTGGGGGGGGGTAGGGGTGTGTCTAACCTGAAGAGCTAATTTTTAGAAGTATTTAGGCAACTAAGTGAGCAATAAGAACATAATGCGTTTTAAGGAATTTTCAGTCCTGACGTGCCTTGATTTCCTGTTTTGGACATGGACATAGTCTCTTCTTGCAAGGGTGTGTGGAGATGAAATTACGTATTCAAGTCTGCAGAGTTCTCAGACACTATGTTGTGTGCAGGACATAAAGTTATTTCACCAGGTACTATGATAGAGGGGTTTAATGCTCCTCCTATCTCAGTCCAGTCAATCCTTTGCTTCTGCTTGTTTACCTTTTCCCTCCTGTTTTATTGTGATATACTTCTGTTCTTTGAGAAGCATATGTTGATGAATACTGATGGCTGAGTGTGTGTTTTGGAAGAGGTATATATACTCGTGGATTTCTTTTTTTTCCATGACACTTCTACAAAAAATAACTGCAAAGCCATTCATGAATAAAACCCAGGCACTTGGTATAACTGTGCAGAGTATAAATCACCAAAGAGGCAGCCTTATGTTTGACTTTATAATATGCAGCAGAAGTGCCTTCACATCATCAGATGTTGATGCTATGGCTGCCATTCCTAAGTTGTTCCCCCCACACCCCAAGCTGCTGCTAATAAATTACAAACACATTTGCTCTCATTAATCATTCTTTGAAATGGCAGAATAGTCTTTGCTGATTGAAAATAATTATTAGCATCTCAAAAGGATTAAACAGCCTGTTTAGATTTTCATTTATATCACCATTTTGATGGAGTGATGTGGGGGTATGTACACAGCCTTTGTCTTAAAAGTAGTAATAATAATAATTAATGCTGTGTAACAAAGAGTTTCAGAAGGACTTCAAACAAAGAGAGAAAGAAAAGGCAGGCAAGGTGAGCTGTATAATGAATGTAAGACACAGAACTGAACATAAACTTGTGTTAGGCAGGAAACCTCCTGCTGTATCAGAGCAGTGATAAACACAAAGGAAACTACAGCATTCTATATGTAGCAGTGGAGAGACTTGAAATTTCTGGCTAATGTTACAATCTGAGCAGTGTAATTAATCTGGAATTGAAATAATACCACAGATGTTTAAAATTATTTTTTTCTATCAAGTCAGTATCCTGCACATTTACAAATTGTAGGCTGTGGATTAATAGCCCCTGAAGTTCATTACTCAATGGGCCTTGCTCCAAGCTTTGAATTTACACTCAGTAAAGTGTATTTAGATTGAGACAATTTCCTGAAGTCAGACCCCGAGTCTTCAAAATAAAGTGTGTTTTCTCTTAACGTGTTCTGTGGGTACTGGGATGGGACTGCTTGCTGGGATGCATGAGGTATTAAAATAAATTAAAAAACCCCACACCAATGAGAAAAAAAGCACCAGATAAGATTTAGCACATGTATATTTCAGAATGGGATGCAATGTGGAGATGGCCAGATAGTATAACCCTATTGATGTCATGTACTCAAAATGTAACACTGGTAATAAGATATTATATTTGCCTGCTGAAGGGCAGGACTTATTAACTAGTTCCATGTTCTACACTAATTTGATTGTGCTGTCTTGGGACATGAGCTGACATATCCATGCAGTGCAATACACCTCTCTGTGGAGGTACTTGCTACTTAGGGTTTGTTACAGGATACAGGCAAGATTCTGGGAGGTACAGAAAGACTATGGGTCATATTCAGATAGGGTAAATTCCATCAAAGGCTTTGTGCTTGATATTTCCTGTTGATTCTCTGTAGGCAGCTCTCTGTCTTGACCCTCATTTTAGTACTTTAAGTCATTCCTTCGAGTCAGTCAGCTGCCCAGTTCTCTAGACATGGCACTTAGATGTAAATGGGGCTGTTAAAATAAATCCCTCTGTGATTGTCATGTTTCATTCATCCTCTGTGGCATGCTTGAAGTGAGAGCCCTAACAGTGAGAGGCCAATAATGGATTCTCTTCACCTGGGGGGATGGGACATGTGGCATTCTAGTTTCTACTCAGAAATATTTACATAGATTTTACAAAATGAAAAAGCCCCAACAAGAAGGGTGAAAATGTGATCTTGTTTGGAAATGATGATGGTCATGTAGTCATCAGTCATGGCTGGGCTTCGTGAACGAAGATTTGGGAAGGGCTCTACCCATGTTTGTTACAAGTGCGCTGGTGGCTAAAAAAGCCAATACGAGATAGACACGTCCAGTTGCAAAAGGCACAGCAGAAAGACTCCTTAGGAGGTAAATTCTGCAGGGCACGATTCTTTCTGCATTGTTTTTTCTCCTCAGGAGTAATCCTGCTTGTGTTCTCAAAAGCATCAGCAGTGTTATAGATGGTGTGTCTCCAGGCCTCCCGATTTGAGGCCAGAGTAGACCAGTTATGTTGATCAATATGGCCAAGGCTGAGATGTTGTTCCAAGGAGTCCTTGTATCTTCTCTTCGGGGCTCCTCTCTTGCGGCAGCCGGTGGCAAGTTCACCATAAAGCAAGATCTTAGGGAGGCGGTGGTCCTTCATCCTGGAGACGTGTCTCGCCCAGCACAGCTGTGTTCTCAGCAACATGGCCTCAATACTTGTGACTGCTGCTTGTTCTAGAACAGACGTGTTAGTCACATAATCTGACCAGTGGATGTTTAGGATTGTACGAAGGCAGCGTTGATGGAAGTATTCTAGGAGACGCAGGTGGTGGCAGTAGATGACCCATGATTCAGATCCATATAAGAGAGTAGACAGCACTATGGCTCTGTAAACACTGACCTTTGTACTTTTCTTCAAGTGTTTATTTTGCCAAACTCTTTTATGAAGCTTTTTAAAGGCACTATATGCCTTTGCTAACCTGTTGTCTATCTCTCCGTCAATCTTACCATCCGAGGAGATGAGGCTGCCTAGGTAATTAAACTGGACTGATTTGAGCTCTGATTGACCAATGGTGATATGGGGATGATGGAAGACTTCCTGAGGTGCAGGTAACAATTGAATTAAACCTCTGAAGCAGAAAGGACTTCCATAGTTGTTAAGTAGAGGGGAATCCAGAATTATTTTTTACTTATGTGGGCTCCTGAGAGAGAGATGGAAGCACAGTGCCTTTGTCAATTTTTTTGTGACCAGGTAATGAATGGCTGATCACTATTTAGATGGTTGTGCATCTACTCAGTAGCACCTTGTTGACTTTAGCAGTGGAAGAAGGGGATGTTCTAAGCGTTGAATGTTCAAATGATGTCTTAAATGTTGGGCTTGGAAACCTGAAGAGTCATAAAGGTATCTTGTGAACCTAACTCTGGTCAACCCAGCATTCATTTCCTTTGAATATGACTTTTTTCAACTAAAAGGGAAATTGTACACAGAAGTACTGTATCTTTTTTTCCCTGTCACATTTTGTACCAAGAATCACAATACAAAACTTATTTGGATTTATGGTTGGATAAATGGTTTTGTGACACAGGTCAAGGAACCCTTGACGTAATGATTTAACTAACCTGTGGAGCATTATTTTGCTGATTGTAAAATGGGAATTTTAATTTCTCTTGCACTTTGCTATGCTTAATTAGTGTGCAAGGTCTTCTGGCAGGTCTAATATCTTGGATAGGTGTGAAAATTGTCTATGAAAATATTTAAAAGTAAATGCAATTTATTCTTCTGAAGTTCAGTATCCAGTTCCTAAACGTGGAGCTCCAGATGGAGGTTTACTAGAAGTGTGTCTTTAACATTATGTATGATAGTATATGCTCTTCCTTCCCTTTTACAGTATTCTTATTTCTATGTGCAGGTTCCATTTTGAACCTCCTCCATAGCAAACATTTTATTTTTCAGTCACCTTGGAAGATGTTTCTGAGAATGGTATATATTGAAACAGGTTCATGACTTTCCTGTTTTTCTCACAGACCACCTTAATAAATATTGCATTGATTCTTTGCTATATTAGCTGCTACTGCTGTGTCATTAATTCAGACTTTTCCATGCACAGCTGTTGTTTAAATGTACAGAGATCAAGGGGATAGAGTAGGTCAGACCTGTTTGTATTTTGCATGCATAGATCACTTGATTTTATGAGGGGAAGGAACTTATCTAACCTTGTAACTAATAGTTACACATTGATTTGCATAATGAATTGGTGGCAAAGCTTTCCTTGTCAGCAACTAAAAGCAATATTGGTTTTAAATTTACAAAGTTGTGGAGAATGATAAACCAAAATATAATGATCCTGGGAATTAAGGTAACAAAATGCGTGTCTGCCTTCCTTATGTTAGCCTAATTCCTTCTTTCTCTGGATTCAGATCTCCTTTGCAAGTGACTTCATGCAGCCAGATGGGAAAGCATTTTCCTCACCTCCCATGTGTGCAGGGAAGATCCTCACTCCAGTGAAGACCATGATCCCTTGATGGCACAGCCATCTGATATGTAGGTGGGAGGACACTTGACTGTGTCTCTTTCAACTCAAGCAGCATAATCTAGAATAGGAAGGAAGGTGTAGGAGATACAATTTGCTGCTACATACATCCACTATGAGTCCAGAACTTTGTGAATTTTATGCCGCAAAGCTTCTTTCTAAGTTGAATTTGTTTGCATGTTAGCTCCACTTGGTATGTTCCTGTATGTTATCACCCAGTTACGTATTTCTACACACAGGTCTTAAAATTATGGTTATGAAAATTATGGTTAAAATTTGGTTATGAAAAATTCTACTATTACAAAGCAGAAACACAAAGGATGAAAAAAATAAGGGAATGAAAAACATTAACCTAGAAGGGTCATTTTTTATAAAAACCTTGACATGATTTATTAAAATATGGGATTTTATAGAACAAAATACATTTACATATCCTAGAGACATTGAAAAATTGGAAATGGACAAGGTGTCATTGAACATTCATTCTTTTTTTATGCACTTTTTCTTTAGTAACTTGGGTTATAATATCTGTTTTATTATCGGCTGCTTTTATTTTTATACAGTTTGGGCCTGATCCAGTATCTTCTTACCAGGAAAGACTATTCTTTGAATAGGGAGAATAGGATTTCATCCTTTTGTTTGTTGATTTTGACTGCTCATTGGAGTTCACTTTTGTTTCAGCTGTTAACACTAACTCACTATATCTTGAGAGTCTCCTGGATTATTGCTTGATAATTGGGAGACTGTGTAATACAACAAATTGTTTTTAGAAAGGTATAGTGTAGAACAGAAGGTTGCTCTATAATTTGTTGTAATTGTTAGTTTGACTCACTTGTCTATTCTAAACAAATTTTACTGTGTTATTGCAATTACTGAATGTCAAAAAATAGTAAAAGGAAAAATAATATCAGCTTCAATTTCAAGGGCGTTGTTAACAGGAGAACCTGAACTTAACTGCAGCATTAACATACAATATCAAGGTCTGCCCTTTTAAATGCAACAAAAGTCAAATAAATTTTGTGGATGAAACTGAAGAGTATTTAGTCTGTTTTGTTTTGCTTGGTGCTAGGATAGAATGTGAAACTAAATATCTTCATCCAGAGATAACTGAAGTCCCTGCTCCTGTTTAGATTTCATCATCTGTTAGAAATCTCCTAGGTGATTAAACTAATGCACTGTAAAAGAATGAATCAGTCCTGCAGAGTTCTCTGTACAGGGAATAACTTGCTCGGTAAAGTACTATTGGGGTTTTACTAAATTAAAATCCTAGGAATTTTTGTATATAATATATTTTATCTGTGAAAGCTGAGTAAAATTTTATATGTGACTCTCAAACTAAATTCCTATGGTAATTAATAAAGAAGATTTGAATACATTTCTGGTAGAGTCATCTTTGACCAATTTAATAACTTGATTTTCTTAACAGAGGACAATCCTTATCTCTCAAGGCTTGTGGTAACATTGGGATACACCATGAAATTGTTAAGAAAATCAGAGTCTTTCCTTTGTTGTGAAAAGATGAATTCAGATTGGAAAGTTATCATTTACTGACTCAGGTGAAATTCAGTCTTAGTAATTATTTAATATTTATATTTCAGTTCTTTTCTAGGTACCAGTAGATCCCTGAAACTCTTATTGGATGTATCAAGTAGGCTGCTTACCTTCGCAAAGCTAACTCATTTTAACTAATCACTTGTTTACAGATAAACATGAATATTGGTTTTTGCATGTCTGCAAAGACAGGTAAAAAATGTAGTCAAGTGCATATTCTTCTAGCATATTATACACACACTTACCTTATTTTAGTAGATTTATTAAATGTTACTTATCCCCACCCCCTCTTGGCCTATTTTTTGTGACTGCTATGGCAAGGGGGAATGACAAGAGCTAAAAAAGAGAGAAGGAAATGATCTTATCAGTCAGCTCAGAGATGGCATTTCCTGAGTGGCATTTTGCAATTGTTGCATGGATTAAAAGTGCAGATATATAATAAATTTGTGTTTTTCAGTGGGTTTGTCTTTCCACTCCTGATCTCCAGCTGCAATTTACTCTTTTCCACTTCACTGAATGTAGTTGTGGATAAAGACTACAAGAAATTAATTGAAATCAAACAAAATCTTCCTTTTATTATATGACATAGCATTTGTGTATGCATTCACTAATTCTAATACTGTTTGATTTTTGATTGTAGTGGACAGAAGTAATTATCTCCACTTTTTTTTTAATATGGTATGTGCTTTTCCAGTTTTTAAAGTTTCTTTCAGAATTCCATGTAAACAACTTACTATGCTGCACCCAGTAAGTACCTGCATGATGTGCACATTGCTGTAGATTGCTAAATCAATGTTAAATCTGACTAGAGTTAACTGAATTGGTAAAAAAAAAACCCCACACACAACCAAATATATGTACTCATTTGAATTCAAGAGAAAATTTTAATTCAGTCATGTATGCTGCCCTTTTATACTTTCTGTTTGTGAACACTTAAGAACTTGATTCTTGATTCTGAGAATATTCCAGGAACATTTAAGACTGAAGATTTTATGAAAACAAATGTTTAATATAGTAGTAACAGGGTGAGAATCCTTTGGTCCTTTGGTAATAAAGCTTGTGATGGTGTTGTGGAATAATGGTTGTCTTTTTAAAGAGCTGGTTGATGTAGAACTTGATTTGGAAGAGGGCCTTTCATGGTTAAATTCAGTAGTCTTACAAGAGCTGGGGAAGACTACCATACTTAGGAAGTAAAGCTGCTTGTTTTTCATAGGTATGTTACAAGGTGATCTGTTTGATCCACTTGAAACAACCAAAATTTTCAGGAAAGAGTTTCTTGTGCAATAGCACTTGGCAGAATGGAAAAGAGGATTGCACACTCTGGAGAAAGGAGTTGGTGGCAGCTCAGCATACAGTGCTTTCCTTAGTTATTTGGGAACAATACGTTTAGTTGGTTTTTGACCTGGTGTCCTCCCAAATCAACAGTAAAGGTTGGACAGATAAATAAGAGAAATTTGATGCACTGGTAATTAAGAAAGTATTCTGATTCAGGGCAGTAACTTAGAGGAAATGAAGAATGCAAACACACAGATGCAAACAGAGGGGAGAGCTTTTCCAAAGCTAATCCAACAACCTTTGAGCTCTGTCTCTGCAGAGTACAGTACTTTGCCCGCTGTGGAGGGAAGGCTGATTTCATTCTTTCTCCTATTTTGTTTTCAGTGTGGAGTCACTGCAGTAATCTCTGTTCAAAAGATGTTAGAGATATGGCAGAATTTGCTGCAAGCGAGAAGGATTACCCAGAGAGTTTCTGTGTATGAGTTCTATTTCCTTGACAAACATTGACCAAACAGGACAGCAATGGTAGCTGATGGATTAAGGCAGGGCAGATCCTGAGGGAAAGGGTTCCTTTCAAGAGATGGGTTTTTGACAACTGGCAAGTCAAGGAATTTCATCTTTAGTGGAATGGAGACTTGGAAGTTCTTTCTACCCAGCTGGGAAGGTAATAGTCTAAATTACCAAGGAGTCCAAAGGTAGCAAAGTAATGAATTAAGGAGAGCATCAAGCTGGACAGAGTATAAAGAGGCATGTTAATGAATTTAAGAGTAAAATAGCTGCTAACTAAGGAACACATTCTCTTATTTAAGTCAGCAATTATACTGGAAGACAGCAAATATTTTACTTATATTTATAAAAAGCCCCTGATAGGATTTACAGTGCCTGGCAGAATGCCTGTTTCAGCTGAATTGATGCCTAAGCTCCACCCATTTCCTCTGTTTCACTGCTGACTTGCTTAGTGGTGTCACATTCAGCCAGCTTTAGGAATTCTTTAGCTGCATATTAATTGCATGCAAGTATGCCATTAGGCATCAAGGCATGTCTGAGTTAGGTATAGTAACACTTTAGTATCTTTGATGTTCTGAGCAAAGTAATACTCTGATAAAGTAACATCCTGAGTGGATAAAAGAGTACAGAGCAGAGAAAAAAGGAGTTCATTTTCCTCAGGAGAAAAAAAAATAACCTTTGGAGTATCTCAGGTTTCCACATATGGGTGGAAGTTGGTCTATTTATTAATCATTTGGAAAATGGAAGACCAGTGAGGTATTAAATTATAAGTATGCTCCAAAATAATGTAGTTAAGGTTGAAGAAATGTGAACAAACTTCAGGAAGAACTAACAAAGCTGGCAGCAAAGTTGCCACAATGGTAGGATAAAATCAGTGTTGATTTAAAGTGGTGATCCAGGATGCATGGAGATCCAGGATGAGATCCTATCATCCACAGATGATAGGAACAAAAAGAAAAGCCCACCAGTTCAATAAGGGTTTTTAAAGGAGCCTTTAGTTAGTTGAAAACACTGATGATTAGGATTACAACTGTACTTAAGCATGCTCTAAAGTGTATTTTGCTTTTCATGCCATAGTTATTTTTAGCATCACTACTCTGTTTTTCAATTTGAACACAAGCCTTTTGATTTCACTGAAGTTGGAAAGGAAGACATTCTGGAGTAATTAGAACACTACTGTTCTTTTCAGCCTTAGCATTCCCTTTATTCATATGGTTAAAAAAAAATCAAACTAATGGACTTCAGAGCCTTGTAGGGTGCATGGGCTGGGAGAAGCAGCAGGAAAACAATATACCTAATGTGGTGAAAGGTGAGATAACAAACTTTTATGTACCCTGGGTACCATGTATTAATCTCCTGATAACTGCTTTCACATTTGAACCTTCTGTCTCTTATGTGAGATCCAGCAATCTTTGCTTTTTTTTCTGTTCTGGGAGCAATTTTCTGAATCATTAATTTTCAGTGGCCAGGCTTCAATTAGCTTAATCAGGCATTGATTAGATTTCTCAAGTCCCTGGCATTTATTTTCCACCTTGCCTATATGGTTCCTTGACTCCATTACCTGATTGTTCACTTATTGCATATAAGGTTGATTCCTCTCCATTAACATTCCCTGATGAGAGGTCTCGTTAGCCATCCAGCTAGCCACTTTCATTAGTGATGGTGGCAATTCATGGTGAAGGCCAGTTTCTACTGCCCTTGCAAAGAAGGATAGTTTCTAAGTTGTGTTACTCTGTCAGCAATTTACTCTTAGATGAAAGTGCTGCTTATCAACAGTTCTGACCCAAAGGGAAAATACTTTATTTGGAATACACTTCATACTTTGTTTAAAAAGTTGTGAAATTGTAGGAAATGAAGTAAACCACTAATTTTTTGAAAGCATACTTAATTCAAGTTTAGGGTTTTTTTAAATCCGCTTTTCTTAGTGTCTAGCCTGATGTATTAAAATGCATTTTCATAGCCAGTACTCATGATTTCTGAGGGAGTTTGACATAGCTTTATAATTAAGGCTAGTGTAAGGCACACATAGGCTCCATGTCGCCATAGACTACAGCCCCCATAGACCCATTTCCCATTCATAGATACTAGTTGCTCAGCAGTTGCTCTTGTGTGCAGACTTGTTCCTCATGATACATGTTTTGGGGAGGTGTGAGCATGCAGCAAGACAGGAATGAGCCTGGAAGTGAGGCATTGGACAGAGCTGGAAAGTGGGACTTGAGATTCAGGTGAATTTTTCTACATGGAAAAGCACTTTCTTTTCTCTAAATTCTATTGAGGTTCTCACATTGTCTATGGTCAGATGTGTACATTATGTTTTGTTTTTGCAAATTGTGTCTACTAAAGGCTCAAACCTCTTTTTGACATTCTCTTTTTAAGTTATGTGTATACAGTAGCTTGAACTAGACAGACCTGAATGTAAATGAGCTTGTGCCAAAATCAATAGCAGGGAAGTTCTGATAGCGCAGTTTCGAGTTTAACAACTTTGTGTTATATATGCTAATTAAAAACTCTAGTCTCTAGTAAAAAGTTTTGTAACAATAAAATATGGATTTGAGTTGAAAAATATGGAATCAGATCTTCAAGCAGTTTTTACTGTAGGTTTTTTGAGTTGGGAGAGTTGCCAACATTTCCTTTTCTTTGTAACTAAACTGAAGTTGCTTGACTTCAGTTTTGATGAGTCAACATGTCTGAAAAAAATAACATACTGCCAGGAAGCTTCTAGGTCACTCTAATTTTCACATGCTTCTATAATTATATATGATTTGTCTTATCACAGTCCTAGGACATATAGGTGCCTTCTAATTTAAATGATAAAACACAGAAAGGGATCCTTGCAAGGTTTAACATTTGGGTTTTTTTGAGATTGTTCAGAAATATTTTGAGCTTCGACTTCAGCTTTTGGTCAAAAATGTTAGCACAAAAATTGTAAAAAGCAATTAATGATCCCTTTCTTCTTAAGAGTTAGTTGAAACAGTGATTAGATTCAGTGTGAGACTGTTCTGAAGTTAACTTCCTCTTTTTGTACTCTTTGTTTTAAAGATTCATTGTGATCTGCTGGATTTTTAGACAGAGAGAGATCTCATTTTTCTTATTCACTTTGTTGTTTATGCTTCATGTCTTTATTATGCCCCCCCAACCATATCCACTTATTTGAGAAATATAAAATGTGGAGAGTTCAGTAGGTTTCCTGTCTTGAAATTATTCTAAAGTTATATTTTAGTCGATTGCAATCTCACATATATGATAAATATTCTTTGGTTTTATTAAAATATCCCCCGTCCCTGTTTTGAATCGTCCCCCCCCTTTTGAATCAGAGGTACCCTTCAGCAAAGAAATTTTCATGTGTCTAAAGCTGTCTTTCTACAGAAACCACGGTCTTCTGTGATAAAAAAACCCTTTGAAAATATCTGACAGTTCATCTTTGCAATTAGTAATTTTCAATTACTACATTCAGAGTGGCATAGAGCATTAACATACAGCTATCTCAGAAATCACATCCAGTGTCATCACTCCACTTTTAGTCATTAGTTGTCTCTGAGGTTTCTGGGCTTACTGGGACCATTTGCAGGGCACCATCAGTTTGGACCTTTGTCTTTTCTGACTAGTGAAACCCACTGCTGATTCACTGCATTACTTAGGCAGTTAATAATGCTCTATGAAGGACTGCTAGGAAGAGGTATTTTGTCAGCTGTAGAGGCAATGATGTGGGGCTCGTGTTTCTCCAGAATCGATGGCACAACTCCGACAATCTTGCCAGCTGCCCAAGCGTGTCTCATTTTCAGTTTTGGAGCTGGAGGTTATTGATAGAGTATGGATAAATGGCCTGTTCAACAGCTATTCTTTCAGGCATAGCTTTACATGGTTCACCCAGCTGAACCACGCTAGCACAAAGCAAATGTGAAAATGGTTGCCCTGAGGTACTTCTTCTTTCTTCCTGGATGGTCCCAAAGGGCATTATTGGTTGCTATACTTCAGTGCACTTTCTACAGGTGTATTTTAAGAATCTCTTTAGAAATCCCTCATCTCCAACATATGCATAAAATAAGGTGCTTGATGAAGGGAGAAGTTATAGTCCTTGGTGGACAGTGCTTGATAGACACCCTGCCTAGTTCTGGCTAGTCAGAAAACTGCTGTGGCACATGTCCCCTCATTTGTGTTTTTCCTGCTGATAAGGCAAATAGGCCTGTTAATTTCCAATCCCCACCTTGAAACACCTTTTTACCTTCTGAGTAGTCCACGGAAATGTTCCTTCAACAAGCACTACCTTGAGTTCTCAAAACTGAGCTTAGCAAGGCTGCTTGATTTATTGCAGTGGGTTCTTAAGGAAGTCCTGTGACATTTTGTTGCTGGCAGCTCAAAGCTTCTGACTAAAGATGAAGTTATTGGTTTTAATTAGATCTGGATAAAAGGAACAAAATTATAACAAAATTCTCATAAAAGTTCATTTCCATTTTTCATCAAAGATTTCTTTACAATGAAATTTTCTTAGAGGGAAAGATTAGATCTATGTAAATTTAGGTGCTTAACTAAGTTGCCAAAGATCAGAGCTTAGTTTTTTTTAGATTTTCTCTGCAGTCAAGGGAGAGAGACAGAGAAATCTAGAAAGGTTGTAAGTCTGGTTGATGTGGGCTGGGTTGCACACTGAAGCAATTTGTCTTTCTCCATTGACTACACAGGACAGATACAAGAGCTGCATAATTATGCAGCTTGTGAAAATAAGCTTAGGTGAAGTGCAGAAACACAGAGGGAAGAATCTAGACCTAAACATCTTTCCTGCAATGGGAATGAGTTGACTAGACCTCTATTTGTACCATATGGTATGCCTCAGGGAACAGACCTGACTTAGGTAGGGAGATACTGATGGAACAAGCAATGTGAGCTATCCTCCCTCTAAACTTATATACTGCATTAATGACCCGGGAAATATTCATGACTGTTAAGCAAACCTGCTTCTGCTAGAGAAGCTTAGCTGTGGCTGAAAGTCTCCAACTTACTCCAAAGGGTTAGGTATAGAGAATTTTATTCTCTCTTTCAAGGGAGAAAGAACAAAAGCCAAGAGCTGGTCAAAATCCTAATACGTCCTTATTCCTAAACATTTTAAAGTAGCTTGAACACAAAATTTATGGCCGAAATTCAGCGCTGCATAAAACAAGAGGTGTACAGCGTTAGTTCTTCGTATACATTAGTTCTTATTTTGTCTTTCAAAAAAACACATGCCGATAACATGTGATAACAATACATGTGAGTATTGTAACTATGAACATTAATGTTCTGAAATAGAAATTACTGCATACCTTATTAACTGCTTCAGCTTATGTTATGATTAGAAATAATAAGGCATATATTCTTGCTAGAAATAAATGTGGTGCATTTTGTGCAGGAGCTAAATGGAAATTAAATTAAGTTTTAGACAGTGAAGAGTACAGTTGTATATTTATTCTATTATACATACATGGAGAAAATACATTATTTAGTAATAGGTGGTTTTTTTGGAGTGAAGTTGGGACAGCCACATTATTAATGATTAAAATACCGTGGGTCATCTCTTGCTGTTATGAATAGTACCCTGTATCATTGCACTTTGTACATGAAATATGATGCATGTATTGTGCCAACAGAAAAAAATATTATCAAAGCAGTTATATTAAAAAAATTGAAAAAAACCTTTTACTTTCTGCTTGTAAACTCTGGTACTTTCCACCTGTATATCTATCCCAGGCCTTTGAGGCAGCCATAAAAAATAACTTTAAAGTATTGGGAGTTTGAAATTTGATATTTCAAGGAGTTTTAAGAGCTAGATGCAATCCCTAGGACCTGTTGGGAAAGAAGGAGTTTCTCCTTTCAGTTACCTTTTCTGCTTTACAAGGCTGGAAAAATTTCAGGCTTTAAGTTATGATTTTTATTAATACAAAATTTCTCTGATATAGACTTTGTCTGCCTTTGTCCATAGAAGTAATTTGTGGAGGAATAAAATCAAAGATTTTTGGAACTCCTTGTGACCCTGAAATATTAAAATAAGTCCCAGAGAGCAGGATTAATATGCAGACGTCAGATATCCATGATATAGGTATTTTTTTACACAGTTAGTTTGTCACACGGCTCTTACTGAATGTGCTATTTTGCCATGTCACTCTACAAGGACAGCTGGATAAATTTATTGAATGGTGAGTGTACGAATTTCTGCAGATGAAGGAAACATTTTTCCTGGCCTATTGATTTAAAAAGAAAATGATTTGTCAGTGTGCAAATGTGTCTGGAGGAAAAAGGGTAAAGGAAAGAATTAGAGGTCAGTCCATATAATCATAAGTGAATCATATAAATGTGTACATGTGCTTAGGCTGTGTAGATGACCTGACTGAGTTATTAATTGTTCTCATGAATATTATGCTGGACTGGGATTTTCCTGAAGAATATTGGAAAATGTTGATTCAGTGAAACTAAATCTTTTTACAGACACATACTTAGTTTCATCTGGATCTGTCTGGGAATGTTTTCAGGTAATAGGAGAGAATTTGGGTGGCAGGAGAACATGGCCCTTTCCACTGGAATAATGAACTGGTTGAGGCACTTGGCATGGATATGGGCGAGAGAGTGCAGAGCTGACTGCCTGTGGGCCCACCTCACTCTTGCCTGTGCCTGTTTCCCCATCCTCCTGGCACTGCACAAGGAGGCTGTGCTCAGTGTGAGTTTTATAAAAAGGACCATTTTTAATAGCTTTATGTGGAGTGGTTTTTGTTTTGTTTTGTTTTGTTTTTTTAATCTGATATTCTTGACTCTGAAATTTCAGAGAAAGTTCAAATTTTCTGCAAGTTATCCTTAAATCCCCATATTTGCTTTTAATCCCACTGCATATTTAAGCTCCTTCACTTAAGAGAATCCTATTTAATAAGTCAGTGTGCTACTTCTTACTTTTGATTCCTCCTTTTGTTTTCTAGTACTTCTGTATTCTGCCATAGGCCTCCTGGACCTCCTTTTCCAATATCCCTGTTTTCCCTAAAACTCCTGATCCAAACTACTCCTTAACACTTTCTTTCCTTGCAGTTATTCCCTCACACTGCTTGTCTGCATTGTACAGATGAGAGTTCCAGTTTTGTAGCTGGGTCTTATCCCTCACATTTTTCTTTCAGAGGTGTTCTTTTAAGACATCCATAAAGTTTTACAGGTTTAAAGGCCAAACTTGAGAGGAAGATCTCATAAGGGAGCAAGGGACTTTGCTGTTCTTTCCTTTACCCCAATTTTTTCTTTTTAAAATATTTTTTCCATTTGCAGCTTTGCTCCATGAATAGCAGGCAAAAGCCCCTGGGGCCTGTTTATCCAGTCACCCCTATTCTTACATATTTGGGGTGGAATAAAATGGACTCCAGATACCATCAGCTCCTGCTGTTGGGTAAAAGTCTGACTAATGTTATTTTGATAAAAACCAAAGAGCCATTCCCCCTTTCTCCCTCTTCCCTCCCCCCAACCCTCACCCCACCAAGGGATTATGCATTTATTTTATGCTTTTAAATTGAACAGAAAGGAGTCATAATTTCATTTAGCATCTCCTCTTTCTAGCTGGTCTTTGGAAGACTGGGAAAGGTGGGGTGTACAGTTGGAGCACCCCTTTTTTTCGCATTACCAATTCCCTATGCCTCTTTTCCTCCCCAAGCACAGTCAGGCACACAGGCAAACAACAGTCTATCTGCAACCCGGTTACCACTGCGAGCAACTACAGCTTTTTTGTTTAACTGTATAATTGCTCTCTCGGTGGGTTTTCTTTTCCCTGTCTCCATTTGTTTTCTTAATAACTAAGACCAGTACATTTAAGCGGTCCTTTTTTTTTTTTTTTTTTTAACAAGCATACTGGATGTAACAAGATATGCAGCTAAAAACATTAATCATATTAAAACTAATTAAAAACTGAAAAGTTTCTGTGCATTCCAAGCACTGGGGGCGGGAGGGGGCGGGGAGGGCTTTGGACTGAGCACTGGCGTTTCCTGAGCACAAGCAAATGCCTGACACATGGACTTCGCCGAATTCCAAAATGTAGCAAAACAGTGCCTGCATATTTGGCAGGAATCACCACCAGTTCAGGTCAGTGTCTGTTTCAGCAGAAGACGAAGCCCTGCATGTTAACAGAGGAAAATAATTCAGAGGAAAAGGGGAGGAACAACATGTGACATTTTGTAAGTGCAGCACTTGCGTTACCCAAGGCGCAGCACTCTCTGTAAACACTTCCTCTGATGCTACTGCCTTCGAATGCATTTTTTTTGAATTGGGGCGGGGGGAGGCAGCGGGAGGGGTGAGGAGGAGGTCAGGGCTTTCAAGCTGCTGGGATATGAATGAGCTAGGGTTTTTCCCTTTTTTTTTTTTTTTTAAACTTGTGCTTTTTAAATGTTGAGTGCAATAAATGTTTTGAGGAGACACCAGTGAACCTGTGGCCAGAAAGAAAGACATGCAAGCAGTGCTACAGGACACCAAACCCCAAACCAGTGGGGGCTTGGAGAAGAGAAGGGGCAAGGCTGCAGGGAAGGTGGTGCAAGTGATGGGGCTCTGCAGTGCAATCTCACAACACCAAGTGCAGGGGAGGCCACCTGGGAAGGGTGGGTGACCCTTGGAAGCCCCAATACCTCACCTTGCTTCCACCTTCCTGCTCCATAAGCCTGTGGCATGGTTCTTGGTCACTGATCCCTGATATTGAGGTGTCAGTGTCCGCTTAGGGGCACAGCCTGATCCCCCAATTAATTTAGAAGCAAACCTATTTTTTACTTTCCCAGTAAGAGTAGGTCGTTAAGATTTAAAATACTCTTTTGGTCATGGCCTTCTTGCTTTCTTGAATTTCAGCACCTTAAGCTGCCTTTGTTGTTGTGGAACTTGCTATTTCTTCAGAGATAGGGCTGCATCACTTGTTATTGTAACACTTCTTGGTGATAAAGTTCAGTCTAAAAATTAAGCAGCTGCAATGTTGCAGCACAAATTAGTTTAATGTAAGCAGTCAGGAGCAGCTGTTTGGCTCGGGACTGTGCTCCGGCGGTGGGGGAAGGGCGCTGTGATGCTGACAGTGTTTTTTTTCTCTACATAAACATTTTCGGCTGTTGCAGCTTTTGTGCCGATCATGTGACAGTGTCCCTAGGCAGATAATTTATTTCTGTAGCTTTCATGAGCAATCATTAACCTTCAGACACTGAGCTTGCTTTCTGCTTTGTGGCATTTGTTATTTTTTTTTGTATCCTAACTAGTTTAATTCACAGAGTGTCAGGAGAAAATTACAACCAATTTATAATAGACTGTAATGCATAATACTTATGTTTCTATTAAAACAGACCTTGCTTACAAGACCATTCTTACGGCTTAGCTTGTGTTCATGGATCAGAATAATTATTTTCAGTGATGTAAGTGCAGCTGTCATCATGATACTCCCATAGTGTCTTATTCTGAATGCAAAGCCCTTCAGAGTCCTGATTTAGGACCACCCTTTTGAATTCCTCCTTTGCTGGACACACTGCAAAGTTTATTGAGATGCAACAGGCTTGGGAGAAGGGCATAGCATTTATTCTGGTGATTCCTATTCTCCCACCATGACCGGCTGCTGAACAGGTATTGACCGCTGCAGAAAGTGTGTCTAGAGGAGAGGCGAGGCATTACTGATAACAATTACAGCTCGAATCTGTACTAACTTAATCTGGGGTTTTAGAGCAGACTCAGCAGACAGGATTGGATCACAAGGCAGTTGTGACTGTTAGAAAAAGACTGCATTTTTATTCCTGTCCATTTTGTTACAGTAAGGGAAACAATAAATTAAGTGACTTTGTCAAGGTCACTGAAGAAATAAATGTCAGGATAGGAATTTCCCTTTCCCTAATCCTTTTCCCCAAGTCCTGTGCTTTTGTCTAGGGAAGATGACAAAAGACTGAAAACTACAGAGTCTTGGGCGAAAGAACTAAAAAGTAAACAAAAAAACAAGGGTGTGGGGGGTGGGTGAAGGGAAGGGAAATCTTGAGCTGAAAGCCAGGGTAACTGCTGATTTACTGTGAATATAATTTTCCTTCAGATCTGAATGTGATTTTTGCTTTTGTTTTCTGCCTCTCTGCCCTATCTTAATTCCCTTTTCTAGCTGGCCATTCACTAGCACTATGAAGTTCATCTTTTTTTATACCAGAAAGCAAGATATTATGTTTATATACGCTTTGAATAGGTGTAGTCTAGACATGAGTATTCCTTTATTTCTTATAGTTTGTGCCATAGTGGAATCAGACATTTATAAGAGAAGTGCTGCCAACATAATGTTGCAGATGCAATGGACAAGACAGACATAGGGTGGAGGGGAACAGACATGGAGAATTAAAAGATTTTTCCAATGCCCCAAGGAAGAAAAGGGACTTTATCATAATCTGGTCAATGGAAGAGCAGTACCATCCAGATAGCTCAACTACTGCTTTACCCCCTTAGGACTCAAATGAAACTTTGTCTATCCTATGATTACCCATTAATTTATGAAAAAGGCATATAACTGGGAGAAGACCAAAATGTATGCTTAGTCTGAGATATGACAGTAGCACATGCTGTATCATTATGTAAAATATACAAATAGGTGCATGGATTTTGCTGTCAATGTCAGGAAAAACATTTCGTTTCTCATTAGTTAAAAATAATGTCTGAAATTGGTGTTTTACTGATGCTAGGTTTCTGTGTGGAAAGATGGATGAATGAGTAGCTCACTGTTTGAAACCTCCATCTTTCAAAATGTTTAATGAAAATGAAAGCGCAACATATGGTAAATGTGGACGGAAATCAGGGATGAAAAAGCAGAAGCCTGGGACACTCACTGAAGGGCAAACGCAAATACAGAGGGGCTTGTTGTGTTACATATAGAAGCAGGTAACATTTTTAGATGTATTAGAGTGACTTAGGAGTTATCATCCCATTGACTTTTGACTAGAGTCAGAATGTAACTGCCTAAGTGAATTCTGAAAACGGGAATTAGATTTCTAAATCATTTTAAGGGGCTTTTGAAATTTTTAGTCCTAATCCCAGGGTGATTAATTTGTAACAAGGTGATTCATTTGTATCTTTCTTGTCTTCAGAAGCCTGAATGACACATCTGAGATGCACTCTAAAGGCACAGGTAATAGAGTGCTACCTCAGCGACTTTAAAAGACAATTGATTAATTTGAATTCATGCTTTTATTCACAGGTTTAAAGGATTCTGAAATTAGCAATAGTTGCTTTGGAGCTGCTTGGTTTGAACTTTCGCTTCCATGCCCTTGCCTTCATTAGGGTTTTCCCATTTTTTTTTCTTTCTTTTTTAATTTTTCCTGAAAACTGTCCTTATCTATCCCCATTGCTAACAGCAATGCAGCCCCCCTGGTCACAGCAAAAGCAGGAGGTCTAAGATAGTAGCTGTTTTGCTGCACGGAATGGCTGAGTAGTTTTAGACAAAACAGTGTCCTGGAACCTGCTGTGAACTGGTCTCTACCAGTTTGCACTGGGAACTACCGACACTTTTGCTGGAGCTGCCCTGCAGCGAGCAATGCTGGGAGAAAGGCCTGGTCAGATACAGTTAGTAAGACAAGACTTTCTTACAGTAAATTCAAGCCACCTAACCTGCTAGTTTGCCCAAAGATAAAACAAGACTGATTGCTTTGGTATTTCACCAGATTTTGTTAGAATCTTGCTAAGAACATACTGCAGTGTTTTAGGAAGTTAATTTTTTTGTTATTACTGTCCTAATCTACTGTCGAAAAGCTGAAACTGTAGTAGTACTTGTATAGATTTGGTCAAGACGTTATATAAATCTATATATACTGTTGACTAACATCAACAACATTGTTGCAAAGGTCAGTTTCCATTGCTCCTGTGAGCCTCTGTGTTTTAGGGTGTAAGTGATGACACAAGATCCTTTCTGGAGTGAAAGGAAGACTGCCAAGTCTGTCTATGGGATTTCTTGAAAACATTAGTGCTTACCAGAAACAGCAGACACTAGAAACAAATCTAAATATTTGACTTGACTGTACTTTCAGAATCAAAGGATCTGATGGTCACAACAACTTTACTTTCATCCCCTGGTATAACTGAACCAAAAAGACTTCTCAAATTAATTTAGAAGGCAATGACTGGTATTTACTGTCTGGAGTAAGGAAACCTGGATTTGCTTGCCTATCTTCAAGGAGAAAAGCAGAGTAGAGGGACTGAATGCAATACAGGTTTGATTTATGGACTAATATTGCCAGCTTTTGACTGTGGAAATTATTTGGTGGAATGATTTGTTTCATGCAGTTTCAAAATAATCTCCCTGAGAGCTAGGAAGTTATCTAAGTTTTGTGTGCTGCAGACTGGAAAGAATCATGTTCCCAAGGAGCCCTCCTGCATTTTCCAGTGTGTCAGCAGTCTCAACCACTACACATCTTTTAATGTAAAGATTCCTAAAAGGTCCTAAGGAATATTGGGGACATAGGAGTATTAGGAAAAACATGCCTGTAAGAACATACTCTAAAGCTCCCTACTCTCATTCACACAAGAGTAGAGTAAAGCTTCATCACAGTCTGGGCTGCAATACCTGGGCTTTTCTTTCCGAGTCCCTGGGCTGGAAAAAGTGCTACACATCATTTGGCCCTTGAGAAATGGAGTGCCTTGCATTGAGAGCAACCCTTGCATGCACTTCTGGCTCATATTGTTATTTAGGACATCAAGCACTAAGTTAATAAGTAACAGAGCTTTCCTTCTTGGTAGCCCAGAACTGTAGAGGGTGTATCTAGAAGATCTAAAGTCTACTGTGAAATCTGCCACCATCAGTTCTCTGAACTTGCTTTTTTAAATATAAACTGATACAACATAAATGTGTATGTAATACTTAAACATATTCTAAAACAGATCCCAGACTGTCCACCCTGCTCTCAGGAGAGAATGATAAAGCAGTTTCGTGAAGTAATAGACAGAGTTTGGAAATGGTGACAAACACAAGGTAAGAATGTATAGGAGAATAGTTAACCTGTTTTTTGAACTGGTAAATTTCTTTCCCTTGCATTTTTCATTGCTTAAAGAGGGGAAAAATCCCCCAACACCCTCAAAAGGCAACACCACAAATGAAAACCGTAACCCAAGACCCTGCAGAGGAAGTGAAACTACAAGAACATTTTCCACACTAGCTAATTTCAAGGGTCTGGCATATACACAACAAGCCTAGGAAGTTTACAGGTTTGCTATACCATTCTCCAGAATGCCGATACATTGGACTTCCCTGTGATATGCACATGTGCTTTAATGTAGTTTTAAGCATTTATTTATTTTCACTTTAAATTTTTATCTCCTGTAATCCACTAATTCTCTTCACTGCCATGCAGCTGATCAGATCCAGAGACTTCACAGTAACCTTTCATCCCAACATGTGTATATATCGGGAAAGCTGAGCAGAATGAATTTATTTTCACAAGAACAACAGACAGTCCTTATGTTCGTGAGGACAAGAGAATAAGCTTGTAGTTTATGAATCAGTATTTAATTTATCTGAACTGCAAAACAAAAGGGAGGAGTTGGCCAGAAAGAGGAAACAAGGATCTAGAAATGTATTTTAACAAAGTTATTCCTCCCTGAAAATTATCAACAAAATAAAAGCAATGGCTTACTAACCAGAAGCATTGAAGAAAGCTCTGAGGAGACCTCCTTGTGGCCTTCCAGTACTTAAAGAGGGCTTACAAAAATGAGGGAAGGCAACTTTTTACACAGGCAGATAGTGATAGGACAAGAGGGAACAGTTTTAAACTAAAAGAGAGATTCAAATTAGATATTAGGAAGAAATTCTTTACTTAGAGGATGGTGAGGCACTGGAACAGGTTGCCCAGAGAAGCTGTGGATGCCCCATACTTGGAAGTGTTCAAGACCAGGTTGGCTGGGGCTCTGAGCAACCTGATCTAGAGGAAGGTATCCCTGCTCATGGCAAGGGGGTTGGAATTAGATGATCTTTAAGGTCCCTTTGAAACCAAACATTCTATGATTATATGATTGGATCTTCTGCATAAGTTTTAGTTTCTCTTTAGGGTATCTGGCCACAGGTTTAGGAGTGTGACTACAGGCATGAATATTTTGTCCTGGTTTTTTTCCCTCTTGAGAAAAGTTGTCAGCTGGAAAGAAGGTGGTGTGGTGAGACCAATACCCTTTTATGGAGAATGTGTTTCAAAGAAAAGGATAAATTAGAGCATCTTTATAATTTCATTAGCTCAATTTAGAGATAATATTAGGCTTCTGAAATGTGTTTGCTCAGTTGTTTGTTGGCAGTTTGTTTCCACTTGTTTGGAAAACTTGTATTTTTATTCATGGGTTTTACTCACTGTTCTCTGAGAGAAAAAAAAGATTTTTCAGTAAAGCTTTTACTTTTTTTACAGGGGATTGAATGTTAAAAGTGTTAAGTACCTGAGAATGGGTGAAAATAAAGAGGAGCAATGTGCATAATATTAGTTAACAGTATTACTTAACTACCTACACGGTTTTGTCTTGCTATACACTAGGAGGTCTACTTCACACCATTATTGATAATATTTAATTCTACAATTGCCTTCTCCAAGAGAGAGTAAAATATCCAAAATACAGCTAAATGGAGAAAAATTCCCAGAATCTCCCAGTTAGGGAAAGTTTCAGGTATAAATAGAGTGTAATTGAGACTTAAGTGGTACATACTCTGTTGTGACCTTCTGCAGGGAACACATTCACCTTTAGCTAACTATTTGAGCAAAGATATGTCTGGTATTGGTCCTGTAGTAAATAAAAGACATTCCTTCCCTTTAAATGTGAACTACGATGTGACTTGCAGCTCCAGAATGTCAGTTCAGTTTTCTTGGAGGGGAAGCTGCTTTTTAAGTGCTTGAGTGGATTTGAGAAGCAGACAGTCATATACTTGGGGGAAAAAAAGAATCCTTGAAGAAAAAAATTGATTTTCAGATTTCCCATTTAGAATTGAAAAAGCAATTCTTTTTGTTTGTGGGCTCAATATGTAGTAAAAATAGGACCTATTATAACCAATCACTACTATGGGTTTATATCCAGTTTCTTGACTGAAGCTCAGATTTAGCCCAGTATATGCTTTGGGAAAGAAATACATATGTGAGATGAAATGATGGAATTTGATGTAATACAGAAATAGTCCAACCAAGTATAACTAGAAATAACGGCATGAGAATGAACAAAGAAAAAATCCATGCTGATAATGAGGAAAAATTTCATAGCTATGAGGTGTGCTAGTCTGCTGAATGGTCTCCCAAAGAAGTCAGTTGAACCCTCATTGCTTTAGTTATTTTTAAAATGAACAAAACAGTCAAAATCCTTGTAAGGAGACACTCTTAATTAACAAGAAGATAGGTAAAATGACCTAATGGGTCTTTTTTTCCATCTCCACTGTTAATGACTATTACTGTAGATGAAACCAGGTTTGGCAATAAAATTATGGATTTACGATTTTCACAGCAATTTCATAGCACTCTTAGCCATATAATAGCAGTACTTTCCCACTCTAAATTTCCCTCTATAAACTTTTGTGTCTTACTTTTTCTTCAAAGAGGGCTGTTTTGTAGCCCTCTGACTAAAAAGAGCTGTCAGGTAGCATAATTTACTTTAAATAATACTGCTTGTAAGTATAAGATAAATATTTGGACCTTGGACCTCCTCATTTTCATCAAAAACTCTTCAGTCAGAGCTCAGGTCCAGGACAACAGTACGGGGAAATGTCATTACCTGTATCTGTGGGTCATCCTGTGAAAGAAGGAGCCCTGTATACAGCAAAATCTTGTGTTGATTTCCACAAACGTAAATTATGAAGGTATGAGATGCAGCACATCTTTGTGATTAGTATTTAGGGTTCCTTATATGATTTCAAGACTTTTCATCTTTCCATAGAAACCAGTCTTTGACCTGAGTGTTTTAACACTAGCAAGAGGTCCAGACAAAGGTGACTCCTGCTCCTCTGTCTGGGCATCTCCGGTACCTGTCACCACCCTGCATCCCTTCCCTTGTTCTCAGAAACTCCTCATCGACTTGTGTGGTGAACTGGCTTGAACAAATGGTAGCTTGGAAAAAATAACAGATATGAAAATAGTGCAAGGAGAGAAACAATGGCACATGGTCCTTTATGGGCCTGGTTCCCAGCAGTTGCTTTTTTTCATATGATAGTGTCATGCATTTGCATGACATTTGCAGCAGTAATGCTGCAATAAGTCAGGTCCTACTTCTTCGAAGTGCTGTACAAATATTTGCCAGTTACTCTTCCCAGCAGCCAGCAAGCTATGCAACCTTGTTGCTGCTTTATCAGAAGACAAATTGATTGAGGTAAAATGTAGGAAGTTCTGACTGTTGTACTACAGTCATACGGCAAAGATGGGCAAAGGGCATTGAAGCCTGTACTTCATAATCAGCCCCAGATAGACTTGCGAGTAGTATGACCAAAATTACTAGAGTATAAAATAGAGAGAGACATGGTGCTAATGTATATTTATCAGTGATTTACTGAGATGAACATTCATCCCAAGAGTTAATCCAGAAATATCCAAACCACTGTAATTATCCCTGCACAAAGGCTCTCTATTATTTGCCTGTTAAATAACAAAGCCTTTTCATTACCTAGCACTGACATAACTATAGCTGTAGTGGTAGGTAGGCAGCAAAGTAGCTTCCTCTGTTTGTGGGGGATGGGATGTCATGGGATGAAGCCTTCCCCCATCCCTGAAAGCTCTAGCAGAATATAAATGGGATGGCCACACTTTTCTTTGAATAAAAATGACTATAATTGTTAATATGCCAAATTTTCTATACCACAAACAGCTGAAATCTTAGGAATGGTACAAAAAGAACAAGGGAACAAAATCCTCACACAAAAATGAAAACATAGAAGCACTGACCACAGTAAAGTAACTGTATTAAATTTGGGAAAGGATCCAAAATCTCTAGTAGCTTTCTAATCTGCAACACAAGAGCAAGGATTTTCATTATGTTTTGCATTCCACATGCGCCTTTGCTTTGGAGATCTTATGCAATTGGTGATGCAGTAAAACCATTGTATTCATAATGATTTCAAACATGTGGATGCTTCCAGGGTTTGACCTATTTTACCACTCATGCATTATACAGAGTAAAGCTACTCTCATATGGCAGAGTCATTAGTACTTAAAAATGTATCTGTCTACTGCTGTCCCTTTTCTCTGCAAGGCTACTGATCTTTTACAGTTCTAAATCAATTATTCTTTATTCAGTAATTTATGTTTACATGCACCAGTGGAAACTGCCCATGCACATTTTAAGGCAGATCTTAGCATATAGAGTTAACGTAGGGGGTTACAACTGTTATTAGCCCATAGCAAATACTTCTGTTAGGAGTTGTTTAACCATAGTCTAAATGGTCTTTTTTAATTAGCGATATTTTTTACTTCGGAGATATAAAAACATGCCTGTGGCCATTACTTCCAGAGCAACAATACAACTCAGTTTTTTGGAGGCTCATATTCAGCAAAATTCCTAATCCCATGCTTTACTTTCAGTGGGATGAAGTCTTCCCTAGTTAAGTATGTTTGAGACCTATTAATGTCTACAGGACTCAAACTTTTCTCTTGCTACAGTAAGGTGCAAACTTCTTGAACATCAGTGTAATGCTTCAGGACCTTTCCATGAACCAGACTGCAAATTTTTTGTGCTCTAGTCATCATTACAAGGACAAACTTTCCTACTTCTTTTTGGAAAAAAACCCAAAAACAACAAAACACAAAACATTAAAATCTGATCACCAAACAGTGTAGTTCAGGGCTTATTTTCTTTAGATCTCCTGAGCCATCCTATCTGATACTGCCAGCAAGCTTGAACTTTGAAGACAGACGATTTCTCCAGGCTCTACCATGGATTGCTGGAGTAAGAACAGGTCCAGGCCAAACGTATTCTTTTGCTGCTGAAGTGTTACCATGGGTAAGGCATACAGCAAATATGGGAAATGATCTCTAGAGGTCCCTTCCAACGCTAACAATTCTGTGATTCTGTGAGATAGTGAAAGTAGGCTCAGATCAAAAGTTTGCTTGCCATGGTGGGGGAAGCTAGTGAATACCACCCTTCACCCCTCCCTCCTCCACAGGGATTTTGCTTTCTGTGGGTCAGTCTTCGTTTTTCTCCACAAAAACTGGATTAATCTCGCTGAAGCAGCTGTACAACAAAAGCTTAGACGTCTGCCCAGAAAATCTTTCCTCTGTACCAGCTGCACTAGTAGTACTGGGGCATATATCTTCCCTTACTGACTGCACAGAGAGAGGCCCTTCACTGTCATGTTGCTCTTCTTGACTTGACTTGTCTTTTTTGAAACTGTTGTGAGGGAGATGCCACTGCAATGTTGAAGAAGACCATCCACTGGTCACTTCAGCATTAGGTGGCCTGGGGTAGAGACCAGAGCTATTCCTGTGGGTGAATTCAGGGCAGGACTGAGGGTTTCCCTGCTTCACAATTCTGGTCTTACACCTTGGCTCTGAGCTGAGGTAGATGGTGTTTGTCTGTTTCTGGGCTCTTGAGAGCTTTGGGGCCAAAGTGTGGTCTCTAATGAGAAATTAAATGAAACCTTTGCTGTTTCTGTGACCTCCAAAAATAGGAGCAAAGTGGAAACAGAGGCAAGAGTCAATCAGCCAGTGATTACATTAAAGGAAATGGTTCTCTGCAGAAAGCATGAAAGAGAAAACAGACTGATTGCTGGGATTGAAGAAATGAAAAGAAGACTTGTGGGGTTTTGAGGTCCTTTACTTTATTTTGATCCTTTCATAGTGTATTTTAAATTCATAAATAATGGAATAAAAAAGACACCAATAAAACTCAGCCAAATGATCTTGAGCCCTCAAGCCTCAATCAAAAAATAAACACTATAATGCTTTTTAAAGGAATTAGTAATGCACAATTATAGTATTCCATGTTTAAAAATAAAGCTGTTGAATAAATGAACAATACCATGGCAGAAAAGTATTTCAGCTGAAGAGTGAAATCCCTGCAGAGAGTGATCTGTGAGATTCTGCAGGAAATCTGCATTACAATACACCATTTCCATTTCCAGGGAGGGACTCAGAGAAGGACACATGGAGGAGAAAAAAGAAATGAAAAAGTCCCAGTCCTTTATGCCTAGGTTGTAGGGGGCCTTGGCCTATCATTCTCATGCTAAACAGTTACTTTTTCTACAGGTACCCAACTGAAATGGGAATATTTTTTGAAGGAATAGTGAATGTGAAAAAGGCTAACAGAATTGGTTCTTTGGTTAAAGAAAACTGTCTCCATAGCTCGCCTAGATACAGCAGACATGAGTTTACTTCTCTGCCTTACTGAAAATGAAGTATGGAGTGTGTCTGAAGCACTGGGCTGCTCTGCTGCTCTTTGTCTTCTGCTCCTCCATTCCAACTACTCCACCTCTTGTTACTAATTAAATGTCTTCACAGTGGAGGAAAGGTTTTGAGCTAGATCATTAGCCCTCTAGTCAACCAGCTTATGTGAGATGTGGCATGCCAGGGTCCTAAGGCTGGTCCAGTGACAATCACAATCTGATGTTGCTGTTCTCTGGTACAGAGGACTACAAATAGTGTCCTCTAGGCTTGTGTCTTCTGGCTGTAATTTAGCAGCTGGGGCAGGGACTTGGATACACAAAGAATTATGTCCTGGCTGACTGCCTCATTTGAACGCTAGGGTGCAATAGGCCAGCCTGGGTTGTGTGTGGAAAAATTTACACAGGGCTGGTTTCCTTTTGCTGCAGAGTGGGAAAATTTGTGAAATCTTGGTTAAATTTGTGGGATAGGAAAAAAGGAAAAGCAGCAAGTGGAAGAAAAAAGAATAAAACTCCTGGCTCCTAGTCCCCAGGTTATTAAGCCAGACATAGCAGAGTGTGACTAGGTCACTGGCATTAGTATGTTCATGTGGTTACACTGGTGAAGAGTAGCAGTAAACATACTGTCTGCACCATGCACAGCAGGCATATAAAGTGTTTTGGCAGATGGAAAGAACAGGCCCATCAGCTGCATAAATATGTTTGTTGCAGACTGTACTCTAACTAATACAATGGGCTGCTACCCTCTTTGTAGCAGATGAAGACAGTCTTGAAAACAAGATGCCTTGTCTCTGTTTCCTTAGCATATCATTACACACAGAGTGTCTTCTGCTTGGACATGTATTTAAAGGAAGAGAAACCACAAAGCAATCAGCACCTTGTTATTTCTGATAATCAGAAGTTTGTGGTGATTCCAAAAGACACAAAATTTGCCCCTAACCTCTACTCCTGGAACGCACTGAAGTCATAAGTGTTTCCTACGTTTTCCCTTAGACTGTCATCTTTTGCTTATAATTTATTGTGGCTCTGCATTATACCAAAAGATGATCTAATTAGGGATAGAATAATTTGAAATTTCTGCATTTGCACAAAAACAAATTCCTGCCTTCATACATGGATTTATTCACACGTACACACATAACCTGGTCCATGTTTTTATACACGTGCATTATGACTATGGATTTTTGTATTTATGTTTGTTGTGAGTGTGTATATGAAGGCAAACATTTCAAATAGGTGTGTATGTGAGGAGACAGTTTTAAAAGCTTACCTTACATGGTATAAAATATACTGCTACATAAATCACAGGAAGAATTCCATCTCTAAATTAAAGTACACTCCAGAACGGGCAATTATTGCCTCTAAAATGTTTCTGTTAAATTCATGAAACACCATACAATTTTATTCATGTTATCATCTACAGTTGCCTGAAAGTGCAAAAAAACCCACCTTAGCCACTAGCGGAGAAATGTGCAAAATACTGCCAAAGGAGTGGCAAAGGTTATTTCTATTGCCTGCCTTTTTATGGATTTCATTTTTGTTGTCTTTTTTTTCTCATTGCAGTTTGTTTGTGTACATTGCAAAACTTAAATGGAAGAAAATATGAGGGGGTAAAATAAATATAAAGAAACAGACTGCTGTTCAACAGTGCTGAGCTGGTATTTCCATGAATGATGTTAGACTCGTGTTTAGAATAAAAATTTGGTAAATCCACAAAGAGAAGGTTGCAGCAATGCTTTTCTCCTTTTCTTTCTCTTTTACACCTGACACATTTTAAAATTAACATCTATTTCTGTGTAGTTCGATAAATGTGTTATCATTAAGCACAGCAGTACTGATTCTGTGAGGCACAGAGAGGCCATGAAATAGCTGGCCCGTTCATTTTCTTTGGTACTGTAGATGGCCCATTGCTCTGTGCATGGGACTTTCTTTGTGCAGGTTCAAATTCCAAACTTGCTTGCTTAACCCCTGCAATAATAGTAATTGATTAGGGTTTAACACAGCAATAACAACATTTCCATATGCAGGTGCCTAACATCAGGCATGGAAACCCTGTTTGAGATCGTTAAGAAAAAGGCATCATTTTCCGGAGGTGGCAGTTTTTGTTGAGTTCAGTTGTATCAGCATGTCCTTTGTATCACTGAGAAGGAGCAGCCTTGAACTCTGGTTAATCAGTTGAAATATTATCTTGATCTTCTCAGTAAAGTGCCTGAAATTCAGATGAGCTTTTCTTGTTCAAAATCAGTCTTAGCAAAGTGTATAAATAAATGCTGAAGTAAAAGGCAAGACTGAAGATAATCAGATATTTAAGTGCTTTGCTGTATAAGGGCATATCTTAAGTATTTCCTCTAGTCAGTCCCTAATTGTCTGTTATGTCTGCCTTGAAATGAGATTTACAGGTGTTTTGGCAATGTTGAAAGGCATTTTTATTTCTATAGCTACTTCTTTACTTTTTTTGCTGTAAATTTGCTTTCTGCCTCCTTACTGCAACACTCCTTCTAGCAGTAAAGAAAACTCCATGTGAAGTATGAGCACAGTCCTTGAAGGAACACTTTAGTCCTTGAGATAAGAAAAAGCATTGTTAGGAAAATGTGATGGATAAGTTGACCTCTGTTAAAAAAAAAAAAAAGAAGCGTTCCGGTTTCTGCGCAAAATGCCACTCATTAGGTGATGGTGCAGGTTTTTCAATCTTCACAAGAGTCTGCATAGTTGCAAAAGTGAAAAATGGTGGATAAACAGTGACGTTACAAGTAGTAGCTGCACCTCCTGTGCAGATGCAGAGAGGATACCAAGTGGAATTTGTGCAAAAACCGGGCAAGCCTTTTCCTCACAGGTCGCTGCAAAAGAGGGGTGAAATGGTAGCTGAAACAAAGGCTGCCTGACACCTGAGTGCCAGGCAGTCTTAGCTGTACTGCCAGGACCATAGCAAAGGCAGAGAATAAGGTGTTGTATGCAAATATTTCCATTGAGAAGGTAGAAATTCCTGAAATCTTCATATGTTGAATAGTCTTAGGAGAGTTCCAGCATAATTTCTTTGATCAAAAACTTTAAAGATCCTGAGTTTTTAGATGTGTGCACTAACTGGACTGACACTACGACCTCTAGTTCTATTTTATAGACAAGAACAAAATAGTGACACTCCAATCCAGCAACATAAATCTCTTGTTTAGTAGCAACAGTGTATTTCAAGGCATTTTCATGTTTATTTCACCTATGGAAAAGGTTAGATCTGGGCAGGGAACATATTCCCAGCCCTATGAAACTGTTTATGGTTGCAACTGTTTTTCCTGTTGGAACAAACCCAACATGATTTTAAAGTTTTTCATGGAGAGAAAGCGCATCACTGAACTGTTAAGAGCCTGCTCACAGTGAGTTAAACCAGGGACCTTACAGAACTCAAAGTGTGGCTTATTTGGGCTGGAATTTGTGTGTTTGAATTCTGGACAATCCACGTATTAACCTGTGGAAGTGATGTTTTCTGTCTCCAGAGTTTCTACGATTAAAAAGACAGGGAGACAGTTATACCTCAGAGAAAATCACCGTTTGCAAATAGCATCCCAAAATGGGTTGAATCCCTATAGTGAAGACTACCACATATCACTCAAACTGTTTTGTCTACCCAAACTTGTGGCTTTACTGCCCACTTACATAGCCAATAAATATGACTGGCACATTTCATCACTGATGTAGAATTAAGGTATCAGAAAGTCCACATTTGCTTTCACCTGGTCCTGGACTGAGTTCAGCTCTGATTTCTGGCATGAACTAAGCTCCAAATTCCTTAAATTAGCATTGGCTTCTGACTCAGACACTCGTACCTTCTCCCTGACCTGTAAACAATAGCATAGGCCAGCCAACTCCTCTCCCTACCTCTGTACCTATAAGCACACATCAAAAAAAAAAAAAATAATTTCTCTTTTTGCCCCTCAGTAAAATAGTTTTCTCAGTCTGCATTTCTCAGGCCTTTATGAAAGGGACTTTCTTTTTGACTGTGACTTGTACAAGCAACTACATGCATAATATCTGTTTGATAAACAGTAAAAACAATGCTAAAATTAAAACATTCTTTTTGTCAACATATGTAGCTGGAATGCTGAAGGCTGTTCTGCTAGTAGGGAGAGATCTTGCACACATTTATTGATCTGGTTAAACTTTGCGGCTCATCTTTAAAGCCAGCAACTTCTCAACCCCAAGCAGCAGAGCACAAGTAAAGGCAGATGGTCGAATGAAGCAGAAAGACTGACTATAAAAAGCTCAGCCTTCCAATAACACTGCTGCCTCCCAGTTTTTTCATACAAATCTCTCCATTTTGCCTTCCAGAGACTCACAATTAAAATTCTATTCTGCCTGTCTAATCAAGACAGCAAATCTATTGAATTGCATAATGCTGGGGATAATCAAGGAAGGATGTGACATGAATCCATTTTTCTTTACAGGTAGAAAATGAAATATTTTCTCTCTTCCCCTGAAAACAGATGGATGGCTAAGGATTTTTTATTTGGCCTGTCTTTTCCCTCTTGTTCCTTTCTGCCTTTGGTACCAGCCATTCACTGCTGAGTAGTCTGCTCATCAGGGACCACCAGCATCAGGGCAAACAGGTTATCCTGTTTCAGTGGTAACAGTGCCTTACTGGTGTGGGAAAGGCACTGCATGTAGCAAGCAGATTGAAGTGGCGGTGTTAATCTCCTTGCTGCCCACCCCTTTACTGAAGGTTATTTTTCTAGTATGCAGGAGAACTGAATAAAATATGTATCTGCACCCTAGTTGCTGTAGCTAAGCTCTGTTTATTAATGTACTCTGAAATCCCTTTCGCACCTTCTGTAATTCATGATTACATCCTTTAGGGCTGGTCTGGGCTTTTGAGAAGAAAACAGGGGCTCGCAGGATTTGATCCTGCAGTCTGTGGGTTCTCACACTTCACTAAGTGACCAAATGTAACTCTGGAGCAAGGGCACGTTGATCCCATTCAGTTGTTTTAAGAGGAGTTATGTGAGCTTATGCAATGATTGAAATTAGCATGTAGCTTCCTACCCACCAGTAAATCCCTGTGCATTGAAGTGAACAGGCAGACTACTTTTTGTGTAAAGTCAGAGAGACAATCAACCTAACTGAGCTGAATTGGTTTGTAACCCAATCATGCTTAATTTGGTTATAGGAAAAACAAGGCCCATGGAGTTTCAACCTTGTTCCTGTGCAACATCAGGAATCTGATTTGTGCCGATCTCATAATCGGGTGCAGACAACAAGGAAAACAAGTCCTTGCTGCGGTTTCTTTACTGAGCCTAACAAACCACATCTGATAAGCTATATAATTTGCTACAGCAATTTGTGCCAAAAATAAAAGGCACAGTCCTACAGTGCAGCACGTTTCTGAAAAAAAACAGAACCCCACCCCTTTCCTTTGCAGCATCTTTTTCTTGCTTTTGCTCTCTCACTGAGCCTGAGCAGATGCCCTCCATTCTGAATGACTGCTTCTGCACTGCTGTCAGGCATACCTTGCCCACCCTGCTCACCAAACTGATTTGCTCTCTTCTCTTCTCTGGAAGATGATCCAAGGCAATGGCATTGGCAGCATTATGAAATGATGACAGTACCATGATGACTTGAACAGTGAAGGCTTTTTCTTACCTGAGTGACCCTTACTAGAGGGGGGGAAGCTGAAGACTTGAGTAGTCAAGTAATAAGATACACAACTTTTTCTTAAAAAAAACTAACCAAGTGGCTTTTGTTGTTGTTGATTTGACAGTTATTCTAGTCTTGTAAGAAATATGTCTCTTTTTAGTTCAGTGACCAGAAAAATAACTAGTTCTTCATGTCTATTTTACATATCAGGCACCTAATGGAGAAAAAAATTCCCATGCTTTTTTTGGGTTTGCTTTTTTCTCTTTGTCCTGCAGCTTACAAAGAGAAAGGGGAAGAAAAAAACAAACAACACAAAGTTCTGAAGAATGCAGGCTGTCAGCTATGCTGCGAAATAACTTGGGGGTTAAATGTGAATCACTGCAGTATGTTTTCTAATTTGGATTTTGCCAAGGTTACCTTAAAAACCTTAATGCTTTTTGCAGTGTTTACAACAAAACTGCAGATGTGCTTCTTGGTTATTAAAGGGAAAGCATATGAGAGGGAGGTGGGCTAAGAGGAAAGAAGAATGAAAGGTCAATGATTTTAATTCTACCTCGCTGAATTCCAAAGTTTGAAGGGATATATTTGCTTGAAAGGTCATGCTATGGAAGGTAAGCACCCTGAAAGCAGCATGTTCAGGGTTGTACAGTGGAAATAAACAACAAGGTAACTTGCTGGGATGTTTGTGTGTCAAAGGTGACAAAAAAACCTGCCTTTCTTTTCAAAGCCTCTCAGCCCTCTGCAAACTCACTGGGATCAGGACTGGAGTTTAAAGGCAACAGATTTGTGTTTGCTTTAACTCCTTAGATAAAAGCCCGATCCAGAAGCCAACAAGATTTCACTTCTTACTGAAAGCAACTAAAGGAGAGAGTAGCAGGCTTCACATCTGAGCAGTACGTGAAATTTTCAGTGTTTGTGAGTTCACACTGTGTTCCCTTAAATATAAAAACTCTAGAAAAATAAATGCTGGGCACAAAGATCTGTGGTGCTGGCTTTGATTTATCCAGCATTATGAAAATCTTCTGATGATAGTTTTGATGCCAAATATATCATACTTTTGTCCTGTGCTTGCACAGAACCCTGAACAATGGGTTCCAAATTTATGACTAGTACATCTGAGCCTACTACAACACAACAGTGAATACTGATAATGTTATTTATTCTTCAGTTAAAGTTACCTGGAAGGAGTGAAGCCCTTCAAGTCAAGTATCAAGAAAGTTTTCTTTTAATACCCACCCCTCCTCTCTGCCCCACTGGCCATTTCTTGCTTGGTTCATTAATGAATTTTAACTATATAGCAGTACTGGAAGGAAGGAAAGTTCTTACAGGCAAGGACAACTGAGGCGCAGGACAGAATAAGTGACTTATACAAGGTCATGCAGGAAACTTGATGCTGTGCCAAGAACAAAGCGTAAGTTCCTTGAGTTCTAGTCAAGCTATTTGTCCATTTACCCATCCTACTGCCTGCTTGCCTAAGCCAAATAAACAACAGTAGCCCCCCTCCCATGCACGTAGGTACATGTGCACACATTACAAGACAGTATGCCTGCAAACAAACTCTAGTGTTTGGATCAGCAGGCAAAGTGTGCTTGTGCACCTTTAGTTTAAGCAGCCATGTCTATATACATTTTAATGCATGATGCTTAAACAAACTCGGCAGTTTAATATTGCAGCCCATGAAGCATATGGAAAGTACAATCTTGGAAAGGTTTTTCATCTGGCAACATTTTGGTGGAATATGGTTCATCCCAGAAATAAAGCGCATGGGGTTTTAAGTTCCTTCCCCGAAATGCATGGGCACAAGGGCTTTTTGTAGGAATCATCACTATTTTAACATGGGAAACAGCTGATTTAGCTTTGCCTCATTGTCAGAAATCTTTACTTGAGACTGAAAAGTACCATGACCATTGATAGCCTGAAACATTACAGTCTGGCAGACACAAGCAATGGTAAACAGGATTGTATAATAGTGTCAGCAGCTTTAGGAGTAGCTGGTGTTACTCAGCCTATATTTAATCCTACAGTGAGTTTGAACCTCTGTTTAGGCTCTACTCCTTTATTCCTACAAACAGTGGAAATTTTGTCTCTGCCTTAAATGAGAGGAAGATCAGACCTTAAAGAAAGGGGCTCTTATTTTTTGCAAAGCTGTACTCAATGAGCATGTTTTGGAAATACATCAGCATGACCTTTCAGCAATGTGCCAAAAAATGGGAAAAAAAGGAAAGACTTTGGGAACTGCCAACCAGGAATCATTGTTTTGTTTGTTTAAAAAAGAAAACTAGAAACCCGTCCAAGAATTTTTGTGTAAGTTAGAGGCTAAGCCACTCTCCTTTATAATCACTCATCTTTTTCTGGATACTGTATTTTCAGTGAGGGTAGATAAAATCTGGCAACATGCTCACTGGCTCTGTGTTTGGATTCAGTCCCCTTGACACTCCTCTCCATAAACTTTCATCTCCTAAACTCAAAGCAAGTTCACCCAGGAAAGGAAAAAGAGGGAAGGGGGCTGGGGAGAAGGCTCGCGAACTGCACAATAAAAATCCAAATTGCAGCTTCTGCCATTTCTCAATGAAAAAAACATTAGAAATGTCCAAGAAGTGCAATAAAATGCCATAAATCACCCAGCTTTTATTTCCTGCATGGGAGCCCTACATATAGAGGAAGTTCTGGCAATTTCTAGATACACACAGGTTTTGCAAATGTGATTATTTCATCAGGTTGTGTTGCTCTGAGTGATTTCATAACACTCACAGAGAGTGAACTGAATAGAGATCGAAAGGTGAAAAGCTGTATATACTACTCCTTCATCCTCTCCCTGCTCCCTTCCCCCTGTGCTGGCTGTTCTGCAGCGTCAGCCTTCCATGCATCATCAGCTCTCTACAAGCGATGGAAACCCCCTCCCTAGAAGTCAGAGGCCGTGTGCAAAGCTGTAGAATTTGACTATCCCAAATGCAGTCCTGGTGCATTTCTTATTCTCCTTCTACCCCCTGTTTACATTCCAGCTCATTTCTCATTTTCCAGGAAAGAAAGAGATACTAGCAGGTATAACATGGGGCCCTTTAAATATTTCCTGATTTCCACTTGCTAATGGGATGCTGATACATACTGTGTTTTACAGAGGTTCTCAACACAATGTGCTTTTAATAGCAATGTGACTTTTATAGAAGTTTTGTTAAACTGGGGAAAAAAGTTCTAAATAAATTATAAATTCTTTTATTGCTAATTGCTAATGTAAAGTGGAATAACTGCCATTTTGTTAAATACAAGTGAGTCTGACAAACCCAATCTTCCAGTTTTACTTGGAGCTTGGTAATTTTTCTTAGGCGACTGTTCAAAGGGATACTGTCACTGGTTTAGACCATATTTAATTCACTTTAAAGCTTATTCTAATTTCATAGGTAATTAGAGATACCTTTCTTCATTTTAAACATATCTGATCTCACAGAATGATAACAAAATCCTCCACACCACTGTTTATACAGGACATATTAAAACACCCCCCAACATTTTATGCCCCCTCTAGCTTTACAGCTTCTATCAGCTAGTAAGCACTGAGCCAAATTCTGCCTCAGTGTCATATATGCAGCCAGGCTCTCCCTGACCTTAATGAGTGTTCTGTGCCTACGTCTAAGGGCAGAATTTGACCCATTTTTTCCCAGGGTGGTAAGGGGCTCAGATGCATCTTCCATCTCCTATTTCGCTTTGCTGATGGATGAGTGCAGTGCACCAGCACAAACAATCGTGGTATGGATCCTAAACATAAATGCGGTGTTAATTTCAAGGTCTATTAGCAACACCATGAAAAAAAATAAATGTTTGACAGGACAAAATCTGCAGGGGAAAAGAAAACATTATTCTCAAGCTTCAGGGAGGTTATTATTACAAACAATGGAGAATCGATAAATTATATTTAACACTATTAAAGGTAGTTGACAGTGTTCCTTTGAGTGAGCACACCGAGGTCCTGAACACCGTGTGACTGCTGCCCGTGTGCCCAGAGCTTGCTAACTCACCATAGGGTCACGTTGGGAACACTCTGCGCAGCATTCGTGGAAGAGCTGCTGGGAAGTGCCCTCTGCTGAACACACACACACACACACACACACACACACACACACACACACACACACACACAGAGCAATAAACTGAAACACAGTCTTTCCCCCCCCCACCCCCGAGCTTGTTATGCTTAATTTCTGAGTTGGTGAAGTGCGCTGGTGCACACTCTCAGGGTTATTTTTTGTTTCATTTGAAAGTGAGTGGAAAGGCAAAAGCAAACAGGGTTTTGGCTACGAAAGGATGACCTTCCTTGTAAAGAATTTAAGTCTTTTAACTTCAGAGGGGAATGAGGCAGGAATGCTGTTTGTATCTGAAAACTAACATGGTGAAGGGGAGTTGGGGGAGGGAAGCGGCATCTTCCTCCTATCACTTCGGTGCTTTCAAAGATCCCCATTTCCCAGAACTACCTCTGTAGCAGGATAATATAATTATTAGCAGCTGTTAAAACAAACAACAAACAAAAACAAAAAGCGCAGGCCAGGACTGGCATGTCTGCACATGCCTGAATGCTCTGACCGTTACACTGAAAACTGAAAAAGAGGCCCCTTTTCCCACACCACCGCTCGGATTCAGGCCTGGTAGAGCTGGAGCATGGAACGGCGGGGAGAAAACTGCAGCCAGAGGCATTTATTTTCATCCATTCATGTTATGAATGCCAAACGCTCCTCCATTTGATGAGTGGGGCATTGATTCTTTCGCTTCTCGAACACGCTTTCCCGTAAACAAAGGGCAAAAGAGATGACTTATTTCAGATTTAGAGAAACACAGGGGGAACAAATGAATCAACAGAAGGAACAAATGCAAAAACTTCCATGTTTTTAAAGAGGAATATGAGGAGAGAGGGAGAAGTGGATAAAGAGGTTAAATGATTGCCTGCTCTTGTGGCTTTAAAAGTCTGACAAGTAGCAGGATTTCTGATCACATCTTGTGTTATCTTGTGGCTCACTCCTGGTATTGAAGGAGGGGATGCAGATATTTTTCTCTTTCCCTTTTTAATAAGAGCCTTCAGGGCCTTATATTCTGGCTAAAAGTTTATAAACACGATCCTGGGAATCTGTAAAATCCAAAAGCAAATAAAACCATTCCCGTGTGAATTGTTTATTAAAATCACATGATTTTTAAGTAGCTCTCATGATTCCTTGGGCCAGTTTCACAATTCTGAATGCTCAAGGCTGGCAGTATAATTTCAACCTGCTCCCTGGGACTACTTTTTCTGATTATCTGGCCCTAGGCAGCTCCTTGGTCTGCAAATTCCTGTTCAGAATCCTCCGTTCATTTATTAACAAGGCAGAGGGGCACAGGTAGAGTGTCAGCCCCATGAATATGAATGCCCTGCTTGACTGATCTGAGTGTCAGGCACCAAAGCAGCCACTTACAGCAATTTAAAACGTGACTGACTCCAACAGTGCGCACCCTCCCTCCCTGCTTCGAGGGTTCTATGGCCGGAACAGCGATCCGGTGTGTTAGTGCAGAGCTGCCCTTTACTTAAGCTGTGGGCTGTGAGCTGCGGTGGCTGAGGCACGGGCGTATGTTCGGGTTGTGTTGCTGGAGCTCTAAGGGAAGGCGGGCAACGTCTGGCCCAGGGGCAGGGCGGGCAGATGGGTTTGAAACTGCTCTAGCAGAATGCACCGGCTTTCCTCTCTCAGTCTGCAGCTAAAATGAAATGCAAAATGGCACATATCGCATGCATGTCCCCTTTGTCTGGGAGCGAGAGACTTCGCTCTTTAAAGGGGCAGTACGCAGAAGCAGCAAGGTTTCTGTCGCTGCTAAGCTTGCTGGTATCTTTCCAGGCTGTATAATAATTGGCAAATGTCGAAGTATTAAACAATATTTAGTGGTAATTAAAAGTGTGACTAAAGCCTGAAGGTTGGCATTAAATCCAGACAAATCCCTTTAATATACTGGGCCAAACCTGCTTTAACTATTTCTGAAACTTTGCAGCTTGGACCCCTCTCCACTGATAATGATGGTCAGTCTTGTTATCAGGGACCTCTTCCTTTGTCCTTTCCTTGCCTGCCAGGCAAAGAAGCTCTGCCGCATACATTTTCTTCTTGACCCTCCTTGTCCTTTTCTCAAGTGCCTCTTATGTTGGTTAGATAAAAGGTAGTAGTGTTCTAAAACGCTGCCTCTGTAGTTTTGCTATGTAAAATGACATTCATTCTGAAGAGTGGTAAGAAAATAATGATCTCATTAGAAGAGAGTTTAGCTGTCTAGTGGTTCCTCTGTGTAGTGGAGATTAAATAGTAGCTAACTACAAACAATAGTCTTTTAAACAAAGAGCCTGCATCAAAGTTATTATCTCTCTTTCTGCCCTTCAAGAACATCATCAGAAATTGATCCTCTCACCACTGAACATTTTCATCAAAGGTCCTGAATTTTAAGCTTGAAACACTAATTGTTTTGTGTGTGTGTATCTATGTGTGTTCCTAAACTGGTTCCTCGGGTTGGTGTTCCTAACTAATTATCAGTGACATTTCACTTTTTTTTCATAATGAACTTCCTCAGTTGTTGTTTTTTTTTTCTTTCTTCCTCAGAAAGAAAGAATACAAATCTTGACCCAAAATAGAGAGGTGAAGTAGCAGAAATAAAGGAAATAATGGTCCAAACAGCTTTTTCTCTTCTGTGTATGAGGAATACTAGGAGTGCATGACCACTGCACATTTGGAAAATGAAATAAAAGAGATAGTTCAGAGTTGCAGATGCTGCCCAAGCTGTAATCAGAATAAGAGAAGGATGGGAATGGTGAACCTGGGATTTCTAGTTTCCTACCCCATCTAGGAGAATGTTAAAGTGGAGTTGGAAGACAAGAAGCAAGGAAGCCTTGAAAATAAATATTCACCTCTCTCTCCTCTGACTCAACACCCTCAACCTCCTCTGGTGATGGTACATCAGTTACTTCCTTTCTGAAACAGGAGCCTGTTTTCCTTGGTTGATTCCTGCTCACAGCAGAACATCCACTTTTTACACTCATGCAAACTTCTGAGCTGTGAATGGGCCGAGGCATGAAAAGCAAACCATACAGGAACATGTTGCTTGAAACTGGAGCTGTTTAGTTGCTGCTCATGCTGTTGCAATTGATGCCATGTGACTTCAACGAGGGGCCTGTGTTTCAGAGATGGCAACAAGCAAAAGGTTGGGGTAGGATGATGATGTTGATGTTGGTACGTATATGCATACATGTAGCAAACCCCAAGTTGCTTTATTTGTGGTTGACTCAAGATCAGACATCTATTCTATGTCATTTAGGAAGGAACAGCTTGTGAGAAACTTACACTCACTGTAGTGTGTGAAAATGCTTAATTATTCTAAACATCTTTTCAATGTGAAGACCCAGATTAATGAAGACCCAATATACAGAGCTGTCACTGTTTTTTTAAAGTCAAATATACCTATGCAGTCACCTACATTCATTATAACCTCCAAATGCCAATTCTATCTCTAGGAAATTTGAAAGAAAAATGTCAGGCTTTTTGTTAAGAGATTTCCTGTGAAAATTGAAAACTAAAGCAATAGCTTCATTAAAGCCTCAGTCTAGTTTGTGTTGGTCTGATCTGAACTGATATCTTTCTGGAACAATGCCCTTTGCCATGGAAAACACTGTAAAGTATATATTTTTCTTTCCTTAAAAGTACATTTTTATTGAAAGAGACTTTTTGTCTTTTAAATGAAAAATATTTTGACCAAGTCAGCTAGGCACATAAAAGTGCCCAAATATGAGTAAGTCTAAACTCCTGACCTCTGATCTTGAGAAGTTACTGAATGCATAATGTTGAAGAATAGCAAAGAGGGAACAAGTGGAATTCAGATAATAGCAGTGACTTCTACTACCCACATACAATAAAGAAAGAAGTTATCTAAGGACATTGTAATACTCACAGAAGCAGCTAAAAAAAAAGCAGGAGGAAAGAGAAAACAAATTATGATTAAATGGCGAAGTTCAAAATGCTGTTTGAGGTAAGCAAGATTCCCTGGAAAATGGGGAGAGCAGGAATGAAGCCAAAAGTAAAGAGTGCAAGCTATGATAAGGAAAAAGAAGATGAAAATTCTGAAGAATGGCAATTACTAGATAATAAGGGTTATTTAAATATGTGAGATACCGTAAGCCTGTCTGTCCACGGGATTTCAAGGATGCAAGGAAAGCAGTTAAGGGGAACAGGGTTTTTCCAGAGAGTTTTGACAACTCCTTTACTTGCCAGCAGGGTAGATGACACACAGGAATTCAGTGAATTTGTGGAAGATCAAATTAGTTTCCCATTGGTCCCGTGAACAAAAGCATTGCATTGCACAGCAGTGTCAGGCCATCTGTGCAACTTACCTGGGGTTGTGGCTGAAAACACCTCTTCCAGAGCTAGTGACAACCTGCAAGATGAGGACTTGTATGGATGGGCTGAATCCATGGGAGCTGCCTCTGCTATTTCTGAAGATTTTTTTCGGTGTGTTACAAGCCTCTGGGAGTTCAGCTCTGCTGCTTGTCCTGCCTCTCTGGGGAGCAAGGCAGTCAGGACAGCACTGGCTAATGAACGGAGCACAACAGCAGGAGGTCTTCCACCCTGGTTTATTCATTGTGGCCTCAGGTTTTACTTAGCAAAACTCCTTCACTCACAAAACAAGTTTAATGCTGTCTCTGATACAGTGTATGGCTACTGTACCTTGACTTTCAATTACATTAAATCCTATTATAATCACTTTCTTTATAACAAATCCTCTTTAACACCTGAAAAGCTCAGTTCCCATGGGTGCAGTGCTGTGTTCTTGAAATGAAAAACAGAGGGATTCTAATGGAAATGCATTAACTGGGAGAATACTTTGAAAATGTGCCTGGGATGAAAGACCTTCAGCACACAGCTTACATTCAAATAGCAGTGGAGAAAAAAATTCTCAGAGCCAAGCACTTGTACACCAGCTGCCTTAAGATAGAGTGTCTGAATCACTGTGTTATCACAGTAAAACATCTTGTATGGAAAATCACCACTATCCAAAGACAGGTCAAGTACAGGTTATCTAAGTACTATTATTATAGAACTGAATGTTTTCCATCAAAACAGGAGCAAGAATTTGAAGAGATTTACAGTGATGGCCAAAAGGCTCAGTGGTATAGTTGATAAACCACAAAGCTTCTTTGTGACTTTTGTTGATGTTGTTTTTGCTGCTTTTCTTTCTGGCTGGCAGGAAGGCACCAAAAGTAGTGTGCCACATTTTCTTACAATTCTTTTCATGATTTTACCCTTCCTGGAAAAATAAGAGATTTTGTGTATGATTCACATGATGTTTTGTTTTTCTTAGATAAAAATTGCTGTGCTGTTGTCTATTAAAATGAGAAATAATGACTCTGTTGCACTTCATTGGGGGACATAGAGAAAGAGAGGAAGAGTATTTCTAATACAGATGCAAATCTGGTACCTCCATCCAAACAACTAGGTTTTTCTCAATGCATATTACATACGGCTTGAAAAATAAATGCTTACTCAGGGGTCCTAGGAGATTGCAAGTAAAATGAGTTACATAATTCTTGCCTTTAGGGTACCATAGTCATCTTGGTTCTGTCTTCCATGCTAGTGGAGTTTGCTGAGGGAACCTGAAAGCCTGAACTACATCTATATAGTTACAAACTACGTGTGGGGTCCTCTCACACACTGATCAAACACTGAAGAATAGATAACACCTTTGCATACAGTTCTTAGCAGTAGAAAAATTCTCAACCCTGTTCTTATCCTTATCTGAGTACTGTTTCATCCCTGTGCTTTCTCAGTACAATACCTAAGTGGACAATACATTGCAGACACTGTTTATAGTAAATGTTTTCTTGCATAGATCTTGCTTGTGAAATAATTAACCACATTCACTTTAACTTATGTAACTCCTCTTGGTACTTATATACTTTCTTTAAACCAAATTTTATTGCGTTTTAAGAAGTACCTCTCTTCTGATTTCTAGCAGTGGTGCTGGTAAATGCTTTGTTGATTTGTGAGGACTACCCACATGGTCCTTCTAGACCACATCAGCAACAAAAAATTATATAATGGTCATGGTTTTACAGTATAGGCGACTGCATTCTGACCTAGAGCTCGTTTTGGTAACAGTTTGGCCCTATATCAGCTTGTGATGGCTGTGAACCTGCACCATAAGAGGTTGGAGTCTGTCATTTTGTGCACACATTTCTCCTTTATTTTCAAACTAGGGAGACAGGAGTATATGCTGGCAGGTTCTACTGTATACTGTTAGAATATGGCAAAATGTGATGGCATTGTTGAATGGTGAATGTACACTGTGACATTAGGCAATACTCTCTTCCGAAGGAAAAAAAAACCCTATTTTTTTCCATATAGAAATCTTTTTATAGATTATTGTGTGTATACTTCTGTGGAAATAGCATACTTCTTTTTGCAAAGGGAAGCTAAAAAATTGTCTAAATTTTGTGGAAAGGTTATGTAACTGTACTCTTTCTTTAAATAGTACTTTTTATTCATGCTGTTTACTTTCTCATCAGCAGGAAAAAAAAAAGAAAAAAAATCATATTTTCCTAGCACAAAAGGTAATTTCCAAAGGACTGTAATTAGTTCATGAAAACTCTGTCTTTTGTCATATCTGCTCAGCTGAAATGGAAAAAAGGATGGACCTTTTTCTTTGTTAAAACAAAAACATAGCATATGAGGTAAGGGAGCCTAAAGGAATCATATGACAATTTATGTCTTAGTTCTACAGAAAATGATATTGCAGCAGTACTGTGGATTCATGACTTCTCACTCTGATTGCCAACTTTTGGAAAACCTAGAAGTGGCAACTGTCATCTGTTTCCTTGCTCATCTCTCCTGAGAGAGAACTTGGAACCTTATAAAAATGAGGTATAGTTCAAGTGCTAATGGGGAGATAAGAAGGAAGAGCTATAAAAGTACGAATACTGCAAGGTGACTCTAGCACAGTCACATATACTTTTGATCTCTGAGGATCAGCTGAGTTCACCATTGTTTTTTGGCCCCAAACAGGAGGAAAGGGGTACTAATAGAAAGAAAAAGAGTGGCAGGGATTTGGGTAAAAGGAAAAAGATGAGTAAGGAGAAAAAAGAACAGGGATAAAGTGATGGCAGTGGATAATAAAGAATGGATCCTTCTGAAAAAGAATGGTCTGGCAGAAAACATATTTACAAAAATAATTGTGATAATTTCATTTTGGGTGATGTTTTTGAACACCATATTACAAAATCATAATTTTTAGCAATAGCCTTAAGTCTTATCCATTTTGGGAAATACTCAGTGAGAACATGGACTACACTTCAATTAAACTTAATTCAAAACCTCTTATACTAAATTCATTTGAAACAAAGACAACAAAGAAAAGAGAAAAAATTATGGGAATAAGAGTAACTAAAATATTTTCACCCTCTCACACTCATCTTTCTTATATGTTCTTGTCTTGAAACACTGCCAATAAGTGATTTATTTATAATAATAAACACATGATGCAACCATTTCTGTTGCATCCCTGAGATTATGTCATGGATGAAGGGAGAAGTATCTTCTGAAGAAAGGTTCTTCTTTACATAAAGATATAGCTAGTCCTAAAATAATAAAAAATGATACTGTAAATGAATTTGGGGCCTATAAATAGAACTCAATTTTAAAGGGCTACTTAAATAGGCTTAAACTACAAAATAGAAGTTTATTGAAATATGGTTTTAAATAGAAGTTTATTTGAGTAGGCATAAGCCATAAATTTCAAATCCACATTTAGAACCCCCCAAATTTTAGGACTATTTGGAGCTATGGTTTTTGTTTCATCCCATTATACTAGAGGTTACTTGTCATTTAGATTAGGGGTCACATTTCATATGTATCTAAAATCTGGAATTTGATTATCTGCTCTGGTTAAAAGCTATAACTTGAGAACAAACAAGAACCTCTTTATTTTTACCAGTTGTATTTTAATCAAATACTACAATTTTCTTTTGTAGTTCTGTTGGTCTGTACTTAATAACCATTTTTAATCTGAGGTTTTTCAATAAGCATAAAGACATTGACCATTAAAGTAATGAAATTAGCGAAGGTAGAAAAACTATAAAAAACGTTACAAGGTATTACTAAACATGCATCTAAGGAGATTGAGAATATTGTATGGTTTATTACTTGAGGAGCAATGTGGGATACTTTAACTAAAATCTGTTTCATAATTCAGATACACAAGAGGATAGACTTATGGTTGCAAATAGTGTAACAGCATAAATTTAATGGAACTATGCCAATCTATAGCAGTAGGCTCTCTGTGTCTCAGAGGGCTTGACTTCGGCTTCTGAAAAAAATTATCAGTGCAGCGACAGTCTCCCACTGCAGTTGGCACTGAGGGGCTTGGTGGCAAAAAGCTGGTGTTGCCCTTGATGAGAGCTGGCTCTGACAGCAAGCAATGGCCATGCTTTGACTAAAGGGCTGTCTCTGTGAGGCTAGGGAAGAAGAGATAGGCTTTGATATTCTCTGAGGTAGGAAAGGCAAGAGGGACACTGCTAGATAAGCATGTTTCCAAAGCTGTAGCAGCCCCAGCGTTGTTGGTCTGCTTGGTTTCTATGCTGGAAAGATAAGCACAGGGAAGGAACATTGGTGTAAGGAGGGCAAGGTAAATATAGCAGTAAATGATGAAGCCGTGTGTGTCTGGACGCTTTTTGGTAGGCCTCCTGGCTAAATCTGATGAATCATTATGCTTTGGGGAAGCAGAAGAGCTGGCCGTGTGAAATGTAGGATCATGTTCACAGGGCACTGCAAGTGTCTTTCCTGCTGCACCATAGGCTGCCACTGTAGTAGGTAAAAAGATGCCTCTTAAGAAATGACACTAGGTTGCTTGACATATCTGCTCTTTTGACTCAGTTCAGTTTTGCAGCAACAAAGTGTGCTACAGGCTCCTTAAGTGAAAGCCCCTGAGTTTTTTGTTATGACCTGCAGTGTAGCAGGGATTTTAACCTTTGGTCAAATCTACTCTGAAAAAGTAAGGTGAAAAAAAAAGTCTAGGTCTTCTGAGATGGGAAGTGTCTAAGATTCCCTTACTAAGACTATGCTACTCTACCTTCTGAATACTTTGCTTACACCTTTGTAGGTGGCCTGACTACACATGAAAGTTGGAAATTTGAGTGGAAGGGCAGACAATATTAGCAGGTATTTGTTGATTGTAACAAAAAAGACTAAGGGAAATACAGAGAAATGTCTTAATTTTTCTGAAACTACATGGCCATCCTTACTGGACTTCTCATAGACTCCTTGACATTTTACTCATGTGATCAGTATTTAGCCATGTCTGCTTTCAAATCAAGAAGAGTAAAAAGACCTTTTGCTCACCATTGTGTTAATTCTTCTTTAATTCCTGCTCAAATGCCTGATTCTCCAGACCGTAGCATGCTCAGAGATGAGACACTACAGGATAAACACTAGTTAATACACTAGAAATAATGCAGTATCCCTGTGGAAGCAGAATTAAGTACTTGATTTTGACTGGTTTGACTGGTGAGGTTGTTAGAAAGAAAAAAAGAAGGGAAAAAAATGGGATTGCAGAACTGTGATACAGTGTTTTAGAAATTTTATATACCTTGTTGTGCAGCTTCAGTAGACCGCTGGAGACCTAAAAGAAAGCTCAGTACAATTAATAGTAGGCAGCCAAATCTTCTCGAATAGTGGATAGTCTTTGAGTTTCAGGAATGTATCTTGTGCTTTTGGCAAAGGTCGATGAGTTCCTTGTGTGTTCAACATGAGGATCAGACTAAAATTAACCCCATTCTGAGGCAGAAGGTAGGCAACTTGACACTGTGATCCATTATGCTAAAGACAAATGTTTCTGTCTAAACCCAGAGGTAAACTGCACAGACAAGGAGTCATTGAAATGAATTATGTGGCCAATCTTGTTAGGCCCAGGTCAGAAGCAGAGATATCTCTCTATTTGTGTTCCTCCACCTCCTAAGTACATTTAGCCTTTACACTATTAGACTTCCCTAGGCCCTTTTTCAAAATGTCACCTGCTCCACAAATTCCAGCATTTTGTATTTTTAGATGCTGGGGTCAGGATGAGTGCAAAAATAATGACATATCTGCCCTTACAAGTAATTCCTTCATTTTATTACTTGTAGGAATGAGCCATAATATGGAGTGAAGGAAAACTGCTTAACCATTTTAACCTCTCACAGCGTGAGAGAGAAATTACAAAGAAAACAAGCCTCTTCCTAACCTGATAACCCTCCTTGTACCTAACACCTTCATGAAGAAACCCCTTCCTGGTGTACTTTTGAAGCTACATGCATGATAGACAATGGGGGAAGATATTGTTGGGCGTTATGTCCCTCTATCCATTCTTGAAAGCAGCTTTGCCAGAAAACCAGCTGATATGATACTCTAATTTCACCAGTCACAGTTTATTTATTTTCACTTCATTCAGCACTTTTTTTTTTTCCTTCAGAGCAAGGTCAAATGCTTGTTCTAGGCCTCTCTTTCTGTCTTTGAATTAGGATCCTTTTCTCCCTCTCTGTCCCCCCCTTAATGTGCAAGGCTATGTCACTGCTCCTGAACAAGGAAGTGAAGCTGTTTTATGTGGAATTGATTATCACTGACAGAACCCAACATGCCATTTGCAAATGGGAAGATCTGGTTTAAAATTTTTTTCTCCTAAGACAAGTCCTGCTGCTGAATCCACAGTGATTTCTATTTTAAGTGTGGGGATAGTTTCTCAAATTAACAAAAACTTTCAAAAGATAAGTAAAAGACCTTAATACCACATTTTTCACTTAAGGTCCATTATATTCAAGACCTGGCCTTAAGTATGGATAAAAGCTTCTCAGTGTCCTTATGGTATTTTAAGGTTTGGACCAGTAACACTGCCTCTTACATACTTCAAGGGAAATGACCCAATTTCCCTTCTGTTAAGTGCAAAGAATTTTGCGTGTCCAGAGATAGAAAAAAAGATTGAATGCAACATATACTTGCTTTTTGTTTTTAAATTTTAAGTAATTCTGGTCTTCGTTGCTTTATTGTCTCAAAATGGTGTTTTCTGTGCTTGCCTTTCACCAGCTGAGATTGCTTCCAAATATGAAGAGCGAGACTATCAAAGGGAAAAGACAATCTCACAGAGGTATTCTCAGAAACAGCGTATTAAACTGAATCTTCTGGGAATGCATTTTTAAAAATGGATCCAATTTACCATCAGGCTGCCTTGTGGTGGTTAACCTGGTGTAGTTTTCCTCAGGGGAATACATTCAAGTGTGGTGGTGGAGTAAAGAAAAGCATGTGTTTTTTATTAAGAACTTTTAGCCCTTTACCATTTCTGTAAGGAAACACCACCACAGATGATAACTGAGCAAAGGAAAGATCATATTTTAAGTGAATTCCTATGCAATCAGTGATGATTTTTCATACCTTTTCATCACTTTTATTAGTATTTTAAAGGAGCAATAAAGAATACGTAGCTATTAAACCCATGAAACCCTCCAAAAACCCTTTGATGCAAAAGAGAAAGAAAAACAATCTAAACCACTCATTATAACTTCAACATTTGTCAAAAACATGATTTAAAAATAGAAAGGAAGAAGAAATTACGTGTTGATCTATATTTAGCATAATCAGGCTTTTGAATGAAGTTTTAAGGCCCATATTTTCATAATTGTGTGTGTGCAATTGATTGGAATTTTATGGCAGGCAAGCTTTCCTTGAGGGAGGGAGATAGATTACTGAATCAATATTTGAGGGCTCTTTTGTTTTGCTTTGTTTTAATGTTATTGAAAAGTCTGGGTGGCAGCCATGATAGGTGCTTTACAGCTCACAGATTATTAAAAAATAAGAAATAATTAGGCATAGCTGACAATCAATTGGTTGCACATAGTCAGTACAGGAGAGCAGCAGTTTAAAATATTTGTCTCGTGTGCTTTACGTCCATGGAAATACCGTGTGAAGCTGTACTAACGATCAGGATAATTTACTTGAGAAGAGACTTCTGGAACAAGTTAGTTTGTATTAGAATTTCAGACCTCCTCTCACTGCTACCTGTGAGGCATTTAGTGAAATGAAGAGGCAGGGGAAGAAGGATGTTATGCTTTCTGCTAAATAATAATAAACAACAAAGCAGGAAGTTTTTTCAATACTTAAAGATTTGAAAGCATACTTATCCTGGGCTAAAGACATCCTTAGTATCTCAATAGCTTTGTGTAACTCTCAAGAATCTATTGGGGAAAAAACCCAAAGAGTACATCTATATATATCACTACCTACTTCTATCCATGTATAGGTAAGGTTATTCCTGCAGGATACAGGTGACCCTTAGACCACTAGTACCTACATATCATATTTTCAGAATTCTGGGAAACACATTAAGAAGTTACACTTCTGGAAACAATACTACTCTGTCAGATCTTGTAAAGCAATACAAACCAGAAAGATTCCATAAACTTTGCAAGTTTTGTACAGCCATGTTTCTTGAAAAAGGCAATTCCCCTGTTGTCCTTGGCTCTGAATAAACTTTTTGACTTCTTTTTTTGCCATGCCCATGGAATAAAATTAATCTCTCAACTTAATGAGATATTGTCAGTTAAAATAGTTGAGAGACCAGAATTTATTCTTTTTTATTTCTTCTAAATGCTTTACAGAACCAAACATTAATTAAAGTATATAGATGCACATGTGTGTCCATACATACACACATATGCAGATGTAGTCCTAAAGGACACAGCATTTGATCTCCTAAAACGTCAGCTAAGTATGTTTTTTTAATATAAAATGAAACCACTTACTATTTGAAATAAAATTGACTTGAAAGATGTTGTTTTTCATTCTTTGTTGTTTTCAGTCCTCTGTGTTTCCTGAAGTGGAGCTGATCTCATTAGAAGAAAACATGAAAAACAGAAAACATCTAAACTGGACTTCATAAGTCTGAAGTACCCTAAATCAGTGGCGGTTTTAAGAAAAGTACCCTTATTACCTTGTTTCTTTGTACTCTTATACAAAATAATTTTGTGCCAGACTGAACTCTGGAGAATTGTAGAGTTGTAGAGTCATAATTTCTGCTTTATTCCCATGTTGACTTAGGCTATTCATAATAGTACTAACACTATCTAGCTCTTTTCTGAATCCTTAATTGAGGGGTCTGAGAGATCTTTAAAAAAAACAAAAGAAGAAAAAAGAAGAAAAAAAAAAAGGTAAGCATATGTTTTCCTGATTTTAAAGCTATGGAAGCAGAGACAAAATAGAGAAAAATTATTTTCTTGGTGTCACTCAGGAGGCCAGTGGCAGAAACAGGACAAAACCCAGATTTGTTGAGAACCAATATAACATGCTACCCATTTTCCAGAGACTAAAAGCATTCTCCCCTATCATGGGATGATATCACAAACACTCTTCCTCAGGCTACTTGTCTACCAAGCATGCACAGGTATGATTTTTCTCTTGTTTATTATCACTCAATCTATTTTTTACCCTGGAACTAAGCACAAGAGACCCATGCTAAATTTCACATCTCAGAATCAGACATTTTTACAGGAGCTGTGTTATCACCTTTTTTCTTTTTACAATGAGACTATATCCTTCGTTCTTCCATTCCTCATAAAACTGACAAAAACATTTCCATCAGAATTTGTTTTTAAGAATCACCTCAGGCACTGTATAATAACGGAAAATTGAGAATAGCCACAAGGCTGAATGTTTGGAGAAATCATATCCATGAAACTGATGCCTTAAACACAATATGCCTAGACATGGTTGGTTTTGAAGGCCACTTGGAAAGGCAGTCATATGCATGGCCATGAGCCAAGTCTGGGACACCCTGCAATATTGCCAACAGCCTGTGTCACTGGTGCAGCTGGCTGAGTTTTTCCCCCAGTAACAGAATGTTTCTTCTGGACTTATTTCGTGATTGCTGCCCTGCATCCCATGGTGAAGGACTCGCGTGAATTAAGAACTAAAAATATATAGGTGGACACCACTTTGAATTTAATGACTCAGGTGACAGATCACTTGAGAATTAGGCTGAAATGGTAACTGCTACCATTAAACCAGACTTTCAGAGATAAGGATGATCCAGCATCTAAGTGCTGACCATAATGAAAAAAACCCCAAAAGTAAAAAATTCTGTGACTCTTACATCTTTCAAAGGTCTATGTAGTTTGCTTTACCAGGCACCTGTGAAATAGATATGGCATAACATCTTGGCAGCAAGATTTGGTTTGGTCTGGGGAACGGTGGAACTGGAATTTTGGCATCAGAGAAGCTTTGCTCTTATAGTGGAAGAGCTTGCTTTCTCCTCTTCAGCTCTTGGAACTTCAGGGCGGAGCAGATGACAGAGAGAGTGAGAAGGTTACAAACACTTCACCTGAGCTTCTCTGGCTGTGGAGTAACAGCAGAGGGAGTCTGGGCTTGATGTCTTATATCTTTCTTATTTTTTTCAAAAGAAATTCAGCTTCAGGGGTGTCATCACCTGGCTTAGTGAGCACTTTTCAGTCATCTGACTTGTTACATTAGGATAAAATTCACTGCTCTTACAGCCGTATCCTGCCATGGAGTTTCATGCCACAGCGCCATTGACTTCAATAGGAATTCCGTATATGAAACAATGACTGGAAATCCCTGTAGTATTGCACATAGTGACGTTCTATCCCATAAAAAAACCCACAAAACAATAGCCAAAGTTCTTCCTAGGCAATAAAAGTATGTCTAGTTTCTTTACTTTTCCCCCTCTCCCCCTTCCATAGCACAAGGTGTAAATTTTGGGGCTGTAATTTCTGACATTCCTTTTCAATGAATGAGAAAAATCTTAAAAATATACCATGACTTACTCATGGTATACTTCTGCTGACAAAGTATCCAGTGAAAAAGCTTTTAATAAAAAAATGGACACAACTGAAACTTGGTCTTTTAAAATTACTTCTTCTAAAAAAGGAAATTAAAGAGTTTTCTTTTACTAAAATTAAACAATGAGCCCTAACAACAGGAATAATACTGGCCTTGATCCAAAACTCTCTGAAGTTAATGAAGAAACTTACATTGACTCCAATGGGCTTTGGGTCAGACCAGTTTTGAACTAAAGACAAAACATTAGCTTTGTTATAACTGTCCTTCATTTTTGTGAAAAAAGGGTCCTTGTTTCCTTAGTATTTCATACCTGCTGTTCACATAGAGCACACTGTTTTGTCTGTTTAATCTTCTTTGGGTGTGACACAATTAGAATAAACGAAACACCTGAATGTCCATGTGTAGCATGTGTTAATATTATCCTGGAGAAAAAAGAATAGCAAATTTAATGCTTCCTTAGAGGTTTCTTTGCTATATAAAGCTATAATTTTCTTGCTCCAGGTAGGGGATTTTCCCCTCCCCAATTATGGGCAGGGATTTCCCTCTCAAAGATCTTGTAGGATGAAGAAGTGTCTCCCTTCAACTGCCCCTTTTTCTCCCACATAATCTGAAACCCAAGCCCTTATTTGAGGAACCAAGATTTGCTTAGTCATTTAAACTATCCACCACAAATAGGATTCCTAAGAGTGATTTACTGCTCACAAATGTATCAGCAAAGTGCTTATTTACAGATACCAGATTTTTTTCATTAATAAGCCCAGTTGTTTAGGAAAGGTTTTCACAATATTTGTTCTTTTTACAGTGAGTGTGGCACTGTGAGATGACAATTTCCTCCACATAAGCTGAGATCAAATTACCCCACCCAGATAAACTAACAGTAACTGTAACTCCAACAGCCAAAACAGCTTTTCTTCTCTAAGGGGAAAGCATCCATATTTTAAGTTTGTATTGCATCCCATCAGATAATATTAGACCTTATAATCTAGTGCAGTACTTACAATACCCATAAATCACTCAATCTGACATAAATGCAGAGAATATTCATTCTTTTCTTTGAGCAGGATGCAATCATGCCCTAATACTGCCTTAAAACCAGTGAGGAGTCATATCCAATAACTATCCCAATTATCTCTCAGTGCAATGTTTTCCACCTGCAAGGAATGATTATGTGTCAGTAACAATGATAAAGTCCTTAAAGAGATGTTGATGCCTCATGGAAAAATTTGAAAGACATATCGTTTAGTGAGACTTCTGCTTATAGACTGCATCATATATATCTGAGGTATTTCTTTTCCCTATTTTTTATTACTAAGGACATATGCATAAAGAGATATTGTGTGTCAGGGAAATAATCATTATATAGCTAAAGTAAAAATTGGCAATCATGTGTGTTCTATTCTTGTTTTGACAGAGACTTCACAATGACCTTGGGGAAGTTTTGTAACTGTTCTGTGCCCTACTGAAATGTGGAGACAATGCTTGTATGAGGTTGAGTATTAATTCATAACAAGATGTTCTGTACTGTTGGATGGAATGTGCCAGGAAAGAGTTAGAGCATGTTCTTACCATTTATACCACAAGTTGTAGTTCTCTTCCTATTATGCCTAAATGCAGAAATGAACCATCAGTCCATTACTGTTTTAGGTGCTGTAATAAAAGAAGTACTGAAAAAATTGCAATTTAAGTAGTAAAAATCAAGAAAAAAAGGGACAGAAAAGATAGTGATACTGAGAGGAGCCAATCTTTGATAAAAGTTACAGAATTTTTTTAATATCAAAATATGGACAAGAATCTATATTTCATACCTTCTTTGTTACCTCTTCCTAATTGTTACCTCTACATAGGCAGATAGAAATAGAGCTGTCCTAACCCCATTTAGGCTCCAACCTGCCAGAGCTGTTAGATCATTGCATTAGTTGGAGCTATGTGAATGTGGCTGGGTGGCTTTTAGACAAGGAGCTACCAGAGGAGCTTTGGTCTGTCTGTGCCCTCTGTGTGAATAACTTTAGGTCTCACAGCAAAAAAATGTTTACTAAACCACATCCCATCTGGCTGTGGGAGGCGCTGAATGTGCTTGCGTTGCAGAATTTAACTCTGATTTGCAGACCTCACTGACATTCACTCAAAATCTGCTTTCCTAGCAGCATCATTTTGAGTGTGTTTTAATGAGCTGCGCCTCCTGCAAAACAAGTAAGGTACCAGAAACATAGTACTTTCAGTTCCCTCCCTCCCTTTTTTCCTCTCTCTCTTCTGGAAATCTTTGAAGAGACTCTCATCTTGTTATTAAAGGGTTTTCCAAACCACAGAATCCAAATTTCAGGGTTCTCTTCACCTGTTTCTATCTTTAAGCAACATGAGTGTCTTTATACCAAATATCAATTTTCATGGTGACCAAATGCTAATATCCACAAACAAAATTTTCAGAAGTCAGACTTACAGACAAAACCACCTGCAGCTCACAGTAACTTTAACAGGATCTGCAGCAACTGCTATGTCTATACAGAAAATCACCTCTCTGCAGAGATCTGTGTTTGAGTTTGGAGGACCCACTGTAGGCAGCCAAGGGGAAAATCATGGTTCTTTGCAGGGTCCCTTCAGCTTGTTACCATGTGACTGACAGTCCGACAAGTGAACCACAAAGGTTTACATAACCACTTCAACTTTTAATTACACCCCTGTACTGAATTAGCTCCCATAATTTTTGAATTTATCTATCTCTTGTTTTAATTGACTGTGCTCCTTGATCTGGCTGTCATCACACAAAATGTATTGTTAAATGGTTTTAATAACTTCCTGCATGTGCAGCAAGCAGTATCTAGCATACGTTAAGGGACACATGTCAATCATAATTGACTTACTCTTAAATTTCATTGCTTTTGTGGGTTTAAATCAGATCCTTAATGATACTTGAAACCTTCTTTTGTGGTTACATTTTAGTGCTTTTTTGCTAAATCTTCAAGAACAATGTCCTTTCCTGGCAGGTGATACATCTAAACCACAAGTGCCAGAGGGGAAAAAACCTGCCACTGAAATGCGTGGGGATATGAATGACAGACTGTTCACTTAACTTATACATTCAAAAATATCTACTTTGTCCTTCCGAGAGTGAAATGGCTGCTTTGGCATAATTGTGGTCTCTTATATGATGTTAATCCATAGTGTTGAAGCCATTATAATTCTAGTTCAGATGTGCATATTTTAAAAAAGAATTCTAAGAAAAAGTTACATACTCAACCATTGACATTTTTATGTTAATGTTGGGTTTAATTTCTAAAAAAAATTAGAAATATAGCACTATAGGGAACTACTGGATTTAGTAAATTTGCTGGCTATAAAATTCCTTTTCAAAGAAGTAAACTTCTTTATAATCCAACTCTAGTAAACTAGTTATTTTCCAGAGGATGTTAGCATTCATGAAATGTATTGGATTTACAATTCTAGAACACCTGTTTGCTCAAAGAAAGCATTAGTGTAAACAATAAAAAGGTCTTCATACCGCTCTCCTAATATCTTGGCCTCAGTTTGCTGTAACCGTCTAGTTTCAATTTGCTCTTCGTGTCCACTATCTGCTTAAACTCTCAGATGAAATTAATTGTTCTTTTCGTTATTTATGATCTTTATACCTGTTCATTAGGAGTTGTACGGAGTCATGATCAAATTTATGTTGTTCATTCTTTTAGAGCAACCAAGAACAAGAATCTGATTTCATCCACAGACAAGACATTTCCTGTCTATTAACCCTTTTCACTGTGTCATCTGTTTATTCTCAAAGCTTACTTAACACTATGATGAAATGTAAATATCTAGCAAAAATTTTAAAATAATGTAAAAATGTTAGAAGGACTATTTAGAGTGTTCAAATATAATATTTGAAGAAATTGATTCTTGTTCTTTTCTAGAGTCATCTTCCTGATACCACTGTGCCTAAATTTTTTGTCCCCTCTTAAAAACTGTTGAATAGCTCACTACAAATGTTATCACCAAGAAAAACAGAAATCTTCACACTTTACAGGGAAAGCACAAATCAACACTTTAAATTTGATTAAACTATCATGGTAATGATAAAACTCCACAGAGATTTTGAACTGAAGACTGTTAGGATTGCTTCAGCTTCAATGAGCAGAGAAACTGAAAGCATCTTTCCAACAAATACCAGAGGAAGGAGGTCCTACATCAATCTGGGAAGGCATTCAAAAGTTTGCCTAAGTATTTTGTGTAAGAAATTATATGATCAAGTTTGCATTACTCAGAATTATCTTATTGAAGGAAATCAGACAAGCTATTAAACTTTAAAAATGGGAAGGATGCTTTAATTTTGCATTAACTTGGTCAGAATCTGAAAGACGTGATACATTAACACCTGATTGTGTAAATCAACAAAAGTGAAGTATGCTTTGTCCTACATTTGAATCAGCCTCAGGAATAGGGTGGAACAGTTACCAACGTTATTTATGTTATATGTATTGATATATACCAGAGAAGCTGCATGTGAGGCCCAGATGCACTAGGCAGTGCAGAGTCTAAATAAAAACAGGGACAACAGAAAGATGAAGTAAAAGAAGACAAGAAAGAAATGATGCTATATTGCTGTGAATTACAGTTTCAGCATACCAGTAAACTAATTTCTCCAGATCTTTTCATAGGACAAAAAAAATTTTTAGGATGAGCTGGTATGAGAGCGGACTTTCTGGGTGTTTATGAAGGCTCCTTCCAAACTTGAGGGGAAGCATTCCAAAGCAAGGATGGCAATAAAGAGCCTTGAGAAGAATGAAGACATACCTTGTATTGCAGCAACAGAGAAGATGTTGCTGAAAAGAGATATATTAAAAAAAATAGTATTTGGCTGAATCAGTTGTTTAGGATGGTCCATGTGTATAGACAAAAGATGATGTGTATAGAGAAGAGATCTTAGAAATGCTACATAGGAGCTATAGGACATAGTATTGAGTTATCTAGAGAAAGGTATGACATGGATCTTTTTTATGGTACACTAGAAAAAAATTATTGTATTTGGGATTAGAAAGAAGAATCGATATTGATATAAAGCTAAATACAGAGCACATTAAAAGATAGAAAAGGGAGGCTCTTCTGGCTTGAGTCAAGCAGGCTGCTGTGCTGGGTGGCTTTGCTCTTTGCTTTCACCTTCAGGAGTGATACACTCCTCTCTTCTTGCACATTAGATAGGAGCCTGGCTACACTTCAGGCCAGTCTTTCTTTTTAGGTCAGTTCTTTTTAGTTAAATACTTTGGTAGCAACAGGTCAAGTTGCTGAGAATTGGATCCAATGCACATAGTATGTTTTGAGATTCCTATTGTAGAAAAAAAAAAACCCCACCCCAAATCGTTCCCAAACTGAGTAGTATGATAACCTTACCTCTAAAATACCTGCATATTGTGACCTTATGCAAAGTGCTGAAATTTAGATTCCTCCATTTTTTATGTCACATGTGACTTCAAATAAAATACACTTCATACATATTTAAGATATTAGAATCATAAACTCACCATGAAGTGGTGAAGAGTTTCAGTACCTGTGAAATATGGTGACTGACAGACTGTAATCCAAATGCACATTTTACTCTGTGTGCTCTAATTGCTACTGTAAACTTATGGCATTAATGTATTGCTATGTGTGCAATCATATAACTTACACATGAAATTCTCATGTGTCTTCTGAAATCATAGAAGAAATTGTAAACTTATGATATATTTTAGTTTGAAGTGAACCAGCACCTTTCAAAATCATGGGAAAACTGTGTGGAGACTTTTAACTGACTCCCATTCTTATTTTTTTAAAATAAAGCAATATCACTAGTTCCTCAAGGAAGCTAACAATCCACTGTGTTGTAGAAAGAATGTCCTAAAGACTGAGATGTTTCTGTCTGCTCGAAACTTGTACCACAGAATTTATGCTACTGCAGAAAAGCTTGTGTTTATGATAGATTGAAAAGAAAACAAATTTCTGGTGTCCAAAAGTGCGGCTGTGACCTGGAATCTCATCTTAAATCCAGTCCATTATAAGTCTCAGCTTCAAAACATGGAACATATCTTAGATTTAGATTCAGTTGGGATTTCTGGAAATTCAGATCTTAGAACATGGTCCCACCTGTTCCATTTGCTAGTTCTATAGGCTAAGTCAATCTTCTGGAGAATAGAGCATTGGTTATCACACAGGACAATACAGGGCCACTGCTTCCTTCAGAGATGCTATGTCCTCAAAAGATTTAGATATATTTCTTTTCTCAATGGTTCTTTTAACTGCAACATTTATAGTTCAAAAGAAGGTAGAGTGGGTTTTTCTAGGTAATAAAACAATTTAATCAGTGCATTTGTATGAGCAGCATGTTTCTCAATCAATTAATCAGATGTAGGAAAAGATAAAAAGGAAAGCAATGATCAAAGAGAGGCCAGTATGGCCAAAGAGAGACAGTATGAATTGTGAGCTGTAAACTGGCATCACTAGAACCACTCGTCTCCGGTTGTTTTATTTATTCATTGACTGCTTCTTTTATCAAATTTTCCAGTGACTTCTTGAGATTGAAGAAAAATTGACCATAGTTGTGCCTGTCATGCCTGTCTCAGAACTAGCTCACATCTGCGAGCTTTTCCTGGTTTATGCAGACTGAGTTAAATTACTTTTTTAATTGTATTTCAATGAGAACTTTTTTCTTTCAAGTCAGTGCTCAACGGTGATGGATGGAAGGATGTAGGGAAACATTGGCTTTTCTCAGGATATACTGTAGATGACCTTATGTCCTATGTCCTTGTTTCATTTGAAAAGAATAATTACTAATCAATAGTGAAGGGTTAGGTGACACAGTAGGTTAATTTACTAGCCTTTTGCCTCTGGAGAGCTGGATTCTCGCTTAGGTCACATGTAAAATAGGTTTGGTGGTTTCAGCCTTGTCCATTGTGAATGTCTGGCTATATCACAGAAAACAAGCTTGAATTTGATATGTGTTAGATGCCTGGCAGTTTCTGCTTGGGGAAATCTCAGGGCTTGAACTGTAGGGATCCAAGTGTGGGCAGAATGGGCACGTGCTGACATCTGCAAGAAAAAATGCAGCACAGCATCACAGTCTGCCTGACCACAGGGGACTGGGCCCTCCATCAGAATCAGGGGAATTAGTCCCACTGGAGCCAGGTGCATCCAAACTTTTAAAGACCTGAGATTCTCTTTCTCTCTGTATCTGTTGGAGTCTTGCAGGGACTGCCTTTTGGGATGTGCCTTTAGAAGACCATTCTCTCAGTTGCCTTTTTCTCAAAATTAACCATCTGTCATGGTTTGAATCTTGTTTTCCCCCAGAGGCTAGAAAAGTGGTAGACCCCAAGGGGTGGAAACCCCTGGAAGTTTTGAAGTTCTGTCCAATGGGCGCTCCTGCAAAAATGTAAACATATCACAAGCTCACCGGAAGAGAAGAGTTGTAGTTTGGTTGGTGGAGGAGAGGTGTCCATGTTGTGAGCCACGAGGAAGGGGCTCTGAGCCCCTTGGGCCCTCTGGGCCCTCCCAGCCCCTGGTTGGGGGGGCTGCAGGGACCTGGAGCAGCATAAAGCTGGGCTAGGTGCCTGTAGTTATGCCGGGAGATGTTTTCTCCATGGGCGCAGAGCAGCAGCCGGCACTGACCAGAGAAACGGTGGCAGAGAGCCAGAGCAGATAACACCTGAACTGAAGGAGCAGCAGAAACAACATGCGGCACCGCAGAGAGAAGACTCCTGGAAGGAGAGCCGGGAAGAAGAGAGAGCCAGCAGCCTGAGACACAGAGTTCTGGGGGTAAGACTGTACCAGCCCCCCAAAACTCCTTTGAGACCTCTGAGAAAGGAGGAGTAGATGGACTCCTATTTTAGAGGAACCTTGGAGTATGCAGCACCGGAGTGAGAGAGGAGCTAAGAAGCTCAGAGCGTCCCGTAGCTAGACCGGGACGACCAGATGGAATGTAGGGGGAGTTGACCTTGGCTCCCCCCTTGCACTGCTGCCACGGTGGCAGCCTGAGAGACAGGGCACAGAGGCCCTGCAAGGAGCTGAGTCTCCTGGAGATACCAGACCGTCACGAAGACCCCCCTGTGTCTTCGTGATATGACGTGGTGATACGACCTTGTCTGGGGTTACGAAGCCCACGGAAGACCCCTCGGTTGGAGGCGATGGGGCCGAGAGAGAGGCTTGAATACCTCCCTCGTGAGTGCTGGCAGAAATCCAGCTATCAGCTGCTGCATGTGGAGAAGACAGACAGACTGCTGCCTCAGAAGATGATGCTGCTTAAGGACTGGAAGGGATCTGTCCTTCTTTCCCTCCTGGACTTTTATTTGGAGGGGAGAAGAGATCTGATCATTGTAAATACATATGTCATGGTAGAGATAGTTGTGATCATGTGTATAGTGTGATCTGGTATTTATTTGTACAGTCATTGTAATATATTCCCTTTCCCCCACTTTGAGTCTGGTGTGTGTTTTGTCTGGAAAAAACCCATCTCACATTAGGTTGAGATGTGGGAGGGGGGGATGGAGCTAGGGAATTGGATTTTGGGGCTATCTCAAACCATGACACCATCCAAGAAGCTGCTTTCAGTTTGTGCTTCAGAAAAGTTCATTACAAGAGTTTTATGAGTAGAAATACCTTATCTGTTTATAAACTGGGAAAATAATATAGTTTCAGCCAATTTTTAAAATTATTATATCTCTTTACTCAGCACCTCCAGACCCTTTATTCTTTGAATGAGGGTCTTGATATTTTGCAGGAGTCTGGTCTGGTGGTGAGGTCATATAAACCCTTATATGATTATTAGTATCAAGCCTGAGTTAACCTTGATAGCCTGCTGTAACTTTATTTTGTTTTTAAAGTGTAACTTTGATCCCAGTCTTTAGCATAATTTGGATTTTTAATACTCATACTTGATCTGTCTGTGAAGTGTCTGACTTCACCACTGAGGAGGCAGAAGGGGAGCTAAGAGTAAGAGTCTGTGTTTTTTTGCTGTGCTCAGAGTGCTCCTCTTCTTTTAGTGATCTGTCCCATTGACTGCAGAAGGTGGAAGGGGAAAAGTGAACAAGATTAGAAACTGTGGACAGAGAAGAGGTCTCTTGTTCAGCACTCACAGTTGCATCTAGACTTGAGTGGAACGGTAATTTGAGTATATAAAGAGCTGTAAAATACATGATGTATTGACGTTTCCTGTTGGGCGCAGAAAACTAATGGACAATTTGGACAATTTTGGCCTTACTCTCCTTTTTTTCTGCTGTAAGATGGACTCTTAGTATGCATTCTTCCCTTCAGGATGTTGAAAAGATTGGTACTTGAGAAGGATTTAGACATGACTGTGAGTAACCTAATGAGGAATTGGAAGGGATGAATAATTTTATAATCACTGCAGGTTTTAATAGTCATTAAATAAGTTCAAATAACCAATGAGGAAGATGAAATGAAAATTTGAATAATCACCCATTTAGAGACTGTGCCAGGAAGTCCCATGGGGAGGAAAGTGTATGAACATGTGAGTAAAGACAATCATAATACATATACAGAAGAGGAGAAAAAAGGTTGGATAGACAACCTTAATTCTGGCATTTCCTAATCCCTGTAAGAGTAAGTGTGGTGTCCTTTTACATAGCTTTTTTTTTGTGTGCAGTAATGTAGGCATGATGCATAATAATTTTGACGTGGCTGATGAGTGGCTGCTGTGCCTGTGTGTCTAGGCTGAATTGCCAATTGCCATCTGAAACTTCTCACAGGAACAGGCTGACTGTAGCATATAGTCAGTGATACTGCTATCACTCCTGTATCTATCCTGAAAGGCACTGGTGGAAGCTGTTTGTCTAGGCACAATGCCCTACTGGAACCTGTACACTGAATTAGTCTTTCCATGGGAAAGAGGTAGCAACATGGAAAATAATTTCTTAAAGAGCTAAATGCCTCAGGCTTTATGGAAATGTTTCAAAGGGACTTCCTTTGAAAGGGACTTCCTTGACACCATTTTGATTTGACCATACAGTTAATTTCTTAAGTTATGAAGACTTTTAAAAAAAAAAATTAACACATATTTCTAATTTGTATACTTATTAGGTTTTCGATGTCATGCATTTTAATTGTGAGTTCTAACTGAGTGGTTTAATGATACTTTGCAAAGTAAACTCAACATGTAGGTCACAAGTTCAGAATGAATGAATCCCTGGATGTTTACCAAACACCAAAATTAAATTACATTCTTAATTGTTTTGCAAATACTTTGGCCTAACTAATTAAATAGGAATGACTTTCTGTGTTGCTATAGTGCAAGGAATATTAAAGTCTTTAGGACTTATTTCACATTAGCAAACTCAACTACTTTCATTGTACACTATGTAGTCAACTAGCACTTCAAACAAAACAACTCTTGTATCCTCCCAAAACAGACAAACTAAATAACAAGCAATATGATATGGCTTCAGTTGTAAGAAATACCTCTTGAGGACAATTATTAGGCTGAGAATATTCAGTGTTACTAAATTTCCACCCACCTTCCCTGAGGCTCTTGTAGTCTTCTAGAGTATTCTAATGTGTTCCTAGACTAGTAAAAATATGAATGAAGAAATGTTTTCTTTGTCTTGTTCCCTGATTCTTTACCAAATTAGTGGGATGTAGACCCTGAAATACACAGGTGGAAAGGTAATTCAAAAAGTAAGTTTAGCTATTTGCACTGGAACGGCTGAGATTTTATTGTGTCTTGATCTCTTCCAGACATGAACTTCAGCGTCATGTACTAGTTCCCTGTCTTTAAGAAATACGTTTCTCTCTCAAGGTTAATAATTTCTTTGCTCTGGGGCAATAAGGTCAGGGCTGTGAACAGGGATAGTCATGTAGGTGAGCCAGGCTAGTCTGCAAAGGTTTCTGAAACCTTGGATTTGACTGTGTTCATCAGAGAGTGAGAGCAGCAAGAGCTGTGTGTTCTCTGTGGTCGGTGATGCTGAGCAAGTGGACTTCTCAGCTGTGTATACCGTTTTGGTAAAAGAAGACTCTTTCATATTGTTGTGTCATGCTACAAAGGATTACAATAAGCCAAGGAATCGTGGAAGTTTGGGTTACACAGGCAGCTGTGGATAGAAAGAAAGTTTTAGCCAGATTAATTTTGGGATGTCTTAATCTTATGTATATCCTCGTATCTGTCATAAGCCTATGCATATCCAATGTATTTTTCTTGCAAGAGGATGATATAAAGACATCAAGGAATTTAAGGGTCCTTCTGTCTCCTCAAAGATTCATTTGTTCCTCCAGGAGATATCTTCATCCATTTGCTGTTTTCATCCAAGCCCTTGAAGTCAGTGTTGTTGGGGTCTAACATAACTGTTGTGAGCCATACAATGCACTGACAATTTTAACCTCTTTTTGAAACAGGAGAAAACTGTGAGAATGTTTGCATATTCTTTGCTACTGGGATAAACACAGCCTCTGTAGTTCAGGATAATACCCTTGAGTCCTGCCTGGGTCATTTGCAGGCTTGTTCTGCAAAGCAAATTAAAAATGCAGATGATGAAGAAAAAAAATATATAGCGTTTTCCATTGTTCTCAGAGACAACAATTATTAAATGTTAGTCCTGAACAGCCATTGAACCTATGCTGGAAAAAAAAATTGTGATCCTTTTCACCTCTCTGCTAGTGTTCAGGAGAAGTGGTCATGTGTAAAGCAGCTGATGACGTCAACCATTAAATTAGAAAATGGTTCTATAGATGTCTGAACCAGAAAAATACCACAGTCTGCTAAAATTTCTCAAAAATTTTAATGGATTCTACACTAGTTAGTTAGTTTATATTCCAGAGAGTTCGCTGGCATGTTGATCCAGGAAGCTGGACCAACATATAGTATTTTCTAGTTTATTTATATGTTTCTCTGTTTATAAGACCTAGTTGAACACTCACAGGAAACTATATAAAATTCTTAAATAATAAATTATCACGAAGACCTAGCTAGTTATACAAACAAGTAAGCAAGCAAGCAACAGGTATATATATTCCAGGTATAAATTCCTGAATAAGAGGATTTTAAGGAACATGTTCAATGTCTGAAATTCGACCATAAATTTACGTTTAGGAAGTTGTTTCTAGTAGTATGATTTTACCTTTACATTAGAGTAGAACTGAATAATCTTCAAAATAATGTTGCCTTTCCAGAAAGGAAAAAAAATCCCCTAAAACCAAATGTGAACAATTACTGTCTTCCAAAATAAATTTTTCAAACTCTGCAAGAATAAGAGTTTTGCTAAAGAATGAAATATTTGTGCAGTCATGAATACATCAGAGGTAATTGTGCTTGTAAGAATCTTTGTGCATGCTGCAATACTCTGACAAGTGCATATTCAACATGTTAAATCGGAATGTGCTGCAGAAAATGTTAACTCAAAGCTACCATTTTTGAAATTGTGTGTAAAATAATGGATTTCACTGTTACAAAATTCATTGAAGATCAGTGAAACTTATCTCTCAAAACACAGCAAAGAAAACAAACAAAAATGTAGACAAGATAATACAGTGTTGAACTGGAAGTCCAGCTTAAGCATCTTCTGTATTTTGAAGGAAGGAAACTCAGCCCTTTTTGGAGAAATGCTGCCTCTCAACTGACTTGACTTAGAAAATGAAGAAGGGTTCATTTGCTGGGTAGATTTCTTCTTATTGAAGAGAATGTATTTTCATGTTTGTATTAGTGATTTTGAATAATCACTTCCTGTTTCTACTAGCAGCTCTCAAACAAAGTGATTTCTCAAGTGATAGCTAAATAAATCCTATATTTAGCCTTGCTGAGAATGTTCTTTGTAAAAAGAACTTTGTGGTTTATTGGTGTCAGTTGGGAAAGGGTCTCATTGCTCATTGTATCTCTATCATTTACCACAGCTCTTACTTTTATTGTGCTAATTACTTGATGAGAAGTTAAATTTTTTTTATGTGAAACAACACTTTCAGTGTTTTTTATCGTAAAAACCTTGTTTTTCACTCACCATAGAATGGTATGAACTTTTCTGCACAAAGCTCTTTTTCAGAAAGGCTGGGATCAAACATCCTGAAAAATATCTGTTGCTTTAAGTAAATGCACTATTATAAGAAAAGTATGTCTGTTTTTGCATCAGATATCTTTTGAAACAGTTTTTGCCAGTGTTTTTGAGCAGTGCTTATTCTACTTCTGTCCAAAATGAAATGTCATATGACCCTGAATAGAGTTTACATTTAAAAGTTTATAACAAAAAAGATCTAACTTTCTTAATAAAGGCCACAAAAATTAGGTAGAGTTCTTCAAAGAGATACAAGAGGACCAATTATTTCAAAGTCCAGTCATATGAAAGGTGAGAAGCAAAACGGAGTCCTGACTTGAGTCTGACTGCCCTGTAATCTGCAACACCATAACAGATTGTCAACACTGAGAACTGGAATCGCATTTGCAAATAACAACCTTTTTTCCCTAGGTACTCTTTATCTCTAAATTTCCCTTTTTGATAAAGTAAACATATACAGTACTTAGAAGTGAGCAATATTCAATACTTAGAAATAAGTTTCTGATGTCTTTATTTGAGTAACCTCAGATTTCCAAGGCTTATACCAGAAGAAACTCAGAGGAATAATATTTTTAATGATTTTTTTCTTCCAAGGACAGAGTATTCCATGAGGCATACAATGACAGGAATTACTATGCACAGCTTTTTGAGAAGGGTAGTGATTTAAAATACTAAAATGGCTAACCATTTTTAATAGTGCATTTTAATTGCAATAGCCTCTTTCTCTGAGCAGGCTCTACTAAGAGATAATTGACCTCTGTGTCTGTTAAGCACTCTCACATTTGGCTTGGGAAGCATAATTCACATTACGACCAATTACCTTGTATAGCCTACAAAAAAACCTCTCAACTACTAGCATAGCGCTGACATTTCTTTCCCTTTCTGTCTTCCTTTCTTCTTTCCTTCCGGGCTATAATAGTTGGGCTGTCATATTTGTCAGATGCCCTCTTTGTTCTCTTCCATCTATTCTTTACTGTAGAAATCCAAACATCAGAAAATAACGGACTCAGTTCCACCGTTTCAGTGCATAAAGCTAAACAATGATTTACAGTGACATAGAAAATAACTCTCTGTTAAATATTGCTTTTAGTTAGTTTTGTATATAAAGCCTTTCAAACTAGCTGCTGAACTGTATGTGATAAGGAAGTCTGATAAAAGAGATTCTGTGTTGCTTATTGCTATAGAATTGTCTGTTATTCTGCCAGGTACTTTTTATAATGATTTAAGCAAAGCCATTCCATTACTCATTGTCCCTTGATTGTTTCTTTCAGATCTGCTATGCTGGCCAGCATGTTGGCACCTGGGCAACTTACATAAATTAAAACAGTGTATTAAGAAAATATGACTCCTTTGGGAATAAAAGTGTCACTAACTAGACCTCTGCCTCTGTTACTAAAAATGGCCCAAAGGTCAACTGAAAATCAGGGTGATGAATAGATCTAGTAGAGTCTTGCAGACTGCCAGAGTCTGGTTCCCTACTGGACCCCCTTAACTGTTGGACCAGGATGACCATAAGCCAAGGAATGACAGCAAGAGATGATCTGACTGGCAAATGGGTCTCAGCCTAATACCAATAACTCATAATCAAAACCTTAAGCTGCTTTCCAGGCAGAGAAGTTGTACTTTCATGACCATTATAAACATGTTTGAAAAGCACCAACTGGGTTCCTGTTGACAATATCTTATCTAGGCTGACTCTAGTTACTCCTGTCCCCATCACTGCACTTGTCAGAAACTGGGAAACCACAGAAACACAACTGGATAATTTTGGGTACTGAATTTTCTGGATGCCAAAAGACTTGTGACTCATAACTTCATTAAAAGACAGATTGCCAAAAACATTTAAATGCAGATAATCTGATTTACAAAGATCCATCTGACACTGAAGAACCAGTATTGCACACCAGGGACCTCTCAGCAACCTCAGTCAAAATCTCCAAAAGTAAAATACTTGTAATATTTCTTGAAAATAGTATCCTTCTGTGAGCCAGATTTTTCTGTGACTTAACATCTCCTAAAAACTAGGAACTTAATTAGTAACTTGGAGTAGATGATAGGTTTTATGAAGCAATCTTCTATACTCTGGTCTGTCAGGTTAAAAGCATAAGGTGCAGTACTATTTTGTAGAGTAGAATTTCTGAAGTTCTTTCCAAGAATGCACTGATAATATTCTGTGACTGAATACACTTGCTAAGACTTTAATTTGCTTAATATCTGTGACAAGATAGTTAATAGAGGTTTGAATTTAAAAGGTGGTGTAATATATATTGTATATACTGTATTTATATTATACTAATCCCATGCTTCAGGGTTTACAATGATTACTTTTGGGGGCTAGAAAGAATTTTTCCTTCTTTGATCCATAATGTGAGTTCTTTTTTCACCTGCCTCTGGGCAATGGAGATAGAGATGTTAAAAGTATTTTTAGTGGCATTAAATTCATACATGTCTGATTCATATATGTTGCTCACAAACTCAGGATTAAACCAGTGACCAGATTTGGGGTCAGGAAGTGTTTTTCCTATGGCTAAGATTGACGACCTAAGTGGTATTTTTTAAACATTTTCCAGTACCATGGAACTTCACTTGCTTCCCAGGATTTTGTAGAAATTTTATTTGAAAAATCCCTTTCTTCTAGATACTAGAAAAAACCCTTTATCTCTTTACTTTGTGGCACATTATGTACCTTACCTTTTTATGAAAGAAATCAAGTTTGTTGCAGGGTGTAAGACAGTTTTGGTAGCTGGCTTTATGTGCCATAGGCATGGCCTTGGGTATAGATATTTTATGGAATAATATAGGTGATAGACAAAAAGACATGTCTAATATGGTAGCCCATGACTGCAGTTCTGGACACACTGATGCATGTAAACCCTTCAATTCCTATTTTCTTGTGTTTTGAACAGTCACATCAGAGGTGGGTTGGAAATGATTTTGATATTTGGCACCAGGTTTTCAGCTCCAATCTTTCCTTTAGTTTTATAGAGAGAAAATCAGGCAGAGAATGGCAAGACAAGGGTAATGGGGATGGAAATCCAGTGGCTGGTTGCCTGTCTGCAGCAGTGGTTGGAACAGACAACGAGTGCAGCCTGTTGTATGGAAAGCAAATTGGCTGGAGAGTTATAGAAGGTTTTGTTTGTTTCTATTTCTGTTTTGCTTTGAAAAAAAATGGCCACAGTTGCTTCTAGGTTACACACAGTGCTTGCAGTCCCAAGCCTGATGCCTCATCTGTTTTTTCCTTTCTTCACCTAAAGCTAATAGTAGTGTAAGTGTGGGAAATTGTAGATATGTTTCTGATTTAAATAGAGAGTACAATGTGAACCTATTAGATTAATAGTTATAATGAAACCTGCATGTGTTTTTCTTGGCAGTCATTTCAATCACTTCATTGTAAGCAATCCAACTTTCCTGTGTTTCCTCAGTGAAGCATATTTCCAGAGAATTCAGTCTTTCCAAGTGCATTGTCAAGTGGTGATAAATTTTTATGAGCTTCAGCTAGTGGGTGACAGCCACCATGGATATCAGAAATTATAGGAGAGCACTTAATGTGTTCTAGTTCTCCTCTGGAGTACATCTGCTTCAAGTGTCAAATCATGACTGGAATCTTTACTTTTTTTCCCTTGGTTGTTGGAGTAATAACTAAAACTCTCTTCAGAAAACCCAAACAAGGTTTCATTAGAATAGTAGACATTTCATGCTAATATCATAAAATCCAGCAAAAGCTGGATTAGTCTGGTGTGATAGACCACTGCATCTTTGCTTACCTGTTCCTTGGTCAGGGCATAAGGCAGTGAAACAAGCTAGGAGGAGGCTTTAGCTGAACTAAACCATTCTTAAGCAAGTGTCTCTTGTGCTGAACTGGGACATTTTACGAAGATTTTGCCTGTCATGATAGAATCGACCTATCCACTGAGCCCAAAATTAATTTTATCTCCCTTTAGACAACTGAGGTTTGCAACCTGGAAACAGAGAGGCTTGCTATACGTAGTGAAGGAAAAGGTTTTTAACACCTAAGAGATCAATATTTACTCTAATATGCTTTTAAATAAGAAAAAAATTGACACATTTCTAGGCTAATATAGGGATTGAGAGCAAGGGATGTGAGGAAAGCAGAATATAATGACAGACTCTGGTTTAATTATTTTGTTACATACTTAACTATGAACTAGTAAGCTCCCCAAACAAAATTAGCTATCTTACAATGTTTTTCATCCTGAGAATTCAAAGTACTTTGTTGAAATGGTGAAATTAAAGCAGAGACAAAATGGCTTGGCTAAACATCATACAAGAGAGAGGCAAGTGTCATGGTCTATAGCCTAGTGGACCGTCTAAAAGATTGTATCATGTTAGAAGTCCCCAAAATGCACTATTAATAACTTTTGGAGCAGTAGCTCCATATTTTTGGTATTGATATGCTTAAGCATTCTGTATGGGTAATCCATCCGTAATGAACTAATACAAGTAATGGGAGGAGGAGAAGGAGAGGGACAGGAATGCCTGGATAGAGTTTACACAGACGATGCTGTGGAACTCAGTCAATGGACATCCCTGTGTTCTCAAAACAGAAAGGAAGCTCTTTCAATAAAGTTTAAACAAGGGCTACTGAGCTAGAAAGAAGGAAGAGGTTCTAGTGGAGCATGGCAGGGAGACGTAGAGAAGGGTGATAAACAGAGATGGTGAACTGAAATGTATAATCAAGAATTAGGGGTGGAGTGGGGGGAAGTGTGGTAATTGGTTAATACTGGCAGAAGCAGTTTCTGTATATAAATACTTATTTCTATGGAATAATTCACAGTACAATTAAAATAACCACTGACACTTAAATATTTTGTCTTCCATGAAGTGAATTCTGTACCAGCTAAGGATTTTATCACATCCCTTGATAAAATCCTTGCAGATCTGAGCACTGTTCACTTAATTTTTGACACATTTAGTTAGAGTATAATGAGCATGTAAAGAAAATAAAACATCATTATATGTAACACAGATGTACCAGATTTTATTTTTACATTCCTCTGAGTTATAGCACTTACATTACAGTACTATATGTAATCTCTGGCAGAGCTGAGGCATTCTACGGATATATAAGAAATGACAGGTACCCTATGACAAACAGCTTACTGCCTAGCACACTGAGTAAGCTGATGAAAGAAGGAAGGTACAGTATATGGGTGAACAGGCTGAGTGAGCTAGCGAGGGAGGTAACAAAAAATAGAAAATTAAATTTACATAGGCATGTAAGTCATCTAGGAACCTAACTCAGAAGTCAGTAGGTTTTAAAAATGGTTTGTGCTTCATTGTTTTCCAGCATATCTTAGTTTATCGAACCCACACTATCTTCAAAATGAGATGTTGGTTCTCATACCAATCACCACTCTGGTCTATGGGGCACACCAAACGAGGTGCAAGACGTTCTGGGATAGCATGGGAAGACATGGGAAAGAAAAAGTTCAGCTTTATGTCCATACGTTACTTACATCGCTGTGTACCGAAACCCGCTATCTGCTAAATCAGTGGGTAGACTTATACCTTCAGTGTTGCAAAGCATATTTTAATAAAGTGTAAAGTAAAATATGAGGTTGCTTAAGTAACACAGACTGCTAGTTTGAATTACTTGAAATAGACAATCTCAGGTTCTTACTAGACTACTTATGTGTTTTGAACTTTCATTTACATTGCAAGAAAAGTCCAGAACATGCTTTGCCAGGAAAAAAGCTCTTTGTACTTCTTCATAAAAGTGATAGCTGAGTCCACAGTAGTATGGAAACAATTAATTGAATGTGTAACACTACAGTGAAGGCACTGCGAGATCTTTGTACCTTGTGATTTTTAGAAGAGAGAGGCATTTGCTTCTGTAGGAGTGCCACAGTGCAGGAGGTGACAGAATATTTCCTTTTTCAGGAGACTACACTCAATAATTTTTGTTCAGTTTACGAGGAATTCCACTTTGCATTGATTATGGTATTTCATTATTGTCCATTTACTGAAAGAAATTTATTGATGATATAACCTTGGTGCATGACATATGCAACCAAAAACCATCAATGAATAATCACTAAATAAAGACCATGAACATAGAAAAGGCACCAGTCAAATGATGCTATCTGTGCTATTATGTAGTGTGTTTGTATCAGCACCTAGCTCTCCCTGAGGGGATTACTGAGGCTACCTTAAATTTTTTGCTTCATGATGTCTAAAACCAAGGAATTGCTTCGCCAGGTTTATATACACTCAAATAGAGTCACCAGTTCTAGAAGTGTAGGCATTTACTGCTGATGGAAAACCTCGAGGATTTATGTATTTTTTGGCATTTTTCCCACAGTGACAAATTACCCTTTATTCAGTGATTCATTATTCCAGGTGATGAATTCTTGCCAAAATTTTCAAACTCAAGTAAATAAAACTAGATACCCAGAGAAAAGGTTCCTAAATTGTTCTCATATAGTTCCTATTCCTGACAACAAATGAGATAAATTAAGGAGTGTTGCACATGTGAAGCAATTTTGGAAAAAATTTTATTAAACCATTTAGATGACAGAATGTGGTTGCTTAAGTATGAAAATAATGCCTGCAGATTTTATCTGAAGAAGCAAAATCCATAAAGATACACACAGGGAGGACAAGTGAATAAATTAAATGTTTTAATAAGCTGGAGAGTGATACAGCAAGGAAAAAAAAGGAGGTAAGTGGTAAATGATTTATCATTTTCTAGGTAGCACATTTTTTTATGGTTCATTTCCTCCTCAATGTGAAATCTATAAAAAGAATCTTCAAGGAAGTTGAACAGAGTGGGGTTTCATTAACATATTACAATTACCCTGTGGCCATTTCTTGCTGTTAATCACAAGACCACAACAACTTCTAAAAATACAAAACCACAAAAGGGTAACTGTTATGAACAGATTTCTCCTCTCTCCACACAAAAATCTGGAGTTTAAGAAAAGAACCCAGACTGTTTATCGTAAGTAGGCTTTAATTTCTATCTATATTGTGCTCTTCTCACTTCTATAGCCTCAGAATTTGTGACTGAACAGCACTGTTTGGGCAGCCTATTGCCTAGTTGAAGATGTCAGAAGCAATTACTTTCACAGATTTAAGATTTTATCATACAAACTGGACAACGCAAGTGAGGCTGTTTGTTAAGCATTTCATCATATCTTATCAATTGTCCAGAGTTTACATCTCCTCACAGATTAGATCTCACTTTGAATGTGAACAGCAAGTGGAGGAGAACCTTAACTAAATGAAGTTGTCTCTGGTTGGTGTTTGAATGGCTCTCTTGAAAACCGACTGCTTGCCTGAGGCAGGGAAGGCAAGAAGACAGGAGGTGGGACTTGTAATATTGGGCAGTTTAAAACATTCATGGTTCACACACAGCTCCTTCAATAGGAAAGACTTCAAAGAAGATCAACAAAGCTGGTGAAGGGTCTGGAGCACAAGTCTTATGAGAAGCGGTGAGGGAGCTGAGGTTGTTTAGCCAGGAGAAAAGGAGGCTCAGGGGGAACCTTATTGCTCTCTACAACTACCTGAAAGGAGGTTGTAGCCAGTTTAGGGACATTATCTTCTTCCAGGTAAAAGTGATAAGACAAGAGGAAATGGCCTCAGATTGCATCAAAGGAGGTTTAGATTGGATATTAGGAAAAGTTTCTTCCCTGACAGAGTTGTCAAGCATTAGAACAGGCTGCCCAGGCAAACAGTTGAGGTATTTAAAAGATGTGCTTTTTTAAAATATTTTAAAATATGGTGCCTGGGGATGTGGTTTAGTGGTGGACTTGGCAGTGCTGGGTTAATTGTTGGACTCTGATTTTAGAGGTCTTTTTCAAACAAAATAATTCTATGTACTTGGGGTAAATTATGGTCAGCTTTTCATGCAGAGAACTGCAATGGGCTTTTTTTTCATATGTGCATGTTGGGTAGTACTGTTTTCAGGTGTTTAGGTTATGGGTTTGGGAGAAAAGCTGACAAAGGAGAACTGGTCTCAACCACGTCTTCAACAGAAGCTGGTAGATGTGAAGATTGCTAAAAGGATTACTAAAAGATTGAGAAAACTTTACTCCTGCTATCTCATCCAATATCACTTCTTGTTTCCATATATGTCTCTAGAAAAGTCCCTGTGATTGTTTCAGCTATTATGGTGGCACTAGAACTAGTCCAGCAGCAGCTTATTTACCACGTTTAGCCCTCCATGTTCATTTCAGAGGGAATACCTAATAATCTCTATCAGGGCTAACAAGCTAATTATGTGTGAGCTAGTAAGTTAATGTTTTCCCTATAAACTGAAACCATGTTTTGTAAGCTAATTTTCAGTAGTAACTCTTAACAGTGTATCAAAATATTATTATAGAAACAAATTTTTTTTGCCATGAAATTATAATGTATTACAGGAATTGTACATATTTTAATATCTTTGAGCAGTAGGATGAAGTTATAGCCTATTAATATTTCTTCCAGCTTCTGTATTTCTATATATAAGAATATTAATTTTCTTTTTTACCTTTAGCTCTGGAAAATTATAATTCATTAAAATATTAAAGCATTTGGTTAGCACCCCATTTTTACCATATATGTTTTGTTGCGGTTAGAATACTATTTGTCCAATTTTGTCTGTCAGTAATATCACACGTTTAGATGTATTCAGAAGGCATCTTTTTCACACGTTGATGAACAGAGGGATTTTATAATATGTTTTTCTTTGTTAAGGTGGTTTATGAGTACGGATTTCAGCCTTAGACTGAAAGGAAGGATTTGTAGGAACAGTGGATATAAATTTTTGATTTTTCTTGTTCTTGCTATTCTATTTTTGCTGAGGACCTAATCTTCATATTCCTGACTTAACCTGCAATAAGTTCTGTTTAAGTTTAGCTAACAAATCGGTGATTAATTATTAACTAGCAATCTCATTGCCTGAAAGCCTCTTACTTGGCATCCCAAGTATTGTTTTTTGTTAATTTTACTCTTATCTGATAAATCTGACCCAATGTCATCATACTTAAGAAAGCACTGAAAGACCCAAAGCTAAAAGCGAGCCTCTGCTTGGACAAAAACATACTTATGCTAAAACCATTTGTTTAAAAAACATTTAAACTTATGAGTTCAATCGTAATAAACTGAAGTCCTTCAGAAAGTCATTGACATTCTCCACGGTTACACGAACAGTGTAGACTCTGATTCTGCAATCAGATATACATCTGCTTAAAGGAACATTGACTTTGAGCAGCATTTAAAGGGTGTCGGGCCTTTCTCAGATACTTGCCAGCGGGTTTACTAGCCTTCCCCTCCAGAAGTAAATTATGATATCATGTCAGCAAATACAGGTAATTTCGCCATTTGATAGTGTCCTCTAAAATTCACTCTATCTATCCCTTCTCAATGTCTCTTTGTCCACTTAAAAAGTGAAAACATTAATCTCATCACCTCAAATCTTGCTACTTTTTTGCTATGGAAGTTCCACTTTTATAGATGTAAGTATCCTTTTTTATCCCAGACTGCCCTTGAGCTAGGACTGAGGAATCAGAGCTGGGGTATGGGGAGATGGCCTCTATCCAGACAAAAGGATGGAGGTGCCTTCTGGCATATATACAGGCTAACTGAAGGTAATTTATTTTTTTCCCCAAATATGTTATGGATTAACCTCAGATAATCTCTTGGTGTTTGGTTTTTTTGTTTGTTTGTGTTTTTTTTTTTGTTTTGTTTTGTTTTGTTGTTGTTTTGTTTTGGGTTTTTTTTCAAGTTATCAGAAGTATTAGTAGCAAGAGTTAACATGAAAGAGGAAGAAAGAAAAAAGAAAAGACCGGCTCTTGCTACTGGGAATGGGTGAGACTGCCACTCAAGACAGGATAGAAGGGCAGACATCTGGAAGCACAACCCTGACTCTGCACATATTGGAGAATGTTCCAGGGCCATGGCCAGAGAAGAAATGCTAGTGCTTAGCTAATAGGTCTTGTCCATGTAAACCTTTTCTGTAAATGTTCCTACACAGACCACATTGCTTCAGTTTGTTTGAGCTATATTAGATTTAATGGATTTCTTTGTTGCTTTTAGTGTATGGTGTCATGTGAAGCAACACTTTAGGTATAAATGGGTAGAAGGAAAGGTAACACTCAGCACTACTGTACTTGACAGAATATTAGCAGAATATAAAACAGGTCCTCATGGGGGGTTTCGACCACACCAACATCTGTTGGAGAGACAACATGGCAGGGCAAAAGCAATCCCGGAGGTTCCTTGAGTGGCTCAATGACAACTTCCGTACACGAGTTGTTGAGGAGCCAACAAGAAGAGGTGCTGCACTGGACCTTTTACTCACCAACAGGGAGGAGCAGGTAAGGAATGTAGTGCTCCAAGGCAGTGACCATGAGATGATGGAATTTGAGATCCTCAGGGCAGTGAGAAGGGCACACAGCAAGCTCACTGCCCTGGACTTCAGGAGAGCAGACTTAGGCCTCTTCAAGGACCTACTCAGTAGAGTTCCATGGGATAGAGCCCTGAAGGGCAGAGGGGACCATGAATACTGGCTGATATACAAGGATCTTCTCTAAGCTCAAGAGCAATGGATCCTATCAAGGGGGAAATTGGGCAAAAATGCCAAGAATCCTCCATGGATGAGCAAGTAGCTGCTGAGCAAACTCAGAGTAAAAAAAAAAGCTTTCTGGAAGTGGAAACAAGGACAGGTGGCCTGGGAGGAATACAGAGGAATTGTACAGGAACCTATAGACAAGGTTAGGGAAGGTGAGGCCCAGTTAGAACTGAGTCTGGCCAGGGATATTAAGTGTAACAGGAAGGACTTCTATAGATATGTTGCAAGCAAGAGAAAGAGTAGGGATAATGTGGGCCCTCTCCGGAAGGAAATGGGAGACCTGGACCAGGAAGGCTGAGGTTATCAGTGACTTCTATGCCTCAGTCTTCAATGGCACGTGCTCTATCCAGGCCATCCAAATCAAGAAAGGCAAATGCAGGGACTGGGAAAATGAAGACCCTAAACCCACTGTAGGAGAAGATCAGGTTCAAGACCATCTAGGGAACCTCAATGTGCACAAGTCCCTGGGACCCAAAGAAATTGGGAACTGAGGGAGCTGTCAGATGAAGTTGCTAAGCCACTGTCCATTAATTTTGAAAAATTGCAGTAGTCAGGTGAAGTCCGTAATGACTGGAAAAATGGAAATATTACCCCCATTTTTAAAAAGGGGAGAGCAGAAGACTCGGAGAACTACAGAGGAGTTAGGCACATGGAAAACAAGGAGGTGATTGGTAACAACCAACATGGCTTTACAAAGGACAAATCATGCCTGACAAATTTGGTGACCTTCTATGCTGGGGCTACAACACTGGTGAATAGGGACAGAGCATCTGTCTACCTGGACTTATGCAAAGCAAAGCATTTGGCACTGTCCCAAATGACATCCTCATCCCCAACCCTGGCAGTGTTCAATGCCAGACCCTTAAACAACCTGATCAAGTGGGAGGTGTCCCTGCCCATGGAAGGGAGGGCTAGGACTAAATGATCTAAGGTCCATTCCAACCCCTTAATATTCTATGATTCTATGTATGTACAAATTTATTTGCTAGGCAAAAGCACAAACAGAATTCCTGCCTGAAGTCGTCATACTAAATCCATCTTTTTGCTTTTTCTGATGTTTTCTCTCATACCTAACATATACCAGAAGGAACCACCCATGGGTGGTTCAATGAGGCTTCTCTAAAGACGGAAATTACTCATCATCATCCACCCTAAAGAATTCTTTTTCTATTCTCCCTATTAGATTTGCATAGAGCTGCAGAGCTAACCAACTTTGAGTGCAAAGAATAACAAAAAATAATTCCCTTTCCTTCAGCAAAACAACTTAATTTAATTTGACCAGCCACAGGGGGGGAAAAAAAAACCCAACCCAAAGAAATAATCCCTTCAAGAAAAACATCACTCTCTACCAACTGCGTTTTCCAAAGTGTCACAGACCAAAAGCTAAAGTTAAGACTGCCTTCTCAGTCATATAATGGCAAAGCAGGTTGCAAATGGGTCATCCAGTGTAAGGAACAGCTTTTCCTCTCACTAGCCCACACTGCTGCACAACAAATGTGCAATATTTAAATGACAAATGAAATATTTAAATGGAAAACTAGATAAGGCATACCTCTTGTTATGATTACATTTTGACCTTTTCTGAGTTGCATAACATTAGAGTAATTGTATAATCGGTCTCATTTCTTCTATGCTCTCCCTTGAAAGTACCCAACCATCAGTGATTCTCACCCTCTTGTAGGCAAAAGCTACTTTAAACAATTCGCCTATCATCTTTATTGCCTTCTCTCACTCTCAACTGGTTCATGTCCTTATTGGACATAATACAACTTCCTCCCCTTTAGCAAACTGATGCTAATTAAATTGACTTTTTCTGAGCGCTATGAATACAACATGCAACATTCATGAAACATTTGAAAAATTTGCATAACCAAACCTTTTAAAAATGATTCCTGACTAGCAGGTTAAATTCTTCAGACTAACTTTCTCTTTCTATAGCTGCTCCATTTCCTTCAATAATTGCATTTTTTGACAAGTTATGATATAATGACTATCCGCATATATCATGATTTGAATCAGTGGTTAATCAAGTTGTGTGTAATGAAACAACAATTTTTTTTGTTTGCTTCCTATAATGCTATTTGCTTTGAATTCTATGCCTTTAATATTTGTGCTCTAGCTTGGCCATGGCTCTGTTATAATTATTTCAGATATTTAGTAAGCCATTTGAGAGATGGGCTGTTACCAACAGAAATATTGTCAAGGACACTTCTAAAGCAAATAAACAAACAGGACTTCCTAGGTGCTTTGATGTCTTTTGTTTTTCAAACATTTGCACTGACATGTTTTCCTATATAATTATCACAATCACAAACGAGATCTGATCAAAGCATTCTGCTGCTCATGAAGGTTGAAACTTTTAACTATTCATTTTTGGTTTTAGAGATTTTATGCTTATGGTTTTAAAAGCACCTGGGAAAGTCCTAGTTGGCAGGTGTATATAGATTTGAGTGTCTCTGATACAGTCATTCTTTTGTGGTTTTATGTGCAAAGTGGGTACTGGATCTACCTTCCAAGTTGATGGTACTGCACTGCATTGTAACTACCAAAAAACCAAAGCATTGCTATAATTTTAAATAATTTTATTATGTTAAATCACTAGAAGGAAAGCTGTATCACAGCTGAATACAAGGATAATTTCTTCTGCATTATTCCACACTAAAAATAAATATCATGTATGATTGACATAGATGTACTGGCATGCAGGAGTAAGAAAACACAGTGCATGAAAGTGGTGCCCATCACTGTGGAAAGGCAGACCACGAACTTTGTTCTTGTACCAGGGAGAACTGCAAGGCACAAGGGAGGGTGGGCTGATGCACTATCTCAATAGGCTTCAGATATCTCACAGACCATGAACTAAACACATCCCCACAGGAGTTCAGGAAGCAGCGTCTTCCTGTCAGCCAGTCCGTAGCTCTCACTCATCAGCTGGTTGACGGCATTATTAGTATCCAGAACTATCACAGCCTGTGAAACCTGTCCTGCGACTACATGAACGTGGACACTTAGGCTGTGCTTCAGTAGTGCTAACAGGACAGTGCTCTCATCATGTGGCCTATCCATGTCATACAATCTGTGTTACTGGCATTGATACCACACTTCCTGTTATCATTACTGTTTCATTGCTTTTGCCACTCTTCAACTAGTCGACATTTGTTTATCTTCATCTAAGCTTCCCATCTTTCTTCTGCTTCCAACCTTGCTTTTAATGTCTTTCATAATCAACACAGAAGGAGCAACAAACCTGTTATTTACTTTTGTGTCCATATACATTGTTTACCCATTGTATTAAATGTGTTCTTTCAATGAAATTTAATTTAGCTGCTGTAGCTGTACTCATTGCTTAAAATAAATACATTAAGAGGTTCTGAAAATGGTCCGGTATTCAAGGAAAGGGCTTCCACTTATGCTTGTTGCTAACATTTGCAGTGCTCTTTAAGAGGCCTGAGCTGTTGTAATATGTTTCTGCTGGATAAAATGACCTAAGATACTATTTCGGTCTCTAATTTCTATCATTAAATGAACATCTCTGGTAACACTGAGATGGAACTTCAAGTTTTCTTTGCATTTTCCAAAAGGAATAGGAAATAACCCAAGTGTCTTAACTTTCGAGTCACAATATCACGACTGGAGATGTACTAGCACTAAGGTCTGTGTGGCAGCTGTCACTACCTAAGCAAGTTAACTTAATGCTCTAGTGGGCTGATGATTAAGAGAGCAGATTTAAAAGAACAACTTTCCACATGGCTTTCATGGAACTATTTAGGTGCTTTAAGAAGTTTGCAAGCTCAAAGTCTGATGTTCGATGTGGCGTGAGTATGTATGACTTACAGCAACATTGATATAGAGTAGATATTTGGGATATGGGACCTTTATTAATTCTGTATTTGCACAATTTTGGCCAAGATTCTTTAGTATCTTCAAGAAAACAAATAATTAAGGAGTAATGCATTTTGATTTTTCCCTGCAGAATTGCTGTATGAGGCTGAATTTATTCTAAAGTGCATTCTTTTAAAACAGCACTTGAAGAGTAAAGAGACTTTAAATTGGCAGGACATAGATTCCTGTCAATACCTTTTGTATGAAATGCTTCATAAGCAAGTATAGCATTGATGTAGCTTTCATACGCTTTTATTAGAGTTCCACCATATATACTCAGATTGGCTTTCTGATATCTGCTCCCATGTCTTTCCATTTGGAAGCTTTGCTCTTACCTCTTACTCCTGTGAAAATTGGACCCTTTCTAGCTCTAACAGTAACAGAGAATGACTAGACTGCTGTGATATGACTAGGCTGCTGTGTCCTATGGCTTTCAGTGATCTGCCCGATGATATGGATAAAGTGCAAGAACCCCCCAAAATAACACAGTAGTTGTGTGACCTCTCTGTTTCTGTCTGGAACATAAAGCATACAGTGTAAAACAATTTTTCTCCTTTTTTTTTTTTAATGTACCTCTGGATTTGTGCTGGACATTTGAGCATTTACCCCCACATTGTGTTTGCTTGCTTTGAAGATGTAGCATCCTGCATGCTTCTAGAGTTAAAATAAATTGCTGTTTTTCAAGTTGGAATAAAAAGCGGATATAAAAATGTGGGAAAATAAGTGATTTGCTCTGGTTAGACATCCAAATGATACATGTAGAGAATTATGATTTTTGAATCATAGGGTGACAAAGTAGGGAAAGTTATTTCACACTACCCTATTGTATGTGGACCAGTGTAAGCCATCAACTACTTTGATAAGCTTCACCAGTTTTTTGGAGATTGCTGCATGATGATCTCATGAGCAGAATCAATTTAAGCATTCCAAACAAATGTCTTTTAAATGCCCAAATGATGTATATGAAGAAATGATTGTTATGTTTGTGTCTAGAGATCAATGCATTTTTCTTCATTTGCGTTATGTTGTGACAGTGCTGCAGCTTCTGGAGTTACATTTCAATAGGACTTGCTGTTGATTTATTTTTAATTTGAGCTTAATCATCTCTGTGTTTTTGTCTCCTTTCTTTTTGTCATTTTATTTACTTAAGTATCAGTACAGTTCCCCAATAAGAGCCTTGGAAAGAGAAAGCTTACATTATCTGGCTTCAGTAACCATCAGCTGTATTACCACATGCACATCTATCAAGATTAGTTACTTTTCCAGTACATAAAATCCATTTATGTAACAAGAAAATCAAATAAACACCACTGTATTTTCTTAAAATCTCTAGTGTCCATGCCTTTCTTTAGCCACATAAAAATGATTTCTGGGAATTTAACAGCATAAGGTTTAGATGTTATATTAAAGTCTCATGTGAACTGAATAAAAAACTGGACCTGTCAATACCCTATCTGAAAAGAAAAATAGGTAAGGTTGCCTTTTTTTGAACAATGTGAATTTAAGTAAACACTTTGTTATTTCAATATCATTTTACATCTGGTACATAGACACTTACCCGGCTCTCTTACCAATGAAAACACATTAGTCTCCTCCAATTTTTCTGGAGCAGACGTGTGGAGCAGTCTCCCATTTATACATGCCTCCAAAGAATACTTGTCATCCAAAAGACACTCAGGAGGTGAGTCAGTGATCTATCATAGTCCAAAAGCATGAACTTAGTAGCAAATTCAGAGTGAAGGGCAAACGGCTTCAGGGAGTCTGGGAGCTGTGTCAGACCTGTGGCTGGAGACCATGCAGCCCACCTGACTTTGGGAGAGCCATGGAGTTGAGCTGAGGTGAACACAGAGGGGCCAAAGTTGTGGCTGAGACTACAGGTATAGCTGAGGTAATGTAATAGGGTCTGTCTTTCAACGATGAGTTTGGGCTGGAATGTCCTGCTTTCTCCCTTCTCCGAGACCTTGTACTGAGTAGGGTGAGTGCAGGGCAAGACAGCGCAAATACCATGAAACAGGGCAGCCTGTTTCTGCCTCAGGCCCTGGCAAATATTGATAGAAGGGCTATGAGTTTAAGATCTCACTAGACAGCTCTATAGAGGGGTACTTTCCTTCCCCCCCCCTAATTTTTCTTCCTCCTTTTCTCCATTGACCATTCCTGTGTTCAGGATCCTGACTGTGCTTCCAGCGAGGCACCTGACCAGGCTCCTGGAGTCCCTCACACCACAACAGCTACCTAAGCCAGCTGGAAGTTTTCTGTTTCCCCCAGAGAAGGACAGCCCTAGGGAAGATTGCAGCAGTTCCCTGAATAATATGGTATCACTACCTATGTTTTCTTTAATTCGGGCTGGTTCATACCCTGCATGGTTCATACCCTAATCAAGTATGAAGGTAGACATTTCAGAGAGTCAAACTAGTGGCAAGACAGACTTTTAAGGCTAAAGAATACTGTGCAGGTTTTATTTTAGGTCAGTTTCTGATTAGCTGCTCATCACTATTTGTCTGGATCACAGCACTGGCAGTTTTGTGTAGTCAGCTGTTTGGATAGCATGCTCATTATCCAAAGGTAGAAGAACGTGTGAAAAAATGACTTAAGAATTTCTTTTTTGAACCTTTTTGCTCTGATTATGTTCCTTTATTGCATATAGACCCTTTCTAAAATTAACAGGGGTTCCTGAGTTGATTCCCTGTTAACAGCAGCAGAAATGGACCAATTTTTTAACTCTTTCCTCAGATTTATGAGTATCTGGAGCTCAAGGAAACATAGTATGAATATACGGAATTTTTTTGTGCTGGTCTTTTCATATTTGATCCCTAAATAAATAACATTTGATTCTCTAGTCTTCATTTCCCAATTCACCAGTATCCATCTTCATTTCCCAGTGGAAGTCAATGCCATTCACTTTGGCATGTTCTTTTTTTGAGTGGTATTTATACATGGGAACCAGGACATGTGAGTCTGTGTAGGGAAGGGAATGACAGTTACCAAAACTGGGAAATGCTCCTGGAGTCTACAGAGCAGACATAGGTTATGTCAATATCATGCCATGGGTCATAGTTTAAGGCATTTCCCAGAAAATAGTCTGAATTATTCTATTCAGGTCAGCTCTAGTTCTAGGGAGGCATGAGAAGGGATTATTTGGTATTTTTAGGGTGACTGCTCTATATGTTCCCTAACATGGATTTAATTTTTGGAACTTCTTCCTTAAGAAAGTAAATGAACAAATATGCGTCTGTGAAAGGTGATCCATGGGACACACCATAATTCAGGAGGTGTGTAAAAAGAAAGGTAGTTCCTTCTTCATTGAGCATTCACCAAGTTATGAGCACTATTTTCATGAATTTTTTAGCCAATAATGTTGATTTGAGGAATGACCAGGAATGTAGGGTGTTTCAAGTTTCAAGCTGAAGAACGCTGTTCTGAATGTAAATTTCTGCAATGTACTGTGTTTGGTTCTAATTAGGGTTATAAATCCTTCATTTTCACAAGCAATAAATTAACTTACAAATTTTAAAAAGTAGCTCCCATTTTTTCTGAGTGTTGTGTCACAGAGAAAAGTTGAAGACCTGATAAATGCTTGGGCTAAATGCCTCCTTTGGAGTAGCTGATTTAGGTGAAATATCTAAAGAATGTTAATCCTTTTACTTTTAGTCGTGTTTACAACTAGCCATTTTAAAGTGATGGAGCGTAAAAATTCAGATATTACTAAGCATGTTATGTCTGCGGAATGATTTGTCAAGTTATTACCCAGTATCCTCTTAAGTTCTCATCATTGCATGATTTTGCTAGGCTTGCAATAATTCACAAATGCAGTAGGTTCCTTCAGAGAGCCTTGCAAACTACCACTCGCAGGTAGTGTAATCTGACACGATCCTTGTAGGCTTTTGTTTACTCTGCACATCCACTAATAAATCCTCAGCAAGCTCTTGTTTACAGTTTGAGGAAAGGTGGTTTGTGAAGATAGCAGGGTCACACAATCCATGGTACTGCTGCCCCTTTTAACTGCAAACTGGAGCAATCCATGTCAAGCTTCCCTGAAGGATACCGGACTGTGAAATACAGCAGTAAAAAGACAATACTTGGACATTTAATAAGTCAAGGATTTAAAGAAGCAATCAAAATCAATTGGACCTTGATCTAATGGGTCTGAAAACAGACAGAGAGAAGCTTTAGGCACTTTGACTTGAAAAAGACATCGTATAATGTAGCTGATGTCTTTTATGTTTGGCAGGCAGCAAGATTTTTAATGTTTCTAGAAAACAGTGTTTGTATATGTTCTCAGGCTCCCTTTATCTTTCTTCCTGGAAGGACACACATACTCCTCAAAAAAGAGGGCTGAATAATCTCTTTCCTCATTTCTGGGCCTGCATTGATATGGGAACTCTAATTGCTGGAGTAGTTTACTTCAAGCGGTTACTCCAATTTCACCAGTTATTAGGCCACTTGTGGTGGGTTGACCCTGGCTGGATGCCAGGTACCCACCAAAGCTGCTCTATCACTCCTCTCCACAAGTGGACAGGGGAGAGAAAATATAGCAGAAAGGTCATGAGTTGAGGTAAAGCCCAGGGGTTATGGTCAGTTCTTCACAGGTTGTTCCTGCCACTGCTCAGGGAGAAGAGTCCTTCTGCTCCAGCTTGGGGTCCCTCCCATAGGAGACAGTCCTGCACAAAATTCTCCAATGTGAGTCCATCCCATGGGCAACAGTTCTCCATGAACTGTTGCAACATGGGTTACTCTTCCATAGGGTGCAGTCTTTAAGGCACCCACAGGGTCACAAGTCCTACCAAGAATCCTGCTCTGACATGTACTCCTCTCTCCATGGGTCTGCAGGTACCTGCCAGGAACCTGCTCCACCATGGGTTTCCCACAGGTTCACAGCCCTGTTTTGGGCTTCCACCTGCTGATGGGGGTGAGTCTACTTCATGAGCTGCAAGGGGATGCTTCCCAATGGTCTTCACCACGGACTTCAGGGGAATCTCAGCTCTGGTGCCAGAAACACCTTTCGCCCCTCCTTCTCCACTGACCTTGGTTGTCTGCAGAGTTGTTCCTCTCACATATTCTCACTCTGCTCTTCTCTGGCCACAGTTACACCTGTGCAATAACTTTTCTTTCCTTCTTAAATATGTTATCACAGAGGTGTTATCACCGTTTCTAATTAGTCCAGCCTTGACCAGCAGCATGTCCTTCTCGGAGCCAGCTGGCATTGTCTCTGTTGGACATGGAGGAAGCTTCTAGCAGCTTCTCACAGAAGCCATCCCTGTAGCCCCCCATTACCAAAACTTGATCATGCCAACGCAATACGCCACTGACAGAATTTCTTAGAAACCTTTGGTTCCAGGGAAAGGAAAAAGTAAAGTTGAAATCAAATTAAATTGAGCTTATTCAAGCCTTTGTGACTGCCTGACTTCATCCAGGCCATTGGATTCCATGAGAAAAATCCCTTAGAATCATAGGGTTGTTTAGGCTGGAAAAGATCTCCAAGATAATTGATTCCAACCATTAACCACTGCGAAGTCCACCATTAAACCATGTCCCTAAGTGCCACATCCACACATCTTTTAAATATCTTCAGTTATACCTTCAGGGATGAGGTCTCGACCACTTCCCTGAACAGCTTGTTCCAGCGCTTGACAAACCTTTCTGTGAAGAAATTTTTCATAATATCTATTCTAAACCTTGCTCGGTACATCTTGATACCATTTCCTCTTGTCCTGTCAGTTATTGCTTGGAAGAAGAGTCTGAACCCCACCTTCCTACAGTCTCCATTCAGGTAGTTGCAGAGAGCAATAAAATCTGCCTTGAGCCTCCTTTTCTCCAGACTAAACACCTCCAGCTCCCTCAGCTGCTCCTCACAGGACTCGTACTCCAGACTCTTCAACTAATTGGGATATTTGATACTTTTGATCTTTGCACTGTTCCCAAATGGAAAATTCAGGACCACCTGCAAAAACTGTGCTGGTTTAAAAGTTAACCAGCAGGGGAAATGAACTCAACTCAAAAGAGAGATTATAAGTCAGAATAACACTTTAATAAAATAATACAATAAGTACAATTATACAGACAAGCAATTGGTTTTAACCCACAAAACCCAAATGTATAACCCAGCACCCTGGGGCATGAACAAAGTGGTGTTCCTTGCCTTCCACCCCCCCCCCCCCCCAAGTCCAAAGTAAAGGGAGAGGGGAAAAACCTGCTGGTGGGAGAACTGTTGCAGTCTGGTCAATAGTGGTGATTGCAGTCCAGTTGAGGGTGGTGGTCTCAGTCTGGTTGAGAGCAGTGAGCTGCAGTCTGGTTGAGATAACTGAACTGCAGTCTTCCTCTGGATCCCACGAGTGGTAGAAAGGTTCTGAAACTCCAGGTTTATATATTCTCCAGTTCAGGCAGGAATGGTCAGTCCTTCCCTCAGAGCAGGGAATTCAATAAAAGGATGCTCAACCCTTCCCTCAGAGTGGGGAATTCCATAAAAGGGTATGAGGCTGCTCAGTCCATAAAAGGGTATGAGGGTGCTCAGGAACATACCCCCCCCCCCTCGCAGGCCTCTACTGACAACAGTTTCTGGGAAAATGGCATGGAAGGCTATAGAATACACAGTTTTGGGCTACACCTATCCAGTGATGAATCGGTCCCAACTGTTCTAACTAGGACAAAAACTAATAGAGTTTGAGTTTCAGTTTATCTGGACTTTTTGTGAAAGACTTTGATAGGGTTGTGTTCAATCTGAAATGCTTTCCACCTGAAACGTAGGTATGAACATAATGTGTGATACTACCTAGTTTTTTTTTCAGTTATGGCATAATTTTACTGAATTTGATTAAGATTTTTATGTCTGTGATAAGGACAATATAATAACAATTAAGTAAAAGCATTGTATGTTAGGTCCTCTGCAGGTACAAATGTATCTCTAAGTAATGGAAACTTTCTTTTGCAAAATTGTAGACAAAACCTGAATGTAATTGTATATAACATCTTTTAAAATCCTATGTATAAAAAAGATAGAACACAGGGAAAAAACACATACATACAGATGTAACCTAGACACATAGTAGCTTAAAAATTGAAAAGTCAATAGTGGAAACAAAGATTTCTTCAATGGTTATACATTTGTAATTATTTTTGCATTCAGATCAGCTTAAAGGGAAGCTGGATTGCAGTCTGAGGTCCTTCTCTAGGTGATCACTGAAATAATCAGTGATTTTTTCCAGAAGTTCAGTCCACTGTTTCTTGTGCATGTCAGCTCTCCAGTAACTCCCTGCAAAGTTTCAGAGTTCACTCAAAGGTGAAATAACTTTATAAATTGCAATCTGGCACTTTATATTTCCAGACTAATTTTGCTGGCATAACACTACAAAATCACAGAAGTCTCCTCCTGCTTACCTGTAAAGCATCAGCCAGAGGAGGTGACTGATATTTTGCCAGCATAAATGCAATTATTCACTTAGTTTTTAATCTATCAATAAGAATTAGCAAGCAGGATACCCACGTGATTATTCAGAACCCTTCTTCAAAGCTATTCTTCAAGAGGCTAAATGCTTGCAGTCTGCCTTTCAACTACTCCACAATTGCATTGATTATGTCTCAAGGAGGAGACACTTGACACTTAATTTGTGAAAAGCATTTTTTCTGAGTTATGTCATGTTTATCATAACAGTATTATAATGTTGTTCTTTAGTCTTGCAAGGCAGATTCACAATGTAATTTGATGGTGGAACTTTTGGCAGCAACCCACATCCAGTGTTCCTCCTCTTCCTGGTGTTTCTCACACTGCAGTGATAAAAGACCAGTTCTGAAAGTTCTCTGTGGGGCACACCTGTGTGTAGCGGGAAAATGAGGTTCCTTCTTCACTGCACATTCCATAATTACCTAAGTATGCACAAAACATGAGTGTTCACTGGGCTTAGTGGCACGTTAGCAGGCTGTTGATATGTAACATGAATTGATGTGTGAGATTGGATGATACCAGTTGAACTGATTGTACAATTATTTGGAAAAGAAGTGAATTGTTTGCATCACCTGTATTTGGAATTTGTAAATTTCCTCTGGATATTTTGGATGGATAATTTTCAAGCTATGTGCTGTTTTAGACTGTCAATTTAAATTACTCACTTTTCAGGGCTTGCATTAATCATGAGGTTCAGTTTCTGTTCTTTAATTGGATGACTGAAATCATTTAACGAATGAATTTATTTGTTTTTCTGGAGGATGCATTTTGGGTATGTCGTTTTTAAGATTTGGGGGCTTTTTAAATGAACTTGTCATTTCAATATTCATGCATAATGCATATTATGAGCACAAATCTAGTGTACTGAATTCAAGCTGTGTGCTTGATAAACCACTATGAGGATCTTTTCCCATCATTCAGCCTTAATTAATATACCTACATCTTGATAACGATTGTGTATGTTAAAGATCCATTAAAGATCATTTACCATGCAAGAAATATGTTTGTGAAATTCTTCTTTTCATGTTGCAGAGTATCTGGAAAATGGATACTAAACCCTTAAACACTGACATGCAATAACCATCTCAATTTGGCTGGAAAACGTGTCAGATGGAACAAGTAATTAGTAAGTGCCATGAACAAAGAGAAATCACTCCTAGTTAAGTAGAATATTGTAAATAATGGATTTTATTCAAACAGGCAAGGTTCTGAATTACTATAAAGTAAATATCAATTATTCATTTAGTTTAATATTTTATTGCATCCCTCGTAAACATTTACATTAGAACAGCAGTGAGTGTACCCTAGAGATTCAGACCAAGCAACCAAACTCCCTTTGTGCTTCCCAGGCTTACAGGCTGACTGTCCATCACCATGTAAGCCCAGGATGAAATGAGTTGAAAATTATATCACTTACTGAAACTCCAAGTATTGTCAAGCTGTTCCATTGTGCAGGGAGCCAAAGAACTATCTGGGACTATAGTGCCTTACTTAGCATGAGATGCCTGCTATAATAATCTCATTTAGATGACATGTTTGTCTAGTGGTGAAGCAGCACTCCCTGACTGAGAGTGCAGGACACTGATATATTGTCATTTAGGGCAGTAGGGTCTAGAGTTAGATGAAGCCTTGCACAGAGTCTCTGTAGGTGGGTGAAGTGTCCCTGGAAAGGTGCCAGAGGGAAAGCTCCATCAACTTTTATACTTAATTTCCCACCCTTGTCTGAGCCCTACTTGGAGAGGATTGATTCTGAGGATATGCAGGTGGTTCAGTTTTTGTGGCTTCATGTTGCCAGCATTTTCATTACTATGTCTATATTGCAGGTTGCATCTTAGACTAGAAATATCCAAGGCAGCTTAATAGAACCTCCCCTAGTACTGGAAAGCACCTAGCCATGACAGAAGGAATCACAAAGCCCGATTTATTCTGTTTCTTATTTAAGGGTAGTTAGGGTATTTCTGAACAATAATTCAATCAGCTGGCTGTGTAGATATACTGCTAACCAGGGTATTAAGTTGTGGCTATTGTCTTAGCCCTGCTGTGCGTTGCCTACATATACACTGTGAGAAATGGACTTAGGCAATATATTCGTATCTCATGGATCATTAAGCAGGCATCGCATAACAACAAGCTTCCATCAGTATCAACTAGGACTAGAAATTAAGTAATGCTGAATACCATGCTCAACTTCACTTTAACTATTCTTTGATTAATTTGGAGCACTTTTGGGGGATGTAATTCCTTGTTTTAATACTGCCTTTTCTAGCAGCTTTTTTCCGCAAGTTTTCAGGCTTCTAATTTCTATTTTAATACATGTGGTATAGTGCAAAATAAAAATAAATTAAATTGAAAGAGTAGCTGTTTTGAGTGAAATCCTGGACCCGACAACCTGAGAATAAGAGAATGTTACCGTCTGACAATCTTACAGAATGACGTTTTCATAAAGTGCTTATTCTAGAAGAAGTAGCTAAATTATCTGGTCAAGCTACTTCATGTTTGACTTCTGTGACTGAGGGACAGAATTTCACATGGTGTCTGGGAGCCTGAAGTCGAAGGAAGGTATTCTGGGAGGTTTTGCCAGGTTTTGCAACTGTGTGTTTTCAAACACCTAACTGTCATGGAAAATCTCAATCTGAAGATTCTTGGAAAAAACAAGGATGTCTTCATAAGATCTTCATGCTCTTTGGATTGCACTCCCAGCAACATACTCAGAGAAATATTTAATTTTCCAGGAGACTTATTGGTGCATATAGTAGCACAGTAAGCTTTTAAAAAAACTTCACCCTGAGTATAAGTTGTACTACTCAATTGAGCTCTAGATTGACACCAGCCAGATAGCTAAGAGATCTGGGCTATGAACCTGACCCACTTCTTTCTTCTCTGGGCAAGCATGAAGGAGTCAACTGGACCAACATTACAGTTAGAAGCCAAATGATTTTGGCTGTCTTGTTTTCTCGTCCTTTGGATTTATGTGACTAACTTATTCTGTCTAATTCTGAAGCTTCTGAGGTGTGAATTTTTCAGATCATAAGCTCCATGGCATGTGTAATCATCATGACTACATGTTTAACTATTGTTAGTTGGTAATGATTTAACATGACACAGTAAGTTCTCCATCATAGTCATAAGAAAGGTGAGTCTATTCTGAGGAACCAGCTCTTTCACTTAATTCACTAAAGATTATGTGTCAACTGGGCATATAGTAATTAAATTCACTGTAAAAGCTCTTGTCTGAGATGTATTTTTCCTCCTGGCATTAATTTATTTATTATTCCATTTGAATGAGACAAAATGCTCTTTGTGTAACATTTTGTAATTCACATGTTTTAAAGGGCTCTTGTGGAACACTGTGGTGCCAGTATTTTATTGAAACAATGATATTTGAACAGCTAAAAATGGTGAAGATTTCATGGAAATAAAAATGGCATTAAATTTCTGAATTTTGGAAAACTGGGGCAAGTGTGCACTGACAGTTGTCTGTGGGTGCCTGAGGATGCAGAAATACAGTTCCTGGCCTATTTTCTGTATTAATTCCTATGAAGTGGTGAATGAAAAATAATGGGCGGTTCCTATTTTCAAGACAATACCAAGGTCACCAGAATGCCATACAGTAGTTTGCATCAGCCAGCTAGATCTAAGGAAGTCTTTGATATTGGAAGTCTCACCTGCAGTTATTTTACTATCTCCTGTAAGCTTCCTCCAAAGCTAAAATCTATACAAGATGCTAGTGTCCTACCTCACTGGAGGAGCACTGGCAGGTATGTTACTATCCCTGCAGCACACGAAAGTATGTTTTCTACCCTTGAAGAAATGTTGCCTGTGTATAGCACTATGTCATGCTTGAAAAGGGTGAATGAAAGAGTCAGATAATCTGACTGTGATAGGGAGGGGAAAAAAAAGAAAGAAAAGCACCTCACTTCAAAATGGGAGGTGGCAGGAAGATGGACGAACTGAAGAAGATGAATTTGGGAAGGGAAATGGGTTCTTTCAAGATGAGTGACCATGCCTTCTCTTTCATCTTGCTCACTGATCTCCTTAGTCTCACGCTTCCCAAGCTCAGATGACAGATGAAGCAGCCCGTCCATGCACTCCCAGCTGGAGGGGCAAGGAAGAGCATTCAGCAGACAGAAAGGCTGGAGAGATGCACCTTTGTGCCTCTTGCAGTGACTAGCAAGGGGGTACTTTCGGCAAAGTTGGGTCACATCAGTCCTTGATCACTAGTGGTTCTCCTGTAGGTGCTACTGGAAGGTGTGTGTGTGTTGATCAAAGGTGGTTTACAGCCTCCACTGCACCTTTTGTGCAGGGAGAGCTCTGCCATGACTGTGCTGAACTGAGAGCAGAAGTGAGAGCACGGACATGGTGAACAGGACCCCACTTCAGCAAGGTGCTGAGACATTTGTCTGAACCCAAGCATTCAACAATGTGCTAATAGTGACCCATTACTGAAGTGTCCCTGAGAGCTGGGTCTGCCTTTCCATTTCTGTTTCATTGTGGGTTAAAGTGAGAGAGCAACCTTCTATTCTTTCTCATGTTCACTTAATAAATACTTCAGATAAAGACAATTCTTATTTTCTTTGTAGGGTTATTCAGTAAGTTTGGTTGTTTGTGAGGCAAGCTGAAATTCTTCCATGGCGAAAGTTCTTCTGCCAAGTACTAATATTTTGAAAATATAAACTGTATTTTGTATAATACAAGGCTTTTGTACATAATTGTATTAATTTTGGCACTGCAAGTTCAAGAACAAACATGCCAGCTCAGTATTCCTGGAATAATAAAAATAAAATGTGATTTCTTAAGATTCTGTTTTCAATATATATTTTGAGGGCCTCATCTTAAACTAACATGATGATGTAACCTGTTTTTGTCTCTTCCTCAGCAGATGTGCCTCAGGGCAAAGGTTGGTGTTCAAACAAAGATTTTATTTTTTTAAAACAAAGTTGATCGTAACATGAACTGCCTAATCTTAAGAAGCTTTAGCAGGATGTTTGGTAAATGTCAAAAATGTTAATTTACAACCAATGCCTCTGATATCCCAAAGAGCCTCAGTCAAGAGCATATTCTTACTAGCTTTACAAGTCCTAAATTTACTTAAATTAATTTTAAGATCAACTGAAGTTTAAAATTCCTGAAGCTGGCTAATGTTATTCTCTCTAAAGACTGTGTGCCATTAGTATTATGCTTTTAATCCTAAAACTCCTTTTACCTGGAATGTAAGCCCACAAAAATGAGAAAAGGCCCTTCTGAGTAAGAGAAATAGAAGATTAGCAGTCTTTCACTCCCACAAATCATATTATTTTTTCTATTTAATCTGTGAGGGAGTGATTGGTATGTTATCCTTAGTGTTAGTCCCAGAAAAACAACTAGGAGCTGCAATGAACAACGACATTGAGTGTAATGGTGTGTCACTACTTTGGTGTGTTATGCCCTCAATATGGCTGGTCTGGCTAAAAGGTTTCAGCAGCACTGTCAGGCATCCTGGTCCATTCTAATATTTGTCACACTGTTCTACTGGCCACAATTGTTTTCCCTCCTTCTCTGTAGTTTTTATGGAGATATTATTCATTTTTTATTTCTTAGAGAAAATAGGATAACTGAAAGAAACTCAATTATGATTTCAGGGTCTTGGAGATTTTTCAAAAATTCTTTTTTTTCTAAACAAGAGGAGTGTGTGCATATATATATATATATATATATATATAATAATCCAAGATGGCATGGTAGTCAAGTTTTATAGGGAGTTTTTAGAATGACTCATATAACTCACTCAGCACGTGCAGATAAATCCTTGATATCCCATTACAACACTGTGTAATCTCTTGTAAGCCCCTCAAACTACCCCATCACTATGTGTGCACACATGCATGCACACCTCGCCTCCCCTGAAGCAGATGCAGTAGAAAAGGCTTAGCTAACAGCCATTCTTCCCCCATTCTGCCACTTATACCTATCAATCTGGTAATTTGCTAAATCTTATGAGAGTAACTCAGAAGCTTTAGCACTTCTTTTCCCTTTCATGATAGCAGAATACTACAAGTGATCATACGTCCATAACATCAAGATAAAATATTCTATCTCTTTTCTAACATCTTAACAGCTCTGCTTTCCCTAAGATTAGGGGGTGAAAGTGGCAACAATAATGCAACTGACATTTATGATAATGCCACATGCTGTCAGTTAGAATCAGACCTACTACAGGATTAGTAGTAAATGTAAAAATGCCAGGACCTTCCAGTGTATTGGGCCTGATTCCTTATTATCTTATGTCAGTATTAGTTTGTTCACTTCCCATATATGCCTATCATTCAGGGGTTTGCCAAAGTCCCAAGACAGTCTTAGGCAAGTATAGATCATGTCACTGCCCACTGATTCGTGTCAGATGTGTTACTTTGGTGACAAGTTCTGGTATCTCTTCAGGGTGATTTTTTGGATGTGTTTTGTGTTTTTTTCTTTGTCTTCTGAAAACTGATTAAATCAGTTCTGAGTACCAACAGGCTTTCTGTCATCCACGTGTCTACCAGTCTCTTCAGCATTTATAAGTTCTCATGATGAAGTCCAAGCCTGAAAAAAATTTTCAGTGATGCAAAGGTTATCAGAATTTTTTTATCTTTCTCTTTCTCTGTATGAGTTTTGAAAGGCACTGGGTATTATGTTCTGACACTGTAGAAAACTTTTATCACTCTGAAGAACTTGAACTGAATCTGGAGGAATTACAATTAGCAACAAACAAATCAATCTCTATTCACTGACTGATTTGGCTAACTAAGGGTAACTTCTACCTTGTGTTTTCCAGTATCCCTGAGGGCTTTCCAGATTAGGTAGGATGCAGCAGTAGGGAAAATAGCACTTTTTTTTGCTTTCAAAAATGCCAACAAAATCATAAGGCACAACAGATAGCTCTTTAAATTGCATGCAGAGTGTGAAAAGTGATCTGGAAAGTAGCAGCTTTTTATTCAACAAACCTTGTCCTTGGGTGTGATGTGAGGGAGAAAGAGGAAACTAATCCATTTTTTCAGGCATTGTGTATTGTCAACAGTCTGATCAACTGCACCAGCAATAATGCACTGAAACTTGAGTTATACGTGGGTATCAGAAAGTATAATTTGAAGCCAATGGGGCTGCATAAGTATAAATAGGAGCTACTTTGGTTGGCAGCTTCTTTTGTTGAGCGTGTTCAGTGAAATGAAGGAAGTTCAGCTTCACTCTCAGAAGCCAGCATGGACTTGTAAAGCTTTGCAAATTGATGAAAAAGCCATAATTAGAGTGAATGTATTTGATATGGAATTGGGAAGATGATAAAAAATTTGTGATTTTTGGCGAGTAGAACTAAAGTTTAATAATTGTGTGTATGCTGTAAAGGACTGGAAATTTTGCTCATAGTAAGGAAAGTGATTGCAGATGGAGAGATCTGGAAAACATAAATATGTTGGCAGTAGCAGGTTTTAGATTCAGGGGTGCAGTGTTCGGGACTGTGTAGTGCGGTTATTCAAGTTTATAAGCACACTCTTATTAGCATGTAAATTTGAATGCCAAAGGCATAAGCTGCACTGCTTTTAACCAAATCAAACAAAACATTATTTGCCAAGAAGATCTGAAAGAGGCTTTTAAAAACATTCCCCACTAGCATGTGCTTTTTTTACTTTCTTGAAATATTCTTTCTCAGAAAATAAAATTTCCTTCTCCTTTATTTTTCAGGCTTCTATCTGTGCACTGGAGTGGCATAGATCAAGTGCTTTGGTCTCAACTGGTGCTATTTCTTGCAGCTCCTTATATGTAAATACGTTTTAGTAGGCCAAAATAGTCCTTCCTCTCTTCTACTCCTTTGTTCCTTTATTTCTCCCTCACATTTAGAATGGTATCTAGGGGGAGAAATAAAGTGATTTAAGGAAGAATGTATATTTGAATTGCAAACTCCTTAACAGATATTTTGTTCACTCTAGAAGTTATCGATTAGACTTCACTCCAGATTTCTAAGTCCTCACTGAAAACACAGGTTTACTTTTTTTTTTGGAAAGAATAGGAACTTGGTCACTGTTACTGCTAGTGACTATGACAAAAGCATGAGGAATGAAAACAGGAATGAGAACATGTCATCTTTGTAAAGAAGAATGGAAGACAACTGGCTCTAATTATACTTCGTGCCTTGCTGGCAATATTTAATAAATAGTTTCATGAGTTATTCTTACATAAACTGGTTATCCTTTCTTCCTGAATGTTTCAGCTGAAAACATTTTATGTATTCCTCTGTACTAATGAGTAAGACTGCACAAGGAGAGAGGCAGATTTTGGCGATGCCTAGAGTTGAGTGAACAGAAAGTAAAAAATAAAAATATTACACTCAACATCTGAATTGGCCTCAGCAGAATTGAAAGAAGTCCAAAATGTTTGCAATCTTGTTTGCTGAGTACAAATGACACAGAAGTCATCCCGGAAGTGAATATTTTAAGAGGAAAGTATTTTTTGGCCTTCATATGCCTTTATTTCTTCAATAGAGTGTTACTTTGAAGTTGTGGGAGATAGGGATTTTTAGATTTTATCCACATCTTATTCTGAATGCTTAATATGTCTAAACACCATTATAGGAGGTAAATAAAATGCTAAAGAATATTAAAGAGTTCTTAAAATAAATTATTCAACAGATCTACCATGAATTATCCATTGATACAAACATAAATAAATAGCTTTATATCAGTTGTGTAAGCCATCTGAAACAGCTTGACCAGCTACAGAACACTAGATTTGCCATCAGATGCCCAATCTGACTTGAAGTGTATTGCCCTCCCTAAATCCAGCTTTGTGAGTCTTATTGTGCTGCCCTCATTCTCTGATATGGTGTCAGTAGTTGTTATGCCACTACAGTGCAAAATAGGAGGTCAAAATAAACAATATAAGTTTCTCAAGGCAGATGCTTTATCTGCAAGATATCGGTCAAATGAATGAACTTCTGATCGAACAATGCACTTTTTTTTCTTTTTCAATCTGCACCCTTTTTCATCATTAAGCAGTAATTTAACTAGTCTCATTTGGAATATGAGATCCTTAAAGTTTAGGAGGCCTTTTGAAAGAGCAGGCTGTTAGGAATGAGCTGTGCACAGGCAACTGCTTCTACCTGTGTGTTGGAGTCTGGTTCTGATTGACTGGCAACACAAAAAAGTCAATAATTTTCCTTAATTGAGGTTCTTCTGAGGTCAGGAAGTGCAGAGAACTGATAACTTACTAAGCTGTGTGCCTGGCCATCACCAGCAATGCCTACAATTATGCATAACCCATAACCCACAGTTAATCCCAATTTGTTCCCTTCCCTAGGTGACCATTAATTAAAATTTAGGGTGAAACAGGTATGCTTGAGGATGAAGCATGCAAAGCATGTCAGCATGACCGTGTTCCCACATTTTTTCCAACAATAGCAATTACCAGCTTCAGTGCTATTTGGGATTTCTGTGTGGAACAAATTTTGTATTCATATAAAACTTCACAGATCCTAGGTTTCAGGATCATTGTACTGATCTCTGTGTTTTCTCTGACTCAGAGGTACTTGAGAGTCTCAGGGAATATGATAATCTCTTTTCTGGGATTAGGAGAAAGAGAAAAATGAGGTTGACTGCGGTCAGATAAAATGATCAGGCAACATATGAATCCACAAATTCAGGTATTAATTTGGTTATTTGTGGGAAATCTGGAGACCATAATCAACACATAGTCAACCTCACAAAACCAGTTAGATTTGGCACAGAAATTGCAAAGGTCAGAATTTGACTGTCTTCCTCCTGGTCTGCTGCAATTGCTGAAACCTCAGGTCTTGCTTGTGTTTCCCAAGGCCAGGAGAGATCTTTGTCTGACAATAGAGGGTGCTTCTATAGGAATGTAGCTATTGACTTGTCTTCAAATATGGTTCACACAGGCCACTTCGCTGGTGGGTATGGACAAAGCAGAGTTTGTTCTCTCCATGACTTCTGTAGCGATGACTTCACTACCACTCTGCAGCTTGGTGAGAACGGACATCCATGGGGATTTTTTCTATGTTGATTTCTGATGGGTCTCCTGCAGCGGCAGTTTAGCTGGTAATAATACCCTTGCAAAGTCTCATTAATGATTTCCCTCTCTATGATGGTTCTCACAAGCAGTCATTAGCTTGGTAGTTGCAAAGCACTAATATAGTGAGGGTCAAACTTAAATATTATATCTATTCCACTATTTGCTTATTAAGTTTTGAGGAGCTTTTTTTGTTTTATTTTTCTGTCACAAAAGTCTATTATTTATAATCTTTTTTAATTTGAGTCTAGATACTTAAAAGAACAGACAAAAGCTGAGACAATATGATTGACAGGAGAAATATGGTAGTAAAAATAAACAGTATTTACTTTTTCAGATTTTTGGTCTTTAAAAGCATTCTTGTGTAAATGATTAAAAGGGGGAATGAATATGTGTTTCCATATTTACAGTAGCACAGTTAACTCCTCAAAAATTTTTATGTGCATATGCAGGCGTGTGTATAAATATATTTATATACCCACATTTACTACATACTGAGTCGTGAACTTTTAATGGTATTGGTTCAGGCTATATTGAAGTGTGTGTGCGTATGTGTATTTGTGCCCATACTGGGACATATTGAGGAACTGGGAATGTGTTAGTTGTTTTACTTGTCTGAAGCATGACTGACAGCCCTGTTGTTTTTCTCACTGGTAGCAAGGTCAGTGGGCTGCATGACCAAATTAAATACATTCTGTAGGAACTGCAACAGTTCACTTTGCAATGAGTTGTGAGCAGAGCAGGTTTTGCCCAGAATATCCAGGCACAGAATATAACCCTTTGTCATCAAGTGCTGCTAGCTGTGTCTTCCTCTTGCCAAGCCCTGAAAATGAGAAATAGTAAATACATAGTTCATCAGTTCTGCCTTTCACTTTCTTTCTGTGTATTAAGTAATAAATTGGCTACCTGTGACATGATGCAGAGCTTGCCTCCCACTGGAAGGGTCTATTAGAAGATGCTATAATGTTAGAATGTTGCTATAACATTTGATGGGAACACCTTCAGTAGTTGTAGTACCACTGTACTATATGCATATGTACATGGTGCAGTATCTGGTTTTTACCAGGTGTCTTCTCCTCTCTATTCACAAGCCTTCAGGAAGCTTGGCTGATTAATGCACTGAAATATCCACTGTTTTTAATATAGTGCCCTTGATAAATTTCAGTAGAGGTCAGGTTTTAATTACAGGCATTGAAGACAGAGGAAGAAGATTTTGGAGCTATGTTTGAAACTTACAGACTTTGTCTTGGGAAAAGAACTAATTCAAAAAGGGTCCAATGCAAAGTCTCCTAAATTTAGTAGAAAGGATCCCACACAATTCAGTATGCTTTGGATCTCTGCCTAGCTGCAGTGTTTCTTAAATAGCTCCAAACTTACTACAGGGACTATTTACAATTTGTAAATACTGTGATTAAGTTAATTATCTAAGGCAGCTGGCAAAATTTTAAAGAGTGACCATACATACAGTTCTATTTATAAAAAAGAAGCAATTTCTTGAACTATATTACTTTTTTTTTTAAAGAATATCTATTTTATGAAACTCTGTAAAGGAAAAATGTCAAGATCAGTAATCTTTTTTAACCAAATGAACAACAGAGGAGTTACTTACATGAGATTTTTAGTGTTCTAAAGCATTCTAAAAGCAATTATTTGGAATTGTCAAAAAACGTGCACCTGAGAGTTAACGACATTTCATTTTATCTGTTGCACATACATATTGGATATTCATTTTCTAAAACACCTTTTTGTAGAGAAACTCTGATTGTAATAACTTCAAAAATAGGTTATAACTTGAATCTTTAGATGAGTATTTAAACAACCAACAAAGGGAAAGCATGATGAATGTTTTATTTTCTAGTCTGAAAACACACCTTCAGCAAAGACCTCTTTCAATGCCAGGCATAGGATTGGCTATTACCGGTGGCTATACAACATAGCAGCAAATTTTGGGTAATTATGGGGAGAAAGCTTGCTTAAGTCTCTTCTTGTATGGATTTCTGTTTAGTGGCAGCTGTCCCTCTTCCAGTTCTTTTTTATGTGCAAGGCTTGGATGCACACTTTTTACAGGACCTTGGTCATTTGCTTTCCAGAAGCAACTTCTCTGAATTTCCTCATCATGAGATCGTTCAGCTAGCAGTATCAGTAATTTCCATCAATCATTTCAGACACCATCATCAGAAAGAGTTGTCCACTAGTGTTGCTTGCATTAATTTATTTTCCTCTTCCTTTGAGGTTCTTCTTGTTAGGAGAGTTGTGAAACTTAGCATGTACTTGTGAAATGCCTTAAGATTAATGGATTAAAAGGATTCTTTTTAATCGCATAGACACAAAGTGTTCTTTCTACTAAACATTGTCATTGTGCTCCAGAACTCTCTCATCATCATCATGGCTAGACTTCATGAACGAAGATTTAGGAAGGCTCTACCCACGTCTATTACAAGCATGCTGGTGGCTAATGAGGTCAATACGAGATAGACATATCCGATTGCAAAAGGCACAACAGAAAGACTCCTTAGGTGGTATATTCTGCAAGACACGATTCTTTCTGCGCTGTCTTTTCTCGTCAAGAGTGATCCTGCATGCGTTCTCAAAGGAAGCAGCAACGTTATAGATGGTGTGTCTCCTAGACCTCTGTGTATTAGCCAAATGAAGTGAATATAACAGGCAGGTGACTTGGGACAACCAGTGTTGCTTTTATACAGATAAGTATTTTTTTTAAAACTTGAAAGCCTTAACCAATCAAACTTATAAAGATTTCATGAACTAATTGCAAGTATTTTATTTCTGCATACTTTGGGTTGATAGTTATAATACTCACATATTAGTTTGGGTTACAGGTGAATGCATTTGGAAACCAGTTAATAATAGGTAGTACTGTGCAAGCTCTGCATAGTACAGAGCTTGCTGAGAAAGCTATCAAATATTTGCCATGGTGCTCAGAACCTTAGCATAGCCAAATGAAAAAGAAATATAGGCAGACCCGTAAAACTAAATAGGAACTCAATGAATTGCCACTAATAAGCTTGGTGCCCACTAACTGCAATAAAAGGTTTAATTTTTTTAATTTTTTTCCTCCGAAATTAAGGTTGTTCATGAATGAATGTGAAACTCCATGCAGGTTGTGTACTCATCCCTTGGTTGCACTTGAAAATTGTCACTTGGACATGCATGAGTTTGGTTAGGTCAGCAACAGGGTTGAGCTTAGCAATGAGCTTGGAGATGAGTCAAATTGGCATGGAAGTGTAGAGAAAGTTTCCACAGCTGCAGTATCACCCCTTTAAACAAGGAATATTGGTTTTGTGCACTTCTACTTTGGCACCTTTCACTAAGTTTGCTTGCACACAAAAATGCTTGATAAAAATAAGCTTATTGGGTGGGATTTATAAAGCTTGGTCTCAGCTGCCCTTGAGTGGCAACAACTAACACATTATGAATTGTGCCATTTTCAAATAACATCAAGTTTGCCTGTCTGTTTAGGCGTATCACTAAATATGGAGGGCTTTCCCCCACCAAAATATACATTAAAGCCTTGTTAAAAAAATAAAAGTGATTCCATGAATATGTGGTTAACATGGTTATGAAAACAAATCGGGTTTTTGCAGGTGGAAACAGTGTATAAGTGATGTAACTGATCACTTGTTCATGCAGTTATTTCCACACAAATCTGTGGCAATTGTATGGAAAAAACTATGCTCAGTGTGGTGCCCACATCTTGGTGATTCTAATCTTGAGGCATCAGGAGGAGCCAAAAGTTCAGTAGGTTTCAGAAAAGCCTTAGACATTGTTATGTGTAATAAGCTTATTCATCATGACATGAAAAATGAAAACACCTTTTTACAATGTCTGTGCTAGTCCTTTCACCCAGTGGGGACAATACAACTGTGTCACTGTGATGACAAAGAAGAAATTACTTTTGTGAGCAACATATCCCATGACTAACCAGTAAAAGTTTAGCCAGATCATTCTGGATCCATTCCTAGAGAATGAAATACAGAATAAATGGTTTTGTGGCTCAGGACTCTTAGCTGTTGCATTTCTTGAGAGAAATTGTCATAATTTGTGTTTAATTAAACTGGTGGTGATATTGTTTGATTTTTTAAAAGTAACACACTTTTTTTTCCTTTTTTTTTCTGGTATGGATGCATTCGGAAGTGTTATTAGACAACCACATTTATGAAATATCTTTCAATAAATGCATCTTGTTTAGTAGATATATTTAAATTTTTTGATGGCAATTCATTAACGTGTGAAGTGGATATAAAGTGCCACCAGTTATGCAAGTCTTGACTTCAGGTTGCGCATGTGATCCTCAGTAAGAGAGAATTCACCAAGGCAAATATGTTTTTTTAAATGATCTATATGAAATCTCCAGTTAACTCTTGCAATATGGAAAGACTTGGTTTCTTAAATTTTGATAAACAAGTTTGAATTTCAATTTAGGCTTTTAGGCAAATCCTACCCCTTTATGTACCTGCCTAATCCCTGATGAATGTCTGTGGTAGTTTATGGCTTCTCATTCTTGATGATATTGCCAGTAGAGCCCAATGAAAACTTCACAAAACCCACTGAAAACCTTACAGTTGACTCCACCTGGCTTTGTTCTGTTCTCTGACTGTGCAGATTCCTTGTGTACAACTGATGGCAAACTGACAGTCTTTGGCACTGATGTTCTCTCCAGAAAGAAATGAATACTTTCCAGAAGGAGAAAGTCCCAGTTAGGAAAAATGAGCTGCACAAATATGAAGTGGGAAGAACTGGTTGGGTGGCAGTTTCCTATGGAAGGCTATGAGGATTATAGAGAACCATACCTGAATAAGAGCTTACATGCCATATTGTTACCAAACGAGGCAATCATTGCACTATTCTTGTTAAACAGATCTGTGGTGTGCAGCAGGTATGAAATGATCCTCCTTGGCATTGGTGAGGCCTCAAATAGAGCACAGTTTCCACACTTGGGATTTAAGAAAGGCATGGGCTAGCCAGAGAGCCTGGAAGAGGGCAAATGCAGTGATCATAGAGCTGTAAAACATGAAGGAGGTTTTATTGACTTTTTTCAGTCTACTAAGAAATTTTTGAGGGCTCAGGAGGGATGTCGTATGGTGATGTGCAAATAAATGAAAGATATGTAAGCCAGCCATGCTTTCTGTTCATGATGGATAAGACAGAAACAGTAGGCGAGGCAATTATGAAAACCTTATAATGATAAGGACAGCTAAGAGCTAAAATGGGTTACTCACAGAGGTTATGGCATTGCAGTTGGCATATATATTAGCTAGATCTTTTTAAGAAATGACACAGATATAGCTGGTTTTGTTTGAGGTGCAGCAAAAGGAACAGCTTCAGTGCTCATTTCCATTCCTTTAATTCTGTGATTTACCAATAGGTTGGTATGTATTGCTCTGTCAACTTAAGGCAATATTGTTTTAGAAGATGGATTGAATCATACTCTCAGTAAGATTGTTAATTAGGCACATCTGGTGGCTTTAGTATATGAAAATGCACCTTTTCTACCTTGACAAATGTAGCAAAGATGGGAATAGAAAACCTGATTTTTTTTTTCCTTTTCCTTTTCTCATTTATTTTCCTATAATGCTGATGAATTTATTAGCTGATTAGAAATAGAAACATTTTATTTTCATTTTAACCTTTAATGACAGCATTGCAACAGTATGGTCATGCTCCTGCCTACATGCAAGACACATTGACAACCAACTTCTTGGAAAATCGAATGACTATTTTGGATGAATTTGAAAGCCACAGAACATGTGCATTTTATTCTTTTGCCTATTCCCAGTGCAAAGCCAGCATCACAGGACTTGATGAGCCTCCTTCTGTCTGAGCTGCTCATCTTCAACTGTCAACACCCAGCCCATTCATCACTAAGATTGTCAGAGCTAACGTCTGTATCTGAAGGAGAAATGGTGGTGCGCGCGGAAGAATCTGAGCAGGTTGTCTTCAAGCTCACCTTTAGGAATGTCAGTTGTTTTGTATTTGTAGCATTTGGGCTTGCTCAGAGGGCAGTAGCATTTCCAGCAATGAGAAAATGCAGCTTGAATAAAAAGCAGAGAGTTGAAGGAGGAAGGCTTGGCTATTTGTGCTACTGCTACAGATGTGTCCCTTTTAGTGCTTCTATATACCAAGGTGTGGAGATGGCTTCTACTCTGCATGTATTCTTTTGTCTTGCTAACTGGAAGGACCTGTAGGGAAAACTGGAGTTTTAGACTATCTTTTATGCTTAGTGGTGATGACAATAATTTCAATCAACTGCTTAGAAAGTTAGTAGTTTTTCCCTCATATAAATCCCAGAAACTGGAAATCACTGATCCCTACTTTTCCTTGACCTGTATAGGTGAACATTCTGGACAGAATAACAGCACATAATTTCCTCTTATTCATGAAAGATCAGGTGGAGCGGTGAGTGATCATTCCTAAACATCAATGATCACATAAACTGGAAAAAAACAGGACATAAAATAATTAATGTAGCCTTTATCTACGTATAATTTCACTCTATTAGCTTCTGCAACAGGTGGACAGAATTCAGTGCTAGTGTCTTCCTGCTTCATATGCTGAAAGCCTCCTATGTGACAAGTAAAGTCCTTCTGGGGCAAATGAGTCAGATGGTCAGTTTTTAGCAAAGTGACAGACTTGGCAGGTCTTTACGTGGTGCTTCAAGGCAGGGAGCTAGAAGATACTTAACTTTGTGAATGTACACAGTGGGATCAATTTTTTTTTTTTTTAGCAAAAGCTACTCTCTGATGCCTTACAGTTTTAGAATAAGAGTCTTTATTTCAGATTTCTTAGTTTTAGTGTACTTGGGTTCTCAAAAGAGCATTTAAAAAACACCAGTACCTACAACTAACTCCACAGTGAATTCTTATTCTGGTAGGTGTCTGGAGCTCTCTCTAATTGGTCTTAGCACTCTGACAGGGAGAGCACACAGGTCTGTCTTTGATCTGAATTGGGACTGAGCACTTGTATCAGTGAAAACATTTGACAAGTACAGCTGTCCTATTTGGAATTAGGAAACTGTTGTGTGGCAACAGTAAAAATATCATTCAGAGTCACTTTTTTTTCTGACAGTGTATGATTAGATTTCATAGACGAATAAAAACAATATCTTGAACCTTAAAGTTACTCTATGCACTTCAGTGAAGAGCTTGTTTCTTAAATGCCTGTTCCGCTTCTGTGCCAGTTAAAAATTCAAACAAACCATATAGGACTAGCCTATTATTTCCTTGATCACACAGTTTTCTTACTGACAGGGATGAATTTATGGCAGCAAACCTTAAGCAAAAGCATGAAGATATTGGAAGAAACATGAATTCAAAAACTGTTCTGACATCTCTGAAACATTTTGACAATTTAGAAATTGTTTGTTTTCAAGTATTAATATTTAAAGTTCAGGAAATTAAGGGTTAAATCAGGAAAGCAGTAAGACATGATGTCTGACTGTCTAGGGACCAATGATTAAGTCATATCCAAACTGAATTACCTCTGTACAGTAAAATGAACAGTATCATTGCCATTTCTTTGACCTTGTATCCAGTTGGCGTGGTCTGGCTGTCCCTGTATGATTTAATTTTGCTGGTGTACAAAGAAAGAAATAATTTGGATATGTCTATATGCATAACTGGAATATCTTATGAGTTAATTTCTGAATCATGCTTGGAAATTAATTGAGAGAGTTTTGGATCTGAGCAAAAACCATGCCAAGGACCATTTTCACCACTCAGCAGCATAGGGAACGAGTTTTGAAATTGTAATCCTGAGCTTTGCAAAGTATTTCATGCTATAGGGGCAGCTAGAGGCTTGGGTTGGCCTAAACTAAGTTTAGGGGGGAAACAGACTGAAGAGAGCTTTTGGTCATCTGAATGGAAGAGGCCATTATTCACTCCAGCCTACTGCAAGGCTCTCCATGTTCTAGGTATTCTCACTGCATTACCTACTTGATTATTGATCCTTCTGGGTTTCACTTTCCCTAGCAGACTTGGGTATTTGATGTGGTTACTTGCTGTAGTGATATGCTAGAGTGCAGTGGCGGTACTAAGGTAGTAATGTCTTTCCTATTACAGCATAACAGTATTCCTGTGGAGAGCTTTCACTGAGATTAGGTTGCATAGACAATGAGAAGTAATGTCCTCTCTCATCTCATTTTGTTTGAACTCGCAATAATCACATTGTCTTTGGGAATATAAGGTGGCACCCACAAAGATAAACAGGACAGTTTTCCCCTTCACAGCTCTTTCTAATTTTGGAAGTGCAGCCAGTCCCTAATGAATCATGACTTGAGCTGAGTTCAAGATGAACCTTATGACTGAAGTTGACTCAGCAAACATAACAAGTTGAAGACCACAACAAAGGCTTCAATACTGGAGAATGATCAGGTGCCTATGGTGTTCTGTACCCCACCAACACAATGTAGTCACTCTGTTTTCCTTTGGAAGCTTCATGAAACAGGTTCACCTCCCTTCCAGCATGTTCCCAGTTCATGCGTAACTGGGTCCGCCACAAGTTTCCTGTGTGACACTGAGTTTGTCAAAAGTGGTACATCTGCACTCATCCTGACTTGGGTGCAGTGTTGTAATGATGAAGTAGTATAATTTCTGAGTTGCTATCTCTGAAGAGAGCTGTGTTTTATAGGCTTTTTGGGCAAACCAGGTCTTTTGGAACTAGTCTAGGGTTTTTATTATACATTGTAATGTACAATACTAACACATCCTTGATTGCTCATTTGCCTATTTTAAAATAGCACTAATAATACTTAATTTCTTTTACTCAATGATTTTATTATCTATTTGGATGTTAAGCTTTTCAGGAAAGCCTGACTTTTTTTGTGTGTGTGTATACAGAAATGCAGTTTCTAGCACCACATAAACCAATAATGTAATAAAATTAATAATACCATTATGGTGACTCTGATTGGTGTTAGGAGATGTTAGGTCATTATTAAGAAATTATGAGTTGCCTCAGGTAGGTAAACAGCAAAATTTCACTCCCTGCAAATCCTAGGTTATGCTGTTTTTCTTTCAGGCAAAAATTAAAGTTTTAAGTGCTTACTGTCCCTCAACTTTCCTTCCTTCATCCCTTCCTTCCTCCCTCCCCCTTTGCCTCCCTTTTCATCCTTCCCTCTTTCCCTCCAAGGTGGGATCAGACCAGCTTTTTTTTTGACTTGTGGATTTCCAAAATCTCCAGGGAGATGAGGACTACAGAGGAAACTTCTTATATCTACATTGCTGTATGGTATATGTGAAAATATATTTCTTGGACACCACTCAGCAACTTCCTTAGAGAATGATGTTGATCCCTAAGAGTCTGTGATTCAGAAGTTGAAAAACATTCACTTAGACAATTATCACAAACACTGCTGCTTGTAATGCTTGTATTTCTTGGTGGAAACACCTCTTGAACTTTGTGAAGGTTTGTCTGCATGCATGTACGTATAAGTGTATTTCTGAGACTTGTGAACTCATACTTTTCCTTCACAAAAATTGTGGGATCTTTATGGTATTGTTGGACTATGTTATACTATGTGCTTTAGTTATTACTGTAGTTATTGCTTTAGGTATTCACTGAATAATAAATAAGAACTTGGAATTTCTTACACAAGAACTCCCTGCGGCTCAGACTTTAAACTCTGGTCCCTGGATTCAGAGTATAATTACCTTTGTCATAAGACAGGTGATAGCAATCTTTGAAAACTTTTCTGAGGAATGATGGGGAATAGAAATAAAAACTTTTTTCTTACTAGTACTTCTGGACATCCCACGATGCCATCTTTATCTATGCAACCTTTAGATGGGAGGAATGAGATTTGACTGAGTTGCAGTGCTAACCTCATTATCTTCCAACAGTATGTCATGTTTTTCTGGTCACTTATCAAATATATGCACTGTTGAAGAAATGTATTCAAATGTCACTGGAGAAATTCTGGAACAATTCTGCCAGATTGGTATTTTCTCCTCATCTATTCAGTAAGCACAAATCTAATGGAACTACAGGGCATTGTGAAGATGTCCATTTGAAGAAGTCTCATACAAATGTAGAGACATAAATTACCTCTGTGGAGTTTCTTTTTTGAGTGACTGCGTAGTTGTTAAATTCTTCTCTTTTCATAGAATTGTAGAATTGTCTGGGCTGGGAAAGACCTCTAAAATCATTAAGCTCAGCTATTAACCCAGTACTCCAAATCAACCACTGAACCATGTCTGTAAGCACCACATTTACGTCTTTTAAATAACTCCAAGGCTGGGCACTCAACTACTTCCCTGGGGATTCTCTTCCATTGCTTGACAACCCTTTCTGTGAAGAAATTTTTCCTAATATCCAACACAAACCTTATCTGACACAACTTGAGGCCATTTCCTCTTGTCCTATCTCTTGTTATTTGGGTGAAGAGGCCAACCCCACCTTGCTACAACCTCCTTTCAGGTAGCAGTAAGAGCAGTAGGGTCTCCCATGAGCCTCCTTTTCACCAGGTTAAACAACCTCAGCTCCCTCAGCTGCTCCTCATAAGACTTGTGCTCCAGACCCTTCACCAGCTCCTTTGCCCTTGTTTGCCCCACTCCAGAGCCTCAATGTCTTTCTTGAATTGAGGGGCCCAAAACTGAACACAGGATTTGAGATGTGGCCTCATCCACTGGGCAGCTTTCCAGCCACTCTTCTCCAAGCCTGTAGTGTTGCATGGAGTTGTGACCCAAGTGCAGCTCCCTGCGCTTCACCTTACTGAAATTCATAAAATTGGCCTCAGTCCACTGATCCAGCCTGTTCTGATGCCTCTGTAGAGCCTTCCCACCCTCCAGCAGATCAACACTCCTGCCCAATTTAGTGTCATCTGCCAGCTTACTGAGGGTGTACTTGATTTTTTTTTTTATAGTAGCCAGATTAAGTTCTAGTTGTGTTTTGACCTTTCTAATTTTCTCCCTGCATAACTTCTCAACATCCTTGTTCTCTTGAGTTACCTGCCTCTTCTTCCAAAGGTCATAAACTCTTTCCCCCCACCCCAAGTTCCAGCCAAAGTTCTCTTTTCAGCCAGGCCAATCTTCCCTCCCCAGGTCATCTTTCAGCGCTTGGGGACATCTCTTTTGAATTTCCTTCTTGAAGAATATCCAGCATTCCTGGATTCCTTTGCCCCTAAGGACTGTCTCCCAAGGGACTCTCTCAACCAGTCTCCTAAACAGGCCAAAGTCTGACTTCCAGAAGTCCAAGTTAGCAGTTTTGCTCATCCCCCTCCTTATTTCTGCAAGAATCAAAACCTCTTATCATTTCATGATCACTGTGTCTAAGCTGACCTCCAATCATCCATCACAGCACCCACCAATCCTTCTCTATTCAAAAGTAACAGGTCAGCAGGGTGCCATGACTACTTGGTTCCCTCACCATGTGTCTCAGAAAGTTATATTCCATGTCCCAGAAACCTCCTAGACTGTTTCCTCTCCACTGTGTTGTATTTCCAGCAGAGATCTTGTAAGCCAAAGTCCCCCACAAGAACAAGAGCTAGCAATTGTGAGACTTCCCCCAGCCACTCATAGAATATTTCATCTACCTCCTTATCCTGATTGGATGGTGTGTAGCAGACTGTCAGCAGGATATCTACCTTGTTGGTCTTCCTCCTTATTCTTTATCTGTAGATACTCAACCTATTATCACAGTCATCAAGCTCTAGACAATAAAACACTCCCTAACATATGGGGCTACTCTATCATCTCCCTTTCCTTGCCTGTACTTCTGAAGAGTTTATAGACATCTACTGCAGCACTCCAGTTGTGTGAGTCATCCCACCACATTTCCACGATGGCAATTATGTCATAGTTTTCCTGGTATGCAATGGCTTCCAGCTCCTCTTTGTTTCACATGCTGTGTGTGTTGGTGTAGATGTATTTCAGTTAGGCTATTGATTCCACCACATTTTTTTTGGGGAGAAACCCTAATTCCTACATGACCATTCTCAGGTGCTTCCCTGTTTTCTAACACATCAATAACCCTTGTGCCTTTGCTGTGCATGTATCTCCATCCCCTACCTCCACTGAGAGGTCAGACCAAAGAACCTCGCTAGCACACTGTCCCTCAAACACTGGTGTGCTGACCCCAGGCTTATCTCTAGTGAGCCTGGTTTTATCCTTTTCCCCCTTCAAATCTAGTTTAAAGATCTTTCAATGAGCCCTGTTAACTCCTGAATGAGAAGCATTGTTTAATATATTTAATTTCTCTCTCTTTTGTTAGCAGAGCAGAGTCAGGGGGATGACTGCTTTGTCTGACCTCCCCTCCATGGGAATAGTAACTATAATGGGTTTAATTAACTATGTGGTATTGATGTAATTAGTTATCCCAGTGATTATACTTCTTTAATAAAAGCACTTCATTTGGGATGCATTTCTCTTCTGTATGTGCAAAGCCCTACACCTATATTTCATAACTGTCTAGACTTCAGAACTATGTGCATATTTTAGCATCAGCCCTTGAGAGAGTTTGTCTTGCCTGGCTTAGAGGTAATTGGGAAGAAATGATTTTGCCCCCTGGTTTCAGGCTCACTCACCTATGGAGAGTAATGGACATGGGGGGGAGGGACAGTAGCTTAGTGTGGGGAAAGCAAAATGGGGAGGGGGAAGTGCTGGGTTTGGAAACTGCATGCCTGGGCACTGGCACTTTCTAACTTTGTGAGCCTAGTGACAGTAACACTAAAGGGAATGGAGAAAGTTTAACTTGTGGGTGAAGTAAATGTTGTAGATATGGTTTATTTATATGTATTTATGTACACAGAACTATTACTGTAGGTGTTTATGACATAAATCTACATCCATTGTGTTATATTTACATACACCAAACCTCAGTAACTCTGTTACTGTTATCTCACTGCCAAACCAACAATAAGAAATGAATTTTATTTTTCTATTTGGTTTTACCTTTTGTTGTTTTTTTTTTGTTTTCCTGGGAAAGCACTGCTCATTGTGTTTCATCTCTCTGGCTAATCTTGAAGAGCAATGCTACAAGGAGGAGAGATTACCATATGAAATGTCATTATATATCATGTGAATACTGAGAGGAAAAAAACCCAACCCAAAGGTAAAAGGTCTAAGGGAAGAGATTAACTCACTGTTCATGAATCAATCTACCACAAAGCACTATGACTGAACTCCTTTAGCTTACATCTTAGTTCATAGCTGGGGGGAGGGAATCCTATCTGATAAAATATACTAAAAGATTAATGCATTCTGCACACAGCCTACTTCTTAGGTAGGAGGTGTTATTCCTGTTGCTGTTGCGGTGTTTTATCTAACATTTTAAAAGTTTTTTTTCCTCCCTCTCTCTATCTGCTCTTCCTCATCTCTTTAGTCTACAGAACTGTGCTGCTATCCCTTCAGTCTTTCTTTCTTTCCCTGTTGAGAAAGACAGACTGAAATCACTGCAGGCATTTGAATGCTTCATGCAGCACAGGAGTGAACTCTGTGGGTCATCATAACAGCCAAATATGAAAACACGTTCTCAGGAAATGGGGAAAGCCAAGCAAATGGGGAAGAACTTGTGAGACCTGCAAACACTGCTTCTTCTCTAATCATAAGGAATGCTCCACTGAAACTTCCATCCCTCATTAAATCAATAAAATCATGTGTCCTTTATTTTAATCCAGTATTCAAGAAGCAAGGATAGAGACTGAGGCTGTTCATTTCATTGTTTCTAGAAATTCACTGCGATGATATTGACAAAGGTTGATTTTTTACCTTGGTGTTTCAGAAAATGTCAGTATGGAGGCAGGTGCTGGGCATTCAGCCACTTTTTTCAAAGACGAAAAAGGAGATCTATGACAACCTCATTGCAAATACTGTAGCTTTCTGAGACATTTTGTTTGGTTTGATGTTGTGCTGCAATGACGAGAGAGGAAGGATCTGTTATGTACAGCTGCATGAATCTCTGTATTGAAGGTTTTACAGCCTTAGATCCTCTTTTATACAGTAAAGGGGAGATGAAAGCAAATAACTCACATGCCATGAAACAGGTACTATGGGATTCTGAAAGGCTTAGCATTCCTGGTAAGTATTTGATCAAAATTCAGACGAGGGAACTTTGCACTGTCATTTGGTGGAGTGACAAACATGGTAAAAATACTTCCAAAATCTTCCATTATTTTGTCAGTTCCAGCTTGATTGAATTAGCAATGAATGAGTCACAGTTAAAAAAAAGAGCCATTCTCCCCTGAAATGTATTAAAATTTGGTGGCAAAGAAACACATGTTTATTTCCTAAATGAAATGCAGGCAGAATATGTAACAAGCCATGGAAACAGTAGTGCTAGTTTCCTATGCAAGGCATGTTCAGAAATTATCTTTTACTGACATCATAAAATGGCTCCAAATTTCACTGTAAATGGGGTTTCTGTTCCCCACAGTTATTTATCCACTGTCAGATCTTGTATATCTTACATGAAAAAATACTTGGGTGAAAATGGTGAATAATGTAAATACAGGCTAGTTGTTTACCAAAGATTGTTCATCTTCACGGAGAGTTCTTTTGTTCTGAAAAGTGTTCTGCATGTATTTCTTTTTTTGAAAGATGCCCCTAACACTATGTCTCTGGTTAGTTTAGGTAGAGCTTAACCAATGTATATTTTAGTCACGAAACTGATATAATGTGTGCTGTTGCTTGTGGTAACTTCAAACATCGTGGTTACTGACCTAGCCTGTTGTTTACTTAATTTTTAAGAATCTTACATGGTGATAGACTAGAAAAGAGAAAAAACAAACCGTTCACTGAATGAATTACTGTGACTTGGATAGTGCTGTGTAACAATAATGAAAGCAAACCCAAAAAATTAGCAGTAAAAGAGCCCTTTAGAATAATGGGGATCATTCTCACCTTCAAATAACATACTACCACACGGCCTTTCACTTGATCAATGAGTAATTGTAGTTTGAAGTCAGTAAGACCCTAGTGAAAATCCTTGAAATGTTCTAGATGCATCATAATCACAATTGCAGACCCATTAGGCACTTAAATAAACAAAAGTAATATAAGACAGCAGAGCTTTGCCCACAGCTTAGCTTTAACTAATAATTTTCTTCCAAGAAGTCATTAAAAAGAATAGTGCTTATAATACATTAGTTAAGTTACAACATAACTCATGCAGTCAAAACTTAACTGGTTGCTGTGTAAAACAAAAGTGCAGTTGTTTTACCAGTTGTAGAAGCAGTGAAGGCCCACAAAGATGACTAAGGGAAGGGAGTATCTGTTGTATGAAGAGTGTCTGAGAGACCTAGGACTGTTCAGGTCCTTCTATCATGAGAAGAGAAGGCTGAAGGGGGTCTTATCGGTGTGTAGAAACACCATATGGGAAAGACTGAAGATGAAGGAGCCAGGCTCTTTTCAGCAATGCTCAGGGCAAGAGGCAACGTGCACAAATTAAAACATGGAATTCCATCTGAATACAACAGAATATGCTTTTACCGTGAAGGTGATCAAACACAGGAACAGGCTGTCCAGAGAGGTTGTGGATTGTCTATCTGCGGAGGTACTCAAAATTTAATTGGACATAGTCCTAGGCAACCTGCTCTAAGTGACCCTTCTTGAGAAGAGGGGTTAGACTAGTACAGTCTCAGGATGTCCCTTCCAAACTACCTATATAATTTTGTCTTTATTGGACACTTCATGGGAATAAAGTATCACCAAGAATTAACATTTTGTTGGAAGTGCTGGGTCATTGCAACCTGGAATTCCCTTCTGGAATAGTCATAAACTAGTCTGCAGAAGGGGCAGACTAACCTGACTTTCAAAATGCACTTTGTACCTAGATGTGGGTGTACCATTAAGACACTACAGGGGAACATCCATATAGATTCAGAAGGAAATCGTGTACTGTACTCATGTGCTGCACTCCAGCCACTCTGTCTCCAGCTTGTAGCGTTGCTTGGGGTTGTCGTGGCCAAAGCGCAGGACCTGGCACTTGGCCTTGTTGAACCTCATCCCGTTAGAATCAGCCCAACTGTCCAGCCTGTCCAGGTCCCTCTGAAGAGCCCTCCTGCCTTCCAGCAGATCCACACGGCCCCCCAACTTGGTGTCATCTACACATTTGCTAATGGTACACTCAATCCCCTCATCCAGATCATCAATAAAGATATTAAACAGGACTGAGCCCAACACTGATCCCTGGGTGACACCACTAGTGACCGGCCGCCAACTGGATGCAGCACCGTTCACCACCACTCTCTGGGCCTGGCCCTCCAGCCAGTTCCTAACCCAGCACAGAGTGCCCCTGTCCAAGCCGTGGGCTGCCAGCTTTTTCAGGAGAATGCTGTGGGAGATGGTGTCAAAGGCTTTGTTGAAGTCCAGATAGGCCACATCCACAGTCTTCCCCTCATCCACCAGGCGGGTCACCTGATCATAAAAGGAGATCAGGTTGTTTAGACAGGACCTGCCCTTCCTAAGTCCATGCTGGCTGGGTCTTATCCCTTGTCCATCCTGTAGGTGCTGTGTGATTGCACGTAGGATGATCTGCTCCATAACCTTACCAGGCACTGAGATCAGGCTGACAGGCCTGTAGTTTCCTGGGTCCTCTTTGCAGCCCTTTTTGTGGATGAAGTCTAATGTCTTCACTTTCAAATACTTTAACATGTGCCTGATATATAGTATTAAACCAAATTGAAATTATCAAATTAAACCAGTGTTTATTTTCAGTAGTTTAAGTTCTGATTTGTCTGAAATATAAGGAATATTTAGATAATCCTAGTGAATACATTTTCTGAATTCACTGAAAACAAATTCAAAATTCTCTAAAGACTAAATCCCCACCTTCAGAGAGCTCACAGAATGCTTTCTACATCCATGAATAAAACGCCCTGGCAAATCAGTTTAATAATGCTTTTTTTTCTGATGCTAAGCTGCATGTTGGCTGCGGAAGATATGGAGGACTCTGATGCATTTTAGATTGAACAAGATGTGAGTATGAATAGTGTAAAAGATGCCACATAACAAGAAGGATGATACAAGTAACAAAAGACTGCGAGTAGTGTTATGCAATCCCATCTAAAGCGTAACTGAAATAGATATCTACTGTGCCAGACTCTACCTATTGATAGTCACAGATTTTGATGAGTTAACTATAATCTATATTCCATTAAAGCTTATAGGAGGAAAATATTATAAAAGTTAACACGGCTTAAACGATGTAATTACAGGCTTCATTCACGCAACTCCTTTACTAGCATCACTATCAGTGATGTAAAAGTCAGACCTGCAGAAGGATAGAGGTGGGAAACCGTGTTATTATAACCCTTATTTCTTCTGAATTTTTTGTTAAGAATCATAGGAACACATTCCATTCTGGAGAGTTTCCAGAGATGCTTTTTACAATTTAAATGGCATTTCCTTATTCAACCCATTTGAGCCTTGAACTTAGTCCCTTATATTTATTCACTTTAGTGGCATAGAAATAAATCTGTATCCCTGTTTCCTCTTTTCAGCCCTGTAGAGCCAATGCAACTATTTCTGAGAGATCTGAACTTTTCCTGTTAAGACTATGAACAGAATAGTTAACATGGATTTTTTTTGTCTTTGGGCTCTGCTGAGGAAGGCAATAGCCTTGCACAAGTGTAAGAGACCAATATTTGGCTACACACTCTTGCAGTGGACTATGAGGCAAGACTCCTCAAAGACACACGTGACAGTCAGAACCAAGGCTACATTTGCAGAGCTGTCTGTTTAAAAATATGTCTTTTTGCATCAAAAGAACTAATGTGGAAGTTCAAAGGCTTTGATGACACAACACCTGAATACATATAGTTGTCTTGTTAGAAGAGCATGTACAGATTTGAATAATATACTTAATTTTTGGAAACTGTGTTAGAATCACCTGAAATACGGGAAAAAGACTGATCCTGTACTGTGCAGTTGTGACCAGAAGTACTGGAAAGTTCAGGAGAAACCCTCTTCTTCTAAGTTTTTCAAACTACCACTGGTACTTCAGGCAAATTTTTCCTGTGTCTGTATCGTAGGTGAGAAGTAATAACAGGAATCTTTTGATGTGTACTGCTTGGTCCATGGAAATCTCTAGGTATGCATTTTAATACAGGTAGTAAATTAATATCTAAAACAATATTTTACAAAGGAAACACTGGTGAACTTTACAGTTTGTCAACTCTTTTCAAGAATGATTTGTCACATACTTTAAGGCACAAAACAAATAATCAAAATAAATCATAGGAATACTGTTCAATGAACTCTACCTTTATGAATTAGTGTAATTCTATTATGCTTCAAACCAGCCAAACTTCATAAACTATTTAGAGAGAACTGAAGTGAGATAAGTTTGGTGGGAACACACAATGGGGATCTGCCCAGTCTATGGGTACATCTCAACAGGGTCCATTTGAATAGAAGAACAAGGATCCTATAATCGATACAATCCCAGTCAAATGTAATCCAAAACTGTCTGGAGGCATCAATATAATAAAAAGAAAAAAAATTCCTCAGTAGACTGGGAAATGAAGATGCACACTTAGAGATGAAGGGAAAATAAATGAACTTTGGAGACCTTTCTCTGTATCACTTCGGCTGCATGAACATCTCCCAACTACCTTTAATATGCTCTCAATATTAAGTTGCCCTGAAGGGCATTAGGAATGTAAAGCATTACAGTTGTAGCCACCAATTCAAATCTGCTATAGTAAGCAAGAAAGACATATCAAGAAATATTCAGAAAACTCATAGACTCACAGAACTAAAGGACTGAGATCATGAAAGTGTTTTAGTCTCATCACAGGCCTCTGAATTTTACCTCTTACTCCCTGTACTAAGGTCATAAAGCTCAATGTTATCTTTCTGTGACTTGAGCAGTTACACTACTCAACAGAATCTAGATTCCTGGCTAAGTCAGAAGGAAAGAGAAGTTGATGTTAAAATCCTACTTACTAAAAAAAAAAATGTACAAAGGCTTCTTTTCTTTCGTGCAACAAATATCAAATGGGGAGAGATGCTATCTTTCCTTGGAGTTGAGCTCTTTTCTAATCAGCGCTTATCCCATACAGCTCTCTCCTGACTTGGCGGTGGGCTGTGTTCCCAGTTTGTGTTCTGGCTTAGTCTGCTGCTCTCAGTCTGCTTTTTTTCTGTCTCCATTTCAAAGACACATACTAATTCACAGATGTCATTAAGGCACAATTACACAAAACTATCTAAGAAAGGATTAGCTAATTTGTTCCAATAATTTATCTTCTTTTTTTGGAATTTGTATCTTCCAAAGATATAGCTATATGTTTCAGAAAGGTGTCGTGATATAAAGACATCAAGAGATTGAGTCCTTTCCTTCCCTTGGCAGGGTGTTCATACAGTTAATCACCTTCACTAGCACTCTGTGCTTGATTCCTCACCTGTGTTTTCTTGAGAACAGTTTTCAGCTTCTGATGTCTTTATTCTTTCTTTACTACATTTAAAGCCCTCCAGTAACTGGTGAGTCCTCCTTATGAAAGTACTTATACACAGTCATTAATTAATCTCTTGGCATGTTTTCTGATGAGCTAAATAGAATGAGCTCTTTAACTCTCACTCTAAAGCATTTCCCACAGTACCCAGATAATTTCTGTGACTCTTCCTTGTACCTTTGCCAGTTCATCAAAGCTATAAAATGTGGGCATCAGAATTTAAAAATAAGTATTATTTCTATTGGTATCCTATATTGAGCTTAACTACTCATCTCTGCTCTGCTTTTCTTACTCTTCTGGTTGTACACACAACAACTGAATTAACTGGTTTGCTGGAGTACTGGGATTCATGCTGAGTTGCTTATCCAGTGTAAGCCTTACAGTCTTTTGGAAAGTCTCTGCTTTCAGTGATGTCATACCACTTCTAGAGTGATGAACTTCTGAAGCTTGAATAAGTTGCAAGAAAAAAAGAACAGTCTGTTGGGTAGTTTAAGTTAGGGACTGGTAACTGGTGTTGCAAATGAGCAAGTGCACAACTTTTTATTTGAGTTTATCAATAACTATTTGCAATGAGCTGATGTGTATTCAAATGGCTGTGGTCAGTGTTGCACATAAAACTGGAGAGCTTAGAAGTCCTACAGAAGACCTTGACACAAATAACCATGGTTGTGAACTATGATCCAAGTAAAATCTTATTCCATTGCTAAGGCTTTAAAGAAACCACACTGAATAATCATCCTGCTCAATAACTGACTAGAGAAATTTCTTGACTACAGGGTCATGACCTAATTTGCATTATTTTTTGAAGTCAGATTAAAAGAAAAGGGGACATGTCTTTCAGTACCACCAATGAAAATATATAGCATTACACAACGAAGGGGTCAAAGGGTAATATAAATTGGAAAACCAAGATTTCTACCTAGGGACCTAGGGGTTGTTGTAGGACAACCTAGGGACAACCTGTGGGTTGTTGTAGGAAAAAAAAAGCTGTTTTGTTCTTTTAAATATATATTCAGCATCTGGAAAAATCATATACCAGAAAGTGTGATGTAAACGAAAGGTAAAAAGTTGAGAGGAAAGGTGTCATCCCAAAGTTTGTATCACAAACTCCATTGTGCTAAATGGGAAAACAAAGTCCCCTGTTTTCGTCTCTGGTCTGGAAATATAAACCTACAAATTTCAATAATATCCTTTTCATGGAGTTCTTCCTCTTACTTATCTATAGGAGCTTTTAGGTTTTTGCTCTGTAAGTCTGGATTATTTCATGTAAAATAGGGCTAGAAAAAAAAAATAACCTACACAAGGATTTGATGGCAAAATGAGATCATTTGGGTAATTTCTATTTTGTCACATTCTTCCATATGTACTCCAGGATGTGCAACTGATCCTCTCTGTAGAACCTTTAGGCTAACTCCATTATATTAATTTGAATAGGAAATCCTCATAAAGATTGCAGGTCCCATTCAACTGTACCCATATTTTAACAGAAGTAATAATTCTGTTGCTGATTGTGTGATGAAATACATGCAGGACCTTTTTTTCACAGGGAAAGATTGGAGATACCTATAAAGCTAAGTGAAAGTAAAGCTAAAAATGAAGCTAAGTACATGGCTCTTCATCTGAAAGCTGCTTTATCCACATTCTCAATCCCCATTTTATTTCTGACAAAGCCTTCCTGAAACCCATGGCTTTGACAGAATTGAAGAGATCCAGGTTAGTCTCAGTTTGAGGTGTGTATTTGGTTAGACTTTTTTTTTAAGAAAAGAGTCGGTCCTTTTTGTAAAATGTACATTGGAAAACAAAATGATTTACAATAATTTGAAGCAGCAGTTTATGAGACTTACAGTCTGTGTACACTGATTAGTATTTGAGCTTATTTAAAAGGGATTCCATGGGCTTTGCCAGGATCATATATTTTGAAAAATCCATATCAAAGTGCTATTATTAATACCTTGGATTTTTTTTAAAGTTCATTAAAATTTAGAATTAAAAATAGAATTAAATTTCCACTCTGGTGTTCTAATAGGCAAATTTTTTTGGCCACAACAATTTTAGATTTGGGGTTGGAAAGGGTAGGACATAGCACATTAATTTCAAACATGTAATAGATAAAAGCCTCCCTGGATGTATTTTGTATATATGAGTGATATTTTTTTGTCGTATAATATAGATATGGTTGACGAACTATTCACATATTTTGGTAATTTTGTAAAGTTACTTTGACTGAAAAAAAAGTATAAAAATTAAAAAGCTCTTAAAATGGAGAATTTTTACTTCTGAAACACTGTCTGACCCTGGTTTCCTGCAGTGGGCATGCTCCTGACCCCTACTCAGATGTCCATTTCCCAGCTCAGCTTCATCCCATCATGTTCCCAAGGAGGTGCCTGGGTCCCAGGGAGGTGCAAGGGGCTGAGGCTGAGGCTGCCCTAGCGCACCCCAGCTGTCTTCCTCCTTACTGGGGTGCTGGGACAGGCCCTGGCTGTCAGACCCTGCCCTGTGACCACCCCTGGGCTGGGGAGCAAAGGTAGCAGGAATCCTTAAAGGAGGAACAAGTTGCTTCTGACCAAACTCAGCTGTAGAAAGGAACTGTACCAGAGGTGGGAGCAGGAGCAGGTTACTCAGGAGAAATACAGAGACATTCTCCAAAAATGCAGAGGTAGGGTTCGGAAAGCCAAACCCCATCTTGAAGCTGAGTCTGACAGGCAGTGTGAAGGGCCACAAGAAGGGTCACAAGTAAAGCAACAGGTCTTTACTGGTAAGGTCTGTCTTCAGCAGTTCCAAGCCCAAGTGGTACCCCCTGACAGGACACACAGTGGGCATAAAATGAAATACAGGAAATTCCAATGAAATATAAGAAACTTTTTTACTGTGAAGGTGGTCAAACACTGGAAGAAACCCAGGAAGAGATATTCAAAATCGAGCTTGATGTTGTCTTGAGCAACCTGTTCTTGTTGACCCTACTCTGAGCAAGAGGTATAGATTAGGTGTTCAGAATTCCTGAAAATTAGGCTTTTTGTTTAGAAGCCTATAATGGAACGTGTTTACTTCCTAGAGTCATAGAAGAAAGGTAAGCCGTTTAGACTCCATACTAGGAATTAACTTTCTTAATTATCTGACCAATGTTAGTCCAAGACAAAAAACAAGTTACTGATTCAAAAATTTACTATTAGACACAAAAAAAAAAAAAAAAAGAAAAAGAAAAAAAATATGCTGATTTTTTGAGCTGATGTCAAGGTCTTAAAATTGAGTTAGAGGTAGTCTGAGTCATCTCTTCTGGAACTTCGTTTATTAGGACATGTGTAGTAAAAGATCCATGACACCAGCAACACTGAAATTTTACATGCTGCTAAATTTAATTCATAGAATCCTAGAATATCCTGAATTGGAAGGGACTCAAAAGAATCATATAAGTCCAACTCCTGGCCCTGCACAGGACCACCCCAAGAATCACACCGCATGCCTGACAACATTGTCCAAATGCTTCTTGAACTCTGTCAGTCTTGGTGCCATGACCAATTCCCTGGGAATCTTGTTCCAGTGCCCAATCACCCTCTGGGTGTAGAACTTTTTCCTAATATCTACCCTAAACCTCCCATGACACAGCTTCATACCATTCCCATGGGCCTTGTCACTAGTCACGAGAGAGAAGAGATCAGTGTTTGCCCCTCCACTTCACTTTGTGATGAAAGTGTAGTCTGCAATGAGGTTTCCCCTTCGTCTCCTCTTCTTCAGGCAAAACAGACCAAGTGACCTCAACTGCTCCTCATATGTCTTCTTCTCAAGGCCCTTCACCATCTTTGTTGCCCTCCTTTGGACTCTCCTTCATATCTTATATTGTGGCATCCAAAATGGCACACAGGACTCCAGATGAGGCTGCACCAGCACAGAGTAGAGCAGGACAATCACCTCCCTCGACTGGGTCTGATGCACCCCAGGACGTGGTTGGTATTCATTCATAGCTACTACAATGGATGGTTTACCTTATCTCCTTTTACATTTCAGTAAACTGCAGCAATGGTTGGCAGGAGCTAAAATCACAGTGGTTCTAGTACATGAAAATGGACCCCATTTCCTTTAATAGAACAACAGATCATGCTTTTTTTTTTTTTTTTTTACCAAGTTGTGCCAGTAAAGCATTATTATGGCTGATTACATAACTTCACTAAAATAGTTTTAATAGATGGCTTTACAAGGAAGGTTACTTTTTTTTTTACAGAAAAAAGATAAAAGAAAAAATACAGTAATACTTCTTATAACCTACCTTTAAACTATAAAATGGCTTATGAGACAGGTAAAATAGTCTAATGCATCTTTCTAGATTACACTATAAGAAAATTAGCCCTGGGTGGCAGACATTCAAACGGAAATATTTGAAGTTATTTCCAGACTGCTAAAATCATGCTATTCCTTAAAATTACATAGGCAATTTTTAGGCAAGGTGCTATCAAGGTTCGTGAATCAAGGATACATTACTCCAACCAATTGATTAAGTTACAGAAGTTCCAGTGAGATATCTGTTGCAGAGATGCCACTTTAAGTTTTTTGTGCAAAAAAATAAACCATACACAAAATACCAAATGTCTGACAGGTGCACATAGAACAGGAATATCTTATGAAGACAATCTTACCATTAAGGAAGTGTTCCAAATACCAACATATTTTTTTTGCTGCAAGTTCCTTGGCTTTTGATTTTGGATGAGTGATTCATGTGCAATGTTCTTCTCTAGGACTGGATAATTTTTTGAAGCATACAAAAATTTGATAATATCTATTTAGTCTGTAATTCCTACACAGATATCATCAAATGGATGTAGCAATAACAATTTTTTAATATTTTTAATATTATGGTATTTTTTTCTCTTAGAAAAAATGCAGGGTTTTTGTTCTGTTAGAAAAAATGCAGGTATTTTTCACAGGCACGATATAAAGTCTTGCTTAAATTAATGGTGTGCACATTGAAGTTATTTTTATTTGAAGAACTTCCTTGCTGTGTTTCCCAGAGTAACTGAAGCGCATGTCTTCATTGCAACACATACTATGCATTCCTTTCCTGGAGAGTTAACAGTGAATGACATTATCTATGACTTTCCAAAACATGTTTAATCCAGAAGAAGAGTGGGTTTTCAAAAGTGAATAGTTAGTTGTGCCATGCTTAAAGGACAAATGTTTCAACATGCTTGTATGGAACTACAGGAGTGTGAGAAATGCTGCTTGGGCTCACAGGTAAAAGAGTGATGCTGTGTTGGGATATACAGGTACAATGGCAGTGGTTCAAAGCATTCTCTTTATTAAAATTTTAATTTTTTTTTTTAGAAGCAGTACCAGTTGCCTTACAGTGGACGGACCTCAGACTTCAAGGGAAGACCTGATGTAAAGAGCTACAGAGTGAAATCGAATCATTAGAGAAAAATAGAAGAATCTAAAAAAGCAGTAAGGCAGATCTATACAATAGACAGTGGCTTCATCATACCAGTACCTAAACCATTGACAGTCCTTTCTGCAAACTGATTGGCAAGAGCATTTACTAGGAAAGAATTAAAAGTGTATAATGAAATGTATTTTTTAACTAGAGACTTCCCACAAATAGAAAGAAAAACATGGAAGAAAACTTGAAGATTTTAATGAGTGAATAAGGGCAGTATTGATGGTATGGGAAGGAATGAAATATATTAATAAAGGAATACTCTCTTTAGACTGCATTATACCATCTAAATTTCTATACTACTTTCAACTTAGGAATACTGTCATGCAATCTCATGCAGTTGCTTTATCTGTGTAAGCAGATATCTTCAGTGTAAGACCAGCCCTGGAGATGCTGTGCAGCTAGAATCTGCAAAATTTAAATATACCTTTTAAATGAAGACCTGAGGAGTGATCTGAGTGGTAGATAACTTACACAGGCAAAATGGTGGTCCAGTATGCATGAAGGATATTGTGCTTGAGTGAATAGAGAATCAGTCTGGGACTTCTGTTAGATCAAAAGAAGATAGACATATAGCCAAAAAATAGTTATGTGACATGCCTGCTCAGAGATAGCAACTGAATGAATGTTTGCTTAAGTGATTACCCAGGCTATAGGTGGTAGCTGAGTTAATATTTGCAGACAAGATTACCCAGAAATATGGTAGGCACGGTAGGATGGACATTTTTCAGTTTAACATTTTGTTTTTGAAAAAGGCTACTTTGTAAAAAGTGTAAAGTTTTGTAGAGGAAATTACTCTTTAGAGTCAAGAATTTACCACTGGTAAAGATGGTAGGAATTTTGACTTATGAAAATAGAAATTCAGTTGACTTACCAGGATTTTGTTTGGAGAATGTCTGGCAAGAAATGTATTCCTTTGCTATTCTCTTTCAGAATGGAAAAAATATGGTGAAGATATTGGTGAAGCAGAAATCTTGGTCCTTACCTAGGCTGGATTCTGTGGGCCCTCTGGTAACAAGAAATTGTTTTCTGTCAGTCCATGCATGGAAAATAAGGAAGAAATGGTGGTTGTTGGACAAGGAAGAGATTATTACAGATTTTACTGAATGTGATTTCCACTGAATGGATTATGTGTTGGGTGTCAGTGCTGGGAAGAGATGAGTGGATTGAACACAAGGTCACCTCTCTTGGACAAAATCAGTAGGACTCTGTGAGACTATAAAGAAAATATCTCTGTTTCACTCCCTTTGAGGACTGCTTTCTTAAAAGTAGTTTCTTAAAAAACTAAATATGGTCCCTTGGAACCATACTTGGGTGGGTGACTTCATGTCTGTGTAAAGCTGTTGGAAAGAAACCTATGCCAACCTCTATTTAGTCTCAGCCAGCAAAGGCAGTAACAGTGTTTGGACATAAAGAAGGTAGGACCCTTTCATTCTGTGTTCTACCTGATCTTTGCTAACCAGGGTATGTGTAGGAGCTTTTCTTGAGCCCATGCAGATCGCTGGTAGCTCTGATGAACTTCAGAGCAGAGATGGAACTGGGTGTCACTGCTTCTTGCCTGTTCATTTCCCTGCACAGAAGTAGGAATGGAATAAAGGAGGTTGATACACAGAAGGACCATGGCTTTCTAAAATATGCAGTTTTCTTGCATTGGTGACTTTTTCCATTCTACTTGAGTATTATTTCATTTTAGCTAATTCTTGGTGTTTTCGTAATTTTATAATGTTGTACTGCAAATGTGATGGGAAAACACATCCTTATCATATGCTCAGTAAATACTGGAGGAATCTTATATGCTCTGTTTTGTGTTTACTAGAACACATGCAAATTTGTCCTAACTCCACTCTTGCTAGCAAAATTCCTTGCTGAAAATCATAATTATGTGAGCTGCTCATGGTACAATCATGAGAAAACCATTTGTGTGTGAACCAGCTGAGTGTGCTCACAGGGAGAAGAATTCAGATCAGCAATGCTATGCATTTAATAGCTTTATCCATTCAGCTTTATAACTTGCCATTGGGTGCAGATGTTTTATGACTTGCAACAATTTAATGTGTCCTGGTGGATTACCCTCCAAGTTTCTCTTCATCAAAGCACTTACTCCAGGTAACTCGAATGTCAGATTTAAATGAAGTGCAATGCAAGAATGGGAGTTGTCAGATTTTAAACTAAGCACACAGTGGTGCTAACTAAAGTTTTGAACATGGTATGACATTTCCATGGCCCATCTCATAGGATCTCTATACCTCTCTTTCTTTCAGTGTGCAAATTACTGTCGAGAAGGAGGTAAAACGGTCATATACTACATTCCAGTACAGCACAAAGTCAAGCTAAAAAATATCTGAAAGGACATAATGTATCACTTGAATTCAAAGTCATACAAAAGATGTAGCAGACAGGGCAGCACCATTTCATTCCCCAAAGACACCCAAGCTACTTATGGGCACACTATTCACCAGCAGAGTGGCGAGCCTTTGCCTCACTCTTCCTTTGCTCCTCCTGTTATCCACATGCCCCTTGGGTACATGAATATACCCAGCCCTTCTTCCTCTCTCTTTCCAGATGCTTTTTTCCATCTTGATCTTCCAAATATGCATCCTCTTCCTTCCCATCTCACTCCACCCTCTCCACTGCTCATCCCACTTGCTCTGGTTTAGCACTGGTGAAACAACTGAACCCTTGGGAATGTTTTTGTTGCTGCACAGGGTTGAGTGGTTAGGGGATCCATGCTGGTAGTCCCCAGGGTCTTCAAGTGTCTTCTTCTTCTCCTTCTGTAGAAATTTACTGAAGCAATAAATCTAGTGCTATGACGGAGAAAAACTAAGGCATGGGATCTCTGGAGAGAGGGAGAGATAAAAAAGAACAGTGGTTGTGCTACTTTTGCCTGCCTCATGTCTTACTGTCATGTTTTTCTATAAAGCTTATGTACTATGAGAGGGGAAGGGAAAACAAAAATCCTTTCTGACAGTGGATGAATTGCCATGAAGGTCCCACATGGCAGTGAAGTCCAAATTTCTCAGCATCTGGAGAGCCAGCCTTAAGTATGTTATCAGATACCTAAAGAGCCACAAATGTGGCACCTTAAATGGATCTTTCCCTGAGGCACACAATGAAGCAAAGACAATCATTTTGCCAAAAAAACAATGCATGTCATGCTGAAACAGAAAGAGTACAAACCTCCAAGACTTCAAAGTGTCTCAGAGAAGAGATTTTCAGGGTTTTTTGACAAGTTTTGCATGTTTGACTATTATTAATGCAACAAAAGGTTGCATATGGTTATTACTGAGATGCCTACCTCCCCTGGTCCAGTTTTTTGTTTGTTGTTCTAGGAGGAGTGCAAGAGAGTCACTTATTTTATGTCTTTGCACATTTAGGCTGTGATAGCTGGGGGAAAAAGGTTTCAGATTAAAAGTCAGGATAGTGAGCCAGAAAACTCTCATTCACTTAAAGGGAAACCAATTGCCTTTATTTTCAAAAATGAGGGGACTTTGGAGGTTCGCAAACTGTTACTCTATAAATACCAGTGAGAAAACAATTTGTACCAATACTATGCCTTGGTTTTCACTAACAGAATATCTGATAGCAAAATTTCCCATCATTCAGGCTATCGCTTTTGTTTGTACTTCGTAGATGGTGAGAGAATCTTCAGATTCCAACTAACATTATTGTCCTGCTGGGCTAAGTACTTTTTGGGCATGCAATTTATGGGTCTGCTGGTCTGACAACTCTAACTAATTATATTTTAAGGTCTGTGAATTGTATTGTGTTCCACTTGGGTCTGTCAGTTGTAATTCTTCATATATATAGTATTGTTTCTGTTTTCTAAGTTGGATGGAGATAACTCACAACAATTTCTGTTATTCCTGTAACTGCAGCAGGCAGCAAAATTAAGATCTGAGGGAATTTCAATGTATAATCTCAAATTCTGCTTCATGTGAGTATTTCATGGAGGTTGCATTGAAAGTGAAGAAGGAAAGACAGGGTCAATGTGACTTTATGTAAATCTGTTGAGAATGTGGCTTGAGTATTCATAAAAAGACTTTTTATGCCTTATTTATTCCTCCATAGTTAAATATATGATGCTCATGAACTATGGCAGGTAAGTGTGCACTTGCAGAAAGGAATATGGTGACAATATGATAAAGGTCTTGTTTGGCTGAAGCACAAGTCACCACTGGAGTTGGGCACAATAGTTAATCTTGTGATGATGATGATTTGCCTGGGGGAACTGTGGTGGGTTTGTAACATGAGTTATAGAAATTTGTAGTTATTGCATGAATGCAAATATTTAGATGGAGCGTTCACAACAGTTTGCCACAGTAGGAAAAAGCAATGGTAGAGGAAGGACTTTTTTCTTCTGACTTATGTGTGTGACCATTGTCTAAGACACTTTGTACACTCCATGGAGAGATACAGACACTTTAAGGAAGTGATTCATCTTAGTTTTAGATGTCTAAAATGAGGCAGATGGAAGAGTCTACCTCTTTCCATAGAAGAACGTGTAGTCTGAAGCACATTCTAACAAGCAGGCTCACTAGTTAAAGCAGTATGCTAAGCACTTGCAGGTAAATACAGTTCATGTCTTAGCACTCTGCCACCAGTACAGACAAGTAACACAAAGTGATAGTACCTGTCTGTATAACAATTTTTTTTTCAGCTGCAGCAGATGTAGCTCATCTGATGAATCAGTAATAATAGTGCTCAAACATGCAGTCAAATTTACACAACACAGAACACAGTATTCCAGTCTGTGAGAAATTAACCCCCATCATGCAGAAAACTTTCAGTTTGCGTTTGTGAACTTTGCATTAAGTTAAGAACAATTCTGGCATGGCTGTCAATTCAATTTTTTTTTCCAAAAAATTAAACTGAGATTTAGGATTTGATTTTGCAAAGATGCAGAGTGTTTTCTGGATGCTCAGTTCCCTGACTGAAGAGAAGGGCACGGTACCTTATGAGATCAAGGCCTTGTACCATGTAGAATGTACGTGAACTGCTGTGCTCCTTAGATGTGTAACATTTTGAAATGCCCCCTAAAGCTATCACTTACCTTCCACTACTGCTTCCAGATGCCAAACAGCAACAAGTCTGGTGTCTAAGCTTGGCTGATTGGCAAAGCTCTATCTGTAAGTAATGGAGACAAGCACTTCTGAGGGGAGATTCATCTGGTCTGTGGAGACTGTGAATCACATTTCCTATCTCTTGACCCCTGTTATTTGTTGGCACCCCTGACGCACTTTGTGGCATCTTTTGGTTGCACTGATACATACTGCTGTTTATGGCTGTGGCATTCCTTGAGTAGATTAAATTGTTTATTTTATTAAAAAAAACCCACCAAAAGCTAAAAAAAAAGCACTCCTCCCCATACCACCTGTTAAAAGAAAATCTGTCCTCTGCCTCTAGTTTTTTGGGAGTGGGTGTAGAATTTTATTGAAGTCAAGTACTTTTAAAACAGCAATAGCAATTTATCCAGGGAAATAATTTAAATAAAAAAAAATGTGCTTTTATTGTGTCTTGTGTGCTTTTGTCCAGGTATTAAAGAATAAAATAAAAGTATGTGTGTCAAACAAAATTGCCTGTTTTGTAGTTCTTTTTCTTAACTCTCCAGTTCTTTCCCTGCCTAGTTCAGCCCTTCTCAAGCCCAGAAATCCTGGGGCAGGGAGTATGCACTAAATTCCTTTCAGCCTTGGCAAACATACTTTGCACAATCTAAACCATAGTGTTACACTGTGGAGAAGCAAGATTCAGGATGGGAACAGTTCCAAGCATGGAGAAAAGCATACAGCAATTGGCAGGACTTTCATATGGACTTTACTGTTATTATGTGGTTTCACTGTATTCATGCTACACAGTGCACAACTGCACATGCCCAAGCTTCCTCCTCCCCCTTTTGCCTGTGCCCTGTTCTGATTTGCTCCCCCATTTGTCAGTCTGATAGCCCACCCGATGTTCTGCCCCCTTTGCCTGGTGGGACAGTTAAGAATCGGGCGCACGGCTGAATAAACAAGTCTGCTTGCACCCTTCCTCGTGTCCTGTCCCCTCTTCTCTTCGGACCGCAACATTACACTGCTTTGCCAACCCTTTGAGAGTCCTGGAAGGGGGGGGGGGGGGGGGAGGGAATAATAAAGAGAATATTTGACATCTGCATTTTACTGGAGTAGCTACAAGCACTGTGTGTTATGGAAGAGAGGGACAATGCTCTGGATTTTGTACTGAAAAAAGCTGGTCTGAATTTCTGGGCCTCCTGTCTCCCTTCCTTGGCACTAAGGGCACTAAGCCTGCTCTCCTTCCCACTGGAGGGGAGCGGGTGCTCCATGGGAGGCAGGCTACACGAGGGATATTTTACTGTCCATGAGGGACAACCTTTATTTCACATTCTAAATGCAAGTCTCTTGCAAAAGGATTCAGTCTTTGAATTTTAATAATGTATAAGACTTTTTCTTGCTGGTTTTAATTTCACAGCCTCTCCTTTTTCTGCAAAGTCAATGCTGTTCCACTCATTTGCTCAGGATCTGCGATAGCAATAGCAATTATAATGAAAAACGTCATGTTTCAATAAATAAATAAATAAATAAATACATAAACAAAAGAAATAAGAAAATGAACCTAGATTTACAGTGGGGATCATGGATGGTGCTTGTGGACATCTGAGTCCACAATCTGTCTTTGTGTTACATCTGCCTTAGAGGGAATGAGATCTCCCCAATTAATGTTAAATTATTTTTTATATGGTCTTTGGTCACTGACACAGGGAACTTAGTTATTTCCTTTTTGCCCAGGATGTGCAAGAGCAGACCATCTTATTTAGGATTTTTTTTTGTCCTGAAAATGCGTTCATTATTAAAATCACTTACCACAATCTCTTCTCGTACTCTTTGCAAGCAGCTTACTGTATGGGCTTGATATTTGGAGCTCAAGCTGTTGGTAACCAGCCACAGAAGTGACTCTCTGTTCCTTCACTGGCCAAACATAAGTAACGTACAGGAGAGAAGCTTTAAGAATCCACCGAGGATTTGCTTTTCCCTGAGAGAGGTAGCAGATAAACAGGATTAGAGTATTTATACAGTCTTGAAATCTGGGTCGACTAGGTCTTGCCCAAGGCATCCTTCTTATTTAGGAGCAAGATTTGATTGACTGAGTGCAGTGTCAACATTTAGCTTTCTATCCTCACCTCACATAAGCTAATCATCTGAATGCAACCAGTTCCAAATGCAAAAGGTGTGGTCAGGTTTTTCACCTGGTTTGTGAATTGCCTCAGCCCAAGCTGTGGTGAATATTCACAGAATATTCTGAGTTGGGAGTGACCCACAAAGATCATTGGGTCCAAATCCTAAGCAAATGGCCTGTAGGGAGATTGAAATCACAACCTTGGTACTATTAAGACCATGCTCTAACCGAGCCCACCCACTCCCCCAGTTAAGTGCCATCCTTATACTGCATCATGCAGTATCAAGCAGTGTTGAAGTTCTCCTGAAGTTCAAGCCTTAGTTTTCCTATTGATCTTATCTTAATATGGATGGGAATTGAATTCAGCAGTAGATTTGCCTGTGTAAAGGGTCTTGTTAGGGCTTGGCTTGCCTGAGCAGTGCAGTGGTTGTGTTGAACTTCAGGGTGAGCACAGTGCCTAGAGCTGAATTTGTGTGTGCAAAACCACACGTTGGGCCTAAAGCTACTCATGAAGCTTTCACCTATCAGTTCTGCCTCCTACCCTGTCCTCAGCGTCCTGCTTGCTTTCCTTCCCTGCTGTTAGCAGATACTGTTTGCACTGGTGCAGCTGCATTCAACCAGATCTCCCAAATAATCTGTTCAAAACAACCCTCCTTGTCTTCTTTCCAGGAAAAGAAACCAAACCAAACCAACCTTTGAAGAAAGATCCTTTCTTGGATGCAGCTTATGGTACAAATAAGGTGGCATAAATGGAAAGGTTGTGGATGTTTGTGTAATGAAGCACATAGTGTAGCCTGACAGTATCTTACACAGCACCAAAACCCTGAAAATGTAGCCTAAGACGGTGATTTGATGATAAAAAATAAGTAGTGACATTTCTGACTTCAGCAGTTGATTTTGTCTCTCTCCTCTCTATAGGTTTATTATTTGATTTCTGGTTTGGGTGTTTTGGTGCCTTTTTTTTGTCTTTTTTGGTTTGTTCTTAAATCTTTGTTTGCAAAGCCTAGCCATGATGATGATTTTTGGTTTGTTTGTTTGCTTTAGTTTGTGTGGTTTTTTTGTTATTTTTTTTTTTTTTAAGTAGATCAATTTCCTGATTTGCTGCAACCCTGCAAATGGTTGTGGTGATGGAAACAGGAACAAGCAGCTGGGAGCAGGGAGGAGGGACAGTTTAAGCTCCTGCTGCTTTTGAACATTTGGTATCATTGACCACAGCCTCAAGGTTTCCCTTGATAAACAGTATCACAGTATCTTCTCATCTCGTGACATTTCACAGGTTATCTTAATTTTAGTTAGATACACTTGTCTCTATATTTATTTTCTTCTCTATTGAAACTGTGCTATGAGCAAGTTAAAATAAAGATATCAGACTCAATTATGCTATTAGCATCAGCAAAGGAGAAGTCTTTTTTTTTTTTTTAGCTTTTCTGGGCAATTTCTTTGAGCTAATACCCAGAAAACTAGAACTGGGCTGCAAGGAAGCAAGCAAGGCACTTAGCTTTGAATGACCTGGGTGGACTGCTCACTTGGGAACAAGAATGAAAAAAATAAACTAGAATTTATCACAAAAGATCTTTGCCTTACTGCAGCAGTAAAAGTGATATAGAAAAACCCTATTGATTCTCAGGATGACTGATAAAGCTATAGCACTGAAAGGATTCTTCACAGTAAATCCGAGTTTAATTTTTCTATCCAAATGCCTTGAATAATGCAGCCTTCGTCTTCTGGCCACCTGTCTGCAGAGTTAAGGCGATAATAGCACTCCAGTTTATCCAGGATAGGGTCCTGAATTGTCCTGCACCATCTCAATTCCCAGTAGCTTCCTTGTGTTAAGGATGTTGCATCACACTGTCTGACAACTTGCCCGTTGCGCAACAATAGAAAAGCTCTTTATTGTTTCTTTCTTTTTTGGCTCTTATTCTCAGCCTGGTGAAACTACTGCTGAATTTTCATTATACTACCACACTTGCATGTGCACATGACATATACACATGCACTTCAGGCTGCCTGGCAATCTGAATTCATTGTATATTCATCATGTTTTCCTTGTGGCAGAGTTCTCTTAACCAAGACAACTTTGAATTATAATACACAAAAAGATTTCTCTTGTGTGCGTATGTGTAAGGATACATGCACACACATAGAACCGAAAACATTTGGTAATCTGAAGAGCTATCTCCGTGTGTCTCTGCCTGAATGGTATCATATCCCACAGCCGTGCCTCCCCCTCTCTGCTGTACAGGATAATAATGTGGTGGAAACCTTGTGTCTGTGGGGGGAAGGGTTTAAAAGCATCATACTGAGGCTGGGCATTCTGCCAGGGGGAAGGGACAGAAGTGAAGTGCGCCTGGAGGTTTTCTTTTTTTAGACAGTGATTACTGAAGGGGAAAGAAGGCCACTCATCGCAGGAGTACAAAAAGACAAAAAAAGTATTTACTGTGGTTTATTGGCAAATACTTAAGTCTCACTTTAAGCAAAAATTCCTCGCCGGTGATAAAAAAAGGCACAAAATGACTGTGCTTGGAGACTCCAGGCTCACCAGATGTTTCAAAATTAGTGGTTAAAATGAATGATATCTCTATGATTTCCCTTTTTCTCTCCCAAACATGCATAGATGTATTCATACTCATAAAATGAGTGTCCTTAAGGTCCTAGGGACTTGAAGAAAAGGAAGATGCAGAGGGGATGTCTTTGAAAGTAAGTGACTTATTTTTACTTGAAAACTGAAAATTCAGTGTATGCAAGTCCCTTTTAAGAGATAAAATAACAGAGTTATAGAAATAGCAGGTCAGTAACTCTCATTTGCCCTAAGCGCTCTACAGAGCCATTCAGATTCTTGTTGCAGTGAAATGTGGAATATTTATACAACTTAGAACCTCTGGCATCAGCAAAAAAAGCCTCATGTCTTGTTGGCAAGGCAGGGTTGAGACAAAACCCCCTTATATCTGGTGTTTTGTTTTCTTTTCGGGGCAGGGAGGGGGATAAAGTCCCCACCAGCCATGTGAACCCTGTCATTGTATTAGCACTTCTGAACAAGAATATCTAGAAGATGGCACTGTCTTTTCTACACCTAAAGAAAAGAATAATTATAAGCTTTGAATTCTCAGTCCTTGTTAGATGACAGCATGTTTAGGAAGCTTATGTCCCTGTTAAGCTTCTGACTTTTGAAATTAAATTAGACATGGCAAAGGGAGGGCTTGGGGGATGAGGGAATATTTTTTTGGCAAGTGAATGCAAAACTGAAAAGCCAGATTTACCAAGCATTTTTCCAGGGATATGTGCATGATTTGCATGTCCCCACTCAGTCTCATAACACATCCTCAGTGTGAAACTGATGGGAAATGGTAGGGAAACAGCAGTGGTGGATGAGAAATTAACAGCAACATGAAAAATATGTGATTTTCTTGATGCAAACTAATGGATGCTGGTTTGTTCCCTCCCCCAAAAGAAAGTATTCTGCCCTCTTCTTTTTCTTTTTTAGTGAACAATTACAAACGAAACTGTGATCATTGCATTAGCACTGATTGGTGAACCTCAGAAGGAGGTATCAAAATTTTTTGAAGCTAATCCAAAACCACAACAAAGCATTTTCATTTAAAAATCAGGGTAAAAATCTTTCAAGATCAAATTCCCTTGTGAGATTTCCACTTTTGCTTGTGCAGAAAGTATCATGAGACTGTTCTTGCATATCACATCATTGCAGTAATTCTCACTGCAGGAATTACAGTTATGTGAGAATATTAAAGTAAATAAATAGCCAAGTTAAAAAGTTTTGAGTTCATTTCAGGTTATAGGCAACGACTCTCTATTGTTCATGCACTTTCTGAACTGTTTCCTTTGTCCTTAGGCTTTGATTTAGCAAAACAATTTAAAGCATACCCAAATGTAAACATCTGGATTTTGCCATCAAAGTCACTACTCTATTCGCATATTTAAAGCCAAGCAGGTGTTAGAGAATTATTTCTAGGTAGATGATGCGGAGAAAGATTTTCAAAAAAGTTTTCAGAGCTGTCTACAGAGGAAGCAGGAGACTATGCCCCAACCTCCCTCCATTTACTGAAAATTAGGAAGTCCTACTACTGCTCTGCCCAAAAATTCAGTGTGCTCAGTGAGAAATTGCTCAGTTTCTAGCATGACTGCAATGATTTTGTGAATTAATTAGTAGGTTCTCCTTATATGAAAGCTACCTGCAGGATGGCTGGTGGTATCAGGACAACAGATATCAAATCCAACACTTGGAAAACAAGTCAATGACATTGGTGAAACTCAAATGTCTCATAAATTATTAGATTGCACTGAAATATTTTTATACTTTTAAAACTTGAAGTAGTTGAAATTTTGACTTTTGGAGGAGAAGTGGACCTTGTCATAGCCCCCTGTTGAAAAGCAGTGCTTTTTAGTAGAGTTGAGCTTTATTCAGAGACCCCATAAAACTTTTAGCATAGATAAGGGCATACATAGAATCATGGATTGTTTTCTGGAAACCTCATAATGTCAATGAAAATGCAGATAAATCAAAGAAGGAACATCATGAAGAGACAAGAAGAATTGGTTTATGACAAAAGATTAAAAGAATCAAATTTATCTAGCTTGTCCAACATCAATTAAATCTCAAATCATGTTGAGTAAACACTTTAAGACTGTGAACAGCAAGGACAGACACATTATATAGGGATTTTTAGAGAATTATCACTGGAAATATCAAGATGAAAGTAAGCAGTAGAAGATACTGATTGGTTATAAGTAGAAATGCTCTATAATGATATGGAGGAACAGATTCACAAAAGAAAAAACAGGTAAAGAATTAAAAGTTTATTGGATGAAACACTGGAAAACTATCAAATCTCAATTTTGACACCTCATTCATCACTATGATTATATTCCTCTTGGAAAACTTAACTTACACAGAAATGTGATAGTGGTCTATCTTTTTCTTATTTCACTAACTCTAAATTCTGTTTTCTTTTCTGACTTTATTGTCCACTTTTTTCTGAGAAATGTGTATTGGTTTGATGCCTAAGATTAAGTTCATAATCAGTAATGTCTCAGTTGTTACCTTTTTCTCCCTTCCCACAGAGATTCCTGAGGGCCCTATGGTACGTGATTTTTGTCAGTATTATTCTGCTTCATCCTATCTGATCTACCTACTAGGAATTCTCAGGACTGATGATGAGGCAGTGCTGTCAGTTAATAACATTATAAGATGTTCATAAAGTCATAGATGTTGGCGACTAAAGAAGTCAGTTTAATCACCTGTTCTGGCTGCTGCATTGATTCGTCTCATTGATTGTTTCAGGTTCTTATTCAGAAGGTTTAAATACTTTTATCTAGTGTTTGTGAGATTAGCCTGTAATTTAAAAATGTTTCATTGACAGTCCTGCTATTTCTTTCCACCAGTCTTCTGTTTATCTTCTCTGCTTTCCATTGTACCCTGTATCTTAAAATTAAAGAAACCTCAGTTTTTGCTGTTCCAATATTCCTTCCTCACTCCTCTATTAACCATCCTACATACTCTTCATCTTACATTATTTTCTCTAGCAGAGTCAAAAGTGTCTCTCAAAAAGTCCATCCTGTCTTGGACTCCTCCAATATATTAGCATCATATTCATAGTAGCGTCATATAGATCTTATTGGTAATAAATTGTATATAGATCTGAATACAGTGACTTGGTCCGGGGTCCAAAAATACGTACTTTTAAACAGGAGAGGAGTTGTCATATTAAACTGAAGCATTAAGGCTGATAATATAAACTGCACTTTCCCTGGTCATTGTCGGGTATACCCTGAGGAAAAGGCACAACTGAAAGACTGCAGAGTGTGTGGAAAGAAAATCTGCATAGAAGGGTAATTCCAGAAGTTATTTTCACTAGCTATACCAAGCATTTATAAAAGGGTGTCTACTGCCTTTAGCATCTCTTGATTTGCAGTTGCTGAGGTGCTATGGAGATGGGGCAGTCTCTCAGGTGGGGGGAGGCAAGCCCCATGCACCTAGTTCAGCTCCCATCCAAAGCTGCTCTCTGGTTAGCCCTGGTGTCAGCAGCTCAGTTACTTCTAGCATCTTAGAGGCTTGGGTATTACTACTGAGGTGTCAATAAACTTTTCATCCTTCTTCTACTGCATAGGAAATCTGAACCTCTTCCAATTCAAACACATTACAACATCTCCGTCTTTCTGCTATGGTTTTGCTGTTTGGGGTTTTTTTTTACAAATTTTGCAATTCTGTCCATGCCCAATTGTTGAAAACCTCTTTTCAGGACACAAAATGCTCCATTACTCAGTGGTCATGGTTCCACTGTCATTTTGGTGTGTAAGAATGTCTTTCATCTTTCTAGGAAAGGATATCTGGTCAGACTTCTTCTCCTTAGCCCTGGAACTGGGGCTGTACTGCTTTTCCCTAGTCTCACAAGACTTCTCTAGCACCCATCTTTTACAGTTAAGCAGTCCAAGAAGTTGATTTTGCTGTTCTGATCACTGCTGAAAAAAAAAGCAGATTTTCTTACTGAGTTGGTTATAAAAATGCCCAATCTGAGATGATAGTAGAAGCAGAGAGTTTAATTTTCCTGCTCTGGCACATTCTCCTCTTGTTGAACTAGATCCTCTATTATGCTTCCCAGTTTCTTAATTTAATTGCTTTCTTTTTAGTTTTTACCCTGTGATTTTTTTTTTTTCTCGAAGAAAAAGAAATTTCACTGTGAAATGCAAAATAATTGCATTTTGCCTTTATCCCAATTTCAGTGTGCTCTCACAGGTACCTATTTACTAGTGCAACTCTTCTGTTTCATTAGATAAAAGGACCTTGCAGAAGCATCTGTTCCCTTGCCCCAACCATCTTAAATAATACAGTGGAGGCATTCAAAGCAGCAGGACTTCAGGGAGGGCAGCCAAACTTCAGTGATGATCCTGGCAGCCACAGGTGAATACTGAATTGACTTTGTGTGCATGAGAAAGGGTTGAACGTGCTGGTTAGACACGTTAGCTGTGTACATGCTTGTGTTTGTGTATGCAGAAGAATTGCTGAAAGAAAATAAATGGCTGTCCTTGTGACTGGCAAGGGTAAGTGGGACTACTGCTGGAAGATCACTTGTGGCTCATCTTGCAAGTGTGGCAATGTGACTTCTACAACATACCATGGTTTGTAGCACATGGACATGGTGTACAAGCTTGATTTAAGTACCATTGTTTTCCTCCAGGCTCCTTAAACTTAATAGAATCAAGCAATTTGGTGTTCTTAGCACATTTGGCACATGCAAGCCTCTTCCCAGTCCTCAAGTGCATCAAGTCCTCGTGTCTTCTTTCCCTATCCTTTCTTAAGAGGCATGTTTGGCAGATCCTGTGGTCAAACTGAGCTGCACTGAGCCCTGCAGGACATAGCTGGACAGAAAAATCTCATGGCACTGAGCTGGCTGCAAAATCATGGATTTTTACAGGACTTATATCCAAATAAGAATAATAAAACAAGCTTCACAATAATTCCCATGGTACTCTCAACATGAATCTGTGCCTTATATCACCACTTACATCTGTGAAAAAGAAAAGGTTTGAACATCTGAGATGTTAGCTGGTACCTGCCATAAGCAACTGGTGCAAATTCAGTAAGAATAGGGTGTGAGGCAAACTCTTAAACAAAGATATGAAGAATGTCCTGGCCACTGTTAACACAAAAGTAAAACTTCTTCCTACCTCTATTTCTATAGTCTCTTAAGAATGAGGATTAGTCTATTACTGAGACAACTCTTTTTCTGGAAAATAATGAATGTTACAGACAAAACCCAATTCTGCCTTTGTTATTCTAGGAAAATACTGTTTTCTGAGTACATGTGGCAAGCAAATTTATACAGCTATTTTTGCTGGTAACTGAAGTTTGGAAGTCACAGTTTTTATGGAGGAAAGGTTTTTTTCATTACCTAGTTTATGACTGGCCAGTAACTATCTGCAGCTCATTGTACTTATCCTAAAGCCAGCAACAGTTCTCTTATGTGGAAAGGCTGTTGCTGGTTTAGTTATTGATTGTAGCACATTTGAAACAAATGGTTTAGCTATAATTTATCCAACTCTATAATTATTCAAATTGCTCAAGGGGCTCTGCAGGTTCAATCCCAGCTGGAATTCTTATTTTTCTTTATTTTTCTTTTTTCTTTCCTTTTTTTTAAAATATAAGTAAAAAATAACATAGAATGTGTTAAACACGTACACGTTAGTTTTAATTTCAGAACAGTCTCATGCACTGGTTCAGCTGTTAGTCTTTCCAGGACACATTGCTGCAGCAGCCCCTACCAGCGTTTGTTTTCTTATATTACCCCCCACCCCCCACCCCCTCCCCGCTCTCTCCTTTGTCTCTTTTCTCCCCTCCCTCCCCAATTTTTTTCCCTCTCCCTCTTTCCACCCACCCAGCCAAAAACTGACCTATAGGAACTCACTCAAAGCTGAAGACTAAGAAAATTCTGTGAATTTGGAGAGTTGACTACATTTCTGTTAGCGTTAAGGGTTAACTATTTATATTTTTTCTGAGATTTTGTCTTGGCATTTGGAAAAGAAATAAACAGCTAGTTGTAAAATAAAAGTAACTAAAACCTCCAGGATCCTTTGGATCTCTTGTAATAACTTATTATTCTACCCTTCTTAATCAGAGTGTGATTGATTCTTTAGGTGCAGAGTAAAAAAATGTGGCATGCAATAATGGACAGCTGTTAAGTAGCTCCAAAGCAAACACTGACTAGTCCACAATTTGTGGCAGATGAAAAGTATTCTAGTCTCCTTGCTGTGGGGATTGTGTGTCTGACTTGTGTATTTGACTAGTGACCATTTATATTACGATATCTTGTAAATTCCCTGAAACAAAAACTAGTACCATAATTCATGGGAAAGCCTAGGGAGTTACTTAGTAGTGTATGGCATTACTTGGCCCACTATCTTCAGTGTTTAGTCAGGTATCTAATCTGGAATTGTACCATCACAGTTATCATTTTGCCATTTGCATTCACATCCGCTTGTTCTAGTCTCTTTCGATCATGCTGTGAAGTGGGAGATAAGAGGGCTAGAATCAGGATTACACAGTACTGGATCTTAAGCTTGCTGTTTTGGAAGTCACACTGTACAAAGTGTTTATATCTGACTGGCTTTCCTGTAAGAATATTGCCTGTAAGACCCAAGCTGCAGTGCAAGTTAATATAGAAAAAATGATCAGTCCAGTCTTATTTTGGGCCCCAGGTATCACCTAATTTATCAAATCAGAAGTAAAAGGAAGTTTCACCTTTCTGTCCACTTGGAAGGAGGACGCAACAGCTGCCATACGGATCCAGCCTGAGGTCCCCCTGTCCTATTGTATCTTTTCTGACATAGACCCATAGGTGGAGGGATCCTGACAGGTTTACTGGTGGGAAAACAGGTTTCTGAAGTAATTAGAGGCATAGCTACTGGCCTGATACCGGCTTATTCGTCCTTGGGCCTTCTTCATTCAGCTTTCACATGGTGGTATGAAATGAGCCCTCTCAGTCCATCAGGCTTGTTTATAAACAAATACACAAAAATTATTTTGCTGTCATCACTTTTGGAAAACAAGGTATTAGGAATGGAAAAGTTAGAATTGTTTGTCTTTTCCATTTTTTTATTTCTGTCTGAAACAATATCACTTTCAAAGTTTGGGTTCAGTCATCACTGAAGCCTGATGTAGTCTGGTGGCTTAACTGACACTTTACACTAGCAGTGGATTGGGAACAAACTCTATCAGTCATCGTGTCCCTTCCAAGTGGTGCTGAGATGAACAGCTTCCACCTTAGAGGGAAAGGCATTGTAACAGAATCAACTGTAATCAACGAAGCCTTTAGCTGTGTCTCCACTATGCAGGGTTCCTGGAACAGTTAGGTTTGCAAGTGGGGTAAAAATATATACCGGGATGTATGGCAAAACTTAAATCTCAAATCTCTGTATGCAGGTAGATGCAATTTATTTTGTCTCTTGTTTATACATAACTAAGTGTTAAAATATCTGCTACTTTGACTTCTCCAACAGTTTTAGGTATTGCTTTATGGCATTATTTTCAATCTCAGGCTTGTACATCCTCCAAGTTGCTCTTCCCAAGAGAGAATATTGAAATAAATAAATCAAAACATCCAAGGCCTTTGTGCAAGCCTTGAAACTAGTTAAAATTTAAAACAAAAAAGCTCCATAAATGGGTCCCCATATATAAAATTGATGTAACTTAGCTGTGAGTGGGATCAGAAAAAATCCCGTTATCCCTTTTAATTGCACAGAAAGAAGTAAGGACTGATTTCAATTAAGTTTCATGTATAGTTACTTGCATTCAATGCAATTGCTTCTATTTACATTAGTACAAGCAAAAGGAAGGCTGGGACCATTTTTTCCCTACTCCGGATATTTTAAATAGTTTAGTAAAACTAACACATCTAAATCTCTTATTATCACTTCACCGTGGTAGTGTTTTATAAGCAGAAATTAAATTGTCTGTGCAATGTCCCTGCTGGAAAGATTGTTCCCATTTCACAGCCAGGGAGCTGAGGCATGTAGGTCAACAGTCTAACCCAAAGCCCAATATTTAGCACTCTTATGAAAGACACTTGACTTATTTCATTGTGAATTGAAGGTAGGTTTGTTTACTTCTAAACCAGAATGTATTCTGTAATTTGTTCATAAGGCAGCTGTGCCCAAGCACAGGACTCAAGGATAAGGCAGAAAAGCCTCAGCTATAAGTTTGAGTCTTGCAGAACTTCTTTTTTATATCCCTGTGACTCTTGCAGCCTATTCACAGTCTGGAGCACTGAAACCATTAGCATCATGGAGGTCAATTTCTAAAAACACCAGTAGGGCTAGCACAGAGCTGATTTTGGGGCTGTGCCATCTGGAGAGAGACGTTGGTGGCTCCCACCTTCTGGCTCATTCTGAGAGCAGCAGGAGCTTCTGCCTTGTACAGATGCAATTTAATGATGATAGAAAATGGTAGCATATTGTTTCTGTAAGAGGCAGTCTCTCATGGATCCCACAGCATTCTTACCAGCATGTTTAACCTCTAATCTGGGAAAGAAAAAGACCATCTGGTACACACCATCCCTGGAAGTTTGCTGTCCCCTGCCTTGATGCGTACCTGGAGAGCTCACGTAAGTGCTGCACTGAGTTACTCATGCTGCATGAACTGCCTTGGCCCCAGAAGAAGTGAAGCAACATTAGTGTGATGCACTATCTGAGTTAATATAGTTGACTTTGCAGTAGGGCTAGTTAGGTGGTGGAGCTCATGTTTCCCTGGCTATGCTACTTTCAGTAATGGAGCTGGCTTATACAGAGCTCCCTTAGGTATCGCTGACCAGAACTGCACCGGACCATGCTGGAAGATCATAAACTCTTAATGCTTAATGAAGAATATTTGGCTCCTTGATTTTATTTATCTCATTTGGGAAATGTCACACTTTCTGCCCTTGTTTGCTTATTTATGGGGTGTTAATCCTTTTTCACTTTTAAGGTGAGGAGGATTCTGACACAAATGAGAATTTGCTATTAAGCCATGACAACCCTGACTCACGATACCTGTCAGACTTAGCATACCACCTCTGCAGTCTACACCTTACCTCTGCACAGTCTCTGTAGCAGAGAGGACAGGAGGGACTTTGTGTCTACTCTCAATCAAAATCTGTGATCAACTGGCCTATTGATTTAAATCACCACAGTTTCAGTCCATGCCCCTAGGTAAACTGTACTGTGCTGCCCTTCCTTAGGTAACTTGCTAACCTGAGCTCAGGAATCATCACACTAATACCAAACATGAAGTGGCAGAATACACTGCAGCCCCAGGCCCATGGGCATCCATATACCTCTGGACAAGCTGGGATGACAGGCACTGCCCACCACACCCAGCTTTCTCCTTAGAGGTGGTCAAAAATTGCCAGTGCTTACTGTATTTCTGGTCATGAGGGAAGGATACCGGATCAGTTTTTGGTGAGTAAATACTAGGCCTTGGATTGACCTTGCTGGTGAAGACGCTACAGCTGCATGAACACACAGCTTGTTCTGCTACTCCTGTGAAAGAAATGAGGTGAGACTTACAGGTGCGACCTCATGAATTACTGCTGAGTATGTGAATCAGAGCCCCAGGCCCAGTGGTGACATCTGTCTCTTGCAAAGAGGTAATTCTTCCTCATCTCAAGTCTGCAGCTCTTTAATAAGAAAATGTCCTCTCAGAGGCAAACTGAAAGTGTGAAAGAGAAGTTTTAAGAATGAAGAATTACTGGCTTTTGTGTGCATAGGGACAGAACTAACTGGCTGCTACTTTGGTCTGTTTGGAAATCTCTGTCCTATTACTGCTTTTGTTGCTTCAGCAGGTTGAAATAGAGCTGTTTTGACTTAAAAAGATTCCTCATGTACTTGCTAAAATGTGCTTATTTCATTTTTTAAAAGTGTCTGTAAAGTACCTTGGAAATAATTGGTCCTGATGTTTAATTAGGTAGTGTTTGAAAAGCACTTTGAAAATGAAAAATGGAGTAGAAGTGCTTAATATTCTTGCCTAAGGTTGATTAATTATGGACAGTAAATCTTACATTAGCCCATGTGATAAATGCGAGCAAATAGACTGCTTAATCTGTTAAAGGAAACCCAGGCATCTACATTTTTCCCTCTGCATACAGACCTCAGGATCATAATCTGGAGGTTGGAGAATTGTGTCTGCTTTGTCTCATCTCCTTTTTTATTCAATACCATTGAAGACTTCAGCAGAGAATTCAGAATCTGACTTTTCAGACCTAGCAGATGGGCAATCCGGGCCATGGGAACCTGCTGGGCTCCTTCAGAAGTTCCCACTTTCAACTTCACAGGACGTTGTTAGGCAGTGAGCCTACATCTATATTAGTAAATCAAACATGTCCATCCCTCTGCTGCTGCAGTCATCTGCCACTGGACTGCCCGCACCCACAAGATTAAGCACTTTTACCCAGTGAGGGAGCAAGGTGGTTGTAGCCAGGCTTTCTAACAGTAAGAATCCCTGGCCTGTGCTAGCTCAAGAAGTCTTCCTGGAGATTGCTTGGGTGAGTGCAAGTCGGCTTGGGTCAAAATCATTCTACAAATTTAACAATGGAGATGATCGAGGTTCAGTGCCGAAGCCTGCCCGGCACTGCTTATTTTATGGGTACAGATGTAGCCTGAGGGGCTGTAGCCTTACCTAGAGTACTTACCTCTGCTGTCTTCAGGGCACCTTCCACTGACAGAGGAGCACAAAGCTACTTCCCTACAGGATAAATCATGTCATGGGATACCAGCATCTTGCCAGCCTCTCCAAGCTGTGGCTGTCTTGAGGTGGCAGTAGTGACATCTGGTCTTAAAGGGAGACGAAACCAACCACCCAGATCCACTTGCACTGCAGAATAGATGTTATATTGCAGACCACTTTATGTCTTTGACAGGTTTTAAGTGGGTCTAATGTACAAAGAGCAAATGTTCTTATCACACCTAGAACAAATATGTGAGAGATCTGTGATGGTTCTTGCAAATATGGTAAGTGCCTTGAATAAACTGACAATCATTTACCTCAGATAAAAAGTCTGGAGAAGCCTGTAGAATGAAGGCAGAAAAGGAAAATGAGTCCAGAGACACTGCATGAGAGTCTGTGGAAAATATAGAGAGTATCTTTTTTTTTTTTCCTATATGACAATTTGCTTATACGCTATAGTACAGTAATTTTCTAAGACTGGAGGAGCAAGTTTTCTACTTGAAATGGGGGATTACGTCAGTTGTTAGCACTGGCACACTGGAGTTAGCTTGAACAACTGATGTGAAATTACTGCTTTAAGGGGTTACTTTGAGATACAGGATAACCAATGACTAGTCATTAACATTGTTAACTGTTATAGATTAGGAAATCAGGGGAATTTTCCTTCCCCCTGCCCCACTCCAAGGGAGAAGAAACGGAGTGAGTGGGGGGAGGGAGGTTATTAGCATTACCAAAGATGTAGCCGGGTTGGGTTAACGACCGATCTTGGAGAAAGATAAGGAAGAGGCACGGAGGCGGGGCTGGTGGAGACTCTGGCTGGGAGGGGAGAGGCAGTGTGGGTGTGTGGCTGGCTCTCTGGGGTGCAGACAGGCATTTTTCGTTGGGGAGGGGGACCGGAGGTCTAGCTTGTTTTGGCTGTTAATCCTGGGGGGGGGCTCGCCCTCCCATCCTGCTGGCTTCAACCTGTCTGACTGTCCCGCCCGCCGGAGCCGCTGTGTTTCATCGGAGAGTTTTTGCTTGCCCGCGGGAGAGGAGGAGGAGTTTTTGGAGACACTACCACCTGAGACTGCAGTGAGTCTTCGCCACTTGAGACAGCGGTGAGTTCCCGTGGGAGTGTGCTGCCTGCCTTCCTTGTCGCCCCCACGGAGGCGAGGACCCCCCTCATCTCCTTCTCGGCTTCCCCTCGTGGTCCGGGACCTCTCTCTCCGGTCCCCTCTTCCCGCGGGTGACTGACGGAGCCCACAGCGCCCCCTGCCGACCGTGACCAGGTACTGCAGGTCCTACAGCTCCATCAGTCCTACAGCGCCCCCTGCCGACCGTGACCAGGTACTGCAGGCCCTACAGCTCCAGCGGCCCAACAGCGCCCCCTGCAGACCGCAATTAGGACTGTGTTAAAGGACAGAGGAGTATTCTTTTAGACTTGTTGTTGTGGTTGTTGTTGCTGGTGTTGTTTTGTTTGGTGTTACTGTTTGTTTTTTTTCCAACATTCATATATTTCTTAATAAAGGGTTGTTATTTCTTCTGTTTTTCCACATTTTCCTCGAGTAAAGCCCCTTAATTTGACATTACAATTGCAGAGAGAGAGGAGTTTGGTCTACCTCACAACTCACCCTCTTTAGCAAACAGTCTAGTCTCTCTAGACTTAGACATTTTTGGCGCCCAACGTGGGGCCCGAAAGAGGAAAGGTGGAAAAAGAATAACTACCCTTTGTGTGATTGACACGCGTTTTTGAATTTGTAGGCACCATGATGTTAGGGGTTGTTGCTCTCCTCTGGCATATGACCATGCCAAGATACCTGTCCCACCTGTCAACGTGTTTCAGTTCGCATACTAGTACTTACATTGCAATAAGTACTTTTGAGTTTGTGCATTGGGTATATGACACGGCAAATTCAGCACCTGTGATTTTCATCCGGAACATATCCTCAAGGATACACTACTGCTCTAGCCTAAGCTGCTTCCTCTGGGGTTTTAAGGATAATAGTACCCATTCTTATGGAGACACACAGGGGAATGCACGCGCCCAACCTTTTATTCAGTTCCCTTTTGGATACGATACAATGGCCTCTGGGAAGTTTAAATCATTTTTAGATGTCCGAGACATTTCAATTGTTGGGCTTTTCATCCTAAATTGTGCCACTATAGCATACCTGATATACCAAGCCAAGGCCAAGAATTACCGAGAAGGCGTTCAGGAGCCTGACCCAGGGGTGGAAAACCTCGAGTGGCGTGGGTTATGGGAGGACATGGGTAAATTCCTAGAAAGTTGCTCAGCTCCCATGACATGGAAACTTACCCTTGAACAACTCCTGAACCCTATAAAAATAATGAAAGCTGTGAGGGAGAGGGGTCGTGATGGATCCATGGAGAAGCAGGTGACAGCTGCATGCGGGGTCTTGGCCATTGCCTACAGGAAGTTGCTTGGTATGGTGCAGCATTCCCAGGGGAAAGGAAAAGACGAGGACAAGATGCCTAATATCAAGGTGACTCAGGATAAGGAAAAAACTAAGGGGCAGACTAAACCAACGGAGGTTGCCACTATCCATAGGAAGAAATGTAAAGCCAAATCAGTTCGCCTAGTTGACGATGATGGAGAGGCAGGGTCCTCACAAGCAGCTGCTCCAGAGACAGAAATCATCACTGAGTCTTTATCGTATAATAACCTCCGGAATCTACGGGCAGATGTTGCTCGTCGTCCGAGTGAGCCCGTTCTGGCCTGGATGATCCGAGTTTGGGACTCTACAGGTGATGCAGTAAACCTTGATGGTGGTGAAGCGAGGTTCCTGAGGTCCATTGCCCAAGATGTGGGTATTGAGGAGGTGTTTGTGAGGGAATCGAAGCCCCTGTCTCTCTGGGCACGGCTCGTGGATGGTGTGAGAGAGAGGTTCATTTACAGAGATTCCTTGCAGGCAGATCATTACACCAAGAGCTGGAAGACCATCGAAGAAGGAATCCTACGGCTGAGAGAAATGGCATTGCTAGAAGTACTGTTTGGGGGGGATGGGCAACCTACCAACGATCCTGACAAGGTTAAGTGTACACCACAGATGTGGTGGAGCTTTACACGTATGGGGCCGTCCATACATAAAGGTTACCTGACATCACTGGAGGCTGGGGAGAAGCGGGAGCCAGTGATGTCTGTAATAAATAAACTTCGGTTGTACGACAGTATGATCGGAGGACCGATACAGGCCCGTATCTCCTCTGTAGAGACAATAGTTAATGAGCTCAAGGAATTAACTACAGGGTTGAAAGAGAAGATTGAGAGAAACAATCTCCATACGGCCCCAGTGAGAACCAGACGCCCCTCAGCTAGAGAGAACAGACAGACTTCACGAACTGAGTTGTGGTACTTCCTAAGTGACCATGGAGAAGACATGAGACGATGGGACAGGAAACCTACCCGGGCCCTAGCAGCCCGAGTACAAGAGTTGAAAGAGAAAGAAAAGGGGAAGTCTGCGAAAGTGAGTGCCGTACCAGTATCCTGCGGGCAGGGATCTGACTCGGTAGAGGGCACCTCCCGTCGACGTTCACAAGAGGAAAACGATGACTGGCAGAATGAAGACGAGTGTTAGAGGGGCCCTGCCTCTAGCCAGGTAGAGGCACGGGACAACCGTGTCTATTGGACTGTGTGGATCAGATGGCCTGGCACGTCAGACCCACAGAAATATCAGGCTTTGGTTGATACTGGCGCTCAATGTACGTTAATGCCCTCAGGACATGTGGGACCAGAGACTATTTCCATTTCGGGGGTGACTGGAGGATCTCAAGAGTTGACCATAGTTGAAGCTGAAGTGAGCTTGACCGGGAAAGACTGGCAGAAACACCCCATTGTGACTGGTCCAGATGCCCCATGTATCCTGGGCATTGACTATCTCAAGAACGGGTACTTCAAGGACCCCAAGGGACATAGATGGGCTTTTGGAATAGCTGCTGTGGAGACCGAGGAGGCTAAACAGTTGAACTCGCTGCCCGGCCTCTCGGAGAGCCCTTCGGCCGTAGGGTTGCTGAAAGTCGAGGAACAGCAAGTGCCAATCGCCACTACAATAGTGCATCGCCGGCAGTACCGGACAAACCGAGACTCTGTGATCCCCATCCATAAGATGATCCGTGAGCTGGAGAGCCAAGGGGTGATCAGCAAGACCCATTCACCTTTCAACAGTCCTATCTGGCCTGTGCGTAAGTCTAACGGAGAATGGAGACTGACTGTGGACTACCGTGGCCTGAATGAAGTCACCCCACCGCTGAGTGCTGCTGTTCCAGACATGTTGGAACTCCAGTATGAACTGGAGTCCAAGACAGCGAAGTGGTATGCTACTATTGACATCGCAAACGCATTCTTCTCCATTCCCTTAGCAGCAGAGTGTAGGCCGCAGTTCGCTTTCACCTGGAGGGGCGTGCAGTACACTTGGAACCGACTGCCCCAGGGGTGGAAACACAGCCCCACCATCTGCCATGGGCTGATCCAAGCCACATTAGAGAAGGGTGAGGCTCCAGAACACCTGCAATACATTGACGACATCATCATATGGGGGGACACAGCAGAGGAGGTTTCCGAGAAAGGGAAGAAAATCATCCAGATCCTCCTGGGAGCTGGTTTTGCCATAAAGAAGAGTAAAGTTAAGGGACCTACCCGAGAAATCCAGTTCCTGGGGGTGAAATGGCAAGATGGGCGTCGTCAGATCCCGACGGAAGTCATCGATAAGATCACAGCCATGGCCCCACCAACCAGTAAGAAAGAAACGCAAGCTTTTCTGGGTGCCATAGGTTTCTGGAGGATGCATATCCCGGAGTACAGTCAAATCGTAAGCCCTCTCTATCTGGTTACCCGAAAAAAGAATGATTTCCAGTGGGGCCCTGAACAGCAACAGGCATTCGAACAGATTAAACGAGAGATTGCACATGCTGTAGCCCTTGGGCCAGTCAGGACGGGGACAGATGTGAAAAATGTACTCTATTCTGCAGCTGGGAATAAAGGTCTCTCCTGGAGCCTCTGGCAAAAGGTGTCTGGCGAGACTCGAGGTCGCCCACTTGGGTTCTGGAGCCGAAGCTACAGGGGATCTGAAGCCAATTACACCCCAACAGAGAAGGAGATCCTAGCGGCTTATGAAGGAGTACAAGCTGCCTCTGAGGTGATTGGCACAGAAGAACAGCTGCTCTTGGCACCTCGACTACCAGTGCTGAACTGGATGTTTAAAGGAAAGGCCCCCACCACACATCATGCCACTGATGCTACATGGAGTAAGTGGATCGCTCTGCTCACACAGCGTGCCCGTATTGGAAATCTGAATCGCCCTGGGATCCTAGAAGTCATCACAAATTGGCCGGAAGGCGAGAGTTTTGGTCTAGCAGATGAGGAAGCAGAAGAGCAGGCGGTACGGGCTGAAGAAGCTCCAGAATTTGATAAACTACCGAAAGAAGAAGCACGCTACGCCCTCTTCACTGACGGTTCCTGTCGCCTTGTAGGAACGAAGCGCAAATGGAAAGCAGCTGTATGGAGCCCCGCCCGACAAGTTTCAGAAGCTACTGAAGGAGAAGGAGAATCGAGTCAATTCGCAGAGCTCAAAGCAGTCCAGCTGGCATTGGACATTGCAGAACGGGAGAAGTGGCCAAAGCTGTACATCTACACTGACTCGTGGATGGTAGCCAATGCTCTGTGGGGATGGCTGGACAGATGGAAGAAGGCCAATTGGAAACGCGGGGGAAAACACATCTGGGCTGCTGATACGTGGCAAGACATCGCTACCCGAACAGAGAAGCTCACTGTGAGGGTCCGCCACGTAGATGCCCATGTGCGCAAAGGCCGAGCCAATGAGGAGCATCGCAACAATGAACAGGCAGACCGAGCCGCACGAGTCAAGGTGTCACAGGTGGACTTGGACTGGCAGCACAAAGGAGAGTTGTTCCTAGCACGGTGGGCCCATGATGCCTCAGGCCATCAGGGCAGAGATGCCACCCATATATGGGCACGAGACCGAGGGGTGGACTTAACCAAGGACATTATTTCCCAGGTTATCCATGACTGTGAGACCTGTGCTGCCATTAAACAGGCTAAGAGACTCAAGCCCCTATGGTATGGTGGACGTTGGAGTAAGTACAGGTATGGGGAGGCCTGGCAAGTCGATTACATCACACTGTCACGAACCCGCCAAGGTAAGCGCTATGTGCTTACTATGGTGGAAGCCACCACTGGATGGCTGGAGACGTACCCGGTGCCTCACGCTACTGCCCGAAATACCATCCTGGGCCTTGAAAAGCAAGTCCTGTGGCGACATGGTACCCCAGAGCGCATTGAATCAGATAACGGAACTCATTTTAAAAACAGCTTAGTTGCCACCTGGGCAGGGGAGCATGGCATCAAGTGGGTGTACCACATCCCATACCACGCAGCAGCCGCAGGGAAAGTTGAACGACATAATGGACTGTTGAAAACCACCCTGAAGGCGTTGGGTGGAGGGACAGACAAGAACTGGGACCAGCATCTAGCAAAGGCTACATGGTTAGTTAACACCAGAGGTTCCATCAACCGAGCCGGCCCTGCCCAGTCAGAGTCCCTCCACACCGTGGATGGAGATAAGGTCCCCGTGATTCACGCGAGGGGTGTGTTAGGAAAAAAGGTTTGGGTTGACCCTACCTCGAGCAAAGACAAACCCATTCGTGGGATTGTTTTTGCCCAAGGGCCCGGCTGCACCTGGTGGGTGATGCAGGAAGATGGAGAAACTCGGTGCATACCTCAGGGAAACCTTACTCTGGGGTGAGCTGGCTGTAACTGTATACTTGTATCTGTATGTAACCCTGCACCTGTATCTGTATGGGTATCTACCTACTAGTGGATGAGTATATAGTTGGAATACTGCATGTACGTATGAGGATCAAAGATTTAACCTAATAAGTGTGGCAGCATGGGGAAGAAAAATTAGGGGTGGATAATGTTATAGATTAGGAAATCAGGGGAATTTTCCTTCCCCCTGCCCCACTCCAAGGGAGAAGAAACGGAGTGAGTGGGGGGAGGGAGGTTATTAGCATTACCAAAGATGTAGCCGGGTTGGGTTAACGACCGATCTTGGAGAAAGATAAGGAAGAGGCACGGAGGCGGGGCTGGTGGAGACTCTGGCTGGGAGGGGAGAGGCAGTGTGGGTGTGTGGCTGGCTCTCTGGGGTGCAGACAGGCATTTTTCGTTGGGGAGGGGGACCGGAGGTCTAGCTTGTTTTGGCTGTTAATCCTGGGGGGGGGCTCGCCCTCCCATCCTGCTGGCTTCAACCTGTCTGACTGTCCCGCCCGCCGGAGCCGCTGTGTTTCATCGGAGAGTTTTTGCTTGCCCGCGGGAGAGGAGGAGGAGTTTTTGGAGACACTACCACCTGAGACTGCAGTGAGTCTTCGCCACTTGAGACAGCGGTGAGTTCCCGTGGGAGTGTGCTGCCTGCCTTCCTTGTCGCCCCCACGGAGGCGAGGACCCCCCTCATCTCCTTCTCGGCTTCCCCTCGTGGTCCGGGACCTCTCTCTCCGGTCCCCTCTTCCCGCGGGTGACTGACGGAGCCCACAGCGCCCCCTGCCGACCGTGACCAGGTACTGCAGGTCCTACAGCTCCATCAGTCCTACAGCGCCCCCTGCCGACCGTGACCAGGTACTGCAGGCCCTACAGCTCCAGCGGCCCAACAGCGCCCCCTGCAGACCGCAATTAGGACTGTGTTAAAGGACAGAGGAGTATTCTTTTAGACTTGTTGTTGTGGTTGTTGTTGCTGGTGTTGTTTTGTTTGGTGTTACTGTTTGTTTTTTTTCCAACATTCATATATTTCTTAATAAAGGGTTGTTATTTCTTCTGTTTTTCCACATTTTCCTCGAGTAAAGCCCCTTAATTTGACATTACAATTGCAGAGAGAGAGGAGTTTGGTCTACCTCACAACTCACCCTCTTTAGCAAACAGTCTAGTCTCTCTAGACTTAGACATTAACTTACAGAAAGAGGTGGCAAATATGAATCACACAGTCACAGAATCAATCAGGTTGGAAAAGACCTCTGAGATCCTCGAGTCCAACCTTTGACTGAACATCATGTCAACTAGACCATGGCACTAAGTGCCACATCCAGTCTTTTCTTAAACACCTCCAGGACTCCACCACCTCCCTGGGCAGTCCATTCACATGTTTAATCATAGCTGTAGTGAAGAAATGCCTCCTAATGTCCAACCTGAAAATCCCTTGGAGCATCTTGAGATTACATCTTCTCATCCTGTTACCTGGGAGAAGAGGTCAACTCTCACTTTGCTACAACCTCCTGTAAGGTGGTTGTAGAGAGCAACAAGGTCACTCCTGAACCTCCTCTTCTCCAGGCTAAACAACCACAACTCCCTCAGCTGCTCCTTGTAAGACTTACCCTCTATACTCTTCACCAACTTCTCTGGACTTACTCCAGCACCTCAATGGTCTGGACACAATACTCAAGGTGTGGCCTCATCAGTGTTGAGTACGGGGGTGACCAGGTTTGGAGCTGGCTTCCCTCCAAGTCTCTGAAATTTAGCAAAAGTCTTTTCCCTCCCCTCCCCTTTTGGGCAAAGGAAAGAAAAACTGTAGAAACTGAAAGAAACCAAAGCAAGCAAATTATATCTACATATATATGTATTTTACATATATCACAGTTATATACGGTGAGAATACTTTGTACAACCGCCCAAGAAAAGGGAAAGGGAAAAGGGAAAAGGGACAAAACAAAACCAATATGCACACTTGAAACCTGGGAACTAACAAAATAAAGAACTAGCAAAATGAAATCTTACCACTTCCCTCAAGAAATGCAGAGTCAACAGACACAGCCAGCACTCTCCACCTCCCACATGGCAGACAACAGCAGTCACTGCAGGCCTCGACTTCCAGACAAGCGAGACCAACGCAGGGGCCTACTGTTCCTCAACCTCACCAGAAGAGAATAGAGCGAAGGCTTCTCTTCCTTTCTTATTTATACCCTGGCTTATGTAGAAAACTGGGATGGAATACCTACGTATTACCCCTTTCCTACCTACAAGCTGTTTCCAGGAAGGCCTAAAACTATCACAAGGGGAATAACATCATTGCAGCAGAGCTGGCACTGAGGTCACTGCTGCAGAGTATAGTGGGAGAATTGGAATCGTGATGGTTTTGTCCAAAAATACAGAAGCCTTGCTTTTCTAGTCAAAGTGACAGATCCTAAAATGTAAATTCTGATCTGTTCCAAAAAGATTGTCATGTGTCACTGAAAATGAGTACTGACCACAGAGCTTCAAATACATAAAGTCTTCAGCAAAAGCTCTGGTACTTCTGGCTCGGTGAACAAGGTACAGTATGAAACGGTAGTGAAGGTCAGATCAAGGCATAAAGAAGTTAAGGCAGAAAGTAGGGCCTTAGGCATAGCCTATCCCTTTCTCTGCATCTATTTGCCAGACCCAGCCTGGTGGGGAGAGCTCTGAGAGAAGTCTGTGGGCCTGAGTGTGATACTGGTCTACAATACAGAGGAAAGACTTAGATGATGAAGATGCTATACTTCTGGAAACAGAGAGCTCTAAGATTAGGACAGGTGTTCTGCTGAAAAGGTGCATACTTGCTGCTTTTTGTCTTATCACTGTCCACTTGCATCACTTTCCCGTGCCAAAACATTTCTGTTCATGTTTAGGTAGCAAGGTGATACTTTTTGACCTGAAAATTCATAAAGTAGTTTCTACAGAGCTTTTCAAAACATCTCTGATAGGATAATGAGCTGGTATAGGAGGAGCAGATGAAATGGCAAGTCACACGGTGGGAAAGAACCTTGAATGCATGATATTCATTGAAAGAAAGCAGTGGGAAAGAGAGAGGTATTTGGAAATGTGAGGGCTGGGGAGAGAGCTCAGAGACTTGGAGAACAGGATCTTTTCCACACTGAAATGAAAAATCCATACAATGTGCATCTTCCCTCTTTCTTGGACTCATAGAAACTTCTGAAATCTAGTTAACTAAAGGCGTGCTATTTAGCACCCCGCTTTTGATTGATTCTTCTCTTGAGAATGTGTGAATGAGATGCTGAGGTGTGAACAGGAACCATGAGACGTACATCTATGGTAAAGTACACACACTCATTCTATTAGCATAATTCACTTATGTCAGGTGCTTTATGAAACATTTCAGTTATTTTAGCAAATTTCTCAGTTGCAAGAGAAGCTTCAAAACACAGAAGCAGAAGATCTGAAATCTTTTCCTTATTTTTGCATCAGGAATTCTTGAAGATATAATATGCGATGGTATCTGCTTGTGAAGCAAGTGCTATGCGACTCGGTCACAAGTTATCACAAGTGACCTATAAACCAGATTTATTTGACACTAAGTTCAAGCTGAAAACAACTTCACAGGACCTTAGAAAAAGCAGCAAAATTCTATATACTTACTCCAAGGAGGCATGCACATGCATTCAAATATGCATACTTTTATGCACAGATATCATCATGTATCATATTCTTGCTGACCATCTGTGCTTCCTGTGAGCTCTGAAATGATTCACTTGCTATGCCTCTGGGGAAAGCATTGGTTAAGACCTGAATGTAAATGTGAAAGGATGCATTTGGGGATACACTAACTGCCGTGTGCTGGGATCTGACAGGCTATGCCTGGCTCCATCTATCCTGTCAGCCCTCCTGGTTTTGCAGCCAAGGTGGTTCAGAGATCCATCACCAAAGCTGGAATGGCAGGACCCCCTTATAGCAAGTAAGAGTGTGAAATGTAGACAATGTGAACTCTGAGCTGGTGGTGTTCAGGAACACACAGAAAGCAGGTGGCTTTTGGTATCGTTCATCTGCGACAAAATCATATATATATATATATATATATATATATATATATATATATATATTGCTGTATCTTTGTGGGACAATGCAGAGAACAAAACAGGAACATACAAAGAGGAGCTGTAGCCACTTTTATTTAGGAGGGAATCATCAATTTGAAAAAGAGAACACCCTTCAAAAGTGAGACACTGAATCCAAATTGCATAAGAAATAGAAGAAAACTGCCTTCACATATATCACTGGTGAAATCTGGCTGCCAGAGTTGGAGCTTGATCTAAGGCAGATTTACCTGTCTATAGAGGAAGTTCTGTAACAAGTGCAATATTACATAAACAATGCATCTCTACTTATTCACAGGTAGTAGAGTTGTGCATTTCAGATAGGTCTGAAAAGACCTCACAGCTGGAACTCATGAAGATATTAATTTATATTTCCTCAAATCCATGTTTTACGTAATGTTTTCTTTATCATTCCCAATGTGCAATGTGTCTCTGTCAGCCTTTATAACCAAAAGTTATGTCTCAAAAATCTACACTGCTTTTGGTCTTATTTCTGGCCTAATTTAGGAACTGACCCCTCCATACTGTCTTGAGAGAGCAGCTGAAACTCTTTACTTTTCAGAGGTGTTTTGTTAGGCGTTTTTTGCCAACCACTGTAAGAAGCTTCCCTACATTTCTCTGCTCTGCAAAGAGCTGGCACAGGCAGACCCCACAGTTGTGTGCAGTCAGATGCAGGACAGAGGCTTGGATTTTTCTCCTGTCAAGTCAATTCACAGTTGCAGGCAATTGAGATTTGATATTTTGATTAGGGTTTTTCCTTGTTTTTCTTCTTCCAAGTCAACGATGAAGGAAGCTCTCAGATCTACCCTTATATTTTTGTCCCAGTGAAGTAGAGCTTCCTATGGCATTTTCTTTCCTCCAGAACTATTCATCACTAGCACTGTGTTGATAATGTGATGACAGTTGTTGCCAAAACTTTCCTGTTCACCCTAAATCTATTTTTCTTGGTATGAAAATAAAGATAGGAAGCTCAGCAGACAGAGAACACTCTATGGTATGAGAGCTCAAGGTGACTTGAATGCGAGTAGTTATCCAAGGACAAAACCCAGAGTGGGCGGGCAGCATTTTCCAGATTCCAGAGGGGAAGGGGAGAAGAGGGGTCTGAGGCTAAAAAGGATGGGATAGGTGGGATGTGCCTGCTGGGGGCTGGGAAGAGAGACAGTGCTTCTCTTTTAAAGGAAAATGAGCAGCCAACAGAAACTATATGCGTCTCACTATGGGGTGAGGGTGGAGAACCCACCAACTGCTGAGACAGTCAATAGGCAGATTATTCATCACACATTGCTAGGAGATTAACTGAGCAAACGCTCTGACAAAACTGATTAAAGCCTTCATTCTGTATGGGGGAACAAAGAGACACCAAGTTATTACACCCCAGCCAAATGCCAGATGATGACTACACGTAGTGGAAACACAAAGTATGGAGTGATCCTCCCTTCACCCCCCTCATAGGGATGACTCTCCCTCTCTTTGTGCTAGAGTCATCACAAGTTACAGTTTGTAAATACAGCTACCTAGTGAACATTTCAAAAGCCACATTGCTGTGATGTAATAAATAAAGGACCCCCTCCCCCCAGTTCACTTATCTTAAAATGTTATCTCAGAGTGCTATCATATCCACAGTCATCTCTTTCTGAAGTGCATTCTTTCCCAGTATTATCACCACTGTTTACAATTGCAGATATTTAAAATGAACAAAATGTTTGACTTACTATTATAGTAAAGTTTGGATGGTACTCCCTCAGGCAAGTGTAAACTTTGTAAGTGCTTCCAGTATCAGTGTTTGCTCAGTTGCAAGCACTCATAATGGGGAGAAAAGGACATGATTTTTTACTGTGTTCACTAGTTACCATATTTTCAAGCCTTGCCACCTCCTAAACCAAGAGAATTAATATCAGTAAAACTCAATCATTTAATTACAGAGTTCTGAAGACTGGGAAAGTCATGAGAAAAAGGTTGACAAAGAAATCCCTTTCCAGACAACTCTGATTGTTTTGTTCTCACAGTCAAAAGTTTAATGGGTCCTGGAAATGATCAGACTAAAACTGCCAAATGTTTACTACCTCTAAGAAGTGCCTACTAACAAGTTTTTAACCTGAGGCACGGCTGAAGCCTAAGCACCAAGCTCAGCATTGGTTTAGATATATCTATGTATGTTCACTATTTCTCAGGCATGAAAAATCTCCCCCTAAGTCATCCTGGTAATGTAGGGACATTTTGGGAAAAGAAAGCCATCATCTGTCAGGACCCTGAGATGTAAAATTAGACAGCCCAGACCCCTGGGGAGTGAATAGCAGGAGCTGGGCAATACCACTGGTGTCTCTTGCCTCTCTAAACCCCTGACTCAGGGGGTAAGGACATTACAACTAATTACATCCTTGGACTGTGCTGACATGAATAAACCATTTGAGGTTAACTGTCTTGCTCCTTAATGTCATAAAGCCTTCTTTTTATAGAATTAAAGCCTTATTACATAAAATTGTGTCAAATCATTCCCTTGTGGTGGGCTAGATCCTATAAATTGGTCTAAAAAAACTTGGTTTTCAGGAAGAGTTGGACTCACTTACTGTAGTAATCTTTTAACTGTCCAAGTAATCTCTTATTATAAATAAGTGTGTTTTTTCATGTGTCAGAAAAGTGAATGTCAAATATGCAGTGGCTTTTGAAAACAAATGTCATCTAATGTAATGAGAGAAATCTCCTCAGAACATTAGGGAGAACACTGATACAGTTAGGAATGTTCCAAGACTGTTAACTAAATTATCATTTGCTATCTCATGGGGATTTTTACTTGATGATTTGTATTTGTTAACTTGAATTTAACTTAGCTGAGATTGTCAGAGCCATCTCTTTAATATAAGCAAAAAGGAAGGAGATAGCAAGTTGAGATAAATATCCTTCTATATAACACTGTGAACTCTAGGCATTGGGTTAAAGAATAGCTCACATATTAGAAGCAGATCTGATAGAAATATTAATAACAAAACCAGAAAAATACAATGTGCAAGAGATTACAGTAACACATACACTGTAATAATTTGTAAATTTAGTAGAAACTGTTATGTACTGAACATCTTATGGATCCAGTTGAAGTGGAGCAGTGGAAAATTAAGAAACTTCTATAGAGTTGCAGACAACTTACATAATTTATTGTTTATTTTCCCCTAAGTTGTTAAATGACCTAGCAACATGTTGCATGTATGACAGCATTTCATAGCTAACAAAAATCTCAAAAGATGTTGCCAACCATTTGGGTTTTTTGTTTGTTTTCTTGGGTTTTATTTTGTTAAATAGGCAACTTCTTCATCACTCAAATGATTCTCACAATTTTGAGACCATGCCAATCATTAGATGACCTTTGAAAAGGCAAGCATATACATCTGGATTGCTCTGGCAAGGCAAGGACTTTTTCAAAACGAAGGAAACAGCTTCTCTTTTAAGAAACCTTTACATCCTTGTAAAAGGCAATAAAATATATATCAAACATAGATGATACTGATGATACAGTTGCTATTAGGATTTATGGTCCCTGAAGTTAAATATTGACTTTGGCATCACCTTGGTCAATATTTATCTCTGAGATTAATAAATCTTAATATTGACTGCAACTGAAGTCACCACGCTGCCCAGTGTTACCTCTGAATGATTTATATCAATATATTTTCCTCTCCCCTCAATATATGTTCCTATTTAGTGGGGTTGGAGGATCTTTTTGAATGGGTAAACTTTTTCTCTGCATAGAGCATTGTTATTCCCATCAGCTAGCTCTATTCCTTTCCTTATTTCTTTATAAGTTCTACTGTAACTGCATAAACCATCCTAGCATGAAAAGATTTTTCCTAGTGCCTAACTAAATGTATAACTTCTGAGAGCATACTAGGCTGGATAATTTTCATTATGATGTTACTGGAAGTTATAATCATCATAATCATCCTAATCAGTATTGGTGCTTTCTCTTATTATCCTTAAATTCCTATATTAACATGTGCTTCCCTGCCTCTCAATGTTTTCCTTCAACTATTAGAGTCACAACACAACTGAAAATTATAGTTTATTTAAAATTTAATTATTTAGTCTCACTTGGCAAGTTTTTATTATCTTGATTTCCCCAGCACAATTCAGTTCATGAGGAAGTTGCTGACACGATCACAACTAGCTTTTCATAAATATAATTTTCCTAATATCAGTGGACTTTTGTGTTAACAGACCCTTGAGACTAATTGAACAAAGCTCCTTTACCGAGTCCAAATAGAAGTGAAGTTCTTAGTGAACTCTTCTGAACATGATATATAGACACTCGTTAAGGTAAAAATAGGTAACTGGCTACCCTCCTTGTATTATCCTAACCTGAACTTTTGAAAAGATCCAGCATTTTTTACATAAAAGATATGCGTGTTATTATTCTCACCAATAGAAATCTACAAGCATGTTCAGTGGACACAGCCCTTTCCATTCGCAAACCCTCCTCTTCTCCGTTTCTTTCTGTTATGTTTTACAGTGTCTAAAAAACTATCTTTTTTTTGTTTCTCCCATGTGAATGCTGCCTGTGCCCTGACTGTGTTGTGCCTGTGCTGGCCCTGGTGCCTCACTGCTCTGCAATCCCATCTGAGGGCTCTGGGACAGAACCGGCCCAAGCACTCTGTGCCACACTGTGAATCACAGCATCATCCACCTACTCAGTCTTTGATGCAGTGTTACTCTTTTTCTACTGTACAGCTCCAAGCACAGTGATAACTCAGTTAAGCAATAATAATATAAATAGTCTTTGCATCCATATCAATTCTAAGAGTAGGCATTTTGAATACAAGAGAACATTATTGGTTTTTTACAGTGTAATTCTTTCAAATGCTTGAGACCGTAAAATGTCCATACGAACTGTCCTCACACTTGAACAAAGGAAGAGTAGGAGTTTCTGTAAACTTCCAAGTTTTATTCCTGCCACTGGAAAAAGCTAGAGGAATGCTAAACTTAAATAACCTAATGAAGAATACTAACCTGCTGCCAAATAATCAGTTAAGCCTTTTTTCGTTGCTGTTGCGTTCCCACGTGAGGGTTGCACCCTACAGAATAAAATAGTTCTCTTCTACTGAGAGTGTCATGGAAAATTTGCCAAACAGAAACAAAGGCCTTTCTTCCACTTCCACCTTCTGACATAAACAGCTGCACTGCTGCATGTGATAAATTATCAGAATGGATAAAAATCTTCCTTTCCTTCTGTTTTCTTTAAAATAAGATCAGAGTGTTCAGATGAACATAGTCTCTCTCCCTATCTGAGAAACAGAGTGAAAATGGCTTCTGATGACCTTCTACATTATTTGGGTAGCTCAACTAATTAGGGACACAGCAGAACTCCCTTGTGACTTGCCCTATCATGATCTTTCCGAACTAACACAGTTCAACCTCTGAATGCACTAGCAAAAAGCAGCTTCAGTATTCTCCTTGTAATCAGAGAAAAAATAAGTTTTGCTCTACTTGGATGGAAAATGAAATGGCTGGAGGGGAGAAAAAAAAGTAATTTACCAGTATATTTGTGATTGCAAAATGAAACTGAGAGAGAGTTTGAAGTTGAAATACAAATAATTGTATGGTTTACTCCTTATCACTTATTAAGGTTCTAAACTTACCCCATTAGCAAAACTGAATAATTTTCTATATTTCCTTCCTTAAACTCTGGAGTAGCTTTGATGTGCACACCTATGAGTCTGCTGCAATCCAGTCCAGGAGAACCTCCTGGTTTCCCTGGCTGGTGAACAGGCCCCCCTTGCAGCTACTGGAGTGCCAGGGATGACAAGAACTCTTCCAGAAATGCTTTAAATTTCAAGGCCAAGCAAATTATAAATAACAGCTTATCAGCTCTATTTGGTATTATTAACATCAGTACTCTTAGTATTAGTGATATCATCGACAATCTGGTTTAGAAATGGGGGAGAAATTTGGTATGAATATCCTGCAGTAAATAAGCTGTAGGCTGTTTAGAGGCTAGTATGAATATCAGGGAAGAGTTCTTCAGTGTCATGGTACACTTCCAAACAAGGTGATATAGAAGCATTCCCTAAATGCTGGACTTGTGACCTGGCTAACAGTATACCTTGCTTCTCAGACTGCTAAGAAAACAAGAATGAAAACGCTGGTGACTTTGCACTACCACCGAAGCCAAGATGACCAGTCTTGCTCTGCCACTGAAGCTTATGGTTGCTGAGGAGGACAAGAATGCTAATGTGGAGTAGTGATGGATACTTTTATCTTCTAGTGCAGCCCTCAAGGTTAAAATGCCTCACTTGGCATGGCCTCTGTCTCAGCTAGCTGCAGCAAAGCTGTGTGAGACTGAGGATGATGGTAAGACCCTTGAGAAATTGTAAGGAGAATTTATCTGCCACTTGTGTGAGCAAGTTGGACTTCTTCTTCCTCAACAATAAGAAGGAAATTCCTTCTAAGATCCTACAAATAAGATTTGTAGCAACTTAAAGGCATCTGGGCACATGTGCCATGCTTCAAAGTCTTGCTTTTGAAGTTAAGAGAAACCCAGCAAATACTATGATGCTCTGTATGTCAGATAAGGCTATGAGGATGGGGGGACTGATCTGAGAACAAATTAGAACAATCAAATATGTTTAGGATGAACAACAACTAGTGGACTGGGAATGCATACAACTGACAAGTTTGAGAAGGCTGTAAACAGCAAAGGCAGCAACATTATTCTGAAGGTTCAAGTAGATTTAGCTAAAGAGTAAGGGCTTGTTTACACCAAGAAATTCACTGTTATAATTATGCAACATAATTATACATCATAATTGTAATTATCCTGAAATTATTCTGAAGGAAGAGTGTCCACAAGAGAAGTTATGCTGATATAAAGATACTACTGAATTTCCCTGTGTAGACAAGCCTCAGCAAAATAAAGGATTTTTTTTTGTGTAAAGCCTCTGTGTGCTACTGTTACTAGTACCACAGTGCAATACAAAACAGAGAATGTAAATTGCAGTCATAGCTTTTAGCTGATTTAATCTATCTAGTTCAAGCCTTGTCCCCAGAGAGAGACCCCCTACTAGCATTGGCTTGTGTGGTGCATATTCCCATTTCATATGAAGAGTCCTTTTATTTTTTTCAGTCCCCTGATTCATCTAGGCTGTGTCCTGCTCTGCAGTTTAGCTCAGTTAAATAGCTTACATGACAACAGCTCACTCTCTGCTTCTATGGCAGTCATCCATAGCTTTAAGGCACTTGTCCTGAAGAATATTGCTGGTTTGTCAGTATCTAATAGAGGGGTTTTTTTCATACTTCTCTAGATTTCAGTTAAAAGCTTCCTCTGGAAACACTATCATATGCCTAGGTCTGTCTGTACAAAATGTTGTTCTGCCTTAATGATACCAGAAAAAAAAAATACATCCCCTCAGTTATGGATGCTCATATACAACCACATTTATAAACCATTTGAATGATTTTGTTCTCTGAGGACATTTCATCGGACTAGAAGACAACTTAAAAATGTGTGCATTCAGTGAACAAAGTCCATCACTTCCATGCACCTACACAAGAAATGCTACAACTGCTTCAGGTTAAATAATAAAACTTCGGGATAATCGGAATGTCCTTCTTACGGTGTATTTACAAGTAGATTTATTCCTATGCTTTGTTTAAGATTTTAAACTGAGCAGTCCAGAAGAGTTTAAATATTTGAAGTAAGGTTCAGAAAGCAAATAGTATGGTAAGGAGTCGCTGTGATAATTAATTTGAGTAATAACATCACTACTCTTGCCTTGTCTTTTCAACATGAAGACTGTCATAATCTTCGTTTTATATATGACAGACAAAGAGAAGTGGCTTACCTGAAGCCCCATATCACTTCCCAGCTGGGAGGAGCAAACTGGTGTGCTGAGTTCTTTGACAGATATTGCTGAGAGGCCATGCACCTAGAACAAGTTTGTAATGAAATATATTTTAAGTACTTTAAGAACCTATGTGGTTGCATGTAGAGAAGAAACTACTTTCCTGTTGAAAGAGGAGGTTGGGAGGTCTCATTGAAATAGAGAATTTTAAAGTGCAGCTGACTGTGGGATGGATTGAGATCGATTATTCCAGAACTGTGTTTTTCTACAGCTAAGCCTTTTGCTCTTCTTTGTTAATACCTAGAGTGTTGCAAACCTGAATGTTCTGCTGGCACATTGCTTTTTCCATGTTTCTTTATTTAAAATGACACCTACCTCTTATTCATTTTTGTGGATCCAAAATGAAGAATTATTTTTTCTGTCTTCTGTTTGTCACTGTGATTCCTTCTTTCTTTTTCAGTTGTACCAATTTTAAACTAAGAAAGCACAGCAAAAATAATATAACTTATCTGCTTGTAAACTCTTCCATGCCACAAAACTCATGTCTAAATTACCATTTTTAAAATGGAGAAATGACCTTAGTATAGCCTTTCTCTTTCCCAGTTTCTATTTCTTTTTTTTTTTTTTTTTTTTTTTTAATTTCTACATGACATTGTTCCTCTCTCAATTTGTGGACTTCAAGTTAGATTCACAAAATGACTTAGGCATCATCTGGAAAGCACTGTGTCATCAGAAAGCGCTGTGATTCTACAGTCCAGGTTATGCCTTCATGCCATGAATGACCCCTAGAGACTTGGCTGTGGACAAGGTTCAAAAACGCTAATGGTCTGACCTGTGAAATGTAGCTCTGAGAAAAAGCTTAGGAGAATGCTACACTCTGCTGCACCTTTGGAGATCATGGTACTCAGCTCTTCCCAGATGGGTTTTGCTGAGACCTGTGTGCCCAAATATATACAATGAAAGGAGTGGGAAATGTTTTGCCTCAAATGCTCCAGTGAGCACAATACTTCCTTAGGATGCAAGAGGTCCAGGTTTGTCTTTGTGTCTTCCTTAAGAAGACCTGAGTCAATCTCTTTCCTCTTTCAGAATACTGTCATCAGCACCAGACACTAGCAGGAGACCTCCTCTGATGAGGCTTATAACCTTATTGCTCTCTAGAGAGAATTCCTTAATCACTTTGGTATTAGGAACTAGTTTGGATACCTCTGCAAAGCAAATCTTGGTCACTGCAATATAAGGAAGATATGAAGCAATAGAACAATGAAGATGGTGAAGGGCCTTGAGGGGAAGCTGTATGAGGAGTGGCTGAGGTCACTTGGTCTGTGCAGCCTGGAGGAGACTGAGGGGAGACCTCATCACAGCCTACAAACTTCCTTGTGAGGGGAAGGAGAGAGGCCCGCACTGATTTGTTCTCTGTGGTGACCAGTGACAGAACCCAAGGGAATGGCCTGAAGTCATATCAGGGAAGGTTTAGGTTGGATAGTAGTAAGGGGTTCTTCACTCCGAGGGTGGTTGGGCACTGGAACAGGCTGCCCAGGGAAGTGGTTGCAGCACCAAGCCTGACAGAGTTGAAGAAGCATTTGGATGATACACTTAGTCACACGGTGTGACTTTTGCAGGTGGTCCTGTGCAGGGCTAAGGGTTGGACTCGATGATCCTTGTGGGTACCTTCCAACTCAGGATATTCTGTGATTCTGTGACCTTCAGGATGAGGCATCTCCCAGGTTAAACAGTAGCTGAGTGGGGTTTAGAATTAGCTTTGTGTGGACGGTGAGAAGGTTTTACAGATTTATCCCTTTCTTTCTTTAAAACTGTTCGCCTTGTCTTCAATTCTAGCTCCACCACTATTGTGTGGGTCCACCAATCGCTACTCCATGGTGTAGACCTCTGTTTCTGAGCCATTATTACATTTAAAATAACACTGGCTTTTAAAGACACCATGGCTTTGTCATTTTGCAGAGTTAAAGTTCAACCTAGCATACACCTTCCAGAATTTCACAAAGAAATTGAAAGTGGGTCTTTAAACAGGGTAGGCAGTCTGAACTTTAAACTACTTATAGCTCAACTGGCTCATCACCACTTACGTTGCTGCCTTCCATACATTCAGAAAATAAGGGAGAATCTATCAACAATCATATTCTAGAAATGTGCCTAGCCTAGACAAAACTGAAGACTTCTGTTAAATTTTCTTCATCTGAAGGCAAGGTTGGATTGTCATTCTTTTACACACACATGCACACAAACACACACACAAAACACCCACATACACACACCATCCTTATCCAGAAATAGACCAGTTTTCTCTTTAGAAAATATCAAATTTGCCCTATATATTGGGACACTGCCTTAAATTTGGCTTTCCTATACCTGAAAGATACACATATTGGAAATAGTCTCCTCTGTTGGAACACTATGGCAATATGGTGTGAATAAAAGATTGTAAATTATTGCTGCCTAGCATTACTAGTAATAGATTTTGCTCTGGGGAAGAAGTTGTCGAGTCAAATCTTGTGTCCTAATTGTTAATTATTGTTGTTTTTGTCTAAAAGAAATTCTGTTATGAGACTAGGCAGCTTTATTCAGTTAAAATGTTCCAGGAAAATTCAACACCAATCACATTTAAAAATAAACATTCAGTAGCACAATTAAGAAATATACAGTAGCATACCTATTCCATGTTTTACTTCTTGATCTTCAAACAATGTTTTCTTATATTTTCTGTCTTTTAAAAGCGAATGTGGTGTTGATGGAAGCGATTTGTTTGACTGTCCTAGGGAATGAAATTTGCTTCAGTGGGTGAGTTAGTAATGCATGCCTTCTGCATGTGAACTAATCATTGTTCATAAATCCCTGCAAAGGCAATGTGATATTTATTTGGTAAGAAGACTTAGTTGCAAATTGGTTGTAATCCTGACCTTGATAAAATAAGATGTAAGTTTATGTAGCAGTGATCTCCTCCCCTCACAGGGGCCTTTACCAGTTCTGGAAAAGTTTGAAATTTGCCTTTGTCTGAAATTTTACTCACAAGCCCTAAGTGTGCATCCACTTGATGAAAGCCTTATAGAAAAAAGTCTTTTTCTTTAAGGCTAGATCCCAATCATATACAATGTGTTTTGATAAAATCATAGCTCTCTACACTAGCATTAGTGGAAATCAAAGGTCATGCCTGAATTTACTATGGTAGCTTACCAACTTGTCAGGTGTCACTTTAACTCTGTTAACTGTGGGTAAAATTTAGGCACGTGCTCTGAATCTGGTCATCTGCGAAGTAATAAATTCCTTAGCTCCTTAGTTTGAGCTAATCATGCATACCATTTTTCAGCTGATGGGAGGTAAACTTGTGCAGGTATAACTTTATCGTCCATCTATGTTTCAATTAACAGATCATATCTTCCTCATAGAGTTTTAGAATTGTTGATACCAATAAGAGGTATGTCTGGTGACTGGAAGTTATGTAGGTGTTTATAGGCCTGTGGACCTAAAGACTGAAACCACCAAGACACTTGCTCACCCTCAACTATCAGACAATAATCCTTTTAGACCTCAATAGACTGAACTAGACTGTAACCTCAGTGGTAGGGATTACCACTTTACTCAGTATAGTATAGCAGTGTAGCAATCAGGTAATGTAGTGTACCATTCAGGTAGCGACACTGTATAAACATAATTTCTGATTTATTTTCAGCAAATTTGCTCACTGCAATGTCACTGATCTCCTCAAGCATGCAGAATCTCTCTTTCTTTTGTTGGTCCACATCACTAGCTATTTGTGCTGTAGATCATGATGAAACATGTTTACATATATGGACCATATGGCAAATCCCACATTTCAAGCACCTTTGTATGAAGAATATCTGAATTGTGTTTAATATCTGTCCTTTTTCCCCCCTCAACATCAGCTGAAAACCACATGACTCCAATTAATTCCTATCTATCTCAAACAGTTTATTGGCAGCAATCTGTTCTCAGTATTGCCAAAATACATAAAACTGTTGCAAGTCCCATGATTTTTTATGTTTTTCTTTACAATTCAAATTTCAGATGAATACCTTAGCATTACAATGAGATGAAAAGAAATGAAAATTACCTTTCAACTCAGAAAAACAAAACAAACCAAAGCTTGGATCTAATTAACCTTGGCAAGAAAAGAAATCACTGAGAATGAAAATCTCTCCAACTCAAAGAGGCCAAAACAAAGCCCTATGAAGTCCTAACAGAACTCTTGAAATAGGATTTAACTGGTACATCAGTGCTGCTCAGGCTGATATTGATGGAGATTAATTTTACCCTTGTCAAGTAGGTTTCCTGCCAAATACACGCAGTCTGTTTTATTTATGTCTTTAAGTCCATAAAATCCTGGAAATTCTCTGCTTGGTTCCATGTATTTCAACAAATTAGCTTGTGGCAGACATTACAGGGAGTGAATATTTCCTCATGCCTGGATATTTACTGACGTTTTAAGTTCCTAAATTTACGTAGGGCAAAGATTTCTGGGCCTCTGTGTTCATTCTTCACTGTCATTACTGGAAAATTTTTAGATTTAAATAAAGTTAGTATAAGGTTGGATAGAAATTATAGTCAGCTCACTCCAAGGGGCCTAATAAGCAAGACAACATAAACAAGTCTCCAGAGAAGGGTAGATGTCTTTAAATTATGTCCCAGAGATGTACTCTGGCAGCTTGCATAAGAATTAAGAATCAGGATTTTTTAAGATCTGCTTTAGGCAACCAGAGCATTGATTTCATCTCAGTTTTAACACAGGTAGAATCTCTTCCAAATGTAAGAAGAACTGTCATTTGTAAGTATTTGAATTTTACTTCTCTGATGACTGAATTATTTTGGAGAATGAGAGAATAAAAACAGAGCTAACAAATCAGGTGACATTTGAAACAGCATTACTAGCACCCCATCCTCTGCAAATGCATGGACAAAATGCTGTATAGGTGATATTGGGGTACATACAAAAGAGGACAGTAGTGTGGCCCTGACTGTTTCATGAATGAGATCCAGTGCTGCAACCAGAACTGTAGTATCTGCAGGCAAAAGCTTTATGGAAGCTGCCAGAGGGGTGCCATGGGTACGTCATGTAAATCTTGCAGACTGAGACTCTCAAGCAGTAACCTCTTGTTTAAAACTATAACAGCTTCATTATCTTCAATACCATTTTTTGGTATGTGACTACTTTGCCACTGGATGAGTGCCTTTCTTTGCTGTATTTCTCACCATCACTCCAGCTGTCAGAAATTGAAGCTTCCCTGAAGACTTAAGCCAAGCCTCAGATTATGGCTCAAATATAAAGAAATGGGCATAGTATTAGAGCGGTTTACAACACTTTTTGCTATCATTACTTCTGCTGCTGTTTCTGCTTTCTATCTTCAAAACCACATGGTCCAATGCTGGAGTCCTCAGTGCTTCTGTAAAGGATTGGAAGAGTGGGATGAGATAATCATATTCCATTTTGATTTGGGATTGCTAAAGGCAGAACAGACAACATGGAATAACTGCAAGTTCAGGATTGTTCTATGTAATAATTCCAGATGAAAGCTTCAAGCTTAGCATCTATCAAGAGTAACATATAACATAATACCCAAAAGTGTATATTTTTTCCAGGCATTCTTCTAGGCCTGATGACTCGTTCTTTTAAAAACATGATGTATTCTTGAAAGTGGAAGAACTCTAGTATCAAAACTATGTCTGGACATTGATTGCAATAGTGAGTTTGCCTGGCCTGGCCATGACATCTGTCTCATTTCATGGTGCCTAGATAACTGCACCAGAAACCTGTTACATTTTCTTTTTTTCAAGCAGAAGTTAAATACAGGGAAATTTTGGTTAAAGAAGAAAGTGCTGTCTACCCACTTACAGGAAGAAGGCTGAGTATGTGATTCTTCAGATAAAATTGCATGAGATGAGCTGTTTTACGAATTCACAGCCCACTGGAGAGGTCCTTCAAAAAGGTCCTCCTACCAATCTATTCACCTCCATCTTCTAAATGATCTCTGCTGGAATGGGGAGGTCCCATCCCTTCAGCTCCCAGACTTACGACTTGCTACTGATTTGGTTCTGACACTCACTACAGCCTCTTTTCAGTCAATTCAATTTATTAACCCAGAAGAAAAAGTTTAACTTCTTGGATTTTTTTTTTTTTTGTTGCCATATTACTGAACTGTTTTACATAGGAGTCTGACAAACACCAGAGCTGGTGATGGTGTGTGAATGTGTGGATGAAGTGTATGGATGAATGCTGGATGCATATTTGAAGGGAGGTAACCAAGGGGATGGAGTGAAGCTTTTCTTGGTGGTGCAGAGAAATAGGATGAGAGGAAAGAGGCAGAAACTGCAACACAAGGAGTTCCACCTCAACACGAGGATGAACTTCTTTATTGTGTGGGTGACCAAGCACTGGAACAGATTGCTGAGAGGTTGTGGAGTCTCCCTCACTGGAGATTTTCAAGAACCACCAGTATGCAATCCTGAGTAGTGTGTTCTAGGATGACCCTGCTTGATCAAGGAGGTTGGACCAGATGACCTCCAGTGGTACCTTCCAGTCTTACCCATTCCATGATTGTGGTGTTCCGTGAAGTGGCAGGACCTTCCCCTTTTGGCCACAAGGAGCTGTTAGATTTACTTGGTCATCTTTTATAACTTAATCCTTTCTAGCAAGTGAAAGTACCAAGAGAAATTAATGACTGTTGAAATGTCACATGAACTCATTTAATTTGCATGTGTGATGCTCTTAGTGAAACTGATTTTGGAAAGAGGTGCTCTGTTTTGTTTCCAAGATCTGTTTGTATTTCTGATACAGTGCCTTTCTACAGAGAGTTACCAAAATCAGGGATTCAGCACTAACCTCACATGTTTTACATAATTACCATTTATATTTTTGAAAGTGGCCTTTGAGGGGGAAAAAATAACTGTATGAAAACTCGTCTAGAGGGGAAAATATATAAATATTCTCCAAGTCAGCAAAAAATACCTGCAAACTTTCAATGAAGTGTTATTCTGCAGAGACATCTACCATTTTATAGGATGCAATTTCACAGTTCAGGCTTGGTTTGCCATGTGTGGAGAGCAAGCTGATTGCATCAGGTGGTGGAGCACTATCAAGACATTGTTAACTCATTGCCACAGAGGACATAAATGGCCTTTCCCCACAGCAGTCACTAACAGTGACACAATCAAGTGTTTTGACCAGGCTGTTATTGGTGGTGGGAATGTTCTCCAAGCTGAAATGTGAAATGGGTAGAATGAAAAATACAGGGTTTTTTTCCTAATTAAGATCATAGGGTTTTTGTATCAATTAAACACTTCACAGTTTAAGAACAATGACTCTCCAGTTACAAGACAGCATTTGCCACCTCACCACTCAAAATACTTCACTGTTTCCCTTCAAAGTGCTTTTTAAAGTCCTTTTTCACTCCCATCCTAAATAGCCATTGGGGGGCCACTGGTAAACTTTGACTTTTTAGGTAGATACCACTTACAGTAATTCTTGTATCTTGAATCTGTTCTTGGTGGGATCTTCATTTCATTCTGTATTTGCACAATAACTTGTATCTATTTTGGTCCATAAGTATGATGAGTCAGACTGATGCAAATAATAAATTCATGTAATAGTAAGCGAGATATACTGCCCTGAAAGTTTATCTTTGTATTATTCAAATACAGATATTGACATATAGACCTAGTGTAATGAATCATCACATTTTGACAAACTGCATAGAATAAGATACAGCAGCTGATTCTTAGGAGATGAATATAATGTGCTGAAACAAGTCATTCCACTAACCTTCTACCCGACAGGAATTAATGGAAGGCAGATACCAGAGAAGATTGTCAAAAGCAACAGGGAGGCCAGCCTTCTTGTTTATCATGGAAGCTGAATGCTACAATTTTTACAAGAATTTCTGAACATGCTTGGAGTAATGTTTTTTTGAGTTAATATTATTGGTTTGCTTAACCATTTCTGCTCTCCATTTTCCTCTTTGTAGCCCAGCAACATTTATAACATATATATATTTCACATAATATTTTAAATGTAACCAAAAGCTGCAAGTTATTCTCAACCTGGTGTTCAAAATCTCTAAACCTTGGTTGCATGAACGGCTGATGTTCAGCTTGGCATGGGCTTGCAGCAAGAGGGGATCCCAGTTATTTCCTGTGTCCAGATAAAATAGTGATGCTCCACTAGCATTTGCTTGCCACCATGGAAACTGAGATAGGTAAATGTTATCCTTGCACTGGGTCATGGACCATGAGAGATATGATTACACAAAATGAAGATACTTGGCTAATACAGTAAATACTGGATATAAGATCACAGGCAGGGAGCCAGACCATTTGTAAAAGTGTCAAGGGATGAATAAAGGCAGATGACAGAGCATATTCATGGAGGCCTGAGGGCAACACAAACTTTACACAATAGTAATAACAATAGGAATCATTACTAATATTCTTGTTAGCATATTGACCAAGACAAACCACAGCATGACAAGAGCCTAGGTGGGCAAACCTGTCCACTTGGGGGATTAGTTGCCTCTAATGTATCAGTTGCCTGACCAAATGTGCAGAGAGATTGCAGAATTCTTGCAAAGCACAGAATTCAAATTGTGTTCTGGAAGTGCTCTAATTTGGAAATAATAGTAGGACATAGTGGGACATAACCTACCATGGTTTTCGACAAGCAAGTAGCTACCCACTGCTCAGTACTTCTGTCAAAAAATTACTGATGAGAAAAGAGAAGCAGAGGATGTCTGCATGTGACAACCTGAACTAATGTTGAAGGTATCAAGGCAGAACAGTCACGGTGGGTTGGACCAAACAACCACCTAAACTGCTATCTGAAAGTGACCAAAAATGGGTAACACTTTTGGATAAGTGATGAACAATACTATAGTCATAGTTAATGAACTTCCAGCAATCTGCAGTTCACGTGTTTCCCTAATCATGAGCATTATCTCTGTGCTTAACAGGTATTGATGTCTTGTCCTTTTATTAATGTGTTAAATAATTTTGGGAAACCATGAAGTCTTTTGCCATCCATGACATTCTTTGTCAATAAGTGGCATGATTTAACTGTACTTTCATAGAAGAATATCTCATTTATTTTCAACATACATAGATTTTAATTTGATATTCCCTAATTCTTGTCAGGCATCTCTGTTGCAGTCATATCACCTTAAGTTGTATCTTTGCTGTGTGCTTTTAATGATCCTGTCACTTGATTAATATGCCTCTACTGCGAAGGTTTATCAGAGTAATATTTTTCATGTATTGTTAACAGAGGATACTCCAGAGCCTTCGGTTCAATGTGCAGGGATGCATATTAATTGCCATCAGACAGTATTGGCAGGACAGCATTCCACTGATGAGCAGCAGAGGACAAGAGCAGGTGTCCAAAGAGTCAATTTCAGATCCCACAAAAACCTTCCTAAAAGGTTTGTTTTTAATTTGTTAGCCAATTTTACCAGGAGATCATGATAGGTATGAGGTCTGTCAAAAGAAACGTCAGAAAAAACCTGTTTTTCTGTGGTCTGGGAAACTGTTTACATTTCCACACTGCAGAAACATCAAGGAAGTAGGAAATGCATGCAATTAATTCCATAAGTGAGCGCTGAAGCTGAACCCCATTCTAAACCAATTGTATATATTTTCCACTTCTGTGATGTGGGTATTCACCTAATTCAAGTTGTCCAAATGTTCAGAAAGGATCTGACAGCATTTGTGTAGCTGAACATACTGGATGGATTTTCAGACAACTGTGTACATTTAAAGATAAATATTCCTACTGTGGAATATTAAGGTAGGTAGTTGAACTGGGATTTCTTGGAATTGTTTGTGTTGTTTTATACTAGCAAGTGCTCTTGTATTGATTGTACAAAGTACAATCAGTTCCTATTCACCCTTTTATGCTATTGATTTTGTAGACTTCTGTCACATCCTCCCTTGGGCATCCTTTTCTTTCAAGCTGAAAAGTCCTAGTCTGATCATCTGTTCCTTGCACAAAAACTATTCCACACATTTGATCTCCCATGTTTCTCTTCCTTGAAATTTTCCAGTTCTCATATTTTGAGATGGGGGTCCAACATGGCACATGGCATTCAAGATGTCTGCACCATGCGATTATATATAATAATTGAATAATGATGTCTTACACTTTGTTCTTTTTGTCCTTTTTAGTAGACCCAACAAGTAGCGTACTCTTACAAGTCCTGCTGATCAGCAAATTGACACTTTTTCTGTGCCATTATTTGACTAGCCATTGTTTGACTAGCTATATCTGTGATCTTAGGTATCAACGATTTATGTAGAACCTCAAACAGAATTTATCAGAGTTTCATCTTTCTCATAAGTAGTGGGAAGGACTTGGATGGCATCATGCAAATGTGTGAGGGCTTCTGAATCATATCCTGTTTTAAATGAGAATTGCTTTGTCAGAAGCATATTTCATAATTATATGAAATATGCAAGGCATCTTGTTAGTTGTCCAATTCTCATTTTTGTTTTCTATAGAAATAAAACTAGACTAATATATGATCATTAAGGCATACTTCCTTTTTGAATGCATTGTATCTTTTAAGATAAGTTTTTTTGATGATTTTCTTCATGATTTTGGGTTGAAAAAGCTTAACTCTAGGTGAGTTCCATGAGAAGAACTATTTAAAGTGAAGTTTGCTCTAAGGTTTTGAAATAATTTGGATCTGAAGCTCTTAGTGAGACCGAAAAGGGTAAAGTTGAAACTTTGTGGACTGAAATCAAGAAAAAATGTACAGATAAACTCTTCATGAGTGCATCCTCTTGAGTTTCAATGAAATCTAGTGACAATGAGCTCAGACAGTTTCCAAGTCCCCAGTGCTTTGCCTGCAGCATGAAATTACCAACTCTATTTTCATTTTTACCTCGACTTGGTTTTCATGGTTCATTGTGCAAGAATAAACAATGATTTCTTTTGTCAGTCATTCAACTGAAAATTGTTTTGCTTATTATTCAATATAAATTGTTCCTCTGATAAAACATAAGATATCAGCATGTAAGGATTTATCGCCCAATTTTACCTCTCACAATTCCAAAACATAGAACAGTGCTTGCTGATTTGGTAGAAAATAAGAAACATGGTAGAAGGGGGAAATGTACGTTTTGCTAAAGAGAATGTATTAAATAGCTCCAAAATTTGCTATACTTCATAGTATTAGCTCTGGCAATCCATTACTGTGGAAGAGGATTATGGAAAAATGCCATCTTCATATTGAATATGAAAGGATAAGGTTTTCCAAAGTGGTGTGGTAAAGTAGGAGGCTTCATCCTTTTGACTAAGAATTCTTTGAACTTGAAGCTCCTAATACAGGACTGGAAAAGGTACAGCTGAAGTTATGCAGACTGAATATAGCACATAACATCTGAGTGAAGAATGATCTCTGAATAACAACTAAGTCTAGCAATACAGTTCTAGGAATTTAGAAAGATAGTGGTCTTAAGTTTTCTCTTTAGACCTTCCAAAACTTAGATAGAATTATTCTTGATCACTTCTGTGATCTGAGAGATTGACCGGAGCCCGATAAATTTAAGGACCTTTAGTTATAGTGAGGTGGCCTTTTGTCTTTGAGTAGGCTCAGAGAGTATAATTATCATGAAGTAAATGTAGATCCCTTAGCATTGCTATGAATGCCCTTAAGTTATAGCTGAACCATCTTTGTAGTGTGACCAGAACGAGAGGTTAATACTTCTCTGACAAAGAAATCCAGGTGAACCAAAGACACGAAACAAATTAGGTGGTTTGTGATCCATTGAATGTATCATTACAAGAGATTTTTTAGTCTGATTTGTAAGAGACAGAAGGAGGAAACTGGTCCGATTTTCAAATATTTGTATATTTTACATTAAACAATTACTTGATAGAAATAACAAAGTATTATTGAAGAATAGTCCAAAATCCAGGACGTTTTGATCAAAATCTCTTGTTGCTAAGCTGTAGAATAAAACCTTTCTCTTCTATATTTTCTCTCCAGCCAATGAGTTTTGAAATTTTTTCTTGACAGTGAGACAGGTTCAGCAGAAAGAGTAGAAGTTATATTTTTATGCAGTTAATAGCTCATTGACAAAGCAATTTAAACTCTGGAGCTGCAGAGAAGGCCAAATATAGAGTTTGAGCAAGGAACCTATCATAAGTGAAGGGGTTCACACTTCGTTGTTTGTGCTGCCCATCACAGTCCCAGAAACCCACTGAAAAAGATTTCCAGGAGGGGTCATTATGATTGTAGAAAACTGCTGTACTTTTGCATTCTCCTTGGAAAGTAACTGTGAGAGTATTTTTCAACTCCTAAGCACTGTCATACATGCTTTCTGTTGGTGGGTACAACTACTCAGAATAGCACAGACTGGTGCACAGGGAAAAACCACACTGGAAGATGCCAGATGGGTGTTTGGTCTCAAAGTAAACACACGGAGTTTAAAGTTAAAGAAATCATCTACTCAGGTAAAAATCACTGTCATAACAAAAGCCCTGTTGAAATTTTTAGAAAGACATGCCTAAGGTGTCAGAGAACAGCATGTTCCCTTCATGAGGGGGGATAAATCAGGTCAGCTGAGGGTGACCTCCACAGAGGCAGGATGCTTATCAGCCCAGGCACTATCCCACAAGGTCTGAACAGGATCAAGTTGGTGATAGTGGTAGGTTTCATCAGGACAAGATTTATGGATGCTCACGGGTCCTGACATAAGGATACTATAATCTGAGAAACAGTTGTCATGAGTCTAAATCTTACTACTTTTGCTTTTTGTTTATTCATTGTGGTATGGACTAAACTTCAAGTCATAGAGCAAACATCTGAAAACTGATGACAATTTGTATTTGGATCCAAATACCCTTATCACTAAGGGCTGATTATTTGAAAGCAGACTGGAATTTTGTGCTTTGTTGCACCTCTTCAAAGCAAATTCAACCCATGTGTCCTCAGGCAGGTTTGCATATGGATGTCACTTGAAGGATTCTTGGTTTCAGTGGCAGCTATTCATGGTATCAAGGGATGCCAAAAGCACTACCCAATTCTTGTTATTTATGTTGCATACTTCATCACTGAGAATTTGTAAAACAAAACAATTCCCATTATTTCTGCAACTCTTGAACTAAGATTGTTTGTACCCCATCTGCTGACTCCAAAGTAATAATTAACTAAGCACACTATTTCCTGAGTAATTGATAATGCTGGCAAAAACGAAAGGGTTATTTGACATAACTAAAGATATCTTTTAGCAAAGATATATTATCAAGGCCTTGATTTTCTATAATCAGTAAAGTTCTATAGTGCATAGGTGCTTTGGCCTGCTTTCACTGGGTAGGGAACACCACTGCAAACACATCATATTACTGCATAGGTCTTGTTACATAAACTCTAGATATTAAACTGAAACAGATGTGTTGATTTCAGTTTGGCTCAAAACACACACAAGTAACCAATGTTTGCCAAATGGAAAAGGATAAAAAGCAGTTGATAAAATGTTATTTTCATGCATCTGAGATAATTACAACCAGTAGGCAGTGAAACAAAATTAAAATCTATAAAGAATAAGCTGGCAGCAGCTGACAGTAGGTTCTATGGTGGGAGGTAAAATCCTTGTCAGTGAACCAAGCCAATAGACAAGTAGAACTATGTAAGGACAAATTGCAAGTTCTATATAGCTCATGACATAAGATTTAATACTAATTTATGATGACTTTCATGTCTAAAGAAGGTATTAATGGTTGTAATATTAGCCTTCTTTTTCAGCTGTATCCACAGTATTTCACTTAATGACCTTGCACAGTGCTATCTCTCGTAAGTAAATACTTCTCTTTCTAATTGGAATTTATTGCCTTTTAATTTGCAATCTTATGTTGTTATATGATGGGACAAGTTTAATAAAAGGAGAGATTGATCAGTTTATTACTATACCAGTAGCAATTTTGTACACCTCCATCAAATCTCCTGTTACTCTTGCTCTGTCTAGGTTAATCTCTCATCCAGTATAAATCCTACTTTACTTTTATCTCTACCCTGAAATTCATCAATCTCTGCTTTATCTTTCTTGAGAGTGAGTCAACCACAACTGAGCTCAATATTACAAGTCAGAATTGATCATTTTTATATGGTGCTATATATTTCATATATTGTTTCTATCCATTGTAAAATTTAGTATTTTACAGTAATTCTTAAAATGTGGCATTTTTCTTTAAGGTGAGAAGTCTTAGCAGTTCCAGCATGCAGAAGTGCATGCAAATTCAATTTTTATTTGGCCTTTTCAAGAAAATTTTTATAGCAACACTTTGTTTTCCTCAAGAGTTGAAAACTAATGAGCTCTGTCAAATTGGACAGCACTGTGTCTAGGAAACTGTTAGAGGAAATGCTGATTAGTTAGTGAGCTAAAAATGTAGCCACAATTTGCTGTTGATTGTCCAGGGCAGGCAGTTATTGAGTTTATCTACAAGATAACTCTTAAACAGAATGTATTTAGCTAGTTAGATTCAATAACAGGAAATCACATTCATTCGATGGAGTGGGCAGAATTATATTTTGAGTCATGGTCTAGGGAGAGTAATGGAGTGGGTGTTAATGCTCTTAGTTTAGAAGCAGCTATTTTTCTGAATTAGAGTTCTGAGTATACTTACTGTGGTATGGAAGGAAGTCAGTAAAGTGAAATGAAGTCAGTCAAGTATTTAGGTGTTTAAATAGGACTCAAACCCACCTGAGATTCTAAAGGAAATCAATAGAAGATAGGTGTGTAAAATTTTAACAGGGACTTACCTGCATCTTAAAATTAATAGATATGGACTTGTGGCTGTAGACAGATCTACCTTTCTTCTGTGTGTTGCTCATTTGGAATACAGTACAAAATGTAGGTCTACATGTTAAGGCTACTTCACCCTATGTCTTATACTGATCTCACATATAAAAGCATGCCCTGCGTGTACTAAATAAGCATGATGCCATGTTCTGCTTTGCTCAGTGGGAATAGAATAATACAAGGATGCTTTTGTATTTACTTCTGTTCAGAAACTCATGACTGAAAACCAAAAACTGCTATGTGTTCAGTGTTTATCCAAACAGGACACCATTATATATAGAGATGGTTTTTATTAGTGTTCTGTCTTTGATGGCTGTTTTAGTTACATCTCTGAAGACTTTGAAAATTTTTGGAGTTTTGTGGTGGATGTTCTCCAATAAGAGACATTTACATGATCAACTGTAAATGAGTTAAGACAGGCCTTATACTGAGTCCAATGTGTCGTGTCACGGTTTCTTTCAGACTTGATCTCCTTTTTGACAATGACTACCTACTAAATGAATCATTTAACTTTGAGAAAAATGTTACTTTATTGCTAGTGTTTGCAGCTATATCATATTTCTCAGTTTCCTCTAGCTTCTTTTCTAAATCAGTTTCAGTATACCAAAAAAAAAGAAAATTACAAATAACTTTTGGTTTGAATCAGCTGTAGCCACAGTTGTATGCTAAGCAAACTGATAACATGGTGAGACAATTAATTAATTGATGGTCCTATAAAGCTTTCCTTTCTTTATAAAGTTTAGTTCTGCTTAATAAAAACAACTTGTGAGCAGCTGATCATAAGAAAATGAATTATGCCTAAAAGCTATATTGGAACAGTCATCCCACAGTCTCATATCTTTTTTTTTAATTAGATCTATAATTAATCCTCACTTATACAAAATGTGTGTGACTCAGACACACTGACAGAGGGCTGATGACAAAACATGTTATTGTTGATGCTGTAGAAGATGCACTGTAAGCATATTTCATGGTTTGGAGAACACCCCTTTGCTCAGGCTGTTTACTCAGTAATCACAAGACCACAACAAGAACTGTCTCAATCCACTCTTTAAAGCAACCTTTTTTTTTTTTTCATTTTATTTTTTGAAATTTTTTTTAGGATTAATCCAGTCCTTGACGAAATTCTAGAAGTACCTCTTTCCCTGATTGCTGGATATTTTTTCTATTTTTTAACAATTGTTAAGAGTGAATTGCTCAGGTAAAGCAGCTGATCAGCAGGGCTTCACGTCTCTATTTGCACTATGAAACCCTGGAGGACAGAAAAGTGTTTTAATTGGTGAGTCAACCTCAGTAGGAATATGTTTTTAGGAAATGAGGCCTAGACCGTTCTCTTCACACCAGGCATACTCTCTCTGGTTGCCATGGTAATTTGCTGGAGCATGCTAGGTCCAATGTGGAAAACAACATGGCTTCCTCATTTGTTTAGCCTTAAGGAAAATTACAGATATTAACAAATCATTACAGGGCTAACAGACACTCCGAAGGCTTGACCTAAATAAACAGCATCCTGTCAGATTGCTAATAGCTGCCCAAGCTTTACTTCTGTGACTCCCTTGAAAGTCCTTAGTTAATGAAGGTTTTATTGCTCTAAATATTTGGTTTTCTCCATTACAAGTAAAATCCTGTACTTTGAATGTTAGGGTGGACCTCCTACTCAGTGCGGTGCATATAATTTGTCAATCGATTGCAAAGAAATTTAAATGTTAAAAAACAACCGACACTTTTGCGAGTATAAACCCAAAATATTGGATTTTTCTTGCCACTGTTCCGTGGAAAGGATTTTCTGTATTTCACAAAAGGCTCTTCTCTGGTGTGGCGCATCTGACATTCAGTGCGCTCCTCACAGTGGTGGAGTAAGATCTCAAACTCCTTGGCCTCCACAGGGCTGGGAAGGGTGATGTGTCTCTGAGAGAGGAAACATCACATTTGAAGTTGTTGCTTTGAGGATGGAGAAAGAGGAAAATTAAAAGCAGGCATGAGAAAAAGTGTACTAATGAATGAACCCATCTGTTAAAAATACAGGAGGAAGTGATAGCCAAAGTTTGTAGCTGCAGATATGATGGTGGTAGGCTCATATGGGGGAACTGCAAAGTCAGTAGAAGAAACTATTATGTCTTTCAAGTTTTCTCAGTTAAATGGTCTGTAATTTCAAAGCAGCCGATTTGTCGGTGCCGTCCACTTCCTCAGAGTCTACTCCCTGGGGAATGAAAGATGAAGGTGAGGAATTTCACAAGTTGCTGAAAGAAATGTTTAAAAAAAAGACTTGTTTTGGTAAGCCTTGTGACATACCCTGTGTTTACCAGGGACTTCCAATGTCCTCTGGAATCCGAACAATAGAAGAAAGCAATTAACAAAGAAAACACATGGGACAAGTTTACTGCTTCCTTGATTGAATTGTGTCAGTGACAGATACACATTTGTAGGCACATGCTCCCCATCTAGCTCTGTGCACTTTAGGACATAACTGGAGAAACTACTCCTTTGGCTTCCTTCACTAGCTTTAAAATGCAATTGTTACTGTTTTTAGTCTGGTCCAGGTATCTGGCAGATTCCGGGTGGAAATGACTGTATTGTAATCAGTGCAGGGTAATATTCTTAACTGGAGAAAATACCAACACTGAGTGCTCCTTTTCACATCTAGAAAAGCTGTCCAAGGATTGCAAGATCGGAATAAATGAGATAACGTCCCCACAAAAAAAAAAACCAAACCCACAACCACATTCCAATATCATCATATTTGTGCTGAGAATCCAAACTGCTCAAATTCTTATTGATTATTTCAACAGTGATTCTTTTCATCTATGAATTTTTTTGTTCTAAAATTTACCCTTGTAAGTGAAATAACAGCATGTATTTCCCTTGTTTTTCAAGACTACTTAAAATTTCAGCAGTCAGAGCATGTGTATTTAGCAGAGTGAAGAGGAAACATGATGGATCAGGACACAATACAACCACCTGAATGTTGTTTATTCATTGTGTTCTGAATTTTTTATTATATTAATATATTATGATACAATACACCTTACACCAGGTATACTACCTGAATACATAATTGCACTTGCACTTTTCCTCTTATATTGTGTATTGATTAGGTAAGTTAAAAAAAAAACCAACAAACCAGCAGTGGGCACTGTGATTTCCTCTGTTAGTGTATCAAATTTACTTAGTTCAAATATCCTTCAACAAATAGGGTAAAACGTTGTGTAGAAGCCCATGCATTAGTTCTATCACTACTTTTATCCCAGAGGTCTTTAATTTATTAAAAAAAGCCATTTGGTATGTGTGTCTTACTTATCAGGTGTAGCTACATTACATTGTGATTCTCTCTGCTCTGACATTGCTGATGTAAAATTTCTGATATGCTTTATGAAGCATCATTTTAATGTGTCATCCTTAACAACTGGTGAGATTTACAAACTGAGGAAAATAAGGAGATTTCTGGTTTGGTTGTGAGAGGACTTAAACCAATTTGATGTACTGAATTATCTAATCAAAGGTCTGAGTTTACAATTAAAATGCATTCAAATATTGGGTCTTCAGATAGAAAGCTACAAATATCCTGAGACAAATTCGAAAGTCTTCATGAGAATTCTACTATATTTTACCCCTTTTTCTTGGAAAGACCCAGCTCCTGACTCTACATGTTCCTATTTTGGAGCATTTGTCTTGTTTCACTGAGCATGTTAAGAGGAAATGTGAGCATGTATAAAGGAGAAATTACTCCCTGCACAGTTTCAATAGTGAAAGCTTGGTTCTGGTTCAGTTAGACATTACAAAAAGCTCTGGGTGCGCTGTTATTTCAATTTTAAATGATTTGTCTATCACAATGTCATTGAGTTCTCAAACTTTTAGTTCTGGAAAAGGGAAATATCAATTAAACAATATCCTCAGGCTAAGGGATGAAAATCACTTGTAGTTCTTGCAGGAAGGGAGGTTACATATTACAAAAAAAAAAAGAGAAGGAAAGAGTATTTGAAAAATTAATGGGAAAAGAATGAACCCAAAGATAAAGATACTAATAGAAGACAACAATTGAAAAAGGAATCTGATGATTTGAAAAATGTTTAGAAGATCATTCAACTATTGTTCACAAGGAAAGATGAAGTTGCTGGATGTGGTTTTGTGTGGTGTTACTCTGTAAATTTTTCCTCGGTAATTAATCGCCTCTTCCAGAGAAAGAATAACACATTTCCCCCCTCTAATTACTCCACGTGTTCATTCCTGAGTGCATTCTGGACCCTAGAGCCTATGTAGAACCGGGTGCTGTGGAATGGGCAATGGGCTCTTGAAATTCTTGGATGATTGTAGCTAGGATGACTGTTCTCTTCAATTTGGGCCAACAGCTTTGCCTTTCCCTAGAGTTCCTATTGTCATTTCTAGATTTCTTAATTTTTTTTGTGTTTTTTTTTTTTTTTTCTGGTTTTGTTTTGGTTTTTTTTTCTGTAATGATTCTATGAAAATAAAATACCTTTTATATTGTGGAAATTATTTTTATATTCCTTGCAGTTTTGGTGGTGTGGTAGATTATGGGAATCAGAAGTTTGTTTAAGGTAAATTAGCAAAAGGCAGCAAAAAAAAATTATGAAAAAAAGGAAGAAAGAGAAGGAAGAAAAAAAAGAGAGAAGGAAAACAAAGGAGGGAGAGAACTTTTTTTATCTGACCAACTGATGTTTTTCCTGCAATGAAGAAAGCAAGTGAAGGATGAAGTTATGTCATCACATGACCATCCTTGGGGTGTGGGAGTGGGAAGAAATTAATCTGGAACCACTTCTCAGAGGCAGCCTAAAGCCTTTAATTGTGATCTGGTTGGGGATCCTTGTCCTGACTTATGCTCGGGCAGGAACAAATGAGATTTTTCCACCCTGGGGATCAGGCAGTAGCAGAGTTTTTGTCTTAACAATCTCCCATGTCAGAACTAGGCTCTGTTCAAATCAAGGTTAAAGGCAGCATGACTTCTCTATTGGCCTTTGTTTTCCCATGTGTATTGGGAAGTTATTATCTTTTGCCATGTCCAGGAGTAGCTACTACCTCTACCTGTATTTAGGAAATTCAAATCTTCTTTATTATTTCAGGCAGAGTACTCAGTAATAACTAGTTCAGATTGTAGTTCTTGTTATTGTCTCCCCAGTCTTATAAGACACTCATACTTTTCTGAAACGAGTCTTGTCTTGAATTCTACTGATGTAGTTTTTTGTCTCAGTATGATTTTTTAATTATTATTTAAAACTTGAACATAAAAGATGGGCAACTTCTGAACAAGTCAGAGAAAAAGGTATGTTCTCTTTTGTTTCCCTTTTTGCATTTCATTAGAAGGAGATTTGAAAGGTGTCATTTGACATAAAAATTCTTCACTAAGAGCCAATGAACCTTAGGCTGTTAGAGAAATAAATATTGCCTGTGCTATGTTGTAATTCTGAACTTTAGAATATGATCCAGTCATTGAGAAATGCACTGCAGTTTAATAACTCTAACCCCACAGAGCGGGACAAAGTTGAAAGTAGTTGTGGAATTCTGTTGATGGTAATCCCTTTCTCTTCAAGGAATAACTGAAGACTTCATTTTGCATTTATGTCTATTTTAATTTCTAAGTCAGTTACTGATCTTTTTCTCAAGTCTTTGCTCTCAGTCTCTTATGAAATTCTCTTCCCCTTCCATAATTTACCTAATGGCACGGTTTACAACAAAAGCAGACCACATTTCTTCCTTTTCCTCTTTATGTCCTCTCTACAATTTATACTCATTTGGTTGTCTGCCCATTATAATAAATGTATCACTTGCACTCACTGCTGAATGCCAACTGCATGTGGACATCAGCTACTCTTCTGACTATACCTGTTTGTTACAGATATTTTGGTATTTACTCTTTCTCTTCTCCTTTCTGCACACAGTAACTGTGTTTTTAATTCTTTTTTTTCTGTGTACACAAACACAGATTATTCAAAATCCCTTGCTTCTCTCTCCAGAGACCAATCTCCATTATACGTTTTCATTTTCATTAAGTATTACCTTCTCTATCTCATTGCCTTCTTTCTAATTATGGTATATATTAGTTGTGTTTTGATAGACAGTTGCCAAAAACACTGGAACAAAATTTAAATTATTATGGTCAGACATCAGCTGCTTTTTCCCTGAGAGTCAATTCCTCCCGTTTGTGAAGGTATCCCCGTATTTCTGCTCAGCTCCATGTAAAAGGCTAACACATGCCACACGGGTACTACAGATTGACTACTATAAGAAGTCATTTTTCACAAAGTGGGTAGGGTCACTACAATAGTCCAAAGAAGTGTTCTTCAATGCAGACACTTAAAGAATGTGAATCTGGTCAGGAGTTAAGATCAGGAAGACTTTAATTATAACAGAAGAGTGCAGAGATTGCCTTAGTTCCTTGTGTTTTTTGTTCCCCCGCCCCCCTCAACTACTGTTGGAGACCAATGAAAAATGTTTGCAGGTACTTGCAGAAAAAACCAGCTGCGGTCTACTTCCAGACATTAAACTGAGTATAATCTAAATAACCTATAAATATTTCATGTTAAATCAGTCTGTTAAGCTTAGTGTGCATCCCATAACCTTTGCACAGAACCTTACAAAAAATGTTAGACTGGGTCAGTGCTTGTCAGCTCAGTACTGGGTTGAGGCTGCAAGAAGGGAACAAAAACCTGACTGCCTGGAGTCATGGAGGAAAACTCTCCCTGGGTGGCCAGGGAACTGTTGTCAAGCCAAGTCAGAGTGTGTAGGGACATCACTTGTAAATTGGAATTGTTCTTCTCAAAATCCTGCTTGATCACAGGAATCTCCTCTTCAGCAAGAAATGGCCCAAAGAGAGTGACCAGTGTGGGTTGCTGATCTGGGAAAGTACCAAGTATACGTTGGTCTTCATCCCACTCTCTCCAAAGTCAAATGCTTTTCCCATATCTATATTCTTCTACTTCAAAAAAAAAGCAAACAAAGAAGTTGCCAAAGCTTTGTCTATTGGCCTCAGCCACTTCCTTGGTTTCCTTTTCTGTCATGCACTCCCTTGGGTCACCTCTGTGCTCTGACTTGTGAGATTCTGAGAGCTGAACTGTACTTCTAACACTGACACACAAACACTGACAATTTGAGTCACGTATAAAGCTTATAGTGCATTCAAGTCATCCAGTTCATTGAAGATTGCTTTCTTTTGGTAGTCTTTTCCCAAAAAATGATGCATAATTTTATAATGCATTGCACTTTCTAGCTGCAGACTTTTCTTCTCTGGCTCCTTTTTGAGCAAATATTTGGAAACTCTGGTATGTGCCTGTATATTTATTAGAGCTGTGATTTGAAACTGTGTGTTGGAGGCAGTGATATAGAACAAATTTATTCAGAAACACGTTCTGAGGAAGTTGTGCAAACTAGTGAAATTTTGCACAGTAGGGTCATGATCTGTGCTTTGGCCACATGGGCACTACAGTCTTTTAAAAAAGTTATCTGTGAGAACTTGCAGGATTTGCAAACTGAGACCTGAAACATAGCGTTCTTGTGCAGTCTTAAAAGGAAAATAAGTTATGCACATTTTCAATATGTCAAAAATTTGGCAATAATATTAGAACAATTGTCTCTATCAAAGCATTCAGAAACAATTTTAAGTAAACAAAGCCAGCTAGCAGCAGACTAAAGTTGCTTTAAAGTAAAAAGTAAAAACCAATAAAATGTTGTTAGTTCCTGGTTATTGTTAAATAATTCATTCAACTATTGCTAACGAATAGTAGGTGCCAAAACCATATATACAATGCTTTAGGTTTGCATATTGTATCTATCTGGATTTGAATTTTCAAAATTTTTGGATTTGATTTGTTTTATTCATTTTTCCTATATGTATTCATATTATATATGTATGTATATATTGCATATATATGCAGGTATGTGAGTATGTATATTATTGAGAGGGAAAATATTTAAGTAGGAGACTTATTGGTTTGTTTATGTCATCAATGGAGGACCAAATAGAAGGGATTTTTCCTTTTTTCTACAATCTTATTTAGTTGGATTTAATTTTTATAAATCCCAAAGCTGATACAGACTCATGCCAAAGTCATTCAGGGTTTGAGCTGATGAGAAGTTTCTCTTTGGATTCATGTTCACCTTGAGAAATTTAGCAGTGGAATTTCCAGGTGAGTCAAAGCTCTTGAGAAGCAAAAGTCTTTTGAACTCAATGGCATGTAACAATACCCTACTAGATAAGTAGTGTCTTATATCTGACTGTTTCACAAATAATCACTGTGAAAAACTGGAAGACTGACTTAAAGTTATGCACTCCAGCAACTCTCCCTTCCATGAGGAATATGTCCCCAGAAGAGGGGCTTCCTGTCAGTGTCTGCCAAGGAGAATGTGTAGGATCCAAAGCTGGCATGAGAAGTGGCTGCTTTAGCTTTATATATGTCACTTGTTGTTCCTGAGAGCCACTTCTGAGAAAACAAAAGGAATGTTATGGATTGGAGAATAGTTTGGTTTGGGAATAGTGTCAGAAATGTGTATTAGCCAGTTACTGTTCAATATTCCTAAGAAGAGTAAGGATACTAGAGTAAGGCAATGGCTTCTTCTGTAAGTATGTGAAAGCTAGAGGAAGAAAGACTATTTAAGCAACTCCTGCAAATTTGTGAAACATGAGAACCTTATTTTATGCAAGAAGACTGATAGTTCTCTTAGTGCTAGGCATATTTTTATTTAGAGGAGAAATAACAGAAACTGCAGCAGTTAACTGACACAGCTGGCAGAGAGCCAGTGGGAAAGAGAAAGACAGAAGAGTAGAATTAGCTTGAACTGACCTTATTACGTGGGAAAACTTGACAGTCTCATAATGGGAAGGAGAAGTCACCATAGGAAGGAGGAAGCAACTGGCTGGTGCAGCTTTGCCAAAGGTAGCTGTGAGATGGTCATGCCTTATGGCTTAGGTAGTGCATATTAGCCAGTTGTCTTACTCAGTTAGGAATTTTCCCTTCTCCCTTTATTAAAATACTGTTGTTGCCATTGATTAAAATTTTCAAGTGGGAATAACTAGCTCACTGAAAACCAAAAGTGTAATTTAAATTCCTGAATGAGAGGCTAAGCTTTGGTTTCACCAGGAACCCCAGTTCATAAGGGATCAGGCCCTTGCTGCCAGGTCAAGGGAGAGTGGTTACACGGTATAGCCAGCCTTAGCTTGCTTGGTGGCTCCTGGGCATGGAAAGGTCCTGAGGTAGGTGTGCAGTGTGTGCTGAGGAGGCTATGCCACAAGGACTTGGCAAAGCTGGCAGTGGGGAAGCTCTGCGCACAGGCACAGTCCTACCCACCTTTGAAAATGAAGCCCTGGAAAGATTTTTTGGATTCTGTTAATTGCTCTTGTGGACCAATTGTGATGCTTCATCATCAGAGACCTTCACACCTTCATGTTTGCTAAGTAGCAGAGATTTCTGGGGAACGTGAGCCATGCTGTGACCTGTTCCAGATTTCTTCTTTACGGCCTGGCAACCAGAAGTAGATAGAAATGAGAAATGTAAAGTTTTGCACTCATAAAACTGATTAAAAAGTTTTCTAGGGAACACTGAGTTCTCTCCAAAGAAAGCAATAAAGTATTTGTGACAAGGTGAATGGACAGGACCCAGTTTATCAGGAGTTAAAACTGGCTCAGTCAGCTGGAGGTTTACCAGCCACTAGCTATTAGAATTGTCATTTCCCCTCAGGAAATACCTGCTGGTGTATCAAGGGTAATTGCTAGCAGTTAGCTGTATCCCCAGAGGGTAGGTGTATAAAATCATCAAGAAAAGACTGAACTGTTCCTGGTAGGAGGCAATAGAGATTGTGTGTGTGTGTGTGTGTGTGTGTGTGTGTGTCTTGGGTGTTTATCTTAATGAAGGATCTTAATGCAATGTGGGCTTTTGTTTCAGTTTTAACCCTGGTTGTGACTCATCCTTGGGTTTCTGCTGAAATTTTGCAGACTTCTTTTCTTATCTGAGGCCACCACTTGCAACACTGGCTGGTTTGTCACAAGTATTCTCCAAAACAGAGTAGGTAATTGCAGCTTCCTGAATGGCTTGGTGTCACTATGTGGTATTATTTCTAGAATACTTGAAATAGCATTCCTAAATGCCCTCCAATTTGTTATGCTCTTGCCAATCTTTCACACAGGGAGTAAAATCCCTTTGTTTTCCTGAGTCTTAGTTAAACTATCTCTGAAGCGGGTATACCAAGTAATGCCTACTGGTTACCCTTAAAGTTCATTCTGAAATTTACAGCATTATAAGGATGAAAAGCAAGCCAAAAAATCAGAAGCACTTGTACAGTCAGTTTAAAGATTTGCTCCCTCTCCTGCCTTGGCAGAGGTCTCCCTGGAATATTGCATACATCAGTGTTAGCCTGTCAGTTAAAAAGTACTCTTTGCCTCCATACTCTCTGCAGTAATGAATTTCCCAGAAATGCGGAAAAAGCCAGACACTCAAAACAGGTCATCCTACCTGACCCTTGTCTCTTTGTTTGGACATAGCCCCACATAACCATGCTTCCTGGGCATTTTAGTCATGCTTCCTGGGCATTTTCTTCTCCTTCCAAAAGACTCCTCCAGACAGCAAGTTGTTAGTTGGCTGTAAGGTCACATGGAGGCTCTCCTTTCCTCTTTGTTCCCTCTCACTCCCTCTTCCTGCCTGACATCTGTCGCAGGTGGGTTTGGGTAGGACCCACTCCCTCCTTGCCAATGGAGAGATCTTGTATTTACCAAACATTGAAGTGAGCTTCACTTGGTTGAAGCTCAAGTTAGGTGTCTCTGGGATGGACTCAACACTTACATGCCCTCTGAAATGGCAAGCAAAACTTGTCATGACCAGGTTATGAACTAACCACAGACTAAGGTGGTTTTTGAACTAGAATAAATGTTAAATATGTAGTAGATTCATAGAGTTCATGAGCCATTTGCTAGTAAGTCACAACTAGGGAAAAAGGAATAAATTGGTGAATAAACTATTCACAGTGCAGGTGTTTCTCCAAAGCAGTTTCTCAGCAGAAACTGAGATAGGATTCAGGAGTAAACCATCCTTACTTACTCTGCTCTTTCTTTCTTTCTTGTATTCACTTCCTGACATAAGAGAAAATATCTCCTTTCAAACTGCTGTGGTTGTCTTATGAGTAGGGAAATCTTCTGTGAATCAAACGCCTTCAGATACTCAGTTTATAAGGAAATCTTAAGCCTTTGCCTGTACATGGAAGTATATCAGCTTCATTATTCTAATTTCCAGAACTCAGCAAACTATGAAGCTGAATTCTGAAAGAGTTCTTGATTATAAAGTTAAACAAACAAACAAGCAAACAAATCCAGCAAAAGAACAATGGAGAAGGAAATACCTTAAAATCCAAACTTTTTGGGTGATGCTAGTTTTCCCTTTCCTTAGGGACTCTTTGTGGGACACTTTGTAGGATGATCAGAAGAGGCTTGAGGAAGACACATGATTTGATTGCCCAGTTAATTTCCAAAACACTGTGTTGAAACTCTTAGCTCATTGCCTTGTTGCCCTTTGTAAATGGATGGGATCTATTGATGGGAGGAGATGAATTCCCTCTACAACAGTGCAGACCTTTGTGAAAATGGATCCCCTTATAAATGGCCCAATCCTCTCCCTGAAAAACAGATGCCAGAAGCAGTTGTGGGACATTATGTTTCAGTTCTAGAGACTTCCACTTCTAAGAATAAAGTAAAGAAGTCATTATTTATCTAAACAAGGCCTTTATGCTATGGTTGAGTGGCTGCTGGACAGCCGTGTGATCTGTCTTGTGTAATGCCCTCACCCCCTCCTTTCCCCATTTGGAGAAGAGAAAAAAGGACTTGTACTAGCTCAGAACATACTTACACATCTCACTGTCTATTGTGCTCCGTTACTCTGTCTATTATGGTCCATTAGATAAACATGGTGTTGAGCAGCCCCTCAGCTGCTGATATGTACAGCAGTGCTGATAACATGCTCTATGTTTAGAAGGGAATCAGTGTGTCACAGATTATGTTGGGTATTTACATATATGTGTGTGCTTTCGCATCAACAACAGAGAGCTTCCATCACAAAGCCCCTCTCTCTGAGGAAACAGACGGGTTTTGAAATGATAGTCTTTTATCTTTTGTGGTGGATTTTTCATGCCACTTCTCAAAATATCGCCTTGTATTTCTGTTTCTGAGGGTAAATGAAGTGAGACACAGACTCCTGATCTTTTCCCTTTCCTGTAGGAATTTGTATTTTAAATACAGAAGCATGGAGGCAGCTGGCTATATGGTACTTTCTGTGTGTTACCGAGTCCATCAAAGATTCTGTGTGTATGAGGCAGCTGACTTCTTTCAGGAACCAAGTGGTCAAACAAGTTACATTTACGAAAGCACCTGATCATATTTTTTCAAAAGTGACTTAGGCACTTCGGAGCCAAAATCTCTTTGATAATGGGGCTTGGGGCTTATCTATTCAGGGAGGCAACAGGGCTTTGCTGTGTGGTGTTGACCTCCAGATATGTATACAGTCCAACACAAAAGCTCCTCTTGTACTTCTGAAAATGTCACCCAAAGCACACAGTGCTCTGAAAACTGTGTTCTGTGGAGGGCTGGTCAGTGAGCACAAACTTGCAAAGAGCAGAAAGACTAGGGAGGGCTTGCCAGTGTGAGAGGGCAAATAATCAGGAACTACTTCCTCCTTGATTATATAAAGTAACAAACTGAGCACTGAGCCTGTGCTCAGTTAAATTTAAATTATGAGAAGTTAGGTGTTATTCTCATTTTGAGCATGGGGATTTTTATCTGGGCCCAAGTTAATGGGCACTGCAACAGAGCAGGAGCTCAGCATCACTGTTTAGTGGCCGGACTTTTACTGAGCAGTTGTTACCATCAGACAGACCACTACTGAGGAATAAGTGACCAACTTGAGGTGATCATGGCATGTTTCTTGCTATGTGCTAGATAAGCTGTACATAGGATGCATGTCAAGAAGAATAAAAGTCCTGCTGACTTCTCTGAGGCTTCTTGAGCAGTGACCAGATTCTTTCCAAGACAGCTCCCTGTGTGGTAACACCCCAACACAAGATAGTAAAATAACATGTCCATTAAAACATACCTTACATAGTATCCAAGGACTTGTTTTAAAACAGTCAAATTGCAGGCTTCTATTCTACACAGCAAAAATTAGTTAGAATGTGAAGGTTCATTACAACAAAATAAGTCTAGTGAATTGTTCATTCTTAATAATTTTTTTCCTCCATAATTGTGGTGTTATTAACAGAACAACAAAACAATTCAGCAAAACCTTTAAAATTTTCAAAATTGTTTCCATGGATAAGAGCTCAAATTTTATTTCAAGATTTTCTTGGCAACTCGTGCTTATGATATTTTTAATTAGCATTCTAAATGTAAGATGTATTGCTTACAATATTTTTGTTTTCAAAGTATTGGTAAACAAGACAACCCACATAATGATTTTAGTCTCTCCTTTATGATTAGAATAATTTATAATTTAAATAATGACAAGAATTATTGAAAAGGAAAAATATTGGTAATGCCAATATGAGTATTTCACCCTGTATTTAGGATTAAAAAATGCATACTTTTAAATTTGATAATATTCAAAGTTTATAATGTTCTCAGTTTTGTGGATTAATGATTTTACTTCTCCTTTTCCACCTTTGAATCCTTCTGAAACCTGGAAAGGTTTTAATGCTTATAAACAGATTCTACACTGCAGTTTTGTTTTCACAGCATTACTTCTTCCTGCAGAGTGCTGAAGTTAGCTTCTTTACTTGAATCGTCCTCTTGCAAAATTCCTTTTGTAGTGTCATGAGGAATCATATTAATAGCAGGCCTTAATTTCCAGTAAAAACTTTGGTCACAATTGCAGACTTTGAAAATGGGTGCTTTAACTCGGCCTTACTCCTGATATTTATATTTTTTGTCTTCCTTTCATCTACTCTGCTTTCAGCATCAAAGTACGTAATATTTTTTCTGGTAAAGGATTAATTCAAACTCAATAAAAATAAGAAAATACAACACAAAACCATACACAATGAAAGTCAGTCCATGGTCTGAATAGCATAGCATTTACAGAGAAGCCCTGGAGAATGCAGGGTGTATATTTGGACATTTTTAGCTATCAGAAGAGTTCTGGTAGTTTCCATTACTGTATTTGATGTCTTTGGACAATTGCAGAAGTGAGCGAAGTTGAGCATGAAGGTGATATCCGCTATTTATTAAAAAAAATGATCTATATCTGTATCTATATACAATGTTTTCTTTTCATATTCATTTTACTACATTCCCCCCACAGTGAATCTGGCTTATAATTTATTTTCATATCAATATTTTGGGCTTTTTATGTAAAATTATATCCGTCACAATGCAAGTGTGTGTGTTAGGTACCCCTCTGAGCAGGAAGCCTAGTAAGAGAAATGAGAACCAGAAGTTTCTTGCAATTCATGGTGCTTATATCACCTTGTCTTGGGTAGTAGACATCAACCAGTGCAGTAGCACAGAGACCCTGCCAGCTCTGCTCTCTTCCCTTCTTGCAAAAGATATATGGGGGAATCTCTGTCTCCTGTGGCACATCCTGTGACAACAGGAAGGCACCGTGGAGCCAATGGATCAGGGACCAAGGGGTTAGGTGGGTTTTCAGATATGGGTCTGGGTAGGAGATACCCCCTTCAAGTGCCCTTGCTGTCTCATTGTGGAGGGCTGTAGGCTGGATGAGCCAGGGAGGTCACCAGCTCTGAGATGACTGGTCCCTGTGGGTGTTGTAAGTTGTCCTGAGTTGCAGGTACAACTGGAATGCTCCTATTAAGCTATAGAGAGTTTAAAGACGGAGGTGTAGAAAGGAGAAAAGAATGAGGAAGGCACAGAAAATGTGAGAAAAGAGGGTATCCTAATCTAAGACCTAAAATCTCACTTGGCCCTGCATTTAGCAATTTAGTCCATGTAGAACTTATATTCATTCTGGTCAATTCAGGTGCACTGTTCAAGCTAGAAGGACCTGCTTCCAGACTCCATCAAGTCATCAAAATATCTCCAGGTAGGCACTTCTTTGCTCTTATTCTCTGATTTGCATCCAATCAGATGTTTCTGAGGGTGTCTTTTAAAGCAGGAGGGTTTTTTGTGTGGAACACTTCTCAAGTGCAATTAGCATCAGTAGCTCTCTTCTAAACTCTGGCTTCTTCAGCTGACCTCCTGCAATGGTTATAAAGATTAAACGGGGGGAAAAAGGCACATGAGATATAACTCAAGTGTAACCCCCAGTGAATGTCAAGTTGCATAGGGTGCCTATTCTCCTTGTAAACCTCTCTGACAACAGTATATCACTGTGTAGTAATAGCATACGGTACAGCTAATACGAGTCATTCATGCACAGGAGAATGCAGTCCTGAGAGAAGCTAGTGAAGTGCTAGTGTACATCTGCAACCAAATAGTATTTATCTTGTTTCTCTGCAGTAATTTGAGTGAAGAAGAGTTCAACTCAATATGCAAATACATTCTGTTTAGCTACAGGTAAGTCAGTAAAACATTATATTATTTCTGGTTTAGACATCAATGCAAAATTTCTTCTGATCATTAACAGTGACAGGTATTGAAATAATTCCTAGTTAGATTTTATTTTCACATAATAATGCTTCCTGCTTCCATAGAACACATTTTCTTTAGAGTTGCCCAAAATTAATGCTGTTCATTAATACGAAATGAGGATAGAGTAGGTAGTAGAGTGATGGGGTGGTGCAGTGGCAAAACACAAGGCAAAATAAATAATAAAATATCTTCTACTCTACAAGTTTATGGACTGTTATATTGGCATCCCATCAAGTTCCTACCTTGTGTTGGTTTAAAAGTAAACTGGTGGGAAAAATGAACCCAACTCAAGACAGATTATAAGTCAGAGTTACAGTTTACTAAAAAGATTATAATAAATACAATGATACAGAAAAAGGCTGGTTTTAACCTCCAAAGACAGATGTATAACCCAGCACCCTGGGACAAGAACAGAATGGTGTTTGTCAGCCTCTGTGCTGAGCACCACGTGGTCCCCCTGGGGGCAAAGTAAAAGGAAAGGAAACCTGTTGGTCCAGATGATGATCAATCACAGTCCTGTTGAAGTAATGATCGCAGTCTTGTCGAGAGTAGCAGTCACAGTCCTGTTGAAGTTCTGATCCTCCCCTGGATCTGACGAGTGGTACCCAAAGTCCCCAAACCCGAAGTTTATATATACTCATGTTCAGGTGGGAATGCCCAGAACCTGCCCCACGGTGGGGAGTTTCACAATGGGTAATTTAACTCTGTGAGTCATGGGATATTTTTGGAATCTTTGATGGTCTAAGTGTTGCAGCTGCCTATTACATCAGTCCAAGGTGGCCCTTTAGCAGAGATGACCCCTCAGGCTGGGTGTGAAGGTGGAATGCCTCCCTAGAGGGGAGTTATTGGTGTGAAGACAAAGACACACTCCTCTGCCTCGCAGGGTTTCTTTAACACCCAGCTTGTAGCCTGAGGTGTCAGGTGTGCCCTGGGCACCTGCTGCAAACAATCCATTTATTAACAGTCCATCAGAAATGACATAGAGGGTGTAGAATACACAATTTTGGTTATACCCACATAGTGATAAACTGATCCCGGCCCCTGTAACTAGGGCACACCATCCTGCACTCAAATGGGTACACACGGTCTTCATACCCTTTTCCTTAACCATGTCAAATGAAGGTCAGCAACAGAAAGTAAATTTCTCTTCGATGCTGCAAGATATACATGACCACCATGGAAATCTGACTAGAATTAGCATGGGATAGTTTGGAAAGGTCAGTAGTAATGCCAGGAACATGAAAAGACTGGTCTATTTCAGTGATATGTCTTGTTAAATGCATATATAAGATGATAAATTGTTTTGATGATAGCTATAGCTGCACCTGTTATAGTTCTGGGTGACTCTGATGATCTCCTGAGTCCTTTTCCTGGTATAAACTGCTCCTGTGTGCCAGTAAAGTCTATAGGTTTAAGATCAAATGTTTGATGATGGTGACTCCTCTCAAGATTGGTACTTTCATGCAGTTTAATAGCTATGTTTTGAACAAACATCTGCAGATAGGGAGAATGTTGGAGATATTTGTGAGAAAAAAAGTTGTTTATTTATAATGGCCATTGAAGTGCATTCTTCAGATCAAAAAATCAGAATCTCAAGAGCATGGATTCATCTCCTATGCATTTCTTACTAGGCAAATAGCACCATCTTGACTGCAGTGAACAGCTGTGCGCTCTGGTATGGAGCAAACCCTTGTTCAAACTAAAAATTTCAGGATTTGGCCCCAGGGGAGTTTTCCTTGACTTTGAAATCTGACTAACAAAAGCCAACTATTAGTCAATAAATAATGTGTTTGACAAATCTGTTATTCTGGTATTCAATCAACTTTTTTAGGCTGTTCATAAAATGTGATACTTGACATAGAAAACATTTGTTGAACAAACATCATTGATAAATTTCTGCAACATTCACTCATGTCTGGGTCACAGGTTTGCCTTACAAATCTCCCTCCATTCCTTACAGTCCTGTCTTCCTCCCGTATGCTCCCCACCCTACCCTGATGCAGTAAGAAGAATAAATATTTTTCTTGTCATCACTTCGGTGTTCACAAAGTTTTGGAAGAAGAGGAAATAAGCAGCAAGGGCAAAGATCAGAACTTTTTATCTTTCATTGCAACACTTCCTTCTAAAAACACCACCATTTTAAAGAGAAGTTTATTTATTACTTCAAGAACCATTGGAGATGCTGGTGGAAACGGAGAATCAATTTAACTCCATTATAAATTTGTAGTAACATATATGTCACAGGATTGTGATTCAATCACATTTGAGATAGTTTACTACAAGCAAGAAATGCAGGGAAATAAACACATCTGATTTGCCTGTGAGGATGGAGCAGGCAAAGTATGGGTTGGATGACATTAGCTGTTGGATGACATATTCAAAGGGAGTATGACAGAGTCTAAGGACAGCAGTTCAGTCTTACAAAATAGAATTCTGTTTTCTGAGGGATGATTTTGCTGGAGAGCTCTGAAATGTCCCCTGTAACTTTGGAAGGTTGAATTATGAGAGAAGGTGTTCTCTGTGTGTGTCTGTGTGTATGCAGATGGTGATGGAGGGGTGGTGAAAGTGGTGTTTTGTGAGTTCAGTATTCCTACAGGCTGTGCAAAAAACCCAGAAGTCCCTCCTTCTTAGAATTTTCCATCACAGAATTGGCACATTTGTCATCACTGTCTAGTTTTGTCTTATGGACCACAGGGAAAAGAGACCTTGACTTGTTCACTAAGAATCCTAATTTTAGTGAGAGTAGAAACTGCCAGTGGTACTTTATCCAAAGTCTTTGTGCATAGGGTCACAGCTGACTTCTCAGACAGGCTTTCTGACACTAGCCATTTCTGTGGGAATCTGAGGTAAGCAGAAATTAGTATATAACCAAACGAAAAAAGATGCAGGGCTACTTGCTATGTAGTGTGGATGCAGTCAAACCAAGCCACTCAGACTCAGTGAGCGGTCCTGTTTCATTTGGCAGTATAGGTGTACACCCACTTTAACTTCTGAAGACTGTCTTTAAAATGTAATAAAGAAACCTACTTCCTTCAAGTGCCTGCGCCCTTAGAAAAGGATCATCATTAGACAGACGAAACATGATCTTGTACAGGCTTACATATTTAGCATAGCTTTCTGAGGAAATTAGCTTATCAAATCATGTTGTCTGCTCTGTCTGTCACTTTCCCTTCAGCTTCCTCCCAACAGCCCACACCTTTCATGCCCAGTAGGTGTGAAACCCATTCATCAACTGAGGAAGTGTTGGTAGCAGAAGGACAAAAAAATTCAGCCTGGATAGATGGCATGAAAGGGCTAGGTTGAAACCATTATGAATGTTCTGGAGAGAAACCCTGCTAAAATTCAGTCCATTATCCATTTTGAGAGGGGGTATCTAAGTGTCCAGTCAATGTATGTGTACTGAGTATCTGATCAGTGCATCACAGCTCTGAACCAGACAAGCTCCATCATGCACTGTGTGTGGCAGGAGAAATGAGGAGAGCAGTATGTGAATGATGATGTTTTGGGGAAATTGAAGGGACTGGAATTATTAAAAGAGAAAATTAGGGACACACAGACTTCAAGTTTCATTATGAAAAGAACAACATGTTTTTAAAGAAACAATTATGTAATGTGCATCGTCCTGTTCATTGTTGATGTTTCTGCATTCAGTCTTCTCACAGGACTGGCTACTTGCAAGATATATTCAGATTACAAGGATCAGATTCCACTACACTCCTCTACTGTACAGGTCAAAACTGTGCTGCTTGTTTCTATTTTCAGTGGAAATGTTAAATATTTTGTATGTGAATGCATAAATTTTTTATTTTTAACTAAGGGTATAAACAGTAATATCTCTTCCCAAGATTTCTTTTTTTGTCCATGTAAAACTAATTGCCCTCTAATTCAGTGTTACAAGAACTGACTTTTTTCATGGGATCAAAGCTATACAGCCTTGCATAATGGTGTGTCCATATTAACTCCAACCTTGACTTCAGATGCCTCCCACCATTAAGCATCTAACATGGTTTACAAATTCTTCTTGTCTAATTGGGTCCTCAGATGGAGAAACTTGTAAGGGTCCACAGAGCCTGTCTGGTAATTAGCTTTGCTCAACAGGGTGTTGGGACAAACCTCATTGCAGATTTTGACCATCAGGCAATATCAGACTTACTGTGGTAATGAATCTTCCTTCATAAACTGCTCAGAAAGTGAGTTGCCCATGGTAATATTCTCCTAAAACCAGTTTCCAAAACCCTGGGGAGTATGTCTGTAGTTGACTAACATTTTCTCATAGTCTTTTAGAGGGGTGCTGAAAATAAAATTCCTGTGACCACTGCTTTGGGTGCTAAGTGGACTATACCAGAAGTGGTTGGAACAACTACTGGCTAATCTGAGGATCTCAGATTGTCAGGAGAGAACTGGCAGAACACAGTGCCTCTGAGCAGGAAGGTCTCTGAAGAGTGGTTCACATCCGAAGCCTCATTTCAAATATGTAAGCATTAGAAATCCCTGTCTAACCTTGTGTGTAGGACACTGACAACCTAAACTGTACAGAAGATGTCAAATAGCATGATCTGGTCTGATGACTGCTGCAGAACAATTAACATGCATGTAACTGGTGTGGTTAAGACTGCTGCATGCAGTGACTGGCTTCTTGAGGTACATGTAGCTTCTTGTCCACACTGCACATTGGCAATGAAGATGTGGGATGGTTCTTCAAGCTGCCATTGATCTCTTGCAGCTTGAAGATTTTGCTAGTTAGATGAGAGACCTCTTCCTGCTAAGTCCCTTGGGGAATTTCTGAGCTCTGAGTCATAATTATTGCTGGTAAAGGCACTGTAGTTAGGGATGAGGGCAAATATTATCGTGCAGCAGTGACTCTCAGTGGCCTTGGACAGTCTTGAGAAGGGGATAAAGTGGTTAAGGACCAATAGTAACCAACTGTGGGCCCCGGGTTGAATTTTTTCAAAGGCATCTCATGTATAGCAGCTCGGCTGTGAAAACGGCTGGAATTCCTAGGCTAGTCACATACACCAACACCTGCATCCAGAGCATCATTTGGATCAGCAGAATGTCAACTATCCAATTGTAAGGCAGGTACTGGTGAAAAAGGGCAGGCGCTCCATTAGCACTGAGTTGTACCAGGAGAGACATGGTGGCTTTTCTTCTTGCCTGGATTTGCTAGTTCTCTCTGCTTTCACAGTCTTGTTTAGAGGCTTTAATACACTCTGAACCTGTGCAATAAGTGGTGCTAATTTTGTTTTGACTGAGGCCCTCTAAAACCTAGACATGTAGTCCGATATCCTGCAGTCAATGGAGAAATATCTAATATCATGTCCAGCATCTAACTCACCTGGTGTGTCCTAGGCACCTGTCCTAGCAGGGTTACCTGTGTGCTACTGTTACCTCTACTATGCCAAATCCATCTGAAATTAGAAAATAGTATCAATCCAGCTGAAACTAATGAGTGTAAAATAACTGAAAATGTTGGGGATGCTCTCTGCCATGGCTTGTGCTAGTGTCTTTAAAATGGCTGTGATGAGACATGCTGATGAAACTTCTTTTCTTCGTGGTTGATGGTAGTCTAGCCAAATACAGAATGATACTGCTATCATGCGTGGTGACTGAGGCAAATGCTGAAATCATGGTCAGGAAAAGCATCCCACACAGGATCAAGGAAGCGACTTTATATATTGAGGACCATCTGGTGGATGCTGTATCAGTGTTTTGAACTACAGTTCAGTCTTATACCACATTTCTGAGATGTAACATATGATTAGTAATTATTCAGGAGGGGAAATGTGAATACAGGCTGGCCTTACTTCACCAAATGCTTTCCTGACTATAATGAACTGTCACTGAGATTTTTGTACATGTGTAGATGTCCTCAGAGATTTCTAAATAGATTCTGTCTTTTGGTTACAGCCTAATCAAATGTGGAGACTGTGTGTGGAGTGAGTATTACTCCAGTTAGGGTGGCTCCCAGACCCAAAGTGTAGGATGCTTTTGTTGAAAACCCTTGGTGTGAGGCAGGCTTAGACAAATAGAATGGGACTGATGCAGGTGGGTGACTGTCAGTATGGAATTGTTAGCTTTTTGGCCAAGCATCCAGGGTTTAACTGCATCTCCATAAAATGACATTAAGCCTTCCTCTCCAAACAGCTGGAAAAAAAGGTTACATTGTCTAGTCTGCGACAAGTTGATCAATCGTTTGTTTCTGGTTAATGGGTAATGGCAAAGTTCCACGCTCTGGATAGCTCTCTCATGATTTTTTTGGGATATCTCTCTTCCTTGTGTGAAATGAACTAGAATTAAAAGGCATCCTCAGGCACTCTGGAGTGCTTCCTACTAAAGGTATGTTAATCTTGCAGCACAAGATTGTCTATTCTTTGGCTTTGTTTGTAGTCTCTTACGGAGTCCAATCTTGGCCTGCCTTGTTCCAGGTTGCTTTGGAGTCTGCAGTGAAGTGTCTGTGCAGAAAAGAATGGCAGACAATTTCCTAATGTGTACTGCCAGAGTTCCGGTAGGGCCAACAGCTCTTGTTTGGATACCAAAAGACAGGACTTCAGGAAAAGCAAAGCCACCAAACACACAAAAGCAAAGCCATGAAATGGACAAACTCAGACACTGTTTATACCCGCTGCTGAGTGCCAAAGGTCTAACTACTTAAAGCTGGCACAGAAGTACATGATCAGAAAAGATTCAACCACAATGAGAAACAAAAATGGAAATACAGCCAAAATGGAAGCTCTCAGATCATGTTTAGAGAAGGCTGGTGATATCTACAGTACTCTGAAGATACAGAGCAGGAATGGCAGGACTAGACCAAATGGAAAAGTCTAGAGAAATTCTTGCATGGACCAGATGCTCGTGAACCAACACACCTGTACAGAAGGAACCTGTCAGAAAAAAAAGCGTAAATTTTTTGCAAGATTATGAGTTTCAGCCAGAGCTGGACTGTGCATCATATTGTTACACCATTAAGTTGCAGAACTCAAGAGAGCTTTATGGTGCCATCAAACCAGAGACTTAGTTTCACTAACTGCCTTTTTAATGGTACTTAAGGGCTTTAATGCATTTGGGCATTTTTACTGTGTTTAGACATGATTTTAACAACTGAGTTAGCTCTCATCAGACTGCCAATTGCTGCCAATGTGGAGAAATAGAAGTCTTTTTTCAGCACCATAACCTAGTAGACAGGTTTATATTTTTGTCTTTCAGAGTTTAAGAATTACTAAAGACCATTATGTTGAACACAGCTTCTCCCTGTGTTGGCTGACATCCAGTTCATATGGTGTCAACTAACCTAATTTGTTAAGAATTTTACTTTAACAAGCTAAAAAATTTCTAAAGGAGCAAACCTTTAGAGGTTTGTTCCAGCTTTGAATGACTCTCATGGAGATTGTGAGCTGGGAGGAGACAAAGAGAAAAAAAGAAAATGCAGGCAGATCCAATCTGAAGTTAAAACTGTTGCTTCATGCTGAGGAAAAATGACCAACTGTTCTAACCTTTGTTTTAAAATAGTTGAACTTGTTTGAAAAGTAATAATGTGGTTTACTTGACTTTTGAAGAACAAGATCATTTCAATTTTAAAGGACAAAAAAAATCTAAAATTTATGTAAGGGAGCGAGAAAACCTAGCTGTTCTTTCACAGTTTCTATGTTCACACAGAAGTGATATATCCTGCAGGAGGCTGACTCAACCTTTTTATGACCCATCAATGATTTATTAGAAATCTTGAGGTTGTTTCCCAAGCAACAAACATATTTCATTAGGTGGCACGAAATGACATAATGGAATATCTGTTGTGTTATTCTCCCTCTTTTCACATTCTCTCTTCCCAAAATACAGTCATTATTATGCAGCATTGGGTAGGGCAGTGAGTTTTTGAAGCCAAGAAGTCCAAGGGATATTATTTGGCATGATAACATAATATTAGGCCTTGCTAAAATCAGGTGAGAAGCAGCATACCTTACCTACTTTAAATAGGGCAGAAATATCCTAAATTTATCCTAAAAAAGAATAGGTTACTATTTATTATTAGTCACAGCTGATTATTTCAGAGATAGATTTGGCTTTACTCAGTGGTAAATCTGCTGTCACCAACTATGCACTGTGGCCACTTTCTGTGCCAATAGTCAGCTTTGGGCAGTGGATCAACTGAATACCTTAAATTCTCTGTTGAACCTTGGCATTATTATGGAAGAAATCTGCAGCCAACTCATGGGTCCCTGGTATAGCTCCAGCAACTTAACAGATGGATCACTAGCAAGCCTCTTCTCAATTTCTCTGTTAAATATTCATGGAGCCAGCATGTGCATAGGCCCAAGTGTGCCCCTGGAGGTGCTGGCAAGGGTCTCTGATCTGGGGAAGATGTCAAATTGGCTAGTGGAAGTCTGAGGGCAGAAATGTTTTCCACAAGGATCCATCCTTCAGTGCAGAACATGGAGTGACAGCCATATGTGCAACTGTGCTTGTGAATATGTCTGCAGTGCATGCTTATACAAGCTATTAATAGGCTGGTGGCATACCGATTGTTAATGTGGGGAAACACAGAGTGAAAGACAATGGAGAAATGCCTTGGACTAAGTTGAAGCACCAACCAAAGGAAAGTCTTTCTGTTAACTTGCTGTGAAGGTCAAGAAAAAAAAAAAAAAGCTGCATTTCCCACTCCCCTTTAGAATTTACCATTCTTATTTTCCAAATGTGCTACTGAAAAAATTGCTAAATGTAAGTTCATAGAGCCCTAAAGATTGCTTCACGTATTTAGATCCCAGTCAGACCTAGAATAACGTTTTATTTGCTATTATTTAACACCATCAGTTATTATCTAATACCAGCGAAATACGCTTCTGGAGTATGAGAGTCCATATATGACTTGGGCTATGGTTTTGAGCAGTACTGTATACCAACATCTAAAATTATTTTTATTTTTTTAAACTCTGAAATATCTACGAAGCCTTAGGAGTGCTCTTTTAAGTCTGCCTGTGGTAGAAAAGAGGTTAGAGTTTTCTTACTTTGATAAATTTCTGTTTCCACTGCTTTACCAGACAGAGCGTTCATCATTATGTGTCATTAAAAGTGTTGCAGAGAAGTAATTTGTGGTTCTTCCAATGGAGAACAACAAAAAACCAAACCAAACCAAAACAATAAAAAAATATCCTGGGAAGGAACATACTTATTCCCTCTTGAAAGATTTGTTCCCAGTCCTTTGAAATTACACAATGCTGTCAAGCTACTATATAACCAGTATCCCTAATATAATAACTTGAATAAAATTGAAATATTTCAAGTGAACTCAATGCAAGTCTATTTGTAACACAATATTACCGAAGATATGTAATATCCATATGTTCTAATGATGAAACAAACATTTCTGTGTTTGCCAGTGCTAGTCAAAAGTAAAATAAGCGTTAAAATTAAGATAGGATACTTAGAAAAGGCTGTTTTGCAGCCTCCTCTTTCCTTTTCCTGAACAGTGTAAGACTTTTAATGCTTCTTAACGTAGGCTAGAAGACTTTCCTTCTCAGCTAGGAGTTCAGATAGCTGCCTAAGTTTTTTGCCCCCAAACGGGTTCAAAGCATGATTTCATACAGTTGCGGTATTAGCTACATTAACAGAAGAAAACCGATGTTACAGCACTGTCTGGCATTTCCCAAATGATGCAACAGATTATGTGTTTATAGAAGGCACCTGCTTAACAAAAACGATGAGATATTTTAACTGTTACTGAGATATACTTAAGATACATGTCACAACCTGAATTGCATAGCGTGATGCTTCTGTAAGGGGATGTAGTAAACTACGCAGAGCAGCTATATTAAATGTTGTGTCCTACATAGTCTGGTGGTCCCTGTAGCCCAGGAATATCTTCTCTCTGTGATAGAGATACTTCTGAAAAGATACTATATAATTTGCAGCAAGAAGTAGTCTTTCAGTCAGCTTGAGACTGACACAAACTAAGTATTTTATAAAGCAGGAGTAAAGTATGATGAATAAATTTCACCTAGAAAAGGGATAATGGAGAGTGTCACACAAAAGTGTGTATGATCTCAGGACATGAAATTGGACTTTTGTAAATGAACATGCTTGACAAAGAAAATGCTTATTTACTTTAAAACCATGACTATTTCTGCTGTGTTTAAAATCAGCTGGATGGGGGAAGGGAAATAGGAAAGTACCTCAAAAGGAAAATTTTGTTCTTTTTCCTTCAATAAAATTTTGTTCTCTGCCCTTAATTGTTCATACTTCCATGAAATTCCTTGGTAGAGAGAAACAGTGAACAAAAATTGATTTCAAGTATAGCCAGACTGCTGGCATTTACGTTTAACCTAAGACAGGATATATGGTTTCAAAGTTTCTGAGCAGTTATGAGGGACTTCACTTGCTGGAGTGTATAACTATTTGGTATATTTGACCCACTGTGTTCGAGATGAACTGCTTTTATTGCTGATCCTATGATCATGATCACTTCACTCATTTATTTATATTTCACCATGTCTGTTAGAAAAAATTAGTACTAGTTCTTGCCTGCATGTTGATTCATTCAAGTATTGAATCATAAAAGCACAGATTACTGACTAATTACTGATTAACTTCAGTCAGAATCTCCCCTCTAAGAGTACAAAGAACATATTAATCAAGAACATAGTATCATATGCTTTTGGGGAGTAATTTAGAAATTACTCTGTTCCTAATATATTAGCAATTTAAAACCTGTTTTTCAGAAATGCTGGGCACCTAATTTTAAACTTTTTAGAGTGTAATTTTGTTTAGCTCTGAATTTAGCATGTCTCATTTATCACACAAATGGAGCGAATAGGACAGATCACTTCATTGTGAAAATTAATCCAATAAGTGAAAATTTCTTTTTCTTTGGGACTATATCTTTGCTTGATGGGCCTTTAATAATCTATTTATTTTTCTTAGCAGTGGTTATCAACAGCTTTCTACCAGTGTTGGAAAACTTCAGTTAAAGCTAAGAAGGAAACAATTGCCATGTTCTACTAAAACATTAAGAAAACCTGAAACATGTAATTAACCTAATCCTGAAGCGATTAATTTTTGGTCACTGTTAAAATAAAAACCAAACATTCCGAAGTAAAAAGTAGATTGTAACTGAAGAGTTGTTTTCTTTTTGTAGATATTAAAAAAAATAAATGTTGAGATCTTCAGGAAAATGTCAACATTTTTTCCATGTAAAAAATGTATAAAACCTGATCTGTTTCTAGGAACAACTTTGGCTTTTGGTAATCTGTTTTCAATAGGAAGCAAGTTAGGAAAAATCTCTCAATTTTTAGTTTCAGTAGTATTTTATTAGTATTTATTTCACAGTTGCTTTGTTTGTTATAAAAGTGAGAAGTGAATTTCACAAACACGTGAGTGTTAATTATAGTAAGTTAAGATAATCAACTGAAAGTTCTCATTTCCACTTTGATACCAAAATAACCTATCTTATGATATTTTGACACATCTCTTCAAAACTCTCTGCTAAATCAGGACAGTAAGAAATAAATATGTGAAAACAGAGAAGAAAAATAATATTTTTAAGTATCTGAGAAGGTTTGAATTACTTTATTATTATCATCAATGTTTATGGTTAGTTCTTCAGTACAGTGAAATTGGTTCAGTCACATTATGTCATATTCCCTGATTAGTGTCTTGTTGCTACCGTAGTACTTTTTGGTCTATCGGCAGACAATCATACAACGCATGCACACACACGGAGTCATGTAAGACAGAAAGGATGGGGGGAAAAATGTAAGAAACCAATGTGCTTACACATTGCATCAAAATAGGTTGTTATCATCTGTTCTTCCTGATGGAAGTCACGCACATATATTACAGAGAACCTTAGGGATAGGGGGGAATTGTGTGGTAAGTGCGTGCTGCAGTGTGTCCTCTTGGGTCCTGTTCCACTCATCATCCAGGTGTGTGGCCAGGACCATACCATGTTATGCTCTTAAGGCCACCAAACTCAGGTTTCATTCTCAAAGGAAACAGTGATACGGTGGGGAAGCAGAATACAGCATAATTAGGTCTCGTTCCAGCAGGGATCTTGGCTGGAGAACTCACTCAGGCTTGTGCATCTGTGAAGCATTCCCAGGTCCCTGACCTTTAGATGACAATGTTCATAAAAGAGCCATCTAGATCCTTAATGAAACTCCTAAATTACTTTTAAGGGAACCACTTAAAATTTGAGTCAAGAAGCAACACATATGTCCAAGCAAAAAAGGAGTGCTAAAGGATTTCTTTTCTGCATTCATTTATGCCTTGTGAAATTGTTTTCTGTACTGCCGTGATATAGTTCCTTCCACTATTCTCTCAAAGGAATTATAGTCTCATATTTTTTCCCCTTTGGTGTGTTTGGCTTTCTGCTTTAATCTAATTCTCACAGCTCAGGGGAATCATCAGACCTGGCTGAGATTTGTATCTTTTCGGAGAGCTCATCAATAGTTTACATAATGCTGTAGCAGGGCCAGGGTTCACACAGCTGGAGAGGTACTCGGCAAGAGTCCTGAATTAAGAAAAAGCCTTATTGAAAATCTCAACTTTGTTTAAAGAGGTTTTTTCTTCTGAAGAAGCCAAAACAACACAAAAGCAGTGTGTGCAGGTTTGCTGGCAGCTGGTGTGCTGTGACTGATGATGCTTGTGTTAATTATGCTCTCACTATTACCATGTGATCCACCCATCTGCTTTTTGAAGCCAGCTGTTTTCCTTTATCTTCCTGTTGAACTACCAGTTATTCAGGGCAGTGACCATCTTTATACGGTGACGAAGGAGAGAAGCAAGTGAAGTGAAACTCTGATGTGGGGGTAGCACTGTCATGACTCAAACAATCAAAGTAAAAGGCTAGTAAAACACAGGTTTAGCTGCATTTTCTTTTCCAGTTTTTATGTCTTTAAATATTAATTAGGATTGGACCAAGAATTATTGAGAAGATTAAATTGTTAAGTTCTGCCCTTGCTGGAATTCAGAAAATGTCCTTAGCTATTGTCAGATGTCTAATAACGCAAGTTTCAATAAAAAATGTTTTCCATGCAGTTAATACAAATAGGGTTTAACCAATTAACTTACCTCTCTCTCTCATTTGAGATTGATTTCTTAAGTTGTGCAATATTCTTGCTGCCCTTTATTGGATAAGCCCCACCATTTGGCCTCTTTGTTCCTATGAAAACACTGGCATTCATGTGGAGAGCAGCCATTCTCCAGACAGCCATGCACATGCCTCAATAAATAAATAAATTGTGTTCCTGTAAAATAATGGAAAAGACACAGGTACACAGTTAAAACAAACAACTGTTCAGAACTAAAAAGAAAGTTTGTGAATTTTTGCTTTGCAGTGTTTGTCCAGTTCTTGACCAAACAACCCTATATACATATATATGAATACCTGAAACACAACAGCATAAACAAAGCTGTTAGTATGATTCCAGAATTCGTGTTGTGGCTTTTAGCAAATATGATCTTGTTCTCCTCCTGAGAAGAACATCTTCCCCTTCCACCCTGCCATTAAAAGTATATCTTCTTGATCTCATAAAATATTTTTCTCTAACAAGCAAAAAATCCCAACCACCACCACCAAAAATAATAATAATAATGAAAAAACAGCCAACAAAGATCTCACCCATGCATAAAGAAAAGACTATACAGTATTCAGAATTATCTTAATGTTGCCTGTGGAAATTTTAGCATTATTATTGTTCAGATTAGGTTTCCTCATTTCACTGATCTCTGTGAACTACACTGCAGAGCCAACTTTTCCCTTGAACATCCTTTGATTGAATGCATTAAAACATAATATTTGAAGAGGAATAAGGTTGCATTTTGGAGACTGGGAGTTTCTACAGGATAGACTTGTTCACACTGCACAAACATTTAGACCTTTCCTTTTATTATATGTGCAAAGAACTAAATAAAACTAGTCTGAACATATAAGATGTGTTGATATAAAGGCATGTCAGAAACTGAAATTTACAGTTACCAAGACTTTTTGTAATTGAGAAGTATCAGAGAAACTTGAGGTTTTTCATGCTTTTCTTGAAATTTCATGGCAATAATCACAAATCTGACTCAAATGCTGTAATTCTTAGTTGAGTCACTGCTTTCCAGCTTCTGCAAAGTAGTCTTGGCTAGTAAAGTAGCTTTCGTAATTGGAAAGATCTTGAGTGCACACTTCAAATAAGAGTTTTGGAAATACAAAAATTTAAAATAGAAGAAAATATAAACAATACAGTGTAAACTTTCAGAATTTTTGTAATTGCATGAAAAATATCTGTCAGTGTGATAATGATATAATCTGCCTAAGCTACAATTTATTTTCCAGCATAAGGAAAATCCTGTATCACTGACATACTGCAGTCTAGATTTAAAACTAAGAAGGGAAAAGCATGAATGAAATCATTCTCAAGGGAAAACTGGAGTCCCTTATTTGAAGATTTGGCTCCTATTGCTCTAATTTACTGTATTTGAGTGGGTATTGGAGGGATTTATGAAGAATGAATGACTCCCCCTTTTAACTTCAAAAAGGCAGCTGACATAAAGGCAAAGATTATTCCTGTCATCCTAGTCCTAATGCATCTAGCAGGAGTTCTGGCACTCCCTTGTAGCCCAGATTTTTATCTTAAACTTTATTCTCAGTTTTTCCAGATCTTGATTTTTCCTAATCTGAACAAGTGCAATAGAGCTTTCTCTTGTGGTTTTATTGCTCATGTGTTTTCTTTGACCTCGTTTGTGACAAAAGTCACTGATATGTGAATTATTCTTGAATAAATAAACCAATACTTAGAAGACATCCCATCAGCTACTGCTTGTCTTCAAGTTTTCAGTCTCATATAAACATTATTCCATGTTAGTTCTTCCTGGATGCAAACATTACTTTGAAAAGACTGGTGAGTGGATTGCTCTGTGTGCATCTAACATCTTAAGAAAAATGGACCCTTTATAGGTCCAAAGCAATTAACCTTCTTATCATGTGCTTGGGAGCATACAAGGTGAAGCAGCACTCTGGTGACATCATTGTCAGGTCACCCTACAAGAATAATGAAATCATATAGAGAGGTGTGCCCTGAGGCATACTCTGTTGCCATAATTAGGTTGAAGGCTCCCTTGGAAATGATGTCTTGTTGGAAGAGCATTTGCAGGAACTAATTGTGGTATGTTTTTGCATCAGTATTGGCGTATTGCATCATTTATGATCTGAAAATAGCTGTAATTGTGTGTGTGATTGAGTCATTTCCTGAATTTAGTATTCTAAGCAGAGTACATATTAAATGACTAACACACTCTTGACTTTGTCATCTTTTTTATCTCTGGCTGGATTCTTAAAAAGATCTCTTTGTGCTTTTGCATTTTTAAACCAAATTAGGTTTGGTGTATTTTAGTGCTGCTGAGACTGATGGGTGAGCAATAATCATTGTTCCCAGACAGAGCGTGCACAGGTGCTGTGAGTTCTACCTACCATCTTGCAACTCTGCCAGTGTATTTCTGATCAGCACCACCTCTGCTGTGTTAGGGATGACAGGTTTATTTTGAACAGTAGGTGCAGTGAATTTTTGAAATGGAGAAATGGTCAGGAGGGGAGGAGGCTGAGGTCATCACTCCTGTTTCATTTGCAGCTCAAGCTGGAAACAAATGTACTCTCCTCAGGTACTTCCACTCTTGCTATAGCAGCCTTCATCTCAGGAGGTCCTGTTTCCTCTGAATTTTTGCCTGTGGTCTCCTACTTGTAGGACCATTTTCTTTTTGTTGTGAGGCTACACTCTTGTCTTTTTAACTGGCAGATCGTCCAGAGAGGATGAAATGACAGTTGTCTGCAGTCTTGTGAAAGCAAAATAAACAACTGGCACTGGTTTTTAAAATAGTGCTAAAGATCTAAAATCCTGCTGTCACTCAGAGGGTGCAGCATATTAATTATGAATTGTCAATATTTTTGGTGCCATCATTATCACACACACACAAAAAAGCAACCTACAGTACTTGCATTCATATCAAACATTTTATTCAATTTATTTGGACTGCTTTTCTATCCTGTACCAGTTAATCGCCAGCCCTATTTCAACTCAGAATCTGAATGTTATTTACCATCTGTCTCCAAGGGATGCACTTGCCAAGTCCCTTAATTTGCTATAATTGGCAGGTTTTCAGTGTACATAATTTATATTGAAAAAAAAAATCCGCAATCCTGAAAAAAAGATTAATTAAACCATTTCTTCTGGGCCCCTAGAAGTGTTCCAAAAGGATGGCTTCAAGGCCGAAAGGTCTATTCTGTGTATGTGCTGTCACAGCTGATCACATTAAAAATGTATGTTGGGTTGGTCCCTTGTGCCTCTGTGCTGGTCAGAAGGATGTCATTGGCACCTGGGTAACATCACACATAAACAGTGAATTAAACATCTTGCATTTGCATTTGTGCCTTTTGTTCACACACTAGAAACTCCTAGGCTGCAATATAATTTATGGATACCTCCATGTAGGCAATTCTGTAGCTGATATGATCGGAAATGCTATGGGGAAAAAAAATCAGCCCCCCAAGCAGATGTACAGAATACTAAACAGAGCTGCTGAAAGACCATAAATGGACTGAAAGACATCACACATGTGGTTTGTAAACATGATTTATACCTTACTTTCTCCTAGCTTCTTGCTCCTGGAAGCACCTGGTTACGGAGCGCGCAATGCAGTGACGTAATGTCTTGTGTAGGCAGCTGTCAATCTGGGGGATGTCAGCAGTTCTCCTGAGTTACCCGCTTGAGGATGCAGCTGACTACAATCTCTCTTCTGCTGCAGTTCTCCCACTGTCCTTTCAAGACAGTGACAGAGGAAAGGTTGCTGGAGAAAGGGATGGGGGTGATTTATTCTGTTTGCCTTGGAAAAAGGAAGGAACGGATTAATATGTATATTTCCTTGCTACCTTTGCCAGATGTATGATGGCATCCAAGAGGTAAGTGAGACCTTCACTGGCCTCAAAAGTTTGTGACAGTCTTTTGTGACAGTCACTGTGTATTTATTTATATAAACCATTCAAGAAAAGCATGAATTAACCAAACTCTCTGAAAACAAGGTTGGATACGTCTATTCCTTTCCCTGTTCCATTACAATTTGGCATGTACCATTACAAACTCAAATAAGATATTTTTTCCTTGAGTTTCTCATTTTCCAGTGGCTCAAACTGCCCCTTTTTCAAATTCAGGTGTCCATGTTTGCTAAAACTAACTCTTCTAGGGTAGAATGAAAATATAAGTGATGTTGAGAGGAACTTTTAGTTCGCTATTGACTGTGAAATTTCAGTCTTCCTTTCTTCAGAGAAAACATATTTTCCAATGTCATGAGATGATTATTTCTTATAGTATTTCAAATGGAAATACTTAGGCTCTGTAATTGGACATAACATATATTGATAATGATGTTTTAGGAAGTCATTCTGGAGGAAGGAGTGATGAATTCAATGATTGTAGTGTACACTAGATTAGGTAGTGTCAGTTCTTTGAAAGCCACTTTTTAGATTACAGAAAAACACATTCTAGGTTTCCTTCCCCAGTAAAATTCTGGAAAATTCCCTTCCAGAGCAGAACTAGTTTCTGTGGAAATGAATCCTTTTCCAGTACAACAGAAAAGTACTCAGATGAATACAGCAGTAGATATGATATATATTCTTAAGTGCATTCGATCAGAGAGACACAGCAATACAGTAAAATGCAGAAAACCTGAACAAATATGCAACCTGAACTGCTTCATTCAGAATGGGAAGAAGGAAACCTGCTGAGACTGGCAAAAAAACTGAGGCAGGTATCACACTGTGGGACATCAGAGAGCTTGGGAAAGTATTACGAACAGACATATCATCAGTTCTCCAAACCTATGTTGAGGTCCGCTGTGAGACTCAACCTTGTAAGACTTCTGTAATGTCATGGAGTTTTATCCCTTCTCTTAGTTGAAAGGCATCGTTAAACACAATATTTTCCCTGTCATGTTAAGGTCTGGGAAATAATGTAGGCTGTGACTGATGGTTTCCCTGTTCTGCTGTAAAAAGTGGACTAGTTACACAAGTGCTTTAGGATATTCTAAATTGTACTACTGTTTTGCAACTGAAACACACTAATTCAAAGCCAAACTCATTAATAATTGTCTTACATCAGGGATGTCATGCTTTTTCCAAAGAATACTTTATGCATGTATTGGGGTGCATACTGCCTGCCCAATTCCCATTGTAAAATGGAAAACTTTAACAGTGCTGTCAAGCACTATATAAGATTCAGGCAACTGAATGGTTAATAGGTAGAGTAAATATACAAGGGAGGGGAGATATTCCCTTTTGCCTCTTTGTGTCTAATTATGCCAGCAGTTAATGAATATTCTTATACAATATTCAAGTCACAGTGAAGTATGGTCCAAAAAGAGAGGCTAAGCTCCAAAACATAGGCATGTGAAATCAGAATTGATCATCTAGGCTTTTTTTTTCTACATGTTCTATGCAATCCTCTATATTATAGCCCATATTTTAAGGCAAAGTACTAAAAATATGGGCTCCTTGGGCTGGAAATCAGCTTAAAGAAGACAGAAGTTCTCTATCAACCTGCACCTCAGGAAGTCTTCCATCATCCCCATATCACCATTGGCCAATCAGAGCTTAAATCAGTCCAGCAGTTTAATTACCTGGGTAGCCTCATCTCCTCAGATGGTAAGATTGATGGAGAGATAGACAACACGTTAGCAAAGGCATACAGTGCCTTCAGAAAGCTGCATAAAAGAGTTTGGTGAAATAAACACTTGAAGAAAAGTACCAAGATCAGTGTTTACAGAGCCATAGTGCTGTCTGCTCTCTTATATGGATCTGAATCATGGGTCATCTACCGCCACCACCTGCATATCCTGGAACGCTTCCATCAACGCTGCCTCCGAACAATCCTGAACATCCACTGGTCAGATTATGTGACTAACACGTCTGTTCTAGAACAAGCAGCAGTCACAAGCATTGAGGCCACGTTGCTGAGAACACAGCTGCACTGGGCAGGGCACGTCTCAAGGATGAAGGACCACCGCCTCCCTAAGATCTTACTTTATGGCGAACTTGCCACCGGCTGCCGCAAGAGAGGAGCCCCGAAGAGAAGATACAAGGACTCCCTGGAACAACATCTCAGCCTCAGCCACATTGATCAACATAAGTGGTCTACTCTGGCCTCAAACTGGGAGGCCTGGAGACACACCATCTATAACGCTGCTGTTTCCTTTGAGAACACACACAGGATCACCCTCGAGGTGAAAAGACAACACAGAAAGAACTGTGTCTTGCAGAATATACCACCTATGGAGTCTTTCTGCTGTGCCTTTTGCAATCGGACATGTCTATCTCGATTTGGCCTCATAAGCCACCAGCATGCTTGTAACAAATGTGGATAGAACCTTCCTAAATCTTTGTTTGCGAAGCCTAGCCATGATGACTAAAAATACTGATGCCATGATGATCTGATTGTTTTTCCCTCTTCATACCCACTCCTTTCAGTGATTTAAGTTCTTGTAGACGCATTGCAAGCTCATCTGTTATTGCAGGTTCTCTTGCAAAGATATCGGAACAAGCTCCATCTTTCCTGCCATTTTTGGTAAGATGCATAGAATTTGGTCTGCTCTAGGTAATTGCTCAGACTGTCTGAATCATTGACCGCTCAGTGCATTTTGACAGCTATGAGAGAGGAAGAGGACCACAGTTATTTTGCCCAAACTGTTATAAGCATGAGTGAGACAGATGGTTATTTACATAAAACTTACACCTTAGGAGAAACTGCCCCATGCATTATATGGCAGTTCTAGATTAAGTTTTCTTCTTGACTGATGACAAAGTCCATATCACAAATCTGTTATGAGACTGAGAGCACCTGAGGCTAGGGCATTTCAGGGCATTTCATTCCAAGACCCAGTACCCCTCGTATCTATCTACTTGTCTAACTACCTACTTATCTAATCTTCACCAATATATTGGTATCAATTTTAAACAGTACCTAACTTCTCATTAAAATAATTTTTATCTAGCCTTTCTTACAAACCTGGATGTGTCTGATTTTGCATGGATCTAACAAATCATTTGGAGTTCTCTGGAATTAGCAAGATGTCAATCAATTATTTTTCAAAGCACAGAGATGAACTTCAATAAACATGTCATGTTCCTCTGTTCTAGTACATATATATAAATATCTTCTAAATAGGGTAATTAGGGTTTCAGCTTCATTCAGAAGACACAGATACAATGTAGCAAGCCATACTGAACTTTTAAAGGCAGGAACGACTTCAACTTTCCTCTGTCTCTGTCTTGTGAAGAATAGACACTTTAAAGTGGAACGTGTTTCAGCAGCCTTTTGCTGCTGTTTTCTTGGTGGTTTTCTTGAGTTTAGTTTTTTTTTTTGCTTGTTTGTTTGTTAATTTTTTATTATTTCATCAGTATTAGCCACATTCTAGAAAAACACTTGGATTTTCCTAACACATCTTTCATAAAAAATGCCTAGGAGAAGAAAATCATTCAGAGATAACAAGTAATAGAAGGAAAAGCACAGAATTTTTTACAGAAACTGCCTATCTAGAGGCTATGGAGTTCAGCTTAAACCTCTTTCCTTTCATACCTAGAATGTATATCAAGCTGAACTAAAATGTCCTTAGTTTCTCAAATTAAAAAAAAAAAAGAAAGGGAAAAAGGAGAAGAGGAGGGAGTAAGGCTAGCAACCGTATTCCTACATTTCTACATAGAATACTCATCATGCTATCTATCAGGACTTTCTTATGTATAAACTTTGTGCAGTACCCAGGTTGTCTCATCTAAATATCAATGCTAGCTGTCTGGAATATGTTTTACTAAAAAACTGGCTTGCTGAGGTCTTTAAAACTGATCATTACTGAATTTCTCTAAGGGAAGCTGAGTCCTCTGGGAAATCTGGCCTTTGACGTAGGCATAGTGACATTTGTACACAAGTTAATCTATGGGTATGATTTCAGTGCTTGGTGTTTTCAGAGCAATGGTTCTCCTCTAACTCTGTACAATTTGTCCTTTGCACTATAGTACTTTTATTTTGTTATTTGATTCATGCAGCTCTCAGTGGCTATTCCAAAGAATGTCTGCAAGGTCATGGGAGTCTCTGCTGATTCAGGAAAGACACATTTCATTGCAAAAGGTTGCTTTTATTTTGTTTTTGTTTTCCAGCATGTACGCATGGAATGCTGTTGTGGTTGTTTCAATGTTTACAAGATATTTCCTTCAGTGATAGTTTCATTTCTGCCAAAAGAAAAGTTAAAAAAAAAAATCCATTAATGAGCTGACAGTGCTTTTAGTACTGCTTCAAAAGGAGAGGGGATTCTCGTGTGCCAAACAAATGTTTGGAGCAGTCTCAGACAGCAACATTTGTTCTGCAAGGGAATGAGCCACAATCGGACACTTTGGCTGCTGAACATCTAAAAGTACTCAGATGATGTAGTATTCAGAAGGCCAGCCTGTTTCCAAGATAAGTAGCCTTTCTGCTAATGCGGCAAAAGGCTGTGCTCTACCTAATACAAACAGAGGGAAAATCTCCCAGCTCAAGGTTTAGGACACTTAGTTACAGAGCTTTTGGCAGAATTGTGAAATTGGGAGTATTACATGTCTTGGCTCATCAAGAAGGGGGATGCTCTTGACAGCATAGAGGCACATTCTTGATGTTTGTCAAATTTTCTGACACATTTTTATCCATTTTGAGACAGTGACAAAAATCTTGCAAGCATTTTTGTAAAATGTTAGTCTCATTTTCGGAATCTTATAAGAAAATGACAGCAAAAATTGAAAAGTGGGATTTCTTGCTTTCACAGGCACTATGCTGTCTGAAATCATCCCCAAAAGAATGACTATGGGCCAGGAAATAACAAATACACTTCAATAGAAAGCTTCTAAAACATTTATCCTCTTTTATTCTTAACTGTTGCTCTCTTTTTCAAGAAAATTTCGCCAACACATTCTGCATTGTGTTTTGAAGATTATTCAAGGGCACAGTTGCTTTTTCTGGTTTTCACAAGCTTGGGCTTGTAGTTTCTGTGTTAAGACTTGAACACCTGAAGTTGCTGGCTACATTGTTTTTGTTCATGCAATCTGGGTGTAGTCTTACCTTTTAGATAATTCGCCTTTCTGTTGCAAGAGATTTTAGCAATGGGAACCACGAACCTTGGAATTAACTTGATGTTCCCAACAAGTACAGGTAGCTGATTACACTTGGAGTATGATCAGGAGGGAATTATTCTGCAGACTCCTCATACAGTTCCACCTGGGAGAAGTGCTGTAAAATGGTCCTGTGCGCTCAGGACAGGTTTGCTGTTCCATAAGGACAAATAATATGGATATTCTTACTGATATTAAGGTAAATTTTTTTTCAATTTATTCCACAGATCATCCTTTGAACCCATATCTCATCTAGTGTTAATTGATGTAGCTCTGAATTTAATTAAACTTTGGAAGCTCTCACTGCCTGAGAAGCTGTCCTGTAGATTGCTTTTGGAATAAGCATATAAGGTTGATCTATCCACAATTGCAATTTATGCTCTAACTGAAGGTAAATGATGGCTATTTGGTGATTAATATCCTGTTCTCATGCCAAGTCAACTTAAGATGTGCTAACTTAATTTATCACTAACTAGCAGTTACTATGTAACTGTAATTATAAGAAAAAACACATCATTTTGATCTTTGAGCAATCATGTGGGCAGGTCATCCCTTAAAGTTTGCCTCTAATTTTCTATAAAGCTAGAACTTCCTTTTCTGCAAAAGGAGAATTACAGGGAAGTGGAGGCTGAAGCTTTGAGGGCGGTTTACGAAGCTGAAGCTGAGGAGGGACACTTTCAGAAGGATCAAAGACAGTAGCAAGACAATTCTTGTTAGACAAAAAAATCAATTTATAATTATGACATTATCACACTGCAAGAGGGTATATGTGTGCGTGTATGTGTGTGTGTGTCTGAGGGGTAGTGGCGTGTGAATTATCAAGTGAGGGGCAGATGGGCTAGTTTTAAGTCCCAGGGACTCTAACGGGAAAATGCTGTGTGTGCAGTCAGTGTTCTCATCAACTCTGTCTCTTGAAAAAGACAAGGAATTGGGCTGCTTTAAACCTTCTGTGGAGTCCCTCTCTGAGCACTGGTTGCAATGGCATGACTCACTGCTGCAGTGGAAGAAGCTTCAGCAGTTCTTTCTAGGGCATGCAGTTGGTTCCTTATTGTGCAGAACTGCATTTTGAGAGTCATTAAGATGAAAAGTAGTGTCTGCTCAGATGTGCTACGTTTTGGGGACAAAAATATTTTGTACAAGTGTTCTCTTTTCAAATAACAGGAGAGCTCCTCCAAGAATGCGAAAACTACCTGCTTCAGCTCAGAAAGGCAGTAAAGAGGTGAGATTGCCTGCAGTTGGGTCCATGTCTGTCTATTTCCAAATGCAAGGAAATTATAATTTTTTCAAATTCCCTCAGGCAGCAGTAACCAAGCCAAGTTGGCTCTAGCCAGCCCTTGTTTGTAAAATGTAATTCTGTGGTAATGAGCTGGTGACAACTTGAAGAAAAGAGTCTAAACATCCTGAAAACAATTCCAAACATGACTAAATATGAGAAAGAAACTTCTAATAATTGCTTCATGGGAATAAAGAGTGCTACATACAAATGCAAACATAATTTATTTTCTAGATAAGAATATATGTATTAGGATTCTCTTCCTTTTCTTCCCTTTCTGCATATATATGTAGCTAAGTATGTAGCTCTATACCTGTTATCTGTCTCTCCAAATGACCTATATTTCATACAGGAGTTAGCAGTTTTGTCATTGTTGGAAAAAGCAGAAATTGAAGTCTTAGCCAATACCTGGTATGACCACAGAAGATGCTAGCAGATTAAAACTGTATGTGCGATGATGTATCTGCCTGGAGATTTTTATGTTATTTTTATGCTTATTTTGATTTCACAATTTATGAGACTTGCGCTAGGCAACAATGCAGAAAAAAAATCAAATAATATAGAAGAATATTGTACTATTTATTTTAACAAATAATGAAATAATCGATATATTGCATGCTAGGTGGAACCAAGCCATTGTTTTCTCTCCAAGAGAATCAGCTGTATTCCAAAGCAATTTAAGACACTCTTCTTTTTCTGATGCTTTCCCCTTACCTGTCTGCTTCTCACCCATCTAAACTAGCATAAATTTATTGTGTTCCTGATGTTAAAATAAAATATCTAAGAGGAAAGGAATTTTACGTCAGTCTAAAACAGTATGAAGAGCTGCAGCAATAATGCAGAGGACATCACAGTATAAAGATGTAATTTCTTAGAATGTGAACACTGGGTTTTGGACCTCAGGATCACAGCATCCTCCATGCAGCCTTGTTCTTTGTCCCAAACCACTATGCCACTCCGAATGAGTGTAATATGTGTCAAAACCATGTTTGTTTGGGGTTTTTTTGTTGCTGTTGATTTTTTTTAACTTCTTGAGCAGTGAAAAAAGGTTTATAGAAATCTGAGGGTTGGTCTCAAAAATTTTCAAACCAGTGCTAGACTTCAAAAACAGTTTTCCAGGAGTCACCACTGTCTGTGTGTGAGTGAAACTGTGCTTGCATTAGCTGTCTTGGTTCAAAGCAGATCAGGCTGTAAGACAGCTTGCCAGAGGTTGAATCTTAAAGTGTTACCTGTTAGCGGCTAAGCAGGGTACTAACACTCAAATCCTCCTATTGCATCGATAATCACAAGCAAGTGTGCTTATAGTGGAAACCTGAGTACTCATCTGGGGCACCTGAATAGCATGTTATTAATGATCATATTTTAAGGAAGTTCTTGTATAAAAGAATTACTAAGGAAGCATACGACAACTCATTAAGCAGAAATTCAGGCTTCCTTCTGCTTTCTACAGCTTGTCCAGTGCCCATGTTTAGTACTTAGGAGTTCCTTCCAGAGTAATGGAGGGGGGGCAGGAAGGGGCATATTTCAGAGTACACTTGCAAACTATTCCTATTACTATAAACCATTTTTTTCCTCTGTGAGAATTATGCTAGATGACTCTGATAACCATTCCGTAAGACCGAGCTGGATTTCTAGCATGGTAATTACTCTTGTGGTGGTTTGCAGCGAAAGGTAATACAATGTGGTGAGTGGCTATTCACTGTCTTCTCCCTAAATATTGCCTTGAAAGCTTTTTACGGAGTCTGAGAGAGCAGAAATATAGCTGGATGTTCTCAAACTTAGAAAAACAAAAGCAACAAATAAACTCTAGGAAAAAATGAAGACTCAGTTGTAAGAACCCTTTTAGCAGAAACTGGGTTGGCCTTTATGGTCACTGCAATATTAAAGGAATAATAATTTCAAGCATTTAATGATCTGGTATCCCAGTCCTATCATCTTTTCCATGGTAGTCAACAGTAAATTCATTAAGAGCCTCTTCTTGACATTCTGAAATTGCCACTTAACACCAAGAGTGATATTATTTTTTACAGCACTGTGTTACAAATCTATTCAAATTCCAAATATCTATGCCCACTGTGTTTGTAAGCACATGGATTAAGGGGAGCTATACCAAGCTGCATGAATGTGTTCTGCTTTGTTTTGTTGCAGCAAGGGAGCCCACTCTTTGCAAGGTTGATATAAGAAATTTTTGCTGTGGTTGTCTGACTGGAGAGATGAAGTATCAATGCTTACTGCTGATGAATGCATGTGCTCAGCATAGCTGCTCTCTAAAATCTGCTGATTTGGTTTATAGCTTAAAATCCAGCATAGCATGGGGTGTTTTTCCTCACATTGCTTGCTCTTATCCAGGAGATGCAGAGCCTTTTACACTAGTTGGTTCAGTAAGCCTCCCAGATTCAGTGTTAATACACATCATGCAGCAAGGTTGGAGGGAACTGCTTGGGGACAGCTAGTGGAGTCAGCAGCAGGGCTGAAAGCACTCAAGGAGCCCTCTGAAATAATCGCTTTTATCTATTTGGCCACCACACTGCAGTAAGTGCTTGCTTAAGTGCTCAGATGCTGTTGAACCCTGAACTTTCAAAGACAGCAGGACAGCAGATAAATCCTGAAGAGTCCAAGTGCAGACATCCATTCTTTCAGCAGAGGGGAATTAACAGCTAAAGGGTTAATGGCATCTGCTGGAAGACCAGCAGCAGTTGAATGCTCACTGCTTCAGCCCTGGGGCCTTTCTCTGAGAGATTTCAGGAAAAAAAGGCCAGGATTCTTTGAGAGAAGCCAAAAGGTACAGAGAGGTTTCTTTTGCCAGTGTGGCAAAAACAACTGTATATCTATTCACATTGTTTGGGGAACTTTTATTCAGTTGATTCCAACCCTCTTGATCATGCTGCTGCATGTTCAGGGCTAACAATTGCAGAGCCAGTGGTGGCCACTGTGTCTGGGTAGTGCCCTAATGCTGCCAGACATGAGAAAGAATCCTGCAAGCCCCTGTGGACAGCACTGGCTTTTACTGCTTGCAGAAATATTTCCTTTATGGAGAAAAATATTTTTTACTCTCTCTTTCATTCTTAGAAATAAGAATTACTCAAAGCCCCTCCAAGAGGGTCTGTGTTGAGAAGGGACTGGGCAAATCTAAGCCCTTGAGTTAGGGAAGGAGTAGGCACATGATGTTAATAGCACCACTTGCTGTGCATTAAATTAATCACGTATGTATGTCTTTCACAGAGCCAAGACTATGATGAACTGTCAGACAGTATAAAGCAGAAAAAGGGCTGATTTTACAGTTGCTGTGGATGCCTGATATCAGCTTCTCTGGAAACATTCAAGGATATTTTTGGTTCAAGATTAAGAAGTCACCAGATAAATTATTAACCAACTGAATCCTACTTATTTTATGTACATGAGCAAACTGCACTATTGAAACAATATTCTGCACTCAGGGCTGTCAGTGGATATTCACACATTGTTCTTAATGTGTTGCTTCTTTCCTAAAGCAATATCAGTTTAGATGTTTTAAACATGAACCTCATTTTACATCTTCATTTGCAGCCTTTTTTTCCCAATATTGACAAGATGTGAATTTTCTTTCTACAGTGAAGCTGCAACCTGGATTCTCACTCTTTACCTATGGTATTGTAAAAAGTGTGCCATTATACTGGTCTAAAAATGCTAATAAAGGTGATGTTAATAAAGGTCTTAATGGGGTTTGAGCCTATGCAGACTGCCTGCAACAGACTAAATGCTGCCATGGAGTTGTTTTATGCAAAATTTTTGGGAGTCTGGCTTAGATTACCTAAAGAGTTGTTAATTTTAAATTTGTTTGGTTTAAAAAGAAGGAAATGCAAACACAGAGGAGACAATGCCTTAAAGTAGATAAGAATGCCAGGTTATTCTTATTAAAGAAAAACTTCTGTATCCTCATCTTCACCTCCAGCTGGATCTCTGTGCAGAAAATTGCCAGGCAGTTTAAAGATTGTTGAAATCTTTGCTAAGACTGCCCCCGCCCCCAGCTCCTGAATGTCTTTTGATAGTTCTCTGCAGCTTCCTAAATATGGCTGTGAAAAAAAACATAACGAAGCAAAAGAATTCTCCTGAATGCTCCTGAATGACCTACTGTGCTGCACAAGGGAAGGACGGCCTGATTTTATCATGCAAGGCTTTCCTTGCTCTTATCTTAGAACACGTAATGTTTCTTTTTTCCACCTACATATTGTTATGGTGATCCCTGGTTTCCTCCCCCCTCCTCCACCCTTCCCTCCCCCTCCCCAGTGTCAGTAAAACCAAAGGGAGAAGGAACCTTTAAGAAGTGGTGTAATTATTAACAAATTTTGATCTTGGGAAGGAGAGCAACCAAAGTATTTCCTGTTTCCTATAATTAAGGACTCAAGACTCATTTCTGACACACACACATGAATGCATTGTTTATTTTTAATGTACTCTCCATGGAATATAATCTGCTGCTTTATTTCTATATCTTAGGCCAAATTCATAATTGGTGTAAACAGCTGCTGCTCAGCTGACAATTCATAAAATGAGGGCAGAGGAAAAATGAGGTTATAAGGTTTCATCTGCTTACATCAGGAATGCATTTGTCGTATTTGTTCTTCCCTTTAACCTCCCAGTGATCTTGGGAATAAGACCAGTGGAAGCAGGCGAATCTCTGAACTATAACAAAGCAGAACAATTTGGCCTTGCAAACTCAAAAAAACTGGGCAATCTGTATATCCATGGGGCAGGTCGTGGACATTTGACTACAGATACTAAAGATGAACAATCTCATACATCCTGCTGGTAAAATTTCCACACACTCTGTACAAGCTGGAGCCTGCATAAGGAATCTAAATCTGTAAATATTGGGGTGGAAAAATGAGATGCTGTAACTTGGAATGACCTAAATAATTGCATTGGAAGATTCCCATGCAAGTTGCTGAACATACCATTGGAACTCAATAAATAATAAACAACCATATGTGTGCTGTTTTTAGTATATTTTACGTGCTGCCTCTGTTTTCATGTGTGTCTCAATACCACATTCTCCCTAGAACAGAACACAGGATTGGCTGAACCACTGGCTTGAACTGTTGCTTATTTTTGATCCACACTTGAATGCATTGCAATTGAGAGCTGTCACATCATTGTACAGAAGATGCCTACACCTTCTGTCACAGTTAGACTGCCATTAATGCAGGCTTGGTACTGGAAAGAGTAAAGTCATACGGTTTTGGAACTGGGTGCTGATGACTAGCAATTAGAGGATGACATGAGTGTGACTGTAATCTTCTTCCAGCTTCTTTATGTTTGGTATGCCCACTTTCCATTTTCTTTCCCATTTGAGCCCTGATATATTGTTTTATATTTCATTTTATTTGACACCAAAGTGTTTGTTTGCCCACTGTGTTGCCTGCAAAGGAACACATTTCTGAGGTTTACTCCTGAGAGGAGTCAAATTTGCTTGGCAGTACAAATCTATTTGCAGTGTATAAATATTATTCCACTTTAGCAACTCTTTCACAATATATTTGTGACTTTGACAGTCAGCTGCCCATATTCAACTAATTTCTCCTTACAGCACGTATACTCATTTTTTTGCAGCTGAAGTAATGTTTTTCTTTACCCCCAAAGTACTGAAGTAACTCATCAGCAAAACTTGGGCTGCCTTTTCCAATTTAACCTCACAGCAGAGCAGTATCAATTTCATAACAAACAGTAAAAGAAGTTTGAAAGCAGCAAAGCCAAAGTGTAGCTCAGTAAGTGTGACTCAGCGGCACTAAACCCCATCTCTTCAGTTGCAGCATAGATGAAGGAAATGAATGAACTAGTGCCAACTTGAGATTCTTAAATTAATAAAATAATTACAGCGTGATTAGAAAACTTTGGCTACATAGATAGAAATTTCTCCTCTAGATTTGAGGAGATTTAGTTTTGAGTTTCTCTTTGGATTTGATAAGTGATGTGACAGTCAAGGACAAAACTTGCTGCTACCCTGGGACATAGACAGGGTGACAGGGATATTCAGGGATGCCTCCAGCACTTGCATTACTTTAGCAGGCACAACCCTCAGCAGCACTTGAAATGGTAGAACTTTCAAGGGTCCAATGTCAAGAGATTTACTATCCAGCCATACACTCAAATGAAAGGACTTGGTTATGTGGAGTATTCTGAATGTGAGGAGAAAGGACTGCATCGACTCAACCTTCTGCTAATTGAATGCTGAAAGATAAACTTTGCAGAGCTTGCCTTAACCTATTGTAAAAGATGATGTCCTAGTTAGGACAGCTGAGACCAGTTCATCATGGTACGGGTGTAACCCAAAACTGTGTTTTCTATAGCCTTCCATGCCATTTCCCAGAAATTGTTAGCAGTAGAGGCCTGCGAGATAGGAAGATGTTCCTGTCCTCATACACTTTTATGGAATTCCCCGCTCTGAGGGAAGGACTGAGCATTCCTGCCTGAACTGGAGAATATATAAACTTGGAGTTTTGGAACCTTTTTACCATTCGTGGGATCCAGAGGAAGACTGCAGCTCATCGCTCTCAACCGGACTGCAATCACCACTTTTGACCAGACTGCAGCAGCTCTCCCACCAGCAGGTTTTTTCCCCTCTCCCTTTACTTTGGACTCGGGGGGGGGGCCAAGAAACACCACTTTGTTCATGCCCGAGGGTGCTGGGTTATACATTTGGGTTTTGTGGGTGAAAACCAAATTGCTTGTCTGTATAATTGTACTTATTGTATTATTTTATTAAATTGTTATTCTGATTTATAATCTCTCTTTTGAGCTGAGTTCATTTCCCCTGCTGGTTAACTTTTAAACCAGCACAGATGACTTTAATGAGTTTTGATCTGTGGACTCTTTCCCAAATCAAGAGTAGACACAACGAGCTTGTTCTTCATAGATTCTCTTTGTAGGCCATTTAGTCTGTGGCTTTGAGTGATCACAGGTGGGAAACTACTGTTTTGGAAAATATATACGTGATTCCTTCCTTGTGTCTCTCTACATTCTGAGGAGTCTGAATGTCATGAAATACCTTGTAAGAACATTCAGGGATGCTGTGAGGACCTATATTCTGAAAACTCTCACTATTCTTCATATATTGGGATTACTCTTGTTATTAATAGAGATTCTGATCATTTGAAAACTGATTTAGAAGAGTCAAAAATCCAAATCACCAGAAGTATCTTATTTCCACTATTTTTTTCCTCTCAGAGGGTCATTCCAAAACACATTAATTACAGACACAATACAGAAAGTCATGATAACACATCAATCATCGGGCTGTTTGAATTGTGGGACACAATTGAAACTGAAAAATATCATTCAGTAAAATTATTGGTCATTTTATTTATTCATTTAACCTATAGTCGGATTTGATTCTGCAAATAGAACTGCTGAAAAGCTACTCCTGCATTGAGGCTGTTTCATGCTTGCTCTATTTGAAATTTTGTGTGCTCTTGTTTCATGCAAAATTACTTTATTACTATTACTTCCCCACAAAAAAGAATAAAAAGTTTGTGATGAAATAGGAACAGAATGGAATCTTGGATTAAAATGGACAACAGTGAGATTGATAGTGCAGTTAACTTTTTAGAAATTTTTTGAAAGCGTGTATGTTTTCCCACACATGTGTCCTTCTTCCGGGGGCCAGCAGTTATGTCTCCTCCTCTTTTGTGTCTTGATGAAAAAAAAAAAACTTTTAGAAAGAAAGGGTCCAATAAGATGACCTCATTATATTGGGTCTAGTAAGTTCTAGGTAAAGTCCAGCATTTCCTTGGCTGTCCAGGGATGCTACAGTTCTTGCCACTGATGCAAAGGAGCCTGTCAGAGTGATCTGCTGTGTCCCTGCAACCTCATGTATTTCACCTGCAGTTGCCCTGTCCCCACACTGGTCCCAGTCTGTGGGACCTGCAGTGCCAGTCTGGGAGCTGTGGAGTAATGAGAGGTCTCAGAAGCCAAAGGGACAAACCAGCCTGGTACATGGTGACTGACACAGGGAGGCCACAGGGGCCTCACTGCAGAGCTACCTTGAGGCTGCTTTGTAGGCAAATAAGTTACTCTATCCAGGGGTGGTGTGCCGGGGCATACTCTGTCGTGGGAGGAGTAAGGACACACCCAAGGCACAAGGAGTGTTAGGGGAAGGTTAGTCAAACTTCGTGGGGAACTGGGAAGGAAGGAGCAGCAGAACTGTGTCTGGACCTTCTTTCTTTAGCAGAAGAAGTAACAGCCAGGCTATTTTTTGTGGGGGAGGGGAAAAAAAGGTAGCCAGTGGTGCCCTTGCCTTTGTATCTTCACCTGCAGCTGCCTCCTTTTTGTGTAGCTATATGTGCACACACACGCACACACACACACACACACACACACACATACACGGACACAGTTATGCGTACAGCTAGGTATTGCTGGCTGAGTCCTGCACAGTCCATCACTGAACAGACAGGATCAAGAGATGGATATTTTAATCCCATGTTAGCTACTCCTTGGTTTCCTCTCTACTTACCTTCTCAAGGTGCGCGTAGCTTGTGCTCTGTCTACAGGGAAGTTTCATGGGCTTTATATATACAGATAATTTGGGCATCCTACTTCAAGCTCAGTTCTCTTTGATATACATACTCAAGCAAACCTGTTTCACTCATTCTAGGGATATTTGAGCAAGGAAGCAGAACTCTATTCCCTGAGGGAAACGATACAGCTGCTCTCTGCTGAGGTTAGAGCTTAAAGAAACAGTGTTCTCTATTGTTAATTCTCTCCATTAACCAGATATTTTCTCCTTTTCTTAGTACTGAAAGAATAATGCTTAAAATGTGGTACTGACATAACATAACCATGGAAACTGTATATGGATATTTTACTTAAGTGTCTTTTTTTTTTTTTAGCAAATTGTAAAACAAGATTTAAAACATGGTTTCATTTGATTGGAAATAGTTTTCCACTGTGCAGAATAATGAATTGTGACTTTCAAAATTAAATGGAGCCCTGCAGCTGCTTCTTCTTTGTCCTTGAAACTTCCAAAAAAGTCTGAATCAAGGTCTACAGGAAACTTTCTTCCCCCTTCCTTGCAGATGAACTTAGAATCGCATACACACTTTTCTATTTTTACTTTCTGACCCGGGCCCATTTCCAAATGTGAAGCTGAGGAATTTCTGCACTCCTACATATGTAAGTCCCAGACTGAACTCAAAGGGCTGGCCAGTTTGCCCCCCTTTTCCTCCCAGACAGCCTACTTTCATCACAGTACACAATTGAAATTGGAGACCACTTGGGTTTCCTTACTTTGAAAGAGCTCAGAAGAAACCTTTACAACTCCTAATGAAAGGTTGCAGAGAGGAGCTGAAATTAAGTCAGTAGAGTTCACGATTTGTCTTGGACCAAAGCCTAATTCGGTTTATAATGCAAGGTCTATGCTGGAGCCACAGCATCAGGTAGGTTTGGGCTGTCCTGCCTGTGCTCTCTTAGAACCATCCAGTGCTTTCGTGTATTTTCACCACTCTATAATCCAGTGCAGTGGTAAGCTCCCTTCCTTTTCTGTTGAGGAAGAAAGATGTTGTCAATGCCTTTTGCCTTGAAAGGGATGACAAGCTTGATCTACAAGCTGGGCTGGCGTGGGGGAGGTATGAGAGCAGAGCTCCCTTCCCCCAGCTGCCGTTTGTCTGACGCAGAGCTTGTACTTCTGTTGTTATCAGCTGCTTTGGTAAGATCACAGTGTGCTGGGAGTGCTCAGAAGGTTAAAATATGTTGACTGAATTTTCTTCAGCTACCAACGCAAAAGGCTAGCTAATAGCATCACTGGCTGTCAAAAGCAGCCAGCCCCTGCATTTCTCATAGTAATGATACACACTGGAGTTTTTCATGGTTTATATACATCATGATACCTGTGCTGTGTATGTCACGTCAAGGGTAGGGACAATAGGCATTCCAGCCAAAAGATTCATCAAGGCTTGCAAGCAAACACATGAAATTGCCTCTTTCTGTGAATTACTTGGTTTGTATTGATTTGTGATGATGTATAGAGGGAGATGAGGACTTTTAGTTTTGGACCTTTTTCTCCTGGTCTTCCTCCTGTGAATCTCTGTTTCTGTAACAGATACCCCGCTGTTTGCTTCTGTGACCCCCTGACTGTCTTCAAATCCCATTTCAATAGCAATCTTTTCTCCCTGGCCTCTGACTCCTATGAGTCTGTGTAATAAAACAATCAAATGGTAGTTCCTAATCCTGCCACTTTCCCATGCTAAGTTCTTCTCTCTAAACCCCTCTTTTCTTGTGTCTCAGCATCCGGTATCTGTGGATATCTAAAAATAGGCCTTACACAGCCATCAGTCCCTCTCCCTGAAAACTTCAGCTGTGGGGCATTCATACGTGGTGTAGGGGACCTCAGTTGAGAACCTTTTGCCAAAGGTGATTTGAAATGATATCTCATCTGCCAGGAAAGTGACTTGACATGCATGCTAGTCTGGATTGTGTTTTTATCCATAGTCCTGTTGACACTGTTGTACAATATTCGAGAGATATTTGTTAAGCTGGGGCTACATCCAGAAGTATCAGTGCTTAGGTAAGAAAGCTCTTAGATGGAATATAAAGGACCAAGTCCTTAAGCCACCTTAATTATTATTTAAAGCTCCTACTATAAATCCATATTTATATTCAAGGAAAATATAGACTGAAGAAACATTTTGTCTTTCTTGCATTTTCTCTGCCCTAGGGTACCTTACAGAACAGTCAGTGAGTAAGATGTTTCCTTGGGAAATGAAATATATGCCTTAAAATCCCCTTGTGCTGAGGAGGGATTTTAACCTGAGTTTTGTTCAGTCTCCATAAAATCCCTAGTAGCGAATCTACTGTGAAAAAAATAGTCACTTCTCCTACTTGCTTCAGTACTAGCATGGATTTAGCTCTTTATTTCCTTTGTGTTTATTGCATGTGTCTGTAAATGAAGTGCTTCAGAAATGTCAGAACAGTTCACTTAGATTTTCCACTTTCTTTTTATTTGGTTGAAAGCACTGGGCAAAACATAACCTTTGCTATCAAGTCATTTTAGCTTTCCTGGAACAACTTATTAGGAATACGTGCCCAGTTTTACCAAGAAACTGTAGTCATAAACTAGGAAAAAAAACAAACGAGGAGAACAATGACATCTACAACAGCAAACTCCTGCCGGTAACCTATGATGAAATTTAACCTCATCTCAGCAGAATGATGTTGTTGCTCTGAGGAAGGCTACCCTGTCTTTATCACAAAAAGGTTCTCAATAGATCAGTTAGAAATATTGGTTAAAATCCTGCTGCTACTGGGTTCTGCCTTCATATGTCTGAGGTAAATACATTGATTTTGGCCTTTTTTTAGTCTGAGAGGTCTTGCAGAGAGAAAAAAAGTTCGGTGGCCCTTATTGTGATCAGCACAGATCAAAGTGTTCTTCACCCAAATTACCCCCTCCAATCGGTTGAAGGGAAGAGCTTTCTTGGGGCTATGATTGTGTGGCAGCCAGAACCTATTCTCTTTAACTGGTGCTGTATGTGTATATCACAATACTGAACTGTTTGGGGCCAAAAACCTTCCTGTATATATGAAACATTACTTTTGTATTTAGGAGTTGGGTAATATGTGCTTTCATATGGCACTATATATCTCTGTTAGATGATCCTGGAGATCATCTACGGATCTGCAGAAATTTTGCCATGCATTCAAAGTCTGGGAAAAGGGGAGAACAAGCTCTGCCTGCAGTACTGGCAGGCAGCATTGCTTAAAGTTTGTGGACATTCACAGCAAGGAAGAACAGAATTGCAAACTCTTGTGTGAAATTTCAAGGAGGGAAAGAGAAATCCTATCTGCTCCTTTTTAGAGATTCAATTAGATGCTCTTTTTGGGAGAGTAAGATTTCTAGGCCTCTTATAAATAGAAGGCCGCATCTCAGCTTGATTACTTCGAAACAGCTTCCTGCAACCTCCCACTAGGAAGATGAGCAATTAGTGTAATCACAGCAATAAATCAGAGATGCTTAATGCTGAAACTTGCGTAACAACTTTTCTTCTCTTGGTTCTCTGCTGACCTGTAGGCAAAGAACAGTATAATGCACATTCCCATTGCTGAAATCGCACTGTCCAACAGGTCTTCTTTGCTGGATGCAGTTTATTTGATGCCATTAAATGATCCAACAGAAATGTGGGGTGCTGTGGTGAGGCGGAAGCCTTTTAATATGAAGCATAGTTGTGCAGGTGGAAGTGTTGTGAACAAAATGGAAAGCAAAGATCCTCACTGTGAGTCAATCTGCTAGTAATAAAGGTGCTGTCGGAGAAGTTTTCACCTCATTTTGTGGCAGAAATATTCCAATAACCCAAGGTCAGGAAGTATAAACATATTTTTGGAAATCATGGGAAAAAAGGAATGAACTAGCCCCCTCTTTTGGCTAATTGGGAAACAGTAGTAGGAATTGGTATTGGCTAAATTGTGGGTCCTGAAAGTACTCCTACTCCTCTTGTTTATCCATGTAGCTACTGGGCCTTCATTGTAAGTAGGTGTTATTTCTAACTGTAGAATTCCCAGTAAAATCAAGATTTTGCATTTTAGGATCTAGGCTCCATGTCTACAAATATTCCCTGCATCTACTAATTCTACAGCTGATACCATTTACTATCACAGAAACTTCAGAGATGTGTGCAAGATCCTTCCAGCACAGAATTTACAGGAATAAATTAACTATGGGAAGACTGTGCTGGAGACTGTTGTGGGTCTGGAAGGACGTTCTGTCACTGCATGGGGAGGTACAACTTTATATAACATTTTTGCAAAGGTTTTGAGGAAAAATGTTAGTTCTAGAAAACCAGAGAATCTTCAACTTTAAGCCCACAGCTTCCTGCTACTGGAAAATGGTATGGATTGGTGACAAAATTTAGCCATGACAGAAGGTATTAATGCTTCTCTGTGATATGCAGAAGTATCTGCAAGTTTTTATAAGTAATAAAAACAGTAGGGTAGGGCTAGTTTTATGCCTCTCTAGTGTAACTGTTTTGAAAAAGATAATTATATCTTGCAGAAAATTTTTGGGAAAATAGTCTTCTAATTTAATCCTCCCAAAAATTTAAAAAAAATAAAGTCCTGAAGTAGAATTGTTTTTTTCCAAAAATAAATTGATACAGTGATAGTGTGTGCATTTCAAATGCATGTACTTTTTTCCCCTCACTTAACAACTTGATAGAATTATTTAAGATACATTCCTACCTTTCAGAAAGACTATTCTGTAAGTGTTCAGTTACTGGGTGTTGCTGAGAACTTGTTCATAAAAACACGTAAAGTGAGTCAGTGAAATACTAACCTACGATGACCTTCACCTGATACTTTCCAAGTCTGTGAGAGCATTGCAAGAAACCCCCCTTGAGCTTTATTTTGGCCATACAAGTGCCAGTTCACCGGAGCACTTAAACATGCCCAGACGTATTTCATAGCATGGTAGATGAAGCTAAATATCTGCTTAAAAATGTGGCTTTGATAAGGGATAAATAAACTTTCTGCTTGAAGAGAAGGCCAAACTGAGGATAGGAAGGAGGCAGAATGATGCTTCCAGTCCTTCTGAAGAGGTCCATTTCTCTGTGCTCGGAAGGTCTGTACAAGGGGATATGCTGCTTAATGGTTGGACTGTTGTGAAATGGTTATTGACCATATAAGTTGGGAGAACCCTGGCAAGAGTTTCCTTGATGTGGTTCTAATGTCTTGATATCTTTACCAGGTCCTAAGAATCTGAATCAAAGTAAGAGAGTGGTGTTCATCAGTTTTTGTCCCTTGGTTAAGTTGCAATTCCTCCAATATATTTGTCTCCATTATGCACGTACTGGGCATAGTGCAGCTTGCTGTTCTTTCTGCTGACACTGATCCAGCATCATCTGGAGGGTGTATAATCAGAGGTTTTTCTTCAGATCTGCAGTTTGGTGGCCCCTTGTAGATGTTGAGGACATTTATTTCTCCTGCCTTCATGACTAGACAAAAATAATCTCAGAACAGCAATTCTTCCTCAGAAAAAGCTCAGTGTCTTCTGCTATGCAGCAATATTGCTTGTAGACTATATGCTGCAGAGAGGACATAGGAAAACTGCCATGACTTTTGCACACTCAGTATTCAATAGGGAGAGTCAGTACACCCTGCATGGTGCTTGGAAGGTCTTTTGAAAAGGAGAAAAGAATAGCAGTGGCCCTTAGCCATCCTGGAGCATTTTCATATAAAATACTGCTAATGGGAATGCAGGACAGTGTTGCTTTCCACAGCCCTATAATTTCTCCAGTTTGTTAAAAGGTCTATCAGGAGCCTTGCAGATCCTGAAGTTAGTTTTTGTCAGGCAAACATCTTTATTCCAGGCTGCATAATCAGTGTGTTGAATTCAGTGGAAAGAACCAGGGGAGTAAAATCTTATACTTGCATTTTAACTGAATGCGTCCTAATTTAGACGTACATTAATTAGTCTGTGAGGAGATGTCATTTAACCCATGCTATCCTACTCTTTCTTGAATTTACCTTTTGTTGCAGTTTGTCTCAGTGCATGCTCCAAAAGAATCAGAAACAGGCTCAGCAGATGCCAGACATTCTCAAGCACATAGCTACTGCCTCTATCCAGAAAAATACATACTCTCATGTAAATGGGAATAGGTGAGAAAGGTTAGCGAAGTTTTCCTTCCCCACAGTTAAATTTTCCTTCCGCTTCTTTGTCTCTTGCTTCTGTGTGCTACACAGGAGTCAAAGCTGTGTCTATTCCATATTCCACTCCATTGTCTACCTTCCAGTCTTGCACAATGTGGCACTTTGAGCCACATTAGAAAATCCAAAATCCAATTTTCAGGCTCCCCCACCCCTTCCCACAATTTATCCTAACACTGAAGAGAAAACTTTCAGGCCAGAGGCTTCTATAGGGGGAAGGGGAAGTGTATACATTTATTTACACAAATAAATATACTGTACAAACTAAAAGCAGCTATATATATACATATTATACTTCTATCAGTCCTTTTAAGCCCCTCCCTTTAACTTTAGTCCAGGAACAGCCTTTCAAGGCTGATATGTAACACAGTCTCTCTCTTGTGGGAGTGTTCAGGGGGCCCTGAACACTCCCTCACCAACCTTCAGCTATTTACTGCAGTCTTTCTCCTCATGAAGTCCAAGAAGGTAGCTTTGAGTCCTTTCTCCTCTGTCCCATGTGTCATTTCTGCTGTATGATCCCTCTCTCTCAATCTCATAGCTCGGTTCTGTAGGCTGCTGTAGTGTAGCTTATCAACGTACGCATCTTGGAAGGTTGATTCCTCCTCTGGGTTTTCAGCTGTCCTGCATTTAAATCACTGTGAAGGACATCCTCCGGGCCTGTCTCCGATCCGTCTCTAATTTCGCCTGGGATTCTTCTCCGGAGCGCCGAGCTGTTTCGTTATCAGCTCGTCCACTTGACTTTGCTTCAAATGCTGAGCCTCTCCTCCACTTTACAGTGGAGAGAAAGAAAAGGTCCCCCTCCACAGCTTAACTGCAGAAAGGTGGTGGGGGGAAGAGGGCTTGGTTGCAAGGCCTGCCTCTCTCCTCTTACCTCAGGTACTGTGAGTCGCGTCACTCACAAACACTCACTCTAAATGCTGCCTCTAACTCTGGCCTAGGCAGAGTTTCCCCCCTGGAGGTGGGAAAGAAGGAGCCCAGCCACCCCCTGGCCTTCTCCACCTACACGCAGCAGACACCAACAGAGAGATATGCCAACAGCTTCCAGTGGCTGTGTATGTATGATTTTGAGCAGAAGCGAATAAGACGAGTGGTGACTGGCTCTCCAGGGAACACTGCCCTGGCACCCAACCACCTCTGAGCCCCCGACTCCCGGGGGGGTCATCTCAAACCATGACACACCAGAAGCCCACCCTAGCCATGTGTTGCAGCCTTACTGTCATTCTTCACCTGACGTAGCACACAGCACTATTCAGTATGAAGGGGAGGACTCAGCTGAACCCACAGCTGTATAATCTAAATGCTTGGTTTTGCCACCTCTTATTCGGGTGTGTATTTTCATGCAATCTCGCTAAGTTTAGTAAAATAGAATAAGAGGAAGAGTGGATGGAGAGAAAGATGTATAGAGGGTAACAAAGCAGAAATGTTTGTTATTGCATAAGAATGACCTTTAGTTTTCAAAAGCCTGAGCACTGCTTTCCAGTATAAGGCATAGGCCTTTAGTGGAAGGGGAGGTGGAGTGGGTTTCTGAGCCAGATCTGTCATGGTGGTGATGCCCATAGGTCAGAGTCGAATGGTAAGTGACAGACAAAAGGCATCTGCATTCCTCATTTTATACAGTGAAAAGGAATGCATTTCTGGAGCACAGGTACTTATTTGAATTCATTATCACAAGAAGATCCACAATAAGGCAGGGTGTAAATTTGATGCTGTAAGCCAGGCCATGAAAAGGACTGATAAAGGACAAATTATTTTTGCATTCAAGGTCAAGTAGCATTTAAAGAACCATTCTGCAGACACAGTGGAAAATTACAGAAGCAGAATTTTTGTTGGCCACTTCATCCTTTTCAGCTCTACAGCAGAGGTGGAAAAAATCAGTCCCTGCTTGTGACTGTTCTGTTGTCCTGTCAGCATTTCAGGTTCCTATTACAGGTCTGCCATTTTCTTTGTAATTATTTTAAAGCCTGAGTTTTGTGGGATGTGGAAGTTTGTCCACTCTGAAAATTCAAACTTTGTTCTTTCATGACACAGGACTGATGATGGCAAGCTTAACTCTCAGCAACTTCCCTGGGCATTGAAGTATTTCTCAACACTGACTGAAAGGAATCTTACAGAAAGATATGTTCAGATTCCCTGCCCTCCCAGTCTTTGGCCTTTCAACTGAGGTTGCCAACAAATGGTTGCTGAACCCTTGCCAGGCAGCAGTAACTCTCGGTCCCCCATTTATAAAAATGTAAAAATGGTATTTTGTTGTCAACCTCTGGTTTATAATAATGCAAAATCAGTGTTTGGTTGTTGGGGATGCCTTATTCATTACGGGCCATGTCCAAATCACTTGAATGTGAAGCTGTGGTGATGCTAATCTGCCAGAAACTGACTCATAAAGGTGCAATTCGCCATACCAGCAACACGTAATTTATGAAGCCTCCTTTTTCAGACCAAAATGCAGGTTGGCCTACTCTGTGGAGGTTGAGAAAGATAAACTCTTAACGAGCAATAAAGTTCAAGGGAAAATAGGTACCTGATTCTGTAAGGCAATACTGAAAAATCCCATCTGTTAATGCTTAAAACAATATATCTTCATAAACGTGAAATTGGTTCAAACAGCTAGCACACATGTGCTCTCTCTCTCTCTTTCTATCATATTTTTCTTTTTTCCATCTCATAGTTAATTTACTTACTTTCTGGAAAGATATGGGATTGATATCCAGGGTCAGGACTGGCCTTATCCAGCCATGCAGTAGTGAGTCTGTTCCCACTCCCCCCAGAGTCCTCAGCATACGTACAGTTAACCTTGGTTAAGTATTGGATATGCAATAGTGTGTAGGCAGCAGAAGAGCTCCTCTAGTTTAGTACTCTGGCATCAGATGAGAATAAATACAGGGCATGACCTGGCCCTTCAAGGCACTGGCCTAAATCTAGTAACTGAAGGTTTTCTGTGTACTGACGCTGATTTGATGAGGAAACAGCCTGAATGCTTAACAATATATTACAACCACTGACAGGATTTTCCAAATGTTATTTAACATAGATGTGTGCTTATACACATGCACACATTTGCATACACACTGTTGTTTCAAGCTTGTAAAGGCTTTTGTGGAAAAAAGCACTATCAAACTTTGATATAAAGATGAGTAACATGGAAACATGCAGTGGGCTGGATTACATTTGTCCCTGTAGTAAATCAATTGACTTTAGTGACCCTCTGTAAGGGAAAGTTTAGCCACTTATGAATTATAGAGATACCTGTTACTTTATATCTACTCATAAACATTTGATTAAAATGATTTAACATACAATTTTGCTTTATAATTTGTAGGAATGGCTTCATACAGAAGTTTCTAATTACGAAAGGTCTCCAAAGGCAGTAATGTTTTTATGTCTATAGCTTTCCCAGGCATGTGTAACGTGATTGTTTCCCTGTAAGTTGCACTCATTATACAATGGGAAAATAGTTTTGGTGTTCCTTCATAACCATAAGGACAACATTTAACAATATGTAATTCAGAGGGCACAAGTCTCTGTGGAAATAGAACCACATACTTCAGTTCATGACCCAGTATATTGCCAACAGGTCCAACACTGCATGAAGTGCTCCACCCTTAGGGCTGTATCCTTCCTGCTTTGGGAGGGGAAAAAAAAGTGTGCTGGTTTGAGTACAAATAGGGTTTTAATGCCCTAGCAAAAGATGGATTAAACAGCATGTTCCAAGATGCTTTGTTTTTTTCTCCTTTGCTAGCTCTATCTCAATGTTGTTAAACTGCTTTAAGTTCAAGGGATGAATTGAGCTTACTGTAGTCCCTTAAAACAGTACAAGAAGTGTATTGGCAAAACCAGGAAAATACACATAAGAATATCAACAACAAAAGTGTTTGTACAGTGCTAAGCTTTATGTCAGGCTGTATTGGTTTTCAAACATTCTCACTTGCAGCAGGCTAGACTCCCTGCTGATTGTGGTGTAATGAAGTTTACATAAAGCAGGAAGTTAGATTTATTTCCATACCAAAAGACAGTGGGTTGAGAAAAATGTAAAGTCACTAAAATACTAATCAAACAGAATGGGTGGAAGAAGAGCCCCCTGCAGAAGGCCATGTTAATTACCCTTGCAGCTGGGAGATCAATTTGCATATATATTCTTTGAAGCCTGTCAGGTATGAATTGAACCACTGAACTGTTACATTTGATAATCTAGCTCTCCAAAGCATTTTTGCTAAAGATGTTATGTTTCATAGGGCTAGTTATTTTTTTCTATCTCAAAGTAAAAAGCTGTACTTAGATCTGTTTATACAGGAACAAATTGTGTTTATGACTTCCTGGACTACCAGGTTAGCAACATAATCTCATCAAAAGCATTGGTACTGGTGATTAAACACAAAAGATATATAGTCAAATAGCCTTGACAACCAGTGAAAGCAAGGAAATTAAAACTTAAAGCTAGTGGTGACAGGCATGACTCAGGGGATAGTTAATGAGTTATGGAGCTTTTCAGCTCCAAGACACATATTCCATTATGTTCTGTACTAGTGGTGACAAAATTGTTGCCATCTGATGGCTGCTTCATGGCCAGAATGAACCTACTATGTGGTCCCAGGAATTTTGCAGGTCCATTTGTTTTGGACCATCCATTACTGTAACATCCTGATGCTGATGCTGCAAATTTGTTTGCAGTGAACGGTAGCAGTTTACCACCTGTTGGCAGCAGTTTCAAAGGAGCATCAGAGACTTACAGAACTGTTGGAAAACGTTTTTCTCAGTCTGGGTAGTCTAGAATTGCCTTACTGAAACCAGTAGAACTGAGGGCTTCCATGGAACAAAACCCATGCAAAGGGAGAAAGTGTGCATGAAAATGAATTTTACTCAGGAACAGGATATGAACTAAAGCTTGCTTGTTCTTGTTTAACAAAACTGTGACAATTGTATACAACAGATTTCATACAACTCATATGATCTCACTTTTTCTGATTTTTATTTTTAAAACAATAACAGCAACAAAACCCACCAAAAAAAAAAAAAAAAACCAACCAAACCCCACACCAGGAGTAATACATTATCAGAGCTTCAGAAAAATATATGACCCTTAACACGTTCTTTTGAACACAGATCACAGAATATTCTGAGTTGGAAGAGAGACACAAGGATCCTCAAGTCCGACTCTTAACTAAATGCCCCATACAGGGATCAAACCCACAACCTTGGTGTTATTAACACCATAATCAGCTGAGCTATGAACCCTGACTCTTCAGATATTTCCTAGCACTGGACCTAGGGTAATAATTTTCCAATAATAATTGCGTGTAATATTGATGTAGGACAAATGATCCATTAATAGTGATCAAGCAACACTTGAGAAGATTAAAAAAGCAGTGCATACCTGTCTGTTGCCAGAGCTGGTGTGGGGGACTTCAACTGATGCTTTCCATGCTTTCCTTCTGGAGTTATTAATAGTTCTACTTTTCTGAGGTTGCTTCTTTGTGTGGTTGCCTTAGTTTTTTGCTCTTTATCAGGAAAAGTTTCCCTCCCTTCCTGTCTTTACTGACATCACAGATCATCCCAGGTGTTTATTGTTTTCCATTCCTGAATGGGAAGAGTTAGACTGATCAAGGATGGTCACATCAGGGCATGGTGTTGGGTAAGTGGAGAATACAGTTGTGTGTCCAGTTTGCTTTAAATTAATAGTTCTGAATTTCCATAACCCATTTGATGGGCTTTTCTTGAAGATTTATTCTGGAGGTACAAGAGAAGAAGAACTTACATAGTCCTTAGTGAACCACAGATTTGTTAGCTAACAAATCTTGTTCATGTAACTGGTTGTTACTAGCAGTCTGAGAAGCTCAGTTACATTTTCTCCCTTCACTAACAGTGTGAGCATCACTGGAAAAATGGGACATTTGGGGCTCCCTGATTGATCTAGGATTGAAAAAAGATGTTGATACTCAGGTTGCATGGAAAATTAGATGGAGTTGCATACCATGATAGAAATGCAAAAAAATCTTACCCTAAGTCAGCTATGAATTGGAGTAATTTCATCTCCCAGGGAGGACTGTCAGGATAGCAGGTAAAATAATGGAGTCTTTCTTTGGAGAGAGAGTGAGAAGATTTTCCTATTATTTATACCTCTCTACATCAGTATTACTGTATTTCATCACTTGTATGCAGTCTTTCAAACTAAAAGAGTTGGCTGATATAATTTTAATACTCTTTAATATAACAAATCTCTTGCATGAAAGATGTTTATTTAATGATCATATATTAAAGATAAGCGTATTCCTTTCTTTTCCTGGCAAATAAAACTCTTCAGGTCTAAAATGAACTGCAGGTAGTTATAATGCAAACCATGCCTAGAAAAATAAACTCCTTCTGTATTAGCTTAAGCTCTTTGAGATTTAATGAAGTCTTACATTTGTTGATTGAATGTGCAAAAGGTGTAGTGCAAGCAAAGCATTCAATTCATAACAGGGAGAAAGTTTCGTACAGCAGAAATCTTATCTTACAATGGAAATGTAGGTAATTATAAGCATTGAGCTTACTTTAAATCTTTTTGAAGAATGTGCATTGAATGCAATAGCCCATATACAACACCTAAGATGTAGAGCTATTTCTTCTCCTTTGTTGTCCTTTATTTTAGCAAGAATAGCAAAATGAAAGTAGAATGAATGTAGAGAAAGCGGAATATGCTTCAAAAAAATATTTGCTGGTGTTGTATTAAAAAAGTTTTTGAAATTTTCATTGTTTATTGCCATTTTTAGAAATACTCTTTGTTGGATTCTAGCGATGATTCCACCTGGAGTTTCTTATCCAGAAACATCCCATGCTTTTCCCCCCTGTTCTTTTAGAATCAGTCTTGACTATTTCTATCCAGCAATTACATCATCACACAGATTTACTTGCCTGTTGACTTTTTTTTCTCGTATGCCATTTATATCATGTTTTGCACCAGTGTTACTTGTATTTCTTTTATGGTTGAATTTCAACTGTTGCCAAATATTTGTAATTGGACTGGATTTTTTGTGATAACTATTAGAGAGGGCACTGTGTAGAGCGTGCTTAATTAACCATCTGACCAATAGTGTATTAATTGGAATGAGCTACAGAAAAGAAAAATTGATGTATATAAACAAAGAAAGATAAAAACCATAAAATTTTGGCTTCAGATAGGTTTCTTAGATGAAAAGGTTCCTTCCATTTAGCTTTCTTGCCGGCTGAAGATTAACGAGAGAGCATGAATCCCAAGGGGGTATATGAAATACAGCACATGTCAGATTCTGAGGTGAAGAGTTCAAGAGAGTGTCAAGTTTTTCTGATATCACCATGAAATTTGGAAAAAGATGAAATAAAACAATCAGCCTGAAAGTTTATTCATTTGTTTTGTGTTACAATGACAAGGCATAGAGAGAATGTTAAGAAACAGCATTTAATAAGCATTTGCAAATAACCTTTACCAAGGGGAATTCAGAAAAAGAGAGGTTATCTGAAAACAAGACAACCTTGATAGCAAATCATAAGGCTTTGTGAGTTCCTTCTTTCCCTGATGGTGACTACTTGTACTGTTGTTTATCCTTCAGGCCACAGCTGCTTTATCAAGGACACTTTCAGGTTGAATTATAGGTGAGACACTGTAATAATAATAATAATAACAATGATGATAATGGTGAATATCATCTCTCTGTTCTCTACCTGTCCTACATATTCTGAGCAAAACCCGTTATCTTTCAGACCCACATGATGTCTCCCAACTTTTTAACTTTAAAAAGATATTAATTTATAAATTAATTTCACACTGGTACTGAAAATGTTGAAGATGACTACCTGACATCCCTTTCCATATTACTATTTGTTGACCACTAACTGGTGGTTGTGTGAGTGAAAAGTACTGACCACTTTCTAGGTGGCCTTTTTGTCAGCTGTTGCTGTAAATGTACTAGGACTTAAGTTGATAGCCACATTGTTGGGGTTGTACAGGACATATGCTACTTATAACACATTGGGGTTCAAATATGACAGTGTGCTTTTCCCATCTATAAGAAAAATGTTGACTTTTCAGTTCTGTAGCCAACTCGTGCAGTTTCTACAGCAGCATTCTATTGTTTAAGGTTGGCAAAAAAAGCCAAGTAGAAGAGACACAAATGTTAAGGTCTAAACTTCTGCATCTCCATTTCTTCCAATTTAAGGAAAAAAGACCATAAAATGAAGCTGTTAGAGGATGGGATCACAAACAGCACTGTGGAGTTCCTTTCCAAACTGTGTTGTTTTACATGTGTCACAGGAGAAACTGGACAAGTAATTGAAAGAGAGATGTATTGAGTGTAATTAAACAGACAAATCACATCAGAATCAGGAAATCCCTATAGTTGAAAATAGATGGGAAAGTATAATTTATCATGTTGCTGTGCTTCCCTTTGCATCTGTTTATGGTCATTGCTGTTGACAAAGTTCTGGTCGGACTGGTGTTTTGTTTGCACCAAAATGGCCAATGTATGTTCCAGGATCTTCCCTGTCCCTCTAGTTTCTCCTCTGAACCATGGATACTCTCTTTGTACCCTGTGAAGTCAGTTCCTTTTTTCCTCATAATTCTCAAGCAGAAAACAAATTCCGTTTCTTTTTGTGCTGTTCTCCTGCTGTGTTCTCTGGTTTTTGTGGGAATTCCTTTGAATTCTGCTTAAATTACTATAACTATTCTAAATTCAGGATTAGCTGATTTTACTTCACTCTCTCTATTTCCTATTCTCCAAATGGCAATTCTTTCCTCCTCAATCACAAAGACAATTTAAACAAAACTAATTTAACGTTGGTAGTGTGAACACCTTGTACAAGAGTCCTCCCATTCAAGTGGGATCATCTTTGGTCTGCTAGTTTTGGTTTGTCTGGTATATGATATAATTCACTCCATGTACAACTACATTTTTCATTGTAACAATTCATGTGCAGTATATTGACAAATTACTCACATTATAGTTCTTATAATCTGAGAAATCAAATGCTAAGAGTTCAAGATGGGAGTAGTTCAAATGCTGGCGTTGAGGTCAAGGATGCCTGAAAGACAGGGGTGAGAGCTGAACCCCATCTATGAATGAATTTTTTCACACAAATTCCTCAGTTTTGTATGTTATTTCAACTTCTTTTTTTCAGGGAAACTTTTCTCAATACACTTTATGGACTCAATTGGCAGGTCAGTGGGAAAACTTCCACTGGTTCCAGAGGTTAAAGAGCTTAACAGATATACTAATGAAATTCGAGCTGTTTTGCTGTCTCAGATATTGAGAGTAGAAAGAATAAGAAGTTGCTGAGGTAAACTTTTATATAGTCTTTTTTAGTTTTGTTTTTTTTTTTTTTTTTTAAATGACATGCAAAGTGATAGTTCTAGGGAATTCCAAAGGTGATTATTTTATATGCTGAAACTTGGTCTGTACCACCTTGGATGAAGGCAGTGGTATTCATATCTGACCAAAAAAACCCCATCTATACTCTATTGGTATAGGACCTGTGTATTCAAAGACTGATGGAGCAAAGACTGCAAGTTTGTTTTGTTTGGAAAGTTCATATCTAACTCTCAGAAAGAATAGACACTACTGTTTTTTAAAATTTTTAAAGATTCTGGGTGTACTACAAAGAACGGGAAATTGTCTTTGAATAGAATTCAAAAGTAAATGTATTGATATATGTTTGCTAAAGACTAAACGTGAAGGTGGTGTGTAAAAACCTCACATGGGAATAGATGTGTAATGGTGTGAAAGCTGAGGAGAAATTATTAATAGATTTACTTTTTATATTTCTTTTCAAACTTTCTGTCCGGATTCCAGACAATATTTAGACTGTTTTATGACTTTTTTAGTATAGAAATTGCACTTTGGTGTATGAAATGTAGTCAGTACCTAATTTCAGGCTTTAAGTTACTGCACACAGCTTAATTATGTTTAACATCTCAGAAAAGACAAGAGTGCTCTTTGCTCCAGCAAAGGGTTAACCCAAACTTTGAGGAGGGAGTTTAATAGAGCTATACAAAATATTACTTCAGTATTCCACTCCAGTCAGTTATTTGTGCAGATGTGAATTAATGGACTGTTATAAAGGTAGTGTGATTTCTGTCTTTTCAGTTAAGGAGTGATGATGGCCAAAGTTTCGTTTAGTGTGCTACCATTAAGTAAAATCAATGCACTTATAAAAAATCTCTGCATATCTTTTAAGAGCAAACTAATAAGAAATATTAGGAATAGCAGAACTTTATTCCCTTTGAGAAGCAGAGCAGCCTTTGGTCTTCAAACATTACTTGAATCTGTTAAAACTGCTTATATCATTTGGAAATGCTGAAGCTATTAGAACTGATTGCATACATCGAGTCAGAAAAATCCAATTGTTTGCTTATTTTCTAGAACATTCTGCTCTACTTGAGGTTATAAAAAATATTTTGCAGAAGGAAAGGTTTCGAACTGCCACTAGTAATCTGGTTTTATGATGTATTTCTGAGGGTTGATCTCACTCTCACTGGGTGTCATGAGTCCATGAAAACTTTTTCTACATATATGACCCAAGTTTGAACATTTAATTGAAAATTCTGTTTTAAAAGTTAACTTTAATAATGAATGTTAATGTTTAATAGGACAGATGTGCCTTCACAATTAACAAATCAACAATAACTTCTTTTTGGTCTACAAAAAGGCAATCATTCTAAGAGAGAAATCCTTTCTTCCTGAAAAAAATAACTAAGACCTGCAGACTTTTGAGCCAAACATATAAAGGTTGTTATGATCACAGCACAGCTGTGGGAGTTAGAGCTCCCAAATTCTAATTCAAACACCCATTTGAGGTGAAGAATTTCTGACTCTGTCATCACTCCCAAAACACTCTCATGCTTCCAAAATGTGGTCTGAAGTACAGAATAAGAGGCATATAAACCCTATACTATTCCATGTACTATTCCAGGTTTAGATGTCATTCAGAATTTTTACAGTTTTGTGTTTATAAATGTTTTAAAATTGAAAAGCATTGTATGAGAGCTAAATCTTCTTTTTGTAGTTTAAGTAGTTCTAGTACAATAACATAGATTTTTCTCTTATCACTTTAATTACCAAAGGCAATTGATAATTTCTCTTTTTCCTTTGGCTGGGGAGTGATTTTGATTTCCACTTCTGTATATTTAATTGTTTTCCTAGAAGGTAGCCTGCATGAAGTATAGAAACTGAAAAATTTTTCCTTCATAGGAACAGCAAACATGTAGCAGTACACAAACTTTGATGACAATGTGACTGTTCCTGATCTTTTTGGAAAGCTTACTTTCCAAAATTTTTCCAAAGCCATTAAGAAGAGGATGAAGCTGCTGTAGTCTTGGTTATTTTTCTCTTACATCTTTGTCCTTTGACTGGATAAATCTTTTGTGGAGGTGAACTTTGCATGTTTTACAGTGTGTGATCTCAGACCTAGACTTTTCTGAAGGATTTCAAAGTCTTCAAATATTTGCAAGTTATGCAGATTGTGGAAATAGTACCTAACAGAAAGGTATGTTCTAGGTTTGATGTTCTAATGTTCTAGCTAACCTCAGAACATTAGACTTCTATTTAGTACTAAGATCACATCATACTTATATATTAGGGTTATGTTCACAAACTTTAAAATTTACTCCATTCACTTAACAATAGGAACAAACAATTTTCATCCTATGTTTTACAAAGATGGATAATTCATAAAGTGAGGATTGTCAATGACTTTACTGCTTCATGGTAAGGTCGTAGAAGGGACATGCAGTGTGGATGAAAATGCAGCAGAGAAACTCAGTGAAGTCTTTGCATAGGTATTTAGTGCTTTGACTCTCACACCTCATGCATTTCTGTAGCAGATTGTCTGTAAGATACAGATCAACTTGAAGTAAATGAACAGGAAATATTAGACCAGTCAGGCAGGTTAGGAAGGTCGTCAGGACCAGATGGCATAAAACCAAGAGTTCTGAATATAAAATTCCCAAACTTCTGGCTAAGGGATATAAAATGACGTTACAAATGGAGGACTAGGACAGCTGTTGTATCTGCCATCTGTCAGAAGGGCTTTAGAGATGATCTTGGGGATGACAAGCCAGTGAGCCTGATGTTGCATGGCTTCTGCAGTTCAGGGATGTTATCAGTAATAATAAGAATAAATGGGATCAAATGGACATAATACACTTCGTTTTTTAAAATGTCTTTGATCAAGTTCCACACCAAAGGCTTGTTAAAGAAACTGTGTTGCCATTGGATTGAGGGAAAGCTTTTTAAAGAAGAGGAATCAATGGATAGGCCTTACTAATGGCAACATTTCAGAATGGAAATTGATACTAGGACCAGTTTTAGTCAGCATGTCTGCTCTGGATAGAGCAATGAACAGTGAAATCTGCAAGTCTGTGGATAACAAATTCTGTTTGCAATCAGTGTCATTTGGCTTCAATGGCAAGAATTTCCAAAATAAAACTGAGCAGACTAAAAGTCAACAGGTGAAGTTCAGTGTGATACATCTAGGAAAAAATAACATAAACCCTGCTGACATGATGCTGAACTCAGAACTGACACTTAAAACTCAGAAGGGAACCCCTGACATTTCTCTGAAGACAATGTCTCAGCGTCAAGCAGCAGACAAAAAACTACCAAACTGTTAGGCAAGTTTAGAAAAGTTAGTGAGATTATCCTTAGGAACAGAAGGTACCTGAAATAAGAGAATATCAGAGAATCACTCCGGAAATTGATGTGCCTATATCCTGAGTATCACGTGCAGTTTGGTCTCCACATATCAGGAAGGGTCCAAACAGAAGTATGTAACAGGATCCAAAGTAGTATGGAGAAAAGCAAGTAAAATGTTCAAGATGATGTAGCAGCGGCCTTGGGCAGGGACACTAAAAGGCTGGGACACTTCATTTGAAGAAGAGAAGGCCAAGGGAGGTTATAACTGAGGTTCATGAAATCATATAGGAAATATATAAACAATACACCACGGTTGTTTACAAAATCCCGCAATTCTAGATCTATTGGGACTTGAAATCGATAGGGGTTTTGTTTAAGCTGGTGGAGTGTACTCCTTAACATAGTGAATTTCTTGAACCAGGAGTCACTAGAAAGGGTGGAGGAAACCATTACCTGCGGATCTGGAAAGGGCTTATTCATGGATAACACTCTCACAAAGGTGCCCTTTAGTTCTTTTAATATTGGGCAGGCATGTACCCACTGACAATACTAATTAAACCATTCTGGACACTGAGGACATGTATGTGGGGAATGGACTTCAAAAAGTGACCAAGCTTATGTGCTCTCCTTGTACCTCTGTTGTTACTGGAGGCAGCATACTGTGCTGAATGAGCCCCTCAGGGGTACTTCTTACTTATGCTTTTCCCTTATTCAGCCAAAGAATTTTGTATATGGTTTCTTTTAGTGAATGCTCAATCTGTTTTTTAAACAAGATTGACTTTTTTATGGTCTCACAGATGATGACTGCGTATACCTCTGCAACACACAGGTTGTCTCAAGTGAAAGTATTGCTATTAGATAATGATTTCTATGCATAGATCAAAATAGCATATAGATTCTGCTTAGTCTGGTAAATCAACAAATTGTAAGTCCTGAAAAGGTTAGACAATGCTAAAAATTGAGTATACACAAATGGCAAAACATGACTGAGAGGAGAAAGAAGTTTCTTATGTCATTTTGTTTTCCCAGCCAGTAAAACAAGTAACAAATATGGAATAATGTCACAGTCATATATAGCAAATTAAGAAGAAGGTAACAAGTCAGTAGGTTTCCGGGTGTATAAGAATAAATATCACTGGCAAATAGAAGTGGAATAAATGAAGTCCAGGATCACGTTTTGTCATTTACCTAACTGGCACGTTACATTGCCACAGGCCTCTGGAAGGCACAGCCACCTGATTATGTGGCTTGGATTACATATCACGAAATACGTTAGTGCTTCTTTCCAGGATAAGTAACGCATATATAATTGAGTTAGAGAACTAATACCAGGGCACAGCAAACTTTAAACTTCTTATTTCAAAGCGATTTTGGAGGAAAATAATGAACAAATGGCAAATAAAAGGAGCATGTTGGAATTTCTTCTACCTGCTAGGCCTAGCAGTCTCTCCATTTCAGAGAGTACAAGAATCAAGCACCATTTGAAGTTTTTAGATATTCAGGCACAGGTAGCCTGTGATGTGTAAGGGAAATATTTAAATTGTTGTCACATGCTAAAAATATTTCAACTAAACATTACAAAAAATGATAAAGTACAATTTCTGAACCATTTGAGAACTATATAGCACAAGCAGTTTACAATACGTCTTATTTGGATAAATACGTGTAAAGATTTTCCATTCAGAAATGGTCTTACAGGTAATTTGGGTTATTTAGGTGTGGATATGTGATCAGGTTGTTTAGTAATTAAAGACTGTTGCATTATTCTAATAATACCTTTAATAAATACTTTTGACAATGAGGATTTCTAAATTACTCAGTGGCTATGGTTACACTCAGCTTTGTAACCTGTGAAAGGGTTAAAAATTTAAAAATAATCAAATATTCTCATTTGCAGTGCCATTTTATGTGGAAAGATGGCTAAATATAATTTTAATTTTCCTGAGAAAATAATTTTTATTTAGGACACTTACATAATGCAATGAAATCAATGGATTTTATTTATGTTCTTAGAGATGAGCAAGTGATTCTGTGCTGTTTGGATAACAAATAAAATTAGGAACAGATTAAAATACTATCCTGTATTTTCCTAAGGGAACACTGGAGAACATTCCTATCAGATAAATTAATAGTTTTATAAAATCTATTATATATTTATTTAGATTTGATAGAAAATAATGCTCACATAAAACACATAGCAGTAATTAGGCTATAGAGACAAAGCACTCACTGTATTAATAACAACATGAAGGTAAATTTACTTTGTTAACCCACTCCCTTGAATAATCAGTAGATAGTAATATTAAACTACATTATGACTGAATGGATTGCTGAATTTAAATCGGGTACCTGATTTTTCAATTGACATTCATTGAAGCATAAATCTATCTCTCTCTAATCAATATGGTTTGCATACTTACACAGCAAATCTCAGAAGTCATTTCAGACCCATTGTTGTGTGCAAAAAGCACTTCATAAATCATTTTGAATACTAAACAGATTAGAGAAAATTTTCCTTTGGATTAGAGAAGAAATTTCTTGAATAAATTGTATTTTCTGAATTATTTCCTCTTCTCTAATAAGCAGACTAGATTAAATTGAGAACCCAGTATAAAAAAGCCACTGGGATATCTATTATCTCTTCATCCTCTTATCCTCTTGCAATTCTCTTGGGAAAGTGTACATGTATATGCTGCATGAAATGTTATTAACTGACATTAAGTCTCTCATCCCCTTAGGCCATGGCTTTTTTCCTGCTACTGTACTGACCATTAAGCAGTTCTCGTGGATGTGATCTGGAAATTGTATTTATACCATCTTGAGCACATGTCTTAAACTGCTCATTAGGTTTTGATATTTCATGACTTTGTAAGCCTCATATAAGTTATGATATCAATTATGTTTTAGAGTAATGACATGAAAGTGACAGACTATTGGTTCTTTGCTCTAAACATGTGCCAATGTCTTTCAAAATATTATCCGACATCCCTTGGGTATCTGTCCTTCACTTTTCTTTCTGTTGTAAATAAGTATGATTAAGGACAAAGTAAAACGGCCTACCCAGAGCCTCAGAGGAAGCCACGTGGAATCTTTTTCATTCGGCTAACTTGTGTTAGTGGAAGGCTCTATATGGTGGCTTGTGCTTTGACTAGGAAAATTAGGAGCACAGTTCATGTCCATGACCATTTCTGAATAATGTTGGCACATTAATTATTTGAGTTAGTGCAAATCGTTCACTGAAAGATAGCATGAGAAGTAGCATGGTGAGAAGGAAATTAATTCTATTGCACAGATCTCTCGGTTGCATTCTCCACCAGTTATACTGAAAATATTTTGCCAGTTTGTACCCTGTTCCTGTATAACAGCCGCAATAGAGAACAAATACTGTGTATCTTCTATTCACTTTCCTTTTTGACTTAAATGTTCCCAGCCAAAAGCATCCATCCATCCAGGTTTAATATTCATTTGTACTAAAACATTGCCTTTTTTTTTTTTTTTTTGAATTTAAAGGCTCAAACCTGCAACTCCCCATGGGAAAAGCAAAGGATGGTACCAGCGCAAGAATCTCATTTTACACTGCACCTGAACTGTCTCTCTATTTTTATATTTTATAGTCCTGCAGTTCTTTCTTCAGTCGCACTGACTGCATTAAATTATGTAGAAACACAGTCTTGTGGCACCTCTGAACCAACCTGCAAGAGAATACAAAATCTCTCTTTTACTTTCACCCTGACTCAAAATTAAATTCTAAAAGTTATATGCAAATAATATCACCAGTCTAAGTTTAATGAACAGAATCAAGGAAATGCAAGGGTAAAGTCATCAGTTTTATCCTCTACTAATGCTGAAGAATTAGCACTAGAATTAGGATGAATTTACATTACTAAATGGTCTTTGAATGACATGATAACTGGGTACAATTCAAGTTTGTTAATATTCCTAAACAATAGCAGAAGATGAACTCTCTGCTTAAGGCTTAGGTCTGAAGCAAGGAACATTGAGTTCCCAGTCACAGACTTGCAGGGTGACCTTGCCAAGTCACAGAACATATCTGTGCCTCAGCGTGAGATGGGGGATATTAAAACATTTCCTAGCTTGCAGAGGTGTTGGTAAGGTTCAATTAATCAAAGTCTTTCAATATTTTCACACTGAAGACTCTAGATAAGAACGAAGTATTATTGTTACTTAAGCAGACCTCCCCTGAGCACTTTATTTTTCATTTTATATAAACTTTTTTATCTTATATGCGCTGTCAGCATGCAGAGCCATAGATCCTTCAGATCTAGTTTGTGTGGAGCTTGTCAAGATACAGCTGTTTTTAGCACTATATCCCTGTTAGGATGTGACACAATACATCATAACAGCTCCATCAGAGCCATTAGGGTGTAAACTGTCAATGCGTAATAAGATTACTATGCATTACATCTGGTGGTGCTCTGATAATTTTGAACTAGGTATGCTCTCCTAGAGTCTACAAAGCCTCTGAATATTGATGCTGCAACGTCTTGCTAATGAATACGGTCATCTTATTTTGAAGTAGAATATATTCTCTAGTATGTGTGAAGAGCAATTTTTTTGGTAAAATAAATAACTTCAACTTTTTGCTGTTTCAGAAAACCCCAAAGATGTCCTTCCCAGCTTCCTCATGTACTAAAGATCTGCAAGTGTTTCTGTTTATGAATGAAGTTGTTTTTGTTTGAGGGAAAGACAAAACTTGCCAATCTCTCTCTAAATAATAGCCAAAAATATTAAAATAGATATAATCCAATAAGTGGCCTTGGATGCCCTGGACTAAAGGACGTTTGCATTCACAATAGCTACAGAGATAGGAACAACTTCCAATGTGCTTTTTGTCTCTTCAAAAAGTTCAGTTTTCAGGCAAAAAAAAAAAGAAAAAGTTACTTTTTCCATAATATTAGTCAGAGTATAATTAAGATAGGAAAAAAGAAACATCTGAACCATTTAAAGTGCATCCAAAGCCTTCCACTGGTTTTCTAACAACAGTCTAAGAAATATACAATCAAGGAAAATCATAGAATAGTAGAATCATAGAATGACCTGGGTTGGAAGGGACCTTAAAGATCACCTAGTTTCAATTCCTCTCCCATGGGCGGGGGCATCTTTCACGACACTAGATTGCTCAGAGAATCCCATCCAACCTGTCCTTAAACATTTCCAGGGATGGGGCATCCACAGCTTTTCTGGGCAACCTGTTCCAGTGCCTCACCACCCTCACAGTAAAGAATTTTTTCCTAATTTCTGATCTAAACCTGCCCTCTTTCAGTTCAAAACCATTCCCCCTTGTCCTATCAATACATGTTCTAATCAGCAGAACTTTCTGATTCAGAGAAAGATGCTGTATTAGTAGATTTGTGCTTACCTGTCTGCATGACAACTGAGCATCAGCTGTTCAGTGGTGAATTTATTCTTTTCATACCTTTGTGAAGGACCATCTACTGGGAGAACTGGAGTGCTGACTTGACTGGATCTTAGTCTGTATAAGAACAGGGAGAAACAATGAGCTTTGCTGATATTTCAAAATCATCACCAGAAATAGTTTCATCTATGTATGAAACTCTTGTTCACAATATCTCATTATTCCTGAAATAATGTGCTGGAAGTGAGTAAGGTGACAAAGCTACAGTAACACATATATGCTTGTAGAGCCTGCATGAGAACTTGTATGCACACACATGTTGCCTGTACAGGAGGAAGCTGTGGTAAGCCTTGAGTAAAGAAAGAGGTGAAGTACAAACTCTAAGTGTTTACATTATTTTCAAGTCTTTCCAGAGAAGTCTGAGCTGAGTGCCTTCAAAGGAACTTTAACATAGCACTTGGCCAACAAGAGTGTTAGTGCATTTCAGGAGGTCTGTAGCCTCCTAAAAGTGGAAGTTATAGCCTCACATGATCAGTTATCTTGTGAAAATGTGAGCTGTTTGATTTTTCTGTCTGCAGTGGGGGTGCTAAGCAGCCAGATATACAGTCAGAAAAGCTTAATAAATTTTCTAGAAATGTATATTCCAAAAGGTACAGACTGAGTAAGAAGAGAAAACAGTATAGTCATTTTTCATAATGATAAAAAGTCTTGTTCAAAGACTTTCTCATTAAAAATTAAATAACTTTTGGTGCAGCAATAGAAGGTAAATAGGAAATACATTCAGAGACCTGACACTTATGCTGAATAACAACCATGAAAACATGCTGTGGTCCTTGAAGGAGACATAGAGCACAACTAAACAAGGAAAAATGCAGAAAAGAAAAGGTAAAAGTAAAAAAAAAAAAAGGCAAGTGAAGAGAAATGTCAATGATCTGACAAGTAGCATGAATACAGGCTTTTTTTCTTATTGGGGCAAACAGGAAGATGTAAGAAGTTCAAATGTTTTGTGAGTATAGGCTGACATGGAGAAACAGTGTGCTGAAGGAAAGACTTGCTTACATGCAGAAAAAATTTGCTCATTTGAAAGAGTAGCTAGCAAAGTTATGTGGAAATAAGCTACAGTGTTCTATCTCAGAATTTCTGTCTTTGGCTAGGGTGGTCCACACAGAGGACAGAATGAGAAAAGTCAAAGACATGAATTAAATCTTCTTCAAGAACAAAATCCCCTCTTATAAATAAAGGAGCTTTCACTGATATGAAAAGACATATAAAATGCTGGTAATGATCTAAAACAGGTAGTGAAGAGCAAAGCTCTGAGAACAAACCTATCTCAAGTGTGAACATGTCATTTCCATTGAGTGGAGTTCTCAAAAATATGTCATGGGGTTTTTGGAAAAGGTCTCCAGTTTTTCATGGCAAAGTCTTCAAAACTTAAAAGTCTTCTGAAAAATAGACATTGAAGGATGTTGTTCTTATTTGCAGTGTCAAGGACAGGGTAACTGCAGAGGAAAATTGAAAAAAAAAAAAGTTAATTTAGAGACCCTCCCAAATTGAGCAAGAACACCAAAGAGCATATGCCTTCAAAAGCAACATTTGCTGAGACAGCAGGAATCATATTCTTCCAGAAATTAAATGCTTCTTTGCCCTCGCTACAGGTTTCTTTATTTTTTTTTTCTTGGAAGGCTATTTTTGAACCATAGACCCCAGATGGTTAAAAACCTTCTTCTGATTTCCAGCCTAAATTTATTCAGAATCAGTTTACATTCATTTGTCCTTGTGCCAGCACTGTCCTTTAGTTTCAATAGTACATCTATATTGTGCAGCTATTTGTGAATTAAATTATTAATATTGCAAAAGATAATATCAATTTTTAAGACAGATCACTAGCTGAGAGTATGTAGATAAAATTCATAGTTGCAACAGCTGTTTGATCATAAAGTTACAGCCTAAAAAGATTATAAATACAATAAGATGTGTTTTCACATCACTTTGAGGGAAACTAACGTGTTGTATCTTTTTATTACTTTTTTTATGATATTCAGTAATGAAATACAGCTAAAATAAATATCAGTAAAGGAGGTCTTGATTTGAGGAAAAAGCAAACGTGGTGTTGCTGTTTTTTTATTAAATGCAGGAGTCTATTCTTCAACCTTGCTACAAAAAATATGATGGGTTCTCTTTTGGACTTGGCTATTGTTTGGTTACAGTTGGTATCAATGTGACAATTAATTTGCCACGACATAACAAGCAGCTAATTTTGAAGTAGATTTGGACAGATGGATGTTTGAGGAAGGGAAATTGAAAGAATCTGGCTACCCTTCGAATATTGTCCAGGTCTATGGAAACATGCTGCAAAGATTATATTGCTGGTTGTAAGTCCTTCTGAGAAGTGAAGGTACTTGTGAGTATTAACAGTTCTTGATATATTATTATATAAATAAACAACACTAATAATGGTTTCTACGTTTTTTCTTTTTCCTGTACAATGGAAGAATGCAGAGTAAACTGCCGTCTGTCAGAGCCCCTAGGAAATATTGCAGGGATTCCCCTGCAGCACTTTCCCTTCTGTGCAGAACAGACTGAAGATGTGCAAAGAAGAATATCAGAAATCATGTTTCTTGGCTGAATGAAATTTCAAATTTACCTTCTTATTCTCATTATTAATTACCTGCAACCCATCCAGCAACATCTACCCACAACTGGACACCTTATTCCCTATGCTGTATATCTTCACTATTGATCTGTATCATCTGCCAATGCTAAGCTGCTGACTCCTTTCTCTCTATCCCTCCGTTTTTATTCCTGTGTATTTGGGCAGCACAGGACCCTTCTTTATTAGCCTTTTCCACCTGAATAATTGCCCACCACAATAAGCCGGAACAGCATATGATTCCTGACCTGAAAAAATGCAAGCAAGTAGGTTGGGTTCCTATTTGCACTGCTTTTCTACATGATGTCCTCACCTTTCCTCAGCAGACACAAAGTACCCGAGGTGTATCAGAGACAAGGAAAGCGTGTCTGCCTGCCTTCTCACCCTATAGCTCTGGGGAACAAGTAGGGCGAATATGAGAGTTTAATAGCGTTTTTTTGTCCACAACAGCAAGTCTCCCACAAATACTGGTGAGTGTTACTACTTGTACTTCAATTGATCATAAAAGAAAAAGGACATAGTAGCCCAAAGGATAAACTGAACTCAAAGGTACTTGTAACTGCTCTGAAGCTTGTACTATAAAAAAATCAGAGATAACCCATTTATTGAAGTCCTGGCTTTCATGCATTTGTGTTTGGCATTGTTATTTTAATCTCCTGACCTCATTTTGTGTTTCTGTTCTGTTTGTCTTCTCTGGCAACGTTTAACTTACTAGGTTAAAATTAGTCTTGTGTTATGGAGATACTGTACTAGACTACTGGGATTTTTCCCTCTAAAGCTCACCTGATCTTTATAAACAACTGGTCAACATCTGCATAACTCTGTGTCTTTCCAATGTCTAAACAATTATATCTGGGAGGCTGCCAGCTCACAGTGGCAATAAAAACATCTCATGAATGTGGGAAAAGTATTAGCCACTTGATACACTTTATCCATGGCAAAGGAAGAAACCTCACCTCACAGTAGATCTGTGCCTGCCTACACTTCATTCACCATCTTCACCTTCTCTAGGGTCCTCCCCATGTTTCTATATTGTGAACTGGGCACAGAGTAAGGAAGTTTCCTAGGAAGAATGTTGCAGCAATTCTGCATTTTAACCTAAACAAACTCTACCTACTGTACGTGGTGCTTTGAAGATTTTTCTCCTGAAAGAAAACAACAAATTAATTCCATCCAATGATAATTTATGTATAAAACAACTTTGAAAATTAACACAAAAGTAACCTTTATATCCTGTGAAAACCTATGCTGAGAAGCATGTGATGGTATCCTATTTATGCTTTAATTAAATGTGATCTTTTTTATCTTCATCAGCCCCTGGGAAAGAGCCACTTCTGCAGCAATTCCCTGGTCTTATGAAAAGTTTAGCTAGTCCTGGAAACCTCTTGGTAAATTGGCCATTCATATCTATTTTCAGTCCCTTAACATTAATACTGGTATTAAGAGATTATTATTTAGGTGGGAAAAAACACTAAAAATAAGCATTCTGATTCTTTTGTGGTATACAGATGATGATCTTTAATAGGAATTATGAATATTAACATTCAAATTCTAAATCTTCTAAAGAAATTACATTTTCCAGGAAAATTCATATAGATCAAGTTTTGCCCATATATGTGAAAGTATTGAAATCTTTTTGATTCTACAGTTTCTTCATACAGAGGATTTTGAATATGAGTTTAATTTAATTGATTTCTGGATAATGAAGAACAGTGCAAATAAAATCCACATACATCTACTTAATATGAACAGCAGATTATTCTATTTTTGTTTTGAGTTGTCTATTTATATTTATGAGTAAAGAAATACATTTACTAATGGTAATATAGAGATTATGTGAACTGCAATTAACACGTTATATATTTTGTACTATTCTTTTATATCACAAACAGATTATTTTATGGAAGTACACAACCACTAAAACAGCTGAGAAAATGTAACTGATACTTGAAACTGCGGATTTTTCTGATGCTGAAAGCAGCAGGAAATATTCAGATTTTATATGTCCATCTTCCAGGAAAATATTCAAATGGCCTAAAAGCATAAGTTACTACTTATGAAGCAATAAGAAGAGATTCTGTTTTTATGCCTCCTTTGTTTATTACAAGCATTTCTTATTCCTGTCACCATTTTGGACTAATCTGGCAATTTCGTACTCTTGGTCTGAATGCTTAATCGAACAGTGATGCCACTAGAGCCAGTGCATATGCTGGAATGAAATTATTTTTGTCAGAATACGTTTTCACAGGACTGGCTCCAGGATGCTCAGTATCAAAGCAAAGATATAAAATATAAACAGTATAGTGAAGACTTTCAAGTGCCCATGTGACCTTCCTTTAGAAGTGTATGATTCCAGAAAGCAATCTTGGATATCAAGAGATATTAATCACCATGCATTTTGTTTGCCTCAGCTAGTATCTTGAAGACTCAGTTCCTAGGCAGATCAACCCCTTAAAAATTTAAATTTTTAATTCAGTGCTTGTCTATAGTTCCCTCCTAGATTTGTTCACCAGTGCCAACTGTACATAAACAGCATCAAAATTAGTACAGCTAGATGGGAACTATCTAAATTGTGAGAGAGGTGGAGTTACCTGATTATTTTTTAGTGCTGAGCACAGGAATGTAAATCTACAGTGTAAATACAAAGGGCTGAGGTCATGCAGACAGGCTGCCCCAGAACTCCTGCATTAAGAGCAAACAAAGAAGTACATATTTAGATAACAAATGAGTGCATATTTAGATCTCTAGAATGTTTACTGACTTCAAGTTTTATGAGAGTCTGCAATCAGGAGAGGCTTGAATAAATCAGGAAAGCTGATGAGAAAACAAGCAGAGTGGAATGCACAGTCATCTGACTCTCATTAATGGTATCTTCAGGCCAAGATTAGAGAAAGAAGCTGAAAAAGCATGGTTGCTTTCTGTTTTTCCTCAGAAAAAAGCTCATCATTACAGCAACACACCTGATTTCAACCATCCAAAGCAGAGAAATTCCTAAAGTCACTAGGTTCACCCATAGATGTGGAATAAATTAACTGGGTAGAAATTTCATCTTGATTTACTAGGCTTGTCATGCTTTTTTAAAATTAGGAGTTAAACAACAGGGATCTATCACTTGAAGTTTTATTGGCAGGAAATCTAAAACTATGGGCACATATTACCTAGCAGCAAAGAACATTACAAATGAAAGCCTGTCTTTTAAGAAGACAGCAGGAGTATAAGGTTATGAGTCTTATAGAAATAATGTTTTATGGAGCTACTGTAGATCTACAACAAAGACATTGAGGTGCCAGAGCATGTCTAGAGAAGGACAATGAAGCTGGTGAAGGGTCTGGAGCACAAGTCTTATGAGGAGCAGCTGAGGGAGCTGCGGATGTTTAGGCTGGAGAAAAGGAGGCTCAGTGGGACCTTATCTGTCACTACAACTACATGAAAGGAGGTTGTAGCCAGCTGGGGCTGGTAACAAGTGATAGGACAAGAGGAAAGAACCTCAAGTTGCACCAGAGAAGGTTTAGGTTGAACACTAGGAAAAATGTCTTCACTGAAAGAGTGGTCAGGCTTGGAACAAGCTCCCCAGGGAAGCAGCGAAATCACCATTTCTGAAGTGTTCAAAGATGTGTAGATGGAGCACTTAGGTACATGGTTTAATGGTGCCAGTTTAGTGATTGGACTCAATGATATTAACGGTCTTTTCCAGCCTTAATGTTTCTAAGATCTTCGATGAAAAGACTTGCAAAAACATGCATTTCAAGAGCCTTTTGTCAATGAAAGGCCAGTTGATTTTTTGTTATCAGATTCTCTTTTTCAAGAAGAGAATCTGTAACTCTAGCACTGTATTTTTTTTATTTGTCCCACAGGACCCAGTCTATATTTTATGAATATGGGGTTTTGTGACAAGAACATTCTTTTAAAACATCCTCTTCTTGTGCTGTTTTGTCACAAGTGTGGGAAAACTTCATTCTTCTGAGATTTTCATGGAAAGATTTTTCATGTATTTGACTAGTTACCTGTTGAAGCAACTGTAGTTTTTCAAATGTTATGTGCTCAAAGGTATGAATATCTCATTTGTATTAGGCTATGAAGTGGATTGAAACATAGCCACTTTGAATAAGCACCACATGATAATATTTCTCTAAACAGAAATGAAAAGGATTGCAATTGACTTTGGGATTCCTTTGGATATGCCCACTTATGATACATTGTCAGTGCAGTGATGTTGCCAGGAAGAGCGTAAGTTAGGTTATCCTGACTCCAAATCCACACAAAAGCTTTGTGTATCATCTGTATCCTATCAGTATTACTCTTATGCACAAGTTATGAGAGGATCTAAATTAAACTCTACTAATGAAACTTTTATTCTCCCATCAACTAAATTTTGCAGAAATAGCAATAAACTGAATCTGTTGTTTGTTTGTTTGCTTGTTTTTGTGGGTTTTGCTTTGTTTTGTTTTGTTTTGTTTGTTTTAGTATATGGAAATATTTTATGGGCTTTTAAACATTCTTTTAGATTGGAGGAAACTTGAAGTACTATGTTAAAACCTAAGGAATTATATGACAATTTATGAAATTAAAGCTAACCGGAAACAGACGCTCGGGTCTGATATTATTATTATCCAAGCTGAATAGTATGTGAAAAGTAAGTGCTATTAAAAACTGAACGTTAAAAGAGGTTTTAGTATTCATTCAGTTCCAGATGCTTGTGGCAGCAATTTAGTCACTCTATTTTTTGAATCACTTACATGTTACCGACCTCTGTCTTATTTCCCAGTGGCATAATGTCAAAATATGCTGCTATAGTAAATACAAAATATGTGTATAAGAAGCATTCTCTAGTATTTTCCAGGTTTCTATAACCTTCATGGAGTGAAGAGGGTCTATGCAGACATATGTAGAGGAGACTCTGGTCTTTCTGCCGTGACATGTCCACATTGAATCAACCCCGGTTAGGCCAACAATATCCGATAAAAGAAGCAATCACCTGATTTCCGTTTGTAAATAGGCTTCCTGTTTGAAACCCCAGGCAATATGAACCTCTTCACTTCCAAAAGAAAAAGAGATGAGACTGTCCAAAGGAAAAACTAAAGCTAAATAATAATTATTATAAAATGAAGATGGACATTGAGAGTATTCCCATTGCTAAAGTGCAGTTGGTACTGTAGAGATTTAGCAGATAGAGGACATGGTTGAAAAGCAATGACAAACACTGGAATTTTATCAAAACATTTATCCTTGAGAATTTTTTTAATGTTTAATTAAAGACACATTTAAAATGTTTGATATTTTAATAAAACATCAGCATTTTGCACCGGAGTACACTAGGTGCCTAAAACTACAAAACAAACAGTGAATACTTTCTGCATGACAACTGCTTCCTGTGTTGGTTGTTTAATCATTAAGAGCTAGACAAATAATGTAAAATATCTTCTGTGCATTTTTGTTTGAGTTCTACATCCATTTCCTATTCCTTTTGCACTTGCTTTTAAAAAGGCTTGAGCAAACAGGCACCATTCTATGCAATAGGTGACACTTATTACAGAGGAAACACAGAAGCAGCACACCTAAGTGCAAAACTGATTCAAAAATAGTTTTTGTGTTATTAGGGATTTACCAATAAGGAGTAAGAGAGAGACTGCAGTCTTTTATCCAACTGTATTAACACTGTCTGTTGCAGGGCAGGTTTGATGTCTCAAGATACAAGAGCAGCTTCAGAGATGCACATCACTCGGAGAGATGGGCAACAGTTGCATCCAGCTGTCTCATTGACAGTAGGTGACTTCTACGGACAAGAAGGTAGCAACACAATGCATTGACTATCAAAATTTGCAGTCCAAGAGAATTAAGTTGTATGTAACAAATCATGGGCAACTGAAACGGATATATCAGGCTTCTGCGGTTTTTTCCCCTCCTTACTCAAGTTCATAAGTCTTCTATGCAAAGACTAAAATACAGTGAAAGAAAAAGTTACTTCAGCTCAGTTTTCAGGAATTGTATTCAATAATAAACTAATTTTGGTGTCTATGAATTCCTTAAAAGCTATATGACTAAAGAGGACAAGAATTAAAGTGTTCTAAAATTTGTTAATCTTCTTTATCTACTGAAACTTCCCAAAAGGTATAAAACCTATTATAAACCAGGATCAGAGATCAGAAAATACACTGAATAATCTGAACTCTCAAACTTTAATTTATGAAGCTCAGAGTTCTATTGTGATGGGCAAATCTCTGACAGAAGCTGTTTGCAATCCATCTAAAGGAATAAAGCAAATAAATTCAGGAAAACATAGATTTACTCTTGCACATTCTACAAGCAGAAAGAGCTAGGCTGGATGAATACATTGCTAATTGTGAATTATTCATCTCACTCTAGCAATCAGTAACATCTACATTAAACATTAAAGACCTAGATTCACAAGGAGAATTTAGGCACATAAATACCTCTTCAGGCAGTCAGGGTTGACATTTAAATGCTAGCGGTATTCAACACCCCCGCATCCCCCTCCCACCCTTTCATAGGTGCTTAAAACTGCATACATACTCAAGTTTCTGTTGAAAGCCTTCAGAATAACTTCCAAAATTTTAGCAGCAAGCAGTTAGTAGATGCCTGTTTTATTGCTTTCCCATGTCAAAGTTCACACAATAATTCTCTTTTTTATCACACTTTTAGTATCTGATTTTTCATCATACAAAAGATAGACTCAGAATCTGTTTCACTAAAATACTGCAGCATTAGATTAAAGCCTGATAAAGCTTAGTTTCTGTACTCCTACCTGAGTGTTAACAGAAGGTGCAAAGTCAGTCTCCAGTGGCAGTGATCTAATATATATTTAGATCTTACATGGACACAAACACAAACTAAGCTTCAAGAAGAGAAACATATTTCAACTTGCTAGAATACCTATAACATCAATATCAAAAATGTTCATTTTATAACTGTATGATGATTTTATGACTTACAATGATAACACAATACTATTTGCTTTTCTGAGTTTAACAATTGGAGCTTGGTACCTCTGCTTGGTTTGCAGATTAGTGATTCTAACAAGATCATTTCAGATGTGATTCAGGCTCCAGTAGAAGCAAGATGAGTAGAACCTCATGTGTCTCCTCCAGGGTGAGCAGTAATCCTCTGGCAGATGTGTTTCAAAGAGACTTGAGTTCCTCAGTTATTGAAGTATCAAGTGCCAAGGTTTAAAAGACAGTTAATGGCTATGACCTGCAAAAGAAGATTGAGACTTCATAGTATCACAGGACTTGTCTGTATTTCTTTTTGGGTGCTGCTCAAGCCCACAAATATAGACAAACTTCTTTAGATCAAATATGGAATTGATACTAACTTTTTATATCCTTTTCTAAAGTAATTATGCAATTGCTCCATCTCTTTCTTATCAAAACCTCTGCCCCTTTTCTACAGTTGGGTTTTTCCCCTCAAATATTTTCAATGTAAAAAAGATAAGTCTTTAGGCTGATTAAATGCAACCAAAGCTTTTGGGAGTGTTCAGGTATAAGGATATCACAAAGTTTGTTAAGATCATTTTGTTGTTAGTTATGAAGGATCTGTACATACATCATCTAACCAAACATTCTCTCCTTGGTTTACTTTCCAAACATGAAGCTGAGAAACGAACTTTATGGAGACTGGACTTTTCTGAGAAATTTTTCTTCCTCTTTTATCAGTTTGGCCTTAAGTCACCACTTAAGGCCAATAATAGCTCAGCAGAGGTCTGATCCCCATTATGTGATATGATAGATGCCGTAAAGGAAGTTGTAGAAGGCAAAAGCTCTTGAGTTGTTTAAATTTATGTTGCATAAACTACTTCATATTGTAGGTATATGAAAAGTCTCAATCATAGATATTTACGTGACTCAAATGATTAACTGGAGCAACATTGTACCTATAGACTTTCCAGTTTTATGAATAAAGTCTCTATTTATATATGCATAGGAAGTAATTTTGTTGAAGCCAGAGTCTAAAAGGTTTAAACTTTATTAGAAAGTGTAGCAGTGTTGTGAACAAAATCCTTCTAACACATTAATCTGCAATATTTGCTACAGATGTGCAGTAACCGATTGCTGAAGTGCAAGATCTCTGTCAGTGCAGAAATAAATAATAACATCACATAAATTGGATCATATTTGAACAAATAAATAATGTTCATTTAAACAGAAGTGTAATGAAAGCACAGACAACACTTTTTTTCTATTTTTAGTACATGATTAAAACATCCGGATAGGTTGGAACATAAAAATTGGAAACAGGAAATTGTCCAGTTTACCAATGGCAAAGTAAATCTCAGTGGAATAATTATTTTGATATTAAATCACTTTTATTCTGGAGTGAAATATTCATTGAATAGCTGTTCTAGTAGAGCTTACAGGGAGGGCTTATTCTACTGTAGTTGTAATGGGCAATTTCCCTGTGCAGACATGCTCAAGTTTGTGCAGAAGAAGGTCTTTGAAAATAATGCTCCTATGCCAAGATGTTTCATAGAACATTTATTTTTGCTTGTATTATAAAGCTCTGTAGATACAGATTTGTGAATGGGATGAATGCCTGTATGCTGATGGGTACTTAACAAATATTATTAGCCTGGCTTTAAAATATGAGACAGCTGTTTCAGCTGGTTTCCACATGTGATTCCAAATACTGTGGGGGGATGTGATCTCTATATATAGTTCAGAAACAGACCTCCAGCTCAAAGAACCTCCTAGAAAAAGACTGATTCAGTTGGAAAGTAGGCACTTAGGATGAATGAGTCGCTTTCAAGTTTTCTGACTTCTGCCCTTTAAGGGAATTGTATCAAGTTCTTGAAATATGATATCTTAACTTTGAAGGATGGAGAAATATACTGAACTTTCCAGGTCATCTCCTTTTTTCAGTCACAATATTCTGATGTTTAAAATAGGAAACCATGAATACTTTGCTCAGTGTCAGCTGTGATTTTTTTAATGTGTTTGAGCAAAAAGCTATATGTGATAGGGAGAGAAGTTAGTCCATTTTTATCACCTTGATCAACCACAAGTGATTCATTTCAGCACAACTGGAGTTGCGTGCACCTCCAAGCATGAACTGCTGTGTGCCTGTACAGTATGACCAATGAAGTTGTTTTAACAGATGAAGAGTGCAAATACATGGCAGGAGGGAACAACTTTGGAAAGTGGGATTTTAGAATTTAGAGCACAGTGCTGGTTCTACAGTGTATTCCTTTAATATTCCTTTATTCTGCTTAGTGGGGTAATTTCGTACATTTACAAAGTCACAGGTCAGGTGTGCTTATATTGTGTGATAGATATTCTATCTATTTCACTACTATCTAGTAGTGAAATTCTGATTCCCCCATTATCTCAACATAGATGCACTAAAGTCTACCACAGCTTCCTTCCTTCTTGGACTCAGATGTCCTTGTGTGGAAACCTGAGTTTGTGGTAAGGAAAAGGCTGATATTCACCCTCTTTGACTCACAACAGAGCACTCCCAAATCCCGCAGTATAATTCTGGTCTTTGTGTTCAACAGGACTGTCTATACAGAGAAACAATGAGGAACAATTTCTTCAAACAAATAGAAGGCCAAATCACTTAAGTGTGCAATGGTGTTCAATTACCAAAGGCCGGATCTGTCAGCCCCTGGGTCCCCCATTTAGCTTTATGTGTTTTCAGAGCTGCCTCCTAGTTGTGGTTGATTTGAGCAAAGGGATAAAAAGGAGGAATTAGTTTCTGGACAATTAGCATCTGAGTCATATTCTGTTCCAGCCCTGTACAAAGCTCCCCATTTCCCATACTAACCATGTGGTAAATGCCACATGGGCAAGCAATCATTGTGGAATTAATTTGAAGCCTGGGTCTAATCAATCATAGCCATAGATGTTCCCTTAACCCAAGTTCTGCTGCCATCATCACATAATACAAGCACTTTCTAGATCTGCTTTGAGCAACATGATTGACATCTATCATAGAGAGATATGCTCTGCAGTTTTTCTACTGGGGAAAATCAATGCAATTTTTGAAATACACTACAATAATGATTTGTGAGTTTAAGTCCTTTTTTTTCTGAAAACAAGGCTAAGAAGGATATCCTTTCTTTAGAAAGAAAACTGTCAAGATAGTTTCAGTGTCAAATTAAAGCAAATTTTACTTCTTTGCATTTTAAGAGGCTTTTGACACAAGTCATGATCATATGGAGAAGGATTTAGCTACAAAAAGTCAGAGTCCATTTCCTCTAGGTAAAAAAAAAGAGGAAAAAAATGTTGAAAAATATCTCTCTTGCTCTGGAGAAGCTAAAAGTCAAAAATAATTGTATTGACCTCCAATCAATCGAGCAAGTCATATACGGAAATATATTGTACAGTTAGAGTAAAAGAATTAGAATGTGGAAATGTCAATCAGCAATGTAAGTATTGAAACTCTTTTTCACATCTCTACTCCTGGAACCATAAATTACTCGTTTCCCAGAGCAACACTTGTCCATGCCAACTCTGCTCACAAGTGTCACCAGTTTACATGGGCAGCCTTGCAAAATTTGACCTTGGAAGGATCTTACAGCAACCGCCTGAGCAAGCTGGAGGCCGGAGGGCCTTTTGGCTTGCAAGGCTCAGGTAGGTCTGGATATATTTTCCTGAATGTAAACATTTAATGTTTGCAAGCCCTTACAAGCATTAATCAGCTCAGCCTTTGCACTGTGCTGGCATGTGCTTGTTTTAGAAGCTTGGAGGACAGCACGGTTTTTCAGCAGGATAGGCTATGGAAGATCAGATAGCTTAAAGCCAGGGAACCCAATGAAGACAGAGGCTTAGGAGTAGCTGATCCTAGCCAAAGGCTCTTCCCGGTAAAGGGGAAGTAAAGGACTGCCAAAAGGGAGGGTAATGTGACTAATCTTTGATTCTTTGGAGAAATCATTAACAAACTTCCAGCCTTAATGATCAGCGGATAACTATTTAGTTATAGTTACAATCGATATTTGCAGATAAGGAAGTGCTAAGAACTATTAGCTTTTTTGGTTTTAAAATTAAATATTAAGGTTTGCTGAATTATATTACAGTTACTTTTTTGCCTTTTAAGCAATTCTGTTTTGGTGCTAAGTGCAGCTCTGGACTTTTATATTCCACCTTCCTCCTTTTTCTATAATATCATAGTTAATTTAAGCCCTTAAACTTTCTATAGGGATTTACCTGGTACCACAGTCTCCCTTCACACACGTACTTTCTTTTTCTCTGTCTGAAGTTCAATTTGGTTTTTTTTTTAATAAATCTTCTTGCTAAATTTTTATGAAGCTGTTGTTCTATTAAGCAGTTTTTGTCTCAGTTTGTGAAAATTCCACATTAGCTAAAATTTTGACTAAGATTGTTTTCATGGCTGCTTGATAACCTTATAACATTAGAAAAAAAATCAAGTGTACTGATCAAATATTCATTTGCTCAATATCTGAAAAATAATTATGTTGTTGCTAGAGAGGTAAATGTTCTCCGTTCTTTTTGTGTTTATTCACTTAATTATACCTGCAAAAGCTTTGAATCATTTAATGTATGTTAATATTGCTAAATGCTAAATACAGATAAAAAGAAGTGTTGAAAGGAAAATGTGTGATCAGCTTCTGTGATGGTATTCACATATGCTCTTAGCCTAGCACTTGCATTTTGTGTATTTTGACAGCAGAGTTAAGATCCTGAATACTTCCTTACATACGTAATCATGTAGTTATGGTGTGTCAAGAGCACATGTTCCAATTCATTATAGACTGAGAATTCAAGAACTGAATTAGAGTTCCTGAAAAAAATTGTTAGACCTCAGAATTGAATTAAGGCCAGCTTCAAATATCTTTACACAGAAGAGCTCAAGATGTGCAAAAGAAATAGGATGGTATTCCGTTTAAGTGGAGATATAAACACTTGTTCCATAATTAATAAATCTCCAATTGCTGTATGTGGGAGGACACTTCTTTCACTTCTTTGCCTATAGATGTTCAAGGATACATTGAGTTAAATGGAGCTATGGAAATTCACATTGACCAAGCACCTGGCTCTTAGTGTCATGTAGATTAGATACTAATAACGGCATAAGGCTATTTTGTCCATTTTTCTGGCATGTCAAGATTATAATCTACAGCATATTGTGCAGTTCAGATTATTGAAACAGTGAGATTTCTCTTACTTCATAGGGAAAACTGTTAATTCCTGGTTTTAATTATGCTTACAATTGCAGACTTGCACCTTGAGATACAAAACCATTTCTTAATTTCCTTTCCTTTGCCTATTTTTTTCCCATAGACAGCTAAATACTTTGTTCCACTCAGCAAGATTCTCTCTTATTTGCTGCGGGGGTCACTGTGTTTGAGGCCTATCAAAAGCAGAATGAATGTTTTAAGATGCAGTGGTACTGTTAGTGAAATGGGAATTTTTGCTTATCAGATCATGTTGTTTTATTTCTTAAATGCTCTACTCCCACAGTCTAAATCCTCTTCTACAAACTTAAATTAGTAAAGGAGTACTTGTAGGAGAATGACAGCTACTTTGGCACAAGATCAAACACTCTGCAAAGTAAATTCTGGCCAAGCACTTCAGCTAAATACTTGGTAGTTTTAGACACTGAGTTTGCACATTCTTATCTGGGTTCTTGGCCTTTATCTTCCAAGGACATTCCAGGATCAGTGCTTTTCATGGCCTCTTTTGCATGCTTTCTAGGCAAAAACACTTTTTTCCCAGCTGATAGAAATGGGAATTCAGATCTCCAGCTCTTCAAAGCTAGCTGGTATCTAAAGGTTCCCAGGAAAGATTCCCTGAAGATTCATCCTGTCAGAGCTCTGACTTACAGCTCATTGCTTCTTTGACACTTACTGGTGAAAACAGTCAAACCTAGTAGCTTTGCAGAACCACCTGCATTTTAGTTAGTGAAAAGAAAAATCCAGGAAGAAGAAAGAACTAGACAAACCAGGGGAAAACATCAGATTTCTTAACATACTTAAATATTTTGGGTCATTTAGGAGTCCAGGAATTTCACTGTAGTACATACCTTCATATATTTTGACTAGCCTCCTTTGAATAGTAATTTCCTTCTTTCCTTTTACATTTTCTTCCTTTGTTGCCAGCTTCCCATTTTCTCACATGCTGACAGTTGAAAAGTCTCCATCTGCCAGAAAAAACTTTCCCAATAGTTCTTCCATCCTGCTCCAACTTCTTTCTCTTTTATGCTTCTTAGGTATTTCCAGCATAAGGTTTAACTTTTCCTAACGTGAACACTTCATGGTAGATCTGATGAATCTCAAAGTGACTTCACTCTCTCTATCAATTACAAACAGAATCCAGGATGACTAGCTCAGATGCAGATATCTTCACGGCAGCTACCTAAATCTGAGCAGCAGAATTTTGCACCTGGGCTGAGTGTTGACCAGTTGAAATATGTCTGCAAATTTTTCTCAGTCCTGGGAGATATTTGCTGGGATCAAAGGCAGTGACAAAATTGCACATGTTTGGTAAGATCTGCAAAGAAATAAGTCCCCCTTGGAAATGTTGCAGACTAGTATGGGAGATGCAGAGGTGCATGGTTACTACCTCCACGTAGAACTAGTCTTCCCCTTAGTGCAGTTTGCTGAGCTTTTAGGAGTACTGGAATTGCATGGAACCTAGGAAAAGCCACATGCCTGAATGAAAATTTTGCCTGAAAGAACAGAAAAGCAGAGTGTACATGAAGTGTATTGTATTAGACGTGTGGGAGGTCTGCATAGAAATTACACCAATGAAACCAGAGGAAAACAATTTGACACCAAAGTTGAAGTTCAAAGCAACTCAAATAAAATTCAAGAAACAAAATACCCTACTGAAGAGTATGTTCAGTTTACAGAGGTTTACATTTGTGAAAAAGACTTTAATTGTCTGCTTCCACCTACAAAGCCCATCAGCTTTTGTAGTCCAGCCTTTCACATGAGAAGAATAACGAGAGAACTTGTTGAAGAGCACTTAGCAATGTTCAGCCGATCAGCTCGCTCAAGAGGCTAATCTCTCAGTCCTGTAATTTGGTGCCTGAAGTGTCTTCCACAAATACTGAACTATTTGTGGAACTGCCCATTACGATGTGGCTAAGATGATACTCACCTGAATTCCTACGAAGTCTCATAATACAGACTTTCCCATCCAATTTTCAAACATATGTAGTCAGAGACCAGTGGTTTTTAAACGAGCGAAAGCTGTTGCTGCTGCTGTCGGGGGGGGAGGGTGTGCTAACCCAGCCAGAACCCCCCAGGAAGGATGCAGCTGTTCAGGTCACTGGCTGCACAGTGTCTGAGCCTGGTGTCAGTACCAGAGGACAGTGCGAGAGATGCCTGTGTACGATGCAAGCACTTGAATGGTTTGCCATGCTTAGTGGTAGAGCTCAAGGAAGAAGTGGAGAGGTTAAGAAGTCTTAGGGAAAGCGAAAGGGAAATAGGCTGGTGGATTCATATACTTTCGACCCCAAAAGAAGTCCAGTAGGAGATAGTGAAGCCCTGCCCCTACTGCCATCAGGCAGATGGAGCAAACCAAATAGATGGGGGGGAATGGAAACAGGTCCCTGATTGAAGAGGTAAAGGAATCCCCTCCCGAACCCCATCACGTCCCATGGTTCCCTTGAAGAACAGGTATGAGGCCCCGGACCAAGAGAGTCAGGCAGAGGGCAGTCAAGAAGAGGATCTGTCTGGAGGGTCTCCTGGTTGCACCCTGTCTATCAGACAGATTACAGCCACAGCTATAAAGAAAAGTTGTAGTAGGCGACTCCCTTCTGAGGGGAACTGAAGGCCCTATAGGCGACTCCCTTCTGAGGGGAACTGAAGGCCCTATATGCTGACTGGACCCATCCCACAGGGAAGTCTGCTGCCTTCCTGGGGCCCGGGTGAGGGATATTAGTAGGAGACTCCCTGAGCTAACCCGGCCCTCTGATTATTATCCACTTCTGGTAGCCCAGGCTTGCAGTGACAACATTAATGAAAGAGGTACCGGGCTAATTAAAAAGGACTTCAGGGCACTGGGGCAATTAGTTAATGGGACAGGAGCACAGGTGGTGTTTGCCTCAGTTCCTGCAGTAGCAGGGATGAATGAGGAGAGGACTAGTAAAACTCATCAATAGGTGACTAAAGGATTGGTGCCATGGGTAGAATTTTGGTTTTTTCGACCATGGGGCAAATTCTACGGATCCCAGCCTGCTAGAGTCAAATGGGCTTCATTTATCTAGCAAGGGCAAAAGGACTCTAGCCCATAAGTTGTCAGGGCTGATCAAGAGGGCTTTAAACTAGGTATGAAGGGGGAAGGGATTGAAACCAGGCTCTCCAGAGATGAGCCTAAGGGTGGAAAGCCTGAGTTAGAAGTGATATCAGCAGCCCAGCTGAAGTGCTTGTACACCAACACACACAGTACGGGTAACAAACAAGAGGAGCTGGAAGCCATCGTGCAGCAGGAAAGTTATGATGTATTTGCCATCATAGAAATGTGGTGGGATGACTCGCATGACTGGAGTGCTGCCATGGATGGCTACAAGCTCGTCAGAAGGGATAGGCAAGGTAGGAGAGGTGGAGGGGTGGCTCTATATGTTAGAGGGTCTCTTGACTCTCTAGAACTTGAAGTAAGTAACAATAACATTGAGTGGCTGTGGATCAGAATCAGGCGGAAGGCCAACAAGGCTGACATCCTGGTGGAAGTCTGTTATAGACCACCAAATCAGGATGATGAGGGTGATCAATTATTCCACAAGCAACTGGCGGATGTCTCAAAATTGCCAGCCCTTGTTCTTGTGGGCAACTTTAACCTGCTGGATGTCTGTTGGGAACTCCACACAGCGGAGAAGAGGCAGTCTAGGAGATTCCTAGAGTGTATAGAGGGTAATTTTCTGCTTCAGCTGGTAAATGAGCCTACCAGGGGTGGGGCCCTGCTAGACCTGCTGTTCACAAACAGAGAGGGGCTGGTGGGAGATATGGTGGTCGGAGGCCATCTGGGGCACAATGACCATGAAACATTAGAATTTTCAATACTCAGAGATGCAAAGAGGGCCATCAATAAAACTTCTACCCTAAACTTCTGGAGGGAAGATTTTGGCCTACTCAGAAGACTGGTTCAGAGGGTACCTTGGGAAACAGCCCTTGAAAACAAAGGGGTCGAGGAGGGATGGACATGCTTCAAGAAGCAAGTCTTGAACGCAGAGGAACAGGCTGTCCCAGTGTGCTGAAAGGCAAGCCAGCGGGGAAGATGGCCAATCTGGCTGAACAGGCAGATTTTAAAGGAAATAGGGGAAAAAAGAGAGCTTACCAACTATGGAAAAAAGGGCTGGTTACTCATGAAGTGTTTAGGAATATAGTTAGGTCATGTAGAAAGAAAATTAGACAGACAAAGGCACAATTTGAACTCAATCTAGCCACTTCTGTTAGGGATAACAATTATTCTATAAATACATCAGTAGCAAAAGGAGGGACAAGGAAAACCTCCGTTCTTTGTTGGACATGGGGGGAACATAGTCACCAAAGATGAGGAAAAGGCTGATGTACTTAACACCTTCTTTGCCTCAGTTTTCAACAATAAGATGGGTCGTCTAGAAGCTGGCTTCTAGGCAGAGCTTGTAGACAGAGATAAGAAGCTGAATAGCCCCCCTGTAATCCAGAAGGAAACAGTTAGCAACCTGCTGAGCCACTTGGATCCTCACAAGTCTATGGGACCAGATGGGATCCATCCTAGGGTGATGAGGGAACTGGCAGAAGAGCTCGCCAAGCTGCTCTCCATCATTTACCAACAGTCCTGGCTAACTGGGGAGGTCCCAGATGATTGGAAGTTGGTAAATGTCACACCGATCCACAAAAAGGGCAGCAAAGAGGACCCAGGAAACTGCAGGCCTGTCAGTCTGACCTCAGTACCTTGCAAGGTTATGGAGCAGATCATTCAAAGTGCAATCACGCAGCACCTACAAGATGGACAAGGGATAAGACCCAGCCAGCATGGACTTAGGAAGGGCAGGGCAGGTCTAAACAACCTGATCTCCTTTTGCGATCGGGTGACTTGCCTGGTGGATGAGGGGAAGGCTGTGGATGTGGTCTATCTGGACTTCAACAAAGCCTTTGACACTGTCTCCCACAGCATCCTCCTGAAAAAACTGGCAGCCTATGACTTGGACAGGGGTGCACTCTCTGCTGGGTTAGGAACTGGCTGGAGGGCCAGGCCCAGAGAGTGGTGGTGAACGGGGCTGCATCCAGTTGGCAGCCGGTCACTAGTGGTGTCCCCCAGGGATCAGTGTTGGGCTCAGTCCTGTTTAATATCTTTATTGATGATCTGGATGAGGAGATTGAGTGTACCATTAGCAAATTTGTAGATGACACCAAGTTGGGGGGCCGTGTTGATCTGCTAGAAGGCAGGAGGGCTCTGCAGAGGGACCTGGACAGACTGGAGAGTTGGGCTGATTCCAACAGGATGAGGTTCAACAAGGCCAAGTGCCGGGTCTTCCACTTTGGCCACAACAACCCCCTGCAGCGCTACAGGCTGGGCATGGAGTGGCTGGAGAGCAGCCAGGCAGAAAGGGACCTGGATGTTTGGATTGACAGGAAGCTGAACATGATCCAGCAGTGTGCCCGGGTGACCAAGAAGGCCAATGGCATCCTGGCCTGCATCATGAAGTGTGGCTAGAAGGACCAGGGAAGTGATTCTTCCCCTGTACTCAGCACTGGTGAGGCCACACCTGGAGTAGTGTGTCCAGTTTTGGGCCCCTCAGTTCAGGAAGGATATTGAGGTGCTGGAGCAGGTCCAGAGAAGAACAACGAGGCTGGTGAAGGGACTCAAGCACAAGTCCTATGAGGAGAGGCTGAGGGATCTGGGGTTGTTCAGCCTGGAGAAGAGGAGGCTCAGGGGAGACCTCATCACCCTCTACAACTACCTGAAAGGAGGTTGTAGCCAGGTGGACGTTGGTCTCTTTTCCCAGGCAACCAGCAGTAGGACAAGAGGGCATGGTCTTAAACTGTGCCAGGGGAGGTTTAGGTTGAATATTAGGAAGAAATTTTTTACAGAGAGAGTAATCAGACATTGGAATGGGCTGCCCAAGGAGGTGGTGGATTCACCATCCCTGGAAGTTTTTAAGGTGGAACTGGATGTGGCACTTAGTGCCATGGTCTAGTAACTGCAGTGGTAGTGGATCAAGTGTTGGACTTGATGATCGTGGAGGTCTTTTCTAACCCGGTTGATTCTATGGTTCTATAGTCAGAGAGTCTCAGGAGCACTGTGGTTGAAAAAAATGATGGGAACATGCTGTCACATTGATCTTTCAAAATACTTTTCCTTGCCCTAGTGGCAAGGAAAAGTATTTAATGAGATATAGTAGGAAAAAAAAAAGGATTCACTACTCCCTTTCATGGAGGATTATGTAAGTTGCAAAGATACTTTTTTCCCTCAGTTCAACCAGATAATCACTGATGTGATGTCATTTTCTTATAGCGAGAAAGTGTTATAGTCTATTTCTTTAATAAATACATTGTAATATTTTATACTGACATTCAATAAATGCACATTGCACACAAAAGTGATTAAAAAATGAGTAGTAATCTTGTTCTGCAATTCAATGCCCTCTTTGTACGATGGTACCTTCTTAATGTTGTATTTGATAGCTTCTTCTACATAAAACCTGATTAGTTTAATTTGTAATTTAATAAATAATTTACTGTATAGTAAGCATAGTCTTTAAAAATAGTATTCTCCACCACAAGTGGAAGTTGCCCGCGCATTTTCCTTCTACTTGTTTTGGTGTATTTAGATTCTAGCTCTGCCCACTCTTCATCTGTTTTGAATGTGTTTTTGATTTAGTCACATGAGCTGACACTCAGGGTTTTCCATCGGAATGTAAATTCTCTTTGCATCTAAGAATGTGTGGGGGCTTAGGAACAGATGCAAAGGTCTAAATATATATGCTTAAGTACCATGTTGAATTCTACAATAGATGTTCGGTGTTTTTTATAACTATCCAATTAAATCTTAGAGTGAGTGATGGCTTTGAAAACAATAAGAAAAGCTTTTAGAATAGTAAACTGCAACTGTGCTGTTTCTTCTTCCTCTTCTCTCTGAATATCATATTTGATTTCACAGAGATACTGATAGGACTTTATGAGATTCAACAGAGTGCCTTCATGTCAATAATTTTGTTTCTGGTTTTGTTTCACCCACAGAGTTGTGCTTTCATGTTAAATTGAAGAGTAGTAGGTTCTTAAAATGGAATCAAACTGGCAACAGTATTTTGTTATATTTAGTGACAAGGATAATTTTAAACTATACAATTTAAATGGTTTCCATGACTTGAATCCTTTGCTCAAAACACAGCTTGATTTTTTTGAAATTTCACTGAAGTTTATTGAAATTTATTAATGTTCTATGGAGAATCTCTAAGTACGTCAAACAGCTCAATTTATTCTTCTAGAAGAATATAATTAGAGCTAAAAACTGAACACATTTTTACCAGAAAAAATATTTTTCATATACCTCAGTGTCCAGTTCTTCTTTCATCATAAAGTATTGTCATTTAAGATGTCTCATTACAGCATCCATTTTTGGTGGGAAATAATAATACTGATTTAGACAATATAACTGAATTCACAGCTTTAACCCTTTGTTATTTTCATACTTTTGTTGTCAAACATCCAATATACTGTGTATTTTGCATGAGTTTACTTGCTTAGTTAACTGATTATCAACCGGTGGAATGTAATTCCCTACTGTGCAGGGAACAACAGAAAAATATTTATATGTGCCACAGAATATACAGGCAATACAGAAATATCCTGCACTTTTATAGTATGGCTATCTAGAACATCTGCTCATGAATCTAAATATTATCTTACACATCTGGACTGATTGGCTGTGTATCCAAGCGACAGTGCATTACCTACATAAAATCATAACAGTTACTAGTTGTAAGGAATTTAACAGACAATCAGAACAGTGGATGAATGATTTTTTTTTTTAATCGATCTTCAAATGAAGATTGAGGTATTTTCCAGGGAAGGTGTTAGAAACTCCTCTTACTGCTGCTATAAATTTACAGCTGATGAACACAGGAAATAATTCCATAGGCAATTATTCTATCATTTTTTACATGTCTCAAGTAAACATGAAATGAAATAATGGAATTAGAAATTATCTTTTGTTATTCTTGGAGCAAATTTATAATCTATCATGCCCCACCTTTGAAAATCATGCATTTCTGCTTGCAAGAAGTCCTGCCACTTTATCCTGTAGTTTTAAGGAGACAGAGATTAACATCAAACATATAACTAGTTTGGATATTTTGCTTAAATAAGCACTCGTTAATGGTCACTGACAACTTCAGTTTAGCTTCAAATTCCCAGCAAAAGTTGGGTATCTCAGGTCTTTGACCATACAGAAACTCCCCGCCTAATAAAAACTGCACTCATTCTCAGAAAGTATTAAGAAAGTGTAGTAAAAGAACCTATATCTTCAAAGGAACATGAGACCATGGATACGGGGAACAAAAAATTGACATGTGATGTACAGAACCATATGATTGACTACATGAATGTAATTAAGAAATTCCAGCTAAGTCTGCATCTGGATGCATTTTACTGTATCCATGTTATGATTCATCTCTCTCTATAGGTGAAACATAAGCTGATGTGGCAAAGTGCCATATGAAACAGAAATTAGCTATTATAGGAACTAGATATTGATTACAGGTTCAAATTAAGATCTGTATGATGGAAAGACAATCTGTATTCTTCAATACAGATTTAAATGCGTACAATATTTCTAAGTGAGATGAAATCATGAGCAATGTCTTCATCCCAGTGTTTGACACAACCTTTCCTTAAGAATAAAGAAATGGCTTGCTGTTTACTGTGAATTCAGGTATAATGAGTCATGTCTTGTATCAAACCTTGAATTTATCCAAATGAACATACATTTTAGAAAAAGATTCACTAACACAGATACAACTACGTTTGCTGATGATGCACTAGGGCCTATCAGTTTATTCTCCTTAGAAGAACAATAATATGTTGCTCTTTTGTAAAACAAGCTAATTAGAAGGCATTTTTCACACATAAATTAGTGAGAATTTTAAATCTGTCTTAAATATGGTGTACACACATGTTTGTGGGTGTAACTTAGGCCATGATTATTTCCAGAGCTGGCAAATGCTAGAAGAAACATACTGTGAACATTCATTTGCAATTTTAAATGAATTTCAACTACTTTGTAAATATAACTATTTTATTCACTTTCCATCAATATCCACTCTTACAAACAAGTTTCCTGGCAAGAGTTTTTTCTAGAGCACAGGGTTTTATGTGAAAAATACAGACTGTTAACTACAAGCAGATTTTAAATTGGTAATCAAGAAGATACATGGCCAAAAATGCATATTCTAAGAGTCACAACCCTCCAATCAGCAAACAAAAAAATCACCATGTGATTATTTCTTCAACCAAAATAGCTTGGATTATGAATTTCAGTTCTTCACAATGAACTATGGATGAGCTGCAGACCAAGAATTATAGAAATTAGTTAGCAAATCATTTCAAATAACAAATAAATTAGAGTGAATCATAATGCATTTGTGAAAATGTCACAATTACTATGCTAATAAGTTTAAATTTACATAGTGCCTTTCATCCGAACGGATCCTAATGATGTATAATCTCAACATCCGGAGGAGGCATGATGTGACAAAGACTGAGAAAAAAAATACCTAATATTACTTTGTTAATACACAGAAAATGATACTTTATTTTTCAAGCTGTATTAATGCATTTAATTGCTATCAATAAAATAATCAAATGCTTTTTGTTTCTTTTCTCTACTCTGCTTCTTTCTTATTGTGGATTTTTTTAGCATTTAATTTTCTTTTAATTCCCTGTTTTTAACATTTATTTTTCTTCTGTTTCCTCTGCATTTTTCCTTTTATTCAGCTGTTGTTTTTTTTATTATTTATTTTCCTGTGCCCGTATTTTTTTGTATTTGCTTTATGCTTCTCTTCCATCTGTCATAGCAAATTCTTCTTTAAGATGCATTTTTCTCACTATAGGTTTTTTGTACTCCAAGTTAGGAGGCAGAAGTATCCCTTTTTCTACCCCTCCTCTCACCCTACAGTGTTAGTGTCTCTAAATAATTTCACTGATTTTTCTTTGAGCCTTTTCCATCATTCCCACTATTGGAAACTCCTTTAGAGTCTTTTCCTGCCTTAAAAATCCCTTCCCTCTGCATCCACAGTCATTTAAATGTCTCCTATTATCCTAGCCCATGATGCATCAAAAAATATAAGCTATATATACCTAAATAGCATATGTTTTACATATTGAACTTATGTGAGATCATATATTGATTCATAAGAGTGGTTCCCTTTAATTACAGTCCACACACATACCATATGTAATATATAAAAAACATATGTCAGACTATCTGTGTGTATGAAGCACTCACGCCTTTTCCACATGGGCAGGTCCTGGAGCTATCTTGATCTTCTGAAGGAGAGTTGGTATTACTTTTGGTTTTCCTTCTCAATCTTCCAGGCCCCAGAGGTTTCCCACTGACATGTGTCCTCACTTTTCAAGTTTGTCACTTCCCTACGTGTTTGTTGCCTTCCTTGCTCCATGCTGATATGAATCCTAGGGGGTTTTTTTACCAATATTTTTTTTGGTAATTTGATTTACAGATCATCTATTTCAGAGCTTGTTCATGGATCTTTCTCTACCTTATCCTTTCTCTTTATTTCAGGGGCTGCACAAACTCTGCCCCTCCCTGCCTTCTCAGAAAGCTGACGTTTCCCAGATCTCATTTTTCGGTTATGATGGCAAGAGAGCTAGCTCAGAGACTCCTTCCATCCACAACATTTCAAAAATCTCTTCTGCTAATAATTAGACACCTGCAATCATATGTAGAGATAGACTGATCCTTGATAAAGACTATTTTGTGTCAGGATCGGATCATAGCTGCTCATTTTCCTTGTAACTGCAGTAAAGTAATATTCTGATTTCCATTTTCATTTAGACAGCTTTTTAGTTCTATTGGTTGTTTGTGTGGAAGTCTTTTTTTCCACTAAACAGTAATCCCAATAGGACATAATAAAATAAAGGCTAAAGGGTTATGTCATAACCACAAGCTGCATAACAACTGTCAGAGCTATGACATAATATGAAATATATATAAAATTATATATATATAATATGGTATGTCCATAGGTGCAGCATACATAAAGCCAAGAAATTAATTGCTCTAATGCTTAGTTATAAAAAGGAAAACAGCTTGCAAATGAGGAATCTTACTGGAAGGAAATTAAAAGGAGCAGTTATATGGAGAAAATATTTGCAGGTAACACGAAATTTTGAATATATAACACTAGTGGCTTGTAGGAGACACTATCTGTTAAAAAACTTTAGGTAAAAGCTGAAGAAAGCTATATAACAGGGGGTGGCAGGCTACCAGAAGGAAGAGAATGACCTTGAGAAAGCCAAAGAAAGCTATATTGAAAGAAAAAACCACACAATTACCAACAAAACAAAACACAAAACCAGAAAAAAACAAACAAAAAACCCCCCAAACTCTGGCATGTAAAATATAAAAACACTGGGACAGTTCAAGATCAATAACATTTTTAGGAAACACTGGGAAAATGCACATAAATTGACAATAAATCCTTTTTCAAGCACATCAGTAGCAGGAAACCTGCCAGAGAATCCATAGGGCCTCCTCTATTGGAATAAAGAAACACTCACAGAAGATGAGACTGCATTGGAAAAAGTATTTTTTTTTCTGTATTCACCTGGTAGCATTTACCTAAGGATTCTGGCACAGCTTAAGAATGAAATGAAAGAACAATTGATATGCTAACATATTGTTGAAAATTGTCTTGAGTATGATGTTCATACTAACCACACTGATAAAACTATACTGAAGAAGAGAATTGCTAGAAAGTGACAACTGACATTGTCAGTGTGAATGGAGACCATGCGTCACAAAACCACTGGAGTTCTTTGAAGGAGTTAACAGTCAGGAGAACAAAAGATTTTCCTAGGTAATGTCCCAGGAAACATCAATCATGAAGGTGAAGGAATATCTGGCTGATATAATTTAGTTATGTTTCCAAAAGATCAAACCTTCTCACCAAAGGTACTTGAAGAAGCAAACTGACATGGTATAAGCAGAACTGTCCTCAAAAGGATCAGTATCCTGTTAAAGACTGGAAAGAAAAAAGTATACAACAAAATAATATTTAGTTTTCTTATTGCAGGTCACCAGTGTATGCCACAGGGATCTGTGGGGGGAGTTATGTACAGACAAGAATTAATGCAAGATCTAGAAAGACCAATCATACACTGTGATGACATATATTTGATAATATTCAATAGTTCTGCAAAGATATGGTAGAAGGCCTTCAGAAAGAAGAAGGAAATGAAACATACAAAACAACAAATAATTTTGAGAAATTAAACAAATTAACAAATAAACTTTAAAAAAATATCAAATTATGCAAATGGAAATTTAGGCATCAAAATAGTCTTTATCACTCAAAAAATTTGGGTGTTAGCCCCTCAGAAATATCGGCTTACTACTCAGCAGCAGAAAACTAATAGGTTAAAACTTATAAAGGAAAGGATGCAAAACATAAGCAAAGACACTCCTATGTAAAAGTCCAAGATTTGAAAACATCTCACATCTATAGCCTATACTTCTGGTCCCATCATTTCAAGAAAGATATAACAGTAATGGAGATAGGAAGGTTGTAGGCTAAGGTGAACACAAGGCATGAAACAGTTCCTATAAAATGGCTGAGGAGTATTTATGGTGGGGTTAAAGGGTAAACTCACTGGAGTGGGTTTGTAAGGGCATTGGGGAGGAATGAGAAGTTCAAGAAAGCAGATGTATCACTTGGCCATTCACAAACACAAGACTGAGCTGTGGCCATCTCTGTGACCAAGAGATGAGAAAATAAGTCTCTGATGACAGCGGTCTTGTAAGTCAGAATCACTTTGTGTGCTTTTCCTAAATTTTGTTTGACTGCTACATTGGGCTGAAAAGGCAGAACAAGACATGGATGAAAATGTTTGTAAAAGACGGCCCAGCACAGCTTTGCTTTGTCGCCTCATCGGTGCTCATGGAAGTTGCAGGTTCATTCAAATGCTTGGTTAAAAGTCATTAGTCATGTATTTTTAAGTGCTTGGCAGGACCAAGTAATCAAGTCTGTTGGTCATTCACTAATGTGTATGCAAGTGTGTTCAACTGGTTCCATAGTCATATTAAAACAAGCTCTCTTATGTTCACAGAAACATACTCTGCTTCCCCTATGTCTGCAGGTGCAGTCCAAGCCCATACGCCATGTTTGAGAGGTGGAAAAAATTATGTAGGAAAGGTTTGTCTTAATTAATGATTAACTTAATTAATTCAATTATTTGTTGAAATGCTTTTCAAGTGCTGTTTTCCAGTCAGATTATTCGTTGACATCTTTCAAATAGTTTGAAATGAAAGTTTCTTGATTCTGAGATGGTCTGGGAAAATTAGTGATTTAGGTGTCAAATAAAGGATGTATAAATCTCTTGCATAATACAAAAACCAGTGAGTCATGTGGCTGAGATTTTGTGTGTAACTCAATACAAGAAGATCATTTGCCATACTAGATAATGCCTCCTGTGATACCAGACCTGTCAGAAATAAAATAGTCACTGAAAAAAATTTTGCTATTTGTTGTTCATTTTGATTTTGGATTTAAGCCAGGCAGCTGTTAATATGGCCCTGGGAATATGGAATGCCTTTCCCTAGCGAATAATATTGGTTTATATAAGGGGATAAGTAGACCCAAAAGGTGTTTTATGTTAGATTGAGAGCCCAATAAGTCAAAAGTAAATATTTAATAAATGACACAGAATGTCACACTCCAGGACTATGGAGTAACACAAACACTGTGCTAAAATACAGATGGACTAGGTTATAATTCTATTAAAAGGTTTGTACCATACAAACAATATGCTGTATTATTTCTTTAAGAAATGATTTACTGTGTTCCCAAGGGTTAGAATACATTTCAAGATTGTAGTGATGATAATATGCATGTTTTATGTCAAGAATGGTAATTGACCCTGATGAATTATAGTGGGGAGGGTGATGTATTGTGTTCCCATGAATGCATGTGTCATTTGCCATATTTTTTCAATAAAAGTAGTTCTTAAGCAGCAAATCTTTTTCAAGAACTACTAGTTAGTGACACATATCAGGATGAGAGTCCCAACAATCTCAGCAGCTGACACAAAGTAGTACCAGGTTTTATGGTGTGAATCATCTCTGTTATTGCAGGGGCAAATGAGTGGTACACCAATATGATAACAGTTCTTTATTATCCAAACACTTTTCTGTGACTCGTAAGCCTTATTGACCCTGTCCTAGACAACGATGAAGTGAACGGAGTTCATTTTTGTGAAACTGGATGATGGTACATCTTCTGAAAAAACAAGGACAAGTTTTAGTGTTCTGGTGGGCCAACATGTGTCTGTCTCCCACCGCGATCATAGTGAAGGCTATGAAATAGAAGACAAAGTCTGCTGTTAATGTAATTCTTTAGTTTCAGGCCATAAAGATCCATGCTATGAGCAGACTCCCTTGCTCTGTAATCAATATTGCCCTTACTTACTCATTTCTGTAATGCCCAACAGGCATCTCAGCACAAGTCCACTCTAATACACCTATCCTAATCGAGATGTTACACTGTAAAAGAACTCTGTTTACCCATTGTGCAGTATGTATTTTTTTTGCTACTTGGGCAATGTTTGTGAGGTCTGAATTCCATTTTATTTTACTTGGAGTCATCCCCTAGGCTTTCTTGTATGATCAATAAAGGATAGCTTCCCTGTATATCTGTATTTCCTACCTTAGCAGTCTTTGTACCTGAAGATGATCTCAGCTTATCCTGCTTTCAATCGCAAATGCTTCATATGGGGTGAACTTTTAGCTCTCATAAGTCACTGGAGGATGGAGCTGAATAATATTCTGTACACTTGGGAAAACTGGCTTCTGATCACCACATAGGAACGTGTAAATAAATTATATTTATTCTATATTTTGGTTAGGGTCCCCCTGGTGGTCTAGTGGTTAGGATGCAGCACTCTCACCGCCGCGGCCCAGGTTCGATTCCCGGTCAGGGGACTTCCCCCGGGCAGATGGAGCTCGTCAGCCCTGTAAGGCCATCCATCTAAGAGAAGGTCACTCTAAACAAACCTACATCCTGAGGACCTCGCTACCACCGTCCAAGCTCGCTCGGCCCCGGCAGATGAACCTCAGGATTAAAGGGTGGGCTCAGTTCAGCGCACACTGTGTCTCACCTAAAAAATCCACTGCGCAGGCTCGAAGGGTAAAAGACCTTTCCCAAATCTTTGTTCGCGAAGACTGGCCATGATGATGATATTTTAGTTATTGTCTCCCAGTCCTAGTATTAGTCTTGGCTGGAAGCTGATTGCTTGCAAGAGCAATTACTGCAACATAGTGCTATAGTCTCCAGATACTGTTGTCCTATTGTTTCTTAACATCACTGTTCTCCCCAGGTCCAATCCAAAGTTGATCCAGGCAGTTCAGCAGTCTTCTCAGGGGACAGTTTTTTTCTGATGATGCAGCATAGTGACCTCACAAGTATTTAAGGAGAGTAGCTCACTCCTGGGATGGGAAGTTTGTTGTAGATGTTAAAGCAGACTTTTTCCATTCTATACTGAGAAGCAAAGCTGTGACGAGAAATAACTATTCTGGTGAAGGAGAGTACATTGTGTTGCAAAATAAAAACATGTAGGGCTCTGGTGAGGTTTATACCTTCATGGGCAGGCATGAAAGCTGAAGGAAAGGGGAGTGGCTAAAGAATGCTCTATTCTCACTGAGGCTGGTATTTTCTAAAGCATTTGTGGCTACAAATAGATACAGGCAGTCCTAACTGAGGACTCAATGGGATTTTGGTATCCAGAGTTATTTTCATAGAAGGGTGTTGATTGTGACCCATGCACATGATTCTCAATTTTGATTGTCCAAAGGGCATGTGTCAGAATTTGAAGAGCTTCAGTTGATATAAATGCCATATAGGTGAACAATACGTACAAACCCTTTTCCTTTATTTTTTTATATCAACAACTTTATTGTTGACATAAAGTTAGAAGTCAACAGACTAGTTCCTTATTTCAAAAGGTAGAGGTTAGTGGCTTGATACCAAAGGTTTGAGGTACAATGCCTAGTGATGAAGAATGTTTGGTATCAATTAAAAAAAAAAAACCCACAAATGTTTTCAGTCACACAATCAATCTCCTTCTGCCTCCAAGTAAAATGTGGTGACCAGATTTTCAAAATCTGCTTGGCTCTTTTGATAATCAGGCCCATAAACACCAAAGAAAATATTTCAAGAACTTGTGTAAGCAAAAATAACCATTTAAGCATCATCTAAATTCCAGACTGGTAGAATAAGTCTAAACGGTCACTTTGTTGTCAATGTACGGGAAAAAAACTTAAACGATAAAAATGCAAGAAAATTGCTTCCTTCTGCTAATCTTATTTTGGACCAAGAGGGAGTCTATTTTCAAGATGTTGTCACATCCTAGTTGGAAGTGGCTGTTTGTTGACAATGAAACTTGTTTCCTACTTAATATGAACTAGAAAATTGTCTGTGCATGTTAAAACCAAAAGTAAAATAGGCAAACTACTAAACTAACAAAGACCATTACAGTATGGTTGCTGTAGTTTGGTTCAATTTTCTTTTTCCTTCCTTTTACCTTCTTCCTTTTTGCTGATTCAGTTGAAGCAGACTCTGTTCATAAGCCAGGTTTGTGGAAAGAGGCGCTATTTTCTGTGACAGCAAGTCATACCATTGAAAAAACAGAAATGTTTGAGCACAGAAGCTCTTTTGTCCTTCAATTAGCTGTCTTTGAGGACTAAATGCGTGCAACGGAAGGACTTTCCTTACATTAATTTCCTGTTAGCCTGTGACAGTGTTTCTGTCTGATTCTTCTTCTCTCTCCTAAACCACTTTTAAAACCTTGGTGCTAAACAGTAGCATGTCTCTAAGGCATCTTCCCAGAAGGCTTTCCTTGGGTCCTCTCATTGCACTCCTAAATAGGAACAAATGCTAAGCTGATCAGGTGGGAGCATTTCTGATCTGGTTACAGACAACCTATTCCTCTCAAAGAAAAGTCTGCAAACAGGCAGAAAACTAGTGAATTTGCAGAGTTTTTGTATTTGGAATGAAATTTCTTTAATGCCTTTGTAATATCATTCTTAAATGCTGAAAAGAAAAAAAAAGCAAATAACACAACAAACCCAGTAGTTTCAGTTTCATAGTAAGAACTGTAAAAGTATATAACAGACCAAGAGTGGGGTAATATAACCAAACATCCCAACTGGCATATAGTGAGCCAGCTACTACTATTCTTTTTTTTTTTTTTTACTTTTAATAGTGTCATATCCATCTGTTTTGAGAAAAATCTTATGAGGTTTTTTTCTTGATTAGCTTCATGTACTAGTCTCTAGGTTTTTGTTTGTTTTTTTTTTGGTTGGTTTTTTTTGGGTTTTTTTTTTGTGTGAGCTAGGCTTGTCTGGTTCACATATGTCTCATAAACAGCCCCACCCCCACCTTCCTCCCTGTTTCCTGACATACTTTGCTGTTGCATCTTTTCGATGGGATTGACTGCTCTCTCAACTGATGGTCGACTTTTCAACTGAGAATCAAGATGTGCTATTTAGTTTGCCCCACTGTACAATCATGAGTTGTAGCAGGGAAAAAATGCTTTTGTTTGTTTTAAAGAAACACTGCACAGGGTGTCAACAACCTTGATGCATAGGTGCTTATAAATAAACTTCCAATCTAAACTGTCACTTTAATAGAGTATCTCTAGAAAGGGATGGAACTTAGATCCTTGTATCACTCCCTCAGCAATCATTTTATGTTTATCAGTACTAAAACAGGAGAGAAGGTTACCTCAGATAAGGGGGAAATCTTTGGTGTTACAACTTTGTCTTGCCCTCCTGATGGTGACAATTAGGACAGGTGGGAATATTGAAGTAGGACCCCAAAATGCACAAGTGTAATTGGAGGCTCCAGAATCCTAGAAGTATTCTCAGCACAAACCACCATCTCTGTGAGTCTGAGCCACCGCTGTGGCATCCTTCCTTCTTGTTCGACAAGGGTCCAGCCACAATGAAAGATCTCATCTGATAGTGTGAGAGAGGAAAGCAGGAGCAGGTCTTAGAAAAGTTCCTGAAATTAACTCAAATTGACTGTTCTGTCATGCATAAATTAGTCAGTTATTAGGAGGAATTACATTGTGCTGCACCTGAGAGCAACCTGCATCTGCAAATGCCGAAATGGATTCAACACTCTTTTAAAAGACTTTACTTTGCATCCATCACTTTTAAAAGAACTCAGCTTTCCCTAATGTGCAGGGGTTTTATGCTGTCATGGAGTTTTTCTTTAGTAATATAAGCTGTTCTCAAAGCCCAAGGGGCATGTTTTGACCTGTTTCTTTTATGGTGGAAAAAAAGCAGCTAGGAGAGGTTCTGAGTTTTATAACCCTACTTCCAGGCAGACATTGTCATTAGCATATATGGAGCTGTATATCTAAGAAACCCTGTGCTGGCCTGGAGGGCAGAGGTTTGCACTGAATAAATATCTTATTTGGGATCGCAGAAAATGTTCGGGGTAATAGAAGAAACAGTGGCTCTGAAACTAGAAGATGAGTGAAATAATTACACCTTTGTGGAAGTATGAAGAAAGTGGGCTATCCTCACCTAAATACTACAGAAGTGAAATTAAAAAGAATAAATGCTTGTGGTGCTGATGAATAATAAGTGTAATAGTTTGGCTACCTTTGAACACTTTGCCTCATTACTTAGCTGCTGTTCTCCCCTACTCGTCAGATGGCATCCAGGCAACAAGCATTGCAAGGCAGTGCAGAAAAGGGTTGCACAGTTGTTGGTCTTCAAAGATGGGTTTTTAGTTGATGGAGGGAAATATGGGCAATATTTCATTTCCCAGTCCTTCCAGGCTCTGTTGTGCACAGACAAGAGCACTACAAGATGCTCTTCACTGAGAAGCTTTTCAGCCCCTTACTTACAGGTATCATTTTTTCTCTGTCACTCTGAAGAGGATTATATTGGATCTGTACAGTGTAGAGATAATATGTGAACTTCAAAGTACAAACCAGTACTAAATACTAACATGACTGAAGTTAAACTCCAAATTGCTTATTAGGGAACAGTTGTTTATAACATGAGAAAACTTTGCATGGTGAGGCAAAGTTTCAGGGTACTGAATGGTTCACTACAGTACTGTTTTATCCCTTTCCTTTTCACGTTTTCTATTTATGACAGTGAGTGTGTGTATATCTGAATTTCAACATAGTATGTTTCACATTTTTGAGTAAAAATATTTTTACTCCTTCCACATCTAAGCTGTCTAGAGAGGCTGAACTTCATGAACCCCATACCAATGACTCAGTGCCATAAAAGAGGTGAGATAATTTCCATGCCACTCTACTTGGTACTAACCTGTATATAATGGGATTAGAGACACTTCAAGGAATTTGCTCTCCATGTTTTCATTCCACTCATATTTCTCAGCTTCACTTGAAGCTGAAGAGCTCCAGAGGGCCTGGGATGGTCCTTAATAAAATTCACCCTTAGGGAATATTGTCTGCTAATTAAAGTCTCTATTCACAGGATGTTTACAGAGTAAAGAAATTGTGTAGAGCTTGGAATGGGAGCAATTGATGGGAATTTCAAGAAAAGGTGATGAAAAGAAAATTGCAAATAGGTACAGAAAAAAAGGAAAAATTGTCTGGTCTTAATGCTTTTTGAAAAAACAGATTTTAAAAAAGTGTTATTTCCTTACTTTATGTGAAGAGACAGGAAGAACTAGAGTGTGGGGAGAATAGATGTAATGTGAAAAGAAATACTTAATACTGTGATTCCTTTTTAAAATTTGGTATTAAGTATCCTTGAATACAAACCTACTTACAGAAAAGTAGTAATTCTGTTGTGGGAATAATCAGGATTTGGAAAGAAGAAGAAGTGACTTATCAGTGTCTTGAATTTAAAATTTTCTCCATGGAAAAAGAATCGTAGGAGAATAATACTGATGGGCAAAAATCCTCTAAGAAGTGACGAAGAGAAATTTGAAGAGATCTACATCTGGGTTTGCAGTGCTTAGACTCCCTTTGGAGGATAGAGCAGACAACAGTGGATAGAAAACAATGCAATATGTCACTGCAGGCAGCTAGTTGGCCACACATGCTACAGGTGAAGTAGAGAAATGAAATCTGGATTAAGATTTCTTAATCCTTCAATTCATTAATTCATATCACAGGGTAAATGGTGGGGAAGGATCAGAGCTGGGAGTGGTCATGACTGCTGTAACTAATTAGAGCAGTAGGCATGGAATTAAAACTCAAAGGTAAAATTTTAAAGATATTGAAAGGTAAATTAGGTTTTAGCATACCTCAGCCCACAAGTATCATAATCTATTTTTGCTAGATAAGGCTTCCTTTTCCTTCCTGGCAGTAATCCAAAAATGAAAATAGAACATTAGAAAGTTCACTAGGCCTGTCTGATTGAATAGACTATCCTGAATTGTCAAATACTTTTTATCTCAGTCAGTTGTCTAAATCTTGACATAGTGGATGCTTCTGGAAATATTTTTTTAAGTATGGAGATCAGCCAAGATACCAGTTACAAGGTAGGGTCTCTTACTATTAATGTGTCCCATTTATCATTAGAACTTTTCTATTTTCATTCCACTTAGAAGATATTCCTTTAGCAGAGATAGTCTGTATTACTCCTACTTGTCCTGATATCTTGCAACTGTGTTCCTCCTCCAGCAATGAGATGCCTGAGTCTCAGAGAGTGTTGTTGTGCAGCACAATTGGCTTTCTAAAGGGTGATGTGTGGGGGAATATTTAAAGAATAGTTCAGAGATTTTACTGAAGGGTTCCCACTGATGTTAGTTTACCCCCTGTGAGTCTGACAGGGTAGATTAAGCCACAGTGGGGAAAATAGCATTCATGCTTAGTCAGTCACAAAAGATCACTGCTCTTGTGTCACTCCTGAGGGGAGGCAGTAGGTATTAGCCATTGCAGTCTCAGTTCCCTCGATTTGAAGCTTGTTAAGCTGGTTTTATATTCATTGGAGTGCTTGTGGTAATAAGCAGCTAAGCTGATGCTCTGTGATCCTGTAGCTAGGGCTCATAGAGGAACTAAAAAACATACTTTTAGTGCTGCAAGAGGGGCTCATTTTTCCTGGAGTTTATTTGTTAATAAAAATAATCCAGTTAAATCAGTTCAGAGAGATGTCCTGCTGTGTTTATACAGAGCACAATTGTTTGGGCTGGGTGCAGCAGTCCTTCCTTCCCAAGAACTCCAGATATCTTTATCAAGTCCCTGAGGTAGTTAGTCTCTCTCCCTTATTCGTGGAGAAGGTGGTGGATCTCTGATTTGTTCTTCCTATCTGCTTGACTCATCCTTACATACTTATTTTTTTAATGCTTGTTATTTGCTTCTCCTCTGCTGTCAGATACTAAAGAGTTAAAACCATTTGAATCTGCCACAGTCTCTCTTCCTAGTGAGGGGAGGGAAATAAATGCTCTGTTTCTTTGCAGTCCTTGAGATATGTCACAGAGGTTGCAGAAAAATGGAGTAAGTGACAGCATCTTTCATGTTATTCTGTCATTTTTCTGAAATAAGAAAATTTCAAGCACTTATGAGTTAGGAACATTGAGTCATTACCAACAGAAACAAACAATTCCAAATGTCTGAATAAAAAGGAAAAAAATCCCATAATGCAGTTGCTACTGTCAAGCCACAGAAAATAACCTGCTGCTAATCTGTCTGTACAGCCTGACTTCCTGAAAGGCAGTACAGGCAGTATTCTTACAGCCAATATGGGCTGTGCTTTTCTTCTTACTATACAATTGAAATAAACACATGAAAAATTGCATAATATTATTGTGTTACAGTAGCGTATATATATCTACAAGAAGAAAAAACCTTTTCAAGCGAAGATCAAATGCAAAAGAACAGACAAAAAGATGTTAAAGATATGTTAAAGAAGGATAGCACTTAGAATTTATGTGTGTCCAGAAATTTATGCATTATTGCTTCTCTATAACTTATTATGCTGTGGCTAAGTACTGCAAAACATTCCCATGTACAGTTTAATAAGTAAATGAACAGTCAGTAATGACAAAGCTGACTTGATTTTATTTTTTGGATAACTAGAAATAATTAATTTTGCACTTGGAATGACCATATCTGAAATAGAAAAAAATTGTCTTCCTCATAGAAGTATTTTTAAGTCAATCATCTATATAACTTCATTTTTGTTTGTGTGTGTGTGTTCTCTGAAAGAGCTATGTTCAGGTTAGGATTCTTTGCTTCTTTGAGTGGACTCTAGTTGCCATTTTTCAATATTTATTGCCCAAGGGCGTTAATCATAAACCGTTTTCTGTGATTAGTTGATATGCAAACAAAGTTTATAATTGTGTTGCTCAACTGTAGCTAGTTAGAAACTCACATGATATAATTTCTATTTCTGGACTGAATGACCATGCATGCTCTTCCAGGGTGAATATTTGCATGGGTGAATTGAAAATCCTATTTCTGTGTGTACTTGAAATACACTTCAGCATTTGTGCCAGAAAATGGGATTTCTGAGAAGGTGAATACAATGGGAAATTTATTTTAAAATGGAGTTAAGCTCTCTACCTTGATCTAGAACTAACATTGCAAAATGAATCTTAGGAGAACAATAATAACTAAAAATCTGTTTACTTTTTAGTGGCGAGGAACAGTTCTGAAGTATACACTTTTCAGTATAATTTTCTTAACCTTATTTTTCCTTTTCATTGGATCAATTAGATTTCTACATATTTAATTCTTTCCTTGGGATTTTAAAGAATTTTAAAAGCATTCTTGTCTCTGTCTGAAGATATGTTTTCATATGTTCCTTTTGACTTATTCTGACTCTTGCTGGTATAGTAGGAAGATCAGACAGATGCAGAAAATCATAATGTACTTGCAAAAATGATGCCCTTCCTTAGTGATCTCAATGTTTTATATACTAGAGGTTTTATATTTAGCTATCTTGGTTAATAACACTTCTATGAAATTAAAGTACAGCTTTTAATGAGTAGTCTCTGCTGCATTTTTAAAACAATCCTTCATTGATTTGGAAATCAATAAACCGTATCTAACAGATCTGCCATACTAATTAATAAGTATTAGCTAAAACTACTGTTTAAAGCCATGGAAATTTTATATTGAGCCCAGGAATGATTATTTAAATGTTGGTTAGTTAATAGGTCATATATGGCAGTATGAATTTCAACAGCTTTACTGATTTAATTCTTATGAAATCTGAATTGATAGCAAGTTCCTAGGCCAATTGATTTCAATTGATCCAGAAACTTGTTTTGGTAAAAATATTGTGAAAAATGTGTGTGGTTAACGTGCAATAATTCCTGTTTCAGTGTCAATTTTTGTTTCACTCCAGAAAACACAAGTCAAATATAACAGATATGAACATTCAGACAAAAGGATCAAATGAAAATGATACCTTTGACATAAACAATATATGTGACATACAGTACATGATGTTGAGCAGAAGGTGAACTCATATTGCAGTTCTATTGAAAGCTTTTTATTTGAATATTGAGCTGAAAATCTTTGAGGAGTACACTTCTGTATGAAAACCAATAGACATCCTTTGTTCTCTTCACAGTACTTGAACTTGGTTTTCACAGCAACAAGCAGTTCAGAGCAACTGGTTTTTCCTCTCATTTTGCCCATATTCCTTCCACTCCCTTTTTGGATTCCATATAAAAATTGTCAATCCCATACACCCTAGAGAGACAGTAAAGCTCCTGAATAAGAAATATGGATTTTTTTTAATGTTTTGCAGAAATATGATAAAATAGTTAGGAGGAGAGTCTTGAAAACCACGGGAAAGTAAAGTGTTAAGTGAGCCAAAAACCTAGTGTGTGCACCTGGCTCAGAAGAGTAGGCAGCATGAAGTATAAATTGCAGTGTAAGTGAAAGATACAGATTTTCAGTGATTCTCTGAAGGCAAATCAGCCCAGTGATCCATATTTTGTGAGTCAGTCTGTGGTTTTTCTCTTCCTTTTACGTATCTGATTAGTGCTGTCAGTACTTATTTCTGTGGCACAAGTAAACCTCCACCAGCTGCTGGGCTTGGATTCTGTATTTCCAAATATCCGAGAATTGGATGCTTTGGGATTTTCTCTACTCTGAGTAAACTATATCTTTCTTGTTTGTCTCTGAAAGCCTTCCAAGAAATAGGCAAGATGTTACCCTTCAGAACAAGGAGAATTCTTAGTACGTTACTGTTAATATTCTTACTTCTTATTCCTGTCTTCTCTACACACAGACATGCACACCCTTTACCTTTCTGTTATAGCTCTCCCAGTACCTACAGCAGTTGAAAAAAGATTTAGCTCCTGACTAGAGATGCTCTTTGAAATTACATACATCTTTCTCTATTTTCTTCTTCTGCAGTCATCTCCCTCAGCTCAATCCTGCAGCACTGAAACAGTCATACTGGAATTTAAGATAGTTGTCTGTCATTTATATTATTGATCATTATAGGTTTATTTGCTACCTCTACTTATTTGCCACTGAGCTCAATAATGTTGCCAAAACTGAAATTAAAGAGAGATGAATCAGGCTGATCCTTTCTTAGAAAACTTGGCATGTACTTTGAAAGTCTAAGGTTAGGGGGTGTTAGTCACATAAAAATTGAGCCATGCTTAGAAACACTGAAGAAGATGTCAGTCATACAGTGGAATTTGAAAGTACTGATCAATAATTTATACTAGTGATCACTTGTCCCTTATCTAATAATGCACTCTGTACTATCCACAGTCTAATTTCATTTGGTGTTAGTGATCACTGCTTTTCTGCTTAGAGTGATCTTATTAGACCTTGAAATATATTTCCGTTTTTCAAGATATAGCACATCTTCTGTAACTCTATGTAACATATATTCAGGTAGAATTTGATTAGGCTGGGCAATTGCTTATGACTCATGCCTAGTTTAAGGTACTGAAGCAGGCAGGAAGGCGCCAGTACAGTTTTGAGCCATCCAGGGTACCATTTAAAGAGCCTTTCTAAGTCCTTGATACATAATGAACATTTTAGAATGTTAATGAACATTTTAGAATGTTAATGAACTTTCAGAATCACATCAGGTTTTTTGATTGTAAAAACAAAACTCAAACTGACCTGCCAGGAGCCCTTGCACACATTTGGTTTTTTTTCTTTTTTTTTTTCCTTTTTGTCAGAATTCTAGTGAACAGGAGAAACATGCACGGGTTATTGTACCTGAAAGGACTACTATGAAAATATTTTGGGTGGTAGGGCTAGGAGGGGTTTACATGTTTTAAGCTACAGATATAGTAAAAAGTAACATTGACATAGGAAGATATCACTTGTGTTTTTATAAATCATAGTTTAACAGTGGTATTTGTTACTGGCATAACTAAACATATATATACATATTTATGTATGTATATATTTACATATTTTTGTGTATTCTTGTGTGTATTTGTATACATGTATACAATGTGCATACAGCTATATACACATATATGGGTGTGAATTTTTATACTTATTCCTATAGCTATCTATATGACATATACACACATAAGGTGAGAGATGCAAGAAGCTGCTGGCCAAAATGGATTAGGACTAGAGCAGGATCAACCAGCAGGATCAGCCAGCATGACCTGTGTCCAGTTTATGATCTCTGGCTATGGAAATGGCCTCTGGTTTGAAATTAAGACCAGAGGAGATGGAGACTTGTACAGGCAGGGGTGTCCAAAAGGCACTGTGCTCACACAAGAACTGCTCCCATCTGGTTGTTTGGATCTCTCCACGGTTAATATGTGGGCCATCCCTAAGGTTAAGGTTCAAGCTATGAGAACCACAGTGTAAATATTAGAGCTGGAAAGAGCCAGCATAAAGTATAAAGGTAGATTATTTTAGCCCAGAGACTAGCAGGGATGATGGGCTAATGCCACCAGTACTAATCCCTGGGTACAACAGGGTCAACATGCTTGGACAACATGACCATCTTTTCAGTTTTATCATGAGAATCAGTTTACATCTTGCATACTTACAAGAATTCAACCTTGGAATGGGTTTAGTGAGGAAATAGCCCACCTGCTTTACTTTTAGGCTTTTGCCCAGAGGGGTCAGTGTAAATAAGTTGCTAGCATTAAGGTGAACCATGACGACCCTAACACTTACTTTAAAATGACATGGAGAATCACTTTAATGAACATGCTGCCACCTTCAACTCAGACCTTTATTTCTTTGTCTTTCTCTGTATTTAATAATTAGGTTAAAGTGGAATTTGCTATACAGAAGTATGAAGTAAACTACTATGCAACTACTGAAAGCAAACTTCCTCAGAATGTCCTCATCAGTTTGTTTCTGTCTTCTACAGCACTTTATGGACTGAGGCTTAATATTCCGTTTCATTAATTTTGGAGGAGCCCCCAGACTGGATTTTGACAGACCCTAATCCTATTTATTTCTTGGGATAGGTGAGAAGTAATATACTGAAGCTCATGAAAGTGTATTTCTTAGTAGATCCATATAACTCTCTAAATGTTAATTTAATTCTGATTCCACAATTTTCATAAATGGTCTCTACTTTAAAAAGGTACATTTCAAAATTATAGCTTGTACTAAAATGCTGTCATATCTAAGGTGGTCCAGAACGAAGATAAAGAACCTCTGTGGTGTTTCAAAAGTTCCTGACTTAATGTTCAAAATTTCAATTTTTCCTGCCTCCAACAAAAACCCCAAACAAAATTAATTAATTATTTTTAATGCCTCATCAATCTTTGGTGTACACAAGCAGGTACTTTTTAGTATTTCTTTAAGTCATGTATTTCTTTCACCCAATAAGTGAATACCTTGATGAAAGTAATATACTATGTTCTTATTCCATTGGTTTAGTCACTTTTACTGAAGCAGTGTTTATAGTTTAGCTGGCCTTGATAATGTCTATAGTATGCAGGCAGAATTGTGTGGCCAGAGGGAATGTTATCTATCACAAAATTATCTGTCACGCACTACCTATTTCAACCCACCATGGTATTTTGTCTTTTTGAAGTATTCCCAGAATTGTTCTGTTCTGGCTGTAGTTATACCTCTAGAAATTCTTATTTTCAAAAATCCTTCACTTTGCTCTGAGTTTGATTAACTTTTTACCCTTTTCTTCAAGTTTTAATTAACTCAACCTGCATCAAAACCAGTAAGCATTTTGGAGCGGAGTTCAGATATCACTAAATGATAATTTTTATTTTTGACTCAGGAACTTAAGGCTTTTAATTACAGCAGGAATATGCACAAAAGTAATGTATAAAGTACACCTTTTTTTGTTAATATTATTAATTAAACCTTTTCTATAGAGTAGGGACCTCTTGTTTATACTTAATTAAAATGGAACAACTAATATTTCAAAAGAACGTGATTTCCTGCATTAATAATCTGGCAGTTCACAAAACCCACACGAAGACATATTTCAAAATAGTTTTCCATTGGTCTTCCCTTGGGATTTGAAATTCATAGATTGGAAAAAATATTCTTGTGTTATCTAAATCCTACACTTCTGAAATCAGGTCAGCAGTGATCTAAAGAGGGATCCTCATGTCTTCGAAGTCAATCAGTACTTCAGCTAGAAAGCAAAAAAACAGAGAAGGAAAACTTTAGAAAACAGTGTGAGAACACTTATCAACCAAATAAATGTAAATGAGCTACAATGGACAGACCCCTTTGTACTATGGTTTAGCTGCTTTTTATTGCGCTAATAAAGATCTGAAAAAGGTCTCTAATCTGTTGTGCTACAGACACACCCAAAGGCTTTGTAATTTAAACAACCAAGAAAAATCTGTGAGAAGGAAAACATGCGGGTAGATAAGCTGGTTTGCTTGAGGGTGAATGACAGGTCCCATAATGAACACTGGGTTTCCCATTCTAGTACCCCTCCGGAGTTCATAGCCTGCTAGTCTTTCATCCCTCACACTCCTTTAAAGTAAAAGAAGATTGAGAGGTGACTTGATTATAGCGTAGATGGAGTAACTTCACAGGGAGAAAGCACTGGCTACTGAAGTGTTCTCTAATCTAGAAGACAAAGGTGTTGCAAAGTATAAGAGCTGGAAGCTGAAGTCAGACAATTGCAAATGAGAAATAAGGATCTTTACACAGAGAAGGTGATTAAGTACCGGGGGGGGAAAAATATATCAGAAGAATTCACAACTTTCCTATCAATTAAAGGCTTTTGTAGCATTTTCAGATCAAATGAAAAACAAAATTTCAAAAGAAAATCTTTGTCTGGAAACATGTGTGATTTTTGATGAAAGCTGAATCTTTCATTTGCAAAATTTTTGTTTTGTTTACAGTTGGTTAGATTTTCTTTCACCAGATGTTAGATTAAGGAAAGGTAGATAATATTGCAACTGCATTATGTATTTCATTTATTAGTATAGAAGATAGTCTCCAGGAGTTATGATATTATGCCAGAAACCCAGCTTCAGAACAACACCTTCAAAAAGCCATAAGCTTCCAGAATTTTGGCTGGAAACTACAGAAGTTACTCAACATATATCAAAGTCTCAGAAACCAAAAAAAACCAAATAATAAGGAAGACAAAATAAGATTTAAAATCATATGGAAATCTTGACTAAATTTATATCTTGTTAAATACTTGAAATTAAAAGAAGCCTTGGGTTCCAGGTAAAAGAAAGACTATGAGGCATCTGAAAATATTGGAACTTAGGTTTTGTTTGGTATTTGAATGGGATTGATTTTTTTTTTTAAGAGAAAAATGACCAAATGCCCCATTTTCCAATAATGAAGAAGCTCAGAATGTCTGTTAGACAACATCTGAATTATTATAAATTTACAAAAAGAGATACATCGGCTTTTCCCTGTCTTTCCACTGTGGTTTAAAATTTTTGTTGTACCCTGAGAAAACAGCAGCTTTGATCCTCCTGAGGAAGATTTCGCCTTCTGAACTCTAAGACTGGCTGGATCTTAAATACTACTCATGGAGGGTTTGTGGCACTGTATGGGCGTAAGTCTTGCTTGTTCTATTTTAACATTTCTATTTTTCACTGGATTCCATCCTACGGAAGATTAACCTAAAGATAGTCCCAGAAAAGCCTGAAATACTCCAATTAACTGCTGTTACACCAAGAAAACACTGATACAAGGTTTGACTACTTCAGTGGCTCAGATAAACAAGAATAATCCTAGTGCAGTGTCCTGAATGAAAGTGTGAACCCGATCTCAAGCTGTTAAAAGGCTGCAAGTGCGTTATTTGTTTATGCACTGTTGGGGGAGGATGAGAAGCTGGAGGTGGAGGGAGAAAAATTGCTCTGTGATGCCGCTGCTTCCATTGTTCTGTTACAACCTTATCTCTGTGTCCAAGTCAAATGTCAAAAGCTGAAAGAGAAATGCAGAAGCAGAGTGGTCAGAGAGTGATAGCTGTCCTCAGTGCAGGCAGAGGGTGAGGAGGAAGAAGGTCATATCTTATGGTAGAATGTTCATGGTCACTGCCTACAGCTCCTAGGGTATGTTTTCCCAGCTTTACTATGCTTCTAGGGAAATGAATTAATAAACCTTTTCTTATACAATGCCATGCTTATTAATTCTGACTGAATTCCAAAGAACAAGTGCATGTTATGCATGAAAAGTCATAACTTTTGTCTTGCACCTGAAAGGTCTGGATGCCTGCTGGCAAGGTATAATTTAGACTGCAGACCCTACCACTTGCATAGTCCTTCCTGTCCATCTCCTGTTCCTGGAGCCACTTATTTTCTCTCATGGGAAAGGATGGCTCCTGTGAACAGCTCATTGCTTCCACGATGCCACCTCTAGGCAGCTGTGGAAGGTTGTACTAGAATGGAAATTTAGGAGAGGATAATATTTTGAAAATTTGCAGCTATTTTTTTCTCCTTAAGAAAAGGGTCATAAAGCATTCTTCTTTCTTGCCCTGATAGACTTAACTGCCTACCTGAATCAATATCATAGAAATGATTTTCAGGCTCAGCCTACAACAATTCCAGTTTCTCAGTCAAAATATACCAATTTCTGCAGTCATAGAAAAGATGACTATAGTTTATTGTCTAGTAAATTGTTTGCCAGAGTTGTGTGGAATAGAAGGTAGAGTAGGAATACCTTTCTGATCCATGTGCATGTTGTCTGCGACCACAAGTTCTTAGTCTGTGTCCAGAACTCACAGGTGTTAATAACACATGATCAGTAAAGGCATAATTATCAGATATTCATTTAAATGAATGGAAGAGACCTTTACCATGTGTTTTTTAAGTGGAAGAAAAGGGAAAGAGAAAGAGGGAGAGATTGCAAGGTTATAAATTTTAACATGGTTCATGCAACCTATTTATAGATATCCAAGAAAGCACAGTCTGTCCATTTGATGACCAAACCTCTCTCTCGTTTTTAGCTCATGGTAGAGCCCTAATCACACAGCACTTTTGCTACTCAGATTTCTTTTCTAATATAGTCAGCAAAGTCACACAATGACAGCTCATAATTTAAATTTCATGACAAATTAATGAGAATTCCTTATGTTAGGAAATGGGGACTAACATGATATAACTTCCAAACAGTGCTAAGGGTTGTGGCCACCACACACATTTGCTCCTGTAGTGTTCCAAATGGTCTCAGCCTCTGGCCAGATGGGACTAGCGGCATGGAGAGGATGTGAAGCCATGTTCTGTATTTTGTCACAATAAGTGGGTATGAGAATTTGAGTTGAAGGAATTTAATTGTGGTTTATGGGGACTTCTGCTAGGATTGTTGGCACTTGTTGATTTTTTTAACACTTCTGAAATTTTGACGATGATGTTAGGCAGTAAAGATATTCCTACAGAGGAAAGATTAATACCTCAATATCCCAATCAATTTGTCTTCCAAACATTAAAAAATAAAAAAAAAAGGCTAGGAGAAAAAAACTAGGGAGTGGTGAGAGCACAATGCCTTGAACAAATGGGTGGCACTGCCACTCGTTCCCTTTCACACACAGCTGAGGTTTCTTTCCAGACACAGAGGTGCAGAGCACATCCAGCTGTGGGCTTCCTCTTTGAGGTTGTCTCCCCTTGTATTATTTGACATTCCTCCATAAACCACTAGCAAAACAAATAATTCTCATCATCTTCTTCACTATCTCCAAGGGGCATGTTGCCTTCAAGATATTACATGAAAGGGTCATAGTCAATATTCAGTGACTTTTTGACATATTTGAATCTTTTCCCCAAGATTCAGTGTATTGATGTTTGTTTTTCTAAATATCCTCATTGCTTCTTCCAGATAAGATCTTTATGCACCTATTTCTCAGTTTTCTGGTGGGACTAATGAGGTGACTTTTAACACTGCACTGTCCAACACAGTGTTTGGGAGTCATGACACGTACATCCTTTTGGGTGGCTCATTCAATATCCCATAGGTGCACCACAATTACACTGTCATGCGTGTATCTCACATTTGTGTAATACACAGTGAAATACAGGTTCTAAAAAATGCATTAAGTACTCAACAAAGTGATTATTCATGGCTAATTCAATGCTGGTATAGTAAATAAACTTTGGTTACAGGATTATTTAGTATGGTGTTATTAAGTGTGCAGTCAGATATACTATGCCTGGATTTCAAAAGCAAACATTAAAAATATCAGCCTGTGGGATAAATGCTAAGATATTCTAAGATATTCTATGTTGTCTTTCATTTTTATTAATGACAACTGTCATATAATTTACTGTGAAACTGTTGCATAATTATGCTCTGCCATGAGGTGCATCTTCTTTCAGAGTAAGTTCTGCAATGATTTTCCTTGAGATTTCTGTGCTACTGATGATTTTCTGACAGGGTTATCTCTATTCTCATACATTAACTAAAATATGGCAGAGGAATTTCCCTCACTACAATATCTTAAAGAACAGTATTTTTTTTTCTGGTATTCTCAAGAAAATTCTTCTCTTCTGTTTTCTTAGGGGATGGCTTCATTATAAAAGAATTTCTTCCATTCTTTCCTGTCAGGGGATGTGTGCCTATATTTCTCTTTTCATTTACTCTTTTTATCTCCTCCTAAGCTTTTCTATTCTGTGCTTTTTAACCTCTACCATCTTCTGTTTCTCTCCCAGTGTAATATGAGCTCCCTCAGCTCTCTCTACGTCTTTCTTAACAAAAAGTGATAAAAGAAAGAGACTTCTGGTTCAACAGTTTCCTGGCAGAAACTTGTGTTTACATTTTAAGGTCTTTGGGAAATTCTTCTTTTGTCTTTTATATTTTATGAAGCATAACACAAGATTCCAGGACCATGATGAGTGCTTCCTTTTGCTACTAAATGACACATAAGCAGTGACAGGTTGTGCATATGAAACGCGTGGTTGAAATCTCCTTATCAAAATGGGTAAGAAAGCTCTTTTGAAAAACTGAAGGAGAAACAAATATACTGCTTTTAGGGAAATTAGTTACTTTCTTGTTTAATGACTACTGCAGTTTGCTGTCCTATATTCAGGTCTAGTTTGTAAGGTTAAGATTAGTTTGACCTGGTTTTAAGGATGTGATTCAGGACACTATAATGAGCACTTAGTGATGTACCCCACATTATCACACCAGAATTCATCATGGTAGTCCTGAAGGTCTTGCATCTTTATCTGCCAGAAATGAAGTCTATTTGTGGGTTTATTGGACCATTTAAACACCTAAAATGGTACTAGGTACCCATGTTTAGTGATCTGAATCACTTCCGTTACTGAGTTTTTAGACCTCTTCTTTTAGATATCTTTTATTGTGGGTAAAGACTTGCAATCAGAATAATATGCACAATTTTGTCTGTACACAGCAATTGTTTATTGGCTATATGGCTATCAAAGGCTGAGGCAAAGATACTACTAGGTTAAACACTTCTATTTTTACCACTCTGGTGAAGATATTTGAGGAACCTTTGTTGATAAGGCAGCCAGGAAAAGCATTGGCCTCCACTGCTCTATGAAATGAGCATTCATCCTCAGTCTTGCTAAATCACCTTCATTTTACTCTCCACTTTTTTCCTCAGTTTTATAACTTTTCATGCTAAAGTTTCTCTTCTGAAACTGAGTGCATAGCTTCTTATGAGCACAGCCTTACTCCTCCACTCTGTGCTCTCTTAATCTGTACCAATTCATGGTCAGCTATACTCACATATTAATGCTGACAGCTTTAGCTTAAAGTTTGCTGGGCCATATCTACACAGCAAAGCTTTATACAGCTGGTCATACCCTGGACCAGGTGGCTGAAGTTGAATCCTAAATGGCTAGACTATCTCTCTATAGAGAGATAGAGATGACAAGGCTTTAAGGCAAATGATTCAACCATTTTAGGGTGGAGACCAGCTTTTGTAGAAGTTTTAAATGATGTGAAATAAATCTCAAGCTTACAGGTGAAATATGGATGCCTGAAAGACAGATTTATGGTTAACATTCCCAAATCTACCTGACAACCAGCCACTAAGATGTATAAGGCCAGCATGGCCCCTACTGCAGGGACTCCCACTGTGAGTGTGTAAGGACTGTCTTACTATGTCAGATGAAAAATGCACCAAACCTGACTCTGGAAGTGGTTAGTAGCAAATCCTTATGGAAGACTGTATGAAGAAAGAGAAAGAAATCAAACTAGTCTTCCAACTTCTAGCAGATATATCTATTCTCAAAGTGTTTGAGTTTTCTGAAATTACGAAGTTCTTTGAAACTGAAGATGTATTTACTTAATTGCATTCCCTTAAACTGTATTCCCTTAAATGAAAATATAGTCCCTTAATTGTAGGGATGTATGGGTTTTACATATGGTGTTTACATGTATTTATGTTCATATTTTACTTAAAACCAAATTAAAATGGAAAATAATATTACTGCATTTCTCCATGGATAATGGTTACAGGAACACTGCAATTTGGCTTCTGTTCATGTATTTATTATTTATTTACTTATACCAGAGACTTAAGCAGCCGTGGAGGATGATCATATACTTGCAGGGCTATGAGCTCTGTGAGCTTGCTGCTCAAGTTATTGCTTTCTGTCTCGAAGCGGTTCATTCCGCCCTGCTCCATTTGCTCCTCTCACCCAGTTCAATACACTGGAAAGTGATAAAAATTTTGCTCAGTGCTTATTGTTCTCAGAGTAAAATCTCCCATTGATTCCCATGGCCACTGGATGAGGTCTGAAATGAATGGAAAAAAAAAAGTTGAACTGATGGTTTATTCAAGAGAGCAAATTATAGATGAAGGGAGGGCAATTACTAGAATGAAGAGTCCTGACCTGTACCCAGTTGTTACTGAGGAATGACAAAGATTATCTAAACTGATCAGAGTTTGTGTTGGATTAAGATATGTTGAGGCTCCCTGTAGTTTGCCAAAAGGAAAACCAAGCTAACATGGAAATGATTTATACAAAGAAGAAAGATTATCACAACAAGCAGAAAATGAATGAATTATTAATTATTCAGTCCTAGGAGGAAATTATAACACTCTTTAAAGAAGCAAGCATGTTTAGGAAATGGAGCAGTAAGGAAAGTTTCTCTCAAAGAAACAGCAATATTTATTTGACAAATCTGTTGAAGAAATATGAAGCCAGCCTCCTAAATTAAGGGAGAAAGTGAATAATTTGAATGAGACTATTAATACCATTAAAATTGATTGCCTTAAGATTTGTTGTTGTGCTGCTAGATTAAAAGATAGATCAATGTCAGTTTTGTATGGGAGCCCCTCCCACACCAATCAATCAGTGACTCTACAGCTGCTGCTCTCCATCCCTCCCAGCACATTCTTATTTCTTTTCCACTACTTGAGTTAGGGAATGGTCACATCCTTAAGCCGTTTGCTTTTCCGTGAGTGAAATCTGGTCTACATGAGGGATGTCAAATAATCCTTGCTATGGAGTCCTCCTGCATAGTGCTTAAACTATATGCTCTGGGTAGGTGCAAACCTGCCCTATCTGTTCCCTGAGCTGAATGGAAAAGGATACCTGAGGACAGTAATAAATTGCTGAGCTACTGAAAGCTATTGAGAGGCTGCGATCATTAGCACGTGATGTGTAATGCACTGACACAGATCACTTAAGGGTTGGGGTTTTTTTTTCTCGGTATTGGACACAGGCAGAATCAGTTCACTTGTGCCCATGACAGACTCCTGTAGTGGGTTGACCTTGACTGGATGCCAGGTACTCACTACAGATGCTCTCTCACTCCCCTCTGCAACTGGACAGAGGAGAGAAAAAAAAAAGCAAAGGATTAATGAGTTGAGATGAGAGCTGGAAGAGGTCACTTACTTACCACCATCATGGGCAAAACTCAAAGTGGGGATATTGATTGAATTTGTTACTAACAAAGTTGGAGCAAAAGAATGAGAAGTAAAATAATCTTAAAACCACCTTCCACCCAGCCCCCATCCTTCCATGTTCTCCCTCCTCCCCCCAGTGGTGCAGGGGTTAGAGTCAGTTGTTTCTGCTGCTACTCAGGGAGAGGAGTCCTTCCCCTACTCCTATGAGGTCCCTCCCACGGGAGACAGTCCTTGATGGACCTCTCTGGCATGAGTCCATCCCACAGGTAACAGTTCTTACCAAACTGCTGTCCTGTGGGTCACTTCTCCATGGGGTGCAGTGCTTCCTGAATGAGCTGTACCGACGTGAGTCCCCGATAGGGGCCACAAGTCCTACCCAGGAAAAACCTGTTCCAGAGTGGGCTCCTCTCTCCACCGGCTGCAGGTCCCCGGCAAGACCCTACTCCATCCTGGGCCTCCCACAGGGTCACAGCCTCCTTCAGATATCCACCTGCTCCAGCATGGGCTCCTGCATGGGCTGCAGGTGGGTCTCTGCATCCCAATGGTCCTCCATGGGCTGCAGGTGGGTCTCTGCACCCCGATGGTCCTCCATGGGCTGCAGGGGCACAGCTGCTCCACCGTGGTTTTCACTATGGACTGCAGGGGCCACAGCTCTGGCACCTGGAACACCTTCTCCCCCTCCTTCTGCACTGACCTTGGTGTCTATCTTGTTCTGATGTTCTCACTCTGCTCTTCCCTGGCTGGAATTTTCACTTGCTCAACAACCTTTGGTTCTTAAATATATTATCACAGAGGTGTTACCATTACTCCTAATTGGCCCAGCCTTGGCCAGTGGCAGGAGGCCCGCCCTGGGGCCAGCTGGCATTGGCTCCACCAGATAGGGGAAGCTTCTAGCAATTTCTAACAGAAGCCACCCCTGTAGCTCCTTCCTGCTACCAAAATCTAGCCACAGAAACCATTACAGCTCCCATTAATGTGGAGTACCTGTTGCAAACATACAGCTAGTGAGTGACTTTTTCAGATGAGAAATGTCAGATACTAATACTGTTAAGTACAAAATATGACTTGACTGTGATTTATATAACTGGCTATTTTGCTTGATGGAAATCTGACGTTGAACCCTTAGTGTGTTCTCCTAAAGCCTATCGATAGTATTACTGACATATCCTACAAATTTTCAGTATCACAGGGCTTGACTTGTGCCTTGCTGTAGAAGCTCCTTTAAAGTGTCCTTTTTTACGTACTGACTGGGTTCAGTTTCTGGACTCATCCATATTCAAAATTGTTCAAAAACCATCTTGCATTATGCAGGTATAAAGCCTCAAAAACTGGAGCACGCAAAGCCATCTACTGTGGACTCCTGTGAGTAGGTGGGAGAGGCTGTGGCTGCCTTTGGGCTTGTAGTGTGCTGTTCAGAAGAGTTACCCTTGAGAGTCTGCTTCTGCCTGCAGGATACCCCTGCTGAGAACGCTTAGGATAGGGGGAAGTTTACATTCTAGAGTTCAAATCGACTGCAACATCTTGCGATGAAACTCGAAGTACTGGTTGTGATCATCTAATAGGCAGATTTATCAAGCAGATTTAATATGTACATGCTATATCTCTAATTTTTTTCTTTCTGCCTGTTTGTGAGAAGGTGTCAGAAAGGGCCAAAGTCATTCGGGAGAATGTTTTCAGAATACCCTGAACAAATAACTTTAAAACTGGATTGCAGACTGCAAGCCAAGGTATGACTAAACTGTATGTGACAGACCTGAGAGATGGCAATTTAATCAAACTTTCACTCTGTTTCAGTGGTTTCCCACAGTACTGGACAAGCCTGCCTTAGTGTTTGCTTTGTAATAACTTTAGTGGTGCTAATATTTGATATAACAAGATTAAGCATTTCAAGAGCTATAGACAGCAACAACCTTTTCTGATAAGAGCGCTGATTCACCCTGGCAGAACCACTGGATAGTCTGAGCCGTGACCACAGGAGACAGTGAAGCCAGAGTACCAGATGAGCATCTGAGCATCCTGAAAAATGAAGGATGTAAGTCAAATCCATATAACTGTGGTGTCTCACTGAAAACCTTTCATTCCTGTTAGTACTTTCGAGGGTGGTAATACAAATGGAATAACATGAAATTGTATAGATAAGTGGTAAGAAGCTATTTATTGTCCATGAAAATATTCCACCAAAAGTGTCATTCGTTCTCATCTGCTTATTTTTTTTCCTCCCCTCCCAGTCTCCTTACTCATTGCACAACACAATCCTCCAAACTGATCCTGACTTCAGAAGGAAAACCAAGGGTCACTCCTCATTGAATTGCTTCATAATACATTCCATTTACCTTGGAAGCAAACACTTGCATCCTTCAGAGATATTAAACTGCATGAATGAGTGTGTATGTATACAGGCCACAATTCTGCCAGAGCTGTTGTAATATTTTTTTCAATTAGGAAGTTTAGAAACAAGAGTTTCTTCTTCCTACACTTAATTTGATTTCACTGTTTGGATGTAGAAGGTGCCACCATATTCTGTCAGTGTTTCAAGAACTGTGTGTGCAGGTCTAATCAATAGGGTGCTAAAATGCTGACAGAAGTCAAACTAGGTTTTCTAGTCTAGGTGTGAACCTTCCCCTAAAACATCCTTAGTGTAGACAAGGTGTGAAGTGCAAGGTGCAGCTGGAGCATGGTAAAAGCCACCTTCAAGTTTTATATATTTACTCTTTTCTAGAATACATACTTGCAAGAGAATTGGCCTATTTACAGGAGGAGGAGTTCTCCTAAAAATACTCTGGGAACTGCCGGCTGCAAATGTGATAGAGCTACATATATTGTTCAAAAACAAGAGGAAGAAAATGTGTCCCCTCAAGATGTTACCTAAAAAGGACACACTTTCCTCATCTTACACTGTAATTATTCTGTCTACATTATATCTTCTATGGAGATTTTGGCAACAAAGGAAAAAAAATCTGCATTTTAGAAGGACATAGTGACCAGCATCAAGAGCATGAATATAGTGCTGCTATTTTCTTTTCCTTTAATGCTAACATCCACTCATTCTTATCCACAAAATGAGGGAATACACAGGAATAAGTTAGAAAAAAAATTGAAATATATACTTACATCTCTGTTTGTCAGAGTCATCTAATTGAATGAATCCAAAATATTGCTTGTTAGATACAGCACCTTATGGTGAAGGACACATATTTTCAAAGTACTGTTCTTAAAATTTAATCCCAGAAAAGTTAAACATTGATTATAGATAGACTACACTGTGTCAGAAAGCAAATATATGCACATCTTAAAAGAAACCTTTCTATTTAGATAGCAGTTAAAAAACTCTACTCACCAAAAGTTTTGTACGGTATAAAGTATTGAAGGTTTATTCTTTTATGTATTCAGATGGTGCTGTTCTCTTGGTAGCTTATGATGTTATTTGGCTCATTGATTCATCTTTCATTGATTTATATGACTCTAGATTTCCTGAGAAAGTACTCTGTTTTAGGAGTTTTTTTGGAAGGTATTATAATGATGAAAGCTGTTGACTTGATAGCCTTGGGGACTGAAGACGTCTACTGATGTTCTGTAGTTTAAGGAAACCTAATGTAAATTTCTGCTCACTAATCCATTAATTTGTCTCAAGTGTTTCTGGTAGGGAAATTTTTTGGGGTGATATTTCATCTTCTATGTTCCTTACATCTGTGAGTCTGAAGCTCTTATGAAGTGATGACCAGATTTCTGATACATAACAAAAGAATTCAAGCATCACTAGCACTGACCCTGGACATACATCAGAGTAAAAGATTCCTTTCAAAATATTTTCATTGAGTTAACGATGAATTAAAGAAAACATTACACTACTTTTAGAATATCATCTATTTCTTCCTTATGTTGTGTTCCACAGTCAGTTTAGTGGTACAAGGCTTGGTAGCCCAGTATTGTTCCCCTGAGACATCTAGTCTCTGCAACTGTGAACCTCTCTAGAGTAATTCCATGGTCTGTAGCAAAATACTTACTAGAGGAATAAAGCTGATTAGCTGCAGACTTCCTCGGTCTGGAATTTAAATATAAAATTGTGTTGCTTTTTTTCTGCTGCTTTGTAAAACTGTTGTTTGTTTTCTGTAACTTAATTATGATTTTTGTTCAGTTGTGCATTCTATTGTTTGCATTGGTAAACATATTTTTTGCAATTAAAGTGAACAGGTCTTGCCTCTGATAAACGTATTGAACTTTTGTCATATTTCCTCAGGGAAATATTTACTCATATTGCAGGAAAAAACTCCAGAATTTTTACTGTAAAATGAGTCCGCAGACTCAAAAGAGTGAGAAGACAATTAGCCTTAAAAAATTGTGAAATTGTGATAAAAATTAGGAATCTTCTCAAAATTAATAATGTGCTTGCCTATTTTAAAACCAACTTTAACATTTAATATGTAAGGGGGTTTTTCATAAATAAATCAAACTAGCAGTTAGCATTATGGCCTAAACATGTAGGTAGAACTTGGATTATTGGTCTCCTGTATGTTTTAATGTATGTGATATTGCTTTGCCTCTTCTTATGTCAGACCAGACTTAAAGAGTGAGAGGATCTTGAGGTCTAATTGAGTCCTGAACTTCAGAATTTAAAGAGCCCCAGGCTCTGACAGTCTGACTTTTGTAAGGTACTCCAGATCAAGTTCCTAAGACCATGGTTGCCTTTTGAAATTTTTATTCAAACAGTTTTGAAAAGGTTAAGAGCCTTATTTTTATGGAAACACAAATATATTAGAAAACCCTCTAAAAAAAGACTTTGTAAATTCCAAAAAAATTCAATCCTTGAGAAACTATACTTACAAGTCTTGATTCAAATGATAACTAAGAACTGAATAATAGCAATATTGTCAGCATTTATTTTTCCAAGACGTTCATAAACTATGATCTATCTTTCACCGTGCATACTTTTTATAATGAGGTTTCATCTAGTGACTCCTTCCTTCTTTGCCTCCACTGCATAATTTGGATCTGTATGTTCCATATCATTTTATGTAATTAGCCTATATTTAGATAACCCTCTGTGATGTGAGGTTCTGAGACAAATGCTTTTTCCTGGAAAAAATATTTTGTTGCAGCTTTTCTGAACTTCCTTTGGATCTGATGTATGAGTAGAGCTGAGATCTGTCATATGATTTGCAATATCATTCTGTTCAGTTTTAATTGATCTTAGTGACTGAGAGTCCCTGAATATATTTTAACTAGATAGACAGAAGCAGCTTGCTTAAGCTGACATTCAGGTGTTCTTTCCTTTACACTCCTGACCCAGTTCCATAGGGGAACAGCATAAACTGTATGCAGTCTGTTACTATACAACACAGCAGTGAAGTGGCATTCCCCCTTCCCATGGCTGATGCCTGTCATGCTTCATCAGTGCTGACAAGCAATTATTAGTCTTTGTTTCTTTTATACTCTATATTGGCAAAACAATCATTGCAAGGAATTGTAGAGGTAGAAACCATTATCTTTTCACTATAGTGGTAACAGAGCTTTTAGACTTACTGAAAATATCCATTAGGTTCTGCTTTCTTATCTATGAATGTTTTCTATTTTGACCTGTGCTATTGCAGCAGTTGAATCACCAGCTTTTGCTGCATTAAGAATGGATGACTCTATTCTTTCATTGGGTGATTTGCATCTTCTACTGGCCTTTGTTTAGGATTGAAGGTATTCTTAATTTGTTTTGAGTCCCACTATATTAAATATATTTTGCATATCAGTTTTAGCCTCATTGACTTGGAAGATTTTGTTTTCCTCTTAGCAGTTGTGACATCATAGTGCATTCCTGATCAAGTCTAAAAAAAATCCCCACCGAAACAAACAAAAAACAAACAGAAAAGAAGACAAAATAGACTGAACTGATTTTTGGTTCTGAGTTGGGAGGGCGCTTTTTGAATTTCACTCTGCTCGGTCATCATATCTGTATGACTCACATACATCATTGTTTTCAAGTACTTTTAATAGCCTTCAAGAGCTTAAGCAGGATGCAGCCAAGGAGATGAAAGATTTTTTTGCAGGTCTCTGAGCTACCAGCACAGCACAGTTATGATCTCCCACCTGAATTAGAATAGACACTAGTTATCAAAGGTCTCTACTCCAGCAGGAATTGTCCTTGATTGAAGACACAGTTGGAGAAAAACAATTTACCAGTGCAGGCAAAAGAAACAGCCTCACAGATCCATAGAATTTACTTCTGCTCAGCTCTCTAGAGAGATCCAGTGCTGGTCCTGGCTATGGATTTTCATTTTCTCAAAGGAATTTCCTATGATTGTGAAACCTTTTCCACCATCCCCACTGGTTCCCTCTACTCATTTACTCTTGCCTCTTAGATGTCCCTCAGGTTTCCCCTGCTGCCATTCAAGGGTCATCTGTCAGTCTGTTTTGTTGAGGAAGTTTGTTTTCAAAGTCTCTTTCATGCTGTCAGTTTCAGAAAACATTTGGTAACCTAAACTGGAAACTTGTCCATCAACCTCTCCTTGTGATGAATTAGCATAGGGCCTACAAAATTAAATCCCACTTGTGAAGAAGGAACATGGGCATACACAGAAACTGAGTTATTTAGAAAGAGAGACCCAGAAATTGACTTCAGGACTAAAAAGACATATCTAATGAAGATGGAAAAGGGGAAAGTTTATGCACTCTTCCTGATTTGATAGCACCACTCTGTAGTACAGTGTTGCAAGAATTACAGCTTGGTCACTTTGCTTCAATTTGTATTGTTCAATACAAATTTTAATCAAATTCCTTAGGTGTTACTTAGGATGAGGTTTTCTTCTTGAATTTGCTAAAGCTACCAGAACTATTCAACTCATATAAAACCAAAAAATTGCTTTTCCACACCTCATTTTTGATGTGGTCTATGAATGGTTTACGTAAAAGTAGTTATGGTCACCCATTGTTACAGTTTTAAAGGGTTTATTCTCTTTATCTCAACTTCTGTTTCTTTTTTCCTGATACAGAAGAAAGGTTTTATAATCCTATTTACTTTTGTACTGGCATTTGACATCTTTGTCTTTGACATTGTCAATGAATGAGGAGAGGGTCTGTCCAATATATAGCCCCAGTTTATCCCCAGAACTAAAAGATTTGTGCCTTTTTTTTTTTCCTAGTGGGTCATGTTGTCTGATAGTAGAGGAAGGAGGAGACTTAGGCCCCTTATGCTGCATACAGATTGAGATGTGAGCTGCTCTCAGTTCTTTCTAAACATGAATTATTCTGTCCCATCATTCCAATCCTTATCTGTTTGAGCACTGTCTGCTCCCCACTCCTGTTCCCAAGGTACTTTTACATTCACATTCAATCCCATTCTTAGCCTGACTCAACTGTAATTTCTCATTTGAACATATTAGAAATAAGCTGTTTTATTTCTTCTGTCTTGGGACAGACAGTTCTATTTCAGAACTACGTATTATATTTAGGTAGAGCCCTCCTCAAATCTTCATTCGCAAAGCCTAGCCATGATTATATTTAGGTCTTCTTCACTTGCTCTTTTCTTGTAGTTACTTTTAGACAGAAGCACAGGAGACAATTCAGCTGTCACCCCCTCATGTAATCTTGCAGGAATTGTCAGAGCTTTCTCCCAGGTGTCCCTTTTCTGGATCACACAGAAGAAGCAGGAAGGGTCATGCCTAGGTACTTCTCAAAGCATCCGGCTATGTGTCAAGAAGATGCTTTAGCCTTTGACAGTCAACTAAGTACCTAGAGGAAGCTACAGACCTTCTTGTCATGAGCTGCACATTCAAACTCCCTGACAGGAGACATCTTTCTGTCCTCTAGCCTTTTTCACCCACTGTCTGACTACTGCATTTAGGTAGTAAAATCTTATACTGCTGCATATCTCAATCCCCACACCAGTAAGCCCAGTTTCACACAGCAGCCTCTTAAGCATTCATATTTTGCCAGTAGTAAATATATGAATATGGTTCTTCTACGAAGAAAGAAGTCTCACTTTGTTGTCACTGAATTCCTTTAATGCCGTATATATTGCATGTAAGTACCTGCATAATGCTCTTCAGCACTGAACTCTAACCGTGTCCTTTTCTTTTCTCTAAATACTTTAATGGAAGACAAGAGGAAGTGTTGGCTGCAAGCCAGTTGTCAACCAAACTTCCAAATTGTACTTGGGCTCTGGTGAAGCTAGTCACTGATTCTACATGGAAAATATTATTGATACATATAAATATTAGTATTTTGCAAAGAAGAAACTAAAAGTTTACTAAAATAAAGAACATGTAGCAAGAAGTAGTTTTATATAAAGAAGACCATTGAAGTAACTTCTTTGTATTGAACTTTGCTCTGTTTTGTTTGTAAATAAAGCTGTAAATCCGTGTCGACAAAAAAAATGAGATCTTTTAAGTGTTATATTTGTAAAAGAACAGTTCTTGCTTATATATATATATATTTCAATAGAAAATTAAGTATGTGTTGTGAGACAGAAAAGTATTTTCAAGTTCCCAGGTTTCTGTCTCTATCCATGTTTCTTTGTAGATTTCCATGCAAAGGAAGTAAAGAGCAAAAAGAATAATGAACACTCCACTTTGCACCAGCTCTTGTCTTCTACCATCACAGATCACATGCTTCTTTCCTTACAGGTTTTTGGTTCAGTTTAAACATCAGCCTTTACAGTACTTTCATTGCTATGCTATGTGTTCTAATGCAAGTACCACTTAATATGAGTCACTACCTATCTACTGTCTTACTTCTAAGTCACCAGAGCAATTTTAGCCAACAAATTTTCCCATTTTTCCAGTTGACCTTTGTTCATATTTTTCTTCAATTCTCATTCTAGAAAAAGAAAAATTAGTACACAGAACAGAATATTACAAACACACCTAAGCTAGGAAAATCTGTCATTACTTCTAACTCTGGTGGCACTAGCAGGTGCTGCTGTATAAATACCTTGAAATGTGTAATAGCACTCCATGATTCAAATTTTCAGAAATCTTTTGTATTTGTCCCCAAACTACAAGCAGAGGGGATAGGGATCTATTAGATGATGTTTTCTGTTGAGTTGTAGTGTTATCAGATGATTGTATACAATATTTATGTTCAGCTTACTATTTTTAATTATACCTTTTTTTGAAGCCATTCAATGCAAACTTATTCAAATATTCTCTCTTGATTTATCGCTGCAGAGTAGACTATGGTCCCCTCCTTCATTATCCTACATGTGATTTAATAATCTTAGGCTGTTATGAGCCTTACACGTTAAGGTAAGTGCTGACCAGGTACTTGTATGTAATTTTTAACCTTCAGTAGTGCAATGAGTGTGTATCAGTGAGTATCATACTGATCAGTATGGAAATATAAATAACACTTTGCCTTAAGATTTCATGAGGACATATCTCAGTATAATTTCAGCTGATAGGATAAGCATGGTAAACCACTGACAACTTTTAGCTGCATGTTTTTCCAAGGTTCAGCTGTGTAATTTAGCTTGCAGTGATCTGGGTAACAACAGTATCTATGATATTATTAAAATAACTATTCTCACAGTGATATGGTTAACTGAGCAAATTAAGAAGTACTTGACCTGCCCTGACTTTTTCTTTTTTTTAGTATTACAGTCACAAAAACCCATTTTTAAATCATGCTATTTATTTTTCTCTCACAGCATCTGTGTGGTGCCAAGTACATCAAAACAGCAAGGGAAAACTGCATATCCAGCAGGGAATGTAAAATAACAGGTTACACATGCTATAAAAAATAAGAAAATACTTAATAATCTTGGCAATTTTCAAAATTTTATACACAGTAAGGTAATTTTTGTGATAGATGGCTGATTTTTCCACGCTGATTGTAAATTTTTAGTATCATTCCTGCTTCCCAAGTTTTCAGTTCCAGAGCAATGTATACTTAAAATCCTATACCTGATATGTCTCATGACATTTGTGTCTAAAATTTCAATGCATAAAAATTTTTATATGGGAAGAGGTTGCATACTTATTCCATTTGCCTTAACCTAACAAATAAAACTGAGAAAAGATAATCTGTATTTCAGTAGTAACATAATGAATGAATGAGATAAATTATTCATGGTCATTCCATCCTTTAAAACAAAATGGATTTGAGGAGGACATAACTGTTCTCAAGAAGGCAATCAGTAAAAGAATAGATCTGTCAAACAAATATTTCATGCTGAATTATTCACTGTGCTCTAGCATTTAATTAACAGAAGAACACTGTTGTCCTTGCTCGTGTCCAGTTATCGGAAACCATTATGAGTTCCCTACCATGTCTCCTCACTTAGTTAAATACTGCAGAAAAATCTGTGTTGTGAAGAAGCTGGAGCCATCAATGTTTATTAATTCATGACTGGTGCTCAAAACACTGACCACAGAAATAAAGCCACGAATTTGAGGAGCTGCTCATGTAGCTGACCCTTAATGGTTGTTTAGTTCTTGGCTCTGTATTTCTGTTCTCTGTCTATTGATCAATAGTGTACTTTAAAAAGAGAAACCGTCATTTAGAAGTGGAACAGCCCACCTGTCTGATCGCTATTTGGATAATCCCTTTGATACTTTGTCACTGAACAGAACAGTCAGGTGTTCGGGTGGAAATAAAGACATTTCAATTGACACATTGTCATGTTTGGAATTTTTGGATACCCGGAATTTGTTTTTCCTTTGTAAATGAATCCTTATTTCTGTCAATTTGGGTTGTCATCCTCTGCAAATGAATTCCCTTTCATCCCAACAAATTTTTAACAGCAGATTTAATCTAAAAAGTCACAGTTTGAACTTGGGACCATTTGTTTTTGAATTGATGCAGAAATGACACAAGCCCATTCTACACTGAGAAAAAAAATATTTAAAAGCTTGAAAAATACTAAGCCTCAGGCTACTTGTCCTTTATGTATTTGGTAGTAAAAAAAAAGACTTTAGGGGATGGTTCTTTCAGCTTTTGCAGCAGACTGACAGTTAAAAGGGAAATAAACTAGAAATAGAGTAGAAATATCTGGAACCAGGCTTGTGATATGTTTCAAAGAGGTATCATATTTAGGACAGTAGTGATGAAAGTTTACAGCTATCTGACGACAGTTCAGCTCAGCAATAAATATGTCCTCTCTCTTTTATTCACCATGTATAGTATTTTGCATTATTATTAAAATTGAGATATTTGTGCACCTTTAAAACCACTGAAGTTCTATTCTTCACATTTTATTTGGCAAATAATTCTGATTCCACCTTGCTTTTATCCTGGGTAAGAAATTGAATGAGCCATGTAAGGGCCATATTGGACAGCACAGGGAGCAATTAACCAGTGATAACAAGGAATGCTTTGCAACATACTTTATATCTTGTTTAATATCTGAAATAACACTGCAAATATATGCAAAAAAGAAGTCAGTCTGGACTCACTGTTGTCTTGAGAAAACTTTACAATATTTTGGTCTGTTAGGCAACTGCAAAACACAGGCACCGAATCCATTGGTTCATATGAGAAACAACAAATGTGGACTTTGCAGTTCCTTCATCCTAATAAATTATCACAGTCATGAAACCAAGCTGAAATCTTCACCACAAACAGTTAGGGAAGTCACAGCCTTTCCCATTTCATATTACATTAGATTAAAACTAGAATACTTTAACACAAAATCCCTCCCGGTCAGGGCCCGGAAAGCACTTGTAGAGTTGATGTAACTCTGCTTGTCCTCAGCCCTGTTGGTTGCATTTTGTGGATTAACCTTGGATTCAAGGTGTTGCCCTGCTTTTGCCAGAAGATCACTGGACAGTCAGGAGGAGCTGTCCTCCTCCCCCTGCTTCACTGCCATGTGCAAGGGCTGGGCCCTGCTTGCTTGGGAGCTGTTCTGGGCCTCCCATTCCTTAGGAAGCCACCTGCTCTTGATGGTCCTTGACAATCCTCTCTTAGCTCTACTTGTTTCCTTGATTACTAAGAAACTACCTTCTAATCATCTTATCACTTTTAAGCTTATTTTATGTTTTGGTGTGGCTTTTTTTTTCCCCTCAAAGCAAATACATGGTTATCACACATTAAAAATTAAATATAAAAATTCTGTTTGTTACAAATGCATCGTTAATATTTCTGAACGAATGTGAGTTCTGCTGTTGAATGGATGGCCTGTTTCCATGTGAACTGTATAAACTCTTTCCAGAAGGAAGCTGTCTATTAGTTACTAACATGCTGTTTATACAGTTAGGAAGACAGATGATGAGACAGCAGATATGTTTGTTTTCATTAATAGTCGTAGACTTTAAATTCAGAATAGACTGTTCTGTTATCTACTTGAGCTCCAAGTAGAGCTGCTAAAATTTGAGTTACTGCCTGGGTTCATCTCTTACAACTGCGACACTCCTCTTTCTGAGTATGATTAGATTGGTACAGACTCCTTTATTTTCCTTTAGCTATATTGGCTATGTTGGGGGCAGAAAAACTTAACTGCAAATCTATCTATATGTGTATTTTCTCTGCTTTTCACCTGTACTGATTCACCACTGTTGTTTTGACATGCTAATGCTCTACAGTGACTTGGCAATGCAAAGATGCCACATTTCTTTGGAAGATATTGTCCCCAGGCAAGTTCATCTCTGATGAAACTGGACATGACATGATGAAGTGCAAGTGCTGGGTGATTCAGACCACTTCATAAGCTCCTTGATCTACCAACCCAGAAAGCAAGAAGCACTCTTGAAGGACTGTGATGATTAATGTGTTTTTTCAGGAAGCTGGAAGCAAGGGCTTTGCCAAATCTCAACATGCAAAGGTGATTATGTAAAAATAGAGTATAAAAAAGAGAAATTCTCATCCTGTGTGCCAGATATTTTTTTTCATCCACCTCCAACACAACTCTGTAAGATGTCTAAGAGACTGGTCTCAGAGTTTTGCTGCTGGTTCTTTCTGGGAAGAACATTTTAAGTGAAATACTTCACAGAAGTTAATAAATACTTCACAGAAGTTAATGAAGAAACTTAGGAAGGCTTGTTAATGAGAGGTAGGTTGGTTTTGTCCTGGGATTTTGAAGAGAATAATGGATGAACTGTAGAGGAAGCAGGAAGATATAGACATATGAGAACAATCTTTTTCATGATGCATTGAAGCTGTTCTGTATCCTCACTAACACTGTCCTTCAGGTGCTTCTGCAGACTGGCAGAGTAGAAGTGCTGGCTATTTGAATCTGAGCTAGAGGCTCATCAGTCCCATATTTGTGAAGGGTGAGTCAGAACAGGTTGAGTTGACAAAAGCTGGTTACAACCAAGGCAGACAGACAGGTACACCTGGTCAGAAACTTTCTGTCATTGTTTACTATCATCTCAGACCAAAGCAGACTTTGATTGTGCCCCTTGGTGTTCATCTGGAATTGCCAGAGCTGGGACCCAACATCCCACCCCTAAAAGTGGGAGAGTGATTAAAAGTTAGCTACACTGACCTCTCCGGGTTATCTACCCAACACTGTGAGTGAGCGCACTGTGACTTGTGGGGCCACATTTTATGAGTGAAGGGTTCCTCTTTGATGTGATCAGCATCTCTTTTACAGTGTGTGTGACTGTTGTCACACCAGCAGGGTAGCTGAGGAAATGTAAACATGTGGTTGAGGATTTCTGAACATCAGCTTAGATAGCTAGTGCTGCTAAACTGTAATGCCGTCATGATGATGTTGATGTGGTGTATGCTTTATGCACAGCTCAAGCACTGGCAAATTCCTCAGGAGAGGGATTGTATTTTAAATTTCTCCACTCATTCTTTAGAGAAGGCATCACTGTGCCTTCAAGCTAATCAAGGTGGATAGTTGAGGAATTTAATGCTCATGATGTACGAAAATGTCTTGCAGACCAGCTCAGACCCAGCTGTTACAGCAAACTCATAGCATTCATAAAAGGAAAACATCTAACAAGGTTAATGAGACTTTTCCCTATTTAAGAACAACAAATTGGGTTAAATGTGCAACCACCAGCAAAACAAAACAATCCCAGACTTTTGTGCTACGTTTATTGCATTACCCCGAAAGGTATTAGGATTTGGGTCCAGGCTCTGACAGAAGATATTCTGCACAGAGACGTTGCTAGAAAAAACTCCTTGGGATTCTCAGTTTAGCCAACTTTTACGCTGTCAAGTAACTCTTATGGACAGTGTCGGGAATTAGTAGAGGCTATGGACCACTCCTGGTAGGAAGTCATGGAAAAGAGCCAGACTATACCATTCTTCTCAGGGCCGGGGAATGATCCCTGCCACTGTTAAGTTTAATGGTAATATAACCTCAGGATAAGAATCTATAAGTCAAGATGCTTACAGAAACTGTATGTTTAGAAAATAAACATTATCTCATGGACAGGTTTGAACAGACTGCTGTCAACTTTCTCAGTGTTTCAGGTTTTGCAACATAAAAATAAAGTATAACTAGGGGGTTTTTTTGTTAGTATTTTTCTGTTTTGCCTCCCAGAATTTATGTAGAAAAAGTATATCTGAATATCTTGCTAGGAATGTCAGACCTTAAATGGAAGGGGTAGCAACTATTTGCAAACTGTACTGTCTCTCTCTGGTTCTCACTTGACTAGACTCAATCACTCCTCTGTTTCTAACGTCCCTATTCCACCTCATCTTCCTCACACTCATAACGTTTATGACATCATACTATTTCCAAGCACTTTAAAAGTAGACATCCAAATTCTAAAAGAAACTTAGTAATTTTTTTTTTTTAATTTGAACTCTAGCAATCAGGTTTTAGCATAGGTGCAATGCCCATGGCAGTTCTTACTGCAGTGGGATGACGCCTGTTAATAATTGGTGTACATTGTATAACAACAGCAATAGTATTTTGTTTAACTGTGGGAAGCATTTTTGCCTTCATGGTTTAGGCTGTCTGTTTCTTCTGGCAAAGACTACTTGGTTCGAAAAGCAAACAAATGCTACATATGAGTGCTGGAAAACTTTATATCAAATGGCAAAAATTAGTTTAGCCTACTGTCCCAGTGCAAGCACTGGATACAATTTTTTTTGGTGAAATGTCATTAAGTTACAAAATTTTACAATAGTATAGCTAATCTTTAAGTAGAATTAACAAATTTAAGCCAGTGGAATGTTCTTACTTCCTTTCACTGAGCATCAAACATCAGGGACCATTTTATTCAACAGTTGGAGACAGAACAAAATGACCAAAGTAAAATACCCAAGGTGCCCAAATAATGCAGTAATACCCCCTGTGGTCACTTTCATTCAGAAGTATTATCAGGGAGACTGATGTTATCATGCAACACTCCATCTTCAACAGAGTATGCTGCTCAGATGAGGAGGGTGCACTGCGTGTCAGCACCAGTTGTATGTGCAGATTCTACCCAAGGACTACGAAGAAGGACAGCTATAATGTACTCATTATTGAATTCCTTTCAATGCATCAGTCTCTGGTGGGAGTTTTGGACAGAATATATCTCCTTAAGGCAGCCACATTCCTAACTGAATAGCTGCAAACAAGATTTCTTGTCAGCCGGCTCTGGTGCTTGCAGTGGTGGTTTCTGTTGCTCTGCCCCTTTCTCTCTCTGGATGTGTGGAAGGGATCTTAATTAATTCCTAGGTCTTCTCTCAGGAAGCCCTCTAGAAAAGTATGTTCCCCAGAGCTTTGATCTCTTTTGTCTCTGAAAGTGGTTCTAGAGTGGGAGAAAGCCTGTGTAGTGGCACATGATAGTTGAACAATATGTAACAGTGAGAAAGACTTGCTTCAAATTATCATTTGAACACAAAGGATTGTAACTGGACACTTCTAGTCCTCTGCTGGCTGTGAGACACTTTAGTTTAGCAGTTACAGACCAACAAATGTACAGAAAGGTACAGTATTTTAGATTTAGGAACATAAAAAATCTTTTCTGAAAAGCAAAAACCTGTAATGCAAGTTACATCAAACCTTGCTATGTCAAGCCACCTATCCTTATATCTCTGAACAGAGTAAGAAATGCTGGGTATAAAACTACAATCAGTAGTCTTGTCCATCATCCACTTAAGAGACTTCCTTCTCCATAGTATATTTCCAGATGCCTTCTCCAGCACATTTTAAACCAGTGCTAATATGAGGATCTTGCTACTTCTCTCAGGATTCTCCTGCCAATTCATCAGGTGAAGCCTACTGTGTGTAATACAGTATGAAGCACAGTAAAGAGGTGCACTGAGCAGTTGAACCTCAGAGATTTTGGTAAGTCCTTTTTTTGTCCTAGAGAGAGTCAAGGTACTATGTATCAGATGTAGTCCAGTTCCACTTAGTTTTAGAAACATTTTACTCTGTATTTATATAACTGTGTTCTAGGGTGAATCAGAAGTGGCAATATGTAACACAATTTAATACACAGATATATTTTAAGATGTTAAAGAACAGGTAATATTTTCTTGTGACCAAGTAAACCCTGAAACTGTGACAGGGACTGAGACTGCCACCTCCACCAGAGTGTGCTTGCTGCTGCTTTGGAAGATTTGAGAGCTATGCATTATTATGCATATTTTTAACAAGTGCCATATGCACCTCACTTTCCCTAATTGTTACTGTCTTTCCTGACTGAAAAGGGAAAACCACATGAAAGAATAATGATAGAGTCTGAGGAAAATGTCCAAGGTTCTTGTGGAAACTAACAGAAAAGCTCTGAATAGGAAATTGCCTCTGCCAGACATCAAATTGGTGAGCAAGTTTGCCCTTTCCAGGCCCAAGCAGGACACTAAAACTTTTCAGATACTGACTCAAGGGAAGAAGGAAGGTTAAATGGGCTGTCAGCAGCTGCACAGGGGGGAGACGATGACTGACTCTAAGCAAGCTGAAACAAAACAAACAGTCTCACCTACCTCCACCTAACCTCGAGATGGAAGCAGCAGGATAAAGCTGAATTTACTGAAAGATGAAAGCTGAGGTAAGGGTCTTTTGTTTCCTTAAGCCCTTTTCTCCATGTTTGAGTGAATAATGCTTTGTTTTGGAGAAGCTGGCTTGGGATCACTTCTATTCATTTGCTGTCATAAACTCTTGGAAGAAAAGGCATATTGATGACAAACACAGTTGGGTCTGTCGGTTGAACATGAGTAGTAAATGAGAGATTGCCGCCAGGATTTCCAGTCTGAGAGTGGTGGGACCATATGACTCTATCCACAGAAAGCTGAAGGTAACAAACCTCTTAGGAAAGTGTGCTTGAGAGGTATGAAGAGTATAGTTTATCAGTAGTTGCAACTAATCCTACAATTCTTTCAGTTTAAGAAAGCAGAATATTCTCTACTGGAAATCCTTTCCTCTAATTTAAGCAAACTAAAGGTTTATTTAAAAATGTGTAAAGTGCTATCATCTTTGGCTTCCTGCCAAGAGTTGATGTGCACAACAAATCACCCAGAACTAGCACATCCCAGTTCAGTGCTTAAAAAGGAATATTTTGTAGATATGTAGATATGTTAGATATATACATGTGTAGATATGTATGTGGTTAAATTTTGTTCTGAATAGGATTTCTGCTCACACAGCTTAAAAATATTTGAAGAACGGTAATTTGTATTGGTCTTAAAATGTTAAATATTTATATTTATTTAAGAATATTATCTACCTTGCAATTTTCTTTGAAGCATGACCTGTAAACACCTAGTAGCCATTATTGATTACATGTTTCCAATTAATGGAATGCTCCTGAAATCAGACACCTACCCTGCAGGCAGAGGTGGGTGTGTGGCCCAGGAAGGTTTCGAATCACTTTTTTTTTTTACAACTTAAGATATATGCCATCATTTGAAATGACAAGTAGGAGAATGTTTTTTTTTTTTGGTGTTAATAAGCAGGAAGAATGCTGAGTCCTCATTAACATGTATGAGGCATTAGAAAACCTAGAAGCAAAATTGTTTCAGGTTATTATTAGCTGTCTGCTGGAAGGCCACAGACAAGATATTATGAGAAAGAAAAGGCAAACTACTCCCCCCAGTCTTACTTTCATATATGTAGTTTGAAAGGAGCTTATTTTTTGACTATTATAGAATGAAGATTTGGTCTTATTTTGCTAATTTTGAGTTATACAGTCTGTTTCACTGAATCTGGAAATGGACTGTTTTTTCTTTTCTTGATAAATGCTCTGTAAGTAAATGTTTAAACTGGAACATATCTCTATAGAAATTCATATTTAATGTTGTTGCAGATTCATCAGTGTATGTCTTACTCCAGGGTTGTTATGTCAGATAGCAGATTTTTCTTTCCTTTGAAGCGAGGAAGTGGGATGTAAGAAACAGGAAAAATATTTTTCCCTTGAAATAAGTTTCAGAGTTCATGATTAATGTTTAATCTGAAAAAATATTTAACAGCCTCACAAGGGAAATGTTCTATGGTTTGCTTAGAATTAATGTCCTACCACCTTCACAGAGAGTAAGGACCACAGATATTGAAGTACAAACAATGCTATGGGATAGCAAAAGAAGCAAATAGTTCTGGGAGTAACAAATCTGTAAAATTGCATATCCAGATATGTTTTGTGTGTTTTCTTTTGGTTTTAAATGCCATGTGGTAGGAGTTCTAACAGAGATTCTTGGTACTGAAGCTTGTTCAAGGGCAATGTGTGTATACATATTGTCAGAATCTCCACTATGGCATGACTTGATAATGCAACATATCTTTTAGGCCCACTTAATTTATTGAAATATTATCTTTCTCCATTCTTCAGTCACATTTGGCTGAATCACCAACTGCTAAATCCAATAGTCACTGGAGATGGAGGGAATTCCAGACAAACTCACATGCATATGCACATAGGTATTTCTAGGGTAAACCTTTACTGAATTAAAAGAACTATAATAGTGTCTTTTATTAGGCATCTGGCTTGGTGTGGGCATAGGACATGAGGACCTTCTTCCAAACATCTCACTTTTGTTCAGTGTTTTCTCAGTCAAAAGAATACATGGAAGTTGCTCTGGAACCGTCTGTGGTACCTAGGACAGGTCCAAGTTGTGACCTGATGCCACAACCTAGACAAAGCCAGCTGTTTGAACACCTTTCCTGAAGGCTGTGGAGAAGTACTGTCCATCATTAATCTCTGACTTCCTGAGCTCTCTGTCAGGGAGCAAAAGACATTTTTCTAAATATAAGTGTGAGTTTAGAACAAGAATCTTGAAACTTGGTACTCTAAAACTTTGTAACTAAATGCAGAATCTACCATTGGCATTTTTAAAAGCATATAATAATATATGTAAGCAAAGAAGAACATCTGGAAAGTTAAGGCCCAGCTTACTTCAAAAACTTTGACCAATGTTCATCTCAAAGGAAGGTATAAGAACTGATCAACATCTAGTCTATCTGTCTGTAGTATCAAACAACTAACACTCCTGCAGCATGAAAATTGCTGGTTTAGTTCTCATTTGAGAAACTGAATTATTATTTAGACTGATGTGTCTGGGAAATGACTGAGTCAAAATAACTGGAATTGCTTTCAGAAGTAAATTTATCTGTTATCACCCCAAGTACACATAGCCTTCCTTTTAGACTCTCAAGATAAAATTCTTCAAGTGTTTAATCACTTGACCTTGCTTTAAATAGGAGTGAGGCATCTAATAACTTTGAACTTAAAGTTTTGAAGGCCTGGATCACAATGTGCTTCTACTCTCTTCCTGTATCACTAATCTACACAACTACTCATTTCATTTTTCCTCATACAGAGGGCTTGTCAGTCCAGAGTTTTGTCAAACCCTGTCTTTCTGCTACTGGACTAGACAAAATCAATAGAGTAGCTTATATATATATATATATATATTTGTTTTGTTTTTGTTTTTGGTTTTGTTTTTTTTTTTTTGTTGTTGTTTTTTTGTTTTGTTTTGTTTTTTTTTGTTGTTGTGTTGTTTTGTTTTATTTTTTTGTTGAGTTGGGTTGGGTTTTTTTGCAGCTAACCTGAATTAGTACAATTAAAAAAAAATTCAAAGGCAAATATCACAAATATTTGAGAAACATCTGTTAATTTGCTATGTTTGGGTATATGGCCTTATTTTGAAACTCTGGAGGTCCTGTTCTCCCCCAGGAGGAGGAAAGGCAGGGTTCCTTCTGGGTCTCAGTAAGAAAGACAGAATAGTAAGTAGAATAAGGTAGAAAGTAAGAAAGAAAATACAGATAGCAAACCAGTCTTATGTTCTTTCAAGTGGTGGGAACCTCACTTTTGTGCTGCATGAGGCAGACACCAGTTGAACAGCCATGGCATGCTATGCAGGGTTATCATCTGTGGAGAGGTTCAACCTTCCTCTATATCATGTCTCCTTATATCTGCAGTAGCAAAACTCTCTAAGTTCTGGTCAGATAGGAATGTTACCTCTTTCTTAATGCCCAGCAGAGCATATCTAGATATATGTACCTAGAAATATCCAGGAACAGGATATTCCAGCACTCTCCCTTACATTGTTATATGTGGTTATTCTTTGGCCACTCATGCTAGCACACAGGTTTCTTATGTAGAAGGCCCCATGTGACTTGCTCAAGATCTCTAACTCCCTAAATGCACTGGCTTCTGCAAAACTCCTAAAACAGATACTTATTTGTATCCTAAAGAGTTGATTTTTTTCAAGTTAATTGAAACTGATTCAGAGGAAATTCTCTAAGTACATCTTTAGAAATATCAACTGCTTTTCTGTTACTGTATTCCTATAAAGATCATTAACTCTGTCATTGCAATATAGTAATAAAAATGGAACAATTCTACTACTTGAGAACAAAGGCCTTCATAAATTTATAAAAATCATTGTATAAAGCTTTTCAGTCGTATAAGCTGATGATCAAGACTTATTTCCTTAAAAATTTCTAGTAGAGATTCTGTGTCTGGGAGAATATAATTCTCCAGTTTTATTTGCCAGTACGATGACAAATAATTGCTGCCAAGGAAAATTCTTATTCCTCCTTACCAAATAAAGAAATGATTGATTAAAAACCAAAAAGAAATAAAAATCAAGATATTTTTTAAATTAGCACATCTTTTTGTGGTGTCTTTGTGGGAATGAAGAGACATATAAGGTAAATAAAATATGAACGGTTTCCTGTGCAGTTACTTCCAGTGATGAGATCAAAAAAGTTATGTGTTGACTTTTCTACTTTTTTTCCCCTACCTCTTTCAATTGTATTTTTAATTGGATACCTTTGACAATTTCACTATTCTATTTGTTATACTCCAAGATAGAGAAAGGACAGACCACTACATCAATTGAGTCCTTGAAGGAATGTAGTTCTCTGGTAGTTGCAGTATGATTAATTAAAAACCTATGTCTTTCTGTAGGCTGGTAAACTATATGTTTGTTGACAGGGACTTACCGGAGAGGTGGACTTCAAAGTGACAATTTGTTCAAAGAAGGCAAATCTACTTATGAGAACTGATACTGTCAGAGTGTAGAGTTTGTGGCTTAAAGTCAGCAGAATGGACATGTCATTTTTGCAGCGATATAAAAGTGAGAGAGGGCAAACCTCTTCCTCTTTCAGGGGTGGGGAAAAAGAAGGACTTTTTTTCTGAATTCTGAAACTATTTTTTTTTAATAAATGATCTGAACATTTAAAATACTCTGAGCAGCATTCTTTTTTTCTTCTTTTTCATTCCCGCATGCCTGCTACATGTATGTGCCTAGCTGTGCTAGTAAATATGATAAGGTATTTTAACAGTCAACAGTTAATTAGTTACTTGCAGTTTGATCCAAGAACATAGCTGGAAAAAGTACTCATAGCTTCACATTTTGATGTGTAGTGTCATATTTCCTTATAGGTTTTGATATATTGTTGACGTAGTTTCATATCTCATTTCTGTGATTTATAAACTGATTGTATATTTCTTCAAATAAAGCAGATCATCTTTTAACAATTTTCTTCTAACATATTATAAGCTATAATGTGATACTATCTCTGTGTCATGATGAAGTTATGGTGACAGAGCTGCACTCTGCTAATTTACAAAATTGCTGGTTGGACACGGTATGGACACCCTCTCCTCTTGGACATTCTCCCTCTGTCACAAAAAAGTTTTCCCTATAAAATAGTATGGGATTTTATATTGTTACAAATTAGCCACTACAAAACAGTATGACAGTTAGAGGTAGAACTTCTGATATTTTGGTCTCTCAAGGTCCACAGCCTCTGCAAAATATGAAGGAATTTTGGTTTATACTGTAACGTATGATTACCATAACCATAAAAATAATAAACTAGAATACATATTTAACATTTGCCCCTCATTCCTATGTTGATTAGATTTCTAAAGCTAGAAGGAATAATTAATCTGACCTAGTGCATTACAAGGCCGTTTAATGTCACTTGGTAATGACTACATGATTCTCAATAATCTGTCTTTCAGAAAAAGCCACTACACTAAATATAAAGACTTTGAAGAGACCCCTACTTTACCACTGATCAAAAAGGATTGTCTTTAGGTATTTCCTATGGACAAAGCTTTGGAAAGGTAGAGAAAAAATGGGTAATTTCCATTCAGACTACAAAGCACCTAGGGTTTCCTTTTCTTACCTCATTGATTTCATGTACATTGCAAAAAGTATCAGCAAAAAAATTTGCCCCTGAATATACAAAATATTTTAAAAACCCCCGATGATAAAAGACCTATGTTAATTTTGGACTGAGATTGTTTTTGTAAACTTCAGCCTGCATACGTATATAAGAATGACTTAATAGCTGTGGATACCATGGAAAGTATCAGTTTAGAACAGAAGTGCTAATGTAATCTTAGCTGGAAAAAGTCTGAATGTCTGCACAGCAATCTGCTTGTAATGATTTTTCAGAGTGAACAGAGGAATTTTGGTGTGCTAAAATAAATCAATGCTCTCATTTTATTTCATCATGGCTAGGCTTCGTGAATGAAGATTTGGGAAGGCTCTATCCACATTTTTTTTTGTGTGTCATTTTATTTAAGAAGCATCAAACCCAGTTTTTGCTGTTGCACTTCTCAGGGAATTTCACCAATAAACATTTTCAGCAACAAGTGCACATATTATCATGGCTTTTTGGCATGATCCAAAATTTTATGATGTTCAATTGAAGTTCCAATTCCATATCAAAGTATCTACTACTGACAACCTTGTCGGGGAAAAATCAAAAATTTTTCCAGTTCCTTTTATGGCCATTTTATGGACACTCATAAAAGCTTTAGTTCCCACTTTCACACTTATTAGAATATGATACCCTGGGTTCATTAAAATAAATGAAGCTTAAGCATTGTACATACAGTTGTTTTTTTTCTTTCTTTCCTACATTTTTAAAAATTTGTTCATGTGGTAATAATAATAATAATGCATATGGTTTTCAACAGTTTTCCACCTGTGATTCATTACCTGTTAGTGTTACAACACAGGACTGAAATGTAATGTGAGTTTTGTAGGTTCAGATATAAGTACAATCATTAATTGCTTTGTAGCCTTAATAAAGGCACTTGAGTCATCACCAGAGGACATTTTCAGTGATGCTGGTTGTCTAAATCCCATTGTCTGAGTGCCAGTCACACTTCTGAAAAATTGTATGATGAGTAGTTTTATTACACAATTTTAAATAAATGAAATACAGGTGCCATTACCTTTAGCTCATCTTCCAGTCTTGTAGTTCTGAGTCTCTCTGTCTTTAACTACATTAATCTTTAAGTCAATTTTGTCACTACATGCAGAGTTCATTGATGTAAGATTGGTAAAATATGAAGTGAAATCTTCCTTCTTGTCTAAAAGATCTCAAAGTCTCTGTATGAAACAGTATTCACACATTTCCAGAAAAACATCATTCTTGAAATAAAGTGGATTTGAACATACAGCCATGCAGAGGGATCTACAGCTTCATTCTCTTCCTACGAACAATGTTGAAAGCAATGATTTAAGTGCTTTCCTAATGAATTTTCAAAAGTTGTCTAGTTTTCATAGGATCCTCTTCACCAGTCTTGACACATGCTTTAGGGAAGGGACATCAGATCTTTTACTTAGGAAGTAAAAGAGCCTTTTAGAAGACTGTGAACAGGTATTAATTTTTCCAGTTTTGGCATGGCAATGTTCAGTTAGACCTTTTTACTCTTTTCTTTAGTCAGCATAGAGCTTGATCTGACAGAGGGAAAATCAAGAAGTTTCTTCAAACTTAGGAGATTCTTCTTTCAAGTAGGATAAATCCATTCAGAAATTCACAGAGGAAAATTGTGGCACACTCAAGTTTGTCATCTATGAGTGTGCAGATGCCTTCAGGAAGTAGAATTGCAGAATCACAGAATACGCTGAGTTGCAAGGATCATCAAGTCCAACCCTAGCCCTACACGGGACCATCCCCATGAGTCACACCAAGTACCTGAGATTACAATCCAAATACTTCTTGAACTCTGTCAGGCTTGGTGCTTTGACCACTTCCCTGGGGAGCCTGTTCCAGCGCCCAACTGTTAGTCTCACTTCAGTGCCTGGTAAAGTTATGGAGAAGATTATTCTGAGAAGTATTGAAAAACACCTGAAAGACAATGCTGTCATCGGTCACAGCCAGCACAGCTTTATGAGGGGAAAGTCCTACTTATCAAACCTGAATTTCCTTTTATGAAAATGTAATGCATCTACTTGATCAGGGGAAACCTGTTGATGTCATCATTTTAGATTTCAGTAAAACTTTCAATACTATCTCTCTCAGGATCCTTCTGGACTAAATGTCCAGCACACAGCGGGATAAACACATCATGTGGTGGGTGAGCAATTGGCTAAGGGTTGAGCACAGAGGGTAATAGCGAATGGGGTGACATTAGACTGGTGAGCTGTCACTAGTGGGGTTCCACGGAGCTCCATCTTAGGCCCTGTGCTCTTTAACATCTTCATAAACAACTTGGACGCAGGACTGGAAGGGATACTGAGCAAGTTTGCAGATGATACAAAACTGGGAGGAGCTGTTGATTCCCTCAAAGGAAGGAAGGCCCTGCAGAGAGACCTCGACAAACCTGGATGTTCATACAGACTGGGGAATGAGATGCTGGAAAGCAGTGCTGTGGAGAGGGACCTGGGGATCCTGGTCAATGGCAAATTGAATATGAGTCAGCAGTGCCCTGGCAACAAGGAGGGCCAACTGTGTCCGGGGGGGCATCAGGCAAAGCATTGTCAGCCAGTCAAGGGAGGTGATTGTCCCACTCTGCTCTGCCCTGGTGCGGCCTCATCTTGAATATGGTGTGCAGTTTTGGGCAGCACAATATAAGAAAGATATTAAGCTGTTAGAAAGTGTCCAAAGGAGGGCAATGGAGATGGTGAAGGGCCTTGAGGGGAAGCTGTATGAGAAGCGACTGAGGTCACTTGGTGTGTTCAACCTGGAAAGAGGAGACTGAGGGGAGACCTCATTGCAGTCTACAACTTCCTCATGAGAGGAAGAGGAGGGGCAGTCACTGATCTCTTCTCTGTGGTGACCAGTGACAGGACCCAAGGGAATGGCCTGAAGTTGTGTCAGGGGAGGTTTAGGTTCGATATTAGTAAGAGGTTCTTCACTCAAGAGGGTGGTTAGGCACTGGAACAGGCTCCCCAGGGAAGTAGTCACAGCACCAAGTCTGACAGAGTTCAAGAAGCATTTAGACAATACTCTTGGGCACATGGTATAACTCTTGAGGCTGGTCCTGTGTAGGGCTAGGAGTTGGACTCAATGATCCTTGTGGGTCCCTTCCAACTTGACATATTCTGTGATTCTGTAACCTTTTCTGTAAACTTTTGAAATAAAAAATAATCTCTAAGACATTGAACATAAACAAAGTATTTACTTTGGCTGAATGCCAGGTGTTCACCGAGCCTGCACAGATTCAACCCCACTCCAAAGGGGAGACAAAAGAAAAAAAAAAAGTAAAATCCGGACTTACCAAGGAAGAAAATTTATATTTACATGGAGGATAAAAAAAGAGGCTAATAACGCTACAAACGCAGAGGCAAAGGAAACTAACAGTAAAAATTTCTACCTCCCCCATGGAGCGGCATCTCGGACAGGCACAACTGTCTATTGGGCCATCCTGGGAGGAGAAGGCAGTCGAGCTAGTTCTCCCTTCTCTCTTATAGCTGGACTGACGTAACATGGTATGGAATATCCTGTTCCTCCAGGAAAAAGGAAGTGTTATTTAACTGCACAAACCCACTACAATTTCCTATTTCTTTGCCTGTAGATAGGAATATAAACTTTTGTCAACACAGTATTTTCTGTGCTAATTCCTTTACTTTTTAAATATGTCTGCTTTGGCTGCTTTATACATTCCTTTTACTTATATTACTGTAGAAGAACAAGATAATCTTTAAATAATCTGAAGTATTGGTGTTGCAGTCTTGCAGGAGTCATTGATCCTATTGTACTGATAAGTAATTGCGGAACTGTGTAAACCAAGGCTGGCAAAGTATATGCAGTACCTTTAAAATGACACTAAAACTTAGGGAAGATGTGTTATCCTTCTTCCCTGGAGCTAATCAGGGATCTCATGAACTTGAAAAATAGTATTTTTCCTTTGGTACTATCTTTCCCATGAAATAGAATAATTAAAATGTATATGATAGGTGGTTACATAAAGATTCCAGTCAAATGGCAATGTGTTGAGTGTCACTGTTATTTTCTGAGGATTGTTAGTGTAAGGAAGAAGTAGTATTTCTTAGGCTGTGCTACAAAGGCTACTGTGTTCATTCCACAGTACGTCTGTGGAAAGCAGGCACTGCATGGTTATACAACTGGTCTATTATCTACATATAGCATACATATTTTTCCTCAGGTACTGAGAAGCGGTAGTTATCAAGAGATCTGTTTGCAGCGACTCAAATGCAGAAAAAAGAGAACCCAAATGCCATTAATGAAGTCATACTCTTCAGTTGAAAAATACCTCCCTGTTTTCCCATTCATGGATTCATTTTTTGTCTCCTTTGCTGCACTGCCTCTGTTTGTAAAATATTCAGTATCCATAACGACTTGTTAATGAGTAGTTGATTATGAACACAATTTATAGACAAGAGAGATTGAAGATTTGAGGTATTCTTTCAATAAATAGTTCTGTATCTGAGTTCTCCTTCATATACAAATATACACTCTTTCTGTTACAGTATCTTTTATACTAAAATCTTAATCTGAGTCACTCTGAATGTAGATGCTCATTTCATGAGTTTCCCTTACTCATATATTGACTGTATCCTGAATGTTGCAATGAACAAAGACTACAATGCAATGAAAACTCTTTGTTATACCAAGAACAGACTCAAAGAATTATGCTCATTAAGCTGTGAACTTGAACCAATGAATTTAATGGAAAATTTGCCATCAAATTCAGTATGAACAGAACCAGAACCTAATTTCTTAAAGGCATTCAAAAATATGGTCTTTAATAATGGTTTTGTAATACATCACGATACAAAGAGAATTAGCTACACGTAACCTAATTACATTCAAGAATGAATTGGCTAATGCTCTGTACATAGTTAGGACTTCCCTATGCACAAAACTTGAAGTGATTTGCAAAATTTGGGGGTTTTTTCACCTGCACAGTCAGGAGTAACTGAGGCACAGATTCTAAAGCAAAAGTCAAGATGATATAAACAACATCAAAAATGAACCCAGATCTCTCAGCTGTTAACCTGTATAATTACATTTGAACACAGCAGCAAACCCTTGTATAAGAACGGGCATCAGGTGGACTGTGCACTCATCAGGCAAATGAGGTCTAGTCACTCCATTACCATTAATTACAGTTTTAGTGGTCTGAAACTGAAGCAGCTCATGAAACAGAATTTCTTATGAAAAAACAAGTTCATAGACAGATCACCTTGAATGAACCCTGAGATTTTATGAACTCCTTTCCTTCTCTGAACAGAGGAATTCCAGCATGAGCTTTTACCACCATCAGAGAATTAAATATTTGTTAGAGGTTGGATAGAGATGCTTTGAGAGAAATCAGTTACTGGTGGTTAGCAGAGAGGATGCTGAGGTCCTAACTTGGTTAGCTAAGGCATGAGCCCTCCAAACATCCAAAGCAGTCACATACCAATTGGGTTGTGATTTTTCTATTATTTTATTTTAATTAACACCTTTCTGCTGGGCCAAATGTTACTTGTGCATAGTAATTTACCAGATCTGCAGAACTAGATATTTTACTTTTTTTGTTTGTTTGTTTATTTGTTTTGCTTTTTTTTTGTTTTGTTTTTCACTAGCCATAATTCACCCATGATAAAGTTTTAAGAAAACCTGGTACTTTATCTCCTGTCAGAATCAACATCTGGCAACAACAAAGGATATGAAGGGTTTCCAATGTTTGCTCAGAGTTTGGGAAATGCAACTGTGATACTGTATTTACAGACCTGCATTGCTCTTCTGAAACCTGGCATACAAAAAAAGAAAAGGGAAAAAGAAAGAGAAAAGAAGTTGTTTAAAATCGTATGACAGGTTATTATTTTGTTTAATGTGAAATGTTCGTCTGACAAGCTTATTGAGCTTGATTTGTGTACTGAACCCTTCTGCAAATCTACAGTCTATCTGACTTCCCTTCCCCTTTTTCTTCACTCCCCCCTCTGCCACTAGCACTGACATCAACCATTGTGCCATAGGAGGGGAAAAAAAAGGCACCTGAAATATTCAAGTGATTTAACCAATTTGATTTATGTTAATGGTACAGAAGAGAATATTTTTTGGTCCTCAAAAACATAACAGGCAATTGATGTGCCATATTGCAGTATGGTTTTAGCTATCAACATGTCAAGATTTAGTTTTGCTGTTAACATTTTACGATTTAGAAGGCTATAAGAATATGTGCAGTGTAGCAACAACTCAGGCATCATTCCCTCAGCTATATTTATTGCGCTTTCATTTTTCCCTTTTATAGAGAAATTGAAAAAGAGAAAAAAGACTGACATTTTCTGTCTTTCATTTTCTTCAGTTTATCAGGTTGTGAGAATAAAGAGAAAAAACCCTAACTTCTAGTGGTTTGTTTTCAGACCAAAGTAGATTCAGGGCATAAGAATTCAAGTGTAGAGTTAGTTGATTTTTTGATAAACTGAGGATAACCTGTGCATAAACTGTAGCTTCATTGCATCTACCCCCTCTATTTATCCCTATATCTGAAAGCTGCATGTTTAACATGCTGTGGAGATGATGATCTTTATAAACCAATTGTCTGAAAATCTGGAAGTACTCTGTGCAGCGTACATGGTCATAGAAACATTTATTTTCCTTCTAGATCTTAATTTCCTTCTTCTTCTGTGGAAAATCAATATGTTGTACTTGTTGGTGTTAAAGTGGGAAAGTAATTTTTTCATACTAGGAGAATGTCACAGTGGCTGGAGCTGCTAAAGTAAGGTCTTAGTTCCTCTGTGAACTTTAGTAGGTATTTTACTTCCCCCAGGTTTTAAGTTGATGATAACTGGATAAAAATGGTTGCTGACCATTTAGAACTAGCACTGCAAATTAAATGGGGCACATAAATAACTTCACCTTCTGAAATTTTCATGCTTAAACTTCCAAATTAAAAAAGCAATGGGAAACATTGGTAGTAGGAGCCAGTACAAATTTTAGAAAAGTTTTCAGTTTTCTTTCTGTGTACATTTAAAATTCTCAAACTCATTTTCAGGAAGGTATTGAAATTCCCTGTGAAGGTCTAGTTAATACCTCTTGTTTTCCCTGTTGCTCTTGGTAATGAAAAAATGCCTAGTATTCCAGGCATTACCCCAAGAACTGTCTTCAGAAAGCTGTGTAAGAGGATGTGAAGGTACTGTGGAAATTTGTAGAGGCACGTGAGGAAAGTGTATTTTCCCACTACGTGTTGTTCTTATCTCAAGGCATTCTGCTCTTTGTGTCAACAGTAGAAAGAAGAACATACATACATATTCGTGCCTCATCTCTTTCACTGCTCAATAGAAAAATATTTAAAATTTCTTTTAAAAATCCTTTTATCAATTTCTGTCTAAATTTTCATAAACAATTGAAATTAAATTGAAATTAAAATGTAATAACTTAAAGTTATACAGCACCAGAGTTTTCCTTTTAGTTTTCACTTTTAATGTTCTGGAGCTCAGTTTGGCTGCACTTATCTACTACTTATTTTACTGTGACTGCCTTAAATTGCCTTTAGTTTCAGAAGACAGAGCTTTCTTCCTTCAAACACTGACTATTGTTACCTCATATTTTTTTGTGTGTGATAAGCTAAGGGATTGAGTTACTGTCTACAAGAGGAAGATCAGAGCGGGCTCCAGTTACATTTCCCATCTTCCAAGAGCATGACCCCCTTCACACTTTTTATTTTTTCTGTTTAAATCGGAGCTATTGTCCAGCTGAGCTGCTTTTGTGAAATGCTAAGGAATCGGGAAAAGATACAGAATTCTGTTCTTAATGTGTGCACGTAAAATTGGGGCAATTATTAGACCTATTTCTTTGGTAAAGTTTAAATTGTGGAACCCAAAAAAAGCTTTCCAACTGCCAGTTCCAGAGGCATGGCATCCAAATTAAATGGGACATAGATGTGTGCCACTTCTCCACTTCTTCTTTTCCCATTCTGTGGTTTTGATAGAATTCCTTAAGCATGGCCAGAAGAATAGTAGTATAGTATGGACAGTGTTCGTGTTTGGGAAAGGTCATTACCCTTTGAACCTGTGCAGTGGATTTTTTTTTAGGTGAGACACAGTGTGTGCTGAACTGAGCCCACCCTTTAATCCTGAGGTTCATCTGCCGGGGCCGAGCAAGCTTGGACGGTGGCAGTCAGGTCCTCAGGACGTAGGTTTGTTTAGAGTGACCTTCTCTTAGATGGATGGCCTTACAGGGCTGACGAACTCCATCTGCCCGGGGGAGTTTCCCTGACCAGGAATCGAACCTGGGCTACAGAAGTGAGAGTGCTGCATCCTAACCACTAGACCACCAGGGGTCCCCTTGGCCAGAAGAATGGTCAGGAGAAAACAACTTTCAGATACTACCAGAGAGCAGTTGTTCCCTAGGTCTTAATTTTTCAAAGGTTTTACTTAGTGAGTATATTGCAAAGACGAATTATTTACCTTTGAGTTGTATTGTGGTGACAGCAATGTCACAAAGAAATCTAATGAGAAATAAATATTTTTCTGCTCAGTGAAGAGGCTCGGGAATAAACAAGGTCAGAACTACACAATAAAGAGGAGGATAAGAAGAAATATTGATTAGTTGCTCATGAAGAGACAGCTAGTCATCTTGTGCATTGTGTTGAAAAATATCAGGTAATTACCTAATTAAAGATTGTATCAGCAATACACATAAACAGCACAGTTGAATTAATCATGTACAGGCGAAATTCTGATGTCAAAGCAGATAAGTATGAAAATGCTATGCTGTGAGGAATTTGTTATTGGTATTGATTTTGTATGGAAGGTATTCAGCTCCCATAGTGATGGACTTTGATTTGCAATCTAAAGTGGAAAAAACCACCTGATTTCCAGCATTTTTTATTATTTAACTTGACATCCTTAATGTTCTTTGAATATAATAGTATCTTTTAAATGCAGAAGAGTGTACACAGTCTTTTATTTGACAAATAGTTTGTATGGGGAAAGGTAAAGTAGGCCATACAGATTTTTTTTGATAGAACATTTGATGCCAGAAAACCTCTTTTATGATTTATAAGAGAATTCACTTTCCTTTCAAAAAACTGGAGCTTTGTAGTTATTTAGCATTCAGGTTTATTGTAAAGAAACCAATTTACCTTGACTCAAGACTATATTTAAAGAGGGAAGTTGTACAGGGGAAAAATAATCTTCCTTATACAGCAACAAGGTTGCCCCTTTCCACACCTCTCAACTGATGCTTAGATTTGAAAGGCAGGACTTTTAGTTGGTTGATAGTTTTGGTGTATGTGTTGCCATGAGTTAGGGTTTTCATAATACCTTTTTTTTATGAAAAAACCCCCATAGAATGATTCAAACATGTTAGTCAAAATGGAGTTAGGAAAAAGTTTGAATGCACCCAGATGACATAGCTGAGGTTACAATCATGTTATGGTGTCTTCTAAATATAATAAAAATAATTCCCCCCCCCAAAAAAAGTAAGTATAGTAATTTTGAAAAGTCCTTATAAACAAAATATATTATTCTTATTCTGTATGGAAATCAGATTGTATGTTTTGACTTTATGCGTGAGGTTTGGTACCCTTGGGTATTCCTTAAGGACAGGACCAACTGATTTCTTCATTTGCAAGCCAGAAACCTGAGAGTGACAGATGTGAACTGGTCCAGTTTAAGGTGTGAAACCAGAATCCAGGTAATTAAGCAGGTTCCCCTCCTGGTAGGCTGGTGCTTAGCCAGATTGTCAGTAGTGAATATGCTACTCTAGGAACAGAAAGACAGACTGCAGTAGACAGAATGCCAGAAGCATTTTTTGAGAAAAAAATTCCTACAAATCTCTAGGAATTCAGATTGCATATTATAATAAATGCATTTTTATCTTTGGTTCCTCAATATTTCCATCAAGATCCATAGAAGTGTACTGTACAAATGATACAAACAGGTTGGAGTTCAAACTCTCAGTGTACCACAAAGAACAGAATCTAAGGTGAGGCTGTTCTAACATTGTTTATCCAGGGATGCATGAGTAACGTAGAGCAAAACAGTCTACCTCAATCAACATCTATATCCATCCTGTTTCATAAGAAAATGATTGCTCAGGTTAATATGTGCTTTGATAATGGATTTTTGTGTGCGTCTGTAACAGCTATATGTACACATATAATCCACACATGTAATCCAGTATGTTTGTTTTAAAAGCATATTAGCCTTTCATGACAAAAGCATTGAAAAGTTAACATTAAGACAAGGCACAACTTTCTAACAGTTGTTCTTGCATGCTAAGTGGCTCACAAACCCTTTCACCTGCCTTTGGTGCTGGGTATGAATGTGTACTTAGAATATGTTCCTCTCCTCTGATGCATAGGAAAATGCTCTAATGAAAAATCTAGTAGAGTTATGCCAGCGTAAAGCAGATGTAGTGTTTGGACTACCACTAATGAATTTAAGGCCTTGGTTTTCTGTCTAACTTAACCTTTTCACTTACATTGTAAATGTAATACTACACCTCGTAATTTAAACCTAAGATTGCAAGCACAACTCTTCTTACAGTGCTCCTCATTTTCTGAAGTCTTGATGTCTGTGAGTTAATGCACTTCCTCATGTGATACGACTGCATGCTGGAGTTTAAGAGAAGGACTTCCCTATGTACAGTGTCATCTACTGATGGTAGCCCAGGTCTGGGACCATATGACGGGCAAACAGTGGATTGCACAGCAGACAGACTGTGACTGCACACAAATCGTGCACTCAAAATTGTGAGTGGAAAGGGTAACACATTTCCTGACCACAACAGGAGGTGTAACTCCTCTGTTATTTCAGCCTTCTGCTGCTATTGTGTCACTCGTGTTCCTAAAACAAAAGATTATGACAGTTCTGTGCTACCCCTACTAACATCATATGCTACAACCTCCGTAACAGGGGAGGACATGAATTAAGACCCTTCAAATGATTCACTGCAGTATAGCTGAGCAGTATGCATTTAGTTATTAGCCTGGCTTGGGTGCTATCAAGTACTAAGGTAAATTCATGATTCCCAGCACTAGAGGTTAAAAAACCCTGAAGCTTGACATGTTAAAGTATCCATGTTTTCACCTGGAAGGTTTTCCAGTTGGATTAAACCCCACATCCAATAAAGACAAAAAGCCAAACCTTAGAATAAATATCAAGAAACAAGTAAATAAATTGATTAGCTGTGTGATATGGCAGATAGAACATAATCTAATCCTTTTTCATATTCTCTATCTATTTATCTGGAGTCCATCCATAAACCTTCTCCAAAATAACCCGAGTCAATTCATCCATGCAAGTCTATTGACAAGTCTATTCAGTTTCAAAAGAGATGAGATAACATTTTTAGATGTTAAGAGAGGTTTGTTATCTGAATAGAAATGGATCATTTAGAAAAGCTCGTACATCATTTTTATTGTAGTCTCTTTATCAAGAGCACCACAGTGGGTCAGAACTAGCATGTACTTTTGCTGTCAGATTAAGGAGTTCATGGTTCCAAATGATATTAGAACATAGTTTACTAGATCTAAGATAGTTTCTGTTATATATTTTAGAATGTCTCTTCCTTTTAACCATGTCTAATAAAGCTACTGCTCTCTTACACATATAGAGCATTCTTTTCTGGACATTGTTTTTGAAAGAGGACAAGGCAACCTGTAGACTGACTTTCAAGAAAGCTTTATTTCTCTGCTGGGAACTCCGTGAGGGCAGACAAAAATTTGGTGGTTGTCACTGACAGCATACTCAACCATCTTAATGTGCATCACAAACAACTGGTGCCCTCTGAGTTTATTACCTCCTCTTCATGAGCAGTATGTTTTCACTGTGTGAAGTTCAGTGGACATTTAAAAGGATGTAACTCATTTATTTTCCAAATTATTTTACAACTGTGATGAGTGAGGGGTGTGGTGACAGACGACATTTATTACTGTGGTTGATTTCTTATTTTGAAATAAAATGTAATACGAGCCTGGAAACAAGTTAGACAAACCTCTCACACTTGGCTACTCAGAAGTCTTGTTTCTTAGAGAGAAACTGTTCTTAGTGGGGATCTTGTAGATATGCACCATGAGGGCAGATAGCCATGGTGACTCACACTTATCCAAGAAGGTTACATCGCCATCTCCTAGTCTGAGATTTGAATAAAAACAATCAAGCAACAAAGCTTGTTGTACTAAAAAAGACTGCACTTTGTGATTAATAAGAAATAGGGTTTAGTAATAACAGTGTCTGAACTGCTGGAAACCTACAATAGATCTTTATATTGTATAAACTGCCACTGTTCCTCATACCACTCTGTCACTGTAAACCAGCTGAGGTAGCGTTATTTTAACTTTTCTATTGCTTGACATTTTCTTATTTTAATTGCATAATCTCTGTGTTGGGCTGAATTCTGGTATTAAAAGCCTCACCATCCCCCTCTTCTGATTACTGCTTTTAAAAGCAAGAGGAATAAAATTAATTGCTTCTGATCCACTGCAATAGTAATTACATAGTCCCAAGTGGGACCTGACCAAAGATGAATTGCTGTTGCTACTTTCTGGCTGGAGACACTAGACAGGGATAATAGAGAAGTACATCAGTTACAGTGGACTGGTTGTTTCCTGCAGCAGAGAATGATAGAAGTCTATTGATGTACAATTACACTGTAGCATTTGCAGGTCGCAATAGCACCCCACAAAGACCGAGAAGAAAAAATAATAATTTTCATTGTTGTATATCTCACTTTGCTATGTGTGTCTGTGAAAATAGTTGGCTGCTGCCTCTTTGCTCCTTGAATCTTCATTAGAATATCACGCTGATATTACAAACCTAGCAAACTTATTAAACACAGCTTGTACACAGCTTGTGCATGGCCTTAGAAGAGAAAAAGAAGTGATAGCAAAAAGAGCTAGGAATGGTTAGGAAATGCTAACACTGCAAAGTGCCATAATCAGTGCATATAGATGTTTATTTGTAATTTCTTTTTAGAAATTAATCTTAAATAGGCAACCAAATAAAAGCATTAATGTCTTTCTGTATAAAAGATATATACATTCCAGCTTCAATTATTTCTACAGAGGGCACTACAAAAGAAACTTTGACAGTAGATAAAAGTGTTTTACACTTCCATATCTCAGAAAAAATAGGAGGAATTACACTGATCTTAAAAAAAACCCTAACACTATATTTAAAACACAAGAAAACATGTATATAAGAAGTATTTTTAAGTGGAAAATTAATACCTCACATTGAATTAAGTCCCTGGATTCATGCTTCTGACTTAGAAATGTTTAGGCTACTAAAGTATAATACATTTTATTTGTCTTTCTGATTTCTCTACCTTCAGAGTATAATTTTTGTATTGAGTGAGGAAAGATTTTTTTTTCTTTTTAAAGATGATTTTCTAATATGATCTATTGAGTTAAACAATCCAAATCTGTGATACTAACCATTAAATTATGAGGTTGAGCAACAAAATTATAAAAAATATTGTCTTGATTATAACCAAAATTGAAATAGTTTCTTCATTCAACTAAGTGAGTTTTGCAAAGTATTACAGAAAGAATATATAAGATGTAAATGGTGGTGTGAAATTTCTTGTTGGCATATAGTCTTCAGAGAAAGAACAATAAAATACAGATATGTAAATGCTTCTATGGATGAACTAAGGCTTTACATGACATAAAATGTGCTTTCAAATACATGCCCTTTGAGGCTCTTGGTATGGATTTGTTAATATTTCTTAAATGTATCAAACTGAAGGCAAATTTTATGTAGGAAACAGTATGGTGAACTCCCACAAAAATCTTCAAATTATTGTGTAAATGTGACTGAAGTTCCAGATTTCTATCTCAGCCTCCTAGCACTGAAATAAACTTGAAGACATTTTCCTCCCTTTCCATGAGTTTTTGAAAATTAATTTTTTTAAAATTAGATTTCTTATTTAGATACTTTCAAAGTGCACCCAACTAATATATTGAAGATTTTCTCTGCAACACAATACTAGAAATTTACTTAAAAATTAAAACCTGATTTTTGTATGAATTAATTCTTCCTGGAGCTTGAGATTCCACACAAGGTAGCAAACATTGCCAAAACAAGTCTTATGAAATCTTATGCTTAGTCCTTTGAGGTGACAAATTTCACTTGACTGTTTTTATCTTTTGGAAGCTGTTTTTATCGTCTGTGTTGCTCTCATCACATGGCATACAATTATGTCTTTAGGGTAACTGTAGGTTCAGTTAGCAAAACAAATATACTGAAACCTTGTCATCTAACAAATATCAGCCATTTTCTTGAAGTGCAGTTCTGGATAAACCTTCATTTTCACCTGATTACTGTGCCATCATAAAAAAATCACAATGTGAATAATGTCTGCCGTATCCTTAATCTCACCTCCATACTTCTTTACAGGCACTTTAACTTTCAGTCAATTATACATATACCATGACTTTTAAGGGGCAAAATGCTATCTGCTTGCATAAAGAGTTGACATTAACTTAGGTTTCTCTTGGTGATTCCACCTTTGCTACAACCAGTTCTGCCCCCTGGAGACTGGACTACACCTCAGTCTTCAGGCGCATCACCTTTGCTGGACCAGATCACCTCTACCAGACCTCTACCTTGGAAGTGTCCTGTTAGTGTTGTCCAAGTCTTATGCCAACAGCAACTGCAATCTCTAAAATGGTCTTTCAGGTCACCCACCTGGCTGTCAAAAATAAAGTACACTCCAAAAATATATAAGGCAAATTTAGAGGAATCTTGTGCAGAGGTTCCTAAACAGCACGTAGAATTCAGTGATAGCCATAAATATTCAGCTACTTATTACAAGGTTGAGTGCAGTTCAAAGAGCATACTGGGAGCAAACAGCTTTTAAAGTGGATATGCCAGGATTTGCCAGGGATTCTCAGGGCAGTCCAAATCCACAGCCTCCATGAGAACAGCAGGTCTCTCCAAGCAGTGCCATCACTCAACTGATCAACATTGCTAAAGCTGACGTCAATCAGAAGAGAACGATATCAGTGAAACCTGCACAGATACACTGAGCAGAACACTCGTGATCACCCCGTAAGGAAAAGCTGTGAAATATGAGGAGTGGTTGAGCATTTGATGGTGCATCACTGCAACTCTTTGTGAAGGTAGGTTGGTGTCAAATACTTTTCTTAGTATATCCTGCCTTGGGGATAAAAGAGCAAGGCTGAAGGGTAGACCTTCCCTTTTCTAGCAATGCACACAGTTGAGGTGAAGGGTTTGGAGAACACCTGTACTGCTGCTGTGCAGGCGCTGGCATCCAGGTAGGCTCACTGGCTTCTTCTGTTGGTACCTGTGAAGTTGAACATTTCAGGTTTATTCCTGACTTCCTCAGTGCTGTTCAACTGGAAGGAAAGGAAAACTAGTATAAACCATGAATACCTTGCTTTCTTGGATGTAACTGCCATAAATAAGAGGTGTGAAACGCATGTGCAATGTACAGAAAATGATGAGATACTGTTCCAAAAATGGTAGGCCCTAGGAGGATTCTGTTTTTCAAAACAAAATCCTGATGATGAAAAAAAATATTACAGATGCAAAAATGGATATATAATAAAATAATAATTGCTAGCATGACTTTATAATTTTATTATGAAATAATTTCAATGACCATTATCTTGTCTGAAAGACCAACTGCTGTCTATGATCTAGATACTCATATTTAGATTTTTTACATGATTTCTGTTTCATTTTCTTCATTACTTGAAGCATTTGCATCATAACAGGATCGTTGCTTTTAAGAGTTCATCAGCTCCAGCCACTTAGTTCCCACTTGAAGCCATAATCTTCTGTTTATAATTTCATAATTGTTTGCAGTAGAGGTGATTAAGATATTACAAACATAGTATTATTTTGTCTTCAGGCAGGGAGCAAGAAGCAGATGAACTCTTTAGGAACAAAGATGATGTTTTCATGTAAATAACCCAACTAGTACAAAGTAAAAGGAAGGAATGAGAATATGGAACACTTCCAAATGCAATGTTTTTCACTGTTTTCTGTTAGACAGCAATAGCTCTTTGAAATACATGCTTTGCAGGACCTCACATCTTCCAGTAGAATACTTCTCTCATTTCTTATGAAGTTTTTCCACTCCAGGTACATGTTTCTGAGCATAGACAAAATATTAATTCATGCATTAATTAGGCATGATAAACTCTCCTATGCATTAATTGACAGAAAGTTAAGAACTCCTCCAGACAAGCCAGCATTTGAATTTCACCTTTGCTCAAGTCACTGTCATGGCAGCATTAAGAGTGTTTGGATATTCTAACAGGAGGCACTGAAGTTGTTAGTTCACGCTGCTTGTTTTTGCTTCTGCGTGATCTGTATAACAGGGTGTGAGCACTCATACAGCTGTCTGCACAGATCCTTGGTTTCTGGCCCCAGCCACTCACTGGTGCACACCATAAGCATCCTGCTGGGGTAAGATCATTTTCAACACTATGTAAGCAGACAAAACTTAGAAATTCAGTACATCTAGGATCTGTCAGATGGGTAAGGCAACAAATTCAGAGTGACTTCTTTCTGAACATTCCCCCCCTTCAGTTCCTAGACTGCAATGGAAAAGACAGATGTAATTTTATATTCTGTTTAATTTCCTGAATACCAAGAAAATTCATTTTCCTCCCTCTCGCAAACCCCAAAGGAACTTGTAATCCAATGATAAGTGATTATCTCTCAGAAACATTAAGTATAGAGATATGTGCCACTCTTTTATGCACAAGATAACTCATTAAATTCACTAAAAGATGTACTGATTCAGCCTTTTTATTATTTAAAAAGAAACACAAAAAATATTGAAAAACAATGAGGCATTTTGGTTTTGCTTCTTGGAGTTGTTTTGATACATGTATTACTTCCATGAGAAAAACAGGACTGTGAGAATGGAACATATTTCTCTGGGTAAGATGCACGCTCAACCTCATATTTGGATGATGCTGGACAAGTTTTTCTGAAAAAAACCCCAACACCAGAAATAGACTCTGAGAGATAAATAAGTAATGGGAACTCTTTGTTATCCTCTTTCTTTGCCTGATGACTCCTTGTTTGAAGGTTGGGAGAGGGGTTCAGTAATCTCTCAGAGGCAAGGTATCTGAGGGGTTATCTCAAGGTACCACAGTGAAACAAACTTCTCTTGTCTGATTCTTAGTCATATCAGGGCCTCTTGAATATGAATTTTGTCAGATCCATCTTCCCCATAAAATGCAAACTCTGGGTGTCTAAAGGCAGCATTCACAGGAACCAATGACTTCAGCCATCAACTACTTCAGAGGGTAAGAAATTCCTAAGAGGGAAGTTAAGAAGGACCCTCAGGATTGTGGATGAGGTTAGTCCTTTAGGTGTAAAATCAGAGGCTGGAAATGCTGCCCCTGGCATGGTCAGTGGGCAAGTACCATTGCAATCCCTAGGGTCCCCACCCCATGACACACTCTGTGGCCTCTTGCTCCTTCCTAATTCAGTCACCTGGAAGCCTCATTCCTGGTAAGTGTTCAAAAAAACATGTGGATATGGTACTTGAAGACATGGTTTAGTGGGGAACATGGTCGTGGTGTTTGGTTTATGGTTGGACTTGATGATGTTAAAGGTCTTTTCCAACCTTAGTGATTCTGTGATCTCTGTGTTGGGCAATTCAGTGTTGGACAGTATTGCCTAAAAGTGTAGATAGTTGACAAAGTCCCTGTGTATATTTAGTATTAGTCTTGTAAATAATTTTCTCTTTCAGAAAATAATTACTTATTTTAATATGCTTTACCTATATCAGTATGATTTTCCAGAGGAAATTTTGTAATTGAACAAGTTCCCAATTTCATCTTTTTAAGGAAATTTGAAAGAGGCAACTTGAAAAATATTCCTTGATATACAAATAATTTTAAGTGAATGATTAAAAGAACAGAATTAAGGTAAAATGAAATAAAGGAGTAAGGAGTATTGAGTCTAAATTTCAAAGACATTTTATGACAATTTATGTGAGTTGAGGTCCTGGTCTCAGTCCAAAGTTGTTGCTTGTGGGAACTACTGTTTAGCTTGGAAATGTGTTCCAAATTTGGTCAGAATACTTTTCTTTCCTCTCTGGGGTACTTTTCAAAAAGATAGGTAGAAAGGAAGAGGTTGATTTTCCTATATTTCAAATAGATATCACTTCTGGAAGTGGGACGTTGGGGAAGTAAAGAGAGACTGAAAAGGGAGAAGATATTCTTTTTCTCATTGTCATTAATGAGAACAATACTGTAGTAGCTACGGTCAGAGGTTAAGCTACCTAACTTTAAAGAGATTATAAATCTAGGGAGTAGAATATATTGGTTGAAGTTTTATATGTCAAAAATATAAAAATATGCAGTCAGGGTTTTTTTTGTTTGTTTGTTTGTTTTTTGTTTTCTTTTTAAAATGTGTTGTAAAATCGATGTTAAGGCTTCCAGATATCAGTGTGCACAAATTAAACATACATACAATTTTAAAAGGACTGGCATATAAGCCTTTCCAGATACTGGTGCATAAACTAAGACTTTTTTTTAAAAAAGTACCAGCTTATAAAAATGTGCTCTAATTTAGCTGGACAGATTTGCAAAGATCTTTGAAAGTGTGAAAGAAAGGGTAAGAAGGAAATGTCTCCTTTACAATCTGTTTATGGCTTTGGGACTGTGCTTTATCTTGACAAATAAGATAAAGATCATTTGACAGCAATCCACTTATCTTGCTAGCAACTTAAAAACTGAATTATTCATCCTCGGTGTGAAATTTTTCATTTTCCACTCTAAATTCAGCTGCTTAGTTAACATCTAGTCTCCACAAAAATGTATCCAATGCAATAAAACAAATTTAGTGAAAATTGCCTCTGTAAGACCAGCATTACCAAAAGTTATAAACATTCCATGAATGAAAGAGCTTTAATGAACTATTAACATGTCAAATAAACTTGCAAGTTACATAAATATTTCTCTGGCTTCTTTCAGTATCTTTGAGGTTTGTGGAGGGGTGAGCAAATTCACAAGCTGTGCTAAATCATGCAGGAAGTCTCTAGGTGAACTCATGAAATTGCAAATATGTATTAACCTGTGCCATGTCACACAGGTGTGTGAACAGGAGTGACTGCTGACTGCCAATCCCAGACCTAAAAATTCCGTATTACAGATGCAGTTGTACCACATATTTTATTTTTCTAGAAAGATTTGATGAAAACTGGTATAAACTCTGCCTGTGACAATGTTACATTAATAAAGCAAATAAATAATACAAATCTTTGTATCTGTAATAAAGTGGTGCTTTGCAAACACAACATACCTGTAATCTATCTTGAGTGCTGTATAGAACTGATCCAGAATGTGAGACCAGATAGTTTAAAATGAAGTACAAGAATTTCATGTAAAAGCTAGTAAACATTGCTAAGAAGAGATCTTTCATGCTTCGCAGTAACGTTGAACCACATGAGGCTTTTTCTCAAGAATTCATTTTCTTCTGCATACATTTTCTATTGCTGATTTATATATGTATATGTATTATATATCAGTTAAGCATTAGCATCTCCTGAATTAAAATCAATCAGTTAACACATGTAAGGTCAAATGAGTCAAAATAGAGTAAATTCTAGTCACCATTCATGTAAAGAACTCACTTCTCTGACATATTTGAATGTCTCTAGCTCTACATTTCCCCCCCCCCCAGTCTTTAATTTAATGATATGTCTCTGTTAATGCATGCATCTGTGTGCAGAGAGAAGGTGAGCAATCTCAGGTCAGGAGGGATGTAATTTGGGGAGTTGTGAGCAACTGAGAAGGGATTGTTGTGGGCACAGCATTTGAACAGGAAAGCGGCGACTTTCTTTCCCATTACAATAAAAAGGAAACTGATAACAATGGTGTGCTATAAAAAGCAAAGGAACATTTTTCTTTGTCAAACAACCGCACCTCTCTGGCAGTGGTGCTGCAGTACATGGACTGGCAACCACTCTACGTTTGAACTCTGCTGTTACTGAATTTCAGTTAAAACTGAAAACCAGACAAAGGGAGCAGGCACAGAGAACACCAAAAAGAAACAAGATGTTCATTTCCTTGTTGTTTTTGTTTTAGGGCTTTTCTTTGTGTGATTGGGGAATAATGATCCAAGTGTGGTTGTGAGGGCCCTGCTCTCTGCTGTTTGGGCTAATTTTACCTCATTAAAGAAAGAGAAGAATTATGGCAAGTTCTCCCAGAACATCAGAGCAGCCATTCAAAAGCAAAAGTCATACTGGGATGCAAAATCCCTCCAGTTCCTGCTTCAGTCCATTTAAAAAAATATGTATTTGAAGCCTGGGGGAAGAATACAATTTAAGAGAGATTCTTCCCTTATGCAATGAACCCAACAAGGCCTTATGTATGCTGCAGCAAACTGCAGTACCTGCAGGGTGCTCATCTACCATGAAAGTCTTCTATTATCTCATTCTTTACATGAATGAAATGTGAATATAGTTCCTTCTTTCTCAAAAGCCATTACACTGATTGGATTGTGTCTGGAAGCAACAGAATGGGTTTTTCCACACAATTATTTTCAACAGATTGAAAATGTATATTTCTCCTTTTAGGTGCTGATGGAAGGTACTCTGGAGTTTCAAAGACTATGTGAAAAACAGTAGCTCCAGTAACCTTTAAAAATGTTCTAAGTGGAGGGGAAAAAAGGAAAATTTTTAAGTGGTTAAAAATACATATTCTTTTGCCTTTATTCCTGCAAGTTATTGCTATTGATTTTAATGAGACCATAAACTTCACAAATATTCATTCATAACAAAACAAGTACATGGTGATAAAATTAAGGAAATTTTAGAATTAATATTGATAATAACAATGAAATATAACAAGATGATAGAGTAGTCACAAAGGGAGTACCAGACATATTTTCTTGGAACTGCTGGCTGTATTAATATCATATAAAACTGTGTTCTGAGAAATCTGTGTTCTGAGTGAAGGATTATAGCCAAGCTTTTAGCTAAACAGTAGCCATTATGTTTTCATACGAAAAAGATGTTAGAAAAAAGGCTGTTTCACATTAGCTGAGGATGTGTGTGTGTCTATGTATGTCTAATCATGAATGTCTACGTGCATACCTGTATGTGTATAAATATATTCACATATTTACTGAAAGCTTTTAAACTGGTGGAGAATTGAAAGGAGTGGAGGAAAATTTAGTTTGTCTAAAAAGCTGCTTATTCCCTTTTTTTGTCTCCTTATTCATCATATCAATATTTTGATCATATCTCCTTCATTGCTTTCTTTTTTGGATTGTCTAAAACCTATTTTCTAATTCAGTCCAGCAGCTCATCTTTTAATGTCATTTTAACAAACCTTGTCTTGCTTTCATGGAGCAGTAAAAGCAAAGGTTTCATTGCAAAAGAAAATTGCCTCACTTGCACTGAGTTTTCTAATTTTTGTATCTGGTACCATCATTGAATGTTTGAAGAAGGGGAAAAGAAGGAGGAAATAGAGATTGATATTAATAAACCCTTAATGGTAATTAAGGTCCTCAGCTTCTCTTTGATTTTTTTTTCTTCTTTCAGTTTTACACACCTTGATGTCAGACAAAGCAAATGACAGGAGAAGAATCCCAGCTGCAAGCAAGTCACTTACTCTACAAATGTGAGCATTCCATGACATTGCACGAAGGAGGATGCAGGACTGCAGACCTGCAAACAGATCCTGCTTTCCCCAAAAGGGTTGTATGGTAATACAAGGTAGATCAACTCAAGAGATACATGACTTCAGCAAAGAACAGCATCATTGAACTCATCACTGAACTTGAATTTTCAGTCCACTTATGTGGATTTGCTGAATTCTATACTTTCAAGGATAAGACAAGAACAGGGTCCTTCAGATTAGGATGAATGAGCAGTTTGCCTACCTTATAAAAAGTGACAGGTTCCCCTCCACCTTGTACATAATTTATAAATGTGCCCATGGTCACTGTGAAAATGACTGTTTGGTAAGAGTGAAAATTTGAATTTGCGTAATATTTTCCTGCAGAATCATGAGGTAAGAGGAAGAAGCTGGAAAGAAATGCTCCTGTCTATGTGAGAAAATACATTAACACTGATCCAGAGGGAGGATAGCAGGCCACCTTGATGACAGTTGCTCACAGGACTGCTTCAAGAGCAGGGGAAATGCTCAATTTCATGACAATTAGCTGCACTTGCTTTTCTTATTTCACCATTTAATTTCTACAGAAGCCCAGTATGTAGTTGGGGCTTGTGTAAAAATTTGCACAACATTAAATATATGAATACACTATTGAAGAATAGCTTTGTAGGCTATATGAAGAGATGGACGTTTATTAATGCTGGAGAACTATTGATCCCTGCTGTTTAATCTAACAGTAAATTTGATCACACTTAGTTGTTTTACCAGAACCACCTGTATAATGTGAAAGTCTCATAATATGTACTGCACATCTTCTTTTCCTCCTGCAAGTGTATCAGCAGCTACATTTTTCATCACTTTCTCATGGGATTATGGCACAGTGAAGACAAAGTATGACATGAAAATCAATTTACCTCTAAAAGGAAAAAAGAAGCCATGCTATTGCCAGGAAAATATAATTTGGAATCCCACAAAAATGAAAATACAATTTATTTAGTTTTCTTAATCCTTTTAAAAGAGGAATTAAGCCTCAAAAGTTGTTTAACTGTGTGTAGAAATCATGACGGAATTTATTTTGATTGGGTGACCTCATAAAATTATTCACCACTGCTGTGATTTTTTTCAAGACAGCTCAATAGAGTGTGACTCCCAGTTCCCATTAGAATTTAATGAGAGCTGGGCCTGTAAGTCCCCCAGATTCCTTTGAAAATAATCCAGCCCATGATAAAATAATACAGTTCTGTGCATCCTTAAGTTTTGACAGTTTGTTCGTGACTGGAATATTGATTACAACAGCTACTGCCAAACACACAGCTCCCATCACTCTCCTCTGCTTTTCCATTATGTCATAAATAGATCGCCCAGCTCAATAGATTATACAATTAGACAGGGCTGGACCTCTTGCATGGGTTTTCTTAAAAAAAAAAAAAAAGCTTAATGATAACCAAGCATCTAAATTCCTTGAACAAGTTAATTTTATGAATTTTATATTCTCTTAAATGAGTAACTTCGAAGAGCAAATAAGGACCAAAGCAAGGCCAGTTTCAACAGTAGTAATTAGATTCAAGTCAAAAGTAAGCCTGATTGGACAGCTTTAAAATGTTCGTTCAATGCAAGAAACCTGGCAAGCTCGTGGTACCCAAAATGAGAGTTCAATTAAGTCTTTAGAAAGGCAAAAAAACCATGCAAACAGAAACATTTAGTATCATGCTAAGCTGAAAATGTATTTAGACTAAAATGAGAACTGAGGTGACTGAATAAGTAATAAGAATAAGGGAAGTGAGTTGTCAAAATAAAATATAATTGGGAGCAGCCAAAGCTTGGCAAGTCCTACCTACCTGCAGTCTCAGTGGGCTGGATTGATTTGGATTGCTGACACCTCGAGGAAGATTTTAGAGTTGGTTTATTGAGTTTTGTTTTTTTCCCCTCTCCCTCTCCCTCTCCCTCTCCCTCTCCCTCTCCCTCTCCCTCTCCCTCTCCCTCTCCCTCTCCCTCTCCCTCTCCCTCTCCCTCTCCCTCTCCCTCTCCCTCTCCCTCTCCCTCTCCCTCTCCCTCTCCCTCTCCCTCTCCCTCTTCCTCTCCCTCTCCCTCTCCCTCTCCCTCTCCCTCTCCCTCTCCCTCTCCCTCTCCCTCTCCCTCTCCCTCTCCCTCTCTCTCCTTTTCTTCCTCTTCTCTTCCTCTCCTCTCTCTCCCCCTTCCCTTTCCCCTTTCTCCTGTAATTTAAATAATAACAATACCTAGAAACCTGTCAGGAACGAGGACTCTATTGTGTCTTCTGTGTATAGTACCTGATGTACAACTGCAAAAACAGAAATGTACTTTGTGCTACTCAAACAATTCTAATTAGGTTGAGATAGGATAAAACTGGGATATAGTAGGAATGAGTGTCCCAGAAGTCAATGCTATGTCTAAAAGCAGTTTGAAGCAAATTTAAATATGTTTACAGGGGCTCAAATCACCCTTCTAGACATATTTGATGTGTCAAAATCGATCACCCAAGGAGTGATCCAATCAGGAATTTAAGTACAGCCCCTGTTTACCTGCTGCCAAAGGGTGCTTGTTTCCTTTGAAACTGTTGCGGCAGAAGAACTTTAAGCACTGACTTAGACTGATTAGATGATGCGTGGATGCTGCTGCTGCTGCTGCTGAAGATTTCTCCAAAATAGCTGGGCTATCACCGAACAAAATACAAATATACCTCTTGGAAAATACAAGGATTACATAATATTCTAGAGTAGACAGATGTTAAATTGACTTCATGAAACCAAATGAAAGATGAAAGACAAATGGAGGTTCATGATGAATGAGCCTGACAGCGATGCCAGGAACCTTGTACCTCATGGATACCTTTGGATGGATGTAGATGGATGGCAAGGGTGAAGTTATGGATCTTCAGAATATTGTCTTCCAGTACATTGTATTTAGATTCTATGGACTTGAATAGTGACTGTAGAGTAGAAGATTAGTTTCTACTTGAGAATTAGCTTTAATCATTCTTAATATTGTGTTGGTCTAAGGGAAATGGTTCAGGAACAGGCTCATGAAGAATAGTCAAGTCTTTATTTGTATCATGGAGTGTGTGAAACAAAGTATGGAACATTCTGAAACATTTTGAACTTGTTCAGAAATTATTCCAGAAAAGTCTTATTTTTTTGAGCAAAGGCAATTTCTCCCTTTGCAGAAGACATACTCCTGTGACCATTTATAGTCAGTGCCAAGTTCCAAGGTTGAAACCTTAGTTAGAGCTACAGGAAAGTATGTGCCAGAGCAGTTCCTCTACTTCTGAGGATCCATATAACCAGTCATGATTTCACATCCGTGGATTTTTTTGTGCTTTTTTGTGCTTTTGTTTTTGTACTTGTCTCCTGTGTGGCAATGGATCCCACAAACTGCTGTCTGAAGGCAGTCTCTGACTGCAGAGACAGCTGCTGATGGACTCAGAAAGGCTGCATGCAGATGGAAAGGTCAAGCTGCACAAAACAGCTAGCAGGTCCAAAGGCCTGATGGCAAGTATTCTTGCCTTAGAACAAAGCCAAATTACCCAGTGAGTACAAGAGGCATTTAAAATGTGACCCAGCAAAAACTGGTAAATGTTTTTTATGGGGCAGTATACACCAACTAGCTTGAAGCCTGAGCAGCCGTTAGTCAGAGTAGAACTAACTTCTTAAAATACTGCTCTGTGACATTACCAAAAGCAGCTTTAAAGTGGAAAGGATCACTCTATGCTTGCTTTACCTCTAAATGCTGCCTCATCTCTTTGAGAAGACAATTCTGAACTGAGCAGATGGGAATGTAACAACTAAATGTAAAAACATTTTGTTTTCCAACAGAAACATTTATTTGTTTGGACCCTGGAAATGTTGTAGCTCTCTTTTAACTCTCTTAAGAAATTGTATTATTTCTGTTTCTTCAATTATTTACTTACCAAAGCCCCAGAGCATATTTGTGTGCAGTGTAATTTGAGCAATGGTTAATGCTGCACTGTTCGCTTATCTACAAAACCTGTTCTTCGAATTTAAAAGCTCAATCTCTTTGGTTTGCAGTTATCTGATACTACATAAAAAAAAGGTAGATTATCATGGAGATATTATAAGGTGACGAGTATGATCGCATTTCTGAAAATAATTATGCCAGAACCACATGCAGTAGGGATGAAAGAACGTTCTTTTTGCCTAGCTTCAGATTCACCTCAGCTTCCTGGATTTTGCGCATTTATTACAGACACACAGAAATGAAAAGATGTGGAAGAGGGGAAACATCTTAATATGAAGAACAGCCTGAAAACTATGGACAAGATATCCTCAGAGAGCAAAACTAATACAGGCACACCATGAATAAAAATAGCAGAGATGGTGAAAGAGATGTAAATGAACATAAGGAATATGAGGGCAAAAAGGTGGTGTCAGTTTCTGTTGTTGGAAATATGTTTAGTCACAAATTATGCACTAATAGTTTGTTAAATAACTACTTCTAGATTCTCATGTCACTATTCATCTTTAAAAGTATCTGATACTTTGGTCATTAATGAGTTTTATATTTTTCTAGTAGCTTTACCAACCTTGTATTATGGCTGCTCATTTATTGATCTTTTTGCCATGTGCATGTGTTTTGATCAACTTTGAATTATTAGTGTTTAAATTTGTCAACAGAATATTGAAACCTCATAATACAATGTGATAAGATGCAGATCAAAAGAGTGTGCACCAAAGTGAATACAAATGATACAATACTGAATTAATATGAAAAGATGAAACATTGAATAATAGACTTCCACTGATGTATTACTGAGTCTATTAATGAAAAAATTGGTACAACATATAATGGAAAGTCAAATAAGGACCATTTCCCATAATATGAATATTTTTCCAAATGAGACAATTTGAAGATTGGTTTGGTATTTTTTCTGCAACCATGTGTCAAATTTACTAATTTGTCAAAAGCACTAGTTTACACACACACATATATATATATTTATATATATATAACGGATAAATGCTTATGGTAATAAATAGTGTTCCAAATGCTACTTTAAAGTGATCATGCAGACTACACTCTTCTGGGCTGGTGAATCATTCAGAGAGTCATAAAAACAGCCCCACAGACTGAAATCTAAACCAGATTCACAGTGTGGAGGTTGCTAGATCATGTGTTCTTTTGAAGAGAGTCAATTGGGAATCCTACTGATAAGGTACCTTTGCTGGTCAGGGTAATCCTGACACAGATGATGTAGAAACACTTCTGGACATGGAGAACAGAATCTTTCCAGTCCCAGTTAGATTCCTAAACTAGTGGGTTATTAGCTATTCTCTAGTGAATGGGCTGGTCTTTCACTAGGTTTTTATTTAAAGAGTTCAGTCTTAAAAATGGAATTGCCTGCCTGCCACACCTACGTTGTGCTATCAGGAATATTATGACACCAATATCAGCTTCGTGAATCTTTGCCCAAAAGCAAAAAGGAAAATCATGAAGCATACTAATCTTTATAATTAATGTCATGTTTTTTCATATTGTCTCTCTATAGAACTTCAAAATAATTCTGTTTTGGTCTGGATCCTTATCATCTTTAAAGACTTTGTAATGACATTGTCAATATGACAGATGTTCTTGTGTGTAGCTGTAACTGAAAACAAGAGTAATATATTGCTAATATGATATATTTAGATATAGATAGATATAACAGAAAACTCACATATGGTCAACCATAAGGATGATACTAATTCCTATGTCTTCTATATTCTGAAATGCAAAGTTCCAACCCTTAGTAAGTGGCAAAATTCTCACATTCCTGCACAGCAAAAATACACTGTCTCTTCTAAACCCATGCATATCTTTTTCGTAGTATAAACTGATAGTGAAACATATCTAAATTGAGCCATAAAAATTGTTTTGCTTGTGTGTATAATTTCAGAGGGTGGAGTGGGTAAAATGGATTTATTTTGATATTTTGAGACTGCTTCATGTATCAGAAATTACATGGTTGACAACTGCACTTGAGTTACAGTAAGGATTTTCAATGTTGCTAAATGGCACATCATGTAACTTCTGGTTTAATAAAATTGAAATGCTTGGTAACAATTTATAGTTATTACTTGAGAGTTTTATAATCTATATTTACACTAACTTAGAGTGGCTAAGCTATATGAATTTTAATTCTTCATCTAGAAAGTTATATAGGTCAAATATAAGGACAACATCAACAGAAATAAAGTTAGCAAGAAGAGGAGAAAGAAAGAGGGCTTTGGGGGACTGTTTAACCACAAATCAGTAGCCTCACCTAAGATAATCAGTTGCTACTCTGAGTTTATTCGAGTATCCAAGGCTCAGGACAGAGAAGGATTGGAAAATTACTTGAAAAATTCTAAAAGCAAGCAAAAGCTGTGAGAGGAAGTGAAGAGACTCATACCTGGAGCTGCGGCACACAACCAGTGCTATGTCTTCCAGTGTATCACCAGATACTTAAAAAGAGAAAAAATGAACTCTACAGATGTCTCAATAAAAAGGCAGGCACGATATCTTTTGCTTTGTCATACAAATCCTTTGTAATGCAGCAGAGCTTCACTCAGATCTTTGGAGATAGGGACTCACAAATACAGTATAGAATGTTTAGAGAATATCTGATCTTTGCTTTTGAAAAATAATGTTCTCAGTTACAAATCAACACTGATGTGGAAACCAAAAAGTAGGATTACCTGAGCTGTGTTTTTAATATAGACCAACAGAGTGAACAAGAAAAACCTGCAATACTCAATTTTTAATAAAGTGCTTTTATGATTAGGTTATTTACAGAAATTATACAGGAGTGGAGTTTGAGTGCTGGTACTGTGAAGAGAAGATTACTTATAAAAGCAGCAAGAACAGAGTTTTGATCTCTCAGGTGGGACAGAAGAGTATAGTTCTGGGCAACATATATTTACAAATATTTGAAACTGTAAAAAATGTAGTTCCTGAAGAGGAAGAGAGTAACTAATGAAATCCAGTTACCTATGAATTTGTGCCCTCATTCTTTTAAATACAGACTACCAACTTCACAATTGCTGTTCTTTTACCTGTGGTACTCCCCTGAGCAAACTACAGTATTTGTAGTGTGTAACTTGGTGCTGCAGATGCTCTCCCAGGCCAGCTCACTCCCTGCAGCTATGTGGGTTTGTCTGCTTCTCCTTTAGTGGGGACAGTAATTCTGGACTTTCCTCCTCATTTCTGACTTTTCCTCAAAATTCTCATAGTAAGTTATGTTTGAGATTCCAATCTCTCCTTTAGATCTGATAGATTAAAAATTTATTAGAAGGGGGTCAACAGACAGAAAGACAGGTTTGATCAAATAGACCTTATTTCCTTAGAAAACTGGCTCAAAAATGAAAATGTAACAAGTGAGAAGAAAAGCAGAGAATGACTGATTTCTATATACACTTCTGAGTAAAAAATTATTAAGACACATTGTTACCTAAGAATGTAGTACTAGTCATGTACCAATGAAGCAGAGGCTGAATGACGTGTAACTGAATATAGAAGACTAGGGTAAACCAGTTCACAGTAAACTAGCATCAACCAATCTTATTGAGCAAAGTTACTATGAGAAATACATAACCAGATGCAGTGCAAGTAACTTTACTTAAAAAAAAAGAAAAAAGTCACCAATATGAAGAAATTGTTTTGAGCTCTTCACTACTTTACTGAAGTGACATAGTTTTTTAAGTCCCATGTGCTTGGGTCAGCCTCTCAACTATAACAAATAGAAGTGGTGGCCTAAATTCTGATAGTTTTTACACTACTGTCATGGGTAAGTAAGTTACTCGAAGTCAAGCAGTTATTTAGACTTGCAGTGCAAACAAGAATCCAGCCTCGGGACTTCTTGCAACAGTGTCTTTTCTTGATCCTTGCTGTAAAGTTATAGAATGGCAATTTACTTGTGCTTTCTTAAACCATAAAGATCACAGAAATCGGGTAAATACAAAATATCAGAAGTCTATCAACAATGTAACTCATTAAACAATGACAGAGCCTTTGCTTTTTTTCTGAATCTCTTGACCAACTTAAAAGAGTTTTCTGCTGTCACATTTTTTTTTAAAAGGAATACTCAGTTAATGTAGAAAACCTTTAAAATCCCAAAACTTGCAAAGCTTTTGTAGGATTGATTATTCCTGCTGTGTAGCTTTTGCAGGGTTTTTTAAACACTAAATAAGTATGCAAACACATATGCAGAATGCAGAAAAATGTTCTTCCTTATTCCATTTGCTAGAGGTAATTCTGCATATGGTAGATACTCTTACTATATATATTTATTTATTTTTTGAAGTGGAATTATGATATCCAAAATAGTTTCCAGTTGAGGAGTTGTTATTTTAGTGGAGGAAGAGAGACAGCCTTTCCAGGTTCCATGCCTCTATGTTACGCATTTTAGAATAAATTTTGAGATGATTCCGTTCACTGAGTATCTCTTCCAACACCTTATGCTTATTCATGGCCTCTGGTTGCTACTAAGCTACTTTAAAGTTGAATTGTGCTGGAAGGGCAGAATTTGTAGATTTTTTTAGCTCAAATGAACATCAACTGTGCTCTGATCATCTATATACACACGTGAAACTAGGATGATAAATCCGAAATGTACTTTTGTAGTATGACAAACTCTCAGATTGTAATGAGTTGTTTGCCATGTTGCTACTAATCGAGTGCTGCCCATTACAATGCACTAGCTAAGTGGTATTTCTAAACTGCTCATTGTGTCCTGTTCTTTGTTGATTTTTCTCATTCTATTTATTTGAACTACTTTAGTTGGAAGTGCTTAGCTGCGAGATTCACAGAAAGAACACATAACATGGAGTGGGTGACCTGTGAAGTCAGACATGAAAGATTCCAATTTGGCTATTTTTCAATGCTGTTTCAGTTGAATCTGAAGCATTACTAGCTGTGACATTGCACAGCACTCATTTTGTTTCCTCATACTAGCTAGACAGATTTATAAATTTCTTTTTCCTTGTTATGATTTTTTTTCAGGTGTTGCTCTAAAAGGGAAGAGGAAAGAAAATGCCATATTTGAATCTGAAATAAAAATGCATTTTCAAATACCTTTTACAATTGGTACCTTGGGAGGAGGGTAATACTACATAAATATTTAAGATTGGGGTAGAATGTCTATTTAATGAGTTCTTTGATAAGTGAAAAGCATTTGTTGTTAGCAAAAACAAACTTTTTTTTCTTTTTGCAAACAAAAGCTGTGCAAGAGAGTGGAACTGAGGATCAAAGTTTAAATACAGTTTGCTCTGCCACCTGGTTTTGATCTAGAGCTCAAGCGTATGACTGGCAACGCTCACTGTCACAGCAGGGAGACCTGGTAAAGGGGGACAGAGCAACATTTCTCTCTTTATTTCTCAAATTGTGAAAGGTGTGAGATTGACAGCCCTGGAAAAACAAGTGTCCTATTTTATTCACAAAGAAAAAAGATGGCAGAGCAATCATAATAAAATCTTCTCCCCCAGTGCTCTGCCCATTTGTTTCAGACCTGCTTTAGCTGAACTGTCTGGAGGGAGTGAGGAGATCATTTTGTCTTTTGACCGATTCAGTCTTTGTCCCACTGCTATGACTCCCCACCAGGGTGCCAATTGTGGTTGTCGTCTTTTCTTGGGTAGTTGCCACCTGTCCATTAGAAACTGGCCAGGGACCAGGAATTCACTTCACATTGACCACAGAATAGATGTCATAGGATCAAATTAACATTTTAGACACTGGGTCTGGATTTGAAACAGCAATTTAGAGATGAAAGCCAATGTATCTCTTCTTCCTCGATCACTTATTTATGGAGTTACTGTGTATTTAAGCTACATTCACATCCACTTGATTAGTGTCTGTCTATTGTAAACTTTCTCTACATAATTATTATTTCTGTTTTTAAAGAATCATTAAAGGTCTGAGGCAGATTAGCACCCCTTTAGCTACAGGTTGTAAAAACCTTGGTTTGTCCTCCTCATCTGACTGAAGAAATTTCCTTCCAAGTCCTGTAGCTGGCTTAAGGGCCCATACAAGTCTCAAAGAACAGCCTGACCCCAGGAATTAAAAAGCTCTGAAAATCTATCCTTAATGATAAATGAGAAAACTTCGATATTTTACTGAGGTATCATGACCATGGGAGAAAAACCACACAAAAACCAAATAAGATCAGTATTAGAGATAAGAAACACAAAGATGGGCCAGAACATGAAAATAAAATTAGTAGGTAGGTGACCAGTAAAATTGGAGTCTGAGTATATTTTTTTTCCTGCAAGTTGTCCAACTGAGTATAAAGGAACTTTTAGGGGATGAAGTATTTGTCACTGTGTATCAGAATCTTGTTGGTGAATTAGGGATTTGTCAAAATTGCACAACTGTATCCATAAGGTCTATGGTCATAACAGTGATTTGTCTGTAAGACTGTGGCATTAAACGAGCTTCAATATGTAAAGCTATTGGTAAAGTTCTGTACTGTGGACATCCAGAACAAGATACAGATGTACTAAATCTGGTACTGTTCTATCACAGGGAATAACTACCATAATAATATATGAAGTCATGAACATGGAGATAAAATTTAAAAGCAAAACCAAAAGCAGCTGAAACGAAACTACTAAAATAAGAATTCCAGTCATATTTGCACAAAAACTTTTATTCAGTAAAAGGAAAAGACCATGAACTGTGAGAAAAAGTAGCAGTGTTGGCAAAAATGTATTTTCACATTGTGGAAGATGAAGATGGGGACACTTTTCTTTTTTTAACCTTTATAAAAAAACAGGGATTTGCAATGATTTATACTCAAGACATTAGATCTGCATAAGGACATGGTGCTTTGAAATAGTTTGCTTTGAGATACCTTGCTGACCAGTGCATTCCTTAGATGCTATTTGCTGCAGAGTGTCTAAAATGCGACACTGCAACAGCATATTTCTTTGATTTGAGTGAATTCTGCAAAGGGAAGTGCAGCTCTGTGAATTAAAAAACAAACAAACAAACAAACAACAAAAAACCCCCCCAAATTTAAATACCTGTGTTATGATGATAATCTCAAGTGTTGTACAATAGACACTGTTAGTCCACTACAAGGGTAAGAACCTTTTGTTTTTTCTTGTCTGAAAATGGATTTGCAAAGTTGTCTGTCACTCTAGTTGTTACCTTTAAGGTTGCACAACCGCAGTCAAGTTATGGTTACAGTTTGATCTTCCGGGGGGGGGGTTGGGTTTTTTGTTTGTTTTGTGGAGGTTTGTTTGTTCGTTTCAATTTTTGTAGCCTGCTTCATTTCATCAAAGTTTTTCTAGTCAACAAAGATTGTTTGCTTACTCTAGCAGTGCCCACCCAGCCTGGCCACCAGTCAAAGTCTCAGCAGCAATATTGATTCCATGTTTAACATCTCTAATGAAATAAAGGACCCCATTGCCCTCTTCCCAAGGGAAAGAGGTATCCATAGTAATTACTTCTATCTTAAGTCTGAAGAAAAAAGAAATGTTTCATTTTTCTTTCATTCAGGGAAATCTGATCCCTGCAATTTAAAAAAGAAAATTTATACTGCAATGATAGTGACTAGTTAGTTCAGAAAGAAACAATGTTTAATACACAGTGATTTCAATGAGATGCTGTATCAGCTTTCCAAACTACATACTTCCTTAGCATACTCATCACGCATGATCAAATGTAATGTTTTGTCAGTTTTTAGACACTTTGCTATTAGTTACATCTTTTACTTCATCAAACTAAAGCTGCTGAAGGACAGATTGCACAAATAAACATCAGTTGGAATGTTTTTAAAGAGCAATTGTTTACTGATTGAAATACAAAAACTGTTGCTCGTGCTTGGAGATCAAATTACATGCTTAAAGGAAAGCAAGCTACATAATTCGTTGACTCATGACTCATAAGAAATATCAGGCAGTATCGTTTGATGTGAAGACATGCAGAATCTCTTGTCTTTATTAGATGGAGCAGTAGATGACAGGTTTTTCTTAAAAACAATGCCACTATATATAGCAATCTCATAGCCATCAAAATGTAATCCCTCTGTGAAGGGGAGCTGTGAAGAGGATGATCTGTAACATTCAAGTTAAGAAGTCTTCTGTTTTAAGACGGAGTATTTACTGATGTTAAACTCCAACTGAATTCCCAGAGAGAATTTTGTTGCTGCACATTGTCTCTTATTTTGGTTACTTAGAGCAACCATGCAAACGTGGGAGGGGAATTTTCCCTACGCAGTGTTAAACCAGGCTTCCAAAAAAAGACAGTGCTGAAGGAAGGACATTAGGATGTATCTGAAGGGTATGCATGGAGTGAGAGGCAAAAAAGTGATATCAGATCAAAGATCAGCTGGGCCCAGACTCCTATCTCTTGGTAGCTTACAGAGGGAGACTTCAACAAGGAAAAGCACACAGTGATACGTACTCTCTGGTTACCTCTGCCATACTGTGGTTTATGACTCAGGAACTTGAAGACAGGCACGGTGTCTTTGTTCTTTACAGCATTTAATGACCAATGCCACAGCACCATCCAGTTGCCAGCAACACTTGGGAACAATCTGGCCCTAGAGAGGTTATACAGTGGCCTCCCACAGGGATCTTCCACGTGTCAGTTTTGGCTCACCTTTATGTCTTTCAAGGACGCAAATTGTGGGCATAGAAGAAGGACTGGAGCTTCAATTGAGGAGGTTAGTGGAAATACATTGAAGATTTGCTCAGAGTATTTTTCCTTCCATGGCTGTGGAAAATTACTTAGAATTTTTCACTTTAGTTTTATATGTGTAGTTAATAGTGCTGGCTGTGTCACCAGAGATTTTGTGAGAGAATAAATATAGCTGAGTGTCAAGCACATATAAGATACATAAAAATGTCCAAGGGAAAACTCCACCAATTAAAAATCATTTTCTTGAAATGGCTCTACCTGGTCAGACATAACTGTAGTGGTACTAATGCTAAGTGGTACTAGTGCTACTAATGAAGTAGCATTTTCAGTGCTCTGACCTCAGCCTTACACTGTAATAGGATGCTCTGAAAATCTCAAGGAATGGAATCCTATGACTTCAAGACTAACTAAAATGAAAAAAAAAATCCATTTTTCAAAACTATAGAAGAAAAACTTGGTCTCAATTTTTTAAGATTCGTAAAATAGAGTTTGTAAATTCCAGATGTGTAACTGTCTGTTTTTAAGATAATAGACTATTTTCCATGAAGTGTAAAGAAGGATATAAGAATTCAATTAAATAACCTTGGTCTCTGGGATTCATGATTCAGCAGCATGATCTAACCTTATAGCTGACCTTGTTTTGAGCAGAAAGTCTGACTAGAGACCTGAATTATGCTGTGATCCTGTATTTCTGCATTTCTATAGAAGCAGAACCATGCCTAGATCTCTTGGGATACAGTATTGACTGAACAAAAGCCCAAGACTCCATACAACTTTGTTTTTGTAAAGCCTAGAAGATATAGTCAGACATTCAAAATGCTCAGGAGAGATTGTTTGCTCCTGTTTTGTAAATTCCTGTTTGGGTACAAACTGCTGTCACGTTTTGAGATCTGTTTTCTGGTTCATTCACCATAGCCACAGAACAATACAGGACAATTTGGATTAATGTGATCAAACACAGATACATATTGTATAGTTGTCTACTATCAAACTAGTCACCTTAGATTACCTTAATAGTAATATAGAAAAGTGGGTGCTTTTGAGTATTAGTGGCATAACCTAGTTTTGATATCTCATTTAAGATAAGATGAATTGCTTGTTAGAAGGTCTATTTCTTCCTCCTGTCTAAAAAGAACCAAGTTAACTAGCTCAAAAGCAGAATCCCATCCTTGCAGACACAGATTACCCTCAAAATAAAATGGAATAAGAGAGAGTTAAAAAGAAGCTGATTACTTCATTTTTATGCTGAGAATAGAGAAAATGCGCTTGTTACTGCATTGCAAAAGGACTGCAAAAGCCTTTTGCATGTTCCAGACAAAAGATAGGAGCTGAATCCCTATGTTCAGGGCCCTATGCCAGTGTACTTCTCGCACTTTTTCTTCTTCCTTTGTTCTGCTCTAGTAGATAAAGCATGTAGGCCTTCCCACTTACCAAGCCAATCTACACCCATGTCAGTGGAGACACCATTGCTACAGAGCAATGCCTGCTTGCGAGACCACAGAGTGGATAAGAGAAGGGGAGAAGGAAATTATTCCTCCAAAGAGCAGCACAGCAAAATACAGAAAGAAGGGATTTAACTTTCTGTGTACTAATCATAAGGAAAGCTTTCATATTTATTGTGCATACAACACAAGTCATCTATTGCATCTCTCCAACTCCTTAGAACATATTTTCTTTCCTTATAAAACTTCCACTCTCCACCCTGCCCCTTTAGCCCCCACCTGTCCAGACTCTAATTACCCTTTGCTTCTGACTTCATGAGAGTATTGAAGGTTTATTTTCAAGCCCTAGCCTTCTCATATAGGCATGTTGATATCTAAGGTATGGGTTATGTTTGGAAACTTTGAATAGTCATAGACTTGAACCAAGGAAGGGAAGTATATGAGATTGAAAGATGAACAAGGGAAATCTGATGTTATTCTAGATAATTCAACCCATACCAAGAGCAGAAAGTAAAAGAGTTTATGACTCCTATAGAAAAGGAACTGAAAAATTATCCGTATGTCTGTAATCCCCTTCTTACAGCCGCTGTCTGTTTCATATTTTCTGTTAATCAGTTTTGCACTTTCTCTGTCAGAATTTCTTGGTTTTCTTAGGGATACTGAAATGTATTAAAATACATGGATTGCAGGTATTGCGACTTCAGTCCTGAACATTGCAGCATTCTCTGTGGTATCTGTGGTCAGATGAACTAGATGCAATTGCAGCATTTGTAGCAAGTCACACAGCCATAAGAGCATCTGTGCTTTTTCTACGCTTCTGAGCAAGCCCATGAAGTTTAGAGAGATGCTAGATGTGTATGAAACAGCTTCTGATAAATTCAGCAGAACAGAGATTTGTAAGTTGCTATGTCTGTAAAATGTTTACTACAGCTCTGTGACACTCAAGGGCAAATGACTAGACAACCATGCAACCTACAGAGAGGTAACTGTATGTGCTACAGGGCAACACTACCAATAGTCTGTGAGATTAATTCCCTCACAAGGTTTAAAAAAATACCACTGTGAGTCCAGAGATAATGGTTCCGTGTAGATAAACTTTTTGAGCAATTTCTTTCTTTTAGATCATCTTTACTAAACCATCTAACATTTGAATTACATCAATACCATAAAACCTATAAGGTTTCTTTTATTGGCCTATTATGAAGAAAACTCTGTAGGGTAAGTTATATGACCTGGAAGAGTACTGATCACTAACATATAGCAAATATAACATAAAACTCTGATAGCTATAAAATCAAGCTAATATATAAATATAAGTGTTTATTAGTGTATCAATCAGCCTATTGCCTGCAATTAAGGTATGAAAAGGTAAGTTGTTCCAGCTTATACTGTTGCAAAACTCAAATAACCTTCAACATTCCCCAAACCATACACTGTGTTTTTTAAACAAGTCTTAGTTCGAAGTTTTAATCTTTTTTTTCTGTTTCTCTTTTAAAATATAGAGTAGCATTGATTAAATCTTTGTCACTATAGACACCATTATGACAGTGGCCCATTTAAACACAGTAGGGCTGAGTCCTGTATCATCTGCTGAAATAGTGGGAAACACATCATCCAGTTACTTGTTCCTGGTTTATTTTTTTCTGACTTTGGGCAATTATTTCTGAAACTAGTTTGTTCTTTTGCAAAAGTTGCCTAGCCATCTGATCATTCAACTGCTGTCAACATCTGACTGCTTGACTGGTTACAACCTGATCTACCACTAAATTTTGCCATCTCATTTACTTTCATACCCAGATTTGAGATTTGTTTGTGAAAGCCATTGCCAGACTGACACAGCTCTCCAAACTCCATAGTGCTTGTGATGGTTAAAAGCCATTAGGTGCCTGTGGATAAACAAAACATCCTTCCTGTTCCAGTGATTCCTCAATAGCTGCTAGCTACCCTAATGCTTGCTGACAGATAACTCAGCATGGAAACCATAAGCATGTGGGAGCAGCAGTATCTCAAAGAACTGGAGCACACTCAAACATGGAGGGATAGGGTGAGACCTGTAATGGGAAAATGTTCCTTGAAAGAAAGGTGAATTCCCTCAACAGTCCAGCTCCTCCTGGGCACAGAGGAATATTTTATGTATGTTTTATAGACCATCCTAGTAGCTATAGCTACTGAGTTTGAGTTACATATCATGTGACATTATCAGTAGTATTTTTTTCCCGCAGTAATAATGGAAACTAGTTTCAGATTTTAAAGCTTTTTTTAGAAAGAAATTGTTATGAGTAAAGAGATCCTCTTGTCCCATCTCACTGACCTCACCTTTATCTTTAATGTAATTTTTAGAGTATGGTGCTAATAACACCAAGTTTGTGGGTTTGATGCCTGTATGGGCCATTTATGTAAGAGTTGGACTCAATGATCCATGTGGATCCTTTCCGACTCAGAATATTCTCTGATATTCTCTGTGATATGAGTTTGATTTTGCATGTGTGAATTTGGCTCTGTCTTTATTGCTGTTGAGGCTACTTGAAGAATTGTGCACTTCAGCTGAGTAGAAAAGGCACGAGGCAAGTGCATTTTAATCTTTGGGAGTATAAGCAGCTTGGAGTACTGAAGAAAAAGTGCAGGACTTAGAAAATGACAGGACATGAGGCAAGGTCAGAGTGGGACAATACCAGTACACTGCAAAGGAAAACAATTAAATATCTGATGTTGTTTCATGTTTGTTGGTATTGTGGAGGATTGTGTGCCATCTGTGCTAGGATGTGCATGAGAACCTTGTGATAATAGCCATCTTGCATGGCCTGAGGCAAGGAAAGTCTGTAATGTACCTAGACCACAGAACAGTATTAGACATGGATCAAAGATACTGCACATCCCAGATGCTCTCCAAGATTCAGATAAATTGGACCTGGATAAGGCAATAACTCACTTTAGTTATCAGATTAAAGTATAGTGGTTCTTCAAATAAAGTTGTTATTTTCATGGCTAAATCCTCCCTTCTTCCCTTTCTCAGTGCTTGACAGTAGGGAGCAAATAAAAGTTCCTTTGGATCTTGCCAATTCACAAGTACAACTTGCATGGACAATCAAAAGCAAAAAGAAAAAAAGGAGGATAATATGATTAGCAATCCCCAATTGTTCCCAAATGCATTATTTTGGTTGTCCAAACAGTTGAAATTTCTAGCAACATAAACCAATGCATTATTGAAAATCATGCCTAAGCATTCAAATGAAATACATGGACAATTTAAAATTATCCAAGCAAGCTATCCAGTAACCAGTTATTTGGACTGCAGGGTTTTTATGAATAAAATTGTAAAGCAAACGTACAATGTAAATATGCAATCCAAAATGCCTAGGTTTTCAGCTGTAAAATCCAAAACAAATTATTTGCATGCTGTGTCTCTGAATTCTGAGGCGGACAGAGAGGTGGTTTGCTGTTGGGTGAAACTTTGAATTAACTCTCCCAAAATGAGACCAACCTGACCATCCATTCCTGTTTGCAGAGTTTCAGATTTTTCTTGGCACAGGAATCCTTTTGTTTCCCAGCATAACCTTGAAAACCTTTTCAAGTAATTTAAACCAAGCCTGTTTAAGGATATGTTTACTTGGAACTGCTCAGACCTCTGCTCTGAGAGGTAGGGATAGAAACCTGCCCTAGTGTTTGTCTGCACTAATGTAAAGTAGAGGTAGTAGGTGTTGAGCAGAGAACTCCTTGATCTTGGTAATACATCTGAAAGAGAAGGGGAGTATGACTGGTTGGCTGGGGATGTGGGCAGAGACTGACTGTACTCGACCATCCACATCCATGTGAAAGCATATTCTGTAGGCTGCCATTTTTCTGTAAACATAACTCTCTCCAGTAGCAAAAAGAGTATCATTTCTAGGTCTTTAGCAATGTCAGTTGACAGCTTTCTTTGAGCCTTTAACATCACTACGAAAGAAACATCAGTTAAGATCAGTCTGTACCAGAACAGGCTTTGCAGTATTCTTTCTTATATACATTCCATTTAATTTACTCTTAATGCCTGCAACAACCCACAAACTCCCATCATCATCTTATGTCAAGAATATTATCTCTGCGCTCACCCTGCTGACTCAAAATTGTTATTAGAACAACCACCATGATACTTCTTTCAGTTCATTTTTTCTGGGAAGATTTTGACAGAATATTTAAGAAATTTTCTGACCAGTATTCTTTTATTTGATAAATCTCTAAAAATATATTTTTTAACCTATTTTCACTCATTTTGGATATCTGTAAGAGGCATCCTCTCCACAATGAATGAAAGACCAATTTTATGTCAGAAGAAGAATAAAAGAAGAAAGAGGGAGATGTCTGTCAAATGCCCAAAAGTGTTATGAGCCTGTGACCCTTGATACATAGGAGGAAATGAATGAAAGGGACCAAAAGAAACGTAAGAAATTGCTTCAAGAACAGCATGTTGCTCCTGTGCCATAAAAAGCAGATGGTAAAAAGGATCATGTAGGAAAAAAAAGCAAAAAACTGTATCCAGAAGCCAGTACACAATAAGAGTAACAGTGCATAGCTTCTCTACCATCTCCAACTTAGTTTCAGGTGTAACTGTAACAAGAAATCTCTTCCATTCAGCCTTAGAAGAAAGAAAAAAAGAGAAACCATAGGTATAATACTTAGAGATGTGCAGTCATTCAGGAGATATTGCAACATACCAACTTAAATGGTTTTCGTTTGAGACATTTTTGTTGCTTGTTTTTCAATGTCCTATATATTAACTTTCCACATGTTAATACTTTGCCTTGCTTCACAGAATGCTTATTCATTCTTCCCAGAAGGATATTTCTTTCATGAGGTCATACAATATCTTATCAATCACTTAACATAAAAGCCAAAACCCACCAAAACAGGGCAGTCCATATACTCTTAAGGTTGTCCTCTATGAACTCACAACATGATATGATTTTGCAACTACTTTTGTAGCTAACTGCTCAAAATTAACAGGCATGCCTTCTGAGTCTCATTAGTTTCTAATATTTTTCTTCCTATCTTTTTTCACAGGTGCTCAGAACCTTCCACAACAGCAACAGGGACACTTGAAATTCTAAGATCCAGACTTCTTGAAGTGGATGTCATGAATTGCTTCAATCTAACAAATTGCATTTTTAAAGGCAGGCCATGTCTGCTCCAAGATTGCAGGTTCTAGAGCCTCTAGGTCCTTCATATTGCAGTTCTAGAACCTCTTCTACAGCTTTGCAGGTAAGGGTAGGTCAGAAGATGCTGATTTTCATTGGTGGCATTGCATATGTAATCCCACCCTCATTCCATCCCTTCCACTGCAGTCACCACCAGTGCCTTTTGGCAATGTACATTAATTTCTGTGAGACTATCTTGATGATGAAGGTACTAAGAGGCAAAGACAAATCTGAGTACTAAGTAGTGGTATTAGAATATGAGCAGCCTGTTAAATAAGAGGATTAAAAGGGTACTGTTTTGCAGGACCCAGTTAATGGCTGTACATAAGGAAGAAGAAATAGCATGTACAGCTTCAAAATTAACCAGGATAAGTCTTACTTTTATGCATCCTACAGATAAAACTCTCTGAATTCTCATGCTTCAAAGTACTGATTTTAGCGTGACGCTGCTATAGGGATGTGCCAAACTTAACATGAGATACTAAAAACGTAACCTTCCCTGTCTGAAGTCAATAAGTCAACCCAGCTATGTATCATAATTCAGATTTCTTTTTTCCTGAGCCCAGAATAACCATTCTGCCATATACATCATCATCGTGGTTAGGCTTCACGAAGGAAGATTAGGGAAAGGTCTCTACCCACGTTTGTCAGAAGCGCGTTGGTGGCTGAAAAGGCCAATACGAGACAGGCATGTCCAGTTGCAAAAGGCACAGTAGGATACAGATGGTCAGTGAATGCCCTCAGTACCCATCATTTTCTATTTACTGTCTGTAACATTCTCATTTTTCTCCGCTATCATGATACTCAAGTTCCTGACAGTTAAATGTACTATCTCTTCACTAGATTCAGACCATACTACCGGCATCAAATCTGATAGAGAAAGAGAAGCTGTCACTGAAGGCAGGGTGTAGAAAGACTGAATTATTGACTGGAACAAGAACAAATCACCCTCAAATTCTCCTAATCCCTTGGAAGTCCCAGGGGTATCTCACAGTTCACAACAAAAATGGCCCCCAGTGGCAGCAAGCAAGACAGTGGGTAGGAGCAGTGATGCTTATCCTGTATACAATGCATCTTTTCTTCACACAGTGACTCACTTTGAGATGAGTCTGCATGGGAAAATTGCAATATGCCAGTATGTCTGCTAACCACATCACTTCTCAGTGCAGACTCAGGGAAAGCAAAGAGTACAGACTTTCACTTCGTTTCTCCTTTTCTGGGGTAGACTGTGCTTCCAGATGCCAAATCTGGGACAGCAACTTAAATATGTCTGGGACTGTTCTCTGAAGTCAACTTGAAAGGAGAAGCCCACAGCCACATTAACATGCTCTCCTGGTTCCCCAAAGAGGAGGCCTACCTATTCTGAGTCCCTAATAATGAGTGGTCTGTGCCTGAAAACTGATAAAGAATCGTAGAATTATAGAAACATAGATTAGTTTAGGTTGGAAAGGACATTTAAAGGTCATCTAGTCTAACTACCCTTGCCATGAGCAGGGTCATCTTCAACTAGATCAGGTTGCTCAAAGCCCCATCCAGCCTGACCTTAAATATTTGCAGGGATGAGGTGTCTACCATCTGAGTTACCTGTTCCATTGTTTCCAGGTGATGTGAGGGAAATCATAGACAGACTCATTTTCTTCAACAAACCACATCGGTGTCAGTGTTAACTATTGAGATGATAGAATACAAGCGCTTGTGAACATTCTCTTGAGTTACTTAATTTATCAGTGTAAATGTGCCCACTGAGATTGAGAGTTGTGAGAGTGACTATTCCTTACACATGGGTTGTTGGCTTAGCCTTTTCCATTTTGTAAGAAAGTCTTTTCATCAGTTTACTGCAACTTGACCTTGTTATAAATGAAAACAGTGTGTAAAGCTGCTGATATTCATCAGTAGAAAATGATGTTTCTCTTTAGGATTTTTGTCATATTTATTTCATTGTTTTTATAAAAAAGTTAAGTAGAAAGTGTTGGTGTGACTATGATCTTTTAATTAGACTTCTGGTATATAAATTTTTATTATTTAATTAGAGCTCTTATTTCTATAGGCAAGGCTAAGTGGAAATGTTGTCAACTTGCATGTTAATTTAGAGGTAGAATTAATACTAAATCCACTTATGTCATGTTTAAAGTTTGTCCAGTGACAATCTATGATTTGGTGTAGTCATATCTTTGTGTTAGGGTGTTTGTAAACCTGAAGGCCTGTCTGTGTCATCACCCTTGGTTTGTTTATTTGTTTCTCCCTATAGTCTTCTTTGTTTCTATGGACAGCAATTTTTCTCACTCCTGTGATTTTCTTTATACCAACAGAGATGGTATTGAGAGGGTTGGTTTTGTCTTCAGATATAAGCTCATTTCACCTGGTTTCCTGCAGCTTCTTCTCCCTCTTGTGTCTGCTTGCATGCAGACATGTGCCTTGTGCACACAAGGTAAGAGAAGATCGAGCAGGAACAGCACAGGAAGACAGGCCCAGAGGCATCAGGAAAGCATGAAGATCTGTCACTGACAGATCTGTCATCTGACAACTGCTCAGTGATGTACATGAAATAAGTTTGGTGGTATCAGCCCAAATTCTTGTGGGCAAGTGACTACATCACAACAACTAATATTGTAGCTGGTACTAATTGGCATTTCTGGAAGCCCCTTCTGGCCGCTGAGGCACCAAACAGGCTTTTGGATTTGATCACATCCACTGAGGGGGTTGAGGTTGGTTCTATGTACTTTTCCTTGACAAGACTGGGCTCTTTTGTTGAAAAGCTCAGCTATTTCCCACTATCACTGACTCTTTAAAAAAAAAAGAGTCAAATATTTAGTTTTGCAAATTTATAGATAATATAAAACATCTGGCCCTTGATGACCATCTCTGTTTTACTTGCTTGCCAAGAATAGAAATACCCAATTTTTCTAAAGAACTATTAGAGTTCCACTAGAGTCTATTTAAGTAATATTTAGTTCTATGAATTGTATTTGGTTGTAGAGTAACAGGCACATTTATTTCTCTGCTCACATTTAAATGTCATTTCCTGTTTATTGATTCTCTTGGCATTGGTTACTGATCATATAACTCCCAAATGGTGTAATCCAAGCTGTTCATATAATTTGGCTTGAACTTTATTTTGAAAAATCTGTAATAATCTAAGTTAAATAAACATAATACTAGAAAATATACTCTGGGGGAATAAATCTGCATTGACAGGAGATGGATAAAATAGACTTTTTTCCATCTCTGCATATGACTTTCTGATTAGAGAAGGCAATAGGAAAAGATGGATGACTGCCTAATTGGATATTAGTAGGGAAAGAGTGACACATTATAGGATACTGCTAGAAGATAACTCTGAGGGTTGCAAAGTGAAGTATTTAGGACAAATGAGCCCATCAGATTAGATAAAGTAAAAGAGACAGTTGGGATTCCAAGAGCTTCTCTGACTCATAATTAAGAAAATTTCTCCATAGGAGTCTGTGCTAAGTATATCAAAGATAACAGACACAATATGTTGAGGCCATCTAGCCACCTGCATGGAGAAAGCTGCCTTTCAAAAGGTGGCCAAAAAATGGGAGGAACTGCACTTGTTCTTGGCTCCCTTGAGGAAATTTTTCAGATATATATCTGAAAGTATATCTGAAACAGTTCTTGGATAATTGTTTATTTTCAATATAAGGATTCATGTTTCCTCTGTGAATTTCTGTTTTTACGTTGAGAAGTAAGACTTTGTGGCAAGAAAAAAATTATGAGAATTAGAGAAAGGAAAATATGGTGAGAAGTGAGGAACTGAGTAATTGAGACAGGAAGGGATTTCTAGTGAAGAATTGCTAGTTCTTTGGATTAATTTCTTTTCACTTAATACTTAAAATATGCAACTGGAAGAAAAACACTGCATTTGAAACCAACATTTTTCTTACTTTTTCCCCTCTCGTGTGATATTTTTGATTGTTTTCAAATAAATATATGCATTGGCGGACTTAATGTAACAAAAAAAATAGATGAAAACTTTCAACTTTTCTCATTTTTTAAACCCTGAGTTAATCAATCACTGGTTTGGAATGTATAGAGTCTCATTCACTTCTGTGCTAGTGCCCCACAGCCTTTATTATATACACTCTCCAAATACATGATCAACAAAGGGATATTTTTTTTAATCCCACTGAAATCCTCTGCTCTGGTTAAGTAGTTGAAGATTCTGCAGACTCTAACTTCTTAAGGGTGTTCAGTTTACTCAAATGCTGCTGAAACTTCAGACAGAACAGTTCAGTGAACGGATCTCTTGGTTTCTCAAAGTTAGGAACCCAACCAGTTCTCAAATGGAGTCATCCAAGTATTGACTTTATCCTCATCTATAACAGATACCCAGAACATTACTATCCTGGAAGGTCAGGATTGATACTCTTCACTCAGAGTGGTATGCCAGCACCATCTGGAGACCACCGGAAATTCAGTGTATTTGCAGATACTCCATACTGCCCCTAGGAACTCTTTACTCTGGAAATCAGTAGATGTTTTCTTCTGTTGGGTTATCACTTGCACTAAAATCTGCGACGATTCTTGTTGCCTCGTCTTGCAGCTGATTCTGATGGGTCCCATTGCTTTATAAAATGAAAAGAACCTGTGAGCCCAATTCTAGCAGGGTGTGAAGTATCAGTTGAAAGACAGATGTCTTGAAATTTGTCTCTAATGTTAGAATAATCTAATGCTGTCCTATGTGTAAATTCAAAAGAAGAATCCATCCAGAGATATACAGGAAGAATGAAATATCGCTTCACTAGATTATCAGCTGGGCTATGATGAATTTGAAAACCTTTCACCAGATATCTTATTCCCTTAGTGTCCTACACAATCAATAGAAGAATCTCTATCTGTACAGCCAAAAAATAACTTGTCTGTATTTGTGAGATAAAAAAAAAAATCAAAACAAACAAAGAAACAAACAAAACCACAGTAATTTCAGATTTTCTTTCAAGGAATGATTTTATATATAAAGCAGATAAAGATTAAATTACATAAATCACATGTACACATATAATATTGAGGTAATTATCATATATATCTATTAATTAATTCAGAATTTTTCTTTCATATTTTAAAATTTAATTTTTTTATTTTACACTTCCTTTTTTGTTTTCAAATTCCGCAATTAAAGTCAATAAAGAAAAGCATAAGAGGAGAAACAGCATAATTTTTCTGAAACATAAGTGGAAAACTTGAGGAATTCTGTGAAAATGCCTTTTGAAATTGAAATAGAATTGAAGTCACTTATGTGACATGGATCTTTGTCTGATATTGTCATTTATCCATCCAAGTAAGAGTTTGACATGACATTCCAAAGTATACAGAATTCACTGAGAATTGTTTAAAAAATGAGAAAAAGAAAGACCAAGAAACAAGACTAGGTTTCTGATGTAACATCTACAGTGTTGAGAGAAGAGAGCATGGTCATAACTCACTACAGATCAGTAAAATGGAAATGTATTCATATGACCGCTAGAAAGTCTAGAAAGGCTTCTAGTTCAGAATGAGTGTGGATTTAATATCATATATATTATTTTATGATTGATATATGTCTGAAATGAAACTCTTACAGTGATGGTACAGTTTCGTGTCTCGATGCCTTATACTTCTACTGTGAAAGGACAAGCAAAACCCATGATAGCTGAAAGTGATGTTTTCATCTGGGTCAGCACTGCTAGGATGTCTGACCCACAAAAGTTACTGCAGATAGAAAATGAAGTGCTGCAATTTCAATTTTACCCTTGTAATCATCCTGATTTTTTTCCCAGAAATGAAGATATTTTCTAGCAAAATATTTATCTCCAAAGTGAACAATACCAATTTTCTAAGCCATTAAGCTATGAAAAAAGTGAAGATGAGGAACGGTATAAGAAATAAAAATTGGCAACCAGCAAGACTTTTCCATGTGGAAAAATTATTCCACTGATAAGGGTTGGACTCGATGATCTCGGAGGTCTTTTCCAACCCAATCAATTCTATGATTCTATGATTCTATGATCATTCCATATATATCACATATTTACATAGGCAAAACATTAGGGCCTGTGGAATATTCCCCGCTAATGTGTCACATAACTTCCTGGCAAGCATGCATGGAAAACAGAAATGTGAGAGAAACTTTTTATTTCAGTTGATATATCTGATTTAGCATCTATTGTCTTTAGATGTTTCCTACAGGGTCTATTCTGAATTCTTAGTCATATTAGGTGAGTAGATCTTCAGTGTACAAACCCATATCAGAAAAAAATATCCACATTAGTATTCATTTTAGTGTTTGAGTGATTTCTACATAGCATAAATTTTTTCCTGTGCATATATATTATTATTATACTGTAGGGCATTATTTCTGTGCAAGTTATTGCATTTTGTATATACACCTTGGGACAAGTTAGGGCACATTTTCTAAAAGAGTTGATACATAAATGAGGCTGTTCAACCATTACTGGTGAAATATCAAGGAAGGGATTACATAAGGACATTATTACCACTAGTGTGGACAATGCTGATTTGCGCTCTTGAGTATTAAATATTCTTAATTCTGGCAGTTGGTTTGACCTGATAATTGGTTAACAAACTGGAAAGCTGGGTATTTGCTATCTGGGTAAGTTAATGGTTAAATAAATCATGAGCTTGCCAAAGATTTTAATGAATTTTAAAAGTTGTAAGGCAAAGTTTCTAGTGCTAGGAATTAGTACCTCCGACTTGCTTTCCTCTTATTTACAAATAAAAGGAAAAAACCTATTACAAGCAACCCACAGTTTGTTTGGAAACCAAAAACCTTCATGAGACAAAGTATTTCTTCTCCTCTCAGGCCATCTGTGTGTGTCCCTTTAATGTTCATTTTAATGTTGAGTCCCTTTGTTTTCTGTTAGTTGCATTTTAGCTATGAAGTAACTTAATGTACTAGCAACTAGATAACTTTTTATTATGTTGCTCTGTGTTGCTTTTAGAAACATTATCATATTATGTGCTACAATCAAGATGTATATATCTGTCCCTTGATGTTTAATTTTTGTATATGGTTCATTTTCATAATATTTAATAGCCTGAGATAAACCATAAAGGTTCTTAAAAAAAGATTCCAGATTATTATGTGCATGCACAGGTCCACAACATATGTCAGTTGTTGTTTAATGTCTGACTTGTTAAAATTGGAACCTCATGTTGTTGTGAAACTCTCCTGTTAATTTCTTTATGCTTTCCATAAATATATAGCCATTAAAGATTAAAATGAATAGTACTTAACTGTATTTCTTTATATATAAACTGATCAGGAAAACAATATTAACTGTGGTTTAAAACATCCTTTGTGTACCAATTGTATGGCTTTGACTCAGCAAAATATTTAAGAATGTGTTTAAGCCTGTAACAAAGGAATTAGGGCCAAGATTTCATTCCAAATATTCATTAAATACAAAGACCAAACTCCTGATTTCAAGGAGCCAGCATTTCAGACTGTAGAAAACTATAGTTGTGTTTTTGATTTATGTATGGATTAAAATAGTTTCTGTGTGTCCAAATCTAAAAGCTGTACTGCATGTGTAGAGTTCCAGTCATGAACTCCAAGCAAATCAAACCATTACTTAATCAGTGTTATTCATCTTGTTAGCTTGAGAAGCTTATACTACCACAGTGGGTGCATTAGTGGTATAGCCACTATCTGATCTAAAGTCAGTGAAGATATATGGTGTTGTGCAGGGATGATACATGCAGGGAGATACAGATGCAAACACACATACTCGTAGTTTGACCACACAATTGGTCACCCAGAACAGGTAACCATGCTTCAGGAGATGACCTGTGCATCATGATCCAGGACAGGACCAAATTTACAAACAGTGGCTTGACACATTTTGGCAGGTGACATCAGATATCACCACCCTTACTTACTATGGGTGGTGAAAATATGTCAAAGAAAAGGAACATTTTGGACCTTCTAATTTCTGAGAGGTTTACTTTGAAAAACTGTGGTAGGGAAGGGGCCACTTGTTCTGGTGAGCCAGGAGTTGTTTTTTTTTATGTTGAGGACCTCCTGCAACAACTCAGCAAAGAGTGTACCAATAACACAGCAAAGAGTGTATTGCATTTGGTGGCATGTCGAGAAAGTGTTAGTTTATTCTTCCTTCCTATTTTCTGCCACATAACAAACAAAACAAGTGCCACCGTACTCTGTACCCTGGATCTCACAAATCTGTGGAAGTAGCAAATGCTAAAGTGTCACTCCTAAACAAATCCAATGTTCTATTCCAGACAGTGTTAAAAACACAAATCAGTATAAATGCCCTTCTGAGCAGTAAGTAAGTGTATTGAAACAGGGTACTTTTCAAAGATGTCCATTGAATTTGTGCTGCATTGGAGAGACCTTTGAACACTACAAAATCTTGATTGAGTTTTATAAAGCCTCATTCTGATTTGCAAAAATTTTAATGTGTAGCATAACCTAAATATAAAGCACTGCCAGATAAAATATGCAGAGCGTTATGGAACTGTTAGCGCATGTAATACAGGAGATGAAGTATGGAGTGTGGAACTTAATGAAGCTCTTTCACCAGACAAGTGTATAACACATGTAGCTGTGCAAGACAGCAACCGAGGAAGCAAGCCAATTTTCGGAAGCTAGTTAAAATGTTTATACAAGTTTCTTCCCACCTCAGAATCTACAGCAATTACATGAAGTTAGAGGGTTTCTAAAGTGTAATGAAAGTCCCAATATCCACCATTTCAGTGAATGTAACTCATTAGCCACTTACAACCTAAACACAACCATTAACTATTGAATGGTTACTTTCTTACTTAACCTCATAATACCTCATGTGGACGTGTAAAGCTCAATTAAACTTTGTGAAAGAATAGTGATAGAGTACTCTAGAAAGTGTGAAAGGGCACAAACCTGCAAATGTGAAAATGCTTCATTTTGGGAAAGTGTATGTTTTATTGTTCTGGTGGTCCAAATTTATTTAAAGGATAAAGCAGTTTAATTACATGAAAGCTTATGTGGACCATGTGTCACAGACCCTTGTGAGTCTGTTATAAAGCTGACTCCATGCTATGTTCTCCTTGAGTAATTTGACAGCAATGTGATCTTGTCCTCATGTCTGTTTCAGACCGAAAATTGTTGCTGAGACATCTGTCAGGACCCACTCAATAGCAAAAAAAGGTTTCTTCTGATAATGTCTACTGAAGGGACTTTTATCTGATGATTAATCCTATCTACTTAATTTCCACAGGGAGGCTGGTTGGTCGCATTTGCTGGCTACGTCTGGGCCCTATACAATAATCATGAAAAGTACAAATTAAATATATGTAGTATTAAAGTAAAACTGCATTGTCCCAGAAGCACAGGCATGTAATAGTGACTGTTTTCAGAAGTTGTGTTAGAAATATTAAAGCAAGCATCAGCCAAATTAATTTCTCTACATTTTTTTTTTGCAAATACATATATCTTAATAGGAAAGAAAGTTTACCAGAGTAAAGATATTGCATGGTAGATTGGGAATTTTTTGGTTTCACTATCATTCTAAATACTATAAATCTCCTAGCATTGACTTTCTTCACCCTTTGCAACAATGAGCAACTATCAAGTGAATACTCTGAAAGATAAAGCATATATAAAGAGACAAACATTCATATCACATCTCTGAAGCCAATGGAACTGTTATCTTTGCCCTCTGATGTAAATAAGGGGTTCCTAAGCTGTATTAAGTTAATTCTTCTTCTCCTAGTATACTAAATGAAAGGGATGTTACTCGAATGTTATACAAATATTTTCTGTTTATCATTTAATTATATATTTTCCTGTGTTCTCCTGTTTTTTCATAGTTTGGTTTAGTCTTGTTCACCTGATCCCTTGAGTGTCACATTCTAAAGGCAAATTCAAGTTTCTTTTAGTGCTCTTTGAACCCTTCCCATTACTATATTTTTATGCTTTTAAAGTTCTTTTAAAAATTACATTATGCATTTTTCATTAACCTTCTGCTTCCAGAGTCTTTTTTGTAAGGTTTCTAGAAGGCTTCCAGAGAGATTGCAATGAGAGTTGAAAGCTGAATCTGAGATGATGTTCACCTACAGCTCTGGCATTGTGGCTTTGCCACTAATACATAGAGAAACAGAAAGAAAAAAAAACAAAACAGCGAAGTAAAAGTCAATCTGCCAAGACAGCACCCAGTGTAGTCTCCTCATCGCTGCTCTCAGGGAGGAAGAATGTCACTCATCTGCAGTTAGGGCGTAGCCCAAAAGTGAAAGGTGTCTGTGTTTGAACAAAAAGGCTGTGAGGAAACTATGGGAATTGAGCTGGGCCAAACCACTGTTATATAAAAAAAAAAATCAGCAGAAGTTGCCCTTTAAGTGTAGGGAGTAGAGTCTTCATCAGCTATCTGGTGTTTGCACAAATAATGTAGTAAACAGCTCACAGCAGCTTTAGTAAAACATTAACGTGTACAGTAGTGTCTTAGCAAATGCTTTCTTATTTGTTACAGACTCCTCATTCTGCCCTTACCCTTCATCTCAGCTGGTAAGAAACACTGATGCTGTGATTTCTCAAGGGCTGACAAAGTCCCATTAGTATGGATGAGAAGGAGAAGGGAATGCAGTGGAACTTGGACACAAACATTACTTTCCACCTTTGCAAATTTCTTTATCCTATATTTTTAATATTCACCGTTAGCAAAAAGATAGCTTCTGCATTTAAACTGGTCACAGTTTTGTCTCCAGGGTGAACTTTCCTGCTGTCCTCAGCATAGATTACTAACCTTTTCATTAGCCTTTGATCATAAACCAGACCAGTTTGCCTTGAGACATCTTTTAGGATTTGACAGCCACAGTTTCAATTTCTGATGAACAGCTGGAGGAGGAAGAAGCTGAACTGACTGAGCAGCAGATAAAGATCTTTGTGATGAGACTTTCCTATGCTATACAGACTATTTAATATCTGAGTAGCAGACTTGCAAATTCATTTGTCAGTGCTGCTTTTGAACATTTTTTCAGAGAGATAACACTAGGGACACCTTAATGTCTTTATCACTCTTGACTCAGTAGGGGAAAGTCGAATCATAACATCATTTTCCCCTGTTTACTTTTCTACTGGTATCAAACTGAAAGAGGAGGCATTCCTTGGATTTAAAAATATGCTAGAATTTTTACTAAAATGACTTGATATTGTCATTGAGTTTACTCTGACCATAGTTGGAGTATTTGAATTTCAGATGAATCATGTGTAATTACACTGGAAGATGAAATTTCTGTCATCTGAGAATGACTGAGAAGCTTCAGGTAGAAATCAAACTGTTATTAGCTTTTTAAGTACTTGTTGCCACATTGACTTATATGTGATCTTTATCACAGTCCCATATAGAAGGCATGTTTCCTTTTGAAATACCAGTGCCAGAGAGTTTCAGTGTTTGCATGTCTTCAATGATGACAGCACTCAGTTCTGAGGTCATGCCTGGGCAGAAATTGCCTACTGGGAGTTGTTTCTGAACTGGAACATTTAATTTAAGAATAGTAGAAATGATTGACAACAGGGGGAAAAAAAAGAAAAAGCCAAAAATCCCGAGCAGTACTAATGGACTTGCTGCTTGCAAAAAACCTGTTGAGGAACCAGATGGGAATTGGCTGTGGGTAAACTCCGTGTTTCCAAGCTGATAAGTTAATGAAGTGTTAAAGCAAGAAAACAAAACCAAGAAGGTTTCTTTTTATTTTTCCCCCTTTCTTTTCCTTTTTTTTTGATGAGCTTTTTGTTTGTTTGGTTTTTGTCTGGTTGAATGTTTTTTGTGGTTTTGTTTTGTTTTGTTGGGGTTTTTTTTGTTGTTGTTTGTTTTGGTTTGGTTTGTTTTTTTTTTGTTTTGATTTTGTTTTTGTTTTCTTTGGTTTGGTTTTTTTTGTTTTGTTTTTGTTTTTGTTTTCTTTTCCTGGGCCCTGTGCATGAGACAAATGCAAATCTTGCTGGTCTGGTGCAGTAAAATGAGGGATGAATCAAGACAGAGTTCTTGAAAATTGAATTCCTCCAAATGTTGCAAACTGCAAAGGTCTTTTGAAACTGGGCAGATGACAGATGGTATATATTTCCATTTTTTCCCATCAGCATGAGTTTTACCAATGTGCAATCTGAATAGGCTTCTCTTCAGTATCTTGCTCCTGCTTTTAATGATAAGACTACATTTTAACATCTTTGCCATCTATGCTTCTGGCTGCACTCTCAGTTTGAAGACTATTTCCCTCCTCCTTGAACTGCCTTACCCCAAACTGACAGTTTAATAGACATATTTTCCCATGTAGACTATTATAAATAATTGTGGCAATAGAAATTGTTGGCAAGTAAACTAGCGTTAAAAGATATGAAAGGTTCAGTTGGGATTTGTGTAAAAAGATAATTACACTAACTTGAATGAAGATGTATTTGAAACTTAAAGGTTTTTTTTTTCTGTATCTAGAGACAGAGACAGTAGCATGGGGCTTTCTAAAGGAGGGACCAAAAGTCCTTATGAAGGCAGATACAGAAGTGGGTGACGTGAGAGGCATTACCATGCCTCTCTGCCTGTTTATGTGGGGAATTGTACTGTTTTTGACCTTCATAGAAGGTTGTATGGTGCTATCTTTTGGATTTCTGACCAAGAAATTAAAATCTTTAATAAGAACTTGCTTAAATAGAAAGTAGTTAATTTTAGTAATTTTTTTTTTCTGGAAAGTTGACCCTGGCTGGATGTCAGGTTCCTACCAAAGCTTCTCTGTCACTTCCCTTCTCAACTGGACAGGGGAGAGAAAATACAATGAAAGGCTGATGGCTTGATACAAGGACAGGGAGATTACCCACCAGTTACTGTCATTGGCAAAGCAGAATCAACATAGGTAAATTAGTTTAATTTATCGTCAACCAAATCAGAGTAGGGTAACAAAAAATAAAACCCAACCCTCCTTTCTTTCCATGTTTAACTTTATTCCCCATTTTCTCTCCCTTCTTCCCCCACAGCAACACAGTGGGAGGGGAAATGTGGGCTGTACTCAGTTCATCACATGATGTCTTGCTACTCTTTCCTCCTCAGGGAAAGGACTCCTCACACTGTTCCACATTCCCATGTGGGGTCCCTCCTATGGAAGATTGTCCTTCATGAACTCCTCCAGCCTGATTCTTGCCCATGAGCTGCAGTTCTTCACAAACTGCCCTAGCATGGATCTCTTCCACAAGGCGTAGTCCTTCAGGAACATGTTGCTCCAATGTGGGACCCCCACAGGATCACAAGTCCTGACAGCAAAGATGCTCCAGCATGAGCTTCCCGTGGGGTCACAGGCTTCTTTGGGCACCCACCTGCTCCTACAAGGGGCCTTCCATGGGCTGCAAGGGGACAGCCCACCTCACCACGACCTTCACCACGGGTTGCACCATCACAGATGGGTTTGAATTTGGCTGGTGGTGGGTCTGTCTTAGAACCAGCTGGTATTGACTCTACTGGATATAGGGGAAGCTTCTAGTAGCTTCTCATAGAAGCCACCCCTGTAGCACTCCCCCAGCCAAAACCTTGCCACACAGACCCAACATACTTTTGTTGATTTGAAAGCCACTTATAGCCTTATTTTTAGAAGTACAAGCAGTTGTAGGTATTCAGATATTCTGAATGCTGGGACATATTTTTCCAATATTTATATCCAAGATGAAAAATGTTAGTCTTCATGACTGTATTTCTTTTTTTGCTTTCTCCTCTGAAAAACTGAATAATAGCCATTTTAAAAATATTTTGAGATTCTTTGATAACAGGCACTATATGAATGCAAGTTATAGCACTTTTAACATGCTGACTTTCAGTTTATTCTTCTCTGTGTGGTAGTTGTCAGATCTGATTTTACTTTAGAAAGTAATCATTTTATTAACACAGTAAAATGAACTAAATTGAAGGAACATTCAAGATCCAATGCAGTTCTATGACAGCAAGGATTTTTTTACATTGAGGAAATCTGTACTAAATTACCACCTTAAATCTTTTTGTGCATTTTTCTTTTCTTTTATGCTGACAATTCCTTTCTGTTCCCTTTTATTTCTTCATCCTCACTTCTGCTGAAAGGTGTTACGTGGATTTCCATGCCTGCAGAATCTATTTATTTATTTACTTATTTTTCTGTTCTTCCCACTTTTCCTTTCTTCTTGGCTTCTCACACCATTCCCATTTCCAGGGGAAAGTGGCAGAGAAAAGCAAATCCCATTTAAACACAGGATTTTACACCTTGCTCTCCTAGTAGCAGCAGTCAGAGAGAGGACACTGGGTTAAACATAACCACATAGTGCAACCATTGTTCTCCGCATTGCCACACTGTGCCTAGATCTGTCCCCAAATGACTTGACCCAAGTTAGCAGTAGGTTTGTGGCAGGATGTAGGATTTGCCTAAGATGAGTGCTAGCACTTGAGAAAGATAAGCAGCTCAAGGGACTCGTAGTGGGATATAACTGTGGATATGCTGCCAATCTTTTCACAATGAGCACCAACAAAAATTTTCCCTCTGGTTTGTGACAGAATTCATATCAGGCACATACACTTGCAGAGAAGTGTCAAGGGACTGGCAAATGTATTCCTTTGCTTTTGCAAGCAAACAAAAATGCTCTTTAATAACCCAATAAAGAGGCAGCAACTCTTGAAAAACTTCTAGGAAGTGTGCTTGTATTTTGCATTGTATTTTATTTGTATTGCTCAGCTGAGAAAGAGGTTGAAGATATTTTAGGAAATGACTAAAATATAAAGCAGATAAAATCTGCTCCTTTTCAGAGTCAAGGAGATAATCTAGATGAACTCCATGAATAAAAATCAGTCTGACAATTCTAGTTATTTAGCAATAACTGGAAGGGCAGTGAAATACAAAAAAGGTGAAAAAAGTAAGCCCTGATGTCCTTTCAGTTTTGACATTGGTGTCCCAAGGGCATTCCTAGGTTCACAGAGACAGTCATATCTACGTAATGATTCTAAATTTTGGAAGCAGCGTCAAGTTTTTGGGGGAATCAGCTGAGTCACTGACTCCAGTTTGTTCTATAGCAATAGAAGAAAATATAAAGGATGTTTTAGAGGGACCCATTAGAAAGTTTATCCTTTATCCCCTGTGTGTCACACTCTTAAACTGTCTTTTGTCTCCAAACACTCTATCGTAAACTAAAGGCTTTAGGCAACATTCTGCAAACACAGAAAGAGCAATATTTAGAAAAAGAAAAGAAGTCTTACCACTTTTTGTAGCATTTTATGTGAATACGGCAATGGACTTGATGCTTTGCTGATTTGTATAAAATGATGTTATTCATGCGCTCTTGTTCATTTCTTTCTGCACACTGACTCCCCACTCTTTCACCATGCACTGAAAGAACAGAACAAAAATACTCTACTATATTTAAATTCAAAGTGTAAGATGAGAAACAAAACTTGTATCTCCACAATGAGGGTTACAATGTTAGTGATCACTACAATAAACACTGCACACAATATGCCAGCTGCATGGTTAACGAAGTTCATTGCAGGAATCAGGTGACACATTTAGAGGAAAAGTTTGAGAAGAGAACAGTCCTTTTAACTTTTTTTTTTTTTTTCTGGAGAACGTAGTCACTGCCAGGCATCTTGTCCTTTTAAAAGGGAATAAATGGGCGTGTGACAGAGCCCATCCTGTCTTGACAGTCACAGCTGGCGTTTAAAGGCCAGGAGTGATAGACAATAGCATATTGGGGGCACTTTGCTGTTGCTTGTCCAGATGGTATTTGTCTTAATCATCCATCAAAATCTCCAGTGATGCCAATCTGGGGCTTTTCAAAAGAAACTTTCTGTTTCAAAGATATAGGCCTATTCTTAGACTTATTTTTTTCCATGCTTCTGTAGTTAACGGCTCCTGAATGGTGCTGACAAGGAAATTTTTCTTGTGAAGCTCCAGAGGTATCTTGACTGTTGTTCTTAATTTTTTGGCAAGTTGATTGCTTCTTGCAACTCTACCACTACATTAAAAAAATATACTGCTCAACAAGTATTCAGTAAAGAATGTAAAAATATACTTAATTAGACAAGAATGTAGTTGACCCGACTTTCGCATTACATTATATCTCACAGTTCAGGTATTTTGTTTGCCTTACAAGGTATTACAGACAACACTGTAAATGCAGATCAGAGCTGCAGTAGCAGAACACAACAGAGCTAAACAGCTGATTTAATGAGGTAGGAATTTAACACAATGCTTTATTCATAGAATTTGAATGTTGAAGACCAGATGGTGTCAGCAGTATTTCCCTCTGACTCTACATTCAGAATGAAAACAGATTTCAGTATTATCTTATAGATTTCAGCTGAAATCTTACTACTGTTTCCAGGTAGTGGAATAATTTCTCTCTTTGCATTTCTACAGTATATGCTGAGTAATTAGTTCATGAGCCACAAAAATAGGTGGTACATAGGATACCAGAGATCAACATAGTCAATGGATTGTCGTGTTAGGGACTTGTATAACACAGCATGCTAAATGAATAAGATGTTCACTTCTACCTGGTGAACCATTTGGAGTTCAGAGCCTTCTTTCCATGCAGGGATCCTTATACAAGGTACCCCTAAAGGCAGAAAAAAAATATTCCAAGAGATGGTTTCTGTTGCAGAGAGATGTAAAACTCCAGTGACTCCAGAGATCTAGCTCTTAACCATTTTTGACTTTGAAATAAAAAGCAGTCACTGCAAGCAGGTCAAAGTTTCTCACAGTCTGCCGAAGACAAAAAACTTGCATACACTAGAGTTGATTTCAACCAGAAGCTGAATGACTCACTATTTATTGGAAATTTAACAGTCTTCTTGCTATGATGCAAGAAATCAAACTGTATTTCTCCTTATCCTGTACTGACTGCCTCTGATAAGTCACTGCTGTGGTCAATTCTTGGTAGGCAAGTGTTTTAAAAACAGAATTTTGATCTGAGAAAGTGCGTGAAGTTGTCAAACTATCAGGAAAAATTGCATACTGTGCTCCTGGTTTATATCAACTTGTATCAGTAATGTTTTCCCTCTCAACAGTTCTAATTCATCTGGATTTGTTATGGGAGATGGATGTAAAAGTCTGGTTCTGGTAACCTTTCTGGGTTTAAAATAATTCCAGCAATATTGTTACCAGTGTCTGAGATCTACTCTGATAACTGAACCACTTTACGTCCCAGAAAGCAAAACCAAGTATCTGGAAATTCCCTCAAGACAGGGTTAGTCTTTGCAAAAATCTTCATCATCCCCTTAGACACTTCAGAGGAGAAGCTGTAATTATCTTTTCACCTGTGCTCTTACTCTATTCCTTTTCTTCCCTTGCACACAATCTTTTTATACTTCAAAGCTTTTGCCTAGCTTGTTGCTTCAACAGTTGGACATTCACTGCATGCTGTCACAAAATAAGCAATCCAATCCTCAACCCAAAAGTTCAAGAACTGGAAATCACTGCTTATATTATGGACTTGGATATAGATAAACCAGAATGGAAGAGGGAGCCAGCCAGATGTTTCTGGAGAGTTTCTTTCTGCCTGAAACAAATCACTTTTTTTTTTTTTGCTTTACTGTTGTTTTCCTGTTTCCATATTTCACCAGGGATGAGTAGAAAATACAATTGTGGCCTGCAGAGAAGTGAGTGGGTTGCAAGTGGCTGGAATGAAATTGTTTGCCATTGCCAAGAACTGAAAAATATATGGAAGTTTGGGTATATGACGATCTCCTGCAAGGCCAGAAGAGTAACATTTTGCCAGCGTACCATCTAAAAGCATTACAAATGGGTGAATAAGTGTAAAGATGCTGGGGGGATGATAAGCAACACTTTCAAATTATCTTGGTGCAATTCAGAAGAGATGGTACATACTGAAGAAGTTGTTTTTAGATTTATAATCTTTAAATATTGATTTATATTCAGATATATAAATATTAGATTCCTTTAAAATTATCTCAGTGTTACCAATTCCTGATAACTGTGATTTACTAACTTATCATACAATCATAGAATAACTTACGTTAGAAGGGACCTCGAAAGATTGTCTGGTCTAAGATTTCACTGGAAAGGCAGCCTAAATGAGATGATCTAGCACCCTATCCAATCTCACACCTTGAAAATCTTTAGCAGTGGGGTCTCTACCACATCCCTTGAGGAGGATATTTCTTATGCCAAGGTGAAATTATTCCCAGTGCACTGCCTCATCTTCTCTATGTTGCTCCTCGTGAAGAGAGAGACTCGATCCTCTTTGAAACTGCCCTTTAAATACTGGAATACTGGGATGAAGTCCCACCTGGACCTTCTTCAGGGAGAAAAGACCAAACTCCTTCAGTTTTTCCTTACAGGGCAGGTTCTTCAAGCCTTTGAACGTCTTTACCACCCTCCTTTGTACCCTGTCCAATCTGTCCATGTCTTTCTTACATTGTGGGCACCAGAAAGGGGCACACTGATCCAGGTACAACCTGACAAGTGCTGAGTAGAGTGACATGATCTCATTTCTACCTCTGCTTGTAAAATCCCCATGGATATAGTCCAGGATTTGATTTATCTTTGTTGCTCCAGCAGCACACTGCTCCCTCATGTTCGGCTTGTTGTCCCTCAAATCCCTCTCAGCAAGGCTGCTCCCCAGCCACATAGATCCTTTCCTGTATTGGGCTCTTAGTTTATTACCACTCAGGTACAGGATTTTGCACTTAGTTAAATTTCATACTGTTCTTGGTAGCCACTCTTCCAGCCTGTTCAGTTATGTCTGTAAGATGGTTCTCCTATCTGATGTGTTCTTTCACCTCACCACCCAGATTGGTGTTATCATCAGGATCCTGCTGAGCTTCTTGACTTAATGAGAGATGAATTACAACAGAATAATAAAAAAAAAAGTTTAATTTCTGAAAATTACTTGTTTTGGTGTTCTTCTTAGATGTATTATTTGAGTTTTTTAATATTTTGACATACAAGTATTCGAATGAAAATATGACTATATACAAATAAGTTAAATGACTATACTTGATGAGGATTTTGAAGACCCCATGCAGGTCTTGGGCTGGTTGCTTTCATTTTACATTATGTCTGAAACACCTTTTCAGATATTTGTGTCTTAGCTCTCCATACGTAAAAAGGAGGGATAATGTATATATTTTACCTTTTTTTTTCCTCCTAATTAGTTTAATTACAAATCTTATGGGGTTGAGACTTTCCTTACAGGCATCACCAGAATTTGGGACCCTGAGCAGTGCTGGGATTTCTAAAATCTATCACAGCATGACTAATAGTTTGGAGACTGTGTTTTGACAAACGGATGCATCCAAACAACATTATTCATACTCAGCTCATTCTCTTGTTTTCAGCCTTTTCATGCTTAGGTTACCACTCACCATTCCCCTACTCCCAAAGTAAGTAATAATACATGAGTTAGGATAAAACAAAAAATCCTCAAGAGTTTGGAAACAGAACTTCAAACACGGTCAATACTCTCCTTGGAAACTGGCTGCTGTAAAAAAGAAATTAACCAAATAAGATTTGGCCTGAATAGTTTGAATTCTGGCTTTACTGAAGTCAAGGGCATAATTCCCATTGATTTTAATAGAGTGAGGATTTTATACTTTGTGAATGACTTTGTGAGGTGAAAAAAAGAGCTGAGACTGGAATTTCCAAAGGTACCTAAGGAGATTAGGTACTTGTGGGATGCCTTGAAAATCCCAGCCTAAATCAGCTTCTTTGTTCCAGCAAATGTCTCAACCACCCATATTTGAATCTAGCTTTCTGTCTCTAGTAAACCAGATGGATTTGAACTGGTATCCTAAAGAGGAAAGACTCAAACTCCATTTAGCCATTATTTGAGTCATCTAGATGTACAATATAAAGCCTAATTGTTTCTGTAATCCTTTTGTAATATCTGGAAATTAGTTATCCTGAAATGATGTATTTTAATTTATTTTCAAAACATTAAATACTAAAAGTGCTAGCGCATGACCTCTAGATGTAATTAATATAAGAAAAGATAAACCAGTCATATAATTAAATATCCTTTACAAAAACAGAGTACTCAAGGAAGCAGTCATTAACTAAGATTATATTACCAAAAGGGAAAACATTACTACAGTCAGTCATCATTGTGAACAGCAGCACAACAAGGTTCATTCCTATGCCTGTGGATATCTATTTATAGTATAATGACATGAGCTGTAATGGTCACATGCCATCTCTTCCAGTGTCTGAACCCGTGGATATCTACATCTGGAGAAAGAACACAGCAGGCAATATTTGTATTCCCTGCTCTTATTCAATGGAAAACATGTAAAAATTAAAGCCTCAGAGAACAAGGGTGCAGTTTTTATATACTTCTTTGTTTAAAGGAATGTATTTTTAACTGATCCACCTGATATCAAAACACTTTTTCTTCCACAAGAGAAATAGCTATCTCTCATTAGAAGGCACAGGGAAAATACAGAGTATGCTAGCATACAATCAACTTTGTCAGGAATTTGAATTTAATGTTGTCTAGTTTAAATTCACAACTTTTAAAGAGGATAGGTGTTTAAATTTGGTTTAATAAGAATTGTATCATTAAATTCTGTCATTATTTTGACAAACTAGGAAAATAACTAATCATGTGGTAGAGTAGAGGGACAGATTATAGATCCTATTGCATAAATTCCATCCCCCTTCAACAACTCAGTGCTATACAGAGATGGTGCTGGGGAGGGAAAAAAGACAGAGTGTACCAGTCTGAATTTGGGTAAAATGAAGAAGACAGAACCCTTCAGAAATAAGCATGAAAGCTGTCTCGATTTCAGCTAGATTGCATCTGTGAGGTGGAGGGATAAGAAGGTAGACAAATACAGTGAGGAAAAAGGAATGACAGAAACTGTCAGATATGACTAGTTAGCAAGAAAATATCCTATCCTACATTGTTTAGGGGATAATATACACATATGCTCCAAATAAACAAAAAAATCCCCACATCAGACTATCTACCATAAAAGAGCTGAGGGGCAAGCTGTATCATTCATTTTCATCCCAAGTTACTCTGAATTTCCAGGGATCAGACTGCTCTCCATATTAGTGGAAGTGAGATCTGGGAGGCCCACTTCTGAACAGAGAAGTTTCCCTGTTGGTGAAAGGATGCATAATGTAATATATATTTGTATGGTACCCATATTTTCTCGCATTTGTTGTCTGTTTATTCAATTGACAGACTGATTTTTTTTCTGGGGATTCCTTCTTTGTAGAAAACGAACTAAGAAAATTCACAAGTGCATTTCTTCTTATTTTTTAGTTATCTCTCAACATAGTCCTCAGCATTTTAATTGTGGTCAGCTGAAAATAAGCTGTTGCTTTGTCAGCTTTACTGACCTTTCAAATTAGTACATGAGTAAGTTATGGCATAGTGCAAGTGTATTTCACCTGGTGTATAACCAACACAATGACATATGCTATACCTTATAGTATAGCAAATGATTCTTCAGCAAACCATGGGTTAAAAATTGCAAACCCACTCCATGAATGTCAGCACGGTTTATCAGTAGTATCACATTGTTCCTTTCATGTCAAGTTTCTATAGGTTCATTCAAGCACTCTATCATCTTCCCTTCCTCTCTTCTTTCCAAAATTCTGTGTTTGTGTTTACAGATTTCACTCTTCTGCTTTAGTTTTTCACTTGTTGCATACTTTTGCAGATGTCTTTCTCCTTGCTATAGGAGCTCAACACCAATGGTTTCACAGTTCCTTAAGGGTTAAGGTTGCAAATTCACCACTAGGCAGAAGTGTGCAGCAAAAATGAAATGCAAATGCTTGCAATGTACATATTCTGAACTGTCAAGTTTTTCACTCTTCCTAACTAGGATAGTGAGCACTGCTATCTTCTGTTTACTGGAGAGAGGTACTGTTCCTTGTAAGTGTCTTAGAATATGCACCATTAACTTATGGTGTATTACATATGACTATTTATCTTACTTTTACTTCAAACTTATCTTCTCATACCTAATATTTGTCTCTACTCGGATAAAAAAAATGAATGGAAATTCTATAAGTTCTGTGTAAGCTTAAACATATATAAATGTAAGCTGTCCTTCCACTCAGGTTGGTGACATGTCTTCATCCTATACAGGTAGCTAGAAAATACAGATGTTTCCTCCTAAATTATAAAGTCTCAAAACCATACAGAAATCATATGTTTGATTCTTTCTGAGAGTGACTTACTTCCAACCATGGCATTTGGATCTTCCAGCCCTTGTAGAGCTGAAAAAGTAGATCCACTCTTGTCCAGAGGGACAAACCATAGTGATTTTTAAATGTGCTATATTGACTGAGGTTTCCATATGTCCAGAAAATGACAGATTACTTTCCAGAAGCTGTAATACATTGTTTTACTACTAACATTGATGATCTACAGAAATGCCAAGGTTACAAATTTACATAGTTTAAAGTCCACCAGACTCCATATTGACTTTATTTTTTTTCTAAATTAAAGTCCTTTTGTCAATCAGTTCTAGGAAATTATAGGTCTACTTGAGAGTATACCAGCTTTCTTACTTAAGGCATGAATTAACCTTGAAAATTAGAGAAAGCCTCATATTCAAAGTTCACTCTTTAGAAAAGATTTATTCTAAAGAGGTAACTGAGTGTTTCTAGGAAGAATTCTAGTTCTGATCCAAACTTCTGTGGTTTTCATGCTCAAATATGTTCTCATAGAAATAAATCTGAGCCAAAGTAATAGAACTGGACTTTTTGTTTCAGCTGCATGCCACCTGTAAAACCTGTGCCAGATTTCTTGACAGAGTTTTTGATATTGTTTTGGTTTCCTCTAATTTTTATTTGCCTCTTTTTTTTTTCTTTCCAGTATGACTTAGTCTCCTTCTTATGCCAACATTTCTGCAAAGTTTCTGTAATTAAGTGAGATTTGGAATTGTAGAATCTTTCTCTTTTTAAAAAAATCAAATTATATAAACATTTTTTTATTGAAAATCTTAATTAGAGGAAAATGACAAGTCTTGAATGAATGCTAGATTTTATAAAATGAGATAATTAGGTCATGGCCACTGTCTTAATCCCCTAGGGTACATAAACCTCAAATACCAAAGGCCATGACATTAAAATTACTTGAAAATTTCTATTGCTCAACAGAAAAAAAGAAAGGCTTATCTTGTGAATGCATTTCTTAAAACAGTAAGCAATAACAGACTGTCTTCAGAATATGTTAATGTATTGGATTTGTGTGGCAATTTTTGGTAGTGAGAGGGGCTACAGTAGTGGCTTCTGCGAGAAGCTGCTAGAAGCTTCCACTGTGTCCGATGGAGACAATGCCAGCCTGCTGCAAGATGGACCTGCCACTGGCAAAGCCTTAGCCCATTAGCGACGGTGGTAACATCTCTGGAATAACAGATTTAAGATGGGGGAAAAGGTGCTGCACAACAGCATTTCAATCAGAGAAGTGATGAGTGAGAACATGTTAGAACAACAGTCCTGCAGATACCAAGATCAATGAAGGATTGCAAGGAGGTGCACCAGACACTGGAGCAGAGATTCCCCTGCAGCCCATGGTGCAGCCTATGGTTAGGCAGGTTGTTCTCCTGAAGTCCATGGAGGTCCATGGTGCAGCAGATATCCATCTGCAGCCCAAGGAGGACCCCCTGATGAGAGCAGGTGGATGCCCAATGGAGTCTGTGACTCCATTGGAAGCCAACACTGGAGCAGGCTCCTGGCAGGACCTGGAGCTCAAAGGAGACAGGGGCTCATGCTGGAGAGGGTTTGCTGCCAGCCTTATGATCCCATGGGGAATTCAGGCTTCTTGAAGTTCTGCACACCATGGAAGGTGGAGTAGTTCATGATGAACTGCAGCCTGTGGGAAGGACTCACCTTGGAGTTTGTGGAGAGCTGTCTCTGTGGGAGACACCCCATGCTGGAGCAGAGACAGTGTGAGAAGTACTCCCTCTGAGGTGCAAGAAGTGGTAGAGACAATGTGTGGTGAACTGACTGCAGCCCCTATTCCCTGTCCCACTGTGCTGCTGTTGGGGAATAGGGAGAGAAAAGGGGGAGTAAAGTTAAGCCTCGAAGAAGGAGGAGCGGGAGGAAGGTGTTTCAAGGTTTTGTTTTATTTTTCATTATCCTACACTGATTTAATTGGCAGTAAGTTAAATTTCATTAGATTTACTCTCCCTTGACCAGCTGAGGAGGGGTGTGACAGAGCAGCTTTGGTGGGAACCTGGCTTCCAGACAGGGTCAACCCAGCAGTGTTAAACAAGACATTTTCATCTTCAAAATTTCCACTTGTTCCAGGAAATCTGTTAGTATGAGATGACAGAATGACATTTTTCTTTTTAATGTTGTAGTTAAATACTAAAAAAAATAAATCAATCATACAGGAAATATATTATTAATGTTGTTTAGCATCTGTTGAATTGATTTTAAGAAACTGTGGTCAAAATTACTCTTCCTTCAGACAAAAGAATAAAAATGCACACATCTTTATGTGATTGTTCCTAAACACATACCCTCAGCAAACTTGTCTGTTGAGTATGATGCATGAGTTCTGCAAAACATCCCCACACTAACAGCACTCTAAGATACCAATGATGTGAAGGCAACACACCGGCCCAGTATGAAGTCCTCACCTTCACACACAGAATTACCTAATGTAAAATATGTTCCTATGTCCAGAGTATCCTTACACAAGTTTTAAACCATTTCAGGTACTAAATCTTTGAAAATTTTTTATCAATATATTAATTATTAAGCCTGCTCTGTGTCATGTTCCAAAAAACATAATGTAGGTAAAAATAAGAGCTATTTTTCTGTTTCTGGAAAAAAACTTTTCAGCAACTGACTTAAAATATTATCTTGTCTGACAATATTCTGCTTGGATTCACCAGGAGTTCATTATCAATCTGCTGGTCTGGACTGTCTAAGGACCTGGATGACACACATATATGAGGTTGCAAAAGCTGTATATCCTTCCCTGTAGCTGAGAAAAATGGGGCAGGTTTCTTGTCTTTCCTGCCTGTAGCTAGACCTGATTTTGAGGGATTTTGCAGGAAGGGAAAGATAGAAACATACACATCAACTACATAGCTTTTATTTTTTCAAACAGCTTAAAGCAAATCTTTCTTTATGAATGGGAAAAACTTAAATCAATTCCTTTGTACTTCAAGGTTTTGTGACTTTTTTGAGAAGTCCAATGATGCATTCCTAGGTCTTCATCTGCCAGGCTCATAGGATAGGGCAGAGATTGTTTCCCCTGCACCACCTTTCAGGAGCTGCAGAAGTTTGAGGAGGGCAGAATCACCAGCAGGGACAACTTAAAAAAAGATGTAGTAAGATTTATATGACAATATTATTCACCAGCTCCCAGGAGCTATGTTGATTATTGTAGGAATTGTTACACATTCTCCAGTACTTTGGGATTCACTAGGTATGGCTACAAGAAGTTATCTCTCACCACACACAAAGCAAGATGGCAATTAGAGATGTACAGCAGCATTCCTGATGTCATCCCTTTATTCCTCCTGGAACATAAAGGCTCTAGGGTTCTGCAGTACAATGATTTTAGAAAGAAGACATGAACAGCAGATCTTTCTTTGGGACCACTCAAAACAGAGTTAAGTATAAATTCCATAGCCTAAATTACTTTTACTCTAGTACCTACTGTTCTCCAGAGAAAACTGGAAACTAGGTTACGTAAAAGAAACTGTTTGCTCTTCTGCCTTATCTTCTCCAAAAATAATAAAGTTACTCACCATCAACCTTGTATTACTTCCTGCACTGGAGAGAGTCCAGTTGAGGACAAAGATGATTAGGGGTCAGGAACAGCTCTCTTATGAGGAAAGACTTCTGGAGCTGGACCTGTTAATCTAGAGAAGAGAAGACTGAGAGAGGATCTCATGAATACACATAAATACCTCACAGGTGACTGTCAAGAGGATGGTGCCAGACTCTTTTCAGTGATGCCCCATGACAGGACAAGGAGTAATGGCCTAAACTAAAACACAAGTTCCACCTCAACATAAGGAAGAGTTTCTTTACTTTGAGAGTGGCAGAGCAATGGAACAAACTGCCCAGGAAGGTCCTGGAGTCTCCCTCTCTGGAGAAATTTAAAACCCACCTGGACACATTCCTGTGTAACCCGCTCTAGGGAACCCTGTCTTGGCAGGAGGGTTATAGATGATCTCCTTCCAACCCTAACTATTTTGTGATTCTGTCTCAGGACCACATGTGACATAAAGTAAAAAAGTTTTACTGAAGGCTTAGTTGTCCACTTTATGTATATTCACATAAAGAAAATACTGTCATTTTCCACTCCTAAATTACCAAATATCAAATGGAAATAACTAGCTACAAACTTACTTGGATATTGTTAATCGGTGCTTCACCTCTCTATATTTGTGCCCAGTATATATATACGCATAAAATAATGTCTTCCAGAAAAGAAAGATAGATAAGCAACATTCAAGTATGAAAACAGTAGCACAGTTCATCCTACTTTAAATCAGACATTGGGAAGAATCTAGATTCTTACTTTGCTCAAGCAACTGCAAAGAGAGTCTTAGGTCACTAGTTCAAATACAGTATGTGCTACAGAAAAGTAAATGCAGGTGACATCTTCCTACTCTTTAGCTTTGCAGTCTGTCTCTTAGATCCAGATTAATCTAACCAGGTCATTAGGATTAGAATCTGAGATGAGTCCTGCATGTGAGATTTAATTTGGGAGTGGGGGGCATTTGAAAAATTAATGTCTCAAATTTATTAACATAGGAACAAAAAGAAATACAAGATCTTGATAATTTAGGGAAGAAGAACTCAGCTGTTATATTTTATCCAGTTTTCCTAAAGCTGAGCAAAGACTACTAGTAAAATCTACAGGATTTGAATGTATATTTGTTATACAAGAGTGGCAAAAGTACACAGGTGTCAGAGACCTGATGACCATCATTTTTATTGAATAGAAATGACCACTGAGATCTCTTCTCCACTTCTCTGAGGATAATAACTTCTACTCACTTATTTCCTGTACTGAGTGGCCACTGCTGCTAGTAAAATTTGTAGTCTGTATCTGGGACCTTACTTTATTTGGAACTATGATTATTGGGGAAATGGATTTACTAACATATTTTGGTGGAGTTATATTTTAAAGCACTAAATCAGCACAAGATGTAGCATTCCTCCCAAGTTTATCCATACTTGCTAGAAAGTAGTAGCCTTACACATTGTAGTAAGAAAGGGAAAACTGTATATCTTACAAGCATGTGCTTTCAGCAGCTGAATATTATTGTTGTATATAAAGATAGGATTGACTAGTACAAAATTCTGGTCCAAGTACAAAGATCTTGTGAAAAGACCACAGAAGAATTTTGCAACCTGATGGAGTTTTCTCTTACCTCTGTTTACTGGTTAAATTACACCTAGTACATGCCTTTTTCATAAACCATCCTGTCATGTTCTGCTGTAACTTAAGTAAATGTTTCAAGTTCTAATTAAACATCCTTGCTAAATCAAGGTCACTGACTGTAAGCACCTACTGTTATGAGCTGCTATTAGAGTAAGTCACAGTTGCTTGCACAGCAGCTTATTGTTACCCAGTTACTACTGCGTTGTTATCCCGGTCCATTCAATTCTGAGTTATCCATACTGTACTCATTATTGACTGAAAACCAGCTATGGATCGGTGCACTCTTTCAATTCATAAAATGTGCTTTAATTGCACTGCTGATATTAATTGGACAACTTGTGCCAGGATCAAGGGGAGTTGAAGTTCACTATGCTTCTGATAATGCTTTGACTGGAGAAACAGTCTATAAAGTTATCCTCTTTTCCTGCCCATAAACTAGGGCACAAGACAGCAGTAAAGGGAAAAATGTGAATGAGTGATAGACATGGAAAAATATGCCTGTACCATGCTGATGTTCAGCAGTGTAAATGCATAACTCTGCACTGTCATTCCATGTTTGATGATATCAATGTTTTTAATAAGTGATTGTTAGTTATCAGTGGAGGTCTGCAGAAGGTTTACCTAGAAAAGACAGGTTCCATATAAGAGATTCTAGGCACATTGTTACCAAGAGGGTTACTTAAGTGACAGACCTTAAGTAAGCCTGATTATTTTAGATGAATACAGCAAACTCATAGATGTTGCTCCAGCAAACAGTTTACCTCACCTAAGAATCAACAAATACCACATTAAATAAAAGGCTTGTTGAATAAACATCTCAAGAACATGAGATAGGCCTATGTGGTAAGTCATTTATGGCACAAGTGTGTTGAAGCCACTGAAATGTTGCTGGTATAAATCTGCAGCTGAGGTGGCATCCTCTTTGACATTTACCACAGTAGTTATTCTCGATTCCCACACTTAAATAAAGACAGTTTGAAAGCTTGATTTGCCTATAAGTGGCTTAAATACTTTACCAATTGTAACAGTTATTGTTAGTGTCACAGCAAAAATGATTGCAATACTTTTTCATTATTATTGCCATACTACGTGCATAGCTTAACCTTTAAAGTGAAAACCCAACAGATGGGACCATGGGAAAATACTGTTTGACAACGACTAGGGCAAAACTTCTGGACATTCTCTGTTGTCATACACCAACATAGCTTTACTGTTATAATGCGATAATGCTTACGAATATCATGCTGTGGATTTGTCTGACCACTAGTTTATAGTCAATGAACTGTTGTGCAGGAAGAAAACTAAACTATTTGAGATACTAATAATGGGTAATGGAGCCTTTGATATTGCTTTAATATGGCCTCCTTCTACCATGGTGAGATCTAATTGAACAGTAGGACAGAGCTGTTGAGCTTGGCTGAGGTTCTCATCAGAAAGGTTTCAGAGTCTTCAAAATACAAAAAAAGGACTGAGTAGTCTTAGACACTTCTCTATTCCTGTTACAGGTTCTAACAAAGCTAACAAAGCACCTGGGATCAGTACAGAAGGGGCAGCAGTTTTTCTATTCATGATTTGCTGTTAAAAAACAGGTTCTACTCTATTCCTTTATCACTAGCAGTCATTTAAAAGGAATGGGATATAGCACTCTGCTCCATGTCAGTATCCCTCACTTTTGATCCCCGCCATTTTAATCCAGGATGTGGAACAACAATCAAAGTTGAAGTAAATTTTTTCAACGTTTTAAAAGAATTGTGAGTTGCTTCTTCAGTTTATGCCAGACCTGAAGGAAGGCTTATGTGCTTGAAAGTCTGCCTATTGTGCAGCAACATCATCTTTTCCAGCCAAAATTATTCAATGATGCTGTGATTCCTCTGGGTCTTGTTTCAGTGGTTTACTTCCTTATCTTTGAGAAATGGTGTGCTTTATTTCCTACTTAATTTTCTTGACTTCAGTTTTCAGCTCCTGGTTTTTGTTATGCCTCTGTCAGATTAGAGAGCCCTTGTATTTTCTACCTGTGAAGGTACTTACATGCTGTAATCAAGTCTCCTCTCAATCCTTTTGATAAACTACACAGATTGAGCTCTTTAAGTCATGGCAAGGGTTGAGAGTGCTGCTGCTAGCTCAAGTATACAAGCCTATTGTGGTCAAAGATTACTAATTAAAGTCATTAGAAATGGACAATTCTTTGTGAGTGACTGAGCCTCGCAAACAATTTTGAGCTGATGAGTTCAATAATGCTGACTGAAATACCTGTAAGCCAGTTATCTATAATTATGCATATACTAATGAAGACGGAGGATGCCACTTCTTCATTTTAAAGTGGACTATATAAAGGAAGGGTATTTAGTGAAAAGAATGAGAATTAGAAGATCTACAGTATAATTATTCCCCTTTTTTAGATTTAAATGCTTGTTTCTGTCTTAGCATTTCCTCTTCTCCTTCATTTTTTTAATGCTGCTTTCTGATAAGACCAAACTGGACAATATAATTACTAGGTAAAAATTGTAGGTATCGAGCACCTTCTTGAATTCACCTCCTCTCAGTTTCCTTGCAAACTAGACTAACTGTGAATATATTTGTAATTGAAAGATTGTTCAGCTTTTCATGATTCTGCACCTCTGAAAAGTTTGCTGGCAACATGTATAAGGCCATATTTACACAGGAACAAATATGCTTGTTTCACTGCTTCTGATTTTATTTCTACAGTAATTAGCAAACTACCCTTAAGGTATCCTTCATCATGAGCTAATCCTAGAGGGATTTATTTTTATTTGTAATCTGATATTATAAGACTGAGTTATTATTTCCCTAAATTTTGGCTTCATGACTACCTTAAAGGAGAAACTAACCCACATGTGGTCAATTTGGCAAAGGCTTATGTCTTGTGGAAATACAGAATCAGTTCTGAATCAATGTGTTACTCGGTTCACTCCTCCATTTTGAATATATGCAGAGTTTGTGATATGAGAACAACCTTTCACAGCAGGGTTTTATTCCCTTGTTCTAATCAGTTTAGTTCACAGAGCCAAAACATACAGTGTTACTAGACTCCTATCTGGAAGATTTCTCTTTTCATTGTAGTCCACCATAGTCTCCTGTCAACAATGACCTCTTCATTGTCAGGACTGTCAAACCTGAAGCACCTGAAGCAGGGGAAGAAGTGGACAGGACAAAATCTGAATGAAATAGTTTCAAATTCACTTTTAGCAATGTCAGTTCCTCACCACACTTGGTATTTCAGGCCTGCTTGTGACAAGGTTGCCAATAATTTTGGAAATATATTATATTCAAAGCAGAAACTTTTGAATGAGTGAACTGTTTCAGTGCAGAACAAGATCTTCACATGCTTTATTCTGCCTGCATATGTGACAAAGGCATGAAGCAAAATGTCAGGCAGGCTTACAGCATCAAACTGTGGTGGTGATGTTAGTTTGCTTTTTGGCTGACTGCCCTTTGGAGGGCTAGGAGGAGGGTGAAAACACTTTCTGGTTTGTTGCTAAGATCAAATTCAAACCAAAATTATGGTCAATAATGAGCTTTAGATTGTGGTAACTAATGATAAATAATTAATTTTATTCTCAAATGGTGTGTTTGGAGAGGATGCAGATGTCATTCTATTTTTATCATCTGCATTAAATAAGCTACAGGGGGACCTCTGTGCGATTTTGGGTGTCCATGCTGAGACAGCTTCTCATCCTCTGAAGCAGGATGCAGCTGAAGTCACAGCATTTCCCCGGACCCAGTACCAGTATGGTATTGGGAGTGTGCTGCTCTCCACAGCTAAAGCCTCTCTCAATAGACCAGCTCTGCATCCATCCCTTTCTTAGGTGGACAATTAAACATATGGTATCATATTTTTCATACTCTTTTTGTAGGACTTTCTACGGTTTTATTCTGGTATCTTGATTAAAGTTTCACCTGATGGACTCCTCTGATTAAATTAGAAACTTTATTCTTCCCATTTTTCTTCTGTTTTTCCAAGTATGCAAGTATGACATTGTGACTTCATCATCAGTAAATTGTTTCTGTTTTTCATTTCAGTCTTCAGAGAAGTATGACTATGTGAGCAGGATGCACTCTAAAGTTACAAATGTTGCACACAAATTAAAAAATAGTTATATATTATCATTAAAAGAAATTTCCATGACTAGTGAAATACCATTATTCTTTTGTAACTGGTTTTATGATTTCTCAACATTTGGGATTACCTTAGTTGATGCTATAATAACTTCTGTTAGAAGCAAATGCCATGTCTTTTGTGAAGCATGACACTCTTTGTTTCCATTCTTTGTTGCAGTCTTTTGAATCTCCTCAGCGTTTCTCTAATCCTGTGAGGAATACTTTCAGAGCCATCTAATTCAGTTAGACACTAAAATAATTATTTTTTCCCAAAAAAATCTACTCAGTATGCTTTCTTGATGTTTTGATATTTCTTCTTTTGTCTATCATGTCGATATTCTGCATGTAATTTGGTGCAGTCTGGGGAGCCTTTATGCCTTCAAATCACTATCAGAAACAATGATGTTATGTGTTCTGTTCCTAAACTAGGCTTTAGTGTATGTGTACATACACTAAGAATAGTACTGAGGCACGACATACACATTTAATTTTTCCTTAAAGAAAAATATTCCATGATAGTTAAGAAGACAGAGAAGGGTATTTGGGAAGAAGGAAAAAAAAAAAGATGAAGATGCCTTTGTGAGAAATTGTTTAACTTTGTTCTAGAAAGTATGATGCTGAATTTATTGATCAAGTAGAACAATGTTTTACTTGCATACCCGGAAATGGGTGAGGGAGCAGGTTAACAGAACAAACTGGGAGGATCACATCTGTCTGCTCTTGGAGAGCTAGTCCAAAAAGACGTAGTGTTTGATCCGGAGAAGTGCTTTTCTCAGGCTCACAAATAAGTAGTTTCTGACACGAATGATTTAGCAGGACACAATGCAGTGGTGAGCCCTCCAAGGGAAGGAAGTATATTTCATATTTCCCTTCAGTTTTAGGATAGAAAGAAAGATGAAACTGAGTATTAAGCCAGTAGAGGCTTCTAGTAAGAAACAGGAGAGGATGAGAAGCCAAGGGTTGTGAGCAACAGTGGGAGGAAAAGCCTAGAAGTGCTGTAGTGGAAAACAAGTTTTAAGTAGACACATATCTGTGTCAGGATCAGGTGAAAATTGAGACCTGATCAAAATCTTCATACTTTGATACAGGTGGAACTGTTGGCCAACAAACTGTGGTCTCTTCATGCACAGTGACAAGGGTTCTACAGTACATAATTACTCTCCAGAGGAGTCTAGGCCAAAAAGGGTTAACAGTGCCAAGACAGAGAAGTCCAGGTAACAATCCCCTTCATTAGATTTTCCAAAAAGACTGATGTTGACAGACAGTTCTGGTTATCTTACTTTTATTGACAGTTGTCTACAGGATTTATAACTTCTCTTACCTCAACATCCATTAAAGCCCTACCTTGTTTAATATCTGGGTTAATAAGTTCTGCTTCTCCCACCTTGCCTGGAAGCTGTGCACAACTTGCAATAGGATTTGTAGGTTGCAAATGAGAATTTAAGAATCTTTGAGTTTTGTCCCTATAGTACCACTGAGGCAAAGATATTTTCACTTTTGAACTTGATTCAGGTTATACAGGAAGTTTATGATTTTATCTGCTGTTTTTGAGGGCTAAGCACTGGAATGTTCACAGCAAGAAACTCCACATACTGCAGCACAGAACTCTTACAAACTGATGACAGCTGAGTCTCTGTCTTATGCTTACTGATCCACCCAATGCTTTTGCCAACTTCTAGCTCTGTGACTGCATCTTTCTTTCTTGTCAGGCTTATGGTCTAGGCTATGGAGGGTGAGTTGAGTTCTTATCCACTTGCAAACGGATTCAGGAGAACAGTCACAATGGTGAAATCTAATCTGGTGATAAAAGGAGTTTCTGCAGGCCCCTCACCCAGTGATTCCCCAAAGGATGGGTTTGGGGAAGGAAGCAAGCTGCCCTCTATTGGCCAGAAGGTGAAATTTGGCCCTTTTCCTTTTTGTGAACAAGGGTTGAAATGATTTTAACATTGTCTTTTTGTCAGAAAAAGCAGATATGTGTCTTTTTATAGACTGCTACACTGACAATTTGGCAAAAGATAAACAAGCATGAAGATTTCACTTGCACACTGTTTTAAATATTATTTGATTCTTCAGCCTTGTTTTAAGACAAATAAAGAGAGGGATCTGAATTTTCATTTAGTAGGGTCTTCTATTGCATGTACTTTTGTATTAATTTTATCAGTGTGAATAGGAGTCCAGGAATATCAGCAAAACATAGAGAGTGAATACTGTGCTTGGACAGTAAATGTGTACAAGTGTGTGAGCCCTGCTGGTAGTGATTACATACAATACGAAGGTAAATCTGAGCACAAAAGAAATCTGGAGACATCAGGAACTGGGACCTTCTCATGCTCTGAACTTTATTTCTGTAATCTACTGTACTTGCTTCAAACTGACTCCAGAACCTACTGCTAATTCTAGGCTTTAGGTGAGTGGATTAGGTGACATCCCCACTGAATGTTGCAGCAGCTGGCACCTCTGGAAGTGCTGTGTGAAATCTTCACATTTATTGATCTCTGTAGAAGAAGCTACAATTTACAGGAGTTTACAGAGCCTTACTGAGCAAGAAGTGTTTGTGTACATCATGAGTTCCAAATCCCGTTAATACTACTGTTTGACTCAGCCTTATGTTCCTATAACAGTCTTTTCTTCAAAACTTAATGCATTATATAGAAAACTCAGGCACTGAAGTGAGTAAATAAATGTTATCATGTCAAAAGGCATAATAAACCTACATTATCCTATTATGCCCATGTTTCTGTCATGATTCCAGGTAATTTTTAGCAGTGGGAAAAGTTCTGTTTGCATATGTTTCTCCCTATACCTGTCTGCTTCTTTTCTGGATGACAGGCAGTAACCAAACATTGTGGATTGGCCAAAAAAGTTTGGAGATTTAGATAATGTTTTTGGAACCTTAAGAAATGTCTTTAGGACTCTGAAGAGATGAAACATGCCCCCTGCACAATCCAAGGCAAAGGGCAGATTCCTGAACAAGGGAGAAATGCTATAGCTGTTTTGGTTTTTCATCAAATGGTTAGCCTACCTTGATATCTATGCTTACCTGTCAGTAACTGTCTGGGATGCTCTTTTGGCTACTAAATTTATATGCATTTTTTTGTTTATATTTGGTGTAAAGGTGGGAGTTTTTTTTCTCCTAATATTTTTTGCAAACGAATGTTGCCCAGGAAAGTGTAACGAGGGGGCTGGGAAAGAGGTAGAAGAATTATAATCTGAGGTAGGCTCAGGGTTTATTGACAAACGTTATGTTTCAAGTGTATAACACACAGTCCCCACTAAAATGTTGTTGTCTTACACACCTAAATTACTTGCAAGTACGGCACAGTTGGAAGTGGTTGTTGCTATAGAAGCACTGAAGATACTGACAGTGCTGGCAGCAATAGCTGCAGCAACAGCAGGTTATCTTATGGGTTTGGGAATGAGAGTTTGCATTTTATATCCTAGCGCTTCTCTTTGCATTGGGAAAACAGTGGCTAAAAAAAGCAAAGTAAAGAAAAGCAAAGAAGAGAGGAGAGGCTTATTTATTAATTTTGAATTTCCAAATTTGTTTTGAACTCATCTCAGATGGATCAAATTAGATGAATTTGTGAAATGAGAATAGGGTGGTGTTTATAAAGGTCTGAGAACTGTTTACAATAGCTGCCAAATAATTAGGAAAAAAGACTAAAGTTAAACAGTCCCAACAGGAACTGTAAGGTGAAGTAGTTGTGGTGGTGCTGTGGGGGAAAAAGTGAAGAAAGAAACCTCTACAACGAGAACTGCCTTCAGTCATAAAGGACAAGAGCTTGTATAGAAAAATCACACTTTAGTTTGTAGTCCTATGCCATGACTGCCTCGAAAATGATGTCTCGTATGTGGGAGCTTTAGACACTCCTCTCCAAGAGAGGAGTACTTATATGTCAGCAGGGATGGATGGGAACAAGTACTCCAGAGATGAGTTTCCACTCTAGAGTCCAAGAAACAGTCCCAGAAAGCCACTCAGCTGTCCCACAACATGTAAAGCAGGAAGGTGCTCTCCTTTCCCCAATTTTGTTATGGTCTTCCTGGCTGTTGCTTCTCTTGTGTACTGCTGTATCATGCCAACAGCCATCCCACTCCAGCCACCTGGCCCATCTCTTCAGGCCAGAGCTTCTGCCCAGCTTGCTGGGCTAAGCAGGATCCCTGCATCAGTGCTCTCACTTTTTTCTTTCCACAGAATGTGAGCAAAAGAGGGCAGTGGGAAGGACTCGTCTCCTGCTATTCAGATCTGAAGGACTTTTCCCTCCTCTCCTATACAAGTGAGGAGAAGCTGCAGCCTGAGAGCAGTCTGTGTGCACTCCCAGTTTTAGGGCACTGAACACAGCAGGAGAAAGCAATGAGTATTTAAGCAGGAGTACTGAGGAATTCACACTTCCACAGATTAGACTCTGTTCCTAATTTCTGATTTAACAATCATGTTTGAGAAGATCCCAAATGCTGTGCATTTGCTCTTCATTAGTTTCAAACAGTGAAGCATTAGTGTCAGTCAGAATTTCATGCTTTTCTTTTTTTTCTTTTACTTTTTCCTTTTCTTTTTACTAACCCTAATGTGAGAATGGAGATACTGTGAATACCAAGTCTGAATAAAAGTCCATCCATAACAACAGCCTCAGTGTAAACTCAGGGTAAACAGACAGTGATCATTCTATTTTATGGTCTTCTTGCCTCAAGCCATCTGTGGCCCACAAAGTTTTTAAGTAAGTGGTCGTGGTTTTATATTTAGTAGCCCCAGACCGAGTATTCTTCCAAGATGTTCGTCAGATGATTTGCAAACCCATGTACATGTTTGAATCCACAATGCTGCAAGCAGGTCCAAGGCTTCAGCATGTGCTACTGGACAAAACAGTGACCCATTTGTGTGAGTCTGCTAACAGCAGGGAGTCATTTAATTCATACCTCCTAGTTTTTGTGGCAGAAGAGACAAAAATGCTGTGATGTAAGTCATCTCTGTGGTGAATTCGATAGCAAAGAGTAGGCAAAAGATAACGATCTGAGGGTTATGTGTGCTGGAAGAAGATTTAATACTTGTATGTACCCTAACTGTGTATATACTGTGTATATCTAAGCCATATATATCCAAACTGTGATGGACTATTACAAGATAACCTTGAAGGTGGTTCCAAATATATCTAACCCCTGTCTTTCAGAACATCTCAGTCTTTAATCCTGACAAATATTGCCACACAGAGTTCTATGTAGATGTGAACTAAAGCCTACCTAAGTTTACCAAACCCTTTTCTATCCATGAAATCCTAAATAAGCTTAGAATAGAAAAGTGGTTTAAGGTATCTTAGTTTTATTCTGTGAGTGGCTTGCAAGGCTTAAATGTCAGCATCTTACCTTTTGAAAAGATACCTAAGATTATTCCCCCCCCCCTTTTTTTTTTTCCCATTTGAACCTACCTAAACAAGAATTCATTATTGTTAACGGGATTTTCTTTTTCTTTAGTGTCATTAAATAAACTCTACTTGGATAGCAACAATAACAACATCTACTTGGAGAGCAACAAAAAAATGGAGCCAAAAGGGACTATCCTATTCTAGTGGAGGATATCACTAATGTAAATAGTCACCTTGAAAATATATATGTTCTTTAAACTGTTAGAAACGCTGTAGCATTTCACATATTATCCCAGGAAATTAACACAATGCCTAGGAAAAAAAAAAGAATTTGTTTAAAAAAGGCACTTGCTAAAGTAGAAAAAAATTCCTTATACATAATAATAAAAATGAAGCTTCTAAGTGAATAGTACACAGCTCATTAGAAAGAATAAACTCCCAGAGTCCCTGAAGGTAAAATAGAATGTAGAGTATTTAAAACTCCATTCAATGAATATGACTTTTGCATACTAAAGGAAATCATATTTCATAACACAATGGATTATTTTAAATTACTTAGTTTTTACTAATAATGTTCTTATTATATAAGCTGCATTTTCCACTCAACTGTCTTTAAGAAATCACATTTTTCTAAATGTGGTTTACTAAGGAGTACATTTAAAAATGAGTCATCAGGCGGTACGAAGATATCTTTATTGTTTATTGAACGTATAAATATTTGGTGATGTATTTAAGGTATAAAGTCCCTCTGTAGCTGCCATGTTAAAAGACAAGTATTTAAAAGTTATGTATGGAAACTGTTGGAAAACAGTGGGCTATGTGGAAAAATACTGACATACCAATATGCCAATACTTAACTGAATGTTTATGATTTTACAAGGTGTTGTCTTTTTAACATTTGTTCTGGACCATTTTCTTTAGCCTCGCTTTCAAGCCACCCATATGTACAGAGGATTTAGAAGAGGAGATGACTCAAAGGCAAAGAATAACATTTTCATTTGTAGTCAGGTAAAGCAGTAAATGAATTCTGTGATTGATCTAGAGCATGGAAGAAAGAGTCTCTTCATGTCCATCATACTATCCGTAAAAGGATGACCCTTGTTGAAAGTGAAGTGCTTGGTTAATCAGTAGTTGGCACCTTAGTTAAGAATTCTTATATCTATGGCATTGTTGACAAGATCACAGCAAAACAGCTGAGGCTTTTCTTTACTGCTTTCAGCCAGAAATGATTAAAGGTGTTTAAAGGCACAGCCCCCACTGACAGATGGGTGAGTAAGAGCAAGGCAGAGGCCTTTGGTTTGACAAGTCTCCTCCAGCTGATATACAGTAGCCAATTTTGACCATGCCAGATGAAGGTGTATTTGCTGCTCATTTGATTTGCAGCTCAGATTAGTCTATCTATCTACCGTGACTGTGGCTCATGACATGTTTGAGGAGAGTGTTCTATGTAAGCAAGAACTGTGTGCTGTGTCACCAAACAGGTGCTATGGGTTTAGTTCTGCTGTTGTCCTTGAAGGCAGACAATGTTCCAGCTATCCAGGCGGCCATCCTCAGTCAACCAGAAGCTGAGATGCATAAGAATAGTACACTTCATATTTTTGGAATATTTCATGGCATTTGCATTCTTGTATTCCGTCTTGTCTGACTTGCTTTGTTTGACTCTGAACAGTTCAGACTCACACAAAGAGGATTTGGACTAAGAAGCACATATTTGAGACTGGGAATGATTTTGGGAATTGTTCTGAGTGTCCAGATATATGCTGACTGGACAGGAGTGTTCTTCAATAATTCTGGCAAGTTTTTTCCTGGTAAGAAAGCTTTGACAATTTCCTTTTAATATTATTGAAGTCCAAGTCATTTGCAGTTTGAATTACTTTAAAAAGCTCAGACTGTGTATGACCTTAAAAAAGATAAATAATCATTTTTAACTAGCCTAGGATGGACTGAACACCCCAGCAATGGTCACGAATGTGTTTGTGATGTGTCAAAGGATGGAGTATTTTCAGTTAATGATTTTTTAGGTAGTATTAAAGGTTCTTTATCTTCAAGGTCCTATCTTATGTAGTTACAGCTACCTCAAACACTATTTCCTGCTTTCTATCATAAACCTCAGGATGAAAATGTAGAACAATTTCTGTTAACTGTGTGGTTTTGGCTTTCTATGTGCGTTCCTTGGTTTTGGTTTATGATAGTTTATGGTTATTGATTTCCACATTTTCTGTCCCAGTCACTTTTTATGCTGTTGTAGGTAAGAGGTTTGAGTGAACAGTATGATACAAGATAGAACTTAGAGGAGAAATGTTTTTAAAACTGGAGAAAGTTGTGGTTTGAATGTGTATGTTTTACATGCACAACTCTGCATATTGTATATTAAAATGTAAGCTCTACATTTTAATGCACAATATTCTTCCATACTGCATACATACCTAGCCCTCAATAGCATAAACTTAAAAGGCTTTGACTTAGATGCAATTCTTGAAAACCACTTTTTCTTTTTCCTGTAACGATGGTGATCTGATTGAACCCAAGGACTTTGTTGTCCTGTTTCTTTGCAAAGGCAGCATATTTTATGTTCTTTGCTGGTCCTCCCCACTAGCAAAACAAAGATGATGTTCAACATACTTTTAGGTGGTAGCACGTTGTCTGTTCCTACTTAGAGCTTGGAAATTTCTCTTCGTGCTACTGACCTCCAATTGGGAGATCTGGAGATACACCATCTATAATGCTGCTGCTTCTTTTGAGAAAGCACACAGGATCACTCTTGAGAAGAAAAGACAATGCAGATATAATTGTGTCTTGCTGATACCATCCAAGGAGTCTTTCCGTTGTGCCTTTTGCAACTGGACTTGTCTATCTTGTATTGGCCCTTTTAGCCACCAACGTGCTTGTAGCAAATGTGGGTAGAGCCCTTCCCAAATCTTCGTTCGTGAAGCCTAGCCATGATGATGACCAGAAACAGTGTCAATTTCTAGTAATAATAAGATAAGATTTGCAAGAAAATGTGTTTCTACTAGGCATTGGACTAAGTCCCACTTAATTTCACAGGTCATACTGACCGTCATATTTTTGGCTGCTACCCAGTCACTAGTACAGTCTGTTCACTGGGCTTGTAAAACTAGTACACAACATTTGATTTGTTCCTGGAAAAGTGCTAGAGGTTCCTAGCATTTAAAAATTAAAAAATCCAAAGAAGGATTGTAGGAATACTGACATTTTTAAAGGTGTCTATTTCAGGAGAACAAAAAAAAAAAAAAAAAGAGAAAATGGTGGAGATCTGTTGTGTTGGTAATTTTTTATTACCAAAATTTCACTTACAATGAGAGAAGTTTATCTCCCTCAGTTTATTATCATAAGAGTGTAAAAATTCAGACACCGGCAAAGATTAAAATAATGTCCGAAGAAGGGTGAGAGAAAGAAATATTATGAAAATTATGTCTTTTCAGTTACATATATTGCTTTTAACTATGATTTATGTGCTAAATGGTCTCTTAGGTAATTACTATCCTTGTCTGGTAAGCTTGTGAACTGTGCAATAAGTTGCAATTTATTAGGTATCATTCATATCTTTAATACTACAAATCTCTGGTCACCATTAGAGAGGTGTTATTTGATTTGTTCCTTTAATTGTTTTTTTAAGTAATTGTATTTCACTGGAAAACACTTGTGAGATTTTCTGCTATAAACAGGCTGTGTGAGATATGGCTAAAATTCAGCTAAAATTCATGGCCACTTGTTTCATTCTCTTGCATCCTACATGTTTAACACTCGATGTTCTCAGGTCATTCCCATATTCAAAAGTTGTCAAGTGCCACTCTAAGATGACATCTGCCTGAGTTGAAGGGAAGGTGTTTGTGTTTGGATGCAAATTACATGTCTTTCTTTTGTGTGTAAAGCAGTTTTCTTTACAAGAGAGTTTCTACACTACAGGAATGTCCACGCCACACAACTAAATTTGCTCACTGCTGGCAGAGCTGTGAGATTACACGCTAGTCCCGGTGCTACAGGCAGACCAACAGTTTAGGCATGGTACTCTGCCCAAGTTAATAAGCCTGGTGTTGGGTTAGAGGTCCTGCAGAACTCATTTTTGACTCCCTGTGTGTGACTAATGTAGCTGTTATTTTCACATGACATTGCATGGTATGGTACCTCTAACAACTAAATCTGGACACCACTAACTGGCACAAGTATATATATGTTTAGAAGCTTACTTACAAACACTACACAGAGGTGGGGGGAAGGGTGGAGCTGTTGGAATGGTCTGCTCCATTCTGAAGCAGTGTGGATTTTAGGAATTCGATATGTTGAGGTGGGTTAGAAACCACAGTTTGCCACTGATTTCAGAAACTGTGTACTTGGACTGAGAGTTTGAATTTGTGAGATATAGTCAGCTCCTTGGAGCTGCCAGTCTCTGTTAGAGCTTGTTTATAAAAGAGATTTGGGAGCAGAATATTTAGTAAATATTTAATCAACTGAAATGTTATTAGAGTGCAATGAATATCTGCAACTAAACTTTTTGTTTCCACTCCTGTCTCTCCCTTTGCAATGTGGGAGATGTGAATTGGGATAAGGAACCATGCAAGTTTTGTCAGCGAGACTAGCTGTGACTTTTAAATATATTGTCTACACCCTAAGGGGAGCCTATAAAAACTTGAATGTGAAATCATTACACAGTTTTGTCATGCCCAAATGACAATAACAACCATGAAACCTTTTCTGTAAAATGTCTTTACTTAGGCTAACTCGATTTGCGATGATTTAAATACTGAAACAAATTCCCTCTATTTCCATCTTGCATTTAAACAAAATGACAGTATATTGGCACCATCACTGCCTCATCTTACTGAAAAACAGCAGAAATGAACAATCTGTCAAGTTTCTTATTTGTGCTCTTTTTAGTCTTGTACAGTGTGTGCATCTCCAGAAGAAAAAAATCATAAATACTGCTGCCCTCCCTCCCTGTTTGCCTATTTTTAATATCCATGTTATAGCCAAAGCTCTAAAAACCTCATGGGTTGATGAGTGGTCTTACTGGTGAGGAAAAACTAGAAAGGTAAAGCAGTAATGGTGAGGCTCATCCGGCAGTCTTGGTAATGAATAGGTATAATGTATTTGACTGGAACTACTTCCAAGAATAAATGGTGTTTTAAAACTTGGTTCACATCAGTACAGGACAGAAAGTAGTTCTTCTTGGGAGTGACCGCTGGCCAGCCTTCCAAATGAAGGAAAAGACTCTTCTCTCTGAATATTGCTGTTGTTTTGAATAGAGAATATTCAGGAAGTAATGAGCTAATGCATTCTGCCATGAATCTGGTCAAGTGAAAATATATGATTCAGTCAAAAAGCTCACTTACAAATTGAATTTGAATTTAGATTTGCCTAGGCTGTTTAGATTTACTGAATTACTTTGGCTGATTTAAATACAGATGAGTCAAAGATAACTTGCACAGCATTCAGTAGCATATAAACCATATGTATTGATGGATTGCTTCTATTAATAAATGGATTTGGGTTTTTGTTTTCCATGATGATATTTACATATGATACAGTGCTTTAAATAGGAAAGATGTAGTACTGAATTTTACATATAAATATAGCTATAATATGTATGTAAAATTAACTGAGAAATCTTTTATGAAGTACTCTATTACATCTACAGTAATAGTCTCTTCTATTGCCTTTGTTGAGATGTTCACAATCTGACTCTAAGATGACTGTTCAAACAATTATGAGAATGAAGCCCCGTGCTTTTCAGGTAGCAACAATTAGGCTCTGTCTTATTTTTAGTTTTTTGAAGTCCAATGGAGATGGAGAACAACATGCACAAAGTAATCAAGGTAGTTATTATTCCTGAATTCAACAGGGAGGTATAAAACATAACCAGACCGTGTACCAATGTGAAAGTGTCAGAAGAGAGGTAAGCATGTTACAAGAGAGTAAAGGGAAAAAATGAGAGCGATTTTGCAACCGATTTTAACATTTCTTTGCAATAGAATGCTCTTCTAAAGTATATTTGAAGTAATTACATAATAATCTTTGATTTTTCTGATTATATATTCTCTGATAATTGGAGAGTATGATTCTCAACATACTACTTTTATCTGGCTTATATGTGATACACTTACCACTCCCCCTTCTTGCTGCCTGCAAAGCCTTCAAAGTCGCAGAGTTAAAGTAATTGTACTGCATAGAGTTATGCTGTTCTAGAGGGCTACGTTTTACATGCTGTGGAAAAGTGTGAGAAGAGAGTTTACAGTTCCAGGAAACCACGGGGGGCTGCAGGAAGTTAATTGCATAGACCTGCTGATAGAAAACATGGGGTTTGTTAGTCACAGCAAGAAGAAATAGAGCAATTTGTCTGTTCTGGGGTCACACAGGGGCACAGAAAAATACTAAAGATTTAGACTAACATCCGAAAATATCAGATGATATATTGGGCATCTAAGGTTCTCACAGAGAAACAAGACCTTATTCAATTACATGCTGCACTAATATGCAATGGTTATTGTTGCAAAGGTCTTAAGACTTGCCTAAAAACAAGATCTAATAGAAAGCAGTACTGAACATACAGATGGGAGATTAAAAACAACATGAAACTACACAGCCTGTAAAAAAAATACATTTAAAGAGGGAACATATAGAACACAGCTCTATAACATCATCCACAACTGTCTGTCTTCTACTAACATGTCACGAAGTTGTTACCTATGTTATACTTTATATTTTCTTTTCCACTTCTTTCTCTCCCTCTCTTTTCTTTTCCCCTACTCCTTCTTCTTCCCCTCTCAGCCATTCCCCTTTACCTTTTCCACTTCATCATTCTATGTTTTTTAAAAAAATGGAAGATTGTTGGTTCCATTTTTCTTTGCAGAAGTACACTGTATTTTTTCCTTTACATCAAAATGCTCTCTTTTCTCCTTTTCTGTATGAAAGTGACTATGAATTGCACAAAATCCTCAGTAGTGCTGCGAGTTCTGACAATCCTTGGCAATAATATGCTGGAAATAACTTGCACGTAGGCTGGTGTCCAGTATCAGTCCTATATCTTACCAAATGGCTCCACTACTCATGCCTTATGCAACTTATAGTGGAACAGCTAGAAAGGTACTTACTGTAGTGTCAAGTATAATGTGCAATGCACAAAAGCTGTTAGGGAAAAAAAGAAGACAGAAAACTATGAAGTGACAAAGCATTAAGCTAATCTTACAAAGATCCTGACTGTCATACAGTACACTTTCCAGATACTTGGGAGGCACAGAGAAAGGTTCATAATCCTGCCAACAGTGCCTATGTTTCTCATATGCAAACATTACTGTTTGGGGAGGGAGTGGGTGGGATTTTCCATGGATCAGATTGTAACCATGAAAATTAGAGTATTTTTTCAGAGTAATTGAAACATTACCAAGCAAGACAATGATTGATGGTGTCTTTAACAGTCTAAGAAAACTGTCTGCTTTTCTTACAAATAAGTTATATGCATATGAAGAAGAAAGAGAGGGTGGGAAAATACTTATAGCACTCAAAAAATGCTGCTCAAAGTATTCAGTGGATTTTATTTATTATCATTTCTGCAAATCACTTTCTTGATTTCCCTTTTTTATTTTCAAATCATTATACCAGTGCCAGAAAGCAAAATTACTGCATTGTAATGTATGTGACATAATTGACTGGGTACATTAATATTTGTTACAGAGGCACTTAAGTTTTTAAACATTCTGAGAATTACAAGGATGTTGCTAAAGTTGGCAACAACAAACTGATTTTCTGTCAATACAATAAAAAGAGACTGCACGTATTTCCTGTGTCTGATCAGCTTCAGACAGCACAGACGTGCACATAGGGTGATGTATGGCAGAGGATTATGCAAAAAGCAGTGCACAATTATGACTAATTTACAATCTGGAAATTAGAAGTGAGTAGAAAAAAATGGTACATGGCATTTGTGCTTTCTTCAGCACAGGGTTAAATTTGCTTGGGAGAAAGGAAAATTATAGTGAGGAAAGAGTAATTTGTTTTCTCAGACCTAGTAATGCCATATTACTTGGCAAGAGAATATCTGTTTTTGAAAAAGTATATGTTTCATAGCAAATGTTACATTAATCCTTTCTGAAACCGGTGACTAGGAAATCAAGGCCAAAAGATAAGTACTTTCAAGGAATATTTTTTAAACGTGTGAACTTAATGCATATGTTTCCCTTCCAAGTTGCAAAAATATTTTATTGAGACACTACTGAGATTGTCTCTGGGATCACAGAATCACAGAATAGTTGAGGATGGAACAGATCTCTGAATGTCATAGTGTCCAATCCCCCTGCTCGAGTCACCTAGAGCTGATTGCTCAGAACTCTGTCCAGATTGCTTTTGAATTTTGCCAAAGAGGGAATTCTCTAAGACCTCTGTGGACAACCTTTACCAGTGCTTGCTCAACCTGACATTAAAAAAAGTATCTCCTGATATTCTGAGAGGACTTTCTGTTTTCCAGTTTGTGCCCATCACCTCTGGTCCTGTCACTGAGCACCACTGAAAAGAACCTGACTCCATTTTCTCTACACCCTCACTTCACGTATTTATAAATACTAATGAGATCTCCCTGAATCTGCTCTTCTCCAGGCTGAACAGTCCCAGATTACAGCCTCTCCTTTTATGGGAGCTTATAATCATTTTTGCATCCCTTTACTGGATCCTCCTTAATATGTCTATGCCCCTCTTGTTCCGAGGATCCCAGACCTAAATACAGCACTCCAGATGTGCCTTACCAGTGCTGATTAGAGGGAAAGAGTCACCTTCCTCAAGTGTCTGGCAGAATTCCTCCTAATGCAGCTCAGCCTTCTTTGTGATAAGGGCACACTGCTGACTCTTGTTCAACTTGGTGTCTACCAGGACCCTCAGGTCTTTCTCCACAGAGCTGTTTTCCAGCTGGACAGCCTCCAGTATGTATTGGTACATGGGGTTTTTCTTTCCCAGATGCAGACTTTGCACTTGTCCCTGTTAGACTTCATGAGGTTCTTGTCAGCCCATTTCTCGTGCCTGTCAAGATTCCTCTGGATGGTAGCACAACCCTCTGGTGTATCAACCACTGCTCACAGTTTGGTGTAATCAGCAAACTCTCTGCCCAATCATCCAGATCATTAATGACTGTGTGTTAAACAGGATTGGACCCAGTATTGACCTTGAAGTACACCACTAGTCACTGGACTCCAACTAGACTTCATGCCACCAATCACCATCTGGGCCCAGCCATTCGGCCAGTTTTCAATCCACTTCACTATCTCTTCCAGACCATACAGTGTCTCTACAACTCCCTGAAAGGAGGTTGTAGCCAGGTGGGGGTTGGTCTCTTCTCTCAGGCAACTATCAGTAAGAAAAGAGGGCATGGTCTTAAGCTGTGCCAGGGGAGGTTTAGGTTAGATATCAGGAAGAAATTCTTTATGGAAAGGGTAATGAGGCATTGGAATGGGCTGCCAAGGGAAGTGGTGGATTCTCCGTCCCTGGAGGTTTTTAAAATGAGACTGCATGTGGCACTTAGTGCCATGGTCTAGTAACCACGGCAGTAGTGGATCACGGTTTGGACTCGATGATCTCGGAGGTCCCTTCCAACCTGGCTGATTCTATGATTTTATGATTTTATGATTCTACGAGGACTTCCAGGGAGATAGTGTCAAAAGCCTTACTGAAATACAAAGTAGATGGTTAAGCTGCATCCCGGAAGGGATGACCTTGATTAGTGGCAGTTTAAGGGATGAAGATTTAGCTGTGACATTAATGGAGAGGAGCTGTACAGCAACTATCCTTGTTCACCACAGCAGAGAGTGGCCAGTCAATCAGGCAATGTCAGCCAAGGGGCAGTTGTGAAGTGGAGGGGAGTGCCTGGATAATCCATTCCAGAAAAATACTTCTGTCTACTGCTTCAAACTTCTAACTTAGGAGCTGTTCATTGTACGTCTTCTTGGCAAAGAGCATAGTAGTGCCTGAACACCGTTACTGATGATTTACAAGGACCGTAAAAGCAGAATAGAAGCAATCCCCAAGGTAGCAGTAATGAAGAGACAGCTCCTAAAACCAAATTCTTCTTCTCACATTTTGCACTTCATCATCCTTTTAAAACAATTACAAATCAACAACAGTTTTGATTTCTTTCCTTCTCATATCCTTCCTCTATGCTTTGTTCTGTTCTTCTCTTCTCACTATTATATATCTATTAACTTTTCCTGGTTTTACTTCTCCATTGGTCATTTGTTTCCATGGTCTCTTAGACTATAAATTTCCCCATATTCCATTTAACCTGTATGTAGAGCTCTATACTGTATTAAGGCATGATTTTTTTCTCAGCACCTACACCACTGTATATCATAAGTCATTCCTTTGGAGTCAGTGGAATGACAATACTGTAAAATAGATTCAATTGGGAGGATCAGAGATTCTAACATTTAAAATGAATCTGTGCTAAAATTTCGCCCTTGAGTATTGATTCAGAGAGGTTAATAAGATTTACAAGATTAAGACACGAGAGCTGTCAGTTTGGTATTAGGATTATTCATTTTAAAAGGAGTTGAGCAGACAGCTGAAAACCACCAAAACCAATCAACAATTATTTTATCTGTTATAGATATGCTAAAAATTCTCATTTTTCTCATCTTAATGTATGTTTCTCACACTTCAGTTGCCAGGGGAAGGGTGAATACTTTCAGATATAAGGTATCACTGTTCTGAGGTTACCAGGATAAGTCTAGCTCTGTGCCTTTTCTAACTTCCCTTTACAGTTTGTCATGGCAACAATGTGGTTTTATTGTGCACTGAAAGTGTGGTTTTATTATTTTGGGCCTTTCTACTTTGTGTTTAAGACCATAAATAAGCCCTCAACTTGACTGCAATTAGAACTGCATGAAGAACAGTATGTTTCTTGCCGATCAAAGAGGGGATAAAACCTGACTCTCCCACATTATTTTCTGCAGCCCACTTCAAAATTTCTCTTGTTTAGTATTGGGATTGTTGAACTCTCTTTGGTTTAATGTTCAGAGGTCCACATATTTTGAACTAAAAAAATGCTTTGAAGAAAAAACGTGATTAGACTTTTTGCGATGACTAAGACATGTTCTGGAAGATGATTAATCTGTGAGAAATCAGACTGAGAGTCAAAGATGTCATCCATGACTAAAAGCATTTTCCTCACAGGAGTATTTTGGATGCCTTATGCCACACACATATTTGACCTAAGACTTTTTGACAAACCTAGCATGTGCATCAGGATGAGGGATGCTGTCCATACTGAGGTTTGAGCTGACTTCCTATTCTCAATACAAAATAAAAAATAAATGATTAAACCCCCAAAATAATGGGTTAAAATGCACTTTTTCCTCTTTTCTTTAACACAACTAAATTAAAAGTTTCTATTAGATTGCCAATTGTTTTTCTTTCTCCTGGGAAGAAAAGCCAGAAATCCAGTTGCAGAAACAAAGGAGTATGGTTACAGAAGTTCACATACACACAATTCTAATAAATTAGCTGTTTTTGTGCCAGCTGTCCTAACTACATGTTTTATGCTACGGACCCAGCTTCTCTACTAGATCACTGCACAGGTGGAAATTTGTGGACACTGAAGAGTAAATTTCCCCAATGCAACACAATTACAGAAACATCTGTGCAAAATATCTTTGATCCAATTCACTGTGAAAACATACATCACTCATGATGGTCTAGTGACTACAGATTTCCCTGCACCGTAAAGCCAGAAACAAGGGGAAATTGCTTCAAGACACATTGATAGTTTTCCTTCTGGCACCTGTACATCTCAGCTGTTTTTCCTTGCCTGTAAGAGCTCATGGCTAGGCTTCATGAACGAAGATTTGGGAAAGGTTCTATCCACATTTGTTACAAGCACACTGGTGGCTAATAAGACCACTATGAGATAGACATATCCGATTGCAAAAGGCACAGCAGAAAGACTCCTTAGGTGGTATATTCTGCAAGACATGGTTCTTTCTGTGCTGTCTTTTCTCCTCGAGAGTGATTCTGTATGCTTTCGCAAAGGAAGCAGCAGCGTTATAGATAGTGTCTCTCCAGGTCTCCCGATTTGAGACCAGACTAGACCAGTTATGATGATCAATATGGTCAAGGCCAAGATGTTGTTTCGAGTCCTTGTATCTTTTCTTCGGGGCTCCTCTCTTGCAGCAGCCGGTGGCAAGTTCACCATAGAGCAGGATCTTAGGGAGGTGGTGGTCCTTCATCCTTGAGATGTGTCCTGCCCAATGCAGCTGTGTTCTCAGCAACATGGCCTCAATACTTGTGACTGCTGCTTGTTCTAGAACAGATGTATTGGTCACATAATCTGACCAGTGGATGTTTAGGATTGTATGGAGGCAGCATGGATGGAAGTGTTCTAAGAGATGCAGGTGGTGGCGGTAGATGACCTATGATTCGGACCCATATAAAAGAGTAGACAGCACTATGGCTCTGTAAACACTGATCTTTGTACTTTTCTTCAAGTGTTTATTACACCAAACTCTTTTATGAAGCTTTCCAAAGGCACTATATGCCTTTGCTAACCTGTTGTCTATCTCCCCGTCAATCTTACCACCCGAGGAGATGAGGCTACCTAGGTAATTAAACTGCTGGACTGATTTGAGCTCTGATTGGTCAATGGTGATATGGGGATGATGGCAGACTTCCTGAGGTGCAGGTTGATAGAGAACTTCTGTCTTCTTTAAAGTGACTTCCAGCCCAAGGAGCTCAGCAGCGTCTGCGAAGCAGGATGTTAAATGCTGCAGAACTGCTTCTGTGTGTGCATCATCAGCATAAAGCAACTCCTGGACAAGATGATTTAAGGTCTTGGTGTGGGCCTTCAGTTGCCTTAGGTTGAAAAGGCTTCCATCAGTACGGTATCGAATGTAGATACCATCCTGATCATCAAGGTCTGCCATGGCCCTTTGGAGCATCATGCTGAAAAAGATTGTGAATAGAGTTGGTGCAAGAATGCAGCCTTGTTTCACACCAATTATAATTGGTAATTAGAAAGGGCTCAGAAAGTGCATCACCATATCCGTTTAATGTTAGAAAGCAGACAAACACATGCATTAATGAAATCACACATGCAGTATGTAAACACAAGCAAGAAAAGCATATGAAAAGATCACTTGAATAAAATAGGTTGGACACATGAACCAGGTTTTGTAAAATAAAAATCACTCAACATCTTTACTTGGCTCTCGATTCAAGCATCAATTGAAACTAATTTGAAAAGTTTATAATAATTTACCATTCCTCACCTTCTTTGTACAAATTAGTTCAGAATGCCAATGTTAATAAAAAACCCTTATTTTAGCTGAAGAGTATAAGGTGTTTTGGTTTTGTTTGGGTTTTTTTGGTTTTGTTTTGTTTCTATTATCTGTCTTTTTCTGCCCCTTAGAAACTTTTCTGTCTTCAGTTTCAGCCAAATCTACCAGTTTCAACCAAACTGGATTGTACTGTCAGTGATCTCTCACTTTCATTTAAATATGTGACTTAGAAGACATGAGAGGTCCTATGACGACACCTCTAAGGGAAACGCTGCCACATGAGCTAATCCCTTCTTAGTCACCACAGCTGCAAGAGACTCAATAAATACCCCATCTGTGGAAAATTTTATTGGAGCTCCAATTAGCTACTAGAAGATCACGCCATGAAAGTCATATTAGGTTTCATTAATTTTCCATCCTTTGTTATGAAATATTATGGTTAGTTTCATATATACAAAATTTTGTATTACACTAAGATACAGCTGAAGACACATTAGCTGAACATATTATCAGTTTCATTTTGTATTGCAAGTAAAGAAAACAGCAGTTTCAGGCTCTGGTCATTTCTTCAAGCTTTATTTGTAAATTACATAAACACAGAGGCAGGTAAAAACAAAATGATGGCCCTGAAGGGTGATTTTGATATATTTTTCCACAGATCAACATGTTTATTAATAGCACTACTCTGGAAGATATGGAATAGGTGTTGACAGTCACTAAAAGTATGAAATTGCTTTTCCATCTACCTATTAATCTCTCAATCTGTCAAAGTGAATAGAAGCCTAACTGGCCTTCTCATCAGTAGGGGTTTTGAAAGTTTTAGATTTCTCTTTAAGAGAGTTTTTTCCCCTTTAATTCCTTCCTCTTCCAAGAGTAACATCATTACTTACAAGTAATATCACTGCCCACAAGGAGAAAACTTGCTTATCTTGCATAGACACACTGCAGGCTGGTGATGTATGCAAGGAAGTAGGCAAAGCTAGCACCTTCAGTTGTCATGATCTTATTTACAGAAAAGGATGATGATCAACCAGTGAGTCTCAGAATGCAACAGGCAAGATGATCCTGCAGAATATCTTGTTAGAAGTGAGCTGCAAGTATATATCTTACTCCTTAATTCATACATTTTCCTGTAACCATTCTATTAGTAAATAGACCATTTTAAATTGCCCCTCCACCCCAATACTAATTTCAGAAAACTGCAGCATAACAGAGGTGGATTATTATATTTCTAATTAAAACACAAATACAGTAATTACAGTTTATATGCCATTATCATGAATCTACACTGGATGACGTTAAACAGCAAAACAGCCATTAATTTTACTGTTCAAAGAAATGTTCATAATCTTTTAGAAATGTCATATAAAATATTCATTTTGAAATGCCCTATGGTGATTTTTGAATTTATTTAAAGTGGGCTGTTGATAGCTCTTTTATAAATAAGCAATTACAGTACACTAAATATATCATGGCCCATCACATTATACATTCTATAATTTCATGGATGAAAAGCCTACAGCTGATCTGCATAAATGTGGTGCGTCTCACAGCAGGTGAAGAGTTTGATTACACAGGATAATCAGTGTTATTATTTATAGTAACCATTTATACCTGTTATTTATTAAAAGCCAGCAAATCAGATATTGGTTTATTTAAGGAAGTTGCTGTATTGTAGGCTAGAACTAGGCATAAGAATATTAAGCATGTATAAATGCACTGTTACATTAGTAGTTTGAAATCAGCCAAGGTCAGCAGGGAGTGAGTTGTTACTACTTGGCAGCAATGGAGAAAGCTATACTGGGCAAGTATCTCGGGTCTGCCCGCATCCCTCTGGACGGGTATCATCACTGTAAATATCATTGCCCCACTGGCAATATCAGATATCCTTGATAGCACACTAGATGAAGAAACCAAGGGCTGATTAACTGCAGAAAGGTTGAAATAACCTCTGAAATATTTAGGTGATTTTTTTAGACCTGACCTGAATGATTTTTGTGAGGGCTGTTCTGCACAGACTACCATACTGAAATTTACGGTGTTCATATTCCTTAGTCATTTAAGAGAACTGAACTTTTTAATAAAAAGCTATTAAATCCAAAAAGGATAGACTTGTGGATTACTTGAGCATAGTCACAGGATCTGGAAGCTTACACACACAGATCTGATGGTATAGTGCATATCTGCCACTTGCCTGAGTAGTGTTATATTTCCCTCTCTTGCTCAGTTACTCACTGAAGTGACTGCATTCAGGAATTAGAGTCATCAGTGTGGGCACAGTAAAAGTGGAGAGATACCCACAGAGGATCCTTTCAGCCTCTCCCATCTGGCTCTGTGTGGGTGCTGCCAACCTCTACTGCAGGGGAAAGCAAAGGGGAGACTGACCCAGCACCAAGCCATCATTCTAGAGGATATGGCAGTGCTGTAAATGCTCTTACGCAAACCAGGTAGAGTTCAGCTTTCAGTCCTTAAGAATGGTGCCTGGTACTTTTTGAGACTAAGACAGAGAGGAAACTGTTCTGTTCTTTGAAGAAGGTAACAAAATCTCTAGGGAAAATTCAGACCCATAAATGTCAACTGGTAGGATGAAAGTTGTTTAGAACAACAGAAAATCACATTGAGAGTACAGGTCACCTGGAAAATCACCTTGACAATGCTGACATTTTGGTGACAGTAGCATAGCAGATCACCTGGTACTCCCAGTGTATGTTTCTTAACTAAGCATGTGAGTTTATAGCAGTGAAATATCTCAACATACAAATTCTATTCAACCTCTGTGTATATACATGTCATTTTTAAAAGGATGTCAACTCTCTGCTGAGATGACTGAATATATATAACTAGAAACAGGTCTACTTCCACTTCAGCTCTTCTCTTTGAAAAAAAGCAAAAGTAAAGGCATGACTGTACAGTGTAAAGGCCTGGAAAGGAAAATAAACTTTTTGGTTGTTCTTGCAGTTTCAGTGATGGTTCCTATAACCGTACCAACTGAGTTTGACTGATTTTCATGGAAAGATAAACTGTTTTCATGTTAAACTAAAGGGAATTTTTGTGCATATATATATATATATATATATACTAACTACATAGAACAAAACTATTATGCAATGTGGGAAGCACATTCCTCCTTGAAAAATTCTGCAGGTTCTCGTAATAAATTGGAATAGGTAATGCATCCAAGAGTCAGAGATTTAAAACATTTGGCTCATCTATGCCTTTAATTTCAATGTACAAGAAACCTGAGAACAAATAAATATAATATAGATATTATAAGTATAATAGAAATAGATATAATATTTTGATGCAGTGTAAATATGAACTAATTATGATCTAGTGCTAATAGAAAAAAACCAACAACTGTGTGTGAATTTCTCACCTCCTGTGAGTACTGGTGTTGAGTGCCTACAATGCAGACAATTGAATATACGGGAGATGCTCACAAGTATAAAGATTAGGACTAAATATTCAAGAATTTGAAGGGAAACTAGAACATTGACATTATCCAAGTTAATTTTGATATTAATAAAATAAATATAAATGCATCGATATATAGATAAATGATTTTGTGCTGAAAATCTAGTAACAAGAAGTATACAAAATGAAAAAAATAAAAACAACAATCAAAACGTTAAACAATGATACTTCTCTTTCCTACATGTATGAACATTCCTGTGCAGCAATTCCTTGCTGCATTTGTTGATTACCCTGTATCATATAGGAAGTGTTAAACCATCCTACTACAAATGGCAACACCTAAGAGTTTCTATTCTATTCTATACTATTCTATTCTATTCTATTCCATTCCATATTTAAAATTTAAAAATAATTAAATTCTCACATTTTTCCAAGAGGTTAAAATCCTTCAGAAGATCAAGTTCTGTATGGAGGAAACAGCTGGATAACAATGCTTTAATTGGATTATGATATGAAAAGATAATTAGTTATAACCCCCTACATCATATATTGTCTTTTTTTGTCACCTAATTATTGATTACTTACATGTTCCAAATCAGTAAAAAGGACATTATTTGACACTGAGGTGGTGTGAAGAAGACTTCTGGGTATTCTGAGACTGATGTACTGAATCTGAGACTATTTATAACATTGAGAACATGGTATGAGACTTCAAATTCTTAAAGGAAAGAGTTTTCAGTTGAGCTCTTTGGTTTCAATGGACAGGAGTCACATTGTGACCCATCTGAGTTTCAGTGAGACTGTTTCTGGTTGAAAACAATTCAAATAAGCTCACAACTCATTTCTATAGAAACTATTTTGATGGCTGTTTTAGGAACAAAGATCTCAATTCTGACTAATAAATCCTCTCAATTACATATGACTACATATAATAAGGACGAAGAGACCATTAGATTAATGTATTCCCATCTTATGTATTATCTACAGTACAATGACACATTTAACTGACATGTCTTGCAGTGTGCCGCACAATCTTAGTAGGTAGGTATCAACAGATAAACAACCCCTTGGTAGTTCATGTTCATAGTCAATCACATTCACCAGTACCAATTTTTGACACAATTAGCTGTGTCAAGCTCTAGCTTACAGCTGTTAGGATTTATTTCTTTGCTTTTTTTTTTTTTTAAACCTTTTTTAAATGTCAGGTAAGAATTTATTACCTGTATAAAGAAACATTTCACTTAGAAACAAAGTACTTGGTTTCTGGAAAGCTGTAAGAAAAGCAAGGGAAATAATGGGGTTTGTTCATAAATAAGCCATGTTATTTCATCAGTGAATCAGAATGTTAAGGGGTTTCTGAATTAAAAACAAACCAAAACAAACCCAAACCAACCAACCAACCAAAACAAACAAACAAACAGGAAGCCAATGCAAAAACCAAAGAACAACCAAAAAATAAAAAACACAAGGGAAAGAAAAAAAGAAAGAAAGAAGGTTGAAAATTATCCTAGGATGAATATAAGACAAGGAAATTAGACCTGAAAGCATGTTAAAGTAGGTAAAACATTTGAACATGTTAAAAAAGAATTCTAATTGTAGATGTGGATGTTTGTGACAAGATAAGACTAATGTAAAGTAAAAGAGAACCATACAATCTAACCTTAACAACACATAGGCATCGTCTTTGAAACTGATTCCCTGGAAGATAGAAATATGTATACTGGATTTTTCCCAACAGCAGTTTTATTATTTGTGTAGGTGTTTCACAAGTTATATGATATTGTGTAATACCGCACAAACTTAATCACTTGTAGTTTGGCCTTCTTTGGTTTCTAGGAGAAAATTTGAAATTCTTTAAAACTTTATGTTGCAAAAGGAAAACTTTCAATTAACTGTTTGTCTGGGCTTTTTTACTATTAGTTATAATAATCAGTAATTGTTATGTAGTGGTTTAATTTCTGTGTCCTGTTGGATTGAGTCAATTGGGTCTTAAACCTCTATATGTCCTGTGTGATAGCTTTTCATCTGCAGCTGTCAGACTCCATCTTGTCAAAATGAAGATAAAATATGCAACAAAAGCAGCAAGTTGACGAATTTTGTCTACATGATGGTTGAGACTTTTCCAACTTCCTCTTTGGGTATGCAAATCAGTCAAAAGATAAAGACATAAGTCAGCTCAGATGATCTTTAGATCCCCAGTGAGAGAAAGGTAGGTTTCAGTTGTGAACAGATCCAGACAAATAAAGACTAAGGTTCCTAGGAATCTCATATTTGAGGGACTGAGTATGTCTATATCTCAATTTGGTCTTTACTGAAAAATTTTCAAATCTAGGGTTTTGTTATAAGAGCATTTCAATTTGTGTTTTTACAGTAAAGCAAAGCAGATAGGTTAGATCATTTGAAGTGAAGAGCACTTCCTATAAGTCATCTTCCTATATTGACAGTTTACATCCTCCTTATCAGATAAGTAGATTTGTTGAAGAGTGGATGTTCAAGATATCGAACACTAAGAATTCAGAGAATTGCCCTGATGGATGTATACAATAATGCTAACTTTTTGTTTGTCACTGTTAAGTGAACAGTCAGAGACTGATGATGCAAACTATGCAGTGGTGGATGTAGAAATGCGAGATAAAAGAAAACATTGACAGGCAGAGGTGACTAAAGTAGCCTGGCCAGGTTATCTTATTATTATCTCTTCATTATCTCTCTATGAGTGATCAAAAAATTAACATACATTAACTATGCAGAGACTTTTTAGTATTTGTTTAGCTTTTCAACTAGACAAGGTCAGACAAATATTCAAACACGCTTTTAGAGATCTCTACTTCAAAAAGGACAGATTACACAAGATATGGTCTATTTTTATACTTTAAAGATCCACTCTAATATGTGCCTTGGTTTTTCAGGACATGACATATACAGTTTTGTTTATGCATGTGTGAGAACCATGGGAGTAGAAAGAGGAAAATATTATTTGATCTGCCGTAACAGCAATAACGATGATAGTGCATTTAAAAGACTGTACTTTTCAGTGTCTGTATGGGACTATTTTAAACCAAGAAGAAGGAGGTTTCACATAGCCTAAGTAATGGTACTAAACTTCTGTCTAAGAAGAAGGCAAGCTTAGCTAGTTCAGTTAGGTGAATACTTATTTTTTTCTCTCTCCCTGTCCCTAACTGTACCATAACTACCACCTTAAGATGGTACCATAACCAGAAAAACTAGTTATGTTGCGGTGCTGGCAGAAATGATGAGCTAGTGGCTGGAAGACTTTGTAAAGGCAGGACACATCTTTATAAAAAAGATGCTCTCCAGCACACCTTATAGGAAATTAAAAAACAAAAAAAAAAAAAAAAAAAAAAGAAAGAATTCAGAAAATTCACTTAGAAGACTGAGGAGGTGTAGTATCACTGTATAATCTTGCAAGATTGTTAGTGGGCAGAGCCAGGGTATGGTGCAAGACAAACTAGCTAGGGGTTAGTCAGTAGGAAGCAGAGTGACAGACGTTGGAGTAGCTTCAAGAAAATAACATTGTTACAAATAATATCCTTAACCTGATCCCATTAAATGGTATCTGCTTAAGAATACGCAGCACTGAAATATGAGAACTCGTGAAAAGAGCATTGCCAATTTTAGCTTAGATGGCGACAAATGATTGAGTAAGAGAAGGAAGAAACCTAAGAGCAGGAACTGTGTAGGTTGGTCAATTGCTCCTGAGATGGGAAAGAAGCACTGAGGGAGGATTTCTGCTAGGTATGGCTCCCACACTTACTGGGAATTTTTCACTTGATTCTTTTCTTCCACAACTGTTTTGAATGAGAAAATCTTCCCATGACACATGCAGAATCAGCTACTTACATTACTGTGTACAAACAGTTAAAGTCTCACTTTCCATTTGTAAATTATACTGAATATGCTTAGATATTCACTTCTTGCTGTTAAAGCTATTAAGTAAATAGCTTCTTTTTTTCAGTAAATAAATTACTGTGAACTCTCTAGAATTTTGAGTATTCATTTATTTAGTCACTGCTTTTCTCACACTTTCATATTTTCTATTTTCATACCTGACAGACCAGACTGCATATATACTTAGACCCATCTATATTGTTATGCAGATGTTTGCCAGGCAAAACCTTCTGTATACTTCCCAGCTATTTTTTGATTCTGTGGTTCTATGAAAGACTGCTATGGTAGCCAGTTTCATGGTAAAACATTTGACCCACTGTTACAGGAACTCAGACAGTTCTGGAGAGTCCCTCGGGCAGCTCCTGATGTCCACAAACCAGCTGGCATAAAGGTGCAACCTTTATGCTTAAGATGTATTGCTGAACTCCCTGGGTGAGTAACCTGACTATGGCAGGTATGTCCCTGTGAGTCCTTGCTATTGAACTGACTTCACTGCACATTGGTAGTTTGATATAGTCTAAACTGTTGCTGCAGATGCAGTAATGGTCACACAGGACAATATTTTCTACATAGTTGAGACAACCAGGAGATATTTTGTACATTATCAAAATTCATAAATAAAAATGCATGCACTGCAGTGATCATGCAGGACCATGGACCAGCTGGACTGCAGCTTCTAATTTCTCTGGAGGTACTTTTGCAGGAACCTTGCAATGAATACTTCTGTCAACATCCCAGCAATAACTGGCCACCCTGTTTGAGAGATTTCACTCCCTATGTAAGCACTACCCCATGGAACCTGTGAGGGTTTGTGCAAACCCCATTCAGTTCTCCAGGCTAACTTCCAAAACCAAACACAAGTGTTGCTACCAAAGAAAATTCCAAGTCAGAGTACTTTTTTTTTTTTGTGCGTGGGTAGCATTTCTGTTTTCAACATCCCTCTGATGCTAAAGCAGTCCAAGACCACGTAAGTAAAGAAATGTGTGTAGTCCAGGCTAACAGAGAAATAAACTAAAAGTGAAAAAAAAGGGGGATAACCCCCAAAACATTGAACAAAAACTTAAGGCATTTAGAAACTATTAGAATAATCATGTTGCCTTTCCTTGTACACATTTCTGTCTGACACATTAAATATATTACCTGGTGACCTGGAAATGAATTGGGAAGTTACAGTGCTAACTGGACAGTTGAAGATATTAATTTCATTGGGTTTGATTAATGGCTTTGCTCTTAATGAACTACTAGGATTTAATTCTGACTTCAATTACCAATGAGTAAAAATCTACATTGAAGTTTCAGGTATGCTTAGATTTTACATTCATTTAGCAAAGATGTATGACAAAGAGATGACATTTTCCATGCAAATATTGGCATTTGTGTAAAGACAAGGTGTAAATGTAATAAATGCAGCAAAGAGAACACAGTATGGCTTTGGAACAGTTTTTCATATTTTTGCCTGTGTCTTCTAGCATTTTCAGATTATTCAGTCTTTTTATACATAGCAATATTTCTTGCTCTTTTTAGTACCTTTTGATAACGCTTCCTCTCCAAGATGATATGCAAATACCCCAAAGAATCAGAGAATGTTTAAGATTTCCTTAATATTTTCTTAAGTTTTCTTATAGTTGATAGTTTACAAAATAATCCTCCTTTAGGAGGCATATTGTCAGGCGCAAAAGAGACTGGTGTCATGAACCTCCTCTGCAGAGAGAGCTCCCCCAAATGCATCCCTGGGAAGCCAAATTCTCTACAGAGCCCATATTTCTGTAATTAAATAAAAAGATTCTAATGTAATAATTAAAGATTAACTTATGGAACTCAATCATCACTGCTATTACCTTTAATTACAGGGGAAAAAAAAGCTGTTGAAAGCTGTTCGTGTGACATAATGCTACGCCAGAGTACAGGACACTCCAGGTGCAAGGTAGAAAGCCTCTGCAAATTTCTGGAGTCTTTCATAACCTTTCAGAGACTCACCTTGCTCCATATCACACCATGGTATGAAATATTATCCTCTAGATATGTTACACACAAAAGTTTTAGGAGAAGGCAATTTTTCTTCCATAAGCATTGCAAACCAAGGAATAAAATATTAGCAAGTACAAATCTAGATAAAATCCAAACTGTAAACTTTCAGTGCCATGGGCAGCTTTGTGACATTACAGGAAGTTAGAACAGGAAAGGAAGCATAAAAAAATAAGAGGAAAATCAGTATTAGATAAGTGAGGAGCCCTAGGCCAAAATTTTTACCTGGAATACATTTTTTTCCTAATGAAAGGACAAAACCATAGGCTATTGTTGTTGTTGTTATTATTATTATTATTATTAAGAAAATAGGAACATTCTGACAGGAAATATGAAGAAATTAAAAGTTGTTTAGGATAAAAACACAGTCCTGACACATTCAAAAATAAAAAAAAAAAGAAAAGAAATAAAGTATCCCAAGTCCTTGCTCTTATCTACTGAATTTTCTGTTACAGAGGAGCAAAGTCCTGCTGCTGCTGAGGTGAGGGTTTTTAAACATAAAAGTTTCACATTGTACTTTGTCTCTCACTGCCTCTGTCCCAGTGGAGGAAGACGGTTAAGCTGCTCTGTGACTCACTTTTATTAAGTAGGGCCTCAGATGCTTAGTGCTTAAATAGATGCCATTTTTTCACTTTCCCCAAACTGGTGTCCTCATTTATCTGCCATTTAAGCAGACAGTAGTGCTGCTGACTTAAGTGATCTCCGCTGGTCTAAGTGGGAATACTTACATGCTTAAAGTTAAGTTTTTTTATTGCTTTACAAGATGAGCACTTCAGAGATAGATATTTTGTGCCTCTTCTCCCATGAACGAGGACATCTTTTTTTTAATTATTTTTTGCATATATGTGGCACCACTTTGTAGTTCGTTATGTCTGTGCAAGGTGTTAATAGTCAAAAGAATGCTCGAGTGTAAGCAGAAAACCAGGTGGCCTCAAGGTTGATTTTGATGAAGCTGAGCCTGAAAGGCTGATAGAGCATAAGATCTGAGATTAGATGAATAATTCCATCACAGCAAAACAATTGATATTCCAGCTACAGTTATAAGTAATGACTGTTTTGAAGACAGTTTTTAGAAGAAACTATGAAAGCTCTGGAAATGCTAACAGATGAAGATCTGATGACAATAAAAGTCATAATCAAAAAATAGCATAGTAAAAGGATAGATATTTGTTAACATTGATTTTGATTTGTGATCTTTAATATTTAATCTCTAGTGGCAAAGCAACTCCAGATGTAGCAGTAACAGTAAAGTTTCTGCCTCAGTTTTGGTAAGAAAAACACAAAATAAAAGAAGTCATGAAGAAGACAGTATTCTGTAAGAAAATTTCCCAAACATTAGATAGTTGCTAATGCTTATGATATTTTTCAGGCTTCACCACAACTTAATTATTAAAGCAATGCAGAGACAAACCATTTGTATTGCTTTTCTTCTCCTTATAAAACTAAAATCTGCTGGTTTGGATTTCCTGTGCTTTTATTTTTTTCCCCAAAGTCTCACTGATATCATTTGTTCTCCTCTGTACAATGATGACCTTGTCACAATATAGCACACTATATTGTGATAGACTATTTAACTGACATTATAGTATATTAACTAATAATGCCTGTTGAATAATTACTTAATAAGAGTAAATTATTATTATAATCTATTTTTATTCTAATATACTAATATAAGGTATTGAAAGTCAGAGAATTCATATAACAGTAAACTGAAATGTGATACCGATTTTGTCAAAATATGTGATTAAGATCCCAATAGGTTAATTGGGAAAAGAAAAATGATCACAGAAATTAAGAGTATTATGTGTCTGAAGGTGTTAAAATGCAGAGTTTTTCTGATGTGCTAAATTCAGTTTCTAACCTAAGCACTGTGGAGTTTAACTGATCCTGGAGACAAAGCTTTACCTCTTAAGATGCTCTACTAAGTCATTGTTACAAAAGATGAAACAAAATCTTTGTAAATAGCAGCACCAGAAGGAAAAAGTAGTGTGCCTTTCCACATATTGTTGTTCTGTTGCACGCAGCACTTTTAATGGGAGATTCTGAATAAGTAATTAGGTATAAACTTCACTTATTTCATTTGCAGATTTACATTCCTGTAAATCATTGCAGAAGTCACTTTCCACAGATTTCCAATGAGGTCTGAATGTCACAAAGTATTTGTTATCTCCATACAAATAGTTGTAGGCAACATCTTTATTTTTAATGCACTGACTTACATTGTTTATTTTTATCTCATCAAAATTACAGTAAGAGTAAATGAATTCATGAACTAAAAGTAAAGTGAACCTTATGTAAGTAGTTCTGCTACAAAATACTGTGTATATATTTGACTGTGTTTTCACATTTGTGTTACCATGTGACAGTTTTGGAACTAAGAGTGGTGTAGGGTAAAGATGCCTTTAATTTTTAAAGGAAGCAGAATTAACTGAAGTATTTTTACTCTGAAGGGTTTTATAATACAAATGTTTCAGTAGTCTGCAGATCAAACCTGCTCGATTTATGACAAATGTTATCTGTTTGCATGATGTTTCATTTCTGCAGCTTTAAACTCTGAGATTTGAAAAAATAAGCTGTTCTGTGATCTGCATCAACATTAGTAATGACCCAAGTGTATTAAACACAGGCAAACCAAATTCACTTGTGCGTGTCTAATAACAAAACTTAGTGGGGGGGAGAATAACAGTGGTCATCCACATGTAAAATGTTGCTGAATTAATGCACAGATCTTTGCCATTAGAAAAACATTTGGAACAACTACTTCTTAATTAAAACAAAAGAGAACAAAAATTTCATCTGGGGCCTTCAACAGTGTGCCAGAACTCCTAGATGTCATTTCTAGTCACAGTAAGAATTAAATTAAAAAGATCAACTAATTAATTGGTTTAGAAACTTTATTTCTGTAGTTACATGTTACTCATAGCATTCATGTAAAAGGTGATAGCAGTTATCCTCCCAGTATAATTTAAAGGGAAGCAAAGTGCCACAAATTGAAAATGATATTTCTTTAGCTCACTGATTTATTTTTGTACTGGGTATCAAAAAGGACTTTGGGAAGAAGACCAAATACTGTGAAATTCCAGTCAATAATGACATTTTCTTCACTTTTTCAAAAATGGAAAAAGTATTTATGCTTTCCAGTTGCTTTACTTCAAAATGTTGAATGAGAGAGAATACACATTTATATATGATAACCAATATTTATGTATGATAACCAATTCATAGGAAAAGAAAATCCACTATGAATAGTCACATATTTAGGTTGCATACTGATTTTGTGAACATAAGATGGTTAATACACTCACGTGAATCAGGGTAAATGTAATTATCCCAAATAAACTTATCAGAAAACGGAGGCAGAAAAAATATTTGAGGAAAAGATCACAGGAACAGCTAATAGAGACTGTTCCCCTTGCTCTGCATGTATTCCAAAATTCATGTGTGAGTAAGAAATTTCTTGCACAGGGAGATTGAGGGTACAGTGCTATATTGACCATTGAAGTTTTGCTAATGACTTTACTTGTGTCTAGGGTTTTGCCTTCAAAACAGGCTTTTTATGAAGTTCCTCCTAGTCAGAAGAACTTTAATCCCAGAGAGATAGAGGTGTTTTTGCTACTTTCTTCAAGGGGTAGAGAGTAACCCACATTCATTGATACATACTGTAGAAAGACACACCTAAAACACCTTTTCTTTTTACTTCATTCTCAGTTTTGAATAGCCATAATGTTGACACAGTTTACGGACTGATAGTTCCAAAGACAGAGGTTTCTCAGGCGTATAATAAATTGAGCAGTGGCAACATAGGTCTTTCATACATTGGCCAGTTATTCTGTATCAGAATAATTGTCAGCAAGAGGCTTGGAAAATCTCTCTGCTTGATCAGACTCTTCAGATTGTTAGCAGGAGTGCTTATTTTGATGCGAACATCTGTGCCAGACTAAGAAACACCAGCCTAAAGCTGCTGAGTGGCCATCAGTTGGTAAAAACGGCTTTTATCCACTTCTGACCTTATCAAGATCAGCCTCTCCCAAGTGAAAGCTTTTACAGCTTTCTTCCAGTGTTTCAGAGTCTACTCTTTAATTCATTCATTCATAAAGGTTATCTATAATTTTTTAATTTACCATGCTCTCAGAGAGACTTTATTCCAGGTCATTAATTTTTTTTTTCCTGAGTAATTGCAACACTCTTCCCTGCATACTCTCTAGTTCTTCTGAAATATTGTGTATAGTCTGTAAAGGATTTAAGACCTCCTAAGCCAAAACTTCCATCCTGAGAAGAATGATCCCTTCAAAATTCAAGCAATTTTAATTGCTTGACTCTGGCAGTGGTAAAAGCAGCAGCAGACATGTTAACAGCTTTGAAAATAGAGCTATTTTTTTCCAAAATTTATAGCTTGAAATTTTGAAATATATTGTCCTTTTCATCCCAGAAGCTTCCCTGTCAGTTACTAAGTAAAACCATCATTAATCACAAGTAGCTATAGTCATGTGCTGATTGTAATTTGGTCACATTGAACAAAAGACAAATGATATAGAATACTATTAGCAATGATGGTTTTACTGTAGACATTTATCATTGATTCAGGTTCACTTGATATGACTTTGGGATAAAAACAGGGAAAAATTGCCTTGCTGTTGAAAATTTTATTGCTATTAAATCATAATTTTGGCAAAGATGTGCAAATAAGACTGGCAGAGCTTTCCTTTCCCATTTTTCCTCTCCTAAAACACACAATTACAGAGGACTTGGAAGAATCCAGATGCAGCACAATCAGAAAAATGAATGCTGATTAGTTGTCATCTATCTAATACCTAATAATAGAAGCACAGTTTTGGGCAAGCTATCTATTTATAGGAGTCATTCAACTTACCCAACTCATCAGAATCAGTAAGACTCTATAGGAGATGGATAGATCTATATGCACTTTCTGAAAAGGCATATTTATTCCCCCCCTCACTTCATAGAACCCTTTCAAGCAGCTCTGTATAACAGTGCTGGTGGCACTGAGACTGAAGGTACACTGCAGAAAATCTTCACTATCTACTTTGTTCCAAAATATCAGCCAAAAATACAAGGCAGTTGTAAGTTTGTGTGACAGAAGAAAAGGAAGAAAACTAAAGTGATTATATATTTTTGTTGTAAAAAAAATATATTACGCTTTGAGTGCTAAGCACCATTTCTCTTCTCTGAGGTAACCTTATAGTTGTAAAGCAGGAGCAGCATAGCATAGCATCTGTAATTCAAAATTATCATTAAAATTTGAAGGTGATCTAGACCTAGATAGCTTCACAAATACACTCTGGCTTGGGACCGACTTCTCATCAAGAAAGAAATAGACTATTTTATATGTTAAAAGACAGAAAATCAAATGTGTGTAATTCTTGTTTTGGCTTTGATTCCGAGGATGGAATCCAGAAGGTCCATCTGTGGCTGCAGAAGGGCCAAAATGTAATGGCCCTGAGTCAATTCAGGCAGGCAGGTGCACACTGGAAAGAAGAGGGAGTTGTACAGCATAAACCTGAGGTACCTGGTGGGACTGTTTAGGAAACTGTCTAAGGGAGATTTAAAGCAGATTGAGGGTAGGAGTGTGGGGGTGGAGACAGAGATAAAGGAAGATACTTAGATAATGAGTTTGTAAATATCACAGATCTTCAGGTTGCAAATACCATATGAATTCAAATAGTCACTTGCTACTAATACAGCCTATGAGCGTTCTTTTTCTTATTTTCTATAGTTTTATTCTGTTATGTGTTGTTTTATGCCTAGCTGGATGACTGCAAATGCTATGACCTGTAATTAAAGCCTTGTGAAGAATATATCCATAGACCAGTATGTGTGAAAGAAACTCTGGTAATATTTATCCAGAAGAAAACACTTCACTATTCAGTAGCAAAGTAGGAACTGATACATAGTCTTTTTTTGGTTAATCATGCTTTGAGAATTGTAACCCTTTTTCATGTTTGTATAGGAAAGTTTCTTTTACCCAATATTAGGAATTATTTTCTACTAAATTCTAACAGTATTTGGGAATAAAATTCTATTTATTATTAGCCTAAATAAAATCTTGAGTACTTTTTCTTAAGGCTGTGACTAGATAGTACTCTCATATTTGAACAACAGCAGTGCACTTCATTGCTGTTTGGTGTCTCAGTTACTAAATGCTGAAGATGAACTTATCAAATAGCCTAATCAAAATTTATTAGTCTGTTTTTACTAGACAATTTTTCCCATTTCAATGTAGACAGTGCATACTTTTTGTTCTATTTATCAACCTATTTGGAATGCATTTCTACGTTTTATAAAGAAAACTGCCTTGGAAAACGTTACTTGTGGGCACATTTTTAGCTTTGAAATCAGCTGTGTGATGCAATATGTGTAACATAGAAAAATCACTAAGAATTCTACTAGCTGGCACAGAAATGAATCTTCAGATCCATTGTTTCCACTTTCCAGAAGGACTCCCTGAAGATTACATGGAAAACAATTATGTCTTGATGTGTAACAGAGTTCCTATAAAAGCTCCAACCCATAGTGACATTGGTGAACTCCAGCAGTATAGTACACTGGATAATTTGGTACATACTATATATTAAGTTTGAAGGATTTAGACCTTAGCTTTCTAGGACATCAAGCTGCCTTGCTGGTTGGGAAAAGACAGATACCTAGTGAGTGATGGCACAAGGAACCATATGTTTTCAAGGTATACTGTCTCTTGTGACAAAATGGAGAGTGATCTGCTTCATTACAACTTTCAAAGCTGTAGGAAGTATCCTGTAAGTCCAACCTGGTCATATGCAAAAGTGCCAGTCAAATCTCACCCAGAACCCTTAGCATTTCCAAAGCAACCAAAACTGACTTCTACTACTTATGTTCTATGAGGTATGGTTTCCATCAGGCAGCAATCCCATTTTTGTTGTAATGTCTGATATGTAAATAAAACAGAGCTCTCAAAAAGTAAACTTTTCACCAACCATCAAGTTATTTAAATTTATAATTCTCAAAATATGTGTGCCTCATAAGAACTTGAATATTCTGCAAGTGCCGTTCTAAACCATGCTGTGTTTTTTGAGATCTGAGCTTGTTGTTTTGTTTTGTTTTGTTTGTTTTGGGTTCAGTTTTGTTTTGTTGGGGGGTTGTTGTTGTTATTTGGTTTGTGAGTTTTTTGGTTTTTGTTTGTTTTCTTAATGTGTGTGCACAAATAGGGAAAACAGTATCAGATTTCCCATATTATTAGCTGATCTGAGTTCACTAAAGCAAAACTGGGGTTGTTGTTGAAGAATGATTCTACTTTGTTTTTATCGCAGTGCCAGGTAGTTGGAAGTGCAGTTATAGATTTTTGCTCTTAAAAAGTCATGTTAGAACTGAATTTCAATTAGTTTCCCACAATTATAATTTCTATTGCTGAAGTCCACAAGGAGGCCTTTGGATTTCCAGTGATCCAGCTAGTGAATCACACTGATTTTGCCAGATACTTTGGAGACAAAACCTTCCCTCAAAAGCATTAATGTATATGTAATTGGTCCAAGTAGAACCTGCCCACAGCATCCAGTTACTGAATTTGCACTATACTTTCTATTTAATTACAGGAAAATCAGCAGCCATCACCTGTACTAAACAAAAATCTCCGAACAACCTCAAGTCTCTGATGATTCACTAAAACCTTTAACAACACAGTTTAGTCTTCTGTATATTTTTCCTGTCACTGTTGCAACATTGATTTATATAAGGAGTGCCTGTGCCCACTTTGGAAATACAGTCTTATGTTGTGCATTCACTTCTGAGCTGTTCTGCTAGCTGTGTACTTTGATGAATAATACTCACTTCACAGAGAGATATTCCCAGTAAGCCTGGAATTCGGAAGGGAGAGATAAAACCCAACCCTACCTACTTCTGAAATTATTTCTGTTCTCTGGTGAAGGTAATCACCAATTTGTGTGTAGTGGCATTCTTCCACTGAACACTTCAGAGAGGTTTTTTCAGCTGTAGGCTACTGTGCTCTTGCCCTTTCCTAAACCCACAACAAAAGAATATGTTGCTGGCACCTCTATCTGTAATAATAAAGGTCCGATCTGGATGCTAGTTTAAAATAGCCCTTGGGATGCCATGAGTCTTAAGTGTATTAAAGTCCCTGAAATGTGTTTAACTAAAAGAAGCTGGTGATGTGATTGACAATCTTTACTAATAGGCTTAACCTATGCCACAATTTCAGGCAGATTGCCTGGACTAAACTGACAGCTTGAAAGTCATGTAAAAGTTTGGTTAACTTCCTACAGATATTTGATCAGCAGCCATGGAGGCTAAGGATCCATTCACTAGGAGCTTTTTAAAAACTTCTTTCCTTCTTTTATTATCTTTTCAGGCTCTTTGTACATATACAGCCTAAATAAAATAATTCTGGCAATAACCCAGTCTCCTGTAATCTCCAGACTCCTCTAATCTTCAAATACAATCTTAATAGTGTTACCTGCTGTAATGACTCTTCATTTGAAGATGCCACTCATGTCTTCAACTGTTTCATACACTTATTTTATGTTGAATTAATCTGTTCCCTAAAATATTTATTGTTCATTCCTTTCTTCCTACCATCTCCAAGTCAGTAATGGTGGCTGATGATAGAAATTAGTAATGGTGGCATATTGTTGTTGTTTTTATTAAAAAAAATCTAAATAAAATTTTGTTTTAATTTTCACCTTTTAGATAAAATCTGAATCCCAGACCAACAGCAAGAAAGTTTTTCATTTTCTTAGTCTTTAAGGGTTCTTTCATGATGGTTGTCATAAGTGAGTGTTTAGATATTAAGCTATGACTATGGAATTGTATATGAGACACAAGAGATCTTTCCTAGTGGGGGAGTTAGATTAAATATGATATCAGATACTACTTTGTGTGGTATCTAAGGCTGGTCAGGAAACAAGAATTCAGTTTTGGCAAACCATATAAAGATTTATGGGCTAGGTATTGTCCCACATTGGACAAATGTCATGTCTTTTAAAGGTAGTGGAATGGGCAAGTGAACTTGGATTTCCTATATCCCTGAACTGTGAAAACCAGAACGTAAAGTCAGTCTCCTAAAATATTAGGTTGGCACTGTCTCATTTCATTTGAGATTTGACTGGGCATTAGGTTCTCCTGGGAGGAGAAGTGTCACCATACTCCAGTAGTAGTCAAAGCTGGGTAGAAAAACCTTCTCCTTCAATTTTTCTGAGAAGCCAATTGGGAAGTGATTAAGCCTTTAGTTCTTCTGTGTTGCAAATGAGTGTTCTCATGGCATCTTTTTCTCCCACCAAAATCCTGACTGCAGGCTAGTCTTGGTTTAACTACTGATAAAAATTTTTTCAAAGATGGCAGCAAAGAATCAACAGAATTGCAGAAAGCAAAGAGTGTGTTTTCACCATGATAGATGGAAATGTGGACCTGTTAATACGTATTTTCTATCATGTCAAGAAAAACTTAGCCCCTCCCTCTTCTCTGCGCCTCCCCCTTGGCTCCCCCGACCTTCTAATTTGCAAGTTTGTCCTGTGGAAAACTTCCTTGCAATTTTATGGAAAACTGCTTAATCAGGTGTAGGTGATTCTATTCTATAATTACCAGAGTTTCAAACTAGATGGCAAGCTATATCACCAAGAAAAAGTTAGTGGATTAAGTCCCAATCATGCTTCTGAAATGAATTCCTGTTTAGTGATCCTCAGAGTGAAAGCAGTATGTACACAAAATGATGTGAAATACAAAAGGCAAAAAGTATCTCCTGCACTGAAACTGCAGCTTCCTGAAAACCAGTGTGATTTTTGTATGGGTGACAAATTTTGCACAGTTAAAGCTTTCTGAAAACAAATCCTTTGAGAGAATCTGCTGCTGTGACTATAAGGTACGTTAAACAATTTTGAAAGCCCTTCAATCTAAAGATGTTATTGAATCAAGTGGACTTATATTTATTTCTGGCAGTACCAGTTTTTCGGTGTTATCTATTTTTTAAGAAAAGCCCTCTTGACTTATATCATGATGGATAAATGTCTTTTTTTAACCAGAAATTTCATGTTTTGATACATTCTAGAAGTGAGACAACTATTATAATAATGTTAAATGCCACTACATAGTACAAACCCTAGTCAAAGAAAAGTTAGTCATTATAGTTACAAGTTACGAAATAGTCATTATTTATCACAGAATCATAGAATCAACTGGGTTGGAAAAGACCCACTGGCTACAACCTCCTTTCAGGTAGTTGTAGAGAGTTATGAGGTCTCTCCTGAGCCTCCTCTTCTCCAGGCTGAACAACCCCAGCTCCCTCAGCCTCTCCTCACAGGACTTGTGCTCAAGTCCCTTCACCAGCCTTGTTGCTCTTCTCTGGACCTGCTCCAGCACCTCAATATCCTTCCTGAATGGAGGGAGCCACAACTGGACACAGTACTCCAGGTGTGGCCTCACCAATGCTGAGTACAAGGGAAGAATCACCTCCCTGGACCTGTTGGTCACACTGTTCCTGATGCAGGCCAGGATGCCATTGGCCTTCTTGGCCACCTGGGCACACTGCTAGCTCATGTTCAGCTTCCTGTCAATCCAAATTCCCAGGTCCCTTTCTGCCTGGCTGCTCTTCAGCCACTCTGTCCCTAGCCTGTAGCACTGCAGGGGGTTGTTGTGGCCAAAGTGCAGGACCCAGCACTTGGCCTTGTTGAACCTCATCCCATTGGAATCAGTTCAATGTCTCCAGCTTCTCCAGGTCCCTCCTGCCTTCCAGCTGATCGACACTCCCTCCAACTTCGTGTCATCTGCAAATTTGCTAATGGTACACTCAATCCCCTCATCCAGATCATCAATAAAGATATTAAACAGGACTGGGCCCAACACTGATCCCTGGGGGACACCACTAGTGACCGGCCGCCAACTGGATGCAGCCCCGTTCACCACCACTCTCTGGGCTTGGCCCTCCAGCCAGTTCCTAACCCAGCACAGTGTGCCCCTGTCCAAGCCGTGGGCTGACAGCTTTTTCAGGAGTATGCTATGGGAGATGGTGTCAAAGGCTTTGCTGAAGTCCAGATAGACACATCCACAGCCTTCCCCTCATCCACCAGGTGGGTCACCTGGTCATAAAAGGAGATCAGGTTGGTCAGACAGGACCTGCCCTTCCTAAACCCGTGCTGACTGGGTCTGATCACTTGTCCATCCTGTAGGTGCTGTGTGATTGCACTTAGGATGATCTACTCCATAACCTTACCAGGCACTGAGGTCAGGCTGATGGGCCTGTAGTTTCCTGGGTCCTCCTTGCAGCCCTTTTTGTGGATGGGTGTGACATTTGCCAACTTCCAATCATCTGGGACCTCCCCAGTGAGCCAGGACTGTTGGTAGATGATGGAGAGCAGCTTGGTGAGCTCTTCTACCAGCTCCCTCATCACCCTTGGGTGGATCCCATCTGGTCCCATAGACTTGTGAGGATCCAAGTGGTTCAACAGGTTGCTAACTGTTTCCTCCTGGATTACAGGAGGGCTATTTGGCTTCCTGTCTCTGTTTACCAGATCTGAAGGCCAATTGTCCTGAGGACAATCGGTCTTACTGTTGAAAACTGAGGTAAAGAAGGTGCTGAGTACCTCAACCTTTTCCTCATCTTTGGTGGATCTGTCCCCCTCCATGTCCAACAAAGAATGGAGGTTTTCCTTGTCCCTCCTTTTGCTACTGATGTATTTGTGGAAGCACTTCTTGTTATCCCTAACAGAAGTGGCTAGATTGAGCTCAAATTGTTCCTTTGTCTCTCTAATTTTCTTTCTACAAAGCTACAAAGAGGGAAAAATCCAGAGAATTTGCTGTGTAATAGTTACTGATCATGTGTCCGTTTTATTTTTATATCTCACGAGATAGGGAAATGGATCAACTATTTGCTGGTAAATTCTTTCATTTTCTCAATATCTAAGAATATGTAAAAAGCTATTTTTGCTCTCCAGTTCCTGATTTGTGAATTATGAAGAAGCTGGAATAGAATTGCTTTCCCTAAGGGCTTTTGGATTAAGCACTTCTCAGTCTAAATATTCTCTGGCTCTTTGCCATTCACTGGCTTTATCATCATTTGTACTCATAGCACTTTGCAAGCACTATTAAAGTTATGTCTTGCCTCGTGCCTGTGTGAAAGGTAAATATGATGCCATTCTCATTAGAAAATGTGGATGGATTTGTGTAGACACTGGAGAGAACACAATTAACTAGTAAGTTTTCTTATACATATTTGTCTTTATTTTTCCCTCATTTTGTACTTTTGCAGAGAACAGGATTGCCATGTCATTTATTTAACAAATATGTTTATCTCTACAGATTGAACCCATTCTATATTCACAGTAATGTATACATCTATATAGTCACAGCACAACAACTCTCAGTGGATATTGGTGCAATCCCTTTGAAATTATAATGCCATGACAGGCCAGGTTTCTCAACTTCCGCCTGGGACATAGTTAGCAATCCTACAGGAAACTTTTAGGCTACCCCAATCACTCAAGTGTATTAAAGTAATGATACTGCCCATTGAAAAAGGAAACATGGATGCTAGGTCAGGGTTAAGACCTGGATTGGAACCTGTTACTTGCTCATATTGGTAGTTTATAGGGAATGTCAGAACCGCCCATTGATTTCTCTCATATTCAAAGTATGTTTGCTGGACTACTTCTATTATCAAGAATTTAAAAGAATAAGTAAGGAAACAAGTGAAGAGAAAGCACCTGATACCAGACCTAAATACTTCCATTATAGTTGTGATTGATATGTTTGACCTGCTAAACTGAATATTAAAATAGGTCCAGGTAGGTAACCCTCTCAGTCAAATGCACAATAAAAATGCCATTCAGTATAGGATCAAGGCCTCTTTTCTTTGACCTGCCAGCAATTTGTCTTGGAATAAGTGGCAATTACTAGCCAAGATTTGAAAAGCATTGCTCATTATTTCCCCCCCCTTTGACATTTAAAGTTTTTTCCACCTTCTCCCCAGCAAGCTAACTCTTTGAGTAATATATATATTTATTACTTTTATTGTATACATTCAGTAGCACTACTATCTGCCTATGGTGGTTTTCTTGATATACATCAGTGTAGATAAGTTGTCTCAATTGCTGTCTACAGCATAATTAATACTCAGACAGGATTAAAAGAGAGAGTTATTTGGACCTAACATCATTTAAGCTAAACGCTGTGGTGAGTTTTAGTGCTTGATTTATAGAAAAATAGTATGAAATTGTCATTTCTTTCACCATGAACAAAACATCTCTTTTCATGACAAAAACCAAGATGTCTTATTTTTGAGTCAAGCATTTAATTTTTCAGTTCTGCCAGCAAACCTTGAAGTAGTTAATCATAGAGCTCTAGCAGTGAGTATTCTGATCTTGCTATAAAATCTGATTTTCTTGCATATTTCTTGCAATATAATAAATTCCATTCTACTTAACCAGTAAACCCTCTTTCCCCACTTCCAGCTGCAAAGAAGATATTTACGATTCAGGATACTGTTGTTCATGCCCTACACGTATAGTGTTGAAAAAGTGTTTTTTTCCTTTTGGTCTTTTTTTTGGTTGTTGGGGGTTTTTTTGTTTCGTTTTTGTTTGTTTGTTTGTTTGTTTGGTTTGGTTTTGGGGGTTTTTTTTGCTTGTTTTTTTGTTTTATTTTGGTTTGGTTTGTTTGTTGGTTGTTTTTTTTTTAAGCCAGCCATCCAGTCTACAGTGACTTTACAGAACAGACAATGGAAATCCTACACTATTTATTTCCTGGGAGTTCCTTTCTTCTGTTCAAACACAAGACTAGGAAACATTAAGGGCAATAAAATATGACCTTTATGGGCGTTTTTCTGAAAGCATTTTCAGAGACAATATTCTCCCCACTTTTGTGGTGTTTCAGGGAACATTTGAATCTTTTTGGAAAGGAAACAATGTCAGTGAGCTTGTGTCATCCAGCTGTGTTACAAGGGCTGGGTAGAGAAGACAGGCCTGAACTAAACTCCTACGAGAGAAAAATGCAAACTGAACAAAACACCTAACTGCTCCATGGGAAAGGAACCTCTTATGTGCACAGTGATAATTAGCACCTGTCAATCAATACTTGCACATTTCCAGATGGCTGTCAAACAGGTAGGATTCGTGAGATGACGCTGTGAGCAAAAGGGGAAGTTTGCGTCGGGTGTGAAGCACACAAAGGAGAAGTAAAAGTCTTGTGGAAGGCTGCAAATGCCAGTATGGAGGCAGGAGATAGGGAAGACTGTCTTTACCCAATATGAGTGTGGGTAGAAGGTACAAAGCCACAAGCTTCATGAGTTTAGCTGCCAACCAGCAAAAGTCTGTTATTACAGATGTTAGAATCTGTGTTTAAATACAAAGGTAATTACTCCATGAGTAATTATATTAGGTAGGAAAAAAATTGTATCAGGACCTGATTTTGCATCTATTTAGTGTATAGATTGTACATACTATGAAAGTAAATAAGCAAGTACAAGGAGGGGATGATCCTAAAATGGAACAATGAAAGGCAATACTGCTTGGCATTGTGTGTGGGTCGGTTACTCAGATAAGAATAAGATGAAATATGCTTTTATCTTTGATAAGCTATTTTATAGCTTCTTCTTGCACGTATTCTTGATAATACTTCCTTGTATATTCTCTCTGGCACACCACTTTCATTTATTTTCCTATCACTTTATTGCCATGTGTAACATGTACTATTGGTTCATCATCCATTAGTCACAGCACTACAACACTTACAGCTGTTTAGTCCATGGGTAAATTTGACTCAGCTGGACACGGATAAACTAGGAATGAAGTTATTTTGTATAGGTGTGATACAATACATTTGACCTTAAAACTGGCTATTAATTTAAAAAATAATATTCCCCAAATTCTTGATTAAAGCTTGAGAAGTAAATTTGCAAAGATATGGGGGAGGGGAAGTTCCATGAATAAATTTTATTACTGTTAGCAGGATTTCAGTATTTATCTCACCAATAGCTCTTAAAATATCTCAGTAATGACAATTTAAAAAGACCCACTAATTGCATAAAAAGTGAAAAGAATAGGTTTTCAAAATTATCTTCTCCTCTACTTTCAGATTTGGATTAACAGATTCAAATCATGGATCATATGCAGTGTTTTCCAAACTCAGACAGCAAACTATCATATATTTCTTCTATTTCATGACAATTTGATAACTTTTAACCAGCTATGCAACTTGGCAGCAGGTCTGTTCCAAATGACAGAATCTGCTTAATTCCCATGATACCACTTAGATCCTGATCTTGCATTCACATTTGCACAGGTGGACTCCTGTGTCCAAACTAAGTCCACATATGCCAAAGTGGCTCCAGACAACGAAGGCATCGGCTCATGGAAATACAATTGCAAGATCAAGACCTTAATTCCCTTTAGTTTTGTCTCTTCCTAATGAGAGCTGTCAATTACTTATAGTAATTAGGTGGTCAATAGATGTTAATGGGACGAGATTTTAAATATGCTACTTCAAAATTATATGAATAAATCATTCAAATTTCTTTATCTGTCTTTTACCATATGTCCTCCTTCAAATCCATATCATTTGTTTTACATCTGCTAAAAAAAGGTATATAATGTACAAGCATCACGGTTGACTTTGAAGGACTTTTAAAGGTGATGTGCCAACTTTTCAATAATTGTCACAAAACAAATATTTTAGAAAAAAATGGAATTGTTGGATTTGAAAAAAAGTTATGGATTTGCTAGTAAAGGCGCTACATTTTGTTATTTCTTTTTTTGTGTTGCTAGTCCTCACTTGTGAAACAAAACTGTCTATAATTGCTCTTAATTTGTATGTTGGAATGAACAAGATTGTAATGCTTATTTGGTTCAAAGGGTATGATTCACTCCTATATTCCTAATGTTTAAGGTTGGTGTCATTTATTAATATCAGTAGAAATCTAATATAATTTCTTCTTAAGGCAGATATCATGCAAATAATTTTCAGTGAAATGCAGATTTTAATCCATTTTCCTGAATTCAATGCAACTTTATGCAAATGCCATATTATAATATGCATAGTTAGTGTGCTAGGCACTGGTTGTCTCCTGTGGAGAAAACAAGCTTAAGTTAAGCAGATATGCCTTCACACTGCAGAATGCTCAGTTGCCAGATCAGGTCAGTGCTAGGCAATTACAGGTTCCAGTATTTTAAATAGAGTCTTTGCAGAGAGCACCATTAAATAACTTCACTGAACTATTCATTTCTCCAAGCAGAGGCAGTAGTTGGTAACTGTTGTCATTACATACAAACACTGTGTTCCTCCAAGAATAGCCCAGTGTGATTAGCTCTCAGTAGATTGGCTGTTCTTTTATGAACTCTCAAGTGGCTTTTCGTCTATACGCATTTGCAGATAAAGCCACTGTAACTAAGCACAGCTGATGAGTCACCTCACTGAGTTCTGTACATCTGTTCCAAAACAGTTCATTGTTTTCTTGAAAAAAGAACAAACTTCTATTTTTAAGAAAGTCTGGATTCACAACATTGTTATTAAGAGAAAGCTCAGGCAGACATCTTATAATCTTAGCCTGTGACATGAAGAACACTCCCGCTGCAGCCCAACAGTAATAGTCTAAAAATGCTTTTTTTGACATTGTTTTTCTCTCTGTTAGCTTTTCTCTCTCTTACCTAAATGCAGAATTCAAACTGCGTTTTCCTCCCTAAATCACATTTTATTTCCAGGGATTAGGGATGATTCAAAAGTAGTTGAAAGCAGAATGCAGCTGGAGTGCTCATCTAGTTCATGTGTAATAAGGACTTTTAGCACTTCTGCCCATTCCTGGTCTTTTGAAATGCAATATTTCAGCAGGTTATTTAGTTCACACTTCTTCAAATAGCTATAGATACACACACCTAAAAGACCAGTAGTTTAACCTTTTATTTAAAAATAGACAACTGGGTATCTCTGCACTATTGAGGAGTGTCAAAAGATAAAAAAAGCATATACTTGAGCTAAATCATGTACTGTGTCTTCAAATTATTAATTACAATGGAAAAATTTAGATACAACTACTGGTGTACTATAACAGAATACTTCAACTTGCAGCTCGATTGGGTAGAACTTAAATATTTCCAGCTTGTTTAATATTAACTTAACAATCATTGAAAGAGCTCTAATGCTTACGAATGAAATAATTTGTTTAAATATTTGTTTAGTTCTTAGACACTAATATCAGCTTGATGACTGCTAACTCAATAGTTGAATAGGATCAAAATTTGGGAATTGAAGATATAAAGCTCATCAGTCAGAAAAATGGGTGTAAATTATTCTGTCTTTGAGCTGGGAAATAGAATTCTTGACTTCAAAAGGTTCTTTGTACTGCTCCGCAAAGATCAGGCTCTCAAACACTAAACCATAACACTTTTGCAAGCAGTAGGATTTTAATTTTCACAATGAATGTATTATGAATTTATGAGATTTTTAGGACAGTAACTGGAGCAAACCTGCTTGGTAAAATGATATAAGTGAGCATGCAGACAGAACTGTCTGTAGTTAACAGCATTCTTCAGAATGATAATTAAAACAAAACACTACTGTAGATGTTTTCTAAAAGATCTAACCAGGTGAAAAGGAAATTATAATGATAGAATGGAGAACTGGTCTGAAGAGTTGAATGGAGTTCAGAACCCAAAGGGGGGCAACAAAAAAGCTGTAGAGTGACTTTTTACAAGGGTAGGTTTTTGAAATTAGGAAAAAAGTATTTACTGTGATGCACCGGAGCAGGTTGCCCAGGAAAGCTCTGGATGTCCCATCCCCAAAACTGTTTCAGGCCAGATTGGATGGGCTTTGAGTAACCTGGCCTAGTGGAATGTGTCTCTGTCCATGTCATGGGGGGTTGGAACTAGGTGATATTAAGGTCTCTTCCACCCTAAAACATTCTATGATTTTTATGTTTACATCTCTTGAAGGGAGCTGTTAATTGTTTGCAACACAGAGTTATAAGCATAGTGGAGAGGGGGCTTTTATTCTTCCTCTTTGGAACCTAAAGTAGAAAAAAAATACTTTGTTCACAATACTGCAAGAATCAGACAATTTCTCTTTGAAAATGTCCCTTGGGCTTTAAGTTATTTTTTTGGTTTGCTGCATTTAGATACCAGTAATGCAAGAGTCCTTAAGATTTCACAAGAAGGTAAGACTGGTGAATGCCATCTGCACCTTCGCATTCAGTTTCTTTTCAGGCAAAGATTAAATATAATCTGATAAAAAGAACATTACCAAACAAAAACTGGACTTTTAAAACCCATTGTCCATACAGGGAGGCCATTGAGGATCTCAGCGTTCTTACAGTTGGAAAATAGGATGCTTAATTTTATTCATGGACAAAAGTCCTTGGGTTGACATTGTCCTTTAGCTTAAATAGCTGTCCATCTTGATACAGTTATGCAATGTAGCCATGTCCCTGCTTACTATTTGCTTCATTAAGCTAAAGAGCTCATTTAAACCTTATTTGTTTATTTTTTCTTCATAGATCTGGTCTTCCTCTTTCTTCTGAAATCAGAACACACTACTCCAGTTGGTATCTTTGCAACCCCTCTCACACAGCATTCAGTGATTTCCCAGGTTCCTTATATACCAAAAATGGTAAATGTGGTGTTCATGTCACTGCTGTTGAAAATGAGAATGCAAGGTTATTTGCTTTGGAAAGTATCTCCAGGTTTTGTTTTTGCATTATAAAACCTGCAGCAGTTAGGTACTGTTTTGAGCTGTTACACCTTGGCCAGTTTGATACTCCCACCAATTTGCACAGCTGAAGGAAACAGACTTAAGTTTCGTTAGTAAAAAGAGTTATTGGTACCCTTCTGTCAGTAAACAGGTCTTGAACCTTGGAATCTTTTCCCTTCCGGGATTATTTTTCACCCTTTGCAGTCTAGATTTATTAATGTTGCACACTGAAAAATTTGTATTTCTAATCTCTGTAATCTCAGGGAAAACCAGTCGTTGACAGGTAGAGAAACCATTAAGCCCTGTTGGCCAAATATCCATTTCTTTTATTCTAGTTTCATAGGAAAACAAGGCTTACATGGTTATGCTCTGTGTGTGGTTACATGTGACTGCAGACACATATCAAAGCTGTCTGTCCACTTGTTCCTCACCACCTACAGACCAACTTTTGAGCTAGTTTCCTGAGTCCAAGCAAATTTGACCAAAGGGTAAGGTTTACAGATTATTAAGTTCCTGTAGAATTTTGTGAAAATAGGTAGGAGGGTAAAAGGTGACTATCAATTCCCTTCCGACGGTGGGAAAAACTGCACTGTGAATTCAACCTTTATGAGATACCGAAGACCCTATGCTCAGGAGAAATACTTTATTAATGTTCAACCTTGGAAAAGTTCCAATAATAGGCTATATCTTCTCAGACTCTGATGTTCATAAGAAACCTAGTTTCCTTTGTCTTGGAGCTGGGGGACCCACTTTGTAAACTATGTTAGAATTAAGCAAAACTGTACGTTTCCATATTTAAGTATTTTGCTCCCACATCATGTAGATATGCCTCTCTTGAGTTCTTCTACACTTTTGCTATTTGTTAGTCTGAGTGATCAATCACAATATATCAAATACTTATAAAAAAATCACAATGTCCACACCTGACTGCTTGCCTATGCACCTGATGATTTCTCTGGAGAAACCATATAAATTAAAGACAGAAAATAAAGGGTATTGTAGAAGTAAAAACATCACAAATAAACTTAAAATACTTACGGATCAGAGGGAAAAAATGTATGGTCTTTACTCTTGGGGTTTAGCTGAGGATTTATTTAAGGAACCAGAAGAGAACTGACAAAAGCATAAAAGGAACAGTAAAAAAAGAATCACAATTGTACAGTATGAACAGAAAAGTAAAAATGAATAAAGCCATCTGTCAAACTCATGAGTTTTGTGCCTCAGGAGAATGCTGTGGCCATACCCCATCCCCCAGGCTTGGTCATTAGCAAACTTTTTACTTGTGAAAACAATGTAAGATTGTATCATGGCTATGGTAAAGCATAAGGCACAGAGCAAGGAAAGAAAGACTTTTAGATCTGCTAGAAAGCCAGCATGGTGCTCTGTGTGCTAGTAATTTTTAAAAAATATCTGAACTGTCATTACAGAAAATTTTCTCCTTTCAGAGAATTTCTGTATCTCTGACTTCTCCTACCACTTTGTGTGCTTTTGTTAGTGAAAGGAAACAAAGTTCAACTAAACAAACAACTCTATATGTGAAAATTTATTTACACTGGTGTTAATTGGGCAGGGATTTGAGGTTTTGCTCGCCGGTTGTAACTCTCAATGTCTCATGAGATTTTGCTTTTCTTATTTTTCTTATTAAACTCTCTTTTTTTCCCGGAACCCATACACTGGGAATGTTGAACTGCCTCCTGCAACTGAGTTGTATACAATGAACTGAGAACTGATTTTTAATGTTTCCTATAGAATTAAAAACTCTTGTAGAAGAATATTTATATTTTTTATTATTTTTTTTTTCCTAATACGTGTACCCATCTTGTAGAAATCTTCATCTATTTTGTAAAATACCTCTCTCTCTTACCTCTCTATAGCCCCCATAAAAATATGTATATTTTGTTATGTTAAGCTCTTCATCAAAAGTAGAATCATTCTGGAATCTGAAGATGAAAAACAAGAAACATTATGGACACTTTTCAAAGACAATTGTTTATTTATTTAGAGAGAAATTATCCTTTTATTACCTTCCAAAGAATGATTCTCGGTCCCAAAAGGAAACAGGAACAGAATGTCCCTCACAGCCACTTGCCTGATTTATTTTTGCTGTTGAGGAAGGAGTGATCTGCTATGTTACCTGTGAAATATTTTTGCCAGCAATTGTTCTTCCAAATGCAGGAATGAAGCAGGGAGAGTAGTTCCCTCTTTTGCCTATTTTGCAAAAAGATAGCCACTTATCCCTATGAAGCACTGTCAAGTCTGAAAATAGCTGGGATTAGAAGGGAAAAGAAAGGTTTGCTTCCTGCATTTATGCATTGGTGACCCACTGCATGGCCTACGTTTTTTATTTAACAGTCTTACCTTTATATTAATAGCTTCTGTTCTTTTATCTGCGGTCATGTTATTTTGTTTTATGAATTAAATCACCAGACATCAGTTTAAGTTGGCCAAAAAATCGCTTTTAGAAAAGTTCCTCATTCCCCTCTTGGTTTTGGAGAACTTGTCTTAGAAAATCTGCCTTACCCTGTCATGTTCAGGGTAACGCTACTGTGTTCTTTGCGTGACATTCTGATAAACATTTGTTACCTAGTGGAACACAAAACAAGAACTCTTCTACAACCTCTAATGGCATCTTAGTATCTGTTTTTGTGATGTCTTTGATTTCCATGTGAATTTCAGCTTGCGATGAGCTATGTGCCTCCTCACAGCCTGTGCCAAACATGATATTGTATGCCAGTGTAATACAAAGACTCAGTAACTTGAATATATATCTAACTTGAATATATATCTGTTGCTGTTCCAATCCCATTTGTCCAGTCAATATCCAGCAATATGTAGATTGTGAAAATTCCAGTTTCCCACCTGATACCTACTATCAACATTAGCTTTATGCTCAAAACCTGGGTACATTAGTTAGATGCATACTACTCTTATAGTTTATTAGAAACAGCCTGTGTGGATACACAGCTTTACAACTCCTCTTTTTACCAGAAGAGATGCTGACAAAGAAGGCTGAGCTACTTGAAAAAGAACGGTGTTGGGACTTTTTAAGTTTCCAACTGGAGAAGGTCTGTTTACACGCAGGATTCATTCTAGAGTGGTCTGCACAAACAGTGGACTTGTTTGGAAATCTGTAAACATGTAGGCATTTATGGAAATGCCTTGTTTCCCTTACAGACCATGACTGGAGTGGAACAGAATAACTAATCCATCAATTCAGTTTGAACTTTGACGTTGGGCACCATTGTCAGGCCCATTGGGAAATACGTCTTCAGTTATGGAAAAGAAATGAGTCATCTTAACACCTTCTCAGATGTGGAAAGCATAGTGACAAAATAGTTTCGAACAAAGTACTTTCCTTCAGAAAGCTGAGAGTCTTGCAAGGAACAGGAGGCGCAGAGAGAACGTTCTCTGATTTACCAGATCCTGTTGTTACTGAATATACACACACACGCACGCACATGTGCACAAAGTTTGTAGCCAGTGGATACCCTAAAGTAAATTGAATCCTAAAATGAATTTCAACTATTCCTTCTAAACAAATTCACTTCATAAGGCCCAGGCTTCCTTTGACATGTGAAACTTTCTGGGGAAAAATATTCCAACCCTGAGACTACTTGTCCAACGTGCCTTAAGAGTTTTGTTATCACTGAAAGTGGACAGACTTTATGCTTATATAACTCAGTAATTTCAAATACCTAAATAACTTGGAAGACTATGCCTCATTTTAGGAAGAAACTTAACTCACAGATTGTCCAGCATGCTCTCAGATTTAAAGATTTCAGATGCTTTAGAATTGCACACTGATTATAACTGTGGTTTATTTTAACTCTCTTTGACAATTCATGTAGGCATGAGTAAAAAAGGTATTTGTCCTTCCAGATGTCCTTCTGTCCAAGCTTAGGCTGCTCCAAATGTCTCATCTGCTCACTCCTCTCCCAGCAACTGTTCCTACCCCAGACTTCTGAGTTCTCCCTTGTTCTCTGTTCTGGCTTCCCTTCAGATCCTGTCCCAAGTCCTTCCTGTCGATATCATTTACACATCAAGTCTGTCTCACCAACAGCTTTGCTGCTCCTAGGGGGTTATTTTCATTCACCAGGGTAGATGAAGGAAGCTCATAGTGGGAAAGTGCAACTTGCCTGTGGTGGCTCCTCATCTCCCCTAAGAAGAGTAGCAGGTGCCAGCGAAAGGGTGAAGTCTGTCTCTCATTTGAAGAGAACTCTCAATCACAGGAGGGAGACATTTTCCTCCAGCATGCCAGAGATGTTCCTTTCTCCAGGAAACAAGGTTTAGTTCCTATCCAACTTTTTTATATTCTCCCATTGCTCCTAAAAGGTTAATAGTGGTCAACTTTTTAAATGAAGGATTCAGGTGGTTTTGGAAAACGTTATATTAATATTTCCCTACTGAAAGAAGAAGCTCTTTGTGTTGAATATTGCATTTTTTCTAGGGCTTTGGAAAAGTTTTGAATTGACAGCCATTAACTGACCTAATAATGTGATGCCCACAGATGGACAGTTTGACAATTCAAATCCTGTGAACGGTGAAAAGATGACAGTAAGAGGGAGCTGATGGGCGGGGTTGTCCTGGAAGCCAGAAGCAGAGCAGGGCATGTCTCCTCCCAGCAAGCATATCCATGCAGAGAGCAGGTCCAAGGAGATCCCTGTCCAGCCTTTGCAATTGTGCTGTGCATTCACACTCTGCTTTAGCACCAGTGATACCCAGTACTACATTAAAACCAACAAGATTTGCAAGACTTTTTTTCTTTTAATATGTATTTAAACCCAGTAATAACATTAGTGCTAATATTGAGATTTAAATAGTCAGCCTTCCAACAATCAAACACGGATTAAATATACTTAGCTCCACAGGAACATTTAGATCTTTAGATCAAAATGAGATACTTGAGAATAAATCTGTTGTAACTTTTATTTTGATCCCAGAAAAATCTTGGAACGGATGGGAAGCTTATTCTTATTTCTGGGTAGCATGGAATAATTGATTTTTCTGTGGGTGATAACTGAAAGAGTGTTAGTAGTAGTCTTAAAGGTCACAGACCAATAGTAATATCTCAAAGAAAGTCACACTGATGTTCCTATGATTCGTTCCCTTCCACTTTTAAGGATATATTTAGTAGCATATGATGTTTCTGAACATTTAGCAAGTACGTTTTGATTCCATTTATTTGGGTTTATAGTTAAACATATCCATTTACACATACTGCTTTAAACACAACAGGATGGAAACACTATTCAGTATATCCATTGTAAGTTTTTGCATTTATTTTCATCTTTTCCCACTGTGCTGAAATCATCAGAAACATTAACATTTTTGATCCTGTAATGTAAATGAATTACTTCAGCATCGTGTTGTAAGTCAGTATTTCTCTTCCCCATCTCCACAGTACCTTGGCTACCTCCCCATCCTATTAGTTTAACTCACACCCACAGCATTGCATAGATTTTATCAGTGCTGTTTAAATATGCTACTGTTACTGAGGGGTTAAGCAGGTAGGATGATTGCACTAATAAAAATTGATAAGTAGTCAGGTTATCCTTCCTAATTTATTACCATGGCAACAGACAGCACATGTGGCTTGTTGCTGAAGAACAGAATGCTAATAATCAAATATGTCTTACCCAAATGAATACATAACACAGCTTACTAATACAGTGCCTTGACATTGTATACATTACTGAACAACAGCATGCATTAATTCTGCATCTAAAGTTACTTGGTGCATATGCTCTGAAGAACAGGAAAAATGAAAAAGCACGTCTGCTACATCAAGGTTGTTCATTAATATATTCTAAATAGTATACACAGTGAAATTCTCCAATACTTATCTTGGTTATTTCAGTAGGTGGTTGATATACTACGAAAATGAAGTAATGCATAGTCATTGTGAGATGGCATAAAAATAACTAACACAGCACGGGAGTTCAATTAAGCAATAATCTCGGGGAAAAAATGGTCATTACTAGCAGTTAATGGTTGGTTTGTTAGTTAATGGCCCAAGGCAAAGCTGAAAAGAGTTAAGCCTCTAACAAACTGGCTGTGAATTATGGTGGCAATGGTTTTGCTGGGGATTTCCCCAGTTATCATAGTTTAGATAGAAATAATGTATTTTCAAAGATGACAGTTTTTACACAGAATCTTATATTTTACACAGGAAATAATTTTGAGGAAATAATTTTCTAACCACAAGAAAGAAAAATATGCACTTTTAGATATACATGTAGTAGAGATGGTATACATGTATATTGTGTATTTCATATTAAATATGAAATCTATGCTATACACATATATAATATATTAGAGACTATATATAATACATGAGAATATTTTTCAATGTGGAAATTTCTGTATAACTGAAAATCCACAGTATACTCATATATATACATACATACATTCACATATATATGTCCATATATGTATGGACATATATATGTACTTTATACACATAGACACACAGAAACACAGGGAAATACACACAGCTTCAGCCTTTTTCCCAATATCTTGTCTACATACTTCAGTCAGTTGGTAAGGAGAAGAAAGGACATGAGAAAAATCTCTTGAAGTTGATAAGACAGATCATCCCAGTGTTTTACAAACCTAAAACCTTTGCTTTACCTGAAATTATCAATACCATCATTAAGTTTCTTAACCTGAGATCTTGTATCACACTCTTTTTTTGGTGCATAATCTGAGAATTAATTTCTTTAGCAGTCTTGCTTTCTATTAAAGGCCTTAAGATTTGCTATAACCAGAACAAGCTATGGACCTAGACTAAAGAGGCTTGAAACAATTATGCTGGGGAATGTAAAGTTGTGTCTATTTTAACATAAATCTTTGTTACATTGAAATGGACATTTTGCTCACGGAAATTGTTGGGTTGCAAGTACAATCTACTTTCAGAAAGCAAAATGTTGGTGGGGTTTTAATCAACTTTTTGGAGATTTAAAAGTTTCTTGATAAACTGAAATTGTTGGTGAAAATTGCCATGATGTTACAGTAAAATAGCTTCACGATGTTACAGTAAAATAGCTTTACAATGAATCTGAGGTGAGGCAATTTCAGATAAGACCAGAAAGCATAAAACTGCCATGAACATAAGAAAACTGTATTTACAATGTGAGTACCATATATTTATTCTGTACTCATTTCATGAGTACTGTTCAGAGTTAGATCATTTATTTAGATGTTGGTGTAGGTAGGGTGCTAATTCTAGGAATGGTGAATTTGGACTAGATTGAGTTCTGGTGTTAGCTCTTTTTTGGACTTGTGAAGTAATTTTAAGTTAGATAAGAAAAAAAAAAAAGAAAGAAAAAAGAAAGGAAAAAAAAAAAAAAAGAAGACATTCTTCCAAGGATTTTCCAAGGGTGAAAGTTTCCCATAAGAACCTCAAAGGATGAAAATTTATATAAGAACCTCAAAACTATTTTCCACTTTTGAAATTTGTTCTTAAACATGTATAAATATATTAATAAAAGATCTTAATTTTTGACAAAATACAAGAAATGAATGGGTAACCTTCAAATATGCCTATGTACTGTCTCAGCTTTGCCTTCTTCTTCCAATTTTTTTTTCACAGGACTCTTAGCACTGTACAGCAAAATAAAAGAACCACTGCAACTACATAATCTCTTTGTAGCCTATTGCCCATTTGAAAACTGGCAATATTATGTCCTTCCACTGACAAGCTGTCCAGTAGGGTTTTCAACTTGTGCTTTAGGATACGTTTCTTCCTTTCTTATAAGTTATTTGAGACCCACCAGTATGATCTGCTGCTCTGAACAGGAGTTATTGGGATTGTAAAGGAAATTACTATGTGCAGGATCTCTTTCAAGTCTGAAAAACAAGTAATTGAACTATGAGACAGTGGGAGGGTGGCAGAGGTGGGAGGAAGGGCTCCTTTTTTTAGGCTACTGAATGCTGTTATAAATACTTGTAGCAAGGAGAGAATTCAAAGTTCCTCAGAGATCCAAACAATTTCTATAGATCAAGTTCAACTTGATGTACCACGGAGAAAAAGGCAGGACCTCCGGACTGAGTCACAAAGCCAGGCAGACACTCTTAAAGGTTCAGACCAAGGAGAGAGTATTTCTAACATTTCCTGTAAGAACAACCTGCACCACTACGTGTTCATGTTACATGAGGCTTTACATTGGGCTCAAAATGTCAGAAACTACAATAGTTTAACTACTTGAAAATGTTAGAAGAAATATTGCCTGCAAGTCCAGAGGCCTATTATCTTTGACAACTATCTGTACCAAAATAGCTCCTCACCCAATAGTAATTTAGAAGTCATTGAGGTTAATTCTGACCCACTGATATACTTCTGTACATTTTTTTTTTCAGAAGAGCATTACTAATTATAGTATCTCAAATCATCACTGAACGCAGGTTTGGTTTTAGCTATCTATGAGCTAAAAGGACAGAAAATGTTTAGTTGTAGTGACATAATGAATGAGTCACGCAGAAGGACCTACAAAATATGACCTAAAAGAGCAGAGCCTTCCTCAGTAGTGAATCCTATGGGAGATCTCCATTCATCTTCCCAGTTGTTTTGATGTAGAAAATTGCTAATGTGAAATCTACAGATAGAGATAACTTCACTCCTGGTTTCCTGATGGTGAACTTCCAAATCATAACAGTCAAGACCTGCAATTATAAAATGGCTGTTAGCTACCTCAGGGCTGTCTGTATCAATAGGACAGGATGATACTGGAATGTTTCACCAGCTGTTAGTAATTTTTATAAATCCCTGATTCACTTAAGTGAAAAAACTTTCCTCAAAAATACTAAGAGGATATAGCCCCTTTTCAGAAAATAGGTACCGGATAAGAGAAATTTAGATTATGTGGACTGAACTGCACCAACTCTAAAGTGAACTTTGGAGTTAAGTGGCCGCTTGACAGCATTTAAGTAACTTTTGTAGTTAGGAACTCTGAGTCAGTGACTTCTGCTTTCAGTGCTACTTAGACATCAAGGGCTAAATCCATGAGAGATGTAGGCATTACAAGGATGAGTACCTAAAATAACATCCGACCCTGCAAGTTCTCCACAATATATAGAAAGAGCTCAGTGTTTAAAAGGAGAATACAGAAAGGCAAACAAGGCAACCACTACTGAAGTCAGTCAGCAGGAAATAATGGGGAAATAATTCAGGAAATTATTAGTCAGCAGGAAATAATTCCTATACCAGACTGCAAATGGGAAAGGGATTCTTCAACTTAAATGAGTGTGTGAAACCTCTCCTGATATAAGGAAAGCACCCCAGAACCGTAAGGGTTTTTTTCATGTATAACAATGTGCAAGAAAATCTAACCCTGTTAAGACTGTTCTAGTAAGATGCTAAAAGACCCAGGTTTAGTCCCCTCTTTGAAATTGGCTTCTTTACCTGTGAGGCTAAGTGATCCAATTAATGTTTATGTTATATCATCTGCTAGATGCCAAACCTCAGGGGTCAAACTAGATCTTTCACAATCCCGATGAGTACTCTAGCCATTGAATTATTGACTAAAAGCAGACAGTACGTTTCATAATTATCTTAGTTTTCCCCTGTGTAAGGCTCAAAACCTCAAAACTAGCAATCAGTTCCGACTTTGCTGTAAAAACAGAAATGGAAAAAATCTAGGTAACAACATCTCCAGAAAGCTGGATTTCAAGAACCTATATGGACTTAGACACCTATTGTATCAGTTTGAGAGCTGAGTCTTTTTTTATATACACCCCCAGGGCCCTGCTGTACAAATATAAAATAAAAAGGCATTCCTACATCCTGGCTTGATACATGTGGTAATCTTTATAGTTCTACTTTTCTGTATATAGAATGATAGCTAGAGATTTTTTTTTACCATATTCAAACACTAATTAGATGACTTCTCATTTTAAGATATATTGATCAATTAGAAAAAAAAGGTAAAGTCACTGAGCAATGAATGCACTGAACCTCTGAAAAATCACTCCCTTAGTGTTTGCAAAACACTTTCATGGCTAAAGATGCTTCATAAATGTTCAGTATTATTAGTACTATGTGTATATTAGGTTGCCTCAGTTGTTTCAGATCATGTCTAATCAGGATTTTTCACAAAATTCCCCTCTGTGTCTGGAGAGAAAATTAAATCAGAAAGTCTTCTTTACATCTGAAAGTATTTTGTGTTAGAGTTTGAGAGAAGCTAGAGTCAGACACAATAATGGGGTGGAGAGGGGGGTGTTGTATTTGTCAGGAGACAGCAGCCTTAGGCAGTGAACTGTTTGTTCAAACAGCAGTGAGAAATAGGAGTGCAGAGTGAGAGCCATGTGTACAGAAAGTATCAAAATAGGGGCAAGAGAGAGAAACAGAAACAGAAACATGATTCTATAAATGAGCAGGGATGGGTAACAAAGAGGAAGCTGAGGAAATAGAATAGTGAAGGGCTGGAGGGGAATAGCACATTTCAACAGGGAGCGGGGTAGGTGCTGAGGAGAAATGAGGCAGTCAGAAATCATTACAGAACAGACTGTATGACCTTATTTTTGCCCTCTTGTGCATCTGCAATACAAGTCTATCTTTCATTATGTAATCTTATGCTATTTTTTCCCCAGGATGGGCTGTATTCCAGGGAGGACCCAGAGCTCTGTGGTGGAGGAGACAGCTGCTATGCAGCTATGCCTTTAGCCCCATGCAGCATGGGGCTAAAGGGAGGGAGGGAGAGATGCTGTTCTTGGGAGTGGGGCTGGGTGGAGAGCTGTTCCTAAACTACCAAAGCCTCTCTTAAAAGAAGTAAGTCAACATCTTTTAAACATATTCCTGACAGTGTCAGCAATGAGAACTTCAGAATACATTTCAGTGTGTTCTTTCTCAGAATGCACTTCTCAGGAATATAAGAGCTATGGGGTAAGGACCTTACCCTTCTTAATAGAGAGAAAAAGCATTTGAATCTCAGGTTGTTCTGAAATTCGCAGGTCAGGGAAATTCAGGGATTGATACTCAGAGCTGGGTTTCAGTATACTTCAGAATACAACAACATGGCATCGAATGTCACATGTCAGCAGAAGAGGATAGACATGAATATTGAATAGCTATTCTGCCAGTATATATAACCTCTATATACCATACCAAGATCCTGTCAGATCCATTTTAAATGCTTTACAAAACATGGATAAGCAGTGATTCTGGGTGTACCTTGAGAAGTGGGGGAGAGAAAGGCAATGTGACTTTCCCCTTGTTGTATAGACATACTTTGTACCAGGTGGTGGTTTTTTGCCTCAAGTTTTCTGAAATCATCCTCATTTCCTTCTCTCAGTTCACAAACCTTTCTTTCTTACTCAGACTCCCCTTTTTCTAAAATATAGTAAAGAACTTCCAACTTTCTTGCATTGCACAGGAATAGCAGGTAGAGTGTTGTACTCCTGGCACAAGAGTGACATGTTCCCAGTCCTTTTGTTCAAGGAAATGGCAGCTTATGAGTTTTGGGTAGACAGAATTGGAAGGAAAGCTCTGTTTCACCTCTACACTCTAGATTGCAAGGTACATAGTTTGGGGGGAATTGTCAAATAATTATCTGCCAGATAATTATTTGCCAGAATTGAAGCAATCTCTGTCAACTCTCTGAGTTAACTAGGATGTAAGCAAAATATCTGGTGGATTTGTATGAGTTAACTAAGGTTTAAGTACAGTATTTGGTGGATTTGTGAAAAATTGTAAAAATGTGGAAAATGTTACCTCACTGAAAGAAAGATTGTTCCCTATAAAATTTCATTTCCCTGCTCCAAATCCCATATTTTTTTAGAGGTTGTGTCCATGTACGTGTGCATGGTTGTGTACACACAGTTCTAGAAAGTGGTTGAAATTATAATAGGAGAAAAAATATTGCCTCTTGAAGGTGCCTGCAATTGCTAGAATTTAATCAATTGCAAAAAATGTCTTAGAGTGGAAAGATGGTGATATCTATTCCACTATAATTACAGAGTCACATTGGAGTGATCAGATGTAAACACACTGATGAACATGACATAAGCATCTGCACTATATAGGAAGACAGAAACAGACGCACACAGTAGTTAACAGCTAGTTTCTCCCAGAAGATGAGCAGAGATTATTAGCCAAGATTTTTAAGAGATTTTGATAACCTTTAACAGTATGTATTTTTTGACTGTGAAAAGAAAATCTTATTCACCTTTTTAAGATGTAATATATTTAAGGCCAAGTTGTAATTAATACATGCACTGATGTTGTGGTAGGAATTGAATGCTTCAAAACCAATGCTGTGAGATGGGATGGGGGCAAGGTGTGACTTTAAAGGAAAATGGAAATAGCTGTGGTAAGTATCAAATTTGGAGGCAATATTGTTAGGTAAGGGGAGAGAAAAAAGATGATGAATCTTGGAAAACAGCTGACACCAGGTGGTACTTGCTGGATGAGTTTTGACACTGGAAGACTGAGACTGGAAAGCAGTACAGAAAGGAAAACGAGTGATGGAGGCAGTCCTGGAAAACAGGAGGCCAGAGTTGGAAGCTATGAGGCACATGGGCTTATCTGCTGAGAGGAATACACAAACTGTAAAATACTCCTTTGAAATAACATTGAAGTAGCAAAGTAACACAATGAAAGGTTATAAGATACAGAAGAAACCTGTGTAAACACAATTTGTTATGGAACTAACTCCCGAGGTACTCTGCTGAGTGCAGAAAGCCTCCAGGACTGTGAGTGGGAGCTCTGGGGAAATTACAGTCTTTGAGGGTGGCCATCTAATCAGCCTGTACACCTCTTATCTTCAACTCTTACTTTTCTTTGAGTGGACTCCAATCTCTTGCTCAGACCACAAGGTTATACCAGTGTCTCATACACAAGAGAAAGAAATCAGAGAAAGCCTTCTTTAACCATCTTTAGTGGATGAGGTATGTGACAGTCTCAGTGCTTAAATTAATCCCGTGCCAATTCTCTGATGCTGTGCTCTATCTTTGTAAGGGAAATCCCTGTTCAATTATCAACCTCTACTGGAATCAGTCAGTTGATTTCAGCAGAGAAGTAAGAGCACAGCTGGGTGAGAATTTTTTTAGTGGATACTCAAAAATGTAGAAGCAGCTAATGGTGTTCTGAAGGAAAGGTTTTATTCTGAAATAGAGAACAATGATTTTATCTGGGTTAAGGAAAAGGATATGTCTCTGCTGCTTTTTAAAACTATCCCCAATCCCTATTTGCAGATGGTGCAGGCAGTGAAAGGAGGCCAAGAGAGTGCCCCTGGGTATCCAGGAAGATAGGAAGGCCAAAAGTCTTGCTCCAATAGGTCGTATAGATATTCTACGTAATACAACCAGGTGAAAAGGCATGAGAGGATCACAGCATTTCATGCATACAGCATTCATGCAGCCACCATTTCAAAGCCCATATGTATAGCTTGTCTACACCAGGTATTGCCTAGGCTGAAGAAGCAAGATGCTCTCTGGCTTTAACAAACTTAAACCACTGCTTTACAGAAATTACTTTTTAAGAGAAGAAATTACTGTTTTTATTTGCCTGAGAAAACCAAGTTGACCTTGTGACACAACATGATGAGAAAGTGTACTTCTGATGAATTAGAATAAGGAAAAATCTGAAGAGAAAAAGTAATCCCAAGGTCAAATTTATTCATGTGAAGAGGTCCCTTGCTTTCAACCTCTGGTTTTATGAATTGATAAATCTCTTGTTATTGGTAAGACTCTATAAATGAGAATGAAAGGAGGACCTCTCAAACAGACTCAGCCTTACCTACTGCCTAAAATAATAATAAAAAGAAAGAAAAAAATAAACCTCTAAAGAGAAGAAGTGAAGCCTTGTGCAAAGGTGTGCTCAGCAGCTCTGTTGTTTTTTCTTTGATTTTTTTCTTAGGGGGAATTAATCTTCTGGAATGCAAGTAAATCTTCAAAAGGGGATTTTTCCTTTGGAATGCAAATTATTATAGTGATGCTTCCCATATCACTGACGGAATACAGTAAAGTTACCCTGCACTGATCCAGCTATTTCCATTTACAGCAATCAAATGCTCATAGACTTAGCTTCGTGATGCCCTGAGAAGCAGATAAACATTGCAATTGGAGTTTTACTAAAAGTGACACTGAGGCAAAGTTTACAATCCATGACCTTAGAGTCACTGGTGAATGTGTTCAGCTTCTGCTCAAACCTACTCTTGGACAGCTAGTGAGCAGCTTACGGCTGTTAAAACTTACATTTGTGGGATCAGTAACTACATGAACTACAAGTATGGGCACACTTATGTCAGCATAAGCTTTCATTCTGAGGATCAAATCTGGTAACTACACACATTGCTGACCACTACATCTGCTTGTGAGAGCTGGTTGGCATTGATCTTCCTTATGGCCAGCAACACTCTGGAGGAACAGTGCTAACGTGCATTTAGCCCATCTCTAGGTTCATATTTTGGAGTTAAGAACCTCATTTTTTTACCTGAAGGTATTCTGAGGCCATCTTTTCCTAAGCAAAACATTTTTTGAGAGTTTTTTGGCTTGCCTTCACACATCCCATCAATACTAGTGGGAAGAACAGCGATCCCAGGTTCACACAAAGAACAGGAACCCTAAGTTCATGCTCAGGTACATGCTTGAGCTTGCTGTTTGCAAGTGAAAACACAGTCTTATAGCATTGTGAATGAGTCTTTAATTTCCTGATCCAAGGAGTCTGCCTTTCCAACATAAATTTATGCTCTTCTTTCTGATGAACTTTTGGAGGGACTGAAGATCATCCCTCTGGAGACGTGTCTTCTCTGAGTCTTTTTTTGTGCATGCCAATGTTTGAGGCACTGCTACCAGTGATAAATATCTTCATTTCAAAGGGAGAAGGTGCAGGAATATCTGCTGAGGCATATGTATCAGTTGTATGAAATTAAATTTATGGAAGAACTGATTCACCCATCATGTTTGTGCCTGTAGTTTAGAGAGTGTGTCAATTTGGCCAATGATTTTCATAAATTTGTTTTGATGCAGTGTGAAAGGAAATCAGACTTTGAGAATTTTGTTACTCAGAAGAACTGTCAGTTTTCTGGCACTTAAATCTGATAATATATAGCTAAAAATGAACTACTGGATAGTTCTCAAGGTAGAAACCATTCTGACCTTAAAAAGAGTGTGTAATAATATTAGCCGCAAGCGTAGTTATTGAAATAAATGTTTTGTTAAACCTGTAACTGGAAGAAAAGTTCATGTTTCATTGATCTGTTGTTCACTCCATTTTGAACTTAGTGGTTTGGTACTAACCCTTTATACAGAGATTGATTATTTAGTAGATCAAGGAGTAAAAAAAATTGTGGGGGTGGAGGGAGTGTGACAGGCAGGATTGTTTAAATAAGCTAAAATACCCACTGAGAAAGTTTAAAATACCTTATTCAGTGGAAAGACCAAGGCATATTTACATGGAGATGCATATGATTGAGAGTAATTTTATAAGTTACATGGTGCACACGAGAATTTATTAAAAGGGAAGACTTAATGGCAATAGAGATATAAACTGAAATCAGAAATCCCTTTCAGTCTAAAAGACACAGAAAAGTATGCTATTTTAAAATATTCAAGGTACTATTCTAAGGGAGCCAATATGTAAAGATAATTATCAGCATTTAACAAGATTTTTCCCCCTCTTTTTTCATCTGTCCTATCTTTAATTGTGCTGTTCTGAACCTTAGCCGAGCTACTGAGTTTTCAGGCCTAACCTTCAGATTTTCATAATGTTCTTACATGAGAAGTATTGATTTCATTATTTGTCATCTGATTTTATTAAAAAGTAGAATAAGTCAACACAGAATAAATCTAGAATTCACTGCCACAATATGCCACCAGACTCAGTGGTATTCAAAGACTGATTATCCATTTAAATACCTAATGAGAACTGTGGTTTCACTACTCGTAAGAATGATCCCATGATCACACTTTCTTTTCCTTAAAAGATAAAGCGTGACCTATAAACTTCAAAGCAGAGACCTGGTTTGCACTGTGAAGATATTAGTCCTATAGGGACAATAATCCTTCTCTTGATTTCTCCCATTTTTCTTTGAAAGACCACGGACTAAGTACTGGATTTGATATAACACCAGTGTGATATGGGAATGAAAATTCTGATATTGCTATCATATTACTGTGCATGTTCTTTTGGGGGCTTTAGTTTGGATTCTTTGTCTTGTCTTTGTTCCTGCTGGTACTGTTTCTGAAAAGACTTCCTAGTGGCTTGTATTGAATCTTAACACTTATCAGTGTAATTCGGTAACTCCAAACTCAATACTCCAGACTGTGTTAATTTTTAGAGCTGAATTGTTTACACTGAATGATTTGCACTGACCTTTTACAGGTTACATTACAGTACTTCATGGAAAATATCAGGGCATACGTATCCCATGGCATCAGGGTAGAATACTGCGCAGTATTCAGTATGGAGATTCAGTGACAAAATCCAAAATTTCCCACTTTTATGGGGTCTGATTTTCCATGACACTTTGTTTGTGTAGATGAGGTTTAACATGTAGGAGATGAGGCATTACATTTGAACTCAGATTATTCATACTCTGTAAAAACTTATTCAGAGAATAATAATGTAGATGTCGGAATGTTATGGAACACAGAAGTGCATACGTCAACAATAACTTTAGAAGGAAAGGTCTCTTGTCAGTGTAAAAGTGAAACAACCCTTTTTTTTTTTTTTTAATTGACAAGGCTTTCTCTATAGGCCATATGCTGCTTTCATCCATGCAGTTGGGTGTACAATAAACTGATTGCTATCATTCCTTTATTTGATGGCATAAAAATCCACTAGACAAGTCAGAGTTCCCAGCTGTACCTTTTCTCTTTGACAAACACATGTCCATTTTGCTTTTTTATGTAATGTGTGCTGCAATTTCCCGTGCTTCTTCGCCAATGAGTCTTTTACTTGTTTTCTCTTTTCTGTCAATTCCAGAACAGAAATCCCTCCCTATACAATATCCCTACAGCTATTATGAAATCACAAAAAACCCCAAACATTATCATGTTGTCTCTGATGATTTTTATCACCATAGGCATAGGTGAGCAGCACTATGCCAAGGAAGAGTACTGTGAAGAACTAATGGCAGAGGATGTTCCTCCCAGAATGCTCATGTTGGGGTGCATAAAGCAGCTGGTGCACCCCTTTCTTTCTGCTTTGCACTCGTGAGAGTGGGTTGTGGAACAATGGGACTGCAGCATTCCCCACAGCTGTGTGTGCAGTCCTTGCATCTTCTCTCCCTGCCTACTTAGGGAGCAAGCTTGCTCCTATGAACTGATTCGCTGGCTGGTTCCTGACTACCTAGGACAGATATGCTCCTTGTGGTCATATGCTGATGAGGAAGGAATGGTTGCAAAGCTAATGGTGAATTAAACAAATTCCAGTAATTGAAAATCAATATTTTTCTCAAGCTGCCATCTGTAGGTGTTTAGCTGCAGACTGCTGATGCACTAGCTGAGCCTTACGCATGAGATGCTGAGACACTGCTGGGAATTAATTGGTGAATTAATTAGAATAAAAAATGAGCAAATAGAGTGAATTTCAGGAAACAAGTCTATTTGTGTGGATATTTTCACCATAGGAGTCTCCTTTTACCCTGCTGGGCTCATGGTGCCGATCTATAACCCCTGGGTAAGAAAGTTCAGAGCAGGCGGTCCTCTGAAATAGCTCTCAGCACTTTACATAAACGTAGAAGACTGCCATAACCTAATCCTTTGCTTGTATAGCATGTTTCCCTTTCAGGCATACTTAATAAATTTAACAGTCACTTACATGAAGGAAATAGATTGTTCTATAAAATATAAACACCTACAAATTCAGTTCTTAAATTCCCTTGCAGCTGGTTAACATTTCTTTGTAGAATACAAAGAAAGAATGTATTTGTCATGTTATTAGATATTTCTGAGAATGATAACATTACAACTGTAGGTATGCAGATGCTGTCTTGCAGGCTAGATAAAGGAATAGCAATAGTGTGATGTTTACTGCAGTAAATAGTAAATATTTACTTCAGCTAAATTCAATGTTTCTTTACCAAGTTACTCATTCAGACTAACAGGTATATTTAGAGTTTGCAGGAAAAGAGGACTTATTTTTTTCCATTTCCTATAATTCACGTGGTTTATCTGTCTCACTTCCTTTTCCAGCATCTTACTTGTCACCCACACTTACTGGTCCCTGGGCTACATTTCTTACTGTTGTATGCAAGATTCAGTAAGGCTCTGATACAGCCTTCAATATCATGCTCTGCTCTACCTCTTCCAGGATGTGCCTCATACCCTATAAGAAGGGAGAAATCATTTGGCACTAAGGATCTCCACGCAGCAGGTGAAAAAGGTTCACAATATTCCAGTAGCTGAAATAACTTGAGTTTCTAATGTTCACATAAACAGCAAAAAACAATCTTCAGATGTACTTTAAATGCTGTTTGTAACCAAACAAGTGAAAGATGCAGCTTGAGAGCATAAACTAGATAAGGAGAAAGGGCTACTATGGTACTGTAGCAATAAACACATAATAATGCACCTCAGTGCAGTGGTGTCCAAGAAGGTTCTGGAAAGGCATGAAAGAATGGAGGAGTAGGGAATATGAGAATATAAAAGATTATTTGGCAAAATGAAGAAAATTCTCAGCAATATTTCCAAGGATCTCTTTTCCCTCATCCCTGAAAAGACAAAGCCTCCTAGATACCCTAGCTGCCCTAGCTGCCATGTGGACTACAAAAAACCTTTCCTTGGGGAGTAGACTCTAGTTGTCTCACATCCAAAATCAGAAGAGAGAAGAAAGAGCTGCAATATAGGAAGAGGGAATAATAAAATATCCAGGGAATTATTTCCAGGCAAAGAGTGTTCTTAAGCATATAAATCCTCCAGTCTTCCTTGACTGTATTAGTAAGCACACACACACACTTCTGGGGCCAGCCACTGCTTCAAACTTCTGCAGAGGGAATATCAGACCATGTCAAGAAGACCTGGTGGGGGGTAGGAACTTGGAAAAGAAACATTTTACTATATTTCTAAATTGATTAATAAAAATACTAAAATTAGATCCTCAAAATCCTGTGCTCAGCTCAACATTGACTATCTGTCATACTTAGACAGAGTCTGAGTCTGATAGGCAACTGTTGAAAACCCCAGATATCTCGATTATGTATAAATCATGCATGTACTTAAGTATAGCAACCTCTGTGACAGGTGTACAACTGCATCAAGTCTGCAGATGTTACCTTCAGTTCAGCTACAAGCATTTCTTGGAAGTATCAGAAGTTGGGACATCTTACATCCCATTTGAACATGGTCCATCCCGATCAATGAGGCAAGACTTTGTGAACAACCTTTGAGATTTCTAGGAAAGCGAGAAAAGCTCTGAACGTGTGCTGAATTGACAGCACAGAAACATCCCTGGCAGGACCAGGGCAGTTTTTCCCATAAGCTATGGCACAACACTGGCTGACTGTACCCCTGCTACAACAACCAGTTATTGCGCTCTTTATTTGACTCTACCATGTTTGACTAATATGTTTAGTTAGACTTTCTCTCTATGAGACGGCGATTTGCCATAAGAGCTCATTGACAAAAAATTCTCTTCCCCTCACCCAAAAAACTCCTGATACTACCCTGCTGCTAGACCCCTCCAAATTATTATCTACAACGTTCATATTATAGTCATCTTGAAGTTGACAACAGCTTACACTTAGTGGTGTTTAAGAAAGACCAATTTCTGTTTTAGTTTTATAAATTTGTGTATATTTTGCTTAAGAAGTCAGTTGTCTTCCTTACTGTGCCTTTAATATTCTCACAGTGGATTCCTTCATAACACAATATATTTTGAATTGCTAGTATCATTGTTGATGCAGCAGATATTACCTTGCTTGAACTATTTTCTGGTCTGGGCTATGCAGGCAATGCCCCATTAAACAGCCTCCTCAATACAGTGGACCAGTAACAATATGAAAATGTTCTTTTTGGCTTCCATCTGACCTATCTTCACATGCTTCAAGAGAGTTTTCTCTATAATAGTGACAACACAGGCAATTGACATAACTATACTTCAAACACGAAATTGAAAATAACAATTTAAGAGGTATTCCTGTAATGCATTTTGTATTTGAATTTGTGGCCATTTTGATTCCTGACAAGTGAAAATATTTAATTTCCAAACACACTACAGAGATGAAACTTTTACTGCTGGTTATTCTGTTCTTTCTCTTTCTCCTTTGTCAGCCTTATTAAAAAAAGAAGAGATATCATCAGACCTTATCCTTGATTGTTTTTCTCATCAGTCTTCTAAATCACACTACATTTTGTTTTTTTAAAAAAATCAAATGGGTAAAGAGGTAGAAGCATTCTCAGAGGAAGCTGTTTCAGTGAGACTGGGATGTGGGATGTGATGCTAGATGATCCTAAAACAAAGTGTAACATATGAAAACTCCAGCAATGCCACAACAACTACTGGGGGTTGTCTGCAAAGGAAACTTGGGAAAAACAGACAAAATTTAAGATCAAATTAATTGCAGTGTTAAGTCTGCTTGTCTAAATTTCTGATCTAGTAACCTAGTTTATTTGACAGTGTCTGTCTGTAAAACAGACTTTCACAATGTGCTAAGTGACAAAAAACAACCTGGCAAAACATGAGCCTGCCAGTTGCACCCTATAAAATGATTAAATAAAAATGACATTATAAGGTTCTGTATTCATTTTTTCTACTGATTTCTAGCTCAAATTTGTTCTGCTTTCCAACTGAAGAAAAAAATGCTGTTATTCCACCATAACCCCTGCCTTCCAGTAACTTGTCCTATGATCACTCCGTAGATCTGGGAATTAAGCCAGGATTTTGTTTTTGGTTTAGATATTGTGTTCAACAGTATTAGTAAGACAGGTGCTGCTGGCCAGATTAGGTCTATCGGGACACCTGTACAGTCCCTTGTATTTTTATTATGCTCTTAGTAACATCTCTATGAAGGTTTCAACATGTAGGGAGGATATAATCAGAACGCTGGGTTTGCATTAATGTAGCCAGTGATTTCACACAGACAACTGTGTTCAGGTGTTGTGAAACACACGACAAAATGAACCAACCCTGACCACTAGATTCAGGGTTTGTTTGTAAATGAAAAAGAAATGGAAATCTATTTAGCTTGAAATGGTAACTCATCAAAGCCAAAATTAAAGAAATCTTGTCTTCCTTTTTATCACCTGTATTTGTAGGCGGTAATACAGATTGTAAGAATGTTAAGTGGTTATTTCAATACTTTCTGCGTGCAATCATTTTTATTCTAAAAAAACCCTGATTTTTTATTCCTAGATATTTACTTAAAAGTTTTCTTAGAATAATCTATAGAATGCAAGTTATTGTAATATTTTCTAATTTTCTCATTAAAAATGCTCAATCTTTCACTAAATTCTGGAAAAAATACATTCAGCCACACCAGATCCATTAGTTTGAAACTATGGTTGGATTTCTATAGGTCTGGTCTCTGGATGCTTGTTTCAAACACGTAAAGGTCTGGTCCTATGTTATGTGCACATGGTATGTGAACATACATGATGTTACTCTTCTTTTGAATTGAACAAAATTTCTGCTCTGAAACAAGTACAAAAAAATCTTAAATGCTGACAGAAGGGAACATATTAGTCAAACAGTAAAGTCTTGTAGATAAAGTATTAGCTGACAGTTTTGTTAAATTTTGTTGATCATATATGTAAAATAATTTGTGACAATATTAGTAAGTAATAAATACTTCAGTGACTCAAGGAAATAATACCCTTTTGTTTGACACTAGTCCATAACTCCTCAAACCACAACATTTCTGCAAACTTTTTCTTCGTTATTGAAACCATTCTGCTTAAGACAAGACATTGTTTTAACTGCCTATGTGTCATCAACAGTTAAATTCAGATATTTCAGAATTTTCATTTGATGAAGTGCAGAAGATACTACCCTGTAACTCTGAATGTTTTATGAATAAGAGACTCTTAATTCAAAAGACTGCTGACAGAACTGACATGAGTAGATCACATCAAGCACAATATGTTGTTCCTTATTTGGAACTGTACATATTGTTTTTCTTCCTCTGTGGATGTTTATTTGAAGGATGAATAGGTCACTCTTAGCAGGAAAGCTCATCATATGAGCACCAGATAGAGAAGACAGATGAGTCAGTTCTACACAGTCTAAAAATTATGCATGCAGGATAAAACTATATTCATATTTGCATTTGACCTAAACTTCAACTTTCAAAAATAAGTTTAAGAGAAATTATTCTGAAATTCAAAAGTTATTTTGCAGAAAGGAGGCAGTTCAAGCAACACAGCTGAAGAACAAAGAAGTCTCTGTTAGTAGGAAAAGAACACATTGAGAATAAAATACTGTATGTCAGTTTGCATGAGCTCAAGTCTGTATTTAATACATACTTTGAGATATGTTTATCTGATGCATGATTGAGTGATACTGCTGTAATGTTCAAATCTCAACCACTGTCCAGTCATTGCTTGTCATTGTAAAATATGGCTTGGTGTAGAAAAAAACCACACTTTTTTTTTTTTTGTGGATGGTAGCACAAAACTTTATTTTTTTTATTAAACCTACATGATTTGGTTACAGGACTGTTACTGCCTGCTTTTTTTCACTGTGTGCAAGTGAACATGAGGTGGGAAAGTCACACAGCTCCTTACAGGAACTGCAGCAAAGTCTAAAAAAAGAAAGCTGCAGTGAACAAGACCACAATGCTGAATATGACACTCATATTTCTATTCTCTCTTCACTGTCTGAGAAATAGGAACCACTGTAAATGTGAACCAAAATGTCTTTGCTGTTTTGCCATAATACAAGGATTATATTATTTATGTGTGCATAGTTTTCAGAAGCATAACAGATGATGCATAGTATAGCAAATAAACATCATGAAAATAAGCAAGGTGTATTTGCAGCAGAGTTGCAGGGTGATGGGGATTCTAATGTGCGCAATTAAAATGGAGCCATGTGTATTAACTATCTCAGGAGACAGGCTAGTGAGCTTGCAAATAGTCTAATGAAATAAAAATGTGTGGTTGAATGTTGCAGAGGACATTGTCGAAGAGAGTGAGGGAAGACGAAAAGGTATTAGTAATTCTGCTAGATCAGCTAATTATACTTGTTCTTATCCCATTCAAAAGTAATTGGGAATGGGAATGCGGGTTCCCTGGATGACCTACATTAACAGCAGTTTTCTGTATTCTTTCTGGGCAGAGAGCATTTTGATAACTGCAGAAGTCCAGACAGTGCTGTGACTTCATTAGCTCCAGAGCTATGATGGTAGATGCATCTAACAGAGTGGTAGTGACCATAACTCCATGTAAGCATTCAAGGATCCTTTCTTCTAACCCACTTGCTTAGCATGAGTCAGAGTGCTTCATCAGCATGCCATGTAAGTGCTGCTAGCTTACCATGCTGGCTTTTAAGGGCCCAGGATATTGAGGAGATGATTTGACCTTCCGATCAGTGATAACTAGATGTGACTCGGAGATGCTAACATCTTCAGGAGAGAGCATAGACCTAACATCGTGGTTTGGTTGGGTTTTTTTGGTTTTTTTGGGAGATTGGTTTCTTTGGGAGGGTTGATTTTTTTGGCTTTTTGTTTTTGTTTGGGGGGGGGAGTGAGTTGCTAATAAAGCCAATTCCACCCTTTAAATAGGTAAGTTCGATTTTATTTAGCATGTGTATTCTTTGTTGGGAATAGGATCAAATAGCAGCTGCAAATTTAAAGTGTGGTACTTGGGAAATAAAATAATCCCTGACCCTTTTCGTTAGCTACCATTTCAGAAAACAATTTATAAACCAGAGACACTCCCAGTAACAGATTTGGAAGAGGGGATGTTGCTTAGAAGAGACAAGTAGGAAAACAAAGGGGTCTAGAACGATTGTTCTTGAATTGATGGTGCTGTAAGAGCAAAAGATGTTTGTTGAATTCCATCTTCTACTCTTGTTTCCAAACAAATAGAAAAATTGAAGATTATAGCTTTCAGAAAGATTATACATATGGCTTCTCCAGCAGGTAATGTAGTTAAATTGTGCAAACCTGAGTTTGGATGTTCTGTCTACACTGATGTCAGCAAGTGTCAGTGAGTGGTGTCATCTCTGTACACATAATTTGGTTCTAAATGGTGACCATCTCTGTGCTGCCAATGTCCCCAGGGGGTGTTCCTCGCCATTCAGTTTGTTTCAGTGATCGTATCACTTAAAAGGAAAACTAAATAAACCAGTGGGAAGATTTATTTTCTGTCTTTCTTTCATACTTTTTCTCAACTGTATAATTTACAGTCTATTTTGTGTTCTAATTTTAAGCACATATGAGCATGACAGATTTTTAATGAAAATCTCAGTACCTGAATACCTGTTTCTGACACTTTCATACAACATCCCATGGAGAAGAAATATACCTTAACATATGTCAAAGAAATAGACCTTAACATACGTCAAAAGCTGTGTAATCCAAAGAGTAAGTGTGAAGACATTCTAAGTGATATAGTTCCCTTTTCCAGAGCCGTAAATAAGTTCAATAAAACTTTAAAGTAAAATCACCTGCTTGTTTTTTGCCTCACTTACTGCTAAGATTGCAGAACAGGACTGGTCACTGCAAAACAGACTTCTTTTCCAATAACCTACCTCTGAGCAGGTTTGTTTGTTTAAAAAATAATAAAAAAGAAGAATGAGAAAGACTTCATTTAGACCCCATGACGAGTAAGTACATAAGTAAATCTGCTAGTCTTTTTCAGTTCCTGCGCATATAAAAATCTTTCTAAACTTTTGACTCCCTTTGGTGTCTGGCTGTAAACATTAACTAATTTTGCTGGTGTGTGTAGGACTATATGCTTTTGCAGTCCTTGAAACTAGGAAAATAGTCATTTTAAGTCTCTCTTTGCAAGAAAAAATGAAATGTCTGCTAAACTTGAATGTCTGGTTGAATGTGCTTAGTAGCAGAGAAATTAAACGTGAACAATCTACAGGGCTGGTAAGTATCCATTCTCGGAGGTCACTACTATCACATAGTCCTTAATTAATGCCAAGTTACAGAATCATTTAGCACAGAGCTATGGTTACTTTCCTGGTGTTTAATGATTTTATTTGGAAGAAATTGCCATAAACTTCTTTTCACAGAACAAAGACATTAAGGCAGAAAAAGAATACACCTCTCAGTGCCCTTTTTTCTCTTACATTGGGTTACAGTAGCGGTATGAGGCAGAGAGAGGAGTAAGTGACATTTATGTACTTATAAAGGATGTCTATGACCAAACCAGGAAAAATTTCTTTGTTGCTGAGGAAGGTGCAGTGTGCATAGTTTACAATGGGGTCACTTTAGTGGCTAAAATAATCTCAGTGCAGTTTCAAGAGCTTTTGGTTCCAGAAAGCCTTCCATGAACTACCAGGGTCTCTGTGAAGGTCTCCCCATCTCCCTGTGTAAATCTGGTGTGAAAAACAGCTTAACATAGCCATTTAAGGAAATCTTACACAGTGAGCATGGATGTGGCTTTCCTTCAGCTTCTCTTAATACATGGCTAGGTGCTTTACAGGGTTTGACTGATGCATTTCCAGAGTTTTTGAAGTCTTGTCTGTCTTCTAACACAAAGATGCCCCTTCTCTGTCACCACTGGGCATCATCTATACCAGTTCTGCAAGGGTAACCTAGTAGAAACAAGCATAAATCGATTGGTTCAACAACACAAAAACACTTGGAATAAGCCAAAAGTCACATTAAAATGAGACAAAGCTTAAACCATTAGCTGGATAATGGATCTGTGGTAAACAAGTCATTTGAAGTGTTTAAACTGACCGCTGTTTGCTCAATAGTCTGGTTTATTTTGTTATGCTCATGACAACTAGTGAGTCAAAAGTAAGCAAGCAAACAAAATATTATTCCCTAAACTAATGTTGATCTTTCTTACATTGCTCTTCCTTGAATTGTCTACAGTATAAAATAATATTGGTTATGAGATCAATGAACTTCGTAATACTTGCAGCGCAGTCCCAATTTTTAAAGTTCTATATTAAGTTTTTCAATTTCCTAGGTGTCAGGACATCTAGAAACACCATTGTTTTATTTCAGGCCTCCTGAGGTGAATTTGCATTGAAATGCAACATCATGGTGTGATGATGTGCATCAGAATGTGACTACAAGATGTAAAAATGCAATGTTATCACACAATGAGGTGCTATGAGGCATATATACAAATATTATGATTCAGCAGTGCAGACCTACAGTGTTTCCCCTCTTCCCATAAGATAAATCCAAAAGGTATCAGTCATGTTTCATGCTGAGCACATGGCCTAGAGGATGATTTTGTGGCAGTGACAGAAAATCAAGTGCAGAAAAGAGCGGAGGTCCTATAACAGGTGACTAATGTATGTACAAATGTGTGTTGAAATTACTTGCAATGACTGCTGGATATTAAAGAACATATTTGAAAAAGACAAGGTAACATTTTAAAAAATGCTGAAATAACTATGTCCACTTTTCAATGGGTGCTTAATCCAAGTGTGTCTAGCTTGCAGTTGCTGCTGCCAGTGAATTATATTTATATTGCTGAAGTACAAATCATAAAGTGCAAAAATTTTAGTTCTAACTGTTGTCTTCCCAGAACCTTCAGGCTATTGCTAACCAGAAAGTGGCAATAAAAGCTATTTCAGATATAGTGAACATAACAGAATAATATGACTCTATGGGTGTAAAATATAGAGACTTGTTCTTGTTCATAATCTTAGTAATCTAGGCAAATAGGACTATAGTTAGTTGGGGAGCTGCTTTTGTAAATGTTCCCTAAGATCAATATTTGTAATACTGTTGTGTGAACTGATCTATGGCACTCTTTACAGATGAGATAAAACAGTTGTAATGGAAATGTTGTGTATAAATGTCAATTTCTTCTCTAAAACATGAGGAAATAAAATTCAGTGAAATAAGAAAGTTTATATATTTTATTAGTATTAAACATTTAAAGGGGATTTCCCTTTTGGACATGTATTGAAATATATTTGAAAAGTTGCAAAAGTGGTTCTCTGATAAGCTTACTTTCTGTTATTAAAACTCTAGTCAACTTGGAGAATATTTATTTCTTTCAGAGAAGTCTGCCTTCCCTGTTGAGTTTGCCCAAGGTCACCAGTTTTAATTAATATGCAGTTTTCATAGCTGGTTGATGAAACTGTGAATCATTAAAGCCTTAAAAATGTGTAATATCATCACTGGTAACTCTTACCTTTTCATATACTTCCTTAATATCTTTTTCCCTTCTTTCTGCTGCAAAAAAACAAATATGAACATGATGATAACAAAAGTGGATACCTGTGGGTAATTTTTTCTCTGTCACCTTTGCTCCTGCCAAGCTGTTTTATATGACTGATTTTTTTCCACTTGAAATCAACATTCTTAACTAGCTTCATCTTCCAGCCAAACTGTGTCATATCAAGCACTGCCCAAGTCCAAAAAGGAACTTGCAGCTTTTACCCACAAACATATACTGTTGATTAAGGATATTACCTGTTCAAATTCAATGGACTTGACAACTTAAAGAGATAACAAGTTTATACTTGATCACATTTTTCCTTTATCAACCATGGCCATAAGGACCTAGGCTGCTTTAACAGGCTATTTAACTGTCTTATGTTTTGTCTTGTTCTGTTTATTTCTTGATCTTTTTTTCTTTCTGGAGTTTTCCAGAGGAAAAGACAATTTTAAATGGGTTACAGTAAGTACTGTAGAGAATATAAATTTTTTTCTCTTTGGGAATAGTGCGTCATATGTGCTCAGGTAGAGGAAAGGCATTTTCAATTTTCAGGCATAACGTTGGTCAAGAGTGCCTGCTGATTCATTCTGAGGAGGGTGAGTCAGACAATCTAAATTAGATTTCTGCTCTGAATCATTCTCCATAGACTATCTTACTCCACTAACTATAGACAGAGCCTAAAGAGATTAGCTATACAAGGCTAAAATTGCACTTTGTCAACACCCATTTTCTAACTGTCCTTTAAGTCTATTCTATTCTGAACCCTGAGAGCTAATAGATGAGAAGACTTGACATTTGATTGTTCTTCAAGAGGGAATAAACGTGGAACTTATACAGTCCCCAAAATATCCTTCTCCAATATTTTTATATAGTAATAACTTTACTCTTTCAGTAGAAGCACTAACTCCCTGTCTTGAAGTAGCTGTATGGTTAGAAAAAAACAGGTATGAGACAGCAGATTCAGAAAATGTGCATATGTTTTGCAACTCAGAAACAGTTCTTCAAAGTTGCAATTATATTTGTAACTTCTCATGTTTATTTTACAAAAAACTCCCACATATATAGCTTTCTAGATAGACTTTTGAAGTGGAGTTAAATAAACAGAGCTGCTCTTAATATATGATTGCAGAATCCTTAGAAAAATGGGCAAATGTTCCCTCTGACTCTGGCAATAATGCCTTACTATTCATGTCAATAATCTCTGGTTATTTTTGTTGATTGTGTAGTCTGGATGCTGATAGTCAAAGCTGATAGTATCAAAGGTGGACTACACCTGTCCACTAGTAGACAGAATAAATATTTCATGAAAATTGTCTCTATGAATTTTCTATAGTCATACTTGTTTTTCTTCCACTTGAACTTCATCTAGAACAGTTTACATTTATTTATCTGTCTATATTTTAGCTATATATTTATATGTCTCTCTTAAAATAATTAGCAAAACCATCGTATTTTACCAGTCCAAACCAAGTAAACATATCTTTATTTTGTTGTAAACTATAAGATGTCTTACCTTTTCCAGATAATGCATTTCTAGTTTTCTCAGTCCAATTTGGAATTTTAGAGTTGTCGGCAAACCTCTTTTTAATTTTCTTTAATGCATTTTAAAGCAGTGTTTTTAACTTCATCTAAGGAAGTTCACTGAATTCCTTTGTCCTATTCTCAGAGACAGAAGCAAAAGAACAAAACAGATTTATATGACAAGGGCATAAAGAAATAACCTTCATTATCTCTGGTTCTATGGACCATATTTTGAACTGTGTGTACTAACTGTGCCACTCCTCATCCTCCTTTCTCCCAATTGATATTGCAGTTGCATCCAGCTTTGACAACATCTGTGTATTACCAAGTGTTGATGTGTGGCACCATTTTTATGACTTCTTTCAGTTTGCTTGATCTCATAGCTCTTATCCTCCAGAGAGTTTAACTGCAAGTGAAAATACAGGGGAAACATTTTTCATGTGGTTGACATAGAACATATATTTGCAACCTGCCTCTCCAAGAGTATATTGTATATAATAAAGACAGCAAACAAATAATGCTTTCTACTGCAAAGCATGAAGTACAGCTTAGGAAGGCTGGACTGTGTCTGTTCCATTTGAGATTAGAAGTTGGAGAAGTTTGATTTCTGCCACTGACAATAACTGTTCATTTTAATTTGGCTAATGCATTCAAACTTCATACAATAGTACATTACAGATGCAGCATAAAGAATTGCTGCATTAAGCATTATTCAAGTTCCAAAGTCAAGAACTTAAATTTTAGGAACTACAGGAATCCAAGGGTCTATGCATCATTAATTTTGTCCTCCTCTGCCTGGTGGATTTAATAACCCTCATGCAATTTGCAAAGGGATGAGGCTTATTTTTTCACAGTATTGCCATGTCACTTATGACAGCAGGACTCATCTCAACTGAATTTCACCAGAGAAGGTTCTCAGAGGTGTTACATTCTTATAAATTTAATGAAAACAGTTTATTTGGAGAAATGAGGGAAAGACATTAGCTCGACACAAGTTAGGTGCTTGAGATCCAGGCTCATAAAAAGCCAGGTTTTACCTATCTCATTACAGTTTTCTACAAGAGTTGCTATGTCATTGTATGGGACAGATCTTCCCTGGGGATGCACATGGGTTCTTGTTTTGTCTCCTCTCTTCCTCATTCTCACCCAGCCTGGCTCACTTTCTCTCTGGGGTATGAATCCTTGTGTAAGCTTAGCAAACTTCTGCAAAGCCTTTTAAACCATTTGCTTTTCCTGCTTTCTGTTTCCTTCTTTTTTTTCTGATTTGGGTCCTACTAGGAGAAATAATTCTAGCTCGAAAGAAAAAAAGCTCCCAGATCTCTCCTTGCTGGTGGCCTTGCACTAGTCTTGTGCAACTGAGAGCAGCTATTGCAAGCAATGCGTGGGTGAATGCCAGCAGCTCCTTGCTTCAGAAGACCTGGCTGGTTGCTCTGTATCAGGCATACAGAATCTCAAGACCATTAGGGGCTCGATAAAGTTAAAGGAGAATAATTTCCTCAAAAATGTATAGTTATTAAAATCGAAAATATCTCCAGTAAGAGTGTATAAAACTACAATTTACCACAAACATAAGAACTGACCAGATCTGCATGAATTTTTCAGCATATGACAAGAAGTTCTTAAAATATATTTAAACAAAATCACATTTTTGAAAATTTTCAATGTCATCCAGAGCAGAAAAAAGAATACCTGGATTTAATGAAAGATGACTTAACACCATCTAAATACAGAAACAAAATGGCTCACCTGTTTCTGGAGCATCTTCCAAAATAGTTGGCCTGGCTAGAAGTATAGCATGAAAAATTTAACTATAAGTATTTTAGCAAAATTTAGAAAAATAAGATTGGGGTATTGGAAGCTCTGGTCAATTTCTCTGTCAGGCAGGGTCAGTAACATTACTTAAATGAATGAATGTACTTCATCTCCACCAATTATGTATTGTAGATTATGCCTTCAACTACTATTTTAAAGGTGCGTACTAGTATATAGACACATTAATTTTATATTATGGCCTATCTACTGAAAACAAATGGCCTTACATCTCTTTGAGAGCAGTGTGAGTGGTAAAAGAGGCAATAAGACTTCTGGAATGCAGTAATCTTAAAATAGTCAGTATGGATATTCCACATTCACTGTATTATCTTTTATTTATAAATGGATCTTTTGTATTTATTGCATGGAGCAAGTGTAGGAAAAGGTAATGATCTCACCTCAAGTACCTTAAAAATTTTTAGGAAATTTACTAACAAAAAAATGAAAAATTAATTTGGAATAACAAAAACCACACAAATATTTACCATATTTTTTTATATCTCTGTTATTCTTCTTAGCCTTTAAAAATCTATCTGTTTTGCTTAGCTAAAGGAAAGAATTAGTGTTAATAAGCTTTTGAAATAGGTAAGTCTTCTGATGAGAGCCAGCTTTACTGAGAGCAGATCTGAATGCCCACAAGACAAGAAATGCAGTGAAAGTCTCTTAGCTCTTATTAAAGAAAGTATTACCATCCATGCTCCTTATTGTGAAAGTGATATAAGACAAAAATATGCAGGGAAATTTGGGGACTATGGTGGATCTTTCCCTCCCACTGTAAAGCCGTAAAAATGATAGTGTCAAGAAATGTAGTGCATGTAAACAGAAAATTTAATTGCATTGAAGCGCAACTGTACATGGTGGAACATTTAAATCCAAAAGAGAGCCTATAACTGTTTCAGTTGCATTGACTGACTTTAATTAACATTTACTTATACTGTAAATGTACAAAACTATCAGTGAAAATGAGTGGACCTTTTAAGGTAAAATGCATTACACATAACCACAATAGTAGAAGAGAAGAGCTTTAATGTCATGAAAATTCAGGAAAAAAAAAAACACCTTACCCCTTTTTTTTAGGTTAATTCAAGCAGTAAGGATGTAAGTTTTCCTTGCATTTCCTTTTATTTACTTTCCCATAAGAGAGATGAATGACTTTTTAAAGGATGTATGCTACTGTGTTCAGCATTTATATTCAACGGTTGAAAGAAAGTCTTTTAATTCAGAAATGCATTCAAATTACTTACGATTTCTTATCTATCTGCATTTAGGCTCAGATTTAAAAATCAACTAAAAAATCTCACACTGAGTTTAATGGGCAAGGACTCAGGCCCTTATAGTGTGGTCATTACCAGAGTCTGATTCTGCAACTGACTCCATGTGGGAGTCAATTGAAGCCAATGATGCCTCAAGAGGGCAGCTGAATCTGTCTATGCAAAGTCAATTGTAGAACTTAAGACCTTGTAACTAAGCATTGTGTTTACATCAAAAATGCATTGATCTGCTCGCAGAAGAACATAATGGGGGCCTCTACTCTCAGCATAGTATTTCTCTTCTCCTGCCATGTCCCATTGTGATTATTCCTGATTCATATGTATACATTCTCTGTTTTTTAAGAGGCTTTTAATATGAGGTAAGTTACTACATTCATTTTTGTTAGGACTTTGAAGATGATGTGTCTGTTTACTGAGTATTTTTAAAAGAAAATGGTGATGAAAAGCATATCTGTAGAGAACAACTCTGTAAGCAACATGAATATAATAAAATATGTGTCAAAACCTGTTATATCTGCTAATGTTTTAAAAGCTTAATTATCTGAGTTTTACCTAATGGGTTGAGGTAATTAAAATGCAAGGGAAGTTTGGGGTTTTCCCCTAGTTTTTCTCCTGTCTAGGTAAGAGGAGAATAAATAATTAAATCAAACTTTGCAGCTTCGTCTGTACAATGGGGGAATCTGTGATTACCCAACACTTTAAAAGACATTCAGAATGACAGAGGTTTATATGTACAACAGAATTGGAGAATTATCTTTGGATAATTTTTTTTAGACTTCAGACCTTGGTTGTTGCACAGAGTTTTTCATAGTTTCTACTTCTGATTTTTCTAACCCAGAGGCCATTAGATACTTCCACTGGATGGCACAAAGAAGGTTCAAGCTTCTTGGCTACCTGAGCAGATTTAGAAATACAGATTGAGGTTGGTTCCTTGGAAAAGCAGAGTATTGGGCAAGAGGAAGAAGGCAAAAGGAGTATCCCTGAATAAATTTGCTGTACTGATAAGAGATCCAGTAGAAAAATAGTTAACATAATTAAAAACATTACATTTAGTTTGAGCTCTGGTCTGAAATCTGACAGTGAGATACAAAAGACTTTTGAGGAAGGGGGCAGGAGCTGATGAAGTTCAGTAGAGTACAGAAGCAGTATAAAACCAGAGGTCTTTCTTTATATCTTCCTTACTAATTTTTGACTGTCTTATTGTCCATTAGGTACCACTAAATAGTTGAGCATTCCTTCTGCCCTGTTTTTCTATTTCCATGAAATTTTGTGTCAGGCTGAGCATAGACACAGTATAAGTAAAAAGGTTAGAAGAAAGTTGCTGTTACAAGGCTATGTGTAAGTCTTAAAGATTGCTTGAAGGTTTCTAAAAGTTTCGTTATTTCTCCCAAAAACCAACTTAGATAGTAATGTTAATAAATACCATTTACTATTTTAGCTATTTATGTGTGTTTGGTGTCAACTGTACTTATTATGCAGGGTTTTAAATGTAACTAAAATATATTTTAATCAGTATGAGGAAAGATCAGAACAGACTTTTAAGATACCAAATATGAAAGGGTTGGTTCTTTCTCCACCTTCATAACAGAGCCATTACTAATGACTTCTGACTGCCAGACACAAACAGCAGGCACAGATGTAAGGTCCATTTTTAATGGTTACTTTCCTGGCAGGCAGAGATACTGCTTACCCTGCTGAAAAGCATCTTGACAGGCTGTCCTGGCTGCATAATAGCAGGTTAGGGAGAAAACAGCCTTTGGGTGATTGGTGAGTCTGAAACTTTATAATGGAATATCACAGAAGAGAAGCCTCTCTTGATTCTTACCACATCATCTGTGGGAAAACTACAGAGGAGAAATGAAAAGGAAACAGCTGACATCGCTAGCAAAGAGAAAGTTCAGCTTCACTTTGTGGATATGAAAGACTCGTTGGCTTTCTAAGCATTGCTTTGCAGGCATTCAGAAAGCCTGCGTTTCTGTTTTTAATCTGGCCTATCCTAAAATACATTTTAAACAGTATTTTCATGTTAAAATTGAATGCCTGGATAATGACTCCTCCAGCTTGTGTGCAGCTTTAGGTACCCATTTTGTTTACATAACTATGCAACTGTGACCAGATGAAGGTCTTAAGTATTTTTTTTAACAACCTGTAGGTTCTTATTAAAAAGCATCAGACTATGTCTTGAAGTGGTTGGGTAATTAGGAAAACTAAAATAACAATTTAGTAATTTTAGATCTCCTATATTAAATTGCAAATTTTTGTTAAGTTTAAGGATTTTATAGATAGAGATTAGAAAAAAAATGATGAGGAATATGAGAGCCCTATTTATTTTCTGGTAATGTTGTCACAAACGTCTTCAAAATTTCAGGTTAATTTCCAGATGACACAGATCTTTTTCTGTTTTACTGGTCATTAACAGAACCTTTTACTCTATCCTTGCAGTGTAAGCTTTTGATATTAGACTATGCAATTCCTGTAATAGGAAACCATATACGGGTGCTCTGGGGTACTGGGCTGGAGGTGGCATTTTTGTAGACTTGGGTTTTGATTTGTTGCAAACTTTGTTGACAGGTCCCTTGATTTTGCCCATTTATCATTAGATCTCCATGAATTCAATGTGAGGATAGCAACTTGTGAAAATATTTATGTGAATGTGCAAAACAGAGTACATCATTTTAAGTCCATACAAGACCCAAAAGTAAAATAAAAACATTGGAAGATCTAGGTGAAGTAAATCAAGGCAACCTCACTTCATTTACTTAGAAACGTCATGTGATAACATTAGTTGAAAATGTAACCAACCACTCTGGGAGGACAACAGGTGTAAGAAACTGTCTTTCCAAGGGACGTGAACACTGTAGGAATCATTTCACCTTGTTTGCTATTGCCATCTCTAATTAGTCCTGATAGGAACAGGATGACAACACTTATCCATTTTGATGTTTGACTAGTGTATTTTTGCATTTTTTCCAGACCCCTGTTTGCATGTACGCACACAATTTTTACAACTTTCCTTCCTGGATTTGCTCTGTGGATGGATCTGTTAGTGTCAAACAAGCAGTCCTGAACCAGATGTCTCAGCTTTTTGTTGCTGTTGAAGTCAGTCTGGAGTGTTTCTCTACACTCCAGTCTTCCTTCTGGCCCCATTAATCATAGACGGGTTTTTGTTTTCTTGAAAGTGTCCATGTGTAAAATCAGATTTGTTCTGATTTTAGGGTCGTTTCTCCTTTATCCGACTACTTTTTCCTTCTCTTAAAAGCACCTACTAACTGTTTTTTCCTTCTTTTGTGTCAGGAATTGTCTTCAAGGTCTGAAATTTTCTGTGCTGTATTCATGATGTCCTAAGTTCCACATGTATACTCCGTCATTGTTTCCAGATGTAGTTCTTGTTTCCTCTGGCTGATCTCCACCACAAACTACCAGACAGTACTTTACACACAAACATGTTCCACCATGTACCTGCTCTAGTGCATACAAACACACGGTTGTTGCAACAAGAGATTTTTTGGTGGGAGGGGAAAAAAGATGGGACATCTTGCATCCTTTTCTGCCTCAGCAGCTACCAGGAGAAGTGAGAGTGGGACAGCCTAGTGAGGAGACCTGAACTGGGAGCTCAGGGTGACCCTCAACATAGGCAGGGCCCTTGTCAAAGTTTAGACAGGGACAGGGTCCATCTACTACCCTGTGATCATCAAGCAAATGACAGGTCACAAGCCTGGCCCAAGATCAGGCCATAAACCTACCAAGCAAGTCAGAAACAGGAGGAAACGTCTCAGGACATGTTTGAGAGCTCTTATCTGAGTCTGAATGAAAACCTCTGGTCACGGATTGAGAGAGGCTGAATGAGAGTACCCATGAGGCTGGTCAAGGCAAGCATGTACTCAGGCTCCTGCCAGTAGTCATGCCTGGTTTTTTTTTCTGAAGACTATCTTGTAAAGGGGGAGGAAAAAAATACCTTTCTGCTAAAATTTGCTGTTCTCTGGTTTCTGTGGCTTGGATGCCATTTAATTTTGACTTAGTAGTTGACTGTCCATCACTAGGCTGTCATTCCCTTTCCTTCTGCTCAGTTATCCATTGTAATAAAACCTTCAGGCAAACTTTCAAATACAACAGCAACTAGCAAAGCCCAAACAAAGATCCTTATTCAATTCTTTTAGCAGAGCAAGGATTGGTTCCTTCTTTAAGACAAAAAACTTTATTCTGACAATATTAAGTTTCTTTATTGGTGTCTTTCATGAAAGGTTAGCACGGACAAACTCTGGACTTGCTTCTCAGTTTGTTATTGAGCAACATATCGCATTAAAATACGGATACATTTGTCAGTACATCTATGCCACAGACACACCCTTCTTTTGCCATATCTTACTCTCTCCTTTATCTTTTTTTTCCAGCATGCAAATGCTGTTTTCTTTTTTTCTTGGTAGCTCTTTTGTTTCATTACTTTTAATAATACCTATTTTACTTTTCATGTCAGTTAAAAAGGATTTATCAGCTTGCTAACTGGTAGAGAACAAAACCTCTGCTTATTTACAGACTCACATAATCAAATTTGGTTTGTTCTATAAGCACATCCTTTTTTAAAGTACATTACTAGACTGCACTGTTTCCCCTTTCTTTATCATTGATTGAATTGGTTATTTAGTGACAAATACCATAATGATTCTACTGATGCTTATAGAGCTGCCAAGCTCTATAAGAGCTTGTAGACCTGCCAATATTTTTACTGCCTTAGAAAAAGGCTTCATTTTAGTTTTACTCTCTGCACACTTTCCTTGTTAAACTGAAAAAGAAAAAGAGCAAACGGTAAGAAATCATTAGTTGGTACTGACAGGTCAATGCAATGAGATTATTCTTACAGACTCTAGACTTGCTGTGTGTTTAAAAATAAAAGATAACAAAATTGCATATTTTTTCATAGTCTCGCTGTCCAAAGAGAATGTATTTTTGTAAATAGGGTAATTTTTGCTAAATAGGTCTGCAAGTGTTCTCAGAAATTGCAGCTGTAGAAGTACTTAGGTACTAGCATAAGATTTTGTACAGATCTTCCAAAAATTGTGAACCAACACTCCGTTCTGCCACTAAAGTGAACATGGTTATCTATATATTTTTACTTCATCTCAGTTTTCAGATCATCGAGTCATCTGTCAACAAAATGCCTTTTTCCAACAGGATGGAAAATTATTCTTTGAATAAAGCAACATCACACTTTGCCTCCCATGGAATCCTCTGACAGTGAGAGGAAGCTGTAATATTGTCATTAAAAATTGTTCCCACAATTCAAAATCAGATTTATCAGTTTCCATTTAAATTTCTAAAACTGTGACTGAAAATTTTATTTGAATTGATAAGAGGTGGTAAACATCAGAAGACATGCCATGGTGGTGTTCAGGTGTAGATATTACTTTTAAAATTTGAAACAATAATCTTTGAGAAATTCTAGTGTTTCTCAATAAAAATATGCATATTGTTGTTTCCTTACTTGGAGTCTCATACAATATTTTTTACCAGAAGTAATCTTTACTAGAGAACTTAATACAGTTTATCTTAGGACCTTCATTTGTGAATGTTCTGTACATTTACAGATGATAAAAATTTTTTGACCTATCACTTGGTTGCAGATTTGTCATAGGAAAAAACCCCGCAGAAAAAATCTACTATTGGAAACAGTGATGTTGTAGCATTTCTTCTAAACAGAAGCATGTTTAATGGTCAATAAAATGAGCTCTTGGCAGTCATTCAATTTGATGATTAAAGAATTCCTGCCTTTACAATAACAATGTTATAGTACAAAATAGCATTAGGAAACTGACTGCACTGATTGGTTTGCAATGAGTCATAGCTATACAATTATGGCTCTGTAATTTCCCAGGCATGACATCATAAAACAAACTGTCACAATACAGACTTAAAAATTATTTTAAAAAACTGTGGTTGGTTAGTTTAAAAAGGTCAGTGTCCTGTGAGTATCCTGTGTGTTACACATCTTTTGCATGGTTAGATATATCTTATGGGCAGCTGAGGTTTCCACTGTAAGCCTTCGTGGGTGATTTTACTGATATCACTTTTACTGGTGTCAAAAAATAAAATAAAGTGAAATTAAAAAAAATCAAAGGATAGGAGACCTGTGCGATCTTCTTTGAGGGCAGAATGTTTTCTATGGGTCTAGCTTTTTTTCTGCTTTTCATCAAAGACCAAAGAGTCTGACTGCTTTTGCCATTGCTCTGTAATGTGAGAACTCAGAGAACTGGCAGATTTAATATGTCATTCCATGTTTCAATATACTTCTTAATTCCTACACTGGGCTTCTAATTGACAAACTATGGTGCTCAGAATTCCTGGCATCCTGTTGACTAAATCCAAAGATGCCAAACAGTATTAGCTGCTTCATGCTTCACCAGCTTTCAAGTGTTTGTTCCCTGAATGTCTTATGTCTTAGGGCATTAAAAAGAAGAAAATTTCACAAATGGAAGAAAAAGGGATATTAGTATAAAGGAAGACACCACTATCTCTTAACTCCTCTGATCATCCTTATGCAAACTATTCCTTGACCCACTTCAGTCTCTTAATACTGTAATTAGATTCACATTGCTGACCTACTGTATTTCATGTGGGCATAGATATCAGCATTAGAGCCCCAATGTTTTGTTTTTCTATTCTATTCTGAGAAGCCTCATCATTTTTCCTGTAATCACTCCCTGAAGTTTTGATAGGTATTTTAAAACCATTTTAAACGAGTTGCACTAGCCAGTGACAAGTCAAAGGAATATGAATGCCCTCTCTCTCTTGTCCTTGTTTGAGGCAAAAATGTTAGCACTGCACAAAGGGAATCTAAAATTCAAAGGGAAACAATTTTTTAATCCAAAGAATGATTTTGAGATTTTGAAGAGAAGAAATAGTTTTCAGTTTAGCCCAAATGTGGAAGCAAACCTGCTGAGATTTTTCAGAATAATGTGGGAGACAGACAGACAAACCATAGTCAAAAACACACTAAAATCTCAATACTTTGTACTAAAATCTCAATACTCTGAGCTTAATATCATGTATAAATATCTTACCACCGGGTTGTGGAGCTTGTGTCTCTTTTTAATCACTTAATCCATTAGTATAATCCAACACGAGTTTGAGCTGTCCATCTTGTCCAATTTTGACTCTGATTATGAAAGATTTTCCAACAACATCTTCTTTAATACCTAGTACAGTTCTGTAGAAATAAAAATGAAACTTGGAAAAATATTTTTCATCCCTTGCCAGCAGCTTTTCAAGTGCTTATCTTTGGTATCTAAAATTACCCCTTTCTGGTTTGACCAAATAGCACTGATTTCTTTGCTCTTCCTAGATCCAAAAAAGACTAAGATAAAATGTTGCTCTAGATGTTTTGTGACAAAAAGGTGGGACAGTAAAAGGAGTCAGCTGGTTTTCTTCCATTTTTTCTGCTGGAGAAGGAAGAAGAAAAGTTTCCATAGACAGGATGGAAAACAAGGTCCAAGCCTTGCTCCCTGCTTGGTACTGAGAGGAGAAAATATGAATTGCCAACCACCAACAAACATGTGTCTTTTCATGCAGTGCCTCTGGGGGGGGCAGTTGAGAAGAAACAGCGATGGACTAGCGAGATAGATTTCATAGGTCTAGTGAGGCTCAGAGCCCCAAATCTCTCACTTTCAATCATAATTAACAGCCCAGACTTCTGACTTTTGGAATTTCTCCATAGAAATTCGGGTTCTGACAAGAAGTCCTTTACCTCAGGCTCCATGGACCTGTCAAAAGGCTCCAGTCAAAAACCTACTTATCTGAAGGTAAAGAGGTATCTGTATGCACTTACACTGTAGAGATTACAATGTATTTTCTGGTTGGAATTGCATATCATCACAGAGTATGCTCTGTTTTGTCAGTACATTTTTCCTCCCTTCTTTTTCATAGTTAGTAAGGTGTCTACTCTGGAGCATGAAAGTTCATTCTTGATCTACCTGGATGATATTTTTATCACAACCCTCCAAGTAACCTATCCCTTTTTTATGCTTTAGCCTTGGTTCATTAACTTTTCACCTGGGGAATGTAGTAAACAGAGAAAAATCAATTCTGACTCAATCCAGCTCTCTAAACTTTCTGGAGTTCTTGTTCAACACTGAAACCATGACCCTGGAGACTCCTCTTTCATAGAGAATATATATTAAGTTTGTCAGTCAGTCTGATTAAATCTCTCTCTCCCTCTCTCTAGCCTCCTCCCCTGTCTCTTCTGTCTTCTAGGCTCTTTTTAGCCTCTCTATATGCCAGCCCTTACTGAAATGAGATATAAGAGAACCACACCAGTTTTACCCTTAGGAGATAGCTGCAGATATTACTTGATTGATGGCTACTCTATTTTTCTTCTGAACTTGTTTTTACTCCTGTCACCTTCTTTTCTTTCTCTGAAACCAGTACTATGCCCCAGTAAGAAAAGGGAGACAGCAAGTAGGTCCCATTAAAAATTCACATTGTGCTCCTCTGCAGCAGTAAAAACAAAAGTATCCCTTACTCTGAAGTATAAACTACCTGGGGCAGTGAATTCTATGGTTTCAAGGGAATTCTGAATAAGACAATACTTAGAACCTTCAAGACCAGAGTTAATTAAAACCTCTACCAGGTACAGCACACAGAATGGAATTTCTAAAACCCTCAGAACAAAGTAATAACCTTTTTCACATTGCTTTATATCTTACTCCACAGAAAAAAGACACAAGACAAAGAAAACCAACAAAACAATGGTAACAAAGCTTCCTGCACAAATATTTAAACCTGCTTAAACTTGTAGTAAAAAACCCCAAACTATCATAATATTAATTCCATGTACAGAACAACATTATCATCCATGTGGCAATAGCTTATCTTCTGACATATGGAATGACACCATACATTGTGTCAAACCACAATTTTATTATAGTTCTGGGCTATATTCTTCATGTTGTTTCTAGATGACAGGCAAGATATCAGTACGCTAATTTAGATACCAGTATAGCATAATCTAGGTTCATTATCCTTCAAGAATTGCGCTGTAATAGTCATTTATTTCTCCTAGAACCTTAACTGGTTCAGAGGTTTTTACACAGCGGGGTATTGCCCCTTACATATAGATGTAGTTACTTCTTACATAGCAAAGCTTCTGGGAGTTCCATACTGGCCTGAACAGCATTGGCTTTTGAACTCATATAGAAATGACCAAATTTTGCAAACTGTCTCTGAATCCTCTGTATTATAAGTTCATTTCATAGGTAACTAGGGGCTCAGAACCACAGCTTAGGTCTTTGAAAACCCTTTGTGCATGTGAACTCAGGCAACCTATACATCTTCTACTCTTTCTTGTAATAGAAGTACTGTGTTCCAGATATTGATCTTAATCTGAATGCAATACTGTATTTTGGGATCTCTTCTATAAACTGCTGCATTTATGTGAGATGCCTGTGTTCTATCAACTCCACTCTATCTGGTAGCAATTAAAGATCTAGAAGTACGCTGGGAGATAAAATGAATATTGTTGTATTTTCTCTGAACTGATGGAAATAACACTGGGTATGCCTAACAGAAACATTCAATCAGTGGGTCCTGCACCATTAGTAAACCTGCACTGGAAAGTAGAGTGTGGCCATTTTGCCAGAGATGATACTTTTCCATCCAATAACTCATAAGCAGATGCACACAGCAAATGCTACAGCAGAAAAGCCAGTAGGTTCATCCAGCTGGCCTGATGTCTGCCAGAGGTCAATGCCAAAATCTTTGGAGGAAACAATAAAGCCTATGTTATGTACTCAATTTTGTAGTAATATACTATAGGGATAAATTTCTTCATGATTTCAGCTGGTGATCAGTTTATGTCTTGAAACTGCCTGTGGATACACTCAATAATTTTTTTTCTCATGACAACATCTAATTATTAGAAAGCAAACAAATCCACTAACATTAAAAGGACTGCTGAAACATTACACAACTCATCTTGGAAAATTATGGTTTGTTTTTATTTTTTTATTTTTATTTTTTTTATTTTTTTCTTTTTTAAAAATAATGTTACAGATGGAATTTTCACATCTTAAGGGCTGTTTCAATAAACATCTAATGTCAAAGTCAGCACTGAAAAGAGTAGGTGTAGATTTTTATTTGCTGCTTCCGTATCTTAATCATGATCCTCAGCCAGAGACAGGAGCTTTTGTGTATAATATGGCAAAGGAGGAAAGACAAAAAGCTATGATTTGCAGCTGATAAGCCTGTATTTAAAATAGAATATGAATTACTTATTCATATTACTCACAGGATGGAAGTGTTAATATTGTGAAGTTCTGTATAGAGTTCATGACTCCTAATGAAGGCATTGTTGTTATGTATTAGCAGTGTGGTATGTTGTGACTCCTGAGTAAGTTATGCCGCCATTATATTCATTAGTCTCAAGACTTAGCACTTCATTCCATTGTAACATAGCTTTAATTGTTCTCTAAGTGATCAAAAAAATGTGATGTTTCACAGAATGATCCATTAGCAAAAGATGAACCAAGTAATACTGTAAATATGGAAACATTTTAAGATTGGTACTGCCTCCTGGAATTCTTATTTTAATTCCACTTTCTCCTCACTCCCATGTACTATAGACCTTCCTTCAAGGGAACTGGTGTGCGTTTATGCAAGACATTATAAAATCTCATACAGGATGCATTTTTGCAGTGTTATTCCCTTTAAAAAAAAAAAAAAGGCATCTCAAGGAAGATTGTCACATCTAAAAAAACATGGGGAAAAAACCCCAAGATTTAAAAATTTGGAAGAATTGGAAGAAGAACCAATGAATCAGTCTGCTCAAAACTGGAGAGGCAGTGACTGCTGCAATGCTTGTGTTGGTAAGTTTACACTCTCCTCTCTACCACTGTGCTACTTCCTGGAGTCTGTCCATATTATTTATTTAATGTATTAAATAAAATATGGTGTTAATAGGCAGGGGGGACAGACTAGCATTGGAAGACAAGAAAATACTTACAGATGAGTGTGAACAGGTGTGGTGCAACTGGATGTGTGTTAGGATTAAGATTCTAGGCTCATGTAAGAATTACAGACCTCAACATGAACTGTAAGCTTGAAAAAAGGGAGATAAAAATTTCATTCTATTTTATAAGTGGTAAGTGAAAAGGTAGAACAGATAATGACATCAGAAAGAACATAATAACTGAAAATATTTTTTTATTACTTTGATTTAGAGCAAGAATGGTTTTTAACTAAACCATCTGATTTTAAGATGAGAAATAGATGACAAAACGGTTGTTTACATTATTGAACTGAGTAATCTACCATTAACCTATAACAGTAATGTGACAAAATATTCCATTTCATTATCAAAAATCTGACCTGAAGGATATTTTAACCACAGAAATGGGTTTAACCACAGAAAAAGTCTTCTAGTTAGCAAGAACAGACAACCGGTTCAGACTCCAGGGTAAAAATTCCGCCTTAAGAACTAAAAATGAAATTTACTAACAGTAGTATACATGAACGAGAAAATGGAATTATCTTCTGTGAAAATTATGTTGCTGCCTTACATTTGTACATGAAGATTTTATGTCTGCACTGAAGAAAAAATATTCCATGAGCTGAACACACAATACAGTTGTACATAAGAAGCTGACAACTTTTCCTTAGTCATATTTACGACTCTGTAATAGTATTATATATATAGTTGAAATATATGATTTGAGCTGAATTGCAGAGAAGGCTGTAATGCAATCCTAGTAATACCAATCATCCTTTTAGATTAAAAAAATATTTATCAAATGTTGATGTTCTACAATAAAAATCTAAGTATAATTTGGGGTGAGGATACAGACTATAAAGAGATTTAAAAAGTGATAGATGGTCTTTAGAGTTTTTAGTACAAAATTTGGAGCAAAATAAAAACCTTTGGCAATAATGCATGACAAAAGGAGGAGAACATGAACTGCAGGCCCCTGTATTCTAACCAAGTAAGGACTTTTGATAGGGACATAGTCTGATGTTATCACTCCCACCCTTTTGTCCTGGAGCAACTTATGCAAAAAAATTCCATAATAACCCACACAAATCCCCACCTTTTAAAATCGGCACACCTTAGAAAGGACAAGAAGAGCTTTCAGCTGACGAGAGAGTTTGTGTAAATTTGAATCTAGGATTCAAACAAATACTTTTGAGAAGACTAGCATAAGCTACAAAATTAAGTTTTAACGACTACATAATTTTAAAACCTTTTTTTCCTCTTTAATAGCATCTGACTAAAGCCAACGAAGAATTAGTCCAGGACCAAGAATACAAAGACCGTAATTTTTGACAACTCTTAGATGAGTGCTTGGAACTAGATTGTGAGGTGAAATATAGGCAATAGAGACTACCATACTGAACAGAAAGAAACTCAGAAAGACTAATGCAGTACATGCATCACCTCACTGGGTATATAGCCTTAACTGAAAAGAAAATTGTATAAGTTTAGCTAGAAAAGTTGTTGGGTTTGATGAAGTGGAACAATGTGACTATGCAACCTGCAACTTTGTGTGCAAGATGTATAAGAAGTTCAAAAAGTACAAAGAACTAGTTGAAAGAAGTCTTGTAAAAAAAAATCACTCTTTTGTTCATCTCCAAAACTCCAAAATAAACTAACACTCTCGTGCTCTGGTGTGAAAAAGAGAACAAACTTTTTGATAAGCCACTGTTGAAAGCAGACACACTTGGCAAAGCACACCTTTCAGAGTGTAACACTACTATTTTTCTAAGAATTGGGAGAAGAGTCTATCAACATGCCACAGTCCCTTTCTGTTTCCGAAAAAGAGGTCCAACATCATCTGGTAATACATGAAGCAGGACTTGGTAGTTCTTTTCTAAGAGGTAGCTAATGGCTTGGGCTAAGTCAGGTTGCAAGAAGTAAATACTGAAAAGACTATTCTATGACTGTGGACACTATACATAAATGCTAAATGTGCAAAAACCATGGTGAACTTACAGCAGTGAGTGAAGCAGGTCTGTTCATTTTAATAACAGGATAGTCACAATCAATTGCTACTTTTATTTCTGGGAAGACAATTTGACAAGGAACATGATCAGGAAATTGAAGGTATGCTATATTCAGACAATGAGCCACAGTACACTTCAGGAGAATTCAGACAACTGTCTGCCAAATAACAGAAGAGCAGAGCCAGCATTGAAGAAACAGGCTGATGAAAAGTGAAACAAGTGGGGATGATGTTATCTGGCAATGTTTAACCATTGTAACTCTCCTTTTCATGCTCCTTCATAACATGGATATTTAGAGTAAAGATTGATGAGGTGGAGGACTAAATTATGCTTCTTGTACAGGTTGTTTCATACATATTTCCTTCTGCTCAGCACAAAAAATAATGAACAGCAAAAGCAGCTGAGGAATTACTTGTAAACAGGCTAGTCAATGCTGCAAAAGACCTAGCAATCCACATCTATGACTTAACAACTGATTAGGTCTCAGCACAGTTAAAAACAACTACAAAAGTAATTTCAAAAGGCAAGACTCCATATCACGTGGATCTTTGACCACAGAAGTTCTGTATTGGCCATCAGAGCTCAGATGAGTTCTGAAAAATGTTCTTGACAGTCATATAGAAGCTGGAAATACAACAGTATGACTATATCAAGAGGTAAATAACTCATGACCTAAAGGGCAATTGTCTCAGGTATTGTTGTCTTGTCTAAGGTGAGAAAGTCAGGAACTATATGAGAAACAGGTCAGCTGTTATGCAACACTGGAATGCCAGACAAATAGAAGGAAGTCCCTTACCAACAGCATAGACAAAAAGTGCCATTCTGATCTGATTACTACTATATTTGAAGGATATGAATCCCAGCAGATTTCAAAGGAGTTATGATAGAGGTTGCAGCTCAGGTTTGTGTATTCCTTTAGCACCTACAGTAGTGTTTAATTGACAGAGTAACTGTTTCAAAGCCACTGAAATTTCATGTGAATTTCCAGAGTATTTCACTTTTGCATTCTTGCTTGGAAACAAGAAGAACTGAAAACCTCAGTGCCTGGGTTACCAGATCTTAGTTCCTATGTCAACTATGTACTGAAATCTCTACATCCCCTTTAAAAATCTGGAACCTCTCACCTGAATAACAATGTTGTCACTGAAGCTCAAAAATGTAAAAAAGATGTAACAGGAGCAAAAATGACCTGAAAGAAAAGTGAAAAAAAACACAACTGGAGGATATTCAGGGGATCTCCACAATATTGGCAGAAAGGATACCACCTGGAATGACAGCTAGAGACAAAAAAACCCCACCAAAACTAAAGGGAGAACACAAACATGACACTGATTATTGATGATCAAGGGAACTCAGTACAAAGCAGTATCAATAAAATGTTCCTAAAACTTACTTCCAATTTGATGTCTGCCTCTGTGGGGAGCTGACAGACAGGTTAGACTCTTAAAAGGACATATAAAAGCAGAGATACAATGCCAAATTATATGTCAAGAAGTTTCCATTACAAAAAAATAGCAGAAAGTCTGTTGTGTGAAATCTCAGTGGTGCAAATTTTACCATTTTTAAATTATTTTTTAAATCAATGGTCTTAAGTATAGATAATAATTATTGTACTTTTGCAAAGAGTGCAGTTAAGTCCTTTGGAGGAACAACAGAGGTACTGAATTCAGAACTGAGGAAAAGCTTGTGGTAGTTTAAGCAGTGTATGGTCACTATTGTCATTATACTTCCTTTAACAATCTTTTTAGCATTTTACAGCATTTCTGGTTTTATTGGGCTTTTTTCTCCTGTTCAATACATTGACATGTATAGATTTTCTCAATGCAAATGGAAAGTTGATGTGATTATTGCCTGAGTTGCCAATAATTTGTTCTTTATATTTTTTTCCACTTTAAAGATGTGTAAGTAGCAAAGTAACAGATGCATTCCTATGCTGCTGACTAATTGACCAATTGCAATAACAAAAATATAGTCAGAACTTCTCTTCCTTTGAAATGGGAAACATTTGTAATGTTATGTCTATTATCCGGTCATACAAAAGAAGTCTGCGCTCTCTTACAGTTGAAGTGCTTAGTGTCTTGAATATTGTGGAAACAGCAAGTTAGCAAAAGAGCTGTTCTGCATTTTAGGGTTATGCTAAGGCAATCTGCAGATGTAAGTGTCCCTACTGCTGAATACCTAGAATGGTGCCTTTCTTTTTTTTTTTTTCCATCTAAAGGAACCCTTAATTTATCTCGGAAATACCTCCCTCAGCAGCTGGCACCTGTGTGCGTGGATGGGTAGTGCATGCTGACTTGCAATGCAAAGGAGCGCAGATGCCAGTAGAAGTCCAAATACTTGAGGCATCCTTTGAGATGCATGGTGCAAATCACGTATTCCTCAAGTAGAGTTTCTGCAGAAGTATGGTATGTTGCACTGATAAAGAACATTTCGTACACACAAACATCTCCAATAATTTCATTTTTTGGTAAAAAATTAAAATTTTTTAATTGAAAATAAAAATATTAATTTCGTAATCTTTCTTCTCTCCCTCTCCCTTCTGCTCCCCCCAAGATATAACTCAAACACGTCTCAACTCTACTCTTTTCTATGGATGGGGTATTTTGCCGGAATTGAACATCCCATAAATTACTGTGTTAATCCCTATTTCTAAAATTATGGTTTTCAAGTAGAAAAAAAAGTGTATTTTTCTCAGTTACTGAATGCACTGTGCTCAGTTTACAGTTCCAATAATTTTTTGCCTTTTTTTCTTAATATATTCAAGGCCTTTCCATTGTTTATGAATGATAAAAAAATGTTTTCCTAAATGAAAATTTAAACTGTCAACATGCATTATTTTACTGAATAGAGTTTAAGATGTGGAGTTTCTGTGCAAATAAATAAAGAATGGGCTTCCCTTTTGACAGATTTTCTAGTTAGTTGAACCTCCTTTGCTTTTAAACTGTAAGAAAAATAACTTTCACTTCTGAAGTAAAGATTGGTTTTCTGACCCAGTCTGACTGCCTTTGAACAAATTTGTGTTCTGTAACAGAGTATGGGTTCATTCATGATTGATTAGAAAAATAAGGATCTATCAGTTGGCCATCTTGTATAAGATCAGACTCGATTGTTTTGGGTTGTTTTAGCTCATGATGGCCAATGCTCAAAGTGGAATTCATATTAGTACTGAAGTGGATACATAAAAATAACATTTTCTACAACCCACTTTTTACTGACGTCAGCTCTTTTCCTTAAAAAAAGAAAATATGCCTCTACCAACGTTGCCATCTTTTCTGGACCCTTAACCCTGACAAAAAAATGTTCTTCTTTTCCACTGAAAGTGAAATTAATCCCATTCAGAAATGTTGTCTAGCAGCAGCAAACTGTGGCTGCTGCTATTGTTGCTTTATTGACTGTTAAGACACCTTTGAGTATGGTTGAGAGAGTGGGGAAAAAATAGAAACATTATTGTGCAATCAATTTAGTGTGTTGCAAGGTGATAATAGAATTGTAGCTTACTAGACCATTTTGTTCTCACAAATCATAAATGTTTCTTAAAGGAACAAGCAGCTCACAGACAATTTCATTTGAAATATGACTTTTAAATTCCTTAATGCTTCATTTTAAGTGTGTTTACTTCGCTATTAGCCCTGAGTGACTGCCAGATCTAACTACGTTGATTGCTTGTCCTTGGTATATACTCCTTCCTGAGGCTAACATTCCTCCTGCTACGCCCTGTCAACTTTTCGGTTAGATCGACTTGGGATATGGATCTCCTGTTGTCTTATCTCTACCTATCAGATAATTAATTAACCTCTCTAGTAAGCTTTGTATTCTTCTCTGTCTTTGATGGATCTTATAGTTTATCAGAATTGCAATTCATTAATATTGCAGATCCTTTGGTTAAGACTGCAGGGCTCCAAGGTTTTTCTTGCATAGTGTATGCAGGAAAAAAAATACAATCCTGCTTTTCAAACCAGCAATCAGTGAATCAATGTTCTTGTCCTTTCTTGCATTCTTACACCCTAATTTCCATTTCTCTTTATTGTAGCTGTTGATGCCTGCAACTTTGTTATGCTTGCCTATTTTTCTCTTATTATTTTTTTTAGTTTGGCTCTCCTGTCGAAAATGTCCTGAGAACATTGCTTACTTTAATACAATTTTTTAAACTTCTTATCAGAGTTTCGTATAGACTGCATAGTTGAAAACCTGAACTACTGTATTCTTTTAGATTGATATATATTGCAATCTGGAATCAGAAGACAAGGTGACAATTCAGACAAATTTTCCAGCAGAGATTAATGATCCTTAAAGCACTAACCTTGCCATTGCAGTTTAATGGTTTGAAGTCAGTTTAAGGATGGTTCTTAGCCATGCAAGCCTGTTCTGCCAGGCCCTTTATCACATTAATTTATATTTACATATTCTGGTATACACAATGCACAATATTCCTGCATAGTGATAGGACTAGACATAAATATCACATACTGTTCTCTGAGATGCAGCAGCATAGTCTCTGCTAATTTGAAAAAATAAGTCATTGATTGCAATGCATTTGAAAGAAGTCTAAATTTTTATTGATGTAAAAATGATGGTACTTTTTCAATTTTTCCATATTTTTAAGCTGTGTTCACTTTTTCAGCATTTAACAAGAACATCATCATATTATGACAAAAACTCAGGTGTTGGAATTTTCTATCTCATTAAAACTAGGAATACCTTTGAGTGTACCAATGACCTTCTGCCTTGGGTGAAATTAGTAACTGAATGAGTCCCAGAGGTTCTTAGAGGGGCTATCATTTCCCCTGCAGCAAAGTCAGATGGTCCATGCACATTTCTGAGCACTCTTTCAGGCCCAGTGATTCCAGATCATATCATGCTTTCTCTGGTCATACCTGTAGATTTTTCTAGAAAAGTAGGAAACCTTTTCTTGTGCTACAGGAATGGCAGCAGAAGCTTTGCTGAAAGTTTGAAAAAAATTCTCCCTTCCTAATCTGTGTATTTTTTAGCAGGTGTCAAACCCTTGATCCACACTATTTGATTTAACAGCTGGGCAGAGTTTCCAAACCATCCACTTCTATGCAATGATATCAGTAGATGGCCAGGAATTTCAGTAATCATGAATATCTACAGTTGCAGCCCACTTAATATTCTCTGTATTCTTATGAGGAATGTAATGTTCCCAATTAAGTTTAGCATTTATACACACTGTGTAATATGGGCTACTATTCACATTCAGAATTCTTTAGAAGTAATAAACCTGGATTGTACATTAAAATGTGATATGACTCCCATAAGTACCCTGACTATTTTTTTGGCACTTGGCACCACACATGATTTTCCACTGGTTCAGATGAGAAGCAGAGCCCATCTGAGGCAAAATGAAACAGTTTCCAACTGGTGGGCTTGATAGTGCAGGTGACATTAAATAATTAACAAGTTCTCTTTCAGAACCATGCTTCATGCTTTAATTAATATCGCTTCTTAAAATAAGAAGTTGTTTACCATTGCCGCTTCTGCAAGATGATTGCTGCTTGCAAAAAGCATCTGAGACATGACTATGCCCAGGGGATTGCTTTCACTTCATTGTTTATAATAACTACAAACAAAGAGCTGCAAAAGCTCATCTCGCCATGAGGCATCCTGACAATCTGCCAGTTTAGTCACCAATAATAATGAGACTGGCACAAGCAATAAGCTCAGCGCTAATCTAATGAGGGCCTGTTTCAATAGCCCATTGATATGACAGCAGCTGCTAAACGCCCAATATTTAGGACGTGCACACAAGAGGTATGTATGCCTCCAACCAGTGGAAAGGTAATTACCCCCTCAATATGGCTTTACTCCTATCCAGAATCTGTGTCACCATTTTTAAATTTAATTTCTGTCCCCCATCTCAGAGATACGATCCAGGCCAGGCCTGCTCAGGCAACGGATATAAATGATCTGGGCTCCCCAGGCCATGGAGAAGGCTGGAGAAGAGGCTGAGCTGGAGCTGGAGCAAGTGCCCCTGTGGAGCCAAAGGTGCGTGTGATGTACTGAGCCGCCTGTGCTGAGCCGGGTGATGTCACTTCCGTCGCTTAGTTCCTGCGGCGAATGCGATTATGAACAGATGGGCAAATGACATGATTCCACTGCTAATGAACTTCCCTACTGGGGAAAAGGACAGTGCATTACCCTTTTGTACTTCAGACTCTTAATTATCATTCTTTGGGTTTGGTGTGATGTTTTGCATTTGGAGTTTTTTTGCTTGTTTCGTTTTGTTTTGTTTTTTTTTTCCCCCAAGGATAATTATTTCACATCTTTGAATTGTAAATTGTTTTGGAGATGGTTAACTAGTTCCTGCCTATTCAGGAAAGCTCTGAGTAAGTGGCAGAACAAAAGGGTTTTATTTCTAAATGCAAACAATCATATATTAGTGCACAGGTTGAGAGAAAGAGAAATCTGTGCTGCTAGCCTGAGTTCTCAAATGTAATTTTCTTTTCTCAATTCCCACTGCCCTCCTTTCCAATAAGTTTTCTCAAAGCAGCATTTGTAGATGAAGAGCTTATAGTGCTGTGGTTCATACATCAGTTTAGGAGGAATGAGAAGGAAGAGACTGATTTGGAAAGGTTTAAATAACATTTCTACTGAGCCAAAGCACAAGCTAAAATGAAAGCCAGAAAAAGATGACAATTGGGTTCACAGAACTAAAGTGATAACTACACATTCTGTATCCACTTGAAATATATGTCTCAGCATCAAAATATTATGAAAGGAGTGATCCTAAGCATCTAATTATAGATAATTTCCCCCTGTCTTCAGAAATAACATTGAGGAGAGAAGATGGGACACCTTACAGTTCTGAGGAAAAAAAAATGTAAAAAATTCATTAATTTCATCATCATAGTTTGCATTTATTTTTCATTTTGAAAATCACAGATCAAACAAATCACAGAATATTCTGAGTTGGAAGGGACCCACAAGGATCCTCAAGCCCAGCTCCTAAGTGACTAGACCATACAGGTATTGAGCCCACAACCTTAGCATTATTAGCCCCAGGCTCTGTGATCGTCTTCTGGACGAACAATTTGGACAAAGCATATCTATAGTCCAGTGTGTGATAATACCCTAATGCAAATTTGACAAGGTAATATTAGTTTTGTAGATTCAGACAATGGACTGTTGTTTATCTGCATTGTTGCTTGTCAGAATTTTAAAGTATATAATAGGATTTCCAAATTTCCCACTATTGGTATGGCAGCACTAATATGTAAATCTCTTCTCTCTTTTCATCTTATACTGATATTATGCAGCTAGTGACTTGGCCTAACTTTATTCACTTATATGAGGCATCTAAGTGAGAAACTAGATCTCTCCAAATTATTCTGTCTTAGTCACAGCAAACGTGAGAGTCAATCTTCAACAGAGTATTTCAAAGCACTTAAGTGAGACATCTTAAAAGTAAACATTATCAGTGACTTCATAAGGAAGGAATAAAAAGGTCTGTTATGTCATAATGGAGACTGCAAATGACTCTCTTAATAGTGAGAAGCAATTGGAAGACTTAATGCCCTAATACATTATACAACTGCAATGAATTTTAAAAGGCTTAAAAAAAGGGATAGGGGAGGAGGTGGGAGTGGGAGAAATAACCCTTGAGCTATAGCTGCTAACATTGGACTCACTCTTGTGAAACCGTTGAGTTTTGGTGCTGTAACTTTCCAGGAGCATAAAGAGGCTTACATATTCAAAGTACCACAAACTGTTAATGGTTTCCGCTGAAACAGATGGTAAAATTATGATCTATTTTTCAATTAATGCAGACTGCATATTGTTCTTGAGGCTGCAGTCATAGTTCTCCATTTCTTGTGTTACCACAGTATTATTCTGTAATACAATTTATTTTACAAATTTCTTATAACCCCCTTCTTCCTCAAGCTACTGAAAATGCTTAATATATTTAGAGATACTATGAATTACCTTCTGCTACTTGCATACCAAGGTTCTTGCAAATTAGGACCTTTCTCCCATGACCCTGAAATTTGCAGTAACGTGTGATCTCCTTTTTCTCTTGAATGATTAAACTGATGATTGGAAAGCTAAGCACATTTAAAGATACTATTTCTGAAACAAACTGCATGGCTGCCTGTATCTGACACAATAGCACTTCTGACTTATGGAATAAGGGAGTATTTTCTGTCCATTTATTTGGGTTTCTCAACAATTTTCATTGCCAGGAAATCTAAGGGGGTTTTTTGTTTGGTTTAGTTGTGTTGATGGTTTTTTTGGGTTGTTTTTGTTTGGTTTTATTATTTTGTTTTGGGGGGGGTTGTTGTTTTTGTTTTGGGGTTTTTTGTTTGTTGGTTTCTTTTTTTTAAACTGAGTGTTATGATCTCATATGCATCATACAGATTAAAACTGTCTCCTTTGCAAACTTTTTTCTTATGTCCAGCAAAACCTGTATGGACCAGAGACCTGCAGCAGCTTGCAATGCCTTTGAAAATAAATATAATCATGCTGTAAGAGGCAGAAACCTTTCCCCTCTTGTAATTAGTCTGGTGTAACACGAAAAGTGTGTAGGTTGTTTTGCAGCTAATTCAGGTGGAAATAGAATCAGTGCTATTTTCCTCCAAACATCAGTGAAATGTCGCATTAAAGGGAAATGCGCAGAAAGGACTATTCTGTACACTGGTACCATAACTTAGCTTATGACATTAGAATTAACAAGCTGAAGATAAACTCAAAGGGAGATTTTCAAAAATAGCTGGAGAATGATCAGACGTTGCTGAGAACAAAATCAAGGAGCAAAGAGATTGAGTAGCAGCTCTGCTTTGGCCCAGCTGGGGTTACAGCCAATTAACCATGTTAGTCAGTTGCAATGTCTCATCCTCATCCCCATCCCCATCCCCACACGCCCTGACATGACGCGCACATGCAAACACCTGCAGCAGGCAGTGGGGAAATCTGTAGTCCTCTCCCCAAAGCAGTTGGGCTCAGGTGATAAAGATCTGCTGGGATGAGAAGCAGCTGGAGCCAGAAACCCTCCAAGGGGCAGCATCTCAATGCAGGACCTGACAGCTGGTCCTGGTCCCTGAGCATCATGCAGGCCATCCCATGCCAGGAAAGTCCTAGGGTTGGTCTATCCTGAGTTCAGCAAATCACATGAATATGGTGTAGATCAAGGACCTTTTGCCCCAGCAAAAGAAAGATTTTTTCACTTGAGTCGCCATTTTCCCAGATAAGTTTTTAGTAGGAACTTGGGCCTTGGGGGCAGGCCTTCCAGAAAAAGAAAGTAGTGCTGGTAGGCTGCACCTTGCCACTGTGAGACACAATTGTTCTCCCAACAGTCTGCTGTATTTTGGAAGGTTTGCCTTCCAAATGCAGCAAGGAAAATAGCACAGAGTGGAAAACCTGAAAGAATTCCGAGATGCCTCATTAAAAAGTGAAGAAGTTTTGTGAAATCCAGTTTGTTAGAAACCTGAGGTTGGGGGCTGATTTCTGCTTTCAGATCTTATGAAGGTGAATGGCCCTAAGTGACATGTTAGCAGAGTTCAGATGTTTGTTTTTTTCAAGGGTGGCATTGAACAGATGTAATTGAAACTAGGAGTGCTTCTTAGAGTCATATCACAGAAACAAACCAATAATTGTAAACTTTATCTTGGTGTGTAACTTACGTAGTGGGAAAAATGTGCTTTTTTTCCACGCAGTATTGCTGTAAATTGTCGAATTACTTTGCTACGTAGATGAAATATTTGTCTCCTGGGAATTGTTCTAATAAAATAGAAAATTTATAACAATTTACCAATCAGGAGCTGCAGAAAGAGGTAATCATGTTTTATGTTTGTAAACAATGAGCTTTTTAATAACAGGAAAGTAGTTTTAAGAGGATTTTATTATTACTAGAGGAAACAACTGAGATTTAATCTGCAGTAGTGAATATCAAATGCTGTAAATTTCAGAGTGAAAAAAGGTCACAGATAAAATCTTTCAAATTGAACACCACTGAAATGATAAAAGGCATAATGCATGGAACTCTTCCATCTATCTTGAAGATACATGTTGAAAGACTTTTGTTGATATTGCAAAGTTTACAGTTTCTGGTTTTCAGGAAACATACTTTTCTGGGGCTAAAAACTATACCTTGTTCAGTTTTATATTTGCTAAGTAAAAAGTATGTTAGCTAAATAAAGTCAATAAAAATTCTTCACAGCTAGAAATCTCATATGGGCCATGAAGGCCTATTGTAACAATCACAGAAAATGCCAGTAAAGGTTTATCTTCATATCTAACAAAATCTAAGTGTAAATCAAACTTTGGATCATAGAGTCATGATTTAATTGAGACAAGTAGAATATTTGGAAAGACAGATCAAAATATACAGAGGAAATTTGTTTAGCTTAATGCGTTCATAAATATTTAAACTCTTATATGGATTACAAAAAGAAATTTGGGAGATGCACAAGAAATCTCATTACCATCTGCCTTTTTTTTCTTAGGAGAGACTGGCTAAAGAACCTTTTGTTTAGTCTGGGTATGATCTGATCACTGATACTGTACATAGAAACTGTATGTAAGGTATACAGCATACACAGAATCATATGTATTTATACAACAGATACACTAACAGGGCTTTACATTTAAATAAAATCAACAAGGTAAATCTTGAGTTGATGTATGAGAAGGCCAAACACAAATGAAAATGAGGAAAGGGTCCCTAGAGAAACACCATGTAATCACATGGCATTAAGTTCATTTATCTGTGCAATGGGTGGATTTGTATCTGCCACATAATATTGTGATGCTCTTTTTATTAATATTTCTAAAAAGCAGTGACATTATTTAATTAACAGGTATGAAAGCACTTAGTGGTGTCATTTATTTGTCAACAATTGATATTCATAAGTATTATGTTTTTCCCTTCCTCCTTGAAATGACATCTTATTCATGACATTAAAAGTAGAACTGGATGACAGGAAGTCACTCCGCTTATCTCCCCAGTTGATGAAACAATCTGCCTTTTCCACGTCCAACACAAATATTTGTCCACTTTATTGTTAAATATGCTGCAATCTCTCTAGCGCATCTCCTACAGTGGTTATCTAGCCTTACCAGTACAATCTTAGTATCTGTATATTCATTGCTACAAAAAATAAGAGCTTCTTCATCTTTCTTCCTTTTTCTCAACCTTTTTCTAGGCTATCCAGCCCTTGTTTCTTCCATTTTCTCTTGTGGACCATCTTCTCAGGATCTCTAATCGTTCAGTTGCTCATCACCTTTCTTAGGAGTGAAGTGTCCAAAAGTGAAGGTGAAATTTTAGTAGAGGTTTTATACAAGCCAAAGCAATAAGGTTGCTTCATGTACAATCTTGCTACCTATCTTCTCAAATGTATATCCTTGGTGTGATTGCTTGGGATGACATTATTGACTCATATTCAGCTTGTAATCAACCCCAAGGCCCAGAATCTTTTATAGGACTTCAGCCAGCTGTTGCACACACGATATTTGCAAATGGTTATTCCTGTTTAAGTATAGTATCCTACACTTGAACCTTAATATTTCCTCATAAGAAAACACTACAAGGCAGACAATTTCAGATCTGAGAAAAGGTCAGGTACTCCATTTCTTGTGTAATAACAGGGGGGTTTTGTCAGCACATACTGCTTGCTTTCATTACTTTTGACAACTAAATAATTATTTCATACATTTCATACTCCAAAAAGAGTTGACTAAATAAAAAAATTGACTACTAAGATCATAATTCAGATGCTGATTAGCTTGAGACCACTCAAAATGGAAAGTTTGGCTAAAATGGAGAAATACAGAGGGAGGCGTTTGTGTATTTTTTTATCTGTATCCTAATTTAATGTGTTCCTAAGCAAGCAAATTACTCCTTATTAACTGTTTTCTGCTTCTTTTGAATTTTCAAATCAACTGGACTCAGGTTTGCACAGATCCACATTGAAATACTACTTATCTCTCTTGAGACTGAAGTAAACAACCTAAAGTGTTGCAAAATTATAGAAATAATTGTAAAGAAGAGAGATTTGTCACACAGTCAGTAATAAAACAACTACTCATTGTGGGATACAATCGTATTTAATATTACTGTACAGTAGGAGAATAACAATACAAAAAATCCACCCCATAATAGTTTTAAAAGAACATTTTTAACCATTTATTCTCATCTTTGGTTAGCTGGCAAAAACCACAGACGCATAACACTCTAGCTGTTTTTACATGGAAAATGCATCCATTAACCCTACAGTGTGAGCTACTGATGTAATCAGAGCAGTCAATCAGAGATGAAATGGAGCTGTACAATGAAAGAATTAATTCAGACTCTAATAGGCAAAAGGAAAAAAAAGCTTACATCCTGAAGTAGGATATTACTAGCCATAGCAACATAAACAAACACTTCTTGATGTCTTTATTTTCCAGTTATATCAGATTATTTACCAAATAATGAAGCAGATTGGGTTACAGATTACCTTATATCTGGTTTATTTTTAGAACCACTTTTCTGTTGTTGTTGTTGAGTTCTCTTCCAAATGGAACTCTTTGCTGAAAGAAATGGCCAGCTATCCAGTTGTCATGTATATTTGCACTGCAGACTCCCTACTACTGGTCTTTTGTTCTATTGTAGAGTATTTAAATAAATTGAAGCAAGGAAAAGAAACCTAATGTAATGCTTTAGCTCTGAATACTGCAAATATCCTGAAAGAACTTCTCTGTAGCCTGCATTTTTTATTTTTTTTTAAATGACCATCTCCTGCAGGAACTGTTTTTAAATTTCACACAGTAATGGAGAGATGAAGAAGTAACCAAGTTTGTGTGTATTTTTCAGAGGGATTAATATGTTTTGCTAGTTTAAAAAATGAAACCATATTTTAAAGACTGTTCCTCAGCAATTGGGAAGAATTCATGTTGATTAAGAAGCAACCAGAGGAACATTAGTTTTTGAGGAGAGATGATACATTCTAAAAAACCCAAACAAACATGACTGTGTTGTCTTTGGCTGGTCTACAGAGGAATGAGGTGGGACTAGGAAAACTTCTGGGGATGTGGTACGCGCTGGAATATAGTGTAAATTAATGTCTCAGAAAATGCTCTCAAAGCAGTAAGCATTCAGGATCATGGCAAAACTTCTTACTTTTCCTTTGTAAGCCACATATATTAGACTATTTATGAAAAACAAAATGTCACATATACATGAAGTCTTGATCTTTTTTTTATTTTTTAACTGACTATAACCCTGTTTCTGTAATCCTATCCTTCTAAAACAAACAGAAATATAATTATCATCTGCAGCTGGTGTATGGCCAAAAGAATTTAAGACTCTGATTTTAAATAAAAAAAGTACCACAAATAATTGTAATAAAAATTGTTAACTTATTCATCAGCACTTCATGTAATATTACAACTATTAAAGTAATTGTAACTCTCTTGGGACATGTAAGAGTAAGTAATTTTTTTTCTACCATCCTATTTAGGTAAAATATTTAGTACATGTGTGGCTTAATCTCCAAGGTAGCTCCATTCTACTGATTTACTCACTCAGGGTCTTTATTACTTTATTTCTCTAAAAACTCCACTTGTCATCTCAGGAGCTAAATATTCCATTACATGTGGTAGGACTTTATAACCATCCCAATATGTAGTCTTTCCTCTTCTCCAACTCATTCGGTGTCACCAAATTTTATTTCTCTGTAGGCATTATCAAATTACTCATGGATTTTGTAGTTGAAACACTTACAGCAGAAATATAACGTTCTAGCTTATCTAATGTAACTGAAGAATAAACGTTTATGTGCCTGAGTTTTGAATTTTGCAGCAAATGGGAGCATTCTATATGTTTTGATAGTAGCCCAGTTAGAAAGAATGAACATGCACAGTTTTTAGTAGAGTCATAACACATGTCATCAATAGGATTAATACCTTTGAAAATGTAAGTCTCATATGAGTTTAATAAATTTTCTTTTCTGCATGGTCAAGTTTTCCATTTTTAAATTTTAAATGTTAGCTGCCTATGTAGATATATTTATACATTAAATACATATAAACACTTTACACACACTACATAAACACACATTAAAAATATCCATGCATTTATACATTTTATATATTTAGTGTATATTCATATATATGTACATATATTTAGGCTTGCTTTTCATTCAGTTACATCTTTTTAATCTTTGTTGATAACTTAAATTCATTTCCACTTGTCAGCATATTGTAGTGTACTACAAGAAATTGTTAACCTTTTTTACTTTTAGGATTAAGAAAGACATCATATGCCTTGGTTTAATGATTATATGTTCAGGAGGTGAGACCTCTAATGAGATGAACCCTCCCTTTTCTTTTAATTTCTTTCCCTCAGTATAGACAAAGTTAAAAAAAAAAATTATATGGAGTCTGGATGAAGATGGAAAAATAGCAATTTTACTAAAACTGTAAAAAAACAAACAAAACCAACAACAGTAGAAAATATTACCTAGCTACCCACCTCTTTCCAAGGTTAAAACAAAAATCTGGATGGATGTTTAGTCTGAAGGGGAGTCCTATGCCACTGAGGCCGTAAAGTGGGTTTTGACATAGCAAACCATGTGGAGTGACAATGGTGGGGTCAGGATGACCCAGTGTGGTGCTGGGAGCAGGTGATCTCAGGCCAGATGGTGACAGTGGTTTGTGCAGCCCCTGAAAGGGGAATTCTTGTGCTGGTGGTGGTGGTGGAGGCTGGTCACACCGGGGCAGCTCAGCTGAGGCTGGGACAACCTTGGTCTGATGTGAAAGATGGCTGAGCCTGAGGTGCAAACAGCTGCAGCTGAGACAGTGTGGTCCCTGAGAAGGAGGCTCCAAAAGTCCTGGCAAGAGAAACCAGGTACAAAGAAAGAGCGTTCTGGTGTGCACCTGCTTTTACCTCCTGTGTCCTAAGATGCTTCACTTCAGGGACCTACCTTTCCAGCAGGTCCCAAGATGCTGGGGACAGTTTTTCCAATTCAGTTCAGATGGGAGGCGATCCCCCATGCTTTGAAGTATGTGGTGGTATGAAAAAAATCACTAAAAATCTTCCCCTTTTAACTAAAACTACAACATCATATTATGTAAAGCTTGAGAGAGATTTGAAGTTAAAATTCTGTATCATGTCTTCAACACAGATCACTAACACCCTTCTTGCAGCTCTCTGAAAGGACTATGTGAAAAACAAGAAGTTTCTTCCAAGCTCTACAGAAAGTGTATGGTGTTGCAAGGCTTGTAAACCTGGACAATTTCCCTGTTTCTAGGATAAGTATAAACTTCCTTCTCGCAGTCCCCGGTTCTGGTTTCCTGTCCAACCAGGATGGGAGCTCTCTCTTTCCTTAGATCAGTGACACAATGTACAACAGCAGTGGTGCAGCTTTTTAATATAGGAGGCTGAAGAGGAATCCTGGGATGAGGTTGCCATGGCAAGAGGCAGTCCCTCCCTGTACAGTTTACATTGCATTGTGATTCCATGCGCGAGCTCCACTTTTTATCTTCATTTGTATAATCAACGATTAATTTACTGTGACTAAATTCTCAACAATGTGTTTAGACTTTGCACACTTCATTTAAAGGCTGCACCTTTATTATCTTCAAAACCATGAAAGATTTCTGCAGGGAAAAGGAAAATGTAGTCACCTTTCTCAGGGGCATAGAAGGACAGGTTATTCTTTGTTTTTAGCCATTAGATCTCTCTATAAGCAGAGCATTTTCTAAACATCTGCACTATAAAATAGCATACAGCAAAATTTAACTGCTTGATCGGGAGTCAAAAGCAACCAGCTACAGTAAGTCCTGTCAGACTGCTGTTTCATAGCAATAAATTTGGGACCCTTCCTGTGGACTGATGGAGGGTATGGCTGTACCTCAAGATCACTCAATATCCAGAAGGAAAGAGGAGAATGAAACTGACTGCATCACTAGACAGAAGGTCCTGTGTCTCAGCTGTTGAAGCAGCACTGACAGCCCTACAGGGATCTGTTTGCTACTTTTGTACATGAAGGTGAGATACCAGGAGGGTCGTTGATTACAAGAATGAGGTAGAGTGGGATTTTTCTTGTAAGTAAGACTAGTTGGAGAGGGTACCCTTGATATCTAGGGAGAGTTAAAGTTAGCAGAGTTCAGTGCAGCCAACATAACTGCAGACAGAAAAAAAAAAAAAAGAAAACAGACTTTAGGATTCATAATGGATTATTTGAAAAGAGGAAGTCTAAGAATTAATCAGTTTGTTTAAAAATCAATAAACTGAAAAAAAAAACCCCAACCACTTTATTAACCCTTCTATTGGATCATCATAGTATTTAGTTTATACACTTTCTGGCTCCTGTCTTTACAACACATGGAGCAAAGAGATCAAAGCCTACTAGAGAGGCTTGAGATCTTCTGGCAATAGGAGAGCTTCTAACATGATTTCAGTTGCAAGGGGGAAATTTGCCTCCATTCTCCTCTTAGTCAGATGACACCAGCAAGTATTGCACATTAGAATAACTTTTTTAGCTCTTTTGCAGTGTTCTGCTGACAGTTTTATGTTAGGATTTTTATTAAATGAAAGTGCTTTGCACTTAAGGTGTTTCACACATGAAGCAATAGAGAGAGTTACCAATAAAATGAAAATTTCTGAAGGCAGTATTTTACAGTTTATGCTATAGCTGTTCACATCTCTTTATACAGATGAAGGGAGTAGCTTTCTCATGCACTGTCCTACATAAAATGCAGAAATTATTAATTAGATTTGCCACAGTGACTATAGTATGAAGGTGATGAAATTATTCAGACCGGAAACCATATGCAGATTTCAGCACTAGAGAAAAAGTTTTGTTGCTGTCAAAGCAACAAAAGACAACCGAGTATCTTAATTTGGACATCCAGTATATCTGGTTGACATTTTTCTTTTCCCTGTCTTCTGAAAATGAGATTCTTATGGAATGTAAAAAAACCCCCATATCTGCAAAAGCAAATATTGAGTAAAGAACATGGAAAGGCACTGCTGGAATTCTCAGTTTTTCCTCAGTTTTTCAACGCCTATTTACGGTTTTAGGAGTGTCCTATCGGTAATATCTACTTATCAAACAGCATAAATAGCTAAAACCAAGAAAATATTGTTCATCTTATCATTAGATCCAATTTAGGTTGGAAACAACCCTTAAGATCATTGAGTCCAACCATAAATCTGGCATTGCCAAGTTCACCATTAAATTATGCCCCTAAGTGCCACATCTACACACCTTTTAATTACCCCCAGGAATAGCAACTTCCGTGGGCAGCCTGTTCCAGTGCTTGGCAACCACCTCTGTGAAGAAATTTTTCCTAATATCTAGTCTAAACCTCCCCTGATGGAACTTTAGGTTGTTTCCTCTTGTCCTATCACTTTTTACTTGGGAGAAGAGACTGACCCCCACCTCACTACAATCTCCTTTCAGGTAGTTGTAGAGACTGCTGTGGTCTTCCCAGAGCCTCCTTTTTTCCAGGCTAAATAACCACACCTCTCTCAGCCACTCCTCATAGACTAGTGTGCTCCAGACTCTTCACTAGCTCAGTTGTTCTTTGGACATGGTCCAACACCAAAATACCTTTCTTGTAATGAGGCCCCAAAACTGAACACATGATTCAAAGAGCAGCTTCACCAGTGCAGAGTACAGGGGATGATCGCTGCTCTACTGCTTCCGCTCACACTACTTTTGATACCAACTAGTATACTAGAGTCTAGGCCTTTCTCTCCAGTGGCTTGGTGAGTACTTTTAACAGCTCCATCAGTATTCTCGAGTGGATCCTATAAGGTCCCAAAGACTTTTGTATATCTAAGTGGTATATAGAAGACCACTGCCACACTTGGTCACCTTATTTATCCTGTCTGCCCACTATTTCAACTAATAGCAAACATTTATGAAAAAGAGTAGGATATCTGGTATTTGTAGAACAGTCCTACACATTTTGTGCTTTCCAAGAATCCAGCAGCCAGTGGTTTCAAGGCAGGGGTTTTGAAGTAAAACTGCATTTAGCAGTTACCACTCAATCTTATCCTTCTTCCTGCCAGTATGACTCCTTATTAGCAGCATAACTTCATACATTGAGATACCCACTTGCCTAGACAGAATAAGGTTCATTTGGCAGCAACAGTCTCAAAACAAAGAATTTCCTTAGGTGTAGAATGGACCTTTCCCAGACTATGGCAAAGGAAAAACCAAGTAACTAGATTGAAGCAGTCATAGAGGTGGCTGTGCCATTCCTATGCTTTCAGTCATGCATACGCCAAGCCTTTGCTGGAAGCCTTACCCAACCCTGTGCTAGCCCACTAAGAGTTAAAAGTCTGTAAACTGCAACTCTGCCATGAATTTTAATCCAGACGCACTCTGTAAAAAAAAAAAAACAGTTTTGAAAAGGTTGTTCAAATGCAAAATTCTCCTTCTCAGCCTGTGTCTAGTTATGCCATCTTGGAAATTAGTGAAGTTAAACCATCTTTTGTATTTCTCTGCTCTCCACCATTTAAGAGGTTTCAGCACTGCATAGCTGTCAAGTAAAAAGCATTTCAGCCTGCAGAACAGTGAAAGGAGAAAATCCATTCTGTATAATAAATGACCAGCCTCTGTTATGACATTTATTGTGTCTTCACTTAGGCGGTATTGGATAGTGCATATGTGTCATAACGGAAGGATTATCCATCACATATCCTCCTCCATATACAGCTGTGAAGTACTTAGGTATGTATTTGCATATCCACATCCTTATAAAAACAGATGACAGACTTGACTCACAATGGACTTCTTAAGCCAACAAGTCAATTTCCTACAATGTAGCAGGACTGTACACTATCCCTAAACCTTGCTGGCTGATGCTACCTATTTAACCTTGAAGACCTCCAGTGAAGGTGAACAAATAACCTCCCCCTGTGATACACTCCCTAAAGCCTAGACCTTTATTGTAAAGATTTTTTATTTATCTAAAGCATGGGTTCCTTGCTGTAGCTTCCCAGTAAACCTACTTATTGTCAGTCAATGAAGACTATGTAAGAATTATTGCTCACTGTCCCTTTTGTTACACCCCCCCAGCATATTTTGTCTCTCCTCAGCCTTTTTTTTTTCCTAGATGGTGTCTCTGGGGACCCATTTTCTAAATGCTTAAATCATTTTTTATTTCTCTCTGAACTCCCTAATTTGCCTGTCATTTTTCAAATGTGATGTTTAAAATAGAATGTAGGATTCCACGTGATGCCTAGTAAACACCAAGTAGAACAAAGTACTTCACTCATTTAGGTTTGAATGCATTGCTCTTAATACAGTCTAATACCCTATGACATTTTCTTCCCTTCTACCTTTGTTGTTGTTGTTGTGAAAGTGTTATTTGTTTGACTCATAAGTAAAACATATGAGTTTTGTTTGTACCCTGTCACTCAGCACAAATTCCTGTCCTCCTGTTGCATCTATCTCATTACTCTCCTTGCCTTCTATGTTTGAACACATTATTATTATTCTTTCACCTTTACTCCACAGTTATATATTGGAGAGAATTTTTTGTTCATTTCAGTTATCAAGTAATTAAGATTTTATTAATACTAGTTACAACCTATGAAGATGCCTCTGTATGTATCTTCTGAAGAATTTACTGTCTTCCAGCTTCAAATCAGCTGTGAATTGGTTTAGTGTGTGTTCTGCCATATCCCACACAGGGGATAATCAAAGTATTGTATGGTCTAGGGTGGAATTCATGTGGAAAATCACTTGATATTTGTGAAGATATAACACTAGATAGGTTAATAACTACTTTCAATATTTGACTTGCTTTGACCAACTGAGGAACATTTCATTTCTTCAACATTCCTGTTGACTTCAACTGAACTGCTTGTAGAATACATTTAAGTTTAATGCTACTAACTAGTAATTTCCTTCTCTGCTTTTGCTAATCAGCTGAATAAATTAAACTGTTGGGCCCCTAAGTAGGCTATTCTATCAAAGCATTCCTATTATTCCTAGGAGTACATCTAAGTAGAATCAAAAGTTTGAGGGACTCTGGCTTGTCGAAGCAAGGCATGAGGTGGGATTTCTGATTCTTTTGTGTGTGTGTGTGTGTGTGTGACAGGGAGAAAAAGTGGCTGGGAAAAAAGAAAATTTGAAGGAATGTGGGGAAAAAAGTACATGCTGGCAAGTTTTCAACCGTTTGTTTTCTAAGCTGGCAGGTGTGTTACTAGGGAGTTTCCAGGTGGCCCAAAGATAAAAACTGGATTGATTTCACTCCTTTGTGCTCACTTTCTTCTCATCGAAATGCTTAAAAAACTTTAAACCTTGTGAGGAGTGATAGACCACTCATCCCCTAGACATAATTTTTTATTTCTTTTGCAGGAATGTTAGAAGAAGAGTGGGTTTTTCCCTTGGCCAGGCAACAAAATAAATAATATTCTGCTAATGCTAGTTAATATTTTAAACTCAAAAATAAAGAGAAATAGAAAACATTTCGCAGGCACTTTGAAAACTCATTTAGTCTTCAGCTGCCTCTGAAATGTCCATACTGCAGTATCTAAGATTTTAAGCATATTATAAATATATTACAGTCAAACCTTTCGCATTCCAACCTTCAATTCTGTAACTGTGTGTAAGTCCTATCAGACAAAAATCTAGAAAATGCAAGAAAAAACATAGACATGGAAAGGATCCTAGGGAACTTTATCTTATTCCTCTGACATACATTTTTATTAGATTATGCCAACTGCTGAAATCCAGGAAAACTTAAAATCATATTTACAAACAGTAGAATTCTAACTGCTTTTACTTTCAGTGGTCATAGAAGACAATTAACTAGTTACTATTGCACACTTTTATTTTTTGTAAAAATATTATTTCATGTTCATGTTTCAAATGTCTATAAAAAAATTGCTCACATCATCTTTTATGAAAGAATTGTGGGAATTATTAGATTGGGAATTTAATTTTTCATTCCTTCAGGAAAATAATTCAATGATTCTGGAGACAACTGATTTATGATTCCATTCTTTCAAGTATGAATATACACTTACCACTTTCCTACTGCTAGTCTGCGTAGTGCTGACCTTCTGTACGAGTCTTACACAGTAAACAAACTATAAAACATTCTTATAAAACAGATAGACCTTCTGTTAGAGGAAACCGCCTTCTGTTAGAGGAAAAAAAAACAACAACCAAATACCCAAAAGGCTATATTTTAATCTTATTTTTCAGTGAGGTTGCTTTCAAGGCACAGTATTTTAAGAGACAGTAAGCTTATGTGTGAATTGATGCAACCTGAATCTTACACTGTTTTTTTATTCGTTTTGTTTGTTGTTGTTTTTAAAATAGATACTATACAATGTCTATAGGTCAGAAGAGAAATATTAAATTGTTCTCTATCTTCGTAGTATATCTGATGTCAAACAGACTGCATTTTTCAGTCTGCTTTGCTTGTGGTATCTCACCCCATCCTGTTGAACTTAAGTTATTGATATTGTACTGAAAAATGCCATGGAAAGAGTACTGCTGTTGAAATTTAATCGCCAGTTTCAAATTAAGGACCAGCATTTAGAAAAAAGAAAACTCAAAGAAAGACAAGCACATAACCAGACCCAAGAATTTGGTCTTTCTTCCTTTAAGACTCAGTCAGAGATCTATAAATCCAGCCTAATTTTGCCATGTTTATTTAAACTGTAAGCTCAAACTGTAAAGCAGCACCTAACACTGAGATATCTATCATCTTTTTGTGGTGACCTTTCAATCTGCTACTGTAATGTAAACAGCCACAGTATCTTATGCTGCTGCTATTACTATTTTATGATTCTAAAGAAGATAAAAACATGTTATTTCTATGGTAATTGTTTCTGTATTATAAAATTTTAGCCCACTAAAATTGAAATGGATGTCTGGTTCCTCCAAGATAACTTGAATTTCCCAACTGAAGTTTTGACAATTTTGATGAACTCTGACAATTTACCAAAGATATCAACTGAATGCCTCATTCTGAGAAAAATTATGTAATGAGTTATATAATGTTATTTGGTTTTATGATTGTCCATAACAACTAACAAAAAAAAAGTATTCTGAGTTAGCTTACCAAGAAAGGTCCAAATCTGCCTTTAGGAGAACAATCCACAGGTGCTCGTTATAAAAAATGAGAAGACAGACTAATCAGACCATCACCATTTCCTGAGTATGAAGATAGCTCAGAGGCACCAGGTTCACTGAAACAATAAAAAACCTCAGGAGACATTTTGCTAAAGTTTGCATACCATTTTTAGACATTTGAAAGTGGAATTTAGACTTGTAAAAAAAAATAAATTGCAAACATTACTCTTACTTAAACTAACCATAAGTTGAACCTAGCCATACTATTAATTGTATACTACATACACTCTAAAAGAAGAACCTAGAGTGTTTTATTCTAATAGAAGTTGAAAATTTCTTGCAGAGACAATAGATGGACTTAGATATCCTTTAACTCATACTCTTTAACACAAACTGGCATCCATTTTCCTAACCAGTTCTTTTATTAGAAAGCACATATGTATGTAAAACATGTGGTTTGTGTTCCATATTATTGACAGGGTATTTGTATTTCTAGTAAACAGTCAAGAGCTCTAAAACAAAACCCTTATACACAGCTATTTGTTAATGCTTGAATTTGATTACGTCACTTTTTATAGGGCTTAAAATGACTTACAGTCTAGCTCCTAAGAGTTATTGAAGCTCGCAGCACAGTATTCAAAGAGTGAAATATTGGTAAAAAAAAGCAAATATAAAAGTATCTGAAAGTTTTCTCTGAACAGAAAAAGAAAATCCAAATGTCATTTCTTGCTGTGAAGATTAACTTTTCTCTGAGCGACAGTTTCAAATTATTTACTACTCTATCTATAATTGATGTAGAATACTGCCAAGCAATCACTTCTATGTCTTCTCGATATGTCCAGAGTTTGCTGTGACCGAGAGGCCTTTTTTCTGTCCTAAATAGCCACTTTTTAAAATGTTAGCAGTAAAACTAAAATAATCTTCTTTTCTAATTATTTTTTTTACATGAATGAAAGCTTTCCAAGTATTTTTTTTCACAACTTTTTTAGCAAGGTGCCATGTTATAATTGTTGCTATATTCAGTGCTGAACTTCACTGTTGTCAAACGTACTGATAATTCCTCTGATGTCAGTGACAGAAAGCTTGTGTCTTGTCGGTAAGGAAAGCAGATGCCTTGGGCATGTTGAAACAGAGATATTCGATTTCCCTAGGAGAGCAACCATGTCAGAACTCTGAACAGTTACCTCCCAAGAAGGAACTGGTGAACTCATTCAAAAAAATGAGAACTGACACCTTTGCTTTAAACTAGAGTCAAGTATGCAGTATAGTTTGCAGAAGTGTAATTGCATTTTTTTCCAGTTGTGTTATTCTATCTATGTTCTTCTGGTTTTCTCTAGACAGGTTCACCATGGACATGTATCAAGGGAGAGGATTTCAGATAGCTTGAATAAAGGTGTAAGTGACCCTAAGTTCACTCTTGTTTTTCTGTACCAAGAAATTTAATTAAATATGCAAATGTTTACTGTTTTACTAATCCACCAAGCTTTCTGAGATAGCTTTCAATCAAACATTTTCCAGTATACACTTAATGTTTCAGGAATTGCTTGAAGATGCTGGATATTGTGTTTCTGATTCAGGAAAATACAGGAGGTGGATGCAGCTTTCAGCTGCCCCCAGGACCATTTGTAAGCCAGAGCTGAGTGTGTGCTGGAGTTTGCTGGAGCAGATGCTGTGGCAGTTGCTTAGGAGAATGAGGCTGCCAAGGTAGTTGTTCATTTGTGCAAGAGGGAAACGGCTACTAGAAGTTGTGAATCTTTCTTCAACTATTATTTAACCCAAAATCTGATTAAAGACAGGTTTCTCCTCTGTTATCTACACTTTGGAGTTCCACTTTTCCTGTTAAGTCTATCCATTTCCAGCACTGCACAGATCTATTTGAAATAATTTAATTTAAACTTATTTTCATAGTAGAGTAACTCAGCAGTATAAAAGATGAAAACACATAGACTCTTCATAATTCCAAGATATGGTAGACAGGACTGGGCCTTAGAAATAGCAAACAAAGGATGATTTTAATTTAAATGTAAGAATTTTAATAAAAAACACTCCTGACTGGAGACAACATATTTACTTGGGTGGATCAACATTTTAAACTCTTTCAGAAAAGTCAGAAGTCTTTGTTTAATAGATTCCAAAAGAAGAGATAGAAGTACCTATAAGATGTAGTATGATGGTCCAGACTTAGGGACAGATTAAAAAAAATGTAAAGAATTAAGAAGGAAAAGAAATGAAGTCTGTAGAGAAGGCAGAGGTTATCCCATCACTACAATATCTTTCATATATGAGGAACAGGAAGTCTGTTCAAAGTGGGATAGTGGAAGAAAGAATTTTCCCAAGATAATAGTATATTTAGGACATCGCATTGTGCTGGGAAAAACATTAGCTAGAAATAAATCTGTTCTAGCAATGAATATTAATTTACTATCATTATTCTAAAATGTTTACAGTGAATGTTGTTTCTTATATTCTGTTCTCAGATTTTGAAAATGAACATCAAAATAGTTTTCTGTGGCTTGATGTGCTTCAACATACCTGCACAGTACTCAATTCAAAAAACATCTGTTTTATCAGCTGTATCAGCAAGAACTATATGTTCTTGCAAAAAATGTGGCTTCAGAGGTGGTTCCCTAAGTAACTGCTGAATTCAATATGGAAAGTGTCTCTGTCATGGTTTAACTTCAGTAGGCTTCTAAAACTCACCCAGCTTCTCAGTCATTCACCCCTCAGTGGGATGGGAAGAGATGATGAAGGGTGAAAATGAGAAAACCCAGGGGTTTAAATAAAGACAGTTTAATAGGTAAGGTGAAAGCTGCGTGTGAGAGGAAAGTAAAACAAGGAATTCATTCACCACTTGCCATGGTGGCAAGCAGGCATTCAGCCATCTCCAGGAAAGCAGGGCTCCATGACGCTTAACAGTTACGTGGGAAGACAAATGTCATAACTCTGAACATTCTCTCCCTTCTTTTTCCCTGAGCTTTATATGTTGAGGATGATGCCATACTGCCTGGGATAACCCTTTGGTCTGTTGGGGTCAACTATCCCAGCTGTGTCCCCTCCCAGCTTCTTGTACACCCCCAGCCTCCACACTAGTGGGACAGTGAGAAGCAAAAAACGACTCAATGCTGTGTAAGCACTGCTCAACAGTAACTAAAACATCTGTTATAAAACCTGTTTTCATCGCAAATCCAAAGCCTAACCTCATGCAAGCTCTCAGAATTCTGTGGAAAAGAACAGTTTGGTGAGAAAACATAATTCAATAATAAAGGAGAGTTTAGTTTCAGACATGAATAAAAATGATGATGAAAGAATCTCAAACAGTGAGCTTGAAAAAAGAGGAATTAAAAGATTAGTGCAGTATGAATATCCTTTTCTATCCTGACAAGTCTGCAATTCCTTCACATATTGTTGGGTACAGTCTGTAAGAGAAAGCATAAGGCAAAGTGAAATGTCATGCACAAAAAGGACTAAAAAATACAGGAAAAATTAGAATTATGGCCATATCTATAACTCAGAGAAATAGATGGGATTATTTTATTGATCTGCAAAGGATACAGGATTTAATCCTGTATCTACAAAAGGGAATGTTTTCAAACGTAGCCTGGAAAGTTACAACTGGGAACATACAAGCTGATTGGCTCTTATCTCAGAAAGTAGAAACTCTGTTTAGAAAAAGCTTTAAAACTGTATGATTTTAATCTTCATAAATCTAGCTATTTTTTGAAAAAAACCACAACAAAACAAAAAAAAACACTGGTCAAAATATTTCACTACTTGTACAGAGTTTAGTTTCAAATCTCCATAGCTTACCTTCTTCATATTCTTTTCTTTTATTTCTTTACTTTTTCAGAACATCTACTTTTCTTTTACATCTTGCATTCTTTTACTACTCTAACAGTGGCTAAAGATGATGCTATCCAGTCAAAGGCCTTATTTGAGCAAGAGTATAATTTAGCATGTTTATTCCTTCCTTTAGATTTTTAAAATATGTTCAAAAATTGAAAATTGATTTAAAGAACGAAATATCAAAATTTGATATATGAATCTGGGAGAAAATTTCAAATAATACATCTGGATTCTGAGTCTTTATTTTTGATGACTCCAGATATTTCTTTTTTTCTTTAAGCAATAAATATCATAATAAAGTAAACCAATTCTTCAGGGTTGTTTGCATTTTGACACCAGAAAGGTCATTATTTTAGGTAAAGATTTGCATTTGTCACTGTTTATACTTGTGAAGCCTGAGAAAATATGTCACAATAAACTACTGTGGGTGTGGGTGGGTAAATTTATAGTTCTCTTCCTCAGCAGTCTCTGAAATCCAAATGGATGTGTGATGATACTGATAAGCTGTGCTTATTGTAATAGTCAGTATAATGCAGGAGTCTGGTTGGTAAGAGGGCATGTTAACAGGAGCAGTGACTCCTGCCCCTCTCTAAGGGAGCTCATTCAAACTTTGAAAGTTTCCCCATACCAGGGCAGGTCTGGCTCAGTTGCTGTGTTTGTTCAGGAGTTTTTGGTGACCAATAGCTTATAGTCACATTTATGAAGGCAAACCTGGCATTAGTTTCATCTTTTCTTGCTATACCAGGCTGTAGATCCATGAGGTTAAGTGACTGCAGCTTACTTAAGAAAAGAACAGACGTATCTGAGGCAGCAATGGGACAAGCAGCTGCAGCAGAAACCACAACAACCACACGTGACTCAAGAATTTTAATTTATTTCCTCATGATGTGTATGTTCCTACACTAAAGAAAAGTTTGATCCTGTTGAAATTTTGGGGTTTTTTTTTTGGTCGGTTGGGTTTTTTTTATTCTTTCTTTTTTACTTGCCTCATCATTTCAGAAAAAAAGAATATGCATGTTCCTATCTATGACGCCCACAAAACTCCAGAGCTTTGGAGCCTCTCAAGCTCTTTTGCCACTGTTAATACATCTTATTAAATTTTTGTTAAAAAAAACCCCATCTCATTCAGAAGTATACCCTACATGATGTGCAGTTGGAGCAAATGAAAGCAGATTCCATGTTTGTGTGTTCTTTAAAACAATACATGTTTAATGCTAAAGTTCTGTGAGAGGTGGAAGGAGGCAATTAAACCAACAGTTGGAAAGTCAATAATAAACCACAAAGACTTCAGGTCAACACCAAGACAGCTATGTTGAAAACAAGTATCTCTGCTTACCCAAATTCTGCCTTTGGAGTGGAAGTGTCATTTGGACTTTGTCTCCCAATGGATAAGGGAGCTGTAAATAAGCAGTCACTCCCAGTTCCATCAGGATTTCATATGATCACTGTTGTCTGTGTAGCATTGAAGCATTGATAAAGCCAATAATTATTTCCTGATTTTTTATCTCCTTCTCTTTTTACCGAACTCCAGAATAGGTCTATGGAACAACATAAGGTGACTTAACGTCTCTGGTCCTCTCCATCTCTTTTTAATCTAGAATACATCTTTTTCCTGAATGTTTTTCAGTAGAGTCTCTGGAAAAAGAAACCTGAAGTCTCCAGCTTCTTGAAATTTGAAAGATGTAATGGAATGATGTAAAAAGTGGTATAATGTTACCTGTAAAGAGTTGTCACAAGCCAATTGGCTGAAGTTCTTGACTGATGTAGTATGGAAGTTTGTTCAGAGGATAGAGCAGTTGCCACCTTGGTTTTTGCATGAAATGAATCCCCCTTTTGTGGCTTAACTCCAGACAGCATCTAAGCACCACCCAACTGCTCAGTCACTGCCTGCCCTCAACTCCTCCCAGTGCGATGGAGTGGGGAATATGGAGGGTAAAAGTAATATAACTTGTGGGTTGATAAAACAACTGTTTAAAATAAAAAATAAAATACTAACAATAATAAAATGCCATTTTGAAAAGGAAAACAACATAAAGAGAGATAAATTAAACCCAAGAAAGACAAGTGATGCAAATAAAAACAATTGCTCACCACCAACTAACCAATATACAATCTGTTCTTGAGCAACAGTGCCCAGCCAGCTTTCCCCCTAGTTTATATGCTGAACATGATGCCATATGGTATGGAATATGCCTTTGGCCAGCTTGGGTCAGCTGCCCTGACTCTGTCCCCTCTCAACTTCCTGTGTACCCCCAGCCCTCTCACTAGCAGGGCACCACAAGGAGCTGAAAAGTCCTTGACTTTGTGTAAGTGCTGCTCAGCAAGGACTAAACCATCAGTGTGTTAGCATCACTGTTCTCATCCTAAATCCAAACCACAGCACTGCACCAGCTACTAGGAAGAAAATTTACTCTATCCCAGCTGAAACTGGGACAACCCCTAAATTAATCATGATTCCTGTGAACAGGGCCAACAGTTTTTTCTCTGGATTTATGCTAATTCGGACCAGCTTTAGGAAGGAACCATTTTTCAGCAGCTCATTGTACTACTGAGCCCTGCCAGCCTAAGTCGTGACTGAAAATAGCCAACTTCCATATTTAACTTCAGCTGTTCATGAGAAGGCAAAATCCAGCTTTGTTCAGCCCTATTGTCTCAGTGTTAGAGGAATTTTGGCTGAACCTCCCTTACATACCTCACTGCAGTTCATCTCTTCCCTAATATCTGGCACCTTCCCTCTCTCCTTTGGCCCTTGTAACCAGGATTTCAGGAACTCTGTGTGCTATGAAGCAGAAGAAGTCTTATTTTTCTTCACAATCTCAATTGTCCCAACTGAAGACGGACATGATCCATTTCTCTGTTAGCTGCTGTAGTCGGTCATCTAGTGGTCAAAGCTAATATAACTGGGAGAATCCCTAAGGTAAAGAGAGCAACAGGCTGCCTCTGTTAATTCACTGCTCTTACTTTCACTCACCATAACTGACTCAGCCTTTTGGTATGCTCCAGGAACAACATTGCTATCTGGCAACTCTATTATTAGACCTGGAGATGTCAGAAGCCTTCTCCAAGTGCATAGTGGCAGATATACACAGAAGTAAACTGAAGGGCAGAAAGGAATTAAACTTTCATACTTAATGGAATAGAAGAGCTGATTCTCTAAAGAGTCCCTATTATAGAACCTTCATCCTTCTACTTTCTCTCACTTCCAAGAGGAGAAAAAAAACCAAAAAAAACAAAATTCCAAATCAAGCTGCTAAACTGGACATAGAGATTTTTAAAATGGTCATGTCACATTTTTTTTCAAAGCAAGAGCTGAAATAGTTGTGTTTCATGAAAATTTTAAGGAATCTGTTTTGTACTGAAGATACGAGCCATTGCTTAGTAATGAATGAAATCAATAACGCATGTATTGACAGAATATATGAAGGTGGATGTACCTGTGGTTAAATTTGGAATGGATGTTTACAGCTGGAGAGCTATCCTTTCAAAAGCTTCCTAAGGTCTTCTTCATAATAAATCAAGGCATGTGGATTTCTTATTCAGTCAAAGCCTGAGAACAAAATGTTTTATGAATTATTATCTGTTGGTATTTTTAGTTTTGTTTTTAAGTACAGGTGATCACATGTAGGAGCCTCTTAGCCATATACAGTTTCACAGATTTCACCACTGGCTCAGCTACAGCAATATTAAACTTCTCCAAATCACAAAAGACCTAAGTATGACAGAATACGGCAGGAGAATATTGATTTGCCTTAGGCATTTCGTTTAAACTCCTACAGTAGGCAGTTCTTAGAGCATTTGAGTATTTCAAATGTTGTCATTCAAAATATAGTGTATTTTGACTTTATCATGAGAAAGAAAGAATTCTTTTTTTGTGGGTCTTTTTGTGTAGGTGAAGGGAAGGGAAAGAGATGAGACATCTGTATGCTGTAAGTTTTTGGGTTTTTTTCAAAATTATCTTTGCAAGGAAATCCTATTATGACCACAGTTTCTGTTTAATGACTATACACTCTCTGTCTCATTGGTCACCATTATTTCTCTATTATTTAATATTGAGATCTTTCCTGTCTTTTTTTTTTCCTGGCTCAGCAGGTTAGAACTGATAGCATTTTTTTCTAATTACAGAAAACCACAGATCTTTCTCATAAAAAGTATTTTCATTTGAGTATTGTTTCTATAATCACTACTCTCAAAAGTTACTAGCCCATAAAACATTTCAACAGGATATTTCCTAGGCTACTTTATTTCTTAGTGTTCAATAAAGCTTTTGGATTTGCTAGTATTTGTTGATTGTATCAGTGGTTCTGAGTTGAATTTAATAAGAAGTTTGGAATTTTTGAGATTTTTTTTCTTAAAATGGAACATATTTTTCAGATAGTTTAGGATATTTTTAAAGAAATATTTAAAGGTTATTTGGAATTAGATTAGAACTGGAATCCTAGATTGATTTTAGGAAAGAGGAAGTGACCACTAATAATTTCAGAATCTTGATTGTGTCTTGAAATTATTAGCCTCACAGGCCTGTATACCAAAGTCATGCTCATGGTGTTAGTTTCCCTGCCAAGGTTTACCTTTCAATTGGTAAGGGTTATTATTTGCTGTGTTTGATGCACTGCCTGGTTTTAAAGATAAAACCATGATCATTGCCTTTTGACTATTCAAAAAAGTATAAAGGCATAGCAAAAATGTATCAACAGCTGTCTATGAAGAAATGTGCAGTAACATCTTTGCTATATGTTGTAGAAAAAGATACTAAAATAAAGATTTAATTGGGACAAATCACACAGTCTGTATTCAGATAGAAATCCTGATCCAAAATTCAAGCATCTACAGTTTTCATTTTTCAAGACACTACCATTTTTGTGATTACTGGTGCCTTGTTAGGCAGTAACTTCAGACAGTAATTGCTATGGCATTTTTGCTTTTTTTGTGAAGTAAAATGTAAGTTCAAAAAAAAGAAAAACGGAAAAAAATCTCAGCAGATACACTAATTTTTATAATTTTTAATACCATTTACTTGCTATTTCAATTGTACCAGGCATCAAACTTCTGTTTATTGACTTCTTTGCAAAGACCTAATAGCAAAGGTAGTGGTTAGTGGTGCCAGTGGTCTCATTGAAATGATTTCTTATCGATGAAAAAAAAAATTGAAGTAAAGAACAATGCATATGGAAGTGGCAAAAATCTAAAATTCCTAGGACTATTCAGAGGAGTAAACATTTTGTTTGGTAGAAAATGCAGGATCATCAGAGAAATATTGGTTTTGCTTCTGTGTCTCTCAAAATACTTACTTTAAGGAAGAACTTTAACTTCCCAGTGGAAATAAAATGTTATAGCCTCAATACTTAGAAGTTTCTTAAAGACATTCTGCACTAGATAGAGAAAAATAAGATTGTTTCTTTTAAGAAAATGTAGAGGGTTTTCTCTTTAAGAGAAGTGGGTTCTCTCTACAAAAAACATGTTTCAGTTTAGACTATACTAACAGTATTTGAACTGGCCTTCAGGCATTTTAGACTTCAGCAGTGCCACAAAGGTTTGTCTAATTTAACAAACATGTTAACCATAATTCAACTCTGTTTCTGATAATAAAATGAAATTTTCTGTTTACACTGGTTGGAGGTTTACCTAAATTAGATGACATACTGAAGGGAAGTGGGGAGAAGAGGGTAAAATACCCAATTCCTCCTTGCAATATTTTTCTTTGTCCTGCAGAACTTTTAGCAGTGCCTGCCTCCGGCAAGGTGAACTTCTGCTTGTGTTCCAATCCGAGCAATGCTGGAACTGCCTGCACTCAGGAATTCGCTAGGCTGGAAGTGTAGTGAGAACAATGTGGGTGAATATGTGTTCTCATATTATTTCTAAACTACTGGTTAAGCTGTAATAGGAGAAGCAAACAGTACCTTTTGCTACTGCTGCAAGTAGGTGGGGTGAGGAATATCATCTATATAAATATGTTGGGGTATATTTGTATTTTGTTTTTGCACAGGACCATGAAGACAGTTTGTGCCTGCATGAACTTTCAAGCTTTTACAACTTTCCTCCTGTTATGAATTGGAGGTAAGTATGTGGTCAGTCAGTGGACCTCAGCTGTTGGTGGCTCAATAGGACACAATGGCTCCATCCTTTCTTGTCCCAAGCTACAGACCTGGCAGACAAGGCCAATAAAGAGATCACACATCAAGGCAGTGGCAAATGCAACATCATACCAGAGCTTACTGACTCCTAGTAGATATTTCTAGATTATTTAAGACTGGAAATTCTAATTTTTTTTTTTTTCTGTGTAAGATAGATGGGGAGGGAGAGAGCAACTGAGAGCAAGCCAGCTGTAGAAGTTCTGGGAAGGATCTCTAGCAAATTATGGATTTAGTGTTTGAATAGAGTAGAAGGGGAAGTGGTTATTAGAAAGTGTGCTGAAATAAATGGAATAAACAAGTGTACACAGCAAAAGATTATGTATTGAAATGCTTCTGACACAGGAAAGAGAAAAAGAGAAAGGGGATTAGGTGAGAATTACATTAATAAGAACCTGTAGGAGCTAACTGAGATGATACCGAGAAGCCAAGACAGAAGCACCACACTGCCATGGTAGTTTATTAACATATAGGAAAGCACTGACCTGAGCTATTAATTTCCACTTGTAGTAAATTCCAAGGGCAGTGAATCCTCAATTAATTTTTCCATAAAGCCTTAGAGATGCTTCAGGTCTTGTCCAGATCATTAGGATTGCTTTACAGGACCATAACAGAAAGAAGACAATTTTCCAAGTAATCCAAGAGAAATTCAGTGCCAGATCAGGCAAGAGTTTAATATTAATTATTTCTAAGTACCAAAAAAATTTATTACTTTCCTTTTTCTAACTCAGAAGGGAGTCCAATGTCATAAATGCTATAAAAACAAACTTTTTTTTTCTTTTCTGATCATAACAATGTAGCAATTTCAACTGTGATCTCTAAAGAGGACAGTGGTATTAATGCATGTCCAAACGGAAGCAAGGGATGTTTTCTCTCTCCATGTAGAATTACACTTTGCACAAGCTAACAGAAAACTGAATGTTTAAGTATCTTGTTATATGTGTAATAAGTCAAGCAAATGTTCACCACTGACTGCTCCTAGGCTATGTATGCTGCTCTTTGTCTGTTAGGTTACAAAGTGACAGAACAATTATTGCTTAGAGTAGCCTTGGGACACTTCCCGTGCCAGAGCTAATGACACAAACACACAACTGAGCATTGTAGGAATACTCCATGTTATTAGCTTAGGTTATGGTCCAGAGGAAAGACATCAGAAGAATTTAAGGTTTGTCTGAGGTGATCTTTTGAAAGCAGTGACCTTTGATACATATGGAGAACTATTCACAGTTTTCTAATACTTTCTCTTCTATTTAAGGCAAAAGCATACCTTTCACACTGTTCTAGGGTACCCTACAAATGCTCCAGGCTCAATGGTTTCAGTACTTCTCTTGTCTATGGTTGCTCTTTTTAGTTATAAATAGCATCCATATCATCTTGGTCGCTCTCTTGAGTGATCTCCTCGCATTTTACAAGACTGTATTGTGAATGCATTTTTGCTTTATCAGCCCTTAGAAAAGACTTAATGAATTCTGTTGGTATTTTTCTGATGACGAGAATGGAATTGAACATCGGCATAGTAAGAGCTTGTATCATATTCCTTTAACACAAGGAAACATGTTTCTTTAACTGCAGGAAACTTTCCAAGCATTAAACTCCTCACAGTATTTATGCAAATTTCTACAGTCTGAAATGTTCAAGTAGCCTGCATCTAACTCTTGGTTTCAAAGGCTGCTAAAATTTAGAGTGATCTGCTTCAGTTCCACACTTCTACTTCTTGTTCACTAGAACTCCCTACTATTTCAAAGAGCAAAGCAGAGCAAAAAACTTCTTTTAGCAGATATTGCTTTTAATAAGTGACATTGCTGCTTGCCTGTCTTTTCAGTAGAATGGAGTAAAGCTGCATTTGCTTTCTACCTACAGCAAAAGTAAAGCAACCTCCACAGAGCTGCAGTTCTCCTTCCCATTGTGCATTGGACATCAGGGTATACAGGGCCTCCTACTCTTGCCTTTTCCCCCTCCTTTGGTGCTCCTGGAGAAAGATGGTCTGCAGGAAGAGGGAAGGAGACAAGCAAAGCTTTCGATTTTCAATGATTATTCGCGTCCCTTCCATTTGCTCAGAACTCATAGCAAAGTTACAACTGCAACCTGACTTGGGAAGATCTTCCCATATCTCATGCCAAACATGATACTAAGTTAAAACTCAAGTGGAAAAGGTAAGGCAATTCAGCATATGATTGGCAGATGAAAAGTCAGAATTTCTTAAGAAAACAGATTTTCAGTTTTGAAAAGTTATAAGCTGATACAAAATCATCAGTTCCTCCCAATTTGTAGAATGAAGTTAGTACCATATTCCAGTAGTATCTCACAGTCTGGTTTACATATGGTATAATGATCTAGAAACATCTCCTCAAATGAATAGTTTTGTCAAGAAATGATGCTGTTGAATATTCAAGGAACACAAACAGAAATGATCGGAAGACAAAGGAATATTAAAAGCGAAGGTATGTATATGTATCTACATCAGTAATCATGGAAGTTGTTGGAGGTTTCCCACTCATATTTACCAAATTCTTCATAACTACATTCTCTTTAACTTCTCTGTCATTACAATATTTCATTATCAGCTGAACCTGGACAAGGCTCAGTGCACCACTGGAGAAAACTGAATATTTATTTTTAAGATTTTAGGCTCACAGAACACAGGTTAAAATTCCGAATATTAATTCCTGTTCTGAAATTTTTGGGCTTTTTGGAAACTTAGTAAAATGTCAGAAAAAAATCCTATTGAGTTTTTTTCCCCACCTTTTTTTGTTCAGTCAAAAACAAAAGCACAGTACTTATTTAAGCTGAAGCATATTATGTTATTTTATGGTAAATAGTTTCTGGTATGTCAGAAAACAAAACTGCATAATGCATGTACCACATTTTAATATATTTGCACTGGTTTTACTACTAATAAAACTTACTTCACACATTTCTAATAGTAGTGTACATAAATTAAATGTAATCTACTTTTTTCTTCTCCAGTGTACTTCTTAAAAAAAGGCAATTTTGAACTTCAAACTGTTTTTTGTAACCTAATGTAAGCATACAGGGAGTTAATTAATGAAAACATCATTTTAATTTTATGCATGAATATAATCTAGTATTTGCTTTTGTACTCTACATCAACTCAAAGAGTCCTACTTTCCTTCTCTATAGCTATGAAGCATGAATGTTATCACATTAATTTTAACGCAATTCAATCCTGTTTTGAGGTCCTGTTATCTTTTTTTACATCCATAGGACCAAGCTTTTATACACATTTTTACAGACTACGTGATTATGCAACCTATGGAGAAAGCCATACCAGCTGGGAAGATGCTGGGAAGATGCCTAAAGATTCTTTTAGGCAATTCAGTTGCATGCAGACACTGCAACTTCTACAGAAAATAGATAGTTATTCGGTGTAGATGTGGACTTTCCAGTCATGATACTACTCTAAAAGTAGGCCTACATGTCTCCTGACTCTGCAGATCACAGATTGAGAGATCTCTTTGGTTTTGAAAGCAGAAGAGATTTTGACCAAAAACTCTCAGTAAGAAAGGTCAATATTTTGAGGGGAAAATGAGATTAAACACTCTTGTTTTATTGGTAGCAAAATCAGCTCATATAACTCTCTCTTCTTGGTGTTCCTTATAAAAGAAAAGATACTGAATTGTCAGTGAGTTGTGACTTGTTCTGAGGCTTTGTAAGTAACAGAGATTAAAAACTCATGAAAACAGTGGTGAGGAAAACAGAAATCCAAACTGTAGTCAGGCACTTAAATTATAAATTTATGGGTGGTCCTTTACAAGTTGAGAGTTTTTTTACATATACCAACATATATTGTCTTTGCCTGCCTTTATTTATGTATATTTATTCATATTTAAACATACAGACGTGCATACATACATCTGTAGTAATCAATGAGCTGACCCACAAAGTGGTATAAATAATATCAGCACTTTGGACTACTGAAACTTTTACAGTTCTATTTTGACCACACAGTTGAAGAATACTGAGAAACTTCATGTGATCTTGAGAAACGTTATTTATTATAACCACAAGACAAGTTTATATATGACATTACACTCCACTATGGGTTTTAGATAGTTGGTGGGCATTTTCAAGAAAAAGAAAAAAATTAATGAGCAGAAAATACTGAATAAATGAAGCTTTACTGTGATTTCAAATCTCAGTTTACACTTAGGATATACTGTAGTAGTCTAAACTTGTCATGCAGCCATGGAAGTGCTAAAAGCTTTCAAAAAAATATCCAGATGATGGAAACCACTTTATCCTCAGGGTAATGGATCTCTGTATTAAATACAGTAACATATGTGTAAAAAAAAATTGGAATATGATATTTGCAAAACCATTTACCAAGCACTGTGTACAGGTGTGCAAGGAAGATGTAAATACCTCAGTTGTGATAGATAAACTGTTACAGAATCAGGGCCACAGTTATTGCCTCTGCTGTGTGTCTGTAAGTGTGAACACACTGGGGAAGAAGGATATTCGCGTCTGAACTAATTGTAATCTTGCCAAAAATGTTCTCTGGGAATTCAGATTTAATTGCTTTCTTGAACTCTTGTATAAGGAGTTGTTCTCACCTTGTTCCCTGTGTATTGTTGTTGTTAACTATTAATGAGAGTCCTGCACCTAAAGTGCAGGGAGAGTGTCAGTTCACCTGACTTTGGGCACTTTTTGCTCCTATTGGAGACACCGTTCCACTGGATAAAGCAGTCCTCTCTGATCAGCTGGACACTCTCCATTTGGCATATCCATTTTGCAGTGAAAATTTTACTTTAGGATTCTTGCTTATATCATCAGTTAAGGTAAATTGAGAATGTTGTTTTTATTTCACTGAAGACTCTAGCCCAGAAATGCAACACTTTGATACAGTTGCCATCGTGTCACTCAGACAATATTAAATAATGCCTGGATGTCACTGGAGAGAAGCAACCTGCTAAGAGAAGTAAATTGCAATAATCTGACTTGCTCAAATTCAAGGGAAATTTCAGAAGTACTTGATGGTTAATATGAAGCTTTCAGTTGCAGAATCCACATTTGTTCAGACTTTTTTAACTCTCACTGATGTTGACAATACTACAGGGGGTATATTTTTGTGTAAGTATTTTTGAATAACCACTCTAGTGAATTGAGGACATGATTTTTAATAGCAGACTCACTGTTACATGTCTTTTTCTTCAAACTAGTCTTCTAAAAAAACAACAGTTAAAGTGGAAAATAGTATATATAACAGCCAGGATACTCTTTTTTTCATCCTTGTTTTGTGAGTAAACAAGGTACATTTCAATTTTTCCTAATATGCTGGAGCTCTGTGGTCATGGAGGCTGCAGCAGGGTAAAGGTGTCAAATATGGTGGAGGACCATGAACAATAGCAATTTCCAGTACATGTGAAACTCATATTCCTCTGCTATCATTAAAACAAAGGCATTTGTTTGATGATGAAGAAATATCTCCTTCCCCATAGATCTGGATGAGGATGTCTTTCCCCTGTATTGTGGTAGGTGGATGATTCGTAGAACTACCTCTCCAGGCATATACCAACAACCTTGCTGCACCGGAACCCTCAAAAGTGCATACGTGTTTCTAGTCAAGTGCAGGATGTGTGCCAAGAAAGTCCACTTCAAAGGGAGTGAATAGAAATATATTTGCAGATTGGTACAAATTTTAAATTAATATGTTAACACTTCTGTCAGATGCCTTATAGGATACTGTCTGGAAATTCTTACTATTCAAGAGAACAGAGTACCTTGAGTTTTAAAGATGAAGTGCACACAGAAGCATACATTTGACATTGCCTGGCACCCTATTATTGCTGAAAATAACTCAGACGATCACAACTGATGATACAGTAGAACAGAAAAAAATTATATATGGTATGAAAGAGAAGTAGAGGAGCTAGAATAAATAGAATAAAGCTTTGAGGAAAGATGAAGACTGCAAAAATGTGAAAGAGATAAATTTAGAAACTTGACAGGCCATAAACACAATAGTATGGAAAGGAGGAGTGAAAAATGACACTTTGAAGATATGACCACAACAGCCATGATAAAATGCGCAAATGGGTATTCTTCCCATACAGTCTTTCTCCTTCCTACATTTTAGCTCTATATGTCAAGGCTATGTAATTATTGAAGTTAAAAAAAAAAAAAAGAATAAAGGCTAGTTAAAATAAAGCCTACTCAAGAATATGATATATTGTTCTAAATAGAGAATTACACTGTGTAGCAATTTCATCTGAGTGAGTGAGAGTCAAAAGGGAAAAATGAAATGAGAAGGAAATGAAGCTAAGTAATTGGAGGAAAAAGAGATGTCATGAATTGGAAATGAGTTTTGCTTTGAGGTGCTGACTCAGATGCATAGCTTTCCATAAAAGCTACAGTAAGAATAAAAATAGACCAGAATTTTAGTTATGAATAATAATAAAAGAGACTTTTATTTGCTTCATGTGCTTCAGAAATATCCAATCCTTCTGTTTATGAATAGGAAAATAGAAAATCTGTGCTATCCTTCTTTCAGACTTGGAGTCTTAGCCTCAAATCTGAAACCTGTAAATAGAAAATGAAACATATAATATCAAACTTGCTTTATTTCTTTTTTATTTATAATCATTCAGATGGATGGTAAAAGAAATTAAATGTAGGTGGAAAAAAGGAGATCACCTATGGGTATTTTTTATACAGATGATCAAATAGATGAGAGCCATACCCTTTCTTCAGATTTCATTTAATAATTTTTTCAAAAAAGAGCAGTGCAAATGCATGGTAAAGAAAATAATCAAATACATTTTTAAGGGAAAGACCTGGACATTAATATTTAGTGCCTTTTGCTCTTTTCTTCACAATATCAGGATTTTAAAAATTTTTCCTCTGAACTATGTTTTCAGACTTTGGTTTCTTTTTTTCTGGTTTCCAAATATTCTCTTCTGAAAGTTCATCATTCTTCCATTGTGTGATATTGTGCCTCCAACTTTTTCTCCCTTACCATTCAAAATTCTTTTTAGCATCTATCTCCATATTATATCTCTTTGCCACTTTTACCATCCTAATCATAGGTCTTATTGCACAAAAGATGTCAGGACAGATT